>NC_090052.1:6720051-9202597 GCF_038355195.1 Osmerus mordax
GAGCCACACAATTCAAAATGAACTGATTGCACTACTGTCCCAAAAAGTAAAGGAAGAAATTGTCACTGAAATCAAGCAGGCTGAATTCTATTCAGTTATCATGGACACGACTCAAGATATCACAAAGGTTGACCAACCAAGTCAAGTGTTTAGATATGTTACAGTGGAGACTGATGAAAAGGAACAACCGACTGAGGTTAAAATAAACGAGAGTTTTCTGGGATTTCAAAGCGTGAAAGATCAAAGTGCCTCAGGTATTGAAAAACAAATAACTGGACTGATAGAAAGTCTTGGAATATCAGTGAACAAGTGCCGTGGCCAGGGCTACGATGGCGCAAGTACAATGAGTGGCGCTTACTCCGGTGTCCAAAAGCGCATTTCAGACCGAGCGCCAAATGCCGTATATGTCCACTGCTCATAACCTAAACTTGGTTTTAAACGATGCTTGTCAAAATATACCAGAGATAAGGACCTATTATGACACTGTACAGAGGATCTATGTGTTTTTTAGTGAAAGCATCAACCGGTGGAAGCTATTGGAGAACCATCTTTCCAAACCTACTCTTAAAAGACTGTGCCCTACGCGTTGGGCATCCAGATACGATGCCATTAAATCATTACGCTTCCGATACAAAGAGGTAATGCAGGCGCTGAGTAAAATTATAATGCTGTCTAAGAAACCAGAAGAACGCACTGAGGCATCGGGCATACAAAAGGCAATGGAGACGTTTGAATTTGTGCTTATGACAGTAGTACAGTCGAAATTACTGGAGACAGTTAATGCTGCTTCAAAAGCTCTCCAGAAGCAAGACATGGACCTGCTTCATGCAGCAAGCCTGTTAAGAAACGCAATGGACACACTGACCAAGCTCAGGGGGGAGTATGAAGACATCAAGGCAACAGTGCAAACCCTAGCAGCATCATGGGGCACCAGCACTTCGATGAACTCAGTGAAGACCAACGGCTTCAGAATGCAGAGGAATACTTCAAGGTGTCTGTGTTCTACGCTACTGTTGACATTGCCACCACACAACTTGGACGCCGGTTTAGAGGAATGGAAGAAATTGCAAACCGCTTTCAATTTCTGAGCCCTAAAGAACTGTTGTTAGTGAAAGATGATGATCTATACTCATCGGCCAATTTATTGGCAGTGCAATATTCAGATGACCTGTCCTCAGACTTTCCTTTACAGTTACTCTCTTTCCGTAACGTGCTGAGGCCAGCAATTGAGGAGAGCAGCTCAATTAAAGATATCACTCAGTTGCTTTATGTGAAACACCACTCTCTTCTCTCTAGTTTCCCCGAAGTTGTTACAGCACTAAAGATCTTTTTGACCGTACCTGTGACGGTGGCTTCTGCCGAGAGGTCATTTTCTAAGCTGAAAATAATAAAGAACTATCTAAGAAGCAATATGTCTCAAGAAAGACTGTCAGGGTTGGCAGTACTCAGCATCGAAAACAGACGGGCCCGCAACCTCGATCTAAAAGGTGTGGTTAAACAGTTTGCACAAGAAAATGCACGGCGATTGCTTAACATTTTAAAATAACACTCCCGGAATGATGCAGTAGTTTTAGTTTGTTTTAGCCCAATTTCAAATATGAACAAATCAAATGTAATTACTGGGGCTTTGTTAAGCAAGATGACCCAATTTTGTTATTTATTTATTATTTATTTAATATCATTATTATAATTTGGCACGTTTCGCCCTTACTTTTAAGCAGACACGTTAAACCTTTACAACGTTCACTGAGTGAAGGACCAATAAGTTGCTAGCATTATTCTTTTTGTCTACAATAAATATAATTGCTTACTTATTGTCAAGAATACATGTTTTCCTTTCCCACCATTGATTGTGTGTTACTTCGCGGTGATAATATCCTTGGTGCTGAACTATCAGATGGCAAATATGCAGTTGTGCTGACGCAATTGTGCTTTTTTCATTTTTTTATTTCTCACATTGCTGAATATAGGCTATAGTTAAAGGTAGACAGCAATCAATATATTGACAGTGGCAGTGGTATAAGATAATAGATGGAGATACATTTTGAGTGGATTTAGGGGAGGGGCCTCGAGCTCCGACTTTGCGGGGGCCTCTGCAAAGTCCCAGCCGCCACTGGGAATGAGGAAACTGTTTCCTCTACTAAAAAATACAATGCGGGTCACGTGAAAAAAGGATCCAAAGACTCGTAGAAAGACCGAGTCGGGAAATGAAAGAAACGTTCGTTTCCTCCAGTACAGAGCCTATGCAGGTCATGTGAAAAATGATCCAAAGACTCGTAGAAAGACCGAGTCGGGAAATTAACGAATCGTTCGTTTCCTCTAGCTACCACTACAGAGCCTATGCAGGTCACGTGAAAAATGATCCAAAGACTCGTAGAAAGACCGAGTCGGGAAATTAACGAATCGTTCGTTTCCTCTAGCTACCACTACAGAGCCTATGCAGGTCACGTGAAAAATGATCCAAAGACTCGTAGAAAGACCGAGTCGGGAAATTCACGAATCGTTCCCTCTAGCGTTTCCTCTAGCTACCACTACAGAGCCTATGCAGGTCACGTGAAAAATGATCCAAATACTCGTACCCGAAGACCGAGTCGGGAAATGAACGAATCATTTATGTTTACTTGGACGAGCCTATGCAACAGTCCGGATGCGCGGCCACGAGAAAATGAACGAATCACTCTTTGAGAGGACTCGTTACTCTCGAGTCCTTGTAAGGATTCGTTCAAAATGAACGAATCGTTCACGAACGACACATCACTACAACGTAGGTTAGAGCTCGGCATCCACGTTTACCGATAAAAGTGAAATCAACCTCGAATCTCTTGCCACTCACGCACTTGTTCTCGAAGTTATTGTATATCGGTCTTTTGTGGAGGGCTTTTGACGAATAGTAAAGTGTAGCATTGGTGTTTAATGTTAGACCCTGGAATTTCATACTTCTGTTTCAGTTGTAATCTTTATTTGTTTTCATAGAAGATACACGGGTTAAAGACGTTAACAGTAGTCTTTTAGCGTTAGCCATCGATTGTTCTTTGCGTGCATGTTTGTACCTACAAAGAAAAACCTTTTATCATGCATCGATTTCTGATCCCCAAACCATCTACTTCCCCTGCAACAAGGGATATTAAACTCATACTCCAGAGCAGGCAGAGCGTGCTGGTCCTAGTGGAAGCACTTCCCTGTCTCTCGGTACCAACATTACTGCTGCTGTGTGTGAAGGCGAGCATGGTTTGAATGACAGCAATCCAATGCAGCCTGTTCTGCAAACGTACCCCATGCGCATTTTCAGCCAAGGTCCTAGGCATCGCTCTCAAACTTGGTTAGAGAACTCAGCCAAGCTACATGCATGTTTCTGCTTCCCCTGTCGACAATTTGGGGCCAGAAATGATAAAGACATCACCTTCATAGACAAGGTTTTTACCAATTGGAAAACGGCGGCGGTTTATTTTACATAGAGCTCAAAAAACTATTTTGCGCTCAAATGAATGCCCAAAAATTTCGCCACAGTGGCAATGAAGATTAGGTTAGTAGTCAGATAGTTTCACCTATTGAAAGACTTTTGATTTAAGTAAGGGGAGTGCCGAACATGTTCTGTCGCCGTTTGACTTCCTAATCAGCTGCGTAGATGTTTTTGTAGTGTTTCTTTCGTAGGCTACAGCGTTGCAGTGAGTAACACTGGTTTGAAACCAGTGTTTCTACAGTTGCCTTGCAGTAAAGCTATAGATAGCCTAGCTATCCCCAAAGTTAACAGATGTGAAACAAATGTTCTGCTACAGGTAGTCACGCGTGTTTTCGTGACGTTAGTAATGTCAGTGACTGTGGCTAGCAAATTAGCCACTGTTAGCTTCACTTTTCACCACAAAAACTTAACTTGAGCCTAAACCATGCAACGGAACGTAAATAAAAATACAAGCAACTCAATCGCTACCAAGACGAAACTTTTGACACCTAGGTTGTCTATTTAGTCCAAATATTGACGAAGATTTAGGGGTGGGAAAATAAATAATAATAATATATATGTGAGAGAACAAAGGTTGTGCCCTTGCCGAAGGCAAAGCACACCCCAATATTGTGGTAACCTTGATGTTATTACTTATACCAAAATAATGAAACTGAACCACAACATTGCTAGACTGTCATGGCTGAAGAGAACACTCTCCTCTTTCCCTTCTCTCCTTCCACAAGGTCAAACTCCTGCAATCACTGGGACTCCAGTCCACGCTGATCACAGATGGCTCCTCCCCCATCAACCTCTTCACCACAGCCAATGGCTTGCTGGGAGCTCTGCAGGGCCAAGGCAAGTAAGGGGAGAAGAACAAGGAAAGGAGGAGAAGAAGAAAAGCCGGATGAATAGATTCAAAGGATTCAAAAGCAACTCCCACATCATCTCCTAAAGTTGTGTTTGTGTTTTCTCATGTGAACAGACATGATAGGTACTCTGTCTATATTGTAATTAATAAAGGGGTTCCTGCTTCTTCAATGTACCCTAAATATCTGATATTAACAGGCTAGATGTAGAACTTTAATACATGCCACTTTAATGTCCAATATAAACAGAATACGTATGTAAGTGATCATTGCATCTGTGCTAGTTCAAGGATTAAAGGTTATCATATTTGGTCTCCAGAGGTTCAGGCCGATTAACTCCACAAATAAGAGGCAAAAACACATGTATATGTGTGTATACAGTCACCTCCGGAACTATTGTCACCCCTAGGAAAGATGAGTAAAAAAATCACAGTGCCCGTTATACAGTCGGGGAATAAGATGCCAGATACGAGTTGCCATCAATTGTCTTCTTATGAATTACTTTTTTGTCACTGATGCAAAGTAGGCCCTTCTTTACCAAACACCAAGTAACTAAATTAGCATACAATTATGAGTCATTAGTACACTTTAAAGTTACCAACAACTTAATGTTTAACCATCTGGGTGATCACAGGGATATGTGAATATTTGATCGGGTATGTCAGATTTAAGTTTGGTGTGAATCCATCAAAGATTTGCTGACATACAACCCAACTTCCTGTTTGGCAGCACTATTGTACTCTTGCAACACACCAAGTTTGGTTGAAATATATATATATTTGTGTTCAGGAAATGCCATCATAAAAAAATAAAGTATTAAAAAAAAACATTTAGCTGTGACCTTTAGCGCCACCTATGGTTGAATATGGGCTATTTGTGGCGTGGGAGTTACTTGTGTCCTGCAGTTACAACATGCAGTAACTTTATTAGCTTCTTAGTTTTGGCCAAATATATCATTCGATACACCAAAATGATTCTGCACATAGAAGTTCAGGCAGAAGCCATCTCTAGGTGTACCTGACATTTCTCTTTTACATGTTAAGTTGTAGTGCAACCAGCAGAGCAGAAGCAAAGCTGCTCTTATAAATGTACCAACAGCATCAGCTTTTGAGGTTTTAGAAAACAATTTTGCAATCCATTTAGTTCGCTAGCTTACATCTTTAGAGTGACTAACTTTACCCAAGCTAACAGCTACCACCAACACACAAATCTAAATAAACACAATCTCAGCAATACACAATTAAAGAATGCTTTTTCAAACTACATAAATCCCCCAATTGTATCCTTTTAGTCCTGCAGCAAGGCATACTGGGAACCAAGTGTCTCCGCTACTGTGTTGTTGCTGTAGTGTTCTTTTAGTGTTGCACATACCAAGTACATACAGTTAACATTACATTGATTTTGTTGTCAAAACAGTTGTCAGTTGCTCTTGTATGCATGTTTAAAGGTATACATTTTATTTCTAATAAATGTATAAACACACAAAATACATGGCAGACCCAGGGACCAAACCTACAACTTTCTGACTTGAATACATGCATCTTATCCATTACACCACTAATAACTAGTGCAGTCAAACGATTAAAATATTTAATTGAGATTAATTGCATTAATGTCATAGTTAACTTGCGATTAATTGCAATTAATCGCACATTTTTATCTAATCTAAATGTCCTAAAAATTTATTTTTGTCCCATAATTATTTTGTCATTTTAATGCTCTTATCAACATGGAAAAGTGGATCGGATTGCTTAGTCTTGGTGCAAATGTTTTTTTTAATTGAAAAAAACATTGCAATCGCCTGGCTTTGACGAGGGGGCGGAGAATTCGCATCAGCTGTATGCTTGGCCATCAAGTTGTATTTCAGACTGGATGTGCTGCGATGATAGCTCAGTTCACAACGACAAAACTCACAGATCACTTTGGTCTTGTCAATGGAACCATTTGGCAACTTTTTGAAAGTAAACTTTCCATTCAGAATCTTCTTGGCATCCATTTCGGCGTCTCGCACTCACCATCCACTCAAAACGTAACGTTGGCCTACTACTCTTTAGCTAGCATGACGTTGTCATACTCATAATTCTAGTCAGAATATGAGTCTGATACCGCTCCGTTGGGCTGTGAGTATGGGGCATGTTTCAACCAAACCCGGACAAAAAATGCCTCTTCGCTCAATTAGATAGACCTACAACCAATGAGAGCAATGTAGTATGTGACGAATCCCGTAGGAAGGACAGCAAAAACATATTTTTGATCGACAAATGCCTTGATCGCGTTTCTCTGTTCCTTTCAAAATGTATGCGCTGTCGATGTCTTCTAAAACAGACTCGATGGCAGAATCTACACATCTCAGCTCTCCAGCGGCAGCAATGTTTGTTGAAAACAAATTCAACCCAAGCGCTCTTTGGTGACCTGGTTGATTACGTTACTGTTGATCATCTGTCCATCATCGTATAAAGCCTGCCCTGACAATTTGATTGGTCCGAACAGCTCTTGTTCGGGTTTAGTTTTTCCCCAATCAAGCGGCTCCAGACCGAACTTCTCGACCAAAAGATTTTGTGGGTGGGGCTAAGTTTGGCTGGCACTGTAATTGAAGAATTCAAGTGGCACTGTGTAGATTTGAATAGTCAAAAGATGTAGTTAGGGTTCCTCCGGTAGGAGGAAACCTATTGTTTTTGTTAGTATTCTTATTATTAGGGTTCCTCCGGTAGGAGGGAACCTATTGCTTTTGTTAGTATTCCTATTATTATTATTTTTCCTCTTCTCCGCTAACTGGGAGTCAGGTGGCTGAGCGGTTTGGGAATCGGGCTAGTAATCTGAAGGTTGCCAGTTCGATTCCCGGCCGTGCAAAATTCACCCTACTTGCCTCGGGGGGGATGTCCCTGTACTTACTGTAAGTCGCTCTGGATAAGAGCGTCTGCTAAATGACTAAATGTAAATGGCTCAATAGCTTGACCCGATTTTTTCAAATTTGGCCCAATGATACAACAGGTCACTCACTACTCCCAGACGGCTAGTGGCCCATGTACGCCCATAGGTGGCGCTATAAGCCACGCCCAAAGTCTACGTGATTTCCCCAGCGCCCCATTACTCCAAAATGGCTGAAAATTGGTATACTTGCCTTATTTCTCATGGGGAACAAAAAAGCATCAAGGACCCATAAGGTCCACCATGATAGATTTTGCTGTACTGTCCAAATATGGTACAACCTTCAAAACCCTTCTCCTCATGAAGATCCAATCGACTTGAAATTTGTTACAGATTTGTAGAATACATGTCTTTCTATAGGGTCAAATTGAATAAGGAATGCAATACAAAATGGCTGAAAGAAGTGTATTTATGTAAATGTCCACATTGCCAAAATATCTTTGTGTTAATAAATGAAATATCATTTTGACTGCTGGTTTTTCAAACGTTAGTGCCTTCAAGTTGACATAATTCTGAAATACCATACGCAATTTCACCATGATATGTCAATATATGATTGAATTCAATTGAATGGCTCCACAGCACACGCACACTCACACTCATCCTGCCCCTTGACACACGAGCGAGCATGGCGATACACACACACACATGCTTTCTGATAATTGTGTGCTGACCAAGCCCCCACCCTCGGTTTTTAGCTCCTGTTTCATTTTGCTTCCAATCGCAGCTCGCCATTACGAATATAAATTATTTTTCGGCGGCCATTGTTGTTTTCAACTGGAGTCGCCTGATAGCCGTGTTGGAGGCAGCCACGTTCGGTAAGTCCTATTTTTACACATTCTAAGATAGAATCAATGATTGGGTTTGTGAAAGTACAGTACCCTTGAATTATGGTGAAGGTCTGAGCACTTTTAGACCTTTAGATCGTGAGTTTTAAGTGACGGAAAACCGAACTCGAAAAGTAGCTACTGAAGCTCTAGCTTTTTTTAGTGTTTTTAATTAGTGAATCATTTTGCATCTTGGCGAATTCTTCCACCAAAAGGTTGCCTTCCGGAGCAAAGGCGATTCCCCACGGACCTGTAGGCTCAGAATTTTGATTTGGGTCGTGAAAGTCTTTGTAATTGGAGTGAGTTCGGACGCGAGGGAGACCGCATAGGCTTTGGCGGCAGCCATGTTTTGGTTGCATCATGTTCACCATTTTATTTACAGTTCGGTAAATTCTACCCCCGAAAAGGGCAGGGCAGCCTCAAGAGATGTGGGTATTGTGCTTTTAGCCAGATAGTCCTATTATTTTTGTGATTTGTGGAAAACTTGAAATTTGAGTGAGAGTGCATTGTTCTGACGTTAGCCTCAGAGTTAGACTTGGTTCGCTCACTGGCAGTGACTGTATTTCACTCAATTCTACTCCACGTCAGGGAGGACTGCTTTTAGTAGACAAGAGCCTGTTGAAGATAGCCAGTATCTAGGATTTTTCAAAGCAATCCTGTTTCCTTCGTCATTTGCCTGAGAAAGCGACCTACGTTAGCCAGGCTAGTTTCACTCGGTCAGCCTATTTAAAGGTCTCTGGCAGTCAGAATCACTGATTACAGGCAAAGGTCGAGCTGGTCTTTGGTCAGATGTGTATATATTGACCAGTTTAGAGCTAAATACTCTTGCCAGAGCCTGGAATCGAACCCGTGTTTTGAGTGACTTTGCATGGGTCTCCATGAGGTCAACACATTTGGATTCAAGTTTTAGATCAAGTTTTAGATCTTGAGTCTGAAGTGTCGGTAAACCGAACTCGAAAAGTAGCTAGCTCTAGCTTTTTTCCTCTGTGTTTTTAATTAGTGAGCCATTTTGCATCTCGGCGAATTGTTCATCAAAAAGGTAGAGGAGGGCAGCCTTTAGGAGAAAAAGCTAAAAGTCTTTGTATTAAGCCTATGCGGCAGGGAGACCGCATAGGCTTAGGCGGCAGCCATGTTTTGGTCGCGTCATGTTCATAAGTTTTACAGTTTTACAGTACACCATTTTACAGTTAGGTCTACACGAAAAAGGTCGAGGAGGGCAGCTTTTAGGAGATGTGGGAATTGTGCCTTTAGCCAGATGCTCCGATTATTTTTGTGATTTGTGGACTTGCAATTGGAGTGATACTGCGTCCCGGGGGTACATTGTTTTGACGTTAGCCTCAGAGTCAGGCTTGGTTCGCCCACTGTCAGTGGGTAAACAATTTTGTATTTCACTCAATTCTACTCAAAAAACGTCAGGGAGGACTGCTTTTTGTAGACAAGGGCCTGCTAAAGATAGCCAGTATATCTGATTTTTCAAGGCGAGCCTGTTTCGTTCGTCATATGCCCTGAGAAAGCGACCTACGTTAGCCAGGCTAGTTTTGCCAATTTCAGTAAGTCAGGCTATTTAAAGGTCTCTGACAGTCAGAATCAGTGTTTACAGTGTGACACCCACCTGTGCCCCTTCAGGCTTCGCCCTGCCAGTGCACGGGCAGGGACGGAACCTGAGCCTAAGTGCTTTATTGTCTGCACCTGTATTCAGGGTGGGACTATAAAAGGGGCTTTTCTCTCTCTCTCAGGGGAACTATCTTGAGGTTCTCCCTCACACATGCGCTTTGACTTTATCTAGATGCATCCATTCACCCACTCATGCACGACTTTGAACATTCCTCTTTCATACCCCTATTTGTTTGATTGATACTGGTACGAATAAACACTATTTCAGAAATTGAAACATCTTGTGTCTTGTCCCTCATTATGTGCTGGTACCCTGAACGAGTCTACCGTTACATAATTTGGGGATCTCCTGTCGAAATATCCGGATCATAGACTTCCGTGCGTCCTGGTGAGAACGTCTGTTGTTGCCTTGGCATTCGCTATTATCGCGTGCAGTCTCTGGCTAAGGAAGAGTGCTCCAGCTGGGCCTTGCCTTTCCTTCGGAGCACTGGTTATTGTTTTCTCTTTGTTTGTTTGAAACCCGAAACAAGTCAGGCAAAGAGCAGCGCTCAAGCTCATTCGTGACGTCCGCCTTCGTGACTTCCGAATCACCATTAAACATCCCCAAAGGGGGGCTTGCCCCCACAGACCTACTCTCACCATCTGAGTCATCACCACCTACAGCGGACCCATCCAGGGTAGCGTTGGTAGCCTCTGGCTCCCCTACAGGTGATTGCAAAGAACCACTACATGAAACATCAGGTTTAGTAAGGAAAGTGTTGTTTAGAGACACCAATTCAGAATCAAGGCCACGTTTTACCATGGCACGAGTGACAGCACAGCTAGGAAACACATCAGGATGCCGCCGCGCGCACTGATCAGGCCTTGGAGGTACCTCAGGCACCGACTCAGAGACAACAGGTGGCGAGACGACCTTGGTGTTACCCCAAACCTTCCCCCCTGCCAAATCATTGCCCAAGATAAATGAAATACCTGGCACAGGGAGACATTGACGAACTCCCACCACCACATCACCTTTGACCAGTTTCGAGGCGAGACGAACTCGATGCAACGGCACCTGGACAGGAGTCATTTCAAAACCCCTGACCAGAACATGTGTTCCAGTGGAGGTTTATTCGCCATGTATGTTATACAAACACAGAATTTACTGTGGCAGGGAGGTGCAAAACACTAAACATATACAAATCTTAAATTAAGTAAAAGTACAAAAGTTTAACTATTTCTAAGAACTAAACAATCTAAGAATACAACAATTTAAATATAAAATAAAATATATATAAAAATAACATACTGAGGTAAGGTGGCTTGTGCATACTGTAATTGCCATTTAGATGGACTTGCAATAGTTAAATAAGTGAATGAATGTCAATGGGAGTCCTTGGCCTTGTTGAAGAGGCCAGTAGCAGATGGAAAGAAACTGTTCTTATGGTGTGAGGTTTTGGTCCTGATGGACCGCAGCCTTCTGCCAGAGGGGAGTAGCTGGAACAGGGAGTGACCAGGGTGGGAGGGGTTGGCCACAATCTTCCTTGCACGCCTCAGGCTCTGCAGTCTGCTCTTGTCCTTGGCAGAGGCAGCAGCGTACCAGATGGTGATGGAAGAGGTGAGGATGGACTCAATGATGGCTGTGTAGAAGTGCACCATCATTGTCTTTGGCAGGTTGAATTTCTTCAGCTGCCGTAGGAAGTACATCCTCTGTTGTGTTTTTTTGGTGAGGGAGCTGATGTTCAGTTCCCACTTGAGGTCCTGGGAGAGGATGGTGCCCAGGAAGCGGAAGGACTCAACAGTGTTGACTGGGGAGTCGCACAGGGTGATGGGGGTGAGTGGGGCTGTATTCTTCCTGAAGTCCACAACCATCTCCACTGTCTTAAGAGCATTGAGCTCTAAGTTGTTCTGGCTGCACCAGGTCACGAGGTTGTCAGCTTCCCACCTATAGTCAGACTCATCCCCGTCAGAGATGAGCCCAATGAGGGTGGTGTCGTCCGCAAACTTCAGAAGTTTGACAGACGGATGACTGGAGGTGCAGCTGTTGGTGTACAGGGAGAAGAGCGAGGGGAAAGGACGCAGCCCTGAGGAGATCCGGTGCTGATGGACCGGGAGTCAGAGACTTGTGTTCCCAGCTTAACGCACTGCTTCCTGTCAGACAGGAAGTCTGTGATCCATCTGCAGGTGGAGTCAGGCACGTTCAGCTGGGAGAGCTTGTCCTGAAGCAGGGCAGGGATGATGGTGTTGAAGGCAGAGCTGAAGTCCACAAACAGGATCCTGGCACAGGATGCTGGGGAGTCCAGGTGCTGTAGGGTGAAGTGGAGGGCCATGTTAACAGCGTCATCCACAGATCTGTTGGCTCTGTAGGCAAATTGCAGTGGGTCCAGGAAAGGGTCTGTGATGGCTTTGAGGTGTGCCAGCACAAGGCGCTCAAAAGACTTCATTACCACAGAGGTCAGGGCGACGGGTCTGTAGTCATTATGTCCTGTTGGCCTTGGCTTTTTGTTCAACACTCAAGGTATCATTCAAAGAATACAGGGCACTTCCACAGGAAGCCACTAGGCCAAAACCCTTGGCCTTCTCCACACCCTTCCTTCTACGAAGTTCTACACAGTCGTATTTCATGTGGCCCACCTTCTTGCAATAGTGGCAAGTGACTTCTGCGTTGGTAGAAGGAGTACGCCTAGCATTAGCAGGGGGAGATGAGTGCGGAGCATTATTTCCACCCCCATACTGTTGTTGACTCCTAAAATGGGGTCGTGTTCCATCCTGATGGCTTACCCAGCCGCTACCAGGTACACGCTTATGCGTAAGCACAAACTTATCGGCAAGAACAGCAGCCTCGTTCAGCTTCTGCACCCCCTGTTCAGACAGATGAACAGCCACAGCCTCAGGGAGACAATTCATAAAATCCTCTACGAGGACAAGTTGTCGTAGGTCTTCCCTGGAATCTGTGTTCTGTGAACAGCACGACCTGTCAAACAGACGCTCCTTCTCACGTGCGAATTCCACAAAGGTTTGCTGTTCTGACTCCCTGATCTTCCTAAACTTTTGGCGATAAGCCTCAGGGACAAGCTCGTAAGCTTGAAGGATGGCCGTTTTCAAATCCCCATACCTCATAGCCTGTTCCAAGCCTAGAGCAGAAAACACTTCCTGTGCCTTTCCTGTAAAAACAGATTGAAGCAACAAAGGCCACACATTCTCGGGCCATTCAAGTGTGGAGAAGTGGGAGAAGTATTTCTCGACGTCCTTCTCTATGAAGGGTGGAACAAGGCGAATATTCTTTGTGACATAAAAACCGGGTTGTGGATGGGCAGGGGAAGTGGACAGAGGTGGCAATTGTTTCAATTCCAGCTCAAACCTCTTCAAAGCATGCTCTCGCTCATGCTCACGCTCGTCCATCTCCATCTGCTTCAGCTCGAGCTCGTACTCGAGTATGCGAACCTTTAAGACCCTTTTAGAGTCCATCTCTTTCTCTCTAAGAACCATAAACTGGTCTGAAGGAGCAGCCTCTGGTTCCAACACTCCTTTGAGTATAAGCTGGCTCTTTATAGACGTAAACGACGTCTCCTTCAGGCTTTTCTCTGGAGTAGTTGTAGCCAGTTGATAATGGTCAGCCACTGCACAGAGTTGCACCTTGGTTAGACTAGACAACACTTCCTCAGACGGCTCGGCAATAAAACCCTCAGGAGTTGCCATTTTAACCCACTCAAAGCCACAAACAAACGTATAGCTAGGTGCTGAGGTCCACACACTGCTACCATGCACAGCAACGGGACTCGAGGCACAAAGAAAATTACAGACTAAGCCACTGGTTCTCTTTCACACGTGTAAACTACACTCAATGGCTAACACTGTGATACACAAAGCAGTGCACCACCCAAATGAACTGGTAACCAACAACCAGAACCAAGTACACACAAACAAATAACTGTTTAGCAATATTTAGGACTAGCTAAACACCAAGAACGTTAGAGTTCAAACAAGCAACATACACTCACCACCACCGCAAGCACGAACCAGAATACTCCCATGCATCCAGGTGGAATCGTCTGTTACCAATGTTGTGATTGCCGGCGCTATGTCCCACTGACAAGGTGTATCTAATGATGCACTCCACTGGCGTCCTAACCTCCCCAAAGAAGCTAACTAACCTAGCTAGCTCTTCTGAGACGTGCCAGCCTTGCGGCGACTGGATAACGCTGAACTCGTCACAGACAAGCTTCACGAAGCGTGCCCCTGACAGAAGTTAATTCAGCGACTTCGGACCAGGATTGAGTTTCACGTGAGGAATTGATCAAAGAGCAATTGGTTGACTCTTCTCTTAAACCCTTATTTGTTTTGGCATCTCAGGAGAAACCTGAGGATGAGTCCTCCTACTTTGTACAAGATGGCTTGTTGTGTAGAAGGTACGTGTTCCGGAAGGAGACCTTTACCAAATCTTTTGTACAGGTAGTAGTTCCTTGTAGGTTCAGGAAAGCGGTGCTAGACCTAGCTCACAACGAAGTAGCGGGACACACTGGGGTGCGGAAGACATATGACAGGATTGCGCGTCGGTTTTGTTGGCCTAAGTTAAGGAAGGATGTTTCCTCCTATCTGAAATCATGCCATGTGTGCCAGTTAACCGGCAAACCTAACCAACATATTCCTGTCGCGCCATTGCAGCCCATTCCTGCAGTGTCCAATCCTTTTGAACACCTCATAGTGGATTGTGTGGGTCCATTGCCTCGCTCTGAGGCTGGACATCTGTATCTATTGACGGTGATGTGTCAATCTACGCGCTATCCTGTGGCATATCCACTTAGGTCCATTACAACTAGGTCTGTGTTGAAGGCTCTTACCAATGTCATGTCAACCTTTGGTATTCTGAAAGTCCTTCAAAGTGACCAAGGGACAAATTTCACGTCAAAACAGTTTGCTAGGGCTTTACGTCAGCTTAAAAACAAACATAACATCTCAAGTGCTTACCATCCCCAAAGTCAGGGTGCCCTTGAACGTTTCCACCAGACACTCAAGTCTCTGTTACAGTCCTACTGTGTAGAACTTGGGTCTGATTGGGAGGAGGGTCTCCCTTGGCTTCTCCTAGCAATCAGGGAGGTCATTCAGGAGAGCACGGGCTTTAGCCCTAATTAACTGGTTTTTGGACATGCTTTGAGAGGGCCAACCGCTGTCTTAGCTGATGAGTGGTGTACTGCTGAGACACCTGTTAACGTGTTGGATTATGTTAGCGGGTTTCGCTACCGTTTGTACGAAGCTAGAGCTGCTGCTAGACGTAAGCTGGGTAAAGCCCAGTCTAAGATGCAACGTCTTTACAACCGCAGGGCGAAACAACGTAGTTTTCAACTTGGGGATAAAGTCTTGGCTTTGTTGCCTATTCTGAGTAGTCCCTTCCAGGCTAGATTCAGTGGCCCGTACGAAATCGTGAAATGCTACAATGATCACAATTATGTCATCAGTACGCCAGATCGTCGGAAAAAGGTTCAGGTCTGTCATATTAACCTTTTGAAACCTTATTTTTCACCTTTACCAGCTGCCCCTGTTGGATTAATCGCCACTGCACCTCTAGGGGGCTCTGGTGATCCAGACTGTGTGGTCTCTTGGGTGGGTAACGGTTCTGTAGGTCAGGATCTTGTCAGTGAGGAGTCCAGTGAGGGCGTGGAAGGTCCATCACAGGCGATTGTGGAAGGTCGTCTGCGTAATTCTGAGTTCCTAGCAGAGTTACCTGTACATCTTTCCCATTTGAGTGATATGGAGAACACATATCATTGGTTTGATTGAGTCTTTTCCTGCTCTGTTTCCTGATGTTCCTACATGTACATCTGTGATTGAACATGATATTGACGTTGGGGGAGCTTTACCGATTAAACAACACGCCTATCGTGTCAATCCTAGGAAGAAGGAATTGCTGCAAAAAGAGGTGGACTATCTGTTAGTCCATAATGTGGCTGAACCTAGTTTTAGTGCATGGAGTTCCCCCTGTTTGCTAGTGAACAAACCAGATGGGACCTTTTGTTTCTGCACGGACTATCGTCGACTGAATTCAGTTACCAAGCCAGACTGTTATCCTTTACCCCGATGTGATGACTGCATAGACCGTGTTGGCTCAGCCAAATTTGTGAGTAAGTTTGACCTTCTAAAAGGGTACTGGCAGGTTCCTTTGACAGCCAGGGCTAAGGAGTTATCTGCATTTGTAACATCTGATAATTTCCTGCAGTACCGTGTTATGCTGTTTGGGGTCAGAAATGCTCCCGCGACCTTTCAGAGGCTCGTCAACCTGGTCTTGGCAGGTATGAAGGGTTGTGATGCATACCTTGATGATGTGGTTCTTTATAGTACCAACTGGACTCATCACTTACAGCAGATCTACGAACTCTTTGGCTAACGCTAACCTAACTATAAACCTTGCCAAGTGTGAGTTCGGTAAAGCTAGTGTTGCTTATCTTGGCAAGATAGTTGGTGGAGGACAAGTTCGGCCTGTAAGAGCAAAGATTGAAGCCATATGTAACTTCACCACACCTGAGAACCGCCGGGAACTCCGGAGGTTTCTTGGTATAGCCGGTTACTATAGGGCTTTTTGTAAGAACTTTTCTTCTGTGGTTACGCCTTTAACAAACCTTAAGTCCTAAGGTTCAAATCCAATGGTCTCCTGGATGTCAAGAAGCATTTGACAATGTTAAGCTGTTGCTTGCTTCTTCCCCTGTGCTATCTGCTCCGGACTTTGACCGTCCTTTCAGTGTTGCTGTAGATGCCAGTGAGAGTGGTGCTGGAGCGGTTCTGTTATAGGAAGGATCAGATGGAGTAGAGTACCCAGTAGCATACTTTTCAAGGAAATTCAATCGCCATCAGCAAGTCTACTCCACAGTGGAGAGAGAGGCGCTAGCCTTAATCCTGGCAGTACAGCATTTTGAGGTCTACTTGGGCTCCTCTCCGTGTCCAATAGACCTTTTCACTGACCACAACCCATTGGTCTTTATTGATCGTATGCGAAACCAAAATCAACGCATTATGCGTTGGATCTTAATTCTTCAGCAGTACCCTTTGAGGATTAAGCATATCAAAGGCAAGGACAACATTGTGGCAGATGCATTGTCCAGGATTTAGTAATGTTTTTATTTCCTGTCTTCGCTGTGGTTAGTTGTCATGCATTGTGGTACGGATGCTCTGTGTACTATTTGTGTTTTTGTGTCTTTCTTTTTGATTCTGTTTGTTTGTTTGAGGTTTACCTACAGCAGACCTCTTAGGGAGGGAGGTGTGACACCCACCTGTGCCCCTTCAGGCTTCGCCCTGCCAGTGCACGGGCAGGGGCGGAACCTGAGCCTAAGTGCTTTATTGTCTGCACCTGTATTCAGGGTGGGAGTATAAAAGGGGCTTTTCTCTCTCTCTCAGGGGGAATATCTTGAGGTTCTCCCGCACATTGCATTTAGTCATTTAGCAGATGCTCTTATCCAGAGCGACTTACAGTAAATACAGGGACATTCCCCCCGAAGCAAGTAGGGTGAAGTGCCTTGCCCAAGGACACAACATCATTGTGCACGGACGGGGAATCGAACCGGCAACCTTCAGATTACTAGCCCGACTCCCTCACCGCTCAGCCACCTGACTCCCCAAAAGCGCAGACATGCGCTTTGACTTTATCTAGATGCATCCATTCACCCACTGTGAATGCATCCATGCACGACTTTGAACATTCCTCTTTCATACCCCTATTTATTTGATTGATACTGTTGAACGCCCCTAAAGGAGCCTTCGTTTTGATGGACTTTGGAGAAACAATTTTGAAGAAAAAAAAAGAATACTGCTTATTAATGAAAAGTGTACATTTGGCAAATGTGTTTGACTTTGTGCATACGTATATCCAAGTTGTGCATTAAAAAGTTGTAGATGCTTGCATACATATATAAAGGTTTTGCATTTTTCCGTGAATACATATACCAAGTTTGGTGTTTTCAAGAGAAGTTTTGATCTCTAGCATACGCATGTGTTTTATTAGAAAGAATGTGCATTGGCAAATGTTTTTTAAGAAAGTGCTTGCATATGTTTTAAAGAATGTTAAGAAATAGCTTGCAAATGTTTTGGAACCTTTTTTACCTTTTTTGAATTTTAAATACTTTGTAGATGTGCATCTTAAAATAGATATGTAGAATTGCTAATGTGTAGAAGTTTAAGGCAGAATGTTTCAGTATGACAGATGCAGAGGATGTGGTTAGGAAATGCTTGCATAGATAAAACCACATTTGACTTTTTGGAGAATACAGGAAACGTGTGTAATAGACAGATACCTGCGTCATGTATGGCCCAAAGTCTAGACAGGGCCATCCCATATTGAAAGATATAAGAATGAAAGTTGTGGGTGAAAAAAGAAACACTCTCTCTGTACTTCTTGAGACGAGCAGTCAAAGTTTTTTTTTTTCTGAGCCTGTTTTTTGTTGAGTGTCCACCTGTGCCTGAGTTTCTTTTTGTCAGTTGTACTGACCATCTGTTACTTGCTGTTTTACTAGTGACCCAGGGTCCGCGTTTTCTTATTTTCTTTGTTGGCCTTGGTAAAGGAGGTTAGCTTCCTTTTTTATTTTATTTTTACACTTTTGTTTCTGTTCCTATAATCTGCCAATAAAAATTTGAAAAGACAGTTGTTGCCCTACCGCCCATTTGTGCGCCCCTCGCTCGAGACCAAGAGATCCACTCAGCGCCCCACGCCTAGACTCAGGTGAGTTCCCCGGGAATCGCGACCAGTCATTTAGGCACGAATACTGCCCAGCTGGTGTTTACGCGAAACAGGGTCTTGAAGTGTTTGTCTGTTCAGACACATGTACTCTCTCGATAGGTGCGGTGTTGCGTCTCACAGATAAACTAACGGGGGGGAATAAGGGCGGGCGAGAGCCCTTGAACGTTTTTTGTTATCGGGTGGGAAGGGCGTTTAACCGGGAGGGAAACGTAGCCAAGGAATAAGTGATCGATAAACTATGATGTGTTGCCCAAAAAAGGGCCTATAAACATTTGCTGCTATAAAAGATCTCTTGAGGTTGTGTTTGGAGGCCCGGTGAACGTCTGTGACATTGTGGTTTGGTTGGGTGCGGAGATTCCTTCCCGAGAGGGAGCCTCCGACTAACTCATAGCCAAGCGTGTGTTCTCCGCACACGTAGCCTATGCAAATTCGTGAGACCCCGGGCGTGAGTTGGGTGGCGTAGCGAGGCGTAGCATATATATATATATATATTTGCGGGGGATCAGCACCCTGGTCAGCGCCCTCGAGTCCCCACATGATCGTTCGACAATACTGGTACAAATAAACACTAGTTCTGAAATTGAAACATCTTGTGTCTTGTCCCTCATTATGTGACGGTACCCTGAACGAGTCTACCGTTACAACAGGCCAGGGTCGAGCTGGTCTTTTGTCAGATGTGTATATATTGACAAGTTTAGAGCTAAATACTCTTGCCAGAGCCTGGAATCGAACCTGTGTTTTGAGTGACTTTGCATGGGTCTCCATCAGGTCAACACATTTGGATTCAAGTTCAAGTAATGCCACTGCATTCCACAGTCAAAACTGTAGTTTATGTCAAGTGTAGATGGCTGTAACTGAACTGAAATGGATCCTTTATTCACTTTTACAGGTCTGGAGGGTCATGCAGAGGCCTGCTCAACAGAGTTCAATAGAGGATGCTGAGAGCAACAACAGAGAATGCTGAGAGCATCACAGACCCCTTGCTGGACTATCCCTCTCTAGCTGGAGAGCTTCATTCAGCTGGCCTGGCCGCCTGGCTGGCTGCCTGCCTGCCTGCCCGCCCTCCAGAGACACAGACAGTCACCCCACAGACACAGTAGCTCTGCAGACTGTTTTTTTGAGGACATTGATGAAAAAGGACAAACCAGCATTTTTTGCTTTGATGAAAGTCTAAATGTTTAATCCTTTCCATATCCCAGTATGCCAAGCTGCTGACTTTGAGTGTCTTAAGTGATGAAACCAGTTCAAGTGATAGACTTTTGACCTGAATCCAATGATTATTCATCTGAATAAAAACCACTCAAAAGAAGTACTGCTTCTTTATTAATTGTATTTATGTATATATAATTGCACAGCTCCCCCTGTCAATGATCTAGCACCTCCTCAGAACCTGTATAAAAAATTCTCTGGCACCGTCCCTGCCCAGGGTTGATTGTCACTGGTGTTGGAAAACACATGTAGTAGAGCATATTAGAGGGACTGGGCAAAGGGTGCTGGTGTGGAAAGTCCCCAAAAACTGTGCAGAATGGGCAGAAAATATTAGATGACCAGTTTAGCCAAGCTAACTAACATTGTTTTTAGCTAGCTTGCATTACCATTCAAAAGCTAACAAAACATCAATAAAAATAGCTTGCTAATCGAGCAGAACTTGTTAATGCAGGAGACTCAGAGACCTTAGCGCGTCACTAGCATCTCGTCATATCACGCAGTCGGAGCACAGCTAAATAATCAGCTGTCAGTGCTCTTGAGTACCCAGCATGCAGTGCGGCATGTCAAAAAACGCAAAGACTTGCGGAAAATAGTTTGGTTACAACGGCCATGCGAGGGATTTCAGTTGTTGTCTTTGTTCAGTTAGATGTTTGTAATGTTATTGTTTGTTAGTTAATATAATCTTGTTGGTCACCCTGAGTGTGCATGTCGTGTAGTTTAATGGGAAGAGAGTGTCGGTTACTTTACTATCAGAGGCTACACTTGGAAGGAGCTGGATGTGGGCTGTACCCTAGCCAGTTGCCTATGAGGCTATTCTTGAGATCTCCTCAAGAAGAAAGTTAGTATCCATGGTTTTCAAGCCATCTTTGAGAAAGTTAGAAAACAATGTCACGGTTGATTTGTTTTGATTGTGGGAGGAAATTTTTGGACGAATCTAAACCTCATGCGGCTGCTGCAGCATTTCTGCTTTTGGCATTTTGACCTGCGCTGGGAGAGAGGGAAACATCATGGATGGGGATAGTGTGCGGGCAGATGTGTCTTTATATAGGGTGAAATGGAATGAGAAATGCAATACAAAATGTCTGAAAGGGGTGTATTTATGTAAGTGTCCACATTGCCTCAATATCTTTGTGTCAATAAATCAAATATAATTTTGACTGATGGTTTTTCAAACCTTATTGGCTTCAGGTGACATCATTCTGATGTACCATGCGCAATTTTATGCAATTTTACCTTGAAATGTCAACCGTTTCTTAACCCTTGTCCCAAAGCTGACCAAAGCTAATACTCTGCCCTTTCTATTCATAAAATCTCAACAGTTGGTGTGTAGCAGAGAGGATAGAGAGACTGACTTGTAACCTCATGTTCATGAGTTCAAATCCCCATTCAGCCTATTGTTGTTGGCCAAACATGAAGTAGTTTTGCTCTCTTGTGGTCGAACTCTTGACCTTCTACAATGTACATTTTTGTAATATTTTGCCATTTTGTGGAGGAAACCGCATTGCTGCTTGCAGCTATATTATCAAATACAATTTATTTAGCTTGTACAATAGCATAAGATTTAACAAAGTACTTTGTTATCAGTCATTACGAACGACGTGCTAGCCACAGATCGTTCGCAGGAGTGATGAAGAACAATCATAAACTTAAAACAGATGTCCTAATAAATGATCAATTCATCAATGCAGTGGTCTCTGTGATTGGCTAACACTGGTCAGTGACAGTTAAGACAATATAACCCCCCAGGTCAAGTGACCAAAGTCTTTTGATGTCACAACTATTTCTCTAAATGAGGATAGTAAAGATACCCTTAATGAAACACAAACAGGACACAGGACACAATCTCCTTGGCCAAAAGGTTCAGGGCAACAAAAGTTTAAATTAAATTTAGTCATTTAGCAGATGCTCTTATCCAGAGCGACTTACAGTAAGTACAGGGACATTCCCCCCGAGGCAAGTAGGGTGAAGTGCCTTGCCCAAGGACACAAACGTCTTTTGGTTGGCATAGCCGGGAATCGGACTACAAACCTTCTGGTTTGTAGTTCTAATACCTAATAAGCTAATACCTAATAAGCTAATACCTTAGCTTACCATTTGTTTAAACACAACCTCAGTTTATTAAAAATACACTCTTAGTAACTATGGCAAAAAATGCCATCACAGCACCCAGGCTACTCTTTAGCCGGCTCGCGTGGTGAACGTTAATCTTGCGATAAACAATTTTACGCCGTTAAAATGGGTTTGCGTTAACGCCGTTAATAACGCGTTAATAATGTCAATTTTGGTTTTCTAAACACATGATGCAATAAATCCGATACGCTGGCTAGATGTAGCAGCATCTTATCTTCAAGTTCCGATTTTTGGTGTAAAAATCCCCTCAGAATGAAACATTACCGTTATCATTATGATTATAGTGCTAGACAGCTACTGTGGTGTACCTGGCTTCCTGTTTCACTAAAGAAATCAACAGTTATTGGCCAAAATGCATTTCTGCTTCCTGTGGCCCCTCCCAGTGGTCACATGAAACCAAATAGTTTGATGTCAATGCAGCAAAGATTCCCTGCGATATGACATCAGTTCCTTTTTGGCGGCTTTGTTGCCAACTTTGATTGGCTGTAACTGACAAACCTCACAGTCCAATCCCCATTCGAAATTCACCTATCTAGCAATGTAATGTGGTGTCAGCCTAATTATAAAATGTCACAGACTGGACTCACACTGGATAAGAGCATCTGCTAAACAACTAAATGTACAGACTAGGAATATTGCTCAACACCAGTTTAAAGCAAATAGAATGTGATCACACATATGTTGGACAGTACAAGTAGCCATTAAACTACACAACATGCACAATCAAGGTGACCAACAGAATTATCTTAAACAATAACTAGCTATATAATGACATTGTAGCGTTAGCGCCCTTGAGTACCCAGAATGCAGTGCAGCATGCCAAAAAGGCAACCTAGTTGTGGGAAATAGTGTAGTGATACAAGTGGTGTGGGGGATATCTGTTGTTGTGATCGTTCAGCTAAATGTGTGTTATCAGTGTTTCCCACATAATTAGATTCTATTTGGGGTGGTAGGCAGGGGCGGAGCCAGACGTTGTAAACAATAAGGGCTTAGCCCAAACCAAGGTCCTAGTATCTTTAGATGTGAGTGTAAATAGAGACCTCAACAAGTAATTACATTACATTTACATTTATGCATTTAGCAGACGCTTTTATCCAAAGCGACTTCCAAGAGAGAGCTTTACAAAAGAGCATAGGTCACTGATCATAACAACGAGATAGCCCCAAACATTGCGAGCAGCCAAAACATGAAACATACATGGTGGAAAACCAAATAAGTGCCAAAGGGAAGAACCATAAGAGCATGCAGTTAAACAAGTTACAATTGAACAACATGAAACTCCCCACAATAGTGCAAGAGTGTACCTGTAAAAAAAACCAATAAACAGTAAAATATTTCACAGCGAGTACAAGAATTTGAAACCGTTACAACTAACCAACAAGAGCAACAAGTCTCTCAATACGAGTCATTGTGATCCTGGAGGAAACTAACATCAGGTCCAGCCAAGCATTCCTAAGTGCCGTTGTACTCCCAGAACAAGTGCGTCTTGAGCCTTTTCTTGAAGGTGGGGAGACAGTCAGTGTCCCTGATGGAGGTGGGGAGTTGATTCCACCATTGGGGGGCCAGACAGGAGAAGAGCTTGTGTTGGGACCGGGCGCTCTTGAGCGGTGGGACCACCAGACGGTTGTCAGAAGAAGACCGTAGGTGGCGGGTGGGGGTGTAAGGCTGGAGGAGAGACTTGATGTAGTCGGGTGCAGTCCCGTTCACCGCTCGGAAGGTCAGTACCAGAGTCTTGAATCTGATACGGGCCGTGATGGGAAGCCAGTGGAGGGAGATGAGGAGCGGGGTAACATGGGAGCGTCTGGGTAGATTGAAGACCAGACGGGCCGCCACGTTCTGAATCCTCTGGAGAGGGCGGGTTGCGCATGCTGGGAGACCGGCAAGCAGCGAGTTGCAGTAGTCCAACTTGGACAAATAACAGATCAGGACAAGTGCTTGGACTAGCAGCTGGGTGGAATGCTCAGACAGGTATCTCCTGATCTTAAGGATGTTGTAGAAGGTGAATCTACACGACCGGGAGACCGCAGCAATGTGGGCTGTGAGGGAGAGCTCGTCATCCATGGTCACACCGAGGTTCCTGGCAGAGGATGAAGGGGTCACCGTCACCGATCCCAGGGTGATTGAGAGATCGTGGGAGATGGAGGGTTTGGCCGGGATGATGAGGAGTTCTGTTTTGGCGAGGTTCAGCTGTAGGTGGTGCTCGGTCATCCAGGCGGAGATGTCTGTGAGGCAGGCCTCGATTCTAGCTGATATCCCCGGATCAGTCGGGAGAAACGACAGGTACAGCTGCGTGTCGTCAGCATAGCAGTGGTAGGAGAAGCCATGGGAGGTGATGATTGGTCCAAGCGAGGTGGTTTACATTTACATTTACATTTATTCATTTAGCAGACGCTTTTATCCAAAGCGACTTCCAAGAGAGAGCTTTACAAAGTGCATAGGTCACTGATCATAACAACAAGATAGCCAAAAAACATCGCGAGTAGCCAAAACATGAAGCACACATTGTGAACAACCAAAGTAAGTGCCAAAGGGAAGAACCATAAGAGCATGTAGTTAAACAAGTCACAACCAAACAACATGAACAGCTATAAGTGCAAGTGTACCTGTGGGAAAAAGCAAGCAACAGTAATAAAACAATATATCACAGCGAGAACCAAAAATTTAAATCAGTTACCACTAACCAACAAGAGCAACAAGTCTCTAAGCAAGAGTCATTGTGATCCTTGAGGAAACTAACATCGGGTCAAGCGAACCGTTCCTAAGTACCGTTGTACTCCCGGAACAAGTGCGTCTTGAGCCTTTTCATGAAGGTGGAGAGACAGTCAGTGTCTCTGATGGAGGTGAGGAGTTGATTCCACCACTGGGGGGCCAGACAGGAGAAGAGCTTGTGTTGGGACCGGGCGGTCTTGAGCGGTGGGACCACCAGGCGGTTGTCTGAAGAAGACCGTAGGTGGCGGGTGGGGGTGTAAGGCTGCAGGAGAGACTTGATGTAGACGGGTGCAGTCCCGTTCACTGCTCGGAAGGTCAATACCAGGGTCTGGGAATCTGATACGGGCCATGATAGGTAGCCAGTGGAGAGAGATGAGGAGCGGGGTAACATGGGAGCGTCTGGGTAGATTGTAGACCAGGCGGGCCGCCGCGTTCTGAATCCTCTGAAGAGGGTGGGTTGCACATGCTGGGAGACCAGCGAGCAGAGAGTTGCAATAGTTCAACTTGGAGAGGACGAGTGCTTGGACTAGCAGCTGGGTGGAGTGCTCAGACAGGTATCTCCTGATCTTCCGGATGTTGTAGAGGGTGAATCTACACGACCGGGTGACCGCAGCAATGTGGGCCGTGAGGGAGAGCTCGTCGTCCATGGTAACCCCAAGGTTCCTGGCAGAGGATGAAGGGGTCACCGTCACCGATCCCAGGGTGATTGAGAGATCGTGGGAGATGGAGGGTTTGGCCGGGATGATGAGGAGTTCTGTTTTGGCGAGGTTCAGCTGTAGGTGGTGCTCGGTCATCCAGGCGGAGATGTCTGTGAGGCAGGCCTCGATTCTAGCTGATATCCCCGGATCAGTCGGGAGGAACGACAGGTACAGCTGCGTGTCGTCAGCATAGCAGTGGTAGGAGAAGCCATGGGAGGTGATGATTGGTCCAAGTGAGGTGGTGTACAGAGAGAAGAGGAGGGGTCCAAGGACGGAGCCCTGTGGGACACCAGTGGAGAGCTGGCGAGGGCCCGACAGTTTGCCTCCCCAGGAAACCTGGTAGGATCTTCCCGACAGGTAGGATGAGATCCACTGGAGTGCAGTGCCAGTGATGCCCATCTCAGAAAGTCTGGCGAGCAGGATCTGGTGGTTAACCGTATCAAACGCTGCAGAAAGGTCCAGCAGAATGATAACGGATGACCTGGAAGCCGCTCTGGCAGACTGGAGGGCAGTGGTGACTGAAAGGAGGGCAGTCTCTGTGGAGTGGCCAGTCTTGAAGCCCGATTGGTTGGGGTCAAGCAGGTTGTTCTGAGAGAGAAAGTTAGACAGTTGGTTAGATACAGCACGTTCAATTGTTTTTGAAAGGAAGGGTAACAGTGATACCGGTCTGTAGTTCTGGAGAACGGCAGGGTTAAGGGAGGGTTTTTTGAGTAGAGGGGTAACTCTAGCCTGTTTGAAGGCAGAGGGGAAGGCGCCAGAGGTGAGAGAGGAGTTTAGGACATGGAGAAGAAAAGTTATGATGGAGGGGGAGATGGTTTGAAAGAGAGGGGAGGGTATAGGATCAAGGGGACAGGAGGTGGGGCAATGAGAGAGAATGAGGTCAGAGATCTCTGCCTCAGACAGGGGAGAAAAAGAGTTTAGACATTTAGTTGGGTCAGTCATGGAGGGTGAGAGGGTAGGAAAGGTGGGTTTAGGGAACCGACTGCTAATGTCGGCGACTTTTTTCTCAAAGAAGGAGGAGAAGTCGTCTGCTGTCAGGGTGGAGGGAAGGGGTGGGGGAGGTGGGTTAAGAAGGGTGGAGAAGGTAGAGAAAAGTTTGTGGGGGTTTGAAGCAGAGTTAATTTTGTTCAGAAAGTAGAGGGTTTTAGCACCAGTTATGTGAGAAGAGAAGGATTTGAGGAGGGAGTGATACTTATCAAGGTCCAGACCGCCTTTGGACTTGCGCCATCTCCTCTCGGCTGCCCGAAGGGTGGACCGTTCTTCACAAATAACATCCGTAAGCCACGGGCAGGAGGGAGAAGATCGTGCAGGCCTGGTTGACAGGGGACAGAGAGAGTCAAGTGATGCAGTTAAAGTGGTTAACAAGGTGTCGGTGGCAGTGTTAGTGGGGTGGGACGAGAACTCGTCAATGGGGGGGAGGGAGGATGTTACAATAGAGGAGAAATGGGAGGGGGATAGGGAGCGGAGGTTGCGCCGGAAAGTTACAAGGGGAGGGGAGGTAGAAGGAGTTGGAGGGAGAGAGATAGAGAATTGGATAAAGTAGTGATCAGAAATATGCAGTGGGGTTACAGAGGTTAAGTCAGTGATACAGTTACGTGTCAGGATGAGGTCTAGCTGTTTGCCTGCCTTGTGGGTCGCCGGTGTGCTCAGCAGCGTCAGGTCGAAGGAGGTCAGGAGAGACAAGAAATCGACGGCCTGAGTTCCTTGGAGGTGGATGTTGAAGTCCCCAAGGACTATCAGGGGGGTTCCATCATCCGGGAGGACGCTGAGGAGCATGTCCAGCTCCTCCACAAAGTCGGCTAGCGGGCCTGGTGGGCGATAAAGAACAATTAAGCATGCTTTGATAGGATCAGTTAGCATCGCATAATGGTGTTCAAATGATTTGGCAGTAACAGGGAGTGGTGTGGATGTGTATTTAATATGTGGGGAAAGAAGCAACCCTGTCCCACCACCCCGCCCGGTTGAGCGGGGTGAGTGAGTGAAGGAGTGGTTGACGGAGAGAGCAGCTGGAGTTGCAGTGTTCTCAGGGCGGATCCATGTCTCTGTCAGCGCAAGGGCATGAAGAGAAGCATGAGATGCAAACGCTGGGATGAAGTCTGCCTTGTTCACAGCGGACTGGCAGTTCCAGAGCCCTATAGAAAGAGAGAGGGCAGGTGGAGAAGATCTGGATAGGTAGCGAAGGTTAGAAGTTGACCGTATATACTTTGTGATATATCTACGTCTACGGGTAGTGTAATGAACGGGAATGCTGAAGAAACACATGCTAGCTATGAATATGTTGTAGGTGGATTAGAATACAAATAGGGTGATACTTATCAGAAGAGGTGATCCACCACGTCGGCCATCCTCGGTGGACTCCCGCAGGTAGACTCCCTGTCTTTGTTCGACCGAGTCTTCGTGCACCGAGGCTGCCAGACGAGGCTGCCTCTGCAGTGCTACTCGCCTAAATATGCTAAAGGCGCAGCTGACAATGGCCCTAATTATGTAAAAGGTTTAGAGGGAGAAGAGGAGGGGTCCAAGGACGGAGCCCTGTGGGACACCAGTGGAGAGCTGCCTGACACTTTGCCTCCCCAGGAGACCTGGTAGGATCTTCCCGACAGGTAGGATGAGATCCACTGAAGTGCAGTGCCAGTGATGCCCATCTCAGGAAGTCTGGCCAGCAGGATTTGATGGTTAACCGTATCAAACGCTGCAGAAAGGTCCAGCAGAATGATGACGGATGACCTCGAAGCCGCTCTGGCAGACTGGAGGGCAGTGGTGACTGACAGGAGGGCAGTTTCTGTGAAGTGGCCAGTCTTGAAGCCTGATTGGTTGGGGTCAAGCAGGTTGTTCTGAGAGAGGAAGTTTGACAGTTGGTTAGATACAGCGCGTTCAATTGTTTTAGAAACGAAGGGTAGTAGTGATACCGGTCTGTAGTTCTGGAGGAGTAAGGGAGGGTTTTTTGAGTAGAGGGCTAACTCTGGCCTGTTTGAAGGCAGAGGGGAAAGTGCCGCAAGTAAGAGAAGAGTTAAGGACATGGAGAAGAAAAGTTATGATGGAGTTATGATGGAGAGAGAGATGGTTTGAAAGAGAGGGGAGGGGACTGGATCAAGGGGACAGGAGGTGGGGCGATGAGAGAGAATGAGGTCAGAGATCTCCCATGCGTGCATGCGGGGTGTGCAATTTTTGCATTAATTTTTCTATTCATATTTATGTAGTATAAACATTATGTTGGGCTCATTGTTATATTTGCCGAAAGTATTTAACTATGAATATTATTATATTTTACTTGAATGTATCAGTTTTGGACACATTTGTGCAGATACTTATGATACTAATGCCCAATCCCAATGTCCCCCTTAAACCCTAAGCCATGAACCCTCAGATACTTTCTTGACGTCACCTAGTAAGTGATTGAGTGCAAAAGGCTGCAAGGGCTCAAAATGCTATAAATTAGAATGGGACAGCACTTTGCTGCATTATCTGCAAAATAGTAATGTTGGATCAAATCTGATGAAAGCATATTGGAAATGTATCCTCAAAGAACAACCTACACACTGTTCCGGCTATATTAACCATCAGTGAGTTTTGTGTTGAAACTTATGTTAAGTTTTATTTATAACTATGTATACGTCAGAGTTGGTTGCTCCTTCCATCCATGCTTGACCATACAGAGTCTGTCTTTATAGTTCTGGAGAAGAATAGCCTAATTAAAACAAAATTACACTATCTCAACCAGTATGATATTATTCACTGCCTATTATAGGCTGCACTCTCTATCTTGTCATTACGAAAGTTAGCATCAACATGTAGGCCAGTGTTGCCAGGTCCGCGGCAACACTGGCCTGCAAATTACATGAATATCATGAAAATCGATATTTTAAATGAAATTATTTGTACCCAAATCCTACCAAACTGACTCCAGATCAGCACGTACACACATTGACATGGGACAAGCCCTCATACACACACGCACTGTGCTTGTGCACATGTGCCTAATGCTCTCAGTCTCCTGAGAAAACCTCCTGAAAACTGCTTTTAATGCTGGCATACTAAACATTTGGTGTTACTTTGTAGATATTACAATACATTTGGCAATGATAGCAATGCTGTTGGACTTTAAAAGCAATGTATATGGTTTGGCAGGGGCATATTTTGAGTTCTGATATTGAGCTGTTTTTTGGGCTGGTTTTATTGGCCATTGGGCTGGTTTTGGGCTAGTTTTGATTGGCCATTGGGCTGTTTTTGTCACACAGACCTGGCAACCCTGATGTAGGCTAACATCAAGTAAGCCTATTGCCTAGAATTTCCAAACCCATTTTTGCAATACTTGGGCCGTGTCCTGACAATAAATGAAGAACATTGGGTTTATATGTTTTGCCAGTATAACTGGATCTAATTAGACCCTTGAATGTTTATGATGTCCCTGTGTGTTTATACTTTTGACTCGGGACAACACGATCTTGTCAGTCGACTATAAAATGTTGATAATGTCGGGCTACCATAGACCAACTGCAGTCTACTATAGACCAACTGCAGTCTAACCCGCAACCTGCCAATAAACTACATTTTGCTGAATGATTGAAGGGCTAGACAACAAACTCTCTAATACAATATAGCTGCAAGCAGCAATGAGGTGGAGGTGGAGTAGGTCAAATATACGAAAACAATTTTAGACATCCTCAGAAGAGGTTTCCGAGTGCACGCAGCAAGTTTGGTGTGAATACATCAAAGATTTGCTGAGATACGACTCAACTTCCTGTTTGGCGGCTTAGCTGCGCATTTTGAGTGGATGTACCGGGCAAACGATTTCGGAATTCTGAAAACCATCAAGATTGGACACACTTTGTAAGAGGAGTAGAGAAAAAAATATTTTTTCAATCACTCAAAATGTTGTCCGTTAGCAATCGGCTGTTATCACAAGTTATCATGGGTCACATATGCTTATCATGCATATATGTATATCATACATATTATGGATGTCCCTAGATATCATTTCATTTAGTCATTTATCAGACAAAGGAATCACTTAATATAAGTTATTTGTGTAAACACACGTCCAACTTTGACCCGTTGGTGGCCCTAGAGTGCTCCAATGAAACTTGGTGAAGATAAAGAGGGGACTGTCCTTAACAAGTGTTCCAAATTTCACAATTTTTTACCATACGGTTCTAGGGGCTGCCATAGACTCCAATGGCGGAAGAAGATGCGTAATAATAATAAGAAAAGGTAGAAACACATAAGTGGCTCCGCAGCTGGCCACCAATAATAATAAGAAAAGGTAGAAACACTTAAGCGCCATCTAGCAATCATTTCACGAGTTCAATAACGCACCAGCGATAGAATGAGTGATATATTTTTTATTGAGATGGGGTTGGTAGTCAAGCCAAGCCTGATTGAGTGGAGAAGGCTGGTAGCAGAGCCAAGCCTGATGCGGTTGGTGGAGGCTGGTAGCAGAGCTGAGCCTGGTGCGGATGGAGGAGACCGGTAGCAGAGCCGGGCCTGGGGTCCTGGGAGGACAAGAGTGTGATTACTGGGACGCACTAGAATGAATGATGATGTGAAGGGTGCATGCATAGTTACCAGGCATTCCTCCTCCAGGTCGCATTCCTCCGTGCTTTGGCTGGACTGATGCATATGAGTTGATTGGAGTGAAGGAGGAGTCTTGGTGCACTGTATTCCTCCCGAAATTCAGTTAAATCTAACTCCATTACGTGTCAGTAACAACGTCCCTGTCCAAAGACTCTAACCGCGCTATAAGTAGGGAAAGCTGTTTGGCGCTTCTAGTCTTAATAGTCAGCCCACCCTTCCCAGAAAGCCTTGGATGTGTGTGCATGTTCCCAAGCTTGTGCCTGGATGTGTCAGTGAGAATTTGTGCAATAAGTACAATAAGACAGATGGACTTTATTATAGTGTTAGTGTCAGTTGGGAGTTCTGGGCCTTGTTGATGAGGCCAGTTGCAGACGGAAAGAAACGGTTCTTATGGCGTGTGGTTTTGGTCCTAATGGACCGTAGCCTCCTGCCCGGAGGGGAGGGTCTGGAACAGTGTGTGTCGAGGGTGGGAGGAGTCAGCCACAATCTTACTTGCTCGCCTCAGGGACTTTGAGGTGAGTAGCTCCTTGAGAGATGGCAGATTGCAGCCGATCACCTTCTCAGTAGTGCGGATGATACACTGCAATCCGCTCCTGTCCTTGGCAGTGGCAGCAGTGTACCAGATGGTGATGGAGGAGGTGAGGATGGACTCAATGATGGCTTTGTAGAAGTGCACCATCATTGTCTTTGGCAGGTTGAACTTCTTCAGCTGCCACAGGAAGTACATCCTCTGTTCTTGGTGAAGGAGCTGATGTTCAGTTCCCACTTGAGGTTGTAGTGGTCAGATTTTAGCTGATCAGGTTGCTATCTCAAGAATGTCGAGAGGGGAGGCTGAGTCTGAGTTCAAATGCAGATTGACTTTATTGTCACAAGAACAACGATTACATTCGGTTAGATCTCTTCGCCTGAGAAGATCTAACTAATACATGAATTCACAGTCATTATATACAGTCGATAGGCAGTCCCATAATTTGTACCTTGACCCTGTCTGTGAAGATGTATTGATCTTAATCAGCGTATGTCAGTTTGCCTCGGTCCCAAAAGACCCTTACTTATCCACAGTGAACGTACAAAGTCTATCTGTTGTTTAGTTAATCTTTCGCTATCTGGTGCTTGCGCTCTTTCGGTGCAAGTCCCCGAAAGAGTGTGAGGGTCAGCCAGCAGACCCTCACATTACGTTTGGGTCTGCCAGGCCTGACCGGCGTCTTCCCCCACCATCGTAGCCAACTCACCACCAGGTGGTGATCAGTTGACAGCTCCGCCCCTCTCCTCACCCGAGTGTCCAAGACATTCGGCCTCAGATCCGACGACACGACTACAAAGTCTATCATCGAACTGAGACCTCGGGTGTCCTGGTGCCAAGTGCACATATGGACACCCTTATGCTTGAACATGGTGTTCGTTATGGACAAGCCGTGTCTAGCACAGAAGTCCAACAACAAAACACCGCTCGGGTTCAGATTGGGGGGGCCGTTCCTCCCAATCACGCCCCTCCAGGTCTCACTGTCATTGCCCACATGAGCATTGAAGTCCCCCAGGAGGACGAGGGAATCTCCAGGAGGAGCGCTTTCCAGCACCCCTCCCAGAGACTCCAAAAAGGGTGGGTACTCTGCACTGCCATTTGGTGCATAAGCACAAACAACAGTGAGGACCCGTTCCCCCACCCGAAGGCGGAGGGAGGCTACCCTCTCGTCCACCGGGGTGAACCCCAACGTACAGGCGCCGAACCGAGGGGAAACAAGTATTCCCACCCCAGCTCGACGCCTCTCACCGAGGGCAACTCCAGAGTGGAAGAGAGTCCAGCCCCTCTCAAGGAAACTGGTTCCGGAGCCGATGCTGTGCGTCGAGGCGAGGCCGACTATATCTAGCTGGAACTTCTCTACCTCGCGCACCAGCTCCGGCTCCTTTTCCGCAAGCGAGGTGACGTTCCACGTCCCTAGAGCTAGCTTCTGCAGCCGAGGATCGGACCGCCAAGGCCCCCGCCTTCAGCCGCCGCCCGTCTCGCACTGCACCCGACCCCCATGACCCCTCCTGCGGATGGTGAGCCCACTGGAAGGGGGTCCCACGTTGTCTCTTCGGGCTGTGCCCGACCGGGCCCCATGGGAAAAGGCCCGGCCACCAGGCGCTCGCCATCGAGCCCCACCCCCGGGCCTGGCTCCAGGGGGGGGCCCCGGTGACCCGCTTCCGGGCAGGGGCAACTGAGAACCATTGTTAGTTTTCTTCATGGTCGTTTTTTAGTTTTGTCAGTGACTGTGGCTAGCAAATTATCCACCGTTAGCTTCACTTTTCACCACAAAAACATAAAAATAAAAATACAACCAACGCAATTGCTACCAAGACGAAACCTTTGATATTGACGTTGTCTATGTAGTCCAAATATTGACAAAGGCTTAGGGTGGGAAAAAAAACAATAAATAAATATAGCTGCAAGCAGCAATGAGGTGGCCAAGCAGTCATATGACACAGAATTATTTTAGACATCCTTAGAACAGGGTTCCGAGTCCATATACCAAGTTTGGTGTGAATCCATCAAAGATTTGCTGAGATACGACCCAACTTCCTGTTTGATGGCTTAACTTCACAATTTGATTGGCTGTAACGGGAAAAAGGTTTCGAAAATCAAAAAACCATGTTATGGGCGTTGTGAGGCTTGGTCTGAAGATAATCTCTGAAAAATTTGGTGAAGATTGGACAACATTTGTAGGAGGACATTTTCAGAAATTCAAAATGGCGGACGCATCAATTCGGCTCTGGGAGACATGAAACTTGGTGAGAATAAAGAGGGGGCTGTCCTGAAAGAGTGTGTCAAATTTCACAACTTTTTACCATACGGTTCTAGGGGCTGCCTTAGACTCCAATGGGAGAAGAAGTGTAATAATAAATATAGCTTCAAGCAGCAATGAGGTGGTCAAGCAGTCGAATGACCCATGAAACATGTTAGACATCCTCAGAAGAGGGTTACGAGTACACGCAACAAGTTTGGTGTGAATCCATCAAAGATTTGCTGAGATACGACCCAATTTCCTGTTTGCTGGCTTAACGGCACATTTTGATTGGCCGTACCGGGCAAACGGTTTTGAAAATCCAAAAAACATACAATGGCTTTTTTGAGGCTTGGTCTGAAGATGATCTCTGCCAAATTTGGTAAATATTGGAAAACATTTGTAGGAGGAGTAAAGAAAAAACGTTTTTTCAGTAATTCACAATGGCGGCCGCATCAATTCGGCTGTTATCGAGAGTTATCATGTGTCACACACGGGATGTCTAAAGATATCATGAGACAAAGGAATCACTTAATAAAGGCAAACGAATCAACAGTTATTGGCCAAAACACATTTGTGCATCCTGCGGCCACGCCCAGTGATCACATGACACCAAATTGTTTGGACATCCTCAGATGAGGATTCCGAGTCATCATACCATGTTTGGTGTTGATATTTCAAAGATTTGCTGAGATTTGATCCAAATTCCTGTTTGGATGCTTTGTTTTGATTGGCTGTACCGGACAAACGGTTTTGAAAATCAAATAGAAAAGTAATACCTGAGTGAGGGTTGCTCTGACCATGATGTATGCCAATTCTGGTCCAACTTTGACCCATTGGTGGCGCTAGAGTGGTCTAATGGGATACATGAAACTTGGTGTAGGTATAGAAGGAACTGTCCTTAATGAGTGTGCCAAATTTAACAAAAAGTTATCGAAGGGTTCTAGGGGCTGCCATTGACTCCCATTGAACTAGAATAAAAATAACTAGAGAGGGTACAATTTCTCGGGAAATTGTTGGGTGTGCTTGCTTGCGTCGGTTGCACAGGGGTCTGTATATTTTATACAAAAATGCATAGGGCCTACTTATTATTTATAAAGATTACATAAATTTAAAAGAATATTTTTTTTGCTGCTCATTTAAACTCAAAATACGAGTGAAGTGTAGAATGAAATATGATGTCTTCTCATTTCCCCTGCAAGAGGCAGCCTCATAGCTGCCTCTTGCAGGGAAAACTTGTTTTAAATACAGATAAGACTAAACTTATGTTGTTTTCAAACAGTCTGAGTAGGCCGCAGAATATCCCTTCGGTGGTCACTCTTGAAGGGAGTGAAATAGAGGTTGTTGACTCTTATAAATATCTGGGTATTCTGATTGATGACTCCCTCACCTTTCAGCCACATGTACAGTACCTGGTGAAAAAGTTGAGGTTAAAACTGGGTTTTTATTTTCGAAATAAGCTGTGCTTTTCCAGTAATGTAAAAAAGCGATTAGTTGCTGTTACTTTTTTACCTGTGTTGGACTATGGTGATCTTCTTTATATGTATGCCTCTGCTAACTGTCTTCGTAGGGTGGACGCAGCTTACCATGCTTCGCTGCGGTTCATTACAAACTGTAAGGCTCTGACTCACCATTGTGAGTTATACTCTCGGGTAGGATGGCCTGCTTTGGCCACCCGTAGGCTCTCTCATTGGTACACCATTATTTATAAGGCAATCCTTGGTCTGCTCCCTAACTACCTGTGTGTTTGCATCAACCAGAGAAGTGTCGGACAATATTCCTTGCGATCTCTGGACTTTTTTATGCTCACTGTTCCAAATGCCAGAACGGAAATGGGAAAAAGGGCTTTTGGGTACTCTGCCCCCTCATCATGGAATATGTTGCAGAATGTTTTAAAGCTCAGGGAACTAATATCACTGACTACTTTTAAATCTCGAATGAAAGAAATAGAGGCAGGTTCCCTAATATGTAAATGTTTCTTAAATTAACTCTACTTCACTGTTTCTTAGCTCTTAGCTTTTAGTTTCTTTTAAATTGTCTTGTTCTGTGTTTTTCTGTCTGTAAATCTGTGTTTTTTATGCTTCTACCTGTCTTGGCCAGGTCTCCCTCGAAAAAGACATTTTAATCTCAATGGGACTTCCTGGTTAAATAAAGGTTAAATAAATAAAATAAAAATAGCTGAATCAAAACGAATAAATTTGGCAGACCGGTGTAAAAATTGACCTAATCTCTATGACTTAAACGTCCTTTTAAGTTTGCCTTCTCGTGATATTTTCAGGCATTTAGCCTACTCATATTGCATTCATTCATTAATAAAGAACCCCCTTTGAAGATTATTCTACGACGTTACCAGCAGTAGAAGATGGAATCGTGATTCAAACAGTACCATCTGCTAACTGAAAATATGCCCCCCAAAACGTAAATAAGCTTGACATTTATTTAGTGGAAAATCGCTCATTCATAAAAAGCTCACTGGTAGCGATCATTGTCAGTAACAACGCAAAATGCGATATAGCCCTGTGTGGAGAAGCTGCCCCGTAAATTCTACTACAGTACAGTACTAGACTACTGCTGTGTTCGTCTTGGTAGCGATTGCGTTGGTTGAATTCGATTCAATGTTCCGTTGTATGGTTTAGGCTGAAATTAATTATTTTCATGAACAGATTGACAAAGTTTAGGCTGTGGCAATGAACTTCAGGTTAGTAGTCAGATAGTTTCACCTATTGAAAGACTTTTGATTTAAGTAAGGGAGTGCCGAACATGTTCTGTCGCCGTTTGACTTCCTAAACAGCTGTGTAGATGTTTTTGTAGTGTGCCTCGCCTAGGCTACAGCGTTGCAGTGAGCAACACTGGTTTGAAACCACAGGTAATGATGATTTCACCAACAAATCGTTTACTTGTAATGTAATGTCGTAATAAATCCTACAACGAAAATGTATTTGTGAGGAATGTTTATTTTAACGATTGAAAAAAGATGCATCATAGACCACTGTAGTATGTGTTGCCCGGGCAACAGAGGCTAATGTCATGATGCTAATGCTTCAGTGAAATAGTAGACTACCGTTTCCGAAAGTAGATGTGGGCCTACTTCCTTAATAATATCAGCTAATATTGTACATTACATTTCACAATTGTGTTTCACATCAAAAGTGAAATGAGTAAATAGTTATCACCCTGGCCTCTTTGCTTGTGGCGTTTCTGCAGCTGCCTTGCAGTAAAGCTATAGTTAGCCTAGCTATCCCCCAAGTTAACAGATGCGAAACGAATGTTCTGCCAAAGGTAGTCACGCGTGTTTTCGTGACGTTAGTAACGTCAGTGACTGTGGGTAGCAAATTAGCCACCGTTAGCTTCACTTTTCGCCACAAAAACTTAACTTGAGCCTAAACCATGCAACGGAACGTAAATAAAAATACAAGCAACCTAATCGCTACCAAGATGAAACTTTTGACACCTAGGTTGTCTATGTAGACCAAATATTGACGAAGATTTAGGGGGGCAAAAATAAATAATAAAAATAGCTGCAAGCAGCAATGGCGGATTCCTCCTAACATTGTGAACCATTGAAAAATGTATATTCTTCACAAATTGTCACTGTATAGAAACATCCATGCTGTAGACTTACCAATGGGATACCAAATCTGAAATGCAATACCATCAAGATCCACAAGGGCTTTTATTTCAAGCCAAGGAGTGAAGGGAGGGGGCTTGGTGAGCCTACCCATTCCAGAAAGCCTTGTATCTTTGTGTATCAGGGCGTGGCCTGTAGCGTCACCTATGGGTGATATTGGTCCATTTGTGGTGTGTTAGTTACTCTTGGCCTATACTATCAATGTTTCAGGATTTTGAGAACTTTTTACCATTGCATACAAAATTGGAAATGGAATACCATCAAGATCCACATGGGCCTTTGCTAAAGACCAAGCAATGAGTGGGGGCTTGATCAGCCCACAATTGCCTGAAATATTGTGTATGCGTCTCGCCAAGCTTGCGCGTGTGTCAAGGGAAAGGCTGAGTGTGTGAGAATGTGGGGCGCGCGCGCGCTGAGGAGCTGTACCAGACAAACGGTTGTGAAAATCAAAAATCTGTTGAACACATGAGTGAGGGTTGCTCTGACGATGATGTGTGCCAATTCTGGGGAAGATTGCACCAGAATTGAAGGAGGAGTAGCGAAAAAACGTGTTTCCTTACTCTTTATTGTACAGAAAAATCCAATATGGCGCCCGTTATAGGTTCTTGAGGCTTTTGTGTTCCTCATGAGAAATAAGGAATATCTAATGAATTTCAGAATTTTGGGACAAATGGGATGCAAATGGCATCACTTTGAATATAGGCAAATTGGGGCATGGCTGTAGAGGTTTAAAAGGCTACCTCTGCCTAAACTGACATGCACCAACTCAGATTATTGCATTTCAACATCCTCCTCATTGCATTCACTCTTATTGGGTGTGCTCAAGCCTTCGGCGAGAGCACAACCTTTGTTCTCTCACATATATATTTATTTATTATTATTTATTTTCGCCCCCCTAAGGATCAGTCAATATTTGGACTACATACACAACGGTGGTGTCAAAAGGTTTGTCTTGGTAGCGATTGCGTTGGTTGTATTTTTATTTACGTTCCGTTGCATGGTTTAAGTAGAAATTGCGACTTTGTGGTGAAAAGTAAAGCTAACGGTGGCTAATTTGCTAGCCACAGTCACTGACGTTACTGACGTCACTACATCACTAACGTCACGAAAACACGCGTGACTACCTGTAGCAGAACATTTGTTTCACATCTGTTAACTTGGGGGATAGCTAGGCTAACTATAGCTTTACTGCAAGGCAGCTGCAGGAACGCCACAAGCAAAGAGGCCAGGGTGATAACTATTTACTCATTTTACTTTGTGATGTGAAACACAATTATGAAATGTAATGTACAATATTGGCTGATATTATTAAGGAAGTAGGCCCACATCTACTTTTGGAAACGGTAGTCTACTATTTCACTGAAGCATTAGCATCATGACCTTAGCCTCTGTTGCCCGGGCAACACATACTACAGTGGTCTATGATGCATCTGTTTTCAATCTTTAAAATAAACATTCCTCACAAATACATTTTCGTTGTAGGATTTATTATGACATTACATTACAAGTAAACGATTTGTGGGTGAAATTACCATTACCTGTGGTTTCAAACCAGTGTTGCTCACTGAAACGCTGTAGCCTACGTGAGACAAACAACAACAAAAACATTACACAGCTGTAGGAAGTCAAACGGCGACAGAACATGTTCGGCACTCCCCTTACTTAAATCAAAAGTCTATCTAACTACTAACCTGAACTTCATTGCCACAGCCTAAACGTTGTCAATCTGTTCATGAAAATAATTAATTTCAGCCTAAACCGTACAACGGAACGTTAAATCCAATTCAACCAATGCAATCGCTACCAAGACGAACACAGCAGTAGTCTACTAGTACTGTACCGTAGTAGTACAATTTACCGGGGCAGCTTCTCCACACAGGGCTATATCACATTTTGCGTTGTTACTGACAATGATCGCTACCAGTGAGCTTTTTATGAATTAGCGATTTTCCACTAAATAAATGTCAAGCTTATTTACGTTTTGGGGGGCATATTTTCAGTTAGCAGATGGGACTGTCTGAATCGCAATTCCATCTTCTACTGCCGGGTAACGTCGTAGAATAATCTTCAAAGGGGGTTCTTTATTAATGAATGAATGCAATGAGTAGGCTACATGCCTGAAAATATCACGAGAAGGGAAAAACTTAAAATGACGTTTAAGTCATAGAGATTAGGTCCATTTTTACACCGGTCTGCCAAATTTATTTGTTTTGATTCAACGATGAGGCTGCCTCTTGCAGGGGAAATGAGAAGACATCTATTTCATTCTACACTTCACTCGTATTTTCAGTTGTAAATGAGCAGCAAAAAAAAATGCTTTTAAATCTATTTAATCTTTATAAATAATAGGTATGCATTTTCATATAAAATATACAGAAATCAGTTGTAAAAATGTCATTCAAAAACGGACCCCTGTGCAACCGACGCAAGCAAGCACACCCTACAATTTCCCCAGAAATTGTACCCTCTCTAGTTGGGTGTGCTTTGCCTTCGGCAAGGGCACAACCTTTGTTCTCTCACATATATATTTATTTATTTTTATTATTTATTTTCGCCCCCCTAAGGATCAGTCAATATTTGGACTACATACACAACGGCGGTGTCAAAAGGTTCGTCTTCTAAGCGATTGCGTTGGTTGTATTTTTATTTACGTTCCGTTGCATGGTTTAAGTAGAAATTGCGTTTTTGTAGTGAAAAGTTAAGCTAACGGTGGCTAATTTGCTAGCCACAGTCACTGACGTTACTAACGTCACTACGTCACTAACGTCACGAAAACACGCGAGACTACCTTTGGCAGAACATTCGTTTCGCATCTGTTAACTTGGGGGATAGCTAGGCTAACTATAGCTTTACTGCAAGGCAGCTGCAGAAACGCCACAAGCAAAGAGGCCAGGGTGATAACTATTTACTCATTTTACTTTGTGATGTGAAACACAATTATGAAATGTAATGTACAATATTGGCTGATATTATTAAGGAAGTAGGCCCACATCTACTTTCGGAAACGGTAGTCTACTATTTCACTGAAGCATTATCATGACATTAGCCTGTGTTGCACGGGCAACACATACTACAGTGGTCTATGATGCATCTGTTTTCAATCGTTAAAAAAAACCTTCCTCACAAAAACATTTGTTTTCTTTGTAGGATTTACTATGACATTACATTACAAGTAAACGATTTGTTGGTGAAATTATCATTACCTGTGGTTTCAAACCAGTGTTGCTCACTGCAACGCTGTAGCCTACGCGAGACACACGACAAAAACATTTAACTTACACAGCTGTTTAGGAAGTCAAACAGCTGTTGCGCACTCCCCTTACTTAAATCAAAAGTCTTTCAATAGGTGAAACTATCTAACTACTAACCTGAACTTCATTGCCACAGCCTAAACTTTGTCAATCTGTTCATGAAAATAATTAATTTCAGCCTAAACCGTACAACGGAACGTTAAATCGAATTCAACCAACGCAATCGCTACCAAGACGAACACAGCAGTAGTCTAGAACTGTACCGTAGTAGAATTTACCGGGGCAGCTTCTCCACACAGGGCTATATCGCATTTTGTGTTTTTACTGACAATGATCGCTACCAGTGAGCTTTTTATGAATGAGCGATTTTCCACTAAATTAATGTCAAGCTTATTTACGTTTTTGGGGGCATTTTTCAGTTAGCAGATGGTAATGTTTGCAAAAAAAAGATGCTTTTAAATCTATGTAATATTTATAAATAATAAGTAGGCCCTATGCATTTTTATATAAAATATACTGAAATATTAGTTGTAAAAATGTCATTAAAAAACGGACCCCTGTGCAACCGACGCAAGCAAGCACACCCTACAATTTCCCCAGAAATTGTACCCTCTCTAGTTAGGATTCCTCCGTAAGGAGGAAACCTATTGTTATTGTTAGTTTTATTATTATTATTAGGATTCCTCCGTAAGGAGGAAACCTATTGTTATTGTTAGTTTTATTATTAGTAGGATTCCTCCGTAAGGAGGAAACCTATTGTTATTGTTAGTTTTATTAGGATTCCTCCGTAAGAAGGAAACCTATTGTTATTGTTAGTTTTATTATTATTAGGATTCCTCCGTAAGGAGGAAACCTATTGTTATTGTTAGTTTTATTATTATTAGGATTCCTCCGTAAGGAGGAAACCTATTGTTATTGTTAGTTTTATTATTATTATTAGGATTCCTCCGTAAGGAGGAAACCTATTGTTATTGTTAGTTTTATTATTATTATTATTATTATTATTCTAGTTCCATGGGAGTCAATGGCAGCCCCTAGAACCCTTGGATAACTTTTTGTTAAATTTGGCACACTCATTAAGGACAGTTCCTTCTATACCTACACCAAGTTTCATGTATCCCATCAGACCACTCTAGCGCCACCAATGGGTCAAAGTTGGACTTGTGTTTACACACGCAACTTTTGAACCGTATGACTGATTTACAAAAATGAGGTACCATTGGATTCCCTGGATGAAGACGAGTTCAACGCACCCTATGACGTCAATTTCCGGTTGTATAGATTTTCCGCTATTTCCGGTTGTATCAAAAACCTTTGAAAGCCTACTCCTCCTACAATTATTGTCATATCTTCTTCAAAATGACCATAGATGATCTTCAGACCAAGCCTCACAAAAGTTATCCCATGGCGTTTTGATTTTCTAAACCGTTTGTCCGGCACAACCAATCAAAATCAGCAAAAAAGTAACCAAACAGGAACTTGGGTCAAATCTCAGCAAATCTTTGAGATATCAACACTAAACTTGGTATATCGGTGGACGACACTACAACATGTTACCATGTGCAAAGGCAACTTCATATCTCAAAAGATGATTGATATAAAGCAAATCGAATTTATCGCTAACGCTAAAATAATGCTTTACACATCCGCCGGTCAAAAACTGATACTTTGATTCAATCACAAGTTCATATGAAGACTCTTGAGAATGTTTAGTACACAAATCTGAGGAAAAGTTGACTGTAACATGAAAAGTCGATTTTATGTGAATATTTGAAACATGCATGCTTGGCTAATTGCTAACGAAATTTTCAATGAAATGTCTCCCCTGCTCTTCAGCGCGCGCGTGCTCCACATTCTCACACACTCAGCCTTTCCCTTGACACACGCGCGGGCTTGGCGAGACGCATACACAACATTTCAGGCAATTGTGGGCTGACCAAGCCCCCACTCATTCCTTGGCTTGAAGTGAAGGCCCTTGTGGATCTTGATGGTAATGCATTTTAGAAAAAGTTCTCAAAATCCTGAAACATTGATAGTATAGGCCAGGAGTAACTACCACACCACAAATGACGCACCATTATCCATAGGTGGCGCTACGGCCAAGCCCCAATTTTCCATTTACAAAGTGATGCCATTCGCATCCCATTTGTCCCAAAATTCTGAAATTCATTAGATATGCCTTATTTCTCATGAGGAACAAAAAAGCCTCAATAACCTATAACGGCCGCCATATTGGATGTTTTTGTACAATAAAGATTTAGGAAACACGTTTTTTTGCTACTTCTCCTACAATTCTTGTCCAATCTTCCCCAGAATTGGCAGGTATCATCGTCAGAGCAACCCTCACTGAATTCTTTAACAGATTTTTGAATTTCAAAACCGTTTGTCCGGTACAGCCAATCAAAATCGTCAACAAAGCAACCAAACAGGAAGTTGGATCAAATCTCAGCAAATCTTTGAAATATCAACACCAAACTTGGTGTGTCACGTGAAAGACACTACGTCATGTTCCCATGTAGGAAGGCAAATTAATATCTTCAAAAATGATTGAAATGAAGGAAATCAAATTTATTTCTAACGCTAAAATAATGCTTTACACATCCGCCAGTCAAAAAACTCTGATTCAATCACAAGTTCATGAAGACTTTTGAGAATGTTTAGTACACAAATCTCAGAAAAAGTTGACTGTAAGATGAAAAGTTGAATTTAGGTGAATATTTGAAAAATGCATGCTTGGCTAATTGTTAAGGAAATTTCCAATGAAATGTCTCCCCTGCTCCTCAGCACGCGCGCTCCACATTCTCACACACTCAGCCTTTCCCTTGACACACGCACAAGCTTGGCGAGACGCATACACAACATTTCAGGCAATTGTGGGCTGACCAAGCCCCACTCATTGCTTGGTCTTTAGCAAAGGACCATGTGGATCTTGATGGTATTGCATTTCCGATTTTGTATGCAATGGTAAAAAGTTCTCAAAATCCTGAAACATTGATAGTATAGGCCAAGAGTAACTACCACACCACAAATGGCCCAATATCACCCATAAGTGACGCTACAGGCCACGCCCTGGTACACAAAGATACAAGGCTTTCTGGAATGGGTAGGCTCACCAAGCCCCCTCCCTTCACTCCTTGGCTTGAAATAAAAGCCCTTGTGGATCTTGATGGTATTGCATTTCAGATTTGGTATCCCATTGGTAAGTCTGCAGCATGGATTTTTACAGTGACAATTTGTGAAGAATATAAATTTTTCAGTGGTTTGCAATGTTTGGAGGAATCCGCCATTGCTGCTTGCAGTTATATTTAGGATTCCTCCGTAAGGAGGAAACCTATTGTTATTGTTAGTTTTATTATTATTATTATTATTATTAGGATTCCTCCGTAAGGAGGAAACCTATTGTTATTGTTAGTTTTATTATTATTATTATTATTATTATTATTCTAGTTCCATGGGAGTCAATGGCAGCCCCTAGAACCCTTGGATAACTTTTTGTTAAATTTGGCACACTCATTAAGGACAGTTCCTTCTATACCTACACCAAGTTTCATGTATCCCATCAGACCACTCTAGCGCCACCAATGGGTCAAAGTTGGACTTGTGTTTACACACGCAACTTTTGAACCGTATGACTTATTTTCAAAAATGAGGTACCGTTGGATTCCCTGGATCAAGACGAGTTCAACGCACCCTATGACGTCAATTTCCGGTTGTATAGATTTTCCACCATTTCCGGTTTTATCAAAAACCTTTGAAAGCCTACTCCTCCTACAATTTTTGTCATATCTTCTTCAAAATGACCATAGATGATCTTCAGACCAAGCCTCACAAAAGTTATCCCATGGCGTTTTGATTTTCTAAACCGTTTGTCCGGCACAGCCAATCAAATTCAGCAAAAAAGCAACCAAACAGGAACTTGGGTCAAATCTCAGCAAATCTTTGAGATATCAACACGTAACTTGATATGTCACAAGAAAGACACTACAACATGTTACCATGTGCAAAGGCAACTTCATATCTCAAAAGATGATTGATATAAAGCAAATCGAATTTATCGCTAACGCTAAAATAATGCTTTACACATCCGCCGGTCAAAAACTGATACTTTGATTCAATCACAAGTTCATATGAAGACTCTTGAGAATGTTTAGTACACAAATCTGAGGAAAAGTTGACTGTAACATGAAAAGTCGATTTTATGTGAATATTTGAAACATGCATGCTTGGCTAATTGCTAACGAAATTTTCAATGAAATGTCTCCCCTGCTCTTCAGCGCGCGCGAGCTCCACATTCTCACACACTCAGTCTTTCCCTTGACACACGCGCGGGCTTGGCGAGACGCATACACAACATTTCAGGCAATTGTGGGCTGACCAAGCCCCCACTCATTCCTTGGCTTGAAGTGAAGGCCCTTGTGGATCTTGATGGTAATGCATTTTAGAAAAAGTTCTCAAAATCCTGAAACATTGATAGTATAGGCCAGGAGTAACTACCACACCACAAATGACACACCATTATCCATAGGTGGCGCTACGGCCAAGCCCCAATTGTCCATTTACAAAGTGATGCCATTCGCATCCATTTTGTCCCAAAATTCTGAAATTCATTAGATATGCCTTATTTCTCATGAGGAACAAAAAATCCTCAATAACCTATAACGGCCGCCATATTGGATTTTTTTGTACAATAAAGATTTAGGAAACACGTTTTTTCGCTACTTCTCCTACAATTTTTGTCCAATCTTCCCCAGAATTGGCAGGTATCATCGTCAGAGCAACCCTCACTGAATTCTTCAACAGATTTTTGAATTTCAAAACCGTTTGTCCGGTACAGCCAATCAAAATCGTCAACAAAGCAACCAAACAGGAAGTTGGATCAAATCTCAGCAAATCTTTGAAATATCACCACCAAACTTGGTGTGTCACGTGAAAGACACTACATCATGTTCCCATGTGAGAAGGCAAATTAATATCTTAAAAAATGATTGAAATAAAGGAAATCTAATTTATTTCTATCTAACGCTAAAATAATGCTTTACACATCCACCAGTCAAAAAACTCTGATTCAATCACATGTTCATAAAGACTCTTGAGAATGTTTAGTACACAAATCTCAGAAAAAGTTGACTGTAACATGAAAAGTTGAAATTTGGTGAATATTTGAAAAATGCATGCTTGGCTTGTTAAGGAAATTTCCAATGAAATGTCTCCCCTGCTCCTCAGCGCGCGCGCTCCACATTCTCACACACTCAGCCTTTCCCTTGACACACGCGCAAGCTTGACGAGACGCATACACAACATTTCAGGCAATTGTGGGCTGACCAAGCCCCCACTCATTGCTTGGTCTTTAGCAAAGGCCCATGTGGATCTTGATGGTATTGCATTTCCGATTTTGTATGCAATGGTAAAAAGTTCTCAAAATCCTGAAACATTGATAGTATAGGCCAAGAGTAACTACCACACCACAAATGGCCCAATATCACCCATAAGTGACGCTACAGGCCACACCCTGATACACAAAGATACAAGGCTTTCTGGAATGGGTAGGCTCACCAAGCCCCCTCCCTTCACTCCTTGGCTTGAAATAAAAGCCCTTGTGGATCTTGATGGTATTGCATTTCAGATTTGGTATCCCATTGGTAAGTCTGCAGCATGGAATTTTACAGTGACAATTTGTAAAGAATATACATTTTTCAGTGGTTTGCAATGTTTGGAGGAATCCGCCATTGCTGCTTGCAGTTATATTTATTATTAGGATTCCTCCGTAAGGAGGAAACCTATTGTTATTGTTAGTTTTATTATTATTATTATTATTATTATTATTATTATTCTAGTTCCATGGGAGTCAATGGCAGCCCCTAGAACCCTTGGATAACTTTTTGTTAAATTTGGCACACTCATTAAGGACAGTTCCTTCTATACCTACACCAAGTTTCATGTATCCCATCAGACCACTCTAGCGCCACCAATGGGTCAAAGTTGGACTTGTGTTTACACACGCAACTTTTGAACCGTATGACTGATTTACAAAAATGAGGTACCATTGGATTCCCTGGATGAAGACGAGTTCAACGCACCCTATGACGTCAATTTCCGGTTGTATAGATTTTCCGCTATTTCCGGTTGTATCAAAAACCTTTGAAAGCCTACTCCTCCTACAATTATTGTCATATCTTCTTCAAAATGACCATAGATGATCTTCAGACCAAGCCTCACAAAAGTTATCCCATGGCGTTTTGATTTTCTAAACCGTTTGTCCGGCACAACCAATCAAAATCAGCAAAAAAGTAACCAAACAGGAACTTGGGTCAAATCTCAGCAAATCTTTGAGATATCAACACTAAACTTGGTATATCGGTGGACGACACTACAACATGTTACCATGTGCAAAGGCAACTTCATATCTCAAAAGATGATTGATATAAAGCAAATCGAATTTATCGCTAACGCTAAAATAATGCTTTACACATCCGCCGGTCAAAAACTGATACTTTGATTCAATCACAAGTTCATATGAAGACTCTTGAGAATGTTTAGTACACAAATCTGAGGAAAAGTTGACTGTAACATGAAAAGTCGATTTTATGTGAATATTTGAAACATGCATGCTTGGCTAATTGCTAACGAAATTTTCAATGAAATGTCTCCCCTGCTCTTCAGCGCGCGCGTGCTCCACATTCTCACACACTCAGCCTTTCCCTTGACACACGCGCGGGCTTGGCGAGACGCATACACAACATTTCAGGCAATTGTGGGCTGACCAAGCCCCCACTCATTCCTTGGCTTGAAGTGAAGGCCCTTGTGGATCTTGATGGTAATGCATTTTAGAAAAAGTTCTCAAAATCCTGAAACATTGATAGTATAGGCCAGGAGTAACTACCACACCACAAATGACGCACCATTATCCATAGGTGGCGCTACGGCCAAGCCCCAATTTTCCATTTACAAAGTGATGCCATTCGCATCCCATTTGTCCCAAAATTCTGAAATTCAATAGATATGCCTTATTTCTCATGAGGAACAAAAAAGCCTCAATAACCTATAACGGCCGCCATATTGGATGTTTTTGTACAATAAAGATTTAGGAAACACGTTTTTTTGCTACTTCTCCTACAATTCTTGTCCAATCTTCCCCAGAATTGGCAGGTATCATCGTCAGAGCAACCCTCACTGAATTCTTTAACAGATTTTTGAATTTCAAAACCGTTTGTCCGGTACAGCCAATCAAAATCGTCAACAAAGCAACCAAACAGGAAGTTGGATCAAATCTCAGCAAATCTTTGAAATATCAACACCAAACTTGGTGTGTCACGTGAAAGACACTACGTCATGTTCCCATGTAGGAAGGCAAATTAATATCTTCAAAAATGATTGAAATGAAGGAAATCAAATTTATTTCTAACGCTAAAATAATGCTTTACACATCCGCCAGTCAAAAAACTCTGATTCAATCACAAGTTCATGAAGACTTTTGAGAATGTTTAGTACACAAATCTCAGAAAAAGTTGACTGTAAGATGAAAAGTTGAATTTAGGTGAATATTTGAAAAATGCATGCTTGGCTAATTGTTAAGGAAATTTCCAATGAAATGTCTCCCCTGCTCCTCAGCACGCGCGCTCCACATTCTCACACACTCAGCCTTTCCCTTGACACACGCACAAGCTTGGCGAGACGCATACACAACATTTCAGGCAATTGTGGGCTGACCAAGCCCCACTCATTGCTTGGTCTTTAGCAAAGGACCATGTGGATCTTGATGGTATTGCATTTCCGATTTTGTATGCAATGGTAAAAAGTTCTCAAAATCCTGAAACATTGATAGTATAGGCCAAGAGTAACTACCACACCACAAATGGCCCAATATCACCCATAAGTGACGCTACAGGCCACGCCCTGGTACACAAAGATACAAGGCTTTCTGGAATGGGTAGGCTCACCAAGCCCCCTCCCTTCACTCCTTGGCTTGAAATAAAAGCCCTTGTGGATCTTGATGGTATTGCATTTCAGATTTGGTATCCCATTGGTAAGTCTGCAGCATGGATTTTTACAGTGACAATTTGTGAAGAATATAAATTTTTCAGTGGTTTGCAATGTTTGGAGGAATCCGCCATTGCTGCTTGCAGTTATATTTATTATTATTATTATTATTCTAGTTCCATGGGAGTCAATGGCAGCCCCTAGAACCCTTGGATAACTTTTTGTTAAATTTGGCACACTCATTAAGGACAGTTCCTTCTATACCTACACCAAGTTTCATGTATCCCATCAGACCACTCTAGCGCCACCAATGGGTCAAAGTTGGACTTGTGTTTACACACGCAACTTTTGAACCGTATGACTGATTTACAAAAATGAGGTACCATTGGATTCCCTGGATGAAGACGAGTTCAACGCACCCTATGACGTCAATTTCCGGTTGTATAGATTTTCCGCTATTTCCGGTTGTATCAAAAACCTTTGAAAGCCTACTCCTCCTACAATTATTGTCATATCTTCTTCAAAATGACCATAGATGATCTTCAGACCAAGCCTCACAAAAGTTATCCCATGGCGTTTTGATTTTCTAAACCGTTTGTCCGGCACAACCAATCAAAATCAGCAAAAAAGTAACCAAACAGGAACTTGGGTCAAATCTCAGCAAATCTTTGAGATATCAACACTAAACTTGGTATATCGGTGGACGACACTACAACATGTTACCATGTGCAAAGGCAACTTCATATCTCAAAAGATGATTGATATAAAGCAAATCGAATTTATCGCTAACGCTAAAATAATGCTTTACACATCCGCCGGTCAAAAACTGATACTTTGATTCAATCACAAGTTCATATGAAGACTCTTGAGAATGTTTAGTACACAAATCTGAGGAAAAGTTGACTGTAACATGAAAAGTCGATTTTATGTGAATATTTGAAACATGCATGCTTGGCTAATTGCTAACGAAATTTTCAATGAAATGTCTCCCCTGCTCTTCCGCGCCCGCGTGCTCCACATTCTCACACACTCAGCCTTTCCCTTGACACACGCGCGGGCTTGGCGAGACGCATACACAACATTTCAGGCAATTGTGGGCTGACCAAGCCCCCACTCATTCCTTGGCTTGAAGTGAAGGCCCTTGTGGATCTTGATGGTAATGCATTTTAGAAAAAGTTCTCAAAATCCTGAAACATTGATAGTATAGGCCAGGAGTAACTACCACACCACAAATGACGCACCATTATCCATAGGTGGCGCTACGGCCAAGCCCCAATTTTCCATTTACAAAGTGATGCCATTCGCATCCCATTTGTCCCAAAATTCTGAAATTCATTAGATATGCCTTATTTCTCATGAGGAACAAAAAAGCCTCAATAACCTATAACGGCCGCCATATTGGATGTTTTTGTACAATAAAGATTTAGGAAACACGTTTTTTTGCTACTTCTCCTACAATTCTTGTCCAATCTTCCCCAGAATTGGCAGGTATCATCGTCAGAGCAACCCTCACTGAATTCTTTAACAGATTTTTGAATTTCAAAACCGTTTGTCCGGTACAGCCAATCAAAATCGTCAACAAAGCAACCAAACAGGAAGTTGGATCAAATCTCAGCAAATCTTTGAAATATCAACACCAAACTTGGTGTGTCACGTGAAAGACACTACGTCATGTTCCCATGTAGGAAGGCAAATTAATATCTTCAAAAATGATTGAAATGAAGGAAATCAAATTTATTTCTAACGCTAAAATAATGCTTTACACATCCGCCAGTCAAAAAACTCTGATTCAATCACAAGTTCATGAAGACTTTTGAGAATGTTTAGTACACAAATCTCAGAAAAAGTTGACTGTAAGATGAAAAGTTGAATTTAGGTGAATATTTGAAAAATGCATGCTTGGCTAATTGTTAAGGAAATTTCCAATGAAATGTCTCCCCTGCTCCTCAGCACGCGCGCTCCACATTCTCACACACTCAGCCTTTCCCTTGACACACGCACAAGCTTGGCGAGACGCATACACAACATTTCAGGCAATTGTGGGCTGACCAAGCCCCACTCATTGCTTGGTCTTTAGCAAAGGACCATGTGGATCTTGATGGTATTGCATTTCCGATTTTGTATGCAATGGTAAAAAGTTCTCAAAATCCTGAAACATTGATAGTATAGGCCAAGAGTAACTACCACACCACAAATGGCCCAATATCACCCATAAGTGACGCTACAGGCCACGCCCTGGTACACAAAGATACAAGGCTTTCTGGAATGGGTAGGCTCACCAAGCCCCCTCCCTTCACTCCTTGGCTTGAAATAAAAGCCCTTGTGGATCTTGATGGTATTGCATTTCAGATTTGGTATCCCATTGGTAAGTCTGCAGCATGGATTTTTACAGTGACAATTTGTGAAGAATATAAATTTTTCAGTGGTTTGCAATGTTTGGAGGAATCCGCCATTGCTGCTTGCAGTTATATTTAGGATTCCTCCGTAAGGAGGAAACCTATTGTTATTGTTAGTTTTATTATTATTATTATTATTATTATTATTATTATTCTAGTTCCATGGGAGTCAATGGCAGCCCCTAGAACCCTTGGATAACTTTTTGTTAAATTTGGCACACTCATTAAGGACAGTTCCTTCTATACCTACACCAAGTTTCATGTATCCCATCAGACCACTCTAGCGCCACCAATGGGTCAAAGTTGGACTTGTGTTTACACACGCAACTTTTGAACCGTATGACTGATTTTCAAAAATGAGGTACCATTGGATTCCCTGGATCAAGACGAGTTCAACGCACCCTATGACGTCAATTTCCGGTTGTATAGATTTTCCGCTATTTCCGGTTGTATCAAAAACCTTTGAAAGCCTACTCCTCCTACAATTTTTGTCATATCTTCTTCAAAATGACCAGAGATGATTTTCAGACCAAGCCTCACAAAAGTTATCCCATGGCGTTTTGATTTTCTAAACCGTTTGTCCGGCACAGCCAATCAAAATCAGCAAAAAAGTAACCAAACAGGAACTTGGGTCAAATCTCAGCAAATCTTTGAGATATCAACACTAAACTTGGTATATCGGTGGACGACACTACAACATGTTACCATGTGCAAAGGCAACTTCATATCTCAAAAAATGATTGATATAAAGCAAATCGAATTTATCGCTAACGCTAAAATAATGCTTTACACATCCGCCGGTCAAAAACTGATACTTTGATTCAATCACAAGTTCATATGAAGATTCTTGAGAATGTTTAGTACACAAATCTGAGGAAAAGTTGACTGTAACATGAAAAGTCGATTTGTGGTGAATATTTGAAACATGCATGCTTGGCTAATTGATGACGAAATTTTCAATGCAATGTCTCCCCTGCTCTTCAGCGCGCGCGTGCTCCACATTCTCACACACTCAGCCTTTCCCTTGACACACACGCGGGCTTGGCGAGACGCATACACAACATTTCAGGCAATTGTGGGCTGACCAAGCCCCCACTCATTCCTTGGCTTGAAGTGAAGGCCCTTGTGGATCTTGATGGTAATGCATTTTAGAAAAAGTTCTCAAAATCCTGAAACATTGATAGTATAGGCCAGGAGTAACTACCACACCACAAATGATGCACCATTATCCATAGGTGGCGCTACGGCCAAGCCCCAATTTTCCACTTACAAAGTGATGCCATTCGCATCCCATTTGTCCCAAAATTCTGAAATGCCTTATTTCTCATGAGGAACAAAAAAGCCTCAATAACCTATAACGGCCGCCATATTGGATGTTTTTGGACAATAAAGATTTAGGAAACACGTTTTTTTTGCTACTTCTCCTACAATTTTTGTCCAATCTTCCCCAGAATTGGCAGGTATCATCGTCAGAGCAACCCTCACTGAATTCTTCAACAGATTTTTGAATTTCAAAACCGTTTGTCCGGTACAGCCAATCAAAATCGTCAACAAAGCAACCAAACAGGAAGTTGGATCAAATCTCAGCAAATCTTTGAAATATCACCACCAAACTTGGTGTGTCACGTGAAAGACACTACGTCATGTTCCCATGTAGGAAGGCAAATTAATATCTTCAAAAATGATTGAAATGAAGGAAATCAAATTTATTTCTAACGCTAAAATAATGCTTTACACATCCGCCAGTCAAAAAACTCTGATTCAATCACAAGTTCATGAAGACTTTTGAGAATGTTTAGTACACAAATCTCAGAAAAAGTTGACTGTAAGATGAAAAGTTGAATTTAGGTGAATATTTGAAAAATGCATGCTTGGCTAATTGTTAAGGAAATTTCCAATGAAATGTCTCCCCTGCTCCTCAGCACGCGCGCTCCACATTCTCACACACTCAGCCTTTCCCTTGACACACGCACAAGCTTGGCGAGACGCATACACAACATTTCAGGCAATTGTGGGCTGACCAAGCCCCACTCATTGCTTGGTCTTTAGCAAAGGACCATGTGGATCTTGATGGTATTGCATTTCCGATTTTGTATGCAATGGTAAAAAGTTCTCAAAATCCTGAAACATTGATAGTATAGGCCAAGAGTAACTACCACACCACAAATGGCCCAATATCACCCATAAGTGACGCTACAGGCCACGCCCTGGTACACAAAGATACAAGGCTTTCTGGAATGGGTAGGCTCACCAAGCCCCCTCCCTTCACTCCTTGGCTTGAAATAAAAGCCCTTGTGGATCTTGATGGTATTGCATTTCAGATTTGGTATCCCATTGGTAAGTCTGCAGCATGGATTTTTACAGTGACAATTTGTGAAGAATATAAATTTTTCAGTGGTTTGCAATGTTTGGAGGAATCCGCCATTGCTGCTTGCAGTTATATTTATTATTATTATTATTATTCTAGTTCCATGGGAGTCAATGGCAGCCCCTAGAACCCTTGGATAACTTTTTGTTAAATTTGGCACACTCATTAAGGACAGTTCCTTCTATACCTACACCAAGTTTCATGTATCCCATCAGACCACTCTAGCGCCACCAATGGGTCAAAGTTGGACTTGTGTTTACACACGCAACTTTTGAACCGTATGACTGATTTACAAAAATGAGGTACCATTGGATTCCCTGGATGAAGACGAGTTCAACGCACCCTATGACGTCAATTTCCGGTTGTATAGATTTTCCGCTATTTCCGGTTGTATCAAAAACCTTTGAAAGCCTACTCCTCCTACAATTATTGTCATATCTTCTTCAAAATGACCATAGATGATCTTCAGACCAAGCCTCACAAAAGTTATCCCATGGCGTTTTGATTTTCTAAACCGTTTGTCCGGCACAACCAATCAAAATCAGCAAAAAAGTAACCAAACAGGAACTTGGGTCAAATCTCAGCAAATCTTTGAGATATCAACACTAAACTTGGTATATCGGTGGACGACACTACAACATGTTACCATGTGCAAAGGCAACTTCATATCTCAAAAGATGATTGATATAAAGCAAATCGAATTTATCGCTAACGCTAAAATAATGCTTTACACATCCGCCGGTCAAAAACTGATACTTTGATTCAATCACAAGTTCATATGAAGACTCTTGAGAATGTTTAGTACACAAATCTGAGGAAAAGTTGACTGTAACATGAAAAGTCGATTTTATGTGAATATTTGAAACATGCATGCTTGGCTAATTGCTAACGAAATTTTCAATGAAATGTCTCCCCTGCTCTTCCGCGCCCGCGTGCTCCACATTCTCACACACTCAGCCTTTCCCTTGACACACGCGCGGGCTTGGCGAGACGCATACACAACATTTCAGGCAATTGTGGGCTGACCAAGCCCCCACTCATTCCTTGGCTTGAAGTGAAGGCCCTTGTGGATCTTGATGGTAATGCATTTTAGAAAAAGTTCTCAAAATCCTGAAACATTGATAGTATAGGCCAGGAGTAACTACCACACCACAAATGACGCACCATTATCCATAGGTGGCGCTACGGCCAAGCCCCAATTTTCCATTTACAAAGTGATGCCATTCGCATCCCATTTGTCCCAAAATTCTGAAATTCATTAGATATGCCTTATTTCTCATGAGGAACAAAAAAGCCTCAATAACCTATAACGGCCGCCATATTGGATGTTTTTGTACAATAAAGATTTAGGAAACACGTTTTTTTGCTACTTCTCCTACAATTCTTGTCCAATCTTCCCCAGAATTGGCAGGTATCATCGTCAGAGCAACCCTCACTGAATTCTTTAACAGATTTTTGAATTTCAAAACCGTTTGTCCGGTACAGCCAATCAAAATCGTCAACAAAGCAACCAAACAGGAAGTTGGATCAAATCTCAGCAAATCTTTGAAATATCAACACCAAACTTGGTGTGTCACGTGAAAGACACTACGTCATGTTCCCATGTAGGAAGGCAAATTAATATCTTCAAAAATGATTGAAATGAAGGAAATCAAATTTATTTCTAACGCTAAAATAATGCTTTACACATCCGCCAGTCAAAAAACTCTGATTCAATCACAAGTTCATGAAGACTTTTGAGAATGTTTAGTACACAAATCTCAGAAAAAGTTGACTGTAAGATGAAAAGTTGAATTTAGGTGAATATTTGAAAAATGCATGCTTGGCTAATTGTTAAGGAAATTTCCAATGAAATGTCTCCCCTGCTCCTCAGCACGCGCGCTCCACATTCTCACACACTCAGCCTTTCCCTTGACACACGCACAAGCTTGGCGAGACGCATACACAACATTTCAGGCAATTGTGGGCTGACCAAGCCCCACTCATTGCTTGGTCTTTAGCAAAGGACCATGTGGATCTTGATGGTATTGCATTTCCGATTTTGTATGCAATGGTAAAAAGTTCTCAAAATCCTGAAACATTGATAGTATAGGCCAAGAGTAACTACCACACCACAAATGGCCCAATATCACCCATAAGTGACGCTACAGGCCACGCCCTGGTACACAAAGATACAAGGCTTTCTGGAATGGGTAGGCTCACCAAGCCCCCTCCCTTCACTCCTTGGCTTGAAATAAAAGCCCTTGTGGATCTTGATGGTATTGCATTTCAGATTTGGTATCCCATTGGTAAGTCTGCAGCATGGATTTTTACAGTGACAATTTGTGAAGAATATAAATTTTTCAGTGGTTTGCAATGTTTGGAGGAATCCGCCATTGCTGCTTGCAGTTATATTTAGGATTCCTCCGTAAGGAGGAAACCTATTGTTATTGTTAGTTTTATTATTATTATTATTATTATTATTATTATTATTCTAGTTCCATGGGAGTCAATGGCAGCCCCTAGAACCCTTGGATAACTTTTTGTTAAATTTGGCACACTCATTAAGGACAGTTCCTTCTATACCTACACCAAGTTTCATGTATCCCATCAGACCACTCTAGCGCCACCAATGGGTCAAAGTTGGACTTGTGTTTACACACGCAACTTTTGAACCGTATGACTGATTTTCAAAAATGAGGTACCATTGGATTCCCTGGATCAAGACGAGTTCAACGCACCCTATGACGTCAATTTCCGGTTGTATAGATTTTCCGCTATTTCCGGTTGTATCAAAAACCTTTGAAAGCCTACTCCTCCTACAATTTTTGTCATATCTTCTTCAAAATGACCAGAGATGATTTTCAGACCAAGCCTCACAAAAGTTATCCCATGGCGTTTTGATTTTCTAAACCGTTTGTCCGGCACAGCCAATCAAAATCAGCAAAAAAGTAACCAAACAGGAACTTGGGTCAAATCTCAGCAAATCTTTGAGATATCAACACTAAACTTGGTATATCGGTGGACGACACTACAACATGTTACCATGTGCAAAGGCAACTTCATATCTCAAAAAATGATTGATATAAAGCAAATCGAATTTATCGCTAACGCTAAAATAATGCTTTACACATCCGCCGGTCAAAAACTGATACTTTGATTCAATCACAAGTTCATATGAAGATTCTTGAGAATGTTTAGTACACAAATCTGAGGAAAAGTTGACTGTAACATGAAAAGTCGATTTGTGGTGAATATTTGAAACATGCATGCTTGGCTAATTGATGACGAAATTTTCAATGCAATGTCTCCCCTGCTCTTCAGCGCGCGCGTGCTCCACATTCTCACACACTCAGCCTTTCCCTTGACACACACGCGGGCTTGGCGAGACGCATACACAACATTTCAGGCAATTGTGGGCTGACCAAGCCCCCACTCATTCCTTGGCTTGAAGTGAAGGCCCTTGTGGATCTTGATGGTAATGCATTTTAGAAAAAGTTCTCAAAATCCTGAAACATTGATAGTATAGGCCAGGAGTAACTACCACACCACAAATGATGCACCATTATCCATAGGTGGCGCTACGGCCAAGCCCCAATTTTCCACTTACAAAGTGATGCCATTCGCATCCCATTTGTCCCAAAATTCTGAAATGCCTTATTTCTCATGAGGAACAAAAAAGCCTCAATAACCTATAACGGCCGCCATATTGGATTTTTTTGGACAATAAAGATTTAGGAAACACGTTTTTTTTGCTACTTCTCCTACAATTTTTGTCCAATCTTCCCCAGAATTGGCAGGTATCATCGTCAGAGCAACCCTCACTGAATTCTTCAACAGATTTTTGAATTTCAAAACCGTTTGTCCGGTACAGCCAATCAAAATCGTCAACAAAGCAACCAAACAGGAAGTTTGATCAAATCTCAGCAAATCTTTGAAATATCACCACCAAACTTGGTGTGTCACGTGAAAGACACTACATCATGTTCCCATGTGAGAAGGCAAATTAATATATTAAAAAATGATTGAAATAAAGGAAATCTAATTTATTTCTATCTAACGCTAAAATAATGCTTTACACATCCGCCAGTCAAAAAACTCTGATTAAATCACATGTTCATAAAGACTCTTGAGAATGTTTAGTACACAAATCTCAGAAAAAGTTGACTGTAACATGAAAAGTAGAAATTTGGCGAATATTTGAAAAATGCATGCTTGGCTAATTGTTAAGGAAATTTCCAATGAAATGTCTCCCCTGCTCCTCAGCGCGCGCGCTCCACATTCTCACACACTCAGCCTTTCCCTTGACACACGCGCAAGCTTGACGAGACGCATACACAACATTTCAGGCAATTGTGGGCTGACCAAGCCCCCACTCATTGCTTGGTCTTTAGCAAAGGCCCATGTGGATCTTGATGGTATTGCATTTCCGATTTTGTATGCAATGGTAAAAAGTTCTCAAAATCCTGAAACATTGATAGTATAGGCCAGGAGTAACTACCACACCACAAATGACGCATCATTATCCATAGGTGGCGCTACGGCCAAGCCCCAATTTTCCATTTACAAAGTGATGCCATTCGCATCCCATTTGTCCCAAAATTCTGAAATTCATTAGATATGACTTATTTCTCATGAGGAACAAAAAAGCCTCAATAACCTATAACGGCCGTCATATTTGATTTTTTTGTACGATAAAGATTTAGGAAACACGTATTTTTGCTACTTCTCCTACAATTTTTGTCCAATCTTCCCCAGAATTGGCAGGTATCATCGTCAGAGCAACCCTCACTGAATTCTTCAACAGATTTTTGATTTTCAAAACCGTTTGTCCGGTACAGCCAATCAAAATCGTCAACAAAGCAACCAAACAGGAAGTTGGATCAAATCTCAGCAAATCTTTGAAATGTCAACACCAAACTTGGTAAGATGACTCGGAACCCTCTTCTGAAGATGTCCAATCAATTTGGTGTCATGTGATCGTGTCATGTGATCGGCGTGGCCGCAGGAACCAAAAATGTGTTTTGGCCAATAACTGTTGATTTGTTTGCCTTTAGTTCATGAAAACTCTTGAGAATGTTTAGTACACAAATCTCAGAAAAAGTTGACTGTAAGATGAAAAGTTGAATTTTGGCGAATATTTGAAAAATGAATGCTTGGCTAATTGTTAAGGACATTTCCAATGAAATGTCTCCCCTGACTCTCAGCGCGCGCGCTCCACATTCTCACACACTCAGCCTTTCCCTTGACACACGCGCAAGCTTAGCGATTTTGTATGCAATGGTAAAAAGTTCTCAAAATCCTGAAACATTGATAGTATAGGCCATGAGAAACTACCACACCACAAATGACCCACCATTACCCATAGGTGGCGCTACGGCCACGCCCCAATTGTCCATTTTCAAAGTGATGGCATTTCCACACCATCAGTCTAAAACGTCGGAAACTATACATGCCTTATTTATAATGGGAAACTATACAGTGGTGACCCATACAGTCCACCATGTACGGTGAACATTTTGAAAACGTACAAATATCTTCTTATGAACCATGACTCCAATTGACTAGAAATTTTGTTTGATGTGTAGGCCACACGTAGTTATGCTTGTTTGCTACCACAATAGCTATGGGAATAAGAGTGAATGCAATGAGGAGGTTATTGAAACGCAATACTCTGAGTTGGTGCATGTCAGTTTAGGCAGAGTTAGCTTTTTAAACCTCTACAGCCATGCCCCAATTTGCCTATATTCAAAGTGATGCCATTTGCATCCCATTTGTCCCAAAATTCTGAAATTCATTAGATATGCCTTATTTCTCATGAGGAACAAAAAAGCCTCAAGAACCTATTACGGCCGCCATATTGAATTTTTTTGTACAATAAAGATTTAGGAAACACGTTTTTTCGCTACTTCTCCTACAATTTTTGTCCAATCTTCCCCAGAATTTGCAGGTATCATCGTCAGAGCAACCCTCACTGAACTCTTCAACAGATTTTTGAATTTCAAAACCGTTTGTCCGGTACAGCCAATCAAAATCGTCAACAAAGCAACCAAACAGGAAGTTGGATCAAATCTCAGCAAATCTTTGAAATATCACCACCAAACTTGGTGTGTCACGTGAAAGACACTACATCATGTTCCCATGTGAGAAGGCAAATTAATATCTTAAAAAATTATTGAAATAAAGGAAATATTTTTTATTTCTAACGCTAAAATAATGCTTTACACATCCGCCAGTCAAAAACTGATACTCTGATTCAATCACAAGTTCATGAAGACTCTTGAGAATGTTTAGTACACAAATCTCAGAAAAAGTTGACTGTAAAATGAAAAGTTGATTTTTGGTGAATATTAAAAAAATGCATGCTTGGCTAATTGTTAAGGAAATTTCCAATGAAATGTCTCCCCTGCACCTCAGCGCGCGCGCTCCACATTCTCACACACTCAGCCTTTCCCTTGACACACGCGCAAGCTTGACGAGACGCATACACAACATTTCAGGCAATTGTGGGCTGACCAAGCCCCCACTCATAGCTTGGTCTTTAGCAAAGGCCCATGTGGATCTTGATGGTATTGCATTTCCGATTTTGTATGCAATGGTAAAAAGTTCTCAAAATCCTGAAACATTGATAGTATAGGCCATGAGAAACTACCACACCACAAATGACCCACCATTACCCATAGGTGGCGCTACGGCCACGCCCCAATTGTCCATTTTCAAAGTGATGGCATTTCCACACCATCATTCTAAAACGTCGGAAACTATACATGACTTATTTATAATGGGAAACTATACAGTGGTGACCCATACAGTCCACCATGTACGGTGAACATTTTGAAAACGTACAAATATCTTCTTATGAACCATGACTCCAATTGACTAGAAATTTTGTTTGATGTGTAGGCCACACGTAGTTATGCTTGTTTGCTACCACAATAGCTATGGGAATAAGAGTGAATGCAATGAGGAGGTTATTGAAACGCAATACTCTGAGTTGGTGCATGTCAGTTTAGGCAGAGGTAGCTTTTTAAACCTCTACAGCCATGCCCCAATTTGCCTATATTCAAAGTGATGCCATTTGCATCCCATTTGTCCCAAAATTCTGAAATTCATTAGATATGCCTTATTTCTCATGAGGAACAAAAAAGCCTCAAGAACCTATAACGGGCGCCATATTGGATTTTTCTGTACAATAAAGATTAAGGAAACACGTTTTTTCGCTACTCCTCCTTCAATTCTGGTGCAATCTTCCCCAGAATTGGCACACATCATCGTCAGAGCAACCCTCACTCATGTATTGAACAGATTTTTTATTTTCACAACCGTTTGTCTGGTACAGCTCCTCAGCGCGCGCGTGCTCCACATTCTCACACACTCAGCCTTTCCCTTGACACACGCGCAAGCTTGGCGAGACGCATACACAACATTTCAGGCAATTGTGGGCTGACCAAGCCCCCACTCATTGCTTGGTCTTTAGCAAAGGCCCATGTGGATCTTGATGGTATTGCATTTCCGATTTTGTATACAATGGTAAAAAGTTCTCAAAATCCTGAAACATTGATAGTATAGGCCAAGAGTAACTACCACACCACAAATGGCCCAATATCACCCATAAGTGACGCTACAGGCCACGCCCTGATACACAAAGATACAAGGCTTTCTGGAATGGGTAGGCTCACCAAGCCCTCTCCCTTCACTCCTTGGCTTGAAATAAAAGCCCTTGTGGATCTTGATGGTATTGCATTTCAGATTTGGTATCCCATTGGTAAGTCTGCAGCATGGAATTTTACAGTGACAATTTGTAAAGAATATACATTTTTCAGTGGTTTGCAATGTTTGGAGGAATCCGCCATTGCTGCTTGCAGTTATATTTATTAGGATTCCTCCGTAAGGAGGAAACCTATTGTTATTGTTAGTTTTATTAGGATTCCTCCGTAAGGAGGAAACCTATTGTTATTGTTAGTTTTATTATTATTATTATTATTATTATTCTAGTTCCATGGGAGTCAATGGCAGCCCCTAGAACCCTTGGATAACTTTTTGTTAAATTTGGCACACTCATTAAGGACAGTTCCTTCTATACCTACACCAAGTTTCATGTATCCCATCAGACCACTCTAGCGCCACCAATGGGTCAAAGTTGGACTTGTGTTTACACACGCAACTTTTGAACCGTATGACTGATTTACAAAAATAAGGTACCATTGGATTCCCTGGATGAAGACGAGTTCAACGCACCCTATGACGTCAATTTCCGGTTGTATAGATTTTCCGCTATTTCCGGTTGTATCAAAAACCTTTGAAAGCCTACTCCTCCTACAATTATTGTCATATCTTCTTCAAAATGACCATAGATGATCTTCAGACCAAGCCTCACAAAAGTTATCCCATGGCGTTTTGATTTTCTAAACCGTTTGTCCGGCACAACCAATCAAAATCAGCAAAAAAGTAACCAAACAGGAACTTGGGTCAAATCTCAGCAAATCTTTGAGATATCAACACTAAACTTGGTATATCGGTGGACGACACTACAACATGTTACCATGTGCAAAGGCAACTTCATATCTCAAAAGATGATTGATATAAAGCAAATCGAATTTATCGCTAACGCTAAAATAATGCTTTACACATCCGCCGGTCAAAAACTGATACTTTGATTCAATCACAAGTTCATATGAAGACTCTTGAGAATGTTTAGTACACAAATCTGAGGAAAAGTTGACTGTAACATGAAAAGTCGATTTTATGTGAATATTTGAAACATGCATGCTTGGCTAATTGCTAACGAAATTTTCAATGAAATGTCTCCCCTGCTCTTCAGCGCGCGCGTGCTCCACATTCTCACACACTCAGCCTTTCCCTTGACACACGCGCGGGCTTGGCGAGACGCATACACAACATTTCAGGCAATTGTGGGCTGACCAAGCCCCCACTCATTCCTTGGCTTGAAGTGAAGGCCCTTGTGGATCTTGATGGTAATGCATTTTAGAAAAAGTTCTCAAAATCCTGAAACATTGATAGTATAGGCCAGGAGTAACTACCACACCACAAATGACGCACCATTATCCATAGGTGGCGCTACGGCCAAGCCCCAATTTTCCATTTACAAAGTGATGCCATTCGCATCCCATTTGTCCCAAAATTCTGAAATTCATTAGATATGCCTTATTTCTCATGAGGAACAAAAAAGCCTCAATAACCTATAACGGCCGCCATATTGGATGTTTTTGTACAATAAAGATTTAGGAAACACGTTTTTTTGCTACTTCTCCTACAATTCTTGTCCAATCTTCCCCAGAATTGGCAGGTATCATCGTCAGAGCAACCCTCACTGAATTCTTTAACAGATTTTTGAATTTCAAAACCGTTTGTCCGGTACAGCCAATCAAAATCGTCAACAAAGCAACCAAACAGGAAGTTGGATCAAATCTCAGCAAATCTTTGAAATATCAACACCAAACTTGGTGTGTCACGTGAAAGACACTACGTCATGTTCCCATGTAGGAAGGCAAATTAATATCTTCAAAAATGATTGAAATGAAGGAAATCAAATTTATTTCTAACGCTAAAATAATGCTTTACACATCCGCCAGTCAAAAAACTCTGATTCAATCACAAGTTCATGAAGACTTTTGAGAATGTTTAGTACACAAATCTCAGAAAAAGTTGACTGTAAGATGAAAAGTTGAATTTAGGTGAATATTTGAAAAATGCATGCTTGGCTAATTGTTAAGGAAATTTCCAATGAAATGTCTCCCCTGCTCCTCAGCACGCGCGCTCCACATTCTCACACACTCAGCCTTTCCCTTGACACACGCACAAGCTTGGCGAGACGCATACACAACATTTCAGGCAATTGTGGGCTGACCAAGCCCCACTCATTGCTTGGTCTTTAGCAAAGGACCATGTGGATCTTGATGGTATTGCATTTCCGATTTTGTATGCAATGGTAAAAAGTTCTCAAAATCCTGAAACATTGATAGTATAGGCCAAGAGTAACTACCACACCACAAATGGCCCAATATCACCCATAAGTGACGCTACAGGCCACGCCCTGGTACACAAAGATACAAGGCTTTCTGGAATGGGTAGGCTCACCAAGCCCCCTCCCTTCACTCCTTGGCTTGAAATAAAAGCCCTTGTGGATCTTGATGGTATTGCATTTCAGATTTGGTATCCCATTGGTAAGTCTGCAGCATGGATTTTTACAGTGACAATTTGTGAAGAATATAAATTTTTCAGTGGTTTGCAATGTTTGGAGGAATCCGCCATTGCTGCTTGCAGTTATATTTATTATTAGGATTCCTCCGTAAGGAGGAAACCTATTGTTATTGTTAGTTTTATTATTATTATTATTATTATTATTATTATTATTCTAGTTCCATGGGAGTCAATGGCAGCCCCTAGAACCCTTGGATAACTTTTTGTTAAATTTGGCACACTCATTAAGGACAGTTCCTTCTATACCTACACCAAGTTTCATGTATCCCATCAGACCACTCTAGCGCCACCAATGGGTCAAAGTTGGACTTGTGTTTACACACGCAACTTTTGAACCGTATGACTGATTTACAAAAATGAGGTACCATTGGATTCCCTGGATGAAGACGAGTTCAACGCACCCTATGACGTCAATTTCCGGTTGTATAGATTTTCCGCTATTTCCGGTTGTATCAAAAACCTTTGAAAGCCTACTCCTCCTACAATTATTGTCATATCTTCTTCAAAATGACCATAGATGATCTTCAGACCAAGCCTCACAAAAGTTATCCCATGGCGTTTTGATTTTCTAAACCGTTTGTCCGGCACAACCAATCAAAATCAGCAAAAAAGTAACCAAACAGGAACTTGGGTCAAATCTCAGCAAATCTTTGAGATATCAACACTAAACTTGGTATATCGGTGGACGACACTACAACATGTTACCATGTGCAAAGGCAACTTCATATCTCAAAAGATGATTGATATAAAGCAAATCGAATTTATCGCTAACGCTAAAATAATGATTTACACATCCGCCGGTCAAAAACTGATACTTTGATTCAATCACAAGTTCATATGAAGACTCTTGAGAATGTTTAGTACACAAATCTGAGGAAAAGTTGACTGTAACATGAAAAGTCGATTTTATGTGAATATTTGAAACATGCATGCTTGGCTAATTGCTAACGAAATTTTCAATGAAATGTCTCCCCTGCTCTTCAGCGCGCGCGTGCTCCACATTCTCACACACTCAGCCTTTCCCTTGACACACGCGCGGGCTTGGCGAGACGCATACACAACATTTCAGGCAATTGTGGGCTGACCAAGCCCCCACTCATTCCTTGGCTTGAAGTGAAGGCCCTTGTGGATCTTGATGGTAATGCATTTTAGAAAAAGTTCTCAAAATCCTGAAACATTGATAGTATAGGCCAGGAGTAACTACCACACCACAAATGACGCACCATTATCCATAGGTGGCGCTACGGCCAAGCCCCAATTTTCCATTTACAAAGTGATGCCATTCGCATCCCATTTGTCCCAAAATTCTGAAATTCATTAGATATGCCTTATTTCTCATGAGGAACAAAAAAGCCTCAATAACCTATAACGGCCGCCATATTGGATGTTTTTGTACAATAAAGATTTAGGAAACACGTTTTTTTGCTACTTCTCCTACAATTCTTGTCCAATCTTCCCCAGAATTGGCAGGTATCATCGTCAGAGCAACCCTCACTGAATTCTTTAACAGATTTTTGAATTTCAAAACCGTTTGTCCGGTACAGCCAATCAAAATCGTCAACAAAGCAACCAAACAGGAAGTTGGATCAAATCTCAGCAAATCTTTGAAATATCAACACCAAACTTGGTGTGTCACGTGAAAGACACTACGTCATGTTCCCATGTAGGAAGGCAAATTAATATCTTCAAAAATGATTGAAATGAAGGAAATCAAATTTATTTCTAACGCTAAAATAATGCTTTACACATCCGCCAGTCAAAAAACTCTGATTCAATCACAAGTTCATGAAGACTTTTGAGAATGTTTAGTACACAAATCTCAGAAAAAGTTGACTGTAAGATGAAAAGTTGAATTTAGGTGAATATTTGAAAAATGCATGCTTGGCTAATTGTTAAGGAAATTTCCAATGAAATGTCTCCCCTGCTCCTCAGCACGCGCGCTCCACATTCTCACACACTCAGCCTTTCCCTTGACACACGCACAAGCTTGGCGAGACGCATACACAACATTTCAGGCAATTGTGGGCTGACCAAGCCCCACTCATTGCTTGGTCTTTAGCAAAGGACCATGTGGATCTTGATGGTATTGCATTTCCGATTTTGTATGCAATGGTAAAAAGTTCTCAAAATCCTGAAACATTGATAGTATAGGCCAAGAGTAACTACCACACCACAAATGGCCCAATATCACCCATAAGTGACGCTACAGGCCACGCCCTGGTACACAAAGATACAAGGCTTTCTGGAATGGGTAGGCTCACCAAGCCCCCTCCCTTCACTCCTTGGCTTGAAATAAAAGCCCTTGTGGATCTTGATGGTATTGCATTTCAGATTTGGTATCCCATTGGTAAGTCTGCAGCATGGATTTTTACAGTGACAATTTGTGAAGAATATAAATTTTTCAGTGGTTTGCAATGTTTGGAGGAATCCGCCATTGCTGCTTGCAGTTATATTTATTATTATTATTATTCTAGTTCCATGGGAGTCAATGGCAGCCCCTAGAACCCTTGGATAACTTTTTGTTAAATTTGGCACACTCATTAAGGACAGTTCCTTCTATACCTACACCAAGTTTCATGTATCCCATCAGACCACTCTAGCGCCACCAATGGGTCAAAGTTGGACTTGTGTTTACACACGCAACTTTTGAACCGTATGACTTATTTTCAAAAATGAGGTACCGTTGGATTCCCTGGATCAAGACGAGTTCAACGCACCCTATGACGTCAATTTCCGGTTATATAGATTTTCCACCATTTCCGGTTTTATCAAAAACCTTTGAAAGCCTACTCCTCCTACAATTTTTGTCATATCTTCTTCAAAATGACCATAGATGATCTTCAGACCAAGCCTCACAAAAGTTATCCCATGGCGTTTTGATTTTCTAAACCGTTTGTCCGGCACAGCCAATCAAATTCAGCAAAAAAGCAACCAAACAGGAACTTGGGTCAAATCTCAGCAAATCTTTGAGATATCAACACGTAACTTGATATGTCACAAGAAAGACACTACAACATGTTACCATGTGCAAAGGCAACTTCATATCTCAAAAAATGATTGATATAAAGCAAATCGAATTTATCGCTAACGCTAAAATAATGCTTTACACATCCGCCGGTCAAAAACTGATACTTTGATTCAATCACAAGTTCATATGAAGACTCTTGAGAATGTTTAGTACACAAATCTGAGGAAAAGTTGACTGTAACATGAAAAGTCGATTTTATGTGAATATTTGAAACATGCATGCTTGGCTAATTGCTAACGAAATTTTCAATGAAATGTCTCCCCTGCTCTTCAGCGCGCGCGAGCTCCACATTCTCACACACTCAGTCTTTCCCTTGACACACGCGCGGGCTTGGCGAGACGCATACACAACATTTCAGGCAATTGTGGGCTGACCAAGCCCCCACTCATTCCTTGGCTTGAAGTGAAGGCCCTTGTGGATCTTGATGGTAATGCATTTTAGAAAAAGTTCTCAAAATCCTGAAACATTGATAGTATAGGCCAGGAGTAACTACCACACCACAAATGACACACCATTATCCATAGGTGGCGCTACGGTCAAGCCCCAATTGTCCATTTACAAAGTGATGCCATTCGCATCCATTTTGTCCCAAAATTCTGAAATTCATTAGATATGCCTTATTTCTCATGAGGAACAAAAAATCCTCAATAACCTATAACGGCCGCCATATTGGATTTTTTTGTACAATAAAGATTTAGGAAACACGTTTTTTCGCTACTTCTCCTACAATTTTTGTCCAATCTTCCCCAGAATTGGCAGGTATCATCGTCAGAGCAACCCTCACTGAATTCTTCAACAGAGTTTTGAATTTCAAAACCGTTTGTCCGGTACAGCCAATCAAAATCGTCAACAAAGCAACCAAACAGGAAGTTGGATCAAATCTCAGCAAATCTTTGAAATATCACCACCAAACTTGGTGTGTCACGTGAAAGACACTACATCATGTTCCCATGTGAGAAGGCAAATTAATATCTTAAAAAATGATTGAAATAAAGGAAATCTAATTTATTTCTATCTAACGCTAAAATAATGCTTTACACATCCACCAGTCAAAAAACTCTGATTCAATCACATGTTCATAAAGACTCTTGAGAATGTTTAGTACACAAATCTCAGAAAAAGTTGACTGTAACATGAAAAGTTGAAATTTGGTGAATATTTGAAAAATGCATGCTTGGCTTGTTAAGGAAATTTCCAATGAAATGTCTCCCCTGCTCCTCAGCGCGCGCGCTCCACATTCTCACACACTCAGCCTTTCCCTTGACACACGCGCAAGCTTGACGAGACGCATACACAACATTTCAGGCAATTGTGGGCTGACCAAGCCCCCACTCATTGCTTGGTCTTTAGCAAAGGCCCATGTGGATCTTGATGGTATTGCATTTCCGATTTTGTATGCAACGGTAAAAAGTTCTCAAAATCCTGAAACATTGATAGTATAGGCCAAGAGTAACTACCACACCACAAATGGCCCAATATCACCCATAAGTGACGCTACAGGCCACACCCTGATACACAAAGATACAAGGCTTTCTGGAATGGGTAGGCTCAACCAAGCCCCCTCCCTTCACTCCTTGGCTTGAAATAAAAGCCCTTGTGGATCTTGATGGTATTGCATTTCATATTTGGTATCCCATTGGTAAGTCTGCGGCATGGAATTTTACAGTGACTATTTGTAAAGAATATACATTTTTCAGTGGTTTGCAATGTTTGGAGGAATCCGCCATTGCTGCTTGCAGTTATATTTATTATTATTATTCTAGTTCCATGGGAGTCAATGGCAGCCCCTAGAACCCTTGGATAACTTTTTGTTAAATTTGGCACACTCATTAAGGACAGTTCCTTCTATACCTACACCAAGTTTCATGTATCCCATCAGACCACTCTAGCGCCACCAATGGGTCAAAGTTGGACTTGTGTTTACACACGCAACTTTTGAACCGTATGACTGATTTTCAAAAATGAGGTACCATTGGATTCCCTGGATCAAGACGAGTTCAACGCACCCTATGACGTCAATTTCCGGTTGTATAGATTTTCCGCTATTTCCGGTTGTATCAAAAACCTTTGAAAGCCTACTCCTCCTACAATTTTTGTCATATCTTCTTCAAAATGACCAGAGATGATTTTCAGACCAAGCCTCACAAAAGTTATCCCATGGCGTTTTGATTTTCTAAACCGTTTGTCCGGCACAGCCAATCAAAATCAGCAAAAAAGTAACCAAACAGGAACTTGGGTCAAATCTCAGCAAATCTTTGAGATATCAACACTAAACTTGGTATATCGGTGGACGACACTACAACATGTTACCATGTGCAAAGGCAACTTCATATCTCAAAAAATGATTGATATAAAGCAAATCGAATTTATCGCTAACGCTAAAATAATGCTTTACACATCCGCCGGTCAAATACTGATACTTTGATTCAATCACAAGTTCATATGAAGATTCTTGAGAATGTTTAGTACACAAATATGAGGAAAAGTTGACTGTAACATGAAAAGTCGATTTGTGGTGAATATTTGAAACATGCATGCTTGGCTAATTGATGACGAAATTTTCAATGCAATGTCTCCCCTGCTCTTCAGCGCGCGCGTGCTCCACATTCTCACACACTCAGCCTTTCCCTTGACACACACGCGGGCTTGGCGAGACGCATACACAACATTTCAGGCAATTGTGGGCTGACCAAGCCCCCACTCATTCCTTGGCTTGAAGTGAAGGCCCTTGTGGATCTTGATGGTAATGCATTTTAGAAAAAGTTCTCAAAATCCTGAAACATTGATAGTATAGGCCAGGAGTAACTACCACACCACAAATGATGCACCATTATCCATAGGTGGCGCTACGGCCAAGCCCCAATTTTCCACTTACAAAGTGATGCCATTCGCATCCCATTTGTCCCAAAATTCTGAAATGCCTTATTTCTCATGAGGAACAAAAAAGCCTCAATAACCTATAACGGCCGCCATATTGGATTTTTTTGGACAATAAAGATTTAGGAAACACGTTTTTTTTGCTACTTCTCCTACAATTTTTGTCCAATCTTCCCCAGAATTGGCAGGTATCATCGTCAGAGCAACCCTCACTGAATTCTTCAACAGATTTTTGAATTTCAAAACCGTTTGTCCGGTACAGCCAATCAAAATCGTCAACAAAGCAACCAAACAGGAAGTTTGATCAAATCTCAGCAAATCTTTGAAATATCACCACCAAACTTGGTGTGTCACGTGAAAGACACTACATCATGTTCCCATGTGAGAAGGCAAATTAATATCTTAAAAAATTATTGAAATAAAGGAAATATTTTTTATTTCTAACGCTAAAATAATGCTTTACACATCCGCCAGTCAAAAACTGATACTCTGATTCAATCACAAGTTCATGAAGACTCTTGAGAATGTTTAGTACACAAATCTCAGAAAAAGTTGACTGTAAAATGAAAAGTTGATTTTTGGTGAATATTAAAAAAATGCATGCTTGGCTAATTGTTAAGGAAATTTCCAATGAAATGTCTCCCCTGCACCTCAGCGCGCGCGCTCCACATTCTCACACACTCAGCCTTTCCCTTGACACACGCGCAAGCTTGACGAGACGCATACACAACATTTCAGGCAATTGTGGGCTGACCAAGCCCCCACTCATAGCTTGGTCTTTAGCAAAGGCCCATGTGGATCTTGATGGTATTGCATTTCCGATTTTGTATGCAATGGTAAAAAGTTCTCAAAATCCTGAAACATTGATAGTATAGGCCATGAGAAACTACCACACCACAAATGACCCACCATTACCCATAGGTGGCGCTACGGCCACGCCCCAATTGTCCATTTTCAAAGTGATGGCATTTCCACACCATCATTCTAAAACGTCGGAAACTATACATGACTTATTTATAATGGGAAACTATACAGTGGTGACCCATACAGTCCACCATGTACGGTGAACATTTTGAAAACGTACAAATATCTTCTTATGAACCATGACTCCAATTGACTAGAAATTTTGTTTGATGTGTAGGCCACACGTAGTTATGCTTGTTTGCTACCACAATAGCTATGGGAATAAGAGTGAATGCAATGAGGAGGTTATTGAAACGCAATACTCTGAGTTGGTGCATGTCAGTTTAGGCAGAGGTAGCTTTTTAAACCTCTACAGCCATGCCCCAATTTGCCTATATTCAAAGTGATGCCATTTGCATCCCATTTGTCCCAAAATTCTGAAATTCATTAGATATGCCTTATTTCTCATGAGGAACAAAAAAGCCTCAAGAACCTATAACGGGCGCCATATTGGATTTTTCTGTACAATAAAGATTAAGGAAACACGTTTTTTCGCTACTCCTCCTTCAATTCTGGTGCAATCTTCCCCAGAATTGGCACACATCATCGTCAGAGCAACCCTCACTCATGTATTGAACAGATTTTTTATTTTCACAACCGTTTGTCTGGTACAGCTCCTCAGCGCGCGCGTGCTCCACATTCTCACACACTCAGCCTTTCCCTTGACACACGCGCAAGCTTGGCGAGACGCATACACAACATTTCAGGCAATTGTGGGCTGACCAAGCCCCCACTCATTGCTTGGTCTTTAGCAAAGGCCCATGTGGATCTTGATGGTATTGCATTTCCGATTTTGTATACAATGGTAAAAAGTTCTCAAAATCCTGAAACATTGATAGTATAGGCCAAGAGTAACTACCACACCACAAATGGCCCAATATCACCCATAAGTGACGCTACAGGCCACGCCCTGATACACAAAGATACAAGGCTTTCTGGAATGGGTAGGCTCACCAAGCCCTCTCCCTTCACTCCTTGGCTTGAAATAAAAGCCCTTGTGGATCTTGATGGTATTGCATTTCAGATTTGGTATCCCATTGGTAAGTCTGCAGCATGGAATTTTACAGTGACAATTTGTAAAGAATATACATTTTTCAGTGGTTTGCAATGTTTGGAGGAATCCGCCATTGCTGCTTGCAGTTATATTTATTATTATTATTCTAGTTCCATGGGAGTCAATGGCAGCCCCTAGAACCCTTGGATAACTTTTTGTTAAATTTGGCACACTCATTAAGGACAGTTCCTTCTATACCTACACCAAGTTTCATGTATCCCATCAGACCACTCTAGCGCCACCAATGGGTCAAAGTTGGACTTGTGTTTACACACGCAACTTTTGAACCGTATGACTTATTTTCAAAAATGAGGTACCGTTGGATTCCCTGGATCAAGACGAGTTCAACGCACCCTATGACGTCAATTTCCGGTTATATAGATTTTCCACCATTTCCGGTTTTATCAAAAACCTTTGAAAGCCTACTCCTCCTACAATTTTTGTCATATCTTCTTCAAAATGACCATAGATGATCTTCAGACCAAGCCTCACAAAAGTTATCCCATGGCGTTTTGATTTTCTAAACCGTTTGTCCGGCACAGCCAATCAAATTCAGCAAAAAAGCAACCAAACAGGAACTTGGGTCAAATCTCAGCAAATCTTTGAGATATCAACACGTAACTTGATATGTCACAAGAAAGACACTACAACATGTTACCATGTGCAAAGGCAACTTCATATCTCAAAAGATGATTGATATAAAGCAAATCGAATTTATCGCTAACGCTAAAATAATGCTTTACACATCCGCCGGTCAAAAACTGATACTTTGATTCAATCACAAGTTCATATGAAGACTCTTGAGAATGTTTAGTACACAAATCTGAGGAAAAGTTGACTGTAACATGAAAAGTCGATTTTATGTGAATATTTGAAACATGCATGCTTGGCTAATTGCTAACGAAATTTTCAATGAAATGTCTCCCCTGCTCTTCAGCGCGCGCGTGCTCCACATTCTCACACACTCAGTCTTTCCCTTGACACACGCGCGGGCTTGGCGAGACGCATACACAACATTTCAGGCAATTGTGGGCTGACCAAGCCCCCACTCATTCCTTGGCTTGAAGTGAAGGCCCTTGTGGATCTTGATGGTAATGCATTTTAGAAAAAGTTCTCAAAATCCTGAAACATTGATAGTATAGGCCAGGAGTAACTACCACACCACAAATGACGCACCATTATCCATAGGTGGCGCTACGGCCAAGCCCCAATTTTCCATTTACAAAGTGATGCCATTCGCATCCCATTTGTCCCAAAATTCTGAAATTCATTAGATATGCCTTATTTCTCATGAGGAACAAAAAAGCCTCAATAACCTATAACGGCCGCCATATTGGATGTTTTTGTACAATAAAGATTTAGGAAACACGTTTTTTTGCTACTTCTCCTACAATTCTTGTCCAATCTTCCCCAGAATTGGCAGGTATCATCGTCAGAGCAACCCTCACTGAATTCTTTAACAGATTTTTGAATTTCAAAACCGTTTGTCCGGTACAGCCAATCAAAATCGTCAACAAAGCAACCAAACAGGAAGTTGGATCAAATCTCAGCAAATCTTTGAAATATCAACACCAAACTTGGTGTGTCACGTGAAAGACACTACGTCATGTTCCCATGTAGGAAGGCAAATTAATATCTTCAAAAATGATTGAAATGAAGGAAATCAAATTTATTTCTAACGCTAAAATAATGCTTTACACATCCGCCAGTCAAAAAACTCTGATTCAATCACAAGTTCATGAAGACTTTTGAGAATGTTTAGTACACAAATCTCAGAAAAAGTTGACTGTAAGATGAAAAGTTGAATTTAGGTGAATATTTGAAAAATGCATGCTTGGCTAATTGTTAAGGAAATTTCCAATGAAATGTCTCCCCTGCTCCTCAGCACGCGCGCTCCACATTCTCACACACTCAGCCTTTCCCTTGACACACGCACAAGCTTGGCGAGACGCATACACAACATTTCAGGCAATTGTGGGCTGACCAAGCCCCACTCATTGCTTGGTCTTTAGCAAAGGACCATGTGGATCTTGATGGTATTGCATTTCCGATTTTGTATGCAATGGTAAAAAGTTCTCAAAATCCTGAAACATTGATAGTATAGGCCAAGAGTAACTACCACACCACAAATGGCCCAATATCACCCATAAGTGACGCTACAGGCCACGCCCTGGTACACAAAGATACAAGGCTTTCTGGAATGGGTAGGCTCACCAAGCCCCCTCCCTTCACTCCTTGGCTTGAAATAAAAGCCCTTGTGGATCTTGATGGTATTGCATTTCAGATTTGGTATCCCATTGGTAAGTCTGCAGCATGGATTTTTACAGTGACAATTTGTGAAGAATATAAATTTTTCAGTGGTTTGCAATGTTTGGAGGAATCCGCCATTGCTGCTTGCAGTTATATTTATTATTATTATTATTCTAGTTCCATGGGAGTCAATGGCAGCCCCTAGAACCCTTGGATAACTTTTTGTTAAATTTGGCACACTCATTAAGGACAGTTCCTTCTATACCTACACCAAGTTTCATGTATCCCATCAGACCACTCTAGCGCCACCAATGGGTCAAAGTTGGACTTGTGTTTACACACGCAACTTTTGAACCGTATGACTTATTTTCAAAAATGAGGTACCGTTGGATTCCCTGGATCAAGACGAGTTCAACGCACCCTATGACGTCAATTTCCGGTTATATAGATTTTCCACCATTTCCGGTTTTATCAAAAACCTTTGAAAGCCTACTCCTCCTACAATTTTTGTCATATCTTCTTCAAAATGACCATAGATGATCTTCAGACCAAGCCTCACAAAAGTTATCCCATGGCGTTTTGATTTTCTAAACCGTTTGTCCGGCACAGCCAATCAAATTCAGCAAAAAAGCAACCAAACAGGAACTTGGGTCAAATCTCAGCAAATCTTTGAGATATCAACACGTAACTTGATATGTCACAAGAAAGACACTACAACATGTTACCATGTGCAAAGGCAACTTCATATCTCAAAAAATGATTGATATAAAGCAAATCGAATTTATCGCTAACGCTAAAATAATGCTTTACACATCCGCCGGTCAAAAACTGATACTTTGATTCAATCACAAGTTCATATGAAGACTCTTGAGAATGTTTAGTACACAAATCTGAGGAAAAGTTGACTGTAACATGAAAAGTCGATTTTATGTGAATATTTGAAACATGCATGCTTGGCTAATTGCTAACGAAATTTTCAATGAAATGTCTCCCCTGCTCTTCAGCGCGCGCGAGCTCCACATTCTCACACACTCAGTCTTTCCCTTGACACACGCGCGGGCTTGGCGAGACGCATACACAACATTTCAGGCAATTGTGGGCTGACCAAGCCCCCACTCATTCCTTGGCTTGAAGTGAAGGCCCTTGTGGATCTTGATGGTAATGCATTTTAGAAAAAGTTCTCAAAATCCTGAAACATTGATAGTATAGGCCAGGAGTAACTACCACACCACAAATGACACACCATTATCCATAGGTGGCGCTACGGTCAAGCCCCAATTGTCCATTTACAAAGTGATGCCATTCGCATCCATTTTGTCCCAAAATTCTGAAATTCATTAGATATGCCTTATTTCTCATGAGGAACAAAAAATCCTCAATAACCTATAACGGCCGCCATATTGGATTTTTTTGTACAATAAAGATTTAGGAAACACGTTTTTTCGCTACTTCTCCTACAATTTTTGTCCAATCTTCCCCAGAATTGGCAGGTATCATCGTCAGAGCAACCCTCACTGAATTCTTCAACAGAGTTTTGAATTTCAAAACCGTTTGTCCGGTACAGCCAATCAAAATCGTCAACAAAGCAACCAAACAGGAAGTTGGATCAAATCTCAGCAAATCTTTGAAATATCACCACCAAACTTGGTGTGTCACGTGAAAGACACTACATCATGTTCCCATGTGAGAAGGCAAATTAATATCTTAAAAAATGATTGAAATAAAGGAAATCTAATTTATTTCTATCTAACGCTAAAATAATGCTTTACACATCCACCAGTCAAAAAACTCTGATTCAATCACATGTTCATAAAGACTCTTGAGAATGTTTAGTACACAAATCTCAGAAAAAGTTGACTGTAACATGAAAAGTTGAAATTTGGTGAATATTTGAAAAATGCATGCTTGGCTTGTTAAGGAAATTTCCAATGAAATGTCTCCCCTGCTCCTCAGCGCGCGCGCTCCACATTCTCACACACTCAGCCTTTCCCTTGACACACGCGCAAGCTTGACGAGACGCATACACAACATTTCAGGCAATTGTGGGCTGACCAAGCCCCCACTCATTGCTTGGTCTTTAGCAAAGGCCCATGTGGATCTTGATGGTATTGCATTTCCGATTTTGTATGCAACGGTAAAAAGTTCTCAAAATCCTGAAACATTGATAGTATAGGCCAAGAGTAACTACCACACCACAAATGGCCCAATATCACCCATAAGTGACGCTACAGGCCACACCCTGATACACAAAGATACAAGGCTTTCTGGAATGGGTAGGCTCAACCAAGCCCCCTCCCTTCACTCCTTGGCTTGAAATAAAAGCCCTTGTGGATCTTGATGGTATTGCATTTCATATTTGGTATCCCATTGGTAAGTCTGCGGCATGGAATTTTACAGTGACTATTTGTAAAGAATATACATTTTTCAGTGGTTTGCAATGTTTGGAGGAATCCGCCATTGCTGCTTGCAGTTATATTTATTATTATTATTCTAGTTCCATGGGAGTCAATGGCAGCCCCTAGAACCCTTGGATAACTTTTTGTTAAATTTGGCACACTCATTAAGGACAGTTCCTTCTATACCTACACCAAGTTTCATGTATCCCATCAGACCACTCTAGCGCCACCAATGGGTCAAAGTTGGACTTGTGTTTACACACGCAACTTTTGAACCGTATGACTGATTTTCAAAAATGAGGTACCATTGGATTCCCTGGATCAAGACGAGTTCAACGCACCCTATGACGTCAATTTCCGGTTGTATAGATTTTCCGCTATTTCCGGTTGTATCAAAAACCTTTGAAAGCCTACTCCTCCTACAATTTTTGTCATATCTTCTTCAAAATGACCAGAGATGATTTTCAGACCAAGCCTCACAAAAGTTATCCCATGGCGTTTTGATTTTCTAAACCGTTTGTCCGGCACAGCCAATCAAAATCAGCAAAAAAGTAACCAAACAGGAACTTGGGTCAAATCTCAGCAAATCTTTGAGATATCAACACTAAACTTGGTATATCGGTGGACGACACTACAACATGTTACCATGTGCAAAGGCAACTTCATATCTCAAAAAATGATTGATATAAAGCAAATCGAATTTATCGCTAACGCTAAAATAATGCTTTACACATCCGCCGGTCAAATACTGATACTTTGATTCAATCACAAGTTCATATGAAGATTCTTGAGAATGTTTAGTACACAAATATGAGGAAAAGTTGACTGTAACATGAAAAGTCGATTTGTGGTGAATATTTGAAACATGCATGCTTGGCTAATTGATGACGAAATTTTCAATGCAATGTCTCCCCTGCTCTTCAGCGCGCGCGTGCTCCACATTCTCACACACTCAGCCTTTCCCTTGACACACACGCGGGCTTGGCGAGACGCATACACAACATTTCAGGCAATTGTGGGCTGACCAAGCCCCCACTCATTCCTTGGCTTGAAGTGAAGGCCCTTGTGGATCTTGATGGTAATGCATTTTAGAAAAAGTTCTCAAAATCCTGAAACATTGATAGTATAGGCCAGGAGTAACTACCACACCACAAATGATGCACCATTATCCATAGGTGGCGCTACGGCCAAGCCCCAATTTTCCACTTACAAAGTGATGCCATTCGCATCCCATTTGTCCCAAAATTCTGAAATGCCTTATTTCTCATGAGGAACAAAAAAGCCTCAATAACCTATAACGGCCGCCATATTGGATTTTTTTGGACAATAAAGATTTAGGAAACACGTTTTTTTTGCTACTTCTCCTACAATTTTTGTCCAATCTTCCCCAGAATTGGCAGGTATCATCGTCAGAGCAACCCTCACTGAATTCTTCAACAGATTTTTGAATTTCAAAACCGTTTGTCCGGTACAGCCAATCAAAATCGTCAACAAAGCAACCAAACAGGAAGTTTGATCAAATCTCAGCAAATCTTTGAAATATCACCACCAAACTTGGTGTGTCACGTGAAAGACACTACATCATGTTCCCATGTGAGAAGGCAAATTAATATCTTAAAAAATTATTGAAATAAAGGAAATATTTTTTATTTCTAACGCTAAAATAATGCTTTACACATCCGCCAGTCAAAAACTGATACTCTGATTCAATCACAAGTTCATGAAGACTCTTGAGAATGTTTAGTACACAAATCTCAGAAAAAGTTGACTGTAAAATGAAAAGTTGATTTTTGGTGAATATTAAAAAAATGCATGCTTGGCTAATTGTTAAGGAAATTTCCAATGAAATGTCTCCCCTGCACCTCAGCGCGCGCGCTCCACATTCTCACACACTCAGCCTTTCCCTTGACACACGCGCAAGCTTGACGAGACGCATACACAACATTTCAGGCAATTGTGGGCTGACCAAGCCCCCACTCATAGCTTGGTCTTTAGCAAAGGCCCATGTGGATCTTGATGGTATTGCATTTCCGATTTTGTATGCAATGGTAAAAAGTTCTCAAAATCCTGAAACATTGATAGTATAGGCCATGAGAAACTACCACACCACAAATGACCCACCATTACCCATAGGTGGCGCTACGGCCACGCCCCAATTGTCCATTTTCAAAGTGATGGCATTTCCACACCATCATTCTAAAACGTCGGAAACTATACATGACTTATTTATAATGGGAAACTATACAGTGGTGACCCATACAGTCCACCATGTACGGTGAACATTTTGAAAACGTACAAATATCTTCTTATGAACCATGACTCCAATTGACTAGAAATTTTGTTTGATGTGTAGGCCACACGTAGTTATGCTTGTTTGCTACCACAATAGCTATGGGAATAAGAGTGAATGCAATGAGGAGGTTATTGAAACGCAATACTCTGAGTTGGTGCATGTCAGTTTAGGCAGAGGTAGCTTTTTAAACCTCTACAGCCATGCCCCAATTTGCCTATATTCAAAGTGATGCCATTTGCATCCCATTTGTCCCAAAATTCTGAAATTCATTAGATATGCCTTATTTCTCATGAGGAACAAAAAAGCCTCAAGAACCTATAACGGGCGCCATATTGGATTTTTCTGTACAATAAAGATTAAGGAAACACGTTTTTTCGCTACTCCTCCTTCAATTCTGGTGCAATCTTCCCCAGAATTGGCACACATCATCGTCAGAGCAACCCTCACTCATGTATTGAACAGATTTTTTATTTTCACAACCGTTTGTCTGGTACAGCTCCTCAGCGCGCGCGTGCTCCACATTCTCACACACTCAGCCTTTCCCTTGACACACGCGCAAGCTTGGCGAGACGCATACACAACATTTCAGGCAATTGTGGGCTGACCAAGCCCCCACTCATTGCTTGGTCTTTAGCAAAGGCCCATGTGGATCTTGATGGTATTGCATTTCCGATTTTGTATACAATGGTAAAAAGTTCTCAAAATCCTGAAACATTGATAGTATAGGCCAAGAGTAACTACCACACCACAAATGGCCCAATATCACCCATAAGTGACGCTACAGGCCACGCCCTGATACACAAAGATACAAGGCTTTCTGGAATGGGTAGGCTCACCAAGCCCTCTCCCTTCACTCCTTGGCTTGAAATAAAAGCCCTTGTGGATCTTGATGGTATTGCATTTCAGATTTGGTATCCCATTGGTAAGTCTGCAGCATGGAATTTTACAGTGACAATTTGTAAAGAATATACATTTTTCAGTGGTTTGCAATGTTTGGAGGAATCCGCCATTGCTGCTTGCAGTTATATTTAGGATTCCTCCGTAAGGAGGAAACCTATTGTTATTGTTAGTTTTATTATTAGGATTCCTCCGTAAGGAGGAAACCTATTGTTATTGTTAGTTTTATTATTATTATTATTATTATTATTATTATTATTATTATTATTCTAGTTCCATGGGAGTCAATGGCAGCCCCTAGACCCCTTGGATAACTTTTTGACAAATTTGGCACACTCATTAAGGACAGTTCCTTCTATACCTACACCAAGTTTCATGTATCCCATCAGACCACTCTAGCGCCACCAATGGGTCAAAGTTGGACTTGTGTTTACACACGCAACTTTTGAACCGTATGACTGATTTTCAAAAATGAGGTACCATTGGATTCCCTGGATCAAGACGAGTTCAACGCACCATATGACGTCAATTTCCGGTTATATAGATTTTCCGCTATTTCCGGTTGTATCAAAAACCTTTGAAAGCCTACTCCTCCTACAATTTTTGTCATATCTTCTTCAAAATGACCAGAGATGATCTTCAGACCAAGCCTCACAAAAGTTATCCCATGGCGTTTTGATTTTCTAAACCGTTTGTCCGGCACAGCCAATCAAAATCAGCAAAAAAGTAACCAAACAGGAACTTGGGTCAAATCTCAGCAAATCTTTGAGATATCAACACGTAACTTGGTATGTCACAAGGAAGACACTACAACATGTTACCATGTGCAAAGGCTATTTCATATCTCCAGAAATGGTTGATTTAAAGCAAATTGAATTTATCGCTAACGCAAAAATAATGCTTTACACATCCGCCGGTCAAAAACTGATACTTTGATTCAATCACAAGTTCATATGAAGACTCTTGAGAATGTTTAGTACACAAATCTGAGGAAAAGTTGACTGTAACATGAAAAGTCGATTTGTGGTGAATATTTGAAAAATGCATGCTTGGCTAATTGCTAACGAAATTTTCAATGAAATGTCTCCCCTGCTCTTCAGCGCGCGCGTGCTCCACATTCTCACACACTCAGCCTTTCCCTTGACACACACGCGGGCTTGGCGAGACGCATACACAACATTTCAGGCAATTGTGGGCTGACAAAGCCCCCACTCATTCCTTGGCTTGAAGTGAAGGCCCTTGTGGATCTTGATGGTAATGCATTTTAGAAAAAGTTCTCAAAATCCTGAAACATTGATAGTATTGGCCAGGAGTAACTACCACACCACAAATGACGCACCATTATCCATAGGTGGCGCTACGGCCAAGCCCCAATTGTCTATTTACAAAGTGATGCCATTCTCATCCCATTTGTCCCAAAATTATGAAATTCAATTAGATATGCCTTATTTCTCACGAGGAACAAAAAAGCCTCAATAACCTATAACGGCCGCCATATTGGATTTTTTTGTACAATAAAGATTTAGGAAACACGTTTTTTCGCTACTTCTATTACAATTTTTGTCCAATCTTCCCCAGAATTGCCAGGTATCATCGTCAGATTAACCCTCACTGAAATCTTCAACAGATTTTTGAATTTCAAAACCGTTTGTCCGGTACAGCCAATCAAAATCGTCAACAGAGCAACCAAACAGGAAGTTGGATCAAATCTCAGCAAATCTTTGAAATATCAACACCAAACTTGGTGTGTCACGTGAAAGACACTACGTCATGTTCCCATGTGAGAAGGCAAATTAATATCTTAAAAAATGATTGAAATAAAGGAAATCTAATTTATTTCTAACGCTAAAATAATGCTTTACACATACGGCAGTCAAAAAACTCTGATTCAATCACAAGTTCATGAAGACTCTTGAGAATGTTTAGTACACAAATCTCAGAAAAAGTTGACTGTAAGATGAAAAGTTGAATTTAGGTGAATATTTGAAAAATGCTTGCTTGGCTAATTGTTAAGGAAATTTCCAATGAAATGTCTCCCCTGCTCCTCAGCGCGCGCGCTCCACATTCTCACACACTCAGCCTTTCCCTGACACACGCGCAAGCTTGACGAGACGCATACACAACATTTCAGGCAATTGTGGGCTGACCAAGCCCCACTCATTGCTTGGTCTTTAGCAAAGGCCCATGTGGATCTTGATGGTATTGCATTTCCGATTTTGTATGCAATGGTAAAAAGTTCTCAAAATCCTGAAACATTGATAGTATAGGCCAAGAGTAACTACCACACCACAAATGGCCCAATATCACCCATAAGTGACGCTACAGGCCACGACCTGATACACAAAGATACAAGGCTTTCTGGAATGGGTAGGCTCACCAAGCCCCCTCCCTTCACTCCTTGGCTTGAAGTGAAGGCCCTTGTGGATCTTGATGGTAATGCATTTTAGAAAAAGTTCTCAAAATCCTGAAACATTGATAGTATAGGCCAGGAGTAACTACCACACCACAAATGACGCACCATTATCCATAGGTGGCGCTACGGCCAAGCCCCAATTTTCCATTTACAAAGTGATGCCATTCGCATCCCATTTGTCCCAAAATTCTGAAATTCATTAGATATGCCTTATTTCTCATGAGGAACAAAAAAGCCTCAATAACCTATAATGGCCGCCATATTGGATTTTTTTGTACAATAAAGATTTAGGAAACACGTTTTTTCTTTACTTCTCCTACAATTTTTGTCCAATCGTCCCCAGAATTGGCAGGTATCATCGTCAGAGCAACCCTCACTGAATTCTTCAACAGATTTTTGAATTTCAAAGACATTACATCATGTTCCCATGTGAGAAGGCAAATTAATATCTTAAAAAATGATTGAAATAAAGGAAATCTAATTTATTTCTATCTAACGCTAAAATAATGCTTTACACACCCGCCAGTCAAAAACCTCTGATTCAATCACATGTTCATAAAGACTCTTGAGAATGTTTAGTACACAAATCTCAGAAAAAGTTGACTCTAAGATGAAAAGTTGATTTTTGGTGAATATTTGAAAAATGCATGCTCTGCTAATTGTTAAGGAAATTTCCAATGAAATGTCTCCCCTGACCCTCAGCGCGCGCGCTCCACATTCTCACACACTCAGCCTTTCCCTTGACACGCGCAAGCTTGGCGAGACGCATACACAACATTTCAGACAATTGTGGGCTGACCAAGCCCCCACTCATTGCTTGGTCTTTAGCAAAGGCCCATGTGGATCTTGATGGTATTGCATTTCCGATTTTGTATGCAATGGTAAAAAGTTCTAAAAATCCTGAGACATTGATAGTATAGGTTAACAGTAACTACCACACCACAAATGGCCCAACATCACCCATAGGTGACGCTACTGGCCACGCCCTGATGCACAAAGATACAAGGCTTTCTGGAATGGGTAGGCTCACCAAGCCCCCTCCCTTCACTCCTTGGCTCGGAATAAAAGCTCTTGTGGATCTTGATGGTATTGCATTTCAGATTTGGTGTCCCATCGGTAAGTCTGCAGCATGGATTTTTACAGTGACAATTTGTAAAGAATATAAATTTTTCAATGGTTTGCAATGTTTGGAGGAATCCGCCATTGCTGCTTGCAGTTATATTTATTATTATTATTATTCTAGTTCCATGGGAGTCAATGGCAGCCCCTAGAACCCTTGGATAACTTTTTGTTAAATTTGGCACACTCATTAAGGACAGTTCCTTCTATACCTACACCAAGTTTCATGTATCCCATCAGACCACTCTAGCGCCACCAATGGGTCAAAGTTGGACTTGTGTTTACACACGCAACTTTTGAACCGTATGACTGATTTTCAAAAATGAGGTACCATTGGATTCCCTGGATCAAGACGAGTTCAACGCACCCTATGACGTCAATTTCCGGTCATAGAGATTTTCCGCTATTTCCGGTTGTATCAAAAACCTTTGAAAGCCTACTCCTCCTACAATTTTTGTCATATCTTCTTCAAAATGACCAGAGATGATCTTCAGACCAAGCCTCACAAAAGTTATCCCATGGCGTTTTGATTTTATAAACCGTTTGTCCGGCACAGCCAATCAAAATCAGCAAAAAAGTAACCAAACAGGAACTTGGGTCAAATCTCAGCAAATCTTTGAGATATCAACACTAAACTTGGTATATCGGTGGACGACACTACAACATGATACCATGTGCAAAGGCAACTTCATATCTCAAAAAATGATTGATATAAAGCAAATCGAATTTATCGCTAACGCTAAAATAATGCTTTACACATCCGCCGGTCAAAAACTGATACTTTGATTCAATCACAAGTTCATATGAAGACTCTTGAGAATGTTTAGTACACAAATCTGAGGAAAAGTTGACTGTAACATGAAAAGTCGATTTTATGTGAATATTTGAAACATGCATGCTTGGCTAATTGCTAACGAAATTTTCAATGAAATGTCTCCCCTGCTCTTCAGCGCGCGCGTGCTCCACATTCTCACACACTCAGCCTTTCCCTTGACACACGCGCGGGCTTGGCGAGACGCATACACAACATTTCAGGCAATTGTGGGCTGACCAAGCCCCCACTCATTCCTTGGCTTGAAGTGAAGGCCCTTGTGGATCTTGATGGTAATGCATTTTAGAAAAAGTTCTCAAAATCCTGAAACATTGATAGTATAGGCCAGGAGTAACTACCACACCACAAATGACACACCATTATCCATAGGTGGCGCTACGGCCAAGCCCCAATTTTCCATTTACAAAGTGATGCCATTCGCATCCCATTAGTCCCAAAATTCTGAAATTCATTAGATATGCCTTATTTCTCATGAGGAACAAAAAAGCCTCAATAACCTATAACGGCCGCCATATTGGATTTTTTATACAATAAAGATTTAGGAAACAAGTTTTTTTGCTACTTCTCCTACAATTTTTTTTCCAATCTTCCCCAGAATTGGCAGGTATCATCGTCAGAGCAACCCTCACTGAATTCTTCAACAGATTTTTTAATTTCAAAACCGTTTGTCCGGTACAGCCAATCAAAATCGTCAACAAAGCAACCAAACAGGAAGTTGGATCAAATCTCAGCAAATCTTTGAAATATCACCACCAAACTTGGTGTGTCACGTGAAAGACACTACATCATGTTCCCATGTCAGAAGGCAAATTAATATCTTAAAAAATGATTGAAATAAAGGAAATCTTTTTTATTTCTAACGCTAAAATAATGCTTTACACATCCGCCAGTCAAAAACTGATACTCTGATTCAATTACAAGTTCATGAAGACTCTTGAGAATGTTTAGTACACAAATCTCAGAAAAGTTGACTGTAAAATGAAAAGTTGATTTTTGGTGAATATTAAAAAAATGAATGCTTGGCTAATTGTTAAGGAAATTTCCAATGAAATGTCTCCCCTGCTCCTCAGCGCGCGCGCTCCACATTCTCACACACTCAGCCTTTCCCTTGACACACGCGCAAGCTTGACGAGACGCATACACAACATTTCAGGCAATTGTGGGCTGACCAAGCCCCCACTCATAGCTTGGTCTTTAGCAAAGGCCCATGTGGATCTTGATGGTATTGCATTTCCGATTTTGTATACAATGGTAAAAAGTTCTCAAAATCCTGAAACATTGATAGTATAGGCCATGAGAAACTACCACACCACAAATGACCCACCATTACCCATAGGTGGCGCTACGGCCACGCCCCAATTGTCCATTTTCAAAGTGATGGCATTTCCACACCATCAGTCTAAAACGTCGGAAACTATACATGCCTTATTTATAATGGGAAACTATACAGTGGTGACCCATACAGTCCACCATGTACGGTGAACATTTTGATAACGTACAAATATCTTCTTATGAACCATGACTCCAATTGACTAGAAGTTTTGTTTGATGTGTAGGCCACACGTAGTTATGCTTGTTTGCTACCACAATAGCTATGGGAATAAGAGTGAATGCAATGAAGAGGTTATTGAAACGCAATACTCGAGTTGGTGCATGTCAGTTTAGGCAGAGGTAGCTTTTTAAACCTCTACAGCCATGCCCCAATTTGCCTATATTCAAAGTGATGCCATTTGCATCCCATTTGTCCCAAAATTCTGAAATTCATTAGATATGCCTTATTTCTCATGAGGAACAAAAAAACCTAAGAACCTATAACGGGCGCCATATTGGATTTTTCTGTACAATAAAGATTAAGGAAACACGTTTTTTCGCTACTCCTCCTTCAATTCTGGTGCAATCTTCCCCAGAATTGGCACACATCATCGTCAGAGCAACCCTCACTCATGTATTCAACAGATTTTTTATTTTCACAACCGTTTGTCTGGTACAGCTCCTCAGCGCGCGAGTGCTCCACATTCTCACACACTCAGCCTTTCCCTTGACACACGCGCAAGCTTGGCGAGACGCATACACAACATTTCAGGGAATTGTGGGCTGACCAAGCCCCCACTCATTGCTTGGTCTTTAGCAAAGGCCCATGTGGATCTTGGTGGTATTGCATTTCCGATTTTGTATGCAATGGTAAAAAGTTCTCAAAATCCTGAAACATTGATAGTATAGGCCATGAGAAACTACCACACCACAAATGGCCCAATATCACCCATAGGTGACGCTACAGGCCAAAGATACAAGGCTTTCTGGAATGGGTAGGCTCACCAAGCCCCCACCCTTCATTCCTTGGCTTGAAATAAAAGCCCTTGTGGATCTTGATGGTATTGCATTTCAGATTTGGTATCCCATTGGTAAGTCTACAGCATGGATGTTTCTATACAGTGACAATTTGTGAAGAATATACATTTTTCAATGGTTCGCAATGTTTTGGAGGAATCCGCCATTGCTGCTTGCAGCTATATTTATTATTATTATTCTAGTTCCATGGGAGTCAATGGCAGCCCCTAGAACCCTTGGATAACTTTTTGTGAAATTTGGCACACTCATTAAGGACAGTTCCTTCTATACCTACACCAAGTTTCATGTATCCCATCAGACCACTCTAGCGCCACCAATGGGTCAAAGTTGGACTTGTGTTTACACACGCAACTTTTGAACCGTATGACCGATTTTCTAAAATGAGGTACCATTGGATTCCCTGGATCAAGACGAGTTCAACGCACCCTATGACGTCAATTTCCGGTTATATAGATTTTCCGCTATTTCCGGTTGTATCAAAAACCTTTGAAAGCCTACTCCTCCTACAATTTTTGTCATATCTTCTTCAAAATGACCAGAGATGATCTTCAGACCAAGCCTCACAAAAGTTATCCCATGGCGTTTTGATTTTCTAAACCGTTTGTCCGGCACAGCCAATCAAAATCAGCAAAAAAGCAACCAAACAGGAAGTTGGGTCAAATCTCAGCAAATCTTTGAGATATCAACACTAAACTTGGTGTATCGGTGGACGACACTACAACATGTTACCATGTGCAAAGGCAACTTCATATCTCAAAAAATGATTGATAAAAAGCTAATCGAATTTATCGCTCACGCTAAAATAATACTTTACACATCCGCCAGTAAAAAACTGATACTCTGATTCAATCACAAGTTCATATGAAGACTCTTGAGAATGTTTAGTACACAAATCTGAGAAAAGGTTGACTGTGAGATGAAAAGTAGATTTTTGGTGAATATTTGAAACATGCATGCTTGGCTAATTGCTAATGAAATTTTCAATTTAATGTCTCTCTCTGCTCCTCAGCGCGCGCGCTCCACATTCTCACACACTCAGCCTTTCCCTTGACACACGCGAGCTTGGCGAGACACACACACACACAACATTTTTTGAAAAAGTGGGTCGACCTTGGCTTGAAGCAATGTGTCTTAGTAGCTATTCTGTGGCTAGTTAGGCTAGTAGCATATTTCTATTTTCTTGGAAATATTTACTCACAAATGAAAAGTCACCCTTTGCTTTTCCATGTTTGTGTTCCAAATTCTCTCACACACATGCTGGCCCCTTGACACTATTCATTCTATTTTCTTCAAAATATTTACTCACAAATGCAATAGTTTAGCTTTGAAAATGTGCTGTAAGAGGAGAATAGTGTGCAAAAAATATATAGTTTGGAAAAATGTATCTGAGGATCATTTGTAATTTAGAAGACATTTTCAAGGGGTCTGAATACTTTTGTAAGGAAATGTATGTGTAGGAAACATGTCTGGCAAATTCATATTCCTATGGAATTTGCTGTCAGATTTTTTATAATTGGATTAAAGGTGTCAATAACTTTTGTTTAATTGTATTTACTAGTTTGATCATGTATTTTGTATGATTTGTTTTGGATAATGGAACCAGATATACGGGTTTGAAATAAGTATACGTTGGAAGGTGAACAGAAGGTTAGTACGTTGTTGACATCAAGAGAAGAACACCATTTTTTTGTGTGCAGAAGATTTTCGTTTACATTTGATCGTAAGTAATAAAAGCATACCTATTACAGCGGTAAACAACATGTGTTTAATTCGTATGATAACTTCAACATCATTTTATTCTGTTTTTGTTCTTGTTTAGTTGAGGTAGGGATTCGTCTTTGCTAGTAAACAGTAGGCTATGTATTTCAGCATAGCAAGCTATATATAACCTTTCTGCTTGTGTGAGACGGCGTATGGAATTAATGTTCTGTACGTGCCTGTACGGTTGGGTTATTCTATATTTCGTCATGTAATTGTGTTGTTTTAATGTGTGCCTTCCAAGTTTTTGTGACTGTACTTACAACCCAAATGTTTTGGTCGAAATGGTAGCTAACTAGCTTAGTTAGCTGCATAGTTACCTAGCATTAGGCAGAAGGCAATAAAGAGAGGCGATAGGAGCGATCGCTAGATGTTTGAGTAGTTAATTGTGTTCAGACAGTGATGAAACCAAACGATAGAAGTTTAACTTAGTTCGTGTGCGTTGATGAATACATAGTCAATGTTTCATTGACTTGTTCCAGTATCACTTTGTGACTCTGTACTGTGTTGTAGATATGTTGGCCTAATGTTAATGTCGAGAAAAGCAGAGATGGCCCTTCGACATGCGGTTAATACTATAAGTAAATGTACTTGCGGTATAGTTGGGTTAAATTGGCAGCGACAGTTGTGTGTAAATTGATGTGGGATCTTATAGTTAGTAATGTTCGTGGTAATTATTGTTTTCACTTGGTGATAGGTGGTGAAGTGTCTTGATCATTGTTCTGGGAGAACGGTCTTACAGATGTAACTTTACATGTGTCTGCACAGGTGATTGTGTAGGCTTCTAATGTTAGCATAGTCTTGCAGGGATTGACATTATTATGGTTTGTCTGCTTGTTTGGGACAAGTGTTTTTTTTGGTAGGGCAAGTGGAAAATAAATGTTCTTGCCCCACTGGACAAGGTAAAACTCAAACTAAATAAAATGCCATGTTACTTGCACTGGCCAGCGTGCAAATGTTGAGGATAGCCCACCAAGTAGAGTTAGCCAATGTTTTAGCTAACTAATGTCAGTTTGCTAGTTGTATGTAACATTTCACTGGGTCTTGCAGCTGTTTGATTTACTGAAATAATTATGTAATGTTCTATTAGCCATTTCCTTAGTTTAGCAAGTCACAGTATTTTCAAGCTTTCATAGGTTAACTAAGAAGACACAGTAAATAATTCCTATTTTTATATAGACTTTAATAGTTTGCATATTTATTTTGTTTTAGACCACACAGACAAACAAACATATACAAACCCAAAGTTATTTTAGTAAAATAAATGAAGAATGCCTGTGCCTTGTTTAGTGTTCTTATCAACATTCTATGGTGACAACTAAACCCCAACCTTGAGTCAACAACACCCAAACTTCCCAACATGTGGTATGTTACATTGTATAGTGTTTGTAATGTTTTTTTGATGTGCTTTTAGATGCCACGATCCAGCAAGAAATCGACAGCAGCCAAGAAAAGGACAGCTGCAGAGGCCACTGTTGAGGTTTGACTTCCTTGTGAACAAAGCAAAACCAGCTTTTTTTACCCTCGTGCTGCCTTCGGGTCACATGACCCAAAGGTTCATAACGAACCATTGTTGTGTTTACCCAATTTTACCCAATACAAAAACAAATAAAAATAATTTTCTTTTAACCTTCGCAATGTGGGGGGTCTGAGACAGCCCAACGGTTAAAAGAAAATGCTTCACTTTGTTTTTGTATGCGGTAAAGTTGTCGCAATACGACGGTGGGTCACAATGACTGATGGGTCAGAACGACCCGAAGATAACACAAGGGTTAAGTGATAAGATTAATGTAGAAAAATGAATGTGAATGAGCATTCTTAAGAACCTCATTGTTACAGACCTATGTTTGTAATTTTCCTAATTTAGTCAGTGTTTGTATAGTTGTGGTGGTGTGTTTTTTATTTTCTATTCTCCCCTCTTTCTTCCTATTCACTGCATGCAGGTACGGTGTAGTTGGTGTTTCCCAATCCTGTGACCGGCAATCAGCTGCCCACTTCCAACCAGCTGTTTAGTTTCACATGAAATTACCGGAGTCGTCTGTTGTTTGGCAACACAGTTGCTTCTTTACAGTTTTTCAGACAGACTTCTAGTTGAAATCATTGCTAATATTTTGGTAGAATGGTTTGCTACATAGTGCACTCCCTTACTACGCCAGTTATTTTGTTCATGTTGATATGCAGTATTGTGCTTTGTTAGTGTGTTTTTTTGTGGACTTACATTTAGTCATTTAGCAGACGCTCTTATCCAGAGCGACTTACAGTAAGTACAGGGACATTCCCTTGAGGCAAGTAGGGTGAAGTGCCTTGCTTAAGGACACAACGTCATTTAGCACGGCCGGGAATCAAACTGGCAACCTTTAGATTACTAGCCGCTTCCCTAACCGCTCAGCCACCTGACTCCCATGGACTTGCACATGGGGGCTTTAAAATTGGTAAACTGTTTAACATGGGCATATTCTCCATCACACACAGCGAACCTCTGGTAACACAGGAGGGAAGGAACGGGTGCCACCTCATGTATGTTTAGTCTAGGCTCTAGGTGTTTACTAGATCAGATACTTTTTTGGCATTTGCTTTTCTTAGGCATTGTTAAGCATTTATTGTTTTTCTGTTGTGACAATTGTGACAAACATCACTTTTAGTCACACAATTATCAATTAATGTTTCACGCATTGACATTCCCTCTTGTGTTAGGCAAAGAGGGTCATAACAGGTACTGACTAATGTTTGCATTAAGGGTTGGGGTTAAAGATGTATTTTCTGAAGTGAACTGTAGGGTCAATCAAAGTAAACAAACTAGTTTATCATTTAACAATGAGCAGAGACCTCATGTGATTTCCTTAATGCTTGTTTTTGCGAATGTTTAAATGCTAATTGATAGTGAAACAATTTTAATGTTGATGGCTATAGACACTGTCTGAATCATTTATTAATACATATGTCACTAATTTCATGTCATGCTATTGTCATTTAATGATATACTTGAAGGACTGTGTTCCTGTATTGACAAAATACAGACCATGACATTACATGGCCTTCCAAATGTTTTCCTGTTTTGTATTGTATAAAATGTAATTGTCTTAGGTTGCTGTCACTTATTTATGCACTACCATGTGTTTGAGAAGTCTTTACCTTTTTTCTGCCCCATAATTAAATAGCCATGTACTTTTGATGCCCAATATAAAAACGTGTTTGTTACTGCTAATAGCAGTAATGTACACTTGAGAAATATACCAATATAGCTTTATGAAGACTAGTCCTGCAGATGTGTAGTTATTATTCTTTAATATTGTTTTCCTGTTTTTCAGATGCGAAGGGAGAGCAGGCGGAAAGGTGATGCTGTTGCAGCATTACAGTCTGATTTTTCTCTATCCACTGATCCCCCTTCTACCCCTTGTGATATCCCACCTCCTTCTTCATCCCCCACCCCAAGCTTCACCTACTCTGATTTTCCTCCTCTTCCGACCTCTCAGTCATCTGTCTTTAGGCCCTGTGATTCTCTTTCACAGTCTGTGCCTCTGTCGAGATGTGAGACAGAGACCTCACATTCTCATTCACAGGCCAGTGATAACCAAACTGTTCCTCTTAAATCTGCAAGGTGTGCTCCACTACCACACCGTTCTGATGGTGACTCTCACCATGTAATAAACTCTGAACAAAACTCTGAACAAAACTCTGAACAAAACTCTGAACAAAACTCTGAACCGAACTTTGAAAATCTTGAACTAATACCTTCTGCAGTGTTACTGAGCACCATGTATCCAAGCTGTAATAACAGGTTTCTACAAGGAACTTTTCATCAAGGACATGTGATGTTTGGAGAAAATGCAGGTGTACAATGTCTGACAAACAGTTTAACAGCAATTTTGATGAATGAATTAAAAGATGTGTGCACATGGCAATGTAGTGACGTTGATAATATTCTTGTGAATGGAAACAAGCTTTACACATCAGTGCAGAACTGCAATCAGGTAAATGATACTCATCTATTGGTAAGTGATTTGCCAAAGTCTCTTGTGCTTCATCCTGTTGATTTTACAATAAATCTTGGACAAGCATTTAGTGGCATAGTAGGACTACATGATTATGATCCAGAGTTGGCAGATATGTCAATAAGCCTTTATGAAGCACTGCAGAGAGTACTAGGAGATGACAGCTGTTTTTTGACAATGAATAAAAGTACATGTGCCATTATTAAACACACCAGTGGTTACGCAGTGTTTGATTCCCACGCACGCAGCTATGATGGCCTTGTTCATCCAACAGGAAAAAGTGTTGTGTGTTTCTTTCAAACCTTTGAGGATATGTACAGTCAGCTCATTAACAGGCTTGCAAGTTCAATGAATGCCTTTGGAAAACCTTTTGAGGTAACTGGAATCAGCGTAATAATGAAATGTGAAGACGGACCCAACGTCAACACTAAACCAGTACACAGGTCTAGTAGACGGAAACGCAAAGTCAATGCCTTGAAACCACAAGTAACAACAGAGGTATTTGTTGATGTGAATATTCATGTTGCCGAGAGCACTTTTGAAACACAAACAGAGTGTGGTCATTCATTGCCATCACAAAATGAGAATGAGTTGTGTGAAAACAAAAGGCCTATCAATGCTACCAGTGATGAAATACTTTCGACAACAAAAAGTATTGATCTAACTGTAGACAAATACAATGAGTGTGTTGATAACACACTGAATGTTATAGACTGTAGGGCTAGTGCAACAACAGAAACAGAAAATATGTGTACAGACAGAATAAAAATTTTTGACTTGAATGTCACAACTTTGGACGATGTTGATGAAGTGTGTAAAAATACTGATGATGTTGTAGTTGGTGATGTGACACTGCCAACGTGGACGTTTTCTCCCTTAACATTTATGCATCAAACTGCGTTATGTTCACAGTTCGATTTGCAGAATGTAAATGATAACCATGATTCAACCATAATTCAACAATGCACAGTATTAAGTTTTCCATGTGAATCAAAAGCTATCAGAAAAGATGGAAACTGCTTGTTCCGGTCACTGGCTATGGCAATTTGCGGCAATGAAAGCCCTCACATGAAAATACGAAAAAATGTGGTAAGACACTTAATGAAAAATGAGGAAACATTTCAAAAGTATTTGACAACTGAATACACTTCTGTAGAACACTACATAAAGTCTTCACGAATGATGTATGCAAACACATGGGGCACTGAATTGGAAATTATAGGTGCAGCAGATCTGTTCCGTACTGACATTTACACATTTAATTCTGATCGCTGGAACATCTACAAAAGTCTTTCAAGAACAAGTGACAATGCCATATATTTGAATCATGTCAATGGGAATCATTATGAATTGGTAACTTGTGTAACGGATACACATTGTGAAGGTGCATGCGCATCATTGTGCCAAGCAAAAAAAGCAATGCCAAAGTGTAATGTAAATTTGAGGAAAAGGTTATCAACAACTGGTAAAATACAACAAAGTCAAGATAAAGCTGCCATTAAGAAGCAAAAATATCAGAATGATATTCAATTCCGACAAAATTGCAAAATGTTGCAACAAAAATTATATGCAACGGATGATCAATTCAGAAAAACAAAATTGCAGTCCAGCCAAGATCAGTACAGAACAGATGAGGACTTTCAAACTAAAGTTAAAGAATACAGTCAAAGGAAATACAAATGTGATGAAGACTTTCAAACTAAAGTTAAGGAATACAGTCAAAGGAAATACAAATGTGATGAAGACTTTCAAACTAAAGTTAAAGAATACAGTCAAAGGAAATACAAATGTGATGAAGACTTTCAAACTAAAGTTAAAGAATACAGTCAAAGGAAATACAAATGTGATGAAGACTTTCAAACTAAAGTTAAAGAATACAGTCAAAGGAAATACAAGTGTGATGCAGATTTTAAAAAGAAAGTTAAAGAATTTAGCAAGAATAAATACAAATGTGATGCAGACTTTCAAAGCAGTGTAAAAACACAAGGCATGCAAACATATATTTATAAGAAAAATCAGACATATTCCATGGATTTTGTCATCGAATCTTTTAGAAAAAATGTCAAAACAGGCCCTCAATTTGTTTGCTCAGTTTGTCATCGCCAGCTTTTTCGAAAGCAAGTCATTGAATGTAAACATGATACGTACACAACCAGTCTAACTGTTGTTGCTTTGGTTAAAAAGTGCATTACAGAAACATATTTACAGACATGTAATGAAGAATGTGATGATAACTGCACTGCTCATATTCAATCATCTAAGTTGTGGATATGTCACACATGTCACCATAAAATATGTGCTGGTAGAATGCCTGAACAAAGTGTAGCCAATAATTTGCATTTGGAAGCCATTCCTTCTCAGCTACAGTGCTTAAATTCTCTTGAGCAACACTTAATAGCGAAACATATTCCTTTTATGAAACTTTTGGCATTACCAAAAGGTGGACAAAATGGTTGTCATGGACCTGTCGTGTGTGTTCCATCTAATGTCAATCAAGTAACAAACATGCTTCCAAGAAATGATGGAAATGATTTAATGTTACGAATTAAACTGAAACGCAAATTAACATACAAGGGGCATTATGAATATAAACATGTACATACAAACCATGTCTATAATGCCTTAGAGTACTTAAAGTTAAATAACAAATGGTATCATGACATTAGCATCAATAAAGAATGGGTTAACCCTCTGGACAAAATAGACGATGTGCAAGTCAGTCATCATCAACAAAATGTCATCAGTGACACACTCCAAAATGCGGAAAATACTGATCATAGACATATGGAAATTTGCAATAATAATAACACAACATCTCAAGTTGACACAACTGTTGGAGATGTAAATAAAAACAGTGAAATATGTATTACTGCTGTGCCAAATGACATGGTTAGTGAACCAATGCAAACAACAAGCGTTGCTAATGAAAGAAAAAAGAACACAACGGAAAATGATTCAGAAAGTGATGATCCTGAAGAAGAGTTGACATACACTGAACAAACACATGGAATGTTTCTAGACACATGTTTACAACCAGTAGATATTGCTCAAGAAGTGTTGGATCAACATTTTGACTCTGTGTTATCAGTTGCCCCTGCTGAGAATAATCACCCCATTAAACTGTTAGAAGATGCTACAAATGAAGGAAAATGTTTTCCTATGTTATATCCAACGGGAGCTCCTACTTTTCATGACCATCGCAAAGAAAAAATAACCCTGGCAAAATATTTAAACACGCGTCTACTAAATGCTGATGGCAGATTTGCTAAAAACACAGACTTTATATTCTATGCGCAGTACATATCAGAGGTGCAACAAGTTTTGTCAAATGTATCAATTGCCATGCGCAAAGGTTTAGGCACTGAATTGCCGTACAAAGAGCAACCCAATTTTCTAACTGATGCAGAATCTTTAAAACGAGTGTTAAAAAATGACGAAGGTTACAAGTTTTTACGACCTATACGTGGAACACCCCCCTTTTGGCAATCTGCACAAAAAGATCTGTTTGCTATGATACGCCAACTCGGAATCCCCACATGGTTTTGTTCGTTTTCCTCAGCTGACATGCGCTGGCCTGAAATGATAACAACACTCAGTCATGAACAAAATAAAAAGGTTCCTACAGATGAACTGACTTGGTCAGAGAAATGTGCCTTGTTGAAACAAAACCCAGTTACAGCTGCAAGAATGTTTGACCACAGATGGCACAGTTTCTTGAAAGATGTGATCATGTCTCCAGCTGCTCCTATTGGAAAAATATCGGACTACTTTTACCGTGTAGAATTTCAAAACAGAGGCTCCCCTCATTGTCATTGCTTGTTCTGGGTGGAATCAGCCCCTCAAATTGACAAAGACCCTGATGATAAGGTTGTAGACTTTATTGACAAATATGTATCTTGTGAACTGCCATCATCCGACGATGAAGAAATGTGTGAGATTGTCAACACAGTGCAAAAGCATAGCACTAAGCACTCAAAAACCTGTAGGAAAAAGAAAACTGAATGTCGGTTTAACTTCCCACGACCCCCATCTTGTCGAACATTTATTGATCGTATTGTCAAACCTGCACAAAATCAATGCAATACAGAACAATCACATCAACCAATGACTGAGGAAGATGAATTGAGAAAACTGATGACACCAGACATGGCTGAAAAGATTTTGAAAATGGTCAGAACAACTTTACTAAATAGTGATCAAACATTTGAATCGCCAGAGGAACTCTTTGAAAGCATCGGAATTTCACAATTGCTTTTTGAAATTGCAAATTCACAACTAACCAATAAAACCAACGTTGTTTTAAAAAGAAAGCCCGGTGACATTTGGATTAACCAATTTAACAAAGACCTGTTACGAGCTTGGAATGCCAATATGGATATTCAGTACATTGTGGATGCATATTCTTGTGTAGTGTACATTATTTCTTATATATCCAAAGCAGAGAGAGAAATGGGATTGTTACTAGATTGTGCACAAAAAGAAGGAACTAAAGGCAATCTGGATGCCAAAGCTGCATTCAAATCACTTGGCAGTGTTTACCTTCATAATAGAGAAGTGTCTGCACAAGAAGCAGTATACAGACTGACTGGAATGCATTTAAAGGAATGCTCACGCAAAGTAACTTTCATACCAACAGGAGAACACCCTATGCGCATGAGTTTACCTTTGAGTGTATTGCAAGACAGAAAACTAAATGACAACAATGAACAAAACACTATATGGATGACAAGTGTAATAGAGAGGTATAAACATAGACCACAATCACCACCGTTCCAAAATATGTGCCTTGCCACGTTTTGCTCAGAATATCGAGTCTTGAGTCAAAGTGAAGTCCCAGCTAATCCAAGCGAATCTGTCATTCAACTTCAGGACAAATATGGTTACATTAAAAAAAGGTTGCGCACAGAACCAGCTGTTATTAGATATGCAAGACTGTCACCCACAAAAGATCCAGAAAAATACCATCATAGCCAGCTCCAATTGTTTTTGCCCCACAATGAAGACTGTCAATTGAAACCACATCCTTTTGTATCATTCGAAGAGTTTTACAATGTTGGAATTGTACGTGATTTCAGTGATAACATAGACACAGTTAAAGAAATTATTGAGAATAATAGGTCTTTGTATGAACAAAATTCTGACAAACTAGATGATGCTCAACTTGTCATGGAACAACAGGGTGATTTGGTTGATGCATGGGCACATATTTGTCCGCAATCTGAAATGGAACGGCTTCAGTGTTTACAATCACAGGACATAATTCATGATGAAAATGATTTACAGCCCATTTCTGAAAATATTCCAGACTTGACAGAAACTGTGCCTATGACGGGTAACATAGAAGTTAGAAAAACATTTATGACTAAAGAAGCAGCATGGGACATAATGAGATCTTTAAATGATGAGCAAGCGCGCATATTTTACAAACTACGTCAGTGGAGTTTAGAAACAGTATGGGGACAAAAACCACAACCAATACACCTTTTTGTCACTGGTGGAGCAGGTACAGGAAAAAGCCATTTGATAAAAGCCATACATTATGAGTTGTCACAAATTCTAGTGCAACTATGCACAAACCCTGATGACACTACAGTGCTATTAACAGCTCCTACAGGCGTTGCCGCATATAACATTAATGCTGCTACAATACACAATACTTTTTGTATTGGCACAGATGTGCGATTACCTTACCAGCCGTTAGGTGAGGAAAAGATCAACTCTTTACGAGCAAAACTTTCCAATTTGCAATTACTGATCATCGATGAAATATCAATGGTAGACACCAGACTGTTTGCATACATTCACGGAAGACTAAGACAAATAAAACAGTGCGGAGATCATTCTTTGTTTGGAAAAGTTAGCATTGTTGCGGTTGGAGATTTTTACCAGTTACCACCTGTTAAAGGGAAACCTCTGTACAGTGATATGCCAGGACTAAACATTTGGAACGATCACTTTGAAATTGCAAATTTGACACAAGTTGTGAGACAAAAAGATTCTACTTTTGCTGAGCTGCTGAATCGCATACGTGTCCATGAAAAATCAACTCCTATGTTGCCTGCAGACGTTGAGATATTGAAACAATGCGAAACAGGAGGAGTCTTGAATGTATTGCACATTTTTGCAACAAATAAACAGGTTTGCTATTATAACTCTGAAATGCTCAATTCAATTTGCCCAAATGCTATAACTATTGAAGCACAAGACTTTGAGCGAAATCCAAAAACAGGACGTATGGAAAGAAAGAATGGCCACCACAGCAAAGTTTTTAATACCTGTCTTAAGCCAAGTGTCAATGTGGGAATACAAGCTCGCATCATGCTGACTAAAAACATTGATGTTTTAGATGGACATGTTAATGGTGCTTTCGGGACAGTTTTCCAAATCATGTTTGATACAGACAAATACTTTCCCTCTTTAATACATGTTGAATTTGATGATGGCAAAATTGGACAACTGCAAAGAGCTAAAATAACTACACCAAACAATACTCATCAAAACATCACAATCATTAAACCCGTAGAAGACAGAGTCTCAAACAATGGTGGAATACGGCGGCAGTACCCATTACAATTAACCTGGGCTTGTACCGTACACAAAGTTCAAGGTTTAACAGTTAACAGTGCAGTGGTAAACTTGAAAAAAATATTTTCACCAGGACAAGCTTACGTCGCTTTAAGTCGTGTCTCTTCTCTGTCAGGCTTAGTAATTGAAGACTTGAAAGAGTCAAAGATTTATTGCAACAGTAATATCAAAGATGTTCTTGCAACAATGCCAACATTCATCTCCAAAAACTCACCTTCAACCACTCCATTATTCACAATTGCTTTTCATAACATTCAAAGTCTCAATGCACATTTTAAAAACATGCAAGCAAACAACAGTATTTTGAAATCACAATGCATTTGTGTTGCTGAAACATGGCTTCAACCAAACTTTCCAACTGAACATTTACTTTTACCTAACTTCACGTTTTACAACAACACACGTTTCAATTGTTACAGTCCAATAAACAGTTTCACCAAGACTTTAAAACTTCAGGCAAATGGTGGTGTTGGAATATATTGTCAAACAGATCAAAACATTGAAGTAAACACACCATGTAATACAAATCTGGAATCATTAGTCTTCCACGTTCCACAGTTTCAATTAATCGCTGCAGTTCTATACAGGCCCCAAACATACCAAGTTGACATATTTAAAGAAAATCTATTACATCTTATTGCTGAAATTAACACATTTCCAGGAGCTAAAATGATCATGGGAGACTTTAATGAAAATCTGCTTACTTCTAAAACAATACAAACTGTTTTTGAACAACACCATTACATTCAATTAGTTGACTTTTCAACCACTGATGCTAACACAATAATAGATCATGTATACACAAAAGATGTCCAATTTCAAATATCGCTTGAATTGTTGTCAACATATTACAGTCATCATAATGCTGTACTAATTCACATAAATTAACTACACTTTAATGAATGTTAAAACAAAAGTCATAGCTTAAGTAAATCAACGTAGTATACACATTAACTAATATATTTTCAAACACACTATTTGTACAGCAGGTGAGAAATAAATTATATCATATTAAATAATGAATTTCCATATTTTTCTGTTAATTTATGAAAAAACACTTCAAGGACTTATATGACATTAACATGTCAACATGTAACAGGTAACTTGTGCTTTGTATATTATAAGCTTCATGTATTGTACAATGTTATGACACTTATTTGTATGAAATTACTAAATGTTAAAGTGCTATAACAACATGTTTTGTAGTCTTGTTGATATTTAAATATCATTCTGTAATTTTCTCTCCCAGCCTTCTGGCAGCACACACACACACACACACACACACACACACACACACACACACACACACACACACACACACACACACACACACACACACACACACACACAATGCTGTGCAATACTTTTCTCATCAGCACACTAATCCTTGTGCTTTAAAATGTTGGACTACATTCAACCACCCAACATCTGAAACCTCAAGTACCACATCAGGTAATGTAAATGACACATTTCATATGTTTTTACTGTAATAAAGCTTACGTTACACACCACACTCATACAATTTTCATGTTTGCTTTTCAGCAATCACCTCAAACCTTCAAGCCATGTGGACCTATCACTGCTTCCATCATTCATCAACCTTGGTTTGGCAAGACTAAAGCAACTTCAATTAAAAGGTAGTTAATTACTTACTTACAATCGTATTCTTTCTGGGGCAAACATTTATTTTCTTTCTATATTGTTTCACTGCATTAAAATATATATTTACGTATCACTAAAGGAGCCTTGTCCAGATACCAAACACAGCATTGAAATCTTCTTGCTGAATCCTTATGCTTTGAAATGGTGGATTTCATTAAACCAGCCAACTACTGAAAACTCTCCCACCACCACTACTACATCAAGTAAAGTATATTATACATTTACCAAGTTTTTATTGTAATAAAGGTCACATTGTAAACATGATTCTCTTAAAATCTTAATGTTATGCTTTTCAGCTACCCACTTCAGGCCTTTAAACCTTGTGGAAGTACCAATGGTTTCATCATTCAGCAATTTCAGTCTGGAAACACTAAAACACCTGCACTAAAAAGTATGCTTTTATACCTACCTACTTACAATTAACAATTAGTCTCTCTTGGGGCAAAATGTCTGTTCTACCTAAATTGTTTTACTGCATCAACTAAATATTTATGTATAATTACAGGAGCCTAGTCCAGATTTCAACCAAGCATTGAGATATTCTCGCTGAATACCCTGAGAAACTACTATTACTATACTGACAACTAAGATGTCTCCTGAACGCTGGCTGATAAGACCCTACTCCTTCCTACCTTGTGGTAAATATATTTATAATTAATTTTTCTTTGGATTTCACAATACATACACTGTAAACATATTAACATGAAGACAAAACATGTAGTTACAGCATAATAGTACCTAGTAATCCTATACACAAAATATTGTACAGTACAACATGTACAACATATATATTTCAACAAACACATAATCACATATGTGCTTAAAATAATTCACCTATACACTGCTTACTGTCAATAACATATTTGTAACACATGCAAATGTCACAAATGCACCTTTTAATGTTTCATTTATTCAATATTTTGTTTATATACATATACATGTTTGTCTATTTTGTGTTTCCACACAGGCTAACTACAATTATCTAAAATGTGAAGCATAACTCAATGAAAACTCTGGACCACTGGATACAACATCAACAACTGGATGTACAGATATCAAAGAAGTCTGTGGCTGCCTGAAATTTCACAATGGACCATGTGTTTTAAATCCACCCTACTTAACAACCTTCTAATTCATAACAATCCAAAGTCACACATGAGAATTGTATTGCACTCAATATTACACATTACACGATTGCAGCATACAGTACATCACATTTTGTATTATATTGTGTCAGCATAGAATATGTAGAAAGACACACATTACACAAATTTAACACTGCAAATACATTCCACAATCATTGCACAATTTTTCCCCACTTTTGTTCTCATTTACATTTTACTATAATACATGTGTTTCTGCATTTGTGCATATTTCGTTTCTTGTTACCGTAGCTATATATACAACAAGCTACCTTAAAAGAAATGACATATGAAATGTTTCTATTTCTGAATTCCCACTTAAACATTTTTAACACCACTTCCCTTACTTAATATTGATAACAGTTTTCAATGCAATTTTCTTTGTTAATATGTCAAATTTATACCTTTACCAAATAAAATACTTGTATTCTTACACAACTGCCTCTTGCCCCCTATTTCAAAAACTAATTCAATTACTAGACATGAGGCAAGGGAAAGCCCTTCACTCTGCTTAACAGTATGTTTTTTTTTGTATATGTCAGATTTTCCAACTAAACAACTCAATTCCACTAACCAGTTCCCTTATTGATAAACTGGTAAAACACAGGCTTAACAGTTTCTTATTGTATTTTTTCTCTTTTTAGTTATCAGTGAAATATAGATTTGCAAAGTTACTAGCTCTGTGCACAAGTGTAGTAACGAACATCTGCTGTAGCCAGTGATGGCAAAAATAGCCAGTCATGCCAATAAAATGTTGGCAAATCAGTTTCCGGTTTCCTTGAGGCAATCACCCGCGTCGCCAAAAATGTCCAGTTTTAGTTGATGTCTCCAAGACCTGCTTAAAATAAGCATCAGTGATGTCCATTGAATTGTAAATGCCTGGTCCCTGCTCCAGAAAGCAAGCAAAACAAGGGATTCAAACTCTACATATTGAGTTATCTGCACAACTATGAAATTAAGTAGTTTAATGTGATGTGCCGGCCAGCTAGCAAATAAGCTAGTTACTGACGTGTTTATTTTTAGTGTAATATAGAAGCTTGTTTTTCTTCATTTTACACGCAAACTATCCGTTTATATGTATTATCATCTGTATTTCTGTCATTCTCAGTTTCTAATAAAAATCAGGACGAGTCGTGGTCAGGGCATTGTGCTACAGCTCCATAAAAAAGCTGAGAAACCTCACTGTTTGAGTGTATGGTGAAGTTAGGATTGATAACGACACGCAGCTGTACCTGTTGTTCCCCCCAACTGATCCGGGAATCTCAGCTAGGATCAAGGCCTGCCTCACAGACATCTCCACCTGGATGACCAAGCACCACCTCCAGCTGAACCTAGCCAAAACAGAACTTCTCATCATCCCGGCCAAACCCTCCATCTTCCACAATATGTCAATAACCCTGATATGTTCATCCTCTGCCAGGAACCTCAGGGTTCCCATGGATGACGAGCTCTCCCTCACAGTTTACAATGCTGCAGTCTCCCCTGGTCGTGTAGATTCACCCTCTACAACTTCTGTAAGATCAGGGGATACCTGTCTGAGCATTCCACCCAGCTGCTAGTCCAAGCACTTGTTCTCTCCAAGTTGAACTACTGCAACTCACTGCTCGCCACTCTCCCAGCATGCGCAACACGCCCTCTCTAGAGAATTCAGAACGCAGCAGCCCGCCTGGTCTTCAATCTACCCAGACGCTCCCATGTTACCCGGCTCCTCATCTTTCTCCACTGGCTACCCATCACAGCCCGTATCAGATTCAAGACCCTGGTACTGACCTTCCGAGTGCTGAACGGGACTGCACTTGACTACATCAAGTCTCTCCTCCAGCCTTACACCCCCACCTGCCACCTACAGTCTTCTTCTGACAACCACCTGGTGGTCCCACCGCTCAAGACCGTCTTGGTCCCAACACAAGCTCTTCTCCTGTCTGGCCCCCAGTGGTGAAATCAACTCCCCACCTCCATCAGAGACACTGACTGTCTCACCACCTTCAAGAAAAGGCTCAAGACACTTGTTTCTGATTCCACTCATGGAAGTTCTATGTTCCACACAAAAGAACACTCTGATGTCTTCGGGAGACAAAGCAAACAATTTTAGTCCAAAGAAGTTAGTAAAATGATACATTTAAAGCTGCTGTCTTAGCGACTCTAATTCCCTCAACATATCTTCATACTGCTCCCAATCCAGACATACAGTACCGCTGACCCCAGAGTCGTGGTCAACAACAATCAAGACCATAAAATGTTGCTCAATGTCCTCCTCTGGCTCTGCTGGGTCAGGTTCTGGACTTTGTGGTCAAGATCAACGCTCCCAAACACCAGCATGTGACTTATTGGTATTGGTACTTATTGGTATTCCACTTAAATAACAAAGGAACAGAGCCTGCTGCAAAAACCCGTCTACCCTTAGCAGTAGTGATGATTTCATGGTCTTGGAAATGTCAACTCCATACCTTGATGTGTGGGGTCACCAGAATTCCACCCTCCTTATTTTGTGCAGCCACAGTGAACAAAGGCAGGTGTCTTTTGAGAAACAATGGAAGGGCAAATGGCTGTTATAACGACCAACCCACAGTAGCTTGAAACTTAAATGAGTCACGTACATTATATTTCTTTTTACTTAATTTTTTCCATACAACAGCACCACTCATCTTGTTGTTTGTTCCCAGATTGAGACAGTAACCAAAAACTGATTTGCCAATTTCTGGCTACACCAAAAGTTTGTCACTACGCTTGTGCACTGAGCTAATTCTAAACCAAGTGTTATTAGTTTTCAATTATACACTTACACACGCGCAAGCTTGGCGAGACGCATACACAACATTTCAGGCAATTGTGGGCTGACCAAGCCCCCACTCATTGCTTGGTCTTTAGCAAAGGCCCATGTGGATCTTGATGGTATTGCATTTCCGATTTTGTATGCAATGGTAAAAAGTTCTCAAAATCCTGAAACATTGATAGTATAGGCCAAGAGTAACTACCACACCACAAATGGCCCAATATCACCCATAAGTGACGCTACAGGCCACGCCCTGATACACAAAGATACAAGGCTTTCTGGAATGGGTAGGCTCACCAAGCCCCCTCCCTTCACTCCTTGGCTTGAAATAAAAGCCCTTGTGGATCTTGATGGTATTGCATTTCAGATTTGGTATCCCATTGGTAAGTCTGCTGCATGGATTTTTACAGTGACAATTTGTAAAGAATATACATTTTTCAATGGTTTGCAAGGAATCCGCCATTGCTGCTTGCAGTTATATTTAGGATTCCTCCGTAAGGAGGAAACCTATTGTTATTGTTAGTTTTATTATTAGGATTCCTCCGTAAGGAGGAAACCTATTGTTATTGTTAGTTTTATTATTATTATTATTAGGATTCCTCCGTAAGGAGGAAACCTATTGTTATTGTTAGTTTTATTATTATTAGGATTCCTCCGTAAGGAGGAAACCTATTGTTATTGTTAGTTTTATTATTATTATTATTATTCTAGTTCCATGGGAGTCAATGGCAGCCCCTAGAACCCTTGGATAACTTTTTGTTAAATTTGGCACACTCATTAAGGACAGTTCTTTCTATACCTACACCAAGTTTCATGTATCCCATCAGACCACTCTAGCGCCACCAATGGGTCAAAGTTGGACTTGTGTTTACACATGCAACTTTTGAACCGTATAACTGATTTTCAAAAATGAGGTACCATTGGATTCCCTGGATCAAGACGAGTTCAACGCACCCTATGACGTCAATTTCCGGTTATATAGATTTTCCGCTATTTCCGGTTGTATCAAAAACCTTTGAAAGCCTACTCCTCCTACAATTTTTGTCATATCTTCTTCAAAATGACCAGAGATGAGCTTCAGACCAAGCCTCACAAAAGTTATCCCATGGCGTTTTGATTTTATAAACTGTTTGTCCGGCACAGCCAATCAAAATCAGCAATAAAAGAAACCAAACAGGAACTTGGGTCAAATCTCAGCAAATCTTTGAGATATCAACACTAAACTTGGTATATCGGTGGACGACACTACAACATGTTACCATATGCAAAGGCTATTTCATATATCCAAAAATGGTTGATATAAAGCATATCAAATTTATCGCTAACGCTAAAATAATGATTTACACATCCGCCAGTAAAAAACTGATACTCTGATTCAATCACAAGTTCATATGAAGACTCTTGAGAATGTTTAGTACACAAATCTGAGGAAAAGTTGACTGTAACATGAAAAGTCGATTTTTGGTGAATATTTGAAACATGCATGCTTGGCTAATTGCTAACAAAATTTTCAATGTAATGTCTCCCTCTGCTCCTCAGCGCGCGCGCTCCACATTCTCACACACTCAGCCTTTCCCTTGACACACGCGCGGGCTTGGCGAGACGCATACACAACATTTCAGGCAATTGTGGGCTGACCAAGCCCCCACTCATTCCTTGGCTTGAAGTGAAGGCCCTTGTGGATCTTGATGGTAATGCATTTTAGAAAAAGTTCTCAAAATCCTGAAACATTGATAGTATAGGCCAGGAGTAACTACCACACCACAAATGACGCACCATTATCCATAGGTGGCGCTACGGCCAAGCCCCAATTGTTCATTTACAAAGTGATGCCATTCGCATCCCATTTGTCCCAAAATTCTGAAATTCATTAGATATGCCTTATTTCTCATGAGGAACAAAAAAGCCTCAATAACCTATAACGGCCGCCATATTGGATTTTTTTGGACAATAAAGATTTAGGAAACACGTTTTTTCGCTACTTCTCCGACAATTTTTGTCCATTCTTCCCCAGAATTGGCAGGTATCATCGTCAGAGCAACCCTCACTGAATTCTTCAACAGATTTTTGAATTTCGAAACCGTTTGTCTGGTACAGCCAATCAAAATCGTCAACAAAGCAACCAAACAGGAAGTTGGATCAAATCTCAGCAAATCTTTGAAATATCAACACCAAACTTGGTGTGTCACGTGAAAGACACTACATCATGTTCGCATGTGAGAAGGCAAATTAATATCTTAAAAAATGATTGAAATAAAGGAAATCTAATTTATTTCTATCTAACGCTAAAATAATGCTTTACACATCCGCCAGTCAAAAAACTCTGATTCAATCACATGTTCATAAAGACTCTTGAGAATGTTTAGTACACAAATCTGAGAAAAAGTTGACTGTAACATTAAAAGTAGAAATTTGGTGAATATTTGAAAAATGCATGGAAAGGAAATTTCCAATGAAATGTCTCCCCTGCTCCTCAGCGCGCGCGCTCCACATTCTCACACACTCAGCCTTTCCCTTGACACACGCGCAAGCTTGACGAGACGCATACACAACATTTCAGGCAATTGTGGGCTGACAAAGCCCCCACTCATTGCTTGGTCTTTAGCAAAGGCCCATGTGGATCTTGATGGTATTGCATTTCCGATTTTGTATGCAATGGTAAAAAGTTCTCAAAATCCTGAAACTTTGATAGTATAGGCCAGGAGTAACTACCACACCACAAATGACGCACCATTATCCATAGGTGGCGCTACGGCCAAGCCCCAATTGTTCATTTACAAAGTGATGCCATTCGCATCCCATTTGTCCCAAAATTCTGAAATTCATTAGATATGCCTTATTTCTCATGAGGAACAAAATAGCCTAAATAACCTATAACGGCCGCCATATTGGATTTTTTTGTACAATAAAGATTTAGGAAACACGTTTTTTCGCTACTTCTCCGACAATTTTTGTCCATTCTTCCCCAGAATTGGCAGGTATCATCGTCAGAGCAACCCTCACTGAACTCTTCAACAGATTTTTGAATTTCAAAACCGTTTGTCCGGTACAGCCAATCAAAATCGTCAACAAAGCAACCAAACAGGAAGTTGGATCAAATCTCAGCAAATCTTTGAAATATCAACACCAAACTTGGTAGGATGACTCGGAACCCTCTTGTGAGGATGTCCAATCAATTTGGTGTCATGTGATCGGCGTGGCCGCAGGAACCAAAAATGTGTTTTGGCCAATAACTGTTGATTTGTTTGCCTTTAGTTCATGAAAACTCTTGAGAATGTTTAGTACACAAATCTCAGAAAAAGTTGACTGTAAGATGAAAAGTTGAATTTTGGTGAATATTTGAAAAATGCATGCTTGGCTAATTGTTAAGGAAATTTCCAATGAAATGTCTCCCCTGCTCCTCAGCGCCCACGCTCCACATTCTCACACACTCAGCCTTTCCCTTGACACACGCGCAAGCTTGGCGAGACGCATACACAACATTTCAGGCAATTGTGGGCTGACCAAGCCCCCACTCATTGCTTGGTCTTTAGCAAAGGCCCATGTGGATCTTGATGGTATTGCATTTCCGATTTTGTATGCAATGGTAAAAAGTTCTCAAAATCCTGAAACATTGATAGTATAGGCCAAGAGTAACTACCACACCACAAATGGCCCAATATCACCCATAAGTGACGCTACAGGCCACACCCTGATACACAAAGATACAAGGCTTTCTGGAATGGGTAGGCTCACCAAGCCCCCTCCCTTCACTCCTTGGCTTGAAATAAAAGCCCTTGTGGATCTTGATGGTATTGCATTTCAGATTTGGTATCCCATTGGTAAGTCTGCAGCATGGAATTTTATAGTGACAATTTGTAAAGAATATACATTTTTCAGTGGTTTGCAATGTTTGGAGGAATCCGCCATTGCTGCTTGCAGTTATATTTATTAGGATTCCTCCGTAAGGAGGAAACCTATTGTTATTGTTAGTTTTATTATTATTATTATTATTCTAGTTCCATGGGAGTCAATGGCAGCCCCTAGAACCCTTGGATAACTTTTTGTTAAATTTGGCACACTCATTAAGGACAGTTCCTTCTATACCTACACCAAGTTTCATGTATCCCATCAGACCACTCTAGCGCCACCAATGGGTCAAAGTTGGACTTGTGTTTACACATGCAACTTTTGAACCGTATAACTGATTTTCAAAAATGAGGTACCATTGGATTCCCTGGATCAAGACGAGTTCAACGCACCCTATGACGTCAATTTCCGGTCATATAGATTTTCCGCTATTTCCGGTTGTATCAAAAACCTTTGAAAGCCTACTCCTCCTACAATTTTTGTCATATCTTCTTCAAAATGACCAGAGATGATCTTCAGACCAAGCCTCACAAAAGTTATCCCATGGCGTTTTGATTTTCTAAACCGTTTGTCCGGCACAGCCAATCAAAATCAGCAAAAAAGAAACCAAACAGGAACTTGGGTCAAATCTCAGCAAATCTTTGAGATATCAACACTAAACTTGGTATATCGGTGGACGACACTACAACATGTTACCATGTGCAAAGGCAACTTCATATCTCAAAAAATGATTGATATAAAGCAAATCGAATTTATCGCTAACGCTAAAATAATGCTTTACACATCCGCCGGTCAAAAACTGATACTTTGATTCAATCACAAGTTCATATGAAGACTCTTGAGAATGTTTAGTACACAAATCTGAGGAAAAGTTGACTGTAACATGAAAAGTCGATTTGTGGTGAATATTTGAAAAATGCATGCTTGGCTAATTGCTAACGAAATTTTCAATGAAATGTCTCCCCTGCTCTTCAGCGCGCGCGTGCTCCACATTCTCACACACTCAGCCTTTCCCTTGACACACACGCGGGCTTGGCGAGACGCATACACAACATTTCAGGCAATTGTGGGCTGACAAAGCCCCCACTCATTCCTTGGCTTGAAGTGAAGGCCCTTGTGGATCTTGATGGTAATGCATTTTAGAAAAAGTTCTCAAAATCCTGAAACATTGATAGTATTGGCCAGGAGTAACTACCACACCACAAATGACGCACCATTATCCATAGGTGGCGCTACGGCCAAGCCCCAATTGTCTATTTACAAAGTGATGCCATTCTCATCCCATTTGTCCCAAAATTCTGAAATTCAATTAGATATGCCTTATTTCTCACGAGGAACAAAAAAGCCTCAATAACCTATAACGGCCGCCATATTGGATTTTTTTGTACAATAAAGATTTAGGAAACACATTTTTTCGCTACTTCTATTACAATTTTTGTCCAATCTTCCCCAGAATTGCCAGGTATCATCGTCAGATTAACCCTCACTGAAATCTTCAACAGATTTTTGAATTTCAAAACCGTTTGTCCGGTACAGCCAATCAAAATCGTCAACAGAGCAACCAAACAGGAAGTTGGATCAAATCTCAGCAAATCTTTGAAATATCAACACCAAACTTGGTGTGTCACGTGAAAGACACTACGTCATGTTCCCATGTGAGAAGGCAAATTAATATCTTAAAAAATGATTGAAATAAAGGAAATCTAATTTATTTCTAACGCTAAAATAATGCTTTACACATACGGCAGTCAAAAAACTCTGATTCAATCACAAGTTCATGAAGACTCTTGAGAATGTTTAGTACACAAATCTCAGAAAAAGTTGACTGTAAGATGAAAAGTTGAATTTAGGTGAATATTTGAAAAATGCTTGCTTGGCTAATTGTTAAGGAAATTTCCAATGAAATGTCTCCCCTGCTCCTCAGCGCGCGCGCTCCACATTCTCACACACTCAGCCTTTCCCTGACACACGCGCAAGCTTGACGAGACGCATACACAACATTTCAGGCAATTGTGGGCTGACCAAGCCCCACTCATTGCTTGGTCTTTAGCAAAGGCCCATGTGGATCTTGATGGTATTGCATTTCCGATTTTGTATGCAATGGTAAAAAGTTCTCAAAATCCTGAAACATTGATAGTATAGGCCAAGAGTAACTACCACACCACAAATGGCCCAATATCACCCATAAGTGACGCTACAGGCCACGACCTGATACACAAAGATACAAGGCTTTCTGGAATGGGTAGGCTCACCAAGCCCCCTCCCTTCACTCCTTGGCTTGAAGTGAAGGCCCTTGTGGATCTTGATGGTAATGCATTTTAGAAAAAGTTCTCAAAATCCTGAAACATTGATAGTATAGGCCAGGAGTAACTACCACACCACAAATGACGCACCATTATCCATAGGTGGCGCTACGGCCAAGCCCCAATTTTCCATTTACAAAGTGATGCCATTCGCATCCCATTTGTCCCAAAATTCTGAAATTCATTAGATATGCCTTATTTCTCATGAGGAACAAAAAAGCCTCAATAACCTATAATGGCCGCCATATTGGATTTTTTTGTACAATAAAGATTTAGGAAACACGTTTTTTCTTTACTTCTCCTACAATTTTTGTCCAATCGTCCCCAGAATTGGCAGGTATCATCGTCAGAGCAACCCTCACTGAATTCTTCAACAGATTTTTGAATTTCAAAGACATTACATCATGTTCCCATGTGAGAAGGCAAATTAATATCTTAAAAAATGATTGAAATAAAGGAAATCTAATTTATTTCTATCTAACGCTAAAATAATGCTTTACACACCCGCCAGTCAAAAACCTCTGATTCAATCACATGTTCATAAAGACTCTTGAGAATGTTTAGTACACAAATCTCAGAAAAAGTTGACTCTAAGATGAAAAGTTGATTTTTGGTGAATATTTGAAAAATGCATGCTCTGCTAATTGTTAAGGAAATTTCCAATGAAATGTCTCCCCTGACCCTCAGCGCGCGCGCTCCACATTCTCACACACTCAGCCTTTCCCTTGACACGCGCAAGCTTGGCGAGACGCATACACAACATTTCAGACAATTGTGGGCTGACCAAGCCCCCACTCATTGCTTGGTCTTTAGCAAAGGCCCATGTGGATCTTGATGGTATTGCATTTCCGATTTTGTATGCAATGGTAAAAAGTTCTAAAAATCCTGAGACATTGATAGTATAGGTTAACAGTAACTACCACACCACAAATGGCCCAACATCACCCATAGGTGACGCTACTGGCCACGCCCTGATGCACAAAGATACAAGGCTTTCTGGAATGGGTAGGCTCACCAAGCCCCCTCCCTTCACTCCTTGGCTAGGAATAAAAGCTCTTGTGGATCTTGATGGTATTGCATTTCAGATTTGGTGTCCCATCGGTAAGTCTGCAGCATGGATTTTTACAGTGACAATTTGTAAAGAATATAAATTTTTCAATGGTTTGCAATGTTTGGAGGAATCCGCCATTGCTGCTTGCAGTTATATTTAGGATTCCTCCGTAAGGAGGAAACCTATTGTTATTGTTAGTTTTATTATTATTATTATTATTATTCTAGTTCCATGGGAGTCAATGGCAGCCCCTAGAACCCTTGGATAACTTTTTGTTAAATTTGGCACACTCATTAAGGACAGTTCCTTCTATACCTACACCAAGTTTCATGTATCCCATCAGACCACTCTAGCGCCACCAATGGGTCAAAGTTGGACTTGTGTTTACACACGCAACTTTTGAACCGTATGACTGATTTACAAAAATGAGGTACCATTGGATTCCCTGGATGAAGACGAGTTCAACGCACCCTATGACGTCAATTTCCGGTTGTATAGATTTTCCGCTATTTCCGGTTGTATCAAAAACCTTTGAAAGCCTACTCCTCCTACAATTATTGTCATATCTTCTTCAAAATGACCATAGATGATCTTCAGACCAAGCCTCACAAAAGTTATCCCATGGCGTTTTGATTTTCTAAACCGTTTGTCCGGCACAACCAATCAAAATCAGCAAAAAAGTAACCAAACAGGAACTTGGGTCAAATCTCAGCAAATCTTTGAGATATCAACACTAAACTTGGTATATCGGTGGACGACACTACAACATGTTACCATGTGCAAAGGCAACTTCATATCTCAAAAGATGATTGATATAAAGCAAATCGAATTTATCGCTAACGCTAAAATAATGCTTTACACATCCGCCGGTCAAAAACTGATACTTTGATTCAATCACAAGTTCATATGAAGACTCTTGAGAATGTTTAGTACACAAATCTGAGGAAAAGTTGACTGTAACATGAAAAGTCGATTTTATGTGAATATTTGAAACATGCATGCTTGGCTAATTGCTAACGAAATTTTCAATGAAATGTCTCCCCTGCTCTTCAGCGCGCGCGTGCTCCACATTCTCACACACTCAGCCTTTCCCTTGACACACGCGCGGGCTTGGCGAGACGCATACACAACATTTCAGGCAATTGTGGGCTGACCAAGCCCCCACTCATTCCTTGGCTTGAAGTGAAGGCCCTTGTGGATCTTGATGGTAATGCATTTTAGAAAAAGTTCTCAAAATCCTGAAACATTGATAGTATAGGCCAGGAGTAACTACCACACCACAAATGACGCACCATTATCCATAGGTGGCGCTACGGCCAAGCCCCAATTTTCCATTTACAAAGTGATGCCATTCGCATCCCATTTGTCCCAAAATTCTGAAATTCATTAGATATGCCTTATTTCTCATGAGGAACAAAAAAGCCTCAATAACCTATAACGGCCGCCATATTGGATGTTTTTGTACAATAAAGATTTAGGAAACACGTTTTTTTGCTACTTCTCCTACAATTCTTGTCCAATCTTCCCCAGAATTGGCAGGTATCATCGTCAGAGCAACCCTCACTGAATTCTTTAACAGATTTTTGAATTTCAAAACCGTTTGTCCGGTACAGCCAATCAAAATCGTCAACAAAGCAACCAAACAGGAAGTTGGATCAAATCTCAGCAAATCTTTGAAATATCAACACCAAACTTGGTGTGTCACGTGAAAGACACTACGTCATGTTCCCATGTAGGAAGGCAAATTAATATCTTCAAAAATGATTGAAATGAAGGAAATCAAATTTATTTCTAACGCTAAAATAATGCTTTACACATCCGCCAGTCAAAAAACTCTGATTCAATCACAAGTTCATGAAGACTTTTGAGAATGTTTAGTACACAAATCTCAGAAAAAGTTGACTGTAAGATGAAAAGTTGAATTTAGGTGAATATTTGAAAAATGCATGCTTGGCTAATTGTTAAGGAAATTTCCAATGAAATGTCTCCCCTGCTCCTCAGCACGCGCGCTCCACATTCTCACACACTCAGCCTTTCCCTTGACACACGCACAAGCTTGGCGAGACGCATACACAACATTTCAGGCAATTGTGGGCTGACCAAGCCCCACTCATTGCTTGGTCTTTAGCAAAGGACCATGTGGATCTTGATGGTATTGCATTTCCGATTTTGTATGCAATGGTAAAAAGTTCTCAAAATCCTGAAACATTGATAGTATAGGCCAAGAGTAACTACCACACCACAAATGGCCCAATATCACCCATAAGTGACGCTACAGGCCACGCCCTGGTACACAAAGATACAAGGCTTTCTGGAATGGGTAGGCTCACCAAGCCCCCTCCCTTCACTCCTTGGCTTGAAATAAAAGCCCTTGTGGATCTTGATGGTATTGCATTTCAGATTTGGTATCCCATTGGTAAGTCTGCAGCATGGATTTTTACAGTGACAATTTGTGAAGAATATAAATTTTTCAGTGGTTTGCAATGTTTGGAGGAATCCGCCATTGCTGCTTGCAGTTATATTTAGGATTCCTCCGTAAGGAGGAAACCTATTGTTATTGTTAGTTTTATTATTATTATTATTATTATTATTATTATTATTCTAGTTCCATGGGAGTCAATGGCAGCCCCTAGAACCCTTGGATAACTTTTTGTTAAATTTGGCACACTCATTAAGGACAGGTCCTTCTATACCTACACCAAGTTTCATGTATCCCATCAGACCACTCTAGCGCCACCAATGGGTCAAAGTTGGACTTGTGTTTACACACGCAACTTTTGAACCGTATGACTGATTTACAAAAATGAGGTACCATTGGATTCCCTGGATGAAGACGAGTTCAACGCACCCTATGACGTCAATTTCCGGTTGTATAGATTTTCCGCTATTTCCGGTTGTATCAAAAACCTTTGAAAGCCTACTCCTCCTACAATTATTGTCATATCTTCTTCAAAATGACCATAGATGATCTTCAGACCAAGCCTCACAAAAGTTATCCCATGGCGTTTTGATTTTCTAAACCGTTTGTCCGGCACAACCAATCAAAATCAGCAAAAAAGTAACCAAACAGGAACTTGGGTCAAATCTCAGCAAATCTTTGAGATATCAACACTAAACTTGGTATATCGGTGGACGACACTACAACATGTTACCATGTGCAAAGGCAACTTCATATCTCAAAAGATGATTGATATAAAGCAAATCGAATTTATCGCTAACGCTAAAATAATGCTTTACACATCCGCCGGTCAAAAACTGATACTTTGATTCAATCACAAGTTCATATGAAGACTCTTGAGAATGTTTAGTACACAAATCTGAGGAAAAGTTGACTGTAACATGAAAAGTCGATTTTATGTGAATATTTGAAACATGCATGCTTGGCTAATTGCTAACGAAATTTTCAATGAAATGTCTCCCCTGCTCTTCAGCGCGCGCGTGCTCCACATTCTCACACACTCAGCCTTTCCCTTGACACACGCGCGGGCTTGGCGAGACGCATACACAACATTTCAGGCAATTGTGGGCTGACCAAGCCCCCACTCATTCCTTGGCTTGAAGTGAAGGCCCTTGTGGATCTTGATGGTAATGCATTTTAGAAAAAGTTCTCAAAATCCTGAAACATTGATAGTATAGGCCAGGAGTAACTACCACACCACAAATGACGCACCATTATCCATAGGTGGCGCTACGGCCAAGCCCCAATTGTCCATTTACAAAGTGATGCCATTCGCATCCAATTTGTCCCAAAATTCTGAAATTCATTAGATATCCTCTTCTCCTGTCTAGCCCCCCAGTGGTGGAATCAACTCCCCACCTCCGTCAGAGATACTGACTGTCTCTCCACCTTCAAGAAAAGGTTCAAGACGCACTTGTTCGGGAGTACAACGGTACTTAGGAATTGTTCGCTTGACCCGATGTTAGGTTCCTCAAGGATCACAATGACTCTTGCTTAGAGACTTGTTGCTCTTGTGGATAGTGGTAACTGTTTTAAATTTTTGTTCTCGCTGTGATATATTGTTTTATTACTGTTGCATGCTCTTTTCCACAGGTACACTTGCACTTATAGCGGTTCATGTTGTTTAATTGTAACTTGTTGAACTACATGCTCTTATGGTTCTTCCCTTTGGCACTTACTTTGGTTGTTCACAATGTGTGCTTCATGTTTTGGCTACTCGCGATGTTTTTTGGCTATCTTGTTGTTATGATCAGTGACCTATGCACTTTGTAAAGCTCTCTCTTGGAAGTCGCTTTGGATAAAAGCGTCTGCTAAATGAATAAATGTGAATGTAATGTCTCCCCTGCTCCTCAGCGCGCGCGCTCCACATTCTCACGCACTCAGCCTTTCCCTTGACACACGCGCAAGTTTAGCGAGACGCAAACACAACATTTCAGGCAATTGTGGGCTGACCAAGCCCCCACTCATTGCTTGGTCTTTAGCAAAGGCCCATGTGGATCTTGATGGTATTGCATTTCCGATTTTGTATGCAATGGTAAAAAGTTTTCTAAATCCTGAAACATTGATAGTATATGCCATGAGAAACTACCACACCACAAATGACCCACCATTACCCGTAGGTGGCGCTACAGGCCACGCCCTGATACACAAAGATACAAGGCTTTCTGGAATGGGTAGGCTCACCAAGCCCCCTCCCTTCACTCCTTGGCTTAAAATAAAAGCCCTTGTGGATCTTGATGGTATTGCATTTCAGATTTGGTATCCCATTGGTAAGTCTACAGCATGGATGTTTCTATACAGTGACAATTTGTGAAGAATATAAATTTTTCAATGGTTCGCAATGTTTTGGAGGAATCCGCCATTGCTGCTTGCAGCTATATTTATTATTAGGATTCCTCCGTAAGGAGGAAACCTATTGTTATTGTTAGTTTTATTATTATTATTATTATTATTCTAGTTCCATGGGAGTCAATGGCAGCCCCTAGAACCCTTGGATAACTTTTTGTTAAATTTGGCACACTCATTAAGGACAGTTCCTTCTATACCTACACCAAGTTTCATGTATCCCATCAGACCACTCTAGCGCCACCAATGGGTCAAAGTTGGACTTGTGTTTACACACGCAACTTTTGAACCGTATGACTGATTTACAAAAATGAGGTACCATTGGATTCCCTGGATGAAGACGAGTTCAACGCACCCTATGACGTCAATTTCCGGTTGTATAGATTTTCCGCTATTTCCGGTTGTATCAAAAACCTTTGAAAGCCTACTCCTCCTACAATTATTGTCATATCTTCTTCAAAATGACCATAGATGATCTTCAGACCAAGCCTCACAAAAGTTATCCCATGCCGTTTTGATTTTCTAAACCGTTTGTCCGGCACAACCAATCAAAATCAGCAAAAAAGTAACCAAACAGGAACTTGGGTCAAATCTCAGCAAATCTTTGAGATATCAACACTAAACTTGGTATATCGGTGGACGACACTACAACATGTTACCATGTGCAAAGGCAACTTCATATCTCAAAAGATGATTGATATAAAGCAAATCGAATTTATCGCTAACGCTAAAATAATGCTTTACACATCCGCCGGTCAAAAACTGATACTTTGATTCAATCACAAGTTCATATGAAGACTCTTGAGAATGTTTAGTACACAAATCTGAGGAAAAGTTGACTGTAACATGAAAAGTCGATTTTATGTGAATATTTGAAACATGCATGCTTGGCTAATTGCTAACGAAATTTTCAATGAAATGTCTCCCCTGCTCTTCAGCGCGCGCGTGCTCCACATTCTCACACACTCAGCCTTTCCCTTGACACACGCGCGGGCTTGGCGAGACGCATACACAACATTTCAGGCAATTGTGGGCTGACCAAGCCCCCACTCATTCCTTGGCTTGAAGTGAAGGCCCTTGTGGATCTTGATGGTAATGCATTTTAGAAAAAGTTCTCAAAATCCTGAAACATTGATAGTATAGGCCAGGAGTAACTACCACACCACAAATGACGCACCATTATCCATAGGTGGCGCTACGGCCAAGCCCCAATTTTCCATTTACAAAGTGATGCCATTCGCATCCCATTTGTCCCAAAATTCTGAAATTCATTAGATATGCCTTATTTCTCATGAGGAACAAAAAAGCCTCAATAACCTATAACGGCCGCCATATTGGATGTTTTTGTACAATAAAGATTTAGGAAACACGTTTTTTTGCTACTTCTCCTACAATTCTTGTCCAATCTTCCCCAGAATTGGCAGGTATCATCGTCAGAGCAACCCTCACTGAATTCTTTAACAGAGTTTTGAATTTCAAAACCGTTTGTCCGGTACAGCCAATCAAAATCGTCAACAAAGCAACCAAACAGGAAGTTGGATCAAATCTCAGCAAATCTTTGAAATATCAACACCAAACTTGGTGTGTCACGTGAAAGACACTACGTCATGTTCCCATGTAGGAAGGCAAATTAATATCTTCAAAAATGATTGAAATGAAGGAAATCTAATTTATTTCTAACGCTAAAATAATGCTTTACACATCCGCCAGTCAAAAATCTCTGATTCAATCACAAGTTCATGAAGACTTTTGAGAATGTTTAGTACACAAATCTCAGAAAAAGTTGACTGTAAGATGAAAAGTTGAATTTAGGTGAATATTTGAAAAATGCATGCTTGGCTAATTGTTAAGGAAATTTCCAATGAAATGTCTCCCCTGCTCCTCAGCACGCGCGCTCCACATTCTCACACACTCAGCCTTTCCCTTGACACACGCACAAGCTTGGCGAGACGCATACACAACATTTCAGGCAATTGTGGGCTGACCAAGCCCCACTCATTGCTTGGTCTTTAGCAAAGGACCATGTGGATCTTGATGGTATTGCATTTCCGATTTTGTATGCAATGGTAAAAAGTTCTCAAAATCCTGAAACATTGATAGTATAGGCCAAGAGTAACTACCACACCACAAATGGCCCAATATCACCCATAAGTGACGCTACAGGCCACGCCCTGGTACACAAAGATACAAGGCTTTCTGGAATGGGTAGGCTCACCAAGCCCCCTCCCTTCACTCCTTGGCTTGAAATAAAAGCCCTTGTGGATCTTGATGGTATTGCATTTCAGATTTGGTATCCCATTGGTAAGTCTGCAGCATCGATTTTTACAGTGACAATTTGTGAAGAATATAAATTTTTCAGTGGTTTGCAATGTTTGGAGGAATCCGCCATTGCTGCTTGCAGTTATATTTATTAGGATTCCTCCGTAAGGAGGAAACCTATTGTTATTGTTAGTTTTATTATTATTATTATTATTATTCTAGTTCCATGGGAGTCAATGGCAGCCCCTAGAACACTTGGATAACTTTTTGTTAAATTTGGCACACTCATTAAGGACAGTTCCTTCTATACCTACACCAAGTTTCATGTATCCCATCAGACCACTCTAGCGCCACCAATGGGTCAAAGTTGGACTTGTGTTTACACACGCCACTTTTGAACCGTATGACTGATTTACAAAAATGAGGTACCATTGGATTCCCTGGATGAAGACGAGTTCAACGCACCCTATGACGTCAATTTCCGGTTGTATAGATTTTCCGCTATTTCCGGTTGTATCAAAAACCTTTGAAAGCCTACTCCTCCTACAATTATTGTCATATCTTCTTCAAAATGACCATAGATGATCTTCAGACCAAGCCTCACAAAAGTTATCCCATGGCGTTTTGATTTTCTAAACCGTTTGTCCGGCACAACCAATCAAAATCAGCAAAAAAGTAACCAAACAGGAACTTGGGTCAAATCTCAGCAAATCTTTGAGATATCAACACTAAACTTGGTATATCGGTGGACGACACTACAACATGTTACCATGTGCAAAGGCAACTTCATATCTCAAAAGATGATTGATATAAAGCAAATCGAATTTATCGCTAACGCTAAAATAATGCTTTACACATCCGCCGGTCAAAAACTGATACTTTGATTCAATCACAAGTTCATATGAAGACTCTTGAGAATGTTTAGTACACAAATCTGAGGAAAAGTTGACTGTAACATGAAAAGTCGATTTTATGTGAATATTTGAAACATGCATGCTTGGCTAATTGCTAACGAAATTTCAATGAAATGTCTCCCCTGCTCTTCAGCGCGCGCGTGCTCCACATTCTCACACACTCAGCCTTTCCCTTGACACACGCGCGGGCTTGGCGAGACGCATACACAACATTTCAGGCAATTGTGGGCTGACCAAGCCCCCACTCATTCCTTGGCTTGAAGTGAAGGCCCTTGTGGATCTTGATGGTAATGCATTTTAGAAAAAGTTCTCAAAATCCTGAAACATTGATAGTATAGGCCAGGAGTAACTACCACACCACAAATGACGCACCATTATCCATAGGTGGCGCTACGGCCAAGCCCCAATTTTCCATTTACAAAGTGATGCCATTCGCATCCCATTTGTCCCAAAATTCTGAAATTCATTAGATATGCCTTATTTCTCATGAGGAACAAAAAAGCCTCAATAACCTATAACGGCCGCCATATTGGATGTTTTTGTACAATAAAGATTTAGGAAACACGTTTTTTTGCTACTTCTCCTACAATTCTTGTCCAATCTTCCCCAGAATTGGCAGGTATCATCGTCAGAGCAACCCTCACTGAATTCTTTAACAGATTTTTGAATTTCAAAACCGTTTGTCCGGTACAGCCAATCAAAATCGTCAACAAAGCAACCAAACAGGAAGTTGGATCAAATCTCAGCAAATCTTTGAAATATCAACACCAAACTTGGTGTGTCACGTGAAAGACACTACGTCATGTTCCCATGTAGGAAGGCAAATTAATATCTTCAAAAATGATTGAAATGAAGGAAATCAAATTTATTTCTAACGCTAAAATAATGCTTTACACATCCGCCAGTCAAAAAACTCTGATTCAATCACAAGTTCATGAAGACTTTTGAGAATGTTTAGTACACAAATCTCAGAAAAAGTTGACTGTAAGATGAAAAGTTGAATTTAGGTGAATATTTGAAAAATGCATGCTTGGCTAATTGTTAAGGAAATTTCCAATGAAATGTCTCCCCTGCTCCTCAGCACGCGCGCTCCACATTCTCACACACTCAGCCTTTCCCTTGACACACGCACAAGCTTGGCGAGATGCATACACAACATTTCAGGCAATTGTGGGCTGACCAAGCCCCACTCATTGCTTGGTCTTTAGCAAAGGACCATGTGGATCTTGATGGTATTGCATTTCCGATTTTGTATGCAATGGTAAAAAGTTCTCAAAATCCTGAAACATTGATAGTATAGGCCAAGAGTAACTACCACACCACAAATGGCCCAATATCACCCATAAGTGACGCTACAGGCCACGCCCTGGTACACAAAGATACAAGGCTTTCTGGAATGGGTAGGCTCACCAAGCCCCCTCCCTTCACTCCTTGGCTTGAAATAAAAGCCCTTGTGGATCTTGATGGTATTGCATTTCAGATTTGGTATCCCATTGGTAAGTCTGCAGCATCGATTTTTACAGTGACAATTTGTGAAGAATATAAATTTTTCAGTGGTTTGCAATGTTTGGAGGAATCCGCCATTGCTGCTTGCAGTTATATTTATTAGGATTCCTCCGTAAGGAGGAAACCTATTGTTATTGTTAGTTTTATTATTATTATTATTATTATTCTAGTTCCATGGGAGTCAATGGCAGCCCCTAGAACCCTTGGATAACTTTTTGTTAAATTTGGCACACTCATTAAGGACAGTTCCTTCTATACCTACACCAAGTTTCATGTATCCCATCAGACCACTCTAGCGCCACCAATGGGTCAAAGTTGGACTTGTGTTTACACACGCCACTTTTGAACCGTATGACTGATTTACAAAAATGAGGTACCATTGGATTCCCTGGATGAAGACGAGTTCAACGCACCCTATGACGTCAATTTCCGGTTGTATAGATTTTCCGCTATTTCCGGTTGTATCAAAAACCTTTGAAAGCCTACTCCTCCTACAATTATTGTCATATCTTCTTCAAAATGACCATAGATGATCTTCAGACCAAGCCTCACAAAAGTTATCCCATGGCGTTTTGATTTTCTAAACCGTTTGTCCGGCACAACCAATCAAAATCAGCAAAAAAGTAACCAAACAGGAACTTGGGTCAAATCTCAGCAAATCTTTGAGATATCAACACTAAACTTGGTATATCGGTGGACGACACTACAACATGTTACCATGTGCAAAGGCAACTTCATATCTCAAAAGATGATTGATATAAAGCAAATCGAATTTATCGCTAACGCTAAAATAATGCTTTACACATCCGCCGGTCAAAAACTGATACTTTGATTCAATCACAAGTTCATATGAAGACTCTTGAGAATGTTTAGTACACAAATCTGAGGAAAAGTTGACTGTAACATGAAAAGTCGATTTTATGTGAATATTTGAAACATGCATGCTTGGCTAATTGCTAACGAAATTTTCAATGAAATGTCTCCCCTGCTCTTCAGCGCGCGCGAGCTCCACATTCTCACACACTCAGTCTTTCCCTTGACACACGCGCGGGCTTGGCGAGACGCATACACAACATTTCAGGCAATTGTGGGCTGACCAAGCCCCCACTCATTCCTTGGCTTGAAGTGAAGGCCCTTGTGGATCTTGATGGTAATGCATTTTAGAAAAAGTTCTCAAAATCCTGAAACATTGATAGTATAGGCCAGGAGTAACTACCACACCACAAATGACACACCATTATCCATAGGTGGCGCTACGGCCAAGCCCCAATTGTCCATTTACAAAGTGATGCCATTCGCATCCCATTTTTCCCAAAATTCTGAAATTCATTAGATATGCCTTATTTCTCATGAGGAACAAAAAAGCCTCAATAACCTATAATGGCCGCCATATTGGATTTTTTTGTACAATAAAGATTTAGGAAACACGTTTTTTCTTTACTTCTCCTACAATTTTTGTCCAATCGTCCCCAGAATTGGCAGGTATCATCGTCAGAGCAACCCTCACTGAATTCTTCAACAGATTTTTGAATTTCAAAGACATTACATCATGTTCCCATGTGAGAAGGCAAATTAATATCTTAAAAAATGATTGAAATAAAGGAAATCTAATTTATTTCTATCTAACGCTAAAATAATGCTTTACACACCCGCCAGTCAAAAACCTCTGATTCAATCACATGTTCATAAAGACTCTTGAGAATGTTTAGTACACAAATCTCAGAAAAAGTTGACTCTAAGATGAAAAGTTGATTTTTGGTGAATATTTGAAAAATGCATGCTCTGCTAATTGTTAAGGAAATTTCCAATGAAATGTCTCCCCTGACCCTCAGCGCGCGCGCTCCACATTCTCACACACTCAGCCTTTCCCTTGACACGCGCAAGCTTGGCGAGACGCATACACAACATTTCAGACAATTGTGGGCTGACCAAGCCCCCACTCATTGCTTGGTCTTTAGCAAAGGCCCATGTGGATCTTGATGGTATTGCATTTCCGATTTTGTATGCAATGGTAAAAAGTTCTAAAAATCCTGAGACATTGATAGTATAGGTTAACAGTAACTACCACACCACAAATGGCCCAACATCACCCATAGGTGACGCTACTGGCCACGCCCTGATGCACAAAGATACAAGGCTTTCTGGAATGGGTAGGCTCACCAAGCCCCCTCCCTTCACTCCTTGGCTCGGAATAAAAGCTCTTGTGGATCTTGATGGTATTGCATTTCAGATTTGGTGTCCCATCGGTAAGTCTGCAGCATGGATTTTTACAGTGACAATTTGTAAAGAATATAAATTTTTCAATGGTTTGCAATGTTTGGAGGAATCCGCCATTGCTGCTTGCAGTTATATTTAGGATTCCTCCGTAAGGAGGAAACCTATTGTTATTGTTAGTTTTATTATTATTATTATTATTATTATTATTATTCTAGTTCCATGGGAGTCAATGGCAGCCCCTAGACCCCTTGGATAACTTTTTGACAAATTTGGCACACTCATTAAGGACAGTTCCTTCTATACCTACACCAAGTTTCATGTATCCCATCAGACCACTCTAGCGCCACCAATGGGTCAAAGTTGGACTTGTGTTTACACACGCAACTTTTGAACCGTATGACTGATTTTCAAAAATGAGGTACCATTGGATTCCCTGGATCAAGACGAGTTCAACGCACCATATGACGTCAATTTCCGGTTATATAGATTTTCCGCTATTTCCGGTTGTATCAAAAACCTTTGAAAGCCTACTCCTCCTACAATTTTTGTCATATCTTCTTCAAAATGACCAGAGATGATCTTCAGACCAAGCCTCACAAAAGTTATCCCATGGCGTTTTGATTTTCTAAACCGTTTGTCCGGCACAGCCAATCAAAATCAGCAAAAAAGTAACCAAACAGGAACTTGGGTCAAATCTCAGCAAATCTTTGAGATATCAACACGTAACTTGGTATGTCACAAGGAAGACACTACAACATGTTACCATGTGCAAAGGCTATTTCATATCTCCAGAAATGGTTGATTTAAAGCAAATTGAATTTATCGCTAACGCAAAAATAATGCTTTACACATCCGCCGGTCAAAAACTGATACTTTGATTCAATCACAAGTTCATATGAAGACTCTTGAGAATGTTTAGTACACAAATCTGAGGAAAAGTTGACTGTAACATGAAAAGTCGATTTGTGGTGAATATTTGAAAAATGCATGCTTGGCTAATTGCTAACGAAATTTTCAATGAAATGTCTCCCCTGCTCTTCAGCGCGCGCGTGCTCCACATTCTCACACACTCAGCCTTTCCCTTGACACACACGCGGGCTTGGCGAGACGCATACACAACATTTCAGGCAATTGTGGGCTGACAAAGCCCCCACTCATTCCTTGGCTTGAAGTGAAGGCCCTTGTGGATCTTGATGGTAATGCATTTTAGAAAAAGTTCTCAAAATCCTGAAACATTGATAGTATTGGCCAGGAGTAACTACCACACCACAAATGACGCACCATTATCCATAGGTGGCGCTACGGCCAAGCCCCAATTGTCTATTTACAAAGTGATGCCATTCTCATCCCATTTGTCCCAAAATTCTGAAATTCAATTAGATATGCCTTATTTCTCACGAGGAACAAAAAAGCCTCAATAACCTATAACGGCCGCCATATTGGATTTTTTTGTACAATAAAGATTTAGGAAACACGTTTTTTCGCTACTTCTATTACAATTTTTGTCCAATCTTCCCCAGAATTGCCAGGTATCATCGTCAGATTAACCCTCACTGAAATCTTCAACAGATTTTTGAATTTCAAAACCGTTTGTCCGGTACAGCCAATCAAAATCGTCAACAGAGCAACCAAACAGGAAGTTGGATCAAATCTCAGCAAATCTTTGAAATATCAACACCAAACTTGGTGTGTCACGTGAAAGACACTACGTCATGTTCCCATGTGAGAAGGCAAATTAATATCTTAAAAAATGATTGAAATAAAGGAAATCTAATTTATTTCTAACGCTAAAATAATGCTTTACACATACGGCAGTCAAAAAACTCTGATTCAATCACAAGTTCATGAAGACTCTTGAGAATGTTTAGTACACAAATCTCAGAAAAAGTTGACTGTAAGATGAAAAGTTGAATTTAGGTGAATATTTGAAAAATGCTTGCTTGGCTAATTGTTAAGGAAATTTCCAATGAAATGTCTCCCCTGCTCCTCAGCGCGCGCGCTCCACATTCTCACACACTCAGCCTTTCCCTGACACACGCGCAAGCTTGACGAGACGCATACACAACATTTCAGGCAATTGTGGGCTGACCAAGCCCCACTCATTGCTTGGTCTTTAGCAAAGGCCCATGTGGATCTTGATGGTATTGCATTTCCGATTTTGTATGCAATGGTAAAAAGTTCTCAAAATCCTGAAACATTGATAGTATAGGCCAAGAGTAACTACCACACCACAAATGGCCCAATATCACCCATAAGTGACGCTACAGGCCACGACCTGATACACAAAGATACAAGGCTTTCTGGAATGGGTAGGCTCACCAAGCCCCCTCCCTTCACTCCTTGGCTTGAAGTGAAGGCCCTTGTGGATCTTGATGGTAATGCATTTTAGAAAAAGTTCTCAAAATCCTGAAACATTGATAGTATAGGCCAGGAGTAACTACCACACCACAAATGACGCACCATTATCCATAGGTGGCGCTACGGCCAAGCCCCAATTTTCCATTTACAAAGTGATGCCATTCGCATCCCATTTGTCCCAAAATTCTGAAATTCATTAGATATGCCTTATTTCTCATGAGGAACAAAAAAGCCTCAATAACCTATAACGGCCGCCATATTGGATTTTTTTGTACAATAAAGATTTAGGAAACACGTTTTTTCTTTACTTCTCCTACAATTTTTGTCCAATCGTCCCCAGAATTGGCAGGTATCATCGTCAGAGCAACCCTCACTGAATTCTTCAACAGATTTTTGAATTTCAAAGACATTACATCATGTTCCCATGTGAGAAGGCAAATTAATATCTTAAAAAATGATTGAAATAAAGGAAATCTAATTTATTTCTATCTAACGCTAAAATAATGCTTTACACACCCGCCAGTCAAAAACCTCTGATTCAATCACATGTTCATAAAGACTCTTGAGAATGTTTAGTACACAAATCTCAGAAAAAGTTGACTCTAAGATGAAAAGTTGATTTTTGGTGAATATTTGAAAAATGCATGCTCTGCTAATTGTTAAGGAAATTTCCAATGAAATGTCTCCCCTGACCCTCAGCGCGCGCGCTCCACATTCTCACACACTCAGCCTTTCCCTTGACACGCGCAAGCTTGGCGAGACGCATACACAACATTTCAGACAATTGTGGGCTGACCAAGCCCCCACTCATTGCTTGGTCTTTAGCAAAGGCCCATGTGGATCTTGATGGTATTGCATTTCCGATTTTGTATGCAATGGTAAAAAGTTCTAAAAATCCTGAGACATTGATAGTATAGGTTAACAGTAACTACCACACCACAAATGGCCCAACATCACCCATAGGTGACGCTACTGGCCACGCCCTGATGCACAAAGATACAAGGCTTTCTGGAATGGGTAGGCTCACCAAGCCCCCTCCCTTCACTCCTTGGCTCGGAATAAAAGCTCTTGTGGATCTTGATGGTATTGCATTTCAGATTTGGTGTCCCATCGGTAAGTCTGCAGCATGGATTTTTACAGTGACAATTTGTAAAGAATATAAATTTTTCAATGGTTTGCAATGTTTGGAGGAATCCGCCATTGCTGCTTGCAGTTATATTTAGGATTCCTCCGTAAGGAGGAAACCTATTGTTATTGTTAGTTTTATTATTATTATTATTATTATTATTCTAGTTCCATGGGAGTCAATGGCAGCCCCTAGAACCCTTGGATAACTTTTTGTTAAATTTGGCACACTCATTAAGGACAGTTCCTTCTATACCTACACCAAGTTTCATGTATCCCATCAGACCACTCTAGCGCCACCAATGGGTCAAAGTTGGACTTGTGTTTACACACGCAACTTTTGAACCGTGTGACTGATTTACAAAAATGAGGTACCATTGGATTCCCTGGATGAAGACGAGTTCAACGCACCCTATGACGTCAATTTCCGGTTGTATAGATTTTCCGCTATTTCCGGTTGTATCAAAAACCTTTGAAAGCCTACTCCTCCTACAATTATTGTCATATCTTCTTCAAAATGACCATAGATGATCTTCAGACCAAGCCTCACAAAAGTTATCCCATGGCGTTTTGATTTTCTAAACCGTTTGTCCGGCACAACCAATCAAAATCAGCAAAAAAGTAACCAAACAGGAACTTGGGTCAAATCTCAGCAAATCTTTGAGATATCAACACTAAACTTGGTATATCGGTGGACGACACTACAACATGTTACCATGTGCAAAGGCAACTTCATATCTCAAAAGATGATTGATATAAAGCAAATCGAATTTATCGCTAACGCTAAAATAATGCTTTACACATCCGCCGGTCAAAAACTGATACTTTGATTCAATCACAAGTTCATATGAAGACTCTTGAGAATGTTTAGTACACAAATCTGAGGAAAAGTTGACTGTAACATGAAAAGTCGATTTTATGTGAATATTTGAAACATGCATGCTTGGCTAATTGCTAACGAAATTTTCAATGCAATGTCTCCCCTGCTCTTCAGCGCGCGCGTGCTCCACATTCTCACACACTCAGCCTTTCCCTTGACACACACGCGGGCTTGGCGAGACGCATACACAACATTTCAGGCAATTGTGGGCTGACCAAGCCCCCACTCATTCCTTGGCTTGAAGTGAAGGCCCTTGTGGATCTTGATGGTAATGCATTTTAGAAAAAGTTCTCAAAATCCTGAAACATTGATAGTATAGGCCAGGAGTAACTACCACACCACAAATGATGCACCATTATCCATAGGTGGCGCTACGGCCAAGCCCCAATTTTCCACTTACAAAGTGATGCCATTCGCATCCCATTTGTCCCAAAATTCTGAAATGCCTTATTTCTCATGAGGAACAAAAAAGCCTCAATAACCTATAACGGCCGCCATATTGGATTTTTTTGGACAATAAAGATTTAGGAAACACGTTTTTTTTGCTACTTCTCCTACAATTTTTGTCCAATCTTCCCCAGAATTGGCAGGTATCATCGTCAGAGCAACCCTCACTGAATTCTTCAACAGATTTTTGAATTTCAAAACCGTTTGTCCGGTACAGCCAATCAAAATCGTCAACAAAGCAACCAAACAGGAAGTTTGATCAAATCTCAGCAAATCTTTGAAATATCACCACCAAACTTGGTGTGTCACGTGAAAGACACTACATCATGTTCCCATGTGAGAAGGCAAATTAATATATTAAAAAATGATTGAAATAAAGGAAATCTAATTTATTTCTATCTAACGCTAAAATAATGCTTTACACATCCGCCAGTCAAAAAACTCTGATTAAATCACATGTTCATAAAGACTCTTGAGAATGTTTAGTACACAAATCTCAGAAAAAGTTGACTGTAACATGAAAAGTAGAAATTTGGCGAATATTTGAAAAATGCATGCTTGGCTAATTGTTAAGGAAATTTCCAATGAAATGTCTCCCCTGCTCCTCAGCGCGCGCGCTCCACATTCTCACACACTCAGCCTTTCCCTTGACACACGCGCAAGCTTGACGAGACGCATACACAACATTTCAGGCAATTGTGGGCTGACCAAGCCCCCACTCATTGCTTGGTCTTTAGCAAAGGCCCATGTGGATCTTGATGGTATTGCATTTCCGATTTTGTATGCAATGGTAAAAAGTTCTCAAAATCCTGAAACATTGATAGTATAGGCCAGGAGTAACTACCACACCACAAATGACGCATCATTATCCATAGGTGGCGCTACGGCCAAGCCCCAATTTTCCATTTACAAAGTGATGCCATTCGCATCCCATTTGTCCCAAAATTCTGAAATTCATTAGATATGACTTATTTCTCATGAGGAACAAAAAAGCCTCAATAACCTATAACGGCCGTCATATTTGATTTTTTTGTACGATAAAGATTTAGGAAACACGTATTTTTGCTACTTCTCCTAAAATTTTTGTCCAATCTTCCCCAGAATTGGCAGGTATCATCGTCAGAGCAACCCTCACTGAATTCTTCAACAGATTTTTGATTTTCAAAACCGTTTGTCCGGTACAGCCAATCAAAATCGTCAACAAAGCAACCAAACAGGAAGTTGGATCAAATCTCAGCAAATCTTTGAAATGTCAACACCAAACTTGGTAAGATGACTCGGAACCCTCTTCTGAAGATGTCCAATCAATTTGGTGTCATGTGATCGTGTCATGTGATCGGCGTGGCCGCAGGAACCAAAAATGTGTTTTGGCCAATAACTGTTGATTTGTTTGCCTTTAGTTCATGAAAACTCTTGAGAATGTTTAGTACACAAATCTCAGAAAAAGTTGACTGTAAGATGAAAAGTTGAATTTTGGCGAATATTTGAAAAATGAATGCTTGGCTAATTGTTAAGGACATTTCCAATGAAATGTCTCCCCTGACTCTCAGCGCGCGCGCTCCACATTCTCACACACTCAGCCTTTCCCTTGACACACGCGCAAGCTTAGCGATTTTGTATGCAATGGTAAAAAGTTCTCAAAATCCTGAAACATTGATAGTATAGGCCATGAGAAACTACCACACCACAAATGACCCACCATTACCCATAGGTGGCGCTACGGCCACGCCCCAATTGTCCATTTTCAAAGTGATGGCATTTCCACACCATCAGTCTAAAACGTCGGAAACTATACATGCCTTATTTATAATGGGAAACTATACAGTGGTGACCCATACAGTCCACCATGTACGGTGAACATTTTGAAAACGTACAAATATCTTCTTATGAACCATGACTCCAATTGACTAGAAATTTTGTTTGATGTGTAGGCCACACGTAGTTATGCTTGTTTGCTACCACAATAGCTATGGGAATAAGAGTGAATGCAATGAGGAGGTTATTGAAACGCAATACTCTGAGTTGGTGCATGTCAGTTTAGGCAGAGTTAGCTTTTTAAACCTCTACAGCCATGCCCCAATTTGCCTATATTCAAAGTGATGCCATTTGCATCCCATTTGTCCCAAAATTCTGAAATTCATTAGATATGCCTTATTTCTCATGAGGAACAAAAAAGCCTCAAGAACCTATTACGGCCGCCATATTGGATTTTTTTGTACAATAAAGATTTAGGAAACACGTTTTTTCGCTACTTCTCCTACAATTTTTGTCCAATCTTCCCCAGAATTTGCAGGTATCATCGTCAGAGCAACCCTCACTGAACTCTTCAACAGATTTTTGAATTTCAAAACCGTTTGTCCGGTACAGCCAATCAAAATCGTCAACAAAGCAACCAAACAGGAAGTTGGATCAAATCTCAGCAAATCTTTGAAATATCACCACCAAACTTGGTGTGTCACGTGAAAGACACTACATCATGTTCCCATGTGAGAAGGCAAATTAATATCTTAAAAAATTATTGAAATAAAGGAAATATTTTTTATTTCTAACGCTAAAATAATGCTTTACACATCCGCCAGTCAAAAACTGATACTCTGATTCAATCACAAGTTCATGAAGACTCTTGAGAATGTTTAGTACACAAATCTCAGAAAAAGTTGACTGTAAAATGAAAAGTTGATTTTTGGTGAATATTAAAAAAATGCATGCTTGGCTAATTGTTAAGGAAATTTCCAATGAAATGTCTCCCCTGCACCTCAGCGCGCGCGCTCCACATTCTCACACACTCAGCCTTTCCCTTGACACACGCGCAAGCTTGACGAGACGCATACACAACATTTCAGGCAATTGTGGGCTGACCAAGCCCCCACTCATAGCTTGGTCTTTAGCAAAGGCCCATGTGGATCTTGATGGTATTGCATTTCCGATTTTGTATGCAATGGTAAAAAGTTCTCAAAATCCTGAAACATTGATAGTATAGGCCATGAGAAACTACCACACCACAAATGACCCACCATTACCCATAGGTGGCGCTACGGCCACGCCCCAATTGTCCATTTTCAAAGTGATGGCATTTCCACACCATCATTCTAAAACGTCGGAAACTATACATGACTTATTTATAATGGGAAACTATACAGTGGTGACCCATACAGTCCACCATGTACGGTGAACATTTTGAAAACGTACAAATATCTTCTTATGAACCATGACTCCAATTGACTAGAAATTTTGTTTGATGTGTAGGCCACACGTAGTTATGCTTGTTTGCTACCACAATAGCTATGGGAATAAGAGTGAATGCAATGAGGAGGTTATTGAAACGCAATACTCTGAGTTGGTGCATGTCAGTTTAGGCAGAGGTAGCTTTTTAAACCTCTACAGCCATGCCCCAATTTGCCTATATTCAAAGTGATGCCATTTGCATCCCATTTGTCCCAAAATTCTGAAATTCATTAGATATGCCTTATTTCTCATGAGGAACAAAAAAGCCTCAAGAACCTATAACGGGCGCCATATTGGATTTTTCTGTACAATAAAGATTAAGGAAACACGTTTTTTCGCTACTCCTCCTTCAATTCTGGTGCAATCTTCCCCAGAATTGGCACACATCATCGTCAGAGCAACCCTCACTCATGTATTGAACAGATTTTTTATTTTCACAACCGTTTGTCTGGTACAGCTCCTCAGCGCGCGCGTGCTCCACATTCTCACACACTCAGCCTTTCCCTTGACACACGCGCAAGCTTGGCGAGACGCATACACAACATTTCAGGCAATTGTGGGCTGACCAAGCCCCCACTCATTGCTTGGTCTTTAGCAAAGGCCCATGTGGATCTTGATGGTATTGCATTTCCGATTTTGTATACAATGGTAAAAAGTTCTCAAAATCCTGAAACATTGATAGTATAGGCCAAGAGTAACTACCACACCACAAATGGCCCAATATCACCCATAAGTGACGCTACAGGCCACGCCCTGATACACAAAGATACAAGGCTTTCTGGAATGGGTAGGCTCACCAAGCCCTCTCCCTTCACTCCTTGGCTTGAAATAAAAGCCCTTGTGGATCTTGATGGTATTGCATTTCAGATTTGGTATCCCATTGGTAAGTCTGCAGCATGGAATTTTACAGTGACAATTTGTAAAGAATATACATTTTTCAGTGGTTTGCAATGTTTGGAGGAATCCGCCATTGCTGCTTGCAGTTATATTTAGGATTCCTCCGTAAGGAGGAAACCTATTGTTATTGTTAGTTTTATTATTATTATTATTATTATTATTATTATTATTCTAGTTCCATGGGAGTCAATGGCAGCCCCTAGAACCCTTGGATAACTTTTTGTTAAATTTGGCACACTCATTAAGGACAGTTCCTTCTATACCTACACCAAGTTTCATGTATCCCATCAGACCACTCTAGCGCCACCAATGGGTCAAAGTTGGACTTGTGTTTACACACGCAACTTTTGAACCGTATGACTGATTTACAAAAATGAGGTACCATTGGATTCCCTGGATGAAGACGAGTTCAACGCACCCTATGACGTCAATTTCCGGTTGTATAGATTTTCCGCTATTTCCGGTTGTATCAAAAACCTTTGAAAGCCTACTCCTCCTACAATTATTGTCATATCTTCTTCAAAATGACCATAGATGATCTTCAGACCAAGCCTCACAAAAGTTATCCCATGGCGTTTTGATTTTCTAAACCGTTTGTCCGGCACAACCAATCAAAATCAGCAAAAAAGAAACCAAACAGGAACTTGGGTCAAATCTCAGCAAATCTTTGAGATATCAACACTAAACTTGGTATGTCACAAGGAATACACTACATGATGTTACCATGTGCAAAGGCAACTTCATATCTCCAAAAATGGTTGATATAAAGCAAATCGAATTTATCGCTCACGCTAAAATAATGCTTTACACATCCGCCAGTCAAAAACTGATACTGTGATTCAATCACAAGTTCATGAAGACTCTTGAGAATGTTTAGTACACAAATCTCAGAAAAAGTTAACTGTAAGATGAAAAGTTGAATTTTGGTGAATATTTGAAAAATGCATGCTTGGCTAATTGTTAAGGAAATTTCCAATGAAATGTCTCCCCTGCTCCTCAGCGCGTGCGCTCCACATTCTCACACACTCAGCCTTTCCCTTGACACACTCGCAAGCTTGGCAAGACGCATACACAACGTTTCAGGCAATTGTGGGCTGACCAAGCCCCCACTCATTGCTTGGTCTTTAGCAAAGGCCCATGTGGATCTTGATGGTATTGCATTTCCGATTTTGTATGCAATGGTAAAAAGTTCTCAAAATCCTGAGACATTGATAGTATAGGTTAACAGTAACTACCACACCACAAATGGCCCAACATCACCCATAGGTGACGCTACTGGCCACGCCCTGATGCACAAAGATACAAGGCTTTCTGGAATGGGTAGGCTCACCAAGCCCCCTCCCTTCACTCCTTGGCTTGAAAAAAAATCCCTTGTGGATCTTGATGGTATTGCATTTCAGATTTGGTATCCCATTGGTAAGTCTACAGCATGAATGTTTCTATACAATGACAATTTGTGAAGAATATACATTTTTCAATGGTTTGCAATGTTTGGAGGAATCCGCCATTGCTGCTTGCAGCTATATTTATTATTATTAGGATTCCTCCGTAAGGAGGAAACCTATTGTTATTGTTAGTTTTATTATTATTATTATTATTATTCTAGTTCCATGGGAGTCAATGGCAGCCCCTAGAACCCTTGGATAACTTTTTGTTAAATTTGGCACACTCATTAAGGACAGTTCCTTCTATACCTACACCAAGTTTCATGTATCCCATCAGACCACTCTAGCGCCACCAATGGGTCAAAGTTGGACTTGTGTTTACACACGCAACTTTTGAACCGTATGACTGATTTTCAAAAATGAGGTACCATTGGATTCCCTGGATCAAGACGAGTTCAACGCACCCTATGACGTCAATTTCCAGTTATATAGATTTTCCGCTATTTCCGGTTGTATCAAAAACCTTTGAAAGCCTACTCCTCCTACAATTTTTGTTATATCTTCTTCAAAATGACCAGAGATGATCTTCAGACCAAGCCTCACAAAAGTTATCCCATGGCGTTTTGATTTTCTAAACCGTTTGTCCGGCACAGCCAATCAAAATCAGCAAAAAAGTAACCAAACAGGAACTTGGGTCAAATCTCAGCAAATCTTTGAGATATCAACACTAAACTTGGTATATCGGTGGACGACACTACAACATGATACCATGTGCAAAGGCAACTTCATATCTCAAAAAATGATTGATATAAAGCAAATCGAATTTATCGCTAACGCTAAAATAATGCTTTACACATCCGCCGGTCAAAAACTGATACTTTGATTCAATCACAAGTTCATATGAAGACTCTTGAGAATGTTTAGTACACAAATCTGAGGAAAAGTTGACTGTAACATGAAAAGTCGATTTTATGTGAATATTTGAAACATGCATGCTTGGCTAATTGCTAACGAAATTTTCAATGAAATGTCTCCCCTGCTCTTCAGCGCGCGCGTGCTCCACATTCTCACACACTCAGCCTTTCCCTTTACACACGCGCGGGCTTGGCGAGACGCATACACAACATTTCAGGCAATTGTGGGCTGACCAAGCCCCCACTCATTCCTTGGCTTGAAGTGAAGGCCCTTGTGGATCTTGATGGTAATGCATTTTAGAAAATGTTCTCAAAATCCTGAAACATTGATAGTAAGTAAGTAAGTAAGACTTTATTTATATAGCACATTTCATACAAGAATTGTAGCTCAAGGTGCTTTACATAAAATCAATAAAAACAATAATACAAGTGATAAATAATTCAAACAATAATAAAAATCCCAATAAGATCTCTGTTCAAGAGAGAAAACAACTTTAAAAAGTAGGAAAACCCTTTTGAGATAAAATTACTTAAATGCTTCGGTAAAAAGGTAGGTTTTAAGCTGTCTTTTAAAAATGTCTAGAGTGTTAGCTTCCCTAATATTTATGGGTAATTTGTTCCATAGTTTTGGGGCGTAATTGACAAAGGCCGAATCACCAATCTTCTTATGACTGCTTCTGGTGACCTCTAATAGGCCTGCATTTGATGATCGCAGTGTTCTAGCTGGTGTGTAGTTTATAAAGGAGTTAGCAATGTAGCTAGGTCCTTGTCCGTGTAGAGCTTTGTATGTGAGAAAAAGGACCTTAAAGTCAATTCTGAAGGTAACAGGGAGCCAGTGTAAGTAGCTAGGACAGGACTAATGTGTTTTCTCCTTTTAGTTTTGGTTAATAATCTAGCTGCAGAATTTTGAATGAGCTGTAGTCTTTCAGTGGTTTTCTTGGGAAGACCAGTGAAAAGTGCGTTACAGTAGTCCAGCCGGCTGGATATAAAAGCATGAATTAACTTCTCTGCATCATTTTGGTTTATGAATGGTCGTACCTTTGCTATATTCCTCAGGTGAAAGAAAGCTGTTTTGGTCACTTTATTAATGTGAGAGTTGAAATTCAAATCTGAGTCCAGGATTACGCAGAGACTCGTCACCTCTGGTTTAAGACAGGGGGTTAAGCCTCCAAGATTCTTAATAAGCATCTCTCTTTTGGATTTGGGGCCACATAGTAGGACTTCGGTTTTGTCTTCATTTAATTTAAGAAAGTTATCATTCATCCATTTGTTTATTGCCAACAGGCAGTTTGTAATGGAATTGATGGCCGTTGCATCGTTGGGTTCAGTGGATATATATAGTTGTGTGTCATCCGCATAGCTATGGAAATCTATGTTATGTTCTCTGATTATGTCGCCGAGTGGTAACATATAAAGAGAAAAAAGTAATGGACCTAAGCAGCTTCCTTGAGCAACCCCGTAGCAGTTCTGATGTTTCTTGGACCTATGGTCACCTAAACTAACATAAAACTTCCTTCCTGTGATATATGATTTCAGCCAGTTCAATACACTATCCGTGAACCCAATAAGCTTTTCCAGTCTATTGATTAGGATGTCGTGATCAATTGTATCAAATGCTGCACTGAGATCTAACAGGATAAGGATAGAGACTTTATTTGCATCAGAGTTTAGTCTGAGGTCGCTAATTATTTTGGTGAGAGCAGTTTCAGTACTGTGATATTTCCTGAAACCTGACTGCGAGACTTCCAGGATGTTATTTTCTTCAAGAAAAGAATTTAATTGGACTAAAACTATCTTTTCCAGTACTTTACTAATAAATGGGAGGTTTGATATTGGTCTGTAATTTGCAAGTAGACTGTTATCCAATTTGGGTTTCTTTAATAGGGGCTTTACAACAGCTGTTTTGAAGGCATCTGGGAAGACGCCAGTTCTAAGGGATGTGTTTATAATCTCTAGCACCGGACCTGAGACACTATCAAACACTCGCTTAAAGAATGTTGTGGGTATAGGATCAATATCTGAGGTTGTGGAGTTAGATTCGCTGACAATTTTGGAAAGTTCACTAAGTGTGATACAGGTAAATGTGCTCATGGTTATGTTGCAGAATCTACTGATGTCAGTTTCGACCCCACTATTAATAATACTCGCTCTAATCAAAGTTATTTTGTTCTTGAAGAACAAAGCAAGCTCTTCACATTTAACTGCTGAGGATGGAGGTGGGGCAGGGACAGTGTTTAGCAGCTGGTCAATGGTGGAGAAAAGAACTCTGGAATTTCTGGCATTTTCTGTAATAATGTTGGAGAAATATTCTCTCCTTGCTAGACGGATGGTTTTGTTAAAGGTGGTTAGTGTATCTTTGTAGATATTGTAGTGGATAGTGATCTTTGTTTTCCTCCATTTTCTCTCTGCTGCACGGCATTTTCTTTTCGTTTCACTAACATTTTTATTTCTCAGCCATGGGGAGGTTCTGCTTGTGCACTTCTTTTTGGTTTTCAGTGGTGCAACAGAGTCTAACACAGATAATAGTGCATAATTGAGGTTCTCTACCATTTCATTCAGAGAGCAATCATGGTAAGTCGGCTCATGTAGAGCAAATTGTTCAGAAAATGTCATCATAGCTGTATCGTCTAAATATCTTCTATGGACTAAGAATTCTTTTTTGGTTTTTGTTAGGATAATTTCCACATTAAAAAGTATATAATGATGGTCTGAGAGGGGTAGATCAGTTATTGAAATATTATTGATATTTAGTCCAGTTGTTATCACTAGATCTAGTGTGTTTCCGATAGTATAGGCCAGGAGTAACTACCACACCACAAATGACACACCATTATCCATAGGTGGCGCTACGGCCAAGCCCCAATTGTCCATTTACAAAGTGATGCCATTCGCATCCCTTTTGTCCCAAAATTCTGAAATTCATTAGATATGCCTTATTTCTCATGAGGAACAAAAAAGCCTCAATAACCTATAACGGCCGCCATATTGGATTTTTTTGTACAATAAAGATTTAGGAAACACGTTTTTTCGCTACTTCTCCTACAATTTTTGTCCAATCTTCCCCAGAATTGGCAGGTATCATCGTCAGAGCAACCCTCACTGAACTCTTCAACAGATTTTTGAATTTCAAAACCGTTTGTCTGGTACAGCCAATCAAAATCGTCAACAAAGCAACCAAACAGGAAGTTGGATCAAATCTCAGCAAATCTTTGAAATATCAACACCAAACTTGGTGTGTCACGTGAAAGACACTACATCATGTTCCCATGTGAGAAGGCAAATTAATATCTTAAAAAATGATTGAAATAAAGGAAATCTTTTTTATTTCTAACGCTAAAATAATGCTTTACACATCCGCCAGTCAAAAACTGATACTCTGATTCAATCACAAGTTCATGAAGACTCTTGAGAATGTTTAGTACACAAATCTCAGAAAAAGTTGACTGTAAAATGAAAAGTTGATTTTTGGTGAATATAAAAAAAATGCATGCTTGGCTAATTGTTAAGGAAATTTCCAATGAAATGTCTCCCCTGCTCCTCAGCGCGCGCGCTCCACATTCTCACACACTCAGCCTTTCACTTGACACACGCGCAAGCTTGACGAGACGCATACACAACATTTCAGGCAATTGTGGGCTGACCAAGCCCCCACTCATAGCTTGGTCTTTAGCAAAGGCCCATGTGGATCTTGATGGTATTGCATTTCCGATTTTGTATGCAATGGTAAAAAGTTCTCAAAATCCTGAAACATTGATAGTATAGGCCATGAGAAACTACCACACCACAAATGACCCACCATTACCCATAGGTGGCGCTACGGCCACGCCCCAATTGTCCATTTTCAAAGTGATGGCATTCCCACACCATCAGTCTAAAACGTCGGAAACTATACATGCCTTATTTATAATGGGAAACTATACAGTGGTGACCCATACAGTCCACCATGTACGGTGAACATTTTGAAAACGTACAAATATCTTCTTATGAACCATGACTCCAATTGACTAGAAGTTTTGTTTGATGTGTAGGCCACACGTAGTTATGCTTGTTTGCTACCACAATAGCTATGGGAATAAGAGTGAATGCAATGAAGAGGTTATTGAAACGCAATACTCTGAGTTGGTGCATGTCAGTTTAGGCAGAGGTAGCTTTTTAAACCTCTTCAGCCATGCCCCAATTTGCCTATATTCAAAGTGATGCCATTTGCATCCCATTTGTCCCAAAATTCTGAAATTCATTAGATATGCCTTATTTCTCATGAGGAACAAAAAAACCTCAAGAACCTATAACGGGCGCCATATTGGATTTTTCTGTACAATAAAGATTAAGGAAACACGTTTTTTCGCTACTCCTCCTTCAATTCTGGTGCAATCTTCCCCAGAATTGGCACACATCATCGTCAGAGCAACCCTCACTCATGTATTCAACAGATTTTTTATTTTCACAACCGTTTGTCTGGTACAGCTCCTCAGCGCGCGCGTGCTCCACATTCTCACACACTCAGCCTTTCCCTTGACACACGCGCAAGCTTGGCGAGACGCATACACAACATTTCAGGCAATTGTGGGCTGACCAAGCCCCACTCATTGCTTGGTCTTTAGCAAAGGACCATGTGGATCTTGATGGTATTGCATTTCCGATTTTGTATGCAATGGTAAAAAGTTCTCAAAATCCTGAAACATTGATAGTATAGGCCAAGAGTAACTACCACACCACAAATGGCCCAATATCACCCATAAGTGACGCTACAGGCCACGCCCTGGTACACAAAGATACAAGGCTTTCTGGAATGGGTAGGCTCACCAAGCCCCCTCCCTTCACTCCTTGGCTTGAAATAAAAGCCCTTGTGGATCTTGATGGTATTGCATTTCAGATTTGGTATCCCATTGGTAAGTCTGCAGCATCGATTTTTACAGTGACAATTTGTGAAGAATATAAATTTTTCAGTGGTTTGCAATGTTTGGAGGAATCCGCCATTGCTGCTTGCAGTTATATTTATTAGGATTCCTCCGTAAGGAGGAAACCTATTGTTATTGTTAGTTTTATTATTATTATTATTATTATTCTAGTTCCATGGGAGTCAATGGCAGCCCCTAGAACACTTGGATAACTTTTTGTTAAATTTGGCACACTCATTAAGGACAGTTCCTTCTATACCTACACCAAGTTTCATGTATCCCATCAGACCACTCTAGCGCCACCAATGGGTCAAAGTTGGACTTGTGTTTACACACGCCACTTTTGAACCGTATGACTGATTTACAAAAATGAGGTACCATTGGATTCCCTGGATGAAGACGAGTTCAACGCACCCTATGACGTCAATTTCCGGTTGTATAGATTTTCCGCTATTTCCGGTTGTATCAAAAACCTTTGAAAGCCTACTCCTCCTACAATTATTGTCATATCTTCTTCAAAATGACCATAGATGATCTTCAGACCAAGCCTCACAAAAGTTATCCCATGGCGTTTTGATTTTCTAAACCGTTTGTCCGGCACAACCAATCAAAATCAGCAAAAAAGTAACCAAACAGGAACTTGGGTCAAATCTCAGCAAATCTTTGAGATATCAACACTAAACTTGGTATATCGGTGGACGACACTACAACATGTTACCATGTGCAAAGGCAACTTCATATCTCAAAAGATGATTGATATAAAGCAAATCGAATTTATCGCTAACGCTAAAATAATGCTTTACACATCCGCCGGTCAAAAACTGATACTTTGATTCAATCACAAGTTCATATGAAGACTCTTGAGAATGTTTAGTACACAAATCTGAGGAAAAGTTGACTGTAACATGAAAAGTCGATTTTATGTGAATATTTGAAACATGCATGCTTGGCTAATTGCTAACGAAATTTCAATGAAATGTCTCCCCTGCTCTTCAGCGCGCGCGTGCTCCACATTCTCACACACTCAGCCTTTCCCTTGACACACGCGCGGGCTTGGCGAGACGCATACACAACATTTCAGGCAATTGTGGGCTGACCAAGCCCCCACTCATTCCTTGGCTTGAAGTGAAGGCCCTTGTGGATCTTGATGGTAATGCATTTTAGAAAAAGTTCTCAAAATCCTGAAACATTGATAGTATAGGCCAGGAGTAACTACCACACCACAAATGACGCACCATTATCCATAGGTGGCGCTACGGCCAAGCCCCAATTTTCCATTTACAAAGTGATGCCATTCGCATCCCATTTGTCCCAAAATTCTGAAATTCATTAGATATGCCTTATTTCTCATGAGGAACAAAAAAGCCTCAATAACCTATAACGGCCGCCATATTGGATGTTTTTGTACAATAAAGATTTAGGAAACACGTTTTTTTGCTACTTCTCCTACAATTCTTGTCCAATCTTCCCCAGAATTGGCAGGTATCATCGTCAGAGCAACCCTCACTGAATTCTTTAACAGATTTTTGAATTTCAAAACCGTTTGTCCGGTACAGCCAATCAAAATCGTCAACAAAGCAACCAAACAGGAAGTTGGATCAAATCTCAGCAAATCTTTGAAATATCAACACCAAACTTGGTGTGTCACGTGAAAGACACTACGTCATGTTCCCATGTAGGAAGGCAAATTAATATCTTCAAAAATGATTGAAATGAAGGAAATCAAATTTATTTCTAACGCTAAAATAATGCTTTACACATCCGCCAGTCAAAAAACTCTGATTCAATCACAAGTTCATGAAGACTTTTGAGAATGTTTAGTACACAAATCTCAGAAAAAGTTGACTGTAAGATGAAAAGTTGAATTTAGGTGAATATTTGAAAAATGCATGCTTGGCTAATTGTTAAGGAAATTTCCAATGAAATGTCTCCCCTGCTCCTCAGCACGCGCGCTCCACATTCTCACACACTCAGCCTTTCCCTTGACACACGCACAAGCTTGGCGAGATGCATACACAACATTTCAGGCAATTGTGGGCTGACCAAGCCCCACTCATTGCTTGGTCTTTAGCAAAGGACCATGTGGATCTTGATGGTATTGCATTTCCGATTTTGTATGCAATGGTAAAAAGTTCTCAAAATCCTGAAACATTGATAGTATAGGCCAAGAGTAACTACCACACCACAAATGGCCCAATATCACCCATAAGTGACGCTACAGGCCACGCCCTGGTACACAAAGATACAAGGCTTTCTGGAATGGGTAGGCTCACCAAGCCCCCTCCCTTCACTCCTTGGCTTGAAATAAAAGCCCTTGTGGATCTTGATGGTATTGCATTTCAGATTTGGTATCCCATTGGTAAGTCTGCAGCATCGATTTTTACAGTGACAATTTGTGAAGAATATAAATTTTTCAGTGGTTTGCAATGTTTGGAGGAATCCGCCATTGCTGCTTGCAGTTATATTTATTAGGATTCCTCCGTAAGGAGGAAACCTATTGTTATTGTTAGTTTTATTATTATTATTATTATTATTCTAGTTCCATGGGAGTCAATGGCAGCCCCTAGAACCCTTGGATAACTTTTTGTTAAATTTGGCACACTCATTAAGGACAGTTCCTTCTATACCTACACCAAGTTTCATGTATCCCATCAGACCACTCTAGCGCCACCAATGGGTCAAAGTTGGACTTGTGTTTACACACGCCACTTTTGAACCGTATGACTGATTTACAAAAATGAGGTACCATTGGATTCCCTGGATGAAGACGAGTTCAACGCACCCTATGACGTCAATTTCCGGTTGTATAGATTTTCCGCTATTTCCGGTTGTATCAAAAACCTTTGAAAGCCTACTCCTCCTACAATTATTGTCATATCTTCTTCAAAATGACCATAGATGATCTTCAGACCAAGCCTCACAAAAGTTATCCCATGGCGTTTTGATTTTCTAAACCGTTTGTCCGGCACAACCAATCAAAATCAGCAAAAAAGTAACCAAACAGGAACTTGGGTCAAATCTCAGCAAATCTTTGAGATATCAACACTAAACTTGGTATATCGGTGGACGACACTACAACATGTTACCATGTGCAAAGGCAACTTCATATCTCAAAAGATGATTGATATAAAGCAAATCGAATTTATCGCTAACGCTAAAATAATGCTTTACACATCCGCCGGTCAAAAACTGATACTTTGATTCAATCACAAGTTCATATGAAGACTCTTGAGAATGTTTAGTACACAAATCTGAGGAAAAGTTGACTGTAACATGAAAAGTCGATTTTATGTGAATATTTGAAACATGCATGCTTGGCTAATTGCTAACGAAATTTTCAATGAAATGTCTCCCCTGCTCTTCAGCGCGCGCGAGCTCCACATTCTCACACACTCAGTCTTTCCCTTGACACACGCGCGGGCTTGGCGAGACGCATACACAACATTTCAGGCAATTGTGGGCTGACCAAGCCCCCACTCATTCCTTGGCTTGAAGTGAAGGCCCTTGTGGATCTTGATGGTAATGCATTTTAGAAAAAGTTCTCAAAATCCTGAAACATTGATAGTATAGGCCAGGAGTAACTACCACACCACAAATGACACACCATTATCCATAGGTGGCGCTACGGCCAAGCCCCAATTGTCCATTTACAAAGTGATGCCATTCGCATCCCATTTTTCCCAAAATTCTGAAATTCATTAGATATGCCTTATTTCTCATGAGGAACAAAAAAGCCTCAATAACCTATAATGGCCGCCATATTGGATTTTTTTGTACAATAAAGATTTAGGAAACACGTTTTTTCTTTACTTCTCCTACAATTTTTGTCCAATCGTCCCCAGAATTGGCAGGTATCATCGTCAGAGCAACCCTCACTGAATTCTTCAACAGATTTTTGAATTTCAAAGACATTACATCATGTTCCCATGTGAGAAGGCAAATTAATATCTTAAAAAATGATTGAAATAAAGGAAATCTAATTTATTTCTATCTAACGCTAAAATAATGCTTTACACACCCGCCAGTCAAAAACCTCTGATTCAATCACATGTTCATAAAGACTCTTGAGAATGTTTAGTACACAAATCTCAGAAAAAGTTGACTCTAAGATGAAAAGTTGATTTTTGGTGAATATTTGAAAAATGCATGCTCTGCTAATTGTTAAGGAAATTTCCAATGAAATGTCTCCCCTGACCCTCAGCGCGCGCGCTCCACATTCTCACACACTCAGCCTTTCCCTTGACACGCGCAAGCTTGGCGAGACGCATACACAACATTTCAGACAATTGTGGGCTGACCAAGCCCCCACTCATTGCTTGGTCTTTAGCAAAGGCCCATGTGGATCTTGATGGTATTGCATTTCCGATTTTGTATGCAATGGTAAAAAGTTCTAAAAATCCTGAGACATTGATAGTATAGGTTAACAGTAACTACCACACCACAAATGGCCCAACATCACCCATAGGTGACGCTACTGGCCACGCCCTGATGCACAAAGATACAAGGCTTTCTGGAATGGGTAGGCTCACCAAGCCCCCTCCCTTCACTCCTTGGCTCGGAATAAAAGCTCTTGTGGATCTTGATGGTATTGCATTTCAGATTTGGTGTCCCATCGGTAAGTCTGCAGCATGGATTTTTACAGTGACAATTTGTAAAGAATATAAATTTTTCAATGGTTTGCAATGTTTGGAGGAATCCGCCATTGCTGCTTGCAGTTATATTTAGGATTCCTCCGTAAGGAGGAAACCTATTGTTATTGTTAGTTTTATTATTATTATTATTATTATTATTATTATTCTAGTTCCATGGGAGTCAATGGCAGCCCCTAGACCCCTTGGATAACTTTTTGACAAATTTGGCACACTCATTAAGGACAGTTCCTTCTATACCTACACCAAGTTTCATGTATCCCATCAGACCACTCTAGCGCCACCAATGGGTCAAAGTTGGACTTGTGTTTACACACGCAACTTTTGAACCGTATGACTGATTTTCAAAAATGAGGTACCATTGGATTCCCTGGATCAAGACGAGTTCAACGCACCATATGACGTCAATTTCCGGTTATATAGATTTTCCGCTATTTCCGGTTGTATCAAAAACCTTTGAAAGCCTACTCCTCCTACAATTTTTGTCATATCTTCTTCAAAATGACCAGAGATGATCTTCAGACCAAGCCTCACAAAAGTTATCCCATGGCGTTTTGATTTTCTAAACCGTTTGTCCGGCACAGCCAATCAAAATCAGCAAAAAAGTAACCAAACAGGAACTTGGGTCAAATCTCAGCAAATCTTTGAGATATCAACACGTAACTTGGTATGTCACAAGGAAGACACTACAACATGTTACCATGTGCAAAGGCTATTTCATATCTCCAGAAATGGTTGATTTAAAGCAAATTGAATTTATCGCTAACGCAAAAATAATGCTTTACACATCCGCCGGTCAAAAACTGATACTTTGATTCAATCACAAGTTCATATGAAGACTCTTGAGAATGTTTAGTACACAAATCTGAGGAAAAGTTGACTGTAACATGAAAAGTCGATTTGTGGTGAATATTTGAAAAATGCATGCTTGGCTAATTGCTAACGAAATTTTCAATGAAATGTCTCCCCTGCTCTTCAGCGCGCGCGTGCTCCACATTCTCACACACTCAGCCTTTCCCTTGACACACACGCGGGCTTGGCGAGACGCATACACAACATTTCAGGCAATTGTGGGCTGACAAAGCCCCCACTCATTCCTTGGCTTGAAGTGAAGGCCCTTGTGGATCTTGATGGTAATGCATTTTAGAAAAAGTTCTCAAAATCCTGAAACATTGATAGTATTGGCCAGGAGTAACTACCACACCACAAATGACGCACCATTATCCATAGGTGGCGCTACGGCCAAGCCCCAATTGTCTATTTACAAAGTGATGCCATTCTCATCCCATTTGTCCCAAAATTCTGAAATTCAATTAGATATGCCTTATTTCTCACGAGGAACAAAAAAGCCTCAATAACCTATAACGGCCGCCATATTGGATTTTTTTGTACAATAAAGATTTAGGAAACACGTTTTTTCGCTACTTCTATTACAATTTTTGTCCAATCTTCCCCAGAATTGCCAGGTATCATCGTCAGATTAACCCTCACTGAAATCTTCAACAGATTTTTGAATTTCAAAACCGTTTGTCCGGTACAGCCAATCAAAATCGTCAACAGAGCAACCAAACAGGAAGTTGGATCAAATCTCAGCAAATCTTTGAAATATCAACACCAAACTTGGTGTGTCACGTGAAAGACACTACGTCATGTTCCCATGTGAGAAGGCAAATTAATATCTTAAAAAATGATTGAAATAAAGGAAATCTAATTTATTTCTAACGCTAAAATAATGCTTTACACATACGGCAGTCAAAAAACTCTGATTCAATCACAAGTTCATGAAGACTCTTGAGAATGTTTAGTACACAAATCTCAGAAAAAGTTGACTGTAAGATGAAAAGTTGAATTTAGGTGAATATTTGAAAAATGCTTGCTTGGCTAATTGTTAAGGAAATTTCCAATGAAATGTCTCCCCTGCTCCTCAGCGCGCGCGCTCCACATTCTCACACACTCAGCCTTTCCCTGACACACGCGCAAGCTTGACGAGACGCATACACAACATTTCAGGCAATTGTGGGCTGACCAAGCCCCACTCATTGCTTGGTCTTTAGCAAAGGCCCATGTGGATCTTGATGGTATTGCATTTCCGATTTTGTATGCAATGGTAAAAAGTTCTCAAAATCCTGAAACATTGATAGTATAGGCCAAGAGTAACTACCACACCACAAATGGCCCAATATCACCCATAAGTGACGCTACAGGCCACGACCTGATACACAAAGATACAAGGCTTTCTGGAATGGGTAGGCTCACCAAGCCCCCTCCCTTCACTCCTTGGCTTGAAGTGAAGGCCCTTGTGGATCTTGATGGTAATGCATTTTAGAAAAAGTTCTCAAAATCCTGAAACATTGATAGTATAGGCCAGGAGTAACTACCACACCACAAATGACGCACCATTATCCATAGGTGGCGCTACGGCCAAGCCCCAATTTTCCATTTACAAAGTGATGCCATTCGCATCCCATTTGTCCCAAAATTCTGAAATTCATTAGATATGCCTTATTTCTCATGAGGAACAAAAAAGCCTCAATAACCTATAACGGCCGCCATATTGGATTTTTTTGTACAATAAAGATTTAGGAAACACGTTTTTTCTTTACTTCTCCTACAATTTTTGTCCAATCGTCCCCAGAATTGGCAGGTATCATCGTCAGAGCAACCCTCACTGAATTCTTCAACAGATTTTTGAATTTCAAAGACATTACATCATGTTCCCATGTGAGAAGGCAAATTAATATCTTAAAAAATGATTGAAATAAAGGAAATCTAATTTATTTCTATCTAACGCTAAAATAATGCTTTACACACCCGCCAGTCAAAAACCTCTGATTCAATCACATGTTCATAAAGACTCTTGAGAATGTTTAGTACACAAATCTCAGAAAAAGTTGACTCTAAGATGAAAAGTTGATTTTTGGTGAATATTTGAAAAATGCATGCTCTGCTAATTGTTAAGGAAATTTCCAATGAAATGTCTCCCCTGACCCTCAGCGCGCGCGCTCCACATTCTCACACACTCAGCCTTTCCCTTGACACGCGCAAGCTTGGCGAGACGCATACACAACATTTCAGACAATTGTGGGCTGACCAAGCCCCCACTCATTGCTTGGTCTTTAGCAAAGGCCCATGTGGATCTTGATGGTATTGCATTTCCGATTTTGTATGCAATGGTAAAAAGTTCTAAAAATCCTGAGACATTGATAGTATAGGTTAACAGTAACTACCACACCACAAATGGCCCAACATCACCCATAGGTGACGCTACTGGCCACGCCCTGATGCACAAAGATACAAGGCTTTCTGGAATGGGTAGGCTCACCAAGCCCCCTCCCTTCACTCCTTGGCTCGGAATAAAAGCTCTTGTGGATCTTGATGGTATTGCATTTCAGATTTGGTGTCCCATCGGTAAGTCTGCAGCATGGATTTTTACAGTGACAATTTGTAAAGAATATAAATTTTTCAATGGTTTGCAATGTTTGGAGGAATCCGCCATTGCTGCTTGCAGTTATATTTAGGATTCCTCCGTAAGGAGGAAACCTATTGTTATTGTTAGTTTTATTATTATTATTATTATTATTATTCTAGTTCCATGGGAGTCAATGGCAGCCCCTAGAACCCTTGGATAACTTTTTGTTAAATTTGGCACACTCATTAAGGACAGTTCCTTCTATACCTACACCAAGTTTCATGTATCCCATCAGACCACTCTAGCGCCACCAATGGGTCAAAGTTGGACTTGTGTTTACACACGCAACTTTTGAACCGTGTGACTGATTTACAAAAATGAGGTACCATTGGATTCCCTGGATGAAGACGAGTTCAACGCACCCTATGACGTCAATTTCCGGTTGTATAGATTTTCCGCTATTTCCGGTTGTATCAAAAACCTTTGAAAGCCTACTCCTCCTACAATTATTGTCATATCTTCTTCAAAATGACCATAGATGATCTTCAGACCAAGCCTCACAAAAGTTATCCCATGGCGTTTTGATTTTCTAAACCGTTTGTCCGGCACAACCAATCAAAATCAGCAAAAAAGTAACCAAACAGGAACTTGGGTCAAATCTCAGCAAATCTTTGAGATATCAACACTAAACTTGGTATATCGGTGGACGACACTACAACATGTTACCATGTGCAAAGGCAACTTCATATCTCAAAAGATGATTGATATAAAGCAAATCGAATTTATCGCTAACGCTAAAATAATGCTTTACACATCCGCCGGTCAAAAACTGATACTTTGATTCAATCACAAGTTCATATGAAGACTCTTGAGAATGTTTAGTACACAAATCTGAGGAAAAGTTGACTGTAACATGAAAAGTCGATTTTATGTGAATATTTGAAACATGCATGCTTGGCTAATTGCTAACGAAATTTTCAATGCAATGTCTCCCCTGCTCTTCAGCGCGCGCGTGCTCCACATTCTCACACACTCAGCCTTTCCCTTGACACACACGCGGGCTTGGCGAGACGCATACACAACATTTCAGGCAATTGTGGGCTGACCAAGCCCCCACTCATTCCTTGGCTTGAAGTGAAGGCCCTTGTGGATCTTGATGGTAATGCATTTTAGAAAAAGTTCTCAAAATCCTGAAACATTGATAGTATAGGCCAGGAGTAACTACCACACCACAAATGATGCACCATTATCCATAGGTGGCGCTACGGCCAAGCCCCAATTTTCCACTTACAAAGTGATGCCATTCGCATCCCATTTGTCCCAAAATTCTGAAATGCCTTATTTCTCATGAGGAACAAAAAAGCCTCAATAACCTATAACGGCCGCCATATTGGATTTTTTTGGACAATAAAGATTTAGGAAACACGTTTTTTTTGCTACTTCTCCTACAATTTTTGTCCAATCTTCCCCAGAATTGGCAGGTATCATCGTCAGAGCAACCCTCACTGAATTCTTCAACAGATTTTTGAATTTCAAAACCGTTTGTCCGGTACAGCCAATCAAAATCGTCAACAAAGCAACCAAACAGGAAGTTTGATCAAATCTCAGCAAATCTTTGAAATATCACCACCAAACTTGGTGTGTCACGTGAAAGACACTACATCATGTTCCCATGTGAGAAGGCAAATTAATATATTAAAAAATGATTGAAATAAAGGAAATCTAATTTATTTCTATCTAACGCTAAAATAATGCTTTACACATCCGCCAGTCAAAAAACTCTGATTAAATCACATGTTCATAAAGACTCTTGAGAATGTTTAGTACACAAATCTCAGAAAAAGTTGACTGTAACATGAAAAGTAGAAATTTGGCGAATATTTGAAAAATGCATGCTTGGCTAATTGTTAAGGAAATTTCCAATGAAATGTCTCCCCTGCTCCTCAGCGCGCGCGCTCCACATTCTCACACACTCAGCCTTTCCCTTGACACACGCGCAAGCTTGACGAGACGCATACACAACATTTCAGGCAATTGTGGGCTGACCAAGCCCCCACTCATTGCTTGGTCTTTAGCAAAGGCCCATGTGGATCTTGATGGTATTGCATTTCCGATTTTGTATGCAATGGTAAAAAGTTCTCAAAATCCTGAAACATTGATAGTATAGGCCAGGAGTAACTACCACACCACAAATGACGCATCATTATCCATAGGTGGCGCTACGGCCAAGCCCCAATTTTCCATTTACAAAGTGATGCCATTCGCATCCCATTTGTCCCAAAATTCTGAAATTCATTAGATATGACTTATTTCTCATGAGGAACAAAAAAGCCTCAATAACCTATAACGGCCGTCATATTTGATTTTTTTGTACGATAAAGATTTAGGAAACACGTATTTTTGCTACTTCTCCTAAAATTTTTGTCCAATCTTCCCCAGAATTGGCAGGTATCATCGTCAGAGCAACCCTCACTGAATTCTTCAACAGATTTTTGATTTTCAAAACCGTTTGTCCGGTACAGCCAATCAAAATCGTCAACAAAGCAACCAAACAGGAAGTTGGATCAAATCTCAGCAAATCTTTGAAATGTCAACACCAAACTTGGTAAGATGACTCGGAACCCTCTTCTGAAGATGTCCAATCAATTTGGTGTCATGTGATCGTGTCATGTGATCGGCGTGGCCGCAGGAACCAAAAATGTGTTTTGGCCAATAACTGTTGATTTGTTTGCCTTTAGTTCATGAAAACTCTTGAGAATGTTTAGTACACAAATCTCAGAAAAAGTTGACTGTAAGATGAAAAGTTGAATTTTGGCGAATATTTGAAAAATGAATGCTTGGCTAATTGTTAAGGACATTTCCAATGAAATGTCTCCCCTGACTCTCAGCGCGCGCGCTCCACATTCTCACACACTCAGCCTTTCCCTTGACACACGCGCAAGCTTAGCGATTTTGTATGCAATGGTAAAAAGTTCTCAAAATCCTGAAACATTGATAGTATAGGCCATGAGAAACTACCACACCACAAATGACCCACCATTACCCATAGGTGGCGCTACGGCCACGCCCCAATTGTCCATTTTCAAAGTGATGGCATTTCCACACCATCAGTCTAAAACGTCGGAAACTATACATGCCTTATTTATAATGGGAAACTATACAGTGGTGACCCATACAGTCCACCATGTACGGTGAACATTTTGAAAACGTACAAATATCTTCTTATGAACCATGACTCCAATTGACTAGAAATTTTGTTTGATGTGTAGGCCACACGTAGTTATGCTTGTTTGCTACCACAATAGCTATGGGAATAAGAGTGAATGCAATGAGGAGGTTATTGAAACGCAATACTCTGAGTTGGTGCATGTCAGTTTAGGCAGAGTTAGCTTTTTAAACCTCTACAGCCATGCCCCAATTTGCCTATATTCAAAGTGATGCCATTTGCATCCCATTTGTCCCAAAATTCTGAAATTCATTAGATATGCCTTATTTCTCATGAGGAACAAAAAAGCCTCAAGAACCTATTACGGCCGCCATATTGGATTTTTTTGTACAATAAAGATTTAGGAAACACGTTTTTTCGCTACTTCTCCTACAATTTTTGTCCAATCTTCCCCAGAATTTGCAGGTATCATCGTCAGAGCAACCCTCACTGAACTCTTCAACAGATTTTTGAATTTCAAAACCGTTTGTCCGGTACAGCCAATCAAAATCGTCAACAAAGCAACCAAACAGGAAGTTGGATCAAATCTCAGCAAATCTTTGAAATATCACCACCAAACTTGGTGTGTCACGTGAAAGACACTACATCATGTTCCCATGTGAGAAGGCAAATTAATATCTTAAAAAATTATTGAAATAAAGGAAATATTTTTTATTTCTAACGCTAAAATAATGCTTTACACATCCGCCAGTCAAAAACTGATACTCTGATTCAATCACAAGTTCATGAAGACTCTTGAGAATGTTTAGTACACAAATCTCAGAAAAAGTTGACTGTAAAATGAAAAGTTGATTTTTGGTGAATATTAAAAAAATGCATGCTTGGCTAATTGTTAAGGAAATTTCCAATGAAATGTCTCCCCTGCACCTCAGCGCGCGCGCTCCACATTCTCACACACTCAGCCTTTCCCTTGACACACGCGCAAGCTTGACGAGACGCATACACAACATTTCAGGCAATTGTGGGCTGACCAAGCCCCCACTCATAGCTTGGTCTTTAGCAAAGGCCCATGTGGATCTTGATGGTATTGCATTTCCGATTTTGTATGCAATGGTAAAAAGTTCTCAAAATCCTGAAACATTGATAGTATAGGCCATGAGAAACTACCACACCACAAATGACCCACCATTACCCATAGGTGGCGCTACGGCCACGCCCCAATTGTCCATTTTCAAAGTGATGGCATTTCCACACCATCATTCTAAAACGTCGGAAACTATACATGACTTATTTATAATGGGAAACTATACAGTGGTGACCCATACAGTCCACCATGTACGGTGAACATTTTGAAAACGTACAAATATCTTCTTATGAACCATGACTCCAATTGACTAGAAATTTTGTTTGATGTGTAGGCCACACGTAGTTATGCTTGTTTGCTACCACAATAGCTATGGGAATAAGAGTGAATGCAATGAGGAGGTTATTGAAACGCAATACTCTGAGTTGGTGCATGTCAGTTTAGGCAGAGGTAGCTTTTTAAACCTCTACAGCCATGCCCCAATTTGCCTATATTCAAAGTGATGCCATTTGCATCCCATTTGTCCCAAAATTCTGAAATTCATTAGATATGCCTTATTTCTCATGAGGAACAAAAAAGCCTCAAGAACCTATAACGGGCGCCATATTGGATTTTTCTGTACAATAAAGATTAAGGAAACACGTTTTTTCGCTACTCCTCCTTCAATTCTGGTGCAATCTTCCCCAGAATTGGCACACATCATCGTCAGAGCAACCCTCACTCATGTATTGAACAGATTTTTTATTTTCACAACCGTTTGTCTGGTACAGCTCCTCAGCGCGCGCGTGCTCCACATTCTCACACACTCAGCCTTTCCCTTGACACACGCGCAAGCTTGGCGAGACGCATACACAACATTTCAGGCAATTGTGGGCTGACCAAGCCCCCACTCATTGCTTGGTCTTTAGCAAAGGCCCATGTGGATCTTGATGGTATTGCATTTCCGATTTTGTATACAATGGTAAAAAGTTCTCAAAATCCTGAAACATTGATAGTATAGGCCAAGAGTAACTACCACACCACAAATGGCCCAATATCACCCATAAGTGACGCTACAGGCCACGCCCTGATACACAAAGATACAAGGCTTTCTGGAATGGGTAGGCTCACCAAGCCCTCTCCCTTCACTCCTTGGCTTGAAATAAAAGCCCTTGTGGATCTTGATGGTATTGCATTTCAGATTTGGTATCCCATTGGTAAGTCTGCAGCATGGAATTTTACAGTGACAATTTGTAAAGAATATACATTTTTCAGTGGTTTGCAATGTTTGGAGGAATCCGCCATTGCTGCTTGCAGTTATATTTAGGATTCCTCCGTAAGGAGGAAACCTATTGTTATTGTTAGTTTTATTATTATTATTATTATTATTATTATTATTATTCTAGTTCCATGGGAGTCAATGGCAGCCCCTAGAACCCTTGGATAACTTTTTGTTAAATTTGGCACACTCATTAAGGACAGTTCCTTCTATACCTACACCAAGTTTCATGTATCCCATCAGACCACTCTAGCGCCACCAATGGGTCAAAGTTGGACTTGTGTTTACACACGCAACTTTTGAACCGTATGACTGATTTACAAAAATGAGGTACCATTGGATTCCCTGGATGAAGACGAGTTCAACGCACCCTATGACGTCAATTTCCGGTTGTATAGATTTTCCGCTATTTCCGGTTGTATCAAAAACCTTTGAAAGCCTACTCCTCCTACAATTATTGTCATATCTTCTTCAAAATGACCATAGATGATCTTCAGACCAAGCCTCACAAAAGTTATCCCATGGCGTTTTGATTTTCTAAACCGTTTGTCCGGCACAACCAATCAAAATCAGCAAAAAAGAAACCAAACAGGAACTTGGGTCAAATCTCAGCAAATCTTTGAGATATCAACACTAAACTTGGTATGTCACAAGGAATACACTACATGATGTTACCATGTGCAAAGGCAACTTCATATCTCCAAAAATGGTTGATATAAAGCAAATCGAATTTATCGCTCACGCTAAAATAATGCTTTACACATCCGCCAGTCAAAAACTGATACTGTGATTCAATCACAAGTTCATGAAGACTCTTGAGAATGTTTAGTACACAAATCTCAGAAAAAGTTAACTGTAAGATGAAAAGTTGAATTTTGGTGAATATTTGAAAAATGCATGCTTGGCTAATTGTTAAGGAAATTTCCAATGAAATGTCTCCCCTGCTCCTCAGCGCGTGCGCTCCACATTCTCACACACTCAGCCTTTCCCTTGACACACTCGCAAGCTTGGCAAGACGCATACACAACGTTTCAGGCAATTGTGGGCTGACCAAGCCCCCACTCATTGCTTGGTCTTTAGCAAAGGCCCATGTGGATCTTGATGGTATTGCATTTCCGATTTTGTATGCAATGGTAAAAAGTTCTCAAAATCCTGAGACATTGATAGTATAGGTTAACAGTAACTACCACACCACAAATGGCCCAACATCACCCATAGGTGACGCTACTGGCCACGCCCTGATGCACAAAGATACAAGGCTTTCTGGAATGGGTAGGCTCACCAAGCCCCCTCCCTTCACTCCTTGGCTTGAAAAAAAATCCCTTGTGGATCTTGATGGTATTGCATTTCAGATTTGGTATCCCATTGGTAAGTCTACAGCATGAATGTTTCTATACAATGACAATTTGTGAAGAATATACATTTTTCAATGGTTTGCAATGTTTGGAGGAATCCGCCATTGCTGCTTGCAGCTATATTTATTATTATTAGGATTCCTCCGTAAGGAGGAAACCTATTGTTATTGTTAGTTTTATTATTATTATTATTATTATTCTAGTTCCATGGGAGTCAATGGCAGCCCCTAGAACCCTTGGATAACTTTTTGTTAAATTTGGCACACTCATTAAGGACAGTTCCTTCTATACCTACACCAAGTTTCATGTATCCCATCAGACCACTCTAGCGCCACCAATGGGTCAAAGTTGGACTTGTGTTTACACACGCAACTTTTGAACCGTATGACTGATTTTCAAAAATGAGGTACCATTGGATTCCCTGGATCAAGACGAGTTCAACGCACCCTATGACGTCAATTTCCGGTTATATAGATTTTCCGCTATTTCCGGTTGTATCAAAAACCTTTGAAAGCCTACTCCTCCTACAATTTTTGTTATATCTTCTTCAAAATGACCAGAGATGATCTTCAGACCAAGCCTCACAAAAGTTATCCCATGGCGTTTTGATTTTCTAAACCGTTTGTCCGGCACAGCCAATCAAAATCAGCAAAAAAGTAACCAAACAGGAACTTGGGTCAAATCTCAGCAAATCTTTGAGATATCAACACTAAACTTGGTATATCGGTGGACGACACTACAACATGATACCATGTGCAAAGGCAACTTCATATCTCAAAAAATGATTGATATAAAGCAAATCGAATTTATCGCTAACGCTAAAATAATGCTTTACACATCCGCCGGTCAAAAACTGATACTTTGATTCAATCACAAGTTCATATGAAGACTCTTGAGAATGTTTAGTACACAAATCTGAGGAAAAGTTGACTGTAACATGAAAAGTCGATTTTATGTGAATATTTGAAACATGCATGCTTGGCTAATTGCTAACGAAATTTTCAATGAAATGTCTCCCCTGCTCTTCAGCGCGCGCGTGCTCCACATTCTCACACACTCAGCCTTTCCCTTTACACACGCGCGGGCTTGGCGAGACGCATACACAACATTTCAGGCAATTGTGGGCTGACCAAGCCCCCACTCATTCCTTGGCTTGAAGTGAAGGCCCTTGTGGATCTTGATGGTAATGCATTTTAGAAAATGTTCTCAAAATCCTGAAACATTGATAGTAAGTAAGTAAGTAAGACTTTATTTATATAGCACATTTCATACAAGAATTGTAGCTCAAGGTGCTTTACATAAAATCAATAAAAACAATAATACAAGTGATAAATAATTCAAACAATAATAAAAATCCCAATAAGATCTCTGTTCAAGAGAGAAAACAACTTTAAAAAGTAGGAAAACCCTTTTGAGATAAAATTACTTAAATGCTTCGGTAAAAAGGTAGGTTTTAAGCTGTCTTTTAAAAATGTCTAGAGTGTTAGCTTCCCTAATATTTATGGGTAATTTGTTCCATAGTTTTGGGGCGTAATTGACAAAGGCCGAATCACCAATCTTCTTATGACTGCTTCTGGTGACCTCTAATAGGCCTGCATTTGATGATCGCAGTGTTCTAGCTGGTGTGTAGTTTATAAAGGAGTTAGCAATGTAGCTAGGTCCTTGTCCGTGTAGAGCTTTGTATGTGAGAAAAAGGACCTTAAAGTCAATTCTGAAGGTAACAGGGAGCCAGTGTAAGTAGCTAGGACAGGACTAATGTGTTTTCTCCTTTTAGTTTTGGTTAATAATCTAGCTGCAGAATTTTGAATGAGCTGTAGTCTTTCAGTGGTTTTCTTGGGAAGACCAGTGAAAAGTGCGTTACAGTAGTCCAGCCGGCTGGATATAAAAGCATGAATTAACTTCTCTGCATCATTTTGGTTTATGAATGGTCGTACCTTTGCTATATTCCTCAGGTGAAAGAAAGCTGTTTTGGTCACTTTATTAATGTGAGAGTTGAAATTCAAATCTGAGTCCAGGATTACGCAGAGACTCGTCACCTCTGGTTTAAGACAGGGGGTTAAGCCTCCAAGATTCTTAATAAGCATCTCTCTTTTGGATTTGGGGCCACATAGTAGGACTTCGGTTTTGTCTTCATTTAATTTAAGAAAGTTATCATTCATCCATTTGTTTATTGCCAACAGGCAGTTTGTAATGGAATTGATGGCCGTTGCATCGTTGGGTTCAGTGGATATATATAGTTGTGTGTCATCCGCATAGCTATGGAAATCTATGTTATGTTCTCTGATTATGTCGCCGAGTGGTAACATATAAAGAGAAAAAAGTAATGGACCTAAGCAGCTTCCTTGAGCAACCCCGTAGCAGTTCTGATGTTTCTTGGACCTATGGTCACCTAAACTAACATAAAACTTCCTTCCTGTGATATATGATTTCAGCCAGTTCAATACACTATCCGTGAACCCAATAAGCTTTTCCAGTCTATTGATTAGGATGTCGTGATCAATTGTATCAAATGCTGCACTGAGATCTAACAGGATAAGGATAGAGACTTTATTTGCATCAGAGTTTAGTCTGAGGTCGCTAATTATTTTGGTGAGAGCAGTTTCAGTACTGTGATATTTCCTGAAACCTGACTGCGAGACTTCCAGGATGTTATTTTCTTCAAGAAAAGAATTTAATTGGACTAAAACTATCTTTTCCAGTACTTTACTAATAAATGGGAGGTTTGATATTGGTCTGTAATTTGCAAGTAGACTGTTATCCAATTTGGGTTTCTTTAATAGGGGCTTTACAACAGCTGTTTTGAAGGCATCTGGGAAGACGCCAGTTCTAAGGGATGTGTTTATAATCTCTAGCACCGGACCTGAGACACTATCAAACACTCGCTTAAAGAATGTTGTGGGTATAGGATCAATATCTGAGGTTGTGGAGTTAGATTCGCTGACAATTTTGGAAAGTTCACTAAGTGTGATACAGGTAAATGTGCTCATGGTTATGTTGCAGAATCTACTGATGTCAGTTTCGACCCCACTATTAATAATACTCGCTCTAATCAAAGTTATTTTGTTCTTGAAGAACAAAGCAAGCTCTTCACATTTAACTGCTGAGGATGGAGGTGGGGCAGGGACAGTGTTTAGCAGCTGGTCAATGGTGGAGAAAAGAACTCTGGAATTTCTGGCATTTTCTGTAATAATGTTGGAGAAATATTCTCTCCTTGCTAGACGGATGGTTTTGTTAAAGGTGGTTAGTGTATCTTTGTAGATATTGTAGTGGATAGTGATCTTTGTTTTCCTCCATTTTCTCTCTGCTGCACGGCATTTTCTTTTCGTTTCACTAACATTTTTATTTCTCAGCCATGGGGAGGTTCTGCTTGTGCACTTCTTTTTGGTTTTCAGTGGTGCAACAGAGTCTAACACAGATAATAGTGCATAATTGAGGTTCTCTACCATTTCATTCAGAGAGCAATCATGGTAAGTCGGCTCATGTAGAGCAAATTGTTCAGAAAATGTCATCATAGCTGTATCGTCTAAATATCTTCTATGGACTAAGAATTCTTTTTTGGTTTTTGTTAGGATAATTTCCACATTAAAAAGTATATAATGATGGTCTGAGAGGGGTAGATCAGTTATTGAAATATTATTGATATTTAGTCCAGTTGTTATCACTAGATCTAGTGTGTTTCCGATAGTATAGGCCAGGAGTAACTACCACACCACAAATGACACACCATTATCCATAGGTGGCGCTACGGCCAAGCCCCAATTGTCCATTTACAAAGTGATGCCATTCGCATCCCTTTTGTCCCAAAATTCTGAAATTCATTAGATATGCCTTATTTCTCATGAGGAACAAAAAAGCCTCAATAACCTATAACGGCCGCCATATTGGATTTTTTTGTACAATAAAGATTTAGGAAACACGTTTTTTCGCTACTTCTCCTACAATTTTTGTCCAATCTTCCCCAGAATTGGCAGGTATCATCGTCAGAGCAACCCTCACTGAACTCTTCAACAGATTTTTGAATTTCAAAACCGTTTGTCTGGTACAGCCAATCAAAATCGTCAACAAAGCAACCAAACAGGAAGTTGGATCAAATCTCAGCAAATCTTTGAAATATCAACACCAAACTTGGTGTGTCACGTGAAAGACACTACATCATGTTCCCATGTGAGAAGGCAAATTAATATCTTAAAAAATGATTGAAATAAAGGAAATCTTTTTTATTTCTAACGCTAAAATAATGCTTTACACATCCGCCAGTCAAAAACTGATACTCTGATTCAATCACAAGTTCATGAAGACTCTTGAGAATGTTTAGTACACAAATCTCAGAAAAAGTTGACTGTAAAATGAAAAGTTGATTTTTGGTGAATATAAAAAAAATGCATGCTTGGCTAATTGTTAAGGAAATTTCCAATGAAATGTCTCCCCTGCTCCTCAGCGCGCGCGCTCCACATTCTCACACACTCAGCCTTTCACTTGACACACGCGCAAGCTTGACGAGACGCATACACAACATTTCAGGCAATTGTGGGCTGACCAAGCCCCCACTCATAGCTTGGTCTTTAGCAAAGGCCCATGTGGATCTTGATGGTATTGCATTTCCGATTTTGTATGCAATGGTAAAAAGTTCTCAAAATCCTGAAACATTGATAGTATAGGCCATGAGAAACTACCACACCACAAATGACCCACCATTACCCATAGGTGGCGCTACGGCCACGCCCCAATTGTCCATTTTCAAAGTGATGGCATTCCCACACCATCAGTCTAAAACGTCGGAAACTATACATGCCTTATTTATAATGGGAAACTATACAGTGGTGACCCATACAGTCCACCATGTACGGTGAACATTTTGAAAACGTACAAATATCTTCTTATGAACCATGACTCCAATTGACTAGAAGTTTTGTTTGATGTGTAGGCCACACGTAGTTATGCTTGTTTGCTACCACAATAGCTATGGGAATAAGAGTGAATGCAATGAAGAGGTTATTGAAACGCAATACTCTGAGTTGGTGCATGTCAGTTTAGGCAGAGGTAGCTTTTTAAACCTCTTCAGCCATGCCCCAATTTGCCTATATTCAAAGTGATGCCATTTGCATCCCATTTGTCCCAAAATTCTGAAATTCATTAGATATGCCTTATTTCTCATGAGGAACAAAAAAACCTCAAGAACCTATAACGGGCGCCATATTGGATTTTTCTGTACAATAAAGATTAAGGAAACACGTTTTTTCGCTACTCCTCCTTCAATTCTGGTGCAATCTTCCCCAGAATTGGCACACATCATCGTCAGAGCAACCCTCACTCATGTATTCAACAGATTTTTTATTTTCACAACCGTTTGTCTGGTACAGCTCCTCAGCGCGCGCGTGCTCCACATTCTCACACACTCAGCCTTTCCCTTGACACACGCGCAAGCTTGGCGAGACGCATACACAACATTTCAGGCAATTGTGGGCTGACCAAGCCCCCACTCATTGCTTGGTCTTTAGCAAAGGCCCATGTGGATCTTGGTGGTATTGCATTTCCGATTTTGTATGCAATGGTAAAAAGTTCTCAAAATCCTGAAAGATTGATAGTATAGGCCAAGAGTAACTACCACACCACAAATGGCCCAATATCACCCATAAGTGACGCTACAGGCCAAAGATACAAGGCTTTCTGGAATGGGTAGGCTCACCAAGCCCCCACCCTTCACTCCTTGGCTTGAAATAAAAGCCCTTGTGGATCTTGATGGTATTGCATTTCAGATTTGGTATCCCATTGGTAAGTCTACAGCATGGATGTTTGTATACAGTGACAATTTGTGAAGAATATACATTTTTCAATGGTTCGCAATGTTTTGGAGGAATCCGCCATTGCTGCTTGCAGCTATATTTATTATTATTATTCTAGTTCCATGGGAGTCAATGGCAGCCCCTAGAACCCTTGGATAACTTTTTGTGAAATTTGGCACACTCATTAAGGACAGTTCCTTCTATACCTACACCAAGTTTCATGTATCCCATCAGACCACTCTAGCGCCACCAATGGGTCAAAGTTGGACTTGTGTTTACACACGCAACTTTTGAACCGTGTGACTGATTTTCAAAAATTAGGTACCATTGGATTCCCTGGATCAAGACGAGTTCAACGCACCCTATGACGTAAATTTCCGGTTATATAGATTTTCCGCTATTTCCGGTTGTATCAAAAACCTTTGAAAGCCTACTCCTCCTACAATTTTTGTCATATCTTCTTCAAAATGACCAGAGATGATCTTCAGACCAAGCCTCACAAAAGTTATCCCATGGCGTTTTGATTTTCTAAACCGTTTGTCCGGCACAGCCAATCAAAATCAGCAAAAAAGTAACCAAACAGGAACTTGGGTCAAATCTCAGCAAATCTTTGAGATATCAACACTAAACTTGGTATATCGGTGGACGACACTACAACATGTTACCATGTGCAAAGGCAACTTCATATCTCAAAAAATGATTGATATAAAGCAAATCGAATTTATCGCTAACGCTAAAATAATGCTTTACACATCCGCCGGTCAAAAACTGATACTTTGATTCAATCACAAGTTCATATGAAGACTCTTGAGAATGTTTAGTACACAAATCTGAGGAAAAGTTGACTGTAACATGAAAAGTCGATTTGTGGTGAATATTTGAAACATGCATGCTTTTCAAATTGCTAACGAAATTTTCAATGAAATGTCTCCCCTGCTCTTCAGCGCGCGCGTGCTCCACATTCTCACACACTCAGCCTTTCCCTTGACACACGCGCGGGCTTGGCGAGACGCATACACAACATTTCAGGAAATTGTGGACTGACCAAGCCCCCACTCATTCCTTGGCTTGAAGTGAAGGCCCTTGTGGATCTTGATAGTAATGCATTTTAGAAAAAGTTCTCAAAATCCTGAAACATTGATAGTATAGGCCAGGAGTAACTACCACACCACAAATGACGCACCATTATCCATAGGTGGCGCTACGGCCAAGCCCCAATTTTCCATTTACAAAGTGATGCCATTCGCATCCCATTTGTCCCAAAATTCTGAAATTCATTAGATATACCTTGTGTCTCATGAGGAACAAAAAAGCCTCAATAACCTATAACGGCCGCCATATTGGATTTTTTTGTACAATAAAGATTTAGGAAACACGTTTTTTTGCTACTTCTCCTACAATTTTTGTCCAATCTTCCCCAGAATTGGCAGGTATCATCGTCAGAGCAACCCTCACTGAATTCTTCAACAGATTTTTGAATTTCAAAACCGTTTGTCCGGTACAGCCAATCAAAATCGTCAACAAAGCAACCAAACAGGAAGTTGGATCAAATCTCAGCAAATCTTTGAAATATCACCACCAAACTTGGTGTGTCACGTGAAAGACACTACATCATGTTCCCATGTGAGAAGGCAAATTAATATCTTCAAAAATGATTGAAATAAAGGAAATCTAATTTATTTCTAACGCTAAAATAATGCTTTACACATTCCCCGGTGCAAAACTGATACTCTGATACAATCACAAGTTCATGAAGACTCTTGAGAATGTTTAGTACACAAATCTCAGAAAAAGTTGACTGTAACATGAAAAGTTGAAATTTGGTGAATATTTGAAAAATGCATGCTTGGCTTGTTAAGGAAATTTCCAATGAAATGTCTCCCCTGCTCCTCAGCGCGCGCGCTCCACATTCTCACACACTCAGCCTTTCCCTTGACACACGCGCAAGCTTGACGAGACGCATACACAACATTTCAGGCAATTGTGGGCTGACCAAGCCCCCACTCATTGCTTGGTCTTTAGCAAAGGCCCATGTGGATCTTGATGGTATTGCATTTCCGATTTTGTATGCAACGGTAAAAAGTTCTCAAAATCCTGAAACATTGATAGTATAGGCCAAGAGTAACTACCACACCACAAATGGCCCAATATCACCCATAAGTGACGCTACAGGCCACACCCTGATACACAAAGATACAAGGCTTTCTGGAATGGGTAGGCTCAACCAAGCCCCCTCCCTTCACTCCTTGGCTTGAAATAAAAGCCCTTGTGGATCTTGATGGTATTGCATTTCATATTTGGTATCCCATTGGTAAGTCTGCGGCATGGAATTTTACAGTGACTATTTGTAAAGAATATACATTTTTCAGTGGTTTGCAATGTTTGGAGGAATCCGCCATTGCTGCTTGCAGTTATATTTAGGATTCCTCCGTAAGGAGGAAACCTATTGTTATTGTTAGTTTTATTATTATTATTATTATTCTAGTTCCATGGGAGTCAATGGCAGCCCCTAGAACCCTTGGATAACTTTTTGTTAAATTTGGCACACTCATTAAGGACAGTTCCTTCTATACCTACACCAAGTTTCATGTATCCCATCAGACCACTCTAGCGCCACCAATGGGTCAAAGTTGGACTTGTGTTTACACACGCAACTTTTGAACCGTATGACTGATTTTCAAAAATGAGGTACCATTGGATTCCCTTGATCAAGACGAGTTCAACGCACCCTATGACGTCAATTTCCGGTTGTATAGATTTTCCGCCATTTCCGGTTGTATCAAAACCCTTTGAAAGCCTACTCCTCCTACAATTTTTGTCATATCTTCTTCAAAATGACCATAGATGATCTTCAGACCAAGCGTCACAAAAGTTATCCCATGGCGTTTTGATTTTCTAAACCGTTTGTCCGGCACAACCAATCAAAATCAGCAAAAAAGTAACCAAACAGGAACTTGGGTCAAATCTCAGCAAATCTTTGAGATATCAACACTAAACTTGGTATATCGGTGGACGACACTACAACATGTTACCATGTGCAAAGGCAACTTCATATCTCAAAAAATGATTGATATAAAGCAAATCGAATTTATCGCTAACGCTAAAATAATGCTTTACACAGTCGCCGGTCAAAAACTGATACTTTGATTCAATCACAAGTTCATATGAAGACTCTTGAGAATGTTTAGTACACAAATCTGAGGAAAAGTTGACTGTAACATGAAAAGTCGATTTTATGTGAATATTTGAAACATGCATGCTTGGCTAATTGCTAACGAAATTTTCAATGAAATGTCTCCCCTGCTCTTCAGCGCGCGCGTGCTCCACATTCTCACACACTCAGCTTTTCCCTTGACACACGCGCGGGCTTGGCGAGACGCATACACAACATTTCAGGCAATTGTGGGCTGACCAAGCCCCCACTCATTCCTTGGCTTGAAGTGAAGGCCCTTGTGGATCTTGATGGTAATGCATTTTAGAAAAAGTTCTCAAAATCCTGAAACATTGATAGTATAGGCCAGGAGTAACTACCACACCACAAATGACGCACCATTATCCATAGGTGGCGCTACGGCCAAGCCCCAATTTTCCATTTACAAAGTGATGCCATTCGCATCCCATTTGTCCCAAAATTCTGAAATTCATTAGATATGCCTTATTTCTCATGAGGAACAAAAAAGCCTCAATAACCTATAACGGCCGCCATATTGGATTTTTTGGGACAATAAAGATTTAGGAAACACGTTTTTTTGCTACTTCTCCTACAATTTTTGTCCAATCTTCCCCAGAATTGGCAGGTATCATCGTCAGAGCAACCCTCACTGAATTCTTCAACAGATTTTTGAATTTCAAAACCGTTTGTCCGGTACAGCCAATCAAAATCGTCAACAAAGCAACCAAACAGGAAGTTGGATCAAATCTCAGCAAATCTTTGAAATATCAACACCAAACTTGGTAAGATGACTCGGAACCCTCTTCTGAGGATGTCCAATCAATTTGGTGTCATGTGATCGTGTCATGTGATCGGCGTGGCCGCAGGAACCAAAAATGTGTTTTGGCCAATAACTGTTGATTTGTTTGCCTTTAGTTCATGAAAACTCTTGAGAATGTTTAGTACACAAATCTCAGAAAAAGTTGACTGTAAGATGAAAAGTTGAATTTTGGTGAATATTTGAAAAATGCATGCTTGGCTAATTGTTAAGGAAATTTCCAATGAAATGTCTCCCCTGCTCCTCAGCGCGCGCGCTCCACATTCTCACACACTCAGCCTTTCCCTTGACACACGCGCAAGCTTGACGAGACGCATACACAACATTTCAGGCAATTGTGGGCTGACCAAGCCCCCACTCATAGCTTGGTCTTTAGCAAAGGCCCATGTGGATCTTGATGGTATTGCATTTCCGATTTTGTATGCAATGGTAAAAAGTTCTCAAAATCCTGAAACATTGATAGTATAGGCCAAGAGTAACTACCACACCACAAATGGCCCAATATCACCCATAAGTGACGCTACAGGCCACGCCCTGATACACAAAGATACAAGGCTTTCTGGAATGGGTCGGCTCACCAAGCCCCCTCCCTTCACTCCTTGGCTTGAAATAAAAGCCCTTGTGGATCTTGATTGTATTGCATTTCAGATTTGGTATCCCATTGGTAAGTCTGCTGCATGGAATTTTACAGTGATAATTTTTAAAGAATATACATTTTTCAGTGGTTTGCAATGTTTGGAGGAATCCGCCATTGCTGCTTGCAGTTATATTTATTAGGATTCCTCCGTAAGGAGGAAACCTATTGTTATTGTTAGTTTTATTATTATTATTATTATTATTATTATTATTCTAGTTCCATGGGAGTCAATGGCAGCCCCTAGAACCCTTGGATAACTTTTTGTTAAATTTGGCACACTCATTAAGGACAGTTCCTTCTATACCTACACCAAGTTTCATGTATCCCATCAGACCACTCTAGCGCCACCAATGGGTCAAAGTTGGACTTGTGTTTACACACGCAACTTTTGAACCGTATGACCGATTTTCTAAAATGAGGTACCATTGGATTCCCTGGATCAAGACGAGTTCAACGCACCCTATGACGTCAATTTCCGGTTATATAGATTTTCCGCTATTTCCGGTTGTATCAAAAACCTTTGAAAGCCTACTCCTCCTACAATTTTTGTCATATCTTCTTCAAAATGACCAGAGATGATCTTCAGACCAAGCCTCACAAAAGTTATCCCATGGCGTTTTGATTTTCTAAACCGTTTGTCCGGCACAGCCAATCAAAATCAGCAAAAAAGCAACCAAACAGGAAGTTGGGTCAAATCTCAGCAAATCTTTGAGATATCAACACTAAACTTGGTGTATCGGTGGACGACACTACAACATGTTACCATGTGCAAAGGCAACTTCATATCTCAAAAAATGATTGATAAAAAGCTAATCGAATTTATCGCTCACGCTAAAATAATACTTTACACATCCGCCAGTAAAAAACTGATACTCTGATTCAATCACAAGTTCATATGAAGACTCTTGAGAATGTTTAGTACACAAATCTGAGAAAAGGTTGACTGTGAGATGAAAAGTAGATTTTTGGTGAATATTTGAAACATGCATGCTTGGCTAATTGCTAATGAAATTTTCAATTTAATGTCTCTCTCTGCTCCTCAGCGCGCGCGCTCCACATTCTCACACACTCAGCCTTTCCCTTGACACACGCGAGCTTGGCGAGACACACACACACACAACATTTTTTGAAAAAGTGGGTCGACCTTGGCTTGAAGCAATGTGTCTTAGTAGCTATTCTGTGGCTAGTTAGGCTAGTAGCATATTTCTATTTTCTTGGAAATATTTACTCACAAATGAAAAGTCACCCTTTGCTTTTCCATGTTTGTGTTCCAAATTCTCTCACACACATGCTGGCCCCTTGACACTATTCATTCTATTTTCTTCAAAATATTTACTCACAAATGCAATAGTTTAGCTTTGAAAATGTGCTGTAAGAGGAGAATAGTGTGCAAAAAATATATAGTTTGGAAAAATGTATCTGAGGATCATTTGTAATTTAGAAGACATTTTCAAGGGGTCTGAATACTTTTGTAAGGAAATGTATGTGTAGGAAACATGTCTGGCAAATTCATATTCCTATGGAATTTGCTGTCAGATTTTTTATAATTGGATTAAAGGTGTCAATAACTTTTGTTTAATTGTATTTACTAGTTTGATCATGTATTTTGTATGATTTGTTTTGGATAATGGAACCAGATATACGGGTTTGAAATAAGTATACGTTGGAAGGTGAACAGAAGGTTAGTACGTTGTTGACATCAAGAGAAGAACACCATTTTTTTGTGTGCAGAAGATTTTCGTTTACATTTGATCGTAAGTAATAAAAGCATACCTATTACAGCGGTAAACAACATGTGTTTAATTCGTATGATAACTTCAACATCATTTTATTCTGTTTTTGTTCTTGTTTAGTTGAGGTAGGGATTCGTCTTTGCTAGTAAACAGTAGGCTATGTATTTCAGCATAGCAAGCTATATATAACCTTTCTGCTTGTGTGAGACGGCGTATGGAATTAATGTTCTGTACGTGCCTGTACGGTTGGGTTATTCTATATTTCGTCATGTAATTGTGTTGTTTTAATGTGTGCCTTCCAAGTTTTTGTGACTGTACTTACAACCCAAATGTTTTGGTCGAAATGGTAGCTAACTAGCTTAGTTAGCTGCATAGTTACCTAGCATTAGGCAGAAGGCAATAAAGAGAGGCGATAGGAGCGATCGCTAGATGTTTGAGTAGTTAATTGTGTTCAGACAGTGATGAAACCAAACGATAGAAGTTTAACTTAGTTCGTGTGCGTTGATGAATACATAGTCAATGTTTCATTGACTTGTTCCAGTATCACTTTGTGACTCTGTACTGTGTTGTAGATATGTTGGCCTAATGTTAATGTCGAGAAAAGCAGAGATGGCCCTTCGACATGCGGTTAATACTATAAGTAAATGTACTTGCGGTATAGTTGGGTTAAATTGGCAGCGACAGTTGTGTGTAAATTGATGTGGGATCTTATAGTTAGTAATGTTCGTGGTAATTATTGTTTTCACTTGGTGATAGGTGGTGAAGTGTCTTGATCATTGTTCTGGGAGAACGGTCTTACAGATGTAACTTTACATGTGTCTGCACAGGTGATTGTGTAGGCTTCTAATGTTAGCATAGTCTTGCAGGGATTGACATTATTATGGTTTGTCTGCTTGTTTGGGACAAGTGTTTTTTTTGGTAGGGCAAGTGGAAAATAAATGTTCTTGCCCCACTGGACAAGGTAAAACTCAAACTAAATAAAATGCCATGTTACTTGCACTGGCCAGCGTGCAAATGTTGAGGATAGCCCACCGAAGTAGAGTTAGCCAATGTTTTAGCTAACTAATGTCAGTTTGCTAGTTGTATGTAACATTTCACTGGGTCTTGCAGCTGTTTGATTTACTGAAATAATTATGTAATGTTCTATTAGCCATTTCCTTAGTTTAGCAAGTCACAGTATTTTCAAGCTTTCATAGGTTAACTAAGAAGACACAGTAAATAATTCCTATTTTTATATAGACTTTAATAGTTTGCATATTTATTTTGTTTTAGACCACACAGACAAACAAACATATACAAACCCAAAGTTATTTTAGTAAAATAAATGAAGAATGCCTGTGCCTTGTTTAGTGTTCTTATCAACATTCTATGGTGACAACTAAACCCCAACCTTGAGTCAACAACACCCAAACTTCCCAACATGTGGTATGTTACATTGTATAGTGTTTGTAATGTTTTTTTGATGTGCTTTTAGATGCCACGATCCAGCAAGAAATCGACAGCAGCCAAGAAAAGGACAGCTGCAGAGGCCACTGTTGAGGTTTGACTTCCTTGTGAACAAAGCAAAACCAGCTTTTTTTACCCTCGTGCTGCCTTCGGGTCACATGACCCAAAGGTTCATAACGAACCATTGTTGTGTTTACCCAATTTTACCCAATACAAAAACAAATAAAAATAATTTTCTTTTAACCTTCGCAATGTGGGGGGTCTGAGACAGCCCAACGGTTAAAAGAAAATGCTTCACTTTGTTTTTGTATGCGGTAAAGTTGTCGCAATACGACGGTGGGTCACAATGACTGATGGGTCAGAACGACCCGAAGATAACACAAGGGTTAAGTGATAAGATTAATGTAGAAAAATGAATGTGAATGAGCGTTCTTAAGAACCTCATTGTTACAGACCTATGTTTGTAATTTTCCTAATTTAGTCAGTGTTTGTATAGTTGTGGTGGTGTGTTTTTTATTTTCTATTCTCCCCTCTTTCTTCCTATTCACTGCATGCAGGTACGGTGTAGTTGGTGTTTCCCAATCCTGTGACCGGCAATCAGCTGCCCACTTCCAACCAGCTGTTTAGTTTCACATGAAATTACCGGAGTCGTCTGTTGTTTGGCAACACAGTTGCTTCTTTACAGTTTTTCAGACAGACTTCTAGTTGAAATCATTGCTAATATTTTGGTAGAATGGTTTGCTACATAGTGCACTCCCTTACTACGCCAGTTATTTTGTTCATGTTGATATGCAGTATTGTGCTTTGTTAGTGTGTTTTTTTGTGGACTTACATTTAGTCATTTAGCAGACGCTCTTATCCAGAGCGACTTACAGTAAGTACAGGGACATTCCCTTGAGGCAAGTAGGGTGAAGTGCCTTGCTTAAGGACACAACGTCATTTAGCACGGCCGGGAATCAAACTGGCAACCTTTAGATTACTAGCCGCTTCCCTAACCGCTCAGCCACCTGACTCCCATGGACTTGCACATGGGGGCTTTAAAATTGGTAAACTGTTTAACATGGGCATATTCTCCATCACACACAGCGAACCTCTGGTAACACAGGAGGGAAGGAACGGGTGCCACCTCATGTATGTTTAGTCTAGGCTCTAGGTGTTTACTAGATCAGATACTTTTTTGGCATTTGCTTTTCTTAGGCATTGTTAAGCATTTATTGTTTTTCTGTTGTGACAATTGTGACAAACATCACTTTTAGTCACACAATTATCAATTAATGTTTCACGCATTGACATTCCCTCTTGTGTTAGGCAAAGAGGGTCATAACAGGTACTGACTAATGTTTGCATTAAGGGTTGGGGTTAAAGATGTATTTTCTGAAGTGAACTGTAGGGTCAATCAAAGTAAACAAACTAGTTTATCATTTAACAATGAGCAGAGACCTCATGTGATTTCCTTAATGCTTGTTTTTGCGAATGTTTAAATGCTAATTGATAGTGAAACAATTTTAATGTTGATGGCTATAGACACTGTCTGAATCATTTATTAATACATATGTCACTAATTTCATGTCATGCTATTGTCATTTAATGATATACTTGAAGGACTGTGTTCCTGTATTGACAAAATACAGACCATGACATTACATGGCCTTCCAAATGTTTTCCTGTTTTGTATTGTATAAAATGTAATTGTCTTAGGTTGCTGTCACTTATTTATGCACTACCATGTGTTTGAGAAGTCTTTACCTTTTTTCTGCCCCATAATTAAATAGCCATGTACTTTTGATGCCCAATATAAAAACGTGTTTGTTACTGCTAATAGCAGTAATGTACACTTGAGAAATATACCAATATAGCTTTATGAAGACTAGTCCTGCAGATGTGTAGTTATTATTCTTTAATATTGTTTTCCTGTTTTTCAGATGCGAAGGGAGAGCAGGCGGAAAGGTGATGCTGTTGCAGCATTACAGTCTGATTTTTCTCTATCCACTGATCCCCCTTCTACCCCTTGTGATATCCCACCTCCTTCTTCATCCCCCACCCCAAGCTTCACCTACTCTGATTTTCCTCCTCTTCCGACCTCTCAGTCATCTGTCTTTAGGCCCTGTGATTCTCTTTCACAGTCTGTGCCTCTGTCGAGATGTGAGACAGAGACCTCACATTCTCATTCACAGGCCAGTGATAACCAAACTGTTCCTCTTAAATCTGCAAGGTGTGCTCCACTACCACACCGTTCTGATGGTGACTCTCACCATGTAATAAACTCTGAACAAAACTCTGAACAAAACTCTGAACAAAACTCTGAACAAAACTCTGAACAAAACTCTGAACAAAACTCTGAACAAAACTCTGAACCGAACTTTGAAAATCTTGAACTAATACCTTCTGCAGTGTTACTGAGCACCATGTATCCAAGCTGTAATAACAGGTTTCTACAAGGAACTTTTCATCAAGGACATGTGATGTTTGGAGAAAATGCAGGTGTACAATGTCTGACAAACAGTTTAACAGCAATTTTGATGAATGAATTAAAAGATGTGTGCACATGGCAATGTAGTGACGTTGATAATATTCTTGTGAATGGAAACAAGCTTTACACATCAGTGCAGAACTGCAATCAGGTAAATGATACTCATCTATTGGTAAGTGATTTGCCAAAGTCTCTTGTGCTTCATCCTGTTGATTTTACAATAAATCTTGGACAAGCATTTAGTGGCATAGTAGGACTACATGATTATGATCCAGAGTTGGCAGATATGTCAATAAGCCTTTATGAAGCACTGCAGAGAGTATTACTAGGAGATGACAGCTGTTTTTTGACAATGAATAAAAGTACATGTGCCATTATTAAACACACCAGTGGTTACGCAGTGTTTGATTCCCACGCACGCAGCTATGATGGCCTTGTTCATCCAACAGGAAAAAGTGTTGTGTGTTTCTTTCAAACCTTTGAGGATATGTACAGTCAGCTCATTAACAGGCTTGCAAGTTCAATGAATGCCTTTGGAAAACCTTTTGAGGTAACTGGAATCAGCGTAATAATGAAATGTGAAGACGGACCCAACGTCAACACTAAACCAGTACACAGGTCTAGTAGACGGAAACGCAAAGTCAATGCCTTGAAACCACAAGTAACAACAGAGGTATTTGTTGATGTGAATATTCATGTTGCCGAGAGCACTTTTGAAACACAAACAGAGTGTGGTCATTCATTGCCATCACAAAATGAGAATGAGTTGTGTGAAAACAAAAGGCCTATCAATGCTACCAGTGATGAAATACTTTCGACAACAAAAAGTATTGATCTAACTGTAGACAAATACAATGAGTGTGTTGATAACACACTGAATGTTATAGACTGTAGGGCTAGTGCAACAACAGAAACAGAAAATATGTGTACAGACAGAATAAAAAATTTTGACTTGAATGTCACAACTTTGGACGATGTTGATGAAGTGTGTAAAAATACTGATGATGTTGTAGTTGGTGATGTGACACTGCCAACGTGGACGTTTTCTCCCTTAACATTTATGCATCAAACTGCGTTATGTTCACAGTTCGATTTGCAGAATGTAAATGATAACCATGATTCAACCATAATTCAACAATGCACAGTATTAAGTTTTCCATGTGAATCAAAAGCTATCAGAAAAGATGGAAACTGCTTGTTCCGGTCACTGGCTATGGCAATTTGCGGCAATGAAAGCCCTCACATGAAAATACGAAAAAATGTGGTAAGACACTTAATGAAAAATGAGGAAACATTTCAAAAGTATTTGACAACTGAATACACTTCTGTAGAACACTACATAAAGTCTTCACGAATGATGTATGCAAACACATGGGGCACTGAATTGGAAATTATAGGTGCAGCAGATCTGTTCCGTACTGACATTTACACATTTAATTCTGATCGCTGGAACATCTACAAAAGTCTTTCAAGAACAAGTGACAATGCCATATATTTGAATCATGTCAATGGGAATCATTATGAATTGGTAACTTGTGTAACGGATACACATTGTGAAGGTGCATGCGCATCATTGTGCCAAGCAAAAAAAGCAATGCCAAAGTGTAATGTAAATTTGAGGAAAAGGTTATCAACAACTGGTAAAATACAACAAAGTCAAGATAAAGCTGCCATTAAGAAGCAAAAATATCAGAATGATATTCAATTCCGACAAAATTGCAAAATGTTGCAACAAAAATTATATGCAACGGATGATCAATTCAGAAAAACAAAATTGCAGTCCAGCCAAGATCAGTACAGAACAGATGAGGACTTTCAAACTAAAGTTAAAGAATACAGTCAAAGGAAATACAAATGTGATGAAGACTTTCAAACTAAAGTTAAGGAATACAGTCAAAGGAAATACAAATGTGATGAAGACTTTCAAACTAAAGTTAAAGAATACAGTCAAAGGAAATACAAATGTGATGAAGACTTTCAAACTAAAGTTAAAGAATACAGTCAAAGGAAATACAAATGTGATGAAGACTTTCAAACTAAAGTTAAAGAATACAGTCAAAGGAAATACAAGTGTGATGCAGATTTTAAAAAGAAAGTTAAAGAATTTAGCAAGAATAAATACAAATGTGATGCAGACTTTCAAAGCAGTGTAAAAACACAAGGCATGCAAACATATATTTATAAGAAAAATCAGACATATTCCATGGATTTTGTCATCGAATCTTTTAGAAAAAATGTCAAAACAGGCCCTCAATTTGTTTGCTCAGTTTGTCATCGCCAGCTTTTTCGAAAGCAAGTCATTGAATGTAAACATGATACGTACACAACCAGTCTAACTGTTGTTGCTTTGGTTAAAAAGTGCATTACAGAAACATATTTACAGACATGTAATGAAGAATGTGATGATAACTGCACTGCTCATATTCAATCATCTAAGTTGTGGATATGTCACACATGTCACCATAAAATATGTGCTGGTAGAATGCCTGAACAAAGTGTAGCCAATAATTTGCATTTGGAAGCCATTCCTTCTCAGCTACAGTGCTTAAATTCTCTTGAGCAACACTTAATAGCGAAACATATTCCTTTTATGAAACTTTTGGCATTACCAAAAGGTGGACAAAATGGTTGTCATGGACCTGTCGTGTGTGTTCCATCTAATGTCAATCAAGTAACAAACATGCTTCCAAGAAATGATGGAAATGATTTAATGTTACGAATTAAACTGAAACGCAAATTAACATACAAGGGGCATTATGAATATAAACATGTACATACAAACCATGTCTATAATGCCTTAGAGTACTTAAAGTTAAATAACAAATGGTATCATGACATTAGCATCAATAAAGAATGGGTTAACCCTCTGGACAAAATAGACGATGTGCAAGTCAGTCATCATCAACAAAATGTCATCAGTGACACACTCCAAAATGCGGAAAATACTGATCATAGACATATGGAAATTTGCAATAATAATAACACAACATCTCAAGTTGACACAACTGTTGGAGATGTAAATAAAAACAGTGAAATATGTATTACTGCTGTGCCAAATGACATGGTTAGTGAACCAATGCAAACAACAAGCGTTGCTAATGAAAGAAAAAAGAACACAACGGAAAATGATTCAGAAAGTGATGATCCTGAAGAAGAGTTGACATACACTGAACAAACACATGGAATGTTTCTAGACACATGTTTACAACCAGTAGATATTGCTCAAGAAGTGTTGGATCAACATTTTGACTCTGTGTTATCAGTTGCCCCTGCTGAGAATAATCACCCCATTAAACTGTTAGAAGATGCTACAAATGAAGGAAAATGTTTTCCTATGTTATATCCAACGGGAGCTCCTACTTTTCATGACCATCGCAAAGAAAAAATAACCCTGGCAAAATATTTAAACACGCGTCTACTAAATGCTGATGGCAGATTTGCTAAAAACACAGACTTTATATTCTATGCGCAGTACATATCAGAGGTGCAACAAGTTTTGTCAAATGTATCAATTGCCATGCGCAAAGGTTTAGGCACTGAATTGCCGTACAAAGAGCAACCCAATTTTCTAACTGATGCAGAATCTTTAAAACGAGTGTTAAAAAATGACGAAGGTTACAAGTTTTTACGACCTATACGTGGAACACCCCCCTTTTGGCAATCTGCACAAAAAGATCTGTTTGCTATGATACGCCAACTCGGAATCCCCACATGGTTTTGTTCGTTTTCCTCAGCTGACATGCGCTGGCCTGAAATGATAACAACACTCAGTCATGAACAAAATAAAAAGGTTCCTACAGATGAACTGACTTGGTCAGAGAAATGTGCCTTGTTGAAACAAAACCCAGTTACAGCTGCAAGAATGTTTGACCACAGATGGCACAGTTTCTTGAAAGATGTGATCATGTCTCCAGCTGCTCCTATTGGAAAAATATCGGACTACTTTTACCGTGTAGAATTTCAAAACAGAGGCTCCCCTCATTGTCATTGCTTGTTCTGGGTGGAATCAGCCCCTCAAATTGACAAAGACCCTGATGATAAGGTTGTAGACTTTATTGACAAATATGTATCTTGTGAACTGCCATCATCCGACGATGAAGAAATGTGTGAGATTGTCAACACAGTGCAAAAGCATAGCACTAAGCACTCAAAAACCTGTAGGAAAAAGAAAACTGAATGTCGGTTTAACTTCCCACGACCCCCATCTTGTCGAACATTTATTGATCGTATTGTCAAACCTGCACAAAATCAATGCAATACAGAACAATCACATCAACCAATGACTGAGGAAGATGAATTGAGAAAACTGATGACACCAGACATGGCTGAAAAGATTTTGAAAATGGTCAGAACAACTTTACTAAATAGTGATCAAACATTTGAATCGCCAGAGGAACTCTTTGAAAGCATCGGAATTTCACAATTGCTTTTTGAAATTGCAAATTCACAACTAACCAATAAAACCAACGTTGTTTTAAAAAGAAAGCCCGGTGACATTTGGATTAACCAATTTAACAAAGACCTGTTACGAGCTTGGAATGCCAATATGGATATTCAGTACATTGTGGATGCATATTCTTGTGTAGTGTACATTATTTCTTATATATCCAAAGCAGAGAGAGAAATGGGATTGTTACTAGATTGTGCACAAAAAGAAGGAACTAAAGGCAATCTGGATGCCAAAGCTGCATTCAAATCACTTGGCAGTGTTTACCTTCATAATAGAGAAGTGTCTGCACAAGAAGCAGTATACAGACTGACTGGAATGCATTTAAAGGAATGCTCACGCAAAGTAACTTTCATACCAACAGGAGAACACCCTATGCGCATGAGTTTACCTTTGAGTGTATTGCAAGACAGAAAACTAAATGACAACAATGAACAAAACACTATATGGATGACAAGTGTAATAGAGAGGTATAAACATAGACCACAATCACCACCGTTCCAAAATATGTGCCTTGCCACGTTTTGCTCAGAATATCGAGTCTTGAGTCAAAGTGAAGTCCCAGCTAATCCAAGCGAATCTGTCATTCAACTTCAGGACAAATATGGTTACATTAAAAAAAGGTTGCGCACAGAACCAGCTGTTATTAGATATGCAAGACTGTCACCCACAAAAGATCCAGAAAAATACCATCATAGCCAGCTCCAATTGTTTTTGCCCCACTATGAAGACTGTCAATTGAAACCACATCCTTTTGTATCATTCGAAGAGTTTTACAATGTTGGAATTGTACGTGATTTCAGTGATAACATAGACACAGTTAAAGAAATTATTGAGAATAATAGGTCTTTGTATGAACAAAATTCTGACAAACTAGATGATGCTCAACTTGTCATGGAACAACAGGGTGATTTGGTTGATGCATGGGCACATATTTGTCCGCAATCTGAAATGGAACGGCTTCAGTGTTTACAATCACAGGACATAATTCATGATGAAAATGATTTACAGCCCATTTCTGAAAATATTCCAGACTTGACAGAAACTGTGCCTATGACGGGTAACATAGAAGTTAGAAAAACATTTATGACTAAAGAAGCAGCATGGGACATAATGAGATCTTTAAATGATGAGCAAGCGCGCATATTTTACAAACTACGTCAGTGGAGTTTAGAAACAGTATGGGGACAAAAACCACAACCAATACACCTTTTTGTCACTGGTGGAGCAGGTACAGGAAAAAGCCATTTGATAAAAGCCATACATTATGAGTTGTCACAAATTCTAGTGCAACTATGCACAAACCCTGATGACACTACAGTGCTATTAACAGCTCCTACAGGCGTTGCCGCATATAACATTAATGCTGCTACAATACACAATACTTTTTGTATTGGCACAGATGTGCGATTACCTTACCAGCCGTTAGGTGAGGAAAAGATCAACTCTTTACGAGCAAAACTTTCCAATTTGCAATTACTGATCATCGATGAAATATCAATGGTAGACACCAGACTGTTTGCATACATTCACGGAAGACTAAGACAAATAAAACAGTGCGGAGATCATTCTTTGTTTGGAAAAGTTAGCATTGTTGCGGTTGGAGATTTTTACCAGTTACCACCTGTTAAAGGGAAACCTCTGTACAGTGATATGCCAGGACTAAACATTTGGAACGATCACTTTGAAATTGCAAATTTGACACAAGTTGTGAGACAAAAAGATTCTACTTTTGCTGAGCTGCTGAATCGCATACGTGTCCATGAAAAATCAACTCCTATGTTGCCTGCAGACGTTGAGATATTGAAACAATGCGAAACAGGAGGAGTCTTGAATGTATTGCACATTTTTGCAACAAATAAACAGGTTTGCTATTATAACTCTGAAATGCTCAATTCAATTTGCCCAAATGCTATAACTATTGAAGCACAAGACTTTGAGCGAAATCCAAAAACAGGACGTATGGAAAGAAAGAATGGCCACCACAGCAAAGTTTTTAATACCTGTCTTAAGCCAAGTGTCAATGTGGGAATACAAGCTCGCATCATGCTGACTAAAAACATTGATGTTTTAGATGGACATGTTAATGGTGCTTTCGGGACAGTTTTCCAAATCATGTTTGATACAGACAAATACTTTCCCTCTTTAATACATGTTGAATTTGATGATGGCAAAATTGGACAACTGCAAAGAGCTAAAATAACTACACCAAACAATACTCATCAAAACATCACAATCATTAAACCCGTAGAAGACAGAGTCTCAAACAATGGTGGAATACGGCGGCAGTACCCATTACAATTAACCTGGGCTTGTACCGTACACAAAGTTCAAGGTTTAACAGTTAACAGTGCAGTGGTAAACTTGAAAAAAATATTTTCACCAGGACAAGCTTACGTCGCTTTAAGTCGTGTCTCTTCTCTGTCAGGCTTAGTAATTGAAGACTTGAAAGAGTCAAAGATTTATTGCAACAGTAATATCAAAGATGTTCTTGCAACAATGCCAACATTCATCTCCAAAAACTCACCTTCAACCACTCCATTATTCACAATTGCTTTTCATAACATTCAAAGTCTCAATGCACATTTTAAAAACATGCAAGCAAACAACAGTATTTTGAAATCACAATGCATTTGTGTTGCTGAAACATGGCTTCAACCAAACTTTCCAACTGAACATTTACTTTTACCTAACTTCACGTTTTACAACAACACACGTTTCAATTGTTACAGTCCAATAAACAGTTTCACCAAGACTTTAAAACTTCAGGCAAATGGTGGTGTTGGAATATATTGTCAAACAGATCAAAACATTGAAGTAAACACACCATGTAATACAAATCTGGAATCATTAGTCTTCCACGTTCCACAGTTTCAATTAATCGCTGCAGTTCTATACAGGCCCCAAACATACCAAGTTGACATATTTAAAGAAAATCTATTACATCTTATTGCTGAAATTAACACATTTCCAGGAGCTAAAATGATCATGGGAGACTTTAATGAAAATCTGCTTACTTCTAAAACAATACAAACTGTTTTTGAACAACACCATTACATTCAATTAGTTGACTTTTCAACCACTGATGCTAACACAATAATAGATCATGTATACACAAAAGATGTCCAATTTCAAATATCGCTTGAATTGTTGTCAACATATTACAGTCATCATAATGCTGTACTAATTCACATAAATTAACTACACTTTAATGAATGTTAAAACAAAAGTCATAGCTTAAGTAAATCAACGTAGTATACACATTAACTAATATATTTTCAAACACACTATTTGTACAGCAGGTGAGAAATAAATTATATCATATTAAATAATGAATTTCCATATTTTTCTGTTAATTTATGAAAAAACACTTCAAGGACTTATATGACATTAACATGTCAACATGTAACAGGTAACTTGTGCTTTGTATATTATAAGCTTCATGTATTGTACAATGTTATGACACTTATTTGTATGAAATTACTAAATGTTAAAGTGCTATAACAACATGTTTTGTAGTCTTGTTGATATTTAAATATCATTCTGTAATTTTCTCTCCCAGCCTTCTGGCAGCACACACACACACACACACACACACACACACACACACACACACACACACACACACACACACACACACACACACACACACACACACAATGCTGTGCAATACTTTTCTCATCAGCACACTAATCCTTGTGCTTTAAAATGTTGGACTACATTCAACCACCCAACATCTGAAACCTCAAGTACCACATCAGGTAATGTAAATGACACATTTCATATGTTTTTACTGTAATAAAGCTTACGTTACACACCACACTCATACAATTTTCATGTTTGCTTTTCAGCAATCACCTCAAACCTTCAAGCCATGTGGACCTATCACTGCTTCCATCATTCATCAACCTTGGTTTGGCAAGACTAAAGCAACTTCAATTAAAAGGTAGTTAATTACTTACTTACAATCGTATTCTTTCTGGGGCAAACATTTATTTTCTTTCTATATTGTTTCACTGCATTAAAATATATATTTACGTATCACTAAAGGAGCCTTGTCCAGATACCAAACACAGCATTGAAATCTTCTTGCTGAATCCTTATGCTTTGAAATGGTGGATTTCATTAAACCAGCCAACTACTGAAAACTCTCCCACCACCACTACTACATCAAGTAAAGTATATTATACATTTACCAAGTTTTTATTGTAATAAAGGTCACATTGTAAACATGATTCTCTTAAAATCTTAATGTTATGCTTTTCAGCTACCCACTTCAGGCCTTTAAACCTTGTGGAAGTACCAATGGTTTCATCATTCAGCAATTTCAGTCTGGAAACACTAAAACACCTGCACTAAAAAGTATGCTTTTATACCTACCTACTTACAATTAACAATTAGTCTCTCTTGGGGCAAAATGTCTGTTCTACCTAAATTGTTTTACTGCATCAACTAAATATTTATGTATAATTACAGGAGCCTAGTCCAGATTTCAACCAAGCATTGAGATATTCTCGCTGAATACCCTGAGAAACTACTATTACTATACTGACAACTAAGATGTCTCCTGAACGCTGGCTGATAAGACCCTACTCCTTCCTACCTTGTGGTAAATATATTTATAATTAATTTTTCTTTGGATTTCACAATACATACACTGTAAACATATTAACATGAAGACAAAACATGTAGTTACAGCATAATAGTACCTAGTAATCCTATACACAAAATATTGTACAGTACAACATGTACAACATATATATTTCAACAAACACATAATCACATATGTGCTTAAAATAATTCACCTATACACTGCTTACTGTCAATAACATATTTGTAACACATGCAAATGTCACAAATGCACCTTTTAATGTTTCATTTATTCAATATTTTGTTTATATACATATACATGTTTGTCTATTTTGTGTTTCCACACAGGCTAACTACAATTATCTAAAATGTGAAGCATAACTCAATGAAAACTCTGGACCACTGGATACAACATCAACAACTGGATGTACAGATATCAAAGAAGTCTGTGGCTGCCTGAAATTTCACAATGGACCATGTGTTTTAAATCCACCCTACTTAACAACCTTCTAATTCATAACAATCCAAAGTCACACATGAGAATTGTATTGCACTCAATATTACACATTACACGATTGCAGCATACAGTACATCACATTTTGTATTATATTGTGTCAGCATAGAATATGTAGAAAGACACACATTACACAAATTTAACACTGCAAATACATTCCACAATCATTGCACAATTTTTCCCCACTTTTGTTCTCATTTACATTTTACTATAATACATGTGTTTCTGCATTTGTGCATATTTCGTTTCTTGTTACCGTAGCTATATATACAACAAGCTACCTTAAAAGAAATGACATATGAAATGTTTCTATTTCTGAATTCCCACTTAAACATTTTTAACACCACTTCCCTTACTTAATATTGATAACAGTTTTCAATGCAATTTTCTTTGTTAATATGTCAAATTTATACCTTTACCAAATAAAATACTTGTATTCTTACACAACTGCCTCTTGCCCCCTATTTCAAAAACTAATTCAATTACTAGACATGAGGCAAGGGAAAGCCCTTCACTCTGCTTAACAGTATGTTTTTTTTTGTATATGTCAGATTTTCCAACTAAACAACTCAATTCCACTAACCAGTTCCCTTATTGATAAACTGGTAAAACACAGGCTTAACAGTTTCTTATTGTATTTTTTCTCTTTTTAGTTATCAGTGAAATATAGATTTGCAAAGTTACTAGCTCTGTGCACAAGTGTAGTAACGAACATCTGCTGTAGCCAGTGATGGCAAAAATAGCCAGTCATGCCAATAAAATGTTGGCAAATCAGTTTCCGGTTTCCTTGAGGCAATCACCCGCGTCGCCAAAAATGTCCAGTTTTAGTTGATGTCTCCAAGACCTGCTTAAAATAAGCATCAGTGATGTCCATTGAATTGTAAATGCCTGGTCCCTGCTCCAGAAAGCAAGCAAAACAAGGGATTCAAACTCTACATATTGAGTTATCTGCACAACTATGAAATTAAGTAGTTTAATGTGATGTGCCGGCCAGCTAGCAAATAAGCTAGTTACTGACGTGTTTATTTTTAGTGTAATATAGAAGCTTGTTTTTCTTCATTTTACACGCAAACTATCCGTTTATATGTATTATCATCTGTATTTCTGTCATTCTCAGTTTCTAATAAAAATCAGGACGAGTCGTGGTCAGGGCATTGTGCTACAGCTCCATAAAAAAGCTGAGAAACCTCACTGTTTGAGTGTATGGTGAAGTTAGGATTGATAACGACACGCAGCTGTACCTGTTGTTCCCCCCAACTGATCCGGGAATCTCAGCTAGGATCAAGGCCTGCCTCACAGACATCTCCACCTGGATGACCAAGCACCACCTCCAGCTGAACCTAGCCAAAACAGAACTTCTCATCATCCCGGCCAAACCCTCCATCTTCCACAATATGTCAATAACCCTGATATGTTCATCCTCTGCCAGGAACCTCAGGGTTCCCATGGATGACGAGCTCTCCCTCACAGTTTACAATGCTGCAGTCTCCCCTGGTCGTGTAGATTCACCCTCTACAACTTCTGTAAGATCAGGGGATACCTGTCTGAGCATTCCACCCAGCTGCTAGTCCAAGCACTTGTTCTCTCCAAGTTGAACTACTGCAACTCACTGCTCGCCACTCTCCCAGCATGCGCAACACGCCCTCTCTAGAGAATTCAGAACGCAGCAGCCCGCCTGGTCTTCAATCTACCCAGACGCTCCCATGTTACCCGGCTCCTCATCTTTCTCCACTGGCTACCCATCACAGCCCGTATCAGATTCAAGACCCTGGTACTGACCTTCCGAGTGCTGAACGGGACTGCACTTGACTACATCAAGTCTCTCCTCCAGCCTTACACCCCCACCTGCCACCTACAGTCTTCTTCTGACAACCACCTGGTGGTCCCACCGCTCAAGACCGTCTTGGTCCCAACACAAGCTCTTCTCCTGTCTGGCCCCCAGTGGTGAAATCAACTCCCCACCTCCATCAGAGACACTGACTGTCTCACCACCTTCAAGAAAAGGCTCAAGACACTTGTTTCTGATTCCACTCATGGAAGTTCTATGTTCCACACAAAAGAACACTCTGATGTCTTCGGGAGACAAAGCAAACAATTTTAGTCCAAAGAAGTTAGTAAAATGATACATTTAAAGCTGCTGTCTTAGCGACTCTAATTCCCTCAACATATCTTCATACTGCTCCCAATCCAGACATACAGTACCGCTGACCCCAGAGTCGTGGTCAACAACAATCAAGACCATAAAATGTTGCTCAATGTCCTCCTCTGGCTCTGCTGGGTCAGGTTCTGGACTTTGTGGTCAAGATCAACGCTCCCAAACACCAGCATGTGACTTATTGGTATTGGTACTTATTGGTATTCCACTTAAATAACAAAGGAACAGAGCCTGCTGCAAAAACCCGTCTACCCTTAGCAGTAGTGATGATTTCATGGTCTTGGAAATGTCAACTCCATACCTTGATGTGTGGGGTCACCAGAATTCCACCCTCCTTATTTTGTGCAGCCACAGTGAACAAAGGCAGGTGTCTTTTGAGAAACAATGGAAGGGCAAATGGCTGTTATAACGACCAACCCACAGTAGCTTGAAACTTAAATGAGTCACGTACATTATATTTCTTTTTACTTAATTTTTTCCATACAACAGCACCACTCATCTTGTTGTTTGTTCCCAGATTGAGACAGTAACCAAAAACTGATTTGCCAATTTCTGGCTACACCAAAAGTTTGTCACTACGCTTGTGCACTGAGCTAATTCTAAACCAAGTGTTATTAGTTTTCAATTATACACTTACACACGCGCAAGCTTGGCGAGACGCATACACAACATTTCAGGCAATTGTGGGTTGACCAAGCCCCCACTCATTGCTTGGTCTTTAGCAAAGGCCCGTGTGGATCTTGGTGGTATTGCATTTCCGATTTTGTATGCAATGGTAAAAAGTTCTCAAAATCCTGAAACATTGATAGTATAGGCCAAGAGTAACTACCACACCACAAATGGCCCAATATCACCCATAAGTGACGCTACAGGCCACGCCCTGATACACAAAAGATACAAGGCTTTCTGGAATGGGTAGGCTCACCAAGCCCCCTCCCTTCAATCCTTGGCTTGAAATAAAAGCCCTTGTGGATCTTGATGGTATTGCATTTCAGATTTGCTATCCCATTGGTAAGTCTGCAGCATGGAATTTTACAGTGACAATTTGTAAAGAATATACATTTTTCAGTGGTTTGCAATGTTTGGAGGAATCCGCCATTGCTGCTTGCAGTTATATTTAGGATTCCTCCGTAAGGAGGAAACCTATTGTTATTGTTAGTTTTATTATTATTATTATTATTATTATTATTATTATTCTAGTTCCATGGGAGTCAATGGCAGCCCCTAGAACCCTTGGATAACTTTTTGTTAAATTTGGCACACTCATTAAGGACAGTTCCTTCTATACCTACACCAAGTTTCATGTATCCCATCAGACCACTCTAGCGCCACCAATGGGTCAAAGTTGGACTTGTGTTTACACACGCAACTTTTGAACCGTATGACTGATTTACAAAAATGAGGTACCATTGGATTCCCTGGATGAAGACGAGTTCAACGCACCCTATGACGTCAATTTCCGGTTGTATAGATTTTCCGCTATTTCCGGTTGTATCAAAAACCTTTGAAAGCCTACTCCTCCTACAATTATTGTCATATCTTCTTCAAAATGACCATAGATGATCTTCAGACCAAGCCTCACAAAAGTTATCCCATGGCGTTTTGATTTTCTAAACCGTTTGTCCGGCACAACCAATCAAAATCAGCAAAAAAGTAACCAAACAGGAACTTGGGTCAAATCTCAGCAAATCTTTGAGATATCAACACTAAACTTGGTATATCGGTGGACGACACTACAACATGTTACCATGTGCAAAGGCAACTTCATATCTCAAAAGATGATTGATATAAAGCAAATCGAATTTATCGCTAACGCTAAAATAATGCTTTACACATCCGCCGGTCAAAAACTGATACTTTGATTCAATCACAAGTTCATATGAAGACTCTTGAGAATGTTTAGTACACAAATCTGAGGAAAAGTTGACTGTAACATGAAAAGTCGATTTTATGTGAATATTTGAAACATGCATGCTTGGCTAATTGCTAACGAAATTTTCAATGAAATGTCTCCCCTGCTCTTCAGCGCGCGCGTGCTCCACATTCTCACACACTCAGCCTTTCCCTTGACACACGCGCGGGCTTGGCGAGACGCATACACAACATTTCAGGCAATTGTGGGCTGACCAAGCCCCCACTCATTCCTTGGCTTGAAGTGAAGGCCCTTGTGGATCTTGATGGTAATGCATTTTAGAAAAAGTTCTCAAAATCCTGAAACATTGATAGTATAGGCCAGGAGTAACTACCACACCACAAATGACGCACCATTATCCATAGGTGGCGCTACGGCCAAGCCCCAATTTTCCATTTACAAAGTGATGCCATTCGCATCCCATTTGTCCCAAAATTCTGAAATTCATTAGATATGCCTTATTTCTCATGAGGAACAAACAAGCCTCAATAACCTATAACGGCCGCCATATTGGATGTTTTTGTACAATAAAGATTTAGGAAACACGTTTTTTTGCTACTTCTCCTACAATTCTTGTCCAATCTTCCCCAGAATTGGCAGGTATCATCGTCAGAGCAACCCTCACTGAATTCTTTAACAGATTTTTGAATTTCAAAACCGTTTGTCCGGTACAGCCAATCAAAATCGTCAACAAAGCAACCAAACAGGAAGTTGGATCAAATCTCAGCAAATCTTTGAAATATCAACACCAAACTTGGTAAGATGACTCGGAACCGTCTTCTGAGGATGTCCAATCAATTTGGTGTCATGTGATCGTGTCATGTGATCGGCGTGGCCGCAGGAACCAAAAATGTTTTTTGGCCAATAACTGTTGATTTGTTTGCCTTTAGTTCATGAAAACTCTTGAGAATGTTTAGTACACAAATCTCAGAAAAAGTTGACTGTAAGATGAAAAGTTGAATTTTGGGGAATATTTGAAAAATGCATGCTTGGCTAATTGTTAAGGAAATTTCCAATGAAACGTCTCCCTCTGCTCCTCAGCGCGCGCGCTACACATTCTCACACACTCAGCCTTTCCCTTGACACACGCGCAAGCTTGACGAGACGCATACACAACATTTCAGGCAATTGTGGGCTGACCAAGCCCCCACTCATTGCTTGGTCTTTAGCAAAGGCCCATGTGGATCTTGATGGTATTGCATTTCCGATTTTGTATGCAATGGTAAAAGTTCTCAAAATCCTGAAACATTTATAGTATAGGCCAAGAGTAACTACCACACCACAAATGGCCCAATATCACCCATAAGTGACGCTACAGGCCACGCCCTGATACACAAAGATACAAGGCTTTCTGGAATGGGTAGGCTCAACCAAGCCCCCTCCCTTCACTCCTTGGCTTTAAATAAAAGCCCTTGTGGATCTTGATGGTATTGCATTTCATATTTGGTATCCCATTGGTAAGTCTGCGGCATGGAATTTTACAGTGACTATTTGTAAAGAATATACATTTTTCAGTGGTTTGCAATGTTTGGAGGAATCCGCCATTGCTGCTTGCAGTTATATTTATTATTATTATTATTCTAGTTCCATGGGAGTCAATGGCAGCCCCTAGAACCCTTGGATAACTTTTTGTTAAATTTGGCACACTCATTAAGGACAGTTCCTTCTATACCTACACCAAGTTTCATGTATCCCATCAGACCACTCTAGCGCCACCAATGGGTCAAAGTTGGACTTGTGTTTACACACGCAACTTTTGAACCGTATGACTTATTTTCAAAAATGAGGTACCGTTGGATTCCCTGGATCAAGACGAGTTCAACGCACCCTATGACGTCAATTTCCGGTTATATAGATTTTCCACCATTTCCGGTTTTATCAAAAACCTTTGAAAGCCTACTCCTCCTACAATTTTTGTCATATCTTCTTCAAAATGACCATAGATGATCTTCAGACCAAGCCTCACAAAAGTTATCCCATGGCGTTTTGATTTTCTAAACCGTTTGTCCGGCACAGCCAATCAAATTCAGCAAAAAAGCAACCAAACAGGAACTTGGGTCAAATCTCAGCAAATCTTTGAGATATCAACACGTAACTTGATATGTCACAAGAAAGACACTACAACATGTTACCATGTGCAAAGGCAACTTCATATCTCAAAAAATGATTGATATAAAGCAAATCGAATTTATCGCTAACGCTAAAATAATGCTTTACACATCCGCCGGTCAAAAACTGATACTTTGATTCAATCACAAGTTCATATGAAGACTCTTGAGAATGTTTAGTACACAAATCTGAGGAAAAGTTGACTGTAACATGAAAAGTCGATTTTATGTGAATATTTGAAACATGCATGCTTGGCTAATTGCTAACGAAATTTTCAATGAAATGTCTCCCCTGCTCTTCAGCGCGCGCGAGCTCCACATTCTCACACACTCAGTCTTTCCCTTGACACACGCGCGGGCTTGGCGAGACGCATACACAACATTTCAGGCAATTGTGGGCTGACCAAGCCCCCACTCATTCCTTGGCTTGAAGTGAAGGCCCTTGTGGATCTTGATGGTAATGCATTTTAGAAAAAGTTCTCAAAATCCTGAAACATTGATAGTATAGGCCAGGAGTAACTACCACACCACAAATGACACACCATTATCCATAGGTGGCGCTACGGCCAAGCCCCAATTGTCCATTTACAAAGTGATGCCATTCGCATCCATTTTGTCCCAAAATTCTGAAATTCATTAGATATGCCTTATTTCTCATGAGGAACAAAAAATCCTCAATAACCTATAACGGCCGCCATATTGGATTTTTTTGTACAATAAAGATTTAGGAAACACGTTTTTTCGCTACTTCTCCTACAATTTTTGTCCAATCTTCCCCAGAATTGGCAGGTATCATCGTCAGAGCAACCCTCACTGAATTCTTCAACAGATTTTTGAATTTCAAAACCGTTTGTCCGGTACAGCCAATCAAAATCGTCAACAAAGCAACCAAACAGGAAGTTGGATCAAATCTCAGCAAATCTTTGAAATATCACCACCAAACTTGGTGTGTCACGTGAAAGACACTACATCATGTTCCCATGTGAGAAGGCAAATTAATATCTTAAAAAATGATTGAAATAAAGGAAATCTAATTTATTTCTATCTAACGCTAAAATAATGCTTTACACATCCACCAGTCAAAAAACTCTGATTCAATCACATGTTCATAAAGACTCTTGAGAATGTTTAGTACACAAATCTCAGAAAAAGTTGACTGTAACATGAAAAGTTGAAATTTGGTGAATATTTGAAAAATGCATGCTTGGCTTGTTAAGGAAATTTCCAATGAAATGTCTCCCCTGCTCCTCAGCGCGCGCGCTCCACATTCTCACACACTCAGCCTTTCCCTTGACACACGCGCAAGCTTGACGAGACGCATACACAACATTTCAGGCAATTGTGGGCTGACCAAGCCCCCACTCATTGCTTGGTCTTTAGCAAAGGCCCATGTGGATCTTGATGGTATTGCATTTCCGATTTTGTATGCAACGGTAAAAAGTTCTCAAAATCCTGAAACATTGATAGTATAGGCCAAGAGTAACTACCACACCACAAATGGCCCAATATCACCCATAAGTGACGCTACAGGCCACACCCTGATACACAAAGATACAAGGCTTTCTGGAATGGGTAGGCTCAACCAAGCCCCCTCCCTTCACTCCTTGGCTTGAAATAAAAGCCCTTGTGGATCTTGATGGTATTGCATTTCATATTTGGTATCCCATTGGTAAGTCTGCGGCATGGAATTTTACAGTGACTATTTGTAAAGAATATACATTTTTCAGTGGTTTGCAATGTTTGGAGGAATCCGCCATTGCTGCTTGCAGTTATATTTATTATTATTAGGATTCCTCCGTAAGGAGGAAACCTATTGTTATTGTTAGTTTTATTATTATTATTATTAGGATTCCTCCGTAAGGAGGAAACCTATTGTTATTGTTAGTTTTATTATTATTATTATTATTATTATTATTATTATTATTATTATTCTAGTTCCATGGGAGTCAATGGCAGCCCCTAGAACCCTTGGATAACTTTTTGTTAAATTTGGCACACTCATTAAGGACAGTTCCTTCTATACCTACACCAAGTTTCATGTATCCCATCAGACCACTCTAGCGCCACCAATGGGTCAAAGTTGGACTTGTGTTTACACACGCAACTTTTGAACCGTATGACTGATTTACAAAAATGAGGTACCATTGGATTCCCTGGATGAAGACGAGTTCAACGCACCCTATGACGTCAATTTCCGGTTGTATAGATTTTCCGCTATTTCCGGTTGTATCAAAAACCTTTGAAAGCCTACTCCTCCTACAATTATTGTCATATCTTCTTCAAAATGACCATAGATGATCTTCAGACCAAGCCTCACAAAAGTTATCCCATGGCGTTTTGATTTTCTAAACCGTTTGTCCGGCACAACCAATCAAAATCAGCAAAAAAGTAACCAAACAGGAACTTGGGTCAAATCTCAGCAAATCTTTGAGATATCAACACTAAACTTGGTATATCGGTGGACGACACTACAACATGTTACCATGTGCAAAGGCAACTTCATATCTCAAAAGATGATTGATATAAAGCAAATCGAATTTATCGCTAACGCTAAAATAATGCTTTACACATCCGCCGGTCAAAAACTGATACTTTGATTCAATCACAAGTTCATATGAAGACTCTTGAGAATGTTTAGTACACAAATCTGAGGAAAAGTTGACTGTAACATGAAAAGTCGATTTTATGTGAATATTTGAAACATGCATGCTTGGCTAATTGCTAACGAAATTTTCAATGAAATGTCTCCCCTGCTCTTCAGCGCGCGCGTGCTCCACATTCTCACACACTCAGCCTTTCCCTTGACACACGCGCGGGCTTGGCGAGACGCATACACAACATTTCAGGCAATTGTGGGCTGACCAAGCCCCCACTCATTCCTTGGCTTGAAGTGAAGGCCCTTGTGGATCTTGATGGTAATGCATTTTAGAAAAAGTTCTCAAAATCCTGAAACATTGATAGTATAGGCCAGGAGTAACTACCACACCACAAATGACACACCATTATCCATAGGTGGCGCTACGGCCAAGCCCCAATTTTCCATTTACAAAGTGATGCCATTCGCATCCCATTTGTCCCAAAATTCTGAAATTCATTAGATATGCCTTATTTCTCATGAGGAACAAAAAAGCCTCAATAACCTATAACGGCCGCCATATTGGATTTTTTATACAATAAAGATTTAGGAAACAAGTTTTTTTGCTACTTCTCCTACAATTTTTTTTCCAATCTTCCCCAGAATTGGCAGGTATCATCGTCAGAGCAACCCTCACTGAATTCTTCAACAGATTTTTTAATTTCAAAACCGTTTGTCCGGTACAGCCAATCAAAATCGTCAACAAAGCAACCAAACAGGAAGTTGGATCAAATCTCAGCAAATCTTTGAAATATCACCACCAAACTTGGTGTGTCACGTGAAAGACACTACATCATGTTCCCATGTGAGAAGGCAAATTAATATCTTAAAAAATGATTGAAATAAAGGAAATCTTTTTTATTTCTAACGCTAAAATAATGCTTTACACATCCGCCAGTCAAAAACTGATACTCTGATTCAATTACAAGTTCATGAAGACTCTTGAGAATGTTTAGTACACAAATCTCAGAAAAGTTGACTGTAAAATGAAAAGTTGATTTTTGGTGAATATTAAAAAAATGAATGCTTGGCTAATTGTTAAGGAAATTTCCAATGAAATGTCTCCCCTGCTCCTCAGCGCGCGCGCTCCACATTCTCACACACTCAGCCTTTCCCTTGACACACGCGCAAGCTTGACGAGACGCATACACAACATTTCAGGCAATTGTGGGCTGACCAAGCCCCCACTCTCAGCTTGGTCTTTAGCAAAGGCCCATGTGGATCTTGATGGTATTGCATTTCCGATTTTGTATACAATGGTAAAAAGTTCTCAAAATCCTGAAACATTGATAGTATAGGCCATGAGAAACTACCACACCACAAATGACCCACCATTACCCATAGGTGGCGCTACGGCCACGCCCCAATTGTCCATTTTCAAAGTGATGGCATTTCCACACCATCAGTCTAAAACGTCGGAAACTATACATGCCTTATTTATAATGGGAAACTATACAGTGGTGACCCATACAGTCCACCATGTACGGTGAACATTTTGATAACGTACAAATATCTTCTTATGAACCATGACTCCAATTGACTAGAAGTTTTGTTTGATGTGTAGGCCACACGTAGTTATGCTTGTTTGCTACCACAATAGCTATGGGAATAAGAGTGAATGCAATGAAGAGGTTATTGAAACGCAATACTCGAGTTGGTGCATGTCAGTTTAGGCAGAGGTAGCTTTTTAAACCTCTACAGCCATGCCCCAATTTGCCTATATTCAAAGTGATGCCATTTGCATCCCATTTGTCCCAAAATTCTGAAATTCATTAGATATGCCTTATTTCTCATGAGGAACAAAAAAACCTAAGAACCTATAACGGGCGCCATATTGGATTTTTCTGTACAATAAAGATTAAGGAAACACGTTTTTTCGCTACTCCTCCTTCAATTCTGGTGCAATCTTCCCCAGAATTGGCACACATCATCGTCAGAGCAACCCTCACTCATGTATTCAACAGATTTTTTATTTTCACAACCGTTTGTCTGGTACAGCTCCTCAGCGCGCGAGTGCTCCACATTCTCACACACTCAGCCTTTCCCTTGACACACGCGCAAGCTTGGCGAGACGCATACACAACATTTCAGGGAATTGTGGGCTGACCAAGCCCCCACTCATTGCTTGGTCTTTAGCAAAGGCCCATGTGGATCTTGGTGGTATTGCATTTCCGATTTTGTATGCAATGGTAAAAAGTTCTCAAAATCCTGAAACATTGATAGTATAGGCCATGAGAAACTACCACACCACAAATGGCCCAATATCACCCATAGGTGACGCTACAGGCCAAAGATACAAGGCTTTCTGGAATGGGTAGGCTCACCAAGCCCCCACCCTTCATTCCTTGGATTGAAATAAAAGCCCTTGTGGATCTTGATGGTATTGCATTTCAGATTTGGTATCCCATTGGTAAGTCTACAGCATGGATGTTTCTATACAGTGACAATTTGTGAAGAATATACATTTTTCAATGGTTCGCAATGTTTTGGAGGAATCCGCCATTGCTGCTTGCAGCTATATTTATTATTATTATTATTCTAGTTCCATGGGAGTCAATGGCAGCCCCTAGAACCCTTGGATAACTTTTTGTTAAATTTGGCACACTCATTAAGGACAGTTCCTTCTATACCTACACCAAGTTTCATGTATCCCATCAGACCACTCTAGCGCCACCAATGGGTCAAAGTTGGACTTGTGTTTACACACGCAACTTTTGAACCGTATGACTGATTTACAAAAATGAGGTACCATTGGATTCCCTGGATGAAGACGAGTTCAACGCACCCTATGACGTCAATTTCCGGTTGTATAGATTTTCCGCTATTTCCGGTTGTATCAAAAACCTTTGAAAGCCTACTCCTCCTACAATTATTGTCATATCTTCTTCAAAATGACCATAGATGATCTTCAGACCAAGCCTCACAAAAGTTATCCCATGGCGTTTTGATTTTCTAAACCGTTTGTCCGGCACAACCAATCAAAATCAGCAAAAAAGTAACCAAACAGGAACTTGGGTCAAATCTCAGCAAATCTTTGAGATATCAACACTAAACTTGGTATATCGGTGGACGACACTACAACATGTTACCATGTGCAAAGGCAACTTCATATCTCAAAAGATGATTGATATAAAGCAAATCGAATTTATCGCTAACGCTAAAATAATGCTTTACACATCCGCCGGTCAAAAACTGATACTTTGATTCAATCACAAGTTCATATGAAGACTCTTGAGAATGTTTAGTACACAAATCTGAGGAAAAGTTGACTGTAACATGAAAAGTCGATTTTATGTGAATATTTGAAACATGCATGCTTGGCTAATTGCTAACGAAATTTTCAATGAAATGTCTCCCCTGCTCTTCAGCGCGCGCGTGCTCCACATTCTCACACACTCAGCCTTTCCCTTGACACACGCGCGGGCTTGGCGAGACGCATACACAACATTTCAGGCAATTGTGGGCTGACCAAGCCCCCACTCATTCCTTGGCTTGAAGTGAAGGCCCTTGTGGATCTTGATGGTAATGCATTTTAGAAAAAGTTCTCAAAATCCTGAAACATTGATAGTATAGGCCAGGAGTAACTACCACACCACAAATGACGCACCATTATCCATAGGTGGCGCTACGGCCAAGCCCCAATTTTCCATTTACAAAGTGATGCCATTCGCATCCCATTTGTCCCAAAATTCTGAAATTCATTAGATATCCTCTTCTCCTGTCTAGCCCCCCAGTGGTGGAATCAACTCCCCACCTCCGTCAGAGATACTGACTGTCTCTCCACCTTCAAGAAAAGGCTCAAGACGCACTTGTTCGGGAGTACAACGGTACTTAGGAATTGTTCGCTTGACCCGATGTTAGGTTCCTCAAGGATCACAATGACTCTTGCTTGGAGACTTGTTGCTCTTGTGGTTAGTGGTAACTGTTTTAAATTTTTGTTCTCGCTGTGATATATTGTTTTTATTACTATTGCATGCTTTTTTCCACAGGTACACTTGCACTTATAGCGGTTCATGTTGTTTAATTGTAACTTGTTTAACTACATGCTCGTATGGTTCTTCCCTTTGGCACTTACTTTGGTTGTTCACAATGTGTGTTTCATGTTTTGGCTACTCGCGATGTTTTTTGGCTATCTTGTTGTTATGATCAGTGACCTATGCACTTTGTAAAGCTCTCTCTTAGAAGTCGCTTTGGATAAAAGCGTCTGCTAAATGAATAAATGTGAATGTAATGTCTCCCCTGCTCCTCAGCGCGCGCGCTCCACATTCTCACACACTCAGCCTTTCCCTTGACACACGCGCAAGCTTAGCGAGACGCAAACACAACATTTCAGGCAATTGTGGGCTGACCAAGCCCCCACTCATCGCTTGGTCTTTAGCAAAGGCCCATGTGGATCTTGATGGTATTGCATTTCCGATTTTGTATGCAATGGTAAAAAGTTTTCTAAATCCTGAAACATTGATAGTAAAGGCCATGAGAAACTACCACACCACAAATGACCCACCATTACCCGTAGGTGGCGCTACAGGCCACGCCCTGATACACAAAGATACAAGGCTTTCTGGAATGGGTAGGCTCACCAAGCCCCCTCCCTTCACTCCTTGGCTTGAAATAAAAGCCCTTGTGGATCTTGATGGTATTGCATTTCAGATTTGGTATCCCATTGGTAAGTCTACAGCATGGATGTTTCTATACAGTGACAATTTGTGAAGAATATAAATTTTTCAATGGTTCGCAATGTTTTGGAGGAATCCGCCATTGCTGCTTGCAGCTATATTTATTATTATTATTCTAGTTCCATGGGAGTCAATGGCAGCCCCTAGAACCCTTGGATAACTTTTTGTTAAATTTGGCACACTCATTAAGGACAGTTCCTTCTATACCTACACCAAGTTTCATGTATCCCATCAGACCACTCTAGCGCCACCAATGGGTCAAAGTTGGACTTGTGTTTACACACGCAACTTTTGAACCGTATGACTGATTTTCAAAAATGAGGTACCATTGGATTCCCTGGATCAAGACGAGTTCAACGCACCCTATGACGTCAATTTCCGGTTATATAGATTTTCCGCTATTTCCGGTTGTATCAAAAACCTTTGAAAGTCTACTCCTCCTACAATTTTTGTCATATCTTCTTCAAAATGACCAGAGATGATCTTCAGACCAAGCCTCACAAAAGTTATCCCATGGCGTTTTGATTTTCTAAACCGTTTGTCCGGCACAGCCAATCAAAATCAGCAAAAAAGTAACCAAACAGGAACTTGGGTCAAATCTCAGCAAATCTTTGAGATATCAACACTAAACTTGGTATATCGGTGGACGACACTACAACATGTTACCATGTGCAAAGGCAACTTCATATCTCCAAAAATGATTGATATAAAGCAAATCGAATTTATCGCTAACGCTAAAATAATGCTTTACACATCCGCCGGTCAAAAACTGATACTTTGATTCAATCACAAGTTCATATGAAGACTCTTGAGAATGTTTAGTACCAAATCTGAGGAAAAGTTGACTGTAACATGAAAAGTCGATTTTATGTGAATATTTGAAACATGCATGCTTGGCTAATTGCTAACGACATTTTCAATGAAATGTCTCCCCTGCTCTTCAGCGCGCGCGTGCTCCACATTCTCACACACTCAGCCTTTCCCTTGACACACGCGCGGGCTTGGCAAGACGCATACACAACATTTCAGGCAATTGTGGGCTGACCAAGCCCCCACTCATTCCTTGGCTTGAAGTGAAGGCCCTTGTGGATCTTGATGGTAATGCATTTTAGAAAAAGTTCTCAAAATCCTGAAACATTGATAGTATAGGCCAGGAGTAACTACCACACCACAAATGACACACCATTATCCATAGGTGGCGCTACGGCCAAGCCCCAATTGTCCATTTACAAAGTGATGCCATTCGCATCCCATTTGTCCCAAAATTCTGAAATTCATTAGATATGCCTTATTTCTCATGAGGAACAAAAAAGCCTCAATAACCTATAACGGCCGCCATATTGGATTTTTTTGTACAATAAAGATTTAGGAAACAGGTTTTTTCGCTACTTCTCCTACAATTTTTGTCCAATCTTCCCCAGAATTGGCAGGTATCATCGTCAGAGCAACCCTCACTGAATCCTTCAACAGATTTTTGAATTTCAAAACCGTTTGTCCGGTAGAGCCAATCAAAATCTGCAACAAAGCAACCAAACAGGAAGTTGGATCAAATTTCAGCAAATCTTTGAAATATCACCACCAAACTTGGTGTGTCACGTGAAAGACACTACATCATGTTCCCATGTGAGAAGGCAAATTAATGTCTTAAAAAATGATTGAAATAAAGGAAATCAAATTTATTTCTAATGCTAAAATAATGCTTTACACATCCGCCAGTCAAAAACTGATACTCTAATTCAATCACAAAATCATGAAGACTCTTGAGAATGTTTAGTACACAAATCTCAGAAAAAGTTGACTGTTAAATGTGTTCTTATTCAAGTTTCCCCCAACTGTCATTCATTTAAGATGCAATCTTGTGTTTAAGGTATTAGGCTATCATGTTTCAAAGAAAAACGATTATGGATGTTGATTTAATGCAGTTGGCATATTATACAACATACTCTAATCCAACATATAGAAATACATGACATTTGATCTCTGATTCTAGAATATTAGATATAGAAAATATTGTAAAAACAAGATTGTGTCCTAAAAGAATGGTTAAACAGTGACCAAGCTAAGATAAGTATTTACTATGACATTTTACTTATGCAGGTGGTACTGAAAGATTCCAGTCCTGTGGAGCTGCTTCATCACAGCTGTACATGTGTTGCTGGAGCAGCTTTATGCAACCACTGTGTCGCTTTGCTGTTCCAGTCAGCACATTACTCTCAGCTGAAGGTGCCAGTGGTCCCTCCTGTGCTAAGCTGTACTGAAGGAGAACAGCAGTGGCACAAGCCCAGAACGTTGGTAAGTTTGCACTGTAATTACAGAGCTGTTGGATATATTTTCTAACTATATTTAACTTCTAACTGTATTGTGCTTAACTTGATAGGGTGTAAAGCCAGGCCCTGTGGATAAGATGGCTGTGCTTTCTGCTAAACCAAAGTGTAGAGCAACCAAAGATGGTGTAAGGTAAAACCTGAATATTGCATTTTACATTTACATTTAGCAGACGCTCTTATCCAGAGCGACTTACAGTAAGTACAGGGACATTCCCCCGAGGCAAGTAGGGTGAAGTGCCTTGACCAAGGACACAACGTCAGTTGGCATGACTGGGAATCGAACTGGCAACCTTCGGATTACTAACCCGACTCCCTCACCGCTCAGCCAACTGACTCCCTCAATGTTGTCGATGTATTCCAATATGTTGCCTGTTTGAATTAAAATACCTGTGTGGATATGCCACTTTCCACTCATGAAAGTGTTATGTTCCACACAGGAGCACACTCTACAAAGGCCTCAGTGGGGAATTGCCTGATCTTACTGTCCTTCGGGTTAGTAGGGATTTCATATCAAACAATATACTAGTATTTCATGATTTTCTTTTTCCTCTCCTTTTGATTAAATGTACTATGACCCATCAATTATACAAACAAGTATTCTGCTTTTGAAGAAAGAATTGATTGAACTGAAACAAAATAAATGTTTACACAAGGGTTCTTTATTATGAACTTATTTGTAATGGTGTCTGGCGTTGTGCATGATGCGCAACATATTGTGGCCATGAAAATGTATGGTATAATCATTTTGTTTGATATTGCTAATCATTATATTATTACATCCCTAGGTGACAGAGGCGTATAAAGATTTTTCTACAGCGGAGGCGCCGATGATCTGCAGCATGGGCATTAGCTGTGAAATTCCCCTGGTTGACTCTGCCCTTGGCAAGGTTCAAGCCGGAAGTCCATTGTCCTACCAACAACCAGCAACAGCAAAGAGAGATCTGTCCTTCCATGCTGCCCCACCACGTCCATCTATGCCTCTTCAGAATTACTGCCTACAGCCATCAAGTTGCATGTTTGTCTGTACTGAACCACAACAGCTACACCATAGGAGTCTGGAGGTCACCTGGGACATGGTGCACAAATTTGAATGTGCTACCAGAGCACAAAGTTCATGTACTGAATGGCATCAGCTAAGGAGGCATAGATTGACGGCGTCACGTTTCAGGGAGATCTGCCAGGTTGGAGAGAACTCTGAAGAAGGTCTGGCTAACCGGATACTGCAAGGGACACGTCAGACGGCAGCTATGAAGAGGGGGCTCGAATTAGAGGCAGATGCTATTTGGGAATATTGCCAAATGAAAAGGGTCAACCACTACCCCTGTGGATTGGTAATTCACCCTGACGCTCCTTGGCTGGGGGCGTCTCCAGACGGGTTAATCTTTGACCATTCAGAGCCATGTCAGTTTGGGCTGATTGAGATGAAGTGCCCAAATGTTAAAAGCTATGTGGACTGCCCGTATCTCAAAATGAAGTCAGGCAAATTGGAGTTAAAAGAAAAGCATGCTTACTACTGGCAAGTACAGGGGCAGATGCTAATAACGGGAATGAGTTGGTGTGATTTTGTAGTCTCAGCTGAGGAAGATGTACTCATCCAAAGAATTTACAGAGACAATGATGTTTTGGATATAATCAGAGAGAAAGTAGACAGGTTTTATTTTTATGTCTACTTGCAGAAATGTGTAATGCTTCAGGATTGAGATAAAATATTCTAAGATCTGTTCTTTAATTTTCACTTTTAATGGTACGTTTTATGATTGAGATTATTTTATGTTAATGTTTGTGCATCTTTAACTTTCAATGGCAGATGTTTTCCATGATTAACCTTGCCTTCCCAAAAAGTAAACACAATAAAATGTGTGTGTGCTGTGAGCACGCCAAGAAATATTTATTATCTTGATATTAAAGGCAATTAAAATGATTTCATTTCATGAATTCTGTATGTTTAACAGAACAATAGTTATCAAATTCCTCAGAAAAAGATTAAGCTACAATATCAAACTTCATATCTCCATTTCTTGACAAGAGGTCCATTTTGGTAATTTGAGAGGAGACAAGCGACAGTGAAGAGTTGGTTTATGCTCCCTGCAATGGAGAGAGGGATGGTGGTATCAAAGAGTTTATTTTCTTTAACTCTTCTGATCATCCTCTCGACATGCACCCTCAAACGGGCGATGGACTGCGTCTTCAGAACATCCACCTCTGGCATTTGGGCCCTCTTGGAGAGGAACAGGACGATGAACAGTCCCAGGTACAAGGTCATCCACCAAGAATCCCTTGTCAACCATGATGGCCATGTCAGGCGTTAAGAGTGGTGCAATCCCTGACTGACGAAACACCTCCTTGTCACTCATGGAACCCTCAAAGAGTGCTGAAACAAAACTCAGGGCTCCGTGAGGGGACATGCCCACCATGGCCTTAAAGGTGCAGTGGGACTTGTAGGTCGAGAAAACTTCGCTCTGAAGGAGCATGGATGACGGTGTTTGACACCGTAGCTCTGTACAGTCGAGGACCACCTGTGTGTCACTGTAGCTGCCATCAAAGTCGCGTGGAAGATGGGCCTTCACAGCTGCTGGAGACATCCATATACAGACTGAGCCCAGTAAGCTGTAGAGGAAGTTGGCCCAGGTCACGATGATTCGGCTGACGGTTGCTCGGTGGATGTTAAATCTATGACCCAACTCCCTCTGGGTACAGCCAGTGGACAGGTATGTCAGGAAGAGCTCATCTATTGGCAGCAGTTTCTGTGGGGAGAAGTGTTTAATGAGTGTTAGTTCAAAACCACCCTTTTAATGCTTAGGGATCTGTGTCTGTGTGTTTTTTGGGTGAATGGGTACTTACAGTTGGTCTGGTTAAAGGGCTTTCAGTTGTTGTGCTCTGGTGACCCTAATTATTTTGGCTGTTCGATCAGGTTCCAAAACGCCATCAGATGCTCGTGTGAGGGGAATCTAAAATACAGCATTACAATTGAAATCAGTTGTCTTGTCATACAAGCTTAAGAATAACATTAAATATCCCATGACATGCTGTTTTTGTATGCTTTTATATAGGCCTTAATGGTCCCCTAATATCTGAAGTCTCTTTCCCGAAATTCAGCCTAGGAACTCATTAATGTTCAATAACCTCCTAAAGTGAACATTTCATGTCATGAGACCTTTAAGAAAAAAAGAGGAAATAATCAAGTTAAGAGAAGATGTTGATCTAATAACTAGCTTACCTGGTGTAAAATCTGATGTCTTCAGGAGACGAAGCAAACTGTTTCAGTCCAAAGTTGGAAAGATGATACGTTTGGACCTGCTCTCTCAGCGCCTCGAGTTCCCTCAACATATCTCCATACTGCTCCCTGTCCACACATACGGTACCGCTGGCCCCATAGTCGTGGTCCACGACCATCGGGACCATGGCGGGTTGCTCGCTGTCCTCCTCTGGCTCTGCCGGGTCAGGTTCCGGACTTGGTGGTCGAGATCGGCGCTCCCAAACACCAGCCCGTGACTTACTGGTGTATTTGTTCCACTCAAATAAAGAAGGAACAGAGCCTGCTGCCAAAACCCGTCTACCCTTAGCAGTAGTGACGATTTCATGGTCTTCGAAAAGTCGACTGCAAACCTTGGTGTGTTGGGTCACCGAATATTCCACCCTCCTTATTTTGTGCAGCCACCGCGCACGAAGGCAGGTGTCCTTCGGGAAGCAGTGGAAGCTCAAATGGTTGTTATAACGGCCTGAAGCCGAGCAAAGTGGCACACAACAGTGTTCCTTAGACCCACGCACAGTACCTTGGAACTTGAATGTATCACGTACATTATATTTCTTTTTACTTTCTTTTTTCCGTACAACTGCACCACTCATCTTGTTGTTCGTTCACTAATTCGGATGAGGACAGGAAGTAAACCGGAAACTGATTTGCCGAATTTGGGCTACGGCGGAAGTTTGTCAGTACGATTGTGCACAGAGCCTATTGTGGGCTGACCAAGCCCCCACTCATTCCTTGGTCTTTAGCAAAGGCCCATGTGGATCTTCATGGTATTGCATTTCCGATTTTGGATGCAATGGTAAAAAGTTCTCCAAATCCTGAAACATTGATAGTATAGGCCAAGAGTAACTACCACACCACAAATGGCCCAATATCACCCATAAGTGACGCTACAGGCCACGCCCTGATACACAAAGATACAAGGCTTTCTGGAATGGGTAGGCTCACCAAGCCCCCTCCCTTCACTCCTTGGCTTGAAATAAAAGCCCTTGTGGATCTTGATGGTATTGCATTTCAGATTTGGTATCCCATTGGTAAGTCTGCAGCATGGAATTTTACAGTGACAATTTGTAAAGAATATACATTTTTCAGTGGTTTGCAATGTTTGGAGGAATCCGCCATTGCTGCTTGCAGTTATATTTATTAGGATTCCTCCGTAAGGAGGAAACCTATTGTTATTGTTAGTTTTATTAGGATTCCTCCGTAAGGAGGAAACCTATTGTTATTGTTAGTTTTATTATTATTATTATTATTCTAGTTCCATGGGAGTCAATGGCAGCCCCTAGAACCCTTGGATAACTTTTTGTTAAATTTGGCACACTCATTAAGGACAGTTCTTTCTATACCTACACCAAGTTTCATGTATCCCATCAGACCACTCTAGCGCCACCAATGGGTCAAAGTTGGACTTGTGTTTACACACGCAACTTTTGAACCGTATTACCGATTTTCAAAAATGAGGTACCATTGGATTCCCTGGATCAAGACGAGTTCAACGCACCCTATGACGTCAATTTCCGGTTATATAGATTTTCCGCTATTTCCGGTTGTATCAAAAACCTTTGAAAGCCTACTCCTCCTACAATTTTTGTCATATCTTCTTCAAGATGACCAGAGATGATCTTCAGACCAAGCCTCACAAAAGTTATCCCATGGCGTTTTGATTTTATAAACCGTTTGTCCGGCACAGCCAATCAAAATCAGCAAAAAAGTAACCAAACAGGAACTTGGGTCAAAACTCTGCAAATCTTTGAGATATCAACACTAAACTTGGTATATCGGTGGACGACACTACAACATGTTACCATGTGCAAAGGCAACTTCATATCTCAAAAAATGATTGATATAAAGCAAATCGAATTTATCGCTCACGCTAAAATAATGCTTTACACATCCGACGGTCAAAAACTGATACTTTGATTCAATCACAAGTTCATATGAAGACTCTTGAGAATGTTTAGTACACAAATCTGAGGAAAAGTTGACTGTAACATGAAAAGTCGATTTTATGTGAATATTTGAAAAATGCATGCTTGGCTAATTGCTAATGACATTTCCAATGTAATGTCTCCCTCTGCTCCTCAGCGCGCGCGCGCCACATTCTCACACACTCAGCCTTTCCCTTGACACACGCGCGTGCTTGGCGAGACGCATACACAACATTTCAGGCAATTGTGGGCTGACCAAGCCCCCACTCATTCCTTGGCTTGAAGTGAAGGCCCTTGTGGATCTTGATGGTAATGCATTTTAGAAAAAGTTCTCAAAATCCTGAAACATTGATAGTATAGGCCAGGAGTAACTACCACACCACAAATGACGCACCATTATCCATAGGTGGCGCTACGGCCAAGCCCCAATTGTCCATTTACAAAGTGATGCCATTCGCATCCAATTTGTCCCAAAATTCTGAAATTCATTAGATATCCTCTTCTCCTGTCTAGCCCCCCAGTGGTGGAATCAACTCCCCACCTCCGTCAGAGATACTGACTGTCTCTCCACCTTCAAGAAAAGGCTCAAGACGCACTTGTTCGGGAGTACAACGGTACTTAGGAATTGTTCGCTTGACCCGATGTTAGGTTCCTCAAGGATCACAATGACTCTTGCTTAGAGACTTGTTGCTCTTGTGGATAGTGGTAACTGTTTTAAATTTTTGTTCTCGCTGTGATATATTGTTTTATTACTGTTGCATGCTCTTTTCCACAGGTACACTTGCACTTATAGCGGTTCATGTTGTTTAATTGTAACTTGTTGAACTACATGCTCTTATGGTTCTTCCCTTTGGCACTTACTTTGGTTGTTCACAATGTGTGCTTCATGTTTTGGCTACTCGCGATGTTTTTTGGCTATCTTGTTGTTATGATCAGTGACCTATGCACTTTGTAAAGCTCTCTCTTGGAAGTCGCTTTGGATAAAAGCGTCTGCTAAATGAATAAATGTGAATGTAATGTCTCCCCTGCTCCTCAGCGCGCGCGCTCCACATTCTCACGCACTCAGCCTTTCCCTTGACACACGCGCAAGTTTAGCGAGACGCAAACACAACATTTCAGGCAATTGTGGGCTGACCAAGCCCCCACTCATTGCTTGGTCTTTAGCAAAGGCCCATGTGGATCTTGATGGTATTGCATTTCCGATTTTGTATGCAATGGTAAAAAGTTTTCTAAATCCTGAAACATTGATAGTATATGCCATGAGAAACTACCACACCACAAATGACCCACCATTACCCGTAGGTGGCGCTACAGGCCACGCCCTGATACACAAAGATACAAGGCTTTCTGGAATGGGTAGGCTCACCAAGCCCCCTCCCTTCACTCCTTGGCTTAAAATAAAAGCCCTTGTGGATCTTGATGGTATTGCATTTCAGATTTGGTATCCCATTGGTAAGTCTACAGCATGGATGTTTCTATACAGTGACAATTTGTGAAGAATATAAATTTTTCAATGGTTCGCAATGTTTTGGAGGAATCTGCCATTGCTGCTTGCAGCTATATTTATTATTAGGATTCCTCCGTAAGGAGGAAACCTATTGTTATTGTTAGTTTTATTATTATTATTATTATTATTATTCTAGTTCCATGGGAGTCAATGGCAGCCCCTAGAACCCTTGGATAACTTTTTGTTAAATTTGGCACACTCATTAAGGACAGTTCCTTCTATACCTACACCAAGTTTCATGTATCCCATCAGACCACTCTAGCGCCACCAATGGGTCAAAGTTGGACTTGTGTTTACACACGCAACTTTTGAACCGTATGACTGATTTACAAAAATGAGGTACCATTGGATTCCCTGGATGAAGACGAGTTCAACGCACCCTATGACGTCAATTTCCGGTTGTATAGATTTTCCGCTATTTCCGGTTGTATCAAAAACCTTTGAAAGCCTACTCCTCCTACAATTATTGTCATATCTTCTTCAAAATGACCATAGATGATCTTCAGACCAAGCCTCACAAAAGTTATCCCATGCCGTTTTGATTTTCTAAACCGTTTGTCCGGCACAACCAATCAAAATCAGCAAAAAAGTAACCAAACAGGAACTTGGGTCAAATCTCAGCAAATCTTTGAGATATCAACACTAAACTTGGTATATCGGTGGACGACACTACAACATGTTACCATGTGCAAAGGCAACTTCATATCTCAAAAGATGATTGATATAAAGCAAATCGAATTTATCGCTAACGCTAAAATAATGCTTTACACATCCGCCGGTCAAAAACTGATACTTTGATTCAATCACAAGTTCATATGAAGACTCTTGAGAATGTTTAGTACACAAATCTGAGGAAAAGTTGACTGTAACATGAAAAGTCGATTTTATGTGAATATTTGAAACATGCATGCTTGGCTAATTGCTAACGAAATTTTCAATGAAATGTCTCCCCTGCTCTTCAGCGCGCGCGTGCTCCACATTCTCACACACTCAGCCTTTCCCTTGACACACGCGCGGGCTTGGCGAGACGCATACACAACATTTCAGGCAATTGTGGGCTGACCAAGCCCCCACTCATTCCTTGGCTTGAAGTGAAGGCCCTTGTGGATCTTGATGGTAATGCATTTTAGAAAAAGTTCTCAAAATCCTGAAACATTGATAGTATAGGCCAGGAGTAACTACCACACCACAAATGACGCACCATTATCCATAGGTGGCGCTACGGCCAAGCCCCAATTTTCCATTTACAAAGTGATGCCATTCGCATCCCATTTGTCCCAAAATTCTGAAATTCATTAGATATGCCTTATTTCTCATGAGGAACAAAAAAGCCTCAATAACCTATAACGGCCGCCATATTGGATGTTTTTGTACAATAAAGATTTAGGAAACACGTTTTTTTGCTACTTCTCCTACAATTCTTGTCCAATCTTCCCCAGAATTGGCAGGTATCATCGTCAGAGCAACCCTCACTGAATTCTTTAACAGATTTTTGAATTTCAAAACCGTTTGTCCGGTACAGCCAATCAAAATCGTCAACAAAGCAACCAAACAGGAAGTTGGATCAAATCTCAGCAAATCTTTGAAATATCAACACCAAACTTGGTGTGTCACGTGAAAGACACTACGTCATGTTCCCATGTAGGAAGGCAAATTAATATCTTCAAAAATGATTGAAATGAAGGAAATCAAATTTATTTCTAACGCTAAAATAATGCTTTACACATCCGCCAGTCAAAAAACTCTGATTCAATCACAAGTTCATGAAGACTTTTGAGAATGTTTAGTACACAAATCTCAGAAAAAGTTGACTGTAAGATGAAAAGTTGAATTTAGGTGAATATTTGAAAAATGCATGCTTGGCTAATTGTTAAGGAAATTTCCAATGAAATGTCTCCCCTGCTCCTCAGCACGCGCGCTCCACATTCTCACACACTCAGCCTTTCCCTTGACACACGCACAAGCTTGGCGAGACGCATACACAACATTTCAGGCAATTGTGGGCTGACCAAGCCCCACTCATTGCTTGGTCTTTAGCAAAGGACCATGTGGATCTTGATGGTATTGCATTTCCGATTTTGTATGCAATGGTAAAAAGTTCTCAAAATCCTGAAACATTGATAGTATAGGCCAAGAGTAACTACCACACCACAAATGGCCCAATATCACCCATAAGTGACGCTACAGGCCACGCCCTGGTACACAAAGATACAAGGCTTTCTGGAATGGGTAGGCTCACCAAGCCCCCTCCCTTCACTCCTTGGCTTGAAATAAAAGCCCTTGTGGATCTTGATGGTATTGCATTTCAGATTTGGTATCCCATTGGTAAGTCTGCAGCATCGATTTTTACAGTGACAATTTGTGAAGAATATAAATTTTTCAGTGGTTTGCAATGTTTGGAGGAATCCGCCATTGCTGCTTGCAGTTATATTTATTAGGATTCCTCCGTAAGGAGGAAACCTATTGTTATTGTTAGTTTTATTATTATTATTATTATTATTCTAGTTCCATGGGAGTCAATGGCAGCCCCTAGAACCCTTGGATAACTTTTTGTTAAATTTGGCACACTCATTAAGGACAGTTCCTTCTATACCTACACCAAGTTTCATGTATCCCATCAGACCACTCTAGCGCCACCAATGGGTCAAAGTTGGACTTGTGTTTACACACGCCACTTTTGAACCGTATGACTGATTTACAAAAATGAGGTACCATTGGATTCCCTGGATGAAGACGAGTTCAACGCACCCTATGACGTCAATTTCCGGTTGTATAGATTTTCCGCTATTTCCGGTTGTATCAAAAACCTTTGAAAGCCTACTCCTCCTACAATTATTGTCATATCTTCTTCAAAATGACCATAGATGATCTTCAGACCAAGCCTCACAAAAGTTATCCCATGGCGTTTTGATTTTCTAAACCGTTTGTCCGGCACAACCAATCAAAATCAGCAAAAAAGTAACCAAACAGGAACTTGGGTCAAATCTCAGCAAATCTTTGAGATATCAACACTAAACTTGGTATATCGGTGGACGACACTACAACATGTTACCATGTGCAAAGGCAACTTCATATCTCAAAAGATGATTGATATAAAGCAAATCGAATTTATCGCTAACGCTAAAATAATGCTTTACACATCCGCCGGTCAAAAACTGATACTTTGATTCAATCACAAGTTCATATGAAGACTCTTGAGAATGTTTAGTACACAAATCTGAGGAAAAGTTGACTGTAACATGAAAAGTCGATTTTATGTGAATATTTGAAACATGCATGCTTGGCTAATTGCTAACGAAATTTCAATGAAATGTCTCCCCTGCTCTTCAGCGCGCGCGTGCTCCACATTCTCACACACTCAGCCTTTCCCTTGACACACGCGCGGGCTTGGCGAGACGCATACACAACATTTCAGGCAATTGTGGGCTGACCAAGCCCCCACTCATTCCTTGGCTTGAAGTGAAGGCCCTTGTGGATCTTGATGGTAATGCATTTTAGAAAAAGTTCTCAAAATCCTGAAACATTGATAGTATAGGCCAGGAGTAACTACCACACCACAAATGACGCACCATTATCCATAGGTGGCGCTACGGCCAAGCCCCAATTTTCCATTTACAAAGTGATGCCATTCGCATCCCATTTGTCCCAAAATTCTGAAATTCATTAGATATGCCTTATTTCTCATGAGGAACAAAAAAGCCTCAATAACCTATAACGGCCGCCATATTGGATGTTTTTGTACAATAAAGATTTAGGAAACACGTTTTTTTGCTACTTCTCCTACAATTCTTGTCCAATCTTCCCCAGAATTGGCAGGTATCATCGTCAGAGCAACCCTCACTGAATTCTTTAACAGATTTTTGAATTTCAAAACCGTTTGTCCGGTACAGCCAATCAAAATCGTCAACAAAGCAACCAAACAGGAAGTTGGATCAAATCTCAGCAAATCTTTGAAATATCAACACCAAACTTGGTGTGTCACGTGAAAGACACTACGTCATGTTCCCATGTAGGAAGGCAAATTAATATCTTCAAAAATGATTGAAATGAAGGAAATCAAATTTATTTCTAACGCTAAAATAATGCTTTACACATCCGCCAGTCAAAAAACTCTGATTCAATCACAAGTTCATGAAGACTTTTGAGAATGTTTAGTACACAAATCTCAGAAAAAGTTGACTGTAAGATGAAAAGTTGAATTTAGGTGAATATTTGAAAAATGCATGCTTGGCTAATTGTTAAGGAAATTTCCAATGAAATGTCTCCCCTGCTCCTCAGCACGCGCGCTCCACATTCTCACACACTCAGCCTTTCCCTTGACACACGCACAAGCTTGGCGAGATGCATACACAACATTTCAGGCAATTGTGGGCTGACCAAGCCCCACTCATTGCTTGGTCTTTAGCAAAGGACCATGTGGATCTTGATGGTATTGCATTTCCGATTTTGTATGCAATGGTAAAAAGTTCTCAAAATCCTGAAACATTGATAGTATAGGCCAAGAGTAACTACCACACCACAAATGGCCCAATATCACCCATAAGTGACGCTACAGGCCACGCCCTGGTACACAAAGATACAAGGCTTTCTGGAATGGGTAGGCTCACCAAGCCCCCTCCCTTCACTCCTTGGCTTGAAATAAAAGCCCTTGTGGATCTTGATGGTATTGCATTTCAGATTTGGTATCCCATTGGTAAGTCTGCAGCATCGATTTTTACAGTGACAATTTGTGAAGAATATAAATTTTTCAGTGGTTTGCAATGTTTGGAGGAATCCGCCATTGCTGCTTGCAGTTATATTTATTAGGATTCCTCCGTAAGGAGGAAACCTATTGTTATTGTTAGTTTTATTATTATTATTATTATTATTCTAGTTCCATGGGAGTCAATGGCAGCCCCTAGAACCCTTGGATAACTTTTTGTTAAATTTGGCACACTCATTAAGGACAGTTCCTTCTATACCTACACCAAGTTTCATGTATCCCATCAGACCACTCTAGCGCCACCAATGGGTCAAAGTTGGACTTGTGTTTACACACGCAACTTTTGAACCGTATGACTGATTTACAAAAATGAGGTACCATTGGATTCCCTGGATGAAGACGAGTTCAACGCACCCTATGACGTCAATTTCCGGTTGTATAGATTTTCCGCTATTTCCGGTTGTATCAAAAACCTTTGAAAGCCTACTCCTCCTACAATTATTGTCATATCTTCTTCAAAATGACCATAGATGATCTTCAGACCAAGCCTCACAAAAGTTATCCCATGGCGTTTTGATTTTCTAAACCGTTTGTCCGGCACAACCAATCAAAATCAGCAAAAAAGTAACCAAACAGGAACTTGGGTCAAATCTCAGCAAATCTTTGAGATATCAACACTAAACTTGGTATATCGGTGGACGACACTACAACATGTTACCATGTGCAAAGGCAACTTCATATCTCAAAAGATGATTGATATAAAGCAAATCGAATTTATCGCTAACGCTAAAATAATGCTTTACACATCCGCCGGTCAAAAACTGATACTTTGATTCAATCACAAGTTCATATGAAGACTCTTGAGAATGTTTAGTACACAAATCTGAGGAAAAGTTGACTGTAACATGAAAAGTCGATTTTATGTGAATATTTGAAACATGCATGCTTGGCTAATTGCTAACGAAATTTCAATGAAATGTCTCCCCTGCTCTTCAGCGCGCGCGTGCTCCACATTCTCACACACTCAGCCTTTCCCTTGACACACGCGCGGGCTTGGCGAGACGCATACACAACATTTCAGGCAATTGTGGGCTGACCAAGCCCCCACTCATTCCTTGGCTTGAAGTGAAGGCCCTTGTGGATCTTGATGGTAATGCATTTTAGAAAAAGTTCTCAAAATCCTGAAACATTGATAGTATAGGCCAGGAGTAACTACCACACCACAAATGACGCACCATTATCCATAGGTGGCGCTACGGCCAAGCCCCAATTTTCCATTTACAAAGTGATGCCATTCGCATCCCATTTTTCCCAAAATTCTGAAATTCATTAGATATGCCTTATTTCTCATGAGGAACAAAAAAGCCTCAATAACCTATAATGGCCGCCATATTGGATTTTTTTGTACAATAAAGATTTAGGAAACACGTTTTTTCTTTACTTCTCCTACAATTTTTGTCCAATCGTCCCCAGAATTGGCAGGTATCATCGTCAGAGCAACCCTCACTGAATTCTTCAACAGATTTTTGAATTTCAAAGACATTACATCATGTTCCCATGTGAGAAGGCAAATTAATATCTTAAAAAATGATTGAAATAAAGGAAATCTAATTTATTTCTATCTAACGCTAAAATAATGCTTTACACACCCGCCAGTCAAAAACCTCTGATTCAATCACATGTTCATAAAGACTCTTGAGAATGTTTAGTACACAAATCTCAGAAAAAGTTGACTCTAAGATGAAAAGTTGATTTTTGGTGAATATTTGAAAAATGCATGCTCTGCTAATTGTTAAGGAAATTTCCAATGAAATGTCTCCCCTGACCCTCAGCGCGCGCGCTCCACATTCTCACACACTCAGCCTTTCCCTTGACACGCGCAAGCTTGGCGAGACGCATACACAACATTTCAGACAATTGTGGGCTGACCAAGCCCCCACTCATTGCTTGGTCTTTAGCAAAGGCCCATGTGGATCTTGATGGTATTGCATTTCCGATTTTGTATGCAATGGTAAAAAGTTCTAAAAATCCTGAGACATTGATAGTATAGGTTAACAGTAACTACCACACCACAAATGGCCCAACATCACCCATAGGTGACGCTACTGGCCACGCCCTGATGCACAAAGATACAAGGCTTTCTGGAATGGGTAGGCTCACCAAGCCCCCTCCCTTCACTCCTTGGCTCGGAATAAAAGCTCTTGTGGATCTTGATGGTATTGCATTTCAGATTTGGTGTCCCATCGGTAAGTCTGCAGCATGGATTTTTACAGTGACAATTTGTAAAGAATATAAATTTTTCAATGGTTTGCAATGTTTGGAGGAATCCGCCATTGCTGCTTGCAGTTATATTTAGGATTCCTCCGTAAGGAGGAAACCTATTGTTATTGTTAGTTTTATTATTATTATTATTATTATTATTATTATTATTATTATTATTATTCTAGTTCCATGGGAGTCAATGGCAGCCCCTAGACCCCTTGGATAACTTTTTGACAAATTTGGCACACTCATTAAGGACAGTTCCTTCTATACCTACACCAAGTTTCATGTATCCCATCAGACCACTCTAGCGCCACCAATGGGTCAAAGTTGGACTTGTGTTTACACACGCAACTTTTGAACCGTATGACTGATTTTCAAAAATGAGGTACCATTGGATTCCCTGGATCAAGACGAGTTCAACGCACCATATGACGTCAATTTCCGGTTATATAGATTTTCCGCTATTTCCGGTTGTATCAAAAACCTTTGAAAGCCTACTCCTCCTACAATTTTTGTCATATCTTCTTCAAAATGACCAGAGATGATCTTCAGACCAAGCCTCACAAAAGTTATCCCATGGCGTTTTGATTTTCTAAACCGTTTGTCCGGCACAGCCAATCAAAATCAGCAAAAAAGTAACCAAACAGGAACTTGGGTCAAATCTCAGCAAATCTTTGAGATATCAACACGTAACTTGGTATGTCACAAGGAAGACACTACAACATGTTACCATGTGCAAAGGCTATTTCATATCTCCAGAAATGGTTGATTTAAAGCAAATTGAATTTATCGCTAACGCAAAAATAATGCTTTACACATCTGCCGGTCAAAAACTGATACTTTGATTCAATCACAAGTTCATATGAAGACTCTTGAGAATGTTTAGTACACAAATCTGAGGAAAAGTTGACTGTAACATGAAAAGTCGATTTGTGGTGAATATTTGAAAAATGCATGCTTGGCTAATTGCTAACGAAATTTTCAATGAAATGTCTCCCCTGCTCTTCAGCGCGCGCGTGCTCCACATTCTCACACACTCAGCCTTTCCCTTGACACACACGCGGGCTTGGCGAGACGCATACACAACATTTCAGGCAATTGTGGGCTGACAAAGCCCCCACTCATTCCTTGGCTTGAAGTGAAGGCCCTTGTGGATCTTGATGGTAATGCATTTTAGAAAAAGTTCTCAAAATCCTGAAACATTGATAGTATTGGCCAGGAGTAACTACCACACCACAAATGACGCACCATTATCCATAGGTGGCGCTACGGCCAAGCCCCAATTGTCTATTTACAAAGTGATGCCATTCTCATCCCATTTGTCCCAAAATTATGAAATTCAATTAGATATGCCTTATTTCTCACGAGGAACAAAAAAGCCTCAATAACCTATAACGGCCGCCATATTGGATTTTTTTGTACAATAAAGATTTAGGAAACACGTTTTTTCGCTACTTCTATTACAATTTTTGTCCAATCTTCCCCAGAATTGCCAGGTATCATCGTCAGATTAACCCTCACTGAAATCTTCAACAGATTTTTGAATTTCAAAACCGTTTGTCCGGTACAGCCAATCAAAATCGTCAACAGAGCAACCAAACAGGAAGTTGGATCAAATCTCAGCAAATCTTTGAAATATCAACACCAAACTTGGTGTGTCACGTGAAAGACACTACGTCATGTTCCCATGTGAGAAGGCAAATTAATATCTTAAAAAATGATTGAAATAAAGGAAATCTAATTTATTTCTAACGCTAAAATAATGCTTTACACATACGGCAGTCAAAAAACTCTGATTCAATCACAAGTTCATGAAGACTCTTGAGAATGTTTAGTACACAAATCTCAGAAAAAGTTGACTGTAAGATGAAAAGTTGAATTTAGGTGAATATTTGAAAAATGCTTGCTTGGCTAATTGTTAAGGAAATTTCCAATGAAATGTCTCCCCTGCTCCTCAGCGCGCGCGCTCCACATTCTCACACACTCAGCCTTTCCCTGACACACGCGCAAGCTTGACGAGACGCATACACAACATTTCAGGCAATTGTGGGCTGACCAAGCCCCACTCATTGCTTGGTCTTTAGCAAAGGCCCATGTGGATCTTGATGGTATTGCATTTCCGATTTTGTATGCAATGGTAAAAAGTTCTCAAAATCCTGAAACATTGATAGTATAGGCCAAGAGTAACTACCACACCACAAATGGCCCAATATCACCCATAAGTGACGCTACAGGCCACGACCTGATACACAAAGATACAAGGCTTTCTGGAATGGGTAGGCTCACCAAGCCCCCTCCCTTCACTCCTTGGCTTGAAGTGAAGGCCCTTGTGGATCTTGATGGTAATGCATTTTAGAAAAAGTTCTCAAAATCCTGAAACATTGATAGTATAGGCCAGGAGTAACTACCACACCACAAATGACGCACCATTATCCATAGGTGGCGCTACGGCCAAGCCCCAATTTTCCATTTACAAAGTGATGCCATTCGCATCCCATTTGTCCCAAAATTCTGAAATTCATTAGATATGCCTTATTTCTCATGAGGAACAAAAAAGCCTCAATAACCTATAATGGCCGCCATATTGGATTTTTTTGTACAATAAAGATTTAGGAAACACGTTTTTTCTTTACTTCTCCTACAATTTTTGTCCAATCGTCCCCAGAATTGGCAGGTATCATCGTCAGAGCAACCCTCACTGAATTCTTCAACAGATTTTTGAATTTCAAAGACATTACATCATGTTCCCATGTGAGAAGGCAAATTAATATCTTAAAAAATGATTGAAATAAAGGAAATCTAATTTATTTCTATCTAACGCTAAAATAATGCTTTACACACCCGCCAGTCAAAAACCTCTGATTCAATCACATGTTCATAAAGACTCTTGAGAATGTTTAGTACACAAATCTCAGAAAAAGTTGACTCTAAGATGAAAAGTTGATTTTTGGTGAATATTTGAAAAATGCATGCTCTGCTAATTGTTAAGGAAATTTCCAATGAAATGTCTCCCCTGACCCTCAGCGCGCGCGCTCCACATTCTCACACACTCAGCCTTTCCCTTGACACGCGCAAGCTTGGCGAGACGCATACACAACATTTCAGACAATTGTGGGCTGACCAAGCCCCCACTCATTGCTTGGTCTTTAGCAAAGGCCCATGTGGATCTTGATGGTATTGCATTTCCGATTTTGTATGCAATGGTAAAAAGTTCTAAAAATCCTGAGACATTGATAGTATAGGTTAACAGTAACTACCACACCACAAATGGCCCAACATCACCCATAGGTGACGCTACTGGCCACGCCCTGATGCACAAAGATACAAGGCTTTCTGGAATGGGTAGGCTCACCAAGCCCCCTCCCTTCACTCCTTGGCTCGGAATAAAAGCTCTTGTGGATCTTGATGGTATTGCATTTCAGATTTGGTGTCCCATCGGTAAGTCTGCAGCATGGATTTTTACAGTGACAATTTGTAAAGAATATAAATTTTTCAATGGTTTGCAATGTTTGGAGGAATCCGCCATTGCTGCTTGCAGTTATATTTAGGATTCCTCCGTAAGGAGGAAACCTATTGTTATTGTTAGTTTTATTATTATTATTATTATTATTATTATTCTAGTTCCATGGGAGTCAATGGCAGCCCCTAGACCCCTTGGATAACTTTTTGACAAATTTGGCACACTCATTAAGGACAGTTCCTTCTATACCTACACCAAGTTTCATGTATCCCATCAGACCACTCTAGCGCCACCAATGGGTCAAAGTTGGACTTGTGTTTACACACGCAACTTTTGAACCGTATGACTGATTTTCAAAAATGAGGTACCATTGGATTCCCTGGATCAAGACGAGTTCAACGCACCATATGACGTCAATTTCCGGTTATATAGATTTTCCGCTATTTCCGGTTGTATCAAAAACCTTTGAAAGCCTACTCCTCCTACAATTTTTGTCATATCTTCTTCAAAATGACCAGAGATGATCTTCAGACCAAGCCTCACAAAAGTTATCCCATGGCGTTTTGATTTTCTAAACCGTTTGTCCGGCACAGCCAATCAAAATCAGCAAAAAAGTAACCAAACAGGAACTTGGGTCAAATCTCAGCAAATCTTTGAGATATCAACACGTAACTTGGTATGTCACAAGGAAGACACTACAACATGTTACCATGTGCAAAGGCTATTTCATATCTCCAGAAATGGTTGATTTAAAGCAAATTGAATTTATCGCTAACGCAAAAATAATGCTTTACACATCCGCCGGTCAAAAACTGATACTTTGATTCAATCACAAGTTCATATGAAGACTCTTGAGAATGTTTAGTACACAAATCTGAGGAAAAGTTGACTGTAACATGAAAAGTCGATTTGTGGTGAATATTTGAAAAATGCATGCTTGGCTAATTGCTAACGAAATTTTCAATGAAATGTCTCCCCTGCTCTTCAGCGCGCGCGTGCTCCACATTCTCACACACTCAGCCTTTCCCTTGACACACACGCGGGCTTGGCGAGACGCATACACAACATTTCAGGCAATTGTGGGCTGACAAAGCCCCCACTCATTCCTTGGCTTGAAGTGAAGGCCCTTGTGGATCTTGATGGTAATGCATTTTAGAAAAAGTTCTCAAAATCCTGAAACATTGATAGTATTGGCCAGGAGTAACTACCACACCACAAATGACGCACCATTATCCATAGGTGGCGCTACGGCCAAGCCCCAATTGTCTATTTACAAAGTGATGCCATTCTCATCCCATTTGTCCCAAAATTATGAAATTCAATTAGATATGCCTTATTTCTCACGAGGAACAAAAAAGCCTCAATAACCTATAACGGCCGCCATATTGGATTTTTTTGTACAATAAAGATTTAGGAAACACGTTTTTTCGCTACTTCTATTACAATTTTTGTCCAATCTTCCCCAGAATTGCCAGGTATCATCGTCAGATTAACCCTCACTGAAATCTTCAACAGATTTTTGAATTTCAAAACCGTTTGTCCGGTACAGCCAATCAAAATCGTCAACAGAGCAACCAAACAGGAAGTTGGATCAAATCTCAGCAAATCTTTGAAATATCAACACCAAACTTGGTGTGTCACGTGAAAGACACTACGTCATGTTCCCATGTGAGAAGGCAAATTAATATCTTAAAAAATGATTGAAATAAAGGAAATCTAATTTATTTCTAACGCTAAAATAATGCTTTACACATACGGCAGTCAAAAAACTCTGATTCAATCACAAGTTCATGAAGACTCTTGAGAATGTTTAGTACACAAATCTCAGAAAAAGTTGACTGTAAGATGAAAAGTTGAATTTAGGTGAATATTTGAAAAATGCTTGCTTGGCTAATTGTTAAGGAAATTTCCAATGAAATGTCTCCCCTGCTCCTCAGCGCGCGCGCTCCACATTCTCACACACTCAGCCTTTCCCTGACACACGCGCAAGCTTGACGAGACGCATACACAACATTTCAGGCAATTGTGGGCTGACCAAGCCCCACTCATTGCTTGGTCTTTAGCAAAGGCCCATGTGGATCTTGATGGTATTGCATTTCCGATTTTGTATGCAATGGTAAAAAGTTCTCAAAATCCTGAAACATTGATAGTATAGGCCAAGAGTAACTACCACACCACAAATGGCCCAATATCACCCATAAGTGACGCTACAGGCCACGACCTGATACACAAAGATACAAGGCTTTCTGGAATGGGTAGGCTCACCAAGCCCCCTCCCTTCACTCCTTGGCTTGAAGTGAAGGCCCTTGTGGATCTTGATGGTAATGCATTTTAGAAAAAGTTCTCAAAATCCTGAAACATTGATAGTATAGGCCAGGAGTAACTACCACACCACAAATGACGCACCATTATCCATAGGTGGCGCTACGGCCAAGCCCCAATTTTCCATTTACAAAGTGATGCCATTCGCATCCCATTTGTCCCAAAATTCTGAAATTCATTAGATATGCCTTATTTCTCATGAGGAACAAAAAAGCCTCAATAACCTATAATGGCCGCCATATTGGATTTTTTTGTACAATAAAGATTTAGGAAACACGTTTTTTCTTTACTTCTCCTACAATTTTTGTCCAATCGTCCCCAGAATTGGCAGGTATCATCGTCAGAGCAACCCTCACTGAATTCTTCAACAGATTTTTGAATTTCAAAGACATTACATCATGTTCCCATGTGAGAAGGCAAATTAATATCTTAAAAAATGATTGAAATAAAGGAAATCTAATTTATTTCTATCTAACGCTAAAATAATGCTTTACACACCCGCCAGTCAAAAACCTCTGATTCAATCACATGTTCATAAAGACTCTTGAGAATGTTTAGTACACAAATCTCAGAAAAAGTTGACTCTAAGATGAAAAGTTGATTTTTGGTGAATATTTGAAAAATGCATGCTCTGCTAATTGTTAAGGAAATTTCCAATGAAATGTCTCCCCTGACCCTCAGCGCGCGCGCTCCACATTCTCACACACTCAGCCTTTCCCTTGACACGCGCAAGCTTGGCGAGACGCATACACAACATTTCAGACAATTGTGGGCTGACCAAGCCCCCACTCATTGCTTGGTCTTTAGCAAAGGCCCATGTGGATCTTGATGGTATTGCATTTCCGATTTTGTATGCAATGGTAAAAAGTTCTAAAAATCCTGAGACATTGATAGTATAGGTTAACAGTAACTACCACACCACAAATGGCCCAACATCACCCATAGGTGACGCTACTGGCCACGCCCTGATGCACAAAGATACAAGGCTTTCTGGAATGGGTAGGCTCACCAAGCCCCCTCCCTTCACTCCTTGGCTCGGAATAAAAGCTCTTGTGGATCTTGATGGTATTGCATTTCAGATTTGGTGTCCCATCGGTAAGTCTGCAGCATGGATTTTTACAGTGACAATTTGTAAAGAATATAAATTTTTCAATGGTTTGCAATGTTTGGAGGAATCCGCCATTGCTGCTTGCAGTTATATTTATTATTATTATTCTAGTTCCATGGGAGTCAATGGCAGCCCCTAGAACCCTTGGATAACTTTTTGTTAAATTTGGCACACTCATTAAGGACAGTTCCTTCTATACCTACACCAAGTTTCATGTATCCCATCAGACCACTCTAGCGCCACCAATGGGTCAAAGTTGGACTTGTGTTTACACACGCAACTTTTGAACCGTATGACTTATTTTCAAAAATGAGGTACCGTTGGATTCCCTGGATCAAGACGAGTTCAACGCACCCTATGACGTCAATTTCCGGTTATATAGATTTTCCACCATTTCCGGTTTTATCAAAAACCTTTGAAAGCCTACTCCTCCTACAATTTTTGTCATATCTTCTTCAAAATGACCATAGATGATCTTCAGACCAAGCCTCACAAAAGTTATCCCATGGCGTTTTGATTTTCTAAACCGTTTGTCCGGCACAGCCAATCAAATTCAGCAAAAAAGCAACCAAACAGGAACTTGGGTCAAATCTCAGCAAATCTTTGAGATATCAACACGTAACTTGATATGTCACAAGAAAGACACTACAACATGTTACCATGTGCAAAGGCAACTTCATATCTCAAAAAATGATTGATATAAAGCAAATCGAATTTATCGCTAACGCTAAAATAATGCTTTACACATCCGCCGGTCAAAAACTGATACTTTGATTCAATCACAAGTTCATATGAAGACTCTTGAGAATGTTTAGTACACAAATCTGAGGAAAAGTTGACTGTAACATGAAAAGTCGATTTTATGTGAATATTTGAAACATGCATGCTTGGCTAATTGCTAACGAAATTTTCAATGAAATGTCTCCCCTGCTCTTCAGCGCGCGCGTGCTCCACATTCTCACACACTCAGCCTTTCCCTTGACACACGCGCGGGCTTGGCGAGACGCATACACAACATTTCAGGCAATTGTGGGCTGACCAAGCCCCCACTCATTCCTTGGCTTGAAGTGAAGGCCCTTGTGGATCTTGATGGTAATGCATTTTAGAAAAAGTTCTCAAAATCCTGAAACATTGATAGTATAGGCCAGGAGTAACTACCACACCACAAATGACGCACCATTATCCATAGGTGGCGCTACGGCCAAGCCCCAATTTTCCATTTACAAAGTGATGCCATTCGCATCCCATTTGTCCCAAAATTCTGAAATTCATTAGATATGCCTTATTTCTCATGAGGAACAAAAAAGCCTCAATAACCTATAACGGCCGCCATATTGGATGTTTTTGTACAATAAAGATTTAGGAAACACGTTTTTTTGCTACTTCTCCTACAATTCTTGTCCAATCTTCCCCAGAATTGGCAGGTATCATCGTCAGAGCAACCCTCACTGAATTCTTTAACAGATTTTTGAATTTCAAAACCGTTTGTCCGGTACAGCCAATCAAAATCGTCAACAAAGCAACCAAACAGGAAGTTGGATCAAATCTCAGCAAATCTTTGAAATATCAACACCAAACTTGGTAAGATGACTCGGAACCGTCTTCTGAGGATGTCCAATCAATTTGGTGTCATGTGATCGTGTCATGTGATCGGCGTGGCCGCAGGAACCAAAAATGTTTTTTGGCCAATAACTGTTGATTTGTTTGCCTTTAGTTCATGAAAACTCTTGAGAATGTTTAGTACACAAATCTCAGAAAAAGTTGACTGTAAGATGAAAAGTTGAATTTTGGTGAATATTTGAAAAATGCATGCTTGGCTAATTGTTAAGGAAATTTCCAATGAAACGTCTCCCTCTGCTCCTCAGCGCGCGCGCTACACATTCTCACACACTCAGCCTTTCCCTTGACACACGCGCAAGCTTGACGAGACGCATACACAACATTTCAGGCAATTGTGGGCTGACCAAGCCCCCACTCATTGCTTGGTCTTTAGCAAAGGCCCATGTGGATCTTGATGGTATTGCATTTCCGATTTTGTATGCAATGGTAAAAGTTCTCAAAATCCTGAAACATTTATAGTATAGGCCAAGAGTAACTACCACACCACAAATGGCCCAATATCACCCATAAGTGACGCTACAGGCCACGCCCTGATACACAAAGATACAAGGCTTTCTGGAATGGGTAGGCTCAACCAAGCCCCCTCCCTTCACTCCTTGGCTTTAAATAAAAGCCCTTGTGGATCTTGATGGTATTGCATTTCATATTTGGTATCCCATTGGTAAGTCTGCGGCATGGAATTTTACAGTGACTATTTGTAAAGAATATACATTTTTCAGTGGTTTGCAATGTTTGGAGGAATCCGCCATTGCTGCTTGCAGTTATTAGGATTCCTCCGTAAGGAGGAAACCTATTGTTATTGTTAGTTTTATTATTATTATTATTAGGATTCCTCCGTAAGGAGGAAACCTATTGTTATTGTTAGTTTTATTATTAGGATTCCTCCGTAAGGAGGAAACCTATTGTTATTGTTAGTTTTATTATTATTATTATTATTATTATTATTATTATTATTATTATTCTAGTTCCATGGGAGTCAATGGCAGCCCCTAGAACCCTTGGATAACTTTTTGTTAAATTTGGCACACTCATTAAGGACAGTTCCTTCTATACCTACACCAAGTTTCATGTATCCCATCAGACCACTCTAGCGCCACCAATGGGTCAAAGTTGGACTTGTGTTTACACACGCAACTTTTGAACCGTATGACTGATTTACAAAAATGAGGTACCATTGGATTCCCTGGATGAAGACGAGTTCAACGCACCCTATGACGTCAATTTCCGGTTGTATAGATTTTCCGCTATTTCCGGTTGTATCAAAAACCTTTGAAAGCCTACTCCTCCTACAATTATTGTCATATCTTCTTCAAAATGACCATAGATGATCTTCAGACCAAGCCTCACAAAAGTTATCCCATGGCGTTTTGATTTTCTAAACCGTTTGTCCGGCACAACCAATCAAAATCAGCAAAAAAGTAACCAAACAGGAACTTGGGTCAAATCTCAGCAAATCTTTGAGATATCAACACTAAACTTGGTATATCGGTGGACGACACTACAACATGTTACCATGTGCAAAGGCAACTTCATATCTCAAAAGATGATTGATATAAAGCAAATCGAATTTATCGCTAACGCTAAAATAATGCTTTACACATCCGCCGGTCAAAAACTGATACTTTGATTCAATCACAAGTTCATATGAAGACTCTTGAGAATGTTTAGTACACAAATCTGAGGAAAAGTTGACTGTAACATGAAAAGTCGATTTTATGTGAATATTTGAAACATGCATGCTTGGCTAATTGCTAACGAAATTTTCAATGAAATGTCTCCCCTGCTCTTCAGCGCGCGCGTGCTCCACATTCTCACACACTCAGCCTTTCCCTTGACACACGCGCGGGCTTGGCGAGACGCATACACAACATTTCAGGCAATTGTGGGCTGACCAAGCCCCCACTCATTCCTTGGCTTGAAGTGAAGGCCCTTGTGGATCTTGATGGTAATGCATTTTAGAAAAAGTTCTCAAAATCCTGAAACATTGATAGTATAGGCCAGGAGTAACTACCACACCACAAATGACGCACCATTATCCATAGGTGGCGCTACGGCCAAGCCCCAATTTTCCATTTACAAAGTGATGCCATTCGCATCCCATTTGTCCCAAAATTCTGAAATTCATTAGATATGCCTTATTTCTCATGAGGAACAAAAAAGCCTCAATAACCTATAACGGCCGCCATATTGGATGTTTTTGTACAATAAAGATTTAGGAAACACGTTTTTTTGCTACTTCTCCTACAATTCTTGTCCAATCTTCCCCAGAATTGGCAGGTATCATCGTCAGAGCAACCCTCACTGAATTCTTTAACAGATTTTTGAATTTCAAAACCGTTTGTCCGGTACAGCCAATCAAAATCGTCAACAAAGCAACCAAACAGGAAGTTGGATCAAATCTCAGCAAATCTTTGAAATATCAACACCAAACTTGGTGTGTCACGTGAAAGACACTACGTCATGTTCCCATGTAGGAAGGCAAATTAATATCTTCAAAAATGATTGAAATGAAGGAAATCAAATTTATTTCTAACGCTAAAATAATGCTTTACACATCCGCCAGTCAAAAAACTCTGATTCAATCACAAGTTCATGAAGACTTTTGAGAATGTTTAGTACACAAATCTCAGAAAAAGTTGACTGTAAGATGAAAAGTCGATTTGTGGTGAATATTTGAAACATGCATGCTTGGCTAATTGATGACGAAATTTTCAATGCAATGTCTCCCCTGCTCTTCAGCGCGCGCGTGCTCCACATTCTCACACACTCAGCCTTTCCCTTGACACACACGCGGGCTTGGCGAGACGCATACACAACATTTCAGGCAATTGTGGGCTGACCAAGCCCCCACTCATTCCTTGGCTTGAAGTGAAGGCCCTTGTGGATCTTGATGGTAATGCATTTTAGAAAAAGTTCTCAAAATCCTGAAACATTGATAGTATAGGCCAGGAGTAACTACCACACCACAAATGATGCACCATTATCCATAGGTGGCGCTACGGCCAAGCCCCAATTTTCCACTTACAAAGTGATGCCATTCGCATCCCATTTGTCCCAAAATTCTGAAATGCCTTATTTCTCATGAGGAACAAAAAAGCCTCAATAACCTATAACGGCCGCCATATTGGATTTTTTTGGACAATAAAGATTTAGGAAACACGTTTTTTTTGCTACTTCTCCTACAATTTTTGTCCAATCTTCCCCAGAATTGGCAGGTATCATCGTCAGAGCAACCCTCACTGAATTCTTCAACAGATTTTTGAATTTCAAAACCGTTTGTCCGGTACAGCCAATCAAAATCGTCAACAAAGCAACCAAACAGGAAGTTTGATCAAATCTCAGCAAATCTTTGAAATATCACCACCAAACTTGGTGTGTCACGTGAAAGACACTACATCATGTTCCCATGTGAGAAGGCAAATTAATATCTTAAAAAATTATTGAAATAAAGGAAATATTTTTTATTTCTAACGCTAAAATAATGCTTTACACATCCGCCAGTCAAAAACTGATACTCTGATTCAATCACAAGTTCATGAAGACTCTTGAGAATGTTTAGTACACAAATCTCAGAAAAAGTTGACTGTAAAATGAAAAGTTGATTTTTGGTGAATATTAAAAAAATGCATGCTTGGCTAATTGTTAAGGAAATTTCCAATGAAATGTCTCCCCTGCACCTCAGCGCGCGCGCTCCACATTCTCACACACTCAGCCTTTCCCTTGACACACGCGCAAGCTTGACGAGACGCATACACAACATTTCAGGCAATTGTGGGCTGACCAAGCCCCCACTCATAGCTTGGTCTTTAGCAAAGGCCCATGTGGATCTTGATGGTATTGCATTTCCGATTTTGTATGCAATGGTAAAAAGTTCTCAAAATCCTGAAACATTGATAGTATAGGCCATGAGAAACTACCACACCACAAATGACCCACCATTACCCATAGGTGGCGCTACGGCCACGCCCCAATTGTCCATTTTCAAAGTGATGGCATTTCCACACCATCAGTCTAAAACGTCGTAAACTATACATGCCTTATTTATAATGGGAAACTATACAGTGGTGACCCATACAGTCCACCATGTACGGTGAACATTTTGAAAACGTACAAATATCTTCTTATGAACCATGACTCCAATTGACTAGAAATTTTGTTTGATGTGTAGGCCACACGTAGTTATGCTTGTTTGCTACCACAATAGCTATGGGAATAAGAGTGAATGCAATGAGGAGGTTATTGAAACGCAATACTCTGAGTTGGTGCATGTCAGTTTAGGCAGAGGTAGCTTTTTAAACCTCTACAGCCATGCCCCAATTTGCCTATATTCAAAGTGATGCCATTTGCATCCCATTTGTCCCAAAATTCTGAAATTCATTAGATATGCCTTATTTCTCATGAGGAACAAAAAAGCCTCAAGAACCTATAACGGGCGCCATATTGGATTTTTCTGTACAATAAAGATTAAGGAAACACGTTTTTTCGCTACTCCTCCTTCAATTCTGGTGCAATCTTCCCCAGAATTGGCACACATCATCGTCAGAGCAACCCTCACTCATGTATTGAACAGATTTTTTATTTTCACAACCGTTTGTCTGGTACAGCTCCTCAGCGCGCGCGTGCTCCACATTCTCACACACTCAGCCTTTCCCTTGACACACGCGCAAGCTTGGCGAGACGCATACACAACATTTCAGGCAATTGTGGGCTGACCAAGCCCCCACTCATTGCTTGGTCTTTAGCAAAGGCCCATGTGGATCTTGATGGTATTGCATTTCCGATTTTGTATACAATGGTAAAAAGTTCTCAAAATCCTGAAACATTGATAGTATAGGCCAAGAGTAACTACCACACCACAAATGGCCCAATATCACCCATAAGTGACGCTACAGGCCACGCCCTGATACACAAAGATACAAGGCTTTCTGGAATGGGTAGGCTCACCAAGCCCTCTCCCTTCACTCCTTGGCTTGAAATAAAAGCCCTTGTGGATCTTGATGGTATTGCATTTCAGATTTGGTATCCCATTGGTAAGTCTGCAGCATGGAATTTTACAGTGACAATTTGTAAAGAATATACATTTTTCAGTGGTTTGCAATGTTTGGAGGAATCCGCCATTGCTGCTTGCAGTTATATTTATTATTATTATTATTCTAGTTCCATGGGAGTCAATGGCAGCCCCTAGACCCCTTGGATAACTTTTTGACAAATTTGGCACACTCATTAAGGACAGTTCCTTCTATACCTACACCAAGTTTCATGTATCCCATCAGACCACTCTAGCGCCACCAATGGGTCAAAGTTGGACTTGTGTTTACACACGCAACTTTTGAACCGTATGACTGATTTTCAAAAATGAGGTACCATTGGATTCCCTGGATCAAGACGAGTTCAACGCACCATATGACGTCAATTTCCGGTTATATAGATTTTCCGCTATTTCCGGTTGTATCAAAAACCTTTGAAAGCCTACTCCTCCTACAATTTTTGTCATATCTTCTTCAAAATGACCAGAGATGATCTTCAGACCAAGCCTCACAAAAGTTATCCCATGGCGTTTTGATTTTCTAAACCGTTTGTCCGGCACAGCCAATCAAAATCAGCAAAAAAGTAACCAAACAGGAACTTGGGTCAAATCTCAGCAAATCTTTGAGATATCAACACGTAACTTGGTATGTCACAAGGAAGACACTACAACATGTTACCATGTGCAAAGGCTATTTCATATCTCCAGAAATGGTTGATTTAAAGCAAATTGAATTTATCGCTAACGCAAAAATAATGCTTTACACATCCGCCGGTCAAAAACTGATACTTTGATTCAATCACAAGTTCATATGAAGACTCTTGAGAATGTTTAGTACACAAATCTGAGGAAAAGTTGACTGTAACATGAAAAGTCGATTTGTGGTGAATATTTGAAAAATGCATGCTTGGCTAATTGCTAACGAAATTTTCAATGAAATGTCTCCCCTGCTCTTCAGCGCGCGCGTGCTCCACATTCTCACACACTCAGCCTTTCCCTTGACACACACGCGGGCTTGGCGAGACGCATACACAACATTTCAGGCAATTGTGGGCTGACAAAGCCCCCACTCATTCCTTGGCTTGAAGTGAAGGCCCTTGTGGATCTTGATGGTAATGCATTTTAGAAAAAGTTCTCAAAATCCTGAAACATTGATAGTATTGGCCAGGAGTAACTACCACACCACAAATGACGCACCATTATCCATAGGTGGCGCTACGGCCAAGCCCCAATTGTCTATTTACAAAGTGATGCCATTCTCATCCCATTTGTCCCAAAATTCTGAAATTCAATTAGATATGCCTTATTTCTCACGAGGAACAAAAAAGCCTCAATAACCTATAACGGCCGCCATATTGGATTTTTTTGTACAATAAAGATTTAGGAAACACGTTTTTTCGCTACTTCTATTACAATTTTTGTCCAATCTTCCCCAGAATTGCCAGGTATCATCGTCAGATTAACCCTCACTGAAATCTTCAACAGATTTTTGAATTTCAAAACCGTTTGTCCGGTACAGCCAATCAAAATCGTCAACAGAGCAACCAAACAGGAAGTTGGATCAAATCTCAGCAAATCTTTGAAATATCAACACCAAACTTGGTGTGTCACGTGAAAGACACTACGTCATGTTCCCATGTGAGAAGGCAAATTAATATCTTAAAAAATGATTGAAATAAAGGAAATCTAATTTATTTCTAACGCTAAAATAATGCTTTACACATACGGCAGTCAAAAAACTCTGATTCAATCACAAGTTCATGAAGACTCTTGAGAATGTTTAGTACACAAATCTCAGAAAAAGTTGACTGTAAGATGAAAAGTTGAATTTAGGTGAATATTTGAAAAATGCTTGCTTGGCTAATTGTTAAGGAAATTTCCAATGAAATGTCTCCCCTGCTCCTCAGCGCGCGCGCTCCACATTCTCACACACTCAGCCTTTCCCTGACACACGCGCAAGCTTGACGAGACGCATACACAACATTTCAGGCAATTGTGGGCTGACCAAGCCCCACTCATTGCTTGGTCTTTAGCAAAGGCCCATGTGGATCTTGATGGTATTGCATTTCCGATTTTGTATGCAATGGTAAAAAGTTCTCAAAATCCTGAAACATTGATAGTATAGGCCAAGAGTAACTACCACACCACAAATGGCCCAATATCACCCATAAGTGACGCTACAGGCCACGACCTGATACACAAAGATACAAGGCTTTCTGGAATGGGTAGGCTCACCAAGCCCCCTCCCTTCACTCCTTGGCTTGAAGTGAAGGCCCTTGTGGATCTTGATGGTAATGCATTTTAGAAAAAGTTCTCAAAATCCTGAAACATTGATAGTATAGGCCAGGAGTAACTACCACACCACAAATGACGCACCATTATCCATAGGTGGCGCTACGGCCAAGCCCCAATTTTCCATTTACAAAGTGATGCCATTCGCATCCCATTTGTCCCAAAATTCTGAAATTCATTAGATATGCCTTATTTCTCATGAGGAACAAAAAAGCCTCAATAACCTATAACGGCCGCCATATTGGATTTTTTTGTACAATAAAGATTTAGGAAACACGTTTTTTCTTTACTTCTCCTACAATTTTTGTCCAATCGTCCCCAGAATTGGCAGGTATCATCGTCAGAGCAACCCTCACTGAATTCTTCAACAGATTTTTGAATTTCAAAGACATTACATCATGTTCCCATGTGAGAAGGCAAATTAATATCTTAAAAAATGATTGAAATAAAGGAAATCTAATTTATTTCTATCTAACGCTAAAATAATGCTTTACACACCCGCCAGTCAAAAACCTCTGATTCAATCACATGTTCATAAAGACTCTTGAGAATGTTTAGTACACAAATCTCAGAAAAAGTTGACTCTAAGATGAAAAGTTGATTTTTGGTGAATATTTGAAAAATGCATGCTCTGCTAATTGTTAAGGAAATTTCCAATGAAATGTCTCCCCTGACCCTCAGCGCGCGCGCTCCACATTCTCACACACTCAGCCTTTCCCTTGACACGCGCAAGCTTGGCGAGACGCATACACAACATTTCAGACAATTGTGGGCTGACCAAGCCCCCACTCATTGCTTGGTCTTTAGCAAAGGCCCATGTGGATCTTGATGGTATTGCATTTCCGATTTTGTATGCAATGGTAAAAAGTTCTAAAAATCCTGAGACATTGATAGTATAGGTTAACAGTAACTACCACACCACAAATGGCCCAACATCACCCATAGGTGACGCTACTGGCCACGCCCTGATGCACAAAGATACAAGGCTTTCTGGAATGGGTAGGCTCACCAAGCCCCCTCCCTTCACTCCTTGGCTCGGAATAAAAGCTCTTGTGGATCTTGATGGTATTGCATTTCAGATTTGGTGTCCCATCGGTAAGTCTGCAGCATGGATTTTTACAGTGACAATTTGTAAAGAATATAAATTTTTCAATGGTTTGCAATGTTTGGAGGAATCCGCCATTGCTGCTTGCAGTTATATTTAGGATTCCTCCGTAAGGAGGAAACCTATTGTTATTGTTAGTTTTATTATTATTATTATTATTATTATTATTCTAGTTCCATGGGAGTCAATGGCAGCCCCTAGACCCCTTGGATAACTTTTTGACAAATTTGGCACACTCATTAAGGACAGTTCCTTCTATACCTACACCAAGTTTCATGTATCCCATCAGACCACTCTAGCGCCACCAATGGGTCAAAGTTGGACTTGTGTTTACACACGCAACTTTTGAACCGTATGACTGATTTTCAAAAATGAGGTACCATTGGATTCCCTGGATCAAGACGAGTTCAACGCACCATATGACGTCAATTTCCGGTTATATAGATTTTCCGCTATTTCCGGTTGTATCAAAAACCTTTGAAAGCCTACTCCTCCTACAATTTTTGTCATATCTTCTTCAAAATGACCAGAGATGATCTTCAGACCAAGCCTCACAAAAGTTATCCCATGGCGTTTTGATTTTCTAAACCGTTTGTCCGGCACAGCCAATCAAAATCAGCAAAAAAGTAACCAAACAGGAACTTGGGTCAAATCTCAGCAAATCTTTGAGATATCAACACGTAACTTGGTATGTCACAAGGAAGACACTACAACATGTTACCATGTGCAAAGGCTATTTCATATCTCCAGAAATGGTTGATTTAAAGCAAATTGAATTTATCGCTAACGCAAAAATAATGCTTTACACATCCGCCGGTCAAAAACTGATACTTTGATTCAATCACAAGTTCATATGAAGACTCTTGAGAATGTTTAGTACACAAATCTGAGGAAAAGTTGACTGTAACATGAAAAGTCGATTTGTGGTGAATATTTGAAAAATGCATGCTTGGCTAATTGCTAACGAAATTTTCAATGAAATGTCTCCCCTGCTCTTCAGCGCGCGCGTGCTCCACATTCTCACACACTCAGCCTTTCCCTTGACACACACGCGGGCTTGGCGAGACGCATACACAACATTTCAGGCAATTGTGGGCTGACAAAGCCCCCACTCATTCCTTGGCTTGAAGTGAAGGCCCTTGTGGATCTTGATGGTAATGCATTTTAGAAAAAGTTCTCAAAATCCTGAAACATTGATAGTATTGGCCAGGAGTAACTACCACACCACAAATGACGCACCATTATCCATAGGTGGCGCTACGGCCAAGCCCCAATTGTCTATTTACAAAGTGATGCCATTCTCATCCCATTTGTCCCAAAATTATGAAATTCAATTAGATATGCCTTATTTCTCACGAGGAACAAAAAAGCCTCAATAACCTATAACGGCCGCCATATTGGATTTTTTTGTACAATAAAGATTTAGGAAACACGTTTTTTCGCTACTTCTATTACAATTTTTGTCCAATCTTCCCCAGAATTGCCAGGTATCATCGTCAGATTAACCCTCACTGAAATCTTCAACAGATTTTTGAATTTCAAAACCGTTTGTCCGGTACAGCCAATCAAAATCGTCAACAGAGCAACCAAACAGGAAGTTGGATCAAATCTCAGCAAATCTTTGAAATATCAACACCAAACTTGGTGTGTCACGTGAAAGACACTACGTCATGTTCCCATGTGAGAAGGCAAATTAATATCTTAAAAAATGATTGAAATAAAGGAAATCTAATTTATTTCTAACGCTAAAATAATGCTTTACACATACGGCAGTCAAAAAACTCTGATTCAATCACAAGTTCATGAAGACTCTTGAGAATGTTTAGTACACAAATCTCAGAAAAAGTTGACTGTAAGATGAAAAGTTGAATTTAGGTGAATATTTGAAAAATGCTTGCTTGGCTAATTGTTAAGGAAATTTCCAATGAAATGTCTCCCCTGCTCCTCAGCGCGCGCGCTCCACATTCTCACACACTCAGCCTTTCCCTGACACACGCGCAAGCTTGACGAGACGCATACACAACATTTCAGGCAATTGTGGGCTGACCAAGCCCCACTCATTGCTTGGTCTTTAGCAAAGGCCCATGTGGATCTTGATGGTATTGCATTTCCGATTTTGTATGCAATGGTAAAAAGTTCTCAAAATCCTGAAACATTGATAGTATAGGCCAAGAGTAACTACCACACCACAAATGGCCCAATATCACCCATAAGTGACGCTACAGGCCACGACCTGATACACAAAGATACAAGGCTTTCTGGAATGGGTAGGCTCACCAAGCCCCCTCCCTTCACTCCTTGGCTTGAAGTGAAGGCCCTTGTGGATCTTGATGGTAATGCATTTTAGAAAAAGTTCTCAAAATCCTGAAACATTGATAGTATAGGCCAGGAGTAACTACCACACCACAAATGACGCACCATTATCCATAGGTGGCGCTACGGCCAAGCCCCAATTTTCCATTTACAAAGTGATGCCATTCGCATCCCATTTGTCCCAAAATTCTGAAATTCATTAGATATGCCTTATTTCTCATGAGGAACAAAAAAGCCTCAATAACCTATAATGGCCGCCATATTGGATTTTTTTGTACAATAAAGATTTAGGAAACACGTTTTTTCTTTACTTGTCCTACAATTTTTGTCCAATCGTCCCCAGAATTGGCAGGTATCATCGTCAGAGCAACCCTCACTGAATTCTTCAACAGATTTTTGAATTTCAAAGACATTACATCATGTTCCCATGTGAGAAGGCAAATTAATATCTTAAAAAATGATTGAAATAAAGGAAATCTAATTTATTTCTATCTAACGCTAAAATAATGCTTTACACACCCGCCAGTCAAAAACCTCTGATTCAATCACATGTTCATAAAGACTCTTGAGAATGTTTAGTACACAAATCTCAGAAAAAGTTGACTCTAAGATGAAAAGTTGATTTTTGGTGAATATTTGAAAAATGCATGCTCTGCTAATTGTTAAGGAAATTTCCAATGAAATGTCTCCCCTGACCCTCAGCGCGCGCGCTCCACATTCTCACACACTCAGCCTTTCCCTTGACACGCGCAAGCTTGGCGAGACGCATACACAACATTTCAGACAATTGTGGGCTGACCAAGCCCCCACTCATTGCTTGGTCTTTAGCAAAGGCCCATGTGGATCTTGATGGTATTGCATTTCCGATTTTGTATGCAATGGTAAAAAGTTCTAAAAATCCTGAGACATTGATAGTATAGGTTAACAGTAACTACCACACCACAAATGGCCCAACATCACCCATAGGTGACGCTACTGGCCACGCCCTGATGCACAAAGATACAAGGCTTTCTGGAATGGGTAGGCTCACCAAGCCCCCTCCCTTCACTCCTTGGCTCGGAATAAAAGCTCTTGTGGATCTTGATGGTATTGCATTTCAGATTTGGTGTCCCATCGGTAAGTCTGCAGCATGGATTTTTACAGTGACAATTTGTAAAGAATATAAATTTTTCAATGGTTTGCAATGTTTGGAGGAATCCGCCATTGCTGCTTGCAGTTATATTTAGGATTCCTCCGTAAGGAGGAAACCTATTGTTATTGTTAGTTTTATTATTATTATTATTATTATTATTATTCTAGTTCCATGGGAGTCAATGGCAGCCCCTAGACCCCTTGGATAACTTTTTGACAAATTTGGCACACTCATTAAGGACAGTTCCTTCTATACCTACACCAAGTTTCATGTATCCCATCAGACCACTCTAGCGCCACCAATGGGTCAAAGTTGGACTTGTGTTTACACACGCAACTTTTGAACCGTATGACTGATTTTCAAAAATGAGGTACCATTGGATTCCCTGGATCAAGACGAGTTCAACGCACCCTATGACGTCAATTTCCGGTTGTATAGATTTTCCGCTATTTCCGGTTGTATCAAAAACCTTTGAAAGCCTACTCCTCCTACAATTATTGTCATATCTTCTTCAAAATGACCATAGATGATCTTCAGACCAAGCCTCACAAAAGTTATCCCATGGCGTTTTGATTTTCTAAACCGTTTGTCCGGCACAACCAATCAAAATCAGCAAAAAAGTAACCAAACAGGAACTTGGGTCAAATCTCAGCAAATCTTTGAGATATCAACACTAAACTTGGTATATCGGTGGACGACACTACAACATGTTACCATGTGCAAAGGCAACTTCATATCTCAAAAGATGATTGATATAAAGCAAATCGAATTTATCGCTAACGCTAAAATAATGCTTTACACATCCGCCGGTCAAAAACTGATACTTTGATTCAATCACAAGTTCATATGAAGACTCTTGAGAATGTTTAGTACACAAATCTGAGGAAAAGTTGACTGTAACATGAAAAGTCGATTTTATGTGAATATTTGAAACATGCATGCTTGGCTAATTGCTAACGAAATTTTCAATGAAATGTCTCCCCTGCTCTTCAGCGCGCGCGTGCTCCACATTCTCACACACTCAGCCTTTCCCTTGACACACGCGCGGGCTTGGCGAGACGCATACACAACATTTCAGGCAATTGTGGGCTGACCAAGCCCCCACTCATTCCTTGGCTTGAAGTGAAGGCCCTTGTGGATCTTGATGGTAATGCATTTTAGAAAAAGTTCTCAAAATCCTGAAACATTGATAGTATAGGCCAGGAGTAACTACCACACCACAAATGACGCACCATTATCCATAGGTGGCGCTACGGCCAAGCCCCAATTTTCCATTTACAAAGTGATGCCATTCGCATCCCATTTGTCCCAAAATTCTGAAATTCATTAGATATGCCTTATTTCTCATGAGGAACAAAAAAGCCTCAATAACCTATAACGGCCGCCATATTGGATGTTTTTGTACAATAAAGATTTAGGAAACACGTTTTTTTGCTACTTCTCCTACAATTCTTGTCCAATCTTCCCCAGAATTGGCAGGTATCATCGTCAGAGCAACCCTCACTGAATTCTTTAACAGAGTTTTGAATTTCAAAACCGTTTGTCCGGTACAGCCAATCAAAATCGTCAACAAAGCAACCAAACAGGAAGTTGGATCAAATCTCAGCAAATCTTTGAAATATCAACACCAAACTTGGTGTGTCACGTGAAAGACACTACGTCATGTTCCCATGTAGGAAGGCAAATTAATATCTTCAAAAATGATTGAAATGAAGGAAATCTAATTTATTTCTAACGCTAAAATAATGCTTTACACATCCGCCAGTCAAAAATCTCTGATTCAATCACAAGTTCATGAAGACTTTTGAGAATGTTTAGTACACAAATCTCAGAAAAAGTTGACTGTAAGATGAAAAGTTGAATTTAGGTGAATATTTGAAAAATGCATGCTTGGCTAATTGTTAAGGAAATTTCCAATGAAATGTCTCCCCTGCTCCTCAGCACGCGCGCTCCACATTCTCACACACTCAGCCTTTCCCTTGACACACGCACAAGCTTGGCGAGACGCATACACAACATTTCAGGCAATTGTGGGCTGACCAAGCCCCACTCATTGCTTGGTCTTTAGCAAAGGACCATGTGGATCTTGATGGTATTGCATTTCCGATTTTGTATGCAATGGTAAAAAGTTCTCAAAATCCTGAAACATTGATAGTATAGGCCAAGAGTAACTACCACACCACAAATGGCCCAATATCACCCATAAGTGACGCTACAGGCCACGCCCTGGTACACAAAGATACAAGGCTTTCTGGAACGGGTAGGCTCACCAAGCCCCCTCCCTTCACTCCTTGGCTTGAAATAAAAGCCCTTGTGGATCTTGATGGTATTGCATTTCAGATTTGGTATCCCATTGGTAAGTCTGCAGCATGGAATTTTACAGTGACAATTTGTAAAGAATATACATTTTTCAGTGGTTTGCAATGTTTGGAGGAATCCGCCATTGCTGCTTGCAGTTATATTTATTATTATTATTATTATTATTATTCTAGTTCCATGGGAGTCAATGGCAGCCCCTAGACCCCTTGGATAACTTTTTGACAAATTTGGCACACTCATTAAGGACAGTTCCTTCTATACCTACACCAAGTTTCATGTATCCCATCAGACCACTCTAGCGCCACCAATGGGTCAAAGTTGGACTTGTGTTTACACACGCAACTTTTGAACCGTATGACTGATTTTCAAAAATGAGGTACCATTGGATTCCCTGGATCAAGACGAGTTCAACGCACCATATGACGTCAATTTCCGGTTATATAGATTTTCCGCTATTTCCGGTTGTATCAAAAACCTTTGAAAGCCTACTCCTCCTACAATTTTTGTCATATCTTCTTCAAAATGACCAGAGATGATCTTCAGACCAAGCCTCACAAAAGTTATCCCATGGCGTTTTGATTTTCTAAACCGTTTGTCCGGCACAGCCAATCAAAATCAGCAAAAAAGTAACCAAACAGGAACTTGGGTCAAATCTCAGCAAATCTTTGAGATATCAACACGTAACTTGGTATGTCACAAGGAAGACACTACAACATGTTACCATGTGCAAAGGCTATTTCATATCTCCAGAAATGGTTGATTTAAAGCAAATTGAATTTATCGCTAACGCAAAAATAATGCTTTACACATCCGCCGGTCAAAAACTGATACTTTGATTCAATCACAAGTTCATATGAAGACTCTTGAGAATGTTTAGTACACAAATCTGAGGAAAAGTTGACTGTAACATGAAAAGTCGATTTGTGGTGAATATTTGAAAAATGCATGCTTGGCTAATTGCTAACGAAATTTTCAATGAAATGTCTCCCCTGCTCTTCAGCGCGCGCGTGCTCCACATTCTCACACACTCAGCCTTTCCCTTGACACACACGCGGGCTTGGCGAGACGCATACACAACATTTCAGGCAATTGTGGGCTGACAAAGCCCCCACTCATTCCTTGGCTTGAAGTGAAGGCCCTTGTGGATCTTGATGGTAATGCATTTTAGAAAAAGTTCTCAAAATCCTGAAACATTGATAGTATTGGCCAGGAGTAACTACCACACCACAAATGACGCACCATTATCCATAGGTGGCGCTACGGCCAAGCCCCAATTGTCTATTTACAAAGTGATGCCATTCTCATCCCATTTGTCCCAAAATTATGAAATTCAATTAGATATGCCTTATTTCTCACGAGGAACAAAAAAGCCTCAATAACCTATAACGGCCGCCATATTGGATTTTTTTGTACAATAAAGATTTAGGAAACACGTTTTTTCGCTACTTCTATTACAATTTTTGTCCAATCTTCCCCAGAATTGCCAGGTATCATCGTCAGATTAACCCTCACTGAAATCTTCAACAGATTTTTGAATTTCAAAACCGTTTGTCCGGTACAGCCAATCAAAATCGTCAACAGAGCAACCAAACAGGAAGTTGGATCAAATCTCAGCAAATCTTTGAAATATCAACACCAAACTTGGTGTGTCACATGAAAGACACTACGTCATGTTCCCATGTGAGAAGGCAAATTAATATCTTAAAAAATGATTGAAATAAAGGAAATCTAATTTATTTCTAACGCTAAAATAATGCTTTACACATACGGCAGTCAAAAAACTCTGATTCAATCACAAGTTCATGAAGACTCTTGAGAATGTTTAGTACACAAATCTCAGAAAAAGTTGACTGTAAGATGAAAAGTTGAATTTAGGTGAATATTTTAAAAATGCTTGCTTGGCTAATTGTTAAGGAAATTTCCAATGAAATGTCTCCCCTGCTCCTCAGCGCGCGCGCTCCACATTCTCACACACTCAGCCTTTCCCTGACACACGCGCAAGCTTGACGAGACGCATACACAACATTTCAGGCAATTGTGGGCTGACCAAGCCCCACTCATTGCTTGGTCTTTAGCAAAGGCCCATGTGGATCTTGATGGTATTGCATTTCCGATTTTGTATGCAATGGTAAAAAGTTCTCAAAATCCTGAAACATTGATAGTATAGGCCGCGGGCTGAATCCGGCCCCCGAGCAGCTCTGGACTGGCCCCCGGAGTGTGGTCTGGTAACCTCATTCAGTTCGTGATTACGAAAAAATTAAAATTCACTCGTGACCAGGGCCGGACTTACCATTGGGCTTGACTGGGCTCCAGCCCATGGGCCCCGTCCTGTAGGGGGCCCCGCCCGTTTACGTGCAGCGGAGGACTGAGCTATTAGCCAGAAAGCTAAGTTATGCTAGCAAGATTCATAGACAAGAACATTGTGTACGGTTGACAAACCGTAAATATAATTTGACAATATGTTTGACAAGAAGACTAGCTAGCTAACAAGCCATGTCATTGTCCCCAAATCAATATCAAGGTTTTCACGAACAAGGTATCGGCCATATACTAGTACTAGGCTACAGTACGGCCGCAGCATGTGTAGCGGGTTGAATAGCAAATGGATGTGAGATGATCGCATCAAAGTTGACATATTCTCCAAACAGTAATTATAATTTGACAGTATGTTTAACAACAAGACTAGCCAGCAATCTAGCCATGTAATTGTCCCCAAATCAAATCAAGATTTGTATGTGTTGGCCGCAGCATGTCTAAAGTAGAGCTAGGTTGACTAGCGAGGTGAATGGAATGGGATTTGAGATGAGTGGTTACGTGACACTGACTGACACAGTAAATTCAGAAAAGTAAAATTTTCCAAATAGGTTAAAAGAAATATTGAAGTCACTCATTGTTGTAATTACATGTTTGCTTGGTAAAGTTTCTAAAAATTGTAAACAGAGGTTTTGACTGTGTGACTGCGTCCCTGATGTTATTGTTACTTATTTCAGACACTTTGTACAGGCTCATACCAAGGAAAGATGTTCTTTGCTCATACAACGTAACCCGCTCAATAATTTAGAACGGTGAACAATTTTGCTGGAACTACTTGGCTGATTGGCTGCAGCCAATCAGAATCGAGTATTCACCCAGACCATGGTATTTTAGATTCGACTTCATGCAGCGCCGGCGTCATCTGCAGCCGCCTGCAGCCCGGCTGACTTGAAGCAGCCAATGGCATTCTCAGATTCAAGGCAGCCACTTGCAGCCGGCTGCGGTGCTGCATGAAGTCAGTCCATGTCGAACTCGCCTAATAACTTAAAAAAATGTTTTACATTTAGTCATTTAGCAGACGCTCTTATCCAGAGCGACTTACAGTGAGTACAGGGACATTCCCCCGAGGCAAGTAGGGTGAAGTGCCTTGCCCAAGGACACAACGTAATTTGGCACAGCCGGGAATCGAACTGGCAACCTTCTGATTACTAGCCCGACTCCCTCACCGCTCAGCCATCTGACTGTTCCCCATTGTTCCCCAATGACGTTTTGTCATTGAGGAACATTTAGTCATTGAATCGTTAATTCAGGAGAATCGTTCAAAAATGCTGATTCATCCATGAAACAAGTGAAGTATTTGAGTAGTTGAATCATGCATTCAAATCAAGTTTTTTTTTATAATTCAGATTAATTAAACATTTTAAATAGACTTCAGCAATTCACATAAATAATGTTATTTTGTTTAGTTGTTTAGTATTGTGATCTCTAAATACATATAGTAGCTTGTGTATGTATCATTTTGTTCTATTTAAAGTCATGTATAGTTGGTAGGGCCCGAAAATGACCCAAGCCCAGGGGCCCCCACCGCTCTTAGTCTTCCATTTTTGTTAGTTAATTGCATTTTCTCCAATTGTCTGTTAATATGGCTTGGTTATTGCTCACCTGGTTTGATTTTTGAATCCTTGGGCCTATGCGGCCTCTTGGGCATATGTTGTTATATGCACTTACAAAATATAATATATTGACTCCTAATTTCTTTATTTGTTACCGTGATTACTCATATCCTCTGGCCCCTGACTTTGCCTCAGTTTCAAGAACCGGCCCCAGCTCCAAACTAATTGAAGAGCCCTGGTATAGGCCAAGAGTAACTACCACACCACAAATGGCCCAATATCACCCATAAGTGACGCTACAGGCCACGCCCTGATACACAAAGATACAAGGCTTTCTGGAATGGGTAGGCTCACCAAGCCCCCTCCCTTCACTCCTTGGCTTGAAATAAAATCCCTTGTGGATCTTGATGGTATTGCATTTCAGATTTGGTATCCCATTGGTAAGTCTACAGCATGGATGTTTCTATACAGTGGCAATTTGTGAAGAATATACATTTTTCAATGGTTCGCAATGTTAGGAGGAATCCGCCATTGCTGCTTGCAGCTATATTTAGGATTCCTCCGTAAGGAGGAAACCTATTGTTATTGTTAGTTTTATTATTATTATTATTCTAGTTCCATGGGAGTCAATGGCAGCCCCTAGAACCCTTGGATAACTTTTTGTTAAATTTGGCACACTCATTAAGGACAGTTCCTTCTATACCTACACCAAGTTTCATGTATCCCATCAGACCACTCTAGCGCCACCAATGGGTCAAAGTTGGACTTGTGTTTACACACGCAACTTTTGAACCGTATGACTGATTTACAAAAATGAGGTACCATTGGATTCCCTGGATGAAGACGAGTTCAACGCACCCTATGACGTCAATTTCCGGTTGTATAGATTTTCCGCTATTTCCGGTTGTATCAAAAACCTTTGAAAGCCTACTCCTCCTACAATTATTGTCATATCTTCTTCAAAATGACCATAGATGATCTTCAGACCAAGCCTCACAAAAGTTATCCCATGGCGTTTTGATTTTCTAAACCGTTTGTCCGGCACAACCAATCAAAATCAGCAAAAAAGTAACCAAACAGGAACTTGGGTCAAATCTCAGCAAATCTTTGAGATATCAACACTAAACTTGGTATATCGGTGGACGACACTACAACATGTTACCATGTGCAAAGGCAACTTCATATCTCAAAAGATGATTGATATAAAGCAAATCGAATTTATCGCTAACGCTAAAATAATGCTTTACACATCCGCCGGTCAAAAACTGATACTTTGATTCAATCACAAGTTCATATGAAGACTCTTGAGAATGTTTAGTACACAAATCTGAGGAAAAGTTGACTGTAACATGAAAAGTCGATTTTATGTGAATATTTGAAACATGCATGCTTGGCTAATTGCTAACGAAATTTTCAATGAAATGTCTCCCCTGCTCTTCAGCGCGCGCGTGCTCCACATTCTCACACACTCAGCCTTTCCCTTGACACACGCGCGGGCTTGGCGAGACGCATACACAACATTTCAGGCAATTGTGGGCTGACCAAGCCCCCACTCATTCCTTGGCTTGAAGTGAAGGCCCTTGTGGATCTTGATGGTAATGCATTTTAGAAAAAGTTCTCAAAATCCTGAAACATTGATAGTATAGGCCAGGAGTAACTACCACACCACAAATGACGCACCATTATCCATAGGTGGCGCTACGGCCAAGCCCCAATTTTCCATTTACAAAGTGATGCCATTCGCATCCCATTTGTCCCAAAATTCTGAAATTCATTAGATATGCCTTATTTCTCATGAGGAACAAAAAAGCCTCAATAACCTATAACGGCCGCCATATTGGATGTTTTTGTACAATAAAGATTTAGGAAACACGTTTTTTTGCTACTTCTCCTACAATTCTTGTCCAATCTTCCCCAGAATTGGCAGGTATCATCGTCAGAGCAACCCTCACTGAATTCTTTAACAGATTTTTGAATTTCAAAACCGTTTGTCCGGTACAGCCAATCAAAATCGTCAACAAAGCAACCAAACAGGAAGTTGGATCAAATCTCAGCAAATCTTTGAAATATCAACACCAAACTTGGTGTGTCACGTGAAAGACACTACGTCATGTTCCCATGTAGGAAGGCAAATTAATATCTTCAAAAATGATTGAAATGAAGGAAATCAAATTTATTTCTAACGCTAAAATAATGCTTTACACATCCGCCAGTCAAAAAACTCTGATTCAATCACAAGTTCATGAAGACTTTTGAGAATGTTTAGTACACAAATCTCAGAAAAAGTTGACTGTAAGATGAAAAGTTGAATTTAGGTGAATATTTGAAAAATGCATGCTTGGCTAATTGTTAAGGAAATTTCCAATGAAATGTCTCCCCTGCTCCTCAGCACGCGCGCTCCACATTCTCACACACTCAGCCTTTCCCTTGACACACGCACAAGCTTGGCGAGACGCATACACAACATTTCAGGCAATTGTGGGCTGACCAAGCCCCACTCATTGCTTGGTCTTTAGCAAAGGACCATGTGGATCTTGATGGTATTGCATTTCCGATTTTGTATGCAATGGTAAAAAGTTCTCAAACTCCTGAAACATTGATAGTATAGGCCAAGAGTAACTACCACACCACAAATGGCCCTATATCACCCATAAGTGACGCTACAGGCCACGCCCTGGTACACAAAGATACAAGGCTTTCTGGAATGGGTAGGCTCACCAAGCCCCCTCCCTTCACTCCTTGGCTTGAAATAAAAGCCCTTGTGGATCTTGATGGTATTGCATTTCAGATTTGGTATCCCATTGGTAAGTCTGCAGCATGGATTTTTACAGTGACAATTTGTGAAGAATATAAATTTTTCAGTGGTTTGCAATGTTTGGAGGAATCCGCCATTGCTGCTTGCAGTTATATTTAGGATTCCTCCGTAAGGAGGAAACCTATTGTTATTGTTAGTTTTATTATTATTATTATTATTATTATTATTATTATTCTAGTTCCATGGGAGTCAATGGCAGCCCCTAGAACCCTTGGATAACTTTTTGTTAAATTTGGCACACTCATTAAGGACAGTTCCTTCTATACCTACACCAAGTTTCATGTATCCCATCAGACCACTCTAGCGCCACCAATGGGTCAAAGTTGGACTTGTGTTTACACACGCAACTTTTGAACCATATGACTGATTTTCAAAAATGAGGTACCATTGGATTCCCTGGATCAAGACGAGTTCAACGCACCCTATGACGTCAATTTCCGGTTATATAGATTTTCCGCTATTTCCGGTTGTATCAAAAACCTTTGAAAGCCTACTCCTCCTACAATTTTTGTCATATTTTCTTCAAAAAGACCAGAGATGATCTTCAGACCAAGCCTCACAAAAGTTATCCCATGGCGTTTTGATTTTCTAAACCGTTTGTCCGGCACAGCCAATCAAAATCAGCAAAAAAGTAACTAAACAGGAACTTGGGTCAAATCTCAGCAAATCTTTGAGATATCAACACTAAACTTGGTATATCAGTAGACGACACTACAACATGTTACCATGTGCAAAGGCAACTTCATATCTCAAAAAATGATTGATATAAAGCAAATCGAATTTATCGCTAACGCTAAAATAATGCTTTACACATCCGCCGGTCAAAAACTGATACTTTGATTCAATCACAAGTTCATATGAAGATTCTTGAAAATGTTTAGTACACAAATCTGAGGAAAAGTTGACTGTAACATGAAAAGTCGATTTGTGGTGAATATTTGAAACATGCATGCTTGGCTAATTGATGACGAAATTTCCAATGAAATGTCTCCCCTGCTCTTCAGCGCGCGCGTGCTCCACATTCTCACACACTCAGCCTTTCCCTTGACACACACGCGGGCTTGGCGAGACGCATACACAACATTTCAGGCAATTGTGGGCTGACCAAGCCCCCACTCATTCCTTGGCTTGAAGTGAAGGCCCTTGTGGATCTTGATGGTAATGCATTTTAGAAAAAGTTCTCAAAATCCTGAAACATTGATAGTATAGGCCAGGAGTAACTACCACACCACAAATGACGCACCATTATCCATAGGTGGCGCTACGGCCAAGCCCCAATTTTCCATTTACAAAGTGATGCCATTCGCATCCCATTTGTCCCAAAATTCTGAAATTCATTAGATATGCCTTATTTCTCATGAGGAACAAAAAAGCCTCAATAACCTATAACGGCCGCCATATTGGATTTTTTTGTACAATAAAGATTTAGGAAACACGTTTTTTTGCTACTTCTCCTACAATTTTTGTCCAATCTTCCCCAGAATTGGCAGGTATCATCGTCAGAGCAACCCTCACTGAACTCTTCAACAGATTTTTGAATTTCAAAACCGTTTGTCCGGTACAGCCAATCAAAATCGTCAACAAAGCAACCAAACAGGAAGTTGGATCAAATCTCAGCAAATCTTTGAAATATCACCACCAAACTTGGTGTGTCACGTGAAAGACACTACATCATGTTCCCATGTGAGAAGGCAAATTAATATCTTCAAAAATGATTGAAATAAAGGAAATCTAATTTATTTCTAACGCTCAAATAATGCTTTACACATTCGCCGGTGCAAAACTGATACTCTGATACAATCACAAGTTCATGAAGACTCTTGAGAATGTTTAGTACACAAATCTCAGAAAAGGTTGACTGTAAGGTGAAAAGTTGAATTTTGGTGAATATTTTAAAAATGCATGCTTGGCTAATTGTTAAGGAAATTTCTAATTAAATGTCTCCCCTGCTCCTCAGTGCGCGCGCTCCACATTCTCACACACTCAGCCTTTCCCTTGACACACGCGCAAGCTTAGCGAGACGCATACACAACATTTCAGGCAATTGTGGGCTGACCAAGCCCCCACTCATTGCTTGGTCTTTAGCAAAGGCCCATGTGGATCTTGATGGTATTGCATTTCCGATTTTGTATGCAATGGTAAAAAGTTCTCAAAATCCTGAAACATTGATAGTATAGGCCGCGGGCTGAATCCGGCCCCCGAGCAGCTCTGGACTGGCCCCCGGAGTGTGGTCTGGTAACCTCATTCAGTTCGTGATTACGAAAAAATTAAAATTCACTCGTGACCAGGGCCGGACTTACCATTGGGCTTGACTGGGCTCCAGCCCATGGGCCCCGTCCTGTAGGGGGCCCCGCCCGTTTACGTGCAGCGGAGGACTGAGCTATTAGCCAGAAAGCTAAGTTATGCTAGCAAGATTCATAGACAAGAACATTGTGTACGGTTGACAATCCGTAAATATAATTTGACAATATGTTTGACAAGAAGACTAGCTAGCTAACAAGCCATGTCATTGTCCCCAAATCAATATCAAGGTTTTCACGAACAAGGTATCGGCCATATACTAGTACTAGGCTACAGTACGGCCGCAGCATGTGTAGCGGGTTGAATAGCAAATGGATGTGAGATGATCGCATCAAAGTTGACATATTCTCCAAACAGTAATTATAATTTGACAGTATGTTTAACAACAAGACTAGCCAGCAATCTAGCCATGTAATTGTCCCCAAATCAAATCAAGATTTGTATGTGTTGGCCGCAGCATGTCTAAAGTAGAGCTAGGTTGACTAGCGAGGTGAATGGAATGGGATTTGAGATGAGTGGTTACGTGACACTGACTGACACAGTAAATTCAGAAAAGTAAAATTTTCCAAATAGGTTAAAAGAAATATTGAAGTCACTCATTGTTGTAATTACATGTTTGCTTGGTAAAGTTTCTAAAAATTGTAAACAGAGGTTTTGACTGTGTGACTGCGTCCCTGATGTTATTGTTACTTATTTCAGACACTTTGTACAGGCTCATACCAAGGAAAGATGTTCTTTGCTCATACAACGTAACCCGCTCAATAATTTAGAACGGTGAACAATTTTGCTGGAACTACTTGGCTGAAAATCTATGTTATGTTCTCTGATTATGTCGCCGAGTGGTAACATATAAAGAGAAAAAAGTAATGGACCTAAGCAGCTTCCTTGAGCAACCCCGTAGCAGTTCTGATGTTTCTTGGACCTATGGTCACCTAAACTAACATAAAACTTCCTTCCTGTGATATATGATTTCAGCCAGTTCAATACACTATCCGTGAACCCAATAAGCTTTTCCAGTCTATTGATTAGGATGTCGTGATCAATTGTATCAAATGCTGCACTGAGATCTAACAGGATAAGGATAGAGACTTTATTTGCATCAGAGTTTAGTCTGAGGTCGCTAATTATTTTGGTGAGAGCAGTTTCAGTACTGTGATATTTCCTGAAACCTGACTGCGAGACTTCCAGGATGTTATTTTCTTCAAGAAAAGAATTTAATTGGACTAAAACTATCTTTTCCAGTACTTTACTAATAAATGGGAGGTTTGATATTGGTCTGTAATTTGCAAGTAGACTGTTATCCAATTTGGGTTTCTTTAATAGGGGCTTTACAACAGCTGTTTTGAAGGCATCTGGGAAGACGCCAGTTCTAAGGGATGTGTTTATAATCTCTAGCACCGGACCTGAGACACTATCAAACACTCGCTTAAAGAATGTTGTGGGTATAGGATCAATATCTGAGGTTGTGGAGTTAGATTCGCTGACAATTTTGGAAAGTTCACTAAGTGTGATACAGGTAAATGTGCTCATGGTTATGTTGCAGAATCTACTGATGTCAGTTTCGACCCCACTATTAATAATACTCGCTCTAATCAAAGTTATTTTGTTCTTGAAGAACAAAGCAAGCTCTTCACATTTAACTGCTGAGGATGGAGGTGGGGCAGGGACAGTGTTTAGCAGCTGGTCAATGGTGGAGAAAAGAACTCTGGAATTTCTGGCATTTTCTGTAATAATGTTGGAGAAATATTCTCTCCTTGCTAGACGGATGGTTTTGTTAAAGGTGGTTAGTGTATCTTTGTAGATATTGTAGTGGATAGTGATCTTTGTTTTCCTCCATTTTCTCTCTGCTGCACGGCATTTTCTTTTCGTTTCACTAACATTTTTATTTCTCAGCCATGGGGAGGTTCTGCTTGTGCACTTCTTTTTGGTTTTCAGTGGTGCAACAGAGTCTAACACAGATAATAGTGCATAATTGAGGTTCTCTACCATTTCATTCAGAGAGCAATCATGGTAAGTCGGCTCATGTAGAGCAAATTGTTCAGAAAATGTCATCATAGCTGTATCGTCTAAATATCTTCTATGGACTAAGAATTCTTTTTTGGTTTTTGTTAGGATAATTTCCACATTAAAAAGTATATAATGATGGTCTGAGAGGGGTAGATCAGTTATTGAAATATTATTGATATTTAGTCCAGTTGTTATCACTAGATCTAGTGTGTTTCCGATAGTATAGGCCAGGAGTAACTACCACACCACAAATGACACACCATTATCCATAGGTGGCGCTACGGCCAAGCCCCAATTGTCCATTTACAAAGTGATGCCATTCGCATCCCTTTTGTCCCAAAATTCTGAAATTCATTAGATATGCCTTATTTCTCATGAGGAACAAAAAAGCCTCAATAACCTATAACGGCCGCCATATTGGATTTTTTTGTACAATAAAGATTTAGGAAACACGTTTTTTCGCTACTTCTCCTACAATTTTTGTCCAATCTTCCCCAGAATTGGCAGGTATCATCGTCAGAGCAACCCTCACTGAACTCTTCAACAGATTTTTGAATTTCAAAACCGTTTGTCTGGTACAGCCAATCAAAATCGTCAACAAAGCAACCAAACAGGAAGTTGGATCAAATCTCAGCAAATCTTTGAAATATCAACACCAAACTTGGTGTGTCACGTGAAAGACACTACATCATGTTCCCATGTGAGAAGGCAAATTAATATCTTAAAAAATGATTGAAATAAAGGAAATCTTTTTTATTTCTAACGCTAAAATAATGCTTTACACATCCGCCAGTCAAAAACTGATACTCTGATTCAATCACAAGTTCATGAAGACTCTTGAGAATGTTTAGTACACAAATCTCAGAAAAAGTTGACTGTAAAATGAAAAGTTGATTTTTGGTGAATATAAAAAAAATGCATGCTTGGCTAATTGTTAAGGAAATTTCCAATGAAATGTCTCCCCTGCTCCTCAGCGCGCGCGCTCCACATTCTCACACACTCAGCCTTTCACTTGACACACGCGCAAGCTTGACGAGACGCATACACAACATTTCAGGCAATTGTGGGCTGACCAAGCCCCCACTCATAGCTTGGTCTTTAGCAAAGGCCCATGTGGATCTTGATGGTATTGCATTTCCGATTTTGTATGCAATGCTAAAAAGTTCTCAAAATCCTGAAACATTGATAGTATAGGCCATGAGAAACTACCACACCACAAATGACCCACCATTACCCATAGGTGGCGCTACGGCCACGCCCCAATTGTCCATTTTCAAAGTGATGGCATTCCCACACCATCAGTCTAAAACGTCGGAAACTATACATGCCTTATTTATAATGGGAAACTATACAGTGGTGACCCATACAGTCCACCATGTACGGTGAACATTTTGAAAACGTACAAATATCTTCTTATGAACCATGACTCCAATTGACTAGAAGTTTTGTTTGATGTGTAGGCCACACGTAGTTATGCTTGTTTGCTACCACAATAGCTATGGGAATAAGAGTGAATGCAATGAAGAGGTTATTGAAACGCAATACTCTGAGTTGGTGCATGTCAGTTTAGGCAGAGGTAGCTTTTTAAACCTCTTCAGCCATGCCCCAATTTGCCTATATTCAAAGTGATGCCATTTGCATCCCATTTGTCCCAAAATTCTGAAATTCATTAGATATGCCTTATTTCTCATGAGGAACAAAAAAACCTCAAGAACCTATAACGGGCGCCATATTGGATTTTTCTGTACAATAAAGATTAAGGAAACACGTTTTTTCGCTACTCCTCCTTCAATTCTGGTGCAATCTTCCCCAGAATTGGCACACATCATCGTCAGAGCAACCCTCACTCATGTATTCAACAGATTTTTTATTTTCACAACCGTTTGTCTGGTACAGCTCCTCAGCGCGCGCGTGCTCCACATTCTCACACACTCAGCCTTTCCCTTGACACACGGGCAAGCTTGGCGAGACGCATACACAACATTTCAGGCAATTGTGGGCTGACCAAGCCCCCACTCATTGCTTGGTCTTTAGCAAAGGCCCATGTGGATCTTGGTGGTATTGCATTTCCGATTTTGTATGCAATGGTAAAAAGTTCTCAAAATCCTGAAAGATTGATAGTATAGGCCAAGAGTAACTACCACACCACAAATGGCCCAATATCACCCATAAGTGACGCTACAGGCCAAAGATACAAGGCTTTCTGGAATGGGTAGGCTCACCAAGCCCCCACCCTTCACTCCTTGGCTTGAAATAAAAGCCCTTGTGGATCTTGATGGTATTGCATTTCAGATTTGGTATCCCATTGGTAAGTCTACAGCATGGATGTTTGTATACAGTGACAATTTGTGAAGAATATACATTTTTCAATGGTTCGCAATGTTTTGGAGGAATCCGCCATTGCTGCTTGCAGCTATATTTATTATTATTATTCTAGTTCCATGGGAGTCAATGGCAGCCCCTAGACCCCTTGGATAACTTTTTGACAAATTTGGCACACTCATTAAGGACAGTTCCTTCTATACCTACACCAAGTTTCATGTATCCCATCAGACCACTCTAGCGCCACCAATGGGTCAAAGTTGGACTTGTGTTTACACACGCAACTTTTGAACCGTATGACTGATTTTCAAAAATGAGGTACCATTGGATTCCCTGGATCAAGACGAGTTCAACGCACCATATGACGTCAATTTCCGGTTATATAGATTTTCCGCTATTTCCGGTTGTATCAAAAACCTTTGAAAGCCTACTCCTCCTACAATTTTTGTCATATCTTCTTCAAAATGACCAGAGATGATCTTCAGACCAAGCCTCACAAAAGTTATCCCATGGCGTTTTGATTTTCTAAACCGTTTGTCCGGCACAGCCAATCAAAATCAGCAAAAAAGTAACCAAACAGGAACTTGGGTCAAATCTCAGCAAATCTTTGAGATATCAACACGTAACTTGGTATGTCACAAGGAAGACACTACAACATGTTACCATGTGCAAAGGCTATTTCATATCTCCAGAAATGGTTGATTTAAAGCAAATTGAATTTATCGCTAACGCAAAAATAATGCTTTACACATCCGCCGGTCAAAAACTGATACTTTGATTCAATCACAAGTTCATATGAAGACTCTTGAGAATGTTTAGTACACAAATCTGAGGAAAAGTTGACTGTAACATGAAAAGTCGATTTGTGGTGAATATTTGAAAAATGCATGCTTGGCTAATTGCTAACGAAATTTTCAATGAAATGTCTCCCCTGCTCTTCAGCGCGCGCGTGCTCCACATTCTCACACACTCAGCCTTTCCCTTGACACACACGCGGGCTTGGCGAGACGCATACACAACATTTCAGGCAATTGTGGGCTGACAAAGCCCCCACTCATTCCTTGGCTTGAAGTGAAGGCCCTTGTGGATCTTGATGGTAATGCATTTTAGAAAAAGTTCTCAAAATCCTGAAACATTGATAGTATTGGCCAGGAGTAACTACCACACCACAAATGACGCACCATTATCCATAGGTGGCGCTACGGCCAAGCCCCAATTGTCTATTTACAAAGTGATGCCATTCTCATCCCATTTGTCCCAAAATTCTGAAATTCAATTAGATATGCCTTATTTCTCACGAGGAACAAAAAAGCCTCAATAACCTATAACGGCCGCCATATTGGATTTTTTTGTACAATAAAGATTTAGGAAACACGTTTTTTCGCTACTTCTATTACAATTTTTGTCCAATCTTCCCCAGAATTGCCAGGTATCATCGTCAGATTAACCCTCACTGAAATCTTCAACAGATTTTTGAATTTCAAAACCGTTTGTCCGGTACAGCCAATCAAAATCGTCAACAGAGCAACCAAACAGGAAGTTGGATCAAATCTCAGCAAATCTTTGAAATATCAACACCAAACTTGGTGTGTCACGTGAAAGACACTACGTCATGTTCCCATGTGAGAAGGCAAATTAATATCTTAAAAAATGATTGAAATAAAGGAAATCTAATTTATTTCTAACGCTAAAATAATGCTTTACACATACGGCAGTCAAAAAACTCTGATTCAATCACAAGTTCATGAAGACTCTTGAGAATGTTTAGTACACAAATCTCAGAAAAAGTTGACTGTAAGATGAAAAGTTGAATTTAGGTGAATATTTGAAAAATGCTTGCTTGGCTAATTGTTAAGGAAATTTCCAATGAAATGTCTCCCCTGCTCCTCAGCGCGCGCGCTCCACATTCTCACACACTCAGCCTTTCCCTGACACACGCGCAAGCTTGACGAGACGCATACACAACATTTCAGGCAATTGTGGGCTGACCAAGCCCCACTCATTGCTTGGTCTTTAGCAAAGGCCCATGTGGATCTTGATGGTATTGCATTTCCGATTTTGTATGCAATGGTAAAAAGTTCTCAAAATCCTGAAACATTGATAGTATAGGCCAAGAGTAACTACCACACCACAAATGGCCCAATATCACCCATAAGTGACGCTACAGGCCACGACCTGATACACAAAGATACAAGGCTTTCTGGAATGGGTAGGCTCACCAAGCCCCCTCCCTTCACTCCTTGGCTTGAAGTGAAGGCCCTTGTGGATCTTGATGGTAATGCATTTTAGAAAAAGTTCTCAAAATCCTGAAACATTGATAGTATAGGCCAGGAGTAACTACCACACCACAAATGACGCACCATTATCCATAGGTGGCGCTACGGCCAAGCCCCAATTTTCCATTTACAAAGTGATGCCATTCGCATCCCATTTGTCCCAAAATTCTGAAATTCATTAGATATGCCTTATTTCTCATGAGGAACAAAAAAGCCTCAATAACCTATAACGGCCGCCATATTGGATTTTTTTGTACAATAAAGATTTAGGAAACACGTTTTTTCTTTACTTCTCCTACAATTTTTGTCCAATCGTCCCCAGAATTGGCAGGTATCATCGTCAGAGCAACCCTCACTGAATTCTTCAACAGATTTTTGAATTTCAAAGACATTACATCATGTTCCCATGTGAGAAGGCAAATTAATATCTTAAAAAATGATTGAAATAAAGGAAATCTAATTTATTTCTATCTAACGCTAAAATAATGCTTTACACACCCGCCAGTCAAAAACCTCTGATTCAATCACATGTTCATAAAGACTCTTGAGAATGTTTAGTACACAAATCTCAGAAAAAGTTGACTCTAAGATGAAAAGTTGATTTTTGGTGAATATTTGAAAAATGCATGCTCTGCTAATTGTTAAGGAAATTTCCAATGAAATGTCTCCCCTGACCCTCAGCGCGCGCGCTCCACATTCTCACACACTCAGCCTTTCCCTTGACACGCGCAAGCTTGGCGAGACGCATACACAACATTTCAGACAATTGTGGGCTGACCAAGCCCCCACTCATTGCTTGGTCTTTAGCAAAGGCCCATGTGGATCTTGATGGTATTGCATTTCCGATTTTGTATGCAATGGTAAAAAGTTCTCAAAATCCTGAGACATTGATAGTATAGGTTAACAGTAACTACCACACCACAAATGGCCCAACATCACCCATAGGTGACGCTACTGGCCACGCCCTGATGCACAAAGATACAAGGCTTTCTGGAATGGGTAGGCTCACCAAGCCCCCTCCCTTCACTCCTTGGCTCGGAATAAAAGCTCTTGTGGATCTTGATGGTATTGCATTTCAGATTTGGTGTCCCATCGGTAAGTCTGCAGCATGGATTTTTACAGTGACAATTTGTAAAGAATATAAATTTTTCAATGGTTTGCAATGTTTGGAGGAATCCGCCATTGCTGCTTGCAGTTATATTTAGGATTCCTCCGTAAGGAGGAAACCTATTGTTATTGTTAGTTTTATTATTATTAGGATTCCTCCGTAAGGAGGAAACCTATTGTTATTGTTAGTTTTATTATTATTATTATTATTATTATTATTATTATTATTATTCTAGTTCCATGGGAGTCAATGGCAGCCCCTAGAACCCTTGGATAACTTTTTGTTAAATTTGGCACACTCATTAAGGACAGTTCCTTCTATACCTACACCAAGTTTCATGTATCCCATCAGACCACTCTAGCGCCACCAATGGGTCAAAGTTGGACTTGTGTTTACACACGCAACTTTTGAACCGTATGACTGATTTACAAAAATGAGGTACCATTGGATTCCCTGGATGAAGACGAGTTCAACGCACCCTATGACGTCAATTTCCGGTTGTATAGATTTTCCGCTATTTCCGGTTGTATCAAAAACCTTTGAAAGCCTACTCCTCCTACAATTATTGTCATATCTTCTTCAAAATGACCATAGATGATCTTCAGACCAAGCCTCACAAAAGTTATCCCATGGCGTTTTGATTTTCTAAACCGTTTGTCCGGCACAACCAATCAAAATCAGCAAAAAAGTAACCAAACAGGAACTTGGGTCAAATCTCAGCAAATCTTTGAGATATCAACACTAAACTTGGTATATCGGTGGACGACACTACAACATGTTACCATGTGCAAAGGCAACTTCATATCTCAAAAGATGATTGATATAAAGCAAATCGAATTTATCGCTAACGCTAAAATAATGCTTTACACATCCGCCGGTCAAAAACTGATACTTTGATTCAATCACAAGTTCATATGAAGACTCTTGAGAATGTTTAGTACACAAATCTGAGGAAAAGTTGACTGTAACATGAAAAGTCGATTTTATGTGAATATTTGAAACATGCATGCTTGGCTAATTGCTAACGAAATTTTCAATGAAATGTCTCCCCTGCTCTTCAGCGCGCGCGTGCTCCACATTCTCACACACTCAGCCTTTCCCTTGACACACGCGCGGGCTTGGCGAGACGCATACACAACATTTCAGGCAATTGTGGGCTGACCAAGCCCCCACTCATTCCTTGGCTTGAAGTGAAGGCCCTTGTGGATCTTGATGGTAATGCATTTTAGAAAAAGTTCTCAAAATCCTGAAACATTGATAGTATAGGCCAGGAGTAACTACCACACCACAAATGACGCACCATTATCCATAGGTGGCGCTACGGCCAAGCCCCAATTTTCCATTTACAAAGTGATGCCATTCGCATCCCATTTGTCCCAAAATTCTGAAATTCATTAGATATGCCTTATTTCTCATGAGGAACAAAAAAGCCTCAATAACCTATAACGGCCGCCATATTGGATGTTTTTGTACAATAAAGATTTAGGAAACACGTTTTTTTGCTACTTCTCCTACAATTCTTGTCCAATCTTCCCCAGAATTGGGAGGTATCATCGTCAGAGCAACCCTCACTGAATTCTTTAACAGATTTTTGAATTTCAAAACCGTTTGTCCGGTACAGCCAATCAAAATCGTCAACAAAGCAACCAAACAGGAAGTTGGATCAAATCTCAGCAAATCTTTGAAATATCAACACCAAACTTGGTGTGTCACGTGAAAGACACTACGTCATGTTCCCATGTAGGAAGGCAAATTAATATCTTCAAAAATGATTGAAATGAAGGAAATCAAATTTATTTCTAACGCTAAAATAATGCTTTACACATCCGCCAGTCAAAAAACTCTGATTCAATCACAAGTTCATGAAGACTTTTGAGAATGTTTAGTACACAAATCTCAGAAAAAGTTGACTGTAAGATGAAAAGTCGATTTGTGGTGAATATTTGAAACATGCATGCTTGGCTAATTGATGACGAAATTTTCAATGCAATGTCTCCCCTGCTCTTCAGCGCGCGCGTGCTCCACATTCTCACACACTCAGCCTTTCCCTTGACACACACGCGGGCTTGGCGAGACGCATACACAACATTTCAGGCAATTGTGGGCTGACCAAGCCCCCACTCATTCCTTGGCTTGAAGTGAAGGCCCTTGTGGATCTTGATGGTAATGCATTTTAGAAAAAGTTCTCAAAATCCTGAAACATTGATAGTATAGGCCAGGAGTAACTACCACACCACAAATGATGCACCATTATCCATAGGTGGCGCTACGGCCAAGCCCCAATTTTCCACTTACAAAGTGATGCCATTCGCATCCCATTTGTCCCAAAATTCTGAAATGCCTTATTTCTCATGAGGAACAAAAAAGCCTCAATAACCTATAACGGCCGCCATATTGGATTTTTTTGGACAATAAAGATTTAGGAAACACGTTTTTTTTGCTACTTCTCCTACAATTTTTGTCCAATCTTCCCCAGAATTGGCAGGTATCATCGTCAGAGCAACCCTCACTGAATTCTTCAACAGATTTTTGAATTTCAAAACCGTTTGTCCGGTACAGCCAATCAAAATCGTCAACAAAGCAACCAAACAGGAAGTTTGATCAAATCTCAGCAAATCTTTGAAATATCACCACCAAACTTGGTGTGTCACGTGAAAGACACTACATCATGTTCCCATGTGAGAAGGCAAATTAATATCTTAAAAAATTATTGAAATAAAGGAAATATTTTTTATTTCTAACGCTAAAATAATGCTTTACACATCCGCCAGTCAAAAACTGATACTCTGATTCAATCACAAGTTCATGAAGACTCTTGAGAATGTTTAGTACACAAATCTCAGAAAAAGTTGACTGTAAAATGAAAAGTTGATTTTTGGTGAATATTAAAAAAATGCATGCTTGGCTAATTGTTAAGGAAATTTCCAATGAAATGTCTCCCCTGCACCTCAGCGCGCGCGCTCCACATTCTCACACACTCAGCCTTTCCCTTGACACACGCGCAAGCTTGACGAGACGCATACACAACATTTCAGGCAATTGTGGGCTGACCAAGCCCCCACTCATAGCTTGGTCTTTAGCAAAGGCCCATGTGGATCTTGATGGTATTGCATTTCCGATTTTGTATGCAATGGTAAAAAGTTCTCAAAATCCTGAAACATTGATAGTATAGGCCATGAGAAACTACCACACCACAAATGACCCACCATTACCCATAGGTGGCGCTACGGCCACGCCCCAATTGTCCATTTTCAAAGTGATGGCATTTCCACACCATCAGTCTAAAACGTCGTAAACTATACATGCCTTATTTATAATGGGAAACTATACAGTGGTGACCCATACAGTCCACCATGTACGGTGAACATTTTGAAAACGTACAAATATCTTCTTATGAACCATGACTCCAATTGACTAGAAATTTTGTTTGATGTGTAGGCCACACGTAGTTATGCTTGTTTGCTACCACAATAGCTATGGGAATAAGAGTGAATGCAATGAGGAGGTTATTGAAACGCAATACTCTGAGTTGGTGCATGTCAGTTTAGGCAGAGGTAGCTTTTTAAACCTCTACAGCCATGCCCCAATTTGCCTATATTCAAAGTGATGCCATTTGCATCCCATTTGTCCCAAAATTCTGAAATTCATTAGATATGCCTTATTTCTCATGAGGAACAAAAAAGCCTCAAGAACCTATAACGGGCGCCATATTGGATTTTTCTGTACAATAAAGATTAAGGAAACACGTTTTTTCGCTACTCCTCCTTCAATTCTGGTGCAATCTTCCCCAGAATTGGCACACATCATCGTCAGAGCAACCCTCACTCATGTATTGAACAGATTTTTTATTTTCACAACCGTTTGTCTGGTACAGCTCCTCAGCGCGCGCGTGCTCCACATTCTCACACACTCAGCCTTTCCCTTGACACACGCGCAAGCTTGGCGAGACGCATACACAACATTTCAGGCAATTGTGGGCTGACCAAGCCCCCACTCATTGCTTGGTCTTTAGCAAAGGCCCATGTGGATCTTGATGGTATTGCATTTCCGATTTTGTATACAATGGTAAAAAGTTCTCAAAATCCTGAAACATTGATAGTATAGGCCAAGAGTAACTACCACACCACAAATGGCCCAATATCACCCATAAGTGACGCTACAGGCCACGCCCTGATACACAAAGATACAAGGCTTTCTGGAATGGGTAGGCTCACCAAGCCCTCTCCCTTCACTCCTTGGCTTGAAATAAAAGCCCTTGTGGATCTTGATGGTATTGCATTTCAGATTTGGTATCCCATTGGTAAGTCTGCAGCATGGAATTTTACAGTGACAATTTGTAAAGAATATACATTTTTCAGTGGTTTGCAATGTTTGGAGGAATCCGCCATTGCTGCTTGCAGTTATATTTATTATTATTATTATTCTAGTTCCATGGGAGTCAATGGCAGCCCCTAGACCCCTTGGATAACTTTTTGACAAATTTGGCACACTCATTAAGGACAGTTCCTTCTATACCTACACCAAGTTTCATGTATCCCATCAGACCACTCTAGCGCCACCAATGGGTCAAAGTTGGACTTGTGTTTACACACGCAACTTTTGAACCGTATGACTGATTTTCAAAAATGAGGTACCATTGGATTCCCTGGATCAAGACGAGTTCAACGCACCATATGACGTCAATTTCCGGTTATATAGATTTTCCGCTATTTCCGGTTGTATCAAAAACCTTTGAAAGCCTACTCCTCCTACAATTTTTGTCATATCTTCTTCAAAATGACCAGAGATGATCTTCAGACCAAGCCTCACAAAAGTTATCCCATGGCGTTTTGATTTTCTAAACCGTTTGTCCGGCACAGCCAATCAAAATCAGCAAAAAAGTAACCAAACAGGAACTTGGGTCAAATCTCAGCAAATCTTTGAGATATCAACACGTAACTTGGTATGTCACAAGGAAGACACTACAACATGTTACCATGTGCAAAGGCTATTTCATATCTCCAGAAATGGTTGATTTAAAGCAAATTGAATTTATCGCTAACGCAAAAATAATGCTTTACACATCCGCCGGTCAAAAACTGATACTTTGATTCAATCACAAGTTCATATGAAGACTCTTGAGAATGTTTAGTACACAAATCTGAGGAAAAGTTGACTGTAACATGAAAAGTCGATTTGTGGTGAATATTTGAAAAATGCATGCTTGGCTAATTGCTAACGAAATTTTCAATGAAATGTCTCCCCTGCTCTTCAGCGCGCGCGTGCTCCACATTCTCACACACTCAGCCTTTCCCTTGACACACACGCGGGCTTGGCGAGACGCATACACAACATTTCAGGCAATTGTGGGCTGACAAAGCCCCCACTCATTCCTTGGCTTGAAGTGAAGGCCCTTGTGGATCTTGATGGTAATGCATTTTAGAAAAAGTTCTCAAAATCCTGAAACATTGATAGTATTGGCCAGGAGTAACTACCACACCACAAATGACGCACCATTATCCATAGGTGGCGCTACGGCCAAGCCCCAATTGTCTATTTACAAAGTGATGCCATTCTCATCCCATTTGTCCCAAAATTCTGAAATTCAATTAGATATGCCTTATTTCTCACGAGGAACAAAAAAGCCTCAATAACCTATAACGGCCGCCATATTGGATTTTTTTGTACAATAAAGATTTAGGAAACACGTTTTTTCGCTACTTCTATTACAATTTTTGTCCAATCTTCCCCAGAATTGCCAGGTATCATCGTCAGATTAACCCTCACTGAAATCTTCAACAGATTTTTGAATTTCAAAACCGTTTGTCCGGTACAGCCAATCAAAATCGTCAACAGAGCAACCAAACAGGAAGTTGGATCAAATCTCAGCAAATCTTTGAAATATCAACACCAAACTTGGTGTGTCACGTGAAAGACACTACGTCATGTTCCCATGTGAGAAGGCAAATTAATATCTTAAAAAATGATTGAAATAAAGGAAATCTAATTTATTTCTAACGCTAAAATAATGCTTTACACATACGGCAGTCAAAAAACTCTGATTCAATCACAAGTTCATGAAGACTCTTGAGAATGTTTAGTACACAAATCTCAGAAAAAGTTGACTGTAAGATGAAAAGTTGAATTTAGGTGAATATTTGAAAAATGCTTGCTTGGCTAATTGTTAAGGAAATTTCCAATGAAATGTCTCCCCTGCTCCTCAGCGCGCGCGCTCCACATTCTCACACACTCAGCCTTTCCCTGACACACGCGCAAGCTTGACGAGACGCATACACAACATTTCAGGCAATTGTGGGCTGACCAAGCCCCACTCATTGCTTGGTCTTTAGCAAAGGCCCATGTGGATCTTGATGGTATTGCATTTCCGATTTTGTATGCAATGGTAAAAAGTTCTCAAAATCCTGAAACATTGATAGTATAGGCCAAGAGTAACTACCACACCACAAATGGCCCAATATCACCCATAAGTGACGCTACAGGCCACGACCTGATACACAAAGATACAAGGCTTTCTGGAATGGGTAGGCTCACCAAGCCCCCTCCCTTCACTCCTTGGCTTGAAGTGAAGGCCCTTGTGGATCTTGATGGTAATGCATTTTAGAAAAAGTTCTCAAAATCCTGAAACATTGATAGTATAGGCCAGGAGTAACTACCACACCACAAATGACGCACCATTATCCATAGGTGGCGCTACGGCCAAGCCCCAATTTTCCATTTACAAAGTGATGCCATTCGCATCCCATTTGTCCCAAAATTCTGAAATTCATTAGATATGCCTTATTTCTCATGAGGAACAAAAAAGCCTCAATAACCTATAACGGCCGCCATATTGGATTTTTTTGTACAATAAAGATTTAGGAAACACGTTTTTTCTTTACTTCTCCTACAATTTTTGTCCAATCGTCCCCAGAATTGGCAGGTATCATCGTCAGAGCAACCCTCACTGAATTCTTCAACAGATTTTTGAATTTCAAAGACATTACATCATGTTCCCATGTGAGAAGGCAAATTAATATCTTAAAAAATGATTGAAATAAAGGAAATCTAATTTATTTCTATCTAACGCTAAAATAATGCTTTACACACCCGCCAGTCAAAAACCTCTGATTCAATCACATGTTCATAAAGACTCTTGAGAATGTTTAGTACACAAATCTCAGAAAAAGTTGACTCTAAGATGAAAAGTTGATTTTTGGTGAATATTTGAAAAATGCATGCTCTGCTAATTGTTAAGGAAATTTCCAATGAAATGTCTCCCCTGACCCTCAGCGCGCGCGCTCCACATTCTCACACACTCAGCCTTTCCCTTGACACGCGCAAGCTTGGCGAGACGCATACACAACATTTCAGACAATTGTGGGCTGACCAAGCCCCCACTCATTGCTTGGTCTTTAGCAAAGGCCCATGTGGATCTTGATGGTATTGCATTTCCGATTTTGTATGCAATGGTAAAAAGTTCTAAAAATCCTGAGACATTGATAGTATAGGTTAACAGTAACTACCACACCACAAATGGCCCAACATCACCCATAGGTGACGCTACTGGCCACACCCTGATGCACAAAGATACAAGGCTTTCTGGAATGGGTAGGCTCACCAAGCCCCCTCCCTTCACTCCTTGGCTCGGAATAAAAGCTCTTGTGGATCTTGATGGTATTGCATTTCAGATTTGGTGTCCCATCGGTAAGTGTGCAGCATGGATTTTTACAGTGACAATTTGTAAAGAATATAAATTTTTCAATGGTTTGCAATGTTTGGAGGAATCCGCCATTGCTGCTTGCAGTTATATTTAGGATTCCTCCGTAAGGAGGAAACCTATTGTTATTGTTAGTTTTATTATTATTATTATTATTATTATTATTATTCTAGTTCCATGGGAGTCAATGGCAGCCCCTAGACCCCTTGGATAACTTTTTGACAAATTTGGCACACTCATTAAGGACAGTTCCTTCTATACCTACACCAAGTTTCATGTATCCCATCAGACCACTCTAGCGCCACCAATGGGTCAAAGTTGGACTTGTGTTTACACACGCAACTTTTGAACCGTATGACTGATTTTCAAAAATGAGGTACCATTGGATTCCCTGGATCAAGACGAGTTCAACGCACCATATGACGTCAATTTCCGGTTATATAGATTTTCCGCTATTTCCGGTTGTATCAAAAACCTTTGAAAGCCTACTCCTCCTACAATTTTTGTCATATCTTCTTCAAAATGACCAGAGATGATCTTCAGACCAAGCCTCACAAAAGTTATCCCATGGCGTTTTGATTTTCTAAACCGTTTGTCCGGCACAGCCAATCAAAATCAGCAAAAAAGTAACCAAACAGGAACTTGGGTCAAATCTCAGCAAATCTTTGAGATATCAACACGTAACTTGGTATGTCACAAGGAAGACACTACAACATGTTACCATGTGCAAAGGCTATTTCATATCTCCAGAAATGGTTGATTTAAAGCAAATTGAATTTATCGCTAACGCAAAAATAATGCTTTACACATCCGCCGGTCAAAAACTGATACTTTGATTCAATCACAAGTTCATATGAAGACTCTTGAGAATGTTTAGTACACAAATCTGAGGAAAAGTTGACTGTAACATGAAAAGTCGATTTGTGGTGAATATTTGAAAAATGCATGCTTGGCTAATTGCTAACGAAATTTTCAATGAAATGTCTCCCCTGCTCTTCAGCGCGCGCGTGCTCCACATTCTCACACAATCAGCCTTTCCCTTGACACACACGCGGGCTTGGCGAGACGCATACACAACATTTCAGGCAATTGTGGGCTGACAAAGCCCCCACTCATTCCTTGGCTTGAAGTGAAGGCCCTTGTGGATCTTGATGGTAATGCATTTTAGAAAAAGTTCTCAAAATCCTGAAACATTGATAGTATTGGCCAGGAGTAACTACCACACCACAAATGACGCACCATTATCCATAGGTGGCGCTACGGCCAAGCCCCAATTGTCTATTTACAAAGTGATGCCATTCTCATCCCATTTGTCCCAAAATTATGAAATTCAATTAGATATGCCTTATTTCTCACGAGGAACAAAAAAGCCTCAATAACCTATAACGGCCGCCATATTGGATTTTTTTGTACAATAAAGATTTAGGAAACACGTTTTTTCGCTACTTCTATTACAATTTTTGTCCAATCTTCCCCAGAATTGCCAGGTATCATCGTCAGATTAACCCTCACTGAAATCTTCAACAGATTTTTGAATTTCAAAACCGTTTGTCCGGTACAGCCAATCAAAATCGTCAACAGAGCAACCAAACAGGAAGTTGGATCAAATCTCAGCAAATCTTTGAAATATCAACACCAAACTTGGTGTGTCACGTGAAAGACACTACGTCATGTTCCCATGTGAGAAGGCAAATTAATATCTTAAAAAATGATTGAAATAAAGGAAATCTAATTTATTTCTAACGCTAAAATAATGCTTTACACATACGGCAGTCAAAAAACTCTGATTCAATCACAAGTTCATGAAGACTCTTGAGAATGTTTAGTACACAAATCTCAGAAAAAGTTGACTGTAAGATGAAAAGTTGAATTTAGGTGAATATTTGAAAAATGCTTGCTTGGCTAATTGTTAAGGAAATTTCCAATGAAATGTCTCCCCTGCTCCTCAGCGCGCGCGCTCCACATTCTCACACACTCAGCCTTTCCCTGACACACGCGCAAGCTTGACGAGACGCATACACAACATTTCAGGCAATTGTGGGCTGACCAAGCCCCACTCATTGCTTGGTCTTTAGCAAAGGCCCATGTGGATCTTGATGGTATTGCATTTCCGATTTTGTATGCAATGGTAAAAAGTTCTCAAAATCCTGAAACATTGATAGTATAGGCCAAGAGTAACTACCACACCACAAATGGCCCAATATCACCCATAAGTGACGCTACAGGCCACGACCTGATACACAAAGATACAAGGCTTTCTGGAATGGGTAGGCTCACCAAGCCCCCTCCCTTCACTCCTTGGCTTGAAGTGAAGGCCCTTGTGGATCTTGATGGTAATGCATTTTAGAAAAAGTTCTCAAAATCCTGAAACATTGATAGTATAGGCCAGGAGTAACTACCACACCACAAATGACGCACCATTATCCATAGGTGGCGCTACGGCCAAGCCCCAATTTTCCATTTACAAAGTGATGCCATTCGCATCCCATTTGTCCCAAAATTCTGAAATTCATTAGATATGCCTTATTTCTCATGAGGAACAAAAAAGCCTCAATAACCTATAATGGCCGCCATATTGGATTTTTTTGTACAATAAAGATTTAGGAAACACGTTTTTTCTTTACTTGTCCTACAATTTTTGTCCAATCGTCCCCAGAATTGGCAGGTATCATCGTCAGAGCAACCCTCACTGAATTCTTCAACAGATTTTTGAATTTCAAAGACATTACATCATGTTCCCATGTGAGAAGGCAAATTAATATCTTAAAAAATGATTGAAATAAAGGAAATCTAATTTATTTCTATCTAACGCTAAAATAATGCTTTACACACCCGCCAGTCAAAAACCTCTGATTCAATCACATGTTCATAAAGACTCTTGAGAATGTTTAGTACACAAATCTCAGAAAAAGTTGACTCTAAGATGAAAAGTTGATTTTTGGTGAATATTTGAAAAATGCATGCTCTGCTAATTGTTAAGGAAATTTCCAATGAAATGTCTCCCCTGACCCTCAGCGCGCGCGCTCCACATTCTCACACACTCAGCCTTTCCCTTGACACGCGCAAGCTTGGCGAGACGCATACACAACATTTCAGACAATTGTGGGCTGACCAAGCCCCCACTCATTGCTTGGTCTTTAGCAAAGGCCCATGTGGATCTTGATGGTATTGCATTTCCGATTTTGTATGCAATGGTAAAAAGTTCTAAAAATCCTGAGACATTGATAGTATAGGTTAACAGTAACTACCACACCACAAATGGCCCAACATCACCCATAGGTGACGCTACTGGCCACGCCCTGATGCACAAAGATACAAGGCTTTCTGGAATGGGTAGGCTCACCAAGCCCCCTCCCTTCACTCCTTGGCTCGGAATAAAAGCTCTTGTGGATCTTGATGGTATTGCATTTCAGATTTGGTGTCCCATCGGTAAGTCTGCAGCATGGATTTTTACAGTGACAATTTGTAAAGAATATAAATTTTTCAATGGTTTGCAATGTTTGGAGGAATCCGCCATTGCTGCTTGCAGTTATATTTAGGATTCCTCCGTAAGGAGGAAACCTATTGTTATTGTTAGTTTTATTATTATTATTATTATTATTATTATTCTAGTTCCATGGGAGTCAATGGCAGCCCCTAGACCCCTTGGATAACTTTTTGACAAATTTGGCACACTCATTAAGGACAGTTCCTTCTATACCTACACCAAGTTTCATGTATCCCATCAGACCACTCTAGCGCCACCAATGGGTCAAAGTTGGACTTGTGTTTACACACGCAACTTTTGAACCGTATGACTGATTTTCAAAAATGAGGTACCATTGGATTCCCTGGATCAAGACGAGTTCAACGCACCATATGACGTCAATTTCCGGTTATATAGATTTTCCGCTATTTCCGGTTGTATCAAAAACCTTTGAAAGCCTACTCCTCCTACAATTTTTGTCATATCTTCTTCAAAATGACCAGAGATGATCTTCAGACCAAGCCTCACAAAAGTTATCCCATGGCGTTTTGATTTTCTAAACCGTTTGTCCGGCACAGCCAATCAAAATCAGCAAAAAAGTAACCAAACAGGAACTTGGGTCAAATCTCAGCAAATCTTTGAGATATCAACACGTAACTTGGTATGTCACAAGGAAGACACTACAACATGTTACCATGTGCAAAGGCTATTTCATATCTCCAGAAATGGTTGATTTAAAGCAAATTGAATTTATCGCTAACGCAAAAATAATGCTTTACACATCCGCCGGTCAAAAACTGATACTTTGATTCAATCACAAGTTCATATGAAGACTCTTGAGAATGTTTAGTACACAAATCTGAGGAAAAGTTGACTGTAACATGAAAAGTCGATTTGTGGTGAATATTTGAAAAATGCATGCTTGGCTAATTGCTAACGAAATTTTCAATGAAATGTCTCCCCTGCTCTTCAGCGCGCGCGTGCTCCACATTCTCACACACTCAGCCTTTCCCTTGACACACACGCGGGCTTGGCGAGACGCATACACAACATTTCAGGCAATTGTGGGCTGACAAAGCCCCCACTCATTCCTTGGCTTGAAGTGAAGGCCCTTGTGGATCTTGATGGTAATGCATTTTAGAAAAAGTTCTCAAAATCCTGAAACATTGATAGTATTGGCCAGGAGTAACTACCACACCACAAATGACGCACCATTATCCATAGGTGGCGCTACGGCCAAGCCCCAATTGTCTATTTACAAAGTGATGCCATTCTCATCCCATTTGACCCAAAATTATGAAATTCAATTAGATATGCCTTATTTCTCACGAGGAACAAAAAAGCCTCAATAACCTATAACGGCCGCCATATTGGATTTTTTTGTACAATAAAGATTTAGGAAACACGTTTTTTCGCTACTTCTATTACAATTTTTGTCCAATCTTCCCCAGAATTGCCAGGTATCATCGTCAGATTAACCCTCACTGAAATCTTCAACAGATTTTTGAATTTCAAAACCATTTGTCCGGTACAGCCAATCAAAATCGTCAACAGAGCAACCAAACAGGAAGTTGGATCAAATCTCAGCAAATCTTTGAAATATCAACACCAAACTTGGTGTGTCACGTGAAAGACACTACGTCATGTTCCCATGTGAGAAGGCAAATTAATATCTTAAAAAATGATTGAAATAAAGGAAATCTAATTTATTTCTAACGCTAAAATAATGCTTTACACATACGGCAGTCAAAAAACTCTGATTCAATCACAAGTTCATGAAGACTCTTGAGAATGTTTAGTACACAAATCTCAGAAAAAGTTGACTGTAAGATGAAAAGTTGAATTTAGGTGAATATTTGAAAAATGCTTGCTTGGCTAATTGTTAAGGAAATTTCCAATGAAATGTCTCCCCTGCTCCTCAGCGCGCGCGCTCCACATTCTCACACACTCAGCCTTTCCCTGACACACGCGCAAGCTTGACGAGACGCATACACAACATTTCAGGCAATTGTGGGCTGACCAAGCCCCACTCATTGCTTGGTCTTTAGCAAAGGCCCATGTGGATCTTGATGGTATTGCATTTCCGATTTTGTATGCAATGGTAAAAAGTTCTCAAAATCCTGAAACATTGATAGTATAGGCCAAGAGTAACTACCACACCACAAATGGCCCAATATCACCCATAAGTGACGCTACAGGCCACGACCTGATACACAAAGATACAAGGCTTTCTGGAATGGGTAGGCTCACCAAGCCCCCTCCCTTCACTCCTTGGCTTGAAGTGAAGGCCCTTGTGGATCTTGATGGTAATGCATTTTAGAAAAAGTTCTCAAAATCCTGAAACATTGATAGTATAGGCCAGGAGTAACTACCACACCACAAATGACGCACCATTATCCATAGGTGGCGCTACGGCCAAGCCCCAATTTTCCATTTACAAAGTGATGCCATTCGCATCCCATTTGTCCCAAAATTCTGAAATTCATTAGATATGCCTTATTTCTCATGAGGAACAAAAAAGCCTCAATAACCTATAATGGCCGCCATATTGGATTTTTTTGTACAATAAAGATTTAGGAAACACGTTTTTTCTTTACTTCTCCTACAATTTTTGTCCAATCGTCCCCAGAATTGGCAGGTATCATCGTCAGAGCAACCCTCACTGAATTCTTCAACAGATTTTTGAATTTCAAAGACATTACATCATGTTCCCATGTGAGAAGGCAAATTAATATCTTAAAAAATGATTGAAATAAAGGAAATCTAATTTATTTCTATCTAACGCTAAAATAATGCTTTACACACCCGCCAGTCAAAAACCTCTGATTCAATCACATGTTCATAAAGACTCTTGAGAATGTTTAGTACACAAATCTCAGAAAAAGTTGACTCTAAGATGAAAAGTTGATTTTTGGTGAATATTTGAAAAATGCATGCTCTGCTAATTGTTAAGGAAATTTCCAATGAAATGTCTCCCCTGACCCTCAGCGCGCGCGCTCCACATTCTCACACACTCAGCCTTTCCCTTGACACGCGCAAGCTTGGCGAGACGCATACACAACATTTCAGACAATTGTGGGCTGACCAAGCCCCCACTCATTGCTTGGTCTTTAGCAAAGGCCCATGTGGATCTTGATGGTATTGCATTTCCGATTTTGTATGCAATGGTAAAAAGTTCTAAAAATCCTGAGACATTGATAGTATAGGTTAACAGTAACTACCACACCACAAATGGCCCAACATCACCCATAGGTGACGCTACTGGCCACGCCCTGATGCACAAAGATACAAGGCTTTCTGGAATGGGTAGGCTCACCAAGCCCCCTCCCTTCACTCCTTGGCTCGGAATAAAAGCTCTTGTGGATCTTGATGGTATTGCATTTCAGATTTGGTGTCCCATCGGTAAGTCTGCAGCATGGATTTTTACAGTGACAATTTGTAAAGAATATAAATTTTTCAATGGTTTGCAATGTTTGGAGGAATCCGCCATTGCTGCTTGCAGTTATATTTAGGATTCCTCCGTAAGGAGGAAACCTATTGTTATTGTTAGTTTTATTATTATTATTATTATTATTATTATTCTAGTTCCATGGGAGTCAATGGCAGCCCCTAGACCCCTTGGATAACTTTTTGACAAATTTGGCACACTCATTAAGGACAGTTCCTTCTATACCTACACCAAGTTTCATGTATCCCATCAGACCACTCTAGCGCCACCAATGGGTCAAAGTTGGACTTGTGTTTACACACGCAACTTTTGAACCGTATGACTGATTTTCAAAAATGAGGTACCATTGGATTCCCTGGATCAAGACGAGTTCAACGCACCATATGACGTCAATTTCCGGTTATATAGATTTTCCGCTATTTCCGGTTGTATCAAAAACCTTTGAAAGCCTACTCCTCCTACAATTTTTGTCATATCTTCTTCAAAATGACCAGAGATGATCTTCAGACCAAGCCTCACAAAAGTTATCCCATGGCGTTTTGATTTTCTAAACCGTTTGTCCGGCACAGCCAATCAAAATCAGCAAAAAAGTAACCAAACAGGAACTTGGGTCAAATCTCAGCAAATCTTTGAGATATCAACACGTAACTTGGTATGTCACAAGGAAGACACTACAACATGTTACCATGTGCAAAGGCTATTTCATATCTCCAGAAATGGTTGATTTAAAGCAAATTGAATTTATCGCTAACGCAAAAATAATGCTTTACACATCCGCCGGTCAAAAACTGATACTTTGATTCAATCACAAGTTCATATGAAGACTCTTGAGAATGTTTAGTACACAAATCTGAGGAAAAGTTGACTGTAACATGAAAAGTCGATTTGTGGTGAATATTTGAAAAATGCATGCTTGGCTAATTGCTAACGAAATTTTCAATGAAATGTCTCCCCTGCTCTTCAGCGCGCGCGTGCTCCACATTCTCACACACTCAGCCTTTCCCTTGACACACACGCGGGCTTGGCGAGACGCATACACAACATTTCAGGCAATTGTGGGCTGACAAAGCCCCCACTCATTCCTTGGCTTGAAGTGAAGGCCCTTGTGGATCTTGATGGTAATGCATTTTAGAAAAAGTTCTCAAAATCCTGAAACATTGATAGTATTGGCCAGGAGTAACTACCACACCACAAATGACGCACCATTATCCATAGGTGGCGCTACGGCCAAGCCCCAATTGTCTATTTACAAAGTGATGCCATTCTCATCCCATTTGTCCCAAAATTATGAAATTCAATTAGATATGCCTTATTTCTCACGAGGAACAAAAAAGCCTCAATAACCTATAACGGCCGCCATATTGGATTTTTTTGTACAATAAAGATTTAGGAAACACGTTTTTTCGCTACTTCTATTACAATTTTTGTCCAATCTTCCCCAGAATTGCCAGGTATCATCGTCAGATTAACCCTCACTGAAATCTTCAACAGATTTTAGAATTTCAAAACCGTTTGTCCGGTACAGCCAATCAAAATCGTCAACAGAGCAACCAAACAGGAAGTTGGATCAAATCTCAGCAAATCTTTGAAATATCAACACCAAACTTGGTGTGTCACGTGAAAGACACTACGTCATGTTCCCATGTGAGAAGGCAAATTAATATCTTAAAAAATGATTGAAATAAAGGAAATCTAATTTATTTCTAACGCTAAAATAATGCTTTACACATACGGCAGTCAAAAAACTCTGATTCAATCACAAGTTCATGAAGACTCTTGAGAATGTTTAGTACACAAATCTCAGAAAAAGTTGACTGTAAGATGAAAAGTTGAATTTAGGTGAATATTTGAAAAATGCTTGCTTGGCTAATTGTTAAGGAAATTTCCAATGAAATGTCTCCCCTGCTCCTCAGCGCGCGCGCTCCACATTCTCACACACTCAGCCTTTCCCTGACACACGCGCAAGCTTGACGAGACGCATACACAACATTTCAGGCAATTGTGGGCTGACCAAGCCCCACTCATTGCTTGGTCTTTAGCAAAGGCCCATGTGGATCTTGATGGTATTGCATTTCCGATTTTGTATGCAATGGTAAAAAGTTCTCAAAATCCTGAAACATTGATAGTATAGGCCAAGAGTAACTACCACACCACAAATGGCCCAATATCACCCATAAGTGACGCTACAGGCCACGACCTGATACACAAAGATACAAGGCTTTCTGGAATGGGTAGGCTCACCAAGCCCCCTCCCTTCACTCCTTGGCTTGAAGTGAAGGCCCTTGTGGATCTTGATGGTAATGCATTTTAGAAAAAGTTCTCAAAATCCTGAAACATTGATAGTATAGGCCAGGAGTAACTACCACACCACAAATGACGCACCATTATCCATAGGTGGCGCTACGGCCAAGCCCCAATTTTCCATTTACAAAGTGATGCCATTCGCATCCCATTTGTCCCAAAATTCTGAAATTCATTAGATATGCCTTATTTCTCATGAGGAACAAAAAAGCCTCAATAACCTATAATGGCCGCCATATTGGATTTTTTTGTACAATAAAAATTTAGGAAACACGTTTTTTCTTTACTTCTCCTACAATTTTTGTCCAATCGTCCCCAGAATTGGCAGGTATCATCGTCAGAGCAACCCTCACTGAATTCTTCAACAGATTTTTGAATTTCAAAGACATTACATCATGTTCCCATGTGAGAAGGCAAATTATTATCTTAAAAAATGATTGAAATAAAGGAAATCTAATTTATTTCTATCTAACGCTAAAATAATGCTTTACACACCCGCCAGTCAAAAACCTCTGATTCAATCACATGTTCATAAAGACTCTTGAGAATGTTTAGTACACAAATCTCAGAAAAAGTTGACTCTAAGATGAAAAGTTGATTTTTGGTGAATATTTGAAAAATGCATGCTCTGCTAATTGTTAAGGAAATTTCCAATGAAATGTCTCCCCTGACCCTCAGCGCGCGCGCTCCACATTCTCACACACTCAGCCTTTCCCTTGACACGCGCAAGCTTGGCGAGACGCATACACAACATTTCAGACAATTGTGGGCTGACCAAGCCCCCACTCATTGCTTGGTCTTTAGCAAAGGCCCATGTGGATCTTGATGGTATTGCATTTCCGATTTTGTATGCAATGGTAAAAAGTTCTAAAAATCCTGAGACATTGATAGTATAGGTTAACAGTAACTACCACACCACAAATGGCCCAACATCACCCATAGGTGACGCTACTGGCCACGCCCTGATGCACAAAGATACAAGGCTTTCTGGAATGGGTAGGCTCACCAAGCCCCCTCCCTTCACTCCTTGGCTCGGAATAAAAGCTCTTGTGGATCTTGATGGTATTGCATTTCAGATTTGGTGTCCCATCGGTAAGTCTGCAGCATGGATTTTTACAGTGACAATTTGTAAAGAATATAAATTTTTCAATGGTTTGCAATGTTTGGAGGAATCCGCCATTGCTGCTTGCAGTTATATTTAGGATTCCTCCGTAAGGAGGAAACCTATTGTTATTGTTAGTTTTATTAGGATTCCTCCGTAAGGAGGAAACCTATTGTTATTGTTAGTTTTATTATTATTATTATTATTATTATTATTATTATTATTATTCTAGTTCCATGGGAGTCAATGGCAGCCCCTAGAACCCTTGGATAACTTTTTGTTAAATTTGGCACACTCATTAAGGACAGTTCCTTCTATACCTACACCAAGTTTCATGTATCCCATCAGACCACTCTAGCGCCACCAATGGGTCAAAGTTGGACTTGTGTTTACACACGCAACTTTTGAACCGTATGACTGATTTACAAAAATGAGGTACCATTGGATTCCCTGGATGAAGACGAGTTCAACGCACCCTATGACGTCAATTTCCGGTTGTATAGATTTTCCGCTATTTCCGGTTGTATCAAAAACCTTTGAAAGCCTACTCCTCCTACAATTATTGTCATATCTTCTTCAAAATGACCATAGATGATCTTCAGACCAAGCCTCACAAAAGTTATCCCATGGCGTTTTGATTTTCTAAACCGTTTGTCCGGCACAACCAATCAAAATCAGCAAAAAAGTAACCAAACAGGAACTTGGGTCAAATCTCAGCAAATCTTTGAGATATCAACACTAAACTTGGTATATCGGTGGACGACACTACAACATGTTACCATGTGCAAAGGCAACTTCATATCTCAAAAGATGATTGATATAAAGCAAATCGAATTTATCGCTAACGCTAAAATAATGCTTTACACATCCGCCGGTCAAAAACTGATACTTTGATTCAATCACAAGTTCATATGAAGACTCTTGAGAATGTTTAGTACACAAATCTGAGGAAAAGTTGACTGTAACATGAAAAGTCGATTTTATGTGAATATTTGAAACATGCATGCTTGGCTAATTGCTAACGAAATTTTCAATGAAATGTCTCCCCTGCTCTTCAGCGCGCGCGTGCTCCACATTCTCACACACTCAGCCTTTCCCTTGACACACGCGCGGGCTTGGCGAGACGCATACACAACATTTCAGGCAATTGTGGGCTGACCAAGCCCCCACTCATTCCTTGGCTTGAAGTGAAGGCCCTTGTGGATCTTGATGGTAATGCATTTTAGAAAAAGTTCTCAAAATCCTGAAACATTGATAGTATAGGCCAGGAGTAACTACCACACCACAAATGACGCACCATTATCCATAGGTGGCGCTACGGCCAAGCCCCAATTTTCCATTTACAAAGTGATGCCATTCGCATCCCATTTGTCCCAAAATTCTGAAATTCATTAGATATGCCTTATTTCTCATGAGGAACAAAAAAGCCTCAATAACCTATAACGGCCGCCATATTGGATGTTTTTGTACAATAAAGATTTAGGAAACACGTTTTTTTGCTACTTCTCCTACAATTCTTGTCCAATCTTCCCCAGAATTGGCAGGTATCATCGTCAGAGCAACCCTCACTGAATTCTTTAACAGAGTTTTGAATTTCAAAACCGTTTGTCCGGTACAGCCAATCAAAATCGTCAACAAAGCAACCAAACAGGAAGTTGGATCAAATCTCAGCAAATCTTTGAAATATCAACACCAAACTTGGTGTGTCACGTGAAAGACACTACGTCATGTTCCCATGTAGGAAGGCAAATTAATATCTTCAAAAATGATTGAAATGAAGGAAATCTAATTTATTTCTAACGCTAAAATAATGCTTTACACATCCGCCAGTCAAAAATCTCTGATTCAATCACAAGTTCATGAAGACTTTTGAGAATGTTTAGTACACAAATCTCAGAAAAAGTTGACTGTAAGATGAAAAGTTGAATTTAGGTGAATATTTGAAAAATGCATGCTTGGCTAATTGTTAAGGAAATTTCCAATGAAATGTCTCCCCTGCTCCTCAGCACGCGCGCTCCACATTCTCACACACTCAGCCTTTCCCTTGACACACGCACAAGCTTGGCGAGACGCATACACAACATTTCAGGCAATTGTGGGCTGACCAAGCCCCACTCATTGCTTGGTCTTTAGCAAAGGACCATGTGGATCTTGATGGTATTGCATTTCCGATTTTGTATGCAATGGTAAAAAGTTCTCAAAATCCTGAAACATTGATAGTATAGGCCAAGAGTAACTACCACACCACAAATGGCCCAATATCACCCATAAGTGACGCTACAGGCCACGCCCTGGTACACAAAGATACAAGGCTTTCTGGAACGGGTAGGCTCACCAAGCCCCCTCCCTTCACTCCTTGGCTTGAAATAAAAGCCCTTGTGGATCTTGATGGTATTGCATTTCAGATTTGGTATCCCATTGGTAAGTCTGCAGCATGGAATTTTACAGTGACAATTTGTAAAGAATATACATTTTTCAGTGGTTTGCAATGTTTGGAGGAATCCGCCATTGCTGCTTGCAGTTATATTTATTATTATTATTATTATTATTATTCTAGTTCCATGGGAGTCAATGGCAGCCCCTAGACCCCTTGGATAACTTTTTGACAAATTTGGCACACTCATTAAGGACAGTTCCTTCTATACCTACACCAAGTTTCATGTATCCCATCAGACCACTCTAGCGCCACCAATGGGTCAAAGTTGGACTTGTGTTTACACACGCAACTTTTGAACCGTATGACTGATTTTCAAAAATGAGGTACCATTGGATTCCCTGGATCAAGACGAGTTCAACGCACCATATGACGTCAATTTCCGGTTATATAGATTTTCCGCTATTTCCGGTTGTATCAAAAACCTTTGAAAGCCTACTCCTCCTACAATTTTTGTCATATCTTCTTCAAAATGACCAGAGATGATCTTCAGACCAAGCCTCACAAAAGTTATCCCATGGCGTTTTGATTTTCTAAACCGTTTGTCCGGCACAGCCAATCAAAATCAGCAAAAAAGTAACCAAACAGGAACTTGGGTCAAATCTCAGCAAATCTTTGAGATATCAACACGTAACTTGGTATGTCACAAGGAAGACACTACAACATGTTACCATGTGCAAAGGCTATTTCATATCTCCAGAAATGGTTGATTTAAAGCAAATTGAATTTATCGCTAACGCAAAAATAATGCTTTACACATCCGCCGGTCAAAAACTGATACTTTGATTCAATCACAAGTTCATATGAAGACTCTTGAGAATGTTTAGTACACAAATCTGAGGAAAAGTTGACTGTAACATGAAAAGTCGATTTGTGGTGAATATTTGAAAAATGCATGCTTGGCTAATTGCTAACGAAATTTTCAATGAAATGTCTCCCCTGCTCTTCAGCGCGCGCGTGCTCCACATTCTCACACACTCAGCCTTTCCCTTGACACACACGCGGGCTTGGCGAGACGCATACACAACATTTCAGGCAATTGTGGGCTGACAAAGCCCCCACTCATTCCTTGGCTTGAAGTGAAGGCCCTTGTGGATCTTGATGGTAATGCATTTTAGAAAAAGTTCTCAAAATCCTGAAACATTGATAGTATTGGCCAGGAGTAACTACCACACCACAAATGACGCACCATTATCCATAGGTGGCGCTACGGCCAAGCCCCAATTGTCTATTTACAAAGTGATGCCATTCTCATCCCATTTGTCCCAAAATTATGAAATTCAATTAGATATGCCTTATTTCTCACGAGGAACAAAAAAGCCTCAATAACCTATAACGGCCGCCATATTGGATTTTTTTGTACAATAAAGATTTAGGAAACACGTTTTTTCGCTACTTCTATTACAATTTTTGTCCAATCTTCCCCAGAATTGCCAGGTATCATCGTCAGATTAACCCTCACTGAAATCTTCAACAGATTTTTGAATTTCAAAACCGTTTGTCCGGTACAGCCAATCAAAATCGTCAACAGAGCAACCAAACAGGAAGTTGGATCAAATCTCAGCAAATCTTTGAAATATCAACACCAAACTTGGTGTGTCACATGAAAGACACTACGTCATGTTCCCATGTGAGAAGGCAAATTAATATCTTAAAAAATGATTGAAATAAAGGAAATCTAATTTATTTCTAACGCTAAAATAATGCTTTACACATACGGCAGTCAAAAAACTCTGATTCAATCACAAGTTCATGAAGACTCTTGAGAATGTTTAGTACACAAATCTCAGAAAAAGTTGACTGTAAGATGAAAAGTTGAATTTAGGTGAATATTTTAAAAATGCTTGCTTGGCTAATTGTTAAGGAAATTTCCAATGAAATGTCTCCCCTGCTCCTCAGCGCGCGCGCTCCACATTCTCACACACTCAGCCTTTCCCTGACACACGCGCAAGCTTGACGAGACGCATACACAACATTTCAGGCAATTGTGGGCTGACCAAGCCCCACTCATTGCTTGGTCTTTAGCAAAGGCCCATGTGGATCTTGATGGTATTGCATTTCCGATTTTGTATGCAATGGTAAAAAGTTCTCAAAATCCTGAAACATTGATAGTATAGGCCGCGGGCTGAATCCGGCCCCCGAGCAGCTCTGGACTGGCCCCCGGAGTGTGGTCTGGTAACCTCATTCAGTTCGTGATTACGAAAAAATTAAAATTCACTCGTGACCAGGGCCGGACTTACCATTGGGCTTGACTGGGCTCCAGCCCATGGGCCCCGTCCTGTAGGGGGCCCCGCCCGTTTACGTGCAGCGGAGGACTGAGCTATTAGCCAGAAAGCTAAGTTATGCTAGCAAGATTCATAGACAAGAACATTGTGTACGGTTGACAAACCGTAAATATAATTTGACAATATGTTTGACAAGAAGACTAGCTAGCTAACAAGCCATGTCATTGTCCCCAAATCAATATCAAGGTTTTCACGAACAAGGTATCGGCCATATACTAGTACTAGGCTACAGTACGGCCGCAGCATGTGTAGCGGGTTGAATAGCAAATGGATGTGAGATGATCGCATCAAAGTTGACATATTCTCCAAACAGTAATTATAATTTGACAGTATGTTTAACAACAAGACTAGCCAGCAATCTAGCCATGTAATTGTCCCCAAATCAAATCAAGATTTGTATGTGTTGGCCGCAGCATGTCTAAAGTAGAGCTAGGTTGACTAGCGAGGTGAATGGAATGGGATTTGAGATGAGTGGTTACGTGACACTGACTGACACAGTAAATTCAGAAAAGTAAAATTTTCCAAATAGGTTAAAAGAAATATTGAAGTCACTCATTGTTGTAATTACATGTTTGCTTGGTAAAGTTTCTAAAAATTGTAAACAGAGGTTTTGACTGTGTGACTGCGTCCCTGATGTTATTGTTACTTATTTCAGACACTTTGTACAGGCTCATACCAAGGAAAGATGTTCTTTGCTCATACAACGTAACCCGCTCAATAATTTAGAACGGTGAACAATTTTGCTGGAACTACTTGGCTGATTGGCTGCAGCCAATCAGAATCGAGTATTCACCCAGACCATGGTATTTTAGATTCGACTTCATGCAGCGCCGGCGTCATCTGCAGCCGCCTGCAGCCCGGCTGACTTGAAGCAGCCAATGGCATTCTCAGATTCAAGGCAGCCACTTGCAGCCGGCTGCGGTGCTGCATGAAGTCAGTCCATGTCGAACTCGCCTAATAACTTAAAAAAATGTTTTACATTTAGTCATTTAGCAGACGCTCTTATCCAGAGCGACTTACAGTGAGTACAGGGACATTCCCCCGAGGCAAGTAGGGTGAAGTGCCTTGCCCAAGGACACAACGTAATTTGGCACAGCCGGGAATCGAACTGGCAACCTTCTGATTACTAGCCCGACTCCCTCACCGCTCAGCCATCTGACTGTTCCCCATTGTTCCCCAATGACGTTTTGTCATTGAGGAACATTTAGTCATTGAATCGTTAATTCAGGAGAATCGTTCAAAAATGCTGATTCATCCATGAAACAAGTGAAGTATTTGAGTAGTTGAATCATGCATTCAAATCAAGTTTTTTTTTATAATTCAGATTAATTAAACATTTTAAATAGACTTCAGCAATTCACATAAATAATGTTATTTTGTTTAGTTGTTTAGTATTGTGATCTCTAAATACATATAGTAGCTTGTGTATGTATCATTTTGTTCTATTTAAAGTCATGTATAGTTGGTAGGGCCCGAAAATGACCCAAGCCCAGGGGCCCCCACCGCTCTTAGTCTTCCATTTTTGTTAGTTAATTGCATTTTCTCCAATTGTCTGTTAATATGGCTTGGTTATTGCTCACCTGGTTTGATTTTTGAATCCTTGGGCCTATGCGGCCTCTTGGGCATATGTTGTTATATGCACTTACAAAATATAATATATTGACTCCTAATTTCTTTATTTGTTACCGTGATTACTCATATCCTCTGGCCCCTGACTTTGCCTCAGTTTCAAGAACCGGCCCCAGCTCCAAACTAATTGAAGAGCCCTGGTATAGGCCAAGAGTAACTACCACACCACAAATGGCCCAATATCACCCATAAGTGACGCTACAGGCCACGCCCTGATACACAAAGATACAAGGCTTTCTGGAATGGGTAGGCTCACCAAGCCCCCTCCCTTCACTCCTTGGCTTGAAATAAAATCCCTTGTGGATCTTGATGGTATTGCATTTCAGATTTGGTATCCCATTGGTAAGTCTACAGCATGGATGTTTCTATACAGTGGCAATTTGTGAAGAATATACATTTTTCAATGGTTCGCAATGTTAGGAGGAATCCGCCATTGCTGCTTGCAGCTATATTTAGGATTCCTCCGTAAGGAGGAAACCTATTGTTATTGTTAGTTTTATTATTATTATTATTCTAGTTCCATGGGAGTCAATGGCAGCCCCTAGAACCCTTGGATAACTTTTTGTTAAATTTGGCACACTCATTAAGGACAGTTCCTTCTATACCTACACCAAGTTTCATGTATCCCATCAGACCACTCTAGCGCCACCAATGGGTCAAAGTTGGACTTGTGTTTACACACGCAACTTTTGAACCGTATGACTGATTTACAAAAATGAGGTACCATTGGATTCCCTGGATGAAGACGAGTTCAACGCACCCTATGACGTCAATTTCCGGTTGTATAGATTTTCCGCTATTTCCGGTTGTATCAAAAACCTTTGAAAGCCTACTCCTCCTACAATTATTGTCATATCTTCTTCAAAATGACCATAGATGATCTTCAGACCAAGCCTCACAAAAGTTATCCCATGGCGTTTTGATTTTCTAAACCGTTTGTCCGGCACAACCAATCAAAATCAGCAAAAAAGTAACCAAACAGGAACTTGGGTCAAATCTCAGCAAATCTTTGAGATATCAACACTAAACTTGGTATATCGGTGGACGACACTACAACATGTTACCATGTGCAAAGGCAACTTCATATCTCAAAAGATGATTGATATAAAGCAAATCGAATTTATCGCTAACGCTAAAATAATGCTTTACACATCCGCCGGTCAAAAACTGATACTTTGATTCAATCACAAGTTCATATGAAGACTCTTGAGAATGTTTAGTACACAAATCTGAGGAAAAGTTGACTGTAACATGAAAAGTCGATTTTATGTGAATATTTGAAACATGCATGCTTGGCTAATTGCTAACGAAATTTTCAATGAAATGTCTCCCCTGCTCTTCAGCGCGCGCGTGCTCCACATTCTCACACACTCAGCCTTTCCCTTGACACACGCGCGGGCTTGGCGAGACGCATACACAACATTTCAGGCAATTGTGGGCTGACCAAGCCCCCACTCATTCCTTGGCTTGAAGTGAAGGCCCTTGTGGATCTTGATGGTAATGCATTTTAGAAAAAGTTCTCAAAATCCTGAAACATTGATAGTATAGGCCAGGAGTAACTACCACACCACAAATGACGCACCATTATCCATAGGTGGCGCTACGGCCAAGCCCCAATTTTCCATTTACAAAGTGATGCCATTCGCATCCCATTTGTCCCAAAATTCTGAAATTCATTAGATATGCCTTATTTCTCATGAGGAACAAAAAAGCCTCAATAACCTATAACGGCCGCCATATTGGATGTTTTTGTACAATAAAGATTTAGGAAACACGTTTTTTTGCTACTTCTCCTACAATTCTTGTCCAATCTTCCCCAGAATTGGGAGGTATCATCGTCAGAGCAACCCTCACTGAATTCTTTAACAGATTTTTGAATTTCAAAACCGTTTGTCCGGTACAGCCAATCAAAATCGTCAACAAAGCAACCAAACAGGAAGTTGGATCAAATCTCAGCAAATCTTTGAAATATCAACACCAAACTTGGTGTGTCACGTGAAAGACACTACGTCATGTTCCCATGTAGGAAGGCAAATTAATATCTTCAAAAATGATTGAAATGAAGGAAATCAAATTTATTTCTAACGCTAAAATAATGCTTTACACATCCGCCAGTCAAAAAACTCTGATTCAATCACAAGTTCATGAAGACTTTTGAGAATGTTTAGTACACAAATCTCAGAAAAAGTTGACTGTAAGATGAAAAGTTGAATTTAGGTGAATATTTGAAAAATGCATGCTTGGCTAATTGTTAAGGAAATTTCCAATGAAATGTCTCCCCTGCTCCTCAGCACGCGCGCTCCACATTCTCACACACTCAGCCTTTCCCTTGACACACGCACAAGCTTGGCGAGACGCATACACAACATTTCAGGCAATTGTGGGCTGACCAAGCCCCACTCATTGCTTGGTCTTTAGCAAAGGACCATGTGGATCTTGATGGTATTGCATTTCCGATTTTGTATGCAATGGTAAAAAGTTCTCAAAATCCTGAAACATTGATAGTATAGGCCAAGAGTAACTACCACACCACAAATGGCCCAATATCACCCATAAGTGACGCTACAGGCCACGCCCTGGTACACAAAGATACAAGGCTTTCTGGAATGGGTAGGCTCACCAAGCCCCCTCCCTTCACTCCTTGGCTTGAAATAAAAGCCCTTGTGGATCTTGATGGTATTGCATTTCAGATTTGGTATCCCATTGGTAAGTCTGCAGCATGGATTTTTACAGTGACAATTTGTGAAGAATATAAATTTTTCAGTGGTTTGCAATGTTTGGAGGAATCCGCCATTGCTGCTTGCAGTTATATTTATTATTATTCTAGTTCCATGGGAGTCAATGGCAGCCCCTAGAACCCTTGGATAACTTTTTGTTAAATTTGGCACACTCATTAAGGACAGTTCCTTCTATACCTACACCAAGTTTCATGTATCCCATCAGACCACTCTAGCGCCACCAATGGGTCAAAGTTGGACTTGTGTTTACACACGCAACTTTTGAACTGTATGACTGATTTTCAAAAATGAGGTATCATTGGATTCCCTGGATCAAGACGAGTTCAACGCACCCTATGACGTCAATTTCCGGTTATATAGATTTTCCGCTATTTCCGGTTGTATCAAAAACCTTTGAAAGCCTACTCCTCCTACAATTTTTGTCATATCTTCTTCAAAATGACCAGAGATGATCTTCAGACCAAGCCTCACAAAAGTTATCCCATGGCGTTTTGATTTTCTAAACCGTTTGTCCGGCACAGCCAATCAAAATCAGCAAAAAAGTAACCAAACAGGAAGTTGGGTCAAATCTCAGCAAATCTTTGAGATATCAACACTAAACTTGGTATATCGGTGGACGACACTACAACACGTTTACCATGTGCAAAGGCAACTTCATATCTCAAAAAATGATTGATATAAAGCAAATCGAATTTATCGCTAATGCTAAAATAATGCTTTACACATCCGCCGGTCAAAAACTGATACTTTGATTCAATCACAAGTTCATATGAAGACTCTTGAGAATGTTTAGTACACAAATCTGAGGAAAAGTTGACTGTAACATGAAAAGTCGATTTTATGTGAATATTTGAAACATGCATGCTTGGCTGAGGAAAAGTTGACTGTAACATGAAAAGTCGATTTGTGGTGAATATTTGAAACATGCATGCTTGGCTAATTGATGACGAAATTTCCAATGAAATGTCTCCCCTGCTCTTCAGCGCGCGCGTGCTCCACATTCTCACACACTCAGCCTTTCCCTTGACACACACGCGGGCTTGGCGAGACGCATACACAACATTTCAGGCAATTGTGGGCTGACCAAGCCCCCACTCATTCCTTGGCTTGAAGTGAAGGCCCTTGTGGATCTTGATGGTAATGCATTTTAGAAAAAGTTCTCAAAATCCTGAAACATTGATAGTATAGGCCAGGAGTAACTACCACACCACAAATGACGCACCATTATCCATAGGTGGCGCTACGGCCAAGCCCCAATTTTCCATTTACAAAGTGATGCCATTCGCATCCCATTTGTCCCAAAATTCTGAAATTCATTAGATATGCCTTATTTCTCATGAGGAACAAAAAAGCCTCAATAACCTATAACGGCCGCCATATTGGATTTTTTTGTACAATAAAGATTTAGGAAACACGTTTTTTTGCTACTTCTCCTACAATTTTTGTCCAATCTTCCCCAGAATTGGCAGGTATCATCGTCAGAGCAACCCTCACTGAACTCTTCAACAGATTTTTGAATTTCAAAACCGTTTGTCCGGTACAGCCAATCAAAATCGTCAACAAAGCAACCAAACAGGAAGTTGGATCAAATCTCAGCAAATCTTTGAAATATCACCACCAAACTTGGTGTGTCACGTGAAAGACACTACATCATGTTCCCATGTGAGAAGGCAAATTAATATCTTCAAAAATGATTGAAATAAAGGAAATCTAATTTATTTCTAACGCTCAAATAATGCTTTACACATTCGCCGGTGCAAAACTGATACTCTGATACAATCACAAGTTCATGAAGACTCTTGAGAATGTTTAGTACACAAATCTCAGAAAAGGTTGACTGTAAGGTGAAAAGTTGAATTTTGGTGAATATTTTAAAAATGCATGCTTGGCTAATTGTTAAGGAAATTTCTAATTAAATGTCTCCCCTGCTCCTCAGTGCGCGCGCTCCACATTCTCACACACTCAGCCTTTCCCTTGACACACGCGCAAGCTTAGCGAGACGCATACACAACATTTCAGGCAATTGTGGGCTGACCAAGCCCCCACTCATTGCTTGGTCTTTAGCAAAGGCCCATGTGGATCTTGATGGTATTGCATTTCCGATTTTGTATGCAATGGTAAAAAGTTCTCAAAATCCTGAAACATTGATAGTATAGGCCGCGGGCTGAATCCGGCCCCCGAGCAGCTCTGGACTGGCCCCCGGAGTGTGGTCTGGTAACCTCATTCAGTTCGTGATTACGAAAAAATTAAAATTCACTCGTGACCAGGGCCGGACTTACCATTGGGCTTGACTGGGCTCCAGCCCATGGGCCCCGTCCTGTAGGGGGCCCCGCCCGTTTACGTGCAGCGGAGGACTGAGCTATTAGCCAGAAAGCTAAGTTATGCTAGCAAGATTCATAGACAAGAACATTGTGTACGGTTGACAATCCGTAAATATAATTTGACAATATGTTTGACAAGAAGACTAGCTAGCTAACAAGCCATGTCATTGTCCCCAAATCAATATCAAGGTTTTCACGAACAAGGTATCGGCCATATACTAGTACTAGGCTACAGTACGGCCGCAGCATGTGTAGCGGGTTGAATAGCAAATGGATGTGAGATGATCGCATCAAAGTTGACATATTCTCCAAACAGTAATTATAATTTGACAGTATGTTTAACAACAAGACTAGCCAGCAATCTAGCCATGTAATTGTCCCCAAATCAAATCAAGATTTGTATGTGTTGGCCGCAGCATGTCTAAAGTAGAGCTAGGTTGACTAGCGAGGTGAATGGAATGGGATTTGAGATGAGTGGTTACGTGACACTGACTGACACAGTAAATTCAGAAAAGTAAAATTTTCCAAATAGGTTAAAAGAAATATTGAAGTCACTCATTGTTGTAATTACATGTTTGCTTGGTAAAGTTTCTAAAAATTGTAAACAGAGGTTTTGACTGTGTGACTGCGTCCCTGATGTTATTGTTACTTATTTCAGACACTTTGTACAGGCTCATACCAAGGAAAGATGTTCTTTGCTCATACAACGTAACCCGCTCAATAATTTAGAACGGTGAACAATTTTGCTGGAACTACTTGGCTGAAAATCTATGTTATGTTCTCTGATTATGTCGCCGAGTGGTAACATATAAAGAGAAAAAAGTAATGGACCTAAGCAGCTTCCTTGAGCAACCCCGTAGCAGTTCTGATGTTTCTTGGACCTATGGTCACCTAAACTAACATAAAACTTCCTTCCTGTGATATATGATTTCAGCCAGTTCAATACACTATCCGTGAACCCAATAAGCTTTTCCAGTCTATTGATTAGGATGTCGTGATCAATTGTATCAAATGCTGCACTGAGATCTAACAGGATAAGGATAGAGACTTTATTTGCATCAGAGTTTAGTCTGAGGTCGCTAATTATTTTGGTGAGAGCAGTTTCAGTACTGTGATATTTCCTGAAACCTGACTGCGAGACTTCCAGGATGTTATTTTCTTCAAGAAAAGAATTTAATTGGACTAAAACTATCTTTTCCAGTACTTTACTAATAAATGGGAGGTTTGATATTGGTCTGTAATTTGCAAGTAGACTGTTATCCAATTTGGGTTTCTTTAATAGGGGCTTTACAACAGCTGTTTTGAAGGCATCTGGGAAGACGCCAGTTCTAAGGGATGTGTTTATAATCTCTAGCACCGGACCTGAGACACTATCAAACACTCGCTTAAAGAATGTTGTGGGTATAGGATCAATATCTGAGGTTGTGGAGTTAGATTCGCTGACAATTTTGGAAAGTTCACTAAGTGTGATACAGGTAAATGTGCTCATGGTTATGTTGCAGAATCTACTGATGTCAGTTTCGACCCCACTATTAATAATACTCGCTCTAATCAAAGTTATTTTGTTCTTGAAGAACAAAGCAAGCTCTTCACATTTAACTGCTGAGGATGGAGGTGGGGCAGGGACAGTGTTTAGCAGCTGGTCAATGGTGGAGAAAAGAACTCTGGAATTTCTGGCATTTTCTGTAATAATGTTGGAGAAATATTCTCTCCTTGCTAGACGGATGGTTTTGTTAAAGGTGGTTAGTGTATCTTTGTAGATATTGTAGTGGATAGTGATCTTTGTTTTCCTCCATTTTCTCTCTGCTGCACGGCATTTTCTTTTCGTTTCACTAACATTTTTATTTCTCAGCCATGGGGAGGTTCTGCTTGTGCACTTCTTTTTGGTTTTCAGTGGTGCAACAGAGTCTAACACAGATAATAGTGCATAATTGAGGTTCTCTACCATTTCATTCAGAGAGCAATCATGGTAAGTCGGCTCATGTAGAGCAAATTGTTCAGAAAATGTCATCATAGCTGTATCGTCTAAATATCTTCTATGGACTAAGAATTCTTTTTTGGTTTTTGTTAGGATAATTTCCACATTAAAAAGTATATAATGATGGTCTGAGAGGGGTAGATCAGTTATTGAAATATTATTGATATTTAGTCCAGTTGTTATCACTAGATCTAGTGTGTTTCCGATAGTATAGGCCAGGAGTAACTACCACACCACAAATGACACACCATTATCCATAGGTGGCGCTACGGCCAAGCCCCAATTGTCCATTTACAAAGTGATGCCATTCGCATCCCTTTTGTCCCAAAATTCTGAAATTCATTAGATATGCCTTATTTCTCATGAGGAACAAAAAAGCCTCAATAACCTATAACGGCCGCCATATTGGATTTTTTTGTACAATAAAGATTTAGGAAACACGTTTTTTCGCTACTTCTCCTACAATTTTTGTCCAATCTTCCCCAGAATTGGCAGGTATCATCGTCAGAGCAACCCTCACTGAACTCTTCAACAGATTTTTGAATTTCAAAACCGTTTGTCTGGTACAGCCAATCAAAATCGTCAACAAAGCAACCAAACAGGAAGTTGGATCAAATCTCAGCAAATCTTTGAAATATCAACACCAAACTTGGTGTGTCACGTGAAAGACACTACATCATGTTCCCATGTGAGAAGGCAAATTAATATCTTAAAAAATGATTGAAATAAAGGAAATCTTTTTTATTTCTAACGCTAAAATAATGCTTTACACATCCGCCAGTCAAAAACTGATACTCTGATTCAATCACAAGTTCATGAAGACTCTTGAGAATGTTTAGTACACAAATCTCAGAAAAAGTTGACTGTAAAATGAAAAGTTGATTTTTGGTGAATATAAAAAAAATGCATGCTTGGCTAATTGTTAAGGAAATTTCCAATGAAATGTCTCCCCTGCTCCTCAGCGCGCGCGCTCCACATTCTCACACACTCAGCCTTTCACTTGACACACGCGCAAGCTTGACGAGACGCATACACAACATTTCAGGCAATTGTGGGCTGACCAAGCCCCCACTCATAGCTTGGTCTTTAGCAAAGGCCCATGTGGATCTTGATGGTATTGCATTTCCGATTTTGTATGCAATGCTAAAAAGTTCTCAAAATCCTGAAACATTGATAGTATAGGCCATGAGAAACTACCACACCACAAATGACCCACCATTACCCATAGGTGGCGCTACGGCCACGCCCCAATTGTCCATTTTCAAAGTGATGGCATTCCCACACCATCAGTCTAAAACGTCGGAAACTATACATGCCTTATTTATAATGGGAAACTATACAGTGGTGACCCATACAGTCCACCATGTACGGTGAACATTTTGAAAACGTACAAATATCTTCTTATGAACCATGACTCCAATTGACTAGAAGTTTTGTTTGATGAGTAGGCCACACGTAGTTATGCTTGTTTGCTACCACAATAGCTATGGGAATAAGAGTGAATGCAATGAAGAGGTTATTGAAACGCAATACTCTGAGTTGGTGCATGTCAGTTTAGGCAGAGGTAGCTTTTTAAACCTCTTCAGCCATGCCCCAATTTGCCTATATTCAAAGTGATGCCATTTGCATCCCATTTGTCCCAAAATTCTGAAATTCATTAGATATGCCTTATTTCTCATGAGGAACAAAAAAACCTCAAGAACCTATAACGGGCGCCATATTGGATTTTTCTGTACAATAAAGATTAAGGAAACACGTTTTTTCGCTACTCCTCCTTCAATTCTGGTGCAATCTTCCCCAGAATTGGCACACATCATCGTCAGAGCAACCCTCACTCATGTATTCAACAGATTTTTTATTTTCACAACCGTTTGTCTGGTACAGCTCCTCAGCGCGCGCGTGCTCCACATTCTCACACACTCAGCCTTTCCCTTGACACACGGGCAAGCTTGGCGAGACGCATACACAACATTTCAGGCAATTGTGGGCTGACCAAGCCCCCACTCATTGCTTGGTCTTTAGCAAAGGCCCATGTGGATCTTGGTGGTATTGCATTTCCGATTTTGTATGCAATGGTAAAAAGTTCTCAAAATCCTGAAAGATTGATAGTATAGGCCAAGAGTAACTACCACACCACAAATGGCCCAATATCACCCATAAGTGACGCTACAGGCCAAAGATACAAGGCTTTCTGGAATGGGTAGGCTCACCAAGCCCCCACCCTTCACTCCTTGGCTTGAAATAAAAGCCCTTGTGGATCTTGATGGTATTGCATTTCAGATTTGGTATCCCATTGGTAAGTCTACAGCATGGATGTTTGTATACAGTGACAATTTGTGAAGAATATACATTTTTCAATGGTTCGCAATGTTTTGGAGGAATCCGCCATTGCTGCTTGCAGCTATATTTATTATTATTATTCTAGTTCCATGGGAGTCAATGGCAGCCCCTAGACCCCTTGGATAACTTTTTGACAAATTTGGCACACTCATTAAGGACAGTTCCTTCTATACCTACACCAAGTTTCATGTATCCCATCAGACCACTCTAGCGCCACCAATGGGTCAAAGTTGGACTTGTGTTTACACACGCAACTTTTGAACCGTATGACTGATTTTCAAAAATGAGGTACCATTGGATTCCCTGGATCAAGACGAGTTCAACGCACCATATGACGTCAATTTCCGGTTATATAGATTTTCCGCTATTTCCGGTTGTATCAAAAACCTTTGAAAGCCTACTCCTCCTACAATTTTTGTCATATCTTCTTCAAAATGACCAGAGATGATCTTCAGACCAAGCCTCACAAAAGTTATCCCATGGCGTTTTGATTTTCTAAACCGTTTGTCCGGCACAGCCAATCAAAATCAGCAAAAAAGTAACCAAACAGGAACTTGGGTCAAATCTCAGCAAATCTTTGAGATATCAACACGTAACTTGGTATGTCACAAGGAAGACACTACAACATGTTACCATGTGCAAAGGCTATTTCATATCTCCAGAAATGGTTGATTTAAAGCAAATTGAATTTATCGCTAACGCAAAAATAATGCTTTACACATCCGCCGGTCAAAAACTGATACTTTGATTCAATCACAAGTTCATATGAAGACTCTTGAGAATGTTTAGTACACAAATCTGAGGAAAAGTTGACTGTAACATGAAAAGTCGATTTGTGGTGAATATTTGAAAAATGCATGCTTGGCTAATTGCTAACGAAATTTTCAATGAAATGTCTCCCCTGCTCTTCAGCGCGCGCGTGCTCCACATTCTCACACACTCAGCCTTTCCCTTGACACACACGCGGGCTTGGCGAGACGCATACACAACATTTCAGGCAATTGTGGGCTGACCAAGCCCCCACTCATTCCTTGGCTTGAAGTGAAGGCCCTTGTGGATCTTGATGGTAATGCATTTTAGAAAAAGTTCTCAAAATCCTGAAACATTGATAGTATTGGCCAGGAGTAACTACCACACCACAAATGACGCACCATTATCCATAGGTGGCGCTACGGCCAAGCCCCAATTGTCTATTTACAAAGTGATGCCATTCTCATCCCATTTGTCCCAAAATTCTGAAATTCAATTAGATATGCCTTATTTCTCACGAGGAACAAAAAAGCCTCAATAACCTATAACGGCCGCCATATTGGATTTTTTTGTACAATAAAGATTTAGGAAACACGTTTTTTCGCTACTTCTATTACAATTTTTGTCCAATCTTCCCCAGAATTGCCAGGTATCATCGTCAGATTAACCCTCACTGAAATCTTCAACAGATTTTTGAATTTCAAAACCGTTTGTCCGGTACAGCCAATCAAAATCGTCAACAGAGCAACCAAACAGGAAGTTGGATCAAATCTCAGCAAATCTTTGAAATATCAACACCAAACTTGGTGTGTCACGTGAAAGACACTACGTCATGTTCCCATGTGAGAAGGCAAATTAATATCTTAAAAAATGATTGAAATAAAGGAAATCTAATTTATTTCTAACGCTAAAATAATGCTTTACACATACGGCAGTCAAAAAACTCTGATTCAATCACAAGTTCATGAAGACTCTTGAGAATGTTTAGTACACAAATCTCAGAAAAAGTTGACTGTAAGATGAAAAGTTGAATTTAGGTGAATATTTGAAAAATGCTTGCTTGGCTAATTGTTAAGGAAATTTCCAATGAAATGTCTCCCCTGCTCCTCAGCGCGCGCGCTCCACATTCTCACACACTCAGCCTTTCCCTGACACACGCGCAAGCTTGACGAGACGCATACACAACATTTCAGGCAATTGTGGGCTGACCAAGCCCCACTCATTGCTTGGTCTTTAGCAAAGGCCCATGTGGATCTTGATGGTATTGCATTTCCGATTTTGTATGCAATGGTAAAAAGTTCTCAAAATCCTGAAACATTGATAGTATAGGCCAAGAGTAACTACCACACCACAAATGGCCCAATATCACCCATAAGTGACGCTACAGGCCACGACCTGATACACAAAGATACAAGGCTTTCTGGAATGGGTAGGCTCACCAAGCCCCCTCCCTTCACTCCTTGGCTTGAAGTGAAGGCCCTTGTGGATCTTGATGGTAATGCATTTTAGAAAAAGTTCTCAAAATCCTGAAACATTGATAGTATAGGCCAGGAGTAACTACCACACCACAAATGACGCACCATTATCCATAGGTGGCGCTACGGCCAAGCCCCAATTTTCCATTTACAAAGTGATGCCATTCGCATCCCATTTGTCCCAAAATTCTGAAATTCATTAGATATGCCTTATTTCTCATGAGGAACAAAAAAGCCTCAATAACCTATAACGGCCGCCATATTGGATTTTTTTGTACAATAAAGATTTAGGAAACACGTTTTTTCTTTACTTCTCCTACAATTTTTGTCCAATCGTCCCCAGAATTGGCAGGTATCATCGTCAGAGCAACCCTCACTGAATTCTTCAACAGATTTTTGAATTTCAAAGACATTACATCATGTTCCCATGTGAGAAGGCAAATTAATATCTTAAAAAATGATTGAAATAAAGGAAATCTAATTTATTTCTATCTAACGCTAAAATAATGCTTTACACACCCGCCAGTCAAAAACCTCTGATTCAATCACATGTTCATAAAGACTCTTGAGAATGTTTAGTACACAAATCTCAGAAAAAGTTGACTCTAAGATGAAAAGTTGATTTTTGGTGAATATTTGAAAAATGCATGCTCTGCTAATTGTTAAGGAAATTTCCAATGAAATGTCTCCCCTGACCCTCAGCGCGCGCGCTCCACATTCTCACACACTCAGCCTTTCCCTTGACACGCGCAAGCTTGGCGAGACGCATACACAACATTTCAGACAATTGTGGGCTGACCAAGCCCCCACTCATTGCTTGGTCTTTAGCAAAGGCCCATGTGGATCTTGATGGTATTGCATTTCCGATTTTGTATGCAATGGTAAAAAGTTCTCAAAATCCTGAGACATTGATAGTATAGGTTAACAGTAACTACCACACCACAAATGGCCCAACATCACCCATAGGTGACGCTACTGGCCACGCCCTGATGCACAAAGATACAAGGCTTTCTGGAATGGGTAGGCTCACCAAGCCCCCTCCCTTCACTCCTTGGCTCGGAATAAAAGCTCTTGTGGATCTTGATGGTATTGCATTTCAGATTTGGTGTCCCATCGGTAAGTCTGCAGCATGGATTTTTACAGTGACAATTTGTAAAGAATATAAATTTTTCAATGGTTTGCAATGTTTGGAGGAATCCGCCATTGCTGCTTGCAGTTATATTTAGGATTCCTCCGTAAGGAGGAAACCTATTGTTATTGTTAGTTTTATTATTATTAGGATTCCTCCGTAAGGAGGAAACCTATTGTTATTGTTAGTTTTATTATTATTATTATTATTATTATTATTATTCTAGTTCCATGGGAGTCAATGGCAGCCCCTAGAACCCTTGGATAACTTTTTGTTAAATTTGGCACACTCATTAAGGACAGTTCCTTCTATACCTACACCAAGTTTCATGTATCCCATCAGACCACTCTAGCGCCACCAATGGGTCAAAGTTGGACTTGTGTTTACACACGCAACTTTTGAACCGTATGACTGATTTACAAAAATGAGGTACCATTGGATTCCCTGGATGAAGACGAGTTCAACGCACCCTATGACGTCAATTTCCGGTTGTATAGATTTTCCGCTATTTCCGGTTGTATCAAAAACCTTTGAAAGCCTACTCCTCCTACAATTATTGTCATATCTTCTTCAAAATGACCATAGATGATCTTCAGACCAAGCCTCACAAAAGTTATCCCATGGCGTTTTGATTTTCTAAACCGTTTGTCCGGCACAACCAATCAAAATCAGCAAAAAAGTAACCAAACAGGAACTTGGGTCAAATCTCAGCAAATCTTTGAGATATCAACACTAAACTTGGTATATCGGTGGACGACACTACAACATGTTACCATGTGCAAAGGCAACTTCATATCTCAAAAGATGATTGATATAAAGCAAATCGAATTTATCGCTAACGCTAAAATAATGCTTTACACATCCGCCGGTCAAAAACTGATACTTTGATTCAATCACAAGTTCATATGAAGACTCTTGAGAATGTTTAGTACACAAATCTGAGGAAAAGTTGACTGTAACATGAAAAGTCGATTTTATGTGAATATTTGAAACATGCATGCTTGGCTAATTGCTAACGAAATTTTCAATGAAATGTCTCCCCTGCTCTTCAGCGCGCGCGTGCTCCACATTCTCACACACTCAGCCTTTCCCTTGACACACGCGCGGGCTTGGCGAGACGCATACACAACATTTCAGGCAATTGTGGGCTGACCAAGCCCCCACTCATTCCTTGGCTTGAAGTGAAGGCCCTTGTGGATCTTGATGGTAATGCATTTTAGAAAAAGTTCTCAAAATCCTGAAACATTGATAGTATAGGCCAGGAGTAACTACCACACCACAAATGACGCACCATTATCCATAGGTGGCGCTACGGCCAAGCCCCAATTTTCCATTTACAAAGTGATGCCATTCGCATCCCATTTGTCCCAAAATTCTGAAATTCATTAGATATGCCTTATTTCTCATGAGGAACAAAAAAGCCTCAATAACCTATAACGGCCGCCATATTGGATGTTTTTGTACAATAAAGATTTAGGAAACACGTTTTTTTGCTACTTCTCCTACAATTCTTGTCCAATCTTCCCCAGAATTGGGAGGTATCATCGTCAGAGCAACCCTCACTGAATTCTTTAACAGATTTTTGAATTTCAAAACCGTTTGTCCGGTACAGCCAATCAAAATCGTCAACAAAGCAACCAAACAGGAAGTTGGATCAAATCTCAGCAAATCTTTGAAATATCAACACCAAACTTGGTGTGTCACGTGAAAGACACTACGTCATGTTCCCATGTAGGAAGGCAAATTAATATCTTCAAAAATGATTGAAATGAAGGAAATCAAATTTATTTCTAACGCTAAAATAATGCTTTACACATCCGCCAGTCAAAAAACTCTGATTCAATCACAAGTTCATGAAGACTTTTGAGAATGTTTAGTACACAAATCTCAGAAAAAGTTGACTGTAAGATGAAAAGTTGAATTTAGGTGAATATTTGAAAAATGCATGCTTGGCTAATTGTTAAGGAAATTTCCAATGAAATGTCTCCCCTGCTCCTCAGCACGCGCGCTCCACATTCTCACACACTCAGCCTTTCCCTTGACACACGCACAAGCTTGGCGAGACGCATACACAACATTTCAGGCAATTGTGGGCTGACCAAGCCCCACTCATTGCTTGGTCTTTAGCAAAGGACCATGTGGATCTTGATGGTATTGCATTTCCGATTTTGTATGCAATGGTAAAAAGTTCTCAAAATCCTGAAACATTGATAGTATAGGCCAAGAGTAACTACCACACCACAAATGGCCCAATATCACCCATAAGTGACGCTACAGGCCACGCCCTGGTACACAAAGATACAAGGCTTTCTGGAATGGGTAGGCTCACCAAGCCCCCTCCCTTCACTCCTTGGCTTGAAATAAAAGCCCTTGTGGATCTTGATGGTATTGCATTTCAGATTTGGTATCCCATTGGTAAGTCTGCAGCATGGATTTTTACAGTGACAATTTGTGAAGAATATAAATTTTTCAGTGGTTTGCAATGTTTGGAGGAATCCGCCATTGCTGCTTGCAGTTATATTTATTATTATTCTAGTTCCATGGGAGTCAATGGCAGCCCCTAGAACCCTTGGATAACTTTTTGTTAAATTTGGCACACTCATTAAGGACAGTTCCTTCTATACCTACACCAAGTTTCATGTATCCCATCAGACCACTCTAGCGCCACCAATGGGTCAAAGTTGGACTTGTGTTTACACACGCAACTTTTGAACTGTATGACTGATTTTCAAAAATGAGGTATCATTGGATTCCCTGGATCAAGACGAGTTCAACGCACCCTATGACGTCAATTTCCGGTTATATAGATTTTCCGCTATTTCCGGTTGTATCAAAAACCTTTGAAAGCCTACTCCTCCTACAATTTTTGTCATATCTTCTTCAAAATGACCAGAGATGATCTTCAGACCAAGCCTCACAAAAGTTATCCCATGGCGTTTTGATTTTCTAAACCGTTTGTCCGGCACAGCCAATCAAAATCAGCAAAAAAGTAACCAAACAGGAAGTTGGGTCAAATCTCAGCAAATCTTTGAGATATCAACACTAAACTTGGTATATCGGTGGACGACACTACAACACGTTTACCATGTGCAAAGGCAACTTCATATCTCAAAAAATGATTGATATAAAGCAAATCGAATTTATCGCTAATGCTAAAATAATGCTTTACACATCCGCCGGTCAAAAACTGATACTTTGATTCAATCACAAGTTCATATGAAGACTCTTGAGAATGTTTAGTACACAAATCTGAGGAAAAGTTGACTGTAACATGAAAAGTCGATTTTATGTGAATATTTGAAACATGCATGCTTGGCTAATTGCTAACGAAATTTTCAATGAAATGTCTCCCCTGCTCTTCAGCGCGCGCGTGCTCCACATTCTCACACACTCAGCCTTTCCCTTGACACACGCGCGGGCTTGGCGAGACGCATACACAACATTTCAGGCAATTGTGGGCTGACCAAGCCCCCACTCATTCCTTGGCTTGAAGTGAAGGCCCTTGTGGATCTTGATGGTAATGCATTTTAGAAAAAGTTCTCAAAATCCTGAAACATTGATAGTATAGGCCAGGAGTAACTACCACATCACAAATGACGCACCATTATCCATAGGTGGCGCTACGGCCAAGCCCCAATTGTTCATTTACAAAGTGATGCCATTCGCATCCCATTTGTCCCAAAATTCTGAAATTCATTAGATATGCCTTATTTCTCATGAGGAACAAAAAAGCCTCAATAACCTATAACGGCCGCCATATTGGATTTTTTTGTACAATAAAGATTTAGGAAACACGTTTTTTCGCTACTTCTCCGACAATTTTTGTCCAATATTCCCCAGAATTGGCAGGTATCATCGTCAGAGCAACCCTCACTGAATTATTCAACAGATTTATGAATTTCAAAACCGTTTGTCCGGTACAGCCAATCAAAATCGTCAACAAAGCAACCAAACAGGAAGTTGGATCAAATCTCAGCAAATCTTTGAAATATCAACACCAAACTTGGTAGGATGACTCGGAACCCTCTTCTGAGGATGTCCAATCAATTTGGTGTCATGTGATCGTGTCATGTGATCGGCGTGGCCGCAGGAACCAAAAATGTGTTTTGGCCAATAACTGTTGATTTGTTTGCCTTTAGTTCATGAAAACTCTTGAGAATGTTTAGTACACAAATCTCAGAAAAAGTTGACTGTAACATGAAAAGTTGAAATTTGGTGAATATTTGAAAAATGCATGCTTGGCTAATTGTTAAGGAAATTTCCAATGAAATGTCTCCCCTGCTCCTCAGCGCGCGCGCTCCACATTCTCACACACTCAGCCTTTCCCTTGACACACGCGCAAGCTTGACGAGACGCATAGACAACATTTCAGGCAATTGTGTGCTGACCAAGCCCCCACTCATTGCTTGGTCTTTAGCAAAGGCCCATGTGGATCTTGATGGTATTGCATTTCCGATTTTGTATGCAATGGTAAAAAGTTCTCAAAATCCTGAAACATTTATAGTATAGGCCAAGAGTAACTACCACACCACAAATGGCCCAATATCACCCATAAGTGACGCTACAGGCCACGCCCTGATACACAAAGATACAAGGCTTTCTGGAATGGGTAGGCTCAACCAAGCCCCCTCCCTTCACTCCTTGGGTTGAAATAAAAGCCCTTGTGGATCTTGATGGTATTGCATTTCATATTTGGTATCCCATTGGTAAGTCTGCGGCATGGAATTTTACAGTGACTATTTGTAAAGAATATACATTTTTCAGTGGTTTGCAATGTTTGGAGGAATCCGCCATTGCTGCTTGCAGTTATATTTAGGATTCCTCCGTAAGGAGGAAACCTATTGTTATTGTTAGTTTTATTATTATTAGGATTCCTCCGTAAGGAGGAAACCTATTGTTATTGTTAGTTTTATTATTATTATTATTATTATTATTATTATTATTATTATTCTAGTTCCATGGGAGTCAATGGCAGCCCCTAGAACCCTTGGATAACTTTTTGTTAAATTTGGCACACTCATTAAGGACAGTTCCTTCTATACCTACACCAAGTTTCATGTATCCCATCAGACCACTCTAGCGCCACCAATGGGTCAAAGTTGGACTTGTGTTTACACACGCAACTTTTGAACCGTATGACTGATTTACAAAAATGAGGTACCATTGGATTCCCTGGATGAAGACGAGTTCAACGCACCCTATGACGTCAATTTCCGGTTGTATAGATTTTCCGCTATTTCCGGTTGTATCAAAAACCTTTGAAAGCCTACTCCTCCTACAATTATTGTCATATCTTCTTCAAAATGACCATAGATGATCTTCAGACCAAGCCTCACAAAAGTTATCCCATGGCGTTTTGATTTTCTAAACCGTTTGTCCGGCACAACCAATCAAAATCAGCAAAAAAGTAACCAAACAGGAACTTGGGTCAAATCTCAGCAAATCTTTGAGATATCAACACTAAACTTGGTATATCGGTGGACGACACTACAACATGTTACCATGTGCAAAGGCAACTTCATATCTCAAAAGATGATTGATATAAAGCAAATCGAATTTATCGCTAACGCTAAAATAATGCTTTACACATCCGCCGGTCAAAAACTGATACTTTGATTCAATCACAAGTTCATATGAAGACTCTTGAGAATGTTTAGTACACAAATCTGAGGAAAAGTTGACTGTAACATGAAAAGTCGATTTTATGTGAATATTTGAAACATGCATGCTTGGCTAATTGCTAACGAAATTTTCAATGAAATGTCTCCCCTGCTCTTCAGCGCGCGCGTGCTCCACATTCTCACACACTCAGCCTTTCCCTTGACACACGCGCGGGCTTGGCGAGACGCATACACAACATTTCAGGCAATTGTGGGCTGACCAAGCCCCCACTCATTCCTTGGCTTGAAGTGAAGGCCCTTGTGGATCTTGATGGTAATGCATTTTAGAAAAAGTTCTCAAAATCCTGAAACATTGATAGTATAGGCCAGGAGTAACTACCACACCACAAATGACGCACCATTATCCATAGGTGGCGCTACGGCCAAGCCCCAATTTTCCATTTACAAAGTGATGCCATTCGCATCCCATTTGTCCCAAAATTCTGAAATTCATTAGATATGCCTTATTTCTCATGAGGAACAAAAAAGCCTCAATAACCTATAACGGCCGCCATATTGGATGTTTTTGTACAATAAAGATTTAGGAAACACGTTTTTTTGCTACTTCTCCTACAATTCTTGTCCAATCTTCCCCAGAATTGGCAGGTATCATCGTCAGAGCAACCCTCACTGAATTCTTTAACAGATTTTTGAATTTCAAAACCGTTTGTCCGGTACAGCCAATCAAAATCGTCAACAAAGCAACCAAACAGGAAGTTGGATCAAATCTCAGCAAATCTTTGAAATATCAACACCAAACTTGGTGTGTCACGTGAAAGACACTACGTCATGTTCCCATGTAGGAAGGCAAATTAATATCTTCAAAAATGATTGAAATGAAGGAAATCAAATTTATTTCTAACGCTAAAATAATGCTTTACACATCCGCCAGTCAAAAAACTCTGATTCAATCACAAGTTCATGAAGACTTTTGAGAATGTTTAGTACACAAATCTCAGAAAAAGTTGACTGTAAGATGAAAAGTCGATTTGTGGTGAATATTTGAAACATGCATGCTTGGCTAATTGATGACGAAATTTTCAATGCAATGTCTCCCCTGCTCTTCAGCGCGCGCGTGCTCCACATTCTCACACACTCAGCCTTTCCCTTGACACACACGCGGGCTTGGCGAGACGCATACACAACATTTCAGGCAATTGTGGGCTGACCAAGCCCCCACTCATTCCTTGGCTTGAAGTGAAGGCCCTTGTGGATCTTGATGGTAATGCATTTTAGAAAAAGTTCTCAAAATCCTGAAACATTGATAGTATAGGCCAGGAGTAACTACCACACCACAAATGATGCACCATTATCCATAGGTGGCGCTACGGCCAAGCCCCAATTTTCCACTTACAAAGTGATGCCATTCGCATCCCATTTGTCCCAAAATTCTGAAATGCCTTATTTCTCATGAGGAACAAAAAAGCCTCAATAACCTATAACGGCCGCCATATTGGATTTTTTTGGACAATAAAGATTTAGGAAACACGTTTTTTTTGCTACTTCTCCTAAAATTTTTGTCCAATCTTCCCCAGAATTGGCAGGTATCATCGTCAGAGCAACCCTCACTGAATTCTTCAACAGATTTTTGAATTTCAAAACCGTTTGTCCGGTACAGCCAATCAAAATCGTCAACAAAGCAACCAAACAGGAAGTTTGATCAAATCTCAGCAAATCTTTGAAATATCACCACCAAACTTGGTGTGTCACGTGAAAGACACTACATCATGTTCCCATGTGAGAAGGCAAATTAATATCTTAAAAAATTATTGAAATAAAGGAAATATTTTTTATTTCTAACGCTAAAATAATGCTTTACACATCCGCCAGTCAAAAACTGATACTCTGATTCAATCACAAGTTCATGAAGACTCTTGAGAATGTTTAGTACACAAATCTCAGAAAAAGTTGACTGTAAAATGAAAAGTTGATTTTTGGTGAATATTAAAAAAATGCATGCTTGGCTAATTGTTAAGGAAATTTCCAATGAAATGTCTCCCCTGCACCTCAGCGCGCGCGCTCCACATTCTCACACACTCAGCCTTTCCCTTGACACACGCGCAAGCTTGACGAGACGCATACACAACATTTCAGGCAATTGTGGGCTGACCAAGCCCCCACTCATAGCTTGGTCTTTAGCAAAGGCCCATGTGGATCTTGATGGTATTGCATTTCCGATTTTGTATGCAATGGTAAAAAGTTCTCAAAATCCTGAAACATTGATAGTATAGGCCATGAGAAACTACCACACCACAAATGACCCACCATTACCCATAGGTGGCGCTACGGCCACGCCCCAATTGTCCATTTTCAAAGTGATGGCATTTCCACACCATCAGTCTAAAACGTCGTAAACTATACATGCCTTATTTATAATGGGAAACTATACAGTGGTGACCCATACAGTCCACCATGTACGGTGAACATTTTGAAAACGTACAAATATCTTCTTATGAACCATGACTCCAATTGACTAGAAATTTTGTTTGATGTGTAGGCCACACGTAGTTATGCTTGTTTGCTACCACAATAGCTATGGGAATAAGAGTGAATGCAATGAGGAGGTTATTGAAACGCAATACTCTGAGTTGGTGCATGTCAGTTTAGGCAGAGGTAGCTTTTTAAACCTCTACAGCCATGCCCCAATTTGCCTATATTCAAAGTGATGCCATTTGCATCCCATTTGTCCCAAAATTCTGAAATTCATTAGATATGCCTTATTTCTCATGAGGAACAAAAAAGCCTCAAGAACCTATAACGGGCGCCATATTGGATTTTTCTGTACAATAAAGATTAAGGAAACACGTTTTTTCGCTACTCCTCCTTCAATTCTGGTGCAATCTTCCCCAGAATTGGCACACATCATCGTCAGAGCAACCCTCACTCATGTATTGAACAGATTTTTTATTTTCACAACCGTTTGTCTGGTACAGCTCCTCAGCGCGCGCGTGCTCCACATTCTCACACACTCAGCCTTTCCCTTGACACACGCGCAAGCTTGGCGAGACGCATACACAACATTTCAGGCAATTGTGGGCTGACCAAGCCCCCACTCATTGCTTGGTCTTTAGCAAAGGCCCATGTGGATCTTGATGGTATTGCATTTCCGATTTTGTATACAATGGTAAAAAGTTCTCAAAATCCTGAAACATTGATAGTATAGGCCAAGAGTAACTACCACACCACAAATGGCCCAATATCACCCATAAGTGACGCTACAGGCCACGCCCTGATACACAAAGATACAAGGCTTTCTGGAATGGGTAGGCTCACCAAGCCCTCTCCCTTCACTCCTTGGCTTGAAATAAAAGCCCTTGTGGATCTTGATGGTATTGCATTTCAGATTTGGTATCCCATTGGTAAGTCTGCAGCATGGAATTTTACAGTGACAATTTGTAAAGAATATACATTTTTCAGTGGTTTGCAATGTTTGGAGGAATCCGCCATTGCTGCTTGCAGTTATATTTATTATTATTATTATTCTAGTTCCATGGGAGTCAATGGCAGCCCCTAGAACCCTTGGATAACTTTTTGTTAAATTTGGCACACTCATTAAGGACAGTTCCTTCTATACCTACACCAAGTTTCATGTATCCCATCAGACCACTCTAGCGCCACCAATGGGTCAAAGTTGGACTTGTGTTTACACACGCAACTTTTTAACCGTATGACTGATTTTCAAAAAGGAGGTATCATTGGATTCCCTGGATCAAGACGAGTTCAACGCACCCTATGACGTCAATTTCAGGTTATATAGATTTTCCGCTATTTCCGGTTGTATCAAAAACCTTTGAAAGCCTACTCCTCCTACAGTTTTTGTCATATCTTCTTCAAAATGACCAGAGATGATCTTCAGACCAAGCCTCACAAAAGTTATCCCATGGCGTTTTGATTTTCTAAACCGTTTGTCCGGCACAGCCAATCAAAATCAGCAAAAAAGTAACCAAACAGGAACTTGGGTCAAATCTCAGCAAATCTTTGAGATATCAACACTAAACTTGGTATATCGGTGGACGACACTACAACATGTTACCATGTGCAAAGGCAACTTCATATCTCAAAAAATGATTGATATAAAGCAAATCGAATTTATCGCTAACGCTAAAATAATGCTTTACACATCCGCCGGTCAAAAACTGATACTTTGATTCAATCACAAGTTCATATGAAGACTCTTGAGAATGTTTAGTACACAAATCTGAGGAAAAGTTGACTGTAACATGAAAAGTCGATTTTATGTGAATATTTGAAACATGCATGCTTGGCTAATTGCTAACGAAATTTTCAATGAAATGTCTCCCCTGCTCTTCAGCGCGCGCGTGCTCCACATTCTCACACACTCAGCCTTTCCCTTGACACACGCGCGGGCTTGGCGAGACGCATACACAACATTTCAGGCAATTGTGGGCTGACCAAGCCCCCACTCATTCCTTGGCTTGAAGTGAAGGCCCTTGTGGATCTTGATGGTAATGCATTTTAGAAAAAGTTCTCAAAATCCTGAAACATTGATAGTAGAGGCCAGGAGTAACTACCACACCACAAATGACGCACCATTATCCATAGGTGGCGCTACGGCCAAGCCCCAATTTTCCATTTACAAAGTGATGCCATTCGCATCCCATTTGTCCCAAAATTCTGAAATTCATTAGATATACCTTATGTCTCATGAGGAACAAAAAAGCCTCAATAACCTATAACGGCCGCCTTATTGGATTTTTTTGTACAATAAAGATTTATGAAACACGTTTTTTTGGTACTTCTCCTACAATTTTTGTCCAATCTTCCCCAGAATTGGCAGGTATCATCGTCAGAGCAACCCTCACTGAATTCTTCAACAGATTTTTGAATTTCAAAACCATTTGTCCGGTACAGCCAATCAAAATCGTCAACAAAGCAACCAAACAGGAAGTTGGATCAAATCTCAGCAAATCTTTGAAATATCAACACCAAACTTGGTGTGTCACGTGAAAGACACTACATCATGTTCCCATGTGAGAAGGCAAATTAATATCTTAAAAAATGATTGAAATAAAGGAAATCTTTTTTATTTCTAACGCTAAAATAATGCTTTACACATCCGCCAGTCAAAAACTGATACTCTGATTCAATCACAAGTTCATGACGACTCTTGAGAATGTTTAGTACACAAATCTCAGAAAAAGTTGACTGTAAAATGAAAAGTTGATTTTTGGTGAATATTAAAAAAATGCATGCTTGGCTAATTGTTAAGGAAATTTCCAATGAAATGTCTCCCCTGCTCCTCAGCGCGCGCGCTCCACATTCTCACACACTCAGCCTTTCCCTTGACACACGCGCAAGCTTGACGAGACGCATACACAACATTTCAGGCAATTGTGGGCTGACCAAGCCCCCACTCATTGCTTGGTCTTTAGCAAAGGCCCATGTGGATCTTGATGGTATTGCATTTCCGATTTTGTATGCAATGGTAAAAAGTTCTCAAAATCCTGAAACATTGATAGTATAGGCCAAGAGTAACTACCACACCATAAATGGCCCAATATCACCCATAAGTGACGCTACAGGCCACGCCCTGATACACAAAGATACAAGGCTTTCTGGAATGGGTCGGCTCACCAAGCCCCCTCCCTTCACCCCTTGGCTTGAAATAAAAGCCCTTGTGGATCTTGATGGTATTGCATTTCAGATTTGGTATCCCATTGGTAAGTCTGCTGCATGGAATTTTACAGTGATAATTTTTAAAGAATATACATTTTTCAGTGGTTTGCAAAGTTGGACTTGTGTTTACACACGCAACTTTTGAACCGTATGACTGATTTTCAAAAATGAAGTACCAGTGGATTCCCTGGATCAAGACGAGTTCAACGCACCCTATGACGTCAATTTCCGGTTATATAGATTTTCCGCTATTTCCGGTTGTATCAAAAACCTTTGAAAGCCTACTCCTCCTACAATTTTTGTCATATCTTCTTCAAAATGACCAGAGATGATCTTCAGACCAAGCCTCACAAAAGTTATCCCATGGCGTTTTGATTTTCTAAACCGTTTGTCCGGCACAGCCAATCAAAATCAGCAAAAAAGTAACCAAACAGGAACTTGGGTCAATTCTCAGCAAATCTTTGAGATATCAACACTAAACTTGGTATATCGGTGGACGACACTACAACATGTTACCATGTGCAAAGGCAACTTCATATCTCAAAAAATGATTGATATAAAGCAAATCGAATTTATCACTCACGCTAAAATAATGCTTTACACATCCGCCAGTAAAAAACTGATACTCTGATTCAATCACAAGTTCATATGAAGACTCTTGAGAATGTTTAGTACACAAATCAGAGAAAAGGTTGACTGTAACATGAAAAGTCGATTTCTTGTGAATATTTGAAACATGCATGCTTGGCTAATTGCTAACGAAATTTCCAATGAAATGTCTCCCCTGCTCTTCAGCGCGCGCGTGCTCCACATTCTCACACACTCAGCCTTTCCCTTGACACACGCGCAAGCTTGGCGAGACGCATACACAAGATTTCAGGCAATTGTGGGCTGACCAAGCCCCCACTCATTCCTTGGCTTGAAGTGAAGGCCCTTGTGGATCTTGATGGTATTGCATTTCCGATTTTGTGTGCAATGGTAAAAAGTTCTCAAAATCCTGAAACGTTGATAGTATAGGCCAAGAGTAACTACCACACCACAAATGGCCCAATATCACCCATAGGTGACGCTACAGGCCACGCCCTGATACACAAAGATACAAGGCTTTCTGGAATGGGTAGGCTCACCAAGCCCCCTCCCTTCACTCCTTGGCTTGAAATAAAAGCCCTTGTGGATCTTGATGGTATGGTAAGAATATACGTTTTTCAATGGTTTGCAATGTTTGGAGGAATCCGCCATTGCTGCTTGCAGTTATATTTAGGATTCCTCCGTAAGGAGGAAACCTATTGTTATTGTTAGTTTTATTATTATTATTATTATTATTATTATTATTATTCTAGTTCCATGGGAGTCAATGGCAGCCCCTAGAACCCTTGGATAACTTTTTGTTAAATTTGGCACACTCATTAAGGACAGTTCCTTCTATACCTACACCAAGTTTCATGTATCCCATCAGACCACTCTAGCGCCACCAATGGGTCAAAGTTGGACTTGTGTTTACACACGCAACTTTTGAACCGTATGACTGATTTACAAAAATGAGGTACCATTGGATTCCCTGGATGAAGACGAGTTCAACGCACCCTATGACGTCAATTTCCGGTTGTATAGATTTTCCGCTATTTCCGGTTGTATCAAAAACCTTTGAAAGCCTACTCCTCCTACAATTATTGTCATATCTTCTTCAAAATGACCATAGATGATCTTCAGACCAAGCCTCACAAAAGTTATCCCATGGCGTTTTGATTTTCTAAACCGTTTGTCCGGCACAACCAATCAAAATCAGCAAAAAAGTAACCAAACAGGAACTTGGGTCAAATCTCAGCAAATCTTTGAGATATCAACACTAAACTTGGTATATCGGTGGACGACACTACAACATGTTACCATGTGCAAAGGCAACTTCATATCTCAAAAGATGATTGATATAAAGCAAATCGAATTTATCGCTAACGCTAAAATAATGCTTTACACATCCGCCGGTCAAAAACTGATACTTTGATTCAATCACAAGTTCATATGAAGACTCTTGAGAATGTTTAGTACACAAATCTGAGGAAAAGTTGACTGTAACATGAAAAGTCGATTTTATGTGAATATTTGAAACATGCATGCTTGGCTAATTGCTAACGAAATTTTCAATGAAATGTCTCCCCTGCTCTTCAGCGCGCGCGTGCTCCACATTCTCACACACTCAGCCTTTCCCTTGACACACGCGCGGGCTTGGCGAGACGCATACACAACATTTCAGGCAATTGTGGGCTGACCAAGCCCCCACTCATTCCTTGGCTTGAAGTGAAGGCCCTTGTGGATCTTGATGGTAATGCATTTTAGAAAAAGTTCTCAAAATCCTGAAACATTGATAGTATAGGCCAGGAGTAACTACCACACCACAAATGACGCACCATTATCCATAGGTGGCGCTACGGCCAAGCCCCAATTTTCCATTTACAAAGTGATGCCATTCGCATCCCATTTGTCCCAAAATTCTGAAATTCATTAGATATGCCTTATTTCTCATGAGGAACAAAAAAGCCTCAATAACCTATAACGGCCGCCATATTGGATGTTTTTGTACAATAAAGATTTAGGAAACACGTTTTTTTGCTACTTCTCCTACAATTCTTGTCCAATCTTCCCCAGAATTGGCAGGTATCATCGTCAGAGCAACCCTCACTGAATTCTTTAACAGATTTTTGAATTTCAAAACCGTTTGTCCGGTACAGCCAATCAAAATCGTCAACAAAGCAACCAAACAGGAAGTTGGATCAAATCTCAGCAAATCTTTGAAATATCAACACCAAACTTGGTAAGATGACTCGGAACCGTCTTCTGAGGATGTCCAATCAATTTGGTGTCATGTGATCGTGTCATGTGATCGGCGTGGCCGCAGGAACCAAAAATGTTTTTTGGCCAATAACTGTTGATTTGTTTGCCTTTAGTTCATGAAAACTCTTGAGAATGTTTAGTACACAAATCTCAGAAAAAGTTGACTGTAAGATGAAAAGTTGAATTTTGGTGAATATTTGAAAAATGCATGCTTGGCTAATTGTTAAGGAAATTTCCAATGAAACGTCTCCCTCTGCTCCTCAGCGCGCGCGCTACACATTCTCACACACTCAGCCTTTCCCTTGACACACGCGCAAGCTTGACGAGACGCATACACAACATTTCAGGCAATTGTGGGCTGACCAAGCCCCCACTCATTGCTTGGTCTTTAGCAAAGGCCCATGTGGATCTTGATGGTATTGCATTTCCGATTTTGTATGCAATGGTAAAAGTTCTCAAAATCCTGAAACATTTATAGTATAGGCCAAGAGTAACTACCACACCACAAATGGCCCAATATCACCCATAAGTGACGCTACAGGCCACGCCCTGATACACAAAGATACAAGGCTTTCTGGAATGGGTAGGCTCAACCAAGCCCCCTCCCTTCACTCCTTGGCTTTAAATAAAAGCCCTTGTGGATCTTGATGGTATTGCATTTCATATTTGGTATCCCATTGGTAAGTCTGCGGCATGGAATTTTACAGTGACTATTTGTAAAGAATATACATTTTTCAGTGGTTTGCAATGTTTGGAGGAATCCGCCATTGCTGCTTGCAGTTATATTTAGGATTCCTCCGTAAGGAGGAAACCTATTGTTATTGTTAGTTTTATTAGGATTCCTCCGTAAGGAGGAAACCTATTGTTATTGTTAGTTTTATTATTATTATTATTATTATTATTATTATTATTATTATTCTAGTTCCATGGGAGTCAATGGCAGCCCCGTAGAACCCTTGGATAACTTTTTGTTAAATTTGGCACACTCATTAAGGACAGTTCCTTCTATACCTACACCAAGTTTCATGTATCCCATCAGACCACTCTAGCGCCACCAATGGGTCAAAGTTGGACTTGTGTTTACACACGCAACTTTTGAACCGTATGACTGATTTACAAAAATGAGGTACCATTGGATTCCCTGGATGAAGACGAGTTCAACGCACCCTATGACGTCAATTTCCGGTTGTATAGATTTTCCGCTATTTCCGGTTGTATCAAAAACCTTTGAAAGCCTACTCCTCCTACAATTATTGTCATATCTTCTTCAAAATGACCATAGATGATCTTCAGACCAAGCCTCACAAAAGTTATCCCATGGCGTTTTGATTTTCTAAACCGTTTGTCCGGCACAACCAATCAAAATCAGCAAAAAAGTAACCAAACAGGAACTTGGGTCAAATCTCAGCAAATCTTTGAGATATCAACACTAAACTTGGTATATCGGTGGACGACACTACAACATGTTACCATGTGCAAAGGCAACTTCATATCTCAAAAGATGATTGATATAAAGCAAATCGAATTTATCGCTAACGCTAAAATAATGCTTTACACATCCGCCGGTCAAAAACTGATACTTTGATTCAATCACAAGTTCATATGAAGACTCTTGAGAATGTTTAGTACACAAATCTGAGGAAAAGTTGACTGTAACATGAAAAGTCGATTTTATGTGAATATTTGAAACATGCATGCTTGGCTAATTGCTAACGAAATTTTCAATGAAATGTCTCCCCTGCTCTTCAGCGCGCGCGTGCTCCACATTCTCACACACTCAGCCTTTCCCTTGACACACGCGCGGGCTTGGCGAGACGCATACACAACATTTCAGGCAATTGTGGGCTGACCAAGCCCCCACTCATTCCTTGGCTTGAAGTGAAGGCCCTTGTGGATCTTGATGGTAATGCATTTTAGAAAAAGTTCTCAAAATCCTGAAACATTGATAGTATAGGCCAGGAGTAACTACCACACCACAAATGACGCACCATTATCCATAGGTGGCGCTACGGCCAAGCCCCAATTTTCCATTTACAAAGTGATGCCATTCGCATCCCATTTGTCCCAAAATTCTGAAATTCATTAGATATGCCTTATTTCTCATGAGGAACAAAAAAGCCTCAATAACCTATAACGGCCGCCATATTGGATGTTTTTGTACAATAAAGATTTAGGAAACACGTTTTTTTGCTACTTCTCCTACAATTCTTGTCCAATCTTCCCCAGAATTGGCAGGTATCATCGTCAGAGCAACCCTCACTGAATTCTTTAACAGATTTTTGAATTTCAAAACCGTTTGTCCGGTACAGCCAATCAAAATCGTCAACAGAGCAACCAAACAGGAAGTTGGATCAAATCTCAGCAAATCTTTGAAATATCAACACCAAACTTGGTGTGTCACGTGAAAGACACTACGTCATGTTCCCATGTGAGAAGGCAAATTAATATCTTAAAAAATGATTGAAATAAAGGAAATCTAATTTATTTCTAACGCTAAAATAATGCTTTACACATACGGCAGTCAAAAAACTCTGATTCAATCACAAGTTCATGAAGACTCTTGAGAATGTTTAGTACACAAATCTCAGAAAAAGTTGACTGTAAGATGAAAAGTTGAATTTAGGTGAATATTTGAAAAATGCTTGCTTGGCTAATTGTTAAGGAAATTTCCAATGAAATGTCTCCCCTGCTCCTCAGCGCGCGCGCTCCACATTCTCACACACTCAGCCTTTCCCTGACACACGCGCAAGCTTGACGAGACGCATACACAACATTTCAGGCAATTGTGGGCTGACCAAGCCCCACTCATTGCTTGGTCTTTAGCAAAGGCCCATGTGGATCTTGATGGTATTGCATTTCCGATTTTGTATGCAATGGTAAAAAGTTCTCAAAATCCTGAAACATTGATAGTATAGGCCAAGAGTAACTACCACACCACAAATGGCCCAATATCACCCATAAGTGACGCTACAGGCCACGACCTGATACACAAAGATACAAGGCTTTCTGGAATGGGTAGGCTCACCAAGCCCCCTCCCTTCACTCCTTGGCTTGAAGTGAAGGCCCTTGTGGATCTTGATGGTAATGCATTTTAGAAAAAGTTCTCAAAATCCTGAAACATTGATAGTATAGGCCAGGAGTAACTACCACACCACAAATGACGCACCATTATCCATAGGTGGCGCTACGGCCAAGCCCCAATTTTCCATTTACAAAGTGATGCCATTCGCATCCCATTTGTCCCAAAATTCTGAAATTCATTAGATATGCCTTATTTCTCATGAGGAACAAAAAAGCCTCAATAACCTATAACGGCCGCCATATTGGATTTTTTTGTACAATAAAGATTTAGGAAACACGTTTTTTCTTTACTTCTCCTACAATTTTTGTCCAATCGTCCCCAGAATTGGCAGGTATCATCGTCAGAGCAACCCTCACTGAATTCTTCAACAGATTTTTGAATTTCAAAGACATTACATCATGTTCCCATGTGAGAAGGCAAATTAATATCTTAAAAAATGATTGAAATAAAGGAAATCTAATTTATTTCTATCTAACGCTAAAATAATGCTTTACACACCCGCCAGTCAAAAACCTCTGATTCAATCACATGTTCATAAAGACTCTTGAGAATGTTTAGTACACAAATCTAAAAAAAAGTTGACTCTAAGATGAAAAGTTGATTTTTGGTGAATATTTGAAAAATGCATGCTCTGCTAATTGTTAAGGAAATTTCCAATGAAATGTCTCCCCTGACCCTCAGCGCGCGCGCTCCACATTCTCACACACTCAGCCTTTCCCTTGACACGCGCAAGCTTGGCGAGACGCATACACAACATTTCAGACAATTGTGGGCTGACCAAGCCCCCACTCATTGCTTGGTCTTTAGCAAAGGCCCATGTGGATCTTGATGGTATTGCATTTCCGATTTTGTATGCAATGGTAAAAAGTTCTAAAAATCCTGAGACATTGATAGTATAGGTTAACAGTAACTACCACACCACAAATGGCCCAACATCACCCATAGGTGGCCACGCCCTGATGCACAAAGATACAAGGCTTTCTGGAATGGGTAGGCTCACCAAGCCCCCTCCCTTCACTCCTTGGCTCGGAATAAAAGCTCTTGTGGATCTTGATGGTATTGCATTTCAGATTTGGTGTCCCATCGGTAAGTCTGCAGCATGGATTTTTACAGTGACAATTTGTAAAGAATATAAATTTTTCAATGGTTTGCAATGTTTGGAGGAATCCGCCATTGCTGCTTGCAGTTATATTTATTATTATTATTCTAGTTCCATGGGAGTCAATGGCAGCCCCTAGAACCCTTGGATAACTTTTTGTGAAATTTGGCACACTCATTAAGGACAGTTCCTTCTATACCTACACCAAGTTTCATGTATCCCATTAGACCACTCTAGCGCCACCAATGGGTCAAAGTTGGACTTGTGTTTACACACGCAACTTTTGAACCGTATGACTGAATTTCATAAATGAGGTACCATTGGATTCCCTGGATCAGGACGAGTTCAACGCACCCTATGACGTCAATTTCCGGTTATATAGATTTTCCGCTATTTCCGGTTGTATCAAAAACCTTTGAAAGCCTACTCCTCCTACAAATTTTGTCATATCTTTTTCAAAATGACCAGAGATGATCTTCAGACCAAGCCTCACAAAGGTTATCCCATGGCGTTTTGATTTTCTAAACCGTTTGTCCGGCACAGCCAATCAAAATCAGCAAAAAAGCAACCAAACAGGAAGTTGGGTCAAATCTCAGCAAATCTTTGAGATATCAACAAGTAACTTGGTATGTCACAAGGAAGACACTACAACATGTTACCATGTGCAAAGGCTATTTCATATCTCCAAAAATGGTTGATATAAAGCAAATCGAATTTATCGCTAACGCTAAAATAATGCTTTACACATCCACCGGTCAAAAACTGATACTTTGATTCAATCACAAGTTCATATGAAGACTCTTGAGAATGTTTAGTACACAAATCTGAGGAAAGATGACGCATACACAACATTTCAGGCAATTGTGGGCTGACCAAGCCCCCACTCATTCCTTGGCTTGAAGTGAAGGCCCTTGTGGATCTTGATGGTAATGCATTTTAGAAAAAGTTCTCAAAATCCTGAAACATTGATAGTATAGGCCAGGAGTAACTACCACACCACAAATGACGCACCATTATCCATAGGTGGCTCTACGGCCAAGCCCCAATTGTTCATTTACAAAGTGATGCCATTCGCATCCCATTTGTCCCAAAATTCTGAAATTCATTAGATATGCCTTATTTCTCATGAGGAACAAAAAAGCCTCAATAACCTATAACGGCCGCCATATTGGATTTTTTGGTACAATAAAGATTTAGGAAACACGTTTTTTCGCTACTTCTCCGACAATTTTTGTCCAATCTTCCCCAGAATTGGCAGGTATCATCGTCAGAGCAACCCTCACTGAATTCTTCAACAGATTTTTGAATTTCAAAACTGTTTGTCCGGTACAGCCAATCAAAATCGTCAACAAAGCAACCAAACAGGAAGTTTGATCAAATCTCATCAAATCTTTGAAATATCAACACCAAACTTGGTGTGTCACGTGGAAGACACTACATCATGTTCCCATGTGAGAAGGCAAATTAATATCTTAAAAAATGATTGAAATAAAGGAAATCTAATTGATTTCTAACGCTAAAATAATGCTTTACACATCGGCTAGTCAAAAATTCTGATTCAATAACAAGTTCATGAAGACTCTTGAGAATTAGTACACAAATCTCAGAAAAAAAGTTGACTTTAAGATGAAAAGTTGAATTTTGGTGAATATTTGAAAAATGCATGCTTGGCTAATTGTTAAGGAAATTTCCAATGAAATGTCTCCCCTGCTCCTCAGCGCGCGCGCTCCACATTCTCACACACTCAGCCTTTCCCTTGACACACGCGCAAGCTTGGCGAGACGCATACACAACATTTCAGGCAATAGGCTCTGTGCACAATCGTACTGACGAACTTCCGCTGTAGCCCAAATTCGGCAAATCAGTTTCCGGTTTACTGGAGGCGATCACCCGCTTTGCCAAAATGTCCGGCTTTAGTAGATGTCTCCAAGACCTGCCTAAAATAAGCGTCAGTGACGTCCATCGCATCGTAAATGCTTGTTCCCCTGCTCCAACAAGCAAGCGGGACAAGGGATTCAAACTTTACATATCCAGTTATCTGCACAACTATGAGGGTAAGTAATTTAATGTGGTGTTCCGGCCGGCTAGCGGCTAAGCTAGTTAGCGATGTGTTCATTTTTAGTGTAGTATAGAAGCTTGTTTTTCTTTATTTTAAACGCTAACTGTCCGTTTTTATGTATTATCATTTGTATTTCTGCCCCTCACAGTTTCTAATAAAGATCAGGACACAGGGGAAGTCGTGGTCAGGGCATTGTGCTACAGGTCCATGAGGAAAGCTGAGAAACCTCACAGTTTGAGTGTATGGTGAAGTTAGGATTGATAAATTCAAGTTCAGGTTCAGCCAACACTTAAAAGCTTGTTACTTTAATAACCCGGCGTTCCTAAAGTTCCTGGGGATTTAGCTAAGGTCATTTACGTTTATTATAACTCTCAAATATAATGATCTTCATTTGGCAGGTAAATTTACTTAGCTGATCCCCTCCGGGTTAAATGTGTTCTTATTCAAGTTTCCCCCAACTGTCATTCATTTAAGATGCAATCTTGTGGTTAAGGTATTAGGCTATCATGTTTCAAAGAAAAACGATTATGGATGTTGATTTAATGCAGTTGGCATATTATACAACATACTCTAATCCAACATATAGAAATACATGACATTTGATCTGTGATTCTAGAATATTAGATATAGAAAATATTGTAAAAACAAGATTGTGTCCTAAAAGAATGGTTAAACAGTGACCAAGCTAAGATAAGTATTTACTATGACATTTTACTTATGCAGGTGGTACTGAAAGATTCCAGTCCTGTGGAGCTGCTTCATCACAGCTGCACATGTGTTGCTGGAGCAGCTTTATGCAACCACTGTGTCGCTTTGCTGTTCCAGTCAGCACATTACGCTCAGCTGAAGGTGCCAGTGGTCCCTCCTGTGCTAAGCTGTACTGAAGGAGAACAGCAGTGGCACAAGCCCAGAACGTTGGTAAGTTTGCACTGTAATTACAGAGCTGTTGGATATATTTTCTAACTATATTTAACTTCTAACTGTATTGTGCTTAACTTGATAGGGTGTAAAGCCAGGCCCTGTGGATAAGATGGCTGTGCTTTCTGCTAAACCAAAGTGTAGAGCAACCAAAGATGGTGTAAGGTAAAACCTGAATATTGTCGATGTATTCCAATATGTTGCCTGTTTGAATTAAAATACCTGTGTGGATATGCCACTTTCCACTCATGAAAGTGTTATGTTCCACACAGGAGCACACTCTACAAAGGCCTCAGTGGGGAATTGCCTGATCTTACTGTCCTTCGGGTTAGTAGGGATTTCATATCAAACAATATACTAGTATTTCATGATTTTCTTTTTCCTCTCCTTTTGATTAAATGTACTATGACCCATCAATTATACAAACAAGTATTCTGCTTTTGAAGAAAGAATTGATTGAACTGAAACAAAATAAATGTTTACACAAGGGTTCTTTATTATGAACTTATTTGTAATGGTGTCTGGCGTTGTGCATGATGCGCAACATATTGTGGCCATGAAAATGTATGGTATAATCATTTTGTTTGATATTGCTAATCATTATATTATTACATCCCTAGGTGACAGAGGCGTATAAAGATGTTTCTACAGCGGAGGCGCCGATGATCTGCAGCATGGGCATTAGCTGTGAAATTCCCCTGGTTGACTCTGCCTTTGGCAAGGTTCAAGCCGGAAGTCCATTGTCCTACCAACAACCAGCAACAGCAAAGAGAGATCTGTCCTTCCATGCTGCCCCACCACGTCCATCTATGCCTCTTCAGAATTACTGCCTACAGCCATCAAGTTGCATGTTTGTCTGTACTGAACCACAACAGCTACACCATAGGAGTCTGGAGGTCACCTGGGACATGGTGCACAAATTTGAATGTGCTACCAGAGCACAAAGTTCATGTACTGAATGGCATCAGCTAAGGAGGCATAGATTGACGGCGTCATGTTTCAGGGAGATCTGCCAGGTTGGAGAGAACTCTGAAGAAGGTCTGGCTAACCGGATACTGCAAGGGACACGTCAGACGGCAGCTATGAAGAGGGGGCTCGAATTAGAGGCAGATGCTATTTGGGAATATTGCCAAATGAAAAGGGTCAACCACTACCCCTGTGGATTGGTAATTCACCCTGACGCTCCTTGGCTGGGGGCGTCTCCAGACGGGTTAATCTTTGACCCTTCAGAGCCATGTCAGTTTGGGCTGATTGAGATGAAGTGCCCAAATGTTAAAAGCTATGTGGACTGCCCGTATCTCAAAATGAAGTCAGGCAAATTGGAGCTAAAAGAAAAGCATGCTTACTACTGGCAAGTACAGGGGCAGATGCTAATAACGGGAATGAGTTGGTGTGATTTTGTAGTCTCAGCTGAGGAAGATGTACTCATCCAAAGAATTTACAGAGACAATGATGTTTTCGATATAATCAGAGAGAAAGTAGACAGGTTTTATTTTTATGTCTACTTGCAGAAATGTGTAATGCTTCAGGATTGAGATAAAATATTCTAAGATCTGTTCATTAATTTTCACTTTTAATGGTACGTTTTATGATTGAGATTATTTTATGTTAATGTTTGTGCATCTTTAACTTTCAATGGCAGATGTTTTCCATGATTAACCTTGCCTTCCCAAAAAGTAAACACAATAAAATGTGTGTGTGCTGTGAGCACGCCAAGAAATATTTATTATCTTGATATTAAAGGCAATTAAAATGATTTCATTTCATGAATTCTGTATGTTTAACAGAACAATAGTTATCAAATTCCTCAGAAAAAGATTAAGCTACAATATCAAACTTCATATCTCCATTTCTTGACAAGAGGTCCATTTTGGTAATTTGAGAGGAGACAAGCGACAGTGAAGAGTTGGTTTATGCTCCCTGCAATGGAGAGAGGGATGGTGGTATCAAAGAGTTTATTTTCTTTAACTCTTCTGATCATCCTCTCGACATGCACCCTCAAACGGGTGATGGACTGCGTCTTCAGAACATCCACCTCTGGCATTTGGGCCCTCTTGGAGAGGAAGGCAGGACGATGAACAGTCCCAGGTACAAGGTCATCCACCAAGAATCCCTTGTCAACCATGATGGCCATGTCAGGCGTTAAGAGTGGTGCAATCCCTGACTGACGAAAGAGTGCTGAAACAAAACTCAGGGCTCCGTGAGGGGACATGCCCACCATGGCCTTAAAGGTGCAGTGGGACTTGTAGGTCGAGAAAACTTTGCTCTGAAGGAGCATGGATGACGGTGTTTGACACCGTAGCTCTGTACAGTCGAGGACCACCTGTGTGTCACTGTAGCTGCCATCAAAGTCGCGTGGAAGATGGGCCTTCACAGCTGCGGGAGACATCCATATACAGACTGAGCCCAGTAAGCTGTAGAGGAGGTTGGCCCAGGTCACGATGATTCGGCTGACGGTTACTCGGTGGATGTTAAATCTATGACCCAACTCCCTCTGGGTACAGCCAGTGGACAGGTATGTCAGGAAGAGGAAGAGCTCATCTATTGGCAGCAGTTTCTGTGGGGAGAAGTGTTTAATGAGTGTTAGTTCAAAACCACCCTTTTAATGCTTAGGGATCTGTGTCTGTGTGTTTTTTGGGGGAATGGGTACTTACAGTTGGTCTGGTTAAAGGGCTTTCAGTTGTTGTGCTAGTGGCGTAGGTTTTCTTTGCTCTGGTGACCCTAATTATTTTGGCTGTTGCTGCCTCGATCAGGTTCCAAAACGCCATCAGATGCTCGTATGAGGGGAATCTAAAATACAGTATTACAATTGAAATCAGTTGTCTTGTCATACAAGCTTAAGAATAACATTAAATATCCCATGACATGCTGTTTTTGTATGCTTTTATATAGGCCTTAATGGTCCCCTAATATCTGAAGTCTCTTTCCCGAAATTCAGCCTTGGAACTCATTAATGTTAAATAACCTCCTAAAGTGAACATTTCATGTCAAAAAGAGGAAATAATCAAGTTAAGAGAAGATGTTGATCTAATAACTAGCTTACCTGGTGTAAAATCTGATGTCTTCAGGAGACGAAGCAAACCGTTTCAGTCCAAAGTTGGAAAGATGATACGTTTGGACCTGCTCTCTCAGCGCCTCGAGTTCCCTCAACATATCTCCATACTGCTCCCTGTCCACACATACGGTACCGCTGGCCCCATAGTCGTGGTCCACGACCATCGGGACCATGGCGGGTTGCTCGCTGTCCTCCTCTGGCTCCGCCGGGTCAGGTTCCGGACTTGGTGGTCGAGATCGGCGCTCCCAAATACCAGCCCGTGACTTACTGGTGTATTTGTTCCACTCAAATAAAGAAGGAACAGAGCCTGCTGCCAAAACCCGTCTACCCTTAGCAGTAGTGACGATTTCATGGTCTTCGAAAAGTCGACTGCAAACCTTGGTGTGTTGGGTCACCGAATATTCCACCCTCCTTATTTTGTGCAGCCACCGCGCACGAAGGCAGGTGTCCTTCGGGAAGCAGTGGAAGCTCAAATGGTTGTTATAACGGCCTGAAGCCGAGCAAAGTGGCACACAACAGTGTTCCTTAGACCCACGCACAGTACCTTGGAACTTGAATGTATCACGTACATTATATTTCTTTTTACTTTCTTTTTTCCGTACCACTGCACCACTCATCTTGTTGTTCGTTCACTAATTCGGATGAGGACAGGAAGTAAACCGGAAACTGATTTGCCGAATTTGGGCTACGGCGGAAGTTCGTCAGTACGATTGTGCACAGAGCCTATTGTGGGCTGACCAAGCCCCCACTCATTCCTTGGTCTTTAGCAAAGGCCCATGTGGATATTCATGGTATTGCATTTCCGATTTTGGATGCAATGGTAAAAAGTTCTCCAAATCCTGAAACAGTGATAGTATAGGCCAAGAGTAACTACCACACCACAAATGGCCCAATATCACCCATAAGTGACGCTACAGGCCACGCCCTGATACACAAAGATACAAGGCTTTCTGGAATGGGTAGGCTCACCAAGCCCCCTCCCTTCACTCCTTGGCTTGAAATAAAAGCCCTTGTGGATCTCGATGGTATTGCATTTCAGATTTGGTATCCCATTGGTAAGTCTGCAGCATGGAATTTTACAGTGACAATTTGTAAAGAATATACATTTTTCAGTGGTTTGGAATGTTTGGAGGAATCCGCCATTGCTGCTTGCAGTTATATTTGGGTGTGCTTTGCCTTCGGCAAGGGCACAACCTTTGTTCTCTCTAAAACTCAGTCAATATTTGGCCTACATAGACAACGTAGGTGTCAAAAGTTTCGTCTTGGTAGCGATTGAGTTGCTTCTATTGGAATTTACGTTCCGTTGCATGGTTTAGGCTTAAGTTAAGTTTTTGTGGCGAAAAGTGAAGCTAACGGTGGTTAATTTGCTAGCCACAGTCACTGACGTTACTAACGTCACTGCATCACTAACGTCACGAAAACACGCGTGACTACCTTTGGCAGAACATTCGTTTCGCATCTGTTAACTTGGGGGATAGCTAGGTGTCTTCTCATTTCCCCTGCAAGAGGCAGCCTCAACGTTGAATCAAAACGAATACATTTGGCAGATCGGTGTAAAAATCTACCTAATCTCTATGACTTAAACGTCATTTTAAGTTTTTCCGTTCTCATGATATTTTCAGGCATTTAGCCTACTCATTGCATTCATTCATTAATAAAGAACCCCCTTTGAAGATTATTCTACGACGTTACCCGGCAGTAGAAGATGGAATCGCGATTCAGACAGTCCCATCTGCTAACTGAAAATATGCCCCCCAAAACGTAAATAAGCTTGACATTTATTTAGTGGAAAATCGCTCATTCATAAAAAGCTCACTGGTAGCGATCATTGTCAGTAACAACGCAAAATGCGATATAGCCCTGTGTGGAGAAGCTGCCCCGGTAAATTGTACTACTACGGTACAGTACTAGTAGACTACAGCTGTGTTCGTCTTGGTAGCGATTGCGTTGGTTGAATTGGATTTAACGTTCCGTTGTACGGTTTAGGCTGAAATTAATTATTTTCATGAACAGATTGACAACGTTTAGGCTGTGGCAATGAAGTTCAGGTTAGTAGTTAGATAGACTTTTGATTTAAGTAAGGGGAGTGCTGAACATGTTCTGTCGCCGTTTGACTTCCTACAGCTGTGTAATGTTTTTGTTGTCGTTTGTCTCACGTAGGCTACAGCGTTTCAGTGAGCAACACTGGTTTGAAACCACAGGTAATGGTAATTTCACCCACAAATCGTTTACTTGTAATGTAATGTCATAATAAATCCTACAACGAAAATGTATTTGTGAGGAATGTTTATTTTAAAGATTGAAAACAGATGCATCATAGACCACTGTAGTATGTGTTGCCCGGGCAACAGAGGCTAATGTCATGATGCTAATGCTTCAGTGAAATAGTAGACTACCGTTTCCAAAAGTAGATGTGGGCCTACTTCCTTAATAATATCAGCTAATATTGTACATTACATTTCATAATTGTGTTTCACATCACAAAGTAAAATGAGTAAATAGTTATCACCCTGGCCTCTTTGCTTGTGGCGTTCCTGCAGCTGCCTTGCAGTAAAGCTATAGTTAGCCTAGCTATCCCCCAAGTTAACAGATGTGAAACGAATGTTCTGCTACAGGTAGTCACGCGTGTTTTCGTGACGTTAGTGACGTAGTGACGTTAGTAACGTCAGTGACTGTGGCTAGCAAATTAGCCACCGTTAGCTTCACTTTTCACCACAAAAACGCAATTTCTACTTAAACCATGCAACGGAACGTAAATAAAAATACAACCAATGCAATCGCTACCAAGACGAACCTTTTGACACCGCCGTTGTGTATGTAGTCCAAATATTGACTGATCCTTAGGGGGGCAAAAATAAATAATAATAAATAAATATATATGTGAGAGAACATTATTATGTTATTATTGGGTGTGCTCTCGCCGAAGGCTTGAGCACACCCAATAATAACTAGAGAGGGTACAATTTCTGGGGAAATTGTAGGGTGTGCTTGCTTGCGTCGGTTGCACAGGGGTCCGTTTTTGAATGACATTTTTACAACTGATATTTCTGTATATGTTATATAAAAATGAATACTTATTATTTATAAAGATTACATAGATTTAAAAGCATTTTTTTCTGGACTTCATTAACACCAACATCGACAGTGTCAGCTCACTTAAACGAATCACTACCTTCCCCAACCAGAAGCCATGGATGAACAAAGACGTCCGCATACTGCTGAAAGCACGAGACACCGCTTTCAGATCAGGTGATGCTCAGGCCTACAGTTCATCCAGGGCTGACCTGAAGAGGGGCATCAAGCAGGCCAAGCACTGCCACAAACTAAGGATTGAGGAGCACTTCAAGAACAACTTCGACCCCCGACGCATGTGGCAAGGCATCCAGGCCATAACAGACTACAAACCCACCAACACCACTCCCCAAAACAGTGATGCCTCCTTCCCTGACGAGCTTAACAACTTTTATGCACGCTTCGACAGGGACAACCAGGAGGCTGCCATCAAGGCTGTGCTCACTTCAGACAACCAGCCCCTAACACTCTCCTCCATCGACGTGTGTGCCGCACTGAGCAGGATTAATGCACGTAAGGCTGCTGGCCCTGATGGCATCCCCGGACGAGTGCTCAGGGCCTGTGCTGGGCAGCTAGCTGAGGTCTTGACTGACATATTCAACCTGTCACTGGCCCAAGCTGCTGTCCCCACATGCTTTAAAACCACCTCCAAAACACTCCACTGCAGTGAGCCTAAACGACTTCCGCCCTGTTGCACTGACTCCCACCATCATGAAGTGCTTCGAGAGGTTGGTACTGGCTCACTTAAAAACCTGCTTACCACCCACACCGGACCCCTTCCAATTCGCCTACCGCAAGAATAGAAGTACGGAGGATGCCATCTCCACGGTATTACACTCCGCCCTTTCTCACCTGGACAACAACAACAGCTATGTGAGGATGCTGTTCGTAGACTTCAGTTCAGCCTTCAACACAGTCATCCCCTCCAAACTGATCACGAAACTCAGTGACCTGGGTATCAACACTTCCCTCTGTAATTGGTTACTAGACTTCCTATCCAACAGACCCCAGTCTGTTAGGGTAGAGAACCACACTTCCTCAACCCTCATCCTGAACACCGGCGTGCCACAGGGCTGTGTGCTAAGTCCTCTCCTCTACTCCCTCTTCACCTTCGACTGCACACCTGTACATGGTTCTAACACCATTGTTAAGTTTGCAGACGACACAACGGTGATTGGCCTCATCAGCGACAACGATGAGTCGGCCTACAGAGAGGAGGTCCAGCACCTGGCGGTGTGGTGCGCCGACAACAACTTGGCTCTCAACACCATAAAAAACAAAGAACTGATTGTGGACTTCAGGAAGAAAGCTGGCACACACATCCCCATCCATATCAACGGGATGGAGGTTGAGCGTGTCGCCAGCTTCAAGTTCCTGGGTGTCCACATCTCCAAGGACCTCTCTTGGACCCTCAACACCTTCATCCCTGGTAAAAAAAAAAGCACACCAGCGTCTCTTCTTCCTGAGGAGACTGAAGAAGGCCCATCTGTCTCCTCAGATTCTAGAGAACTTCTACCGCTGTACCATAGAGAGCATCCTTACGAACTGCATCTCAGTGTGGTATGGCAGCTGCTCTGTCGCGGACCGCAAATCACTGCAGAGGGTGGTGAAAACTGCCCAACGCATCACCGGTTCCTCACTCCCCACCATTGAGGCTGTCCAGAGCAAGAGATGTCTGCGGAGGGCACACAGCATCGAAATGGACAGCTCTCACCCCAGCCACAGACTGTTTGCCCTACTCCCCTCTGGTAGGCGCTACAGGGTCCTCCGTTCCTCCGTTGAACAGCTTCGTTCCTACGGCTGTCACTCTACTAAACTCCACGGGGATAGCCCCCACCCCCACCTCCACCAGTGACTGTACTTCCCCCCTCCACCCTGGCTTGACTGTCATCACGCACTCCTGCAGCACTGAACACTGCACTTATACTACTACTACATTGCACCTGCACTTTGCATACTTATTTACACTTCTTATTCATTGCTGCTATTCTTGTCCCAATTGCTGTTTGTATTTACTGTCTATTTGTGTCTATTTGTTCACTTATTGCACTTTACACATGCCATGCTCTGCACTTTTTGCTGTTTTTCCACTTCTGGTTAGATGCTAAACTGCATTTCGTTGCCTCAGTACTGTACTCTGTGCAATGACAATAAAGTTGAATTAAATCTAAATCTAAATCTAATGCTTGATGACTGTGGCTGGGTTCGAACCTATGACCTTGCACTTCAGAGGAATCTGTCTTATCCCAGTGAGCTATTCTCACTGCAGGGAAATGGTGTGTTCAGTTACTGTATAAAAAAAAGTAAGCAGTTTCTCCTGTGGGAAGCGTTGTCAGATTTGACCCAAGTATAAAAAGCTGTAATTCAGTCCTATTTTGACATGTCAAGGTGATTGTGGTCTGAAAATGATTTGATTACATGTCCATGAAAATAGGAGCAACAGCGAACGAGGAGTTTGTCGTTATGAAAATTCCAAATGGCCGACGCCCAAAATGGCAGACACGGGACAATGTGATATATTTCGACTTAGTATGCCACGTAGAATCAGAAGAGACCAATCTTGTGATTTATGACAAATCTGTTCAGAAGTTATGATGCAAGAAATCCGATGCACTGGCTAGATGTAGCATCACTATATCGACAAAGCACAATAAATCTGACTCTGAGTATAAATCCCCTGACAATGAAACATTATTGTGACCATTATGATTATACTGTTCGACAGCTACTGTCGCATACCTGGCATCACTAAACAGATAAACCAGTATCATGACATGTTTGAGACTTTGTCTGGATTCGAACCTACGACCTTGCACTTCTAAGGAGCCCGTCTTATTCCAGTGAGCCATTTTCAGCACTGGGAATTGCTGTGTACAGTTACTGTATACAAAAAGTAAGCCATTTCTCCTGTGGCACGCGTGGTCATATTTGGCCCAAATTGTTGCCCCAACAGCTGTAATTCAGTCCTATTTTGACATGTCAAGGTGATTGTGGTCTGAGGATAATCTGTGCCAAATCTGGTGAATATTGGATACATTGTGTAGGTGTAGGGAAAAAAAGTTTCATTCATTCATTCAAAATGGCGGCCTCATCAATTCGTCTGGTATCATGCGTTAACATGCATCAGACACGGGATCTCCTAAGATATCACGAGACATAGGAATCACTTAAATACGACAAACAAATCAACAGTTATTGGTCAAAACACAGTTTTGCCTATTGTAGCGCCCCCTAGAGCTCAAATGACCCATTCATGACCTTTTAATAACAGGGTCATGAATCCATACACCAAGTTTGGAGTCAATGCATCAAAGATTCACTAAGATATGACCTCACTTCCCTTTTTCCGGATCAGTTGCTGAATTTGATTGGCTGTAACTAACAAATGGTGAGGCTTGGTCTGAAGATCATCTGTGGCAATTTTGAAGAAGATTCAACAAGAATTGTAGGAGTAGCGAAAAAACGTTTCTCTTTAACATTCAAAATGGCGGAGAATCTATATGACTGGGTATGACGTCATAGAGTGCGTTGAACTTGTCTTGATCCAGGGAATCCAATGATACCTCATTTTGGAAAATGCGGCATATGGTTCAAAGGTAACGTGTGTAAACACACCTTCAACTTTGACCCATTGGTGGCGCTAGAGGGTTGGAATGGGAGACATGAAACTTGCTGAAAGTGATGAGGGGACAGGTCCCAAAGAGTGTGCCAAATTTCACAACTTCTGACTATGTGGTTCTAGGGGCTGCCGTAGACTCCCATGGCAGAAGTATAATAATAATAACTAGAGAGGGTACAATTTCTGGGGAAATTGTAGGGTGTGCTTGCTTGCGTCGGTTGCACAGGGGTCAGTTTTTTAATGACATTTTTACAACTGATATTTCTGTATTTTATATAAAAATGCATACTTATTATTTATAAAGATTAAATAGATTTAAAGGAATTTTTTTTTGCTGCTCATTTACAACTGAAAATACGAGTGAAGTGTAGAATGAAATAGATGTCTTCTCATTTCCCCTGCAAGAGGCAGCCTCATCGTTGAATCAAAACGAATAAATTTGGCAGACCGGTGTAAAAATGGACCTAATCTCTATGACTTAAACGTCATTTTAAGTTTTCCCCTTCTCGTGATATTTTCAGGCATGTAGCCTACTCATTGCATTCATTCATTAATAAAGAACCCCCTTTGAAGATTATTCTACGACGTTACCCGGCAGTAGAAGATGGAATCGCGATTCAGACAGTCCCATCTGCTAACTGAAAATATGCCCCCCAAAACGTAAATAAGCTTGACATTTATTTAGTGGAAAATCGCTCATTCATAAAAAGCTCACTGGTAGCGATCATTGTCAATAACAACGCAAAATGCGATATAGCCCTGTGTGGAGAAGCTGCCCCGGTAAATTGTACTACTACGGTACAGTACTAGTAGACTACTGCTGTGTTCGTCTTGGTAGCGATTGCGTTGGTTGAATTGGATTTAACGTTCCGTTGTACGGTTTAGGCTGAAATTAATTATTTTCATGAACAGATTGGCAACGTTTAGGCTATGGCAATGAAGTTCAGGTTAGTAGTTAGATAGACTTTTGATTAAGTAAGGTGAGTGCCGAACATGTTCTGTCGCCGTTTGACTTCCTACAGCTGTGTAGATGTTTTTGTAGTGTCTCGCGTAGGCCAGCATTGCAGTGAGCAACACTGGTTTGAAACCACAGGTAATGATAATTTCACCCACAAATCGTTTACTTGTAATGTAATGTCATAATAAATCCTACAACGAAAATGTATTTGTGAGGAATGTTTATTTTAAAGATTGAAAACAGATGCATCACAGACCACTGTAGTATGTGTTGCCCGGGCAACAGAGGCTAATGTCATGATGCTAATGCTTCAGTGAAATAGTAGACTACCGTTTCCAAAAGTAGATGTGGGCCTACTTCCTTAATAATATCAGCTAATATTGTACATTACATTTCATAATTGTGTTTCACATCACAAAGTAAAATAGTTATCACCCTGGCCTCTTTGCTTGTGGCGTTCCTGCAGCTGCCTTGCAGTAAAGCTATAGTTAGCCTAGCTATCCCCCAAGTTAACAGATGTGAAACGAATGTTCTGCTACAGGTAGTCACGCGTGTTTTCGTGACGTTAGTGACGTTAGTAACGTCAGTGACTGTGGCTAGCAAATTAGCCACCGTTAGCTTCACTTTTCACCACAAAAACGCAATTTCTACTTAAACCATGCAACGGAACGTAAATAAAAATACAACCAACGCAATCGCTACCAAGACGAACCTTTTGACACCGCCGTTGTGTATGTAGTCCAAATATTGACTGATCCTTAGGGGGGCGAAAATAAATAATAACTAGAAAAGGCTGTTCCTGCGAAACAGCAGTGAGAATGCTGAAAACCGGAATGGGGGTAGCTGACCATGCTAAAAAAGCTGAAAAGTGAAAATTTAGTAGGAAGTTATAAGCTGAAGCTTCAAAGCAACCGAAAGGTATTTTTGAAAGGGGCTGGAGCAGCATTCCAACAATGATTTGAAATGATTTACCATTACTTTTAAAGGGAGAAAATTTGCACAAAAACCTTAATATTTTTTAAAGTATAAAAGTGATAAATGAGAAAATACCCACAAGCTGAAATGAATTTCAAAAATGTGTGAGTGACACAAAAGAGGCAGTGTGGAAGCTGAACTGCATCATCTTAACAAAGCTAAGAGCTTAAATAGCCTACAATGCGGGAGAAGCTGAAAGCTGAACTGTTAAACAGAAGAAGTAGGCTAGGTAGTCGTAACAAGAATATTATCGTTTTAACAGCTGAAATTATAGTTGGGATAGTATTAGCAGTAGCAGATGTAGCCTACCATTGAGTACGTTTACTCAGCTTTCTTAGTTGGATTCAATGTGTTTATGGAATGAAACATACAGCAGTAGAGCCGACACAGGAAGACACGGCGACACTTTGTTGCAGAAGGATGATGGTGCAAGTTTTGGCCGTGGAGCATACAACGATTAATAAAAAAGAATCATGTAGACGCGTTTATTGAGTAATCGCATAACTAATTACACATGTAAACGGAGTAATCGTATTATTGGTATAAACCGAAAATTGCTAGTAATCGGGTTTCTCATGGTCAAGTAAACGTACCAATCACCTGTGTGAGATACTGAGTGGTGCGTGTCTGTCGTTAAGGTGATGGTGCAGCTATGATTGCTAACGCTCTGAGGGCAGAGAATAAGAGAAATGTAGCTAGAATCCACACCTCAAACAAGATAACCTAGACGCAAAATTGTACGTCCAATCCAAAATATAAGGATATTTTCCGAGACCCAAGACTCTGCCGAAACCAGAGATATTCTTTATATGTCTGTGCAGTCAGAAATACGACTCTACCTGCAGTTTCAAAAACGTGTTCCTTTTGCTTTCCTGGTGCGTGTTTGTTTGGTTGCCACGGCGATGGAGCAGCTGTGATCGCTAACGAGCTAGGCAGAGAGAAAAACGAACATTTACCTTGCATCCACACCTCAAACAAGTTGACCTAGACTCAAAACTACACGTCCAATCAATAAAATGAGGATATTTTCCGAGACCCAAGACTCTGCCGAAACTAGAGATGTCCTTTATATGTATGTGCGGTCAGAAATATGTCTCTACCGGCAGTTTCGAAATCGTCTTCCTTCCTGCTTTCTCTGACGGATTTTACCCACCTCTCTATTGAAGTTAGTGAGATAATTTGAAAGGCTGCTCTCGCTTCAAGGCTCATAGCTGAAAATCTGTAAATGTGAGCTCTTTAGTAGTTACATTGGCTGAAAGAGGAAATTTTTTCCTACATTTTAAGGTATAACTTGTTTCTGTAAGTTAAACTATATGAACGTTAGAGGAATTTGTTTGACAAATTAGTTGAATATCAGAAAAAGAGCAGCCAGCCGAGTGTGCCACTCTGCTTGCTGCTCATTCATAAAAAACAAGAAGGAGCAAACATTTTAATGTATTTCAAACTGTCATAATTCACAATTGGCTGAATATTTGAAAAAGCTGATTCATTTGGGAATAGCTGAATGTCTTGTGAACATTTTAAAGGTTGAATGGTGTCTCTAGCTGAAAGTATGCTGAAGTAGTTACGTTTGAAAGAGGAGGAAGCTTTTTAATGATTTGAAAGGATTTACCATTACTTTTAATGGGAGAATAATTTGCACAAAAACCTTAATGCCTTAAAAAGTATAAAAGTGAGAAATACCAAAAGTCATAGCCAACATCTCCTGAAGGAGCTGAACGTTTTGATACATAAATTGTAGGAATCGGTGAAAGTATGCAGAACTAGTTAAAGGCCAAAAAACGGCGGAAGAACTAAGAAGTTGATATAATAATAATAATAATAAAGAGAAACAGGAAAACAATAGTGAGAATAATAACTAGAAACGGCTGTTCCTGCGAAACAGCAGTGAGAATGCTGAAAACCTGAATGGGGATAGCTGACCATGCTAAAAAAGCGGAAAATTGTGAAAATTTAGTAGAAAGTTATAAGCGAAGCTTCAAAGCAACCGAAAGGTATTTTTGAAAGGGGCTGGAGCAGCATTCCAACAATGATTTGAAATGATTTACCATTACTTTTAAAGGGAGAAAATTTGCACAAAAACCTTAATATTTTTAAAAGTATAAAAGTGATAAATGAGAAAATACCCACAAGCTGAAATGAATTTCAAAAATGTGTGAGTGACACAAAAGAGGCAGTGTGGAAGCTGAACTGCATCATCTTAACAAAGCTAAGAGCTTAAATAGCCTACAATGCGGGAGAAGCTGAAAGCTGAACTGTTAAACAGAAGAAGTAGGCTAGGTAGTCGTAACAAGAATATTATCGTTTTAACAGCTGAAATTATAGTTGGGATAGTATTAGCAGTAGCAGATGTAGCCTACCATTGAGTACGTTTACTCAGCTTTCTTAGTTGGATTCAATGTGTTTATGGAATGAAACATACAGCAGTAGAGCCGACACAGGAAGACACGGCGACACTTTGTTGCAGAAGGATGATGGTGCAAGTTTTGGCCGTGGAGCATACAACGATTAATAAAAAAGAATCATGTAGACGCGTTTATTGAGTAATTGCATAACTAATTACACATGTAAACGGAGTAATCGTATTATTGGTATAAACCGAAAATTGCTAGTAATCGGGTTTCTCATGGTCAAGTAAACGTACCAATCACCTGTGTGTGAGACTGAGTGGTTTGTGTCTGTCGTTACGGTGATGGTGCAGCTATGATTGCTAACGCTCTGAGGGCAGAGAATAAGAGAAATGTAGCTAGAATCCACACCTCAAACAAGATAACCTAGACGCAAAACTGTACGTCCAATCCAAAATATAAGGATATTTTCCGAGACCCAAGACTCTGCCGAAACCAGAGATATTCTTTGTATGTCTGTGCAGTCAGAAATACGACTCTACCTGCAGTTTCAAAAACGTGTTCCTTTTGCTTTCCTGGTGCGTGTTTGTTTGGTTGCCACGGCGATGGAGCAGCTGTGATCGCTAACGAGCTAGGCAGAGAGAAAAACGAACATTTACCTAGCATCCACACCTCAAACAAGTTGATCTAGACGCAAAACTACACGTCCAATCAATAAAATGAGGATATTTTCCGAGACCCAAGACTCTGCCGAAACTAGAGATGTCCTTTATATGTATGTGCGGTCAGAAATATGTCTCTACCGGCAGTTTCGAAATCGTCTTCCTTCCTGCTTTCTCTGACGGATTTTACCCACCTCTCCATTGAAGTTAGTGAGAGAATTTCAAAGGCTGCTCTCGCTTCAAGGCCCATAGCTGAAAATCTGTAAATGTGAGCTCTTTAGTAGTTACATTGGCTGAAAGAGGACAATTTTTCCTACATTTTAAGGTATAACTTGTTTCTGTACGTTAAACTATATGAACGTTAGAGGAATTTGTTTGACAATTTAGTTGAATATCAGAAAAAGAGCAGCCAGCAGTGTGCCACTCTGCTGGCTGCTCATTCATAAAAATCAAGAAGGAGAAAACATTTTAATGTATTCAAACTGTCATAATTCAAAATTGGCTGAATATTTGAAAAAGCTGAATCATTTGGGAATAGCTGAATGTCTTGTGAACATTTTAAAGGTTGAATGGTGTCTCTATCTGAAAGTATGCTGAAGTAGTTACGTTTGAAAGAGGAGGAAGCTTTTTAATGATTTGAAAGGATTTACCATTACTTTTAATGGGAGAATAATTTGCACAAAAACCTTAATGTCTTAAAAAGTATAAAAGTGAGAAATACCAAAAGTCATAGCCATCTCCTGAAGGAGCTGAACGTTTTGATACAAAAATTGTAGGAATCGGTGAAAGTATGCAGGACTAGTTAAAGGCCAAAAAACGGCGGAAGAACTAAGAAGTTGAAAAACAATAGTGAGAATGCTGAACAGCATTCTCACAATAAAGAGAAACAGGAAAACAATAGTGAGAATGCTTAACAGCATTCTCACAATAATAAATAAATATATATGTGAGAGAACAAAGGTTGTGCTCTCGCCGAAGGCTTGAGCACACCCAACTAGAGAGGGTACAATTTATGGGGAAATTGTAGGGTGTGCTTGCTTGCGTCGGTTGCACAAGGGTCCGTTTTTGAATGACATTTTTATAACTGATATTTCTGTATATTTTATATAAAAATGCAAACTTATTATTTATAAAGATTACATAGATTTAAAAGAATTTTTTTTTGCTGCTCATTTACAACTGAAAATACGAGTGAAGTGTAGAATGAAATAGATGTCTTCTCATTTCACCTGCAAGAGGCAGCCTCATCGTTGAATCAAAACGAATAAATTTCGCAGACCGGTGTAAAAACTGACCTAATCTCTATGACTTAAACGTCCTTTTAAGTTTTTCCCTTCTCATGATATTTTAAGAAATTTAGCCTACTCATTGCATTCATTCATGAATAAAGAACCCCCTTTGAAGCTTATTGTACGACGTTACCGGCAGTAGAAGATGGAATCGCGATTCAAACAGTACCATCTGCTAACTGAAAATATGCCCCCAAAAACGTAAATAAGCTTGACATTTATTTAGTGGAAAATCGCTTTCATAAAAAGCTCACTGGTAGCGATCATTGTCAGTAATAACGCCAAGTGCGATATAGCCCTGTGTGGAGAAGCTACCCTGGTAAATTGTACTACTACGGTACAGTACTAGACTACTCCCAGCTAACACAGTTACGTTGCCCTTACGTTGCCGCAACATCACTCGATGACCAAACATACGTTGCGGGACCGTGCATCTGTGGGACGCCAGAACGTAACCGCAACGTAATCTTGTGACTTTGCCAGTCTGTAACCGCGACGTCGTGGCAACGTTATTTTCCGACGTTGCCAGTCTGTAACCGCGACCTCCTAGCAACGTTGTTTTGTGACGTTGCCAGTCCGTAACCGCGACGTCGTGGCAATGTTATTTTCCGACGTTGCCAGTCTGTAACCTCGACCTCCTAGCAACGTTGTTTTGTGACGTTGCCAGTCCGTAACCGCGACGTCGTGGCAACGTTATTTTCCGACGTTGCCAGTCTGTAACCGCGACCTCCTAGCAACGTTGTTTTGTGACGTTGCCAGTCCGTAACCGCGACTTCCTAGCAACGTAATTTTGTGACGTTGCTAGTCCGTAACTGCAACGTTAATTAAGTAACCTATATTTCATATGCAGACCTCATTTGCCCAAAAGGCTACTTGTTTTGGTATAATAGGCTACATGGTAGCCAACGTTAGGAGGACTATGTTTGTGTGATGTGTAGCCTAACTTGAGCTAAATCATAAACGAGGCAGCATTTCAGAATCAGAGTGTTTTAATCGCCATGAAAGTTTGCACAGACAAGGAATTTACTTTGGCAGGAAGGTATATACATTCAACATATAGGAATCTTAAATATGTGGTCTACCTATACTAAAGGGGAGTCAGATGGCTGAGCGGTTAGGGTATCAGGCTATTAATCAGAAGGTTGCCAAATGATGTTGTATCCTTGGGCAAGGCACTTCACCCTACTTGCCTCCAGGGAATGTCCCTGTACTTACTGTAAGTTGCTCTGGATAAGAGCGTCTGCTAAAATGACAATGTCCAAACTCTCACCCCTAAGGGGTATGTAACATTTAGAATAAAAACTAAAATGGCCAAAATATATACATACTTGATATAAAAAGTGCAAACACTGCAAAACAAAAGTGCCAAACAAACAAAGTGCAAAACTAAAATCTTCTCCCAATCCGCTACAGGTCCTGTCTGTTGGCCCCGACAATGAAGCACAAAATAAGTTAGTGTCCCATCAACATAATTGCACACGTGAAAGGGGCTACACAAGTCATAAAAAAATCACATCTAAAATAACATACATCTTCAGAAAGATATGTGATTCTAGTTTGTCACATAGCCATGTGACAGGTTGGATATGGAAGCTACAATCATGAGTCATTCACCTGGCTCGTTTCAAATGGGCTGCCGGGGCATGTTTGAGCATGTCCCCTATGAGGAGCTCTACCGCCTTCTCCCCCAGTCCGGTCTGCCACTTCATCACAGCATCTGCAATTAGAAGTCATGAACTTATTGTCAGCACCAATTTGAACGTTGAACGCTGTTGCCAGCCAGGTAAGATACATATTTTCTATAATTTTTTGCAATTCTAATATGACAAATGGATTTCATCAATAACCAACCAGCATTAGCTAGCCAACTAGCTACATTACAGGTAGTTATAACTACTGTGGGCTTACTTCACCACTAGCAAATCTAATCGGAATTCAAGTTGGTAATGGACGTGATAGTTATTTGCCTGTGATTTAATTACTTTTACGTAGCTTGTGGTTATGGGACATGTGATATCACATAGATCCTTTTTAGAAAAGAGTGGTTAGACTCATGTTTAATTGTCGTGCTCAGGGCTGTGCCGAGGAGTGGCAGCTTCCCCTTCTTTCCCCTGAGGCTGTAGCTGCTCCATACGGCATTGGTGGCCAATGCCCGCATCACCCTCCTCACGCACTCTCCAGGGCTGGACCCACTGACAAGGCTCAGATGGTGGATCTAGGATATCAACAAGGTAGGTACAATATTACAAGACATTGCTGAATTGTTTACTAGAATTAAAATGATGTTGAACGCTGCGTGTAAGTCATAGTTCCTGGCATCTCCAAACACCTACCACTCTCTTTCGGAACTCCAGCACTGTAAGGCGCTCCTCCAGGTCTTGGAGTTCGGCCAAAGTTTGGGACACCTGAATGTCTAAAACAGTCCTGTCTTGTCCGCCCTGTGACCGCCTGAAGAGGAGAGCCTCTCTCTGGTTCTCCTCCAAGGTCTCCATTTTTTGTAAAATAACCTGTAACGTGTCTACTCAAGGACATGTAAAATTATTTTACATGATTGGCATACACTGTGGTTCTTCTAGATTAGCTGTAACATTGATATATTTAACAAATGTTACCTTGAATTTTCTGAAATGTTTTCTCCCAAGATGGTACAGCTGAATGGGGTATAAAAAGCATTAGTATGACAACGTGTTGTTTGACAAATATGTTTCCCCCCGCCACGATCAGAACAACTTAGGTATGCCTTTTAATGAGTTGGCAATGCTATTGAAAAGCTTTTAGTATTTTTTAGAGTGTCTTATATTTGAACTTGCCGGGCTGCCAGCTGTTTTCTTGGGCCTCCAATGGGTTCTCCTCTACCACTCCTGGGTGTATGGCATCTGGTGATGCAAAAGTTCATGCTTTTGCTTCAAAACATAGCCTTTAGGGTTGCCATGGCTCATACGATTATACGGTCATTCATCACCTTACCATTATTTAACAGGGACACGTCGCCAGGCCGTGTGACGGTGGTAGGATAATCTATAGAGAAATGAAAGTGGAATGTAGTTTATGTACAAAGTATTAGCATATTGCTAGTACAACTGTGTTAAAAATTTTAATTACTGTTGATTATTGAGATTCTTGAACAACCTACAATGGGATGTTGCTGGTTGTGGTGAAGTAGGTCGTGGTGGAGTAGGTAAGGTAATCTCTGCACAGTTTAAGATGAGTGACATTGTGAAAAAAAAGATCCAACCTTTATGGGTCTTTTGGTTTCCCACCATGGCATGGACATTTGGAACCGGGCCTTGTATAGAGAATACATGATGTTATATTACAGCGGCTGGCCACTTAGTGTGTTTTTTTGTAGCTGTCTTGTAGACAATAACAAATGTACCTTTAATTTTCTTTTGCCTCTTCTCCATGACCCATGGCTGCTCCTCATCTAAACAGAAATCAAATGATGAAACACTTTGTTGCACAGGCCCATTATTTAATTTGTATATTATACTAAAACAAACTTAATTATTAACGTAGATGTTTTAGTGCTACACACATTTATGTACTACAAAATACAACACACAGTGGTTCTGACATACCTCCACTACTGTCCACATATTTGTGCGGACGTTTGACTACTCGTTTTTGTGGAGCTTCGTCTTCCGTCTCAACGGTGGATTGATATTCAGCCGTCTTGCTCCACCGCAAGGCTTTCTCAAAGTCTCCTACGTACGAAATGATAATAGCAAATAGGTTCAATCAAAATAAGACTAACATTTAGTTGTGAACGTTTTCAGAGATTTGAATATACATTCTAGTGTTCTGTTTTGTTTGTGAGTACATTGCCTTTTATCATGTACCTGTAGTTGCAAACACCCACACTTTCCTGGAGATCCATAATGCCGTATCGGGCATTTCATTATGTCTGGCCCTCTTGGTTGGATGGGCCGGGGGCCGATAACTGTATGTCTCCTGAAATAAAAACTAATAAACTTACTCAAAAACAGATGTCATGCACAACTTGGAAGAATTAGTGACATGATACTCGTGATTTAAAGTATACGTACCCCATTGTCTGTAAATGTCCAGGATTGGGCTACAATCCCAACCAGCCCTTCCTCAGTAAACTCCACAATATTATACATCCTGTTATAAGAGGCAAGTAAAGCTATTACAGTAAATTGGTATTGCATCGGTGTAAACCGGCGGTGGGCAATTCATTTTTACAAGGGGCCACATGAGAAAGCTGAAATGTGTTGGAGGGCGACATCAACAATAACTTGAATTTAATTCTGCTCACTATTCATTTTCTCCCATTGTAAAAGTATATATGTTGTTTAGCTGCTACAGGTTCAGAAGAATAAGGATATTCTGTAAATATATCAAATTGTGGTGTAGGTCAAATAGTAAAAGACCATAGAAGTAATAAACAGTAAAAACAAAAACAATTCCATAAGTGTTTCATTTTATTTGTAACTAGTTAATCTTCAAACAATGAAAAGTTGTTTTGCAGTATGTTAAAGATATGCAATTGATCAACTTTATACAAAAAGCAATACATGTTTTTTTCTGGTTCATTTAGTTGTTTCAGTTCAGTTCTTCTCAGTGAGAGAAGGAGGCCAGTTGTAATAACAGCTAATAACAACGCGGTGAAATAGGCACTGCAATTACACACAAAATGTCAAAACGATGCAATAAGTGAGCACACACACCCAAAACGGCAGTGAGGTTCACGGCAATTAATCACTCTGGTCTAAGCATAGCTGGACATACATGCAAACTATCCAATCAGGGCCCTAGCCGTACACCTGCAAGCGCCAATAATACATAGGCTACAACGATACAATAAAAACAGGGAATAGTGGAGGTGGAACGTTCACGCTAGTGAAGCGCACAGTCAGTCCAATGATCCTTATTAAAACCCCGGAAATGTTAAAAACAGATAACTGTATCAACTTTTTGTTTTTCCGTACAATGCCCAGGTCTGGTGTAAACAGTATTCCTCAAAAAATGTCTCATATTTCATGAAGAATGGCCATGAAAACAGTTTTTCCACCCATGGGAATTCAAATTGCACCTCTGTGCAAGTTTTGGCTTGGGATCCATCTCAACGCTGTGTTAGTGTTTTTAAACTTAAGCACTCCAATTAATGTGGAGTCACAAGGCTCCAGAAAATGAGGTTCTGGGTGTTGATACAGACGGCACAGATGGCTTCCGTCCTTGTCCTCAATGACCTCACAACAGTCCTGGTTGTTCAGAATGAAGTTCTTGAGGTTTGCGTTTTGCCTTGACATTTTTATCGGCTGTAGTCGCTGCTCCTCAATTCGACATACAACTTGAGATAGTGGGCATCTACCACTCCTCACCATCCTTTTGACTGTTTTCAGGTGGTTTTCGAACTTGAAAGCACTGCAGTTGTCCAGGCCATTGAAAGACACAGCATCCTCCACAATGTGCAGCATTGAATGAGTGTTGTACACCAGAAAATGGTGTCCATACAGCTCCCTACCTCTCTCAACAAAGAACTTCAGCAGGTCAGCTGCATACTGTGAGTACCGCTTAACAAGCATTGGACTAATGAGAGTACACATTGCCACACTGAAAGCCATAAAGTGGCCATAGAGATCATCTCTTAGAATCCCCTTCAGGACAATTTTGCCTGTGTATAGCATGAATTGCCTGAACTCTGTGGCTTTCCACCTCTCCAGCTCCTGAAGACCTCTTGGCTTTCTGGCAAAAATGGAGGGGATGTATGGCTTGAGATTAGCAAGCCTACTGCTGACCTCATCGATTTGTGATGCTGACATTCTGCAACCCTTTTCTCCTCTGCTCCAAATAAGGAGTAGCTTCTTCATGACCCCCAAGCATGCCTGGTGCATGTAGTCCACTGGGAAAGCTGTGACCATGTCGATAGGCAAATCCAACAGTGGAGTGCTGCCATGATGGTGCTCTTTCTGCCCTTGCTGTCTGAAGCAGGAGTCTGTACGCAAGGTGAGTTCCTCTGTTTCTTGATAGGTGACCCTATTGCACCATTCTCCCTTTTGGTCACACCTATCACATCCATAGTACCCCGAGCACAACTTTACATTTTTCACGAAAGCTTTTGCTGGAGCATCACACACAATGCAGAGAATGTTAAAGTTCACAGTTTTGTCTCTGTATTGCAGACCACTGGACAGCAGGTTGTTGATGTCTGTGACCATATCATCCAGGAAGTGAAGATCATCTGGCTCTGAACCTTCATATGTCAGTGTGATAGGAAAGTCTGAGGTGGGCTTCAGGTGGACAGCACACAGGACGGGCCACATTGCTGTCTTTGAGCTCTTAAATAAAGGCAGGCCATCAATGTTAAAGGATAGGTCAATGGTGTTACAGTCAGAAACTTGTTCTGAGGGGTACTTGAGCAGGTTGTCCCTCAATCTCTCTTTGAGAGGGAAATGCACATACTCTATGCCGGATTTCTGTGCAGTCTTCACCTCCCTTGGTGTTTTTAAGAGTGTTCTAGAGGAGGATGGCAGTTCAGTATGGCCGTAGCTTTTCAGAATGTTTAACAAGCCATCAATAGCGTTGTGTTTGATCTGAAACTGAGATGCCCAGGTTGCCAGATCCGATGGGAGTGATTTGCACATGGTGACTTCCTGTTCAGATTTCTCCAGGTCATCCTCCAAGGAGTCTTCCAGGTCATCCCCCAACGAGTCTTCCAGGTCATTTCCTAAGGTGTCTTTGTCTAAGCAGTCCTGGTCATCTTCGAATTCTACCTCCATGAGGTCATCCACATTGGCATACAATGGACCACCAGACTGTGGAATTTGATCCCTAAAGTCACTGGTATCATTCAAGTGGTCTTTCTTGCTCTCAGATATCGTCTTTATGATACGTTTAGTTGACCTCCATGATCGCATGTACTGAGTTGCTCGGGTCTAAAAATAAGGTAACCAGCCGACCAAGGTACAACGTTGCAGCAACGTTGTCCATGGGACCAAAAAATAACGTAACCAGCCGACCAAGGTACGACGTCGCGGCAACGTTGTCCACGGGACCAAAAAATAACGTAACCAGCCGACCAAAGTACGACGTCGCGGCAACGTTGTCCACGGGACCAAAAAATAACGTAACCAGCCGACCAAGGTACGACGTCGCGGCAACGTTGTCCACGGGACCAAAAAATAACGTAACCAGCCGACCAAGGTACGACGTCGCGGCAACTTTGTCCACGGGTCTAAAAATAAGATAACCAGCCGACCAAGGTACAACGTCGCGGCAACGTTGTCCATGGGACCAAAAAATAACGTAACCAGCCGACCAAGGTACAACGTCGCGGCAACGTTGTCCATGGGACCAACAAATAACGTAACCAGCCGACCAAGGTACAACGTCACGGCAACGTTGTCCAGGGGACCAAAAAATAACGTAACCAGCCGACCAAGGTACGACGTCACGGCAACGTTGTCCACGGGTCTAAAAATAACGTAACCAGCCGACCAAGGTACGACGTTGTGGCAACGTTGTCCATGGGACCAACTGGCAACATTCCCTTTATAACGTTGCTACGACGTTGCCACGACGTTGTAGTGCCGAACATGTTCTGTCGCCGTTTGACTTCCTACAGCTGTGTAGATGTTTTTGTAGTGTCTCGCGTAGGCTACAGCGTTTCAGTGAGCAACACTGGTTTGAAACCACAGGTAATGATAATTTCACCCACAAATCGTTTACTTGTAATGTAATGTCATAATAAATCCTACAACGAAAATTTATTTGTGAGGAATGTTTATTTTAACGATTGAAAACAGATGCATCATAGACCACTGTAGTATGTGTTGCCCGGGCAACAGAGGCTAATGTCATGATGCTAATACTTCAGTGACATAGTAGACTACTGTTTCCGAAAGTAGATGTACTTCCTTAATAAAATCAGCTTATATTGTACATTACACGTCACAATTGTGTGTCATATCAAAACACAATCAAAACATATTAACCGCAACATTGTTTTCAAACTTTCTCAAAGATGGCTTGAAAACCACAGATATTGACTCTCTTCTTGAGTAGATCTCTTTCCAGAATCTCAGTCAATCCAGAATCAAGATTAGCCTCATAGGCAATTGGTCTGGTCTAGGGCATAGCCCACGTTCAGCTCCTTGCAATTATAGCCTGTGATAGTTAAATTGGCCGACTCTCTGTTCCCATTAAACTACACAGCATGCACACTCAAGGTGACCAACAAGATTATATTAACTAACAAACAATAACATTACAAACATTTAACTGAACGAACACAACAACTGAAATCCATTGCGTAGCTGTTGTTTTTTTACATGCCGCACTGCATGCTGAGTACCCAAGAGCGCTGATGCTGATTATCTAGCTGTGCTCCGACTGCGTGATATGACTAGATGCTAGTGGCGCGCTAAGGTCTCGGAGTCTCCTGCCCGAGTTCAAGTTCTGCCCGATTAGCAAGCTATTTTTACTAATGTTTTGTTAGCAATTGAATGGTAATGTAAGCTAGCTAAAAACAATGTTAGTTAGCTTGGCTAAACTAGTTTTCATAGCAACAGAAATCAACAAATCAGATCAGTCGAACTTTATTCATAAATGGGGGGATGGCGGGAACATTAAAGGTGTAGGTACAGTAAAAGTGAAATGGAACGCGTCTTTCTGCCTTGAAGCTGCGTGCGCATCATCAAGACCCCATCTATATGTAAAGATAATATCCAAGCTAACAATTTCGCCAAATCTGACTGCAGCTTTGTATACCATATGTACCGTGTTATGGTTGTTTGAGTTAAACAACTTGCTAAATGAATGAAATGTCTGTTAACTGTCAAATCCAACTATAAATGTATAAAAGAGAGAGTTCCAATCAAATCTGAATTTGTTTTAAACCTAGAGGTTTAAAAGGCTACCTTTGCCTAAACTGACATGCACCAACTCAGAGAACTGAGTTTCAACAGCCATTTACACATTTAGTCTCTATTTGTTACTCTACTCTTAAGGGATGTTTAACTTAATGTCTGCACCTCTCTGTCACCAACTGTCTCTGGAGTGGGGGGTGGGGGCTTCACAGGGTGTCTACAGGTATAAACAAGTTAAATGTAAGACCTTTTAATACCACTTCCAAATGAAATTAAAGACCTTTTAATACCACTTCCAAATGAAATTAAAGACCAACTTACGATGGAAATACAAAAATGTAATTGCTGTCCTAAATTATACATATTACACTAGGGTGGAAATGGTGGAGCAGAAACTAACAATTCCACGAATCCCATGGAAACAAAGGCAAATGTGTGAGATGTACTGATGTGGAGCACAAATGATCCAAGAAGCAGTACTTCTCTTGAGTGGTTTTTATTCAGATGAATAATCATTGGATTCAGGTTAAAAGTGTATCACTTGAACTGGTTTCATCACTTAAGACATTTAAAGTCAGCAGCTTGGCATACTGGGACATGGAAAGGATTAAACATTTAGACTTTCATCAAAGTAAAAAATGCTGGCTTGTCCTTTTTCATCAATGTCCTCAAAAAAGCAGGCTGCAGAGCTACTGTGTCTGTGGGGTGACTGTCTCTGGAGGGCTGGCAGGCAGGGGCAAGCAGGGCCTGCAGGCAGGCAGGCAGGCCAGCTGGATGAAGCTGTCCTGGGGTCAGGGCTGAAGAGAAGCTGTCCAGCTAGAGAGGGGTAGTCCAGAAAGGGGTCTGTGTGGATCTCACCATCCTCTGTTGCAGTGGTTCTCAACCCTGGTCCTCAAGTACCCCCTGTCCTGCATGTTTTAGATGTTTCCCTGCTCCAACACACCTGATTCAAATTAATGGGTCGTTATCTAGTTATGCAGAAGCCTGTTAATGACCATTCATTTGAATCAGGTGTGTTGGAACAGGGAAATATCTAAAACATGCAGGACAGGGGGTACTTGAGGACCAGGGTTGAGAACCACTGCTCTGTTGCATCCTCTGTTACGCTGAGCATCCTTGTTGAACTCTGTTGAGCAGGCCTCTGCATGACCCTCCAGACCTGTCAAAGGGAAGAAAGGGTCCACGTCAGTTGTGAAGCTTTTCCCATCTACACTTGATACAGACTTCAGTTTTGACTGTGAAATGCAATGGCATTACTTGAACTTGAATCCAAATGTGTTGACCTCATGGAGACCCATGCAAAGTCACTCAAAACACGGGTTCGATTCCAGGCTCTGGCAAGAGTATTTACCTCTAAACTGGTCAATATATACACATCTGACAAAAGACCAGCTCGACCTTTGCCTGTAAACTGTGATTCTGACTGTCAGAGACCTTTAAATAGCCTGACTTACTGAAATTGGCAAAACTAGCCTGGCTAACGTAGGTCGCTTTCTCAGGGCATATGACGAATGAAACAGGCTCGCCTTGAAAAATCAGATACACTGGCTATCTTTAGCAGGCCCTTGTCTACAAAAAGCAGTCCTCCCTGACGTTTTTGGAGTAGAATTGAGTGAAATACAAAATTGTTTACACACCGCCAGTGGGCGAGCCGAGCCTGACTGAGGCTAACGTAAAAACAATGTACCCCTGGGATGCAGTATCACTCCAATTGCAAGTCCACAAAACACAAAAATAATCGGAGCATCTGGCTAAAACTACAATTCCCACATCTCCTAAAGCCTTCCCTCCTCGACATTTTTCGTGTAGACCTAACTGTAAAATGGTGAACTTATGAACATGACGCAACCAAAACATGGCTGCCGCCTAAGCGCCTATGTGGTCTCCCTGCGGCATAGGCTTATTACAAAGACTTTCACGCCCCAAATCAAAATTCTGAGACGACAGGTCTGTGGGGAATTGCTTTTTCTCCTAAAGGCTGCCCTCCTCGACCTTTTTGATGAACAATTCGCCAAGATGCAAAATGATTCACTCATTAAAAACTCAGAGGAAAAAAGCTAGAGCTGGCTACTTTTCGAGTTCGGTTTTCCGTCACTTCAGACTCACGATCTAAAAGGTCTAAAAGTGCTCAAACCTTCACCATAATTCAAGAGTAGTGTACTTTCACAAACCCAATCATTAATTCTAGCTTAAAATGTTAAAAAATAGGACTTACCGAAAGTGGCTGCCTCCAACACGGCTATCACGCGATTCCAGTTGAAAACAACAATGGCCGCCGAAAAAGAATTTATATTCGTAAGGGCGAGCTGCGATTGGAAGCGAAATGAAACAGGGGCTAAAAAACGAAGGTGGGGGCTTGGTCAGCACACAATTTCAAGAAAGCATGTGTGTGTCAAGGGAAGGCTGAGTGTGTGAGAATTTGGAGCACGCGCGAGCAATTAGCCAAGCATGCATGTTTCAAATATTCACTAAAAATAGACTTTTCATCTTACAGTCAACTTTTTCTCAGATTTGTATACTAAACATTCTCAAGAGTCTTCATATGAACTTGTGATTGGATCAGAGTATCAGTTTTTGGCCGGCGGATGTGTAAAGCATTATTTTAGCATTAGCGATAAATTCGATTTGCTTTATATCAATCATTTTTAGAGGTATGAAGTTGCCTTTGCACATGGTAACATGTTGTAGTGTCTTCCACGTGACATACCAAGTTTGGTGTTAATTACACCCCTCAAATTTTAAAACTATCTATTGGCCTACTACAATTTTAAATATCCTATATCCTCTGGACTCTTGCTCTTGACGAAGGCGGTCGCATTTTTCTATCCTCCCCTCCCTGACCTTCCCTGCTTGGCTGTGTCTGTGTCTTGTCTTGTCTCAAGATACTCTCTCATCATCACTCTCCGAAACTAGAAGCATGGAATTAATTAGCTGGTCTCTTAATGCTATTGACACCATCTTCTCGAAGAGAAGCTCGGGTGCGGGGGAACCCAACTGTCCGGACGGGACGTTCGCAGCTGGCTACACGATGGACGCGTGGGAGAATTGGCGTGTCGTGTGTCTAACGGCGCTTTCCGTGGAGGACGTTGAAGACATCTTCATATTCGGAACCATGATTACAGGCTTTCTGCTGTTTGGAATAGGCGCTGGCTTTGTATATCGTAAAATCAAGGAAACGGCTGCAGCCGTCAAAAGCCCCGTTAGGCTGCCCGATATGATTGAAGCGGTGGGCAGAGTTGCTGGAGCTCAGTCTGTGAACTTACAACGCAGCATTGATTACAACAGGGATAAGTTTGCGGCTCTGCAGAGGAAGATGGAGGACTTGGAGACCTTCCTGAAGGGTGGACGCGAAAATTGAGTTGCGGCTACTCGTCAAAACAACTACCCCAATCTTATCCTCTTTCGGCCCCGTAACCAGCACAAGGCCTGGCCAAGGTCGTTGCTGGAAAACAACTCCCCTGGAGAGCGCTGAAGCGAGACTATCTTGCTCCTCCCTCCCCCCCCCCCCCCCACCGACATCTGTGGTTTGGTCTCTTCCCGGGTCATGACCAAGGATGTCTCCTGGCCAACACAATCTGCATAGGGAGAATTGGACTGATTGTGGCCTAGGTCGAGGGCGCCAACCCAGACTTACTCACACATTAACTTTCACCTACTACAGATATCACCACCCCCCCACCCCCATCCAACGCCTTCGCCTGCTTGTTTCCCCAGGGTGGCTGGCGGTTCTGTGTCCAGCGCCTACATGGCTGCAGGTCCAGATGCTGCTTGTCTACCCCCCCCCCCCCCCCCCACTCGTTGCAAGTATCGTGTTTTTGTAAATGTTGTTGTGCTTATGTGCTGAGGTTTTTGTCTGTTCCCACACTGTACTCCTCTAGGAGCATTGTCTGGGTGTTGCCTTTTTCTCTCCTCCTCTCTCCTCATGTTATGCTGTAACTTTCTAGTGGCGCCGAAATTGGCTGCCTAGGTAGGCTCTCCTACCGAAGTAAATTCCTTGTCTGTGCAAACTTTCATGGCGAATAAAAACCCATTCTGATATAAAACCAGTTACAATCAACCCTGGGTTATAGCCCTTCACCATTGCATGGTGCCATTCATTCTTCAAAGATCACACCCATCATGTTAAAGTGAATAGTAACTGGTCCAAGGCCATGGTATCTGTGGAGGAATACAGTCAACACACTTGTCGAACTCTCCCCACACAAGTACAATGACTTTATAACTTACTATACTATACTTACATACTATAGCAGTTTGCAGACATACAACACAGATGAGACTCAGGAGAGTGAATTAGAGATAATGGTAATGGGAGGGTGTTTCACTTTTCAGCTTCTCTTTTTCGCCACTCGTGTTTAATGTAACTGGCCTTTCTAACAGTACAACTGGCGCCAGCTTAGCCCCCCATGGTCTAGAACCTCCACTAGCTGCATTAATAATTAAAACAAGAGCCTTTTCTTAAAGCCCAGTGGCAGAATCAAGCTGTCTGAGGCCGTCAAATGTCAGCACTCATAGAATGCCTCTTGTCCAATCAAAGTAGGCCTACTTGGTTGGAACTAACTGTTGTTTACACATTTATATTCAAATTATAAACAAACAACAAGAAAATTGCATTTCCATAGCTATTGTGGTCTCAAACTAGCACAACTACATATGTGTCCTACACATACATACAAAATTTCAAGTAAATTGGAGTCATGATTCCTAAGAAGATATTTGTACGCCTTTCAAAATGTTCACCGTACATGCCGGACTGTATGGGACACCAATGGCTATTGTTATGGCAGTAGATCCAATATCTGTGACATTCTTTGAAGCACTCGGGGAAAGTAATGGACGCATGCAAAACTTAAAAGTTTACATTTCTTTATCTTCATAAATGTTCAAGTAACCCTGTCTTTAAATAAATGATTCGTATTTCACAATTAAGTTAGCACGGTCAGATAACTGTGAACCTCCGTGCCTCTCTGTTCCTTCCAACTAAGTGTGTTCTCTTCACATGGTCAAAACAACGTGTCAAAATAAGTCTCTACTTTACAGAGATATTCATTATAATAACAAGGTGATACAAAATAATATTATTCCAGAAATGATACACATCTTGTTTATGGCTCTAACAGCTATTCTTTTTCCCATGAGATATAAGGCATGTAGACCAAGTTTCAGACATTTTAGATTCATGGGGTGGAAATTCCATCACTTTGAAAATGAACAATTGGGGCTTGGCCTGTGAGGAATGGTGGGCCATTTGTGGTGTTCTTCTGGCCTATACTATAAATGTTTCAGGATTTTGAGAACTTTTTACCATTGCATACAAAATCGGAAACTGCAATAACACCAAGATCCACAAGGGCCAAGGAGTGAGGGCGGGGGCTTTGTCAGCCCACCCTTTTCAGAAAGCTTTGGATGTGTGTGCGTCTCCCATATTTGGTGTGGGGTTATTCACTGGCCTGTAGTATAAATGTGCCAAATTAGAACACATATGACCAGGGACTTTTTGAGATATTGGTGCGCAAGGAGAAGATAAAGAATAAGAATACCATCAAAAATAATAGGAAAACTAACAAAAAACAATAGGCTGCCTCCTACCAGAGGAACCCTAATAATAGGAATACTAACAATCAGACGCACCGCCAGGAATTTCGGGCCCCATGGCAACAATTCAAAGTGCCCCCCCCCCCCCCCCCCGCAGGTGGCGCAAATCGGACATATGACGTGTCGCAGTTGGCGCCCTCTGCTGGTAGTGCGGGAGGGTTAATTAACACTACAGAACATTGACCCAATGATTTGAATATTAATATTGAATATTACAGCTGAGGTAAGCTACTCACTGTTTCCAACTGTCCAGCATCCAGTACAGACAGTATATATTTAAAAAAACTTTTATTTCATAATGACCATTATGTGAGAAAATAATTAGTTTGAGTTTCTGTCATTAATAAATATTTATTATGGTAAAAAGAGCAAGAGAGACAGAGAAATCCCCATAGACTCCCTTGAATGACGCCAACTGGCATGTTGTTAACACAATGTTGCTCACCTTCTTCACTGGGACAGGGAGGAGGGGTGCTGTTATGGGGAGATTGGGGTGCTGCTGACTCATCTGTTGTTAAGTCTGTTAAAAGGGGCAGGGAGTCGGGACAATTATTTAATCTGAATATCTTGCTAAATGTTTCCCTGCACTGATTAAATGTTAATGAAATGTAGGCTAACACTGTACCCAGCTAACAAAATGACGTCCCCAGGACGTCCCTTGTTAGCTGGGTAGCTAGATAGCTTATATGGACATTAAACCAACAGGTTAATACCACTCACAGATTGGCTACCCACCTTTCTTGTTAAAAAACTGGGTCACTGATTGAAACCCTCTCTATTGTCTATCCTCTCTTTTTTCTCTGATCTTTTCCGAAACCCTGATTTGTGTTTACGACCCGACATTCTAGCGACTAGCGCATCTACTGACTGCAACTAAACACCGTCACCGATAAGTGCGCTAAGGCAGGATCAAACCATTTCATGCAGATACAGGGGTATGGTCGGTCAATATGGATGTTTACTTTTTGGTCAATAGGGATATTTAACCTTTATTGCCAAACACAAGTAAAAACAAAGATCATTCATTGTATTATTATATGTTAAATGTATTATATACTCGATGATGGTTTCTATAATATAATTTTATATAACTTTTTGCCTATTTTTGGGGGTTAGGGTTAGTCAGGGGCCCTTAGAATCGTCCTAACTTTTCCCCCCTATACGGCGCCCCTGCTAGCAATAACAATAAGGTCCTCCTATTGGAGAACCCCTAATAATAATAATACCATCAAAAACAATAGATTTCCTCCTATCGGAGGAACCCTAATAAGAAAAGGTAAAAACAAAATAGGTTGCTTTGCTGCTTGTCCCCCAATGAAGCCCTTAGTCTGGAACACCTGCACCACATGACCCTTCCCCAGTTCACCACCAGAGGTCCCTCTTCCCTGAACTCTAGCCACACCTTATATAGTTTATTAAAGGACTTTACACACCCGTTTTGAGTTCCAATCATCCCATGTTAACAAATCACTTCTTACCACCTCGTGAAGTCTTGCTTTGCCCTCCTGTGTATACCCTGTCCTTTCTCCCTGTGTTCCAGTTTCTGACACTGTTTCTGTTTACCCCAACCATTGTCTTACCCTTAAACTCACATTTGCACGTGTCTGATACCATCTCCATCCCTGACTCCATCTCCTGTCCCTAACCCCACTCTTCTGGCCCCTATAGACCTGTTGTACGTAGACTGACCCTCACCTGTTTCTGACCACAATTCTGGATTACCCCTTTGTACTGCCTTCTCATAAAATGTTCTGCATCTGGATCTGTGCCCAGGCACCAGACTGCAGATGGGTGGAAAAACATGCATCATTACCTGCTCCCAAGCTCACTAGATGGGAAGCAGAAGCTGGAGGGATACAGCACACTGGCAAGTAAGAAATACACAACTTCTGTGAAATCAACTTGCGGTCTAAAGCTTCATTGATAAAAACATGGTCTATAGGGACCAACCAACTGCATAGCCATTCTGCCATCTCCCCAGCCACACAATTGTACTCTCCTGGCCTTGTCTTCTACTGTGCAGTGCCTTCTGCAAACTCAGACTGTTGTACAGGTAACAATCCTGTCTTTTCCGAAAAGTCCCGAACACATCAAGCGCAGTATGTCCCAATACTCAGCCGGGTGTTCCCATCATGCATTCCTCATTCAGTCCACTGTGACAGGACGGCATTGTCCTCAGGTTATTTTCAGAGTGAGATCGACAACTCAACCACACCAGCTTGAAAATACTGTTTACTTCTCACACTTGTCCACTTCCCTAATGTACTGTAGATTTAAGGGCTGAGAATTGTTGTAAGAAATGACTTTCATAGACAGTCTGGAATAGCAGTTTATTGGAATATATCGCCTATTAGTACATTCTAATGTCATTTGATTGTATGTATTTTACAATATGTGCAGGTTTACAACAACCACTCCAAATGTATTCAGAGAAATCGCAAAAAAGATGTGTTAAGGCTCATGTTTAGCTAGCAGTTTAACCTTTCAAATAAAAATAAATTCTACTTAGCACAAAAAGTTATTGTGTTTTGGTAGTTATTGATGTGGAGCTACTTTATATTTTCATGTGAAGTTCACCAAAATGGTTATTCTACAACTTTATTAATTTTGGACAATCACAGTAATGGCACCTGCCCGTTGACCATTGACTGGTACGTACAGTACCTATCCAGGATTAGATAGGTGTTAGAAAATAAACAGGATCCTTCATTACAATAGCACATCAGTTCAAAGAATGGGATGTTGATTTGGAATTGGGTAAATGCATGGTTTTAGTGCACTGATTGACCCTGTATCTATCAATCTCCCTCATCCACCCCCTTATCACCTTAACTAGGGAGTCAGATGGCTGAGCGGTTAAGGAGTTGGGCTATTAATCAGAAGGTTGCCGGTTTGATTCCTGGTCGAGCTAAATTACATTGTGTCCTTGAGCAAGGCACTTTACCCTACTTGCTTCGGGGGGAATGTCCCTGTACTTACTGTAAGTCGCTCTGTATAAGAGTGTCTGCTAAATGAAATGTAAATGTAACCACCATTTTCTGTTCCCTGGTGAGTTCATAGTTTGCCTTCCTGAAAAGGTATTTCTCATTGTTATGTCTGCAGGATGCAGATCCAGGTCAGTCCAAGTACTTCTCAGCACACATGATTTGACAGTACATAAGTAGGGAAAAGACCAAGGCCAGGATCTACAGAGCAGAAAAAGGGTTTCACATGGGTGTCAGTCTGGAGAGTCTCCTGAGTGGGTTTGAAATGTAAAGTTTGAAAAAGTCACAGCTAACTATGCACTGGTCCTATCCTGCCCCTTAGATGGTACTCCCACTGTCACCCTTTGTGCATTTATGACATTATTTATAAACACACTTTAATTGGTTTTACAACACATAAAATACTTACATTTTAACAACTGTGCTGCTGTTACTGTAATCAAGTAAGAGCAGAAAATCTATTGATAGAATTTTATAAAATTCTTTACATGTCAAGTACACTAAGAATCTCAAATCAGTCATGATACCCCTGTCTAGGTTAATTAAACTAAAAACCTAATCTTCTGATATGCTAACAATTTATGACAAGGTATATTCTCCCAGATATCTATTACTGTATGGAATTTGTGAGATTACCTGAATGATGCTGATGCAAACTCCAAACATTAGAACGGAGGGGATGTTGTCCAAGAGCCACTGTCTGGCCTTCTGATAACACGGCTAAGAGGAGGGGACATAACATCTTAGAGTTGGAATCAGGGAAAGATTAGGAAATTCAATTGGAGGTGGGAAAGACACAAACAAAGACAAATGGAGAAAGGGATCTTATATTTGGCGAAAGACTAAAATGCAGAATATGGGTCAGAACAGTGAGTATGAGGAACAGAGACGAGGAAGGAAAGCATATGGAAATGTGTAGAGAGGATGGGGAAAATAGAAAAATTGTGTTAAGAGGACAGAATAAGGTGTCGCAATCAATTAAATTATATTTGTATAGAGATAGGGTGGTAACGGGAGAGGGTGAAATTTTGTTGTTGAAAGACCATGGTCAAAAAAACTGCATCGTCCCAAGAGGGTCATTTTACAAATCATTTTAAATGTGAACACGAACACACACATTTGGACAAAATCTGGACTTTTAAGACACATCTGGAAGTCAGGAAAGCATCTTAAAGGATAAATAGCGTAATCTTGACCTCAACCAACATATTGCTCCTCCGTTTTTAAGGGACTGACCTCACTCCATCCGTCATCACATTGCTCTGTCCTAACGGAGCAACAAGATGAAGGGAGGGTTCCGTTTGTCACCAAGTACCAATCTGTCTTGTTTGTCACGCCACAGCACTTGAACTGCAAGAAAAACATTAAGATAATAAGATTATTAAGCATACTTCTCATACCCAAATGTCATAAACAAACCATTTTAATTACATATTGAATATGAAGGAATTTATTCGTTGTCAAGCAATGCAAGTGATTTAATGCTCATAGAATCTGCATTTATCAGACAAACAGGACCAGCACCACATTCAGTCCAGTTGATCCTCACCATTTTTTGAACATTGTCCCATGACTTCCTCAGTCCTTCATCAAACATTCCCTTCTTTAACTCATCCTGGGCATGGGTGTCTAGCTAAAAAGTGGTTAAATGTAACAACAATCAAGGACAGAACATGTTTGCAATGGTATTGTATTTCAATACATACACAGGGAAATTGTGAGGGTGTGCTTGCGGCTGCCCCAGTTGCCCATAATCTCTTGCTGTTTACTAATATCAACAATTCAGTGTTTTTACTTCGGTTTTAGAAGAAAGGAAATTGATTAAGCTTGTCAAAACTAGTCCCTTTTAATTGTTATGTGGTTACTAGGATTATAATTTCTGGAGAGCAAGCAATATCCTCATATTAGTTGACTTGCATTTGAAATTAGACTTGTTATGAAAATGACACAAAACATTTCTTCCAATTGATAGATGACCCATATATACAATGTACTAATCCATAGCGACAGAAAGCTAGCCCATAGTAACCAAAATTTTGAGGGAAAGTTATTTTAAGAACATGTTTTCCGTACTTGCAAAACAAAAACAACCATTTCAATAGGTAATTCGTCAAAATAAAATTCCAGCAAACTAGTTATGCCAACTAGTTTTCCATGGTAGGATTTCAGCTACCAAGACAATATAAAGTGGATATTTTATTTATTTCATTATCATTAGCCTTGTATTAATCACAGGATTAAGTGTTCCCCGCAAAGTATATCAGATTTACACATACAAATACCAAGAATTTAAAGAAGCTCACTTTTGAATCCTGTCAGGACAAGTTTAAAGTTCAGTTTTATTTGTAACAACTACAGGTACATTGAAATTATTTTGTTCTGCTTTTCTTGACAATCTTGCCCGGGGCGCCAAATGTGCTAGGACCACCACTGCCAATGGAACAAAGGACTCTCAGCCAATTACAGACTTCTTAAAATGGGAAAGCCCCAGTGCCACATTTGGGATGGTATTCACTCAAGGATTGGCCCTAATTTGAGTGACAGATTGTTTCACCAATTGAAAAACTAATCTGGGACTAGTAAGGGAGTGCCAAAAATGTACTGACGTCGTTTGGCTTCATAGACGTATATACAGTAGACACAGCGAATCTGCTCTTTAAAGATGGTGTCCCCATTCATTTCTAAGGAAAGTGCTCAGTGGCGCTGTAAGGCAAGTGAGAGCGCGAAATGGACCGCGCCATCTTTCCAGATCCGGCTCGTCTGGTCTTGGCAAAACAGTGGCTCGTCTTGTTCCGAATCAGAGACTCGTGCACGCTTGCAACTAGCTGTACACGTCATACTTTGCGACAACCAGTCACAAGCCTATGAGCTAAGGCATTGCAGTAGAGTTAAGAAACTGGCAAGAAGCAGATACATCATGTGACCTTTACGAAAATCAATGCTATTAGTACTGTATAGTATTCCTTTCACTTGGTTTTTAGAAATGTAGGCCTATTCTAGATTAAACATACGTTCCACATACGACTCAGACTCACCAAATATACATTGTTCTTTTTGCTTTGTGTTTTTAGTATGACTGCTTAAGTATTGTGTTAAACTGCAAACTTGAATATCTGGCTCCGTCGTTGTTCTGGCTCGACAAAGCAAGCTAAGTTAAATAGGCCTATATATATGTTACTATTATGATGATGATGACTGTTGCTTTACTATTACTAGCTTACTGTTATTGTTAATGCCATCATTCATCATCCCTGCTCTCCTCTCTCTGTCCCCCCCCACACACATCCCTTGTGGTGTGGGGGGTTTGAGTTGTCAGCACCTGCCTGGTCGTCGGTCGGCCAACGCTGGACCTGGTCGCGAGTCTCCCGGTCCTGTCCTACATCTATAAAGTTGAACAATGGTTTTGGTGTTTCAAAACCCATCGACACTGTATGACTATGTTTAGCCTGTGTTCTGCTCCTCTCTCACCAACCGTCTCTGGAGGAGGGGATCTCTCTCTGAATTGCTCCTCCCAAGGTTTCTTCCATTTTTTCTCCTGTTGAGAGTTTTTCTGGGAATTTCCTTGTCTTCCTTGAGGGTTTAGGTTGGTTGAGGGGCAGTTCTATGGGCGTATGTGAAGCCCTCTGTGACATGCTTGCGTGTAAAAAGGGCTATACAAATACATTTGATTTGATCATTGTGGTGTTAACTGACATAACGTTGCATAACAATATTGTGGTTATCAGACATGATTTATTCGTCTTCGTCTTTGCTCCAGAAGAACATCTATAAGGACGCCTTAACATGCCACGATATCACTAATTATATTAACCTATAATTACGTTTGTCATGCCATGACCATAATGTTCATTACAAAATTGTTAAATCTGCTTTACAATAACGGAAATAAACTCTATAAACAACCGTCATGTATGTGTGCAACCATTTGTAAAACTGGCTACAGCAACTGTAGATGATCAAGCTCTTTCTCCTTGTGCTCATTCAGCTCCAGGTAAATCGGTGATCGGCTGATATTCCCTTTTGTGCTCGTGCCCTGTGAATATGGAGTAAGCCCGCGAGCACAGTTCCAGGCAACTTTTCTTGACGTAAGCAAATAAATGGGGTGCTAGTTTACCCATTTAGGATTGGTTTCAAATTTAGCAAAGATCTGCAAACATTTTCTATGAAAAATGTAGTAGTATGAGCCAGGTTCGAGAATAGAACAACATTTTTGCAGGGCTGAACGATTTCGTAAAATAAGCTAATTGCGATTATTTGACTAATATTGCAATTGCGATTTAATATGTGATTATTATCATTTATTATTAATAAATATAGATATATACTACTGATCTCCAGTCAGCAACATAACACACAAAGTTCCAAAAAAATAAAAAGTAAGGAAAACATACTGCCTGTACCTCTTTGAAAATAGTTTGGTATATCAAAGCTAAACCTAGGCTAATAACATGTGCGTTGCACTTTCTTAACTAAAGCTAGCTAGCTAACGTTTTGGAAAAAAAACTGTGGGGGCCGTCGGAAATATTTAGAACATCTAAAGGTTAAATCTTAAAAGAAAAGGAAACACTGTCTGAACATTTCTGATCCAGTCAGTAGCCTAACAAAAACAGTATGGCACTGACAGCCATAGTGATCCTACTGTATGTGTATCACCGAGGGGCATCATATCTTTCGTGATGAACGCTGTTACTGCTTGAGTAATTTCGTACATGAATATGGAGTTAGGCTTTGAAACATTTCGATCAGTGATCCTGTCGGGTGTTATTTGGCTTATTTGACACATTGGTGTTTAGCATTTTAGCTATGCATCCACATGGCTTTGTGGTGTTTTTTGGGTAGAATTAGGTTGGTAGTGTTGCCATGAGGTAGCAACGTTAACCAGGCAGGTTTTGCACAATACTTGATACTGCGCAGCACCTTTTTTAAAGGCAAAATTAGCAAAGTGTCTGTAGTGTCAGGTTCTGTCGAGCCTGAGGACATCGTACAGGTCAAGGTAAAGTGTAACATGCAAAGTTGATCCTTTGTCTGCAAACTACTCTCGCTTGTCACGTGACCAAAGTAAAATCGCAGCGTTTGCGATTACAAAATCTTGTTTTGTCACATCGCGATATTATCACAAATGCAATTAATCGTTCAGCCCTAATTGGGGGAGATAGTTTTGGATAGGTTGACTTGAGTTAATAGAATAAAATCGACCGGACGAGAAGGGTACCTAATCGGAAATGCAATACCACCAACATCCACCGGGATCATTGCCTCAAGCCGAGGAGCGAGGGGTGGGGGTCTGTTTGGCTTCCTAAACAGCTGTGGAATTCAGTTTTTCTTACCCATGTCGCATACAGTGTTACAGTGAGCTACACTGGTTTAAAACTACATGTAATAATAATTTCACCAATGAATTGTTTCCGCAGAACGTTTGTCCTCCATAATGTACCATTTTGCTCACCTGGACTGGAGAGAAGCCGGCTGTGTTACGTTTTGCTCCTAGCTCTAGCTTCAGACCTGACCCCCTGACCAGTAAGTAAGTTGTACAGCTGAGCTAACTAGACTACCGCTGTGTGGGGGACAAGGTGTTGATATTACAGCCTGGAAACATAGCTAGCTACATGTTATCAACCTGGCCATTGCCTGTGGTGCCATTTTAATTATTTTAATCTCCCAGAAGTTAACAAGCTCCTAAACTGATGTTCTACTAGGTCAGGGGTCCCCAAACCTTTTTCTGCAAGGGCCAAATAATTTTTCCTTTCTTTAATGTGGGGCCGGATCGGTCTGTCACAGGAAATTACATGGGCCGGAGCAAGGCCGTAGCCATGGAGTCAACATTGGGGGGGATGAAATCGGCTGGGGAGTCTGAGGGTCCCAACCTATATTTCATTGTCTGTCGTAGTGTAGGACATTTATATTTTATTTATATCAATATATTGGGCGGGACATTTTGACCAGATTTGAATATTGGGCCGGAGTGTCTACCAGTATTATTGTGGAGATTTTATTATGATTTGAAATGTATGAATTATGCTAGATTAGTTTATTATTTTGTTATTTACCATACATCAAATCAAATAAAAATGTATTTGTATAGCCCTTTTACACGCAAGCATGTCACAGAGGGCTTCACATACGCCCACAGAACTGCCCCTCAACCGACCTAAACCCTCAAGGAAGACAAGGAAAAACTCCCAGAAAAACTCACTCAAGAAAAATTGTACATCCGTACATATCAAGGGATATATAGCCTATTAAAAAAGCATTATTACTATCGTAATGAAATCTTTTCATATTCATTGCTATTGAAATCAAAACATGCATATTAATCAGTGTAAAATTTTATTATTTTTTATTTTTATATATATATTTAAAAAAAGTATCTGGCATTGTTCAGAGGGTCGGTCCATATGCGTTGGCGGGCCGTAGTTTGGGGACCCCTGTACTAGGTAATCGCGGGCAGGTTGTGACGTTGTAGCGTTAAGTGACGTTTGTGACTGTGGCAAGCTAGTTTGCTCCTGTAACTTCACTTTTTGCAACAAAAACATAAATTATGACAAGCAACGTAATCTATATATTTGTTTATTAACACAGGTGCTTGATTTTGAACATCTTCAGAATCTTAATGTCAGGGTTGTCAAATGTTAGTGGGTGAGCTGTATTTTTGTGAGTGAGCAGAGGAGGCTGTAGATGAAATGGCCAACTCACCTCTTTGCGAAATATGTGCAGGACTAGCGTCAGAGTCACCTCCGTCAGCACCAGGAGCAAGAGGATGACAAAGAACTGAGTAAAGAGTGCAAAAGAAAGGGGAATTAAAGAATATGGGTTGGGAAATACATTTAACTGTATCCAAACTAAACTCTCAGTAATCTGCTATTCATGGGATGTCATCTTTTTTTTATCCACATGCTGACTTCTTACCGTCATCAATAGACAGCGCTGCTCTTTCAGGGCACCAAGGCAACCCAGGAAGCCTGTTACCATAGTGACGCCCCCGGCAACCAGTAATAGATTGGCAGCTGAAAGGGAGGGGAAGGACACTGGCAGGGAGGAGAACTCCGCCTGGGTGAAGGAGAGCCACACCCCTACGCCAAACAGACCACACCCTCCTAGCTGGGAATAGACAGATGGTGTGTTCGACATCGGCTGCGGCTGCATGAAACAACGAGAGTTGCCACTTGCAGTCGGGGAGCAGTTAAAAGTCGGACATTCCTGCTTCTTGTGGTTTGCTGCATTAAGGTCAGTCATGGCCGATCAAGTGCTGTTTGCTTACTTTATCGCTGATGAACTGCATTGTCGCCAATTTCATTGTTTTCGCATTCGAACTTGCACGAACCAGTGCACTGAAATTTGTCATTTTATGTAATCGGCTATGTTAAACTCTCTCTCCAATCTGCAGATCGATAATAGGCCTACAACCAGCACTCAACTAAACTTAGTCTTTCCATTAGTGAAGAGGCGGACTAAAACACTTTCTTCAACAACTTAGGCTATTGCAGTCTGTCAATAAAGACAAATATTCTATTCAATTGTACTGTTTGGTCCGGATTTGAGCATTGGCGAAACTGAAGGTTTCAGAATAAATACAAAACACACGTCAAAGTTGTCGTGTGTGAGTCTGGCCAATCATGAAATAGCTGTGTTGTCATTAGACAAGTGCAGTTGCTCTCGAGAAAATGTGCTCGGTTACACAGCCGGCAGTTCTTGAGTTGATCTCACGGTACTTTGATGGACAGAAAGTCTAACCAGCATTCAGTGTTTCAAGTCAGCCAGCTGCAGACGGCTGTCGGCGCTGCATGAAGTTGAACACACCTACTGATATTTATTTACTCATAGAAAATATCTGCAGAAGTAGCAACAATATCAGAAAATAGTTGCTGTTCAATGACAATGGCTCAATGACAGTACTTGTTATCTGATATATTCTACTCTGAGCTAAAATCTGAGTGCATAATCAAGTACTACTTCACCTGCATTACTTTACATATTTGGCAAAAGTCAACCTTAAACTGATTTCCATTCTTATTCGCTGGTTTCCTATACTTTTCAACAAGCAGATATCCAGTTATTGGAGTCTTGTTTCATGAGTCAGGATGTCAGGGACAAGATTGTAGACCTACACAAGGCTGGAATGGGCTACAAGACCATCGCCAAGCAGCTTGGTGAGAAGGTGACAACAGTTGGTGCGATTATTTGCAAATGGAAGAAACACAAAAGTTGATTCCACAAATTCCTAATTTTAGACAAGTATGCATTTGTGCTGCTGGTGGGGCGCACAAAGCCGATGTGTTTAATGAGACGGTTGCCCTTGTCAATATTGGTAGCTAATGTGAAACGTCACTATCATGGCCGTGGGAACTAGGAGTGCTGTAGCACCCCTTGACAGCACGAGAATTTCCAATGATATGACTTGAAAATTCACCACCGCGGCACAGCCCAGCCCCGCAGTAGCGGACTGGCCATTGGGAGCACCAGGAGAAGAATAACAATAGAAAACCAGGCTAAGAAACGTAAGGTTGGGGCATAAAAATTAAGAGACAAAAAGACATCACCTTCACTAGACAAGGTTTTACCAATTGAAAAACGGCTATGTTCATTTTACATAAAGCTCAAAAAACTATTTTGTGCTCAAATAAAGGCAAAATTATCTTGCGTGCTACGCGCGCTCGCATTAAGTATCCTAGCGTTCTCACGAACTAGCATCACATCAAACAGAATGTGCATGACCTATTTTTACTCCCAGTCCATCCCTACCGCCCCGCAACATTAAGATTATATTAAATTAAAAAGAAATCTGGATTTTGTTGTTGTTAATCTGTCTCTCATTGTTCAAATAAACCTACCATAAAAATTATAGACCGATCATTTCTTTGTCAGTGGGCAAACGTACAAAATCAGTAGGGGATCCAAAAATTCCCTCCCTGTATGTTCATGCAGTCCTGGTTTTTCAAAGCCTCCCAAAATGAACAAATACAATACGGTTATAGGTGCTGTACTGTACAGGCATCAACATACCCTGAATTAAAAACAGGACTGCAGCATATAGTATAGTAGACACTGACCCAGAAGATGAGGTTGAAGACAAACATGAGATATTTGACACAGCACAGCCACCTTTGTGAGGCTGACATCCTGAAGAGAGAAAGAGAGAGACACAGAATAATTGACAGATTTCATTAGCTACATATTTTCCCTTGAGAGATTGAGAGAGTGACTGACCAAAAGACAGGATTTCAGTATTTCATTTTAACAGTGGGTGTATTTGTATACTAATTGACATACATTACTGTCCTTCGAGCTAAAATGTATGGCATGTACTTTATTTGTGGTTACGTGTGGGTGAGTGTGGTCATATTAATTGACTTGCAGGGGTATCTTCATCGGCTTGATGTGGTGTGTATGGTATGGGGGAGGGATTGTAGTGCTGTTGATGTTTTCCGTGCATTTTTTTTAGGCTTATGTTAAGCCTCTACTTTGGGGGTCCTGTGTGTGCTTGGTCATACATGAGAGCATATATGGATACAATGTGTGCACATATTTGTATTTCTTAATCTTTGTATTTCTTATAGCTGATGTCATCCAGGGTAATGTTCTGCATGGTATCGCTCTGTCCTTTCCTGCTGATAAGACTCTTACTCAGAGTGGTTAAATTAAATGACCTGTTCCTCCCACAGGAAGTGACGCCGGACAGGAAGGAAAGAACCTCCCTTTTTCTTTTTGTAACTCTTATAACTGATCATTTGGGGCAGTTAACTATGATTGAAGACTGAGGGATTATGACTCGTTACAAAGCTTAAGACATAGCTCAATTCTTTCTTTCTTTGCAATGCCAGTGGGAAACACTGGGTGAAACATTAGAATTTCTCAGCAGCCTTATTGAAATTGAGCCTGAATTATTGGGGAGAAAATTACATTTAAAACACATCACAGAAAGCTGTTAAAGACCTGCTGTACAGAAGTTAAAATCTCCACTTGGTTGGAAGTACTGAATAAACTTCTAACAATGAAAAGATAATTATATCACAATAAGAAAATTGTGCTTCCTTATTTATTTTTACAAGAAGTGAAATGCATGCATATACAAGTACCTGAGGGAATCGATTCCAAAGACTTAACTGATGAGTGAGAGTGAGAAAGGTCTTCTGTTTTGTTCTTGTTCTCTTTCTTTGGTTGGTCCCTGGAGTTTTGATTATTTATAATTTTCTCCCTTTAGAACCCTAAATCACTTCACAAAGAAATAACGCCCACAGTTGACAATTTGAGGTATTCCACAGCCTTTCTCCTTGCTTTTCTCGACTTATGTCTGTGTTGTTCTTAACCTGTAGAAGAACAGAATTGTATTTTCTTTCTCTGTTTTCTCTTTCTCTGTGTTTGTCTCCCTCTTTTCTTTACTAACAACAGAACATTTCCCCCTCTTTCTCCCTCTTCCTATATCTCTCTTGCTGTCTCTTTCTTTCTTTCTCCCTCCCTTGCTTACTTCTCAACAACTTCCAGATGTGTCTGTTGCTACCCCACCTCCCTTTTGGTCTGTTTTTCTGTGGTTACTCCCCCCTCCTCGTTGAACCAATTCTTTCAACTCATTATTTTAGTGGTTCCTCCTCCAAAGCTTCTGGCCTTAAAGCCATCCGTCTTTCTCTGTATTATTGTCAAATTTCCCCTTTATATCTCTTTTTCACAATAAATGTTCTATAACTGTGAGATTTTTGTGTTCTGCACAGTATAGATTTTCCCTGTTTCTATATTGTGACATAGCCCCACCCTATAACACACAAACTTCCTTCCTTTCCTGACCAAATGGTTGAAGAGGGGTGGGAGGTTGGTTGTTGGTCGGGTGACATGGAACATTTGTGTTATATAACCATTCAGTTTTTGCCAGAGTACATATAGCTTACATAGCTTCTTTACAAATGTGTAAGGTTACTGACTTTTTAAAGAATGTGATAAAATAAAGTGTTTCCAGAGCTTTGAGTGCTGCGGATTTGGTTCTGAATGACTTTGCAAAACATGCAAACAAACTAATGTGTTAAAGGACTCAATTTAACACTGACAGACAATAAAAAATGTACTATGGTATTTAAACCAACCTTAGACAAGTGTGGCACGAATAACAATCAATGCATTTTTTAGTATACACTACTTGGACTTCGATGTCACTGAAAAGTTTCCTTTGCTGTTAATCAGATGTTTTTAAACGTGCCTCATGACACAGATGGTGAAAGGACACAACATATTGTCCGTTTGTTATGACTTACAAAAACATCTGGATTCCTCAGAGTATTCGGGTCTTTAAATGAAAAGTTAAATATGTAAAATTGTCAAACATTACATTCCTGTGGGTGAAATTATGACAAAAAAGTGCATTCACATTTTCTTTCTTGTCTTTAGCAGCGTAAGAGTATGTACTGTTTAGCTATGCACCCAAACATTTTTTTATTTTGACTATGATGTAGACAAAGGAGTGAGCCATATTACAAAGCTTAAATAAATAGTAGATCAGGGTCAATTGGGATCATGTTAAAGAATTTAATAATAGTAATTGTCAAGAACATATAAGAATATTATGTTCAAAGCATTCAAGAAATTTCATTTTCTGTGGTTACTCCCCCCAAAAAGGTATTTTGAAAAAGTTAGTATCAGGCAACTATTTCGTGACTTTTAATATCCCATCATCTTCCGCTTATCCGGGGGTCGGGTCGCGGGGGCAGCAACCTAAGCAGGGAGGCCCAGACTTCCCTCTCCCCGGCCACTTCCACTAGCTCTTCCTGGGGGACCCCGAGGCGTTCCCAGGCCAGCCAAGATGCATAGTCCCTCCAGCGTGTCCTGGGTCTTCCCTGGGGCCTCTTCCCAGTGGGACGTGCCCAGAACACCTCACCAGGGAGGCGTCCAGGATGCATCCTTATCAGATGCCCGAGCCACCTCAACTGGCCCCTCTCGACGTGGAGGAGCAGCGGTTCTACTCTGAGCCCCTCCCGGATGACCGAGCTTCTCACCCTATCTCTAAGGGAGAGCCCGGGCACCCTGCGGAGAAAACTCATTTCGGCCGCTTGTATTCGCGATCTCGTTCTTTCGGTCACTACCCACAGTTCGTGACCATAGGTGAGGGTAGGAACGTAGATCGACTGGAAAATAGAGAGCTTCGCCTTTCGACTCAGCTCCTTCTTCACCACGACGGACCGATGCAGAGCCCGCATCACTGCGGACGCCGCACCGATCCGCCTGTCGATCTCACGCTCCATCCTTCCCTCTCTCGTGAACAAGACCCCGAGATACTTGAACTCCTCCGCTTGGGACAAGATCTCCTCCCCGACCCGGAGATTGCACTCCACCCTTTTCCGGTCGATAACCATGGCCTCATATTTGGAGGTGCTGATTCCCATCCCAGCCGCTTCGCATTCGGTTGCGAACGGGCTCTTGGCCCGATGAAGCCAACAGGACCACATCAACTGCAAAAAGCAGCGACCCGATCCTGAGGTCACTGAACCGGACCCCCTCAACGCCCTGGCTGCGCCTAGAAATTCTGTCCATATAAGTTATGAACAAAATCGGTGACAAAGGGCAGCCCTGGCGGAGTCCAACCCTCACCGGGAACAAGTTCGACTTACTACCGGCAATGCGGACCAAACTCTGGCACCGGTCGTACAGGGACCGAACAGCCCCGATCAGGGAGTCCGGTACCCCATACTCCCGGAGCACCCCCCACATGAGCCCCCGAGGGACACGGTCGAACGCCTTTTCCAAATCCACAAAACATGTGTAGACTGGTTGGGCGAACTCCCACGCACCCTCCAGAACCCTGCCGAGGGTATAGAGCTGGTCCACAGTTCCACGGCCAGGACGAAAACCACATTGCTCCTCCTGAATCCGAGGTTCGACAATCTGACGGACCCTCCTCTCCAGAACCCCTGAATAGACTTTCCCAGGGAGGCTGAGGAGTGTGATCCCCCTAAAGTTGGAGCACACCCTCCGGTCCCCCTTTTTAAAGAGGGGAACCACCACCCCGGTCTGCCAGTCCAGAGGCACTGTCCCCGATGTCCACGCGATGTTGCAGAGTCGTGTCAACCAAGACAGCCCTACAACATCCAGAGCCTTAAGGAACTCCGGGCGGACCTCATCCACCCCAGGGGCCCTGCCACCGCGGAGCTTTTCAACCACCTCGGCAACCTCAGCCCCAGAGATAGAAGGGCCCCCCCCAATGTCCCCAGACTCTGCCTCCACGTCGGAACGCGTGTTGGTGGGATTAAGGAGGTCTTCAAAGTATTCCTTCCACCGATCCAGGACGTCCCCCATCGAGGTCAGCAGCGCACCATCCCCACCATATACAGCGTTGACAGTGCACTGCTTTCCCCTCCTGAGTCGCCGGATGGTGGTCCAGAAACTTTTCGAAGCCGTTCGGAAGTCATTCTCCATGGCCTCGCCGAACTCCTCCCACGCTCAGGTTTTTGCCTCCGCGACCGCCAAAGCCGCATTACGCTTGGCCTGCCGGTACACATCAGCTGCCTCTGGAGTCCTACCAGCCAACAAAATCCGATAGGCCTCCTTCTTCAGATTGACGGCTTCCCTCACCTCCGGCGGACTTTTAATATACACCTCGAAAAAAAATACAGAGATCCAGGCCTCTGTGTCCTCAAGGTAAATACAGCCATGATAACAATGGACACGTCCTGGCATTCGAACAGCATTATGACATCAGACCAGAACATTTTTGGCTGCCGGACCGTTTTTGGCATGACAGCACTGTTATATGAGGTGGGTAGGGGGGATGTTCCTTGTAGGATGGGTATATAATTATATATAACCTCCGGCGATGGGTGGGAAGAACCCAGGGACATGGGTAACATAGATTTTAAGTCACGTACAAGAGGCTGGAAAGTATTCCTAGTGACACTTCGAGTGTAGTGGGTTTATATTGGTCCAACAACCAAAACTATGCCCCTAGATCTAAAGGAAAAGGTGTAAGCTGGACACCCCCCCCCCCCCCCCCCCCCCCCGATAAACCCATGAGCCCCCCTGAAAGCCTCAAAAGCAAAATTTGAAGGAGGTCTAAAAAAAAATCTAAATAAATAAATATGGTCACTAAAATGTTTTTAAGCTCACCATGTCCAGTATTCAGAAATCAAAACATTTATTCACCATTTTTTGGGCCAAGCGGAGCCAGCCAGTCCTGTGCACCAAACAGAAACGTTGAGAAGTCAATGGCTAGCAAGCGAAAGCTAACCAGAGTGTATCATTCACACACTTTGGGTTCACATCCAAAAAGGTGCCACTCAGAGATGGAGAGGCACCGAATGACAATGCTGTTGCAGCTAGCACAGTGGGCCACTACCAGAACAGAGGATCCTCTCCCACCCAGTGAGTCCCCAGAAGAAACGAGGCCGAGTGCTCCGAAGACTCAGCAGGTGCTGAGGTAACGTTAGCTGCCACTGCTGCTAGCACAAGTGACTTGCCGGCTGGTTGGTCAACGAAGCAGGTGGGCGCATGGAAAGACCGCCCTGTCTCCGATAGGCTATACCTGGCATTTATTCAGTTAATTGCTCTTGTAAGGGCGCCAGATTGGTGCCAATCATTAGGTGTGTTCGACTTCATGCAGCACCGGCGACGCCGACAGCCGGCTGCCTTGAAGTTGAGAATGCCATTGGCTGCTTCAAGTCAGCCGGGTTGCTGGTGGCTGCGGGCGATGTCCGCGCTGCATGAAGTCGAATGCACCTATTGTCATGTCTGCATTGTAATACACAACTTTGCCTCCTTGTTGCAACGTGCATTCAAACAACTTTAGCCAATGCAACCTCTTATGTCAGTGTTGCTTTACGAATACTAGCCTATTATATACAATAATAGTAGAATACTAGAATAATAGCATATCGGATTATCAAAAATGGTTAAGTGTGTGCGTGTGTGTGTTGTCATGTAGGCTATAGACTGATTGTCTTGGCTTGCATCCATAAAATAGTTACTGTAATGTTATACCTACGGCCAGTAGCAGACTGACCATCGGTAGCGCCATGTTTATTTTACATACAGCTCCAAAAACAATTTTGGTCTGGAGAACGATTTGGTGTGAACTTGAAATGCAGCGTTTCTGCAAATGTTGTTGTGTTTTGTGCTAATGCTGCGGTGTTCTCGGCTAATGCTGCGGTGTTCTCGGCTAATGCTGTTGTGTACTCGGCTAATGCTGTTGTGTTCTCGGCTGATGGTGGTGGTGTGAACCAATGCTGTTGTGTTGTAAGTAGTAGATTGTTTTTTGAAATGTAGCGTTTTTATAAATGTTTCGTTTTTGTTAATGTCGTTGTGTTTTCAACTTTTGTTTGCTTCGCTAATGTTGCTGTGGTGTGCACCCGTGGGCCACCGTAGAACTCCCTACTAGCATCACATCAAACCCAGAATGTGCATGCATTTAGCAGGGCACTTTGGTGGCGTATATGGGGCCTGTTCTGGTGGGCCTGGATCAAAAATGTAAATACATTCATAAAGAATAACAATGAATGTACAATAAAACCTTCATTTTAAATATAAAAACGAAGCATTGTTTTGTATGATGTTTTATAGACAAACTGGTTTGTTAAACTGCAGTGGTTATGCAGAATGCTGCTCCTCCATTCAACCCTTCTCTCCCACTCTTTCCATCCTCAGCTACTTTCTCTGTACCTCCCACCTTCATGTCTTCACCATTGTTCTGTTCTTTCTCATTTTGAGAGTTAGTTTTGGAGGGCAAGAGAGTAGCCTCCTCTTTCTGAGTAGCCCCTGTCTCCCTCTTCACATCTTCGTCGATGTACAACAGTGGTGCCTCGTCCTCCCATCGTTGGGCCTCTACTGACCCAGGTCCTCCTATCCCACCATCAGGCCCTCCCCTCCCTCCGTCAGTCTCATTAGCGATAAACGTGCTGAGAACCACCTCTGTCCCATTGGTCTCCCTGTGATTGTCCTCCAGCTTTCCTCCCTCCTCCACACCATCGCATTCCTCTCCTTCTCCGTTCCCCAGGTTCACTGGTCCTGCCCATGCATCCTCCTCTGCCATTTTCTTGCACTTGGACCTATGCCCATTCTGTAGGTTGGAGCCAAAGTGCTTGGTCCGTTTACGTCTTTTCAAGTTAACGAACAGGCAGAGACACATAACTCCAGCCACAACTATCACCAACCAGAGTGGTGACAATAATTGACCATAATAAGCTTGGTTTTAAGGGATCTTCAATTAGGACTGAATCCAGCGATGATCTAGAGGTGTCTGTGGTGCTGGGCTTAGAGAACCAGCCTGTAAGCATACGCATCCCAATGGGGGTAGTTGATTCTGTTAACAGTGTAGGGGAGCCCTCTGCGTAAGGAGTGGTGGTTTGAGAAGACCATGCAGTGAGGTAATTAGTCAACGGCTTCTGATAAGTGGTTGGGAGTAGGGAAACCACAGTCAAAATGTCTTGGAGCGTAGTGGGTTCAAGTGGAGTGGTTGTGTCCAATGCAGGGCCCTCTGTTGCAATGTGGGTAGCTTCCGTTGTAATTTTCACTGAAAAAGTTGTGGACACTTTAGAGACTGGCACCAAAATAGTGGTGCTTTTAGCATCAATTGAGCTCACTGGGATAAACACATGGGTGGTGGTTGCTTCCCAATTAGTTTCGTACATTTTCTCAGTTGGCACTGTGGTGGTCTTCTCAGGAGTAGGTGCTGCTGTGGTTGATATTGTAGATGCAGGTGATGTCACCACAGGGGGTTCAGTAAGTACTGTTGCTGAGGTAACATCTGATGGTGTAAATGTTGTCCTGTTGTCAAACATCAATGTGATCTTGACCGAAGAGTCTACAGTTATGGGAGCTGTCATGGTGGCACCCACAACTGTGGTGCTTTCAATGTCTTGGGCATGGAGACCAGGTAAAATTAGGAAAAGAATGAACCATTGTGCCATAATGTACAAGGATAGTAAGGGTTCACAAAAGGTCAGAGAGCATAAAGTTCCTTCGAAGTTATGATTTTTTCTTTCGTATTCTCTGTAATACAAAACTCTCCCTCTCTTCCACTTGGAAGTATGAGAGTGGTATTGTTGGTGAAAATATGTTTTCACTGTGCCTGAACACAAGGGAACGTCAGTGTAAATCCCTTATCTTCTTCTCAGCTCAGTTTCATTCAAGTTATGATGTATTTGTGAGCAGATTCTTTAGGCCAGAAAACTGCAACCCTTCGCTTCCTCTTTCCCCACCCTTGTTCTTTTCTCATCCCACACTGTGCCGAGCAAGTTATTGCAGTATAAGTTGTTCAAACAGGAATATGACTGAAAGAGAACAGGATGAAGAGGAGAGGGAGACATGAAAGGTTAATCAATGAAAACGATTCCTCACCTTTGTCACTGGCTGGCCTCTTTAAAGGTCACATGACATGCTGTTTTGGATGCTTTTATATAGGCCTTAGTGGTCCCCTAATACTGTATCTGAAGTCTCTTTCCCGAAATTAAGCCTTGGTGCATAATTACAGCCACTACAAGCAGTCCCACAATGAGCTTTCCTCAAGACGCGCTGTTTCTGTGTCTGTAGCTTTAAATGCTAATGAGGAGGAGAGGGGCGGCACCATGCGCTAATGTTTACAATGGATGTATCGTAGCCCCTTTGCTGTAAGATGCCTCGAATTTGCCCATTCTCATCTGATCACCCTGGTTTGCAGAGGTGCACACTCATAGTCATTTCAATGACGGGAAAGGCAGATATCGCGCGCGCCATAACACCAAAAGCAGAACGGTTATCCAAATAACAAAGAAGTGTACAACACTCGCGTTACAGCATGTGTATTCACACACATACTTGATGCTATCTACCTTTACATTAGCGACACTAACTCAGCTGTTAGCTGCAGAGCTAATGTTACAGCCACATTGTAAGGGTAGCAAGCTAGGTAACCATATACGGTAAAGCAACAAAATGATATAGCGTTGGTTAACTACTTGTCCGAGGTTTGTAGCTGGACCAAGGAGAGTTAGTACTGATCCAGAATTTAATTTCAGCAAGGCCAGCTTTGTATTGTCCCGAGTTGTGGAAACAGTTGTCGCTGAAATGTTTGGCGCAGACATGCAAAACTTTGGGAAGTTGTGTCGGCGCATTTCCAGCGAAAATAAAATTAAGATACAGGCTCGGATGAATTTTTTTTTTTTCATTTGTACATCCAAGCACTGAGCAACTGTTATGCTTCGTTCGATTGCTCGCCATGATGTCTCTCCAGGAAAAACCGATATCACACTCGCCCTTGCACGGTCGTAGCTCAGTTTCTCATGGGCGGGCCAGATTATCTGGACAGGCAAAGCAGAGAGAGGGGAGGTAACCTTCCTCCTTGTGACGTCACAAGGAGGAGATTTTCAAACAGAGCAATTAAGCCTTCATTTTCTCAAAGGCGGAGAAGAACACCCAGGGCTTGGTTTACACATATCGAAAATTCTAGCCACTGGGGGACCAAAGGCATGCTAGGGGAACTCATATTAATGTTAAATAACCTCCTAAAGTGAAGTTTTCATGTCATGTGACCTTTAAACTATCTGTGTTGCTGTACAGATGCTAAATGCTTATTTGCACCACAAATGTAAGGAAGTCACTACTAGTGCCTATTACTTACAATTACCTTAGATATTTACTAGACATTAAAATGGAACACAAAACCTTCAATTACTTAAGTCTTAAGGTATGGCCTTAACATAATGATCATTTAAGAATGAAGGCAGTGAAAGACCACGTGAAGTGAAAATCGTACTCATGGCGCTACCCAAATGTTTTAAAACAGCAACCCAGCTTTTTCCACTTCTTCCTATGATATTGAATATCCACATCCATCCATCAAAGCCATAAGAATTAATATTCAATTATTTTCAAGTGTCTGCAAAGCTGAAAGACTGTTCACACAATTCACTTACCAGTGTCTTCAAAAGACGAACAGTTAAAGTTTCAAACGTGCTGAAAAGCTTTTTTGTCTCTCTTCTCGGTATCTGTCCCCATTTTTTGTAAGTTGTCTATCTTCTCAGTCCTGTTTTTGCAACTGCAATACCAAGATAGGTGTGGTTGGGGAGGTGCCAAGTAACTGTGCCTAAATACGTTTGTGCTTATTTCTAGTAGGATGCATATTTCATGCAAGTTCAGCACATGAATATATGCGTATGTATGTATGTGCGTCTGTGCTTTTCTAAATGTATTTATCTATGCTCGTATGTATCTCTGTGTGTGTGTGTGTGTTTGTGTGTCTGTTATTGCTACAAAGGGCGGAGGCCATTTGAAAGTGTGAGAATGTGAAGGAAGTCCTTAAATGTCACATGGCAGTTTATTATCTATCACACGTTGTCAATGTGTTTGTAGCCAGTCACCAGTTAGTCAGAATGTTATACTTGTGACATCCAATGTGCCTTTACGGCACTAATCCGCACTGTACATACATCTCATTTCTGATCGATTTCTACTCCAAGTCAAGACCATAGGTGCACTTTTGTAGCTGCAGACCTATGACAATGAAAAATTATAAAAATGAACATTCCGGATCAATGGCATATCTATAAATGCCTAAAATGAAGGACACTTTCAGACATCAGAATTGCAAGAAATAACGTGTTTAATAGAAACTACTTCATGGTTTAGCAGGTAAACGTTGACTGGAGATCAATATAATTCCTCAGTTATAATTTCTAAGCATAGGTTTGCTAGGTTGTGTCTGGATTTGCTTCAGCAAAGTACAGAACAATTTTAAAAACTCATGAGTTTGTTATCCAGTTGAATTGACTTTAAAATGTTATGTTAAGCCTAACATGTATAGCAGTATGTATTAAGAGATCTTGAAATGATTTCAGCTTTATCAGCTTAATGACATTTAATAGCTAGAGGCCAAAAATGGAATGCTATTGAAAGAACTATGTTTAAATTAAGACTAAGATGGCATTTTCAAAGATCATAGAGCAAACACTAGACTTTACTCCTGCAGTCTAAGCATCTAGACTTTGGCGTTATGTTCACTATACAAGCTCCCATGTACACCATACGTATGCCATTTAATTTGACTGCGACTTCCTTTATGTTTGGCTAAAAATAGGTTATTTTTTGTATTGATTTGTATTTCATTCTTATTACAAATGGTTATTTTACGATTCAGATGGTTACAAGTTACTGGTTCTCTTTGTACGTGTATTACACACTTAATAATACACTGAGCAAGAATACACTGGGCTATCAACTGAACATCAACCTAACATATGCTTTTGAACTAGGATAAAGTGGGGTCTCTGAGTCACTATTTAAATAGGGCTTGCAATGCAATGGGCATGCCATTCTACACCTAGCATCTGGGGGTCAGTTTTGTATACTTTATTACAGGTACTTGTAAATGCACATTTCACAGTTGGGAGTTAGATTAGTTTATTCCCAGCTTCATATCAGTTCCCTTACATGGTGTTCCAGTACAAAACATCAAAAAATACAACTTCTAATAATATTTACAAGATGGCTTTGGTAATATCTGGTTTCAATGAAGAAGCACACTACAAGAATTCACAAGAAATCTGAACTCTACTCTTTCATTGTCCGTGCAGACACACCACAGTACTGCAGTCTTCTTCATTTTCACAGTGAGTCTATACCTGTGTCTCAGGTAATGCTCTCCCATTCACATACCAAAATTATGTAATGTCATCCAGTGTCACTTTAGGCTGAGCCCAAAAGCCCTCACCCTCTCCCCCTCTCCCATTTTCCTTTTTTCTGCCCTTCTCACTGTCTTTCCCCCTGTTGTCAAATTCCATTGTTGCTCCATTGGCATACCAAAATTCCACTCTCTCCTCCACGGATGACTTCTGGGCCACCCACAAACTCTGCATCTCCACACCGTTAGCAGTTTCTCCTAGTCTACCACTTCCCCTCCGACCCCTCTTCTTCTGGACAGACAAGACCGACAGAAAGATAGTCAGACCGAGAAAGACAGCAGCGGTCACTCCGAGGGCCAATAGAACAATAAAACAGATCAGCCTAGAGGATCGAAGAGGTGAGGATGTTCCATTTACATCTTTGCAATTAGGTACAGTACTTTGAGGGGGTAGGATGCCCATAGCATTTTTGGCTTTCAGAAGCAAAGTCATGTTGTCAGCTCTTCTGTTCTCCTCTGAAACCCTAAGTGTTTCTGTTTGTGTGTTCTGGACAATGTCCCGAAATTTGTATTTTATTTGTGAGTGTGGCTGAGGATGGTTACTTAAATTAAATGAATCCTGATTAGAATGTGTGACGATGCTGCTATATAGCAGTGCATCTGTATTGGTGTCAGGGTCATTATCTTTGTTTAGGTGCTTTACTGCACCATCTAACCGTAACCCATTCACATGAGCACTTACTTTAACATGGTCCTTGAGGTATTGTAATTTGATAGTTGTCCTTTCTGCTCCTGTCATTAGATCTAAAGTGTTTGTAGCTGTCACTATACTGGAGGGTGAGACCCCCTCCATGTTGTTGCTTAACCCAATATCTGTGTCTTTGTTCAGACCTGTCTCTATGTTTGTTGATGTTTTTGTGTTGATCTGTGTCCAGTTGGTATCCTCTGGGATACTATCCACCGCAGGCATACTTCCCAAGTCTGCAGTGGTGTGATGGGCTAATCCTGTTGGAAAAAAGTTCATTTCAATCTCTGATTTTTTTTCTTTAAAGGTGTGTGTTCATTGCTCGCTAGAACAGTTGAAAAAGCATTGGTTTCGGTTCCTCGAATGTCTTCATGAGTTGTGTCGTCTAAATTGATGTCAGTTGCTAAACTGGTGGCGAACCTCTCTTGAGTACTGAACATGTCCCTCTGGGTATTTAAGTAGTCAGCAGTTGACTGGGATGAGGGTAGATGTTGTTCTGTGTAAGCATAGCTCCCAAGTTCTGATGATTGTGTGGCTTCTGTCTTATTGGGGGTTTCTGAGAAGGGACTAAGAGTGGCAAGGAGGTGTGGAAGGCACAGCAGCAGAACATTCTGAAACATTCTCATTATCTGTCTTTTAAGGGGAAATGGAAAGGCAGAGGAAGAGAGAAATCAAAAGTTAGAATACAAAACAAATGGACACTATCTAAATCCTCAAAATAACATTTTTACTTATGATGTCAGATGTACAATTGTCCATTTAGAAGTTAAGCATTTACTGTTTGACTGTTTGTATTGTTGTAAGAATGTATCCATAACATGAACAACAAAAGAACACAACACTGATAACAAATCTTCACAATAAACAAAATGAAAAAACAAACCTATTGGCCCAATATTGTCATCTCACTGCATCTTCTTCTTTCCCAAGCGATTTCCTTTAATGTTATTGGCAAAACCCCCTGTTGCTTCATGGGATACCTCCAACAACCAGCCACATATCACGGTTCTGATGAGGAAGAAGTTTGACTGCAACGTGACACAGTTGGCTGGTAAGGGCAGGATGTGGTTTGTGACACCGCCCTCAACCTCCGCTGCAAATCCTCTGAGGCGTCAGTACGGGCTGCAAAAAAACAGCACAACTTCTTGGTGATTCTTTATATTCAAAGATGTGACTGCTGATATGAAGACATGACACTTGGTTGTGATGATGTGACTAGTGTGAAATAAATGTTGGGCCTATGTACAATGAATGTGTTTTAAAAGAAGTTTACAGTTGGATAAAAAGCTTGATACAATGAATGTTGATTCAACTCCATTTGGCAGAGATGCCACCTGCAGTTTTATGACACCTAACTAGGAGACGTGAAGTCTGGGTGACCTGGGAGAGTTCTTGTCACCCTGGGGGGAAGAAGCAGTTGGTTTGAAGACAATGTGGATTCAACTGTAATGTTCTTAGGAGTTAACCAATAACAGAAGATATTTGGTATAGCTGCATGTCTGTAGGATGGACCAATGACTTTTGAAAACTGTTGTATCTATAAAATGATCTGTTGAAGAATGTTTGTGGGGGGTTCAGGACCATCAGCTGGGTAGTGCTGGTGGGCTGGATTCTTCCGGTTCCATTCTAGAATGGTAGATGGAGCTGTATGGAATTGTCTTTAAGTTACTGTCTTATGTTTGTGTGTTGATGATGTTATGTTGATAACGCTATTATGTTTACGTCATACGTCAAATAAACATCAAGGGGGTGATTGACAGTTTTTTGGGGGTATTTCACACTGTTCCTTAAGGTCTCCGAATAAGGTAGGTAACATTGGTTGGGCTGAAAATTGTGTGCTGTTCTATGCCCCCTGATACATCCAGTGAAATTTTCCCGGGCAAAAACGCTTTTATGGTGTGCTCATGAATATATAGATGAGCTGCGCGCTGATTGGTTGGTCTACAACGAGTGAAGCTGCGAAGCAAAGACGCAACACGGCCAACACTCACTGAAACATCGAAGGTGGAAACTTGAAATAAAAACGTACAAATAAATCTATTGTGTCTACACAACACTGTTTTGAACAGATTGACTAGATATTATTTGAAATGATTACGTTAGTTGTTCGTATTGTTAGTTGTCCACTTCTGTTGTCGAAGCAAACAGGATCGACTTAGGTGGGTAACGTTAGCACTACAGCTTAGCAAACAAACTATCGTGATTCAACTCAGCTTCAGTTAGCTCTAGCTATCTTGCTGAAAAATAGATTTGGACAAACATGCATCTTGAATTGTATATTTACATGACAACAGGGGTTATTTATTTGAATGAAACACAGTCAGGAACATGAAATAACGTTAGCCCCATTGCCAATAAACTAGGCTAAATCATCACACATTCAACCTATGCTCTTGCATTAGCAAGCCAAACTAGTTTACATGCCTACAGTCTAGGTGTTTTCGCTATCTAGCTGTTCTTGCATTTCTTGCAAATCACCGTTAATAAAAAGCAGATGAGCTAGAGTCTAGTTAACATTGACTAGACGGGCATGGCTGATGTTTGTCTATACCGTAGCGTAGAAGATCTCTGTGCAGTTCAACCCTGGACACATTTGAGGTGAACCATTTCACGAAGGCCCCTCCCTGAGTCACCACCTTACCGCGGTGGAGGGGTTTGCGTGTCCTAATGATCCTGGAAGCTATGTTGTCGGGGGCTTTATGCCCCTGGTAGGGTCACCCAAGGCAAACAGGTTCCAGGCGAAGGATCAGACAAAGCGTGGCTCAAAAAACTACCATGAAGAAAACTAACAATGGTTCTCAGTTGCCCCTGCCCGGAAGCGGGTCACCGGGGCCCCCCCCTGGAGCCAGGCCCGGGGGTGGGGCTCGATGGCGAGCGCCTGGTGGCCGGGCCTTTTCCCATGGGGCCCGGTCGGGCACAGCCCGAAGAGACAACGTGGGACCCCCTTCCAGTGGGCTCACCATCCACAGGAGGGGTCATGGGGGTCGGGTGCAGTGCGAGACGGGCGGCGGCCGAAGGCGGGGGCCTTGGTGGTCCGATCCTCGGCTGCAGAAGCTAGCTCTAGGGACGTGGAACGTCACCTCGCTGGCGGGAAAGGAGCCGGAGCTGGTGCGCGAGGTAGAGAAGTTCCGGCTAGATATAGTCGGCCTCGACGCACAGCATCGGCTCCGGAACCAGTCTCCTTGAGAGGGGCTGGACTCTCTTCCACTCTGGAGTTGCCCTCGGTGAGAGGCGTCGAGCTGGGGTGGGAATACTTGTTTCCCCTCGGTTCGGCGCCTGTACGTTGGGGTTCACCCCGGTGGACGAGAGGGTAACCTCCCTCCGCCTTCGGGTGGGGGGACGGGTCCTCACTGTTGTTTGTGCTTATGCACCAAATGGCAGTGCAGAGTACCCACCCTTTTTTGAGTCTCTGGGAGGGGTGCTGGAAAGCGCTCCTCCCGGAGATTCCCTCGTCCTCCTGGGGGACTTCAATGCTCATGTGGGCAATGACAGTGTGACCTGGAGGGGCGTGATTGGGAGGAACGGCCCCCCCAATCTGAACCCGAGCGGTGTTTTGTTGTTGGACTGCTGTGCTAGACACGGCTTGTCCATAACGAACACCATGTTCAAGCATAAGGGTGACCATATGTGCACTTGGCACCAGGACACCCGAGGTCTCAGTTCGATGATAGACTTTGTAGTCGTGTCGTCGGATCTGAGGCCGAATGTCTTGGACACTCGGGTGAGGAGAGGGGCGGAGCTGTCAACTGATCACCACCTGGTGGTGAGTTGGCTACGATGGTGGGGGAAGACGCCGGTCAGGCCTGGCAGGCCCAAACGTAATGTGAGGGTCTGCTGGGAACGGCTGGCAGAATCCCCTGTCAGAAATGGCTTCAACTCCCACCTCCGAGAGAGCTTCGACCATGTCTCGGGGGAGGCCGGGGACATTGAGTCCGAATGGGCCATGTTCCGAGCCTCCATTGTTGAGGCGGCTGACCGGAGCTGCGGACGCAAGGCGGTCGGTGCATGTCGCGGCGGTAACCCTCGGACTCGGTGGTGGACGCCGGAGGTGAGGGAAGCCGTCAAGCTGAAGAAGGAGGCCTATCGGACTTTGTTGGCTGGTAGGACTCCAGAGGCAGCTGATGTGTACCGGCAGGCCAAGCGGAATGCGGCTTTGGCGGTCGCGGAGGCAAAAACCCGGGCGTGGGAGGAGTTCAGCGAGGCCATGGAGAATGACTTCCGAACGGCTTCGAAAAGGTTCTGGACCACCATCCGGCGACTCAGGAGGGGGAAGCAGTGCACTGTCAACGCTGTATATGGTGGGGATGGTGCGCTGCTGACCTCGATGGGGGACGTCCTGGATCGGTGGAAGGAATACTTTGAAGACCTCCTTAATCCCACCAACACGCGTTCCGACGTGGAGGCAGAGTCTGGGGACATTGGGGGGGGCCCTTCTATCTCTGGGGCTGAGGTCGCCGAGGTGGTTGAAAAGCTCCGCGGTGGCAAGGCCCCTGGAGTGGATGAGGTCCGCCCGGAGTTCCTTAAGGCTCTGGATGTTGTAGGGCTGTCTTGGTTGGCACGACTCTGCAACATCGCGTGGACATCAGGGACAGTGCCTCTGGACTGGCAGACCGGGGTGGTGGTTCCCCTCTTTAAAAAGGGGGACCGGAGGGTGTGCTCCAACTTTAGGGGGATCACACTCCTCAGCCTCCCTGGGAAAGTCTATTCAGGGGTGCTGGAGAGGAGGGTCCGTCGGATTGTCGAACCTTGGATTCAGGAGGAGCAATGTGGTTTTCGTCCTGGCCGTGGAACTGTGGACCAGCTCTATACCCTCGGCAGGGTTCTGGAGGGTGCATGGGAGTTCGCCCAACCAGTCTACACATGTTTTGTGGATTTGGAAAAGGCGTTCGACTGTGTCCCTCGGGGGCTCATGTGGGGGGTGCTCCGGGAGTACGGGGTACCGGACTCCCTGATCGGGGCTGTTCGGTCCCTGTACGACCGGTGCCAGAGTTTGGTCCGCATTGCCGGTAGTAAGTCGAACTTGTTCCCGGTGAGGGTTGGACTCCGCCAGGGCTGCCCTTTGTCACCGATTCTGTTCATAACTTATATGGACAGAATTTCTAGGCGCAGCCAGGGCGTTGAGGGGGTCCGGTTTGGGGACCTCAGGATCGGGTCGCTGCTTTTTGCGGATGATGTGGTCCTGTTGGCTTCATCGGGCCGTGACCTCCAGCTCTCACTGGAGCGGTTCGCAACCGAATGCGAAGCGGCTGGGATGGGAATCAGCACCTCCAAATCTGAGGCCATGGTTATCGACCGGAAAAAGGTGGAGTGCAATCTCCGGGTCGGGGAGGAGATCTTGTCCCAAGCGGAGGAGTTCAAGTATCTCGGGGTCTTGTTCACGAGTGAGGCAGGGATAGAGCGCGAGATCGACAGGCGGATCGGTGCGGCGTCCGCAGTGATGCGGGCTCTGCATCGGTCCGTTGTGGTGAAGAAGAAGCTGAGTCGAAAGGCGAAGCTCTCTATTTACCAGTCGATCTACGTTCCTACCCTCACCTATGGTCACGAACTGTGGGTAGTGACCGAAAGAACGAGATCGCGAATACAAGCGGCCGAAATGAGTTTTCTCCGCAGGGTGCCCGGGCTCTTCCTTAGAGATAGGGTGAGAAGCTCGGTCATCCGGGAGGGTTTCAGAGTAGAACCGCTGCTCCTCCGCGTCGAGAGGGGCCAGTTGAGGTGGCTCGGGCATCTGATAAGGATGCCTCCTGGACGCCTCCCTGGTGAGGTGTTCTGGGCACGTCCCACTGGGAAGAGGCCCCGGGGAAGACCCAGGACACGCTGGAGGGACTATGTCTCTCGGCTGGCCTGGGAACGCCTCGGGGTCCCCCAGGAAGAGCTGGTGGAAGTGGCCGGGGAGAGGAAAGTCTGGGCCTCCCTGCTTAGGTTGCTGCCCCCGCGACCCGACCCCCGGACAAGCGGAAGATGATGGATGGATGGATGGCATTTCACGAAGGACTGTATGTAGCACCTGCCTTTTTCCAGTTCTTTCGAATAGATAATCTAGACAATCTAGACACTTAGCAATAGGCTAGACTGCTATTCGTTTTCTGGCTATTTTTTCGGGAGCTTCCCTTCTAATGTCGACTACAGCTAGTCTAGTCTAGCTACAGTCATTTAAGTAAGGTATGTTGATGTGTTTAGAAACCTATTTAGCATTCTATCTATCCTAGATACAGGAGATGTTAGCATTGCTAATAGGCTAACTGTTAGCGACAAAATCATATTTACAGCTTGCGTTGTGATGAGCAACAGCACCTCTTTTCAGCAACAGCCGCTTAGCAAATCCTTCTTTACATTGTCCAAGGTTATCATTCAAAACTGTCTTTGGTGAAATGGTTTGAGCAAATGAATAATTGAGTGTCAAACTCCACAGGGATCTTCTCATAGAAAAACATCAGCCATGCCCGTCGAGTGTCTGGTTCCTTGGGAAGATTATGAAAAGTGTCAGCATTCCCAGTACAGCCTGGAACACTGCATTTACGAGGGTCAATTTTCAATATACTTTAAAAACGTTAAAACGTTCTCCTTTGTTTTTGCGTGGAAGTACACAGAGCAGCGCGTAGCTAAACTAGTGTCTGAGATCCAGGGCGAGAACACCAGAGGGCTGGTCTGTATAAATGTTGGGGCGTGACAAAGTTGATGCTATATTTGTGATGTCACAAATACAGCTTTTTCAAAACCGATCGTTTTACAGCTGTAGTTTAAAGTTGTGAGATTTAGATAGGAAAGAGGTGTCAATGGACTTTGAGGTTCACTGTATTTCCATTTTACCCACCGAACTGTCGTTATTCAACTATGACAAGGTAAAATCGGTTTTGCAATCAATGACCCCTTTAACTCTGTACTTCACCCAACTTCAGCTTAAACGATTGATTCTCTCAGAAACTTCCACGACACTAGACAACAGTAGATACCAGTGGCAACTGGTGACTCAAATGTACATTTATATAAATACTTATTTTCAAGTTATGTTATGTCCTTTTGTTCAAATGTAACAAGAATCGAACTAGCAACCTAATACAAACTGACAATATACAACTAAGGTAAGGTAAAACACACAAAATGTATCACTATCTCCTATAACAAACACAACATCTCCCACAACAAACACAAAGAATGAATATAAAAGGGGGCCAGGTAAAGACACATTTTATCACTGCGAGCTTTGGATGTATATAAACCTTGTGTGTGCATAAAGTGTCACTAGAAGCCAGTCAGTCCAACAAGCTAACTTCTGTTGGTGAATGCAAGTAGCTAGTTATTGCTCGATGAAAACAGGGAAACGTAAATCATAAAAAAGTCCTAAGTCCTAAATGAAATTTAATCTTTTGATGTGTATAAATTTTCATGTGTAATCTAATACTACATTGTATGACTCTCTCTCATCTAGTGCTTTACCATCAATTTGTAACACTCACGTAAAATACAGTGGTAGAAAATTTATGAGATTTGGAAAATGAAGTCTCATTAAGTACATGAAATTGATGTATTGATGTCCTGCCCTTAAGAGGACATTAAGAGCCCATCCTCCTATGCCCTCCACATTCCACCACCACATGGACTGCTCTTTCCCTTCTTGCCTGCCCTGCTGGTGTCGCTGTAGAATTTTTTTATTCAAAGATTCAATTGTGGGGGTTTTTCTATAAAAGAGCGAATATTTGTAACTTAAATTACACTGAAATCTGGTAATGGTTTATTTCAACCAATGACTGTTTTTTATACTTTTATCTCCCTCTTGCCTCTCACAAATAGAGGAGAAGTAACCTCCCCTGCCTCTATGCACCAGCCCCCACTGGTAGATCGTCAAAGCAGTGTTTGAAACCAAGAACTGTAACAGTGGTCTCTCAGTTCAATTGCTTTATCTTTTTATATGTTATATAGGTGTAATACAACATTTCCAACAGTAGAATGCCAACCAAGCTGACATTTATACTCTGCTAAATATTTAGATGGACACTCCCTGGACCCTTTTACGGTGACACCAAAAGTTCGTAGTTGTCTGTAAGATCTATACATTTGTTAGGAAAACAGTCAAAAACATATGCATGCATATAATAGATGATGCTTACTGTCAGGAACATTAATCTATCAAGCATTGCACAGTCAGTCGGTGAACAAGTTAAGAAAGCTTTATTGCTTGCGGCCGCAAGGAGACAAAACATCACACGCCATTGTGCTACAAGTTTGTCTGTTAGCATGTTGTGCTAGCTACCTAAACAGACCCGCTCTTTACAGTCATTGGTTAAAACAAAGGCATGCAAATGTCCCATGGCTCTTCTTTCATTGGCTCCCTTGCATAGACCAGGCGCGCGTGTGTGCGTGCTTACGTGTGTGCGTGTTTACGACATCAACCCTGATTGAAACACAACAACAGGATCTCCGGTCCAGGGGGGTATTCGTCGTAGCTCGCTAAGCGGTTTAGCGAGCTAATTTTCAGGCTAAGATAAAAAACGCCCCTCTTTTTGGTTCGTGGAAGCAACTTTCGATAAATCACCATAGTAACATATCAATTAGCACTAACCTGCTCCAGAGCAGGCTAACGTAAGTGTAGCTGGATAAGCTTGCCACACCCACAGAAAATAACATGGCAGCTCCCTTTTTGAGAGACCCAGTTGACCAAGGAGCTATAATTTAGTTGGATTAGCTTTCCATACCAATAGAGTTCTTCGCGATTGCCAAGATCCTTTATTTCACACGGATGAGTTCTTGTTTGAGCGATATCGATTCAGCCGACATGGACTCATTTATTTGCAAGACCTTCTCGGGCCGTACATTGCAAATATCACACGCCGCAGCAAGCTTTATGCTTTATTATGAGCTTATGCTGCTGTATGTGAATATGTAACGCTATGTTTTACGAAATGTCTTGTCTTATCTGTTGTGCCTGTGCTTTTTATATGTTTCACTGTGGGAGAGTGGGAAACGTCATATCAATTCCTTTTTATGTCTTGACATGTGAAGAATTGACAATAAAGCTACTTGAAACTTTAACTGTGCTTCAGACTGCATAGCCTTGAGGTTTTTTGCGTCAGGTAGGCTATAGGCTACATTTTTATACAGTATAGGCGATGCAGAAAACATTGGCAAAGCCGCAGCATGCGTTGCTGTAAGAAAAGTGTACTTGGCGCTTAACCAGCTGATGAATCAATTCATCATATTCCCTGGCCATGTCCCAGTCAATGACATCAAAGAGGGATTTACACATATGCCTACATGCATATACACATATATAGTACATGATATAAGCGCAGTAGCTTACATATATCCTCATAATTGTCTATGAATTCGTATCAATTAAATACTCTTTGGCCTTGTTTTTATTTAGCCTACTTATTCTGAAAGAGTTGAGATCATTATTTTCGCTAGCAAGATCTCATTCGATTATTAATTTCCATTAAGCCTATACCAGCAGGCACAATTAAAGAAATGTGATCTGATTGATTGGGGTAATGAGGCACTTAAGATGAGCCTATACATTTCCCCAAAACTTTCGCATTTAGCTTATCGGCAATTGTTTCCCAAGCTGCTTGTTTTGCTCTGGCAGCGGTGGCGGTGTTTGACTTAGCCATGATTATATGCTTATTGTCTAGAGACTCATTATAATACTTTGCTCGGATGGCGAGAATAGCCGATCACCGCTCTCTCTTTCGTCTTTTCCGCCATCATAACGTTAGAAAATCACGGTTTTGGTGATCGACCTTTCCTGCCTTTTGAAGTAGGACGTGCACGTGCAATTTCCCTGATAAGTTTAGCCTGATTGAAATTAACCACATGATTTGGATGCGGATCAGCCGTTGACGAACCGATATTTGCTGTTCTCACTCATCTCGCTAATGTTAACGGGCTAAAGGGACAATTGATTAACTTAGCTTCAACCCTTACGACGAACGGGGCCCAGATGTCGTAAACGCTTCTTCACATAGGTGTCAAGCAAATGGTCTAACCTTGCGTCTCCACCTATAGTCCGTGTCACACAGTATTAAGGGTCTTGTATGTTTACCCAGAGTTCAGATTTGGGAGTAGCCCTCTCTTTGCACCCAAGGAATACTGAACTAATAATAAAGAATCATTCTTATACAGGATAACAGTTACATCTTCAACTTTTCTAACACTTACTAAATGGTGCCCTCTGGCGATGACAAAATGGCAATGTGCTGTTTCTTTATTTTGTTGTTTCAGAGACACATATGAATCATGTTGTCTGCTTAGCCAGTTTCATGCTGTTAACCTTTGTTGTCAATATCGCCAATAAAAAGTAAATACTCTTCAGTTACAAAGCATTTGTTTGTAGCTAGGTAACGAATATTATGTCTGGAAAAACGTAGCTAGCTATGTGACCTGGGGCCCGTTCTCTGTACGTCGCTTATTACATCCGAGATCAAATGACACATCCAAGATGACATCATCTTGCTTATCATGATCTGGCTAATTCGGTTCTTCGAACACACTTGTTGTTTATGATTAGTATAGCTGGATTGATATACGTTGGTCTAAAAGGGTATGTATCGATAGTAGAAACCTTGATCAGCAACGCTGCTATTGGCTGCTCACATAAATCTATGGCTGCTCACTGTGGCCAAAATGAGCGCCCTGTTTTTTCCGCAACAGAGCCAACAGAGCAACAGCTTGCTCGAAGGTTACTCCGAATTTGAAGATTTTATCAGAACGCCAGGGAACACCTCAAAGTCTGCAAAATCCAAGAAAGAGGGCTGGCAAAAAGTAGCAGACCAAATTAAATGTAGAGGAGTGACCACGTGTTTTATCGCATATTGTAAGCTTTTTTTTTCATACTTACATATATTTATATTTTCATTTATCATCTTTAATGTCATATGATGTGGTTTCAACAAATGTATTATGTAAATGACACCCTCACAAAAAAAGATAGGCTATCCTCTCAAAAAGTATAGGCTAGCATACTGTATCGCGCTGTGCTTAAGGAGCCTATCTATCACGCAATGAGCAATTAATTCGGTTTCATGTTAAAATTCTGATAATTATTCTTGCACCTTCTGCAACAGGTTCCTGTAGTAAAAATGGACAAGACATGTCTGTGACAGACTTCCTGTATCACCTCTGCTTGTAAAGCCTCAATCTAATCGTGTTTACATAAAATAAACCTGCTCCCGACCAGGTTTAAATTTACGGACCTGTTGCTATGACAGCAAGTCCAGGATGAGCTTCGAAGAACCGAACAATCCAAGATAATGACAAATCGTCAACAATCAAATCCAGCTAACTGAGTTAGCGACGTACGGAGAACTGGCCCCTGGTTTCGCCGTATGATGACAGTCGTAGCGTCACTAGAATGGAGGCTAGATTATGTACACTTTAAGCTCAATGTAGCTTCATACCTTGTTTGGCCAATTTGGTCGATTGTGGAAAAAAAGTCGAACCGTTTTTAGTTATGGAGAGCCATCGCGCTAGCTTGATAAGAGAGAATAACAGAAATGTAGCTAGAATCCACACCTCAAACAAGTTAACCTAGACGCAAAACTGTACGTCCAATATAAAAAATAATTATATTTTCCGTGACCCAAGACTCTGCCGAAACCAGAGATATCCTTTATATGTCTGTGCGGTCAGAAATACAACTCTTGGCAGTTTCGAAAACGTGTACCCAATTCTGCTTTCATGGTGCGTGTCTGTTTGGTTGCCACGGTGATGGCGCAGCTGTGATGGCTAAGGAGCTAGGCAGAGAGAACATTTACCTAGCATCCACACCTCAAACAAGTTGACCTAGACGCAAAACTCTGCTTCAAACTCTGCTTCAAACCCCCACAAACTTTTTTCTACCTTCTCCACCCTTCTTAACTCACCTCCCCCACCCCCTCCCTCCACCCTGACAGCAGACGACTTCTCCTCCTCCTTTGAGAAAAAAGTCGCAGACATTAGCAGTCGGTTCCCTAAACCCACCTTTCCTACCCTCTCACCCTCCATGACGGACCCAACTAAATGTCTAAACTCTTTTTCTCCCCTGTCTGAGGCAGAGATCTCTGACCTCATTCTCTCTCATCGCCCCACCTCCTGTCCCCTTGATCCTATCCCCTCCCCTCTCTTTCAAACCATCTCCCCCTTCATCATAACTTTTCTTCTCCATGTCCTAAACTCTTCTCTTACCTCCGGCACCTTCCCCTCTGCCTTCAAACAGGCTAGAGTTACCCCTCTACTCAAAAAACCCTCCCTTAACCCTGCCGTCCTCCAGAACTACAGAACGGTATCACTGTTACCCTTCTTTTCAAAACAATTGAACGTGCTGTATCTAACAAACTGTAAAACTTTCTCTCTCAGAACAACCTGCTTGACCCCAACCAATCGGGCTTCAAGACTGGCCACTCCACAGAGACTGCCCTCCTTTCAGTCACCACTGCCCTCCAGTCTGCCAGAGCGGCTTCCAGGTCATCCGTCATCATTCTGCTGGACCTTTCTGCAGCGTTTGATACAGTTAACCACCAGATCCTGCTCTCCAGACTTTCTGAGATGGGCATCACTGGCACTGCACTCCAGTGGATCTCATCCTACCTGTCGGGAAGATCCTACCAGGTCTCCTGGGGAGGCAAACTGTCAGGCCCTCGCCAGCTCTCCACTGGTGTCCCACAGGGCTCCGTCCCTGGACCCCTCCTCTTCTCTCTGTACACCACCTCACTTGGACCAATCATCACCTCCCATGGCTTCTCCTACCACTGCTACGCTGACGACACGCAGCTGTACCTGTCGTTCCCCCCGACCGATCCGGGGATCTCAGCTAGGATTGAGGCCTGCCTCACAGACATCTCCGCCTGGATGACCGAGCACCACCTCCAGCTGAACCTCGCCAAAACAGAACTTCTCATCATCCCGACTAAACCCTCCATCTCCCACGATCTCTCAATCACCCAGGGATCTGCGACGGTGACCCTTTCATCCTCTGCCAGGAACCTTGGGGTTACCATGGACGACGAGCTCTCCCTCACGGCCCACATTGCTGCAGTCTCACCCTCTACAACATCCGGAAGATCAGGAGATACCTGTCTGAGCACTCCACCCAGCTACTTGTCCAAGCACTTGTCCTCTCCAAGTTGGACTATTGCAACTCGCTGCTCGCTGGTCTCCCAGCATGTGCAACCCGCCCTCTTCAGAGGATTCAGAACGCAGCGGCCCGCCTGGTCTACAATCTAACCAGACGCTCCCATGTTACCCCGCTCCTCATCTCTCTCCACTGGCTACCTATCACAGCCCGTATCAGATTCAAGACCCTGGTACTGACCTTCCGAGCAGTGAACGGGACTGCACCCGTCTACATCAAGTCTCTCCTGCAGCCTTACACCCCCACCCGTCACCTACGGTCTTCTTCAGACAACCGCCTGGTGGTCCCACCGCTCAAGACCGCCCGGTCCAAACACAAGCTCTTCTCCTGTCTGGCCCCCCAGTGGTGGAATCAACTCCCCACCTCCATCAGAGACACTGACTGTCTCTCCACCTTCAAGAAAAGGCTCAAGACGCACTTTTTCCGGGAGTACAACGGTACTTAGGAATGGTTCGCTTGACCCGATGTTAGTTTCCTCAAGGATCACAATGACTCTTGCTTAGAAACTTGTTGCTCTTGTGGTTAGTGGTAACTGATTTAAAAATGTTGTACTCGCTGTGATATATTGTTTTTATTATTGTTGCTTGTTTTTTCCACAGGTACACTTGCACTTATAGCGGTTCATGTTGTTTAATTGTAACTTGTTTAACTACATGCTCTTATGGTTCTTCCCTTTGGCACTTACTTTGGTTGTTCACAATGTGTGCTTCATGTTTTGGCTACTCGCAATGTTTTTGTGGCTATCTTGTTGTTATGATCAGTGACCTATGCACTTTGTAAAGCTCTCTCTTGGAAGTCGCTTTGGATAAAAGCGTCTGCTAAATGAATAGATGTAAAATGTAAATGTAAAACTACACGTCCAATCAATAAAATGAGGATATTTTCCGAGACCCAAGAGTCTGCCGAAACCAGAGATGTCCTTAATATTTCTGTGCGGTCAGAAATACGACTCTAAGCGGCAGTTTCAAAATCTTGTTCTTTTTGCTTTCTCTGACGATTTTGTCACCAGATGTGCATTGGTCCCTATGGGGCGAGAGTTGGACTTTGTCTCGCTTTCGTGCGGCTCTGAACAAATGTGTACGTCTGTTGGATTCAACAGACAACTGTCTACGACCAGCACAAAATTAGCTATCTATTGATCCAAAATGAAGCATGAAGAGCGAAAATTGTGGCAATGCTGGCAAACTAGAAATATTTTTCAACGACATCCGAAGCTGCCCTCCACTCTAAGCATTTCAGTCTGCACTCTAGGGTTTCACGTACACACCCATGTAAATCTCAGAAACAGCTTGAAGAAGTCATGAAACATAATCAGTGATATTGAAATAAGTTGAATAGATATCAAAAAGCTGAATTATTAAAAAATAGTTTAGGGTTTTGTCAACATTTTAAAGTTTAAATGGTGGCTCTAGCTGAAAGATTGAGGAAGAAGAAGGATTTGGAAGTTGAAGAAGTTTGAGAGGATTTGAAAGAAAACTCCATTGGAAACCCATGTTAAAAACATTATGAATATTGATTTATATTAATTCAAGCATAAGAGGTACAAAGCTGAAAAGTCATAGCACCCATGGCCTGAAACTGCTGATTTTTTTGATAGCTGAACGGTTTTAATAGCTGAAGATTTGAAGGCGCTGAAAGGTGCCACGGAAGAAATAGAAGATAAATAATAAAAACTAGAAAGGAATGGAATGCTGAAAGATGAAATTATTTTTCTTAAATTGCAGAAAATACAGAAATGAGAAAATACCCGCAAGCTGAAATGAATGTCAAAAATGTGTGACTCACACAAAAGAGGCAGTGTGGAAACTGAACTGCATCATCTAACAATGCTAAGAGTTGAAATACAATGCGGGAGAAGCTGAAAGCTGAACTGTTAAACAGAAGAAGAAGTAAGCCTAGGCTAGCTAGTCATAAAAAAATATAGTCTTAACAGCTGAAATTATAGTTGGGATAGTAATAGCAGTAGCAGATGTGTGCATTGAGTGCGTTTACTCTGCTTTCTTAGTAGGATTCAATGTGTTGATTGAATGAAACATAAAGCAGTAGGACCGATACAGGACAACACGGCGATACTTTGTTGCTGAAGGATGACGGTGCAAGTTTTGTCTGTGGAGCATACAACGATTAATAAAAAGAATAATGTAGACGCGCTTATTGAGTAATCGCCTAACTAATTACACATGTAAACGGAGTAATCGTATGGCATAAACCGACAATTGCTAGTAATCGGGTTTCTCATGGTCAAGTAAACGCACTCAGTGGCGTAGTAGAATAAAACAGTTCCATTAGCAATAGTAGTAAAAGAGATATGAGCAGCACCTGCAGAGTCACCTCTTGTAAATTGTATTAGGTTGAAATACTATCAAACTCTGTCTTGTGACTCCACTAATCAGCTAATACCAATCACCTGCGTGAGACTGAGTGGTGCGTGTCTGTCGTTGCCACGGTGATGGTGCAGCTATGATTGCTAACGCGCTGAGGGCAGAGAATAACAGAAATGTAGCTAGAATCCACACCTCTAACAAGTTAACCTAGACGCAAAACTATACGTCCAATCCAAGAAAACTCCATTGGAAACCCATGTTAAAAATATTATTAATATTGATTTATATTAATTCAAGCATAAAAGGTACAAAGCTGAAAAGTCATAGCAGGAATGGCCTGAAACTGCTGAATTGTTTAATAGCTGAACGGTTTTAATAGCTGAAGATTCGAAGGCGCTGAAACGTGCCACGGAAGAAATAGAATAAGAAGAATATGAAGAAGTTGAATAAAGATTCAAAGAACAATACTTGGAATGCTGAAGCAGCATTCCAACAATAAAGAGAAACAGGAAAACAATATATATATGAGAGAACAAAGGTTGGGCCCTTGCCGAAGGCAAAGCACACCCAATTATAGCTAAGTATTAAAGAATGTATGATACATTACAGCACAATTCTAGAACTGTAATCACCAGCTGCATCACGGGCACCACACTATCTATAATCCCAGTTATTAATATTTGTGGCATCTTAATCACTGAATGCATCACAGGCACTGTGCACGAGTGAATACAACAACAGGAACAATGTTCGTACGACTTTATGAAGGATGCATGTCTTAAAGTTATGTAATGTGCTTATTAAAGTTATGTCTTATAAAACTTAGAAGTGTGCTCAGGCTTAAACATTGGGTCTCACACTCAGTGTGGGAAGCAGGCTGTTCTTTGTGTCTCTAGCTCTTCATTTTCAGAAGCAACCTTGAAACTGGGTGGAGATGGCACCCAAGCAGGTGGGACGCGTAGGCAAGAACAACTCCCTGATGCACGAGAGAACAAGCTCAACCCTTTTTCATCGTTGTGTTTTAATTGCACTGTATAATATATGCTGGGGCAGGGAAAGATATCCAGTTGGACTTCATGAACCAGCCCAAACTCTGTTGCGGGTAGGGAAACTTAGACAACCCCAAAGCTCTGTACTTGTTGATTTCCAACTGCTGCATTAAAGCTGATATTATCGGACCTCTGCGACTCCAGACCACTCTTTCTAGAACACAGATTTGTGTAATTGAATACCATCATTACATATTGGAATAGACACAAAGATTCTGAGTCCTTCAGTATATGGTAGCAAAATGGTGTTCACTTCACTTATGTACTGAACCAGACTATTTAATAGTGATGGGTCGTTCGTGAACGATCCGGCTCTAAGAGCCGGCTCTTGAAGGTGAACGTCGGGAGCTGGCTCGCATATCTGAAGAGCCGACTCTATTTTTAATAGATTAATACAGCCTATAAAAACTAAATGATTATGAAATAACTAATTTTAATTGTATTTAAAATAATTGAATAATTCAAAGAACAACAAAAAAATGATTGTAGGCTTAAAGGCGCACACGATCATCCTCACATTCTGTTCCTGTCAATCCTGCATGAGGGAGGGCCGAGCCAACTCACAGTCAGAGAGTAGTCAAAACTTGGAGAGCCATGACAAATCAATGCATTTTTAAAGATATGTGGTTACGGTCGAGTATGATTTCATTTCATAATTTAATTCAAATTGTTTTCACACCCATCATAGTCAAATTTATAGTTAAAACATGTATTTTTTAAAGAGCCGTTCGGGAGCCAAAAGAGCCGGCTCTTTTTGGTGAGCTGAGCCATACGAGCCGGCTCAGGGGAATGTCCCTGTACTTACTGTAAGTCGCTCTGGATAAGAGCGTCTGCTAAATGTAAATGTAAAGTATAAATAAATGAATGCATAAATAAATGACTAAATAAATAAACACCAATGTGTGTGTATGTATTAACAAATACAATTTATATATTTAATGTCTCGTTTAAATTGGGATTGATTTATGGTGTCAATTAAGCATTCAATTATATAATTTATAATTAATTTAAGCATTCAATTATTTAAATATTTATATATTTAGTTTTGACCTTTAAAAACTGTTTCATGCTCTGAATGTCATCTTAATGAATGTTTGTGCCAAGGAACCCCAAGTTGTTTGGACAGGATCACATTTACAAGGTGTTGCTTCATTCACCGCTTTCTCCTCCTTTGACATGAGCGTCTCCAACAGCTTCCTATCTCTTCTTGAGACATTTAAAGAGATCTAGATCTAACTTTGTCAACAACTTTTAATCAGTGGTTCCACTGACACCATGATGATGATGATGATAGTGATGATGAGGGCAGTAATGGTGTTAGTTAAAATGATGAAGGGCAAGATGTGAGTTGTGCATTGGACCTTCCACAGCTTAGTCAAAAACACGGGTTGTTCCTAGGCAACAGGGTCCATTGTATGGTCCTTGTAAGGCTCGGAGCGATGGCAAGACAAAGGGTCGATCAGGCCCTACCTTCAAAGATCCCCCCACCCCCCAAAAGCAGCTAAAAATAACTGAGGAGGGAGAAGGTTGTGCACAAATGGGTGTATGTGTCGTGGGGGGGGGGGTAGAGCGAGAGAGATATCTCAGGGGAGAGATATTGCTACAGAGATTTAGCTATGAAAAATAGGAATGAGAGACAGTGGTTGTTGAAAGAGGAGAGACAGAAAGAGATAGAGTGCCTCCATTTCCAAATGAAGGACTGCTGGAGGATGGGGTCCCAGAAACACTGGCCGATCCCCTCTGTGTTGTCTAGGAACCCCGACTGCACACTCGCAGACACACACAATCCAAGGACAACCCTCACAATTAATAGGAAGTGTTGCCACCTGTTACTGTAGAAATGGGACATTCTGCCAAAAAAAAGACATTATTATGTTCCCTCTTCATTGTCATTTACCTAAAAGTATTTGAAACACATTAGAATTATTATGTACTTACAGTACTATTCTTCTGCAACATTTGCTTAATGTATTTTATGACATCGCAAATCAGCCACCTGATTTTTCAGTGCACTTAACTACAAGCCTGGAAACCAGACAAATATGCAAGCTCATGTTTCATTGGTCTGGCGAATTACACCCCAAACCCAAAAATTAGATGCGAGGTCTGAAAAAGGAAGGTGCATTTTGGGCATGTATTGCCTGTAGATTACAAAATGTGTGGTCTTATCTCTCAGCCACTAGCATACAGTTCATTTACGCACCAACATAAACCACGTTCCAAAGTATTATGCAAATACTTACAACTTTGTTTTTCAATTAAACTCATGGATGGTATTGTGTCTCAGGGTTCTTTGGATCACTTAAATCAATCTCAGACACCTGTGATTATTAGTTTGCCAGATGAGCCCAATTAAAGGAAAACTACTTAAGATGGATGTTCCACATTATTAAGCAGGCAACAGGTTTCAAGCAATATGGGAAAGAAAAATGTTTCTGCTGCCGAAAAGTGTCAAATAGTGCAATGCCTTGGACAAGGTGAAAACATCAGATATTTCACAAAAACTTAGGCGTGATCATCGTACTGTGAAGAGATTTGTGGCTGATTCAGAGCACAGACGGGTATGCGCAGATAAAGGCATAAGGAGGAAGGTTTCTGCGAGACAAATTCATTGGATTAAGACAGCAGTGGCTAAAATGCCATTACAAAGAAGAAAACGGGTATTTGAAGCTGCTGGTGCCTCTGGAGCCCCATAAACCTCAAGGTGTAGGATCCTCCAGAGGCTTGCAGTTGTGCATAAACCTACTATTCGGCCACCCCTAACCAATGCTCACAAGCAGAAAAGGTTGCAGTTATTGATGAGTGCCGTGCAACCCTGGATGGTCCAGATGGATGAAGTAGTGGATGGTTGGTGTCTATGTCCCAACAAGGCAGCAACGTCAGCAAGGAGGTGGCGGAGTTATGTTTTGGGCTAGAATCATGGGGAGAGAGATGGTGGGTCCCTGAAGGTGTGAAAATTACATTGGCATTCTTCCATGGTACAAAAATAAGAACATGCAGTTGCATGACAATGTACCATGTCATGTTGCAAAGAATACCTCTGTGTCATTGGCTGCTATGGGCATAAAAGGAGAGAAACTCATGGTGTCGCTACCATCCTCCCCTGACCTCAATCCTATTGAGCACCTTTGGAGCATCCTCAAGAAAAATATCTATGAGGGTGGGAGACAGTTTGCATCAAAACAGCAGCACTGGGAGGCTATTCTGACATCCTGCAAAGAAATTCAAGCAGAAACTCTCCAAAAACTCAGAAGTTCAATGGAGAAGAATTGTGAAGGTGATATCAAAGAAGGGGTCCTATGTTAACATATAACTTTCCCTGTTAAGGTGTTTTTGATTTCAGTAAATATAACCTAATGCTGCAAATTCAACAAATTACAATTTTCAGTTCTGTACAACCTATAAAATGTTTTGAAACTGCATTTTGAGTTTATTTTTTGAAAAAAATACTATTATCATTGGGATGTTTTTATTAAATAAAATTCGAATTATACACTAACAGTTGATGGCTTAAATTGTACTTACTGTCATTTGCATCGACTATTTAGGAAAATCAGAGAAATATATCATTTGCATAATTTGGAACGCATTGTATTTTAGACATTTTTATTTATTTATTAGGGTTCCTCCGGTAGGAGGGAACTTATTGTTATTATTAGGTTCCTCCGGTAGGAGGGAACCTATTGTTATTGTTGGTATTCTTATTAGGTTCCTCCGGTAGGAGGGAACCTATTGTTATTGTTGGTATTCTTATTATTATTTTTCTTCTCCTTGCGCCCCAATATCTCAAAAAGTCCACATTGATACTACATCCAAGTGGGTACCCCCACACCAAATATGGGCCACATCGGACCCACGCCCAAAAGTCCGATTTTCAAAGTGATGGCTATCACTCTATCAGCAGTGATTGTTAGAGTGCGTGTCGGAGAATTGCACGGACACACGCTTCACACCGCAGTTGAGATTGCGTGAGTGCGTCCTTGAGAACTGTAAGTCGTATAACTTATGTTGTCAGTTCATTTAAGCCTGTTATTGTATAAGTCTATAGTTCTTGCAAATATAAATTAAGTTAACTGGTGATTTTCGTTGTTTGTATTCTTCCCCTGCTAGCTAAATTGTCTGTTGATTCGATAGCGATTGCTGCCCTTGCTCAGGTTTGTATTTTAGGTGCATTATTATGCTGAAGTAGTTTTAATGAATAAAAAGTGGGTTTATTGTTATTATTTGCTACAGAATGCTTAGCCTATCAAGATCAAATGAAGCAGGCAGTGTACATAATTCAGAGTGGCCTACCTTAATCGATAGGCTATATAGGCTACTGACCATTTACAATAAGTTGTTACGTCAATTATTAATTGGCAGCATTTATGCCATTTAGAACATACTTTGAGTGTAAGGTGTCCTTTACACCTTTATTGCTTTAGGGGAAGTAGGACGAAAATATGTGCAATATTACATTAGCTATTAGACTATTACATTAACCTGTTCCAAATTATAGGTTTAGTTAGGGGGGGGGAATGCCTATATAGCCTATCGATTAAGGTAGGCCACTCTGAAGCATGTACACTGCCTGCTTCATTTGAACTTGATAGGCTAAGCACATATTTTTTTTTGTTGAAGCACCGAAGACGCATTTTGACCCAGGAAAAACCCTGCATGGAGAGGCTAGTTAACACCTGAAGTGTTTCTACCTTTTTAGGGGCCAAGCAGCGAAGCTGCTAGGGCACCTATTGTTTTTGTTAGTTTTATTATTATTAGGGGGCAAGCAGCGAAGCTGCTAAGGCACCTATTGTTTTTGTTAGTTTTATTATTATTATTAGGGGCCAAGCAGTAGCGAAGCTGCTGTGGCACCTATTGGAATTGTTAGTTTTTTAATTAGGTTCCTCCGGTAGGAGGGAACCTATTGTTATTGTTGGTATTCTTCTTATTAGGTTCCTCCGGTAGGAGGGAACCTATTGTTATTGTTGGTATTCTTATTATTAGGTTCCTCCGGTAGGAGGGAACCTATTGTTATTATTGGTATTCTTATTATTCTTTTTTTTTTTTTCTTCTCCTTGCGCCCCAATATCTCAAAAAGTCCCTGGTCATAAATGTTCTAATTTGGCACATTGATACTACATCCAAGTGGGTACCCCCACACCAAATATGGGCCACATCGGACCATAGGGGGCGCCATAGGCCACGCCCAAAAGTCCGATTTTCAAAGTGATGGCATTTCCACCCCATTGCTCCAATTCTTCTGAAACTTGGTGTGCATGCCTCATTTTTCATGAGGAACAAAAAAGCCTCAAGGACCCATAAAGTCCGCCATGATGGATTTTCCTGTATTGTGATAATTTGGGAAAACCTTCAAAATTCCTCTTCTCTTGAACCAAAGGTGAAATTGACTTGAAATTTGGTACAGATATGTATCATTGACGTATTTAAAAACGTTACTTAAGGCAATTGAATCAAGTACAAAATGGCTGAAATGGGTGTATTTATGTAAATGTCCACATTGCCTCAATATGTTTGTGTCACTAAATCAAATGTATTTTTGAAGGATGGTTCAAACCTAATAAGCTTTAAGGTGACATGCCTCTGAAGTACCATGCAAAGCTTCACCTTGATATGTCAAAATATGACTGAATTACAGCTGTTTGAACTTGGACCAAATCTGACAATGCTCGCCATTGGAGAAACAGCTTTTTTTAATTATCCAGTTATTGAACTTTGTGTATTCCATGCCTGGGAATGGCTCAATTGGCTGAGATGTTGTGCTGGTAATCAAGGTTCAATACCAGTCAGAGGCATAGTTTTTAATTTTGTATTCTGACCAAACGGTTTCTAGTCTCCCGATAAATCCTCCGGTTGTAAAACATAGCAATGCGTGTTTATTTGAGCCCATCACACCACTCTGATCATCTGTTTAGCGAGACTGTGTAAACCACTGCAAAACAAGCCAGGTTCACCACAGTAGCTAGATACTTGTAGTCTATGCATGGTAGAGATAACTCTAATGGTTATCTCTAATGAAGTAAATTGATTGTTCAGGTGGATCCCTTGTCTGTTGCACAAATTCATTTCAGTAACCCGGAAGTCAGGTGGCTGAGCGGTTAGGGAGTTGGGCTAGTAATCTGAAAGTTACCGGTTCGATTCCTGGCTCTGACAAATGACGGTGTGTCCTTGGGCAAGGCACTTCACCCTACTTGCCTCAGGGGGAATGTCCCTGTACTTACTGTAAGTCGCTCTGGATAAGAGCGTCTGCTAAATGTAAAATGTAACCTAAGCCAGGACACATTCCACTGATGCTAGGCATGATTTAAAATTCCCTTCCATGACAAGTTATGGCACTCCAAACAACCTGTTTAAAAAACCATGAGAAAGTTATTCTTTACAGCAGCAACCCAGTCATCGCCGTTGTCCCGTTTTTATAGGAAATGTACAAGCAGTTTCAACTTAGGCTGAATCTAACAACGCTTACCACAGGAGAAACAGCTTACTTTTTTATACAGTAGCTGAACATGACAATATTCAACACTGAGAATAGCTCAATGGGCTGGGGTGGTGACCTGTAAAGTATCAGGTTGTAGGTTGGAATCCAGCCATAGTCTTTTGGCCTGTCATAATTTTGATTATCTGTTTAGTTCAACAGGATGACATCTTTCTGAAGTACCACAAACAATTTCACCTTGGTATGTCAAAATATGATTGAATTAAAGCTGTTTCAACGTTGGCTGAATCTAACAACGCTTAACACAGGAGAAACACCTTACTTTTTTATACAGTAACTGAACATGACAATATTCAACACTGAGAATAGCTCAATGGGCTGGCATGGTGACCTGTAAAGTATAAGGTAGTTGGTTGGAATCCAGCCATTATCTTTTGGCCTGTCATAATTTTGATCTGTTTAGTTAAACAGGATGACATCATTCTGAAATACCATGCACAATTTCATGCAATTTCACCTTGAAATGTCAACCATTTCTTAACCTTTGTCCCAAAGATGACCAAAGCTAATACTCTGCCCTTTCTATTCATACAATCTCAACAGTTGGTGTGTAGCAGAGAGGATAGAGGGACTGACTTTTGTAACCTTATGCTCATGAGTTCAAATCCCCATTCAGCCTGTTGTTGGCCAAACATTAAGTAGTTTTGCTCCCTTGTTGTCCAACTCTCGATCTTCTACAGTGTACATGTTTATAATATTTTGCCATTTTGCGGAGGAACCCGCATCGCTGCTTGCAGCTATATTTAGGTTCCTCCGGTAGGAGGGAACCTATTGTTATTGTTGGTATTCTTATTATTATTTTTATTCTCCTTGCGCCCCAATATCTCAAAAAGTCCCTGGTCAGAAATTGTCTAATTTGGCACATTGATACTACATCAAAGTGGGTACCCCCACACCAAATATGGGCCACATCGGACCATAGGGGGCGCCACAGGCCACGCCCAAAAGTCCGATTTTCAAAGTGATGGCATTTCCACCCCATTGCTCCAATTCTTCTGAAACTTGGTGTGCATGCCTCATTTTTCATGAGGAACAAAAAAGCCTCAAGGACCCATAAGGTCCGCCATGATGGATTTTCCTGTACTGTGATAATTTGGGAAAACCTTCAAAATTCCTCTTCTCTTGAACCAAAGGTGAAATTGACTTGAAATTTGGTACAGATATGTATCATTGACGTATTTAAAAACGTTCCTTAAGGCAATCAAATCAAGTACAAAATGGCTGAAATGGGTGTATTTATGTAAATGTCCACATTGCCTCAATATGTTTGTGTCACTAAATCAAATGTATTTTTGAAGGATGGTTCAAACCTAATAAGCTTTAAGGTGACATGCCTCTGAAGTACCATGCAAAGCTTCACCTTGATATGTCAAAATATGACTGAATTACAGCTGTTTGAACTTGGACCAAATCTGACAATGCTCGCCATTGGAGAAACAGCTTTTTTTAATTATTCCATTCAGCCATTTAGCAGACGCTCTTATCCAGAGCGAATGATCCAGTTATTGAACTTTCTGTATTCCATGCCTGGGAATGGCTCAATTGGCTGAGATGTTGTGCTGGTAATCAAGGTTCAATACCAGTCAGAGGCATAGTTTTTAATTTTTTATTCTGACAAAACGGTTTCTAGTCTCCTGATAAATCCTCCAGTTGTAAAACATAGCAATGCGTGTTTATTTGAGCCCATCACAACACATATGTTTAGCGAGACTGTGTAAACCACTGCAACACAAGCCAGGTTCACCACAGGAGCTAGCTACACATGGTAGTGTTAGATTCACAACTAGTTAGCTCTAATGAAGTATATTGATTATTGAGGTGGACCCCTTGCCTGTTGCGCAAATTATTTCAGTGACCTAAGCTAGGACACATGGCCACTGATGCTAGGCATGATTTGAAATTGTTTTCCATGACTTATGTTGAGTTATGGCACCCCAAACAACCTAATCTAAGCACTATGAGTAATATATTCTTTACAGCAGCAACCAGGTCTAGCCTGACGTTGTCATACTCATAATTCTAGTCAGAATATGAGTCTGACAAAGTATAAGGTCGTAGGTTCGAATCCAGCCACATTGTTTAAGCCTGTCTTAAATTTGAATATCTGTTTAGTTAAACAGGATGACATCGTTCTGAAGAACCATGCACAATTTCACCTTGATATGTCAAAATATCATTGAATTACAGATGTTTAAACTTTGGCCGAATCAAAAAATACATGCTACAGGAGAAACGGCTTCTTTTTTTTGGACAGTAACTGACAATTTATTGTCATCCTTGAGGGAAGCTCAATGGGTTGAAACAGTGTCCTACAAAGTGCAAGGTTACAGGTTCAAATCCAGGCACAGTCTATTGGCCTGTCATAATTTTGATTACTTGTTTAGTTAAACAGGCAGACATAATTCTGAAATACCATGCACAATTTCATGCACCTTGAAATGTCAACTGTTTCTTAACCTTTGTCCCAAAGCTGACCAAAAACTAATACTCATATCACGCAGTCGAAGCACAGCTAGATAATCAGCGTCAGCACCCTTGGGTACCCAGCATGCAGTGCGGCATGTCAAAAAAACGCAAAGACTTGTGGAAAATAGTTTGGTTACAACAGCCGTGCGAGGGATTTCAATTGTTGTGTTCGTTCAGTTAGATGTTTGTAATGTCAATGTTGGTTAGTTAATATAATGTTGTTGGTCACCCTGATTGTGCATGTTGTGTAGTTTAATGGGACCAGAGAGTCGGCAGCTGTACTGTCATAGGTTATTCTCGCAAGGAGCTGAACATGAGCTCTGCCCTAGCCCAGTTGCCCACATGACTATTGTTAGTTGTGCATTGACTTAGAGTCTGGAAAGAGATCAACTCAAGAAGAGTTTCAATATCCTATACAAAGTTAATACTCAGCCCTTACTAATCATAAAATCTCAGCAGTTGGTGTGTAGCAGAGAGGCTAGAGAGACTGACTTGTAACCTTATGCTCATGAGTTCAAATCCCTGTTCAGCCTATTGTTGTTGGCCAAACATGAAGTAGTTTTGCTCTCTTGTTGTAAGTATTGATCTTCTACAGTGTACATGTTTATAATATTTTGCCATTTTGCGGAGGAAACCGCATCGCTGCTTGCAGCTATATTTATAACTATTATTATAACTTTTATTATAATTTTTCTCTGAGATGTATGATAGCACTCATCAACTTTGAGAAAAAGAGAACAGGGACAGTGCCTCAGTTTCACTTATTTATTTTTTGCCATCAAACAAAGCATGCTAATGTCTTGGTCTTGTCAGTTGAAGGTAGACTAGGCTGAAAGGTTATCATGCTCAGCCGATTATACTTAAACTTTAGCATACTTTGTTTGATGGCCAAAAATAAATTAGTGAAAGTGAGGCTCTGTTCCTGTGATTTTTTTTCCTCAGAACGTGGTTTGTGCTATCATACATCTTTGGAGAGCTTCGTTCTGGGAAGGCTCATCCAACTCCTCCACTGCAATATTGTTTCCTTTTAGACTCAGTGATCAGACATGTAGAATCAGATATGTCATAATTTTCTGGACTCTACTTTCAGTAGCTGCTTGTTTTGGCTATGGCTTGGGCTCTGTCTGCTAATACATGTTTAAAGGTTGATTTACTGACATATGGTCACGTTTCAGTCAGTGTTGTTACTTATCTGCATTCTGTCAGTTACATCATTGCTGTACCCTATCACTGATTTGAGTGCATGTTGCTTGTGTGTGTGTGTCTGCAGCTAAGTGTATGAACACAATGCTCGGGATGTGTCTTGGCTCAATCAGAGAAGATCAGCTGTGTGTATTGCAGGACCACCTACCAGAAATAGAGATAAAGACAACACAGAGCTTAGCACCATTCCACCCCAACACCTGTCACACCTGCCTGGCACACAGTCCTCGCACAGACATACACACAAACTTTGAAATGCTTGAAGCGTTCCCACTGCCTACAAGGCCACATAAATGCCTCATATTTACAAATATGTATACACAAGCTAATGGATCTTATTCTAAACTTAACTACTACATTTTTCCAGGGGGCTGTGTGTCCACAGTTTCAGTGTGTGTGTGTGTGTGTGTGTGTGTGAGAAAATGAATTAACCCTTGTGCTGCCTTCGGGTCACATGACCCAAAGGTTCACAACAAACCATCGTTGTCATTTAGCAGACGCTCTTATCCAGAGCGACTTACAGTAAGTACAGGGACATTCCCCTGAGGCAAGTAGGGTGAAGTGCCTTGCCCAAGGACACAACGTCAGTTGGCATGACCGGGAATCGAACTGGCAACCTTCGGATTACTAGCCCGACTCCCTCACCGCTCAGCCAACTGACTCCCCTCCCAACTGACTCCCTGACTCCCTGTTTACCCAATACTACCCAATACAAAAACAAATAAAAAGCATTTTCTTTTAACCTTCGCGATGTGGGGGGTCTGAGACAGCCTGACGGTAAAAAGAAAATGCTTTACTTTGTTTTTGTATGCGGTAAGCTGTCGCAATACGACGGTGGGTTACAATGACTAATGGATCAATATGACCCGAAGATAACACAAGGGTTAAAGAATGTGAAGCCTGTTTGTTATCAGTGTCATCTAAACAAACACATCATTTATACCCATCTGAACCCAATGCAAACATTGTGCAGCCGTTTAGATCTCCCTTCTCTCTGGTCCTTTCTTGTTGTCCTACTCCCTCCGTTTTCATTCATCTGTCACCCTGTCATCAGCGTGCTCTCTTCAACCTGATCATTCCGTCCCTGACCGGCACTACCCTAATGTAGCAGAGAACCCAGGAAAGTAGACAGTGGGTTAAATTTATCAGTAAAATTCCAGAATGTGTGTTCTGTAATCTTGCAACACTAACATCACTCTGGGATTCAGCATGTGACACCATGTTTGTCAGCGTTGGAGAAACTTGATATTCACATTTTATAGTAAAACAGGCTTGCAAACATGTGTTGAAGCTAATTTGATGCCATGGATTGTTGTTTTACATCAATTTTTTTTAACTAGATCAGTGTTTCTCAACTGGTGGGTCACAAGCTGGTGTCGAGAGGGTCGCGGACGTGTGCTTCGGTTCCGTCAAACAGCATCTCAATACCTAGAGAGCATTCAATAAACTATGAATTCTCCTCAGGGGACCTAGGCTACCATCCTTACGCCCTGAAACAACAGCAGGAGTAGACTCAGAAGCATCACTCCTGATGATCATCAATAATGCGCCCTCATACACACACACAAATACATTGTACATGCAGACACACACTATCAATCATTAATTCATCAAGACAAATTCACAGGGATTGTCATTTCATCCTCTCCTTTACTAAAAGGTATCTGGGAAAGGGTTAGGTTAGGGAGTGTAAAAGAGCCTCACTGTAGTAAAGCTATACATCTGTTGACATAGCAGTTTCATTTGAAGACTAAACTGGTATGCTAACAGGCTCTTGTCACTTGAGTTTTGTCGAGGTTGATGATAGCCCAGTTTATCTGGGATTACATTCCTGACTCCACCAACCAATTAGGTTGCAGTTAGGTTACAGCAAATGTGTTCATTTGTAAAATATCCCTTCAAGTATATAAGATTGGAGTCAAACACGTCTCATCTTGTAGCACAAAGGAAACCTCTGGTCCCTTCTGGATTCTATTCAAATCATTTGTATGAGAAACGGCTGCTTGTTGCATTAAGATGATGTGCAGATGTTAAACTCAACATATGACAGGACATATCAAAGATGAGCATGGTAAGAGAAAAGGGGGACAGAGAACTTGTAGACGCACGTAATGTGAATTGAAATAACACTTCTGTGTGTTATACTGCATGAAATACAGCTCTATCTTGCAGGCGCTCTTTAAAATAAATCATTTAAATTACTTCAAACTATTCTTTCTGGGCTCAAGGAAGGACAATTACATCATTTGCTTATCACCTTGCGCATCGCCTAAGGCTAACAGGCAGTACACTTTAGAAACCCGGCACAGGCTTCTTCAACACAATTGTGATTGGGTTTGGATTGACACACCTTCCCCAAATTGATCATTTATTTCTTTAATTTCATGAAAGTCGAAAGTCCATTTTCAATTGCTTGGATACAATACACATACACCTTAGATTATTTTTTCATTGAACTATAATCATCTGTTCAAAATGATACAACTAAACATCAAAGTATCATTTTTTTTAAATTCAATTCACATAGGGGGGCGCTCGAGAGCAGCGACATGTGAACACGCTTTTTCTGTGAGCTCTGCATGAAAATGACAATTTCGGTAACCCAACAGTCAACTAAAGTGTATGCCTAACATCTTATGTTGTAGTAGCTGCAGTCTTTTTTCCCCTTTTTATTTCCTTTTTTCCCCTCCTTTCTCTTTCTATAACGTCTGCATCCATGTCCGGCAAACCAAGGCCTAAGCCAACGGCTAAAACCTCGGACATTCCTGTGGCGGGGACATCCACAGATATGCTGGCCGTCGCTACTATAAATGGAAGCCATCAAAGCCTCCGAACAAACGGTCATGGCCAAAATAGAAGACACGGTGACTACACTGTCGACAGACCTGCATGCAAAGATAGAGAACCTCTCCAAAGAGCAGTGTGGAGAAATAGCCATAGTTCGCTCTGATACACGGGAAGCTCTGGAGACTGGTAATCAGGAGCTCAAGCTACAGGCTTTATCATTACGTAGCCTGGAAGACGGCGCTAACCACCACTCCGACCGGGTCATTGAACTAGAGTCACAGCTCCCTTTGTTGTCCTCCCAAGTCAAGCAGCTAACATCCAAGACGGAAGATCTAGAGTCAAGGCAACGCAGAGATAACTGTCGCATTATCGGTGTGGACGAACGCCTCGGGGATAGTCGCATGGAAAGATCCGTGGCTAAGCTACTACATGATTCGCTGGGGCTGGACTTTACCCTGACACTTGACCGTGTTCACAGAAGCCTGCTGCCTAAACCTAAACAGGGGGATCCCCCCGCGACCGATCGTTGTTAAGTTTCACTACTTTACAGAAAAGATAAACGTCCTGAGGAAAGCATCAAGCCAGCGCCCCACTCTGCATAACAACAAACCGATCTTCATCCATCCAGACTACACTGCTGCCGTGAAGCAACGTTCTGCTGCCTTTAAAGAAGCAAGAGAGCTGTTGAGACACTGCCCTCACACCCGGTTTGGTATTCTGTTCCCTGCGACATTGAAAATCACTGCCTCGAATGGAGAACAGAGATCATTTGTCTGCCCTGCTGAAGCTAAGCAGTACATTATCGAACACTTACAAACCAAGGATGCAGGTAACTGAGGGACTGTAAACCTCACACCCCCATACTTGTTATGAATCCCATACAATGTCATGTACAACCAGTCTACCTCTTAAGTTGAACGGCAACCTAAAGGGCTTTATATGCTACTCCGACTCCGTTTATGGATGGGCGGGCGGACACGATACTCTTTCGTTTATGGTTCTCCGTAGGCTGTGGTGCTGAAAACAATTCACCGCCAGAAGAGTAGGTGGCGCAATGGTAATGATGTCGTTAGCGGACCATTCACAGCCAAGGGGGTATCCGTAACTATCCGAAATTAGGACGGATAGTTTAATTCAGGAGGGTCACGTCGAGCTCTCTGGGGCTCTCGGAGGGCTCTCGGAGAGGGCGTTCCACCTAGACTAAGGCGTTCCCATGTGTCAGTTTTTTGGAAAACGGAGTACCCTAAATCGACCTTAAGACGTGACACTTTTGAATGTGTGCATTACCCATGATGTCAGTAGTTATTCAGACAGGGGGTTTACTTGTTATCAGAGTACAATGGACAATAATTAATGTGCAGACTGACTGTTCCTTCTTTTCACCCCTCTCCAGTTCCACTTAAACTCCATTTTCTTTATAATTTATTTTATATATTTAATTTACCTTCCTTCTTTGATTTACGAAACATTATCGGATTGATAGTGTTGGAAAGTGTAGAGTAGGGAACTAGGAAACACTAGTTTTTAAAAACGTAGTTTTCTTTTTCTATTTATTCCTTCAGTTCTTGTTTGTGTATGCAGCTACGTAAAGTAACTAACTCGGAATGCTCAATCTTAGAGGACAGTGTATCTCTGTACACTGTTCTCTTCATGCATAGTTCTTGTGCGGTTTAGATAGACATCAAGTGCTCTTGTTCGATGGTATGCTCGACAGGCAATAGAGCAACCTACATGGGTGGGCTACTGGCCCTTAAGGAAGGGTGCCAAGAGTTTTTTGTTAACTGCTTTTCAACTTTTCAGAGTTGTATTTTACGTTTGTTTGTACTTTACGTTCGTATTGTTAGATCCAACTACTTTTTTCGAGGGCTTGCGGACATGACATCTTTACAAATCTGATATAACATGACATCACAGAAACAGATACATAGAGCTCCTGGCTCTGTCTCCTTCATCTCCTGGAACATTGAGCAGTCTATAATATATATAATATACAGGTAACCAGCTCATTTTAAACACTTAAGAAGGCTAACTTTGATAATTTACTAGAACGCACCAAAAAGGATCTGGAAAGGTGGTCTGGCCTTCCCATTTCACTGGCAGGCCATTAACGCCCTCAAGATGACGGTACTACCTAGATTCCTGTATTTGTTTGTGACAATTCCTGTCTGGCTCCCGAAATACTTCTTTATCAAATTGGATAAGTATATCTCATTGTTTATATGGAATAACTCCTCGCCTCGAATGAAGAAAATGTATCTGGAAAGAGCTAAACCTGAAAGGGGACTGGGTCTCCCAAATTTTCTGCATTATTGTTGGGCATCAAACATTTCCAAACTGGCATACTGGGTGGTGGCATTCTCTGACAAAAACGGGCCTGCCTGGGCTATGATGGAACTTTCATCACACACTGATATCCACTATTTCTCTACTGACAGCTCCCTTGTCGATGCAGACCAGTAGTAAGACATTTTTTCTAACCCTGTTGTTTCTAATTCCATTAGAAACTGGGTACAATTCCGTAAACATTTTACCCGTGACCAGATAAATAGCTTTTCTCCTCTGTCCCTCAACCATCTTTTCACACCCTCACAGATAGATCAGAATTTCGCTGGCTGGCATCGGCACGGACTAGTTTTCTTCGCTGATTTATTTGATGAGAACTCTTTTCAGTCCATCGAAGCCCTAGCTAGAAATCATAATATCCCAAGATCACTTTTTCAGATATCTCCAAGCCTGCAGTTTTGCCTCCAAACATTTCCCTACCTACCCCAAGCCGCCAAATACAGACTCAGCATATGACCTATTAAATATGAATCCATGGAACAGGGGTCTGATCTCTAAGGCGTTAATTTAATACACAACATTAATCCTCCAACACACACTAAAATATGTGAAGCCTGGGAAAGGGACCCGGAAATTGTAAACCTGGATGATGTCTGGGCTAAATGCATATCCAACATGTAAGACGTGGACTGATACAATTCAAGGTCTTTCACAGAGTTCATTACTCCAATGACAGGTTAGCTAAAATATACCCATCAATTCACCCTACCTGTCCCATATTTGGAAACTCTGTGTCACTGGGTCACATGTTCTGGTCATGTCCCTCCCTAGTTGATTTCTGGTCCCCCATATTTGATTGCCTTGCATCTCTATGCAACACATCCCTCAAACCCAATCCACTCACTGCTATATTTGCACACCCTCGGATTTACATACCACAAGTACACAAGAGAGCAAAAGCATTCTGTAGTCTCATAACGCGTAGGTTAATCTTGAACTGGAAATCTAATAAATGCCCACCATTCAGAAGATGGAGCCAGGAGGTGCTATCTTTACTTCAACTAGAAAAGATTAGACATACTCTGACAGTCTCTGGTGACACATTCAATGGAGTGTGGACTCCCTTCATTGAGTATGTGAAGGAGTTGAATCGGTAACTGATCATGTTGTCATGTTAAATAGCCACTCTCTTTAGTAGTTGTTTTCTTCACTCTTGGTCCCATGGGAGGGTATAGGGGGAGGCTATTAGGGGAAGGGAACTAATTTGGGTCTGTGTTTTGAGTTTGTATGCATGCATGCTTATGTGACAGGTATGTAACAGCTGTAGCCACGCTCCGTCATGACAAGTTTTTTTGCAAAAGCATATAACAGGGAACTTCAATGTAGTTGAGAACAAGACTATGCACGCCAAGCTCAGCTGGACCCTGAATGCAGCTGGTTGGGAACATTGTCTGCCAGAAACATAAACCTAAACATAAAATGTTCTGTTGTTTTTGAACGTAAATGTCATCAGTGTTGCATCCATAGAGTTAATATAACTAGAGGAAGCAACTTTTGTCTTCCAAGATGGCGTCCCCATTCATTTCTATGAAAAGTGCTCAGTGAGGCAAGCGCGAGCGCGAAACTGCGCCATCTTTCCACTTCTGACTCTTCCGGTCTAGCTTTAAACAGTGGCTCTTTTTTTCCCTAGCTCCGAGACCTCGTGCAAGCTTGCAACTAGCTGTACATACTTTGCGACAGCCAGTGGCGAGCATAGATTTATATGGTTGCGAGCGTGTGAGCTAAGGCATTGCAGTGGCAGAATGGGGTACAAGTCCGATAAGAAACAGAGACATGATGCAAACTTTACGTAAATGTATGCTGTCATTGTATAGTATTCCTTTCACTTGGTTGTTAGAAATAGGCTATAGGGCTAAATATAGGGCTATTCTAGATGGAACTCATCACATATGTTGCTTTTTTTCTTGTGATTTGAGTATGATTTCCAACGCATTGCATCATATTAAATAAACTGTTAACATGAACACCTAGCTCCGTCGTTGTTCTCGCCAGGCAAAGAAAGCTCAAGTTATTTTGGTAACAGAAATCTTCCATAATGCAGACTTACCATAGCTTACTGTCAACTGTATTTTCAAACGAAATGCCACGAAATTCACACTGCCTTCAATTTACATATCAGTGTAGAAATGTGGCCTGTGTTTTATATGTTCTACAAAACCAAACGCCTATTAATGGATATAACGTGATCTAACAAGTCTTGGAAATAATGTAATAAATAAAAGCTTGAGAAGTGTGTCTAAAATATACTTTATTAAACATTTGCCTTTGAAAATGGCATATTAACAGAACTAGGCCTATATACAAGACGTTTACATCAGATATAAGTGGGGGTGAAACAGTCACTGAGGACCTTCATTGTCCCAGAAAAGCAGTCTGGCTTGATGACACGATTAAAAAAAAGAATAATGGGTGTGTTTAACAAAAGCTTCTGAAGGCAAGACTAATCATATTTATATAATTTCTTATTGTGGTTATCAGTTAAAGTATTAATCTTCGTCTTTGCTCCAGATAGACATGTCAACAATCTATGCTCACGCTTAACATAATGTAATATTTGCCATCATGTCATGAACGTAAAAACGTTCTTGACAGAAAAATCAAATCTGTTTTAAAATAACGGGAATAAACTATATTAACAACATTTCATGTATGTGTGACAACCATTTGCTAAACTTGCTACAACAGGGCAGGCAACTCAAGCCATTTCTCCCTGTGCTCATTCAATATGGCTCATTCAGCTCCAGGTAAATCGGCAATCGGCCAATGTGAACTTTTGTGCTCGTGCCCTCCAGGTAAATCGGCTATCGGCCAATGTGAACTTTTGTGCTTGTGCCCTGTATCCGCGAGCACATTTGCAGGCAACTTTTATTGACATAAGCAAATAAATGGGGTGCTAGTTTACCCATTTCGGATTGGTTTCAAATTTAGCAAAAATCAGGAAAAATTATTTTATGAAAAAGCTAGTAGTATGAGCCAGGTTCGAGAATCGAACAAAAATTATTGGGGGAGATAGTTTTGTAAATGTTGACTGGAGTTAATAGAATAAAAACGACCGGAAGAGCCGGAAGTCTAACAACAAATGCAATACCACCTACATCCACCGGGGCCGTTGCTTCAAGCGAGGGGCGTTTCAGCCCTATGCCTGGCAAGTGTGAGAGCGCCGAATTGCGTAGAGGCCAAGAGCGGTATTGCAGACAGATTTCAATTATAGCTCTCAACATATAGAAAGACATTTTTGGAGCTGTGAATTTAGTTTAAAAAAAAATTACTATGAACTGAACTAGTTCATGTAGAAAGGGAACTTTCCCAACACTGTTTGTCATTACCTAGCATATTGATTACTTTGTAAACTGAAGCCATGTTCATTTTAAAACCAAGTTTATTTGTATACAGTAGACTAACTTTTTACAGCAGTGAGAGTAGGATGTATGTATGTCCACACAAAAGTTGTATTATAAATGTTTGCATGCATGTCTGCTTATGACAAGGTAAATACAGTTAAATTACCCCAAAATGTCCAGTTTATTCCTGTTAATTCCCATATATTCCCGTTTATTCCCGTGGAAAGTTTCCAACTTTGAATATTCCTGGAATTTTGCAACCCTACTCTTAATGCATAGTTTTATAGAAACTGACAAACAATATTTCAAGTTTAGAACATGAACGTTTCAGTATAACGAGATCCATTGACACCATGCTCAATTGATGCAAGCATGGTTTCAGACCCATCCACAATTTACAGCTTTGTTCTTGCCACCATACTCTTCCTTCCTCAACCCTATTGAGGATCCTTCTACACATGGAGGTGGAAGGTGTATGATAGGCACCCTTATGAACAAGTTACCCTTCTCAAAGCCATGGATGAGGCATGCAATTACATCACAGCAGACCAGTGTCAGGCCTGGATTTGCCATGCCCGGAGATTCTTTCAGAGATGTTTGTCAAATTGTGTGTGCCTTGCCTTGGACAAGGCACTTCACCCTACTTGCCTCGGAGGGAATTTCCCTGTACTTACTGTAAGTCGCTCTGGATAAGAGCGTCTGCTAAATGACTAAATGTAAATGTCAAATGAAAACATCCATTGCAATGTGGATGAAAACTTGTGGCCAAATCCACAAGACAGGGTTGATGGAAGTGAGTAATCAATCCTTTGTTTTGCTTTGTTTGTTTTTTGAGCAAGGTGAGGAACACTGTCGCCACTACTAGTTAACCCCGTATCAATGCCCATGGCGTCACTAATTTTGATCCCCAAAACACACACACATACGAAGAGGGTATACTACAAAAGCTTTATTAAGTTCATTTAAAATACACTGCCCAACTGTTACTGTAGCTGCCGACAGAGGCAACTCTCATAATTAGATTTATTTATTAGAGAATATTTCACTTCATAATAATGCATTTGGGTTAAAAGGTCAATACATATTTAAATGTTCAGCATAATCTTTTGAATAAATAAGTAATATATTTTCTGTTAATACATGTCAATTCATTTCCTGTTATTTCGCTAAAACCATAGAAAAGGGGGGAACCTATTTTTCTTTCTGCTTGGGAATTATTTAATTGTTGCGGTCAGGATGGTCTTACATTTAGCATTTAGTCATTTAGCAGACGCTCTTATCCAGAGCGACTTACAGTAAGTACAGGGACATTCCCCCGAGGCAAGTAGGGTGAAGTGCCTTGCCCAAGGACACAATGTCAGTTGGCATGACCGGGAATCGAACTTGCAATGTTCGGATTACTATCCCGATTCCCTCACCGCTCAGCCACCTGACTCCACCCTGACTCTTACCGGTGCACTACAATCAGAAGGGCCACACGAGGTGCTGTGCTGGTGGTATATCTGTGGGAGTTACGCATATAACAAGTGCAAATAAGTTGTCTATTTTAAGAAGAATAAGAAGTTGTAACCCTCCAAGTTTATTCCTCTTGAGTCAGAGGCCAAAGAGTTCTGACAGCATTGTTCTCAAAAAGTCCACTAGAACGTAAGTGGCGTACCACTAAATTTGAAGGTTTTCCGCCTGGCCTGGAAGGACAACCTAATGGAGTATAAGCAAGTCCTCATCAGGTCCAGATCAGAATTCTCTAAGTTGATTAGTAAGAACCAGCACAACACCAAGTTCCTATTTGATACAGTTGCAAAACTCACTAAGAAAAGTACACACGGTGTTAGTACAGATCTCTCTCCCAATGACTTCCTAGAATTTTTTGACCAAATAAATCTATGCAATAAGGGACAAACTACAGGCTAGCCCTGGAGGAATAGCCATTAACACTGAATTTTCCTCTATACCAAGCATGCTGCATGTTGAGGCTCTCACTCACTTTAACCCTATTTCTATGGAAGCGTTCATATTTGCCATTTCTCAATTTTTGGAAAAAGCTGTGGAACAACAGCTCACTGAGCACCTCTCCTTAAATCAGCTATATGAATCTCTCCAGTCTGGATTTCGTCTTCACCACAGTACTGAAACTGCATTTGCCAAGCTAGTCAATGATCTACTATTAGCATCTGACGCGGGCTCTATCTCGGTCCTGGTTCTCCTAGACCTAAGTGCAGGTTTTTACACTGTGGATCATGAGATTCTCCTGGAACGTATGGAGAACTATGTTGGGATTTCTGGTACTTCACTTCAGTGGTTTAGATCGTATGTATCTGACAGATCACAATTTGTCCACTATGATGGCTGCTCATCCAGGAGTTCCACTGTAAAATACGGAGTACCACAGGGTTCAGTTCTAGGCCCTCTGTTATTCTCGCTTTATATGCTGCCTTTAGGAAACATAATTAGAAGCTCTGGGGTAAATTTTCACTGTTATGCAGATGATACTCAGCTATATATGTCTATAAAGCCTGGAGAATTACCAGACACTATGGAAAAAGAGCTAATAGTGTCTTACTGAGTGTACTTCGTGACTGCCATCTGACTGTAAGTAACCAGAGTTTGTTTCATTCATTTGTGTTTTGCTAAAACTTTGCTCAAGGACAGAGGGTAAGGGTATAGCAGCTAAATTGGTCAATAGGTAGCTAGCTAATTGTAACTACATGCTCTTATGGTTCTTCCCTTTGGCACTTACTTTGGTTGTTCACAATGTGTGCTTCATGTTTCATGCTTCATGCTTTGGCTACTCGCAATGTTTTGTGGCTATCTCGTTGTTATGATCAGTGACCTATGCACTTTGTAAAGCTCTCTCTTGGAAGTCGCTTTGGATAAAAGCATCTGCTAAATGAATAGATGTAATGTAAATGTAAAAATGTGTTTCTGGGTTAAGAACTTGGATGACAGCAAATTTCCTTCTTTTCAATTCGGATAAAACAGAGATTCAAATTTTTGGTCCTAAAAAATACAGAAATAATTGATCCAATCTGACCTTAGACATAGATGGCGTCAAAGTCTCTCAAAGCCAGCTGGTAAAAAATCTAGGAGCCTCAGACCTTTCGTTTGAGTACCATATAAAGCAAATTACCAGAACTGTATTTTTCCATCTACGTAATATTGCCAAAATACGAACATTCCTCTCAAAGAATGATGCTGAAAAACTAATACATGCATTTGTTATATCCTGACTGGACTACTGCAATGTGTTGTTCTCTGGCCTCCCAATTACCTACTTAAAATGTTTTACAGCGGGTGCAAAATGCTGCTGCTAGACTTGACTAGAACCAGAAACTTCGATCACATAACATCTACTCTCGTCTCTTTACACTGGCTCCCTACCCAAGCCAGAACTGATTTCAAAGTTCTATTACTAACCTACAAATCTCTGCATGGATTGGCACCACCTTACCTCTCTGGTCTCCTTGCACCCTATCGCAAGGACACTTAGATCTCAAGATGCCGGCTATCTTGTGGTTCCCAAACTGCTGGAGGCAGGGCGTTCTCATATAGAGCACCTTTTCTCTGGAACAAATTACCTGTCTCAATTAAGGAGGCTGATATTGTTTCGACATTCAAAATTGGGTTAAAAACGTTCTTGTTTAGTCAATTCTATGACTGTTAAATGCAAGTGTGTGTCTGTACTTTCTATGTAAACCTGGGGTGTGTGTTTGTCTGTGTGTATCACATGTAACTTTTACATGTAACATTTAGATTTTACAAATAAAGTAAACCTGTTACTGTATATTGCTATTGTTATAGTTTCCGTTACTAGTTGGTGACAACGGGGGACGGGGCTTTCTCACCCTTATTATATAAATATAACTTATTTTAGAGTTCTCTCCCCTGGAACAGAGTTCATGTTCCAACTGAGGGGGGCCCGCGCTGTCTTAGTGTCTAGGGCTGCATCAAATACCCTTTTTTGCTCTGCTAAATTGCTGCACTAGTCCACACTTGACCGGTGGGGATCTCATTCTAAATATGACTGTAACTGTTAGCTGCTCCTGGCATTCTCTAATCCCTGCTCTCCCCTCTCTGTCCCCCCTCCACACATCCCCTGTGGTGTGGGGGGTTTGAGCCGTCAGCACCTGCCTGGTCATCGGTCTGCCAACGCTGGACCTGGTCGCCAACAGGAAACCAGTCTCCTTGACGGGCAACAGCGAGTTCCCCAGTCCCTTCCTACATCTACCAAGTCGAACAATGGATTTTGGTGTTTCAAAACCCACTTCCTTGCTGTATGACTATGTTAAGCCTGTGTTCTGCTCCTCTCTTTCACTAACCGTCTCTGGAGGAGGGGATCCCTCACTGAATTGCTCCTCCCAAGGTTTCTTCAATTTTTTCTCCTATAGTGAGTTTTTCTGGGAGTTTCTCCTTGTCTTCCCTGAGGGTTTAGGTTGGTTGGGGGGCAGTTATATGGGTGTATGTGAAGCCCTCTGTGACATGCTTGAGTGTAAAAAGGGATATACAAATAAACAATTAAAAGCTACAAGGTTAGCATGTACAAGACATGTTGAAGACTCGTGTCCAATAAATGTCTGTTAAAAACCAAGAACGACATCAGCCTTTGATTCAACTCGAGGGGAGTAACAGTTACTGTCCATTACTACCAGTGGTGTATCGTTACTGTACTTAAGTTGTTTTTTTGGATATCTGTACTTTACCATTTATATTTCTGTTGACTTTCACTGTTCTACATTTTGCAAAGAACTGATACTTTGACTCCGCTCACTGATACATTTCCCCTGAAACTGTGGTGGGGACTGTGTTGGAACACAGACTGCAAGCAAGCAGGTTTGGCGAATCAGTGGTCCTAGCTTGCAAGTTGAATCATTGGTTAATCATGTTAATGCGCAATTGCAACAAAGTGCTCTCAAAGCTGCGGTTTGTTAGCCTGACGTTGTCATACTCATAATTCTAGTCAGAAAATGAGTCTGATACCGCTCCATTGGGCTGTGAGTATGGGGCATGTTTCAACCGAACCCTGAAAATGTCTCTTCGCTCAATTGGATAAACCTACAACCAATCAGAGCAACATAGTATGTTAATCAGAATCAGAATCAGAATGGGATTTATTCGCCATGATAGTTTGCACAGACAAGGAATTTGCTTTGGCAGGAAGGTGCATACAATAAACATATACCTAAAATTTAAATATGTGGACTATCTATACTAAGGGTACATAAACTAGCAGTACTAAGTGGGATTAGAATAGAATTAAATATACAATAAAATAAAATATAAGTTGCCTTAAATTACAATATAAAAATACAAAAATACAAATATTACAAAAAATACAAATGTACAAGACTTTTACAGAATAACTTTTACAGAATCCCGTAGGAAAGACGGCAAAAACATTTTCCATCGACAAATGCCTTGATCGCGTTTCTGTGTCCCTCTTTCAAAATGACTGCGCTGTCGATGTCTTCTAAACAGAATGGATGGTAGAATGTACACATCTCAGCTCTCCAGCGGCAGCCATGTTTGTTGAAAACGAATTCAACCCAAGCGCTCTTTGGTGACGTGGTTGATTACGTTACTGTTGATCATCTGTCCGTCATCGTATAAAGCCCGCCCTGACAATTTGATTGGTCCGAACACCTCTTGTTCGGACATAGTTTTTCCCCAACCGAGCGACCCCAGACCCAACCAAATTATTTTGTGGGCGGGGCTAAATTCGGCTGGCACCCAGGCTAGCGGTTTGTTGATTCCCAGTGATGCCCAGGATGCTAGCTAACGAGCGACTACATGAGTAAAATTCCACTCTACGATGACATGATTTCATGATGGAAGCAGAAATGGAAGCACCTGATACTCCCGCAACAAACGACGGTGGTGACGAAGACCAACACCTGTGGCCATATTTGCGAGAAATGTTTTCTAATGTTGGAGGGAAAGATTCTTCGTACCGGATGAAGTGCCTCTTATGCCTACCCAAAGCTACTGAAATATTGGCATTCAAAAACTCCCCATCCAGCCTCAGGAAACACATTGAGGTAAATTAAGATTAATCCCATGAGCCGCAACGTTTTATTTAACCAGGCAGAATCATTTAAGAACAAATTCTTATTTACAAAGATGGCCTCCACGTTAATGTTTAGTTATCATAATTAGCATAACTTGTCCTTGGTCATGGTGGCCACAGCATTTAAAAGAATAAAAACTTCATAATTCTCAATTCTGACCCTTTGCTTTTTTATCAACAGCATTTACTTGTACTTTCAATACTTAAGCACATTTAATATCCGAAAATTACTTTTGATACTTAAGTACATTTAATATCAGAAAATTACTTTTGATACTCAAGTACAGTAAATATCAGATAATTTACTCAAGTAGTATTATAATAGACCTTCACTTTTACTGGAGTCATTTTCCAGTAAGGTATCTTTAATTGTACTCAAGTATCAGTGGTGTATAAAGTACCACATGGCCATTACTTAATACACCACTGATTACTACTGTGCACACTCCCCACCCGAATGGCACAACTAGGGCCAAGCAGCTCCCTCCCCTCTGACCCAGGAGTGAAGTCCACTGCACACTAAAAACGTCACACGTAATATATTGTAAGTCACCCAACTGAATGGCACACACGCACGTTTAAAACAACCAACCCACAAGCACCTACAACACAGGGAGCAAGATTACACCGTTATGGTACTTGGTGGTCCGAGGTCTGGGATGTTGCAGGGACTGGCCCAGAGAGTGAGTGGCTCACCCCCACATGCAGACAACGAGTTGGAGCAGTTGACGAACAAACAGATAATAAGCAGTCCGTTCGGTCAGCAGCGGCCGACCGAAATTAATGTCACAATGTCACTACGGGCCGCTATCAGAGCTCACCCAACTTGCCGACCGTCCGAAATGTCAATCCATTATTGGTGCTTCTGGTTACATACGTCCTCCCGTTCGTGCGCATAACAGTTTCGGTTTTACTGTACGACTCTCTGGCACTCTCTAATATCGAAAGCATGTGATCCAAACGTCCCTTGTCCTGGCTTTCCAATATCGAAAGCACGTAATCCAAACGTCCCTTATCGAATGTACCTGGTCGACCGGTCGCGGTCTCATCCCTCCGTGTTTCCTTCTCCCCTCTTGCCGACATCTAATGACTGTTTCGAGTTTTGTATCTACAGTTTTGAAAAAGGACATCAAGATTCTGAAATTAGTGTCAAAGTGATGGTAAAAAACTGTAAATGTCACTGGGTCATCTTGAGCTTTGAATGACCACGGCTGCTTTGCTGCACCTCGATGGGTCAAAGGTCAGTAGGTGAATTAGAGCCGCCCAACTCACAGGGAGAGGGATGGATGTAAAAGAAAAAAACGTACAGAGAGAGAGGGATGGGTGGAGGAGAAAAAGACTTACAGAAAGAAATGGACAGATGGAGGTGGGAAAAATGCATAGTGAATTTTTGAGAATAGAGCTCTTTGCAATGGAAAGTTAAACTGTGTTCAGCATTGGACCTCAGTTTTGTTTGTTTGCTGTTAGGGACTGTCTTAATATGAGTCTAAAACATGTTACATATGTATAATGTAAGTATACTGTATACGCAAACCTGAATAGACACACACTCACATATTATAAATCTTATGTATTGAGTGTGGTGTGTTCCTTTCTGAGTCTCTTTCTGAAATCTCAATTCAGGCCCCCCCACCCACTGCCCGATCTCTTTCGGTTATTCTCTCCTGTTATTTCTCTGTCACCTTTCCTCACACTTTTTCTGTCTTTGTCTCTCCTACTACCCATCTCTCTCTTGTTTCAGGCAGCAGTTCAGTACAAATTCCCAAACAGGGCTTGGGTGAACTCTGCTTACATGTTGTCCAAGCTTCTTCTTCTCTCCAGCTTATCTGTCTCTTGCTCTCTATTTTGTCTGGCTCTGGCTCTCACTTTCACTCCAGCTTCACTCTTGATCTCCTGCCATCTATCTGTATGATGCCTGTATGTGTGAGGGGGGTGCTTATGTAGAGCTGAGTCTTCGTGTGAGGACTTCGCCATATGATGCTCTGTCCCCTACCAGAGCACACATGAATGACATATCGTTCATGAGACCATCGAGACCACACTCCGAATCCCTATTCTACTGATCAGGCATGTATGTTCCAAATGCAGCCTCACTGAGTATACCCCTCTACAGTTGTTGTTCAATGCCTCCACATGAGCGACAACCCCACCCACTCCCTCCACACAAGCGACCACCCCGACCTCCCTAATCTCTCCGCCCTTCTGCTCATCTTTGCCTCCCCCCTTAGCCAATAGGGTCCAGGGCACATGGTAAGCACCAATGGGACAGTTTTCCCATCTGTATAAAACTTTTCAGGGGCCTTTGCCAGGTTACACTTTCTGTCAGTCCTGCACTCCAGTTTGCCAGAGAGGAAAGAGCTAGCACAGTGGGCAGAGAAAGGGCTAGAGAGAGAAAGAAGGGGCTTGTCATCTTCAGTTCCAATCCCACACTTCCTCTACAAAGTGGTGGGTAATAATTTCTCCATGCAGTTTTCTACAGTCACATGGTCACCTGGAAAAATCTACAGATTACTGAAGTCTGGCGACCCTGTAGGTAAAGACGTGGTATTTATGTTCTCTGTCTTTTGTTTCCTCTTCTCTGAAGCCTCTTCTGTTCACCAAGGATGGAGAACGCACACATGAAAGAGCCAGATGAGGTTCTAGAATACTTTGGAGTGTGCGAGAACACCGGCCTCACACCTGAGCAGTTCAAGAAGAACCTGGCCAAATATGGCCCTAACGGTGAGGCAAAACTATTGTTGGATGGACAAATCGAAAGACCATGGGATGTATGAGAGGATGTTGATAGGGTATTCGGATCAGAGGATGAGAAGGGGAATATGTGTAGGGGCATGAGTGGGACAAAAATAAAAAAGAGCAAGAGAGAGAGGAAGAGAAAGACACAGAGACGACCAGGAAGCATAGTGGAAAATAAATCTGATTAGATGGTTTTCTTATGATTGGCTGTTGTCTGACCACTACTTTAGTGCCTGAAATCTGTTGAACTTGACATCCTGCTGGTGCACGGGTCAACATGGTTTTTATTCCAAGGTCATAAGCACCAGTGATGCTGGAGAGGCTTATGATTTTTGCAGTTTGAGAATTTTATAAAAGCATCACTGAAAAAGCATGAAGGCAGAGATTTATTTGTGAAACACTTTTAATTAAATGTTTCATGTAAATGTTATAACTGAACTAGAATTGAATTCAGTGTGTCACTACATGTTCAACTCCAACTGGATGTAACAGTAGAGTAGACAGAACACAACTCACTTTGTGTGTCAGATGGCAGCAGGATCAGATATAATATATAAATACACATATAATTGAACCTCCAAGAGAAGGTCAGTCTGAAGTCTAAAAAAATTAATACATGTAAAATTAAGGACATAATGTTCATGTTAATTTCATCTTAGTTGTACAGTAATATGTCGGTCCACAAGAAATGCATCAAAGTTAACAAGGTTGGGCCGTGCAAATAAAAAGTGAGCAAGGAATAATTTAGTTATTGCTTTCTAGGACTACAGTATGCTGGTTAGTCTGATATTAGGACAATTGGTATCTGATACAAAGACTGTTTGATTCATTTAGAATTATTAAAATGATTTCCATACTGTGCCATTTTTAAACCTGGGTAACTACACAATAATTAATATGCCACGGTAATTCCAACATAAACAATTATATGAATACTGTCTATTACATTTTTTATTTTACTATAATTGACCTTCTATCAACCTCAAGCCATGGAAACCCTGCACCTATTACAAGTGTTTGTTTCTAACCTAAATCCTGTACATTTGAACATGGCTGATATTAGTGTTCATGCATAATTTAAAATTTGAACTCCCTTGGAACATAGGAGCAGTGCCAACCTTTAAGTTGAGCTACTAGTTGCAATGTACTGCTAAAAATCTTTTCTATCTTGTATCACTCACAGAGCTGCCAGCAGAAGAGGGTGAGTTCATCTGTTCATCTGTCCACTCTTCTATTTTCTATCACTCCGTTTACTTGCTTACAGCCTGTCAATCACACAATGTCCTTGTCTCGAGTCATCCAGTGACACCTGCCCGCCTACTAACTATATAGTAACTATATAGTATTACCTTGCCTACTCATATGTAATAGAAAAGTCATGGACAGAGTACCCAATATCCCTATTTGTGTAATTCGAGAAAAATTATAGACAAGAGAGGTGTCACTTGTAATACAAACATACAGTACATTCATGCACACACAAACACACACACACTTTCCACTACTATTTCCCTTCATTTGTGATTTCTCCCCTTGCCGTTTTGATCTCAGGTAAAACCATCTGGGAGTTGGTAGTGGAGCAGTTTGAAGATCTGTTGGTTAGGATCCTGCTTCTGGCTGCCTGCATCTCTTTTGTGAGTACAATCTGCACTAGTTGCTACATGAAATTAGTTCATTAAATCATCCCAAACGCATTCAGTTGGTTCTTGATGTCTTAGTTCTGGCTGAGACTAGCTAATTAAAAAAGAAAGTCAGGTACTGAGGTATACTTTTTACACTGAAATGTGTAAGCAGTGTGTATGTCTCTCTCTCTCTCTCTCTCTCTCTCTCTCTCTCTCTCTCTCTCTCTCTCTCTCTCACACACACACCTATTCACAAACACACATTCTCTCTCAAACATGCACACAAACACACGTGCGCACATTCTCACAACCCATACAGTATCAACACACAAACACACACAAAGGACCGCTATGTTCTGCATTTGTTTGGCACTCAAACACTTGTGTTGAGTATTGGGTCAGGTTTCATTTGAATGAATGCTCTCACCCTGACCCATCCAAGGAATGCTTCCACCCCCTATTTTATTTAGCTGTTGTCCTCTGTCTCTCCTCTCTTCCCGTCACCTCTATCTGTGTTCTCTCTCTCTACTTCTCTTTAAAGCTGTTTTGGGGTAGTGAGGGTATACACAAGGTCTTAATCCCCCTCCTCTACAAGCTTTCCTCCATGGCCAGCTGTCATTATGGCCTTAGAAGGGCTGGTGTGTGTGTATGTATGTGTGCATTAGTTTGTGTGTGGGTCTTTGTGCCTGTGTTTGTGTGTGTACATGATGGGAGGGGCACACTTTATTTTAATACGGTCTCAAGCCAAGCTAAGAGATATTGTATCCTTGGACAAAGGTCAGAGATGGAAGGAACGAGGGAGAAGAACAAAAGAGGGGGGTAGGTATAGGGTTGCACAATGTCATTGTTTGTCGCAAAGACAAATGAGAGGACTCGATTGAGAGACATATATGGTTGTGAAAGGGACTGCATAAAACATGCTTCACAAAGTTTTCTTTTGTTTAGACATTTTTTTTGATTGCAAGACAAGATGTTATTATAGAATTACTGTAAGATTGAACTACATACAATGTCAATTACGAAAAACAAACCTTGACTTGGAGTGCATCTTCTGACTAAACAAACAAAAGGAATAAGATAAGAGATGTTAAAGGGTTTACTGAGAGTAATACGAGTAGTATGTTTGGAGCCTTTCTTGAAATGGGATTACGAGGTATAAATTGATAGGTGAGTGGATGTATGAGTTACAGATGGAGAGCTTATGTCTTTGGGTAAGACTGTCCATGCTGTGCTTCAATGAATCAGAACTGATCTGTGTTCATGACAACACTACCCTTTCCTAAATGGAAGTGTTGATAACACGTGACTGAGACACACAAGAACATATACACACTTACACACAGATGCACAGATGGAAGTGTACACACAAATACAATCGCAACCCATAGGGTGGCTTGGTCATAAGCATTTGTCCTACTTGTCCTATATTGTGGTTGCTTAGAGCTATTGCAAGAGTTCCAAGGTGTTCAGTATCAACATGTAAACCTCCATTCTGTCTCCATGACTCTGGGTTTTGTTCTTTCTCTCTTTGTCACTCAGGTGCTAGCTTTGTTTGAAGAAGGTGAAGAGACTGTCACTGCATTTGTGGAACCCTTGGTCATCCTTCTCATCCTCATTGCCAACGCTGTGGTTGGAGTGTGGCAGGTCAGTAAGACGACACACACACCATAAATCAATCATGCCCAATGCCCGCTTAGGGTCAGAATCTTTGTTCTGTACGACACAGGGCACGGAATGATTGGTATGATGTCAGGGACAGGTGAAAGGTGAAATTTTAAGCCCAGGAGTGGTGGGGGTCTGCAGGAGGAGGAGGAGGGCCGGCGGGCCGACCGGGGCTAAATTGTAGACCCATCTTTTAGGGCCACATTGTGGTCCATGGTAAAAATACAGTGGGCTGATCAGGTTACAAACAATCAAAGGGATGTGTGGGGTGGGAGTGGGGGGCAGGTTTGAGGAGCGTGCTGGTGGGGTGGGGGATATTGGCCTTGTTGTGGTCATTTGGAAACTATGCATGAGGATTCACACATCGCCCACTAGTATGTGTGTCTGTTGGGGAAAGGTGAGTGGTGTCTGTGTGCCTGTGTGTCTGTGTGAGAGCTATAAGTGGCAGGAGTGACACTTTACCCTTTGGGGGAGGTTGAGGGTGGACAAAACCCCTGGAGATTATTGTTTCCCTGTTTATCTGTGACAATTCATGTCTGGAACTGTTCCAAGAGGAAACATTAGTGTTAGATCCATAATCTGTCTGCTTCAATGGCAGATTTGTGTTTAGAAATAGAAACAGATTAAATGGTACCAAAGAGAAGCTAAGGTTTTGGTGGGGTTGTTGCCCTGGCAGGAGCGCAATGCAGAGAGCGCCATTGAGGCTCTGAAGGAGTATGAGCCTGAGATGGGGAAGGTTTACCGGGCGGACCGGAAGAGCGTGCAGAGGATCAAGGCCAGAGAGATGGTTCCTGGTGATGTTGTTGAAGTGTCCGGTGAGTTTCCTAGAATAAGGTCCATGAACGTTCCTTGGCAATGGTACCTTCACAATGAACACTTGCACTCTTCCAGTTGATCCTCTTCACAGTTTGCATGTCTACACCATGACTACTTATTGGTCTGCGAGTTCTGCTGTAAGCCAGATGGAGAGGGATTGACCTGGCTCTTAGGAGAGGACGTATGACAACTCTCCTGCCAATGACAATCCATTTACATATATTACATATTTCTAGGTGACGTAGGGCCTCCTTTTTGTTCCAAAGGCAGTGGGTTATGCTTTGATGCTTAATCATGGCTCAGTGTAACGGGAATCCCCTAATTAAGAACCAATAGGATTGTAATAATAACCCTTTCTGTCCATTGGTTGGTTGAATGAGTTTCCTCTAACTCAGTGGCCCATGACACAGTAAGCACAGCCGTCTGTGTGTGACAGAGACAGAGGGAGAGAGAGACACACAGAGAGGAGGAGAAAGGGATATATCAGTTTGTAGTCATTTTGTGTGTGTGACTATGTTGAAAATAGAAAGACTTATAGGAAGTGATTAATACGGAGCCCCTGAAGGGACCTGTGAAAAAAAGGACACTATCGAGAAAGGTTTCTCGTCCGGACGCAGTTTCCGGTGTGTGGATAGTATTACCTATAGCTTCATTGCCTTCATGCAAGACACTTGTATCGTTTACATGTCTGCTACTGTTTTATTATTGACTTGTAGCCTATTTATATAAATGTTATAGGCCTAACACTGGCAAGCATTGTCAGATTTGGTTTAAAGTTCAAACAGCTGTAATTTAGTCCTATTTGAATATGGGACATAAAAATGGGACAACGGGATGACTGGGTTGCTGCTGTAAAGAATAGCTTACTCGTAGTGCTTTAAAAAGGTTGTTTGGGTTGCCATAACTTGTCATGGAAGGGAATTTCAAATCATGCCTAGCATCAGTGGCGATTTGTCTTGGCTTAGGTTACTGAAATGAATTTGTGCAACAGGCAAGGGATCCACCTGAACAATCAATATACTTCATTAAAGCTAACTCGGTTGTGAATCTGACACTACCATGCATAGACTCCAAGTAGCTAGCTACTGTGGTAAACCTGTCTTGTTTTGCAGTGGTTTAGACAGTCTTGCTAAACAGATGATCGGAGTGTTGTTATGGGCTCAAATAAACACTCATTGCTATGTTTTACAACCGGAGGATTGATCGGAAGACTAGAAACCGTTTTGTCAGAATAAAAAAATAAAAACTATGCCTCTGACTGGTTTTGAACCTAAAACCCTTTGCTTACCAGCACAACATCTCAGCCAATTGACCCATTCCCAGGCATGGAATACACAATGTTCAATAACTGCATAATAAAAACAGCTGTTTCTCCAATGGCGAGCATTGTCCAATTTGGTCGAAGTTCAAACAGCTGTAATTCAGTCATATTTCGACATGTCAAGGTGAAACTTTGCATGGTACTTCAGGGGCATGTCACCTTAAAGCCTATTAAGTTTGAACCATCCTTCAAAAATACATTTGATTTTGTGACACAAACATATTGAGGCAATGTGTACATTTACATAAATACACCCCTTTCAGCCATTTTGTATTTGATTCAATTGTCTTAAGTAACATTTTTAAATACGTCAATGATACATATCTGTACCAAATTTCAAGTCAATTTCACCTTTGGTTCAAGAGAATTTTGAAGGTTTTCCCAAATTATCACAGTACAGGAAAATCTATCATGGCGGACCTTATGGGTCCTTGAGGCTTTTTTGTTCCTCATGGAAAATGAGGCATGCACACCAAGTTTCAGAAGAATTGGAGCAATGGGGTGGAAATGCCATCACTTTGAAAATCGGACTTTTGGGCGTGGCCTATGGCGCCCCCTATGGTCCGATGTGGCCCATATTTGGTGTGGGGGTACCCACTTGGATGTAGTATCAATGTGCCAAATTAGAAAATTTATGACCAGGGACTTTTTGAGATATTGGGGCGCAAGGAGAAGAAAAATAATAAGAATAAGAATAAGAATACCAACAATAACAATAGGTTCCCTCCTACCGGAGGAACTTAATAAGAATACCAACAATAACAATAGGTTCCCTCCTACCGGAGGAACCTAATAATAAGAATACCAACAATAACAATAGGTTCCCTCCTACCGGAGGAACCTAATAAGAAGAATACCAACAATAACAATAGGTTCCCTCCTACCGGAGGAACCTAATTAAAAAACTAACAATTCCAATAGGTGCCACAGCAGCTTCGCTACTGCTTGGCCCCTAATAATAATAATAAAACTAACAAAAACAATAGGTGCCTTAGCAGCTTCGCTGCTTGCCCCCTAATAATAATAAAACTAACAAAAACAATAGGTGCCCTAGCAGCTTCGCTGCTTGGCCCCTAAAAAGGTAGAAACACTTCAGGTGTTAACTAGCCTCTCCATGCAGGGTTTTTCCTGGGTCAAAATGCGTCTTCGGTGCTCCAACAAAAAAAAAAATGTGCTTAGCCTATCAAGTTCAAATGAAGCAGGCAGTGTACATGCTTCAGAGTGGCCTACCTTAATCGATAGGCTATATAGGCATTCCCCCCCCCCCTAACTAAACCTATAATTTGGAACAGGTTAATGTAATAGTCTAATAGCTAATGTAATATTGCACATATTTTCGTCCTACTTCCCCTAAAGCAATAAAGGTGTAAAGGACACCTTACACTCAAAGTATGTTCTAAATGGCATAAATGCTGCCAATTAATAATTGACGTAACAACTTATTGTAAATGGTCAGTAGCCTATATAGCCTATCGATTAAGGTAGGCCACTCTGAATTATGTACACTGCCTGCTTCAATTGATCTTGATAGGCTAAGTATTCTGTAGCAAATAATAACAATAAACCCACTTTTTATTCATTAAAACTACTTCAGCATAATAATGCACCTAAAATACAAACCTGAGCAAGGGCAGCAATCGCTATCGAATCAACAGACAATTTAGCTAGCAGGGGAAGAATACAAACAACGAAAATCACCAGTTAACTTGATTTATATTTGCAAGAACTATAGACTTATACAATAACAGGCTTAAATGAACTGACAACATAAGTTATACGACTTACAGTTCTCAAGGACGCACTCACGCAATCTCAACTGCGGTGTGAAGCGTGTGTCCGTGCAATTCTCCGACACGCACTCTAACAATCACTGCTGATAGACGGCCTAAAATTTTGTACAGCCTGATTTTTGATACCGTGGCGGCAGAAATGTAGCCATAGATGAAACACTGCACTATATATTATCATTCCAGGTTAAGAATACCAATGGAGGCTGCGTTGGAAATCGTAAATCAAACTTTTGTCAGCATTTTGAGTGGAAATTTCATTTGCATTTTTACAGGTGTATTCGTGCACGACGGGCTGGCCCTCGCAGTGGAACGACAGTTTAGTGGCCACTCTGTCCATTCGCGCACCTCACAGTTGCGTATTGATCAGACAAGAAGACATTTATCAACTCGATTACTATTATTCAAAACAGAACGAGGGTTCGGCTGTAGCCTACTTGAAACATACTATTGAGAACATATTCGCTGACATGCATTGCACGTGTGATGAACACAGCTTTTTTATTTTCTTCATCGCGGACTTTTTGTCTTTGGCGCTCGGGATATGTCATTGACGCACGGGAAAACGGCTTTGGCGTGCACTAAATTTTCTCTATGCAGGAAAAACCCTGCCATGTGGTCATTAGGAAACCTATTGTTTTTGTTAGTATTCTTATTATTAGGGTTCCTCCGGTAGGAGGGAACCTACTGTTTTTGTTAGTATTCTTATTTGGGTTCCTCCGGTAGGAGGGAACTTATTGTTTTTGTTAGTATTCCTATTATTATTAGGGTTCCTCCGGTAGGAGGAAACCTATTGTTTGTTAGTATTATTAGGTTCCTCCGGTAGGAGGGAACCTATTGTTATTGTTGGTATTCTTATTGTTAGGAATCGAACCGGTAACCTTCAGATTACTAGCCCAACTCCCTAACCGCTCAGCCACCTGACTTCCGGGTTACTGAAATGAATTTGTGCAACAGGCAAGGGATCCACCTGAACAATCAATTTACTTCATTAGAGATAACCATTAGAGTTATCTCTACCATGCATAGACTACAAGTAGCTAGCTACTGTGGTGAACCTGGCTTGTTTTGCAGTGGTTTACACAGTCTCGCTAAACAGATGATCAGAGTGTTGTGATGAGCTCAAATAAACACGCATTGCTATGTTTTTACAACCGGAGGATTGATCGGAAGACTAGAAACCGTTTTGTCAGAATAAAAGATTAAAAACTATGCCTCTGACTGGTATTGAACCTTGATTACCAGCACAACATCTCAGCCAATTGAGCCATTCCCAGGCATGGAATACACAAAGTTCAATAACTGGATAATTAAAAAAAGCTGTTTCTCCAATGGCGAGCATTGTCAGATTTGGTCCAAGTTCAAACAGCTGTAATTCAGTCATATTTTGACATATCAAGGTGAAACTTTGCATGGTACTTCAGAGGCATGTCACCTTAAAGCTTATTAGGTTTGAACCATCCTTCAAAAATACATTTTATTTAGTGACACAAACATATTGAGGCAATGTGGACATTTATATAAATACACCCATTTCAGCCATTTTGTACTTGATTCAATTGCCTTAAGTAACGTTTTTAAATATGTCAATGATACATATCTGTACCACATTTCAAGTCAATTTCACCTTTGGTTCAAGAGAAGAGGAATTTTGAAGGTTTTCCCAAATTATCACAGTACAGGAAAATCCATCATGGCGGACCTTATGGGTCCTTGAGGCTTTTTCCTTTGTTCCTCATGAAAAATGAGGCATGCACACCAAGTTTCAGAAGAATTGGAGCAATGGGGTGGAAATGCCATCACTTTGAAAATCGGACTTTTGGGCGTGGCCTGTGGCGCCCCCTATGGTCTGATGTGGCCCATATTTGGTGTGGGGGTACCCACTTGGATGTAGTATCAATGTGCCAAATTAGAAAAGTTATGACCAGGGACTTTTTGAGATATTGGGGTGCAAGGAGAAGAAAAATACTAATAATAATAAAAATACCAACAATAACAATAGGTTCCCTCCTACCGGAGGAACCTAATAAGAAGAAGAATACCAACAATAACAATAGGTTCCTTCCTATCGGAGGAACCCTATTAATAATAAAACTAACGAATACAATAGGTTCCCTCCTACCGGAGGAACCCTAAATATAGCTGCAAGCAGCAATGAAGGGGCCAAGCATTCTAGAGCAGGACATGGTCTACATGGCACTTGTGCAACAAGCAGGTCAAAACAAGCTATTGCACTCATGCGACATACCCAGTTCGGTTGAAATATCTGTTTGTGTTCAGAAAAAGCAATCATACATAACAATAACAATGATTTTGTTGTCAAAAAAGTTTTAAATAGTTCTTGTATGCATGTTTAAAAAGTATTACAAATTTAAGAATACAAAATTATGTGGCAGACTCAGGGATCGAACCTACAACCTTTTGACTTGAGTACATGCGTCTTCTCCATTACACCACTGAATTCTCTCTTTCGTGTCAGGTTTCCTAAAACAATGATGCAAGAAATCCGATGCGCTGACTATCAGAATCTTATCTACAAAGCAAAATAGTTCTGGCTCTTCTTGAGTAGAAATCCCCTCAGAATCAGAATCAGAAAGGGATTTATTCGCCATGAAAGTTTGCACAGACAAGGAATTTGCTTTGGCAGGAAGGTGCATACAATAAACATATACCTAAAATTTAAATTAGTGGACTAACTATACTAAGGGTACATAAACTAGCAGTACTAAGTGTGATTAGAATAGAATTAAATATACAATAAAATAAAATATAAGTTGCCATAAAATATAAGCTGCCATAAAATATAAGTTGCCATAAAAATACAAATATTACAAAAAATACAAATGTACAAGATACCATGTTGTAATGCAGTGCAAAAAACAGAGTGTTTTAGGCAAGAAGTCATTTGAGTCAGTGTGGTCCCTTGGCCTTGTTGAAGAGGCCAACAGCGGAAGGGAAGAAACTGTTTTTGTGGCGTGAAGTATTGGTCCTAATAGACCGCAGCCTTCTGCCGGAGGGGAGTGACTGAAACAGGGAGTGTCCAGGGTGGGAGGAGTCGGCCACAATCTTCCTCGCTCGCCTCAGGGTCCTCGAGGTGTGCAGGTCCTCGAGGGTAGGCAGATTGCAGCCAATCACCTTCTCAGCAGTACGGATGATACGCTGCAGTCTGCTCTTGTCCTTGGCAGTGGCAGCAGCGTACCAGACGGTGATGGAGGAGGTGAGGATGGACTCAATGATGGCTGAGTAGAAGTGCACCATCATTGTCTTTGGCAGGTTGAACTTCTTCAGCTGCCGAAGGAAGTACATCCTCTGTTGTGCTTTCTTGATGAGGGAGCTGATGTTCAGTTCCCACTTGAGGTCCTGGGAGAGGATAGTGCCCAGGAAGCGGAAGGACTCCACAGTGTTGACTGGGGAGTCACACAGGGTGATGGGGGTGAGTGGGGCTGTGTTCCTCCTGAAGTCCACAACCATCTCCACTGTCTTAAGAGCATTGAGCTCTAAGTTGTTCTGGCTGCACCAGGTCACCAGGTTGGCCGCTTCCCACCTATAATCAGACTCGTCTCCACCAGAGATGAGCCCAATAAGGGTGGTGTCGTCCGCAAACTTCAGGAGTTTGACGGACGGATGACTGGAGGTGCAACTGTTGGTGTACAGGGAGAAGAGCAGAGGAGAAAGGACGCAGCCCTGAGGTGATCCGGTGCTGATGGACCGGGAGTCAGAGACTTGTGTTCCCAGCTTAACGCACTGCTTCCTGTCAGACAGGAAGTCTGTGATCCACCTGCAGGTGGAATCAGGCACGTTCAGCTGGGAGAGCTTGTCCTGAAGCAGGGCGGGGATGATGGTGTTGAAGGCAGAGCTGAAGTCCACAAACAGGATCCTGGCATAGGATGCTGGGGAGTCCAGGTGCTGTAGGGTGAAGTGGAGGGCCATGTTAACTGCATCGTCCACAGACCTGTTGGCTCTGTAGGCAAACTGCAGGGGGTCCAGTAGAGGGTCAGTGATGGATTTAAGGTGTGCCAGCACCAGGCGCTCGAAAGACTTCATTACCACAGAGGTCAGGGCGACGGGTCTGTAGTCATTATGTCCTGTTGGCCTTGGCTTTTTGGGCACAGGGATGATGGTGGAGGACTTGAGACAGGCTGGCACATGGCATGTCTCAAGGGGGGTGTTAAAGATGTAGGTAAACACCTGAGACAGCTGGTCAGCGCAGTGCTTGAGGGTGGCTGGAGAGACAGAGTCCGGCCCAGCTGCTTTGCGGGGATTCTGCCTCTTGAAAAGTCTGTTAACTTCACCCTCCTGAATGGAGAGAGTCGTCACTGTAGAGGGGGGGAGGTGGGAGGCCTCCTGGGTGGGAAGGGGTAGTTCAAGACTGTCCAATTGTCTTTCAAATCTGCAGTAGAACTCATTCAGGTCGTTGGCCAGGCGGGAGTCGTTAGTGGAGTGGGGGGCTCTGGGCTTGTAGTTGGTAATTTGCCTGAGCCCTCTCCAGACAGAAGCAGAGTCGTTTGCAGAGAATTGGTGTTTTAGCCTCTCTGAGTACAGTCGTTTAGCCTCCCTCACCGCCTTGCTAAACCTGTTCTTCGACTCCTTGAAACTGTCTTTGTCCCCACTCCTAAACGCGGCCTCTTTCTCTGACCTCAACCTTCTGAGTTTAGCTGTAAACCAGGGTTTGTCGTTGTTGTAGCTTACCCTGGTGCGTGTTGGTATACAGCAGTCCTCACAGAAGCTGATGTATGATGTCACAGCCTCTGTGAGCTCATCCAGACTATTGGTAGCAGTCGTGAACATGTCCCAGTCAGTGCAGTCCAAGCACGCCCGCAGATCCTCCATAGCTTCACTGGTCCACTGTTTTGATGTCCTCACAGCAGGCTTACAGCGCTTTAGCTTCTGCCTGTATGCAGGAATCAGGTGGACCATGGCGTGGTCAGAGTGGCCCAGTGCTGCTCGGGGGACCGCATAGTATGCTTTGCTGATTGTAGAGTAGCAGTGATCCAAGGTGTTTCCTTCTCTGGTAGGGCATTTGATGAATTGTCTATATTTTGGGAGTTCTTGAGTGAGATTGCCTTTGTTAAAGTCGCCTAGCACAATAACCAAGGAATCCGGATTTTCATGCTCCACACTCAGTATCTGGCTGGCGAGCACACGTTGAGCCTCGTTGACGCTAGCCTGCGGAGGCATGTAGACGCCAACCAGAATGAATGATGCAAACTCTCGTGGCGAGTAAAAAGATCTACAGTTAATAAAAAATTATTCCAGATCAGGAGAACAGTGCTGCAGAATCATTGTCACATCTTCACACCAGCCACTGTTAATGTAAAAACAAATACCACCGCCTTTCGTTTTGCCAGAGAGCACAGGGTCACGATCCGCTCTCAGCAGTTTGAAACCTGCTAGCTGTAGCGCAGAGTCTGGGATCAGTTCACTCAGCCATGTCTCCGTAAAGCACAAAACGGAAGATGAATGAAAGTCTCTGTTTTTCCACACCAGTAGCTGAAGTTCATCCAGTTTGTTGCTCAGTGAACGCACGTTGGAGAGAAATATCCCCGGTAACGCTGTGCGTGCCCCACGCCGACGGAGTCGCACCAGAGCACCGGCTCGTTTGCCTCTCCTACGGCGCTTCGCTGCTAGGACAAAGCCGAGGGTGGCTTTGACTATAATTCCCACTAATTCCGCCGCTGGAAGCAGAAAATTGGGAAGTAAATCCACAGGAGTTGTAGTCCTGATGTTTAGAAGTACTTCTCTAGTTAGAGAACCCCGGAAATCTTGGCAGAACACTGAGTTAACAGACAAAACAAGACAAAAAAGAGCACACCTAACGACCGAGGCAGCCATCATCGGCGCCATCTTGGTTATCATCAATGAAACAGCTACTGTGATGTACCTGGACTCCTTTTTCACTAAACAGATTATCAGCATCATGACAGACTTGAAGGCTGTGGCTGGATTTGAACCTATGACCTTGCACTTCACAGGAGACCATCTTATCCCAGTGAGCTATTGTCAGTGCTGTGACCTCCCGAAGTTAATCTGTGTCAAAAACGGTGAAGATTGGACAAAATTTGAAAGGAGGGGTAGCGAAAAACTTTTTTTAATTACTTCAAAATGGCAGTTGCATAAATTTGGCTGGTATCACAAGTTAACCCTTTGAGTACGTTCTAAATTTCTCGACTGTCCCCCCAGCGTGAGTTCTTTTTGCGCGTGAGTTTGGATCAATCTCAACGTTCCAGAAATTGATTATGACATATTAAAATCGAATTGCTATACAATTTCAGCATTTTCTTGGTTCGCATTTTCCATTGATCTAGTTTGCACCCCGTATTAGTGACAACTAGTCCATTTATTGGTTGTTTTGTTTATCCCGCCTTCTCGTTACGTATTTCTTCCGCTTCAGGGGACTGGCGGAAACCTTCAAAGTAGATATTTTGGCTATGATTCTGGTGACTGAAGTATTTGTATAACTCAAATTATACCACCCATATTTTGCACGATACTGAGATGCAATCATGAACTGTTGTATTTCACGAGGTGATGTTACGTTCTTTGTGTGGTCGGATTATAACGAATACACAATAATTCAGATACATCCAGTCAGTCTAATTTGATTGCTATGCATCGTTTTGTTTTCTTTACCTGGCATCCATCTCGTAAACCTTCTGAGTTGGCAACACAGCCCGTGTTCACAAAATAAGGAAAATAAAACGATGCATTACAATCCTATAGCACGTTATCTGTCTGGATGCACCTGCATTATTTTTGTACTCGTTTTAATCTGACCACACAAACAACGTAACATAGCCTAGTAAATGATCAACAATGTCAACCAAGTTGAGCCATGAAGGCGAAACTGGAAAATGACTCTTGAAAAATGATTATCTGTATATTTAGGAGGTTCCCTATATTTTAGTTTATCATATATGTATGTAATCTATGTTCTGTGTACTTATGTTATGCCAGGTTGTCTTGCGTTGTCTCGTCTTCAGTGCCCAATTTCAGTGCCCAGTCTGACCTTGTGGTGTTCTGTGCACCTGACAATAAAACACTTGAACTTGAAGTATCCCATCCTCTTTGTGTCTTGGGGAATTTGTCACAAATTTCATCTCGTATTGTTGGACCAATTTTATTTACCTAATTCTACTTAGTTGTTGTAGTTGTTTAGGTTATGTCTAGTGAAGGATTCAAAATCTGTGTGTCTATTCCAATATGTAATGATGGTATTCAATGACACAAATCTGTGTTCTAGAAAGAGTGGTCTGGAGTCGCAGAGGTCCGATAATATCAGCTTTAATGCAGCAGTTGGAAATCAACAAGTACAGAGCTCTGGGGTTGTCTACGTTTCCCTACCCGCAACAGAGTTTGGGCTGGTTCAAGAAGTCCAACTGGCTATCTTTCCCTGCCCCAGCGTATCATATACAATGCAATTGAAAACACAAGTATCAAAAAAGGGTTGAGCTTGTTCTCTCGTGCGTCAGGGAGTTGTTCTTGCCTACGCGTCCCACCTGCTCTGGTACCGTCTCCACCCAGATTCAAGGTTGTTTCTGAAAATGAAGAGAGAGACACAAAGAACAGCCTGCTTCCCACACTCAGTGTGAGACCCTATGTTTAAGCCTGAGCACACTTCTAAGTTTCATAACTTTAATAAGCACAATGCATAACTTTAATAAGCACAATATATTCTTTAATCCCTCTTTTGATCTCTGAAAACACCAGAGATCAATCAACATAGCCTGGACCAACCACTGCCTCCTCGTCCTGGTCAGCCAGCCCCAGCAATGGCATTTGGAACCCCGTCTTTGGGTTCTCCACAGCTGAGCCAATGATCTGGTTGCACAGGGACCTGATACACAGGATAGAGCAACAATCCTGTTGATATTGATATAGCCCACTCTTAAGTAAAATAGCGGAAACCTTCTTAGTCCAGTACAATTCTAGTGTGGTCAAGCAGTATCACTCTTGACCTAGTCGTAACCCTCTTTTCCGGACTCTCACATTCGTAGCAATAGCAAAAGGTTCAATGGCCCTTCTCCACCAACTCCTGGAACGTATGACTGGATTCTGGAGCAGCAGAACACATGCTCCAGTGGTACTTCCTTTCCCCAGCACCCTTAGGGCGTGCAAGGTTCTCTCGATGACCTTGAATGTTCCTGTCCATAAATGTACAACAGGCTTCCCCGAACATCTGATGATGTAGTGGGGCAGGTGGGACAGGGTCTTCAAGGGGAAGGGGGGGGCAGACCACTCCTAGGTCTGATGAGGCATAGGGGCAGATGGGGCAGGGTCTCCAAGGGGAAGGGGTAGATTATCCAGTAAGAAAGGGGGGGGACATGGTCTCCAGGGGAATGGGGCCTTAGAACAGGGGTTAGGTAGTCAGACCCGCCGGTCTGACTTGTCCAGAAGCAGAAAAGAGTTACAGTCCCAGCATCACCTTATCTCCCATGATCAAGCAGTAACTGAGTCAAATGAGATGCGAACAGTAAGGTGTGACAACAAACCCAAATTCCCAATATCCCATTACCGATTACACAATGTTGACATACAAATCAACAATAATGATGAGACTATGCAGCGTTATGGCCAAGTGATGTGGACACACTGGACACAGTGGGAAAACCCTAATGATGTTATAGGGGAAAACCCACCGTCACTCCACAGAGTGGACATTCGACATCCATGTATCCACGGCAGACCTGGACATCCTCACAGGCCCCCTTCACCACATACATGCAACTTCAGCCAAGCTTTTAGAATTGTAATAAAATAAAATAAATTCGAAACAAATAGAAAAACCAGAAATTAGACAGGATATTTTAGGAAGTTTTCATAAGTTCCCTCCTTTCATTGATAACTTTAATCAATACCCAATCTCCTCGTTTGACTCCTCCACTCTTTGGTTTACTGCTTCACCTGGAACAGAATTTAGCAGAAGACATCTCTTTTCTCGTGAGCATTAGGTTTAAGTTGTGGAATTATGATCTTCTATAATTCTATTCAAATGTTGTTAATGCATCTGGTACAGGACTGGGAAAGATTTCAATCCACTGTAAACATATTTCTATAATTACCAGGCAGTATTGACCCTTCAGTTTTCTTATTGTTGAGCAAACACATGTAACAGCATCTAATAAGACCATACATCATCATTTGATATTCAACTCCTATTAGTCATGCCTAGAAATGACAATCTGTTTCTTTGTTCCCTTCTTTAGAAAATCAACTGTTAGTCTAATTTCTTTCACTCCAAAAAACCTTTTCTGTCTTTTAAAACAGTTAAGTTTAAGACCAATATTGTTTTAGATTCTCTATTTTACCAAATCACAGCTCTTTGTCAAAGATATGATCAAAGCAATTTTCATTATGCCAAACCAGAATCCGTATGCTTCTTAAATGAAATATAAACCAAATCATGTTCTTAATGTAGCTATTAACCAAACATTTTTCCCAACTATATTTTCTATAAAGGTCAGATAGGTAGAACTTCATAACTCGTTTTGCTGCAGTTCAAAACGAGCGAATTAGCTCAAACCATCATAACCACAATTTATCAGACTTGATGAGTCTTCCCAAATTATTTCAGAACTGAATGTTATAATAACCCTCTTCATAATACAACATTATCACAGACTAACTGTTTATCCCAAACAGTATGCCAGGCTCTGATAAAACTAAAATAAAACTTAAAACCAAATTATAATTAAACTCCAAATAAAAGTACATTTAGTTATTTTCTCTTTCTCATTTTTAAACAAATTACATCTAATACCTTTATCAAAACTCTTAAAAACCCTAGATTTTACTATTTTGACTTAAAATGTTATCCCATATACCTTCAAAGTATATTCATAGTTTCCTCTTCAAAACATCAGTGTTTAAACCAATCATCTCTTCACATCCACAAAACGTTCTTGTTTTATTTCATAACCTTCCATGATCCTCTCTAAACCAATCCTTTATGTAACTTTCCAATTGCTTCTTCATAATTTTTCACATACATTTCCTCAAACCATTCTTTGACCAACACAGCTGGTTTGCTCTAGTATAACTCTTCCAATTGTATTAGAACCAATTTATAAACCAGGGGTATACCCTCTGGGATCACCTTTGTAAGATCTCAACGTAACTGGACTCTTTTAGCCCCCACCTTTCTCCAACTCTCCTCTGGATTTCTGTAACTTCTTGGTCAAAGAAAAAAGCACGAGATTCATAAAAGTGAGTGATCTCGCAATTTGACAACTTGTTAGATTTAGCACTGAAGGCAATTATGGTCCTTGGAGGACACCTAGTGGATCTTTTTATTTTTTATTTTTTAAAGAACGACAGATCTGTTTAAAATACCGTTCAACTCAACCCGACTCCACACAAATATTACTTTTTCACATCAATTCAATTCTGTAACCCTCTTGTACCGGAGAGGACAAAGAAAAGACACACCACACTCCTCTCTATTTTTATTAAACTCAATCTGACTCCACACACAGACAGTGTTCAGGGATTCTAACCCTTGGAGAGGACTCTAACCTCCCCTTGGACAAAGACAACGAGTTTAGGGACTCGAACCCCTGGAGAGGACTCTAACCTCCCCTTGGACAAAGACAACGAGTTTAGGGACTCTAACCTCCCCTTGGACAAAGACAACGAGTTTAGGGACTCTAACCCTTGGAGAGGACTCTAACCTCCCCTTGGACAAAGACAAAACACAAAAACGGTTGATTTCCCACCACTGTTGGTTTGACTAGGTACGATGAAACATAGTAATCGTCTAAATTTGGTTCTCAGTTCCGAGTAGCAGTACTTTGAATTAACAGGTGTCTGCTTACCTTTTTTTTATGTTGAGGCGCCTCTGACGATTACGTCTGCCTCCTCGTACCGGTGTATGGGTCTTTCTCCCGATCTGTCGGTCGGGCCGGAACCCTCTGGACTCCCTCTTTTCAGCGTCGGGGTCACCATTTGAAGGATTCAAAATCTATGTGTCTATTCCAATATGTAATGATGGTATTCAATGACACAAATCTGTGTTCTAAAAAGAGTGGTCTGGAGTCGCAGAGGACCGATAATATCAGCTTTAATGCAGCAGTTGGAAATCAACAAGTACAGAGCTCTGGGGTTGTCTACGTTTCCCTACCCGCAACAGAGTTTGGGCTGGTTCACGAAGTCCAACTGGCTATCTTTCCCTGCCCCAGCATATCATATACAATGCAATTGAAAACACAAGTATCAAAAAAGGGTTGAGCTTGTTCTCTTGTGCATCAGGGAGTTGTTCTTGCCTACACGTCCCACCTGCTCTGGTGCCGTCTCCACCCAGATTCAAGGTTGTTTCTGAAAATGAAGAGATCGAGACACAAAGAACAGCCTGCTTCCCACACTCAGTGTGAGACCCTATGTTTAAGCCTGAGCACACTTCTAAGTTTCATAACTTTAATAAGCACAATGCATAACTTTAATAAGCACAATATATTCTTTACTAGGTCCTGGAAGAATGTTGTTTTGTTTCATTGTGTAATGTAAGTGTATTAATAAATGCCAGTTGACATGTCAAGACAACAGACCCAGATATGCCAAGCCCATCATGATCCTGGATGTCCATAGTGGATCCTGTGTAAAAGTCCTAAATATAGCCAGTACATCACACAACTCAAACATGCTGTACATGTTTGAGTTGTGATATGTTTTATGGATCCATGTTTGTGCTAATGATATTCATTGATATGTAACGTGAGAGTGACGTGATTGTACCCTTTCCTGGACATGTACCTGAAACGATTTCAAGGATGCTGTGGTAAAAATTAAGAAACGTGTTTGTGTGGGTTTTTTATAGGTTTTTGCGAATTAGGGGTATAACTTTACATTCATTACTGTTCCGAATTTGAAATATTCATATAAGGGAATCCACAGTGATCGGATATGGTATAGGATCGTTTGTAGCTGTCGACAAGCTAACTTGGCTATTACCGATAATATAGGCTTCCATATTTTTTTGTTTTGATCAGTAGTTAATGCATTGTGGGTGTCAAGGGGTCAACGAGATAACCTACTCTTCTCACGAGAAAATAATGAGGTGTACGGGGTCAAGTGGTACATCAAAGTTCATCTTTGTTGCCGGAACACAAAAAAATCCAAGATGGCCGCAAGTAAATACGAGACGAAAGACAGACGAATGTCGGATGTTTTAGATGCATACTTGTGAATGTATATCTATTATTTTCGATCTATGGTTGGTTGTACAATAGTAAAATATGTTGAAAGTGATAGCCAAGTCAAGGAATACGGCTAATATTATGGTTTACTAGGTGACGTGACTAAAGCGTGAGTTATTTTTGGTTAGCTGTTAGCTAACATTAGCTAACTAAATTGTCTGAACGTTTATATATGGATAATAAAGGTATACTTTTGCAAAATATACAGTACATTGAGACTTATGTTTATAATATACACGTAGGCTACTGCTGAAGGCTTTATTGTTACGTAATAAGCCAAACTGGACATTCTAAGGACGCGTTCGTGTGATCGTACTCCCCAGGGCCCACCCAGAACTGATCACAGGTGTGATCGTACTCCTCAAAGGGTTAACATGGGATCTCCCAAGTTATCACAAGACACAGTAATCACTTATTTAAGGTAAACAAATCAAGTTATTGGCCAAAAGGCATTTTTGCTTTCTGTGGCCCCTCCCAGTGGTCACATGACACCAAATTGTTTGGACATCCTCAGAAGTGGGTCCCAAGTCACTGTACCAAGTTTGACGTTAATGCAGCAAGGATTCCCTGAGATATGACCTCACTTCCTTTTTGGAGGCTTCGTTGCCATCTTTGATTTGCTTTAACTGAAAAACGATTTAAAGAATAAAAAATCTGGTAATTTTGAAGAAGATTTTACCAAAATTGTAGGAGGAGTAGGCTTTCAAAGGTTTTTGATCAAACCGGAAATGGCAGAAAATCTATATAACCGGAAAATGATATCATAGGGTGTGTTGAACTCGTCTTGATCCAGGGAATCCAATGGTACTTCATTTTTGAAAATCGGTCATATGGTTCAAAAGTTGCGTGTGTAAACACAAGTCCAACCCATTGGTGGCGCTTGAGTGGTCTAATGGGAGACATGAAACTTGGTGTAAGTATAGAAGGGACTGTCCTTAATGAGTGTGCCAAATTTCACAAGAGTTACCATATGGTTCTAGGGACTGCCATAAACTCCAAAAGTACAAGAATAAAAAATTAAAAAAACTAGAGAGGGTACCATTTCTGGGGAAATTGTAGGGTGTGCTTGCTTGCGTAGGTTGCAGAGGGATCCGTTTTTTAATGACATTTTTACAACTGATATTTCTGTAAATTTGATATAAAAAATGCATAGCCTAATTATTATTTATAAAGATTACATCACAACTCAAATTACTAAGAGTGAAGAGTAGAATGAAATAGTTGTCTTCTCATTTCCCCTGCAAGAGGGAATGGTGATCAGCAGCCTCATAGTTGAATCAAAACTAATACATTTGGCAGACCGGTGTAAAAATTGACCTAATCTCTATGATTTAAACGTAATTTTAAGCTATTCCCTTCTCGTGATATTTTCAGGCATTTAGCCTATAGAATGCATTCATTCATTAATAAAGAACCCCCTTTGAAGCTTATTCTAACAATGACGTTACCTATCTCAGATGGAATCGCGTTTCAAATAGTACCATCTGCTAACCGAAAATATGCCCCAAAAAACGTAAATAAGCTTGACATTTATTAAGGGGAAAATACCCCATTCATAAAAAGCTCAGTGGTAGCGATCATTGTCAGTAACAACGCAAAATGCGATATAGCCCTGTGTGGAGAAGCTGCCCCGGTAAATTGTATTACTACAGTACAGTACTAGACTGTGTTGGTCATGGTAGCAATTGTGTTAGTTGAATTCGATTTAACGTTCCGTTGTACGGTTTAGGCTGAAATGTATTATTTTCATTAACAGATGGACAAAGTTTAGGCTGTGGCAATGGAGTTCAGGTTAGTAGTCACTAGCCAGATAGTTTCACCTATTGAAAGACTTTTGATTTAAGTAAGGGTAGTGCCGAACATGTTCTGTCGCCGTTTGACTTCCTACTGTAAACAGCTGTGGAGATGTTTTTGTTAGCTAGCTACTAGTGTCTCGCGTAGGCTACAGGCTGTAGCTTACAGCGTTGCAGTGAGCTACACTGGTTTGAAACCACAGGTAATGATAATTTCACCCACAAATCGTTTACTTGTAATCTAATTTCATAAATCTTACAACGAAATTTTATTTGTGAGGAATGTTTATTTAAACGATTGAAAACAGATGGATCATAGACCGCTGTAGTATGTGTTGCCCGGGCAACAGAGGCTAATGTCATGATGCTAATGCTTCAGTGAAATAGTAGACTACTGTTTCCGAAAGTAGATGTACTTCCTTAATAATATCAGCTTATATTGTACATTACACATCACAATTGTGTGTCATATCACTAAGTAAAATGAGTAAATAGTTATCACCCAGGCCTCTTTGCTTGTGGTGTTTCTGCAGCTGCCTTGCAGTAAAGCAGTTAGCTTAGCTATCTCCCAGAAGTTAACGAGCTGCTAAACTAATGTTCTGCTAGAGATAGTCACGCAAGTTTTCGTGACGTTAGTAACGTCAGTGACTGTGGCTAGCAAATTAGCCACCGTTAGCTTCACTTTTCACCACAAAAACTTAATTTCTACTTAAACCATGCAACGGAACGTAAATAAAAATACAACCAACGCAATCGCTACCAAGACGAACCTTTTGACACCGACGTTGTCTATGTAGTCCAAATATTGACTGAGGCTTAGGGGCGCGAAAATAAACAATAACTAGAAACGGCTGTTCCTGCGAAACAGCAGTGAGAATGCTGAAAACCTGAATGGGGATAGCTGACCATGCTAAAAAAGCGGAAAATTGTGAAAATTTAGTAGAAAGTTATAAGCTGAAGCTTCAAAGCAACCGAAAGGTATTTTTGAAAGGGGCTGGAGCAGCATTCCAACAATGATTTGAAAGGATTTACCATTACTTTTAAAGGGAGAATAATTTGCACAAAAACCTTAATATTTAAAAAAGTATAAAAGTGATAAATGAGAAAATACCCGCAAGCTGAAAGCTGAAATTAATTTCAAAAATGTGTGAGTCACACAAAAGAGGCAGTGTGGAATCTGAACTGCATCATCTAACAACGCTAACAGCTAAAATAGCCTACAATGTGGGAGAAGCTGAAAGCTGAACTGTTAAACAGAAGAAGTAGGCTAGCTAGTCGTAACAAGAATATTATCGTTTTAACAGCTGAAATTATAGTTGGGATAGTAATAGCAGTAGCAGATGTAGCCTATCATTGAGTGCGTTTACTCGGCTTTCTTAGTAGGATTCAATGTGTTGATGGAATGAAACATATAGCAGTAGAGCCGATACAGGAAGACACGGCGACACTTTGTTGCAGAAGGATGATGGTGCAAGTTTTGGCCGTGGAGCATACAACGATTAATAAAAAAGAATCATGTAGACGCGTTTGTTGAGTAATCGCATAACTAATTACACATGTAAACGGAGTAATCGTATTATTGGTATAAACCGACAATTGCTAGTAATCGGGTTTCTCATGGTCAAGTAAACGTACCAATCACCTGTGTGAGAGACTGAGTGGTGCGTGTCTGTCGTTAGGGTGATGGTGCAGCTATGATTGCTAACGCTCTGAGGGCAGAGAATAAGAGAAATGTAGCTAGAATCCACACCTCAAACAAGATAACCTAGACGCAAAACTGAATGTCCAATCCAAAATATAAGGGTATTTTCCAAGACCAAAGACTCTGCCGAAACCAGAGATATTCTTTATATGTCTGTGCAGTCAGAAATACGACTCTACCTGCAGTTTCAAAAACGTGTTCCTTTTGCTTTCCTGGTGCGTGTTTGTTTGGTTGCCACTGCGATGGAGCAGCTGTGATCGCTAACGAGCTAGGCAGAGAGAAAAACGAACATTTACCTAGCATCCACACCTCAAAGACCTACACGCAAAACTACACGTCCAATCAATAAAATGAGGATATTTTCCGAGACCCAAGACTCTGCCGAAACTACAGATGTAGTTATGTCTCTACCGGCAGTTTCGAAATCATCTTCCTTCCTGGTTTCTCTGACGGATTTTACCCACCTCTCCATTGAAGTTAGTGAGAGAATTTGAAAGGCTGCTCTCGCTTCAAGGCCCATAGCTGAAAATCTGTAAATGTGAGCTCTTTAGTAGTTACATTGGCTGAAAGAAGACAATTTTTCCTACATTTTAAGGTATAACTTGTTTCTGTACGTTAAACTATATGAACGTTAGAGGAATTTGTTTGACAATTTAGTTGAATATCAGAAAAAGAGCAGCCAGCAGTGTGCCACTCTGCTGGCTGCTCATTCATAAAAATCAAGAAGGAGCAAACATTTTAATGTATTTCAAACTGTCATAATTCAAAATTGGCTGAATATTTAAAAAAGCTGAATCATTTGGGAATAGCTGAATGTCTTGTGAACATTTTAAAGGCTGAATGGTGTCTCTAGCTGAAAGTATGCTGAAGTAGTTACGTTTGAAAGAGGAAGCTTTTTAATGATTTGAAAGGATTTACCATTACTTTTAATGGGAGAATAATTTGCACAAAAACCTTATTATTTAAAAAAAGTATAAAAGTGAGAAATACCATCATAGCCAACATCTCTTGAAGGAGCTGAACGTTTTGATACCAAAATTGTAGGAATCTGTGAAAGTATGCAGGACTAGTTAAAGGCCAAAAAACCTATGGAAGAACTAAGAAGTTGGAACTAGAAAGTGCATTTCCTGCAAAAAATGCGTTGGAATGCTGAAAGATGAATTATTTGTTTTTAAATTGCTGAAAATAGGCTACAGAATTAGAAAATACCCGCAAGCTGAAAGCTGAAATGAATTTCAAAAATGTGTGGTCACACAAAAGAGGCAGTGTGGAAGCTAAACTGCATCATCTAACAAAGCTAAGTGCTTAAATACAATGCGGGAGAATAAGTTTGAACGTTGTGAAGCAATCGAAGAAATAGTAGAATTTCAAGAGGCAGTGTGGAAGCTGAACTGCATCATCTAAGAGCTTAAATAGCCTACAATGCGGGAGAAGCTGAAAGCTGAACTGTTAAACTGTAGAAGTAGTATATTCGTTTTAGTAGCTGAAATTATAGTGCTCTTAGTCTTTTAATGAGACGAGTTGACTGAATAGCTCTGTCTTGTGACTCCACTAATCAGCTAATACCAATCACCTGTGTGAGAGACTGAGTGGTGCGTGTCTGTCGTTGCCACGGTGATGGTGCAGCTATGATTGCTAACGCACTGAGGGCAGAGAATAACAAATGTAGCTAGAATCCACACCTCAAACAAGTTAACCTAGACGCAAAACTATACGTCCAATCCAAAAAATAAGGATATTTTCCGAGACCCAAGACTCTGCCGAAACCCGAGATGTCCTTTATATGTCTGTGCGGTAATACGACTCTACCGGCAGTTTCTAAATCTTGTTCTTTTTGCTTTCTCTGACGATTTTGTCACCAGATTTGCATTGGTCCCTATGGGGCAAGAGTTGGACTTTGTCTCGCTTTCGTGGGGCTCTGAACAAATGTGTACGTCTGTTGGATTCAACAGACAACTGTCTACGACCAGCACAAAATTAACTATCTATTGATCCAAAAATTAAGCATGAAGAGCGAAAATGGTGGCAATGCTGGCAAACTAGAAATATTTTTTCAACGACATCCGAAGCTCAGGTCTCCACTCTAAGCGTTTCAGTGTGCACTCTAGGGTTTCACGTACACACCCATGTAAATCTCAGAAACGGCTCGAAAAAGTCATGAAACATAATCAGTGATATTGAAAAAAGTTGAATAGATATCAAAAAGCTGAATTATTAAAAAATAGTTTACGGTTTTGTCAACATTTTAAAGTTTAAATGGTGGCTCTAGCTCAGGGCTCTTCAATTAGTTTGGAGCTGGGGCAGGTTCTTGAAACTGAGGCAAAGTCAGGGGCCGGAGGATATGAGTAATCATAGTAACAAATAAAGAAATTACAACAACATACTGAAGGAGTCAATATATTATATTTTGTAAGTGCATATAACAACATATGCCCAAGAGGCCGCATAGGCCCCAGGATTCCAAAATCAAACCAGGTGAGCAATAACCAAGCCATATTAACAGACAATTGGAGAAAATGCAATTAACTAACAAAAATGGAAGACTAAGGGCGGTGGGGGCCCCTGGGCTTGGGTCATTTTCGGGACCGAACAACTATACATGACTTTAAATAGAACAAAATGATACATACACAAGCTACTATATGTATTTAGAGATCACGATTCTGAACAAACAACTAAACAAAATAACATTATTTATGTGAATTGCTGAAGTCTATTTAAAATGTTTAACTAATCTGAATTATAAAAAAAAACTTGGTTTGAATGCATGATTCAACTACTCAAATACTTCTTGTTTCATGGATGAATCAGCATTTTTGAACGAATCTCCTGAATTAACGAGTCAATGACTAAATGTTCCCCAATGACAATTTTTGTTTTTTAAGTTATTAGGTGCATTTCGACATGGACTGACTTCATGCAGCACCGTAGCCGGCTGCAGGCAGCTGCCTTGAATCTGAGAATGCCATTGGCTGCTTCAAGTCAGCCGGGCTGCAGGCGGCTGCAGACCACGCCGGCGCTGCATGAAGTCGAACGCATCTAAAATACCATGGTCTGGGTGAATACTCGATTCTGATTGGCTGCAGCCAATCAGCCAAGTAGTTCCAGCAAAACTGTTCACCGTTCAAAATTATTGCGCTGGCTACGTTGTATGAGCAAAGAACATCTTTCCTTGGTATGGGCCTGTACAAAGTTTCTGAAATAAGTAACAATAAGATCAGGGACGCAGTCACGCAGTCAAAACCTCCGTTTACAATTTTGAGAAACTTTACCAAGCTAACATGTAATGACAACAATGAGTGACTTCAATATTTCTTTTAACCTATTTGGAAAATGTTACTTTTCTGAATGTACTGTGTCAGTCAGTGTCACGTAACCGCTCATCTCACATCCCATTCGATTCACCTCGCTAGTCAACCTAGCTCTACTTCAGACATGTTGCAGCCAACACATAAAAATCTTGATTTGGGGACAATGACATGGCTAGATTGCTGGCTAGTCTTGTTGTTAAACATACTGTCAAATTATAATTACTGTTTGGAGAATGTCAACTTTGATGCGATCATCTCACATCCATTTGCCATTCAACCCGCTACACATGCTGCGGCCGTACTGTAGCCTAGTACGGCCGATACCTTGTTCGTGAAAACCTTGATATTGATTTGGGGACAATGACATGGCTTGTTAGCTAGCTAGTCTTCTTGTCAAACATATTGTCAAATTATATTTACGGTTTGTCAACCGTACACAATGTTCTTGTCTATGAATCTTGCTAGCATAACTTAGCTTTCTGGCTAATAGCTCAGTCCTCCACTGCACGTAAACGAGCGGGGCTCCCTCCAGGACGGGGCCCATGGGCTGGAGCCCAGTCAAGCCCAATGGTAAGTCTGGCCCTGGTCAAGAGTGATTTTTTATTTTTTTTGTCAGTCACAAACTGAATGAGGTTACCGGACCACACTCCGGGGGCCAGTCCAAAGCTGCTCGGGGGCCGGATTCGGCCCGCCTATTGAAGAGCCCTGCTCTAGCTGAAAGATGGAGGAAGAAGAAGGATTTGGAAGTTGAAGAAGTTTGAGAGGATTTGAAAGAAAACTCCATTGGAAACCCATGTTAAAAAATTATGAATATTGATTTATATTAATTCAAGCATAAGAGGTACAAAGCTGAAAAGTCATAGCAGGAATGGCCTGAAACTGCTGAATTTTTTAATAGCTGAACTTTAATAGCTGAAGATTTGAAGGCGCTGAAATGTGCCACGGAAGAAATAGAATAAGAAGAATATGAATAAAGATTCAAAGAACAATACTTGGAATGCTGAAGCAGCATTCCAACAATAAAGAGAAACAGGAAAACAATACTGAGAATGCTTAACAGCATTCTCACAATAATATATATGTGAGAGAACAAATGTTGTGTTGTTGCCGAAAATCCTCCTACGGAGGATATTTTCCGAGACCCAAGACTCTGCCGAAACCATAGATATCCTTTATATGTCTGTGCGTTCAGAAATACGACTCTACCGGCAGTTTCAAAATTGTGTTCCTTCTGCTTTCCTGTTGTGTGTTTGGTTTTCACGGTGATGGCGCAGCTGTGATCGCTAACGAGCTGGTCAGAGAGAATAACATACATTTACCTAGCATCCACACCTCAAACAAGTTAACCTAGACGCAAAACTATACGTCCAATCCCAAAAATAAGATATTTTCCAAGACCCCAGACTCTGCCGAAACCACAGATATCCTTTATATGTCTGTGCGGTCAGAAATACGACTCTACTGGCAGATTCAAAAACGTGTTCCTTCTGCTTTCTCTGAGAAATTTGTCACCAGATTTGCATTGGTCTCTATGGGGCGAGAGTTGGACTTTGTCTCGCTTTCGTGGTTCTCTGAACAAATGTGTAAGTCTGTTGGATTCCACAGACAAATGTCTACGACCAGCACAACATTTCCTATCTATTGATCCAAAAATGAAGCATGAAGAGTGAAAATTGAAATATTTTTTCAACAACATTTCGAAGCTCCCCTACACTCTAAGCTTTTCAGTCAGCACTCAAGGCTCTCCACGTACAACATCCATGTAAATCTCAGAAACGGTTTGAAAAAGTCATGAAACATAATCAGTGATATTGAAAAAAGTTTAATAGATATCAAAAAGCTGATTTAAAAAAAAAATAGTTTAGGGTTTTGTCAACATTTTTAAGTTTAAATTGTGGCTGTAGCTGAAAGATGGAGGAAGAAGAAGGATTTGAAAGTTGAAGAAGGAGTCAGGTGGCTGAGCGGTTAGGGAAGCGGGCTAGAAATCTGAAGGTTTCGATTGCCAGTTCGATTCCCGGCTGTGCTAAATGACGTTGTGTCCTTGGGCAAGGCACTTCACCCTACTTGCCTCAGGGAGCATGTCCCTGTACTTACTGTAAGTCGCTCTGGATAAGAGCGTCTGCTAAATGACTAAATCTAAGTTTAAAGGTGACATGACATGCTGTTTTTGGATGCTTTTATATAGGCCTTAACCCTTTCAAACGTACGTTCTAAATTTCTTGACTGTCCCCCCAGCGTGAGTTATTTTTGCGTGTGAGTTTGGATCAATCTCAACGTTTCAGAAATTGATTATGACAGGTGATGTTTTTGCCAAACTAGCTAGCTCGTAGTGTAGTAAAGTGTCAAATCAACAAGTTATCTGTTGCTAATTTACTAGACTATGTTACGTTGTTTGTGTGGTCGGATTATAACGAATACAAAATAATTTGGATACATCCAGTCAGTCTAACTTGATTGCTATGCATCGTTTTGTTTTCTCTAGCTGGCTTCCATCTCGTAAACCTTTGGCCGTTGACAACGAAGCCCGTGTTCACAAAATAAATTACTGGATGTTAGCCAGCAAAAAGAAAACAAAACGATGCATTACAATCCTAGTAACAAGTTAGACTGACTGGATGCACTTGCATTATTTTGTTATAATCCTACTACACAAACTACATAACACAGCCAAGTAAATTAGCAACAACTGTTGATTGTCAACCAAGCGAGACTGGAACATGACTCCCAGACACCTCGACGAAAGGCGATCAAGCAAGCTCATGCTGCTTGGATATCTTCAAACCTTTTTGGTTGGCTCCAATTTATCTGGGAAACGTTTCTGGTGAGTAGATTATTTATACCCACAAAATATACACAGACGAAAGCATGACCTGTGGTTGTTTTCCACTATCTGATGTTTTTGCTAGCTAGCTCGTAGTAAAGGGTATTATTCAGGTAACTAGCGATTACTAACTTGCCATGTTTAGTCAAATTGAAGCAAACACAACTAGAGAGGGTACAATTTCTGTGGAAATTGTAGGGTGTGCTCGCTTGCGTCGGTTGCAGGTGGGTCCGTCCCATTAAAGATCCTGTAAAGTGGACCTGGAAATGAGTTTTAAGTTTGCCACACCACAGAATAATGTGTTAGTAACTACCCATCCAAATTCGAATGAAAAAATAACACCGACAAGTATGTTAAATTAGGCTTTGAAATCGTGAAAAAAATCAACACTCTTCTCTTCTTGAGACTGGGGGGGCGTGTCGCCTGAAGGAGCTGAAGCTCCGCCCCTCGCTGCCTAGTGCCTAGCTCCGACCCAGATAATGGACGCTATGTCAAGCCGAACAAAACCGTATAGAATTAGAATGTATTTTTTCAACGAGTGAAACATACAGATGCATATAAATGAAATGTTCCCCTGAGCTGTAACAATAAAAATGGACACCAGAGACAGCAGCTCTCCAACTAGGCTACTTCTCACACATTAGCTACCATTTCACCAAAATACCATCATTCTACACCGAGTAGCCTAATATCAATTTAGCGGTTTGCACTAACTCATAGCAGAGATACCTCTGGAAAAGTTATCTAGTATAATTGGGTGTGCTCAAGCCTTCGGCGAGAGCACAACCTTTGTTCTCTCACATATATTTATTGTTGTTTATTTTCGCCCCCCTAAAACTCAGTCAATATTTGGCCTACATAGACAATCTAGGTGTCAAAAGTTTCGTCTTGGTAGCGATTGAGTTGCTTCTATTGGGATTTACGTTCCGTTGCATGGTTTAGGCTCAAGTTAAGCTTTTGTGGCGAAAAGTGAAGCTAACGGTGGCTAATTTGCTAGCCACAGTCACTGACGTTACTAACGTCACTACGTCACTAACGTCACGAAAACACGCGTGACTACCTGTAGCAGAACAGTCGTTTCGCATCTGTTAACTTGGGGGATAGCTAGGCTAACTATAGCTTTACTGCAAGGCAGCTGCAGAAACGCCACAGGTAAAGAGGCCAGGGTGATAACTATTTACTCATTTTACTTTGTGATGTGAAACACAATTGTGAAATGTAATGTACAATATTAGCTGATTTTATTAAGGAAGTAGGCCCGCAACGACTTTCGGAAACGGTAGTCTACTATTTCACTGAAGCATTAGCATCATGACATTAGCCTCTGTTGCCCGGGCAACACATACTACAGTGGTCTATGATGCATCTGTTTTCAATCGTTAAAATAAACATCCTCACAAATACATTTTCGTTGTAGGATTTATTATGACATTACATTACAAGTAAACGATTTGTTGGTGACATTATCATTACCTGTGGTTTCAAACCAGTGTTGCTCACTGCAATGCTGTATCCTACGCGAGACACACTACAAAAACATCTACACAGCTGTAGGACTAGGAAGTCAAACGGCGACAGAACATGTTCGGCACTCCCCTTACTTAAATCAAGTCTTTCAAAAACTATCTGACTACTAACCTGAACTTCATTGCCACAGCCTAAACTTTGTCAATCTGTTCAAGAAAATAATTAATAAAAATTAATAATTAATTTCAGCCTAAACCGTACAACGGAACGTGAAATCGAATTCAACCAACCCAATCGCTACCAAGACGAACACAGCAGTAGTCTAGTACTGTACTGTAGTAGAATTTACCGGGGCAGCTTCTCCACACAGGGCTATATCGCATTTTGCGTTGTTACTGACAATGATCGCTACCAGTGAGCTTTTTTATGAATGACCGATTTTCCACTAAATAAATGTCAAGCTTATTTACGTTTTTGGGGGCATATTTTCAGTTAGCAGATGGTACTGTTTGAATCGCGATTCCATCTTCTACTGCCGGTAACGTCGTAGAATAATCTTCAAAGGGGGTTCTTTATTCATGAATGAATGCAATATGAGTAGGCTACATGCCTGCAATATCACGAGAAGGGAAAACTTAAAAGGACGTTTAAGTCATAGAGATTAGGTCAATTTTTACACCGGTCTGCCAAACTTCTTCGTTTTGATTCAACGATGAGGCTGCCTCTTGCAGGGGAAATGAGAAGACATCACATTTCATTCTACACGTCACTCGTATTTTGAGTTGTAAATAATCAATCAGAAAACAAAAGAATACGCTCACACGTCGAATTGATAGGCTCCCAATTTACATTTACATTTAGTCATTTAGCAGACGCTCTTATCCAGAGCGACTTACAGTAAGTACAGGGACATTCCCCCAAGGCAAGTAGGGTGAAGTGCCTTGCCCAAGGACACAACGTCAGTTGGCATGACCGGGAATCGAACTGGCGACCTTCGGATTACTAGCCCGACTCCCTAACCACTCAGCCACCTGACTCCTCAATTTGATAGGAGCTCTGAAAAAGAGCAGTTCTGAGCATCAAAAAAAGATGCTTTTAAATCTATGTAATCTTTATAAATTATAAGTAGGCCCTATGCATTTTTATATAAAATATACCAAATATCAGTTGTAAAAATGTCATTAAAAAACAAACCCCTGTGCAACTGACGCAAGCAAGCAAGCACACCCTACAATTTCCCCAGAAATTGTACCCTCTCTACTTATAACAAGCACACAGAACTGAGTGATGAACTGCTGGCGGCGGTGGATGGTCCAGGTGCGACCGGAGGATGAACGGCCAGGGGGGGCGATGCTCGGTACGGCTCCGCGTTGCAAAAGAAGCTGTGTGTTGGTGGACCCCGTCTGTCTCTGGTCCATGTTAAAACTGTCTGCCGTGAAATGGTCAGTGGCGCAGAGGCGGCTGTTGGAGTTTATCCGAAGCTTTCCATGAGCGTGGCTCTTCACAAAATCTATCCACCTATTTTTCCTTTCATTATCAACAGGGAACTTATAGCGTTGCAGCGCAGCTGGAGTTCTTGCATCCAGGGAAGATGCAGTTGCGGGTGGTGGGAGACATCCTGAAGCTAGCTAGCTAGCCGATGTAAGCTACAATAACAGTACAGCAGGAGCAGCCATTCAGTGATCTGACGTAGATAGGGCATTTTTTGGCTCCGCCCATTAAAACCTGATCTGAAAACGGAAGAGAAACTGTTCTTCGGTCTAACTCCACATTTCAGTCTGACAAAGTTTTAGCGCTTTGCACATGCTTTCAGGAACTCATTTCACACGTATATAATGTACTTAGAAGCAAAACATGGAATTTACTTTACAGGATCTTTAAGTTTTTTCCCATCTAGTGATATTTTCAAGCATTTACCCTACTCAAGAACCCCCTTTGAAACAAGCTACTGTAACAACGTTGTAACCGGTAGTATTTCAGATGGAATCAGATGGATTCAAACAGTACCATCTGCTAACTGAAAATATGCCCCCAAAAACGTAAATAAGCTTTACATTTATTTAGGGAGAAATGGCTGATTCAAAAGAAGTTTGCTACGAGCAAGCTAGTTGCGGTGGCTAGCCAAACTTCACTGAGTGAGGGGATTGTTTTTAAGCGCCGGAAATGAGTGTTTCTTTTGACATAAAGTTTAGGCTGTGGCACTGAAGCCAGCGACGCACCACACAAGCTTGAGTTTAAATACATTCTTTAATGTGACATTACTTATTGTACATGCAAGTCTTGATTTGTTTAAATGTACATGTATGATGCTGCTAGTAGCAGCAAAGAGTCAATATAAGTTCATTGGTAGTAGAACACACGGCGCGATACGATACTCGCTGTGCTACAGCGTCAATCCATGCGTCGTTGCTAACGTGTGCTGACGTGGTGACGTAGATAGCACTGAGTACCCTTCGTCGACTAAAGGCACTTTTTTGCCGCAAAAACGTTGTAACCTCCTAAACCGTGCAACGGAACGTAAATAAAAATACAAGCAACGCAAATCGAGACCAAGACAAACATTTTGACACAGGCGTTGTCTATCTAGTACAAATATTGACTGATTCTTAGGGGGGCGAAAATAAACAATAACTAGAGAGGGTACAATTTCTGGGGAAATTGTAGGGTGTGCTTGCTTGCGTCGGTTGCAGGTGGGTCCGTCCTCTAAGTTTTTCCCTTCTAGTGATATTTTCAAGCATTTAGCCTACTCATATTGCACATGTCATTAAGAACACCCTTTGAAACAGCTGCGAACCCCCTTTGAAACAAGCTACTGTAACAACGTTGCCACTGGCAGTGTGGAATCGCGATTCAAACAGTACCGTCTGCTAACTGAAAATATGCCCCCCAAAACGTAAATAAGTTTGACATTAATGTAGGGGGAAATGGCTAATTCAAAATAAGTTTGCTAGAGGCAAGCTAGCTGCTGTTGCTCCACATTTCATTGATTGTTTGAAAGCACCGGAAATGTTTCTTTTGACATAAGTTTAGCTGTGGCTTTGAAGACTGTACGACACACTGCCAGTGGGCGAGCCGAGTCTGACTGAGGCTAATGTCAAAACAAGCCGCGGTGTCACTCAAATTCCAAGTTTTACACAAATCACAAAAATATTCTGACCCGCTGGATATCTTCGCAATCGCCATATCTTTAAAACACTGCCCTCCTTCTGATTTTTGATGTAGAATTGACCCTGGTACGAAATTAAGAAAATACTCATCAGAGATCGACAACAGCTGACGCAATCGTCAACGGAGGCTGACGGGGCTCTCTCGTAGCAAACCAACGTTTTTACAGCAACCTACATTAAAATCTCACCACCTGGCTGTCTTCACAATAGTCATATCGTCATAACATTGCCCTCCTTCTGTTTTTTGGTGTGAATTGACAGAAGTATAAAATTACGAAAATACTAAACTACTATGACGCTTGCATGGCTGCCGCCTAGGCAGTCTCACGGGCGACGTGCACTCGCTCAAATTACAAAGACTTTCACAACCTAAATAAAAAATCAGAGATTGCCGTTCCACTCGAAATTGCTCTCTCAACAAAACCCAATGGTTGGTAATTTTGGTGGTTGGCATTTTTAACACATAATCCAAGCTCCAATTTGCGTGCTAGAACGTCTCTATCACGTTGTATCCATGCGTCGTTGTTAACGTGTGCTGACGTAGTGACGTAGGCTAGCACTGGTACCCTTCGTTGACAGAAGACACTTTTTGCCACAAAAACGTTGTAACCTCCTAAACTGTGCAACGGAGTTTAAATAAAAATACAAGCAACTCAATCGCTACCAAGATGAAGCTTTAGACATCTAGGTTGTCTATGTAGTCCAAATATTGACTGAGGCTTAGGGGGGCAAAAATAAATCATAAATATATATGTGACAGAACAAAGGTTGTGCTCTCGCCGAAGGCTTGCGCACACCCAATAAATATATATGTGAGAGAACAAAGGTTGTGCCCTTGCCGAAGGCAAAGCACACCCAATAATTCAGACATCCATTCTATATTGATGGCTATGTTTTGTGTTTCTGCTATTTAGCCGTGGCGTCCCCGCCACGGTATCAGAAATAGGGCTGTACAAAATTTTAGGCGGTCTATCAGCAGTGATTGTTAGAAAACGTATCGGAGGATTGCACGGACATGCGCTTCACAGCGCAGTTGAGATTGCGTGTGTGCGTCTTTGAGAACTGTAGAGCTAAGTCGTATAACTTATGTTGTCAGTTAATTTAAGGCTGTTATTGTATTAGTCTTGCTAATTGGGTGTGCTTTGCCTTCGGCAATGCACAGCCTTTGTTCTCTCACATATATTATTATTCTTTTTATTCTTTTTGCCCCCCTAAAACTCAGTCAATATTTGGCCTACATAGACAACCTAGGTGTCAAAAGTTTCATCTTGGTAGCGATTGAGTTGCTTCTATTGGGATTTACGTTCCGTTGCATGGTTTAAGTACAAATTAAGTTTGTGGCGAAAAGTGAAGCTAACAGTGGCTAACTTGCTAGCCACAGTCAATGACGCGTTGACTCAATGAGTCAACGCTACTTACGTCACTAACGTCACAAAAACTCGCGTGACTACCTCTAGCAGAACATTAGTTTAGCAGCTCGTTAACTTCTGGGAGATAGCTAAGCTAACTGCTTTACTGCAAGGCAGCTGCAGAAACTCCACAAGCAAAGAGGCCAGGGTGATAACTATTTACTAATATTTTACTTTGTGATATGACACACAATTGTGACGTGTGATGTACAATATAAGCTGATTTTATTAAGGAAGTACATCTACTTTCGGAACTACTATTTCACTGAAGTATTATCATCATGACATTAGCCTCTGTTGCCCGGGCAACACATACTACAGTGGTCTATGATGCATCTGTTTTCAATCGTTAAAATAAACATCCTCACAAATACATTCTCGTTGTAGGATTTATTATGACATTAGATTACAAGTAAATGATTTGTGGGTGAAATTATCATTACCTGTGGTTTCAAACCAGTGTATCACTGCAACCCTGTAGCCTACGCGAGACACTACAAAAACATCTACACAACTGTTTAGGAAGTCAAACGGCGACAGAACATGTTCGGCACTCCCCTTACTTAAATCAAAAGTCTATCTAACTACTAACCTGAACTTCATTGCCACAGCCTAAACTTTGTCAATCTGTTCATGAAAATAATTAATTTCAGCCTAAACCGTACAACGGAACGTTGTCCAGTTCAACCAACGCAATCGCTACCAAGACGAACACAGCAGTAGTCTAGTACTGTACCGTAGTAGTACAATTTACTGGGGCAGCTTCTCCACACAGGGCTATATCGTATTTTGCGTTGTTACTGACAATGATCGCTACCAGCGATCTTTTTATGAATGAGCGATTTTCCACTACATAAATGTCAAGCTTATTTACGTTTTGGGGGGCATATTTTCAGTTAGCAGATGGTACTGTTTGAATCGCGATTCCATCTTCTACTGCCGGTAACGTCGTAGAATAATCTTCAAAGGGGGTTCTTTATTAATGAATGAATGCAATAAACTTAAAGGGACGTTTAAGTCATAGAGATTAGGTCAATTTTTACACCGGTCTGCCAAATGTATTCGTTTTGATTCAATGATGAGGCTGCCTCTTGCAGGGGAAATGAGAAGACATCTATTTCATTCTACACTTCACTCGTATTTTGAGTTGTAAATGAGCAGCAACAAAAAAAAGCTTTTAAATCTATGTAATCTTTATAAATAATAAGTATGCATTTTTATATAAAATATACAGAAATATCAATTGTAAAAATGTCAATTTTTTTTGTTGCTGAACATCAACGAGACCGTCAAGCACCTAATTCCTTGATGTACCAGCAGCGTGTTTATTCTTTGCAAAGGCTGAAAGCCCATCTCCCATCCCACTTCCTCACCACATTGCATAGAGGGACTATAGAGAGCATCCCGAGGAGCTGCATCATGGCCTGCAGAGGACAGTGAGGACAGCTGAGAAGATAGTCACAAACATCTATACCAAACGCTGCATCCCCAAAGCCACACACATTGTGGACAAACCCATGCACCCCACACGCTCCTGTACATCATAAGACTCCACTCAATATTTTTGCATATGGCTGCTACCTCAATAACTGATGTCCACATATGGTTTAAGTATGTTGTGTTTACATTCAGTTTCTCTTGCACTAGCCTACTTGTTTACATTCAGAGTATCCCCAAGTCTAGGTGTCTTGAGGCATTTGTCACAAATTGTATCTTGTCTTGTAGGACTAATCTTGTTTTACCTAATTCTACGTAGACGTTGTAGTTGTCTAGGGGTTATGTCTAGGTTCTGGAAGAATGTTGTTTTGTTTCATTTTGTACTGTAAGTACAGTATATGATGACAATAAATACCAGTTGACTTGTCATGACAACAGACCCAGAAATCCCAAGTCCTTTATGATCCTGGATGTCCATAGTGGATCTTGTGTAAATGATCATGTCCTAAATATAGCCAACATCACACAACTCAAACATGCTGTACCTTTTTGCCGATATGTTGACGGAAGCCTTGCCTACCCCTACACAGCTCAAGGTTTTAAATAATTTTAATGTGATCTTTTTTTTTTATAGCTGTGCGCTGAATGTTTGTGCTAATGATTTTCCTTGATATGTAACGTGACAGTGACGAGATTGTACCCTTTCCTGGACATGTACCTGAAACGAGTAAAAAGATACTGTGGTAAAAATTAAGAAACGTGTTGGTGTGGGTTTTTTAACTTAAAATATTTATTAAAATAACTTATTACTGTCATTACTATTCCGATTTTCAAATATTCACACAAGTGAATCCACAGCAAATGGATATGATATTATCGTAGTGTAGCTGTTGACAAGCTAACTTGGCTATTACCGATAATGTAGGCTGCCATGTGTTTTGTTTTGATCAGTACTCAATGCATTGTGGGTGTCAAAGGGTCAACAAGATAACCTACTCTTCTCACGAGAAAATACTGAGGTGTACGGGGTCAAGTCGTACAGCATCAATGTTGATCTTTGTTGCCGGAACACAAACAAATCCAAGATGGCCGCATGTAAACGAGACGAAAGACAAGACGAATGTCGGATGTTTTAGATGCATATTTGTGAATGTATATCTATTATTTCGATCTGTGGTTGGTTGTACAATAGTAAAATGTGTTGAAAGTGATAGCCAAGTCAAGGAAAACGGATAATATTATGGTTTACTAGGTGGAGTGAGTAAAGCGTGAGTTATTTTTGGTTAGCTGTTAGCTAACATTAGCTAAACTAAATTGTTTGAACGTTTTCATATGGATAATAAAGGTGTACTTTCGCAAAATATACAGTAAATTGAGACTGATGTTTATAATACACGTAGCCTAATACTGAACTCTTTATTGTTACGTAATAAGCAAAACTGGACGTTCTAAGGACGCGTTCCTGTCACACCGGTGTGACAGTATGCTGTGGGGCCCAGCCAGCAGCCGTCCCACCGGTGTGACGCTACACGTCAAAGGGTTAGTGGTCCCCTAATACTGTATCAGAAGTCTCTTTCCCGGAATTCAGACTTGGTGCCGAATTACAGCCACTACTAGCAGTCCCACAAGGAGCTTTCCTCAGAACGCGCTGTTTTGGTGTCTGTAGCTTTAAATGCTAATGAGGAGTGGGGGGGCGGCATGCGCTAATGTTTACAATGGATGTATAGTAATGGCTGTAGGCCCGTTGCTGTAAGATGCCTCGAATTTGCCCATTCTCACATGATAACCCTGGTTTGTACACACTCAGTCATTTCAATGAGGGGAAAGGTGGATATCGCCCGCGCCATAACACCAACAGCAGAACGGTTATCCAAATAACAAAGAAGTGTACAACACTCACGTTACAGCATGTGTATTCATACACATACTTGATGCTATCTACCTTTACATTAGCGACAGTAACTCAGCTGTTAGCTGCAGAGCTAATGTTACAGCCAAATTCTAAGGGTAGCAAGCTAGGTAACCATACAGTAAAGCTACAAAATGATATAGCGTTAGTTAACTTACTTGTCCGAGGTTAGTAGCTGGACGAAGGAGAGTTAGTACTGATCCAGAATTTAATTTCAGCAAGGCCAGTTTTGTATTAGCTCAAGTTGAGGAAACAGTCATGGCTGAAGTGTTGGCGCAGACATACAAAACAAATGCGCCTACAACAGAAGTTGTGTAGGCGCATTTCCAGAGAAAATAAAATTAAGACACTGGGTCTTCAGAGGCTCGGATGAAGGAACTGTAAAAAGATTGTTTTCCTTTGTACATCCAAACTAAGCAAATGTAATCATTCGTTCGTTTGCAAGCCATGATGTCTCTCGAGGATAAAAACACTTGCACGTTAGTAGCTCAGTTTCTTACGGGCGGGCCAGATTCTCTGGGCGGGCAAAGCAGAGAGAGGGGTGGTAACCTTCCTCCTTGTGACATCACAAGGAGATTTTCAAACAGAGCAATTGAGCCTTCATTTTCTCAAAGGCGGAGAAGAACACCCAGGGCTTGGTTTACACCTATCGAAAATTCTAGCCACTGGGGGACCAAAGGCAGGCTAGAGGAACTCATATTAATGTTAGATAACCTCCTAAAGTGAAGTTTTCATGTCATGTCACCTTTAAGAGGATTGAGAGGATTTGAAAAAAAACTCAATTGGAAAACCATGTTAAAAATATTATGAATATTGATTTATATTAATTCAAGCATAAGAGGTACAAAGCTGAAAAGTCATAGCAGTCATAGCCTGAAAATGTTGATTTTTTTGATAGCTGAACGGTTTTAATAGCTGAAGATTTGAAGGCGCTGAAAGGTGTCACGGAAGAAATAGAAGAAGGGGGGGGGGTCAGGTGGCTGAGCGGTGAGGGAATCGGGCTAGTAATCCGAAGGTTGCCAGTTCGATTCCCGGTCAAGCCAACTGACGTTGTGTCCTTGGGCAAGGCACTTCACCCTACTTGCCTCGGGGGAATGTCCCTGTACTTACTGTAAGTCGCTCTGGATAAGAGCGTCTGCTAAATGACTAAATGTAAATGTAAGAAGAAGATTAAGAAGTTGAACTAGAAAGTGCATTTCCTGTAGAAAATGCGTTGGAATGCTGAAAGAATTTTTTTTCTTTTTTTAATTGCTGAAAATACAGAAATGAGAAAATACCCGCAAGCTGAAATGAATTTTAAAAATGTGTGAGTCACACAAGAGGCAGTGTGGAAGCTGAACTGCATCATCTAACAAAGCTAAGAGCTTATATAGCCTACAATGCGGGAGAAGCTGAAAGATGAACTTTTATTAACTTTTGTTGATGGAATGAAACATACAGCAGTAGGGCCGATACAGGAAGACACGGCGACACTGTTGCAGAAGGATGATGGTGGTGCAAGTTTTGTCCGTGGAGCATAGGCTACAACGATTAATAAAAAGAATCATGTAGACGCGTTTATTGAGTAATCGCATAACTAATTACACATGTAAACGGAGTAATCGTATTATTGTCATAAACCGACAATTGCTAGTAATCGGGTTTCTCATAGTCAAGTGAACGCACTCAGTGGCGTAGTAGAACAAAAGTTCCATTAGCAATAGTAGTTAGCAAAATAGATATTAGCAGCATCTGCAGAATTAGTAGGTGCTCTTATATGGAGTTAGATCAGTTTCATAATTCAAACAAACAAACGTAACACGATTCACAAATGTATTTCATGATTCACAAATAAATGTAACGCGATTCACAAATAAATGACCCCATTACATTTGTTTGCAACCTGACGAACACGAGTTACAAATCGGAGAACACGAGTTACAAATCAGAATGGGATTTATTCGTCATGAAAGTTTGCACAGACAAGTTATTTGCTTTGGCAGGAAGGTGCATACAATAAACATATAGGGACCTAAAATTTAAATATGTGGACTATCTATACTAGGGGTACATAAACTAGCAGTACTAAGTGGAATTAGAATAAAATAAAATATAAGTTGCCGTAATTTACAATATAAAAATACAAATATTACAAAAAATACAAATGTACAAGATACAATTTTGTAATGCAGTGCAAAAAGCAGTGTGTTTTAAGCAGGAAGTCATTAGAGTCAGTGTGGTCCCTTGGCCTTGTTGAAGAGGCCAACAGCGGAAGGGAAGAAACAGTTTTTGTGGCGTGAGGTATTGTCCTGATGGACCGCAGCCTTCTGCCGGAGGGGAGTGACTGAAACAGGGAGTGTCCAGGGTGGGAGGAGTCGGCCACAATCTTCCTCGCTCGCCTCAGGGTCAGATTGGCAGATTGCAGCCAATCACCTTCTCAGCAGTGCGGATGATACGCTGCAGCCTGCTCTTGTCTTTGGCAGTGGCAGCAGCGTACCAGACGGCGATGGAGGAGGTGAGGATGGACTCAATGATGGCGGAGTAAAAGTGCACCATCATTGTCTTTGGCAGGTTGAACTTCTTCAGCTGCCGAAGGAAGTACATCCTCTGTTGTGCTTTCTTGATGAGGGAGCTGATGTTAAGTTCGCACTTGAGGTCCTGGGAGAGGATAGTGCCCAGGAAGCTGAAGGACTCCACGGTGTTGACTGGGGAGTCACACAGGGTGATGGGGGTGAATGCGGCTGTGTTCTTCCTGAAGTCCACAACCATCTCCACTGTCTTAAGAGCATTGAGCTCTAAGTTGTTCTGGCTGCATCAGGTCACCAGGTTGGCCGCTTCCCACCTATAATCAGACTCTTCTCCACCAGAGATAAGCCCAATAAGGGTGGTGTCGTCCGCAAACTTCAGGAGTTTGACGGATGACTGGAGGTGCAGCTGTTGGTGTACAGGGAGAAGAGCAGAGGAGAAAGGACGCAGCCCTGAGGTGATCCGGTGCTGATGGACCGGGAGTCAGAGACTTGTGTTCCCAGCTTAACGCACTGCTTCCTGTCAGACAGGAAGTCTGTGATCCACCTGCAGGTGGAATCAGGCACGTTCAGCTGGGAGAGCTTGTCCTGAAGCAGGGGGGGGATGATGGTATTGAAGGCAGAGCTGAAGTCCACAAACAGGATCCTGGCATAGAATGCTGGGGAGTCCAGGTGCTGTAGGGTGAAGTGGAGGGCCATGTTAACTGCATCATCCACAGACCTGTTGGCTCTGTAGGCAAACTGCAGGGGGTCCAGTAGAGGGTCTGTGATGGATTTAAGGTGTGCCAGCACCAGGCGCTTGAAAGACTTCATTACCACAGAAGTCAGGGCGACGGGTCTGTAGTCATTATGTCCTGTTGGCCTTGGCTTTTTGGGCACAGGGATGATGGTGGAGGACTTGAGACAGGCTGGCACATGGCATGTCTCAAGGGAGGTGTTAAAGATGTAGGTAAACACCAGAGACAGCTGGTCAGCGCAGTGCTTGAGGGTGGCTGGAGAGACAGAGTCCGGCCTAGCTGCTTTGCGGGGATTCTGCCTCTTGAAAATTCTGTTAACGTCACCCTCCTGAATGGAGAGAGTTGTCACTGTAGAGAGGGGGAGGTGGGAGGCCTCCTGGGTGGGAAGGGGTAGTTCAGGACTGTCCAATTGTCTTTCATATCTGCAGTAGAACTCATTCAGGTTGTTGGCCAGGCGGGAGTCGTTAGTGGAGTGGGGGGTTCTGGGCTTGTTGTCGTTTGCAGAGAATTGGTGTTTTAGTCTCTCCGAGTAAAGTCGTTTAGCCTCCCTCACCGCCTTGCTAAACCTGTTCTTCGACTCCTTGAAACTGTCTTTGTCCCCACTCCTAAACGCAGCCTCTTTCACTGATCTCAACCTTCTGAGTTTAGCTGTAAACCAGGGTTTGTCGTTGTTGTAGCTTACCCTGGTGCGTGTTGGTATACAGCAGTCCTCACAGAAGCTGATGTATGATGTCACAGCCTCTGTGAGCTCATCCAGACTATTGGTAGCAGTCGTGAACATGTCCCAGTCAGTGCAGTCCAAGCACACCCGCAAATCCTCCATAGCTTCACTGGTCCACTGTTTTGATGTCCTCACAGCAAGCTTACAGCGCTTTAGCTTCTGCCTGTATAACCAAGGAATCCGGATTTTTACGCTCCACACTCAGAATCTGGCTGGCGAGCACACGTTGAGCCTCGTTGACGCTAGCCTGCGGAGGCATGTAGACGCCAAACCAGAATGAATGATGCAAACTCTCGTCTCATGATTCACAAATGTAACGCGATTCACAAATAAATGACCCCATGACATTTGTTTGCAACCTGACAAACACGATTTACAATCGGAGAACACGAGTTACAAATCGGAGAACACGAGTTACATATGTGGGTTGAAAGTCAGGTCTTCGCAGCCAGTGTGTCCCAGGCATTAGAGTGGAGGGGAGCTTTGAAATATTGTTAAAAAAATATTTCTAGTTTGCCAGCATTGCCACAATTTTCACTCTTCATGCTTCATTTTTGGGACACACTGGCTGCGAGGCGCCTGGATGCGCCGCGCCACGATCGGCTACGACTGAGCAAAAGCTGTTCACACCAGACGTGCATTTCTCTGTGCCGGTCACCAAGCCTTTCTGTTACTCTGAGCTTTCCTTTACGCTGACATGGTACATAAACATGGCATTGGCTATATCCCAGCATTGATCCTCATCTACGTTGTCCTTGTAAAATTGTTGCTGGGGGTCATACAACAACTCCCTGTGCTTTTCAATTTCGAGAATTCATTTGATGCTGATTTTAGAAATCGACTTTGGGGTTCTATCTCGGTATAGGCTTGTCAACCCGTGACAACTCATTTCTCTCAAACAAACAAAACAACTACGGGCATGCTAGCTCAACAGATCATCCGTTTATTATCATTCGTTTTCATCAGGGTAACCACATGTAAAGGCCGTTCGTTACCAACATTGTGTAATTATAAAGTCTACAACTTTACAAATGTTCACCGTAGTCTACAATTAATGGAGTAAAATCTTAATAAAATGTTTTTTTATTCAAACATATCAACTAATATGGTGTATCATATCCTGCAGCCGATTTCGCAAGCGTCTTGCGAAAAAATTCGACCAGCTGCCGAAACGATCGCTGCAGATCGCAGACGATCGCGGCACTTCGCAGCCAGTGTGTTCGGTCCCATTTGATAACATGGGCGCCGAAAGAAAAAAGGCAGCGCTTCCAGGCGCGTCGCAGCAGATCGCAGCCGATCGCAGGCAGTGTGTCCCAGGCGTAAGCGTTTCAGTCAGCACTCAAGGCTCTCCACGTACTTCTCAGAAACGGTTTGAAAAACTCATGAAACATAAGTGATATTGAAAAAAGTTGAATAGATATCAAAAAGCTGATAAAAAAAAAAAGAATTATGGTTTTGTCAACATTTTTTACTTTAAATGGTGGCTGTAGCTGAAAGATTGAGGAAGAAGAAGGATTTGAAAGTTGAAGTTTAAGAGGATTGACAGGATTTGAAAAAAAACTCCATTGGAAAACCATGTAAAAAATATTATGAATATTGATTTATATTAATAGCATAAGAGGTCCAAAACTGAAAAGATAATCTGAAGCAGCATTCCAACAATAAAGATTCAAAGAACAATACTTGGAATGCTGAACCAGCATTGTGCCTCGCAGCTTCACTGCTTGGCCCCTAATTAGAGACACAGACCAGTGGCGAAAAACTGCTATCAATTTTGGGGGGGACAGTTATAACACTTTCTCAAGAGCAATTCCTGAGGGGGACACAAAAATGACTGCTGTAACACATCCTACATTGTAATATGTTAAATGTATATTATTAATATTATTTAAATGTACTTATGTTTACAGTGATTTATTGGGGGGGACAAATCATATTTTTCACAGGATGGGGGGGGTCGTGCCCCCCCAGGATTTCCGCCTATGGGACAGACTACAGGGCTCCGTGATTCCTCGAATCACGGACTGTCTTTGCACACATCTTACTCATTCACAATCAAAGTCCCCCTTTTCTAATTTCTGCCTAAAATACACAATTTAAAAAGCCCACTCAATGAAATAGCTTACAATAGCATGTCTGAAATATCGAGAGGTATAAATGAGTAAATGAGCATTTTACAACCTCTTAGCCTACATCTGGCTGCAATGAATGCCAATATTTTGTACAAAGAGTGCGTGAACATAACAATAAGCTAAATTAAATGTATTATTGAGCTGTTAGTAGGCCTATCAGAATTGAATAATTGGAATGTTGACATTGTTTAAAGGAACTGCTGAGGAACTGTTGAGACCAAGTGCATTGATTCACTACGCGATCGATCATTAGAAGGGGGGGATGGGATAACGAACCTTTCAAACTAAGCATCAACATGTAGGCTAACATCAAGTAAGAATATAGCCTAGAATTTCCAAACAAATTACACATGGCTCTCATGTTCTAAATAATAAAAGAACATTACATGTTTGGCAGTATAACTGGATCTAATTAGACCATTGAATGTTTATGATGTCCCTGTGTGTTTGTACTTTTGACTGGGGACAACAACGCAATCTTGTCAGCCAACTATAAAATGTTGATAATGTCGGGCTACTATAGACCAACTGCAGTCTAACCCGCAACAGGTTTTACATCCTTTAACAAATAAATAACATTTTGTTGAATAATTGAAGTGCTAGACAACAAATGCTCAAATGAAATAATCACAGACCAACAACACAGAAATGAATGACAGATTGACGAAGGCATGTTCAATTTCCGATCGTGCCTTTGCTCCGTGCAAGAAGCGCCATCTAGCAACCATTAGGTGTCAGTAAAAGAGTCCCTGTCTGAAGATGCAGGGATCATTTGACCACTAACTGCGCAATAAGTAACCTATTATTTTCATGTCAATATTTTCTCAATGTCTCTGACCCCCTCCCCTTTCTCTCATCCCTCTTTTATTCTGCCTGGGGTTTCAGCTTTAATGACACATTTCCACTCAAACCAGTCATGCAGGGTGACAATCTGCCTTTGTCTGTCTTTCCATCTTCTCTGTCTCTTTCTGGTGAAGAGGTGTACTATAGCCCAAACATCCAAATAGCATTACAGAATTTTCCTTTTCCTTCAAATGCATTTTTTTTTAACACATTAGTGTCATTATCAAACTAGCACTGAATATGTGTGTGCACTTCTAAATTGCAAGCCTACTATTATGCAAATACATTTCATGTGTACCTTCAACCCCAATTCCAAAAGAGTTGGGACGTTGTGTAAAATAAAATACTGAATACAATGATTTGGAAATCTCACAAAGCCATATGTTATTCACTATAGAACATAGAAAACATATCCAATTTTTAAACTGATTAAATGTACAATTTTAAGGAGAAAATATGGTCATTTTGAATTTGATGGCAGCTTTAAAACCTGTATATACCTGTCAGCATTGATAGTGCCTTTCCAGATGTGCAAGATGCCCATTCTTTAGGCCTGCACCCCCATACCATCAGAAATGCAGGCTTTTGAACTGAGCGCTGATAACAAGCCGGAAAGTCCCTCTCCTCTTTAGTCCGGAGGACACAGCATCCATGGTTTCCAAAAAGAATTTCTAATTTAAATTAGTTTGACCACAGAACAGTTTTCCCACTTTGCCTCAGTCCATTTTAAATGAGCTTTAGCCAAGAGAAGATGGCAGTGTGTCTGGATCATGTTCACATATGGCTTCTTCTTTGCATGATAGAGCTTTATCCAGCATTTGTGGATGGCACAGCAAACTGTGTTCACGGACAATGAGTTCTGAAGGCGTTTCTGACCCCATGCAATGATTTCCATTACAGAATCATGCCTGTTTTTTTATGCAGTGCCTGAAGATCACAGGCATGCAGTATTTATTTCTCTCTTGTCCCTTAGAGATTTCTCCAGATTCTCACAATTTTATTATATTGTGTACTGTAGATGATGATATTGAAAGTCTTCCCAATTTTACGTTGAGGAACATTATTCTGAAATGGTTCCTCAATATGTAGATGGCTGTTTTTGCAGATTGGTGAACCTCTGACCTTAACTTCTGTAGCGGGGTTTGCTTATTTATTTTTTTGCGTTTAAGATTAGCACTTAATTCATTATAAAGTATCTAGTTCTTGGGGGCACCACCTCTTATTTGTTAAAGGGACAGAGGAAACCTTGTTTAACCTTATTGAATAATAGCCTTCGTAATAATTAGTCTAATCTTAAGTAGTGGATTCTATGAAAGTAGGGCAGATCCGATAACGTGAGAGATACCGAATATTATACACTGATTTATTTAGGAAAATGTAATTATAATGAACAAATACCAGATAAGTTATGGGTTAGTTTGGCTAGAGTAGTACAGTGGCTAGATTCTAAAGAGAGCGAGCTACACAATGGCTGTGTAGAGCACGTGTGAAGGGGGGAGGGAGAGAGAGAGTGGGAGAGAGGTAGAGAGGGAGAGGTAGGCCTTTATAGTAACAATGGACGATCAAGGGCAACTGGCCTAACGATGGTTAGGTTAAATCATTTGTAAAATACAATCAAACATCAACAATTAAATCACAACATGCCAATATGTCACAAGAAATATTGCAAATCGCAGTTAGTTTTGTCGGTTTGAAGAAAGGAGTCAATGGTTCATTGTGTCCAACAAATAGAAAGCGGAATCTCTCGGCAAAGTCCTGGGCGCTCAGTGAATTTGCAGGTTGAGAGGAATAGGTTAGAGAGTGACGCGTTCACCTCAGTTTAATCCTACGAACATGCGGGGGTGATTGTACGTTTGGGGGTTTTATACTCCAAAAAACAGGGGGGTCCCCGTGAAGGTAACCTCTTTCATTGGTCAGTTACTCCCCACCTGGGCGTCGTCCTGAGATCTGCCCAGGTGTGAAGTGGCTCTTAGCTTTGAGTTCCGTTATTTCAACTCTCCATGGAATGCTTAAACTTCAGAATATAACAATACAACATTCATAAATGGTTATGTTAGTGTGGTACAATAATTTTGATATCCAGATTGACTGACTTAACTATACCTGAAGGGAAGTTATCAAACAACGTTCTAAGTAAATGAGAAAAGTACACGTTATAACACATCAACTACTGTCATCGAAATAGTGTCCATGAGCCATGTAGTCATTGAGAATATGTTTGTAAATCCACAAAAGAAAGTTCTTCCTTATAAATCATTTGTCTGATACTGAGGCCATGTGGCCTCTGTTTCTGACCCCATGCTGGGCCAGAAGCTTTGAAGCTTCTCCTCTGGGAGATAAGGACAAAGGGGGAAGACCCTTTCGTTGTCGGGGGTAGGAGAAGGTGTGATGGTACCGTGCTTTGTCTGTGCTACACTTCTGAGAGACTCTGCCTCTCTAAGATACTCTTTTAATACCCAATCATGTTACTGACATGTTTGCAATTAACCTAGTTAGTTGCAAATATTACTCCAGCAAGTAACACTTAATTTTTCCAGCCTTTTATTGCCCACGTTTTTTGAGACTTGTTGCAGTCATAAAATTCAAAATATCCGTATTTCTTCCTTAAAATTTATTTCCTGAGTTTAAACAATGTTCAATGATCTATTGTGAATGACATGAGTTTATAAGATTTTCAAATCATTGCATTTATATTTACATTTCACAGCATCCAAACTTTTTGGGAATTGGGGTTGTACATGTGGTGTATGCTTGTTTAAGATACATTGAACTGACTTTGTATGTGTGTTCTTTCTTAGTTGGTGACAAAGTCCCTGCAGATATCAGACTTATTTCCATCAAATCTACAACCCTGCGTGTTGACCAGTCCATCCTAACTGGTGAGTGTAATATGACTCTGAAGACAAATTGCATCATATAATAAAAAGAAAATAATAATACACATGAAAACAATCCTGTCTCCTTACTCTGTCGTAAATGTATTTCTCTTTCTTTCGGTCTCCTGCTGGATGGAGAATTTTAACATTGTCATATTCTCTATGTCTCTCTCATTTTCCACTTATTCTGTCTTCCCCCTCTCTGTCTCTCTCTGCCTTTCAGGTGAGTCTGTCAGTGTGATCAAGCACACTGATGCTGTACCTGACCCCAGGGCTGTCAACCAGGACAAGAAGAACATGCTCTTCTCTGTAAGTGTACCCCTCCATCACTCCTTTCCTCCCTTTCTAATTTACTGTAGACCCCTTTCTTCCTCTCCTTTACAAAAAGTTATTTTCCTTTTTCTCTACTTTCTGTACTTTTTGGATCAAGTTATTCATACTTTATTCTCCATCATTCATATGCTTGAATGCATTTATCTGTATCCAACACTTAATAACTGGGCAACATTTTACATTAAGTTTACATTAAACTACATAGCAATAACTATAGTAACAACATTGTTGGTACGCAGGACTTGTTATTTAATTAAATGGTATTAAGTTGTTCAAACTCCAAGGCATTTGCTGTGAAGAAATGTTTTTCCTACGAGTAAGAAAGTAAAAAATGTCCAATACACATGAATGAGAAAACTCATTCATTTTTTTTATAGGTTCTGTCAAAATCATTCTCTTCACCTCCCAATTACTCATGTTCTCTACATCTAGGGCACCAACATTTCTTCTGGAAGGGCTATTGGTGTGGCCGTGGCAACTGGTGTCTCCACAGAGATCGGCAAGATCCGTGACCAGATGGCTGCCACGGAGCAGGAGAAGACCCCCCTACAGCAGAAACTGGATGAGTTTGGAGAGCAGCTATCCAAGGTCAGACCTTGCATCAGACCAACTGGCTGACTGACTGATTGGCTAGCTAAGTGACCTCATGGATGGCAGGCAGCATCGATGAATGAGTGGGTGGATGCTAAATCACTGTTTAACTGACTGGGGGATGGATTCATTGATTTACTGAAGGATATATACATGTACATAACTAGTTCTAAAGACTAAATCAAAAACTAACCCTATCTCACAAAAATAAACCACATTTCCCGTACCTCTCCCAGGTAATTTCCCTAATCTGCGTGGCCGTCTGGATGATCAACATAGGACACTTCAATGACCCCGTCCACGGAGGATCCTGGATACGTGGCGCCGTCTATTACTTCAAGATTGCCGTAGCACTGGCTGTGGCCGCAATTCCTGAGGGTAAGCCCTCGCTGGTCAAGATGGCCAAACCATTACCACTCTAAAGGGGGTTTGCCTAAATCTGTGCCTCAAACTAATACTACTATTAACTGACCCTAACCATTTCTTGAACATCTGCAGAGTTGTAGCTGACACTGTTAATGGCAATGTCAAGTCATTATGAATAAATACAAAGTAATGGTTCAATCTATGTTAATTGACCTTTCGCGTAAGCCACGCCCACCTTAGTTACCGTTGTTAGTCTGTCAAGCGTTGCTTCTTTGTATAGCAGGTACTACTGTAAATTCCTGTGTAAGTGGCATACTGTACCGGTCAGTGTAACTCATTCTTTTTGGAGTAATACATTTACATTTAGCAGACGCTCTTATCCAGAGCGACTGACAGTAAGTACAGGGACATTCCCCCCAAGGCAAGTAGGGTGAAGTGCCTTGCCTAAGGACACAACGTCATTTTTCACTGCCAGGAATCGATCCGGCAACCTTCTGATTAATAGCCGATATCGGATTTGTATGCTCCGTATGGCATTTTGCACCTTAACGACCGAAAGCTTGATGGAGCTAAGGTAGGATTGGTCAAAGCCGTTTGGGGCGTGGCTTTCGCAATAGGTCAATTCAGAGCAATAGAAAAAATATGGCTCTGGGTCAACTGAGAGCAGACCCCCACCCCTCGGCTTGATGCAACGGCCCCGGTGGATGTTGGTGGTATTGCATTTCTGATGAGGTACCCGACTCGTCCGGTCGATTTTATTCTATTAACTCCAGTCAACATATCCAAAACTATCTCCCCCATAATTTTTGTTATATTCTCGAACCTGGCTGATACTACTAGCTACTACTTTCGTAGATTTTTTGTTGTTGTTGTTACGTTTGAAACCAATCCGAAAAGGGGTAAACTAGCACCCCATTTAGTTGCTTAAGTCAAGAAAAGTTTCCTGGAACTGTGTTCGTGGGTACAAACAGGGCACGGGCACAAAAAAGAAAATTAGCTGAATGAGCATGAGGAGAAAGGGCTTGGTAATCTACAGTTACCTGCCCTGCTGTAGCCAAATGGTTGCACACATACATGACATTTACTTCCGTTATTTTAATATAGTGTTATCGTGGCATGTTAAGGCGTCATTATAGATTGTTGACATGGTCTTCTGTAAATATATATAGGCCTATTTAACTTAGCTTTCTTTGCAATAAAGAACAACAAAGAAGCCAGATATTCAAGTTCAGTTTCTTTAATCCGACGAAATACTAAAGGAGTCATACTAAACCAAAAACACGAAGCAAAAAGAACAATGTATATGTGGTGAGTCTGAGTTGTATGTGGAACATATGTTCCATCTAGAATAGGCTTATATTACTAAACTGAAAGGAATGCTATACAGTGATAGCATTGATTTTTTTTTTTGAGTTTGTATCATGTATCTGATTCTTAAATCAGACTTGTACCCCATTCTGCAAGTTTTCTGACTCTACTGCAATTCCAAGTGCACGAGACTCGGAGCTAGAAGCAAGGCAGGCCACTGTTCTGCGCAAGACCGGACAAGCCGGAACTGGAAAGATGGCGCTGTCGGTTTTGCGCTCTCGCTTGCCTCACTGCGCCACTGAGCACTTTCCATAGCAATGAATGGGGACGCCATCTTTAAAGAGCAGGCTCGTACTGTATATACTGTAAGTCTATGATTGAGAGAGGGCCAAACAGTAGACAGTGATGAGTACATAAATAGTTATCTGTTACTGTCCAGTTCTCCGGAGTTTTACACTTGATGCACTTTCCCCAACTTGAAAAAGGGACTGAAAGGATCTACATGGAGATGTAGTTCACTGGATTTCACTCCAATTGCTGAATAACTGAGTCCCAGGCAGTAGCTACGTTTCCACTTTCTTCCTTTTTATTTCCAGGTTAGCAGCATTTTGGTCAGTTCAACAGCAATATCAACTAGAAAGTGCATTTCCTGTAGAAAATGCGTTGGAATGCTGAAAGCTGAAAAACAAATTGCTGAAAATACAGAAATTAGAATTCACACATTTTTGAAATTCATTTCAGCTTGTGGGTGTCACACAAAAGAGGCAGTGTGGAAACTGAACTGCATCATCTAACAATGCTAAGAGCTGAAATACAATGCGGGAGAAGCTGAAAGCTGAACTTTTAAACTGTAGAAGTAGAATATTCGTTTTAGTAGCTGAAATTATAGTGCTCTTAGGCCGTGTTCACACTTGACTTCTTTTTTCAGAAAAAAGCGCTGCCTTCAGCGCCTTTTTACATGCAACCAGGGCTCGAAATTGGCACCCGCCAAGAGCCAATGGCGTGTAGATTTTTGGGCTGGCGACTAAATTGTGTCCGATGCTCCGCCATTTGGCGAGTGAAATTGCGGAGTACAGATCCCGACTTCCGCGCCCGTCATGGTTAAAAAAAAGCTTCCAACGCCAACACAAACAGTTGTGCGTGCATCTAGGTGGAAGAAAACCGTGAAGATAGCCTTTATAACAGCTAGAGAATGACACGGATAATACAAATAGTTAGATTTAAAAAGACAAAAAAGGTCGAGGATGACAGCATTTAAGAGAGAAAGAATTCCCCACTGACCTGTCACATCAGAATTTTGAGTGAGTGCGTCGCCAGATAGACCGCATAGTCTTACTGCAGCCATGTCTCTTTCTTGCTGTCACAAAGTTCATAATTTTACAGTTTGGTCAATTCTAAAACAATAGTTTTACACCAAAAAAGTCAAGCAGGGCATTTCAAGAGATATGGGAATTCTGCTTTTAGCCAGCTGGTCCGATGCGAAGACCAAACCTCATGGACAAGGACAACACATCTCACATTGAGCAAGAGGAGTAGTAAGCCCCTGGAACCCCCTGAATTAATACATTATTTCAAAAAGAAAAATTGGTTGATTTTGTTTAATCCATTCTGAGAGTGATTTAGAATTATATTAAAATCATAGGTAAAGGTTGTTTATGTCAAACAATTTCAGAGTACGTCTGAAATGCCAGGTTTAATTTTGGCTGGTAAAAAAATATTGGCTTTTTTAATCTACCAGCCATTTTGGCTGGTAAGCCAAAAGGTTAATTGAGCCCTGCATGCAACCCTATGGGAAAAGGAAAAAGGCGGACGCCTTTTTTAAAAAGCCGCCGCCTTTTAAAAACTTCTAACAAAGCACTGAGCCCGACGCCTTTTGATTTCAATTTTCTCAACTTTTCAGAAAAGCGCTGGGTGGAACACGGCCTGTTCTTATGAAACGTAACACTCATTTAACTCATGGTTACAATGGTAAACCGGCACAACAATGACAATTACCACACAACACAACCTACATTCTAAGCAGACACATACAAAAAACTAAATTCATGAAGTTACATTTGTATTTCGAACAAACGGCAAACTTAACGGCAAATTTTTACATTTACCGCCTTGCATCATGGGAATTGACCAGCCAATGAGCCACGCCATCTTCATTTTTTCACGTCCTTATTTCTTTCTTCAATCAGTTTGACAGTATAACCTTCAAATGCACAATGCAACCCTTCTGTCTGCTTCTTTCTCAAGTAGCTTTTTCGTTTTTTCCATTAATACTCCAATTGATTATTAGTGTAAGAGTATAGGGCTTCAAAATGTTTTTGCAGTAATTAAGGTTACAGCTTCAGTACGAAAAAATATTCAATGTGCAATGCATAATAGATTTTCCTAGACAAGAATAATTAGAATGAGATGGATCTAAAGAATTTAACCTGTAATGTAGTTAAAATATTTTGACTGTTTTTGCTGTATAATAATAGAAAACGGACATCCTACTCCAGAAGAAATGTATACAATTTTATTTCGAAGCATACTTCTTAAAAGTACATTAAAAGTGAACTAAAAGTGTACTTTCCATATTTTAGTACACTTATAGTATACTTTAATATACTTCTTTTTTGTAAGGGTCTAGCTGAAAGATTGAGTAAGAAGAAGGACTTGGAAGTTGAAGAAGTTTGAGAGGATTTGAAAGAAAACTCCATTGGAAAACTATGTAAAAAATATCATGAATATTGATTTATATTAATTCAAGCATGAGACGTACAAAGCTGAAAAGTCATAGCAGGAATGGCCTGAAACTGCTGAATTTTTGCCTGGCTGAACGGTTTTAATAGCTGAAGATTTGAAGGCGCTGAAAGGTGTCACGGAAGAAATAGAATAAGAATATGAAGTTGAATAAAGATTCAAAGAACAATACTTGGAATGCTGCTTCAGCATTCCAACAATTAGGTAAAAACCTTTAGATAAACAGAAACAGACCACACAAGTCCCCAGCAGTACACAGTAACCAACATGTGAAAAATAATTAAATAATTAACTTTACGTTTGAAATAAACCACTGTAGAAAACACTTTGAAAATGTGGTTGAAAGTTTAACAGCTTAAATGTAAAGTGCAAATCGACGTGCATATTCGTGCAACATTATTTTACAACGGTCAGTATAAAACAACTCATTTGGCATTTACAAATAACTAAACAATTCCATGCCCACTTAAAACCGGACCCAGTAGCAGACGGTCGCTGCAGTAACTAACTATTTTTAGCACAATAAGCAGCAGCGGCAGACTTTGACGGAGGTAAGATTTGAAACATGATTGAACTCGATTGAAAAGTTCCTTCTCTTACCGGCTGCCTCTCTAGACTGTAGATATTTCAGATGTGCACACTCCATACATACAGTAAAAGCTATTCTCAGCGTTTGCTGTGGCGTCTCAAACAACTCCTTCGCACGCGCTTTATACTTGATTAGGCACATACTTGATTAGGCACCTGTTAGCCTCCTCTCTGTTGCACATGTGTTCCATTGCTGCGTTGCATGTATGACGTTGCGTTTTGTTGATCCACAGTGAGATTGTCACCTCCCTTCTTTCTGTTTTTCTTTTTTTCCCCGTGCATTTTCTTTAAAACCCCAAAGTAAGGTTCAAACTCATCTTTGAATTGACAGTTACAAAGGACAGCACACTTAACTTCAGTGCAGCAAGCATACAAATAATGTTGCCATAATCAAGGACTGGCCACTCCCTCTCAATCCCTCAGGCCTGCCCGCTGTCATCACCACTTGCCTGGCACTGGGTACCCGCCGTATGGCCAAGAAAAATGCCATTGTGAGAAGCTTGCCCTCCGTCGAGACCCTGGGCTGCACCTCAGTTATTTGCTCAGACAAAACTGGCACACTGACCACCAACCAGATGTGTGTTACCAAGGTTGGTAATAGACACAGGGCAAGGCAGATAGCGGGGATGGGTATAGCTCAGTGATACCTGGAAGTTGCTTTGGTTAAAAGCATTGCAAACTCAGTTTTTCAACCTGGATACAAAGCAGCCACACATACTTTACTATGTAAAACACATTCTACAAAAATTCTACATGGTGTAACCGTTAAATGTCTTTGCAGATGTTCATCATTGACAAAGTTGATGGAGACATTGTCACTCTGGGTCAGTTTGACATCTCCGGCTCAAAGTACACTCCAGAAGGAGAAGTGTGAGTACAACATCACATGTGCACACATGTACACACACACAATCCTAATCAACACCAACTTGTCTTTTTTTCTTTCTGTCAGTACTAAGAATAATAGCTTGGTGAAGTGTGGCCAGTTTGATGGGCTGGTTGAACTGGCTACTATCTGCGCACTGTGCAATGACTCGTCCCTGGACTACAATGAGGTGAGAGATAATTTCAGCAAAAAAAAGATTAATCTTACACACGGTATCATCCTGATATCTACAAACTGTTCACTCGTTAAAATCACACCCCTCACTGGACTACTCTCTCCTCTAGGCTAAGGGTATCTATGAGAAGGTGGGTGAAGCCACTGAGACGGCTCTATCCTGTCTGGTGGAGAAGATGAATGTGTTCAACACTGAGGTGCGTGGCCTGTCAAAGGTGGAGAGGGCCAATGCCTGCTGCAATGTAAGTTCCCTTTAGAAAAACCTGATTAAGAGTAGATTTAAATACCTGCAAACATCTTACCTGTCCTAAACTCACTCACTCCTATATTTCCATCTTCTTCACTAACCTTTCCAGTCATCCTATCTTTCTCTTACACAATATTTCTTCACAATCTTTCCAACACACTATTCCTTCTGATTTGTGTCCCTCCCTCTTTCCCTCCCTCTCTCCTCGTCATCTCAGGTGGTCAAGCAGCTGATGAAGAAGGAGTTCACACTGGAGTTTTCCCGTGACAGGAAATCCATGTCTGTCTTCTGTTCCCCTGCCAAGGCCTCTAAAGCTCCCGTGGGCAACAAGATGTTTGTCAAGGTGAGCCCGCTAGTGTCTACCAAGGCAAACTGAAGTCCAAATATGATGTCTGTATTCCAGATATAGAGCCTAGATATAGGACCTTAAATCTTAAATAATGCTTAAATCCCCAGGCAACCCAGATTTTAGTTCCAGGTACCCCATCCTATTCTCCATCAACACTTATGTTCCATACAAGTCCCCTTTCTTCCTTCTTCAATTCTGCTTACCGTACTTTGTTCAGGGTGCCCCAGAGGGAGTGATTGAACGCTGTGCCTATGTCCGCGTGGGTACCACCCGCGTGCCTCTGACCGGGCCGGTCAAAGACCGCATCATGACCGTGATCAAAGAGTGGGGCACAGGTCGCGACACCCTCCGCTGTCTGGCGCTGGCCACCCGCGACACACCATTGAAGAAAGAGGAGATGAACCTGGAAGACTCCACCAAGTTTGTTGAGTATGAGGTTAGTGATATTTTGATATCAATTTCATTTGATTGCATATTTTTTGCATAGTACAGAATGTTATATGTATAGATATAACAATATTTGGACAGATGAAGGGATAAGAATGTTACATTTGGTCAGTGGAAAAGGTTGCAGCAGAAGACTATTGACCTACAAGCTGTACTTGTCTTACCTGTGGTAGTGCATTATGTGACTGCTATCTCATCACTGCTTACCTGTGTGAAAGCACTTACCCCCCCCCCCCCCCACTCTGTTTCTTGAACCCAGACTGACCTGACCTTTGTGGGGTGCGTGGGGATGCTGGACCCTCCTCGTAAGGAGGTTATGGGCTCCATTGAGCTTTGCAGGGCTGCAGGCATCCGTGTCATCATGATCACTGGTTAGTGTATAACCACAAAACTCTCCCACTCATACACCACCTCTTTTTTTGTCTCTGTTTTCTCACACCCTTTTTTTTCCTCTTCTCATCCTGGTTACACTTTCTTTCTCTAACTCTGCTAGGGTTGTGAAGCCATTCAAGTCAAATTCACAGCAAAAAAAAACAAGAAGACCTGAATTACACTACTAATAGATAATGAAAAATGATTAATTGCTTTATAACTCGATAACAACTTAAGATAGTAGACTTGTATCTTCAAAAGGCTTGTGAAAATTGAATGAATTGTTTTGAGTAGCACATCTGAATCGATAAGTCAATGTCTTGGTTGTTGGTTAAAACTTGGTTTGAACTTTTTCTTTCAAAAAGGAACTATAGTTAGGTCCATAAATATTTGGACAGTGACAGAATTTTCATAATATTGGCTCTGTACGCCTCCATAATGGATTTGAAATGAAAGAACCGAGATGCGATTGAAGTGCAGACTTTCAGCTTTAATTCAAGGGGTTGAATTTGTTTTTTGTATGAAACGCTCTTTGTTCCTCCTGTATTTTCATCCTTCGTACTAGTTAGTTTTTAGCAGTCCCACACAGCAATAGTTAGCTCAGCTGTACAAGTTACTCACCAGTCCGAGGGTCGGGTCTGAAGCTAAGAGCAAAATGGAGCACAGCCAGCTTCTCCAGGTGAGCAAAATGGTACATTATGCCTCCTAGGCTGTGCTCTTCTGTAGCTAATATGATATCCAGTTCTCCAAAGCAGGATGTACCAGCTGGTAGCCAGCTACAGTACTAGCTACTAATACATTTTAATAAGTTACTTATTTAATATAATACTTTGTCAGTTTTGTTTTCCCTGTATTTGCGCTATTGAGCTAGTATTGTGGTGGGACTCCCTTATGAAAAATAAGTATATTAAAGTATACTAAAAATGTTTAGTACACTTTTAGTTCACTTTTGATATACTCTTAAGAAGTATGCTTAGAAAATTGTTCACTTTTGATATACTTTTAAGAAGTATGCTTACAAAACAGAAAATTGTATACATTTCTTCTGGAGTAGGATGTACGTTTTCTTTTATTATACAGCAAAAACAGTCAAAATACTTTTAAAGTACATTACAACAAAAAAAAATTTGGATCCATCTAGTATATTAGAATTATTCATGTCTAGGAAAATCTATTATGCATTGCACATTGAATCTTTTTTGTTACTGAAGATGCAACCTTAATTACTGCCAAAACACTTTGAAGTCCTATACTCTTATACTATACTAATAATTATCAATTGGAGTATTAATGGAAAAAAAGGAAAAGCTACTTGAGAAAGAAGCAGCACAGAAGGTTTTCATTATGCATTTTAAGGTTATACTGTCAAACTGACTGAAGAACGAAATAACGAGGTGAAAAAATGAAGATAGCATGGCTCATTGGCTGGTCAATTCCCATGATGCAAGGTGGTCAATAGTGTTAATGTGTGGCTGCTTTGTATACCAGCTGGTACATCCTGCTTTGGAGAACTTTGCTGATAAGTTTGCCGTTTGTTCTAAATACAAATGTAACTTCATGAATTTCATTTTTTTTTTATGTGTCTGCTTAGAATGTAGTGTTTTGTTGCATGGTAATTGTCATTGTTGTTCTGGTTTACCATTGTAACCATGAGTTAAATGAATGTTACGTTTGATAAGAAGTGCTTGAGCGTTCTCGTCAAGTGACGCAAGATCGGCGGTGTTTGAGGGGCCCCTAAACATTTAAATATATTAGTAAATCATAGTAAATGGACATTTATTGAGTTTACTTCTAGAAGTACTTACATTAATTGAAAGTGCACTTGAAGGTATTCCAAAGTATACTTTAGGAAGTATACTTCATGAACTGAAAGTGCACTACACAGGTTACTTTAGAGAATTCAAAGGTAAATTTTGAGGTACTTTACGAATTATACTTCATAAACTAAAAGTGCACTACACAGGCTACTTTACAGTATTCAAAAGTAAACTTCAAATACACTATAAGTGTACTTTAAAGTGTACTAAATGACCTAAAAAGTGGTCCAATTCAGTTTACTTAGTACAAAAATAGTATATAAATAAGTACATTTGTAGTATACTTTAAGTACCATGATAATAGAATACTTTTTATACTTAAGTATACTTGAAGTATACTTCTTTTTCGTAAGGGCTGATAGATTATTAAAGCAATAAACCACGAGAGGGGTATCAAATGATGATCCTAAGTCCTTGCATCCTAAGCAATCGATGTCATTCAATATGAGAACGATTGGAGCTGAGACTGTAGATGACCCATATAGTGATTTCGACAGATATCTAGCACGTCAAGTTTTCTTCTGGCTACTTAGTCTAGGAATGAACAAATTAATTTATTGCTAGATAACAGTTCAATTTTAAACACTTCAAACTGTATTTCCAACAAACTTGTTATATTAGGCAGTTTTCCAAAAGTAAACAGTTACGCTTGTTTTTTGGGGCATATGTTCAGTTAAATCCGGAGAGAGCTGGGGCCTGTACTAAGAATCAAGATTTGGCGTTAGCGAGGTAACTTCAGGTTCAACCCAGGGTTTTCTGTATCACGACGGTGGATCACTTGTTAACGGGGTTGATCGCCATGGTAACACATGCTGAACGCCTAACCTGGGGCCTGTACTACGAATCAAGATCAGCCATCTGAGGGGTCAGATGGCTGAGCGGTTAGGGAGTCGGGCTATTAATCAGAAGGTTGTTGGTTCGATTCCCGGCCATGCCAAAAGACGTTGTCCTTGGGCAAGGCACTTCACCTTACTTGCCTCGGGGGGAATGTCCCTGTACTTACTGTAAGTTGCTCTGGATAAGAGCGTCTGCTAAATAACTAAATGTAAATGTAAATGTAAACATGCTCTGGATTACTTTCATTTACCCGGCTACACAAAGCCTAAGGCCGAATCCCAATACTACCCCTACCCCTTACCCCTAGCCCTCGAAACTGAGGGGTAAGGGCTACATATCCCTAAGAAATGGGACGCCACTTGGTTACGGGTACGTCATCTAGCACGTATCGATATCTCCAAAGCAAGTAGTGTTAGGCCGAATCCCAATTCTACCCCTTACCCTTACCCCTTAGTTTACCCCTAGCCCTTGGCCCTCGAAACTGAGGGGTAAGGGCTACATATCCCTAAGAGAAATGGGACGCCACTTGGTTACGGGTACGTCATCTAGCACAGTGGTTCTCAATCCTGGTCCTCGGGACCCCCTGCCCTGCATGTTAACGACCATTCATTTGAATCAGGTGTGTTGGAGCAGGGAAACATCTAAAACATTCAGGGCAGGGGGTCCCGAGGACCAGGATTGAGAACCACTGATCTAGCACGTATCGATATCTCCAAAGCAAGTAGTGTTATGCACTGATATCAAACAAAATTCGCTGCTAATGGAGTTTACTTAAAACTGTAGACATGCTAGTCAGAGAAATGCGCGACTGTTGTGCAAATCAGCACTGTAACATTAGCGTAGCAAACTAGCGATTTTTAGAAACATTTCGATTAGGAAAATGGCTGCAAATATATATGTACAGGACTGTGTATAGCTGAAAACAAGACTGTCATAATTTTTTTAATCAATTATTTAAGCCGAAAATATTACATTTAGCGGACTCTCTGGATGATCTGGCCGCCATTGTTGCCGGTCGCGCAGTATTCACATAGCCCTAGGTTTCAAGTAAGCTCCCGATCTTACTTGGTTTTAAGGGGTGTATACCCCTTCGTCTTAGCCCTACCCCTAGCTCAAAAAGAGTATTGGGACACCACTAGCTCTCAAGTGAACGCGCAAAAGTAAGGGCTAGGGAGTATTGGGATTCAGCCTAACAATCGCAATCACGATAAGCGGTATCACAACGGCGGTTATCAACTCTCTAACTCAACCCAGATCTTTCCAATCTAGAGACGGGCGCGTTCACAAAGGGGCGGTGTTGGCACCGTATGTCCAATCGCAAACATGGACAAAACAAGAGCCCCATATTTCACGTCTACTCCTCCTGCGTGAAATATTGTAATACAAACATATCAGGAATACAGACATATAATACAGGCAAAAATCAACAAAGTCGCTGCTGCCAAGATGGCAGAAAATAGCAGACGCTGTAAATGCAGAAGCTACATGACTTATTGATATCACTGCCCCAGGCACAAGATGTGACCATAATTACACTTGTGCATTCCATAACGTTAAACTTTTGTTGCTGTATTATTGGGTGTGCTTTGCCTTCGGCAAGGGCACACCCTTTGTTCTCTCACATATATATTTATTGGGTGTGCTTTGCCTTCGGCAAGGGCACAACCTTTGTTCTCTCACATATATATTATTGTTATTATTTATTTATTGTTTATTTTCGCCCCCCTAAGGATCAGTCAATATTTGGACTACATAGACAACCTAGGTGTCAAAAGTTTCGTATTGGTAGCGATTGCGTTGGTTGTATTTTTATTTACGTTCCGTTGCATGGTTTAAGTAGAAATTGCGTTTTTGTGGTGAAAAGTGAAGCTAACGGTGGCTAATTTGCTAGCCACAGTCACTGACGTTACTAACGTCACTACGTCACTAACGTCACGAAAACGCGTGACTACATGTAGCAGAACATTCTTTTCGCATATGTTAACTTGGGGGATAGCTAGCAAGCCCCCACCCCTTGCCCTTTGGCTTGAAGCAACGGCCCCGGTGGATGTAGGTGGTATTGCATTTGTTGTTAGACTTCCGGCTCTTCCGGTCGTTTTTATTCTATTAACTCCAGTCAACATTTACAAAACTATCTCCCCCAATAATTTTTGTTCGATTCTTGAACCTGGCGCATACTACACAGCAAATTTGAAAGCGTTAAATCACAGTGTTAAAATTAACACTTTCTCGGGGTTTATATAGGTCCACACTAAATAGAGTTAAACCAACACTTTAAATAGTGTTACTTTTTTTACACTTGCTTAGTGTAAAAACAACACTGTAAGTGTTCACCGTTAACACCATTAGTGTTTCACACCCTCATTTAAACCAAGTTAGTGTTGAAATGACACTAGGTGTGTCAATATCTCAACACCAAGAGATTCATTTCCGCACTTATAGTGCTCATACCAATCCTGATTAAGGTAATTAAGTGTAATTGGTGTTTTGACTAAAAATACATGCGTGCAATGTGCATTCAATTAAATAAGTCAAAACGCTGTATCAGTTTGAAATTTTATTTTCAACAACACAGTTGAAACAATTACACCAACACAAAGGAAGGTACAATATACTCCCCATCATCTGACCCATATGTACACTGCAGATCAAAAGGCCTGTAGAACTTCAAGCTGTTGGCTTTTACAAGTTCACCCAACTCACAGTATCTCTCTACTTTAAATGCATGATGTTCAGCAAATTTTTCTGTGAAAAGTTTGTCGACAATAAAATACACAGGGCTGTCAATGAAGAGTATTTTTCGAATCTGACTGAAAACAGGAATTTCATTCTCAATTTCATTGCATACAATGAGGTCTGGTCTATATTCTGTCCCATCTAGTTTAACCCAGCTCATGGAAAGCATGCTTGTTTGTATTGGATTCTGTAGCATTCCTGCCAACTTTTCACAATTTTCAACATCATTCCAACAAAATGTTTTCATTGGTCCACACTCAACTTGACTGAATGGTGTCGTTTCCCAAAGATAGCCTATTGACATCTGATGACTTTTTGCCAGAGATTTGGTGATATTTTTGAAATTCTTTAGTGTATTCTTAAAAACTTTATGCTTAGCCTCGAACCTCATGCTCCACAGGCTGGATAATGCACCATAAAATGGTGTTTGGGCAGCAAGTTTTTTTGTGGATACAACTCTTTAAATAACTCATGGTGCTCAATTATTAAATGCTTCAGGAGGACAGTCATGCCTTTAGAAATACAACACCAGATTTAGAATTTGAAGTAAGAGCAGGAGCAAATGCCAATTTTTATCACCTATCCCTACGATATCACCAAACAGCAACGGAATGTTTCTGACAAGACAGAGTGACTGGATAGAATTGAGCCCTATACTATTTCCACTGTGCTCTAGATTAACCTTTGTGGGACGATTTTTTCTCTCCAAATATCCATAATCATATGAATATATTCTGGACAGCAATTCACTGCGTGTAACAACATTTTCAGAAAGATACTCAAACAGTAGTTTCATTTCTAATTGCACAACTCCTTCTAGGAGATCATGCATCACATCTACAGAGTAGTTGTGGCACACATGAAAATACTGGAGACTATTGAGTGTCGAGTTTCTTTTGAGGCCATGTGTTGACTTGAGTTGAGGGTCAGATTCTAACTCACTGCAGTGCTGTTCATAAATTGAACGATCACGCAAAATAACTCTAACATCATCCTCGTTGTAAACTAACTGGATATCAGCCTTTTCAGTTAAACATAGACGACAGGAGTAATGTCCACTAAATGATTCTGTGAACCCAAGTATTGAGTGCATCCCTAAGTTGTCTCCAATTACTTGACATATTGTGCCATAAACTCTACTCGTTGATATGGGTAGTTCAATTCCATCTGTCTCTAGAATCTTTATGTCACGAATCAACGGTTCCAGGATGGGGTCAAATCCATACTTTTTTACATCTTGCGCATGAAATAAAGCAATCAAATGGATATTCATCAGTCTTGAATTAAATTTGGGAGGTAGATTTCGAAGCACAAAATAAAGACCACCAACCTTGTGTACTCCACGTTTAGAACCAAGAGGGTTTGCGGTTTCAAAGTCATCGTAGTACACCTGAATTTGTAAAGCACTGGGATGTTTAGAAAATAATGGATGACTCTGGAAGTAACTTCCATCAAAGTCCTCAAAATGTGATTTCTGCCTTCCTGTAAATTCTGTCAGCAGAGTACATACATCTACTTTTCGACGCATAAAGTTTCCAAAATTGGGACATACACATATGTATCTTTTACTGGGACCTGATCATAACATCCAGTTTTTTTGTTTCTCCTCATGTCGTATCTCATGCCAAGTACAATTTCAACTGGCTCCACAACACCCCATTTGTCATTGAAATAATTAGTTCTTTTAGTTTCGGTGTTAAACATGGAAAAGGGACTCTCAAAATGAGCTAAACTTTCTTCGACAGCTGATCTGACAGGGTTATTAGGAGGAATGACAGAAATCACATCTTGACGAGTTTGGGTATTCATTTCTGTAGTGAGGTCCTCAAGGTCTGAAACAACTGATGATACCAAGCTATTGGCTACTCCACTGCACTGTAATTTGGCTACAATTGAGGCACATATATCTGCCGTCTCTCTCCTGGAAAAGCTAACATTCTCAGTGAGAGAAACTTGGGGATCACTTTCTCCAACAAACAAAGAACCTGGCTGATTATTATAAACATTTTGAGATGACTGTTCACCTGATGACAAATCAAAAGCGGGACTGCCATCAACAGCATGAAAACTGTTCAAATGCTTTCGAAACCCAGAATATGAGCAAAACTGCCGACTACAGCCACTCTGCGCACACAACAACTTAAACTTAAGTGAAGGATATAAACTGTGTGCGACTCTTAAATGAGCTATCAACCAGTGGCTGTTTGCATGCAAACTTTTACAGAGGAAACACTTTAACATTTAAACTAATTTAAAAGCTTTGAACGCAGTTCTCTTACTCTGGGAGACTCACTTGAAAGACCAACATCTATGTTGTAAACTGTGGTCTGCAGGAAGGTAAAGAAGTTGACCAGGGCTTCCTCGTAGGACAAGTTGAAGACATAGTGAACTTTGAAAAGTTCATCAAAGGCACTTAAGGAGCTGGTTCCAGAGCAAGGGATAAGGCGCTTGTCCACAACAACGTAAAAGTGGTCGATCCTGCCCTTGATCCTTCCTGATCCCAGTAGAAATGGCTGGTGGCCCTCCCTCCCACTGAGATGGCCTTCAATACTGTTGCAGGACTGAAAAAAATAGATTAAACAAACTAATTACAATGTGAAATGATAAATGCATTAAACCTGCTACTGTTAACTTCCTCACATTCAAATGAACTAAAACAGAATTAAAATCAATAAAATAAAATATATGACACACCTTAACCCAATATGTGCCTGACAAACCCAGTTGCTATGTGTATTACAATGAAATTATAACCATTAAAGGAACCCCCCCCCCCTTTTTGCTGATTCACCCTCAGCCAAATCAAGCTATGTGACTGACTTACATCATATCTGTGTTCAGCAGTAGAAAGATGTATACAGGTTTGGAACAACCTGAGGGTGACATTTTTGGGTGAGCTATCCTATCCTTATGCATGTCAGGTCAGAGAGACAAAATGTGCAGAGGCTACAGTCCCAAAGACAATTAATGAAAACCTCTGCATTTTAGGGTTAATAACCCAAATCTTTGCAACAGCTTTGTGAGTTTTACCTTATGAAAATTCAAAAGTCTGTCAACAGCCTCTGTTGGACTGATCTTAGTCTTCTTCCTCCCTGGAGGAGGAGGCAGGAGATGCAACAGCAGCAGGACAGATGACATGTCACTGTCCCAATCTGAATGAGTAGATGGGGGTGATAAAAAAAAGACTTAGTGCTCACAATAGCAAGAAACCAAGAGTTCTGAACCATCCATAGGCAGCTACATCATTGCAACTTTCAAGGCCCAGTGCTGTGCTGCCCTTTACTAATTAGATGGTGTAATGGAGAGATATTGTTGATTAAAGTAGTTATTTTTGCCCAGTGAAAGTATTCTAGTCACTTCATAACATTAAAGTTGAACCACTGGAGTCACACGGACTATTTTAATGTCTTTACTACCTTTCTGTGCCTTGAAAGTGGTAATTACGTTGCTGCACATGATCTCGGATTTCATCAAAAATCTCTTCATTTGTATTCAAATTTTTTTCACAAAAGTGTCAGGGTGACTAAGACTTACTGACAGAGAAACAGAGGCTAGAATGGCTAGAATAACTATATAACAGTTGTATGCCTGCTATAAACCATATTATGCTTTGTGAGTGGGCTTAGTTTAATCATGAGTGTCTGAGCTTTCATTTGATGTGTCGCATGAGCATATATTTAGAAGATTTAATGCTTTAAAGTTAAAAAAACTTTTATAAGTGGAGGTAAAATCAACGTTACAGGGGACAAAGTGTGCCGTACACGGTACAGTGATTCTTAATGTTTCAACAAATTAGACCATATTGTAAAGTGTTAACATACACAAGCCCTGTGTACTTGAGTTGGCTTATACTTCAAGCATATTTCTATATGATTAAGTACATTTCTAAGCTTCTTACCTTCATTGAGAAAATCTTGGAACGTAGAATCGCTGAGATATTTCACAAATTTCTTTACACCTTGGTACTGAACTTAAACCAGCATGATGAAAGCTGTTGGTCAAGAAAAAAAAAACTGATTATGACGTTGTTAATATTAAAGAAGTTCCCGCGAGCACCCCACAAATGTTACATTAAAGTGAAATTAGAGCAAATTAATTCGTATCTACTATCATGTACTAAAACTAAAATAACTCAAATAAACTATGCAACTCTTACCTCAGTTTGCCAGAGAACTAGCAAAACGGCCTCGAGATCCTATCGATGGTCTGTCGTCGTTCATGAAAGGAAATAAAGTTAGCACTCGGACAATGTTGAGAAACGTACTACTAATATTATTCTGAATTGTGAGAAATGTAAATGAAACATGAAAATTGGTAAAAACTTAAGTGGTTATCAAATATTATACCTGTTTGAACTCTCCTCGTGGTCGCGTCTGCCATTAATCAAAAAGGAAACGATGTGCAAGAACCGGAAATCAGATCAACTAATCACTAGTGTCAATAGGGGTTATGCGGAGCGCCCAGCATTCGAACCGGAAAACAGATGTAATCGTTTCCGCTTCTCACTTCCGTACATATCTGCAGCGCTAGGTGATGCAAAGAACTTATATAGACAGAGAAGTTCAAGCATTTTATAAATTATATTACTCTCTACATTAGGCTAAGTGTGACAGGTAAGAATAAAGTGATGAGTTTATATAACGTTATAATAGCCTAACGTTAGACTGTTTCCCAGGAGGTAACCTAACGCTAGCTCCACACATTACAACGTTAGCCTACAGTACATACACAAATAAGTTATCAATGAAATATATGAATTCAGCAAATTAATTTAAGAAGCTCATTTTAATTTACATATCCATATAAATCATTATTCTGGTTTCTATGGCTAGGACCTGCAGTTCCTAGAAGGAATTAAGTTTACTAGCCTACTACTAGACAAAAAAAAACGTTAAAGTTAGCAGGTGCATAAGATTACGCTACCGACAAAATTTACCTGTCAGGGTCTTTGGGAAAGCGATGAAAGGCATAAATACTGTCACATTGGTAGTTGTTGCAGTTGATTGCCGAACACTGCTATCTTTGAGTCCACTTGGACTTCGTTGTCATATTGTGTCTCTTTCTGTGTAACTGTTATAACTAGCTAGTATGTAATTATTATTTTTTGCAGCTTAGATCATTTCTATGAGGTGTCCAGAACAACATACTAAAAGTCCTAAGAAATCCTAGTTGAGAAAATATGTTAAATTCTCATCAATCCGAGATGTGTGCCAATAAGGCCAGGCAACATTACACCCCAATGGGGATATTTTTTTCCTTTACTCCTATCAAAATGAAACTTTACACACTGAAACTACCCATGACAAGTAAAAATTTTTTTGTATTACAAGTTCTTTAAAAATGAATGTTAATATGCAAATGAGCTATACACAAATCGAATATGCCCAAAATACACCCAAATAGGCTTAATTTTTTCCTTTACTCCTACCACAATAAAACTTAACATAGTAAAAGTATACATGAAAAGTAACTTTTTTTGTATTACAAGTTTCTTTTGAAATTCATTTGAATATGCACATGAGCTCCACACTTATTGAATATGCTCTAATTTGAATAGGCAGAAACACCATTCATATGACAAATACATCGGCCCAATCTTCATCCAATCATCCTTCTGCCAATGACCTGATGGTCATTATTGGCATAAATCTCCCATCCAAAACATGCCACCCCCAGTCTTTTGGTCTATACGTTCACTTCCCCCTTTCCACTCCATCATTTGGTAAAAGACCCGAAGACTATGGAACTTTGCAGCTGTTGACATTGGAGGGATAGTTACATTTATGCATTTAGCAGACACTTTTATCCAAAGCGACTTCCAAGAGAGAGCTTTACAAAAGTGCATAGGTCACTGATCATAACAACGAGATACAAACATTGCAGATAGCCAAAATATGAAGCATACATTGTGAAAAACCAAATAAGTCCCAAAGGGAAGAACCATAAGAGCATGTTTAGACAAGTTACAATTAAACAACATGAACTTCAGAAGTGCAAGAGTGTACCTGTATAAAAAGCAAGCAACAATAATATAATTCACAGCGAGTACAATAACTTTAAGTCAGTTACAACTAACCAACAAGAGCAACAAGTCTCTCAATAAGAGTCATTGTGATCCTGGAGGAAACTAACATCAGGTCCAGCCAATCATTCCTAAGTACCGCAACAAGTGTGTCTTGAGCCTTTTCTTGAACGTGGGGAGACAGTCAGTGTCTCTGATGGAGGTGGGGAATTGATTCCACCATTGGGGGGCCAGACAGGAGAAGAGCTTGTGTTGGGACCGGGCACTCTTGAGCGGTGGGACCACCAGACGGTTGTCAGAAGAAGACCGTAGTTGGCGTGTGGGGGTGTAAGGCTGGAGGAGAGACTTGATGTAGTCGGGTGCAGTCCCATTTACCGCTCGGAAAATAAACTGTCTCCACTATATTACGCTGCACCTCAAAATGCTTCTGACCTTAGATCACAATACTTTCTTTTAGCAATTTACATTTTTTATTGCTGCATACATAGCCTAACTCTTACATACATATACAGTACATTTGCCTCAACCCTTACTGTAGTTCTGGGCTTGTGCTATTGTTGTTCAGTTTCTGTGCAGGCATGAACAGGGGGGACAACCTGGATATTGAGCTCTGAGTAATGAGCTGTTTGAAAGAGCAGTGCAGCAGTGTCATTACACACTTCTGTGCCAGCTTTGCACGAACACTGACTGGCGGTCATGACGAAAGGTTCTGAATCACGTAGCACTATCTGTGTAAAATACAAACATTGATACTGATGTATCCTCTGAAGTGTTTTTGAAGTGAATTTTGCTACTATTCAGATACCGCTGAATTAAGAATTGGCCTAGTAAAGTTGCTGGGGTAAGTTTGTTGACAAGGGGTTTCCTACAAGTCTATTACAATACGAGGTGAGGTATACCATACCAAATATGTTGCAATAGAAAGATTTACTGTCAATCAACTTTGCCCCAATTACCTTACTTCTCCACTAACAGGTAGACTATAGCCATTTATCAAGTGTCTCAGAAGAATGTTTACATAGTCGATAACGTGCTCATGGTCAAATGAAAGCAGTTGTAATGTACGCATGATGAACGCATGCTATGCTGCAGTCATTGAACTGGAACAGACTGCAAAATTGAACAGAATACCCAAACCCATCCCTAAACATTAGCCTACTCTCAAGCTGTGTGGTTTTTTATTCTTCTGCATGGACCTGTGACAAGCTGCTCTGACACTGATAGTACCGGTCAACCTGTCTTTGTTTGAAACTGGTGGACAAGAAGATACAGCATTCATCCATTCAGTACTTTTATCATTATTCTAACAATATTTTAGAAATCTGAAACACCTGCCAGAACAGCAGTCTACATTAGACCTACAGTCGACACATTAGACCTACAGTCAGATGGATTACATAACGGTTGACCAGCATTAACACACAGGACATCGTAGTAATTATACTGTTGGTACTATAACCCCATCGCTAAAATGCAGTTTTTGTTTGACTGTTTTAATCGTCTGCGAGCAAAAATAAAAGACTAAACTACTGATAGCATACAAGTCTATAGGCTAACACTTTCGCTATATCCGATGCCATTAGCAAAAGCTACATATATTACATACCTTTATAATTATGAATAAATGAGGAGGCGTAAAACTTAAATACCTTGTCTAACAGAGTACTCGGGGCTCTGGACGTCCGTTTGGCAATACGGTGTACATCGGAAATTGTATTTAAGGGTAGCTCCTGTAAACACCGAAGGTGGCCATTACTACGCTGTGTTTACCTCAGTAGCGGACGGCCGGAAGTAGTTACATCTGTTTTGTAGAACCCGGAAGAATGTTGCGCATAACCCCTATTATGTCAACTCGCTGTAATTACGCTGACTCCGATCACTGATTCACTCTGCAATTGTTGATGCCATTCAAATCAACACCAGAATCAACACTTTTTAACTCTGAAACATTAACACCATAAAAACAACTCTAAACTACACTGGATATTTTGCTGTGTACTAGCTTTTTCCTGATTTTTGCTAAGTTTGAAACCAATCCGAAATGGGTAAACTAGCACCCCATTTATTTGCTTACGTCAATAAAAGTTGCCTGCAAATGTGCTCGCGGATACTAACAGGGCACGAGCACAAAAGTTCACATTGGCCGATAGCCGATTTACCTGGAGCTAAAAGAAATGTCTTGAGTTGCCTGCCCTGTTGTAGCAAGTTTAGCAAATGGTTGTCACACATACATGAACTGTTGTTAATATAGTTTATTCCTGTTATTTTAAAACAGATTTGATTTTTCGTTAAAACGTTTATGACATGATGGCAAATATTATATTATGTTAAGCGTGAGCATAGATTGTTGTCTATCTGGAGCAAAGACGAAGATAGTTCTGTTAATATGCCCCTTTTAAAGGCACATTCAATAGAGTAGACTATATTTTACACACACTTCTCAATTTATTACATTATTACCAAGTCTTGTTAGATGGCATTTCGTTTGAATATAAAGTTGACAGTAAGCTATGGTAAGTCTGCATTATGGAAAATTTCTGTTACAAAAATAACTATTAAGCTTTTTTTGCCTGGCGAGAACAACGACGGAGCTAAGTGTTCATGTTAACAGTTTATTTAATCCGATACAATGCGTTGGAAATCATACTCATATCACAAAGAAAAAAAGGAACATATGTGATGAGTTGCATCTAGAATAGCGCTATATTTAGCCCTATAGCCTATTTCTAAAAACCAAGTGAAAGGAATACTATACAGTGACAACATACATTTCCGTAAAGTTTGCATCATCTCTGATTCTTATCGGACTTGTACCCCATTCTGCCACTGCAATGCCTTAGCTCACACGCTCGCAACCATATAAATCTATGCTCGCGACTGGTTGTCGCAAAGTAGACGTGTACAGCTAGTTGCAAGCGTGCACGAGGTCTCGGAGCTAGGGGAAAAGAGCCACTGTTTAAAGCTAGACCCGAAGAGTCGGAAGTGGAAAGATGGCGCAGTCCGGTATCGTGCTCTCGCTTGCCTCACTGCGCCACTGAGCACTTTTCATAGAAATGAATGGGGACACCATCTTGGAAGACAAAAGTTGCTTCCTCTAGTTATATTAACTCTATGATAGCTAGGCTAACTATAGCTTTACTGCAAGGCAGCTGCAGAAACGCCACAAGCAAAGAGGCCAGGGTGATAACTATTTACTCATTTTACTTTGTGATGTGAAACACAATTGTGAAATGTAATGTACAATATTAGCTGATATTATTAAGGAAGTAGGCCCACATCTACTTTCGGAAACAGTAGTCTATTATTTCACTGAAGCATTAGCATCATGACATTAACCTCTGTTGCCCGGGCAACACATACTACAGTGGTCTATGATGCATCTGTTTTCAATCGTTAAAATAAACATTCCTCACAAATACATTTTCGTTGTAGGATTTATTATGACATTACATTACCAGTAAACGATTTGTGGGTGAAATGATCATTACCTGTGGTTTCAAACCAGTGTTGCTTACTGCAACGCTGTAGCCTACGCGAGACACTACACAAACATCTACACAGCTGTAGGACTAGGAAGTCAAACGGCGACAGAACATGTTCGGCACTCCCCTTACTTAAATCAAAAGTCTATCTAACTATTAACCTTAACTTCATTGACACAGCCTAAACTTTGTCAATCTGTTCATGAAAATAATTAATTTCAGCCTAAACCGTACAACGGAACGTTAAATGCAATTCAACCAACGCAATCGCTACCAAGACGAACACAGCAGTAGTCTACTGTACTGTAGTAGTACAATTTACCGGAGCAGCTTCTCCACACAGGGCTATATCGCACTTTGCGTTGTTACTGACAATGATCGCTACCAGTGAGCTTTTTATGAAAGCGATTTTCCACTAAATAAATGTCAAGCTTATTTACGTTTTTGGGGGCATATTTTCAGTTAGCAGATGGTACTGTTTGAATCGCGATTCCATCTTCTACTGACGGTAACGTCGTAGAATAATCTTCAAAGGGGGTTCTTTATTCATGAATGAATGCAATATGAGTAGGCTAAATGCCTTAAAATATCACGAGAAGGGAAAAACTTAAAAGGACGTTTAAGTCATAGAGATTAGGTACAGTTTTACACCGGTCTGCCAAATTTATTCGTTTTGATTCAACTATGAGGCTGCCTCTTGCAGGGGAAATGAGAAGAAATCTATTTCATTCTACACTTCACTCGTATTTTCAGTTGTAAATGAGCAGCAAAAAAAAAAAGCTTTTAAATCTATGTAATCTTTATAAATAATAAGTATGCATTTTTATATAAAATATACAGAAATATCAGTTGTAAAAATGTCATTAAAAAACGGACCCCTGTGCAACCGACGCAAGCAAGCACACCCTACAATTTCCCCAGAAATTGTACCCTCTCTAGTTTTAGTTGCAACCCTGGCAGTGGCAAACGATCGTGGGAGCAAATACAGATAAAATATAAAAACATAATTCAAAAAAGTAGCAGTAGGCAATACTTGCACATATTTTAAGGCCAACAAGTACAAGGCTGAATTGCCTGCATCACTCCCTTTTGTAGGATATTGGTATACAAAGGGCCTATAGAACAATGAAATTGCTTGCAGCCATCAGGAAGAAAAATTAGGCAAAGAAAACTGGGGAGGCCCTCCTCCACAGGACTTCACTGAGGAGATGGCCCTCTCCAGCTATCAGGATCGCCCCATGATGGAAGGAGTGGAAGGGGGCATTTCTTCAGACCCTGGTGGCAGCAGCTCAGAAACACATACATATGTATGTTTCAAGTAATCTATATGACCATGTTCATTCAACAATTATTTATGAATATTGTAGGAGTGAAATGTATTACTGTTCTCTGCAGTGACAGGTAATACGGTGGTGTTGCTGCCACCACCCACTGTCATCCCACTGTGCCATACAGAGGTAACAGTAGGTGCGTTCGACATGGACTGCGGCTGCATGAAACGACCGGCGAGAGTAGCCGCTTGCAGTCGGGGAGGAGTTGAAAACAGCTCTGTGAAGTCGGACATTCCATCTTCTTGTGGTGTGCTGCGATGACGTCAGTCATGGCCGATCAAGCGCTGTTTGCTTACTTTACTTTATTTATAATTAAACTTCGTCTTTCCGTTAGTAAAGAGGCGGACTAAAACCCTTTCTTCAACAAATTTTAAATTCAATTCAACTGTTTGGTCCGGATTTGAGCGTTGGCGATAGTGAAGGTGTCAGAATAATTACAAAACACGCGTCAAAGTTGTCGTGTGTGAGTCTGGCCAATCATGAAATAGCTGTGTCGTCATTAGAACCCGTGCAGTTGCTCTTGAGAAAATGCGCTCGGCTACACAGCCGGCAGTTCTCGAATCGATCTCACGGTACTTTGATGGGTACGTCACAGTGACCTAGCCTCGGCGCCGTCTCAAGTCGGAAAAAAAATCTAAAAAGAATTCACTGTTTCAAGTCAGCCGCCTGCAGCCGGTTGCAGCTCTGCATGAAGTCAGTCCATGTCGAACGCACCTCGTGAAACTAATAGTCATACGCCAGTATGTATGCCATATGTGGTTGCTGAATATTGATCAAATATGCCATTTACTTTCTCAAGTGGAGGTCCTAGATGATCAGGAAACTGTGTCTGCCTGCTCAGAGAGCATTTTGGGGGTACACTTTTGAGTTTTATTTACCACTTGCAACACAGATGATGAGAGTGTGTGAACGTGTGGCTGTGATTGAAGTGTCTGTAATGACTTGCTAATGGTGGTGGTCTGAACACGAGACACAAGTCCTTAAAGTGCTCATTTCAAATATGACTCAATTGATTAAATTGCAATGGTGTTAAACTCAGCAGGAAGAGGAACTTCTTCCTCCCCCTGAGCCTAGGGCCTCCACTTCAAGGCTATGACAAAGACACAAGCAATGAACCTTGAAACACAGTAGTCAAATGGACACCTTCAACTTTCTCCAAGTGTGCCTTGCAAAGGGACAATGTTCTTTATTTGTTTCAGGTTGGAGCAGACAATGTGAGGGCCCTGTATAAGATAACCCTGGAGCTCGATATAGAGTATAAGAGGCTCGATATAGAGTATAAGAGGCCTTTAACCCTTGTGCTGCCTTTGGGTCACATGACCCAAAGGTTCATAACATTTACATTTAGTCATTTAGCAGACGCTCTTATCCAGAGCGACTTACAGTAAGTACAGGGACATTCCCCCGAGGCAAGTAGGGTGAAGTGCCTTGCCCAAGGACACAATGTCAGTTGGCATGACCGGGAATCGAACTGGCAACCTTCGGATTACTAGCCCGATTCCCTCACCGCTCAGCCATCTGACTCAGATGAGCCATCTGATGGCTGAGCGAACCACAGTTGTGTTTACCCAATTTTACCCAATACAAAAACAAATAAAAATAATTTTCTTTTAACCTTCACAATGTGGGGAGGGGGGTCTGAGACAGCCCAACGGTTAAAAGAAAATGCTTCACTTTGATTTTGTATGCGGTAAAGTTGTCGCAATACAACGGTGGGTCACAATGACTGATGGGTCAGAATGACCCGAAGATAACACTAGGGTTAATTAAAAAAACAAGGCTGGATTTTCTGTGTTCCTAGGGAAGGGAGAACACATGAGGATGTATTTGTTAAACTTTTTTCTACGTTTTGGTCTGTTTATACCTTTTTGACCTAATATTAGTTAGCAACTGGGGAGGTTTCATGTTGATATGTTATCCCTATTCACTGGGGTGTCTCCCCTTAACCCATTCTGTTGTCCTTGGGTTGCTTTGTGCCTTTTTCTAATCATTTCCATATCAGAAATGTGTGTTTCTTTCAACCAAAACATTTCAAACCAAAAAGAACAATGTGTATGGTACCATACAATGCTCTTCACAAGTTAAATAAATGATAATTTCACTACTTTCATTGAATTTGGATGTTTCATTCACTTTTATAGCATTTTTCAAAAAGAATAAATAGGACATTGAAAGAAAGAAATTGTGAAAACCCCCACAAAAGAATCAAAATGCACAACAAAAAAGCCACAAAAAGGTATAAAAAGACCAAAACGTCGAAAAAAGTTTAACAAATACATCCTTATGTGTTAAACCAAATGTTTGCGATTGGACATACGGTGCAAACACCGCCCTTTTATGTGAACGCGCACGTCTCTAGATTGGAAAGATCTGGGTTGAGTTAGAGAGTTGATAACCGCCGTCGTGATACCACTTATCGTGATTGCGATTGTTACGCTTCGCCGAAGCCAGGTAACTGAAAGTGATCCAGAGCATGTTGATCTTGATTCGTAGTACAGGCCCCAGGTATGCAAACAACACATCACAACTTGATATGCGTACATTCCCAAGGGTTCAAAGTATCTAACCATGTAAGGTAATACAATGTTTTACATTCATGATATCCATTCCATTATCCTTTGTTTCATTATGCAAGTTAGCCGACAGAAGAAACAACTTGTTCACATAAAAGTGTTCTTTTCTCCGGTTAGCAACGGAGTATTTAGGATATGAAGGCATCAAAATGTCCGTTGAACCCTCCCCTTTCGACTGAAACCTTGTTTGACCCAATAGGAGCTTCCATGCCCCGTTGACAGCCCTCTAAAGCCAACTAGGTCTGTGCGTCCTGCCCCCTTCCTGCCCCCCCCCCCCGCCCCCCCCCCCCTTGTGATGCTTTGCCAGGCCTTTACTGCAGCTGTCTTCAGATGTTCAGTTCAGTTGTTTGTTCTTGGGTCTTTCTGTCTTAAGTTTTGTTTTCAGCAAGTGAAATGCATGCTCGATCGGGGTGAGATGAGGTGATTGACTTGGCCAATTCAGAATATTACACTTCTTTCCCCGGGTAGCTTTTGCAGTAAGTTTTGGGTCATTGTCAATCTGTAAAGCAGGGGTGGGGAACGTCCGGCCGAAATCATTTTGTCATGCCAAATGGAATGCACACGTATATTCCGTGCAGTATATTCCTGCAGTGCCAGGAATATATTATTAGGTGCATTATTCGTATTTTAATATGTGGAAGAGGACCGTGGAGGCGCGCAGCGTTGCGTACCAATGTAAGAAATTTCGCTCGCGAGCTCTGCGCGCTCGCATTAAGTGTGGAATTCCTTTCTAGCAAATCAAACACAGAATACGTTGTTGGTTTGGGCTAAGCCCCGAATGTTTACAACGTATGGCTACGCGCCTGATTAACACTCGGATCGATAAGCAGTCTCAAAAATGGTAGCAATATAAAAAATAATACGATCCCTTTCCGTAATCATGATACCCCCCAAGAAATGTTCGATGCACCCCTAGTCAAAGCAGGCTGCATCCGTGCCAGCTAACATCACAAACCTCACCAAAGAGAAGCACCACAACAACAAAAAAAGAGAAGCAGTTCCAGCCATCACATTAGGGGTGAGTTCATTAAATGTTTGACCAAATATAGCAGGCACATTTTTAAGTTGATAATTCTGTACGGCCCCCGAATGATTTTATAAATATCCAAATGGCCCTTGGCAGAAAAAAGGTTCCCCACCTCTGCTGTAAAGGGAAGCACCATCCAATCAACTTTGCTGATGTTGGCTGAATCTGTGCAGACAATATATCCCTATAAACATAAAAAAAACTGAATGCTTGTCTTCTGTCACATCATCAATAAACACTAGTGTCCCACTGGAAATGGAAACCATGACACTGCCTCCACCATGTTTTACAGATGATGTGGTATGCTTTGGAGCCGTTTCAAGCCTTCTCCATACTTTTTTCTTCCCATCATTCTGGTACAGGGATATCTTAGTTTCATCTGTCCAAAGAATGCTGTTCCAGAACTAGTTTGGCATTTTTAGATGTTTTAGTCTTATCTGGCCTTTCTATTCTTGAGACTTATTTACATGTATTCATTTAGCAGTCGCTATAATCCAGAGCGACTTACAGTAAAAATGGGGACATTCCTCCTGAGGCAAGTAGGGTGTGGTGCCTTGCCCAAGGACACAACGTCATTCGACACAGCCTGGAATCAAACCGGCAACCTTCAGATTAATAGCCTGATTCCCTAACCACTCAGCCATCTGACCCCACTGATGAATAGTTTGCACCTTGTGAAGTTTTCTCTTTGTGGTAATGATATGCCTACCTCCTGGAGAGTGATATTCACTTGGTTGGATGTTGAGAAGGGGTTTTTCTTCACAATGAAAAGGTTTCCTGTGATCATCCACCACTGTTGTCTTCTTGGACATCCAGGCCCTTTTTTTATGCCAAACTCACCAGTGCAATCATTTTTCACAGAATGTACCAAACTGTTGCTTGGCCACTCGTAATGTTCCTGCTATCGCTCTGATGGATTTTCTTTTATTTTCAGCCTAATGATGACCTGTTTCACTTGCATTTAGAGCTCTTTAGACTTATACATTGCTTATAAATTCAAATACTACACATCTGTAATCAATCAACTGGTCAAGAAACAGCTTTTGAGTCAATTGTCCAATTACTTTTGGATGTGAATACCCTCAAATTGTAGCATAGATACTGCACTTTAAGCCCATATTCATTATTTAACTGTAACTTGAATATATTTTGTTTTGTCATTTACCAGACAGCCAAAATAACAAAATGTGTGCCAGTGTTCAAATATTTATGGACCTAATTGTATTTGGTTATTATTTAATGGTTTAGGTTCAATCCATTCATGTTCCACTAATGAGACTGGACAGTTGATGCAATAGTGTGATAAGATCCGGTCTCCCTCACTTCCCAGGTGACAACAAGGGCACAGCTGTGGCCATCTGTCGTCGTATTGGCATCTTCACAGAGGAGGAAGATGTGACTGGCCGTGCCTTCACCGGACGCGAGTTTGATGACCTGTCCCCATATGAACAGAAGAACGCCGTCCGCAGAGCCTGCTGTTATGCCCGTGTGGAGCCATCCCACAAGTCTAAGATTGTAGAGTTCCTCCAAGGCTTTGACGAGATTACTGCCATGGTGAGACAAGGGTTAGGGTTAGATGCACAGTTACATATGAACAAGATAAACAAAGGGAAATATTTAAAAGTAATTTAAATATTTTTGTATTTATTTATACATTTGTTTTATCACAATGTGGCAATGTGAGTTTTTTAAGTTTCAGTGACTTTAAGACTGTGACCAGAGTTTTCACCTAAACTCACCATTCTTCCCCCTCCAGACGGGTGATGGTGTGAACGATGCCCCTGCTCTGAAGAAGGCTGAGATTGGCATCGCCATGGGCTCTGGCACTGCCGTTGCCAAGTCAGCCTCTGAGATGGTCCTGGCTGACGACAACTTCTCCTCCATCGTAGCTGCTGTTGAGGAGGGCAGGGCCATCTACAACAACATGAAGCAGTTTATCCGCTACCTCATCTCCTCCAACGTGGGTGAAGTCGTCTGGTGAGTGGTCATGTAGAAAGTGAAATACGACTGTGACAACTGTGGGAACAGGGGCGTCGTTAGACCCTTTTTACTGGGGCACGTGCCCCAGTATAAATCTGCTTTGCCCCAGTAAAAAATTTTGTTTTAACAATTTACTTTTTAAGAAAAATGTGAACGCAGTATCCCAATCAACGCTTGTGAAATCAAACAAACCGATGCCCGCAGAATTCCATTCGCAGAATTCCATTCCTGACACGCAGCATGCACACAGAAAACCAGGTGTCGGACTCGGCAAACAAGTCAGAATTGAGGTAGGCTAAGAAAACATTACAAAACGAAAGAAAGTTTCTACATGATAGGCCTACCGATCATCTTATTTAGATTATTACAACATATAATCCATATAACATGAAGCTCAAAAAACTGTATTTGCGCTCAAATGAATGCGAAACAAATGCGCACTCGCATTAACTATTGATGTCCCTGCCAAAGCTGATATCAAAATTGCGTCCTTGAACTGTTGTATAGAGGGTTAAGCAAGGCAAGTTTATATAGCTAGTAGTGCATTGTGTGCAGCAAGCTTGGAAGAAAAAAAATTGATATAAATAGGGGCCTGTGCCCCAGTAGGGCTTTATGTCTAACATCGCCCCTGTGTGAGACCGCACAACAACACACAAAAAAAGATTTATGAGATGGACATACCCATGACCAAGACCAAGTTACTGATGATGACGTAGCCATACAGTGACCTTGACACGGCATGAATAAAGACACACCAACAAGCCGAACTAGCGCTGCAACACCAGTCAGACTATTATGCGACCAAGACACAACCATGTTGTCAACCACGTTGACTGCAAGACAAGAAACAATGCATTGAAACTCCTTGCAACCAAGACACAATATACCATGATATAGACTACAGAAAACACACGAGAATCCATGTATTATTCATTCTTTCATTATTCAGTTAAGAAACCAAAATCTGGGAGTCAATGGCAGCCCCTAGACCAGTAGCGTAAAAAGTTGTGAAATTTGGCTTGTTGAAACTGCAGGGCATTAGTAACTTCCATACCAAACATGGGCCACATGAGAAAATAGGTGGTGCTACAGGCCATGCCCCAATTTGCCAATTTTCAAAGTGATGCCATTGGCAGCCTGAAGGTTCCCAAATTCTGATATTTAGCGTATATGCCTTATTTCTCATGAGGAACAAAAAAGCCTCAAGAACCTATGACGACCGCCATATTGTATTTTTCTGTACAATAAAGATTTGTCCAAAACGACAAATTATTCTCATGAACTGTAGCTCCGATTGACTTTAAATACGAAAATGATTTGTAAGACATATGTCTTTGCATAGGGTGATAAGCAATGAGTAATATATTACAAAATTTAATTATTAACATAATGATTTGCACCTGTGGCACATATTTCATGTGTCCATAAATAAGTGCCACATTGCCATAGGGACTTGATCTGTTCCACACACAAGGAAGACACCACAACATGTTACCATATGCAAAGGCAACTTAATATCTCCAAAAATGATTAAATTAAAGGAAATCTAATTTATCGCTAACGCTAAAATAATGTTTTACACATCCGCCGGTCAAAAATTGAAACTCTGATTCAATCACAAGTTCATATGAAGACTCTTGACAATGTTAAGTACACAAAACTGAGAAAGGTGGAATGTAAGATGAAAAGTAAATTTATTGTGAATATTTGAAATATGCATGCTTGGCTAATTGCTCATTTTTTTCCAATGAAATGTCTCCCTGGCTCCTCCCGCGCGAGCTTGGTGAGACGCAGACACATCCAAGGTTTTTTGGGTGGGCTGAGCATGCCCCCACCCTCACTCCTTGGTTTTTACAGGAGGCCCTTGTGGATCTTGGTGTTATCGCATTTCCGATTTTGTATGCAATGGTAAAAAGTTGTTCAAGTTCTGAAACATGGAAAATATAGGCCATGAGTAACTACCACACCACAAATGGCCCACCATTGCCCATAGGTGGCGCTACAGGCCAATAGGTGGCGCTACAGGCCACGCCCCAATTGTCAATTTTCAAAGTGATGGCATTTTCACCCCATCCGTCTAAAACTTGCTATACATGTCTTATTTATCATGGGAAATCATAATGGTGTGGTGACCTATACAGTCCGCCATGTACGGTAACATTTTTGGAAAACGTACAAATATCTTATGAATCATGACTCCAATTGACTTACAATTCGGTATGTATGTGTAGACCACATATGTAGTTAGGCTAGTTTGAGACCACAATAGCTATGGAAATAAGAGTGAATGCAGAGAGGCGAAAAAGAGAAGCAGAAAAGTGCAACACCCTCCCACTACCATTATCTCTAATTCACTCTCCTGAGTCTCATCTATGTTGTTGTATGTCTGCAAACTGCTATAGTGTGGGCCTACACAAAAGTTATAAAGTCATTGGACTTGTTTGGGGAGCTTGTGTTTTAAATTTCCGTTAATTTGTTACTGATAGTCTTTAATTTAAGTGACGTGGTGATGTCATTGCCTACATATATTTCACGTTGTGTTACATGATTTCAGTTAACGCAGCTTCGAAGTCAGGTGGCTGAGCGGTTAGGGAATCGGGCTAGTAATCTGAAGGTTGCCAGTTCGATTCCCGGCCGTTGTGTCCTTGGGCAAGGCACTTCACCCTACTTGCCTCAGGGGGAATGTCCCTGTACTTACTGTAAGTCGCTCTGGATAAGAGCGTCTGCTAAATGACTAAATTTGAAGTCAGAACTGTTCATGCCTACATAGCCTTGTTGTTCATCAATTGTTTTTAACCCTTGTGTTATCTTCGGGTCATTGTGACCCATCAGTCATTGTGACCCACCGTCGTATTGCGATAACTTTACCGCGTACAAAAACAAAGTGAAGCATTTTCTTTTAACCGTTGGGCTGTCTCAGACCCCCCACATTGCGAAGGTTAAAATAAAATTATTTTTATTTGTTTTTGTATTGGGTAAACACAACAATGGTTCGTTATGAACCTTTGGGTCATGTGACCCGAAGGCAGCACAAGGGTTAAGCTCTTTGATAGCATCTTTGGTAAGATATGTGCTTTAGAAATGTTAAAGTGTCACGCAAGATAAATACCTGACAAATACCTGACTAAAACTATGAACTTAAAGATGTCCTTATGGCCCGTTCCTGTGTGTTTAACGTTAGCGAAGCTCCCTGTGTCCGTTTTGACCCGTTTTGCTAACGATTCCAAGGAATCGATTCACTGGGAACCAGTTCTAAACAAGAACCGGTTCTCGATACCCATCCCTACCGGTTGGTCACCCTGATTGTGCATGTTGTGCAGTTTGATGGGACCAGAGAGTCTGACCATGTTAATATACAGTCAGTCTGCTGCATGTTCTGGTTATCAGTTAAAGTATTAATCTTCGTCTTTGCTCCAGATAGACATGTCAACAATCTATGCTCAAGCTTAACAATGTAATATTTGCCATCATGTCATGAACGTAAAAACGTTCTTGACAGAAAAATCAAATCTGTTTTAAAATAACGGGAATAAACTATATTAACAACGTTTCATGTATGTGCGACAACAATTTGCTAAACTTGCTACAACAGGGCAGGCAACTCAAGCCATTTCTCCCTGTGCTCATTCAATATGGCTCATTCAGCTCCAGGTAAATTGGCTATCGGCCAATGTGAACTTTTGTGCTCGTGCCCTGTTAGTATCCTCGAGCACATTTGCAGGCAACTTTTATTGACGTAAGCAAATAAATGGGGTGCTAGTTTACCCATTTCGGATTGGTTTCAAATTTAGCAAAAATCAGGAAAAATTATTTTATGAAAAAGCTAGTAGTATGAGCCAGGTTCGAGAATCGAACAAACATTATTGGGGGAGATAGTTTGGAAATGTTGACTGGAGTTAATAGAATAAAAACTACCGGAAGAGCCGGAAGTCTAACAAGAAATGCAATACCACCTACATCCACCGGGGCCGTTGCTTCAAGCCGAGGGGCGAGGGGTGGGGGCTTGGGTTCTGACATCCGAAATGGACAAATCGATATTACGAGCCTATTTTTCATATTTTGCAGATATCAGCATAAAGGATATGGAATAATCAAAACATCGATTAATGGCTCGTTGTACCATTTGTGTTATATGGTTATTTCATTATTAAAAAACCCCCGAAACAACCAAAAACAAGCCGTTATACTTAAATGTGTGTTCGACTTACTAAAGTGACAAAACGATATTACGGCCCTATTTTGCGTTTGTCAACACGGGTTGCAAAATAGGAAAACCAATGGCCACAAGGTACACAGACCCAACAGGATTGACATTGTTTTACATTTACATGTATTCATTTAGCAGACGCTTTTATCCAAAGCGACTTCCAAGAGAGAGCTTTACAAAGTGCATAGGTCACTGATCATAACAACAAGATAGCCACAAAAACATTGCGAGTAGCCAAAACATGAAGCACACATTGTGAACAACCAAAGTAAGTGCCAAAGGGAAGAACCATAAGAGCATGTAGTTAAACAAGTTACAATTAAACAACATGAACCGCTATAAGTGAATAAGAATAAGTGCAAGTGTACCTGTGGAATTAAAAAAAATAACAAAGTAATTACCACAGTAACTTTCTCACTTCTTATGCTTCTAAAAAAAGAATTGTAGAATTGATGGCACTGTGGGAAATGGGAAAACAAATAAAGAAAAATAAAAACAACGTAAATTCGACCCATTATTTCGTTTTGGTTTCCTTGTTTATTATATTTCTCATTTCGAGCTGAAAGCAATGCAACAAACGTCAAGTTTTAAATTTTTTGTACATACAGAAAAACAGAATAGTGATTCGTTATTTCGTTTTTGGTTTGCCAGATTAAATGAAATAATTGAATGATCGGATGATACACGGACCAGCCTACAATCTTTCTATATCACAGTAGCCAAGACTATGTCACGGTCTGTAGCTATCTAGCTAATAGGCTATACATGAATTTGGTCTCTATGTTGCAATTGAGTAATGTCGTTGTGTTTGAAGAAGCAGATAGTCTACGAATTAAGTCAATAATTATTGAAGTAAATTAGCTTTTTTTTTTTTTTTTTTTTTTATTTACATCAACGGCCTAGTTTGTGTTTTTGTGCAATACCGCAAACTTCATGTCCTCAACAGTAGGTGGCGCAGCACCTTTTTCAACATCTGGCAAAGCCTGACTGAATTACAGATGAACTTTAACCAAATCTGACAGTGACTGCCATTGGAGAAACGGCTTATTTTCTGATACAAAATCTGAACAGTCCAATGTCTAAGTCTGTGAATGGATTAGTAAAATGAGACATAATGCTGATGTGCAAAGGGTTGTAGGTTCTAATCTAGTCAGAGTTATGTATCATTTTTGGGGGATTCTGACAGAATTTACGGTTTCAAGTCTTCTGGTTAATCCCAGTGTAACTATCTATTATGTCAATTTTACAACATTTTGCCAATTTGAGGGAGGAATCTGCCATTGCTGCTTGCAGCTATATTAAAATTTTGTTTTTTTTGTGACGCAGAAGTTATTGACTTTTATTTATTTTTGATATTGACTTGTTGCACTTCAACGTCTCATTAGCTGGATTCAGTTTTACTAACCTCAAGGAAGAATAATGGAGAGCTTTATATTGTTCAGAAGAACTTGAAGTGTAGCTTTAAAGGAAGACGAGGTGGAAAGCGTGGTCTCTGCATGTGTCTTGCCCAAGACCATAGCCAAGGAGTCAACATTGGAGTCAGTCAACATTGGACGGGACAAAATGTTCCGGGGTGTCTGGGAACATTTGGTTTTTGCATTTGAAAACAAATTTCTTCGCATTCTGAAAAAATCGCTAACACGGGATGAAAATATGTTATTTATTCTTAAATTGCCAGATATTGCGGCCAAGGTTTCTTACTATTGTCCTATCTTCTCCTCTCCTTCCCTATCTTTTCCTCTCCTCTGGATGAATGTCTTGCGAATTAACTGTCCAGATATCCTAAATTAGAGTGGAATATGAGACTAGAAAGTGTCACGGCCACAGCCGTGCCCCCCTGTTGTTTTTGGTTTTGCCCTGTCCTAGTGTTTCCCTGTCAATGTCTTCACCTGTGTCTCGATCTTGTTAGCGTCATTGTTTCGTTTGGTTCTGTGTATTTAGGTTTCTGTTTTGTGTCCAGTCTTTGTACTACCTGTCCGTGTGAGTACCCAAAACATGAAGCATACATTGTGGAAAACCAAATAAGTGCCAAAGGGAAGAACCATAAGAGCATGCAGTTAAACAAGTTACAATTGAACAACGCACTCCCAGGCGCCACCTTGTCCGAGCTCCCTGGCGCCCCCGTGCCCGCGCTCCCATGCGCCCCCGTGCCCGCACTCCCATGCGCCCCCGTGCCCGCGCTCCCATGTGTGCCCGCACTCCCAGGCGCCCCCGTGCCCGCGCTCCCATGCGCCTCCTCGTCCGCGCTCCCAAGCGCTCCCTTGTCCGCGCTCCCAGGCGCCCCCTCGTCCGCGCTCCCAGGCGCCCCCTCGTCCGCGCTCCCAGGCGCCCCCTCGTCTGCGCTCCCAGGCGCCTCCTTGTCCGCGCTCCCAGGCGCCTCCTCGTCCGAGCTCCCTGGTGCCTCCTCGTCCGTGCTCCCAGGCGCCCCCGTGCCCGAGCTACGGCCCTTAGGCCGTCCCCCGGACCTGCCCCGACCCTCTGCCCTGCCTCTGGGCCGCCCACCGGACCTGCCCCGACCCTCTGCCCTGCCTCCGGGCTGCCCCCCGGACCTGCCCCGACCCTCTTCCCTGCCTCTGGGTCGTCCCCCGGATCTGCTCCGACCCCCTGCCCTGCCTTGTGGGACGTCGGGTGACGTCCTTTGAGAGGGGGGTACTGTCACGGCCACAGCCGTGCCCCCCTGTTGTTTTTGGTTTTGCCCTGTCCTAGTGTTTCATTACATTTACATTTATTCATTTAGCAGATGCTTTTATCCAAAGCGACTTCCAAGAGAGAGCTTTACAAAAGAGCATAGGTCACTGATCATAACAACGAGATAGCCTCAAACATTGCGAGCAGCCAAAACATGAAGCATACATTGTGGAAAACCAAATAAGTGCCAAAGGGAAGAACCATAAGAGCATGCAGTTAAACAAGTTACAATTGAACAACATGAAACTCCCCACAAGAGTGTACCTGTAGAAAAAAATAATCAACAGGAAAATATTTCACAGCGAGTACAAGAATTTGAAACCGTTACAACTAACCAACAAGAGCAAAAAGTCTCTCAATACGAGTCATTGTGATCCTGGAGGAAACTAACATCAGGTCCAGCCAAGCATTCCTAAGTGCCGTTGTACTCCCGGAACAAGTGCGTCTTGAGCCTTTTCTTGAAGGTGGGGAGAGAGTCAGTGTCCCTGATGGAGGTGGGGAGTTGATTCCACCATTGGGGGGCCAGACAGGAGAAGAGCTTGTGTTGGGACCGGGCGCTCTTGAGCGGTGGGACCACCAGACGGTTGTCAGAAGAAGACCGTAGGTGGCGGGGGGGGGGGGGGGGGGGTGTAAGGCTGGAGGAGAGACTTGATGTAGTCGGGTGCAGTCCCGTTCACCGCTCGGAAGGTCAGTACCAGAGTCTTGAATCTGATACGGGCCGTGATGGGAAGCCAGTGGAGGGAGATGAGGAGCGGGGTAACATGGGAGCGTCTGGGTAGATTGAAGACCAGACGGGCCGCCGCGTTCTGAATCCTCTGGAGAGGGCGGGTTGCGCATGCTGGGAGACCGGCTAGCAGCGAGTTGCAGTAGTCCAACTTTGAGAGGACAAGTGCTTGGACTAGCAGCTGGGTGGAATGCTCAGATAGGTATCTCCTGATCTTCCGGATGTTGTAGAGGGTGAATCTACACAACCGGGAGACCGCAGCAATGTGGGCTGTCAGAGAGAGCTCGTCATCCATGGTCACCCCGAGGTTCCTGGCAGAGGATGAAGGGGTCACCGTCGCCGATCCCAGGGTGATTGAGAGATCGTGGGAGATGGAGGATTTGGCCGGGATGATGAGGAGTTCTGTTTTGGCGAGGTTTGGCGAGGTTTCCCTGTCAATGTCTTCACCTGTGTCTCGTTCTTGTTAGCGTCATTGTGTCGTTTGGTTCTGTGTATTTAGGTTTCTGTTTTGTGTCCAGTCTTTGTACTACCTGTCCGTGTGAGTACCATAGCTGTTTTCCCGTTTTCTGTAATAAACCCTTTGTTTCCGACATGGCTGCGTACTCTCAGTAGAGTTTTTTTAATTTAATTTAATTATTTCGGCAATGTATATTGCAGTTACGGTCTTTGTCTTGCCAGTTCATATAACTCTTTAATTAAATCAAAGTATGGTTACAGTGCAGGCATGATGTCGATACCAAATTACTCATTGAATGGTTGGTGAATTTGCTGCAAGCTTGTCAAGTGCAACACACAAAGAAATCAATACCTTCCTGGACACAAAAACGAAATTTCTAAATCTTAAAGAAATTTTAAAGTTCAACATCTGGCACGTTTTTCTATTTTGTTTGTTGGTTTTGGATTCTGATTTTAGTTTTGGATTCCGATTTGTGTTTCTCACTTGAATAAATAAAGAATGAATGATACATGGATTCAAGAGCAATATGACCTTATTTCACTGTGACAGAAGTGTTGATTACAGTATTTGATACAACCCTCCCTCCCTCCCTCAGTATCTTCCTGACGGCCGCCCTGGGTCTGCCTGAGGCCTTGATCCCCGTCCAGCTGCTCTGGGTTAACCTAGTCACCGATGGTCTGCCCGCCACTGCCCTGGGCTTCAACCCCCCAGACCTGGACATCATGGGCAAGGCCCCCCGTTCCCCCAAGGAGCCCCTAATCTCCGGCTGGCTCTTCTTCAGATACCTGGCCATTGGAGGTATGTTGATTAATGACTGCTATTTGAGTACCTTTTCCACCAGAAAGGAGTATGTGTTAGTTTTGAGTTGGGACATGTGGAACCTAACCTAAACACCACAATCTTAATCCTGACTCAATGACACTGTGCTGAACCTATGAGCCCAATTCTGGATCTCATTCCAACACAAACACGTTTTCCATCAGCAAAGTGATTCCAACACATTCCAACAGATTTAGAACCTCTTACAAAAAATGTGAAGGAAATTCATTGAAGAGTGGATAGGAGAGTAAATGTAACATACAAGAATGGCTTGTAACTTCCTTTGTTTCCTCTCATGTCTCAATTAGGCTATGTTGGTGCTGCAACCGTGGCTGCTGCTGCCTGGTGGTTCCTGTACTGTGAAGAAGGCCCCATGGTGTCCTTCTATCACCTGGTGAGGATCTGGCCAATACTCTACACATGCATCATGCCTTTCTCCTTGTATCTCACATTGATGGAAATGTATTACCTAATTTAGACTATTCTACTCTATTTTCTTTAGATTAAGGAGTTTGCAGTTTGAAAGAAATTAAACTGTAGATAATCTATGACATTGGAACTGTTTCTGATCATGAATTTAAGGGAAACATTTGGTTTGTTGGAAACATTTTGTAGTTTGTATGATATGGTTATGTCAATTTTAACTATCAAACTATTGATCATTTAACTATTATTTAGCCATTTTCTGTGACTTGTTTTGTCTAACTAAATAGCTATCTCTTCGATTGTCTGTCTCAGTCCCACTTCATGCAGTGCAGTGAGGAAAATGAGGATTTTGCAGGTGTTCGCTGTGAGGTGTTTGAGGCTGCTCCTCCAATGACCATGGCCCTGTCTGTGCTCGTTACAATTGAGATGTGCAATGCCCTCAACAGGTGAGTGGAAAGCAATGAAAATGGGTATTGCACTTCAAGGCTGTAATCATAACATATATTGGGGGGGGGAGACATCACCCAATATTCAAATTTGGTCTAAATGTCCCCCCCAATAGATTGATATAAAAATTGTAATACAATATAAATGTGCTACGCTACGACAGGAAACCACGCTGTCCGAAATTATAATAAAAAATGATATTCATATATATCATATTCATAACTAAATTTAAAAATTGCCATTTTATAACTACTAGTATTACTGATACCGGTGTTCTGTACGGGAGATGTAAGCTTGCACTGTTTGGTAAGGATGAGATGAGAGTGCGCGAAGAACAAGGGGGAGAGAGCGCGAAGAGAGAGGGGAGAAAGCATGAAGAGCAAGGCGGTAGAGTGCACGAAGAGAGAGGGGAGAGAGCACGAAGAGAGAGGAGGTAGAGAGCGCGAGTGTCAAGCTACATATTCCTATAAAAGAGTGATAAAGTTTAGCAATAGTGTGGACCAGGGGCCTCAAGTACAAAGGATTGCGCAGCTTTCATACCAGAAGATGGCGTACGGCCAAAACTTGAAAAGTACCTTCGCACAGAAATATTCACATGTATAAAACCGGTCGTACGTCAGGTCCTGCACCCCTTTCCTTTATAAATCACAATCTACCGCACGTGAACGAGCCACTGACCCTGCCTTGCCTCCTCCCATAAATGAATATGCAGATGGCCTATAAATGCGCTCCTGAGGTCATTTCTTTGTCTGAATTAAAATGGCTAAACACGCAAAAAAGAAAAATTTCACAGACTGTGAGATCGAGGTTCTAATAACAGAGGTGGATGCAAGAAAATGTGTCCTGTTTGTCGGCCTGTCATCAGGTATTAGCAACAAAAGAAAGTCGGCAGAGTGGAAAACTGTCACTATTTGAGCCCTTTGTTGTTTTTAACCTTTAACACTTTGAGATTTAGCTAAATGTAAAGTGCATTACAAATAGAATCATTATTGGGTGTGCTTTGCCTTCGGCTAGGGCACAACCTTTGTTCTCTCACATATATATTTATTTATTGTTCAGCATTCTCACTATTGTTTTCCAACTTAGTTCTTCCGCCGTTTTTTGGCCTTTAACTAGTCCTGCATACTTTCACCGATTCCTACAATTTTTGTATCAAAACGTTCAGCTTCTTCAGGAGATGTTGGCTATGACTTTTGGTATTTCTCACTTTTATACTTTTTAAGACATTAAGGTTTTTGTGCAAATTATTCTCCCATTAAAAGTAATGGTAAATCCTTTCAAATCATTAAAAAGCTTCCTCCTCTTTCAAACGTAACTACTTCAGCATACTTTCAGCTAGAGACACAATTCAACCTTTAAAATGTTCACAAGACATTCAGCTATTCCCAAATGATTCAGCTTTTTCAAATATTCAGCCAATTTTGAATTATGCCAGTTTGAAATACATTAAAATGTTTGCTCCTTGATTTTTATGAATGAGCAGCAAACTCTGCTGGCTGTTCTTTTTCTGATATTCAACTAAATTGTCAAACAAATTCCTCTAACGTTCATATAGTTTAACTTACAGAAACAAGTTATACCTTAAAATGTAGGAATAATTGTCCTCTTTCAGCCAATGTAACTACTAAAGAGCTCACATTTACAGATTTTCAGCTATGAGCCTTGAAGCGAGAGCAGCCTTTCAAATTCTCTCACTAACTTCAATGGAGAGGTGGGTAAAATCCGTCAGAGAAAGCAAGAAGGAAGACGATTTCGAAACTGCCGGTAGAGACATATTTCTGACCGCACAGACATATAAAGGACATCTCTAGTTTCGGCAGTCTTGGGTCTCGGAAAATATCCTCATTTTATTGATTGGACGTGTAGTTTTGTGTCTAGGTCAACTTTTTTGAAGTGTGGATGCTAGGTAAATGTTCGTTTTTCTCTCTGCCTAGCTCGTTAGCTATCACAGCTGCGCTATCACCGTGGCAACCAAACAGACAAGCACCATGAAAGCAGAATTGGGTACACGTTTTTGAAACTGCCGGTAGAGTTGTATTTCTGACTGCACAGACATATAAAGGATATCTCTGGTTTCGGCAGAGTCTTGGGTCTCGGAAAATATCCTTATTTTTTGGATTGGACGTACAGTTTTGCGTCTAGGTTAACTTGTTTGAGGTGTGGATTCTAGCTACATTTCTGTTATTCTCTCTTATAATCGAGCTAGCGCGATGGCTCTCCATAACTAAAAACGTTTGGACTTCTTTTCCACAATCGACCAAATTGGCCAAACAAGGTATGTACATTGAGCTTAAAGTGTACATAATCTAGCTAGATCGTTTTTATTTTAGCAAGTTTCACAGAAATCTGCAAAAATCGAGGCTCAAGACTGTCATAGCTGACCGTCACGAACAGCCAAACCGGGGCTGGGGTGGGGTACAGTAAGTGTTTGCTGCAGCTGGCGTTAATCCTACGAACAAACGCTTCGTAACTGGAAAGTTTTTACTTTTAATTGACAATATTGAACACAGATGTTAAGTAAAGTGTCTTTACTCTAAATATCTTCTCCGTTTTCAATTTGAAGCAGTAAATCTAACACAGTAGGAATTCTCCCACGACATCCGCTCGCTCTGCTTTGACTAACAAATATGTTCTCAGTCCACCATACATTAGACAAGCTAATTTTCGAGCACTTTCGATACAAGATACAGGCCATGTTAAAGTTGACACACATATATATATATATATATATATATATATATATAATTGTGTGGGCAATGTAGAACAGCAGACAGATTTGAAATATGATCTTTTGTTATGGCCATTCTAGTGACACTACGGCGAAACCAGGGGCCTGTACTACGAATCAAGATTTGCCGTTAGCGAGGTAACTTCAGGTTCAACCCAGGGTTTTCTGTACTACGACGGTGGATCACTTGTTACCGGGGTAGGTCGCCATGGTAACACATGCTGAACGGCTAACCTGGTCGGGAGCAGGTTAAGTTGGAGATCAGAGATCAACCGGTATAAAAGTCCCGCCCACTAACTCATTCTTGAGGATAATGCCGTCACCGTTCATAGAAGATCCTGTGGAGCTTGGTGCGCGGATAGTGAGAGCTGCGCCCAGAAGAGCAAGAACATTTAGAGACCGACAAAACCCTTTCGCATTCCCTCATGAGTATCTTTATGAAAGATATAGATTCTCAGCAGAGGGAATTACGTATCTTTGCCAGCTTCTTGAGCCGTATGTTGCCAATGCGACACATCGAAGCCGTGCGCTCACAGTCCCACTATATATAGCGTTTCGTTATTTCGCTACCTACTTTTATAGTGTGGGTGATGCGGAGAACCTGAGCAAGAACACGGTCTGCTGCGCAATTTGCAAAGGATTTTCTTCAATGGCTGTTGCCACCATATTCTGATTAATGGAGTGATGAAAAAGAGATATCCCAAGTGCCCTTTGTAAAAACTTTGGACTCTAATATCTTGACAAAATGAAACAAGGATTTTCATTCTGTCTTCATGCAATGTTCTGATTTCCGTTCTGGAAATGTATGCAAATTATATCATATTTTACAACTTAATGCATCATTTGTTCAATTAAACATACATTTACAGGAAACTAGTAATGAAAACAATATTTGACCTAATATTAGTTATCAACTGGGGAGGTTTCATGTTGATATGTTATCCCTGGGGTGTCTCCCCTTAACCCATTCTGTTGTCCTTGGGTTGCTTTGAGCCTTTTTCTAATCATTTCCATATCAGAAATGTGTGTTTCTTTCAACAAAAACATTTCAAACCAAAAAGAACAATGTGTATGGTACCATACAATGCTCTTCACAAGTTAAATAAATGATAATTTCACTACTTTCATTGAATTTGGAAGTTTCATTCACTTTTATAACATTTTTCAAAAAGAATAAATAGGACATTGAAAGAAATGGTGAAAACCCCCACAAAAGACTCAAAATGCACAACAAAAAAAGCAACAAAAAGGTATAAAAAGACCAAAACGTAGAACAAAGTTTAACAAATACATCCTTATGTGTTCTCCCTTCCCTAGGAACACAGAAACGCCAGCCTTGTTTTTTTAATTAAAAGCCTCTTATACTCTATATCGAGCTCCAGGGTTCTTTTATACAGGGCCCTCACATTGTCTGCTCCAACCTGAAACAAAGAACATTGTCCCTTTGCAAGGCACACTTGGAGAAAGTTGGTGTCCATTTGACTACTGTGTTTCAAGGTTCATTGCTTATAATTTGTGTCTTTGTCTTGGCCTTGAAGTGGAGGCCTATAGGCTCAGGGGGAGGAAGACGTTCCTTTAACATGGCAATTTAATCAATTGAGTCATATTTGAAATGAGCACTGTAAGGACTTGTGTCTCGTGTTCAGACCACCACCATTAGCAAGTCATTACAGACACTTCAATCAGAGCCACAAGTTCACACACTCTCTGTGTTGAAAGTGGTAAATAAAACTCAAAAGTGTACCCCCAAAATGCTCTCTGAGCAGGCAGACACAGTTTCCTGATCATCTAGGACCTCCACTTGAGAAAGTAAATGGCATATTTGATCAATATTCAGCAACCACATATGGCATACATACTGGCTTATGACTATTAGTTTCACTGTTACCTCTGTATGGCACAGTGGGACAACAATGGGTGGTGGCAGCAACACCACTGTATTTCCTGTCACTGCAGAGAACAGTAATACATTTCACTCCTACAATATTCATAAATAATTGTTGAATAGACCACATAGATAGTCACATACTTGAAACATACATATGCTTGGGTTTCCGAGCTGCTGCCACCAGGGTCTGAAGAAATGCCCCCTTCCACTCCTTCCATCATGGGGCGACCCTGATAGCTGGAGAGGGCCAGCTCCTCAGCAGGAGTGAAGTCCTGTGGAGGAGGGCCCCCCCAGTTTTCCTGCCTTATTTTTCTTCCTGTTGGCTGCAAGCAATTTCATTGTTCTATAGGCCCTTTGTAGCTATACCAATATCCTACAAAAGGGACTGACTCAGGCAATTCAGCCTTGTACTTGTTAGCCTTAAAATATGTGCAAGTAGGTATTGCCTACTGCTACTTAGCGTTTTAAATTATGTTTTTATATTTATTTTTTATTTGCTCCCACGATCATTTGCCACTGCCAGGGTTGCAACTAAAATAATACAGCAACAAAAGTTTAACGTTATGGAATGCACACGTGTAATTATGGTCACATCTTGTGCCTGGGGCACAAGATATCAATAAGTCATGTAGCTTACGCATTTACAGCATCTGCTATTTTCTGCCAGCTTGGCAGCAGCGACTTTGTAGATTTTTGTCTGTATTATATGTCTGTATTCCTGATATGTTTGTATTACAATATTTCACGCAGGAAGAGTAGACAAAGTTTGGAAGATTATTGTCGGCTCCTCCTGCGTGAAATGTGCGGCTTTTGTTTTGTCCATGTTTGCGATTGGACATACGGTGCAAACACCTTCGGCTACAGATGGACGACAATCACGATGCATGCATTATTCACGCCTACGGTGTTAGGCGTAGATGATCCGCTGGTTAGATGTAGCATGATCTTATTTACTACCCACAATAGTTCAACTTTTTTTGCAGCAGCATTTTAATCAGTCAGCTCCAGGTCCTCTCTAAAATACATTTCAGACCTTTTGAAACCTGAGCAAATGACTTTCTACTAAATTTTCAAATTCTTCTGAATTATTTCTCTTTTTGCATTGTTCTTCTCTTTTCTGTAGTTTTATGCCTTCGTCCAGCTCCTGCCCCTTTCAAAAATAACTTTCGGGCGCTTTGAAGCTTCAGCTTATAACTTTCTACTAAATTTTCACTATTTTCAGCTTTTTTAGCATGGTCAGCTATCTCCATTCAGGTTTTCAGCATTCTCACTGCTGTTTCGCAGCAACAGCTTTTTCTAGTTTATTGTTTATTTTTGCCCCCCTAAGGATCAGTCAATATTTGTACTACATAGACAACGGCGGTGTCAAAAGGTTTGTCTTGGTCTCGATTGCGTTGGTTGTATTTTTATTTACGTTCCATTGGATGGTTTAAGTAGAAATTGCGTTTTTTCGTAGTAGAATAATCTTTAAAGGGGGTTCTTTATTAATGAATGAATGCAATATGAGTAGGCCAAATGCCTGAAAATATCACGAGAAGGGAAAAACTCAAAAGGACGTTTAAGTCATAGAGATTAGGTCAATTTTTACACCGGTCTGCCAAATGTATTCGTTTTGATTCAGCTATGAGGCTGCCTCTTGCAGGGGAAATGAGAAGACATCTATTTTATTCTACACTTCTCGTATTTTGAGTTGTAAATGAGCAGCAAAAAAAGATGCTTTTAAATCTATGTAATCTTTATAAATAATAAGTATGCATTTTTATATAAAATATACAGAAATATCAGTCGTAAAAATGTCATTAAAAAATGGACCCCTGTGCAACCGACTCAAGCAAGCACACCCTACAATTTCCCCAGAAATTGTACCTTCTCTAGTTATTATTATAGGGCCGTAAATGCTGTGGGTTCGGAGACCCGGGTTCATGGCATAAATTGGTCCGATGCAGGGGCGGATCTAGAAAAATATTCATGGGGTGGCAAGAGGGTGGCAGGAGATTTTGAGGGGTGGCATCCCGTGGCAAATGTGTGTGAGATCAAAATGAAAAAACTAAAGGCTGTGCAACATGTATGCATAGTCAGTGAACACTGAAATGAATTTGAGGATTATACAATGTAAAAAAAAATCTGTCGATTTTACGGTAAAATACTGGCAGCTGTGGTTGCCAGAATTTTACCGTAAAAAATATGGTGACCATGTATAAGGCATTACGGTATGATTTTTGAGAACTGTAAAATGCAATGTTTAAAATTGTGTTATTTACAGTAAATTACTATTTTAAAAAGTATATGTCATAAACCTGTTTACAGTAATTTGCTGTCAATATAACAGGCAGAATGTAAACTATCTTACAGTAAACTACCGTAATAAATATAGTGACCATGTATAAGACATTACGGTATGATTTTTTAGGAACTATAAATTTCATGGTTGAAAACTGTTTTTCCAACGGTAAATTACTATGTAAAAACCAGATCTATTGTAAACTAGTTTACAGTAATTTTCTTTTAAAATAACAGCAATACTATGAATCTTTTTACGGTAAACACAAAAAATTGTATAATTTACAGTAAATTACTGGCAGCTGTGGTTGCCAGAATTTTACCATAAAAAATACAGTGATAACATATAGAACATTACGGTATGCCAGTAAATTTCACAGTTGAAAATGTTTTTTGTTTGTGGTAAATCTCTATGGAAAAACATATATTGTTAACCTAATATAATGTAAACTTTCAAATCAATTCCAATGCATCAATAACCAAGCAAACTTACTGCTAGTACCATAAATACTTCAACTTACTGAATATTGTGTAATAAGGAAAGGTTTCTTCTGGGAACAAAAACCAAGTCAAAACTGGAAAGCACAACTCAAACTTTAATCAAGTCACGGATGTTCAGAGCAGCTTCCAACAAAAATGGCAACAAAATAGCTGTTGCCTTGATCTTAGTGTTCAAGTAATAACTTCTTATTGTTTGACTTACTGAAAGTACAGCCTTTAACAAAAAATACACAACATTGCTGCTTATTGCTTGTGTAATCAAAAGGCATTAGTAATTCAACAGAAAATGCACAATGAGACAGTTTACATAAATTTAACAAAATCGCTTATTTTAACCCTTAAGTCGACCGAAAAGAAAGAATACAGAAAATTATTATTATTGTGTATACCGTTTCATACCAGTTTATACAGCTGGCGCTGTGCAGTCAGACAACAGTTCAGTTGGATAGGTCCATCTTTACATTTACATTTAGTCATTTAGCAGACGCTCTTATCCAGAGCGACTTACAGTAAGTACAGGGACATTCCCCCGAGGCAAGTAGGGTGAAGTGCCTTGCCCAAGGACACAATGTCAGTTGGCATGACCGGGAATCGAACTGGCAACCTTCGGATTACTAGTCTGACTCCCTCACCGCTCAGCCACCTGACTCCCACACATCTTTAACATGTCCCTCTCCAATCCTGGTCAGCGAGATCTGCGATGAGGGTAAGGACCCTTAAGTTGACCGAAAAGAAAGAATACTGAACATTATGATCATTTGCAGCCCTTGTGTATACTGTTTCATACCAGTTTATACAGCTGGCGCTGTGTGGTCAGACAACAGTTCAGTTGGATAGGTCCATCTTTAACATGTCCCTCTCCAATCCTGGTCAGCGAGATCTGCGATGAGGGTGAGGACTCTTGGGTTCACCGTCAGCTGTTTCTTGTTCTTCTTTGTTTCAACTTTTGTGCCCCTCTCCGGATTGATCATGAAGAAACACCTTTGAACATAATTTCATAATCAAGGAATCTTTTTATTTTAACATCTAATAAAAATATAAATAAAAACACTTATTTACCTCTGAATGAACTCAAGTGTGGAGCCCAGATCCACGGGATAATGGATATTGAGGCAGTAGTAGGTTCCAAACATCAAACAGATGGCAGAGATGAAGTTGGGGATGTGGTCATTCACGACCTTGCCATCTACACTTAGCATAAACTGTCTTGAGGCATAGCAAGACGTTCCTGCAAAGAACAGACAGGTAAAATAACAGACCAGCCATTACCATCCAGAAGAAGTCTTACCAAAATTGCTAGGCTTTGAAGCAGCACTTGACAGTGAATGACAGTTTTCATGTAATACTTCCTAACATTAGCTTAATGAAACTGATTATCAACACTTACCACATACAATGATGCATGGTGTCACAGGCAAGCTTTCCACTTGTACTTCCTTTGCCAGACATGTTTGTTCCACATAGTGGAAGAGGTTCTCCTCTTTTTCATTAAAGTACGAGAGAAGAAGGAGTATCATATCCTTGACATCTTCTGAGCAGCCCTCTAACGGTCCTCTCAGAATTTCCAGCTTTGTGACAGCCTGAAGAACTCTTTTGCTCTTGTCTGCACCAAAGGTTCTTATTAAGTCCAGAAGCCGTTTTCCCTTTTTTTCAACATTGGTGAGGAAAGTTTCTTTCAGTGATATGCCAGTGAGCTCTTGGAAGTGGACTGTCATGCCAATCTCCTGGAACAAAAAAGGCCACTCCTCCATGAGGGATTGCAGATCTGTTCCCTGGTTTATCTCTTTACGTTGGGAGTAGTAGGTACACTTCATTAGAGTTTCTACCTCGCCTGGGGTGAAGTTAGTCTGTTCACTGAGCGCTTTCATTTGGTCTTTCTTCTCTTGTTGGCTTTCTGGTGTCTCACTCACTGGCATATATTTCATGTCCCACTTTAGGCAACCATAGGTGTCCTGCTTAGCTGCCCTTTGTTCAGCTGGGATTTCATCTGTTTCGTACTCTTCTGACCCCTGTTTGCGCTTCTTAATCCTTGGTGTTGAAGACCGCTTCACATTTTCAATCCGGGCTTGTAATTGCTTGACTAGTGAGTGATATCCTGGTCCAATCACATCACCTGCTATGACATCTTGCAGTGACTGTGGATACTTTGCAACCATTTTTTTGCCAACTTCTGTGGATGCTTTTGTATTGGGAGAGGCACAGGCTTCCATCATGAAAGTAACAACAATCCGGACCATTTCTCTACGTAGCCGTGGACTTGGCCTTTTCCCCCTCTCTAAACACTGCATCAAGCCTTCAGGAAACTTTGTCCATGGGATCTGGAAGTCGTCAACCCAGTCTGCAGCAGTAATCGACGGGGAGAGACTGACTGAAGAGCATGTTGAGGAAGATGGAGGAGACAATGCTGACTGGCTATGGCCTTCATTGGTTTGTGCTGTAAAGAATGGAATCAACAAAATGTATTTAAAGTATGTTTTATCCTTAGTTCAGACCTACTTCAAAAAAGGTTGTCAAAATTACTTACTGGTTTGTTTCCAGGCAGCTACCAATCTTCTTGCTTGAATTGGTCTCAGTGTTGAAAGCAGATCAGCTTCCTGGATGAAGTGAAAATCCTCGCTGGTCTCTACCCCCAATGATTGGAGTGTCTCCACTAAATTATCCAATACTGAGGCTGGGAGGTCTGGTATCACATTTGTGATGGCACTGCGAATGTTGATTTGCTCTGGATTATCTATTTCTGAGTATGTAAGTGATTAAAGCACAATTAACCACAGAATGACAGTCCAAGACAGTTAACAATGTGATAACACACTGTGTTTCAAAGGAACTATTATGTATCCATCTTTCATATGAGATGGCAATGGATAGAAATCAATCAAGTCACTGATGTTCAGACACTGCATCTTTTCATTGCCTTTCCTAACTGAGTTAAGGTGGTAGTCAGAAAGGAATTCTGCAGTGTACACTGACATCAGAAAATGAACAGTGTCATTTTTAATCAAAATGAGCACTAGTTCACCAAACTGCACTGAGTCAATGTTCCCTGTGATAAGGAATTGCCCTTTTTTATATGACGTTCCCTTATACAGAATTTCTACTGTGACCTTTGTGTTGGTCTCAGTGAAGCCAAATTGTCTGACTGCATCTTGAATGGCTTTACTGTATAGTCCTGAGTAAAATGGACAACCATCTTTAACTTGGAAGACAGCCTTGCCCGATCCTGCTGAAAGATATGCATGTAACAGCTGATGTCTTTCAGACAGAGTAAGACAGAGGTTTTTGAAATTTTTCAAATTCCTTGCACATCTCTTGAAATAACTGTGCTTACTTTCAAAGCGCATTGTCCATAATCTGATCAGGGGTCCACATTTCAGAATCATTTCTGGGTAGTGACGTAAATAATGATGCTTTGGTTTCAGGCAACATTCTGGGAATAGAGCTTTTCTTGACTCTAAATATTCTTGAATAAGAACATCAAGGTATGCAACCTGAGGGACAGAGATTTTCTGAGCACATATCATGTCCACAATGTCTTTCAGCTGCAGAGTCAACTGCCACACATTATCTGCTTTATCTTCCACTCTGTCACCAATTATGAGGCAACAGCCTTAGAAAATTCCAATTCTGTACAGCTTGACCTGAGAGTTTAGTTCCATGGGGGCTGACCTCACATGGTTTTGTAGAAGCATCGGAAGCGCAGTATTTAAACTGTTTAATCCGTCGATTCAGAATGGAATAAGTGAACCAAGCCTTTTTCTTTATGAAATACTTAAGATACAGTGCAACATCGTAAGACAAAACACCCTCAAAGATGTCGTGTCCCAGACAAGGTGGCAAACCTGGCAGACAGACATTAAAGTATTTCAAAGAATTAAAGACCGACTTAAACTTTACTCCTTCCACATCTGTGGATGTACCTTCGGTCTGGAGGCGATCAACAGCAGAATTGTAGTTCTCAATAGTCCTCTCTGGTCCACACAGATTTGGATCACCCTGAAAGTCAGATCTGTTTATTAAGCAGTACCTACAGAAATATTTTGAGGTGCTGAAATTTTCAGTGAATCCACCGATGCAATGGGAGCCCAAATTATCTCCAGCAATGCAATACAAGGTTCCCTTGACTGTTTCATTTGATACAACAATCCCATTATCCTCCAATTCCTTCAAGTCTGTTATTAGTTCAGAGAACACCTTAGCATGCCCAAACACTTTGAAATCTTTCTCTCTACACAATAACGCAAGTGACATGTGGTCTGTATCAGACCGTACATGAAGTGGTAAGTTGGCAACAGATGCATAGACAGCTAAAACGTTATGTCTTGTCTTGGCAGAGCCTAAAGGGTTAACTACTTCGAAGGCATCCTGGTATAGAACTAACTTGACACATGATGGATTTTGAGAAAAAAATCATTGTTTTTGAATATCTGACCATCCCTAATGTCACTTAGAACATCTGAAGGAGATTCGGGTGAGTGCTCTCCTGACACACAGTTCTGCCACTGATCAGATTCTAACAAACATTTCAAAGTCTCTCTCACAGGCACATAATAGGCAAACCTATCTATCCTGTTCTCATCTCTTCCTAAAAATATTTTCTTGGGCTCCACATTGTTGAATTTTTCTTTGAAAGACTTGGCTCTTGAATAATCTGTTCGCATTGGCCCTGTATGACATGCAGTGAACAGATCAAATCCCTTGACAGCCTCACAAACCTTGGTTATGTCCTCATCTGATAATGAGGTGTCATTTTTTAGCAGTGAACTAAGTTTACTCAAAGTATATGTTTGACCCAACTCATTTATGTTTTGCATTTCCTCAACAATGTTCTGTATAGTTGAAGCAGGCAGAAGGAACTGCCCCTGCAATCTCTAATAATTGATAATGGTTCTTTATACAAGTACTCAACCATTTTTACCACATTTGTAAATGTATTCCTATTACTTGTTTCTTAAATCATTGACAACCAAACCTAACTATTTAAGAATGTTATCATGAAGGAAGTTAATCTCAGGATGAATCCCAACTCATACAGTTGCATTGTCAGTTTAACCTTAGACTTTGAAGTGTAACAGTGGCCATGCAAAATCACAAATCCATACATCACTCCACGTAATGTATTGAATTTTATGTATTATAATCTAAGATCGCAACACATTTCGTACCCCTTGTCCTGTATACACACCCAAAAATATATACATGCATTCAGTGTGACACGAACAAACGCCTCACTCTGCCACAGACATGATCGCATATTCACCTCCTCATTGGCCCACCCCACAGCTTGTCTGAAAATCAGTCCCTGGTTCGGATGCCCCCCTGGAGCAACCTGTGGCTGGTGGGAGCCATGACTCTGTCCATGTCCCTGCACTTCATGATAATCTACGTGGACCCGCTGCCCGTGAGTCCACCCCTCCACCACTGTCCGCCTTAACCTTAAAACACCTATTCATCTTGAATGCTACCATTTGACAATTTCAAAAAAAATTGGGAGACTATATCATACTCAAAACTGTAGGTAAATTATAATTGTAATGTAAATGTAATGTTGTAGTTTTTTGCAATGCAATATCATTCATGTACATTGAGTGTCAAATTATAAAGTCACTCAAGATCTTAAAGACGTGCTTCTAGCAATGATAAGTTAGCAAGAAGCCTGGAAGATTTGGAAGTAGGTGAATATTTAGAACTAGCAGTCAGTGGCACTCTTCATTAGGTTAAATGGCATCACAGAGGATATGTCCAAGAATGCAGATGAGATGTCTCTATGAATCGAGGGTTTAGCACAGTAATTTAGTTATCTTCCTTTGCAACATGTCTCTATTTTCCCTTAATGTACGCAATGATTAAGTCAATATGTGAAGTATGTTTACAGAGTTGAACAGGTCTATGTTTTCTGCTTCAGATGATCTTCAAGCTGACCCATTTGACTGTGGACCAATGGATCGTGGTGCTCAAGCTCTCCTTCCCTGTCATCCTAATTGATGAGGTTCTGAAGTTTGTGTCTCGCACATACCTGGAGGGTAAGGACAACACAAGCCAATACCAAATCCAGACACATCTATGTAACTATATACACTATCAAATGTTGGAAATGGAAAGGATTTTTTTTAACCTAAAACATGCAAGCACAAACACAGCTGTGTAATTTCCTTTACATTTGGCTTAATAACCCGCTTTCTATGTATTAATAATAACAACACAATCATTGACCATTGTCTTGGGTTTCTCTCTCTCTCTTTTCCTGCTTATTGGTAAAAACCTTGATGATGCCAACTCTAATTGATTGTTTGCTGGACTGGAATGCTGGACTTTTTGGTGATGTCTGTTTTTCAGTGTCTATTACTATTGGATTCATGTCAGACTGCAAGCTCCCTGTCTGTCACTTACTACTGTTGAAGTTTAGTTTTTGGAATTATCACTTCCTGTGAAGTACTAGTTTTTCCCTGGAGACAGTGTACAGCTGGTGACAAAACAGAATGTATTATGTCTGTAGGCCTATACATGTGAATGTTACTCAGTCTCCACGACTGCATATCATTTGTCAGATTATTGCAGCTATAAATGGTCGTCCGAGACAATATATTTTGAACTACAATATTATATACCTTAAATGGTATGATTAAGTGAAAAATCCATACATAAAACAAAAAAATACTGGTGTCAATTATTAGTCCATTTGAAATGCATTTTTGTTGCATTTCCCCTTCACAGAAAGAGATGATAATCTAGTGTCCAAGAAGTGGAACTGAGAGAAAGAGTGGAGGAAACTACATGGAGTGGTGGATCATTACACAGAACGAGTTGTTACTCATAGAAAAGACAACCATGAACAAAACCAACAGAAAAAAGAGAAAAAAAACATCTTCCTGTGTATGTATGTTGACATTGACAGTTGTTCAAACTATGATAACTATTCTTTAAAAATAAAAACATGTATTAAAGAAAACATGACAGTGAAGTGTCCTTTTTGGGTGCTAATATGGTATGGAAAATGTGTTAAATGTGGTAAGAAGTCTTAAACTCTCCAGCCTTTCAGTACACACATTGACAAAAAAGCCACAGCCCAAGTTTTTGCATGTTTATTCTTATATATTATGACATACATGAACAAAAGAAAATACCAAATACAACTATACATTCATGGTTTTCACATTTCTCATCCGTAGTTTGTAGACATTTTACAGTACAGAAGAAGGAATTATATAAAGTAGGAATGACATCAAGCCCCGGGATTAGTGACCAATAGATTGGAGTGATTGGAAATGAGTAATTAGTGTTACGGAACTGAAGCAAAACATGTAACTATTAAATCACTTAAGTCAATTGTTCATTGTGTCATGGAAGGATACATTGTTAGATGATAATTCATACTGGTTTTCTGGTAAAGCAGCACCCCATAATGCATACTTACATAATGACAAATTCTCCTTCAGTTGTTTAATAATAGTTAAATGTCTGCAGACCTTTATATAGATAGATACCTTTATTAGTATAGTATTATAATAATAACTAGTTATCGAGAAGGCAAGTGTATGCATTGTAGACCTACAAGGAGAAGTGAAACACAAATCTGTATGAAATTGTTGTGCTTCTGATGGTAAATGTGGAGTGCTTCATACAAATACTTAAAAGGGTTACTAAAGACCTTTCAACCTAAGCCTGCCCCTTTATATTTTCCAAAAAAGAATTCTGGTTGTGGGTGTCTGTGAAATCAAACTGAAAGGTCAAACGATGTTGATGATTTCTTTCTGGTGCAATGTTTGCAAATCCTACTGCTTCCTCTCTCCAGTTGCATTCCATTCTCAGAAAGCATTCTGGCAGGAAGTGAGATGTGCACAGATACATGCCCTGTTCTGGCCGCCAAATCTATTTACATACCATGATTGTTATGTCACAGCATGATGCTCCTGCATTTAAAGGTTAGCCTATACCTCAAGGAATTTGACATATCACAGTATTGTCTGAAGTACCCTCCCCTGAGACTTGACACTCCCCCCTCCCTGTGATAGGTTGAGTACCTCGACAAGGCACAGAAACGTCACAAACTTAAAAGTTTTTAACTACTAAGGGCAAAAAAATCTCGAATTTATCAATAATCAGAATTAAAACTTTTACAAAGATTTGTCAGTATCAAGACCAGGATTCATGAGTTTAGCCATGAGGGAGTATTAAACCATTAGGGGTTTCCAACAAAAAAAGGTTTGATGTTTAGTTACACTTAAGGTGACTTTAAGGAGTTATTTTAAGAAATATTAAGTTTGGTCCATAAACCTATTTTAAAACGATTAAAAAGTTCCCATTGTTTTAAGATAACTACTCCAAGTCACAAAACAAGTAGTGGCAGCAGTAGAAATATTCACTAGTAGTCACTCATTTCCAATAGTAAAAATGACGTGTGTGGCCTAGCTAGTAATTGTAATTGGTCACCCTTGGAATACTTTTTCTGTTGCTTTGGTTCTGTAGAGCCACTTTAATAGCCTCACATAGCATCTGTAGGTGAAGCTCCATCCTCAGAAAGACCCTCTCCCAATATCTGCCTAACTTGGTCCAGAGTTTCTGCCTGACGAATTAACTCCAACTTCACCTGCAAAAGATGGGTAAAATGGAACAACAAGACAATACACTTCTCTTACTTTACATTTCTGTATAGGACAAATCATATCATACTATATTACGGTTATCTATATCTACACACACACAGTATATCTGACATGCTCTGGTGAAAAGGGGCCGTTGTTGGCATTCTGTATTAATTTATTTACCGTTCTTTATCTTGCATATTACAAAAGTTAGTGTTGAAGAAGATGTGTCACTCAATTTAATAAATAACCTGTTTAGGATCACTAAATACTCAATTTGTTCTTGTTTACCTAAACTTCCAGTTGAGTTTTGGGCGCGTCATGCGAGATGTGATATGATTTGCATCTCGGTGCAGCCGGCTACTTTTAGCACAGATAGGGGGTCAATGGTCCACTAATGATCGCTAGATGGCGCTTCTTGCACGCAGCCAACCAAGGCAAGGTCGGAAACTGAAGTGGCCTTCGTCACTCTGTCATTCATTTCCATGTTGATAGTCGGTGACTATTCATTAGAATGATTGTTGTCTAGCCCTTCAATCATTCAGCAAAATGTAATTTATTATAAAGGATTTCACGCATGTTGAGGGTTAGACTGCAGTTTGTCTATAAATGCGTAGCCCGCCATTATGAAAATTCTATTGTCGGCTGACAATGATCACGTCGTTGTCCCGAGTCAAAAGTATAAACACACAGGAACATCATAAACATTCAATGGTCTGATAGATCCAGTAATCCTGGTAAAAAAATTGTATTGTTCATCAATTCATTTACACGGTCCAAGTAGGGCTATTTCAAATATAAGAGTGGTGGCGGCAAAAAACTGGTGATTTTCGTTGTTTGTATTCTTCCCCTGATAGCTAAATTGGACATGTCTGTTGATTCGATAGCGATTGCTGCCCTTGCTCACGTTTGTATTTTAGGTGCATTATTATGCTGAAGTAGTTTTAATTAATAAATAGTGGGTTTATTGTTATTATTTGCTACATAATGCTTAGCCTATCAAGATCAAATGAAACAGACAGTGTACATGCTTCAGAGTGGCCTACCTTAGGCCCTGTTTACACGGAGGAAAAACGCATATATTTTCATGCGGTTTGGCCTTTCATTTACACGAAAACGGAGGTTTTATCACAGAAAACGATCAATTCTAAAAACTCCGGTCAAAGTGGAGATTTCTGAAAACTCAGTTTTTGTGCTGGCGTGTGCACTAGGTTAAACAGAGTTTTAGGTTCTCAAACGTCACAGTATGCGACTAAAAATGCATCACGTCATGTGAGCGTCCTGTTTGTAGTAATGTAATGGGGTCATTTATTTGTGAATCGCGTTACATTTGTGAATCACGAAATACATTTGTGCAATGCAAAATTGCCATGCAAAATTACGTTGTGTCCTTGGGAAAGGCACTTCACCCTACTTGCCTCAGGGGGAATGTCCCTGTACTTACTGTAAGTCGCTCTGGATAAGAGCGTCTGCTAAATGACTAAATGTAAATTTACTAGTGAAAGGAAAAGGAAGTTGATCGTGTTATTCGTAGTTGTTGTTGATTTTGAGAATTCTGATTGGTTTGCATGGCTTTATCCTTCTCGTTACATTGCCGCCTACAGGTTTGGCATAGTTATGATAGCGCTCGGGGGCGTATTTATGTGGGTTAATGTAAACAGAAATTTTTTTGAAAATGATATTGTGTGTACAACGTTATTTTTTTAAACGGAGGGGCAGAAATATTTGTTTCTGTAAATACCCGGCTATGTGTAAACGTGGCCTGAATCAATAGGCTAGGCTACTGACCATTTACAATAAGTTGTTACGTCAATTATTAATTGGCAGCATTTATGCCATTTAGAACATACTTTATGAGTGTAAGGTGTATTTAAGTAGCCTAACTTTATTGCTTTAGGGGAAATAGGACGAAAATATGTGCAATATTACATTAGCTAGGGGTTCGGACAGACCTGCCCCCACTGCTAGAGGAAACACTGAACTTGTTTGGAAATTCTCAAATTTCTTCTGAAATTCATCCTTTTATTTATTACTGTAACATTGGGACTCCAAGTCCCAGTGTGGATCTCGGGTTACGTATGAGCGGACAGACCTGCCCCCACTGCAAAAAAAAAATCCTAGAGGAAACGCCGAACTGAAACACAAGGGTTGATCAATTTTTTTTTATTAACAGCCAAAATGACAATGATTCTACCAACAGGCCATTTACACTTAAACGTTTCTCCACCAACCCCAGTTTTTTTTGCTATTATGTTAACTATTATACAACGCTGTTCCCTAAATTTACGATGTGAGTGTCTTTTTTAATCGTCCGTTCTGTCTGAGCCACCTTACATGCAGCTAGCTCGTAGCTCTACTATGCTATTTAGCTAGCTGACTGTTTTAAAAAGCACCAAAATGAGACCCCCAAATAACTGTAGCTTAATATATTTGTCGTTTTGGAACTCACGTTTTCTAATATGCTTGCTTGTCATGCTCTTTACGGCCGGGAATCGAACCGGCAACCTAACCGGCAACCTTCTGATTAATAGCCTGATTCCCTAACCTAGGGTGACCAGACGTCCTCTTTTATCCGGACATGTCCTCTTTTCGAGACCAACATTTTTGGTCCGGATTGCAAAATTGTCCGGGATTTTGCCTCGTCGGATAGTTGTGTTTCTCTGGGTCTTTCACAAACTATTACGCCCTTACAAGTTTTGGAAAGGGTATCTCCCTTACGTTCCACCTTCTTGCGCGAGCTCTGACTGTAGAGAGAACTATAATTTTGTTAGTTAGTTTGATAGTGCGGTATGCAATACACGACAAGCACCAGCACCCCCCCCCCCCCCCCCCACGCGACGAAGTGTCCTCTTTTTTACAAACTCAAATCTGGTCACCCTACCTAACCGCTCAGCCATCACGTTATCATTATGGGTTATTGTGTGTAGAATTATGAGGAATAAATTTAATACATATTTGAATACGGCTGTAACATTACAACATGTGAAAAAAGTGAAGCACTGTGAATACTTTCCAGGTGCACTGTAACTTGAACATAAAGTAGAGTTAAGTAGCCAACTAGTATAAAATAACATGATGCAGTGTGTCGGTTTTCCTCCTATCCTTCCCAGTTTTTTGAGTCACCAGCCGCACACAGGTGGACATGTGTGTGTGTGTCTATACAGTTAGGTCCATAAGTATTTGGACATTGACACAATTTTCATCATTTTGGCTCTGTATACCACCACAATGGATTCGAAATGAAACAATCAAGATGTGCTTTAAGTGAAGACTTTCAGCTTTAATTTCAGGGTATTTACATCCAAATCAGGTGAACGGTGTAGGAATTACAATACATTTTATATGTGGCCCCCCCCTTTTTAAGGGACCAAAAGTAATTGGACAATTGGCTGCTCAGCTGTTCCATGGCCAGGTGTATGTTATCCCTCATAAAGGGAGTTCGTTATTTCATTGACAAGGAGCAGATAAAAGGTCTAGAGTTCATTTCAAGTATGGTATTTGTGTTTGGAATCTGTTGCTGTCAACTCTCAATATGAAGTCCAAAGAGCTGTCACCATCAGTGAAGCAAGCCATTGTTAGGCTGAAAAATCAAAACAAACCTATCAGAGAGATAGCAAAAACATTAGGTGTGGCCAAATCAACTGTTTGGTATATTCTTAAAAAGAAAGAACGCACTGGTGAGCTCAGCAACACCAAAAGACCCGGAAGACCACGGAAAACAACTGTGGTGGATGACAGAAGAATTCTTTCCCTGGTGAAGAAAAACCCCTTCACAACAGTTGGCCAGATCAAGAACACTCTCCAGGAGGTAGGCGTATCTGTGTCAAAGTCAACAATTAAGAGAAGACTTCACCAGAGTAAATACAGAGGGTTCACCACAAGATGTAAACCATTGGTGAGTCTCAAAAACAGGAAGACCATATTAGAGTTTGCCAAAAAACATCTAAAAGAGCCTGTACAGTTCTGGAACAACATCCTATGGACAGATGAGACCAAGATCAACTTGTACCAGAATGATGGGAAGAGAAGAGTATGGAGAAGGGAAGGAACTGCTCATGATCCAAAGCATACCACCTCATCAGTGAAGCATGGTGGAGGTAGTGTTATGGCGTGGGCATGTATGGCTGCCAATGTAACTGGTTCCCTTGTATTTATCGATGATGTGACTGCTGACAAAAGCAGTAGGATGAATTCTGAAGTGTTTCGGGCAATATTATCTGCTCAGATTCAGCCAAATGCTTCAGAACTCATAGGACGGCGCTTCACAGTGCAGATGGACAATGACCCGAAGCATACTGCGAAAGCAACCAGAGTTTTTTAAGGCAAAGAAGTGGAATGTTCTGCAATGGCCAAGTCAATCACCTGACCTAAATCCAATTGAGCATGCATTTCACTTGCTAAAGACAAAACTGAAGGGAAAATGCCCCAAGAACAAGCAGGAACTGAAGACAGTTGCAGTAGAGGCCTGGCAGAGCATCACCAGGGACGAAACCCAGCGTCTGGTGATGTCTATGGGTTCCAGACTTCAGGCTGTCATTGACTGCAAAGGATTTTCAACCAAGTATTAAAAGTGACAATTAGATTTATGATTATGTTAGTTTGTCCAATTATTTTTGGTCCCTTAAAAAGGGGGGGGGGCACATATAAAATGTGTTGTAATTCCTACACCGTTCACCTGATTTGGATGTAAATACCCTGAAATTAAAGCTGAAAGTCTGCACTTAAAGCACATCTTGATTGTTTCATTTCAAATCCATTGGGGTGGTATACAGAGCCAAAATGATGAAAATTGTGTCAATGTCCAAATACTTATGGACCTAACTGTATATATATATATATGGACACACACTGAACAGTAGAATTTTTACAACTGATATTTCTGTATATTTTATGTAAAAATGCATACTTATTATTTATAAAGATTACATCAATTTAAAAGCATTTTTTTGCTGCTCATTTACAACTGAAAATACGAGTGAAGTGTAGAATGAAATAGATGTCTTCTCATTTCCCCTGCAAGAGGCAGCCTCATCGTTGAAACAAAACGAATAAATTTGGCAGACCGGTGTAAAAATTGACCTAATCTCTATGATTTAAACGTCATATTAAGTTTTTCCCTTCTCATGATATTTTCAAGCATTTAGCCTACTCATTGCATTCATTCATTAATAAAGAACCCCCTTTGAAGATTATTCTACGACGTTACCCGGCAGTAGAAGATGGAATCGCGATTCAAACAGTACCATCTGCTAACTGAAAATATGCCCCCCAAAACGTAAATAAGCTTGACATTTATTTAGTGGAAAATCGCTCATTCATAAAAAGCTCACTGGTAGCGATCATTGTCAGTAACAACGCAAAATGCGATATAGCCCTGTGTGGAGAAGCTGCCCCGGTAAATTGTACTACTACGGTACAGTACTAGACTACTGCTGTGTTCGTCTTGGTAGCGATTGCGTTGGTTGAATTGGATTTAACGTTCCGTTGTACGGTTTAGGCTGAAATTAATTATTTTCATGAACAGATTGACAAAGTTTAGGCTGTGGCAATGAAGTTCAGTTTAGTAGTTAGATAGACTTTTGATTTAAGTAAGGGGAGTGCCGAACATGTTCTGTCGCCGTTTGACTTCCTAAACAGCTGTGTAGATGTTTTTGTAGTGTCTCGCATAGGCTACAGCGTTGCAGTGAGCTACACTGGTTTGAAACCGTAATGATAATTTCACCCACAAATCGTTTACTTGTAATCTAATGTCATAATAAATCCTACAACGAAAATGTATATGTGAGGAATGTTTATTTTAACGATTGAAAACAGATAACGCTACATCATAGACCACTGTAGTATGTGTTGCCCGGGCAACACAGGCTAATGTCATGATGCTAATACTTCAGTGAAATAGTAGACTACTGTTTCCGAAAGTAGATGTACTTCCTTAATAATATCAGCTTATACTGTACATTCCACATCACAATTGTGTGTCATATCACAAAGTAAAATGAGTAAATAGTTATCACCCTGGCCTCTTTGCCTGTGGCGTTTCTGCAGCTGCCTTGCAGTAAAGCTATAGTTAGCCTAGCTATCCCCCAAGTTAACAGATGCGAAACGAATGTTCTGCCAAAGGTAGTCACGCGTGTTTTCGTGACGTTAGTGACGTAGTGACGTTAGTAACGTCAGTGACTGTGGCTAGCAAATTAGCCACCGTTAGCTTCACTTTTCGCCACAAAAACATAACTTCAGCCTAAACCATGCAACGGAACGTAAATTCCAATAGAAGCAACTCAATCGCTACCAAGACGAAACTTTTGACACCTACGTTGTCTATGTAGGCCAAATATTGACTGAGTTTTAGGGGGGCAAAAAAAATAAAAAAAATAATAATAATATATATGTGAGAGAACAAAGGTTGTGCTCTCGCCGAAGGCTTGAGCACACCCAATAAGATAACCAACCATATTCATTGGTGCAGTTTCAGCTAGGCTCAATTAGGCTACAAGTTTCAACGTATCAACATTTAGCAGGAAAGGGGCACCTGTAGTGACTGTGAGAGCTGAACAAAGTCCCTCTGCACCGTCTGGCTGGTGTCCACCTGTGTGCGGAGGCTGATGACCTGACTACGCAGCTCCAGACACTGCTGGTGCATGGCCGTCTAAGGGAGAGTAAACAGAGAAGGTGGGGGAGAGAGGTAGAGGGAATGAGAGGTGAAGGGGCAAAAAAATAGAAAAGGAGAAAGAAGTAGAGAGGTAGAGGGAATGAGAGGTGAAGGGGCAAAAAGAGAGAAAATAAGAGAATAAGAGTGGTGAAAGCGATGTTGAAAGAGAGAAGGGAAGGAAAGGAAAGAAAACATTGTTCAATCACTCCAAGTCACTGCTAATTCCACAGTTAAGAAAAATAGGCACCATGAACTGATATTTAGTTATTTAAGTTACACTACAGTTTGTTTCTCTACAACACAACCAACTACCCCAGCAGGATCTCCAACAACAGCTAAAGCATAGGTGTTTTAGCCCGAAAGCTGTTCAGTGCTACCTTGTCATTGCTGAGGGCTTTGCTGTCTCCCTGCAGGTGTGAAAGCGCCACCTGGAGGCCCTGCAGCTCGGTGCGGCAAGCCTGGAGTTCCACCTGCAGCCTCTCCTTCTGGTACTGGATGTGCTCAGTCTCCATCTTTAGGCTGGACAGCTGCACTGGAGGGTTCAAACATGACAACGAGAGGGCCAATCCTAAGGCAACCTTTCAAAGAATACTCATATTTTACCCTTTTTTATATAAAAAAACCCCACCTCAATCCCTACACAATCAAACAAAAGGATTAAGCTAACTTAACAAGCATTGTGGACAAACCCCAGTTAGTTTAACAGATAGTCAGTGGAACAGTAAAAGCAGAAGCAGCAGTGCTTTCATGGACATTTCTTACAAGGTGCCCAAAGAGGCTTATCAAATGTATTTAAATAAATAAAGTTAATTTCAAATTGACTTGGTCAATTCAACTTCAGACTTCCAAAAACAAAAAACTCACCTTCTAAAACTTCTATTGAAGGAATAGCAGGGAGGAGAGAAAGAGAGAAGACAATCAATATTAACAATTATCAAGTACAGGCTATCAAAATGGAGAACCGAGAAGGCGAAGGAAAGATGAGAACCAACCACTCTCCTCTGCCCTCGTGTCCAGCTGCTCTTTTAGGTTTACAATCTCAATGCGCAAACGTTCCTCACAGTGTGCCCCCTGAAGAGACACATAAATCATGCATTTATCAAAACAAAATACAGTGAGATTATTTTTTTGATCCCCTGCTGATTTTGTACATTTGCCCACTGACAAAGAAATGATCAGTCTATAAGTTTAATGGTAGGTTTATTTGAACAGTGAGAGACAGAATAACAACAAAATCCAGAAAAACACATCAAAATTGTTATAAATTGATTTGCATTTTAATGAGTGAAATAAGTATTTGACCCCTCTGCAAAACATGACTTACTACTTGGTGGCAAAACCCTTGTTGGCAATCACAGAGGTCAGACGTTTCTTGTAGTTGGCCACCAGGTTTGCACACATCTCAGGAGGGATTTTGTCCCATTTCTCTTTGCATATCTTCTACAAGTCATTAAGGTTTTGAGGCTGACGTTTGGCAACTCGAACCTTCAGCTCCTCCACAGATTTTCTATGGGATTAAGGTCTGGAGACTGGCTAGGCCACTCCAGGACCTTAATGTGCTTCTTCTTGAGCCACTCCTTTGTTGCATTGGCTTTGTGTTTTGGGTCATTGTCTTGCTGGAATACCCATCCACGCCCCTTTTCAATGTCCTGGCTGAGGGAAGGAGGTTCTCACCCAAGATTTGACGGTACATGGCCCCGTCTATCATCCCTTTGATGCGGTCATGTTGTCCTGTCCCCTTAACAGAAACACCCCCAAAGAATAATGTTTCCACCTCCATGTTTGACAGTGGGGATGGTGTTCTTGGGGTCATAGGCAGCATTCCTCCTCCTCCAAACACGGCGAGTTCAGTTGATGCCAAAGAGCTCGATTTTGGTCTCATCTGACCACAACACTTTCACCCAATTCTCCTCTGAATCATTCAGATGTTCATTGGCAAACTTAAGACGGGTCTGTAAATGTGCTTTCTTGAGCAGGGGGACCTTATTTTTTATTTTAATTACATTTATTTGACAGGGACAATGCAGATAAACATAGCTGTAGAGCAAAGTTTGCAGCCGATGTAATGCACATAGAGATTATAGCAAATTCTAATTTTCAACTCACGTCCCTGGATGGGCCTTTCTACAATAACACACAATAAAAACAATATACAGTTTTAAAAATCCAAAATAAAAAAGTACAAAAGTTCAAACATTTACAAATGGGTACAGTTTTGGTTTGTTTTCAGCCATGCCTTAAGCTTAGAGGTGAACATTTTAAACTCAGAAATGTTCTTAATCTCTGTGGGCAGTGAGTTCCACAGTTTACAAGCCCTGTAAGAAAAGGCTGACAGAAAGGCTAAGCCTCTTGTCACTCTACTGCTATTTGGTCTCTGAGTAAATGTACTCAGGGGTTCAGGAGCCAAATTATTGGTACACTTAAATAACAGTTTGAGAAATTTATTTATTTTGAATGAGCCACTGACTAACCTCAGCCATGCATGCAGACAAAACCTCTGCAGCCTGCTCTGGTGTCTTGGCGGGTGCATAAAAAACGGCATCATCTGCGTAAAGTTGGCAGCGGACACCAGGACAGATCAAAGGGAAGTCATTTATAAAAAGACGAAACAGCATTGGTCCCAATATAGAACCCTGAGGTATGCCCATACGAGTGTTTAATTAGGATTTGTCTCTGGCCACTTTAACACTGTTCCCTCCCCTGAAGAAATGAGGCAAACCAACCCACTGCCTCAGGGGAGATGTTAAACAGTGACATTTTGGATAAAAGTAGGTGGTGACTGACCGTTTCAAAGGCTTTTTTAAGATCAAGAAATAATGCTCCTACCACCTCACCCCTATCCAAGGGGTGAGGTGAAGCAGCAGTTTGCTATTTCGGTTGAGTGCCTTGATTTAAAACCAAACTGCTGTGGGTGGAGGAGCTGGTTGACCTCCAAGTGGTCAGTCAGCTGTATTGCTACGACTTTCTCCATCACTTTGGATAGTACGGGTAAAATTTATATTGGCCGGTAGTTGCACATAGAATCTTGACTTCCTGATTTAAATATTGGCACAATTACTACTTTTTTTCCCAGCTTGAGGGAAATGTACAATTTCTTATGGACAAATTGACAAGGTGTGTGAGAGGTTTAGCAAGTAATCTACTGTATTGTTTGAGAAAACAACAATTTATATTAAAGATATAATTTGATTTGGAATTTGAATTTTTTGGAATAATCTGTATGACTTCTGTCTCATTAACCTCTTCTATACAAAAGGAATCAGCAGAAGGCATTAGACATGGTTCATTCCCACCTACAATTTCTTTAAAATTTCTTATTAATTCATCTACTGATTGTACAAAATAAGTATTAAATCCGTTAGCCATAGTTGCACTGTTATTAGTCCTCTTGCCATTTACGATGACTTCTCGAATTCCTTTAGTCTTGGTTGTTTTATTAGTTAGTGCATTTAAATGTTTCCAAAGGGAATTACTATTGCCCTTTGCATTGCCTATAAGATTAGTATAATATGAAGCTTGTGCTTTTCTCAATTCTTGTACCACTTTATTTCTTAAACCTTTAAAGGCTAAATGATCACTGTTATGTTTTGAATGTAAAGATTTCTTCAAGGCCAAATCTCGCTTCTTCATAAGTTTTACTTTAGTTTTTATTTCATTATTTATCCATGAAAGAGTACCACCTTTTTGTTTAAACTTTATTTGTTTCGTAAACTTGTCCACTAATTTAGTGATAGCTGTCATCATAAAATTACAGCATTCATCCACGTCCTCCCAACTGAGATTCTTTAGTTCTCTTTCAAACTATAGAGTTTTAGATTTAGGGATGACTAACTTTATATCATTGTCAGTGTTACATGATTTGCCAAAGTATTCTAGTCTTTTTTAGTCAGTTTTCTAACAGTCAAAGTCATGTTGTGATCTGATAGCCCTGTTATTGGGTGTACTTTGCCTTCGGCAAGGGCACAACCTTTGTTCTCTCACATATATATTATTTTTATTTATTTTTGCCCCCCTAAAACTCAGTCAATATTTGGCCTACATACACAACCTAGGCGTCAAAAGTTTCGTCTTGGTAGCCATTGAGTTGCTTCTATTGGGATTTACGTTCCGTTGCATGGTTTAGGCTCAAGTTAAGTTTTTGTGGCGAAAAGTGAAGCTAACGGTGGCTAATTTGCTAGCCACAGTCACTGACGTTACTAACGTCACTACGTCACTAACGTCACGAAAACACGCGTGACTACCTTTGGCAGAACATTCGTTTCGCATCTGTTAACTTGGGGGATAGCTAGGCTAACTATAGCTTTACTGCAAGGCAGCTAATTTGCTAGCCACAGTCACTGACGTAACTAACGTCACGAAAACACGCGTGACTATCTTTGGCAGAACATTCGTTTCGCATCTGTTAACTTGGGGGATAGCTAGGCTAACTATAGCTTTACTGCAAGGCAGCTGCAGAAACGCCACAAGCAAAGAGGCCAGGGTGATAACTATTTACTCATTTTACTTTGTGATATGACACACAATTGTGATGTGTAATGTACAATATAAGCTGATATTATTAAGGAAGTACATCTACTTTCGGAAACAGTAGTCTACTATTTCACTGAAGTATTAGCATCATGACATTAGCCTGTGTCGCCCGGGCAACACATACTACAGTGGTCTATGATGTATCTGTTTTCAATCGTTAAAATAAACATTCCTCACATATACATTTTCGTTGTAGGATTTATTATGACATTAGATTACAAGTAAACGATTTGTGGGTGAAATTATCATTACGGTTTCAAACCAGTGTAGCTCACTGCAACGCTGTAGCCTATGCGAGACACTACAAAAACATCTACACAGCTGTTTAGGAAGTCAAACGGCGACAGAACATGTTCGGCACTCCCCTTACTTAAATCAAAAGTCTATCTAACTACTAACTTGAACTTCATTGCCACAGCCTAAACTTTGTCAATCTGTTCATGAAAATAATTAATTTCAGCCTAAACCGTACAACGGAACGTTAAATCCAATTCAACCAACGCAATCGCTACCAAGACGAACAAAGCAGTAGTGTACCGTAGTAGTACAATTTACCGGGGCAGCTTCTCCACACAGGGCTATATCGCATTTTGCGTTGTTACTGACAATGATCGCTACCAGCAAGCTTTTTATGAGTGAGCGATTTTCCACTAAATAAATGTCAAGCTTATTTACGTTTTGGGGGGCATATTTTCAGTTCGCAGATGGTACTGTTTGAATCGCGATTCCATCTTCTACCTGCCGGTAACGTCGTAGAATAATCTTCAAAGGGGGTTCTTTGGTAATGACTGAATGCAACGAGTAGGCTAAATGCTTGAAAATATCACGAGAAGGGAAAAACTTAAAAGGACGTTTAAGTCATAGAGATTAGGTAAATTTTTACACCGGTCTGCCAAATTTATTCGTTTTGATTCAACAATGAGGCTGCCTCTTGCGGGGAAATGAGAAGACATCTATTTCATTCTACACTTCACTCGTATTTTCAGTTGTAAATGAGCAGCAAAAAAAATATGCTTTTAAATCTATGTAATCTTTATAAATAATAAGTATGCATTTTTATATAACATATACAGAAATATCAGTTGTAAAAATGTCATTCAAAACGGACCCCTGTGCAACCGACGCAAGCAAGCACACCCTACAATTTCCCCAGAAATTGTACCCTCTCTAGTTAAATTATAAATTCTTGTAATACGAACAGGTTTATTGTAAAAGCCATGTCAATTAGAGTCTTAGTCTGTCTAGTAATCCTAGTGGGTCCTTTAACCATTTGTTGATACTTTTTAATTTTGTCATTATTGTTTTCAGTTTGAGTTTATAACTTTTGTCGGACCAGTTGATGTTATAATCACCATACAATATAGTTTCTCTATATACCTGTAGTTGTTTAACTACATGACTTAACTCATCATAAAAAGAAACGTCTATCATATTCAGAGCTGCCAACTCTCACGGTTTCGCCGTGTGACACACGCATTTCAACCATTTGTCACGCCACACTTTGTATATGTCACGCTGAAAAGGCAACGCCAAACAAGTAGCCAAGCTAACGTTGTAAACAGTAACGGACGAGGCACAGGATAACGGAGTGAAGCATCATTGACGCGCAAACAGCCGTGTAAACTCGCCTAACAGTGCGTTCACACTGCAGCGGAGCGGGCGGCGCGCGGCGTCGGCTTCCAATTCATTTTCAATGAAACCAGGCGTTGACGCTCGCGTAGGGCATTGTGGGAAGGCGAGCGGAGCGGAGCGTTGCAAGTTGGATTTTCTCAACTTTATGTAAATGAGGAGCGTGAAAACGCTAGCGTTAGCCAATCGGATTGGTTTCTTGTTTCTTGTAACGTAGCAACCGTTGGTCATGATAAACATTTCTAGGTTTCACAATTTCAAGATGGAGGAGAAACTTTTTGTACGTGTCTGCACACCCAGTTCTGTTCAGAACAAAGTTACTAATGTGACGAGCTTGAATTTAAAGATTACATTAAACTAATAATGCATGGTGCATGGTTGCCGATGTCTTCATTGTTTCTAGTGTGTTTTTCTAGCCTACTTTTAAATCTCGTCACATTACGTGACTGTTCTGTGCCACTGCTAGCTCGCTAGCCCAGCCTACAAACGACTGGTTGAGTGACTGGTGGAGTAACATGTATTCTACTGTAATCTTGCACTAGTAAAATATTGCACTTACATAAATGTTGTGTAAAAGTGGTATTTTGATCGATATTGTGAGTACATGAACCCAAATCTGCACGCTTGGCCATGACTACAACAGTGACCTTAGAGAACTACAACTCTGTATTAACTTGTCTTGACTTAGTAACCAAATCTCACGCCAAGGTTTTTGGAAAAGTTGGCAGCCCTGCATATTGGTTGGTATATTACTATGAAGTCAAGATTCAGTTAAGCAGAGGAAGTCCAAGTTCGAATCCACGAGGAGAGCAGCAATCTGATCCTTTTTGGGGATCAAATTGCGAATGTTCAATTGTCCCCCCAAATCCCCTTCGGTTTGCACATCGGTTCCCACAGCACTCGGCATGATTAACAGTTTCAAAAAAGAGATATTGCTTTTGTTTTTGTGCAGCTTGATTGTCTTCAGGACGCGATTGTGTCGTGTTGTTCGCTCCTTTATTTTTAACTCGCCACGCTGCCGCACTAATCACCAAACGAGAGACACTCTGCGCCGCAGACGCTGTGCATTCATGTTTGGAAGCCGAGGTCGTTACCGACACAGTCCCCGCATCCGCGTGTAGGTCTATCAGGCCGGGTGACTCACCAGTTTGGCCGCAGTTGGAAGATCCCAAGTGGCAGAGTACAGAAGCGGTGTACTCCTCCACGTATCGCTGCTGCTCCGGTAGTTCCTGGCTCTGTACCAACAACTGCTCCGACCACTGCGCTGCTCTGCGCGGTTCTAGTGTATGCATGGGCGGTATCCGCGCTGCTCCACCGATGTCAGGCCTCACCTGCACCACAGAATTAGCCTGTTGTTGTTCAGACGTGGTCGGTCCGGGGTTAAGATGTCCCCAGCTAACAGCATGACAGCTAACAGTAGCGCTTTGGATGCATGTTCTCGGCCCTGCCTTGAAGCTGGTCTGTTGGCAATCCCATTCTTCCTATTCTTGCTTTTACTCCAGGATGATGACCATATAGAGTACAACGTATTGTGTCCATGTCCAAACAAGTAGAGTTTAACATGATCAGCTTTTGGCAAGCTGGCAAAAGTACCCTTATGCGGTGAAAAATGATAAGTCCAAACACACATCATCAATAAAATAATTTGTAAAATACAGAGAGCACGAGTGGAGCCCAACAAACCACACCTGCCCTCGGCAGCCATTTGCCCATGGTGATGGTCTGCACCATGGAGCAGCGCTGCAGGGTTTCAGTCCTTCACGGCGTAGTGCATTTCCAATTGTTTTCTTTGTGACCATGGTCCCAGCTGCCTTGAGATCTTGACAAGATCCTCCTGTGTAGTTGTGGGCTGATTCCTCACCGTTCTCATGATCATTGCAACTTCACGAGGTGAGATCTTGCATGGAGCCCCAGACCGAGGGAGATATTTTGTGTTTCTTCCATTTGCGAATAATTGCACAAACCTTTGTCACCTTCTCACCAAGTTGCTTGGCAATGGTCTTGTAGCCCATTCCAGCCTTGTGTCGGTCTACAATCTTGTCTCTGACATCCTTGGACAGCTCTTTGGTTTTGGCCATGGTGGAGAGATTGGAATATGATTTATTGATTGATTGCTTCTGGGGACAGGTGCATTTTATACAGGTAACAAACTGTGATTAGGAGCACTCCCTTTAAGAGTGTGCTCCTAATCTCAGCTCTTTACCTGTATAAAAGACAGCTGGGAGCCAGAAATCTTTCTGATTGAAAGGGGGTCAAATACTTATTTCACTCATTAAAATGCAAATCAATTCATAACAATTTTGACGTGTTTTTCTGGATTTTGTTGTTGTTATTCTGTCTCTCACTGTTCAAATAACCCTACCATTAAAACTATGGACTGATCATTTCTTTGTCAGTGATAAAACGTACAAAATCAGCATATTTTTTCACTCAATTTCAACCGCTTATTTAAAACAGGAGACTTGATTCATGTGGACTTACAACAAGTGAGCACTGACGGATGATAAACATGGAAGCCACACACTGTAAAGATACCTGTAAAGCTGGACTAAAAGATGTGTTGGTGTCTCCTCCTTCATCTGTCTCCACTGTCTCCTGTCCCTTCAGCCTGGACAGCTCCATACACATTCGCCTCTGAGAGAGAGACAACGCTGACTGGGAAAACATACACACAAAATAACATTGAAAAGCCCTATCTGAACAGACACATATGCATCAATACAGAAAGCAAAATGTTCTCCTCAACACACATTTACATTACATTTAGTCATTTAACAGACGCTCTTATCCAGAGCGACACAGTAAGTACAGGGACATTCTCCCCCGAGGCAAGTAGGGTGAAGTGCCTTGCCCAAGCACACAACGTCATTTTGCACGGCCGGGAATCGAACTTGCAACCTTCAGATTACTAGCCCGCTTCCCTAACCGCTCAGCCACCTGACTCCCTCCCACATTTACATTTGAAATATACACTCACTGGACACTTTATTAGGTACACCTTGCTAGTACCAGGTTGGACCACCTTTTGCCTTCAGAACTGCCTTAATTCTTTGTGGCATACTTTCAACAAGGTGTTGGAAACATTCCTCCGAGATTTCGGTCCATATTGACATGTTGGCATCACACAGTTGCTGCAGATTTGTCGGCTGCACATCCATTATCCAAATCCCTGTTCCACCACATCCCAAAGGTGCTCGATTGAGATCTGGTGACTGTGGAGGCCATTGGACTACAGTGAACTCATTGTCATGTTCAAGAAACCAGTTTGAGATGATTTGAGCTTTGTGACATGGTGCATTATCCTGCTGGAATTAGCCATCAGAAGATGGGTACACTGTGGTCATAAAGGGATGGACATGGTCAGCAACAATACTCAGGTAGGCTGTTGCGTTTAAACAATGCTCAATTAGTACTAAGGGGCCCAAAGTGTGCCAAAAAAATATCCCCCACACCATTACACCATCACCCTGAACCATTGATACAAGGCAGGATGGATCCATGCTTTCATGTTGTTTATGCCAAATTCTGACCCTACCATCTGAATGTTGCAGCTGAAATTGAGACTCATTAGACCAGGCAATGTTTTTCCAATCTTCTATTGTCCAATTTTGGCGAGCCTGTGCGAATTGTAGCCTCGGTTTCCTGTTCTTAGCACAGGAGTGGCACCCTTCTGCTGCTGTAGACCATCTGCTACAAGGTTCGACGTGTTGTGTGTTCAGAGATGGTATTCCACATACCTTGGTTGTAACGAGTTATTTGAGTTACTGTTGCCTTTCTATCATCTCGAACCAGTCTGCCCATTCTCCTCTGACCTCTGACATCAACAAGGTATTTTCGTCCACACAACTGTTGCTCACTAGGATTTTTTCTCTTTTTCTGACCATTCTCTGCAAACCCTAGAGATGGCTCAGACCAGCCCGTCTGGCACCAACAACCATGCCATGTTCACAGTCACTTAAATCCCCTTTCTTCCCCATTCTGATGCTCTGTTTGAACTTCAGCAAGTTGTCTTGACCACGTCTAGCGTCACTGTGTCCAATCCCGACCGGCTTTTAGCTAACATTCTGATAAAATGCCACTTCAAATATTGATAAAAATTATCGTATCACGTTTTCAGCTGATTTACAGATTTCACGTTAAGCTTTAACTTCTTACCTTTCGAGCTAAATATTGTTAAAAAATTTAGAGTTAGCTTAGCCTTTACTAGAGCCGGTAAAGAGACGCTGGCGCCGGTAAATTAGCCATGCGCTACACTTGTCCAAACCCGACCGCATTTCTATCCTCGTAGTAAACACTCGCCGCTGCAGTTTTTCCGGGGATATTAACTTGATCCAGGGTCACCAAACTGACCATCAATGCTGTCAACATATCCGGGGACGTAGTTATGTCCTCCACAATAACATATCACGCTTCAACATCTCCAAACTATGCGATAAAATCTCAATTTGACTGTATACCACCACCTGCTGGATGTTTTGTTGAACTCTTCTCATGTCAGTCCCTTGCAAAACATGTTATCCAAAGAACACTGATGCTTACCGCATGTGTACAGAACACATGATCGTGTATTTTCATTGGCTAGTGTTGTGGAAAAAACATCACACTGCTGTAATTATGAAGATGGAGAAATGATTATGGATTATATGATTGAAAATGAACCTCTTAATCACCTTTATTACTTTTATATGCTATAGTAGTGAAAACCAGATGCAAAGCTGTTGACTGATTAGTATTACCACTAAAACAAGGCCAAATGTGGAAGACCAGATAGATAGAGTTTGAGTGCAAGAGAGAAGTATGTGTGTAGGCCTCTCCCATGAGGGACTACAAAGCCCAGATATTGAGAACTACAAGCACCTGATATCAGGGGACAGATGTATGTCCTTAAACTCAGTGTCCCTGTGCAGCTGGGCGGAAGGCCTCACGAGGGCCCTGGAAGGGGAAGGTAGAGGAAAAGTACTGGCAATGTAAATTTTGTGACAATTGACCAACCGGGTGTGAAATACATAAATGTATCTGTGACCAGATATAATGTACCAATGATAAAATATCATAAAATAATGGAGAGTAAATATATAAGCAAATGTTCCTGTCAGACTCCGGGGTCTACTCACGTTTGTTGGAATCAATCTTTTGTGATGGATTCGAATAAACACTTCGCATCATACTTTGCTGCCGTTTCCGTGCTGTTTCACATTTTGATATTGGTTAAAAACTTAGCTTATTCTTTTCCTGACAAATTGGCGAGCCAGCCAGGAGGACCAGGGGATCCCAGTCCCTGTGCGGGGAAGCCCTCGGACAAATGCGCCGGCCACCAAATTTAAAAGGTAAGTAGATTTTTTTCTTTTTAATATCTGCTCAATTATATGCGTGTCCGAGGTGTGAATCCGCCCAGGCCAAACTGGTCTCTTTTTCCAAAAGAACAATTTCTTCAGATAAGATTAAATACATTCGTAGAGCACGGAGGCCAAAGTACGGTGCAAACATTTTTATATGTACTCTGTGTCCTGCCTGTTAAGAAACCATGGTGCGGAAAGACTGAATGATTAATATGTCACGTACAGCTATAATTTGCTGGTTGCTTACTTGCTTAACATTCGATATCATCTTAATCTGGATCGCCATAGCAGCAAAACACCGAAATTAGGTCAGGCTAGGTTAAATAAATTTAGCTGTGCGCTTGATCTGGAGAGTCTGACCATACAACGGTTAAAGCGCACTATTGTTAGACACAGGAGGTTCAGACAGGGCACGTATGGACGTCCGTGTGTAGAAAGTAGATTAGTATATAGCCACTATCATTAGTTTAGTTCCCGGACAGGGGGTAAGGTACTTCGTGTACGGTAGCAGTATACGAAATAAAAGTTGGCATATTCTCTTTGTAAAAAGGGAATGGTAGTATATTCTCCTGGTAAAAAGAGAAGGGTAGAACCGCCTTTACCAGCATCGCTGGTAAAAGCGATAGAGAACATCAGTGTCCAGAATTCTTGCATGTAAATTCGCCTATGTATCCAAATAAGCAGATATTAGATAAAAGTCACATAAGTGACTATATGTACATATATATATATATATATATATATTACTGTATATCTTGGTAAATAGAGAGAAACGAACAACTGGACCAGCCGCACAAGCTGGGAGTTCTGGCGAGACAGCCCAGAGCGTCCCGTTTAGGGCTCTCGCTAGAAGCGTTGCTGGACGGACATTGTCCGTTTCTCTTAGTGGTTAAAAATTGAAAGGAACAGACTCATCTAATTGGTTTAAAAAAAAAAATACTAACATTCCCCCGATTGTCCCTTAAGGACTTAGTATTAGTGTGGCATTATTCAAACCGTTGAATAACTGCAAACGAAAAAACTTGTGCAATTTTATTTGTCACTAAAAGAGTGAAAAAAGTGTAAAAAACCATAAGCTGAGCATCTTATTTTCGGACATAGTCTAGGCAAAATATTTCCAGGCTGCTCCACATGAGAATGTTTTAACTATAAAACGGAGAAAAATAGGCTGACATATTTCTCCAACTTATAACGTTTAAATAACATCCCCGACCCGCAAAATAGTAATTTTGATCACAAGCCGCCCCGTAAATGGAAATAGTTTTCCCTTTAACCCAAGAAATTACATTTTATAGCGAAACAGCCTGTAAACCTCTGTGAAAATCAAGCACAACCGAGTCCGTAGGAACACCACGGAGTACTGCGACCAGCAGACAGATTGGGGTGGTCGGAAAGCGAGAGTTTTGGAAAAAAACTAGTTTGAGCGAGCCGGAGGGAGAGCTCATTTTTAAAGCTTCATGAGTTCTCTGGGTCTGTGACTGATCATATCATCTGAATCACGGACATTTGTATATGACTAGAAGCAAGAAGCTAGAAGAACCTGTGGTCAAACACAACAAGAAACGTTGGCAGTTCGATTGTCCCCCACCCTCTCTCTCTCTCTCTCTCTCTCTGAACTCTCTCTCTCTTTCTCTCTGAACTCTCAAACTTTATCCAAATTCTATCTAGACTATGTAAACTCTCAACTCTCTCTCGCCCCCCCTCTCTCTCGCCCTCTCTCTCTCTCTTCTCACCCCCACCCACCCTCTCTCTCTCTCTCTTCTCGCCCCCACCCACCCTCTCTCTCTCTCTCTCTCTCTCAACACCACCCTCTCTCTCTCAACCACACCCCACACCTCCACACAAACACAACACACATATTTCACACACACACACACACACACACACACACACACACACACACACACACACACACACACACACACACACACACACACACACACACACACACACACACACACCACACACACACCTCCACAACACACATATTTCTCACACACACACACACCCACACACACACTCCCTCCCTCTCACTCACACACACACTCACCCCAACGCCCTCCCCTTCACCCATTCACAAACACGCACATACACACAGTCACTCACCACACACACTCACACTCCCTCTCTATGGCTCTGTACCTCTCGTTGTTTTCACTGAAGTTGTGTCTGATTTATTGAGCTGCAATAGATAGGAGAACAAGGGCATTTCATAACGAGCTGGGAGGAGAGGCATCAGGCCTGTGTAACACTAACAGCAATCCGAAATCAGAGGAACAGGACAAGGATTTGTGCAAAGTATTGTTTATAAACTAAAGCAAAAAGATTATTCTTAAACACATCAAATACCCGAGAAGATCCAGTTGAAGTCGGTGTGTCACTCTAATGAATTGACATACTAGATAATAGTGATTCAATTCCACCCACACCTATTCTAGCATTGATTGAAACAAACACACACACATATCTATAAATTGATTTATAAACCAACACAGACGCTCAGCTGAAAAACTCAAAGCTTGGCAGATCACCAAATCATTGATAGAGCCCCAAAAGAAGTTTTTTTCCCTGGCGTGTCTTGGCAACAAGCATTATATCATTGGTTTGACTCTACAGTCTAGCCCAGAGTTTGGAACAGACTGCAGTAGCCTCTATTCTGGTGACTTCCGTTTAAAAGTGCCCGTAGGGCAGACCATAGCAGTACGGGAAAGGCCAGCCACACATCCATCACTCAGTATTACCGTTGTTCCCAGTAGGTTAAGCAAGGATTATAAAACTGAACCTCCAAGAAACGATATATCAGAGAAGCTGGTGTAGGACCCCAACCGAGCTTCAGAAAACTAATTAGGATGACTAATAAGCTATTTGGTAGAAATTAAGAAAATCAGGGAAACCAATGACCAACCAGATCTTTCCAGGTCCTTGGTCAGCAGAACACAACACATTTATACGGGGGATCATTCACGGGAAAAACAGTCGAAAGGCTTTGGACAGCCAGGTGACGCTCCAGTGGAGGTAATACAAATAAAAAAAATAAAAACGCTACCCAGACGACAAAAGGTTAATTCAACAGTTCATAAATAAATGCAATTCAGTTTGGCCGAAAGGAGGATGCTTTGATTTAGCGTGCTGTGAGGAGGTGGAGGTCAACATAAAGCCCCATAAATAAAAAAAACCAGAGCAATAAGAGATTAAGACAGAGAAAATAACCAAGATTAAATAACCAATCCTACAGAGACAGGAATAAAGGAAGTATAGGGACAGAGCCCCCACCAGTATGACCATAGGAGCCACCCCCATATTTAGACAGAAAAATGTTAGTTTACGTACTTAGTATAGTTTAGACCTCATATTAAAATTTTTAAGATTCCTATATGTTTAATGTATGCACTTTCCTGCCAAAGCAAATTCATTGTCTGTAAAACAACAACTACAAAAAAACTGTCATGGGATTAAAAAACAATTCTGACGGTTAGTTTCTAAAGAAACTAACGCAGCACCTCCAATGCAACAAATCTCTCATTAGGGGAACACCCCAAACAAAAAAGCAGAGAGCGATCGCTGGAAGAGTGGGACAACATAAATAAACATGAAATAATGAAATAAACAACCTGATGACAAAATTACGAAACCGCTGTGACAAGATGTCGACACCCTGGCCAACATCTGAAGTCAGACCAAACGTGGACCCCCACAGTGCATGGCAACAGCTCAGCAGCAGAGGGGCCGTGCACTTAAGTCATACAACAGCAGCACTGGGTGAGAGATGGAGGAAGACTGGGGAGCAAAGCAGGTGGAGAAATGAGACTGGGAGTGCCTGGAACGCAAACAACACCACACAGAGACTGTTTATGCTGATGGTAATTAAGGCAATGCTTCAAGATGTACAAAAGTGTCGAGTGCCACAAAAAGTGCCACACAGTGACTGTGTGGTAGGCCTGATGACAATGGACTGGCCATTGCTCTCAGGACACATAGTCCATCATGTCAATAACTGCAGAAAAGAAAAACAGGAAGCGGAGGCCCTGGTTCCCGACAACCCGACACCCCAGGCCCCAGTGATGTTCCAGCCACCACCCCAACCTCCTGCTCTACCAGGACCCATGCAGGCAGCACCAGTCAAACCCCCAGGTACCACCCTGCCACCAATCCAAGTGCATGGTGGCCCCTCAGATGACAACTATCAATCCTGGAAGGGAAGAGGTGGACCTATGCAACGTGGAGGGAGACCCCGTGGGGGAAAAGGATGAGGCCCACCCCCACAGCAGGACAGACGAGCACAGTCCAACCCCAATCTGACTAACAATCAGCAAACATGGAGGTGCTGGGGATGTGGACAACAAGGACATATAAGAAGAAATTGTCCGACAAATCCGTATGTGGCGCCAGCTGCAGATTGGCAATAGAGGTGCTCAGAAAAGCCTGAGGGGGAAAATATGTCACAAATAATCTCACTACCACAAACACATTTTTTAAAGAAAAATGGGAAGAGTCTCCCCCTCTCAAGTTCATCCATCCGGACTGTAGGCTTTTCTTGGAAAAGTGAGACCCCTTACGGAGCCACTCACAATGCAAATTGAAGGAAAAACTATTATGGCACCTCTACTGTATTCAGCACACACTCCAATCAATCTGCTGGGAAGAGACATTCTTTGTATATTAAAAGCCAATATCGAATGTACCCAAAGTGGCTTGCGGGTGGAGTTCCAAGAAAATCCCACAGCAAACCAGATCATGCCAGTAATGGTAGAAAATACACTACAGAATGTCCTAAGTTCACTAACAAATGCAACAGCAGAAGACGATCATTGCCTGACGCCACCGCTGGCGTACTGGCTACAATTGGTCCCACACGAATCTTCACTAATCCAATTATGGGGAGAATGGGAGCCGTGGGTCCAAGCGTTAGTAGGGAAACCTAAATCGCAACTCATGCCGCTCCACTGTACTCTTCTGTACGACGAACATCAAAGCCACATGGACTATGCTGACTGTTGGATAGAGATGATCAATAAAAAACAGTACTCTATCATCAGCCAGGATATCTTTGTAGGCCAGAGTTACAAGAATGGTATCAAGTCCAGGACTCTGTCCCCCACATAACACTGATGACAACAGAAGGACATAGAACTAGAGAGCTAGGACCAATGGCTAAGGCAGCTTTACAGATATTAGAATGGAGGCCCACAAATAATAAGAACACACACATATCCCCTGACTCACTCTTTTATAGAATTTCAGCTAAAAATTACAACGTAGGGATAGCAGAAACAGTGATACTTAATATACAAACATCAACCAAACAATGCTTACTTTCAGAACATGAAGATTTGTTAAGACAGGTGCCCCCAACATTATGGTCAAAACACAAGACAGACGTAGGTTACATAAAATCAGCAGAGCCCATACACATACACGCGAAGGAGGGAGTAAGATTACCCTACCAGAGACAATACCCACTCCGACAACACGCCATAGACGGGATTAAACCCACCATTACGGGTCTAGTGAATGCAGGAGTTTTGATAGAAACTAAGAGCTCCTGTAATACACCCATCTTTCCAATAAAAAAGCCACACTAATGATTATCAATTGGTGCATGATCTGCGGGCAATTAACTCCATTGTGAACGTTCCAAAGGCAGTCGTTCCCGATCCACATACATTACTTTCTAACATTCCCCCAGGTACCAAATGGTACACTGTCATTGATCTGTGCTCTGCTTTTTTCTCAGTCCCCCTAAGCCCTGATTCACAGTACCTGTTTGCTTTCACTTTTGAAGGCAGACAATTGACCTACACTCGGTTACCCCAGGGATTCCTGGACAGCCCCGCGGTGTTTAATCGGGTGTTGGCCCAAGACCTGCAGAATCTGCATGTTGCCAGCACCGTAGTCCAATATGTAAATGACATTCTAGTATGCAGTAGTTCAAAGGAGCAGTGTGAAAGAGACTCTGTCACGGTGTTAAAACAGCTGGCAGAGGGAGGTCATAATGTCATCAAAGACAAGTTACAGTTTTGTCAGACAGTTTTGTCAGACAACAGTAGATTATCTGGGAAGGCGGCTTAGTGGGGATACGAGACAGGTAGCTTTGTCACAGATAGAAGCCATAGTCAACGCTCCAAAGCCTCAGACAGTGGGACAGATGCTTACCTTGTTGGGAATGGCGGGATACAGCAGACCATGGATTTGTGATTATGCCCTCAAATCAGCACCTTTGCGAGCCCTTACTATGGCTGCAGGGCAGACAATGCTGCTACATTGCAGTGGACCGAAGAGGCGGAGGGAGCTTTTTCAGCTCTCAAAAGTGACGCCTCCGCCCTTGGCAATCCCGATTACTCAAATCCATTTCATCTATATGTCATCATCATCTAACGATCTGGATATGCTACTGCTGTATTGTTACAGGACACGCCCATGGGGAAACAACCTTAGCCTATTACAGTACATAACTAGATAGTGGCAGGACTGCCACCCTGCTATCAGGGACCGGCAGCCGCTGCTTTTGTTTTCAAACAAGCATCATCAATGACGATGGGACACCCAGTAACTTTCTACACATCCCAACAACTATACGCCTTACTCACAAACCCACATTTTGTCTTAACACAGGCCGGAAGACCTGATTACGAGGTCATACTGTCTGCACCAGAACTAACCATTCAAGGGTGTGGCACGGTGAACCTGGCAACTACCACACACCTGTGTTCATGTAACTGATGTATTTGCTATTAGGAATGCGCATGGTGGTCACCATTGCACCAGGGGGATAATTATATGTCACCTTTAGGTCGTATGGGGGACACCATATATTTAGAAGCCACAGTTGATAGTGTACTTTGCACATTATGTTTCTCAGTTCAGTTTATGCTCCCATTTCACACAGTCGGACTGACGGACCATTTAGGCATCTTATAGACCAGTGCTTCTCAATCTTTTTTCAATAATGTACCCCCTATAAAAAATTTCTCAGCCAAGTATCCCTTGACTGGCCCCAAACATGTTTGATAAAAAACTATATAAATAATATATATACATATGTATATCATGGTCAGGGTGAATACTCAGTTCTGATTGGCTGCAGGGGTGGTGGACACCTACAAAGTACCTCCAGAGAAACTGTTCACCGTTCCAAATTATTGTGCTGGCTACATAGTATGAGCCTGTTAAGTGTCTGAAATAAGGTGCCTTGCCCAAGGACGCAGCGTCATTTGGCACGGCCGGGAGTCGAGCCGACAAACTTCTGATTGGTGGCCCGACTCACTAGCCGCTCAGCCATCCAGGGGCGGATCTAGAAAAATATTCATGGGGTGGCAAGAGGGTGGCAGGAGATTTTGAGGGGTGGCATCCCGTGGCAAATGTGTGTGATATCAAAAAACTAAAGGCTGTGCAACATGTATGCATAGTCAGTGAACACTGAAATGAATTTGAGTATTATAGGTCACATGACCAAAAAGCTATTGAAGTTTGAAGATTTATTTTGAATCAAATATTTTTTAATAACCTGAGATGAAAATGAACAAAATAAAGGCTTTGCAGCATGAATGCATACATCTTCAACAGTTTAACATTATTTTGACGCTCCTAGTTCATGTTGTTTAAAAGCTATTGACTTTTGAAATGTGTACTTTGTTGACGGTCCCTAAACGTACGCGTTGTTTAGGCAGCCAAAAGCATTGGCTAAGCGGCCGGTCGTAGCAGTGCTAAACACCGGTTAAAATAACACAATACTGGGCGTCCGAATATCTGTTGAATATCAATATTCATAATATTCAAACTAACTTTACCACAGTCATCTTTGTTGTTGCTTTGTTGCCCAAATAATTCACGAGTTAATGTTATTAACCTCAATTCAACAGGAAAAGTAACATTGCAACTCCGTATAGCCCTGCACTTTTGTAATTATTCTTAGTCATTAATAGATAATTGCTTAACACCTCATTCCTCCGGTGTGGTCTGTGCCTACGATTTCTTCCTTGAGTTGAAGCCTTCTATGGTCAGTTTGCGCCTTCCATGTGTTCAAATGAAAGCAACTTCGGTGGCGGTGTGGGGAGGGTGGATGGAGTTGTTTTCGTGCTGCATTTACTTGCATTCGGATATTAGAAATTCGCTCTCGCAAATGTCCGATGAGCCACAACTTTTCTTTGTTTTCAAAGCTGCCAACTGGGGTGGCAGCTGGGGTGGCAAGGCTATGTTTAGGGTGGCATTTGCCACCCCATGCCACCCCGGTAGATCCGCCCCTGCAGCCATCTGACCCAATCTCTACCGCAGTGTACCCCCATTTGAGAATCACTGCTATAGACTGTGTAGACAAGATGCCACAACGTATAGGAAGACTGAGATACATCTTGGTACTAAGTGATCTGTCGGTTCAGTAGATGGGTAGGGAGGCAGTGCCAACTGCAGATCCAGATTCCCGATCAGTAGCAACATTTTCTGTGTAGAGGTCTTTCCAAGACTTGGGATCACAATGGACCGCATTTTGTGGCCGAAACATTTAAATTGGCATTCAAACTGTTAACAATCAGACAAAGGTCTGGCTGTGTTTATCATCCACAGTCACAAGGGACAGTCGAGAGAGCAACGGTACCTTGAAAATCAAGGTAACAAAGATCATGGCTGATGGTAAGTTAAACTGGGTAGGCCTACAGACCTTACCGCCGGCACTAATGGTAATGCGTCCGAGTACCAACCGCCTGAATACCAACCGCCTGAATACTAACCACCTGAGTACTAACCACCTGACATTTCTACACTGCATGAGATGGCTACTGGAAGACTTCTACCAGTTCCTTATTTAAGAAGACCCATTGAGGGTCCTCCCCTCAATGGGACTGGAGAGGGAGATGGTGTTTCAACAGGCGAAAGGTGCCACAAAGGAAAAGGACGCAGAGATTCCAGAGAACCTGCAGACGGTTGCTCCTGGAGATTGGGTCTACGTAAAGGTGACAATCCCAATTAGCTGAATGACCAACAACCCAGACCGCCGGCAGAGACCCATCTCCACCAGCCCGACTGGTTCAAGCCCGGTGTGGCCACCATCGTTCAGTTCACCAGGACCATCACACGGAATCCAGCGGCTCGATGACCCAGGAACCACCAGCCTACGATCCAATGACCAACCATAACCTCCAGGAGTCTAGAGCATGGAAGTCGAAGCAGAGCTGCTCACCGGATCCTGAACCGCTGAGACCACATGGTGGATTGGAGACGTTTCACTGGCTAAGTTTGTTTTCCTGAAGAGAAGCCTTGGCTGTGGAGGATGTCATCGACCACTTGGTCTGTCCCACCCTGGACAATTCTGTTCCCTAATTGCATATACTGCCTACTCTTGGACGCCCCTTCTTGAAGAACCAGCCCCTTCCCCAGAACCTCATCACACATCCCCTTCCCCAGAATCTCATCACACATCCCCTTATCCCTGAACATCATCACATATTCCCTTATCCCTGAACATCATCAGACATTCATCTTCAACATCCAGTATTAGTCACAATGTTTCACACTCACGCACCGTTATTATGAATTGCATGGAGCGCTGCCCCACTGTCTCAATTCATTCAAATTCAAATATATGTCATGTCCATGTTCTTGTTCCCCTGTTTTGTTTTGTTGTCACCATATTGTATTGTCTTGTTTTGTTATCATTGCAGCATTTTTGTTGTTTGTTTTGTTTGTCGTGTATACTGTTCAGAGATGCCCTTTAAGTTTAGGCCTTCAGCAAAAGGATGCAAGGTTATGAGGATGTGTAAAAGTGTTATTGTTAACTGCAACTTACTTCTGTAGGGTACAGTAACGATACAAGACCCTGTTGCTCACAAGCCCATCATAGGACCAACAGACCTTGTGTGAGAGATATTAGCTGTCATGATGAAACGTAACGAACACTTATGCTAATGAAACGGACCAATTTTAATATAAGTATTAGAACGTCAGTGCTGAGCTACTCAATGTGGATGGTGGATGGACCGTCACCCCAAACCCTTTTACTTAACACCCCGCTATGTGTTGCAATAAGCAGATAGCTTAATCAAGTATTGGAAAGTAGGAAAGTCACCACGGTTGAGCTTTGCACATGATGACATTTATATATAAGATGGAAATTAACAATACCCTGTTCTGTATTTGTGATGGTTCTACTGTTACAATGCATACTTGGGAAGAGTATGATTTAGTTGCCTAAGGTGTTTTTGAAAGTTTTGTATTCTATCAGCATTTATGTTTTTCCAGTGTTGTTTCTATTGAATAATTACAGTGGTGTTTCCGGTATGGGTTGTGTTGGGACTTTGTCAGTCCCACAGGGGGAAATGTTGTGGAAAAAACATCACACTGCTGTTATTATGAGGATGGAGAAATGATTATGGATTATATGATTGAAAATGAACCTCTTAATCACCTTTATTACTTTGATATGGTATATTACTGAAAACCAGATTCAAAGCTGTTGACTGATTAGTATTACCACTAAAACATAGAGGCCAAATGTGGAAGACCAGATAGATAGAGTTTGAGTACAAGAGAGAAGTATGTGTGTAGGCCTCTCCCATGAGGGACTACAAAGCCCAGATATTGAGAACTACAAGCGCCTGATATCAGGGGATAGATTTATGTCCTTAAACTCAGTGTCCCTGTGCAGCTGGGCGGCAAGGCCTCACGAGGGCCCTGGAAGGGGAAGGTAGAGGAAAAATACTGGCAATGTAAATTTTGTTTCAATTGACCAACCGGGTGTGAATGCATCTGTGACCAGATATAATGTACCAATGATAAAATATCATAAATTAATGGAGAGTAAATATATAAGCAAATGTACAGAGAAAAATTCCAGTCTGATCTCGAGACCACACTCAAGTTTGTTGGAATCAATCCTTTGTGTTAGATTCGAATAAACACTTTGCATCATACTTTGCTGCCGTTTCCGTGCTGTTTTAAAACTTGGATATTGGGTAAAAACTTAGATTATTAATCCACGACACTAGACAAAGTAGTGTTAAACTAGCGTTGAAATACACTCATATGCTAAACCATATAGTAGCAGTACGATGTCAACACAGACACACTTGTCAGAGTAAAATGTGAGTGTAAATGAAATGTTCGCTTGCTACTCACCAGACGGCTCTGTACGGCATTCTGTGATTGGCTAAAAGATTTCTGCAACTCCAGGAGCAGGCCTTCGGAGGTCTGAACCTGAAACTGGAGAACTGAAACCTGCAAACACACACACCTTGGTTTTGAAGAAATGTCCTCATTCATATCTGAGGGGCCAATATCTTTAATAAATGTGTGTTTATGTGTGAGTTCATTTCACCTGCTTCTGTGTCTCAGCTGTCTGAGTTTCTAGTTCTCTCTCCAACTGCTCCCTCTCCTCTCTCAGTCGACTCAGCTCTCCCTGTTGCTCCACCACCTGTCATCCAAGAGAGAGCACAAGCCTACATCAGACCCAATGTGAATAGCAGGACCTAGTGTGAAGAAAGTCATGTCAGTGTAAAAATCAGTGTAGTGTATAAACGGGTTAAGTTTTTGCTTCTCTGAGTCCATTAAACTTTCCCCTTCTCCGTTCACTTCCTTGGAGGGGCTGGTGCTGTAGTCTGACGCGTGTGTTTAATAAGATGATGAAACTGGTTATTTCTTTTCCTCCTGATGAGTAGATTTATTGCACGAATGAAACAAACATAAAACTGTTATTTAACTTAAAGAGGAGTCCGTTCTAAACTATAGTTCTTTGTTCTGTCTTAACGCGGGAGGCATAACGCGCCTCGTCTCACGTTACCCGCCGACACGGTCAATGACTGTTTTTGCGTACACCTGCCACACCCCCGGCCTGGGTCACTGCACCATCTTAAATAGGCGATACAGGAGTTTCCTATAGGTGCACACTAACACATGCACACTAACAGAACATAAATAATGATAACACAAAGTGAACTTAAATCTTTATCGCTATATCTAGAGCTCCTATAATAAACCAAAAATAAGCAACAATAAATGAATGGCTCCTACAGTCAGTGAGGTCATGAGGTAAAACCTTTAGTGTTATGTGTGGGAGTAGGGCTGGGCAATATATTATTTGACAATAGAAAAACGTCGATCATTTATATCGTCAAATCCCACTCATTACGGCAATATTTACGAATATATGAAGCAAAGTGAAAGGGAGTGATTGGTTAATATTAACAGTCAATAAAATAATTTCACTTAATCTAAAGATGAAGTTGAATTGGTTATGTACGTTGGATAGAACTTTGGACCGGTCACTGTATCAGCTCACAGCAGGCTCATACTGTGCAGTAATTAGCGAGCGTTTTGTCGAGAAATTAAAACGGGTCGCACCACAACAATTCTTTGCACTCGCACAAATGCTCCTGTAAGGAGTTGGAAAGATGTGAGGTCGGCAAACTTATCCCCTTTGACACACAACTTTGTGTGTCATTTATTCAAGTAGGCCTACAATGACAAAAAACGTAGCTTGCTACCCACAATGTAGCCAAAAACTCACTGCGCCCTTAAAGGTGCAGTGTCCACTTGAACCTGTCCAGTGAATTATGTACAAGTAGTCCATAAGACTCCCAAATATATTTTGAGCATATGCAAACAAAATGGTCATAGTTTTGAGCCTTGAAAGTCAGAAAAATCAAATATGAGTACTTTTATTTTGTTTGTTGTTTATAATGAAAAATACAATGACAAAAATATAGCTGCAAGCAGCAATGGGGTGACCAAGCAGGTCAGATGACCCAGAAGAAACTTTCAACATCCTCAGAAGAGGGTTCCGAGTACACGCAGTAAGTTTGGTGTGAATCCATCAAAGATATGCTGAGATACGACACAACTTTGTTTGGCGGCTCTGCTGCCCTTTTTCGATTGGCTGTACCGGACAAACGGTTTTGAAAATCTAAAATCATTTTGATAGAGTGAGGTGAGGTTTGATAGTATAAACAGATAACCAGTGAGATGACAGGCTTGTTGGCTTTGGCTTTTTTTCTGTGTAAAAATATAAGCCGTTTTTCCTGTGGCAAGCAGTTGTCAGATTTGGTCAAGTTTAAACAGCTGTAATTCTGTCCTATTTTGACATGTTCAAGTGATTGTGGTCTGAAGATAATCTGTGCCAAATTTGGTGAATATTTGATATTCACAAAAAAGGTTTTATTCATTCATTTAAAATTCTATCCTATTTTGACATGTCAAGGTGATTGTGGTCTGAAGATAATCTGTGCCAAATTTGGTGAATATTTGATATTCACCAAAAACTTTTTATTCATTCATTCAAAATGGCAGCCGCATCAATTCAGCTGGTATCACAATTTAACATGCGTCAGACACGGGATCGCCCCCTAGCGGTTAGATGACACAACATTTTGTGGACCTCTTTGGAACAGGGTCCCGAGCACCTGTACCAAGTTTGATGTCAATTCAGCAAATATTTCTTGAGATATCTCACTTCCTGTGAGGCTTGATCTGAAGATAATTGGTGCAAAATGTTTGCTTATTGCAGCGCCACCTAGAGGTGAAATGGCATGACCTATTGGACCTCTTTAGAACAGGGTCCCTACTCCTTATAACAAATTTGGTGTCAATGCAGTAAAGAGGTGCTGAGATATGACTTCACTTCTTTTATGGTGGCTTGGTTGACGACTTTGATTGGCTGTTCCAGTCAAAAGGTTTAGAAAATCAAAACCCCATGTCATGTCTTTTGTGAGGCTTGGTCTGAAGATGATCTGTGCCAAATTTGGTGAAGATTGGACAAACTTTATAGGAGAGGTAGCGAAAAATTGTTATAGTCGTTCAAAATGGCGGCCACATCAATTCGGCTGGTATCACAAGTTAACATGTGTCAGACACGGGATATACTAAGATATCACGAGACAAAGGAATCACTTAAATAAGACAAACAAATCAACAATTATTGGTCAACACACAATCCTGCCTATTGTAGTGCTCCCTAGAGGTCAAAAGCCACTACCTGTCTCAGACCTCTTAATAAGAGAGTCCTGAGTCCATACACCAAGTTTGGAGTCATTGCATCAAAGATTGGCTAAGATATGACCTCACTTCCCTTTTTCCGGATCAGTTGCTCAATATGATTGGCTGTAACTAACAAACGGTTGCGAAAATTAAAACGCCATGTGATGTATTTTGTGAGGCTTGGTCTGATGATGATCTGTGCCAAATTTGGTAAAGGCTAAGCTAACTCTAAATTTTTAAACAATATTTAGCTCGAAAGGTAAGAAGTTAAAGCTTAACGTGAAATCAGTAAATCAGCTGAAAACGTGATACGATTATTTTTATCAATATTTGAAGTGGCATTTTATCAGAATGTTAGCTAAAAACCGGTCGGGATTGGACACAGTGACGCTAGCCTACGAAGATGTCCGTGGCAGAGACTTGAGAACTCAAGCAAAATCTCCGAACCAAGCACCAGCGAGGAGGTTGGTAGCTAGGAAGATTAGCCAACCCTTCTACATCCCTGGCCGTACCTGGAAGAATTTTTCGGCATGTTTGGATGCAAAAACAACTCCTTTCGAATGCGCTGCAAGCTCTGCGCACCCAAGTAGGCTACCACAAGCTAATGGCTTTCACAAACTTGCCGTCTAATTTGAATAAAGGCTATTGATAACATGCCTCTGAATTTGGACTTTTTGCAGCATTACAATACTTATAGGCAACTAGTCATCATATCTTCCGCTCCATGAAACAAATTTTAATGCTTAGTAGTAGGCTACACATATAATGTATTTGCATTGTACTAAAATGCGTTCATTTTCAATGGGAATAAACAGGTGCAGCCCACATTTTTCAACATTAACATTTCAATATAACAAGTCATTATGGCCTTTGGAAAAATGTTTTTTGGGGGGAGGTGGGGTCGTGCATTATACACCCCTGTGCCTAAGCTTTTGTCAATTTTTTCCCCTTACTACTTTTACTTTTATACTTTAAGTAGTTTTGAAACCAGTACTTTTATACTATTACTTGAGTAAAATGATTGAATTGATACTTCAACAACTACAGAAGTATTTTTAAACCCTAGTATCTATACTTCTACTTAAGTAATGAATGTGAATACTTTTGACACCTCTGCCCGGTAAATTGTAACTACTACAGTACAGTACTAGACTACTGCTGTGTTCGTCTTGGTAGGGATTGCGTTGGTTGAATTCGATTAAACGTTCCGTTGTAAGGTTTAGGCTGAAATTTATTATTTTCATGAACAGATTGACAAAGTTTAGGCTGTGGCAATGAAGTTCAGGTTAGTAGTCAGACAGTTTCACCTATTGAAAGACTACATTACATTTCACAATTGTGAAATGTAATGTACAATTCATTTGGAAGTTCATGTAATGGTTAACCTGTGAAATAATTCATAAAAGGTTAAAAGCATACTAGAATTCACGTTTTTATAGGATTTTGTACATATTGGTAAAATAATGTACTGCCTCTTCAAGAACCAGCCAACTCCGGCTACATTACGTTGATTTTCATTTTGTGTGATTCAGATCTTGAGAGCTGTGGAAGCGAACGGTTTTCTTACCTTTTAACTGCTAACTTTTAGCTATTTCTATTAAGTCAAATCAAATCTAATTTATTTGTATAGCCCTTTTTACACGCAAGCATGTCACAGAGGGCTTCACATACGCCCATAGAACTGCCCCTCAACCAACCTAAACCCTCAAGGAAGACAAGGAAAAACTCCCAGAAAAACTCTCAACAGGAGAAAAAATGGAAGAAACCTTGGGAGGAGCAATTCAGAGAGGGATCCCCTCCTCCAGAGACGGTTGGTGAGAGAGAGGAGCAGAACACAGGCTAAACATAGTCATACAGTGTCGATGGGTTTTTAATAATTAAGAATATTAAGAATTTCTTTTTATCTCATTAGCAACTATAATAAGTGTATTAGTCAGCTCACATTCTCTCTTGTAAATTGGAAACCAAGGAATAAAAACCTGAGATTTTCATCTTTTATTTCAACAACGTTGCGGAGGTGGATTTATTGGACTGTGTTGCTGGGTTTTCAATGGACATTGCAAATGGGATTAGCTGCTTGGAATAATGTTAGATAGTTACAGCGTAAGCCATTGCATATCTCAAGACTTCAAACCTCTACAGGCTTTGTGAGGCTTGGTCTGAAGATAATATCTGCCGAATTTGGTGAAGATTGGACAACATTTGTAGGAGTGGAGAAAACATGTTTTTTCTGTCATTCAAAATGGCGGCCGCATCAATTCGGCTGTTATCACAAATTATCATGTGTCACACACGGGATCTCCCAAGATATCATGAGACAAAGGAATCACTTACAGTTTTTCTCAATTGTTTACACACAAATACTGGTACTTGAGACACAATGACCAAAACATGTAACTCATGCACCAACCCCATGAACCAATTCTGCTAAACTACAAGCACAATTCCTGCTTTACACTCAAATTGCAGTTCTAAAACACACTTTTTTCAAAACACTACACACAATTCTCTGCATTTGGCACAATTTTCATGAAGAAAATCTTTTGTTTTCACAAGGAACACACTGCCATTCAAATACCCACACTGACTCATCGCATGGACAAACACATGTCACACAGTTTTACAATTAGCAATCAGAGCTTTAGCATAAAAGGGCAACAGGTGACCTCTTCTGTTTTTGAGCAATGGATGCCAACATTGGAAACAGAGACAGAGGAGTGAGAGTAAGAGGAGGAGGACGGGAGGATGAGGAAGGCCAAGGACCATAATCTCTGATGAGATCCGAGCCGCTTTGGTTGACCATGTAGTCAACCATGGGCTAACAATGAGGGAGGCTGGGCAAAGAGTACAGCCAAATTTGAGCAGGTACACTGTAACATCCATCATCCGGACTTTCCAAAACGAGAATAGGTAAGAAATCTACTCTCACTACAAAATTGCAGTAGGCCTACTGCAGATCAATACAGTACTCAATGAGTACAGTAGTACAGTATTGCCTGTGGACTGTTCTGTAGGACTGTAAAAATAAATTATGTTTCAAGTAATTGGAAAATGTATTCCTACTTTGTATTCCTACACAGTATTTACAGTATTTTACTATTTGTTTGGCAGAACTAAAAGATTACCAACACAAGGTGGTCGGGAACGTCTTCTGTCTCCTGAACAGGAAACTAAAATCATGAACATGGTCCTAGAAAATAACGGCATAACATTACGGCAAATACAAAGAAAAATAATAATAATGTAACTGTATACACTATACAGTAAATTATTCTGTTGTTTTGTATGTAGACCACTGTATGTGCAACTTTGTGTTGGTTGGGATATACACTGTGTACATTGTTTTTCTGGGAAAAATACGTAAAATATATTTGTTACCGTGTATTTCTGTGTTCTGAGTATAAAAACAATATTCTCAAATATTTTACAACACACTTATGTATGTACTGTCTTTAGTAAATGTAACACTGAACAAAAAAAGGCCTAACTCACTATGATGAATGAAGAAGAAGTGTTTTCCATTCATCATAGTGTTTTACATTGAGCACATCAGTGTTCAAATGGTTCTTATAAATGTCTATTCATATGATGGTTTGTGTTTGTCATTTGAAAACAAAATACCATTTTGAGATTAAATAACATTGTTTTGAATGTTAAGTTTTATTTTGCAGGAGAAGTGAGGGGTTTTGCCCATTGTGTGTGTGTTTTTTTGATTTGTGTGTAGAGTTCTGAGAGTATGCGGTATGCATTCAGAAAATGTGTGTAACCAATCGAGAAAAACTGTAATAAAGGCAAACAAATCAAGAGTTATTGGCCAAAACACATTTTTGGTTCCTGCGGCCACGCCCAGTGATCACATGACACCAAATTGATTGGACATCCTCAGAAGAGGGTTCCGAGTGATCATTCCAAGTTTGGTGTTGAATTCTCAAGAATTTGCTGAGATATGACCAAACTTCCTGTTTGGTTGCTTTTTTGCCAATTGTGATTGGCTGTACCGGACAAACGGTTTTGAAAATCAAAAACCTTTTGATTACTACAGTGAGGGTTGCTCTGACGATGATGTGTGCCAATTCTGGGGAAGATTGAAGAAAAATTGTAGGAGGAGTAGGCTTTCAAAGGTTTTTGATAAAACCGGAAATTGCGGAAAATCTATATAACTGGAAATTGACGTCATAGGGTGTCATAGGGAATCCAACATTACCTCATTTTTGAAAATCGGTCATACAGTTCGAAAGTTACGTGTGTAAACACAAGTCCAACTTTGACCCGTTGATGGCGCTAGAGTGCTCGAATGGGAGACATGAAACTTGGTGAGAATAAAGAGGGTCCTTAATGAGTGTGCCAAATTTCACAAAAGGTGACCATACGGTTCTAGGGGCTGCCATAGACTCCAATGGGAGAGGAAGATGATTAATAATAATAATAATAACTAGAGAGGGTACAATTTCTGGGGAAATTGTAGGGTGTGCTCGCTTGCATCGGTTGCAGGTGGGTTCGTCCCCTTAAGTTTTTCCCATCTAGTGATATTTTCAAGCATTTAGCCTACTCAAGAACCCCCTTTGAAACAAGCTACTGTAACAACGTTGTCACCGGCAGTATTTCAGATGGAATCGCGATTCAAACAGTACCGTCTGCTAACTGAAAATATGCCCCCAAAACACATTATTGTGTATTATTGTGACATTAATTTAGGGGGAAACATCTAATTCAAAAGAAGTTTCCTACGAGCAAGCTAGCTGCTGTTGCTAGCCAAACGTCACTGAGGGGATTGTTTGAAAGCGCCAGAAATTAGAATGTTTCTTTTGACATAAAGTTTAGGCTGTGGCATTGAAGACAGCGACGCACCACACAAGCTTGAGTTTAAATACATTCTTTAATGTGACATTACTTACTGTACATGCAGGTCTTGATTTGCTTAAATGTACATGTGCTGCTAGTACACCACAGCACGATACTCGCTGTGCAACTGCACATCAATCTATGCGTCGTTGCCAACGTGTGCTGACGTGGTGACGTAGCTATCACTGATTACCCTTCGTTAACTAAAGGCACTTTTTGCCACAAAAACGTTGTAACCTCCTAAACCGTGCAACGGAACGTAAATAAAAATACAAGCAACGCAATCGAGACCAAGACGAACATTTTGACACAGGCAGTGTATATGTAGTCCAAATATTGTTCGATCCTTAGGGGGGCAAAAATAAACAATAAAAATAAATATATATGTGAGAGAACAATGGTTATGCTCGCCGAAGGCGTGAGCACACCCAAAAAGAAAAGTTAGAAACACAAGTGGCTTCGCCGCTTCGCGGCTTGGCCATCAATAATAATAATAATAAGAAAAGGTAGAAACACTTAAGTGGCTTCGCCGCTTCGGGGCTTGGCCACCAATAATAAATATAGCTGCAAGCAGCAATGGCGGATTCTTCCAAACATTGCGAACCAATGGAATACCAAATCTGAAATGCAATACCATCAAGATCCACAAGGGCCTTCACTTCAAGGAATGAGTGGGGGCTTGGTCAGCCCACAATTGCCTGAAATATTGTGTATGCGTCTCGCCAAGCTTGCGCGTGTGTCAAGGGAAAGGCTGAGTGTGTGAGAATGTGGAGCGTGCGTGCTGAGGAGCACATTACATTGGAAATTTCCTTAGCAATTAGCCAAGCATGCATGTTTCAAATATTCACCAAAAATCTACTTTTCATCTCATAGTTAACTTTTTCTGAGATTTGTGTACTAAACATTCTCAAGAGTCTTCATATGAACTTGTGATTGAATCAAAGTATCAGTTTTTGACCGGCGGATGTGTAAAGCATTATTTTAGCGTTAGCGATAAATTCGATTTGCTTTTCTTATCAACCATTTTTGGAGATATGAAATAGCATTTGCACATGGTAACATGTTGTAGTGTCTTCCTTGTGACAAACAAAGTTACGTGTTGATAGCTCAAAGATTTGGTGAGATATGACCAAACTTCCTGTTTGGTTGCTTTGTTGCCAATTTTGATTGCCTGTACCGGACAAACGGTATTGAAAATCTAAAACCTTTTGATAACTACAGTGAGGGTTGCTCTGACGATGATATGTGCCAATTCTAGGGAAGATTGGAAAAAAATTGTAGGAGAAGAAGCGAAAAGTGTTTCCTTAAAATTCAAAATGGCGGAAAATCTATATACATTTACATTTAGTCATTTAGCAGACGCTCTTATCCAGAGCGACTTACAGTAAGTACAGGGACATTCCCCCGAGGCAAGTAGGGTGAAGTGCCTTGCCCAAGGACACAACGTCATTTTGCACGGCCGGGAATCGAACTGGCAACCTTCAGATTACTAGCCCGATTCCCTAACCGCTCAGCCACCTGACTCCCTGACTCCCTATATAACCGTACATTGACGTCATGTGTTGAACTCGTCTTGATCCAGGGAATGCAACGGTACCTAATGTTTGAAAATCGGTCATACGGTTCAAAAGTTACGTGTGTAAACACAAGTCCAACTTTGACCAGTTGGTGGCGCTAGAGTGCTCCAATGGGTGACATGAAAATTGGTGAATATAAAGAGGGGACTGTGCTTAATGAGCGTGCCAAATTTCACAACTTTTTACCATATGGTTCTAGGGGCTGCCATAGACTTCAATGGCTGAATAAGATGATGAATAATAATAATAAAAAAAGGTAAAAACACTTAAGTGGCTTCGCCGCTTCGCGGCTTGGCCACCAATAATAACTAGAGAGGGTACAATTTCTGGGGAAATTGTAGGGTGTTCTTGCTTGCAGATGGGTCCGTTCATTAACTGCTATTTTTACAACTGCTATTTCTGTATATTTTATATAAAAATGTCTACTTATTATTTATGAATATCGCATAGATTTAAAAGCATAGCCTACATTTGTTGCTGCTCATGTACAATTCAAAATACAAATATAGCTGCAAGCAGCAATGGAGGGGCCAAGCGGTCCACAGCAGGACATGGCCTCCATAGCACTTGTGCAGCAATTAAGTCACAACAACCTGTTGCACTCATGCAACACACCAAGTTTGGTTGAAATATCTGTTTGCGTTCAAGAGTACTGAGAGTTCAAAGTTATTTTTCTGGTATAACACTGCAGGCCATCACAACACTCTCATCATCTGTTTAGCGAGACTGTGTAAACCACTGCAAAACAAGCCAGGTTCACCACAGTAGCTAGATACTTGTAGTCTATGCATGGTAGAGATAACTCTAATGGTTATCTCTAATGAAGTAAATTGATTGTTCAGGTGGATCCCTTGCCTGTTGCACAAATTCATTTCAGTAACCCGGAAGTCAGGTGGCTGAGCGGTTAGGGAGTTGGGCTAGTAATCTGAAGGTTACCGGTTCGATTCCTGGCTCTGCCAAATGACGGTGTGTCCTTGGGCAAGGCACTTCACCGTACTTGCCTCAGGGGGAATGTCCCTGTACTTACTGTAAGTCGCTCTGGATAAGAGCGTCTGCTAAATGTAAATGTAAAATGTAACCTAAGCCAGGACACATTCCCACTGATGCTAGGCATGATTTAAAATTCCCTTCCATGACAAGTTATGGCACTCCAAACAACCTGTTTATAAAACCATGAGAAAGTTATTCTTTACAGCAGCAACCCAGTCATCGCCGTTGTCCCGTTTTTATAGGAAATGTACAAGCAGTTTCAACTTAGGCTGAATCTAACAACGCTTACCACAGGAGAAACAGCTTACTTTTTTATACAGTAGCTGAACATGACAATATTCAACACTGAGAATAGCTCAATGCGCTGGGGTGGTGACCTGTAAAGTATCAGGTTGTAGGTTGGAATCCAGTCATAGTCTTTTGGCCTGTCATAATTTTGATTATCTGTTTAGTTCAACAGGATGACATCTTTCTGAAGTACCACAAACAATTTCACCTTGGTATGTCAAAATATGATTGAATTAAAGCTGTTTCAACGTTGGCTGAATCTAACAACGCTTAACACAGGAGAAACACCTTACTTTTTTATACAGTAACTGAACATGACAATATTCAACACTGAGAATAGCTCAATGGGCTGGCATGGTGACCTGTAAAGTATAAGGTAGTTGGTTGGAATCCAGCCATTATCTTTTGGCCTGTCAGAATTTTGATCTGTTTAGTTAAACAGGATGACATCATTCTGAAATACCATGCACAATTTCATGCAATTTCACCTTGAAATGTCAACCATTTCTTAACCTTTGTCCCAAAGCTGACCAAAGCTAATACTCTGCCCTTTCTATTCATACAATCTCAACAGTTGGTGTGTAGCAGAGAGGATAGAGGGACTGACTTTTGTAACCTTATGCTCATGAGTTCAAATCCCCATTCAGCCTGTTGTTGGCCAAACATGAAGTAGTTTTGCTCCCTTGTTGTCCAACTCCCGATCTTATACAGTGTACATGTTTATAATATTTTGCCATTTTGCGGAGGAACCCGCATCGCTACTTGCAGCTATATTATTATTTTTCTTCTCCTTGCGCCCCAATATCTAAAAAAAATCCTTGGTCATAAATTTTCTAATTTGGCACATTGATACTACATCCAAGTGGGTACCCCCACACCAAATATGGGCCACATCGGACCATAGGGGGCGCAATAGGCCACGCCCAAAAGTCCGATTTTCAAAGTGATGGCATTTCCACCCCATTGCTCCAATTCTTCTGAAACTTGGTGTGCATGCCTCATTTTTCATGAGGAACAAAAAAGCCTCAAGGACCCATAAGGTCCGCCATGATGGATTTTCCTGTACTGTGACAATTTGGGAAAACCTTCAAAATTCCTTTTCTCTTGAACCAAAGGTGAAATTGACTTGAAATTTGGTACAGATATGTATTTTGAAATTTGAAAATCCATCTAATACCTTTGGTGAAGCTTGGTCTGAAGATCATATGTGCCAAATTTGGTAAACCTTGGACAGAAATTAAGGCGTGCAAAAGGTTTTTACCCTTTTCCATGAAATCCAAAATGGTGGCCGCGTCAATTCGGTTATTATGAAAACTTATCAATGGTCAGGCTTGATATCTCACAAGACATCAAGAGACAAAGAAATTACTTTATTAAGGTAAAAACTTCAACAGTTATTAGCCAAAACACGTTTATGCTTCCGGCCACGCCCCCTTTTAGTCACATGACTCCATTTTTGGAGGACATCCTTAGAATAAGGTTCCGAGTAAGCTAACTTTGGTGTCACTGCCTTAAAGAACTGCTGAGATATGACTTCAATTCCTGTTTGGCGGCTTTTCTGCTGAATTTGATTTTTGAATTTGAAATTATTTTAACTTTTGTGAGGCTTGGTCTGAAGAGCATATCTGGTAATTCTGAAGAAGATTTTACAAAAATTGTAGGAGGAGTAGGCTTTCAAAGGTTTTTGATAAAACCGGAAATGGCAGGAACTCTATATAATCGGAAAGTGACGCCATAGTGTGCATTGACCTCGGCTTGATCCACGGAATCCAACGGTACCTCATTTTTGACAATTGGACATGCGCTTCAAAAGTTACTTGTGTAAACGCAACTCAAACTTTAACCCGTTGGTGGCGCGAGAGTGCCCAAGTATGAAACATGAAACTTTGTAAAATGGACCAGGGGACTGTCCCCAATGAGTTTGCCAAATTTCACAACTTTCAACCAAGCGCTTCTGGGGGCTGCCATAGACACCCATGGCGGAAAAATAATAACAAATATAGCTGCAAGCAGCAATGAAGGGGCCAAGCAGCATTCGATATGGAAATTCAGTAGCTAAAGAAGCACTGCAAAAATGTTAATAAAAATTGGATTTTTTTAAATCGCAATTAACTTTTCGGGAACGCGGTGGCGCTACCCCGATGCGTTTGGTAAATATGGCATTTTGAGACCAAATGCGCTGGCTAGATGTAGCAGCGTTATATCTACAAAGCACAATAAATCTGCTTCTTCTTGACTATAAATCCCCTGACAATGAAACGTTATCGTTACCATTATGATTAAACTGCTAGACAGCTACTGTGGTGTACCTGGCTTCGCTAAACAGATAATCTGGTATCAAGACTTGCTTGATGCCTGTGGCTGGATTCGATCCCACGACCTTGTGTTACAAAGGAGCCCGTCTTGTCCCAGTGAGCTATTCTCGCTGCTGGAAAATGCTGTGTTCGGTTACTTTATTAAAAAAAGGAAGCCGTTTCTCCCGTGGCGAGCTTTGTCAGATTTGACCCAGGACAAACAGCTGTAATTCAGTCATATTTTGACATATCAAGGTGATTGTGGGAGGAAGATGATTAGATGACATGCTCGCGATGACATTTCCAAAGTTTCGTCTCCATACGGTAAACCGTCGCAGAGTCAAGGCCTCACGTCTGCTTTGGCGTGCTCTTTGTCAAAATCGTTTGCACGTTATTCGTGAACGGTTTGACTTATCGATAACATTCTAAAGATTTTTTAGTCGGCATGGTCTGAAGATGATCTGTTACGATTTTCATGAAAATCAGAGCAACGGCCTAGGAGGAGTTTGAAAAAGTTGCCATTTATTAAAATACAAATGACGGAAAAACCTTCAGGACGACAATGACGCCATAGGGTTCAGTCGAATCGTCTGCATCTAAAGAATCTAATGATACCTCATTTAAGAAAAACGGTCTTACGGTTAAAAAGTTATGGGCGTAAACACACTTCTAACTTTGATCCCTTGGTGGCGCTATAGTGCTTCAGTGGTCGACATGAAACTTGGTGACAATAATCAGGAGACCGTTCCCAATCAGTGTGCCAAATTTCAAAACTTCGCACCAATTGGTTCTATGGGCTGCCGTAGACTCCTAGTCGTAAGTATAATAATAATAATAAATATAGCTGCAAGCAGCGATGCGGGTTCCTCCGCAAAATGGCTAAATATTATAAACATGTAATGTATAATTAATCTATGGCATTGCATACCATATCATTGTTGTTGAAACGTTTTCCATATGCATATAATTATAATTATAATATTTTGAAGACTGATCAAATTATTTCAAAGATTATAAATGTGACCATTCATTAAATCTAAGGTGGAATGAAACCACCGCGCTAGTGGTTGTTTTGATTTCATTCTGCGAGTTTAGAAGTACAACAAGTGAGAAAATGACTGTGGTAATTGTTAAACAATGTCAACGCTGTTGCTGTATTTGGCTCTTCATTGAGATTGGGGAACAAAAAGTTGTCCACAATCAAGATATGTAAATTTCCTATAAAAACAAGACATGGGGATGACCTGGTTTAGCCTGGCTGCCAGCCCAACTTCTCCCCACCCACAAAAGAATTTGGTCGGGAAGTTGGGTCTGGAGGGTCTCGTATTGGGAACAACTACATAAAACCAGGATTTGGACGGACCAATGAAATTGCCAGGGCGGGCTTTATACGATGATGGACAGATGATCAACAGTAACGTAATCAACAACGTCACGAAAGAGCCCTTGGGTTGAATTCGTTTTCAACAAACAACATATTACGTTGCTCTGATTGGTTGTAGGTCTATCCAATTGAGCGAAGAGGCATTTGTTTTACGAGTTCGGTTGAAACAGGCCCCGTAGTCACAGCCCAACGGAGAGTTTTCAGACTCATATTCTGACTAGAATTTTGAGTATGACAACGTCAGGCTAGACCTGGTTGCTGCTGTAAAGAATATATTACTCATAGTGCTTAGATTAGGTTGTTTGGGTTGCCATAACTCAACATAAGTCATGGAAGAGAATTTCAAATCATGCCTAGCATCAGTGGCCGTGTGTCCTAGCTTAGGTCACTGAAATAATTTGCGCAACAGGCAAGGGGTCCACCTCAATAATCAATATACTTCATTAGAGCTAACTCAGTTGTGAATCTAACACTACCATGTGTAGCTAGCTACTGTGGTGAACCTGGCTTGTGTTCCAGTGGTTTACACATTCTCGCTAAACAGATGTGTTGTGATTTTTTTTAAGATATTGGGGCGCAAGGAGAAGAAAAATAATAATAAATATAGCTGCAAGCAGCGATGCGGGTTCCTCCGCAAAATGGCAAAATATTATAAACATGTACACTGTATAAGATCGGGAGTTGGACAACAAGGGAGCAAAACTACTTCATGTTTGGCCAACAACAGGCTGAATGGGGATTTGAACTCATGAGCATAAGGTCACAAGTCAGTCTCTCTATCCTCTCTGCTACACACCAACTGTTGAGATTGTATGAAGTAAAAGGGCAGAGTATTAGCTTTGGTCAGCTTTGGGACAAAGGTTAAGAAACGGTTGACATTTCAAGGTGAAATTGCATGAAATTGTGCATGGTATTTCAGAATGATGTCATCCTGTTTCACTAAACAGATAATCAAAATTATGACAGGCCAAAAGACTATGACTGGATTCCAACCTACATCCTGATACTTTACAGGTCACCACCCCAGCCCATTGAGCTATTCTCAGTGTTGAATATTGTCATGTTCAGCTACTGTATAAAAAAGTAAGCTGTTTCTCCTGTGGTAAGCGTTGTTAGATTCAGCCTAAGTTGAAACTGCTTGTACATTTCCTATAAAAACGGGACAACGGCGATGACTGGGTTGCTGCTGTAAAGAATAACTTTCTCAAGGTTTTTTAAACAGGTTGTTTGGAGTGCCATAACTTGTCATGGAAGGGAATTTTAAATCATGCCTAGCATCAGTGGGAATGTGTCCTGGCTTAGGTTACATTTTACATTTACATTTAGCAGACGCTCTTATCCAGAGCGACTTACAGTAAGTACAGGGACATTCCCCCTGAGGCAAGTAGGGTGAAGTGCCTTGCCCAAGGACACACCGTCATTTGGCAGAGCCAGGAATCGAACCGGTAACCTTCAGATTACTAGCCCAACTCCCTAACCGCTCAGCCACCTGACTTCCGGGTTACTGAAATGAATTTGTACAACAGGCAAGGGATCCACCTGAACAATCAATTTACTTCATTAGAGATAACCATTAGAGTTATCTCTACCATGCATAGACTACAAGTATCTAGCTACTGTGGTGAACCTGGCTTGTTTTGCAGTGGTTTACACAGTCTCGCTAAACAGATGATGAGAGTGTTGTGATGGGCTCAAATAAACACGCATTGCTATGTTGTACAACCGGAGGATTTATCGGGAGACTAGAAACCGTTTGGTCAGAATAAAAAATTAAAAACTATGCCTCTGACTGGTATTGAACCTTGATTACCAGCACAACATCTCAGCCAATTGAGCCATTCCCAGGCATGGAATACACAAAGTTCAATAACTGGATAATTAAAAAAAGCTGTTTCTCCAATGGCGAGCATTGTCAGATTTGGTCCAAGTTCAAACAGCTGTAATTCAGTCATATTTTGACATATCAAGGTGAAATTTTGCATGGTACTTCAGAGGCCTGTCACCTTAAAGCTTATTAGGTTTGAACCATCCTTCAAAAATACATTTGATTTAGTGACACAAACATATTGAGGCAATGTGTACATTTACATAAATACACCCATTTCAGCCATTTTGTACTTGATTCAATTGCCTTAAGTAACGTTTTTAAATACGTCAATGATACATATCTGTACCAAATTTCAAGTCAATTTCACCTTTGGTTCAAGAGAATTTTGAAGGTTTTCCCAAATTATCACAGTACAGGAAAATCCATCATGGCGGACTTTATGGGTCCTTGAGGCTTTTTTGTTCCTCATGAAAAATGAGGCATGCACACCAAGTTTCAGAAGAATTGGAGCAATGGGGTGGAAATGCCATCACTTTGAAAATCGGACTTTTGGGCGTGGCCTATGGCGCCCCCTATGGTCCGATGTGGCCCATATTTGGTGTGGGGGTACCCACTTGGATGTAGTATCAATGTGCCAAATTAGAAAATTTATGACCAGGGACTTTTTGAGATATTGGGGCGCAAGGAGAAGAAAAAAAAAATAAGAATAATAAGAATACCAACAATAACAATAGGTTCCCTCCTACCGGAGGAACCTAATAAGAATACCAACAATAACAATAGGTTCCCTCCTACCGGAGGAACCTAATAATAAGAATACCAACAATAACAATAGGTTCCCTCCTACCGGAGGAACCTAATAAGAAGAATACCAACAATAACAATAGGTTCCCTCCTACCGGAGGAACCTAATTAAAAAACTAACAATTCCAATAGGTGCCACAGCAGCTTCGCTACTGCTTGGCCCTTAATAATAATAATAAAACTAACAAAAACAATAGGTGCCTTAGCAGCTTCGCTGCTTGCCCCCTAATAATAATAAAACTAACAAAAACAATAGGTGCCCTAGCAGCTTCGCTGCTTGGCCCCTAAAAAGGTAGAAACACTTCAGGTGTTAACTAGCCTCTCCATGCAGGGTTTTTCCTGGGTCAAAATGCGTCTTCGGTGCTTCAACAAAAAAAAATATGTGCTTAGCCTATCAAGTTCAAATGAAGCAGGCAGTGTACATGCTTCAGAGTGGCCTACCTTAATCGATAGGCTATATAGGCATTCCCCCCCCCTAACTAAACCTATAATTTGGAACAGGTTAATGTAATAGTAATTTCCGGCGCAACCTCCGCTCCCTATCCCCCTCCCATTTCTCCTCTATTGTAACATCCTCCCTCCCCCCCATTGACGAGTTCTCGTCCCACCCCACTAACACTGCTACCGACACCTTGTTAACCACTTTAACTGCATCACTTGACTCTCTCTGTCCCCTGTCAACCAGGCCTGCACGATCTTCTCCCTCCTGCCCGTGGCTTACGGATGTTATTCGTGAAGAACGGTCCACCCTTCGGGCGGCCGAGAGGAGATGGCGCAAGTCCAAAGGCGGTCTGGACCTTGATAAGTATCACTCCCTCCTCAAATCCTTCTCTTCTCACATAACTGGTGCTAAAACCCTCTACTTTCTGAACAAAATTAACTCTGCTTCAAACCCCCACAAACTTTTCTCTACCTTCTCCACCCTTCTTAACCCACCTCCCCCACCCCCTCCCTCCACCCTGACAGCAGACGACTTCTCCTCCTTCTTTGAGAAAAAAGTCGCCGACATTAGCAGTCGGTTCCCTAAACCCACCTTTCCTACCCTCTCACCCTCCATGACTGACCCAACTAAATGTCTAAACTCTTTTTCTCCCCTGTCTGAGGCAGAGATCTCTGACCTCATTCTCTCTCATCGCCCCACCTCCTGTCCCCTTGATCCTATACCCTCCCCTCTCTTTCAAACCATCTCCCCCTCCATCATAACTTTTCTTCTCCATGTCCTAAACTCCTCTCTCACCTCTGGCACCTTCCCCTCTGCCTTCAAACAGGCTAGAGTTACCCCTCTACTCAAAAAACCCTCCCTTAACCCTGCCGTTCTCCAGAACTTCAGACCGGTATCACTGTTACCCTTCCTTTCAAAAACAATTGAACGTGCTGTATCTAACCAACTGTCTAACTTTCTCTCTCAGAACAACCTGCTTGACCCCAACCAATCGGGCTTCAAGACTGGCCACTCCACAGAGACTGCCCTCCTTTCAGTCACCACTGCCCTCCAGTCTGCCAGAGCGGCTTCCAGGTCATCCGTTATCATTCTGCTGGACCTTTCTGCAGCGTTTGATACGGTTAACCACCAGATCCTGCTCGCCAGACTTTCTGAGATGGGCATCACTGGCACTGCACTCCAGTGGATCTCATCCTACCTGTCGGGAAGATCCTACCAGGTTTCCTGGGGAGGCAAACTGTCGGGCCCTCGCCAGCTCTCCACTGGTGTCCCACAGGGCTCCGTCCTTGGACCCCTCCTCTTCTCTCTGTACACCACCTCACTTGGACCAATCATCACCTCCCATGGCTTCTCCTACCACTGCTACGCTGACGACACGCAGCTGTACCTGTCGTTCCCCCCGACCGATCCGGGGATCTCAGCTAGGATTGAGGCCTGCCTCACAGACATCTCCGCCTGGATGACCGAGCACCACCTCCAGCTGAACCTCGCCAAAACAGAACTTCTCATCATCCCGGCTAAACCCTCCATCTCCCACGATCTCTCAATCACCCTGGGATCTGCGACGGTGACCCCTTCATCCTCTGCCAGGAACCTTGGGGTTACCATGGACGACGAGCTCTCCCTCACGGCCCACATTGCTGCGGTCTCCCGGTCGTGTAGATTCACCCTCTACAACATCCGGAAGATCAGGAGATACCTGTCTGAGCACTCCACCCAGCTGCTAGTCCAAGCACTCGTCCTCTCCAAGTTGGACTATTGCAACTCTCTGCTCGCTGGTCTCCCAGCATGTGCAACCCGCCCTCTTCAGAGGATTCAGAACGCGGCGGCCCGCCTGGTCTACAATCTACCCAGACGCTCCCATGTTACCCCGCTCCTCATCTCTCTCCACTGGCTACCTATCATGGCCCGTATCAGATTCAAGACCCTGGTATTGACCTTCCGAGCAGTGAACGGGACTGCACCCGTCTACATCAAGTCTCTCCTGCAGCCTTACACCCCCACCCGCCACCTACGGTCTTCTTCAGACAACCGCCTGGTGGTCCCACCGCTCAAGACCGCCCGGTCCCAACACAAGCTCTTCTCCTGTCTGGCCCCCCAGTGGTGGAATCAACTCCCCACCTCCATCAGAGACACTGACTGTCTCTCCACCTTCAAGAAAAGGCTCAAGACGCACTTGTTCCGGGAGTACAACGGTACTTAGGAACGGTTCGCTTGACCCGATGTTAGTTTCCTCAAGGATCACAATGACTCTTGCTTAGAGACTTGTTGCTCTTGTGGTTAGTGGTAACTGATTTAAATTTTTGGTTCTCACTGTGATATATTGTTTTATTACTGTTGCTTGCTTTTTCCCACAGGTACACTTGCACTTATAGCTGTTCATGTTGTTTGGTTGTGACTTGTTTAACTACATGCTCTTATGGTTCTTCCCTTTGGCACTTACTTTGGTTGTTCACAATGTGTGCTTCATGTTTTGGCTACTCGCAATGTTTTTTGGCTATCTTGTTGTTATGATCAGTGACCTATGCACTTTGTAAAGCTCTCTCTTGGAAGTCGCTTTGGATAAAAGCGTCTGCTAAATGAATAAATGTAAATGTAAATGTAAATAGTCTAATAGCTAATGTAATATTGCACATATTTTCGTCCTACTTCCCCTAAAGCAATAAAGGTGTAAAGGACACCTTACACTCAAAGTATGTTCTAAATGGCATAAATGCTGCCAATTAATAATTGACGTAACAACTTATTGTAAATGGTCAGTAGCCTATATAGCCTATCGATTAAGGTAGGCCACTCTGAATTATGTACACTGCCTGCTTCATTTGATCTTGATAGGCTAAGCATTCTGTAGCAAATAATAACAATAAACCCACTTTTTATTCATTAAAACTACTTCAGCATAATAATGCACCTAAAATACAAACCTGAGCAAGGGCAGCAATCGCTATCGAATCAACAGACAATTTAGCTAGCAGGGGAAGAATACAAACAACGAAAATCACCAGTTAACTTGATTTATATTTGCAAGAACTATAGACTTATACAATAACAGGCTTAAATGAACTGACAACATAAGTTATACGACTTACAGTTCTCAAGGACGCACTCACGCAATCTCAACTGCGGTGTGAAGCGTGTGTCCGTGCAATTCTCCGACACGCACTCTAACAATCACTGCTGATAGACGGCCTAAAATTTTGTACAGCCTGATTTTTGATACCATGGCGGCAGAAATGTAGCCATAGATGAAACACTGCACTATATATTATCATTCCAGGTTAAGAATACCAATGGAGGCTGCGTTGGAAATCGTAAATCAAACTTTTGTCAGCATTTTGAGTGGAAATTTCATTTGCATTTTTACAGGTGTATTCGTGCACGTCGGGCTGGCCCTCGCAGTGGAACGACAGTTTAGTGGCTACTCTGTCCATTCGCGCACCTCACAGTTGCGTATTGATCAGACAAGAAGACGTTTATCAACTCGATTACTATTATTCAAAACAGAACGAGGGTTCGGCTGTAGCCTACTTGAAACATACTATCGAGAACACATTCGCTGACATGCATTGCACGTGTGATGAACACAGCTTTTTTATTTTCTTCATCGCAGACTTTGGCGCTCGGGATATGTCATTGACGCACGGGAAAACGGCTTTGGCGTGCACTAAATTTTCTCTATGCAGGAAAAACCCTGCCATGTGGTCATTAGGAAACCTATTGTTTTTGTTAGTATTCTTATTATTAGGGTTCCTCCGGTAGGAGGGAACCTACTGTTTTTGTTAGTATTCCTATTATTATTAGGGTTCCTCCGGTAGGAGGAAACCTATTGTTTGTTAGTATTATTAGGTTCATCCGGTAGGAGGGAACCTATTGTTATTATTGGTATTCTTCTTATTATTATTATTATTATTATTTATCTTCTCCTTGCGCCCCAATATCTCAAAAAGTCCCTGGTCATAAATTTTCTAATTTGGAACATTGATACTACATCCAAGTGGGTACCCCCACACCAAATATGGGCCACATCGGACCATAGGGGGCGCCATAGGCCACGCCCAAAAGTCCGATTTTCAAAGTGATGGCATTTCCACCCCATTGCTCCAATTCTTCTGAAACTTGGTGTGCATGCCTCATTTTTCATGAGGAACAAAAAATCCTCAAGGACCCATAAGGTCCGCCATGATGGATTTTCCTGTACTGTGATAATTTGGGAAAACCTTCAAAATTCCTCTTCTCTTGAACCAAAGGTGAAATTGACTTGAAATTTGGTACAGATATGTATCATTGACGTATTTAAAAACGTTACTTAAGGCAATTGAATCAAGTACAAAATGGCTGAAATGGGTGTATTTATGTAAATGTACACATTGCCTCCATATGTTTGTGTCACTAAATCAAATGTATTTTTGAAGGATGGTTCAAACCTAATAGGCTTTAAGGTGACATGCCCCTGAAGTCCCATGCAAAGTTTCACCTTGATATGTTGAAATATGACTGAATTACAGCTGTTTGAACTTCGACCAAATCTGACAATGCTCGCCATTGGAGAAACAGCTTTTTTTATTATCCAGTTTTGTGTAATCCCTGTCTGGGAATGTCTCAATTGGCTGAGATGTTGTGCTGGTAAGCAAAGGGTTGTAGGTTCAAAACCAGTCAGAGGCATAGTTTTTAATTTTTTATTCTGACAAAACGGTTTCTAGTCTTCCGATCAATCCTCCGGTTGTAAAAACATAGCAATGCGTGTTTATTTGAGCCCATCACAACACTTTGATCATCTGTTTAGCGAGACTGTGTAAACCACTGCAAAACAAGCCAGGTTCACCACAGTATCTAACTACTTGTAGTCTACGCATGGTAGAGATAACTCTAATGAAGTAAATTGATTGTTCAGGTGGATCCCTTGCCTGTTGCACAAATTCATTTCAGTAACCTAAGCCAGGACACATTCCCACTAATGCTAGGCATGATTTAAAATTCCCTTCCATGACAAGTTATGGCACTCCAAACAACCTGTATAGAAAAACGATGAGAAAGTTATTCTTTACAGCAGCAACCAGTCATCCCGTTGTCCGTTTTTATAGGAAATGTACAAGCAGTTTCAACTTAGGCTGAATCTAACAACGCTTGCCACAGGAGAAACAGCGTACTTTTTTATACAGTAACTGAACATGACAATATTCAACACTGAGAATAGCTCAATGGGCTGGGATGTTGACCTGTAAAGTATAAGGTCGTAGGTTGGAATCCAGCTATAGTCGTTTGGCCTGTCATAATTTTGATTATCTGTTTAGTTCAACAGGATGACATCTTTCTGAAGTACCACAAACAATTTCACCTTGGTATGTCAAAATATGATTGAATTAAAGCTGTTTCAACGTTGGCTGAATCTAACAACGCTTACCACAGGAGAAACAGCTTACTTTTTTATACAGTAACTGAACATGACAATATTCAACACTCAGAATAGCTCAATGGGCTGGCATGGTGACTTGTAAAGTATAAGGTAGTTGGATGGATTCCAGCCATTATCTTTTGGCCTGTCATAATTTTGATTATCTGTTTAGTTAAACAGGATGACATCATTCTGAAATACCATGCACAATTTCATGCAATTTCACCTTGAAATGTCAACCGTTTCTTAACCTTTGTCCCAAAGCTGACCAAAGCTAATACTCTGCCCTTTTACTTCATACAATCTCAACAGTTGGTGTGTAGCAGAGAGGATAGAGAGACTGACTTGTGACCTTATGCTCATGAGTTCAAATCCCCATTCAGCCTGTTGTTGGCCAAACATGAAGTAGTTTTGCTCCCTTGTTGTCCAACTCCCGATCTTATACAGTGTACATGTTTATAATATTTTGCCATTTTGCGGAGGAACCCGCATCGCTGCTTGCAGCTATATTTATTATTGTTTTTCTCGGCTAAATGGCCCAATAGCTTAAAAAGTCCTGGACCCGATTTTTTCCAATTTGGCCCAATGATACAACAGGTCACTCATTACTCCCAGATGGCTAGTGGCCCATGTACGCCCATAGGTGGCGCTATAAAACACGCCCAAAGTCTACGTGATTACCCCAGCGCCCCATTAGTCCAAAATGCCTGTAAATTGGTAAACATGCTTTATTTCTCATGGGGAACAAAAAAGCCTCAAGGACCCATATTGTCCGACTTGTGAATTTTCTTGTACTGTACAACCTTCAAAAACTTTCTCTTCATGAACCATAGATCCAATCGACTTGAAATGTGTTACAGATGTAGAATACATCTTTATACAGGGTGACATGGAATAAGAAATTCAATACAAAATGGCTGAAAGGGGTGTATTTATGTAAATGTTCTGACTGATGGTTTTTCAAACCTAATAGGGTTCAAGATGACATCACTCTGAAGTACCATAAACAATTTCACCTTGGTATGTCAATATATGAATGAACTGCTCCACAGCGCACGTGCTCCAAATTCTCAGACTCGTCCTGCCACTTGACACTAGGGTGACCACCTGTCGCGCTTTGCGTTGTGTCGCACAGCATTTTCACCCCATGTCCCGCACGTTGCACATTGAAAATGCTGTTCGATACAGCGCAAAGCGGGACAGGTGGTCACCCGTACTTGACACGCGCGAGCTTGGTGAGACGCACACATATCCTTTCTGGAAATTGTGTGCTGACCAAGCCCCCACCCTTGGTTTTTAGCCCGTTTCATTTTGCTTCCAATCTCAGCTTGCCTTTACGAATATAAATAATTTTTCGGCGGCCATTGTTGTTTTCAACTGGAATCGCTTGATGTGTTGGAGGCAGCCACGTTCGGTAAGTCCTATTTTTACACATTTTAGGATAGAATCAATGATTGGGTTCGTGAAAGTACACCACTCTTAAATTATAGTGAAGGTTTTAGAACTTTTAGACCTTTAGATCGTGAGTCTGAAGTGACGGAAAACCTAACTCGAAAAGTAGCTACAGTAGCTTTAGCTTTTTTCCTCTGTTTTTAATTAGTGAATCATTTTGCATCTCGGCGAATTGTTCATCAAAAAGGTCGAGGAGGGCAGCCTTTAGGAGAAAAAGCAATTCCCCACAGACCTGTCGGCTCAGAATTTTGATTTGGGGCGTGAAAGTCTTTGTAATAAACCTATGCGCCAGGGAGACCGCATATACATTTACATTTAGCAGACGCTCTTATCCAGAGCATATAGGCTTAGGCGGCAGCCAGGTTTTGGTCGCGTCATGTTCATAACATAAGTTCACCATTTTACAGTTAGGTCTACACAAAAAAGGTTGAGGAGGGCAGCCTTTAGGAGATGTGGGAATTGTACTTTTAGCCAGATGCTCCGATTATTTTTGTGTTTTGTGGACTTGCAATTGGAGTGATACTGCGTCCCGGGGGTACATTGTTTTGACGTTAGCCTCAGAGTCAGACTCGGCTCAATTTTACTCCAAAAACATCAGGGAAGACTGCTTTTTGTAGACATGGGCCTGCTAAAGATAGCCAGTATATCAGATTTTTCAAGGCGAGCCTGTTTCATTCGTCATATGCCCTGAGAAAGCGACCTACGTTAGCCAGGCTAGTTTTGCCAATTTCAGTAAGTCAGGCTATTTAAAGGTCTCTGACAGTCAGAATCACTGTTTACAGGCAAAGGTCGAGCTGGTCTTTTGTCAGATGTGTATATATTGACCAGTTTAGAGCTAAATACTCTTGCCAGAGCCTGGAATCAAACCTGTGTTTTGAGTGACTTTGCATGGGTCTCCATCAGGTCAACACATTTGGATTCAAGTTCAAGTAATGCCACTGCATTTCACAGTCAAAACTGTAGTTTATGTCAAGTGTAGATGGAAAAAGCTTCGTTTTTCACAACTGAACCGACATGAATCCTTTCTTCACTTTTACAGGTCTGGAGGGTCATGCAGAGGCCTGCTCAACAGAGTTCAATAGAGGATGTTGAGAGCAACAACAGAGAATGCTGACAGCATCACAGACCCCTTGCTGGACTATCCCTCTCTAGCTGGACAGCTTCATTCAGCTGGCCTACCTGCCTGCCTGCCAGCCCTCCAGAGACAGACAGTCACCCCACAGACACAGTAGCTCTGCAGACTGCCTTTTTGAGGACATCGATGAAAAAGGACAAACCAGCATTTTTTACTTTGATGAAAGTCTAAATGTTTAATCCTTTCCATGTCCCAGTATGCCAAGCTGCTGACTTTGAGTGTCTTAAGTGATGAAACCAGTTCAAGTGATAGACTTTTGACCTGAATCCAATGATTATTCATCTGAATAAAAACCACTCAAGAGAAGTACTGCTTCTTTATTAATAGTATTTATGTATATATAATTGCGCAGCTCCCCCTGTCAATGATCTAGCACCTCCTCAGCACCTGTATTAAAAACTCTGGCGCCGTCCCTGCCCAGGGTTGATTGTAACTGGTGTTGGAAAACACATGTAGTAGGGAAGAATAGAGGGACTGGGCAAAGGGTGCTGGTGTGGAAAGTCCCAAAAACTGTGCAGAATGGGCAGAAAATATTAGATGACATTGTATCGAGGCCCAATTGGGTCCTAGGATATTTACAAATGTAGTAGGCCATTAGATCTGTTTTAACCCTTGTGCTGCCTTCGGGTCACATGACCCAAAGGTTCATAACGAACCGTCGTTGTGTTTACCCAATTTTACCTAATACAAAAACAAATACAAATAATTTTCTTTTAACCTTTGCAATGTGGGGGGTCTGAGACAGCCCAACGGTTAAATGACAATGCTTCACTTTGTTTTTGTATGCGGTAAATTTGTCGCAATACGACGGTGGGTCACAATGACTGATGGGTCAGAATGACCCGAAGATAACACAAGGGTTAAAAGCTCAGGGGTGTAATTTGTTGGATATGAAACCCCCACCCTCCACTCCAGAGACAGTTGGTGACAGAGAGGTGCAGACATTAAGTTAAACATAGTCACGCGTTAAGAGTACAGTAAAAAATACAGATCCCCCCCTTTCTGAATAAAGTTCGACTGATCTGATTTGTTGATTTCTGTTGCTCTGAAAACCAGTTTATCCAAGCTGGCTAACATTGTTTTTAGCTAGCTTTCATTACGATTCAATAGCTAACAAAACATTAGTAAAAATAGCTTGCTAATCGAGCAAAACTTGTTAATGCAGGAGACTCAGAGACCTTAGCGCGTCACTAGCATCTCGTCATATCACGCAGTCGGAGCACAGCTAAATAATCAGCTGTCAGTGCTCTCGAGTACCCAGCATGCAGTGCGGCATGTCAAAAAACGCAAAGACTTGTGGAAAATAGTTCGGTTACAACGGCCATGCGAGGGATTTCAGTTGTTGTCTTCGTTCAGTTAGATGTTTGTAATGTTATTGTTTGTTAGTTAATATAATCTTGTTGGTCACCCTGAGTGTGCATGTCGTGTAGTTTACAGTTTTTCTCAATTGCTAAGACAAATTTCTTGAATGTGTACTGTGTTTTCTCCAAACTCTAAACACACATCTTCATACTTACACTGTTTTGGCCAAACCCTTGACTTTTGACCCAAAATCAAACACTGTAGTCAAAACCATATTATCTGTCGTATAAACCTAACTTTGCATTCAAAATACACACAAAGCCCTCAAATAAATTCAACCTTCTGAATACCCTTTAGACACTGCTGGGAGGAATTGAAAACACTATTATAAAAAGGTTTTCAAGAACCATTGACTATAATGTGTCCCTGAATTTTAGATATGTTCCATCTCATGAGTTTGACATGACGTAAATCATAAAACTCACAATTACTGCAATTGTCCTTCTTACAGGCTGTTTATTTTCTATTATACAGCAATTGCATTTTGAGCTTTTGTTACTGTAGTAGTCACAGTATACAAATAGTAGTACTGTTAGTCAACAACACAAATGTATTGCTGTAAATTGTAATTTGGGGAACAAAGGCTAAGAAAACAAGGAAATAAACAAATCATCATAGGGATTTCTGTCATACTGTGGCATGGATCTCATTTGAGATTGTTGTTGTTCTTCCTCTTCCTCTGCCTCTTCCTCTCCCTTGTCCACCTCCTCTCATTTGGACAATTCTTCTGATATTTTCATCCATGATTTCAAAGTACAGATGAGCTTACCTTTGTATTCATTCCAAACCCCTGATTGCTTGTTGAGTATATTTGCTTGTTAGTGCTTACACATGGATAATCGGTTGGTAAGGGTGTTTGAATTGCGCTGTTTTGGGTTTACTTATCAAATGGCAGTGTTTTCTGAATGACATAATGGTGATAATTGTGTCTTAAAGTAAGAGGTGTGTTTAGACTTTTGCAAAGAAGTGTGAAAGAACCTGAGAAATGTGTCAAAAAGGGTAAATTGTGTTTAAAGATTGGGGTACATGGTCTTTCTGCTGGGATTTGGCAAAATGGTTTTGTGGGGATGGCTTACACATACCATTTTTGTGTGTTAGCAATCGAGAAAAACTGTAATGGGAACAGAGAGTCGGCTACGTTACTATCAGAGGCTATACTCGCAGGGAGCTGGATGTGGGCTGTACATGGGCTGTACCCTAGCCAGTTGCATATGAGGCTATTCTTGAGATCTACTCAAGAAGAAAGTGAATATCCGTGGTTTTCAAGCCATCTTTGAGAAAGTTAGAAAACTATGTTGCGGTTGATATGTATTGATTGTGGGAAGTAATTTTTGGACTACATCTAAACCTCATGTGGCTGCTGCAGCATTTCTGCTTTGGCATGACCTGCGCTGGGACCGAGGGAAACATCATGGATGGAGATAGTGTGCGGGCAGATGTGTCTTTATATAGGGTGAAATGGAAAGAGAAATGCAATACAAAATGTCTGAAAGGGGTGTATCTATGTAAGTGTCCACATTGCCTCAATATCTTTGTGTCAATAAATCAAATATAATTTTGACTGATGGTTTTTCAAACCTTATTGGCTTCAAGGTGACATCATTCTGATGTACCATGCGCAATTTTATGCAATTTTACCTTGAAATGTCAACCGTTTCTTAACCTTTGTCCCAAAGCTGACCAAAGCTCATACTCTGCCCTTTCTACTCATACAATCTCAACAGTTGGTGTGTAGCAGAGAGGATAGAGAGACTGACTTGTGACCTTATGCTCATGAGTTCAAATCCCCATTCAGCCTATTGTTGTTGGCCAAACATGAAGTAGTTTTGATCTCTTGTTGTCCAACTCTCCATCTTCAACAGTGTACATGTTTATAATATTTTGCCATTTTGCGGAGGAACCCGCATCGCTGCTTGCAGCTATATTTATTATTTTTCCTCTTCTCCGCTAAATGGCTCAATAGCTCAAAAAGTTCTCGACACGATTTTTTCAAGTTTGGCCCAATGATACAACAGGTCACTCACTACTCCCAGACGGCTAGTGGCCCACGTACACCCATAGGTGGCGCTATAAGCCACGCCCAAAGTCTATGTGATTTCCCCAGCGCCCCATTACTCCAAAATGCCTTAAAATTGGTATACATGCCTTATTTCTCATGGGGAACAAAAAAGCCTCAAGAACCCATAAGGTCCGCCCTGATAGATTTTGCTGTACTGTCCAAATTTGGTACAACCTTTAACCCTCGTGCTGCCTTCGGGTCACATGACCCAAAGGTTCATAACGAACCATCGTTGTGTTTACCCAATTTTACCCAATACAAAAACAAATAAAAATAATTTTCTTTTAACATTCGCAATGTGGGGAGTCTGAGACAGCCCAACGGTTAAAAGAAAATGCTTAACTTTGTTTTTGTATGCGGTAAAGTTGTCGCAATACGACGGTGGGTCACAATGACTGATGGGTCAGAATGACCCGAAGATAACACAAGGGTTAAAACCCTTCTCCTCATGAACCATAGATCCCATCGACTTGAAATTTGTTACAGATGTGTAGAATACATGTATTTATATAGGGTGACATGGAATAAGAAATGCAATACAAAATGGCTGAAAGGGGTGTATTTATGTAAATGTCCACATAGCCTCAATATCTTTGTGTCAATAAATCAAATATAATTTTGACTGATGGTTTTTCAAACCTAATAGGGTTCAAGATGACATCACTCTGAAGTACCATAAACAATTTCACCTTGGTATGTCAATATATGATTGAATTACAGCTGTTAGGGTATGTAACATTGGTTGGGTTGAAAATGGCCCGGGTGCTGTTCTATGCCCCCTGATAGATCCTCAGAAATGTTCCTGGGAAAAAACACTAGCTTTTTGTCCTTTTATGGTATGCTCATTAATATTTAGATGAGCTGCGCGCTGATTGGTTGGTTTTCAACGAGTGAAGCTGGGGAGCAAAAACGCAACACGCCCAACAGCACTCACTGAAACACCGAAGGTGGAGACCTGTGTGAAGTTGGCCCCCCACCCAACGCAAAACATCGTCAAAATAGTCTCAATCTTTTGTGCTCTGTTTGTGCTGGTTTGTGCCGTTAACATTTTCGTTTGTGCTGCTATCATTTTTTATATTAGACATTTAATTATGGCTGATGACGTCACCAGCCCCCCCACTTGCTCCAAACTGATTGTAAATAGTCACAATCGTTTGTGCTACGTTTGTGCTGTTCAAAGAAATATTTGTGCTACTATAGTTTTTAAGTTATTATTAAAACTTTATTTTGCCCACTTGTTATGTAACCAGCCCCCCGTCAACGTCCAAATCTCATCAAAATGGTCTCTATCGTTTGTGCTACGTTTGTGCTGGTTTGTGCTGTTCAAATAATTGATTGTTCTAGGCCTACTTGTTACTGTAAGATAGCCAATGCTACCTGCCTATGCGTCTGTGTGAAGTCAGCATTACATTTCCAACATGACCCTGGGCTGGGCATGAAAACCAAAGGATTATATGTATTGGGAAATGTGATAAGAGAAGTGAAGAGGCAATTTCTCACATTGACAACACAACTGCGTGTGCCATTTATTAATCAACCAACAAAGTGCAAAAATAGCATAAAATCAGATTGTGTGTGGAAATAAATACCGTTCTTAGTTTGTCATTGGGACTTTGACATCATCTGTTCTTACCGGACAATCGGTGGCGATTGGCACCTATTAACTCAACCTTCATACAGATCCTTTTGTGATTCATTCATTCACATATCCCCTTATTTTATAACTTCACAATAGGTTATATCAATGGGCTACTTTAAAAAACATTTACTAATTTGTAATAACTTATAAACCATAGTAGCACAAATATTTATTTGAACAGCGCAAACCAGCGCAAACCAGCACAAACGTAGCACAAAGGATAGAGACCATTTTGATGAGATTTGGATGTTGACGGGGGCTGGTTACATAAAAAGTGGGCAAAATAAAGTTTTAATAATAACTTAAAAACTATAGTAGCGCAAATATTTCTTTGAAAAGCACAAACCAGCACAAATGATTGAGACTATTTTTATGAGATTTGGACGTTGACGGGGGGCTGAGTGACGTCATGTGTGAAAAATAAAACAGTAATATCTTTAAAACTATAATAGCACAAACATTTCTTTTGACAGCACAAACCAGCACAAACGTAGCACAAACGATTGCGACTATTTACAATCAGTTTGGAGCAAGTGGGGGGGCTGGTGACGTCATCGGCCATAATTAATGTCTAATATAAAAAATACCGCTGCAGCACAAACAAAAAATGTAACGGCACAAACCAGCACAAACGGAGCACAAACGATTGAGACTATTTTGACGATGTTTTGCGTTGGGTGGTGGGCCAACTTCACACAGGTAAGGTGGAGACTTGAAATAAAAACGTGCAAATAAATCTATTGTGTCTACACAACAGTTTTCAACAGATTGACTAGATATCATTTGAAATGCTAACGTTAATTGTTTCCACTTCTGTTGTCGAAGCAAACTGGATTGATTTAGGTGGGCAAAACGTTACAGCTTATAGCAACCAAACTATATCGTGATTCAACTCAGCTTCAGTTAGCTAGCTCTAATCTTGCTGAAAAATAACTTGACAAAGATCTGGACAAACATGCATCGTGAATTGTAGATTTACATAACAACGCAGGTTATTTATTTGAATGAGACAGTCAGGAACATGAAACAACGTTAGCCCCATTGCCAATAAACTAGGCTAAATCATCACACATTCTACCTATGCTCTTGCGTTAGCAAGCTAAACTAGTTTAAAGATCCTGTAACGTAAATTCCATGTTTTGCTTTTAAGTACATATATACGTGTGAAATGAGTTCCTGAAAGCATGTGCAAAGCGGTAAAACTTTGTCACACTGAAATGTGGAGTTAAACCGAAGAACAGTTTCTCTTCCGTTTTCAGATCAGGTTTTAATGGGCGGAGCCAAAAAATGCCCTATCTACATCATTTCGCCCCATCTACGTCAGATCACTGAATGGCTCCTCCTGCTGTACTGTTATTGTAGCCTACATCAGCTAGCTAGCTAGCTTCTGGATGTCTCCCACCACCCGCAACTGCATCTTCCCTGGATGCAAGAACTCCAGCTGCGCTGCAACGCCATTTAAGTTCCCTGTTGATAATGAAAGGAAAAATAGGTGGATAGATTTTGTGAAGAGCCACGCTCATGGAAAGCTTCGGATAAACTCCAACAGACGCCTCTGCACTGACCATTTCACAGCGGACAGTTTTAACATGGACCAGAGACAGATGGGGTTCACCAACACACGGCTTCTCTTGCAGCGCGGAGCCGTACCGAGCATCGCCCCTCCGGCCGTTCATCCTCCGGTCGCACCTGGACCATCCACCGCCGCCAGCAGTTCATCACTCAGTTCTGTGTGCTTGTTATAATTATACTAGATAACTTTTCCAGAGGTATCTCTGCAAACCGCTAAATTGATATTAGGTTACTCGGTGTAGAATGATGGTATTTTGGTGAAATGGTAACTAATATGTTGGAAGTAGCCTAGTTGGAGAGCTCACTGTCTGTTGTCTCTGGTGTCCATTTTTACTGTTACAGCTCACGGGAACATTTCATTTATATGAATCTGTATGTTTCACTCATTGAACAAATAAATTGTAATTCTATACGGTTTTGTTCGGCTTGACATAGCGTCCATTATCTGGGTCGGAGGTAGGCACTAGGCAGCGAGGGGCGGAGCTTCAGCTCCTTCTGGCGACACGCCTCCCCAGTCTCAAGCAGAGAAGACTGCTGATTTTTTCACGATTTCAAAGCCTAATTTAACATACTTGTCTGTGTTATTTTTTCATTCGAATTTGGATGGGTAGTTAATAACACATTATTCTGTGGTGTGGCGAACTTAAAACTTGTTTCCATGTCCACTTTACAGGATCTTTAAATGCCTGCAGTCTAGGTGTTTTCGCTATCTAGCTGTTCTTGCATTCCTTGCAAATCAGCGTTAATAAAAAGCAGATGAGCTAGAGTCTAGCTAACATTGACTAGACGGGCATGGCTGATGTTTGTCTATACCGTAGCGTAGAAGATCCCTGTGCAGTTCGACCCTCGACACATTTGCGCGAACCATTTCACCAAGGACGGTTTTGAAAACCTGGGACAATGTAGCTAAAGCAGGATTTGCTATGAAGCTGTTGCTGAAAAGAGGTGCGTTCCGACCTTACGTTCATCACAACCGCAAGCTGTAGTATGATTTTGTCGGTAACAGTTATTAGCAATGCTAACGTATCCTGTATCTAGCACCTGCCAGTTCTTTCAAATAGATAATCTAGACAGGCGTTAGCAATAGGCCAGACTGCTATTTGTTTTCTGGCTATTTTTTCGGAAGCTTCCCTTCTAATGCCGACTACAGCTAGTCTAGCTAGAGTCATTTGCTAAGTAAAGTATGTTGATGTGTTTAGAAACGTATTTAGCATTCTACCTATGCTAGATACAGGAGACGTTAGCATTGCCAATACCTGTTACCTACAAAATCATACTGTAGCCTACTAACAGCTTGCGGTTGCGATGAGCGTACGGTCGGAACAGCACATCTTTTCAGGTTCAGCTTCTTAGCAAATCCTGCTTGAAATTGTCCAAGGTTGTCAAAACTGTCTTGGGTGAAATGTTCAGAGCAAATGAATAATTGAGTGTCGAACTTCACTGGGACAAACAGCAGCCATGCCTGTCGAATGTTTGGCTCCTTGGGAAGACTTCCCTGTACAGCCTGGAACACAGCATTTACGACCGTGGTCCATTTTCAATATATTTGTTATACTTCAAAACGTTATTCTTTGTAATTGCTTAGAAGTAGCCGACACAGAGCAGCGCGCAGCTACACTAGCATCGGATACGCTACCTCGGACTTGGCAAGAACACCAGTGAGTGGGCTGGTCTGGAAGTACATTTTGGGGCGTGAAAAAGATACAGACCAGAGCCAAAAAAAGGCAGTCCCCGGACTGACGTCAGTCCGGTGGCTTTGTTGAAAAGCTAGCGTTTTACAGGCACATTTTTTCATTTTGAGATTTGCATAGGAAAGAGGTGTCAATGGACTTTGAGGTTCACTGTATGTTCATTTTACCCACCGAACTGTCGTTATTCAACTATGACAAGGTAAAATCGGTTTTGCAATCAATCACCTCTTTAAACTTCCAAAGTCTAAACGCTTACCACAGGAGAAACAGCTTACTTCTTTATTCAGTAACTGACCATGACAATATTCAACACTGAGAATGGCTCAATGGGTTAAAACAGTGTGATGTAAAGTGCAAGGTCACAGGTTCGAATCCAGCAACTGCCTTTGGGCCTGTCATAATTTTGATTATCTGTTTAGTTAAACAGGATGACATCATTTAAAATACCATACGCAATTTAACCTTGATATGTCAACATATGATTGAATTACAGCTGCTTAAACTTTTGCCAAATCTAACAAGGCTGGCCACAGGAGAAACAGCTTACTTTTTTATACAGTAACTGACAGGAGTTCCCAAAATTGAGTATAGCTCAATCGTCTAAGACAATGCACTGCAATGAGCAAGGTCACAGGTTCATATCCAGTCACAGTCTTTTGGCCTGTCATAATTTTGATTATCCGTTTAGTTAAACAGGATGACATCATTCTGAAGTACCATGCGCAATTTCATGCAATTTCACCTTGAAATGTCAACCGTTTCTTAACCTTTGTCCCAAAGCTGACCAAAGCTAATACTGTGCCCTTTCTATTCATAGAATCTCAAAAGTTGGTGTGTAGCAGAGAGGATAGAGAGACTGAGTTGTAACCTCATGCTCATGAGTTCAAATCCCCAGTCAGCCTATTGTTGTTGGCCAAACGTGAAGTAGTTTTGCTCTCTTGTTGTCCGACTCTCGATCTTCTACAGCAGTGTTTCCGCTAGGATTTTTTTTAGCAGTGGGGGCAGGTCTGTCCGAAAAACGTATGAAACGGAACTGTCTGCTTAATTTGATCTTGACATATAGGGTAAGCATTCTGTGGCAAATAATAACAATAAACCCACTATTAATTACATTATCTTAATGCAGTGTAACTACTTCAGCATAATAAGGCACCTAAAATACAAACGTGAGCAAGGGCAAGGGCGTTCAGCAATCGCTATCGAATCAACAGCCAAGTGCAATTTAGCAGGTGAAGAATACAAACAACGAAAATCACGCAAGAACTATAGAGTAATACAATAACAGGCTTAAATGAACTGACAACAGAAGTTATACGGCTTAAAATTCACAAGGACGCCCACACGCGATCTAAACTGGCTAGTTATCCTCCGGACAGCGGCAGTCTCTTTTTTCTTTCTCTCCCTTTAACGCCGAGTGGCGCACGTGCCCGCTCGCGGTGTGAAGCGCGTGTCCGTGCTATTCTCCGACATGCACTCTGCTGATAGACGGCCTTTTGTACGGCCCTATTTCTGATACCATGGCGGCAGAAATGTTGGCTGTGGCGGGCCGAATCAACATAGAGGAAACGCTGTACAGTGTACATGTTTATAATATTTTGCCATTTTGCGGAGGAACCCGCATCGCTGCTTGAAGCTATATTTTCTTTACAAAATGCTCCCCAATTAGCCTATTCCACAGCATGTGCTTGCTGTGAGCTGATAGTGACCGGTCTACCATTCTATCCAACGTTAGTTAAACTTCATCTTTACGTTCTTAACTATAATGCAGATTTTAGAGTGGTTAAAATAAGCCGTCAATCACTTAATGTCACTCCGCGCTCCGTTGTCACGAGACACAGAGCTAAGTAGTGCTCAAAATTTGAAGAGCTGAAAAGACAATATGAATATTTTAGGTGGATGCTCCTAAGTTCATGCTGGTGCTCCTAACTTTTTAAAGTTGGGAGCACCAGTGCAGGGTTTTTTTCCTGCACTGGAGAAAACTTTGGCACGCGCCAAAGCCGTTTTCCCGAGCGCCAATGACAAATCCCGAGCGCCAAAGGCAAAAAAGTCCACGATGAAGAAAAAATGTGTTCATCATGCGTGCAATACATGTCAGCGAATATGTTTTCAATAGTATGTTTCAAGTAGGCTACAGCCGAACCCTCGTTCTGTTTTATCAATAGTAATTGAGTTGATAAGCGTGTCTTCTTGTCTGATCAATACGCAACTGTGAGGTGCGCAAATTAACTTTTTTTTTGCAAAGTTTGCAGCGAGCCTCGTACCTGGAGCTGGGTACCGCTTGTAAACAGGGAGTCAGGTGGCTGAGCGGTGAGGGAATCGGGCTAGTAATCCGAAGGTTGCCAGTTCGATTCCCGGTCATGCCAACTGATGTTGTGTCCTTGGGCAAGGCACTTCACCCTACTTGCCTCAGGGGAATGTCCCTGTACTTACTGTAAGTCGCTCTGGATAAGAGCGTCTGCTAAATGACTAAATGTAAAAAAATGACTAAATGTAAACAACACTGGACATCGCTGTGATCTAGCCATGTCTCGTTGAAAGTACACTTTCCCATTTTCCACACGTAGCCGTACTTTAACAAACTGTGAGGAGACGCAGACGTATCGTTCCGCTGCGAGAGCCAGCCCGACGTGCACGAATACACCTGTACAAATGCAAATGAAATTTCCACTCAAAAATGCTGACAAAAGTTTGATTTACGATTTCAAACGCAGCTTCCATTGGTATTCGTAACCTGGAATGATAATATATAGTGCAGTGTTTCCTCTATGGCTAAATTTCTACCGCCAAGGTATCAGAAATCAGGCTGTACAAAATCTTAGGCCGTCTATCAGCTGTGATTGTTAGAGTGCATGTCGGAGAATTGCACGGACACGCGCTTCACACCACAGTTGAGATTGCATGGGTGCGTCCTTGAGAACTGTATGTCGAGAACTTATGTTATACGGCTTAAATGACCTGTTGTCAGGTCATTTAAGCCTGTTATTGTATAAGTCTGTAGTTCTTGCAAATTGAAATCAAGTTAACTGGTGATTTTCGTTGTTTGTATTCTTCCCCTGCTAGATAAATTGTCTGTTGATTCGACAGCGATTGCTGCCCTTGCTCAGGTTTGTATTTTAGGTGCATTATTATGCTGAAGTAGTTTTAATTAATAAAAAGTGGGTTTATTGTTATTATTTGCTACAGAATGCTTAGCCCATCAAGATCAAATGAAGCAGGCAGTGTACATGCTTCAGAGTGGCCTACCTTAATCGATAGGCTCGGCTACTGACCATTTACAATAAGTTGTTATGTCAATTATTGTCTTTAAGTACCCTAACTTTATTGCTTTAGGGGAAATAGGACGAAAATATGTGCAATATTACATTAGCTATTAGACAATTACATTAACCTGTTCCGAAATATAGGTTTAGTTTCGGCGGTGGGGGGGGGGGAGGCAGACAAATACTGATTAGAAAAAATAATATATATACTTTTTTTTTTTGGAGCACCGAAAACCCATTTTGACCCAGGAAAAACCCTGCAGTGCTACCAGGTAAAAAGGTTAATTTCAAGCGCTGTCTATGGGGGAGTGTGTCCAGCATTCAAGCCCTCTTTGTAAATTCTGTGGAAGTGTATAAGGATTTCAGGCTATTCAGGTTTATTTACCTGCGCGTTCAGTGCATCCCAGTCACTGTGTGTTACCAGCCGGTGACCTGGGGGTGGTAAGTAGATTGCCTCGGGCACGAGTGTTCCCGTGGAGACCAGAGATGCAGTATCGTCCTGAGGGGGCGGACGCCTGGGCAGAGAGGGTGTGTCCAGCGAGAAGGAGGAGAGAGAGGCACTGTCGCAGTGCTGGGAGAAATAGCCTTCCATTAGGAGCCCTGTCCCTTCAGACTCAAGTTCTGCTGAAAGGCTGTATGGTCTGTCACTCTGAATTCTGTCTTCTGGTTCTTGGAAGCTATTGGTGGGTGATTCTGATGTCTGTCTCTCTGATGCGCAGGTTCCTGCATTTCCCCTACCCTTCTTTACACTGCTCTGTAAAACAGAAAGAGAGCAGGCCAAAAGAACATCAAATATAAAATGAGAAAGTATTAGCAAAATTACATGTGCATGTGTATATGCATACATATATAATGATTTGGAAGTATCACACTTTCGGAACTCATAAACAAACACACCTTATCTGTGGTTCCACCATTTTTCCTCCACTGGGCACGCTCAGACTGCAGTGTAGATATTCTGGCCTCATACTGTGACGCTGTCTCTAATAACAGGAGCAAGTTTCAATGGTTGATACTTTTTGGAGACATCTTCTGTTGACCACAGTAAAACTCTCTCAGACAAATACCTCTGAGAGCTTCCTGGAGAGACTGGATCTCCTGGTCACACTGTCTCTGTAGCTCACTCAGCTCCTCCTGTTTGCTCAGCTCACAGATTGTCGCCACACCCTGCCAGTGCTCCAGTTGAGCTCTGCAATCGGCTAATTGGGCCTGCAGGCTCTCCACTGTGTCTGAAAACAAGTCTTGCTGATTTTGCTTTCAATATAAATATATATAACCTTTCATTTTAGGTGATGACATTTTATTTGCAAGGTGACCATTAGACCACAGTTAGAAAGTAAAACCAAATGTCACTGTGAGTGAGACCAGGTTTAGGGAAGTCTTCAGACTGGGAGTGCCATGTCAGCGTTAAATTGTCCTCAACAACTGCCAACAAATTACTCATTGCTGTAACACAAGTGTACTCTAGTATGTCTACGATAAACTGGCAGGCTTCTCATTGTATAGCACCTTCAACCACCTGTTGGTCAAACTTGTCAGTTTTGGATTTTTAAGAAGAGACAATCGTAACAACTGGCATGAACCCCGTGACATAGCTAACAGTTTGGAGTCAATCTAGGGCTAGAATCTAGCTGGGTTGTCTGTGAGGATGCATCTACGGCGAGTTAGCTAGCTTCAATCATGTTACGTGTTTCCCCTCAAAAATTAATAATACCTGACACTGATTGCTTCAGATCCAACTAATATCATTTTGATATTCACTGTCATTTAAAAAAATTAGAGTATTTTTTTATTTATGACAGTCGTGAAGGAAAGCCGGCAGATAAAAAAACTTGTTGCATGGAGCAAGCTAAGACGAGAGTAATAGCTTTTATCTAGCGCTAGCGAGGTGATGTACTGTAGGCTACTTACCAATGTCTTCATTTTGAGATGTTGCTTTCTCTGACAAATCCATTTAACACAAATCATTTGTTTTCAAGGAGTTGGATAACTAATTAAATTGTATCTTTGCAAACTAGTTTCAGGCAAATAATATCTCCAGGTCAACTTCAGGAAACAACTTCCCCGGTATGAACCAACGGATATTACGTAAACATCCTCTCGAAATGCTTTTTCTGGTCAAATAAAACAGGATGTTAACCACCCAGCTAGCAAAATGACGTCCCCGAAAGTTATCAGGACGTCGTAATGGGGACGTTATCAGTAACGTCCCCATGATGTCTTTTTAGTTTGTCTTTTTCTGTCTGGACGTCCCCGGGATGTCCATGTAACGTCCTCATAACATTTAGAATAGGTTGCAGAGGTTATGCTGGGGACTTTCACATGCCAAATGCAGGATCAATTTCTCAACCTTAATTTATAGTCTCATTTATGCATTTAATGGATATTTTTTGTATACAAAGTATATAATGCATATTTTCTGGTAAAATTGAGCCTATAGTGCCAAACTACATTTACATTTACATTTATTCATTTAGCAGACGCTTTTATCCAAAGCGACTTCCAAGAGAGAGCTTTACAAAGTGCATAGGTCACTGATCATAACAACAAGATAGCCAAAAAACATCGCGAGTAGCCAAAACATGAAGCACACATTGTGAACAACCAAAGTAAGTGCCAAAGGGAAGAACCATAAGAGCTTAACCAAGTTACAATTAAACAACATGAACCGCTATAAGTGCAAGTGTACCTGTGGAAAAAAGCAAGCAACAGTAATAAAAACAATATATCACAGCGAGAACAAAAATTTTAAAACAGTTACCACTAACCACAAGAGCAACAAGTCTCTAAGCAAGAGTCATTGTGATCCTTGAGGAAACTAACATCGGGTCAAGCGAACCATTCCTAAGTACCGTTGTACTCCCGGAACAAGTGCGTCTTGAGCCTTTGAAACTAAACTGAATGTGTTTACTTAAACTCAACAAATTTAATTTAACTTCTTTATTTAAATAAACTTAAAGTATAACAGGCTTCTGCTAAGTATTGTGTATTGTAGCTTATTATGTATAAGCTTAAATAAGAAAATAAACAATTTAAAGTATAAACAAACACTTTATTACAATTGATTTAGAAAGCCTGAATTAATGTACTTATATTTTGACTGTGTCTACTCCTCCTCATCCTCCTCCTCCTATTCCTCCACCTCATCCTCCTCCTATTTCTTCCCCTCATCCTCCTCCTATTCCTCCCCCTCATCCTCCTATTCCTCCCCCTCCTCCTATTCCTCCTCCTCCCCCTCCACCAGTTCGTCCGGAATCAACACCTGCAACAATTATCTACAGTTATTACTTATTTGATGCAATTATTTGATCCCCCTTCAGGGAGAAGCAACACCCCTCTGCTTCATGTCAGGGTGCTGTTCGACCTGTCGGGGCTTATTTCCCGATAATGACCGGCGTTCTATACATTATCCCTTACTTAGACAACAGAGCAATTTTACCTGCTTTTACCTAGTGAAAATTAGAATGTTTCTGCAATTAACATGAATGTTCTCTTATTGACTCTCATAGCCTACTTAAATGTTGTACATAACGCAATTTGCAATAACGGATTTCCATATTCTGCTTAATCTATCAACTGTTGCATCAACATTAACACAATCAAAACAAAATCGGTCGTATGGCAAAATGCATTAAAATGTTGCTATACGTTTGCACCAATCCACCCCCTTCAATTGACTGATCCACGTATGTATGGATAAGTGTATATAATGTGTATATACCTGGTTAGTTGATCTGCATGTTTCAGCGTAATCGCAATGGCCTCCTCCACCTTCTGGCAGTCCACATTGGAAAAGGAACGGCTGCAGGCACTTAAACAAAAATATTAATATGACTGAACTAGTAGTGGTGGGACAAGTGTTGAGCAATCTCCATTACCGCCCAAGGAGGTTATGTTTTCAGTGTGGTTTGTTTGTTTGTCTGTATTTGTCAGCAGAGTTATGGAAAAACGGTAATACAGTGTGTTATATAAAGCACTGTAGCCTACAGTGAATGTTTAGTATACAAAAGTGTACATTTACATTTTACATTTAGTAGACGCTCTTATCCAGAGCGACTTACAGTAAGTACAGGGACATTCCCCCGAGGCAAGTAGGGTGAAGTGCCTTGCCCAAGGACACAACGTCAATTGACACAGCAGGGAATCGAACTTGCAACCTTCAGATTACTAGCCCGACTCCCTCACCGCTCAGCCATCTGACTCCCAGTGCAGTGAAACAATGGCACAAAATGTACCGCTCAACAGTATCAACCACCCCCCCACTCAAATGGGGAGGTCATAACGTTAAGTGGTCATGAAGAAAAACAAATGCAGATAAAAGTGAGGAAAGTGCACCACTTGAATGTGCTGCAATATATTTTTGGTTGAAGGCTATATTATATACAGTTAGGTCCATAAGTATTTGGACATTGACACAATTTTCATCATTTTGGCTCTGTATACCACCACAATGGATTTGAAATGAAACAATCAAGATGTGCTTTAAGTGCAGACTTTCAGCTTTAATTTCAGGGTATTTACATCCAAATCAGGTGAACGGTGTAGGAATTACTATACATTTTATATGTGGCCCCCCCCTTTTTAAGGGACCAAAAGTAATTGGACAATTGGAACATGGGATCATGAGCAAGGAACTGCTCATGATCCAAAGCATACCACCTCATCAGTGAAGCATGGTGGAGGTAGTGTTATGGCGTGGGCATGTTTGGCTGCCAATGGAACTGGTTCCCTTGTATTTATCGATGATGTGACTGCTGACAAAAGCAGTAGGATGAATTCTGAAGTGTTTCGGGCAATATTATCTGCTCAGATTCAGCCAAATGCTTCAGAACTCATAGGATGGCACTTTACAATGCAGATGGACAATGACCCGAAGCATACTGCGAAAGCAACCAAAGACTTTTTTAAGGCAAAGAAGTGGAATGTTCTGCAATGGCCAAGTCAATCACCTGACCTAAATCCAATTGAGCATGCATTTCACTTGCTAAAGACAAAACTGAAGGAAAAATGCCCCAAGAACAAACAGGAACTGAAGACAGTTGCAGTAGAGGCCTGGCAGAGCATCACCAGGGACGAAACCCAGCGTCTGGTGATGTCTATGGGTTCCAGACTTCAGGCTGTCATTGACTGCAAAGGATTTTCAACCAAGTATTAAAAGTGACAATTAGATTTATGATTATGTTAGTTTGTCCAATTATTTTTGGTCCCTTAAAAAGGGGGGGGCCACATATAAAATGTGTTGTAATTCCTACACCCTTCACCTGATTTGGATGTAAATACCCTGAAATTAAAGCTGAAAGTCTGCACTTAAAGCACATCTTGATTGTTTCATTTCAAATCCATTGTGGTGGTATACAGAGCCAAAATGCTGAAAATTGTGTCAATGTCCAAATACTTATGGACCTAACTGTACGTGTGTGTGTGTGTGTGTGTGTGAGATTTATCTTATGTATCACCACATCATAAATTAATAAATGATTGAAAGGGTCTCATCCCCTTTCTCCCCTTCAAACTAAAGCTCTTCCATAAATCATTAGTCCCGATTTTTCTTACGATTCTTCTGACACCATCTCCAATATTGTTGCCTCCAAGAAGGCTCAGGTATTGAATCTAAAGAAAGAAAAAAAATCCTCAAAAACATTTAATTTCAAACAACATAATTGACACATTTAACAAGTTGTACATATTAATGTTCTGTTAAAGAATGTGTCACATCAATATAAAGACAAAAATTAACTTCATTGTAGGTCTATTTGTCTAATCGTAACAGTTTACTGCCACTAAGAAGAGATGGTGTATTGGTGTCTGCTGCTTCAGAATGTCTCATTGGCCGGGACTCCACAGTCTCCATCACTCGGCAAATGGTATTCCTAAACTCCTCCTGCATCCTTACTATTTTGATCATAATTCTCCTCTCAACACCCTCCAGGAAACCGAAAATCTCTGCTGAAACAAGCATAATAATTGACATTACAATCAAGATTCACAAAATGTTTCTTTAGTCTTTGTCATAATCAAAAGGAAGGGATGTCTTTTTTAGAGATACCTTTTCAAAATGTAGCTGGTTCATCTTGATTGCTCCCTAAAACAAAATTGATTCAAAGATCAAGTCATTGAAGATGTAAATGCAGGACTAGACTCGGAACAGGTACAAATATGTTTCTTATATACTAGTGTAATAATTGGACCAATACGCTGTTCCTATTGGTCCAGAAGACGTTCTCAAAAGTTAATAAATCCGTTTATATAGACCTTTTTTGGAACGTAAACAATAACAGATCAGTTTAGAACGCAAGGCCCTGAACTACATCCGGCTAGCACGTTTCCTATCGCTAGCTACTTTACCATCGAGTTAACATGACTAGCGCATATTACCATCAATTAACTGGCTGTGGATAGCAGCGATACATCGAATAGTGTCCCCTAACCGACCCACTGGATCAGAACGTTATTTATTTTAGGCTATAATTTATTTTAGGCTGATCTGAAATTGATAGCCTACCTAAGGTAGAGCTAGAGCTAATCTATCCCGATGTCTATTGTACCACTATTTCAAATAGTAGCTACATTAGTCTACCAAATAGTATTTGGTAGAGTGCGTTTACAGTCAGTAAAGAGGTTATTGGAGCCTATAAAAGTCTGATGCCTACAACAATTTTTTAAATGGGAGTCAACAAACAATGTAGTAAGACATGACGGCTTAAAAAGACCAAGACCAGGGGCCTTTTCCATAAAGGCCGCTTCAAGTTGGACTTGAAGTCCCAAACCAGACTTGAATTAGCTTAACAAGTCAAGCGGGGCTAAAGTGGTTCCATAAAGGCCAATTTCATGCCACGCATTCCTACTAATTCAAGTCAGATTTAAGTAGTCAAGCTAATTGGGAGGGAGTCAGATGGCTGAGCGGTGAGGGAGTCGGGCTAGCAATCTGAAGGTTGCCAGTTCGATTCCCGGTCATGCAAACTGACATTGTGTCCTTGGGCAAGTCACTTCACCCTACTTGCCTCGGGGGAATGTCCCTGTACTTACTGTAAGTCGCTCTGGATAAGAGCGTCTGCTAAATGACTAAATGTAATTGCACGTGCACCCTATTCTTAAGCAACCCGAGAGGTAAAACATGGATCATACAATCCACCACGGCAAAAGCAATGCACACGGCCACGTGACTTCTTCCAGAATGAACGTTCCCTTTAAGCCGTGTAGTATGACAGCTCCCTCATCCACCGATTCATCAAAATGAAACGACACGCCATGATTGACGTGAACGATAGGCTACGTAGGTCGAGGTTCTTTTTTAGACCTTTAGTTACGTCGTTGATTAAGAAACAGACACCCTCTAAACACATGTAAATGTACTTTTTTTTTACATTGTTTTAAATAAATAGCCTACTATTAATCATTACATTACCCAGTAGCCTAACTTTTTAACATGGTTGTGTCAGGAAAATGGAGGATATAGATGTAGCCTATGGATTTAGGTTTGTTGTGCAATTGTAGACTGTTAACAACGATATAGCTATGATAATTATACTCGGATAATTTAGATTGAGATAGGCCTATGCCTGATGCCTAAACATTTGAAATCACAAACTACTGTAGGCTAGCCATAGGCTACGTTTAACGTGGTGTGTATCAAATCATTGTTCATCATTTTTTAATTCATTTGGCTAAATGTTGTAGCCTATGTAGGCTATTTAAGTTGATTTTCTATCAATGTTGAACATATTGAACTGATGAGAATAAGAAAATTAGAATATCCGTGGTAAATCATCGTTTTCCCGTTGGGTCAGTGTTACAGGAAGGTCTGGTTAAGCACCAAGTCACGCCTGACAGTTAGCCTGCCCCGGACCAGACTAGTTTCGCAGCCTAAGTTGCCATAATAACCGAGTTCGAACTACGTTGAGCTAGCTTTATGGAACCGAATGAACTACAAATGAGTCCGACTAACTGACATAAGTCTGGATTATTCGGTAAACTCGCTTTATGGAACAGGCCTCAGCTGTGATGCCTGCATACTAAAAGCAACGGTCGGGGAGGTGTGCAGCATAGGCTATCTGCTGGTTACTTGTTGAATAACTACTGTGAAATTGTAGTAATTAATAAACGCACCGATAAATGTTCAATATGATCTGCTGTTTTTACATCACCCACCTGTCATTTCTGAACCCAGTGTATGGTCGAGGGTTAAAAAAACAGGTGGATATGAGAGTTAGCCATAGCCTAGAACTACGCATGCAGTGTCAGATCCACAACCGAGTTATCTCTACTGAAGTATATTTATTGTTCAGGTGGATCCTTTGCCTGTTGCGCAAATTCATTTCAGTAACCTAAGAAAGGACACATCGCCACTGATGCTAGGCATGATTGGAAATTCCCTTCCATGACAAGTTATACACCCCAAACCACCTTTTTAAAGCACTAACCCAGATAGCAAACTTCATTGGAACTGCGCTTTCAACGCTAATTTCATTGAAACGTCAGACTCTGATGTTGACCAATCATCATTTTGCACCCTTATTTAATATTGAAACAACATTGAAAAACCAACGCGATTCTAACAGTATTTCCACCAATATTACTATTGACACAACGTTGAAAGATCAAAAAGCTATTCTTCACAGCAGCAACCCACTCGTCCCGTTTTTATAGGAAATTTTAACTTGTTGACAACTTGTTCTTCCCTGGGCACCGTGCCCCGTTCGTCGTAAGGGTTGAAGCTAAGTTAATCAATTGTCCCTTTAGCCCGTTAACATTAGCGAGATGAGTGAGAACAGCAAATATCGGTTCGTCAACGGCTGATCCGCATCCAAATCATGTGGTTAATTTCAATCAGGCTAAACTTATCAGGGAAATTGCACGTGCACGTCCTACTTCAAAAGGCAGGAAAGGTCGATCACCAAAACCGTGATTTTCTAACGGTATGATGGCGGAAAAGACGAAAGAGAGAGAGCGGTGATAGGCTATTCTCGCCATCCGAGCAAACTATTATAATGAGCCTCTAGACAATAAGCGTATAATCATGGCTAAGTCAAACACCGCCACCGCTGCCAGAGCAAAACAAGCAGCTTGGGAAAAAATTGCCGATAAGCTAAATGCGAAAGTTTTGGGGAAATGTATAGGCTCATCTTAAGTGCCTCATTACCCCAATCAATCAGATCACATTTCTTTAATTGTGCCTGCTGGTATAGGCTTAATGGAAATTAATAATCGAATGAGATCTTGCTAGCAAAAATAATGATCTCAACTCTTTCAGAATAAGTAGGCTAAATAAAAACAAGGCCAAAGAGTATCTAATTGATACGAATTCATAGACAATTATGAGGATATATGTAGGCTACTGCGCTTATATCATGTACTATATATGTGTATATGCATGTAGGCATATGTGTAAATCCCTCTTTGATGTCATTGACTGGGACATGGCCAGGGAATATGATGAATTGATTCATCAGCTTGTTAAGCGCCAAGTACACTTTTCTTACAGCAACGCATGCTGCGGCTTTGCCAATGTTTTCTGCATCGCCTATACTGTATAAAAATGTAGCCTATAGCCTACCTGACGCAAAAAAAAACTCAAGGCTATGCAGTCTGAAGCACAGTTAAAGTCAAGACATAAAAAGGAATCGATATGACGTTTCCCACTCTCCCACAGTGAAACATATAAAAAGCACAGGCACAACAGATAAGACAAGACATTTCGTAAAACATAGCGTTACATATTCACATACAGCAGCATAAGCTCATAATAAAGCATAAAGCTTGCTGCGGCGTGTGATATTTGCAATGTACGGCCCGAGAAGGTCTTGCAAATAAATGAGTCCATGTCGGCTGAATTGATATCGCTCAAACAAGAACTCATCCGTGTGAAATAAAGGATCTTGGCAATCGCGAAGAACTCTATTGGTATGGAAAGCTAATCGAACTAAATTATAGCTCATTGGTCAACTGGGTCTCTCAAAAAGGGAGCTGCCATGTTATTTTCTGGGGGTGTTGCATGCTTATCCAGCTACACTTACGTTAGCCTGCTCTGGAGCAGGTTAGTGCTAATTGATATGTTACTATGGTGATTTATCGAAAGTTGCTTCCACAAACCAAAAAGAAGGGGCGTTTTTTATCTTAGCCTGAAAATTAGCTTGCTAAACCGCTTAGCGAGCTACGACGAATACCCCCCAGTGCAAGTGCAGCTGATTGCTCTGACAACATGGCGTCTGCTCCAGATTCGATGTGTTTGATTTGGGATCTTCCCACGTATTGTTGTAGTAGAAACCAAATGTTTACTCCTCGACAGGTCAGCAAACGCTTTGTCGCCTCGATTTGTTAAAACGATTTGTTTGTACAAACGTTTTAACAAATCTCGGTTTACAAAGGCGTTTGCAGACCTGTCGAGGAGTAAACATTTGCTGTTTATATGGTGAGAAAAGTAGCTATGTATGTGTATTAATGGAGGAGGTACCTTGAAAGGCCTCATCAGATCTGGAGGTATGCACACCGATGATGGAGGATTCACATGGAGTAACTGCAGAACAAATGCAAAGAACATTTTCCGGAAGATAATTAAATTGGAGTTAACCAAAAATATTTAACAATTATTAATAATAACATGATTTGCATATGTTCATTTCATAACTGTGTCATACATTTCACATAAATAGAATGCTGCAGTTACATGGATGCAACATTTCCAACATTCCAAATGTATGTAAAATTAACTGTAAAATTATTAATTAGCTCTGTCACAGATATGATATCCATTTATGTCTTTTTAACCATGGTACCACAGGTTCGGACTCTCAAAATAGTCTGTGAAGTCTTAATCAGTTATTTTATTTGGAAAAAGTCTCCCTGCTGGTGGGTTATAGTTAATTTAGGTCATGTGATGTAGTAGCCTAGCTCTGAATAATTGCCAACAAACTAGTTTTACCAACTAACAAACTAGACTATTACCACAAAAGGTCTATTGGGGATGGAGTTTATCTGCAAGGCGTGTGAAGAGGACAGGACAGTCTAAGTGCATTTGGTTTGATTGAATTCCAGCCATACCTTCCAGTCATCAGCCCTGACAAGGGTGGTAGACTTAGGTGTTGAAGTTTACATTTACAGTTAGTCATTTAGCAGACGCTCTTATCCAGAGCGACTTACAGTAAGTACAGGGACATTCCCCCCGAAGCAAGTAGGGTGAAGTGCCTTGCCCAAGGACACAACGTCATTTGGCACGGCTGGGAATCTAAGTGGCAACCTTCAGATTACTAGCCCGACTCCCTCACCGCTCAGCCATCTGACTCCAGTTACAGCACAACAAGAAACAGTTGGCAAAGAGAATGTAATTGTTGTTTTGTTTTGTTTTTCCACCATAGCTACTATTGCATATACTTACACACAGGCCCTCTTTGGAACACTCAAGGTTTGACTTTTTTTGGAATGACTTCATCCTCATCTTCAGGAGACATGTATGAAAAAGAAAACTACCAATAACATGAGTCTTACAATATATTCAACAGAGGACTCATATATAAAGTCACTTAATTACCATTGATTTTTCTAGCGACTCCCATTTCTGTTTCCACCTGAGAGGAGACGTCCCTTTCTTGCCCTCTCCCTGGCCAGGCTGTAGCTGTCTGATAATAGAAAGGTGCAACAATTAGAATCAATCTAATCTTTTAGATTGTTTGTGGGAAGAGTTTAGCTGCTTGTCAAACTATACTCGGCACAGTATAGGGAGGACAGAACAGTAAAACAAAGACTTTCAGACAAGAGTTTCAAAGATCCCGTTGACAAGCAACCGCTACACCTGACAGCTCAGAAGAAAGTTAACGACAGTTGAAGCACCGCCACGCAGGTAACATCTATCATAATGACAGAGAAAGAACCATCTGTGTACGACACAAGGTCTCACGTCTCAACGTCATCTAAGAGATCATCAACTAGTGCCGCAGCCGTTATGGCTCGCGCTAAGGCGGAAGCAACAAAAACAAGAGCCTCGTTTGCCAAAAAGGAAATGAAAATGAAGCTAGAGAAAGCTAAAATAGAGGCTACGCTACAAATTTTGAACATTGACAAAGAAGCAGTTGCTGCAGTAGCAGAAGCAGAAACTCTAGAAGCAGTGGCAGAATTCAAAAACGAGAGGCGCAGCTGCAATTCTGATCTTCATTGTTGGATTGCTGCTTCAGCATTCCAAGTATTGTTCTTTGAATCTTTATTCAACTTATTATTATTCTTCTTCTATTTCTTCCGCGACACCTTTGAGCGCCTTCAAATCTTCAGCTATTAAAACCGTTCAGCTATCAAAACCGTTCAGCTATCAAAAAATTCAGCAGTTTCAGGCTAAGACTGCTATATCCTTTCAGCTTGGTACCTCTTATGCTTGAATTAATATAAATCAATATTCAGAATATTTTTTACATGGTTTTCCAATTTAGTTTTCTTTCAAATCCTCTCAATCCTTTTCAACTTCTTCAACTTTCAAATCCTTCTTCTTCCTCAATCCTTCAGCTACAGCCACCATTTAAACTTTAAAATGTTGACAAAACCCTAAACTATTTTTTTTAAATCAGCTTTTTGATATCTATTCAACTTTTTTTAATATCACTGATTATGTTTCATGAGTTTTTCAAACCGTTTCTGAGATTTACATGGGTGTGTATGTGAGAGCCTAGAGTGCTGACTGAAACGCTTTGAGTGGAGGGGAGCTTCGAAATCAGTTTCAAAAAGTATTTCTAGTTTGCCAGCATTGCCACAGTTTTCACTCTTCATGCTTCATTTTTGGATCAATAGATAGCAAATTTTGTGCTGGTCGTAGACAGTTGTCTGTGGAATCCAACAGACGTACACATTTGTTCAGAGCCCCACGAAAGCGAGACAAAGTCCAACTCTCGCCCCATAGAGACCAATGCAAATCTGGTGACACATTTCTCAGAGAAAGCAGAAGTAACGCCTGGGACACACTGCATGCGATCGGCTGCGATCTGCTGCGACGCGCCTGGAAGCGCCTCCTTTTTTCTTTCGTCGCCCATGTTATCAAATGGGACCGACCACACTGGCTGCGAAGCGCTGCGATTGCCTGCGATCTGCAGCGATCGTTTCGGCAGCTGGTCGAATTTTTTCGCGAGACGCTTGCGAAATCGGCTGCAGGATGATGAAATACACCATATTAGTTGATATATTTGAATAAAAAACATGTTATTAAGATTTTACTCCATTAATTGTAGACAACGGTGAACATTTGTAAAGTTGTAGACTTTATAATTACACAATGTTGGTAACGAACGTCCTTTACATGTGGTCACCCTGATAAAAACAAATGAAAATAAACGTATTGATCCGTTGAGCTAGCATGCCCGTAGTTGTTTTGTTTGTTTGAGAGAAACGAGTTCTCACGTGTTGCACACAACACACACGCAGACATAGCCTACCAAGAGAGAACTCCCAAGTCGATTTCTAAAATCAGCATGAAATGAATTCTCAAAGTTGAAAAGCACAGGGAGTTGTTGTATGTCAGCAACAATTTTACAAGGACAACGTAGATAAGGATCAATGCTGGGATATAGCCAATGCCATGTTTATGTAACATGTCAGCGTAAAGGAAAGCTCAGAGTAGCTGAAAGGCTTGGTGACCGGCGCAGAGAAATGCGCGTCTGGTGTGAACAGCTTTTGCTCAGTCATAGCCGATCGTAGCCGATCGTTGCGCTGCGCGGCGCGTCCAGGCGCTTCGCAGCCAGTGTGTCCCAGGCGTTATACGTTTTTGAAACTGCCGGTAGAGTTGTATTTCTGACCGCACAGACAAATAAAGGATATCTCTGGTTTCAGTCTTGGGTCTCGGAAAATATCCTTATTTTTTGGATTGGACGTACAGTTTTGAGTCTAGGTTAACTTGTTTTAGGTGTGGATTCTAGCTACATTTCTGTTATACTCTCTTATAATCGAGCTAGCGCGATGGCTCTCCATAACTAAAAACTGTTCGACTTTTTTTCCACAATCGACCAAATTGGCCAAACAAGGTATGTACATTGACCTTAAAGTGTACATAATCTAGCTAGATCGTTTTTATTTTAGCAAGTTTCACAGAAATCTGCAAAAATTGAGACTCAAGACTGTCATAGCTGACCGTCACGAACAGCCAAACCGGGGTCTCGTAGTTAAGTGTTTGCTACAGCTGGCGTTAATCCTACAACAAACGCTTCGTATCTGGAAAGTTTTTACTTTTAATTGACGATATTGAACACAGATGTTACTTGTCTTTACTCTAAATATCTCCTCCGTTTTCAATTTGAAGCAGTAAATCTAACACAGTAGGAATTCTCCAACGACATCCGCTCGCTCTGCTTTGACTAACAAATGTGTTTTCTCAGTCCACCATACATGAGACAAGCTAATTTTTGAGCACTTTCGATACAAGATACAGGCCATGTTAGAGTTAATATATATATATATATATATATATATATATATATATATATATAATCATTGTGTGGGCAATGTAGAACAGCAGACAGATTTGAAATATGATCTTTTGTTATGGCCATTCTAGTGACACTAGGACTGTCATCATACTGCGAAACCAGGTCAGATAGCTAGCTACATTTTTCAAGACATAATATTCGTTACCTAGCTACAAACAAATGCTTCGTAACTGAAGAGTATTTACTTTTTATTGGCGATATTGACAACAGAGGTTAAGGAACTTGTCTTTAATCAAAATATGGTCTCCGTTTTCCTCTCTCTATCTTCGCTTCGGCTACAGATGGACGACATTCACGATGCATGCATTATTCACGCCTTACGGTGTTAATACAGTCTGTAAAAATAGCCTACCACTTTGACACACTTGCAAGATGAATTATTTCTCTTTTTGCATGTTTCTTCTCTTTTCTGTAGTTGTATGCTTTCGTACAGCTCCAGCCCCTTTCAAAAATACCTTTCGAGCGCTTTGAAGCTTCAGCTTATAACTTTCTACTAAATTTTCACTATTTTCAGCTTTTTTAGCATGGTCAGCTATCCCCATTCAGGTTTTCAGCATTCTCACTGCTGTTTCGCAGGAATAATATATATTATTGTTTTTTTTCGCGCCCCTAAAACTCAGTCAATATTTGGCCTACATAGACAACCTAGGTGTCAAAAGTTTCGTCTTGGTAGTGAAGGATTCTAAATCTTTGTGTGTCTATTCCAATATGTAATGATGGTATTCTATGACACAAATCTGTGTTCTAGAAAGAGTGGTCTGGAGTCGCAGAGGTCCGATAATATCAGCTTTAATGCAGCAGTTGGAAATCAACAAGTACAGAGCTCTGGGGTTGTCTACGTTTCCCTACCCGCAACAGAGTTTGGGCTGGTTCACGAAGTCCAACTGGCTATCTGTCCCTCCCCAGCATATATTTATACAGTGCAATTAAAACAGAAAGATGAAAAGAGGGTTGAGCTTGTTCTCTCGTGTATCAGGGAGTTGTTCTTGCCTCCGCGTCCCACCTGCTCGGGTGCCGTCTCCACCCAGACTCAAGGTTGTTTCTGAAAATGAAAAGATAGAGACACAAAGAACAGCCTGCTTCCCACACTCAGTGTGAGACCCAATGTTTAAGCCTGGGCTTAAACATCATAACTTTAATAAGCACAATGCATAACTTTAATAAGCACAATATATTCTTTAATCCCTCTTTGATCTCTGAAAACACCAGAGATCAATCAACATAGCCCGGACCAACTACCGTCTCCTCGTCCTGGTCAGCCAGCCCCAGCAACGGCATTTGGAACCCCTTCGTCGGGTTATCCTCAGCCGAGACAATTATTCGGTTTCACAGGGACCTGATACACGGGATACAGCAACAATCATGTTGATATTGATATAGCACACTCTTAAGTAAAATAGCGGAAACCTTCTTAGTCCAGTACAATTCTAGTGTGGTCAAGCAGTATCACTCTTGGCCTAGTCGTAACCCTCTTTTCCGGACTCTCACATTCGTAGCAATAGCAAAAGGTTCACTGGCCCTTCTCCACCAACTCCTGCAACGTACAACTGGATTCTGGAGCAGCACAACACATGCTCCACTGGTACCACGTACTTCCTTTCCCCAGCACCCTTAGGGCGTGCAAGGTTCTCTCGATGACCTTGAATGGTCCTGTCCATAAATGTACAACAGGCTTCTCCGAACATCGGATGATGTATTGGGGCAAGTGGGACAGGGTCTTCAAGGGGAAGATCATCCAGTGAGAAAGGGGGGGACATGGTCTCCAGGGGAATGGGGCCTTAGAACAGGGGTTAGGTAGTCAGACCCGCCGGTCTGACTACCTAAGAAAAGAGTTACAGTCCCACCATCACCTTATCTCCCATGATCAAGCAGTAACTGAGTCAAATGAGATGCGAACAGTCGAACACCAATGATTAAACACAGATATTGAAATCAAGAACCCATTTAAGGATTTAAAGTGGATATTTTTAAAGTTCAAATAAATCCCTCCTTTCACACCCTTTTAGGGTGTGACAACAAACACAAATTTAAAAATATCCCATTACTGATTACACAATGTTGGCATACAAATCAACAATAATGATGAGACTATGCAGCGTTATGGCCAAGTGGTGAGGACACACTGGACACAGTGGGAAAACCCTAATGATGATCGAATGTCCACAGAGTGGACATTCGACATCCATGTCTCCACGGCAGACCTGGACATACTCACAGGCCCCCTTCACCACATACATACAACTTCAGCCAAGCTTTTAGAATTGTAATAAAATAAACTAAATTCGAAACAAATAGAAAAACCAGAAATTAGACAGGATATTTTAAAGTTTTCATAAGATCCCTCCTTTCATTGATAACTTTAATCAATACCCAATCTCCTCGTTTGACTCCTCCACTCTTTGGTTTACTGCTTCACCTGGAACAGAATTTAGCAGAAGACATCTCTTTTCTAGTTAGCATTTTTTATAAAATTGGTTAACCATTTGATTCGCCTCTTCATCATGCTATGTGAAAGGTTTAAGTTGTGGTATTACATATGATCTCCAATAAATCAATTCAAATTGTGTTATGCATCTGCTATAGGACTGGGAAAGACTTCAATTCACATAGTAAACATACTGTATCTATAATTACCAGGCAGTATTTTCCCTTCAGTTTTCTTATTGTTGAGCAAACACATGTAACAGCATCTAATAACGAGCCCCATATTCAACTCCTATTAGTCATTCCTAGAAATGACAATCTGTTTCTTTGTTCCCTTCTTTAGAAAATCAACTGTTAGTCTAATTTCTTTCACTCCAAAAAACCTTTTCTGTCTTTTAAAACAGTTAAGTTTAAGACCAATATTGTCTTAGATTCTCTATTTTACCAAATCACAGATCTTTTTATCAAAGATATGATCAAAGCAATTTTCATTATGCCAAACCAGAATCCGTATGCTTCTTAAATGAAATATAAACCAAATCATGTTCTTAATGTAGCTATTAACCAAACATTTTTCCCAACTATATTTTCTATAAAGGTCAGATAGGTAGAACTTCATAACTCGTTTTGCTGCAGTTCAAAACGAGCCAATTAGCTCAAACCATCATAACCATAATTTATCAGACTTGATGAGTCTTCCCAAATTATTTCAGAACTGAATGTTATAATAACCCTCTTCATAATACAACATTATCACAGCCTAACTGTTTATCCCAAACAGTATGCCAGGCTCTGATAAAACTCTCAAATAAAACTTAAAACCAAATTACAATTATACTCCAAATAAAAGTACATTTAGTTATTTTCTCTTTCTCATTTTTAACCAAATTATATCTAATACCTTTATCAAAACTCTTAAAAACCCTCGATTTTACTATTTTGACTTAAAATGTTATCCCATATACCTTCAAAGTATATTCATAGTTTCCTCTTCAAAACATCAGTGTTTAAACCAATCATCTCTTCACATCCACAAAACGTTCTTGTTTTATTTCATAACCTTCCATGATCCTCTCTAAACCAATCCTTTATGTAACTTTCCAATTGCTTCCTCATAATTTTTCACATACATTTCCTCAAACCATTCTTTGACCAACACAGCTGTTTAGCGTTTACCATCTATTCACTTAATTTTGCTCTAGTATAACTCTTCCAATTGTATTAGAAACAATTTATAAACCAGGGGTATACCCTCTGGGATAACCTTTGTAACATCTCAACGTAACTGACTCTTTTAGCCCCCACCTTTCTCCAACTCTCCTCGGGATTTCTTTAACTTCTTGGTCAAAGGAAAAAACACACCACACTCCTCTCTATTTTTATTAAACTCAATCTGACTCCACACAAATAGACAATGTTCAGGGATTCTAACCCTTGGAGAGGACTCTAACCTCCCTCTGGACAAAGACAATGAGTTCAGGGACTCTAACCCTTGGAGAGGACTCTAACCTCCCCTTGGACAAAGACAACGAGTTTAGGGACTCTAACCCCTGGAGAGGACTCTAACCTCCCCTTGGACAAGACAACGAGTTTAGGGACTCTAACCCCTGGAGAGGACTCTAACCTCCCCTTGGACAAGACAACGAGTTTAGGGACTCTAACCCCTGGAGAGGACTCTAACCGCCCCTTGGACAAGGACAACGAGTTTAGGGACTCTAACCCCTGGAGAGGACTCTAACCTCCCCTTGGACAAGACAACGAGTTTAGGGACTCTAACCCCTGGAGAGGACTCTAACCTCCCCTTGGACAAGACAACGAATTTAGGGACTCTAACCCCTGGAGAGGACTCTAACCTCCCCTTGGACAAGACAACGAGTTTAGGGACTCTAACCCCTGGAGAGGACTCTAACCTCCCCTTGGACAAGACAACGAGTTTAGGGACTCTAACCCCTGGAGAGGACTCTTACCTCCCCTTGGACAAGGACAAAACACAAAAATGGTTGATTTCCCACCACTGTTGGTTTGACTAGGTACGATGAAACATAGTAATTGTCTAAATTTGGTTCTCAGTTCCGAATAGCAGTACTTTGAATTAACAGGTGTCTGCTTACCTTTTTTTTTATGTTGAGGCCTCTGACGATTAAGTCTGTCTCCTCGCACCGGTGTATGGGTCTCTCCCCCGATCCGTCGGTCGGGCCGGAACCCTCTGGACTCCCTCATTTCAGCGTCGGGGTCACCAGTTGAAGGATTCTAAATCTTTGTGTGTCTATTCCAATATGTAATGATGGTATTCTATGACACAAATCTGTGTTCTAGAAAGAGTGGTCTGGAGTCGCAGAGGTCCGATAATATCAGCTTTAATGCAGCAGTTGGAAATCAACAAGTACAGAGCTCTGGGGTTGTCTACGTTTCCCTACCCGCAACAGAGTTTGGGCTGGTTCACGAAGTCCAACTGGCTATCTGTCCCTCCCCAGCATATATTTATACAGTGCAATTAAAACAGAAAGATGAAAAGAGGGTTGAGCTTGTTCTCTCGTGCATCAGGGAGTTGTTCTTGCCTCCGCGTCCCACCTGCTCGGGTGCCGTCTCCACCCAGACTCAAGGTTGTTTCTGAAAATGAAAAGATAGAGACACAAAGAACAGCCTGCTTCCCACACTCAGTGTGAGACCCAATGTTTAAGCCTGGGCACACTTCTAAGTTCATAACTTTAATAAGCACAATGCATAACTTTAATAAGCACAATATATTCTTTAGTAGCGATTGAGTTGCTTCTATTGGGATTTACGTTCCGTTGCACGGTTTAAGTAGAAATTAAGTTTTTGTGGCGAAAGTGACTGTGGCTAACTTGCTAGCCACAGTCAATGACGCTACTTACGTCACTAACGTCACGAAAACTCGCGTGACTACCTCTAGCAGAACATTAGTTTAGCAGCTCGTTAGCAGAACATTGGTTTAGCAGCTCGTTAACTTCTGGGAGATAGCTAAGCTAACTGCTTTACTGCAAGGCAGCTGCAGAAACGCCACAAGCAAAGAGGCCAGGGTGATAACTATTGAAGGACTGTAATTGTTTTGTGTCTATTCCAATATGTAATGATAGTATTCAATGACACAAATCTGTGTTCTAGAAAGAGTGGTCTGGAGTCGCAGAGGTCCGATAATATCAGCTTTAATGCAGCAGTTGGAAATCAACAAGTACAGAGCTCTGGGGTTGTCTAAGTTTCCCTACCCGCAACAGAGTTTGGGCTGGTTCACGAAGTCCAACTCCCTATCCCTCCCCAGCATATATTTATACAGTGCAATTAAAACAGAAAGATGAAAAGAGGGTTGAGCTTGTTCTCTCGTGTATCAGGGAGTTGTTCTTGCCTATGCGTCCCACCTGCTCGGGTGCCATCTCCACCCGGTTTCAAGGTTGTTTCTGAAAATGAAGAGATAGACACAAAGAACAGCCTGCTTCCCACACCCTGTGTGAGACACCATGTTTAAGCCTGAGCACACTTCTAAGTTTCATAAGACATAACTTTAATAAGCACAATATATTCTTTACTATTCACTAATTTTACTTTGTGATATGACACACAATTGTGATGTGTAATGTACAATATAATCTGATATTATTAAGGAAGTACATCTACTTTCGGAAACAGTAGTCTACTATTTCACTTTAGTATTAGCATCATCACATTAGCCTCTGTTGCCCGGGCAACACATACTACAGTGGTCTATGATGCATCTGTTTTCAATCGTTAAAATAAATATTCCTCACAAATACAATTTCGTTGTAGGATTTATTATGACATTAGATTACAAGTAAACGATTTGTGGGTGACATTATCATTACCTGTGGTTTCAAACCAGTGTAGCTCACTGCAACGCTGTAGCCTACGCGAGACACTACAAAAACATCTACACAGCTGTTTAGGAAGTCAAACGGCGACAGAACATGTTCGGCACTCCCCTTACTTAATCTTATTTACGTTTTGGGGGGCATATTTTCAGTTAGCAGATGGTACTGTTTGAATCGCGATTCCATCTTCTACTGTCGGTAACGTCGTAGAATAATCTTCAAAGGGGGTTCTTTATTAATTAATTAATGAATGCAATGAGTAGGCTAAATGCCTGAAAATATCACGATAATAGAAAAACTTAAAAGGACGTTTAAGTCATAGAGATTAGGTCAATTTTTACACCGGTCTGCCAAATGTATTCGTTTTTATTCAACGATGAGGCTGCATCTTGCAGGGGAAATGAGAAGACATCTATTTCATTATACACTTCACTCGTATTTTCAGTTGTAAATGAGCAGCAAAAAAAAAATGCTTTTAAATCTATGTAATCTTTATAAATAATAAGTATGCATTTTTATATAAAATATACATAAATATAGGTTTTAAATATAGCTGCAAGCAGCAATGAGGTGGCCAAGCAGTCAAATGACCCATAAAACACTGGAAATCCTCAGAACAGGGTTCCGAGTGCATGCAGCAAGTTTGGTGTGAATCCATCAAAGATTTGCTGAGATACGACCCAACTTCCTGTTTGCTGGCTTAATGGCACATTTTGACTGCCTGTACCGGGCAAACGGTTCTGAAAATCAAAAAATCATGTGAAGACCTTTGTGAGGCTTGGTCTGAAGATACTCTCTGCCAAATTTGGTGAAGTTTGGACAACATGTGTAGGAGGAGTAAAGAAAAAACGTTTTTCAATGAATTCAAAATGGCGGCCGCATCAATTCGGCTATTATCACAAGTTATCATGTATCACACACGGGATGTTCCACCATATCATGAGACAAAGGAATCACTTAATAAAAGCAAACAAATCAACAGTTATTGGCCAAAACACATTTTTGCTTCCTGCGGCCATGCCCAGTGATCACATGACACCAAATTAATTGGACATCCTCATACGACGGTTCCGAGTCAACATACCAAGTTTGGTGTTGATTTCTCAAAGATTTGCTGAGATATTACCCAACTTCCTGTTTGGTTGCTTTGTTGCTGATTTTGATTGGCTGTACCGGACAAACGGTTTTGAAAATCAAAAATCTTTGGATAAGTTATGTGAGGGTTGCTCTGACGATGATGTGTGCCAACTCTGGGGAAGATTGAAGAAAATTTGTAGGAGGAGTAGGCTTTCAAAGGTTTTTGATACAACCGGAAATAGCGGAAAATCTATATAACCGGAAATTGACGTCATAGGGTGCGTTGAACTCGGCTTGATCCAGGGAATCCAATGGTACCTCATTTTTGAAAATCAGTCATACGGTTCAAAAGTTGCGTGTGTAAACACAAGTCCAACTTTGACCCATTGGTGGCGCTAGAGTGGTCTAATGGGATACATGAAACTTGGTGTAAGTATAGAAGGAACTGTCCTTAATGAGTGTGCCAAATTTAACAAAAAGTTATCCAAGGGTTCTAGGGGCTGCCATTGACTCCCACGGAACTAGAATAATAATAATAAAACTAATAATAACAATAGGTTTCCTCCTTACGGAGGAATCCTAATAATAATAATAAAACTAACAATAACAATAGGTTTCCTCCTTACGGAGGAATCCTAAATATAGCTGCAGGCAGCAATGGCGGGTTCCTCCTCAGCATTGCAAACCATTACAAAATTGACTTGACACAGACATGTATTTCATACATGTACACAACATTTCAAGACAATTGGATCAATGGCTGATTTGAAGTCATTTTTTGAAATTATTCACAAATTGTCACTGTAGAGAAATATCCATGCTGCCAACATTATGGTCTCTTGAGACTTCTTTGTTCCCCATTGGCAATAAGGCATGCGTATCAACTTTTAGACATTTTGGACTGACAGGGTTAAAATGGGTCCGTGTACCTTGTGGCCATTGGTTTTTCTATTTTGCAACCCGTGTTGACAAACGCAAAATAGGGCCGTAATATCGTTTTGTCACTTTAGTAAGTCGAACACACATTTAAGTATAACGGCTTGTTTTTGGTTGTTTTGTTTTATTTTGGAATAACGGAATAACCATATAACACAAATGGTATAACGAGCCATTAATCGTTGTTTTGATTATTCCATATCCTTTATGCTGGTATCTGCAAAAAATGAAAAATAGGCTCGTAATATCGTTTTGTCCATTTCTGATGTCAGAACCGGATTATGGGGAAATGCTTGGATTCCGTTGTTTTGTTTTATTTTGGAATAACTGAATAAGCATATAACACAAATGGTATTACGAGCCATTTACTCGTTGTTTTGATTATTCCATATCCTTTATGTTGGTATCTGCAAAAAATGATAAATAGGCTCGTAATATCGTTTTGTCCATTTCGGATGTCAGAAACGGATTATGGGGAAAGGCTTGGTTTCCGTTGTACAATCTTGACGACATAGCAGCAGGTTCTTTAGTAGAAGACACACACCAAACTGGAGGCACATGTTGACGGAGTTTGCTAGTTGATACTTAATTAATAAATCTTTGATGAACCGTAGTTTCTTTAATATATATTAGAAACATACAAGACGGGGCTCCAGTGTGTGTTCAAACGAGGCCAAAAGTGCCAGACGGTATCAGTTGAAAAAGACAATCACACCCGTGCGCCAAACCCTCCCCCCCCACCTCACAGAAACACAACTGTTGGGGCACTGTTGTGGATACTTTTTTCAAAGTTCTGATCATGTCCAAATTAAACTTCTTCAAAGTCCAAAAACAGCACGGAGCAGCAACGAGAGGGTTCCCAGGAAAATCTGATTTCCTTTGTCTGTGTTGCACCTTTTGTATCCAACAAATTACACCCCTAAACTTTAATGAAGTGCATTGAGGCAATTGAGCAAATCTTCCCTTTTTATTTATAAAAAACATTATATTATTGGGTGTGCTTTGCCTTCGGCAAGGGCACAACCTTTGTTCTCTCACATATATTATTATTATTGTGAGAATGCTGTTATTCTCACAATAATAATTGTTTTCCTGTTTCTCTTTATTGCTGGAATGCTGCTTCAGCATTCCAAGTATTGTTCTTTGAATCTTTATTCAAGAATCTTCTTCTTCTTCCGAATCCAACAGACTCTCGCCCCATAGAGACCAATGCAAATCTGGTGACAAAAGAAAGCAGAAGGAACACGTTTTTGAAACTGCAGGTAGAGTCGTATTTCTGACTGCACAGACATATAAAGAATATCTCTGGTTTTGGCAGAGTCTTGGGTCTCGGAAAATATCCTTATTTTTGGGATTGGACGTACAGTTTTGCGTCTAGGTTAACTTGTTTGAGGTGTGGATTCTAGCTACATTTCTGTTAATTCTCTCTCCTCAGCGCGTTAGCAATCATAGCTGCACCATCACCGTGGCAACGACAGACACGCACCACTCAGTCTCACGCAGGTGATTGGTATTAGCTGATTAGTGGAGTCACAAGACAGTTTGATAGTATTTCAACCTAATACAATTTACAAGAGGTGACTCTGCAGGTGCTGCTAATATCTCCTTTACTACTATTGCTAATGGAACTGTTTTATTCTACTACGCCACTGAGTGCGTTTACTTGACCATGAGAAACCCGATTACTAGCAATTGTCGGTTTATGCCATACGATTACTCCGTTTACATGTGTAATTAGTTATGCGATTACTCAATAAGCGCGTCTACATGATTCTTTTTATTAATCGTTGTATGCTCCACGGACAAAACTTGCACCATCATCCTTCAGCAACAAAGTGTCGCCGTGTCTTCCTGTATCGGCCCTACTGCTGTATGTTTCATTCCATCAACACATTGAATCCTACTAAGAAAGCCGAGTAAACGCACTCAATGCACACATCTGCTACTGCTATTACTATCCCAACTATAATTTCAGCTGATAAGACTATAATATTCTTTTTATGACTAGCTAGCCTAGGCCTACTTCTTCTTCTGTTTAACAGTTCAGCTTTCAGCTTCTCCCGCATTGTATTTCAGCTCTTCGCGTTGTTAGATGATGCAGTTCAGTTTCCACACTGCCTCTTTTGTGTGATTCACACATTTCTTGACATTCATTTCAGCTTGCGGGTATTTTCTCATTTCTGTATTTTCTGCAATTTAAGAAAAATAATTTCATCTTTCAGCATTCCAACGCATTTTCAGCAGGAAATGACTTCTAGTTATTTTTTATTTATCTTCTATTTCTTCCGTGGCACCTTTCAGCGCCTTCAAATCTTCAGCTATTAAAACCGTTCAGCTATCAAAGAAATCAGCAGTTTCAGGCCATGGGTGCTATGACATTTCAGCTTTGTACCTCTTATGCTTGAATTAATATAAATCAATATTCATAATATTTTTAACATGGGTTTCCAATGGAGTTTTCTTTCAAATCCTCTCAAACTTCTTTAAACTTCTTCAACTTCCAAATCCTTTTTCCTCAATCTTTCAGCTAGAGCCACCATTTAAACTTTAAAATGTTGACAAAACCCTAAACTATTTTTTAATAATTCAGCTTTTTGATATCTATTCAACTTTTTTTCAATATCACTGATTATGTTTCATGACTTTTTCATGCCGTTTCTGAGATTTACATGGGTGTTTACGTGAAACCCTAGAGTGCAGACTGAAACGCTTAGAGTGGAGGGCAGCTTCGGATGTCGGTGAAAAAATATTTATAGTTTGCCAGCATTGCCACAATTTTTGCTCTTCATGCTTCGTTTTTGGATCAATAGATAGCTAATTTTGTGCTGGTCGTAGACAGTTGTCTGTTGAATCCAACAGACGTACACATTTGTTCAGAGCCCCACGAAAGCGAGACAAAGTCCAACTCTCGCCCCATAGAGACCAATGCAAATCTGGTGACAAAATCGTCAGAGAAAGCAAAAATAACAAGATTTTGAAACTGCCGGTAGAGTCGTATTTCTGACCGCACAGAAATATAAAGGACATCTCTGGTTTTGGCAGAGTCTTGTGTCTCGGAAAATATCCGTATTTTTGGGATTGGACGTATAGTTTTGCGTCTAGGTCACCTTGTTTGAGGTGTGGATGCTAGGTAAATGTTCGTTTTTCTCTCTGCCTAGCTCTTTAGCCATCACAGCTGCGCCATCACCGTGGCAACCAAACAAACACGCACCAGGAAAGCAAAAGGAACACGTTTTCGAAACTGCAGGTAGAGTCGTATTTCTGACTGCACAGACATATAAAGAATATCTCTGGTTTAGGCAGAGTCTTGGGTCTCGGAAAATATCCTTATTTTTTGGATTGGACGTATAGTTTTGCGTCTAGGTTAACTTGTTTGAGGTGTGGATTCTAGCTACATTAGTTATTCTCTGCCCTCAGCGCGTTAGCAATCATAGCTGCACCATCACCATAACGACAGACACGCACCACTCAGTCTCTCACACAGGTGATTGGTACTTTACTTGACCATGAGAAACCCGATTACTAGCCATTGTCGGTTTATGCCAATAATACGATTACTCCGTTTACATGTGTAATTAGTTATGCGATTACTCAATAAACGCGTCTACATGATTCTTTTTTATTAATTGTTGTATGCTCCACGGACAAAACTTGCACCATCATCCTTCTGCAACAAAGTGTCGCCGTGTCCTCCTGTATCGGCCCTACTGCTGTATGTTTCATTCCATCAACACATTGAATCCTACTAAGAAAGCCGAGTAAACGCACTCAATGGTAGGTTACATCTGCTACTGCTATTACTATCCCAACTATAATTTCAGCTGTTAAAACGATAATATTCTTGTTACGACTAGCTAGCCTACTTCTTCTGTTTAACAGTTCAGCTTTCAGCTTCTCCCGCATTGTAGGCTATTTTAGCTCTTACAGTGCGTTTAAACTGCAGCGGAGCGGGCGGCGCGCGGCGTCGGCTTCCAATTCATTTTCAATGAAACCAGGCGTTGACGCTCGCGTAGGGCATTGTGGGAAGGCGAGCGGAGCGTTGCAAGTTGGATTTTCTCAACTTAATGTAAATGAGGAGCGTGAAAACGCAAGCGTTGGCAAATCGGATTGGTTTCTTGTTTCTTATAACGTAGCAACCGTTGGTCATGATAAACATTTCTAGGTTTCACAATTTCAAGATGGAGGAGAAACTTTTCGTATGTGTCTGCACACCCAGTTCTGTTCAGAACAAAGTTACTAATGTGACGAGCCTGAATTTAAAGATTACATTAAACTAATAATGCATGGTGCATGGTTGCTGATGTCGTCATTGTTCCTACTGTGTTTTTATAGCCTACTTTTAAATTCAGTCTCGTCACATTACGTGACTGTTCTGTGCCACTGCTAGCTCGCTAGCCCAGCCTACAAACGACTGGTTGAGTGACCGGTGGCGTAACATGTATTCTACTCCAATCTTGCACTAGTAAAATCTTGCACTTACATAAATGTTGTGTAAAAGTGGTATTTTGATCGATATTGTGAACGCTTGGCCATGACTACAACAGTGACCTTAGAGAACTACAACTCTGTATTAACTTGTCTAACACGCCCCCGTGCGTGGTGTACTGTGGGAAGGCGAGCGATGCAGAGCGTTAAAAAACGCTGCAGTGTGAACGCAGCGTTAGCTTTGTTAGATGATTTACATTTACATTTAGTCATTTAGCAGACGCTCTTATCCAGAGCGACTTACAGTAAGTACAGGGACATTCCCCTGAGGCAAGTAGGGTGAAGTGCCTTGCCCAAGGACACAACATCAGTTGGCATGACCGGGAATTGAACTGGCAACCTTCGGATTACTAGCCCGATTCCCTCACCGCTCAGCCACCTGACTCCCTGAGATGATGCAGTTCAGCTTCCACACTGCCTCTTTTGTGTGAATCACACATTTTTGAAATTCATTTCAGCTTGCGGGTATTTTCTCATTTCTCACTTTTATACTTTTTAAAATATTAAGGTTTTTGTGCAAATTATTCTCCCTTTAAAAGTAATGGTAAATCCTTTCAAATCATTGTTGGAATGCTGCTCCAGCCCCTTTCAAAAATACCTTTCGGTTGCTAAGAAGCTTCAGCTTATAACTTTCTACAAAATTTTCACTATTTTCAGCTTTTTTAGCATGGTCAGCTATCCCCATTCAGGTTTTCAGCATTCTCACTGCTGTTTCGCAGGAACAGCCTTTTCTAGTTTTTATTCTTTTTGCCCCCATAAAACTCAGTCAATATTTGGCCTACATAGACAACCGAGGTGTCAAAAGTTTCGTCTTGGTAGCGATTGAGTTGCTTCTGTTGGGATTTACGTTCCGTTGCATGGTTTAAGTGGAAATTCAGTTTTTGTGGCGAAAAGTGAAGCTAACGGTGGCTAACTTGCTAGCCACAGTCAATGACGCTACTTACGTCACTAACGTCACGAAAACTCGCGTGACTACCTCTAGCAGAACATTAGTTTAGCAGCTCGTTAACTTCTGGGAGATAGCTAAGCTAACTGCTTTACTGCAAGGCAGATGCAGAAACGCCACAAGCAAAGAGGCCAGGGTGATAACTATTTACCAATTTTACTTTGTGATATGACACACAATTGTGACGTGTAATGTACAATATAAGCTGATTTTTATTAAGGAAGTACATCTACTTTCGGAAACAGTAGTCTACTATGTCACTGAAGTATTAGCATCATGACATTAGCCTCTGTTGCCCGGGCAACACATACTACAGTGGTCTATGATGCATCTGTTTTCAATCGTTAAAATAAACATTCCTCACAAATACATTTTCGTTGTAGGATTTATTATGACATTACATTACAAGTAAACGATTTGTGGGTGAAAATATCATTACCTGTGGTTTCAAACCAGTGTTGCTCACTGCAACGCTGTAGCCTACGCGAGACACTACAAAAACATACACAGCTGTTTAGGAAGTCAAACGGCGACAGAACATGTTCGGCACTCCCCTTACTTAAATCAAAACTCTATCTAACTACTATAACCTTATCTTCATTGCCACAGCCTAAACTTTGTCAATCTGTTCATGAAAATAATTAATTTCAGCCTAAACCGTACAACGGAACGTTAAATCCAATTCAACCAACGCAATCGCTACCATGACGAACATAGCAGTAGTCTACTGTAGTACTGTACTGTACCGTACAGTAGTAGTACAATTTACCGGGGCAGCTTCTCCACACAGGGCTATATCGCACATGGCGTTGTTACTGACAATGATCGCTACCAGTGAGCTTTTTATGAAAGCGATTTTCCACTAAATAAATGTCAAGCTTATTTACGTTTTTGGGGGCATATTTTCAGTTAGCAGATGGTACTGTTTGAATCGCGATTCCATCTTCTACTGCCGGTGTTGGACCGAATTCTCACTCCCCCGCAGAATCCCACTCCCCTACTCGTGAACGCGCACTGCCTTTCTAGCGTATTGCTAGTTGTAGTTTGACGAACCGAGGCGATTTTTACAAGCCTATTCCCTCGTCTTAGGCTTTGAGGAAACTGTCATTAGGCTATTTAATTAATGTTTCATCAAAATATAAGTTATGTTGTGCTGCACTTTAGAGCCTATACGATTTGTATGTCGTGCTACTCGTAAAATCCGAATGATTGTCTCAAGAAAATAGACGCACTTTGGAGCTGCACTTGAAAAACGATGTTGATGTCGATGTTGTTCTACACTGTCCTATTATCGGAATGAGAGTAATATGTGAATTATGTTGTAGTGAGCGAGCATCCTTTGTATTCATTTGTACGAATCACTTTTAGTAGAACTATTCACTTCTGAGTCTTGATTACGTTGTACTTGCTGTTATAGGTATACTTACTAAATGCACTATATGCCAATTCATTGGCATATAATCGTCTGGTAAATGAGTATAGCTACATTATTTTACAAATGTAGGCTATATAAAAAGGCCCCTGCTCACAGGTCCCTCCTACCAGAATTCAACTTCTATTTCCCTCTCAGTAAACTACTTTCCACACAACTGTTTTGTGTTTACAATCATATCCATTTTATAGATCCTGCTTCCCACAGCCTAGTTTGTGTCTTCTAACTTGCAATGTACAGTGCTTGGTTTTAGTACCTGATAAGCCAAGCCTGGACCTTCCCTTTGTGAATGGCTAGTGAAAAACATCTAATAAATGATGACATTTTGATTGGTTCCATCACATTTATTTTAAACAAAAAACTATAAATGATATATTTAACAAAAGGAAGAAAGAAAGAAAGTGATGGCACACTCTACAGGTCATGAGGAGCCACCAAAATAATTGGGGGGGGGGGGGGGGTCAGATCTTATAGTCCCAAGATATGAGGGGGGGAGGATTTCGGCAGGTATAAAAAACAGTGTTGCCAAAATCTTACTCCCCTTCTAACTTTTACATTTATGCAATTAGTATCAAAAGCTTTTTATGGCACACTCTACAGGGCATGAGGAGCCACCAAAATAATTGGGGGGGGGGGGGGGGGGTGTCAGATCTTATAGTCCCAAGATATGAGGGGGGGAGGATTTCGGCAGGTATAAAAAACAGTGTTGCCAAAATCCTACTCCCCTTCTAACTTTTACATTTATGCAACTAGTATCAAGAGCTTTTTATGGCACACTCTACAGGGCATGAGGAGCCACCAAAATAATTTGGGGGGGTGTCAGATCTTGTAGTCCCAAGATATGGGGGGGGGGGGGAGGATTTCGGCAGGTATGATGAACAGTGTTGTCAAAATCCTACTCCCCCAGTAAGTTAAAAAGAAATACTGAATTGCTGCCTCATTAAATAGTTGATTCAAATAGCAGTTGGTTTTAAGGATTGTTAAATTGGTGAGGTAGCGTGCGAGATAAAGAGAACTCATACACATTAGCCTACTGCAATGCATACAAGGTGAAAATAATGGGGCATTTAGTTGTATTAAACATAGATAAACACAGCTCTATTTGAACATTTCAGGGAATTCAGTTTTATTATACTGTTTCTAAAATGCATTGTGAAATGCATTGTAGTGCAAATGCGACGTTTCACAACTGATTACGTAGGTTAATGTCTGTGGATTGAAAAACATCTGATTGCTGTTCTGCACAGGGCAAACTGTTAACTCCTTAATGGAGAAAGTGTTTGTCATTTCACTAACAGAGTTACAAAATTAATCTGAGTTGTGGGTTTTATAAAAAGCCTATTATCAATCTGCAGATTAGAGATAATGTTTAAATAACACAACGACTTAAAATGAAGTCTCTGAGGATAGGAGGGTGTTGATAGTGAATAGAGAAAACAAATATTACATGATTTACAGCCAAATAGGGTTTGTCAGGAATCAAGAGAGCAATCCTCTTTATGGAATCTCTCCAGATACGCCAGGGCCCTACTCTCTTGTGCACTCATCTTCAGCTCAGCCCACAGGTTTGCAATAGGGTTAAATAAATATTGCCTTTGTGTCACCTTATCTATATAGGCTACAATATTTTACTGCTGGTAAATTCCTAAATATTACTGTGTATATAATTTTATAATTTAACACATCGTTCACTTATATTTGCCAATGTGATGCCAGTAATTCTGGAGTTGGCTGTATGAACAGGTGATATGGAAATGGCTATTGTGATCAGCATAAGCACATAGCAAATGTATTTTCTTCCACCCCTATATCCCTGAAATGTTCAAATAGAGCTGTGTTCATGTATGTTTAATACAACTTAATGCCCCATTATTTTCACCTTGTATGCATTGCAGTAGGCTACTGTGTATGAGTTCTCTATCTCATGCGCTACCTCACCAATTTAACAATCCTAAAAACCAACTGCTGCTTTAATCAACTATTTAATGATGCAGCAATATTTCTTTTTAACTTACTGGGGGAGTATGACTTTGGCAACACTGTTTTTCATCAGAATCAGAAAGGGGTTTAATTGCCATGAAAGTTTGCACAGACAAGGAATTTACTTTGGCAGGAAGGTGCATACATTAAACATATAGAAACCTTAAAACTTAAATATGTGGTCTAACTATACAAAAGGTACAAAGTCTAGCTAATACTAAGGGGATTTAGAATAAAATATAAAGTAGCCATAATTTACAATATAAAAATACAAATGGTACAAATAGTGTAATATAGTGCAAATTGTGATTTAGTCATTTAAGTCAGTGTGAGCCCTTAACCTTGTTGAAGAGGCCAACAGCAGATGGGAAGAAATTGTTTTTGTGGCGTGTGGTATTGGTCCTGATGGACCGCAGCCTTCTGCCGGAGGGGAGTGGCTGAAACAGAGTGTGTTCACAATCTTCCTTGCTCGCCTCAGGGTCCTCTAGGTGTGCAGGTCTTTGAGGGTAGGCAGATTGCAGCCGATCACCTTCTCAGCAGTGCGGATGATACGCTGCAGTCTGCTCTTGTCCTTGGCAGCAGCGTACCAGATGGTGATGGAGGAGGTGAGGATGGACTCAATGATGGCTGTGTAGAAGTGCACCATCATTGTCTTTGGTACGTTGAATTTCTTTCGCTGCTGTAGGAAGTACATCCTCTGTTGTGCTTTCTTGGTGAGGGAGCTGATGTTCAGTTCCCACTTGAGGTCCTGGGAGAGGATAGTGCCCAGGAAGCGGAAGGACTCCACAGTGTTGACTGGGGAGTCGCACAGGGTGATGGGGTGAATGGGGCTGTATTCTTCCTTAAGTCCACAACCATCTCCACTGTCTTAAGAGCATTGAGCTATAAATTGTTCTGGCTGCACCAGGTCACCAGGTTGTCAGCTTCCCAGCTGTAATCAGACTCGTCCCCGTCAGAGATGAGCCCAATGAGGGTGGTGACGTCCGCCAACTTCGAGTTTGACGGATGGATGACTGGAAGTGCAGCTGTTGGTGTACAGGGAGAAGAGCAGAGGGGAAAGGACGCAGCCCTGAGGAGATCTGGTGCTGATGGACCGGGAATCAGAGACGTGTGTTCCCAGCTTAACACACTGCTTCCTGTCAGACAGGAAGTCTGTGATCCACCTGCAGGTGGAATCAGGCACGTTCAGCTGGGAGAGCTTGTCCTGAAGCAGGGCGGGGATGATGGTGTTGAAGGCAGAGCTGAAGTCCACAAACAGGATCCTGGCGTAGGTAGATGCTGGGGAGTCCAGGTGCTGTAGGGTGAAGTGGAGGACCATGTTAACTGCGTCGTCCACAGACCTGTTGGCTCTGTAGGAAAACTGCAGGGGGTCCAGGAGGGGGTCTGTGATGGATTTGAGGTGTGCCAGCACCAGGCGCTCAAAAGACTTCATTACCACAGAGGTCAGGGCGACGGGTCTGTAGTCATTATGTCCTGTTGGTCTTGGCTTTTTGGGCACAGGGATGATGGTGGATAACATTCTACCTGCCAAAATCCTCCCCCCCTCATATCTTGGGACTACAAGATCTGACACCCCCCAAAATTATTTTGGTGGCTCCTCATGCCCTGTAAAGTGTGCCATAGAAAGCTTTTGATACTAATTGCATAAATGTAAAAGTTAGAAGGAGAGTAGGATTTTGGCAACACTGTTTTTCATACCTGCCGAAATCCCCCCCCCCCCCATATCTTGGGACTATAATATCTGACACACCCCAACTATGCGGGGATGTGAACAATCTGGATGGCGACACTAACTGGGTAATAGCTTGTCAACTGGTATTGAATACAATACTTTTTTCACTCACTACTAGACACATTTATAATGAAGCATTAGTATTTCTTTGTATAAGTGGTAATGTTATTATAGGTGACAGTTTTTGCCATTCCTAATGTTTGATCATTCATTATCATTCCACAAATTAATCTGAAAGTTTATCCAAAATCTCAGGTTGGCTGTGACAGCTGCCTCAGAAGGTTCCATCACTGTTGTGCTAAAATCCAACTGAGAAAATCCAACCTGTTTTCATGATCAAGCCTCAAACTTGTTAAAACTTATTTAAATGATCACTTTCTTTTTTTCTACCTTTTGTTAAATATATCATTATAGTTTTTTGTTTAAAATAAATGTGATGGAACCAATCAAAACTAGGCTGTGGGAGGATCTAGCAGGATCTATAAAATGGATATGATTGGAAACACAAAACAGTTCTGTGACAAGTAGTTTACTGAGGGAAATAGAAGTTGAATTCTGGTAGGAGGGACCTGTGAGCAGGGGCCTTTTTATATACATTTGTAAAATAATGTAGCTATACTCATGTACCAGACGATTATATTACAATTGGCATATAGTGCATTTAGTAAGTAGCCTATAACAGCAAGTACAACGTAATCAAGAATCAGAAGTGAATAGTTATACTAAAAGTGATTCGTACAAATGAATACAAAGGATGCTCGCTTTTACCAGACAGTGACATAACAGCAATTACAACATAATTCACATATTACCCTCATTCCGATAATAGGACAGTGTAGCACAACATCGACATCAACATCGTTTTTCAAGTGCAGCTCCAAAGTACGTCTATTTTCTTGAGACAATCATTCGGATTTTACGAGTAGCACGACATACAAATCGTATAAGCTCTCAGTGCAGCACAACATAACTTATATTTTGATGAAACATGAATTAAATAGCCTACTGACAGTTTCCTCAAAGCCTAAGACGAGGGAACCTAGGCTAAACATTGTAAAAATCGCCTCAGTTCGTCAAACGACAACTAGGAATACGCTAGGAAGGCAGTGCGCGTTCACGCGTAGGGGAGTGGGATTCTGCGGGGGAGTGAGAATTCGGTCCAACACCGGCTCACGAAAAAGAGCCAGAATGCCCATCACTAGAGGAAACAGTGGCTGAAATGTTTGGCGCAGACATAGCTACAAAACATTGGGAAGATGTGTCGGCGCATTTCCAGAGAAAATACAATTAAGATTCTGGGTCTTCAGCGGTTCAGATGAAGGCACAAAAAACGATGTTGTATTCATTTGTACATCCAAACACTGAGCAACTTTTCGTGTACTTTGTTTGTTTGCAAGCCATAATGTCTCTCGAGTAAAAACCAATATCGCACTCGCACGGTCGTAGTAGCTCAGTTTCTCATGGGCGGGCCAGATTCTCTGGGCGGGCCAAGCAGAGAAAGGGGAGGTAACCTTCGCTCTTTTGATGTCATAAAACCAGCATTTTCAAAACCGAGTGTTTCAGCTTTCATTTTCTCAAAGGCGGAGAAGAATACCCAGGGCTTGATTTACACCTATCAACATTTCTAGCCACTGTGGGACCAAAGGCAGGCTAGGGGAACTCATTAATGTTAAATAACCTCCTAAAGTGAAATTTTTATGTCATGGGACCTTTAAATACTTATGTGGAAAAACGTTTTAAACAAAGGATTACTTATAGGAGAGTATTTTTACATTTAAAAGTTGCTGTGTAATTTAAATCTTCAGTTCAGAAAATGTAGGCCTAAATGTTATTTTTGCAGACATTGTTTCCCACTAGGGACCCAGTGAAGACTTTCAGTAAACTTTAGAATATTTGGGTTCAGATCACCAGGTATCTCAGAATGTTACATGCACATTGCCACTCACTTTTGAAAGAAAATGGAATTACACCCAGCATGAGTTTATCACTCGTTTACTTGTCATTCTGAACAAAGTGGCAAAAGTAGTAAAAAAGTTCTGTGATAAGGCTTACATAGCAAGAGACAAAAAAATAAAATAAAACATTAATTCAAAGATCAGTTTGGCCTCAAAGCATACCCAATAAAGTATGTTTTACCTTGACTCACTGATGAGGACCATCATAAAGTGATCCACTTCACCAGTGTGGATAGTTTATCTTTTGATGCACACGGTTATAAAGACACCTGTACTGCTGCCTCAGATGACAACTGGTTAATGTGTTTGAAGGAAAATGTTGTACAAATAAATAAAGCAGTGTAACACAATTAACAATCTAATATATATTCTCCAGGGACTATTTATTAATTTACCTACTCTTTATTCTAGAAATGTTTTAAGAAATTCAAGTATTTGTTGGGAACAAGTCAAAATCTTTTTCAAAAAATGACAAAATAAAAGGAACTAAACATTTTCAAAACAGCAGTATTCAACATTGGTTTTATATTCATAATCAACACAAATACTTTTATTGAATTAAGTCTACACAATATAGATTACCAGGTGAACTGCCGCTCCCCCATGCCTATCTAACAACAAAGCACTTTAACTGCTTTCCATTTCTCCTTTAAACCTACTGACAAAATCCAAACAAAGGAAAACGATTGATTCACATTCTATTCACACAAACATACCAAAGATATCTAATGTTTAGAGAGGATGCATTGGAGTCGAAGGAACCAACCCTGGCGTTCTATTCTAAAATTCTACTAACAAAAGTTCAACATTGCATAACCAACAAAAGGGCAAAATAAGGGATCACATCACAAACATAAATTATAACAATGGCCAAAGATCAAGTTAAGTTAAATTATAAAAATTAAGGGTTGTCAGTGTTGACTACTACCACTGAACACTCAACAGCATTCAAATCCAATTTCTCTGTTTAGATCATAATATGCACATGCATACATTTGTAACATTCTAACACTCCTCAATGGCCTCGAGTGGTGGAATGGTTTAGGTTGAAATATTTTTTTTAAACACAGCTATGAGCCAGGTACATCCAACAATGAGGTTTGATGGTCAAATAATGTTAAAATGAATACTGTGGTTAAGAGAGAACTTCTATCTGTAACTGGAGAAAGACTGCCATAGGAACTGTTTATGATGTAAATCCCAACTTGTGTAAAACATACACAGCTCTGTGGTTCCACTTATTGGGTTAGGCACACTCTTGCTTGTTGGTGAACATCCGGTGCTTGTATTGTCAGTTTTCACAGTCTGCTATGGGCCACCTGAGCCTTAAACTGAATTAAAAATATAATTAAAAAAAGCAGCAAACAATTGAACTTTCTTCAATCCCACTCCTTCAAGGGTGAGACATAACGAAAAATGCCAGCATGTGCATTTCTGGAGGTACATCTGGACAGGTTTCTGAAGTATGAACAGTTATACCTTGCCTTTCAGAGGGCCAGCTGTCATTGTTACCATGTGGATTCCTCTTGACTAATCACTGTCCTCTTCACAAAAGTTGTGATGGTTTAGGGGATGATTTGAGACCATCCCATAAAGAACTGTGTGATTTCATTCAAAGGAATTACATCACATCACAGTACACAGTAGTTGAGCTTGTTCCATCTATATACAGACCCAGTGTTTACTGGCTCCCCCTCTTGATCTCAGAAGTTGTTGAGGTAATAATAAAGATAACTGAAGCAAAGTGTGCTCAGTATTCACTCAACACAACAGGATTTAAGAATAATCTCAAAGTACTGTCTACTGCCACTAATGCTAGAAAATACAAATACAATAAATAGATAATATAACACCACACAATCATACATGACGCCGCAAACCCCCCCCCCCCCCCCCCCAAATAAAATAAACGTTTGGTCATTTGAGCTAGCATAGTTCATTTTACCCACCAATGCCCCCAATACAGGTTTTGATTGATTCATTTCTCATTTTCGATCAGATTTTTTAAAGTTATTTTACCTTTTATAATGGAGGATAGAAATTAATCTCACATGAGGCTGGAGTAATTTCAATCACTAAATACAATCGTGTTCATGATCACCGCAAAGGGCTACAGCCATGTTATATTTGATGCAAAATGCATCACGCTTGGTGAAAGTGGGGATTTAGTCAAACACAACATAAATAATTATGTGATTCGTTTTTAAATCCCATCAAACTAAATATTTTTGAAGTGGAAAGGTTGGGGTCTGGTCTACACGCATCTGTCATTCAGTATAGTGGCTGAGGTGTTCCTTATTGCACAAGGCTGGAATTACTTGAACATGGAGCAAACAATTTAACAAATAATTAAAATAACTTTCCTCCTCTAATATCAGCCACATTGGTGCAAGCAGACTCAGGTCTACTATCACTACACTTCTCAATAATTATTCATCTTTTTTCTATTTCTTTCAAAATTCCTTTTAGGTCAGCAGCATCTTTACACTTTAGATTTGCAGTCTTAAGTAGCAAGAAGTTAAGTCTTCACTATTGTAAAATGTATTTCTTTAGAGACTAGTTTTGAAAGGAAATGTGGTATTGGTAAGTGTTTGCTATGCTCGTATTACATTTACATTTAGTCATTTAGCAGACGCTCTTATCCAGAGCGACTTACAGTGAATACAGGGACATTACCCTGAGGCAAGCAGGGTGAAGTGCCTTGCCCAAGGACACAACGTCAGTTGGCATGACCGGGAATCGAACTGGCAACCTTCGGATTACTAGCCCGATTACCTCACCGCTCAGCCACCTGACTCCCGTATAGCCATTAGTCTGATTTTTGATAGACTGGCATGATCCTTCCATCAAAGCTCCCTCCCAAAGAGACCCAAATCAATCTTCGTCATTTTCAAAATCAATAACCCCGTTCGAGTATGCATTTTCCATGATTCATCTTGGTCACAATACGTTCTTTCATCTCTCCTCCTTCCTGGAGACCTTTGAGGAATGCCAAGCAGTAGACCTGAAAAGACAAAATTAGCGTGTTATGCTTGGCTCAATCTTGTACAATGCTTGGTCTTTGACCCTTCACCTCCTTTCGCCACTTGCTCACCTAATGAAGGTCTTAAAAGCCGCGCTCTGGGGGTTGATGCATAGTGGCACTCGTTTCCCTTGCTGATGCTCAGTTATGAAGCGATGGATGAGCTCTAAGTGAAAAACAATGTTGCCAAACTATGAACACAAATCTGTTTCATAAGAGTTAAAGCACTCCCTCTGTTGCCCAATTATTTTTGCTAACTTTCTCACCCATTTTCAGAACTAGTGTCAGATTTTATAATAACTTCTTAGAGCTCTCATTTACAGTAGATGTAAAAACATGAGTTGAAATGACAGTTCAGACAAATGAAAAAGAACAAAAACATTCCCTGTTCACCTTTGCCTTGCCAGACAGAGAGCAGACTGTGTTCGTAGCTGTGGCTGAAAGGCCTGTCGGCAGGAGGCTCAAAGTCACGTGTGTACACACGGCCACTGGGTACAGAGTAGCAGCACTGGCACATGCAGGTGTGGTAACGCAATCGGCCCTCATCCAGATACGGGTGGGAGAGAGCATCACTGCCAGAGATCCTCTTAGACTAAGTACACAGGATATGGGAAATATATTTGTCATCAACCTGTCATGACATACAGAGCCATCTCCACCTAGGATTATAACTGCAATTATACCACACTGTTTCTATGTACTTACAGGATCAAAGACCAGCATCCGACACAACAAGTGCACTGCCTCATGGGTTGCACCGTCTGACAGCATGTACAACACTGAGAGCGAGGGCTGGAAGCAAGATAAAACAAAATACAAACATACAGAGGTACTAGCTTATGAAAACGTAGTAAACAAGTACCTATAAAGTAACTGATGTTTGATCACATCATGTCCAGAACACACACAGACTGTAACTACCCGACATCTGTCAAGTCAGTGGTTTAGTGGAGTGGTGTAGTGGAGATGGGCCAAGTACCGGTTTGTGTGGTCCTCTCATGATGTGGGCCCTGGCTCCTTCACAAGCAGATACCATGGCAGAGAGAGGTGGGGTGCCAAGCAGGTCAGTGATTAGGTCCAACTGGAAGGAAGAAAGAGCAACTTCAATTCAAGTAATAAACACCTGGAGTAAATCATCTGCACACCACAGTTTAACACTAGAAGCGTTGAGCCGGTTTTCCCTACTTGTAGCATGGTTAGGGGTCAAATGACCAGGGGCCGGTTGCACAAAACACCTTAAGTTTTTTCTATGTAGTTTTTTCTACTATGACACTTAAGGGTACATTTATCCTTAGCTAAGGGATTTACTTAAGGGGGTTGCACAGAATCTCTTAAATGGTTCCTCAGCTAAAGTGAAACGTTGAGGGATTTACTACACTGAACGTGATTTCACAGCAGTAAAATTCGACTGTTTCCACAGAGACCGCATTTGTTCAGTTGTATCGCTAGTGCATCACCTTGGTAGCTCTAGCTAGCTTATAGACCTACAAAAAGAAGGCAAGAAAAACCAAATTGGTCAGAGGAGGAAAATATTGTGCTTCTACAGAAATACAAAAAAGAAAGCACATACTAAAACGTTAATTTGATCCACAAATAACTGATAACAAAAAACAACAAATGTAGGACGAAATTGCATAAAAAATAAACTCAAGTTTGAAGCGGTCAATTCAAGAAAAAAAAAATATAGCTATATGATAACTTATGTCCAAAAAAGAGAACCAATTTCAGGAGGGAGTCCAATAAAACTGGTGATATCAACTTTACTTGTAGGTCTTGTTGCTAGCCTATACACAGTAACGTTTAAGTGAGAGCTAGAGCTACTATTCCTAACTGTAGATCAAAAAGATCTAATTTTGCCGATTTATATTTTAAGGAAACCTTAACTCTGACTTTAAGGAAAATCTTAAATTAAGGTGTTTTGTGTAACCGGCCCCTTGCCTTTAGCTCAGTACAAGACGCGCCATCTAGCGATCATTACATGTCAGTAACAACGCCCCTGTCTAAAGACTCTGGGGTACCGTTGATACCGTTACAGTGCGTATCCACTGCAGCGACGCGAATCGCTTGCCATCGCTCGCCTTCCCACAGTTCACCACGCTCCGGGGCGTTTCAAACAGATTAATGTAAAATGTAGTTCTCTAAAGCCCCTTTGTAGTTGTCATGGCCAAGTGTGCAGACTTGGGTTTACGTACTCGCAACATTGATCAAAATACAACTTGTATACAAAATACTAAACTGTTTAATAGACATAAACGTTGACATGTGTAAAAAACGTTTTATTATATTACTCAAAGTCTGCTAATCTGTCGATGCGATAGGGAGTTCCAGCCGGGCTAGCTAGCTAGTTACCACAGAACGAAGTTACGTAATGTGACTAGACTGAATTTGAAAGTACAAGCACCAACAACTTCGGCAACCTCGCGCCATGCATCGTTTTTTATTAACATCTCTGTACGAATACAGCTATGTATCGTACAGGACTGGGTAAGCAGCCACACAAGGTGGAGGTTTTCTCCTCCACCTTGAAACCTAGAAAGCTAGAAATGTTCTCCATGGTTGCTACGTTACGAGAAACAAGAAAACACTCCGATTGGCCACCGCTAGCGAAAATTGCTCCTCATTTGCATAAAGTTGAGAAAACATCTGTTCTATCTATCGTATCGACAGATTAGCAGACTTTGAGTAATATAATAAAACGTTTTTTACACGTCAACGTTTATGTCTATTAAACAGTTTTGTATTTTGTATACAAGTTGTATTTTGATCGATGTTGCGAGTACGTAAACCCAAGTCTGCACACTTGGCCATGACAACTACAACAGTGACTTTAGAGAACTACATTTTACATTAATCTGTTTGAAACGCCCCCGAGCGTGGTGAACTGTGGGAAGGCGAGCGATGGCAAGCGATTCGAGTCGCTGCAGTGGACACGTACTGTTAGCTTCACTGTCACAAAAACATTTATTAAATTATGGCTAAACTGGCAAACAGAACATTCACACAGATACAAGCAACGCAATTGGGATGAACTTTTTGACACTGACTGTCTATGTAGTGCAATATTTGGGGATGAGTTAGGGTGGAAAAAATAATAAATATTAAATAAATATATATGAGAGAGAATATAGGTTGTGCCTTGCCAAAGGCAGACACCCAATAAGAAAAGGTAGAAATCCAAAAGGTGGCTATGCAGCTTCACAGCGTCGCCCCCAAAAATATAGCTGCAAGCAGCAAATAAGGGGCCAAGCGCAATTGTTCAAAAAAAAATTATGGCTAAATGAGGATCTAAACAAGCAAGGCAAAACTAATCAATAGATATTCGCTTTTTTATTGCATAATACTTTCTGGCCACAAGGTGGCACTGCCATTTTATGAAAACATCCTTTGTCAATCTGTCATTTCCGTGACAGTCAGTTCATTAGAACGATTGTTGTCTAGCCCTTCAATCATTCATCAAAATGTAATGTATTATAAAGAATGCCACACGTTGAGGGTCCTAGCTATTACAACCGATAATCAGTTGCTTTCAAAGGGCCTGGCTAACGAACAGAACGACAACATAAAGTGGATATGCTGATGTTTAGTGTCAAATCTGCCTGCACATTGCAAATTTACAAGCGCTGTATGGAGAATTAGGCCTACAATTATGACAACTGGCTCAACCATTATGCATGTAATGACTTCTGTTATAAAATGTATAGTTGTATAGTAATGTTTAGATGTTTGTGGTGGTAAGACAATTTAACAGAACCAATATAGTACATTTTGATCAACATAACATAAGAAATTTATAAAGTAGGAAACAGCAGACAAATGAAGGCTACATATTCATTTGCATGAATGTAGGCTACCACAGCATTGGTAATTTGACCCGAATAGATGTGGAGGTTGAACAAGTGAATTGACCTGAGCTCGTCGCTTCTAATGATTAAAGAAAAAATTATCACATCCCGTCTGAAGGCGTGAAAATGTCTAGAAAGGGGGGATTTCTCTGCAAGAGCATTCCAGGTTAACCAACATTAACAAACTATTTCCATGTATGACACATCTTTTGAAAGCTTACAATCTACACCTTCACAATCTGTAAAAAACTAGAGATTAAATATTAGGCCCTACAGTTGCTTCCTTGATAGCATCTCCTATCGGTACAGCCCAATCAAATGTAATGTATAATATTACAGTTTTTTACAATCGCTATGACAGTTTTTTCAATACCTTTAACAAGTTTTCTGAACTCTTAACGCACCAACACACCTACCACACACAATTGACAAAACTGTTAATTTCATGCTCAAAATCACACATTGTAAACTAAACTCAAACACTAATTGTCATAACATAAAAATACACCAAACATGACACCATGTCTACCAAACACTAACACACGTTCTCTTTTCACAGGAACATTTAGTCAATCATAGCACAATGTCATAAAAAACAATAACATCAGATGGAATTACAGAAACTGCATTCATTTATGCAGGTATGTGTCAGGTCTCACAGTATATGGATTATAGATTGTGTTTGCAATGCAGTTTCTTTTGAAGCCTCTCTACATTTTTGTTTTGTTGGGTTTTGTAAATGCATGAATTTTGTTTCTTTTGATGCAGAAATTAAGAACAAAAATGAATGACCCATCTCAGAGAAGCTTTATAGAATGTACGCTTACTGTATTGAAAAAAAGAAGACAGAAACATAATTGCTGCAGTAAAGGCTTCATTTGCAACAGGACATTACTGCAAGAAATATGCAATATAGCTTCCATTTACAGTATTACACTAGCTCTGGCCCTTCTCTGAACGCCACCACACATTCTAACTCCTCTCCCTCTCCCCACTCCTCTCCCTTGTCCTGGTACTTGTCTTCCTCTCCCTTGTCCTGGTAATTGTCTCCCTCTCCCTCGTGCAGTTATAGTAACTGTATTCTTACTTTCTTTGTGTTGCTCTATATTGTTCTTTTTCCACACAAGACCAGTCCAAAGAGGTCCTCTTTATATGTACCATATGGTCATGTGATTGAAAGAACCTCAACATCTGAGTGTTTCCTAGTTGGGAATCAGCTGTGATTTACAGTATTTGCATTACTTCAACCAGCTTTTTCTCAGTAGCAATAGAATAAAATACAGGGGATATATTTGTGTTTTAATTCACAATATGAACAGCTGTTCACTTTGACTTTAGCCAATAAGTTAGGTTTTGAACATGATGTTATCTGTTCTGACATATAGTGTGAAAGCATTGCTAAATTAGTCCCTAAAAATCGATTGTTTTGGTCTTGGTTGAGCTTGTGTGTAAAAGAAGTTCAAGCATTTTAAATTGGTGTTTACTCTATGCATTTTGTGTCAAAGCAACAAGAAATGTGTTAATAGTATAGCCTACACAGATGGATGTTGTGCTAACTGTGTTAAGAGTTTAGGAAACTTGTTAAAGGTGTCATAGCGATTGTAAAAAACTGTAAATACTACTTTAACTCTGCTGCCATCCTCCACTCCACTGTGCATACCTGCTGGATGGGGCTCTGGGCCTGGAACAGGATGCGTCTGCCAAGCAGCTCAGCAAAGATGCATCCCACTGACCACACATCGATGGCTGAGCCATAATGGCGGCTGCCCATCAGCACCTCGGGCGCCCGGTAGTATTGAGTCACCACCTCCTGGGTCATATGACGCGAGGGGTCTGGCTCCTCCACACGAGCCAGCCCAAAATCACAGATCTGAGAGAGACCAGGTGGGAAACATTATTTGTCAATTGTTGAGTCTTGGCAACTTTTAGACTACAAGACTATAAGTAGCACAATCAAAAATAATTTGATTTTTGGGGAAAAACAGCCCTAAAACTGCTTGGTCACATTACTATATCTTGACCCAGATAGTAGCAGTACTGTGAATTATTGGATTGTAGAGCTGACTTGTCCCCGTCTTTCACATGTTAAAGGGTTGATTAACAAAGATACACTACCGTTCAAAAGTTTGGGGTCACTTAAAAATGTCCTTATTTTTCAAAGAAAAGCACAGTTTTTTTCAATGAAGATAACGTTAAATTAATCAGAAATACACTATACATTGTTAATGTGGTAAATGACTATTCTAGGTGGAAACGTCTGGTTTTTAATTAAATATCTACATAGGTGTATAGAGGCCCATTTCCAGCAACTATTACTGTGTGTTCGAATGGTACATTGTGTTTGCTAATTGCCTTAGAAGACTAATGGATGATTAGAAGGATTAGAATTAGAATGCCAAAGGTCTGCAATGTTGTAATTGCTGCAAATGGAGCATTATTTTACGAAAGCAAAGTTTGAAGAACAACATTTATATTTCAAATAAAAATAATTATTTCTAATAATAATAATTAACCTTGTAAATGTCTTGACAATATTTTCTATTAATTTAGAAAGTTATTTGATAAATAAAAGTGTGAGTTTTCATGGAAAACACGAAATTGTCGGGGTGACCCCAAACTTTTGAACAGTAGTGTATTTATGATAATATTAATTGTGCTCACATACATTCTTACTTGCACAAAATGTTACCTTAAGAAGACAGTTGCTGTTGACAAGCAGATTTCCAGGTTTAATGTCCCTGTGCAGAATTCCTGCAGAATGTAGGTACTTCAGCCCTAAGCATAATTATCTACATTAGCACACATCTAACAAGCATGCACAAGACATCACTATTTTATAAAGGTTAGGGTGGCTTCATTTAGTGATCAACTCTCCAATGTCAAAGCATGTCAGCAGAGCAAAAAGCATAGTGGAGCAACCACATTGTGTGGGTTTCCTAAAATCTTGCTCAAGATATGCATAAGACCACAAGGTTCTATAAGGAGGAATTAGACAATTCAGGTCAGCTTTCATTGGGGTTGCATCAAATCAAGAGATACTATATAACCACATATCAGTTGTTAACACTTACCTCTGAGGATCTGGTAAAGGAAGACCTTAATGTGGTCGGTGGTGAGGGGCTGTGGTGACACTATGACCTTGTGAAGGTCACTCTGCATCAACTCTGTTATCACATAGCTACAAGCCCATGAGTCAAGGAAACAAAAAAGATTCCCATAGCAATTGAGAAAAGGTAATGAGGAAGGGGTGACTGCAATGAGTCAATTATTTAACTAATGTATTGCTTTTTCAAGTGCATAATGCGTTTCAGATTTTATTCCAGAGCTAAACTGTTAAAATCAAATCTTATTTTATAGCCCTTTTTAGAAGCAATATCAGACCGATTAACATTCGCTCATAGAACTACACCTAAACCCTCAACAGCTTAACTGTTAAACAAAAGAGAGCTTAGTCCAAAAAAATACAGGATTCTATGTTAACTTCCCTTCCCCTGTGTAAACAAAACAAACTAAAGAAATAGATATGATAAAAACATTAATTTGACAGCTTAATTGAAAGTTCTTAATTTTTGGATGAGGGATGTTTCAACATGGTGTGCTGGTTTATTGATGACCACCCTTGATCAGTATGTGTCACTCACCTAACCTTTGTGCAGTTTCTCACACTCAGACAGGAAAGATGGATTGGATAAAAACAAGTGGCACTTTTCTTTTTTGCATGGGTGACTGACAATTGCCTAACATGTTAAAATCAATTTGTTACAAAATATACACACCCATTAAAGACGGTGAATGAGGCCGATCCCACTGAGCATAAAACTTCTATATTAATTTAATTAATTCTATATTTATTATCTAATATTCTCAACCTTTCAGAGCAAGGTTTGGAGTCGCACAGCTTATCAATCTCACAAGTGCCACACGCAGCCCTGCTCCACAAGTAAAAAATGTTTTTTAGTGGGCCTTGCCTGTAGCAACGCATCTCAGTGTGATAGGCCCCTATAATGACAACAGCTCATTCCAGCTGTTAACATCTGGCAGGAGACTCAAGGTCCCACTTGCCAGGCAGAATGGGTACATCAAATAATTTGTGCCTTCTGCAGAGGCCATCCAAAACAAGGACATAATCAAATAAAATAAAACCCCTCCCCCCCACCCCATGAGCACTTCTGCTGCTGAAAATGTATTTTAGTTCTTTATTGTTTGTCCTATACTATGTTGCCAGAATTTATATAAATGTTATAGAAAATAAAGTTAATTTATCTTATCGGCACAAGTATTCAAATATGTTAATAATGATTATATGTAATATGTAAAGAAAGAAGAAAATGTTACTGTATGTTGTATTTAAAATTACTTTTAGATCTACTAATAGTTTATGTACATATTAGGCTAATTTAAGAATCAAAACCATGTGTAACGTGTGAAAGACATTTTGGGCTTATGTACAATGCAGGGTTTCCCGCAGCACTTTGCAGTTAACGCCTACGTCGTTTTTTAAAATAACGATATCCGCCGTTGTCCTGTTTTCTCCCTTCCATTCCAAACCGTGACCAACGCCAGTCTCCCTTCTCTGCAGAACGCATTAGTCTATCGCACAAACTAGAATGTTCTTGGGGGGTTCAGGGCCATCAACTGGGTAGTGCTGGTGTCTGTTGGACTTTCTCGGTTCTATTCTAAAATGCTAAATGGAGCTGTATGGAATCGTCTTTGTGTTATTGTCTTATGTTTGTGTGTCGATGATGTTATGTTGCTAACGTTATTATGTATACGTCATACGTCAAATAAACATTAACTCTGTACTTCACCTGACTTCAGCTTTACGATTGATTCTCTCAAAAATGTTCACGTGAAACGTCACCCTTGAGGAAGAACATTTTTTATTAAGTTAGCTTTTCAACTATAAGTATGATTTTAACTGCCAATTTCCCACTGATTGTTCTACAACATAAATTACCTTTCTTTAAAAGGATACATCTCCTCAAAGCAATCAATCTGTGGAGGCTGCAGAATATCCAGGGCTGACAACACCTGCAAAGACAGGACCAATGCACACACTTAAAATACCAAATTCCCTGTTTTTATGTTTTCAATCTTTCACACCAGCTGCCTACTCCATCCTTTAAAAAGTATCTACACTTACATTGTCATGTTTAAAAAAGCATAGCATCCTCAATTCTCTGAAGACCCTCTTGCAGGAAACCAGATTCTGGAAGACGTTGGGCATTTTCTTTAGAGCCACTTTCCTTCCATCACGAGGATCAGTTACTGACCTGCAGAGTTTGAAAGGTGAAACAATTGATGCAGTAGTTAAACACAATCAGAGGCTATTCAATTTATAACTCTTTACTCTGAACATATACAGCTCTTGAAAAAAAATTTAGACCACTGCAAAATCATTTGTTGCTCTGGTTTCACTATTTATAGATACTAGTGTACAGTGCCCGTGATGCAGTCGGTTATTAAAATGTCAGTGAAACACACAAATACAGATTCATTGAACTAATGGTAGTGCATAGTGCCTGTGATAAAATTGGTGGCACACACACAGATTCCTGGAATTATAGATAGGGCACAGTGCCCGCGATTATGTCGGTGACACAAACAGATTTCTGGAGTTATAGAATGGTTTTGGTACCCACATTTCTCACGCCTGGGACACACTGCCTGCGATCGGCTGCGATGCGCCTGGAAGCACCGCCTTTTTTCTTTCGGCGCCCATGTTATCAAATGGGGCCGACCACACTGGCTGCGAAGCGCCACGATTGCCTGCGATCGCCTGCGATGCGCCTGGAAGCGCCGCCTTTTTTCTTTCGGCGCCCATGTTATCAAATGGGGCCGACCACACTGGCTGCGAAGCGCCACGATTGCCTGCGATCGCCTGCGATCTGCAGCGATCGTTTCGGCAGCTGGTCGAATTTTTTTCGCAAGTCGCTTGCGAAATCGGCTGCAGGATGATGAAATACACCATATTAGTTGATATATTTGAATAAAAAAACATGTTATTAAGATTTTACTCCATTAATTGTAGACTACGGTGAACATTTGTAAAGTTGTAGACTTTATAATTACACAATGTTGGTAACGAACGGCCTTTACATGTGGTTACCCTGATGAAAACGAATGAAAATAAACGGATTGATCTGTTGAGCTAGCATGCCCGTAGTTGTTTTGTTTGTTTGAGAGAAACGAGTTGTCACGCTTGCAGACATAGCCTACCGAGAGAGAACCCCCAAGTCGATCTCTAAAATCTGCATCAAATGAATTCTCGAAGTTGAAAAGCACAGGGAGTTGTATGACCCCCAGCAACAATTTTACAAGGACAACGTAGATAAGGATCAATGCTGGGATATAGCCAATGCCATGTTTATGTACCATGTCAGCGTAAAGGAAAGCTCAGAGTAGCAGAAAGGCTTGGTGACCGGCGCGGAGAAATGCGCGTTTGGTGTGAAGAGCTTTTGCTCAGTCGTAGCCGAGCGTAGCTGATCGTGGCGCTGCGAGGCGCGTCCAGGCGCTTCTCAGCCAGTGTGTCCCAGGCGTCAGATCGCAATTGAAATTCTCGTCATCTCTGAAGTACTTGTTCAACCTCCACATCTATTCTAGTCAAATTGCAGTAGCCTACATTCATGCAAATTATTATGTAACCTTCATGTGTCTGCTGTTTCCTACGTTATAAATTGCTTATGTTATGTTGATCCAAATGTACTATATTGGTTCTGTTAAATTGTCTTACCACCACAAACATCTAAACATTTAGTTCATAACAGAACACAATGGTTGAGCCAGTTGTCAAAATTGTAGGCCTAATCGAATGATCACGTGTGATGCTACTCCTTAACAGGTTAATTAATGTAAAAAGCTTCATGGGTCTATATTGAAAGTATATCCACTTCATATTGTCGTTCTGTTCGCTAGCCAGGCCCTTTGAAAGCAGCTGATTATTGGTTGGAAAACCAATTCGTTTCTAAATAACAAAACATTTGTACATTTGTATTTTTTGTAATATTTGTATTTTTATATTGTAATTTACGGCAACTTATATTTTATTGTATATTTAATTCTATTCTAATCCCACTTAGTACTGCTAGTTTATGTACCCTTAGTATAGTTAGTCCACATATTTAAATTTTAGCTATATGTTTATTGTATGCACCTTCCTGCCAAAGCAAATTCCTTGTCTGTGCAAACTTTCATGGCGAATAAATCCCTTTCTGATTCTGAAAAGAATTTCCCTTACTGCGCTTTGTTTAATTTATTTTGAATGCCTTTGTTAATCGCATGAGTTGGATTCATGTACTCACGTTATCGATCAAAATACCACTTTTACTCACATGATGCAAGAAATGATCCACTGGCTAGATGTAGAATGATCTTATCTACTACCCACAATAGTTCAGCTTTTTTTGCAGCAGTATTTTAATCAGAGTTAAATGTTAAGCGACCAGACGTGAACGCCACTAGTGTGTTATGCAATATCACAATATTGATCAAAGTACCACTTACACACACACACACAACGCAAGAAATGATCCGCTGGCTAGATGTAGCATGACTTTATATACTATATAATGGTTCTGGCTCTTTTTAGCAATATTTTACTAGTGCAAGATTACAGTACATTTTACTCCACCGGTCACTCAACCAGTCATGGGGTAGCGAGCTAGCAGTGGCACAGAACAAAGTCACGTAATGTGACGAGACAGAATGTAAAAGTATGAAAAACATCAGAGCCACTGGTAACCCTGCAGCATGCATTGTTTTGGCGCCATTTCTGATAGAAGGCTTAGGCGGTGTGAGAAAAACCTTAGGTGGGCTGCCTTAGCCTTTTCAATGCAGAAAACCCCCTGGTAAGCTACCATCATTTGTTTGCCAAGTTCAGTTTCTGTTATTATAGTATTGAACAGAAAATGCTATCTCAACACCAGAAAGCAGTATTTTGGTTAATTCCTAAATGTATTTACTTTCAAAATTGTAGTGCTGAAATTGCACATATACTTACATTTACATTTAGTCATTTAGCAGACGCTCTTATCCAGAGCGACTTACAGTAAGTACAGGGACATTCCCCGGAGGCAAGTAGGGTGAAGTGCCTTGCCCAAGGACACAACGTCATCTTGCACGGCCGGGAATCGAACCGGCAACCTTCTGATTACAAGCCCGCTTCCCTAACCGCTCTGCCACCTGACTCCCTGTATATACTGTGTGTAAATGATATTGTGTCTGACCACGCTCCTATTGTCAAACATTACAGGAATAATACACAATGTTACAGTTTTAAATAAAGTGAAAAAGGGCTTTATTTGCATTTGCGGGACATTTGCAGATTTGAACTACAAATTCTGTATAATCCTGTTGTGAAACACTACAATGTAAGTGTCTAGATAATTGGGTGTGCTCACGCCTTCGGCGAGCACAATAGTGATGGGAAGTTCGGATCATTTTACTGATTCGGTTCTTTGAATCTCGTTCAGTAAAATGAACTAATCTTTTTTCAAGTCTATCGTTAATTTCAACGGAGGGGGGGGGGGGGGGGGGGGGGGAGGGGGTGGCTATCCGTCCACTGCAAACACGTATCATATTAAAAAAAAAAATGGTTCGTAAGTGGTTCGTACGTGGTTTGCAAATAGCACCACTTCGGAGCTGGTCTACATTGTGAACCAAGTAAGAACCGCTTGGGGCGGGATTACCGTGACCAACAAGATGAACAGAATCCTTTGACCGCCATTGCAAGTTTTTCCAATTCATATTTCAGCTAAACGGCAATTGTAAATCAGCATCTGAATTAAAATGTAACGAGAAGTGGGCAGTGTAGTTGCTGAAAATGTGCTTATTTTATTGATGAAACTGCTCATTTGTAAATTTGCTCCGACTTTTCGATAACCAAGCTATCGCAGTGCAGTGCACACACTAGTTGCTGCATTTTATCATAATCCTATCAAATGAGTGAAATGACAAACACAAATGTTATGAGCTATTGAGCCTATATTTAACAAAAATGTAATCCACAAGAACTATACAAAAGTTTATAAAATATTGCGCTGATAATGCCAGTGTTGTCATACTGCTGTGAGTCCAGGGTATTGCGCAATAGCCAAGAAAACACGCATCTCAACCTCGCGTTCTTCGGATTGATAAACAGCCTTTAGACGGGCTCTGCTTTGAGTTTGGGGCTGCCGTGCTAGCGTTGCTGCGAAAGATGAGACGTATACAGTGATGTACTGACGTGGCTCTGTGGTGGCTCTCTAGCCCGTGGAAAAGCAAACCGGTTCTTAGAAGGCTCCGTTCTTTAACCAGCTCCGAACTGGCTCTAGCACCAGCTCCGAACTAGCTTCCGGTTCACTTTGGTGGAAAGGGGGTATGAGAAGGTGTCCTGCAGGTTGTTCCCCATGAAGAGCTGGTACAGAGCCACAGCACCACTGCAGTTCTTGAACTCATCAGTGCTGTAGATGAGTGACAGTTCTGTTTTCAGCTTGCTCTTATTCAGCAGTGGGTAAGCCTCCATGATGGTGTTCAGTGCTGCCTTAGGGAACTGTGTGTTGTAGTGATGTGTTGTTCGTGAACGATTCGTTCATTTTGAACAAATCATTAGTATGACTCGGGAGTAACGAGTAGTCTCAGAGAGTGATTCGTTGCACATCATGGGCTTTGTCAATGTAACAGATCACAGGCACCAGTTGACACCGAGTGGAAATGTCCGTAGTTTCATCTGCCTGGATGGAGAGAAAGTCTGCACTCCTGATTTCTTCAGTGATGTATTCTCATTCTGTACGGTCTTTGATGTTCCCTTAAACACAGTAGCAGTCTAAATCTAAATCTACCAATCCTCTAAAAACACCAGGATTTTCTGAGCTTTCACTCATCATGGCCACGCAGGGCTATTTCAAAGGCACCACAGAACTTTACACAGTCTATTTATTATTTTAGACAAGACGTGCCTGTTTTTGTCAATGTCCTTATTGTGTTTACCCTATCCTGTAGCCTTCATCAAGTTGAGCAGATATGTTTATTTTCCCAAACATGGCTAATCTCATTGCATTTACATGTGGACCCTAGTTTGCTCATGTTTTTTTCTGTTATGTGTTTCAAATCCCTCAATCCTGTCTGGATCCATGCTGGGTCTGATCCTGTCCTTTGAAAAAGGAGGCAGGGAAAGAAAAATAAAGCATGCGTTTCTCCACAATCAGTTAGCCAACTCGTCTTGCTATAGCAGGTCCTTGAAAACGACCTAGTGTGTCGTCTTCCCCTGTCATTAGACTGTTGCTGAATTAATGTCAGGCTGATCAGGTCCAAGCTCCTTGACTATGAGCTTCTCTTGAAAATTTCTTTTTTCAAAGGGCTTATTTTTTAGCGACTTATCTGAATTGCAAGTTTCCATAGTTGATGTTAGCTAGCTAGCTTTATAACATTAGCTACAAGTTCAGTTCTGAGAGAACACTATGACAATGTAAATAAACAACTTCTTAATTGTGTTGAGTGATCTGATTGGTTGTGACAGACATAACAGGCCCTATCATAATGTATTTGACAAGCCCTCTAATAAATCAGCTGTTTGGGGCGCATGTGTTCTGCACCCCAGCAAGGTCCTATCTCTTGCATGAGAGGAGCGAACTACGCATGTACAACCTATAACTGAGCTCTGTGACCCACACGGGGAGGACATCAAAGCCATCACAGACACTTTAACAGGCTACATCAACTTCTGTTTTGAGAACACTGTGCCATCCAAAAAGGTACAGTGTTTTGCAAACAACAAGCCGTGGATTACCCTGGACATCAAAGCTCTCCTGAAGGAGAAGAGAGTTTTTAGGTCAGGGGACAGCGAGGAGCTCAGGTCTGTACAGAAGGAGCTGAGATGGAAGATCAGGGAGGGCAAGGCCAACTACAAGAGGCACCCCTCCCCCAGGCTGAGAGGGACCTGCAGTGGGCCAACGACCTGAACATTTACTACAATAGGTTCAACGAGTCACCCACCACTCCCCCCAGACAGCTGCCTCACACCTCGTCACCTGGACAATGCCACACCCCCACCAGCCCTGCACACCTTGGGCTCGGCACATTCCACCATCCCCTCACAGCCCCAAGGACTCACCCACCCCCACAGCACACCCCTAGCTTTCACACCTGCCCAGGGGTCTCATTTATAAAGCTTGCGTATGCACAAAACGGGGCTGAAAATGTGCGTAAGCCACTTTCCACGCAAAGGTTGGTAAACCATTGGTGAGTCTCAAAAACAGGAAGACCAGATTAGAGTTTGCCAAAAAACATATAAAAGAGCCTGTACAGTTCTGGAACAACATCCTATGGACAGATGAGACCAAGATCAACTTGTACCAGAATGATGGGAAGAGAAGAGTATGGAGAAGGGAAGGAACTGCTCATGATCCAAAGCATACCACCTCATCAGTGAAGCATGGTGGAGGTAGTGTTATGGCGTGGGCATGTATGGCTGCCAATGGAACTGGTTCCCTTGTATTTATCGATGATGTGACTGCTGACAAAAGCAGTAGGATGAATTCTGAAGTGTTTCGGGCAATATTATCTGCTCAGATTCAGCCAAATGCTTCAGAACTCATAGGACGGCGCTTCACAGTGCAGATGGACAATGACCCGAAGCATACTGCGAAAGCAACCAAAGAGTTTTTTAAGGCAAAGAAGCGGAATAATCTGCAATGGCCAAGTCAATCACCTGACCTAAATCCAATTGAGCATGCATTTCACTTGCTAAAGACAAAACTGAAGGGAAAATGCCCCAAGAACAAGCAGGAACTGAAGACAGTTGCAGTAGAGGCCTGGCAGAGCATCACCAGGGCCAAAACCCAGCGTCTGGTGATGTCTATGGGTTCCAGACTTCAGGCTGTCATTGACTGCAAAGGATTTGCAACCAAGTATTAAAAGTGACAATTAGATTTATGATTATGTTAGTTTGTCCAATTATTTTTGGTCCCTTAAAAAGGGGGGGGCCACATATAAAATGTGTTGTAATTCCTACACCCTTCACATTTACATTTACATTTATTCATTTAGCAGACGCTTTTATCCAAAGCGACTTCCAAGAGAGAGCTTTACAAAGTGCATAGGTCACTGATCATAACAACAAGATAGCCAAAATATGAAGCACACATTGTGAACAACCAAAGTAAGTGCCAAAGGGAAGAACCATAAGAGCATGTAGTTAAACAAGTTACAATTAAACAATAAGAACAGCTATAAGTGCAAGTGTACCTGTGGAAAAAAGCAAGCAACAGTAATAAAACAATATATCACAGCGAGAACTAAAATTTAAATCAGTTACCACTAACCACAAGAGCAACAAGTCTCTAAGAAAGAGTCATTGTGATCCTTGAGGAAACTAACATCGGGTCAAGCGAACCGTTCCAAAGTACCGTTGTACTCCCGGAACAAGTGCGTCTTGAGCCTTTTCTTGAAGGTGGAGAGACAGTCAGTGTCTCTGATGGAGGTGGGGAGTTGATTCCACCACTGGGGGGCCAGACAGGAGAAGAGCTTGTGTTGGGACCGGGCGGTCTTGAGCGGTGGGACCACCAGGCGGTTGTCTGAAGAAGACCTTAGGTGACGGGTGGGCTGCAGGAGAGACTTGATGTAGACGGATGCAGTCCCGTTCACTGCTCGGAAGGTCAATACCAGGGTCTTGAATCTGATACGGGCCATGATAGGTAGCCAGTGGAGAGAGATGAGGAGCGGGGTAACATGGGAGCGACTGGGTAGACTGTAGACCAGGCGGGCCGCCGCGTTCTGAATCCTCTGAAGAGAGCGGGACCTTCACCTGATTTGGATGTAAATACCCTGAAATTAAAGCTGAAAGTCTGCACTTAAAGCACATCTTGATTGTTTCATTTCAAATCCATTGTGGTGGTATACAGAGCCAAAATGCTGAAAATTGTGTCAATGTCCAAATACTTATGGACCTAACTGAACTTGCATAAACTATTAACGTAAGTTAACTATAATGTCTCACACCCACTCACATTGTCCTACATGTGTCATTTTGCTCGAAAAGTTGACTCTGTTAGAGAGTCGCGTCCAGTCGCTTGAGGAAGAACGTATGCTAGTAACTTTAGATGCGACTGGCGCAACATCAGGGAGTCCTAGCGCGAAGGAGGACTCAAGATTAGCCCCACCGGTTTCACCTTTGCAGCATGGTGGGAGTGGGACTCCTCAGACGTTAGTGATCGGTGACTCCATCACTCGTAACATTAGATTGGAGCAACCAGCGACAGTTTACTGTGTACCTGGGGCCAGAGCTACCGACATAGAAGCTAATCTTAGGGTGCTGGCTAGCACTAGGGCTAAGGCAAAGGTCCAAGCTAAGGCACATGGCGCACGCACTGATGATAGGTATGAGAATATTGTCATTCATGTCGGCACCAATGATGTTAAGCTGAGGCAGTCAGTGGTCACGAAGGTTAATATAGCTCGGGCATGTGACCTTGCTCAAAAGATGTGTCGGCATCGAGTAATAGTCTCTGGCCCACTACCTGTTAGGGGGACTGACGAGATCTACAGCAGACTTGTCTCTCTTAACCGTTGGTTGGCTCGCTTCTGCTCAGAACAGGGTTTAGGATTTGTAGATAATTGGTCTCGTTTCTGGGCCAAACCTGGCTTGTTGAAAAGTGACGGGCTCCATCCAAGGTGGAGAGGTGCTTTTCTATTGTCTAGGAATATTGAAACTATTTTAGAGCAGGCCTGACACTCACTAGAACAAGCCGGGCCACAGTCTCTTAGAGAGTCTGATAGGTTTGTTGATGGGTATGTTGTGAGCTGTTGGGGGCCCGATAGCCTAGCTTGTAGTGTGGTTGCTGATGTCGTTTTTCCCATTGAGACTTTTTCTAAATTTCGGCCTTCAATTATTAGGAATTATACCAATTTAATATGTATTCAGCCTTGCTCCCCCGTTGCTCTTCCTACTAAGTTTACTGGTGAAAGTGCCACCTTTTCAGAAGAATTATCTACGTCTAAAGCTGCCAAAATCCCATACTGGAATGTTGGGCTCCTAAACATCAGATATCTATCCACAAAGGTCGTTTTGATTAATGATCTGATGTCCGAATGCAGCCTGGACTTGATTGGACTCACCGAAACCTGGTTAAAACCTGACGAATATTCCCCCCTGAATGAAGCATCGCCTCCGTACTCACACATCCCTCGTGTATCAAAGAAAGGTGGTGGTGTTGCTATGATATATGAAGCTAGCTTCAACCTCAGCCTTTAATCTGTAAACACCTTTAAATCATTTGAAATAATTAGCATGAAACCACCAACTACTTTAAAAAGGAATAATGCTAGTACTCCTGCCCCCCCTCCCTCATTTTGTATAGTTACTCTATACCGGCCCCCCGGCCCGTATTCCCTCTTCCTGGAGGAATTTGCAGATTTTAGTGCTGATCTTGTGACATATACTGATAACATCTTAATTATGGGTGATTTTAACATTCATGTGGATGACCCAAAGGATCCTTTAAGTAAGGCCGTTACTGCTCTCATGTATTCCACAGGTCTCACTCAGGTGGTTTCCAAACCTACCCATCTTCACTCGCATACATTGGATTTAGTTCTCACGCGGGGAATCAAGATTAGTGACGTCATTGTCCACCCCCACAATCCGATATTATCAGACCACTGCCTGGTTACCTTCAAAATGGACCTCTGCCAGAGCCTTGGAGGCACTCAGAATATTTCTACTAGACGCTGCATAACCCCAAACACAGCTCTGGAACTGGCTAGTATTCTACCCGCTGCACTATAAGCACTTGACGTCCCAAATAAATCATTAAATGTTCAAACGAGGGATCTGAATTTGGTTCTTCAGCTATCCCTAAACTCTGTTGCCCCACTCAAACCAAGGAAAAGAAAAGACAACTGGCTCCATGGTATTCAGAGGAAACCCGCACTCTCAAGAGGTCCACTAGAAAACTAGAACATAAGTGGCGTACCACTAAATTGGAGGTTTTCCGCCTGGCCTGGAAGGACAGCCAAATGGAGTACAAGCAAGTCCTCATCAGGTCCAGATCAGAATATTTCTCTAAGTTGATTAGTAAGAACAAACACAACACTAAGTTCCTATTTGATACTGTTGCAAAACTCACTAAGAAAAGTACATTCTGTGTTAGTTCAGACCTCTCTCCCAATGATTTCTTAGACTTCTTTGACCAAAAAATCTATGCAATAAGGGACAAACTACAGACTAGTCCTGGAGGAGTGGCCATCAACACTGAACTTTCCTCTATACCAAGCATGCTGCATGTTGAGGCTCTCACTCACTTTAACCCTATTTCTATGGAAGTGTTCATCGAGCTGATAGACTCCTCGAAACCTACTAGCTGCCTTCTCGATCCCCTCCCTGCCAAACTCTGTAGGGAACTTCTCCCTATTATTGGACCACCCATGCTTAGTATTATTAATGAATCTATTGTAACTGGCCAAGTCCCCAAAGATTTCAAACAAGCCATTATTAAGCCTCTTCTTAAAAAAACAAACCTGGATCCAGGTTGTCTTAGCAACTACAGGCCAATTTCAAATTTGCCATTTCTCTCAAATTTTAGAAAAGGCTGTGGCACAACAGCTCACTGAGCACCTCTCCTCAAATCAGCTTTATGAACCTCTCCAGTCTGGATTTCGTCTCCACCACAGCACTGAAACTGCATTAGCCAAGGTAGTCAATGATCTATTATTAGCCTCTGACGCGGGCTCTATCTCTGTCCTGGTTCTTCTAGACCTAAGAGCAGCTTTTGACACTGTGGATCATGAGATTCTCCTGGAACGTATGGAGAACTATGTTGGGATTTCTGGTACGTCACTTAAGTGGTTTAGATCGTATCTATCTGATAGATCACAATATGTCCACTATGATGGCTGCTCATCCAGGAGCTCCACTGTAAAATACGGAGTACCGCAGGGTTCAGTTCTAGGCCCTCTGTTATTTTCACTCTATATGTTGCCTTTAGGAAACATAATTAGAAGCTATGGCGTAAATTTTCACCGTTATGCAGATGATACTCAGCTATATATGTCTATAAAGTATGGAGAATTTCCACATGCTATGGAAAAATGTGTTTCTGGGTTAAGAACTTGGATGACTGCAAATTTCCTTCTTAATTCGGATAAAACCGAAGTTCAAATTTCTGGTCCTAAAAAATACAGAAATAATTTATCCAATCTGACCTTAGACCTAGACGGCGTCAAAGTCTCTCAAAGCCAGCTGGTAAAACATTTTGCAGTCACAATGGACCCAGACCTTTCGTTTCAGTACCATATTAAGCAAATTACCAGAACTGAGCGAATAGTGTCTTACTGAGTGTACTTCGTGACTGCCATCTGACTGTAAGTAACCAGAGTTTGTTTCATTCATTTGTGTTTAGCTAAAACTTACCCTTACCCTCTGTCTCAAGGACAGAGGGTAAGGGTATAGCAGCTAAATTGGTCAATAGGTAGCTAGCTAGTGATCGAGTTTCAGGGTACTTGCCGCCGAGTGAGACCCTGGCTTTGTTTACATAATTAGGGCCATTGTCAGCTGCGACTTTAGCATATTTAAGGCGGCTAGCAATGCAGAGGCAGCCTCGTCTGGCAGTCTCGGTGCACGAAAAATTGGTCAAACAAAGACAGGGAGTCTTCCTGCGTGAGTCCACCGAGGATGGCCGACGAGGCGGATCACCTCTTCTGATAAGCATCACCCTATTTGTATTTAAACCTACCTAGAACATATTCATAGCTAGCCTGCGTTTCTTCAGCATTCCCGTTCATTACACCACTCGTAGACGTAGATATGTCACAAAGTATATACGGTCCACTTCTAATCTCAGCTACCTATCCAGATCTTCTCCACCTGCCCTCTCTCTTTCTATTGGGCTCTGGAACTGCCAGTCTGCTGTGAACAAAGCAGACTTCATCCCGGCGTTTGAATCCCATGCTTCTCTTCACGCCCTTGCGCTGACAGAGACATGGATCCGCCCAGAGAACACTGCAACTCCAGCTGCTCTCTCCGTCAACCACTCGTTCCCTCACTCATCCCGCTCAACCGGGCGAGGTGGTGGGACAGGTTTGCTCCTTTCCCCACATATTAAATACACATCCACCCCACTCTCTGTTACTGCCAAATCATTTGAACACCATTATGCGATGCTAACTGATACTATCAAAGCATTTTTAGTTGTCCTCTACCGCCCACCAGGGCCGATAGCCGACTTTGTGGAGGAGCTGGACATGCTCCTCAGCGTCCTCCCGGATGATGGACAGGGCTCCAGACTAACTTGTTGCCTTGGTTGCACTGGTGCGCCTAACTCTTATTTAGGTGCACCAGCACAAAATGTAGGTGCACCCAAATTTTTCCTTGCGTCGCCACAATTTCAAGGTCAGTCTTTTTATCACGCTCCATATACATTCATATATATTATGTAAATGATCTTAAACAAGAATAAGGTGTAGGTAAATTTTTTTTTTATTTGAAGCACAATCTGTATATATTTAAAAAATAATATTTTAAGTGATTCACTGAGCTACCAAACTAAAACATTTTAAGCAAAATAAAAAATTTCAAAATAGAAAGTGCTACAGTTTAAAAGTGCTTCCCTGAACTGAGACCTAACATTTCATGGCTCAAAGTCTTATAGCGGGTCCCACCTTGCTGTCCCATGCCCTTCAGATGGCCAACACCTGTAATTTGGCCTTCTTGCCCTTGGCTAAATCATCTTGCCACACTCTCCCTAGCATCAAAATCCTAGCTCCATGTGTTAGCTCCATGGCCCAGCTTCGTAACTCAGGGGTCCGCAATTCATTTTTACAAGTGGCCACATGAGAAACCTGAAATGTGTTGGAGGGCCTCATCAATTTGCTCACTATTCATTTTCTCCCATTGTAAAAAGCAGTAAAGTATATATTTTGATTAGCGTTTAACGTTTTTTCAGTTCATTTTGTTCTGTGAGAGAAATCCAGTGGTCTTGAACAAGTGCATCGAAATCTGTCTGAATGAGGTGGATATGCCAAGGACAGCTGACAGGTAATAATCAGGGTCTGCAGTTCAACTAGCAAACCATCAGCCCGCGCCCACTGAATCAGTCAAGTTCTTATTATGTCCGCGTTAGGTTTTTTTCTTCACAGCTTTCACTTTGACCTCAGTAAACAGATACTTAGAAGTCCATGTCTTGTTAAAAGTTAATCAGTGGCAAAGTTTCTCATTTTCGAGGGCTAACCAACAGCTAACTCTCCTGTCGGTGAGGTTGCGCAAGCGCACATATGTAAATCGCCTGATCACTGTAGTCTTTCAGGACTATATATATTTACTACCGCTCAACACATTTATTTATTTTAAATTTTTGATTTACCTCACGTGGGCCGGATTGAGACAGCCTGTGGCCGGTTATGGCCCGCGGGCCATACAATGCCCAGGTCTGCTAAACTGACTCTGGTGCTCAGGTCGTAATTTCAATCACACTGCACGGAGCTACAGGAATATCTGGACCACAGCCAATCAGAGGCAAAGACCCGCCCCATTTCTGTCTCTGATTGGTTTAGACCACGATATGATCCAACCATGAGTGTCAGTTCCGTTTTAGGATAACAATCACTTCGTTTGTGGAAAGACAGCGGATGCGAGGAGGTTAGGTGCACCGGTGCGACCTATGAAAAAATTTAGTCGCACCGCACACATTTTGGTCGCATAGTGCGACCAATTTGCGCTCCCTATCTCCCTCCCATTTCTCCTCCATTGTAACATCTTCCGTCCCTCCCATTGACAAGTTTATGTGCCACCCCACTGACACTGCCACCAACACCCTGTTATCCACACTAACTGCATCTCTTGACACTCTCTGTCCCCTGTCAACCAGGCCTGCGCGATCTTCTCCCTCCTGCCCGTGGCTCACGGATGTGATTTGTGAAGAACAGTACATCCTTCTGTCCATCCTTCCAGCTGAGAGGAGATGGCGTATCTGGACCTCGATAAGTATCACTCCCTCCTCAAATCCTTCTCTGCCCGCATAACTGATGCTAAAACCCACAACTTCCTGAACAAAATTAACTCTGTCTCAAACCCTCACAAACTTTTATCTACCTTCTCCACCCTTCTTAACCCACCTCCCCCACCCTCCCCCTCCACCCTGACAGCAGACGACTTCGCCTCCTTCTTTGAGAAAAAAGTTGCTAACATTAGCAGTCAGTTCCCTGAACCCACCTTTCCTACCCACTCACCCTCTATGACTGACCCAACTAAATGTCTAAACGCTTTCTCTCCCCTGTCCGAGGCAGAGATCTCTGACCTCATTCTCTCTCATCGCCCCACCTCCTGTCCCCTTGATCCAGTCCCCTCCCCTCTCTTTCAAACCATCTCTCCCTCCATCATAATTTTTCTCCTCCATGTCCTTAACTCTTCTCTTACTTCCAGCACTTTCCCCTCTGCCTTCAAACAGGCCAGAGTTAGCCCTCTACTCAAAAAACCCTCCAGTAACCCAGCTGTCCTCCAGAACTACAGACCGGTATCACTACTACCCTTCTTTTCTAAAACAATTGAACGCGCTGTATCTAACCAACTGTCAAATATCCTCTCTCAGAACAACCTGCTTGACCCTAACCAATCGGGCTTCAAGACTGGCCACTCCACAGAAACTGCCCTCCTGTCAGTCACCACGGCCCTCCAGTCTGCCAGAGCGGCTTCGAGGTCATCCGTCATCATTCTGCTGGACCTTTCTGCAGCGTTTGATATGGTTAACCATCAGATCCTGCTCGCCAGACTTTCTGAGATGGGCATCACTGGCACTGCACTTCAGAGATCTCATCCTACCTGTTGGGAAGATCCTACCAGGTCTCCTGGGGAGGCAAAGTGTCAGGCCCCCGCCAGCTCTCCACTGGTGTCCCACAGGGATCCGTCCTTGGACCCCTCCTCTTCTCCCTCTACACCACCTCGCTTGGACCAATCATCACCTCCCATGGCTTCTCCTACCACTGCTATGTTGACGACACGCAGCTGTACCTGTCGTTCCCCCCGACTGATCCGGGGATCTCAGCTAGGATCGAGGCCTGCCTCACAGACGTCTCCGCCTGGATGACCGAGCAACACCTCCAGCTGAACCTCGCCAAAACAGAACTCCTCACCATCCCGGCCAAACCCTCCATCTCCCACGATCTCTCAATCACCCTGGGATCGGCGACGGTGACCCCTTCATCCTCTGCCAGGAACCTCGGGGTGACCATGGATGACGAGCTCTCCCTCACGGCCCACATTGCTGCGGTCTCCCAGTCGTGTAGATTCACCCTCTACAACATCCGGAAGATCAGGAGATACCTATCTGAGCATTCCACCCAGCTGCTAGTCCAAGCACTTGTCCTCTCAAAGTTGGACTACTGCAACTCGCTGCTCGACGGTCTCCCAGCATGCGCAACCCGCCCTCTCCAGAGGATTCAGAACGTGGCGGCCCGTCTGGCCCAGACGCTCCCATGTTACCCCGCTCCTCATCTCCCTCCACTGGCTTTCCATCACGGCCGTATCAGATTCAAGACCCTGGTACTGACCTAGAAGTGAACGGGACTGCACCCGACTACATCAAGTCTCTCCTCCAGCCTTACACCCCCAACCGCCACCTACGGTCTTCTTCTGACAACCGTCTGGTGGTCCCACCGCTCAAGAGCGCCCGTTCCCAACACAAGCTCTTCTAGTGTCTGGCCCCCCAATGGTGGAATCAACTCCCCACCTCCATCAGAGACACTGACTGTCTCCCCACCTTCAAGAAAAGGCTCAAGACGCACTTGTTCCAGGAGTACAACGGTACTTAGTAAAGATTTGATGGACCTGATGTTAGTTTCCTCCAGGATCACAATGACTCTTATTGAGACTTGTTTCTCTTGTTGGTTAGTTGTAACCGATTACAAATTATTGTACTCGCTGTGAAATATATTACTGTTGCTTGCTTTCTACAAGTACACTTTTGCGGTTCATGTTGTTTAATTGGGTGTGCTTTGCCTTCGGCAAGGGCACAACCTTTGTTCTCTCACATATATATTATTATTATTATTATTTTTATTCTTTTTGCCCCCCTAAAACTCAGTCAATATTTGGACTCCATAGACAACGTAGTTGTCAACAGTTTCGTCTTGGTAGCGATTGAGTTGCTTCTATTGGAATTTACGTTCCGTTGCATGGTTTGGGCTTAAGTTAAGTTTTTGTGGCGAAAAGTGAAGCTAACGGTGGCTAATTTGCTAGCCACAGTCACTGACGTTACTAACGTCACTACGTCACTAACGTCACGAAAACACGCGTGACTACCTTTGGCAGAACATTCGTTTCGCATCTGTTAACTTGGAGGATAGCTAGGCTAACTATAGCTTTACTGCAAGGCAGCTGCAGAAACGCCACAAGCAAAGAGGCCAGGGTGATAACTACTTACTCATTTTACTTTGTGATATGACACACAATTGTGATGTGTAATGTACAATATAAACTGATATTATTAAGGAAGTACATCTACTTTCGGAAACAGTAGTCTACTATTTCACTGAAGTATTAGCATCATGACATTAGCCTGTGTTGCCCGGGCAACACATACTACAGTGGTCTATGATGTATCTGTTTTCAATCGTTAAAATAAACATTCCTCACATATACTTTTTCGTTATATGATTTATTCTGACATTAGTAAACGATTTGTTGGTGAAATTACCATTACCTGTGGTTTCAAACCAGTGTAGCTCACTGCAACGCTGTAGCCTCCCCGAGACACTAGTGTGAGTAGCTAACAAAAACTCCTCAGCTGTTCAAGTCAAACGGCGACAGAACATGTTCGGCACTCCCCTTACTCAAAAGTCTTTCAATAGTTGAAACAATCTGACTACTAACCTGAACTTCATTGCCACAGCCTAAACTTTGTCAATCTGTTCATGAAAATAATTAATTTCAGCCTAAACCGTACAACGGAACGTTAAATCGAATTCAACCAACGCAATCGCTACCAAGACGAACACAGCAGTAGTCTAGTACTGTACTGTAGTAGTAGAATTTACCGGGGCAGCTTCTCCACACAGGGCTATATCGCATTTTGCGTTGTTACTGACAATGATTGCTACCAGTGAGCTTTTTATGAATGAGCGATTTTCCACTAAATAAATGTCAAGCTTATTTACGTTTTGGGGGGCATATTTTCAGTTAGCAGATGGTACTGTTTGAATCGTGATTCCATCTTCTACTACCGGGTAACATCGTAGAATAATCTTCAAAGGGGGTTCTTTATTAATGAATGAATGCAATGAGTAGGCTAAATGCCTGAAAATATCATGAGAAGGGAAAAACTTAAAATTACGTTTAAGTCATAGAGATTAGGTCAATTTTTACACCGGTTGCCTCTTGCAGGGGAAATGAGAAGACATCTATTTCATTCTATACTTCACTCGTATTTTCAGTTGTAAATGAGCAGCAAAAAAAATGCTTTTAAATATATGTAATCTTTATAAATAATAAGTATGCATTTTTATATAAAATATACAGAAATATCAGTTGTAAAAATGTCATTCAAAAACGGACCCCTGTGCAACCGACGCAAGCAAGCACACCCTCCAATTTCCCCAGAAATTGTACCCTCTCTAGTTGTAACTTGTTTAACTACATGCTGTTATGGTTCTTGCCTTTGGCACTTATTTGGTTTTGGTGGCTATCTCGTTGTTATGATCAGTAACCTATGCACTTTTGTAAAGCTCTCTCTTGGAAGTCGCTTTGGATAAAAGCATCTGCTAAATGAATAAATGTAAATAAGATGTTTTGAAAAGCACATAAACGTAACTAATAAACACATTTTTTTGTATTCAATGATGATGGCCCTATTCACAGTGCGCTTCCTTAGCGTTTGCACTGGGGCAAATGCAGCCTCACAGGACAGAACAAATTCCAGTGTTAAATAAAATAGTCTGCAACTAAGGGTACATTCTCACTTAGTTTGGTTAGATGAAAACAAACTTTGATGCGATTGCTCTGTTAGCGAACCAGGACTAGGAAATAGGCTACAGCCTAATTATTATTTTTTTGTCCAGATCAAGAGATCCAAGACTCAAGAGAACCAAACTACAAGCGTGAACACAACAGTCATAAGCTCCACCAGCGATGAGCAGTAGCCTAATTAGAAACTAGAATAGAGTTTTTGAATTTGTGTTGATGTAAACACACAAGCCACAGTACAATTTAATGTTCAGGGAGCAGGACAAACGGGAGAGCAAGCAGAGATCTAGCTTAGAAGTTCCAAACTAATACACTTCTCTCATTTTTGCATATACAATAAATGGATTGTGCCCTGTCAATAAATAAAGAACAATAACTGTTTGGCCAGGATAACAGGATCTATCAGACCCTTGAATGTTTATGATGTCCCTGTGTGTAGATATATACTATTGACAGGCTGACCCCACTAACCCAAAACTCCCTTGCCAGGTCGCTACACTACTTTTGACTGGAGACAAAAAAGTGATCATTGTCAGCCGACAATATGTTGATAATGTCGGGCTACGCATTTATAGACCAACTACAGTCTAACCCCCAACTTGTTTAACATCTTTCATAATACATTTAATTCTGCTGAATGATTGAACGGCTAGACAACAAACGTTCTAATGAAATAATCACTGACTAACAACACTGAAATGGATGACGGATTGACGAATGCAAGTTCATTTTCCGACCTTGCCTTTAGCTCCGTGCGAGAAGCGCCATATAGCGACCATTATGTATCAGTAACGATGTCCCTGTCTGTTGACCTACGGCCCAATTTATCCTGTGGTAATAAATCTTGCCTACTGCGCCAAATGTGCTAGGACCGCTACTTCCCTCAGGAGATCAGGAATACAAATAACAATGCTTCACAATTCCCTTTATACCAAACTATTATCTGAACAACCAATCAGACCACATCTTGACCCTGATCAACATATGACTAGCAATGCGACAGTAAGTTACACAATGAGGTATGAGACTGTTGGAAAAATTAAAGATGTAACACATTTATCCTGCATAAGAATGATTCTGTGTTCAGTATTCCTTGGGTGCAAAGAGAGGCCTAACCCCAAATCTGAACTCTGGGTAATCATACAAGACCCTTATCTTGGGGCTGAGGACTTAGAGGGGGTTGTGGTTGTTTTAAGATACTGTGTGACAAGGACTATAGGTGGAGACGCAAGGTCTGGTGACCATTTGTTGACACTTATGTTAAGGATCTTTTACGACCCCAGGACCGGAGATCCTGTTGTGTTTCAATCAGGGTTGATGTCGTAAACACGCACGCACGCGCCAAGTCTATGCAAGGAGCCAATGAAGAAGAGCCTTGGGACATTTGCATGCCTTTGTTTTAACCAATGACTGTCAAGAGCGGTTCTGTTTAAATAGGTAGCTAGCACAACATGCTAGCAGACAAACTTTGTAGCACAATGGCGTTTAATGTTTTTGTCTCCTTTTACATTTAGTCATTTAGCAGATGCTCTTATCCAGAGCGACTTACAGTAAGTACAGGGACATTCCCCCGAGGCAAGTAGGGTGAAGTGCCTTGCCCAAGGACACAACGTCAGTTGGCATGACCGGGAATCGAACTGGCAACCTTCGAATTACTAGCCCGACTCCCTCACCGCTCAGCCAACTGACTCCCTATGTGGGCCGGCCGCAAGCAAAAAAGCTTTCTTAAACTTGTTCACCGACTGACTATGCAATGCTTGATAGATTAATATTTCTCACAGAGAATCATTAAGTAGAGACTCTGTTCAGGAACTCGAGATTTTAGGATATGAGAGGTGGGGGCAGGGTGACACCCAGCCTTACAAACCCATACTGTCTGCAACATGGATTTTTCTCTACAGTGACAATTTGTGAAAAACTTAAAGAACTTAAAATCAGCCATTCCTCCAATTACCTTGAAACGTGTACGTGTGAAATACATGTCCCTTCTGTTGAATTCCACTGACAGACCCATTGGTGCTGGTCATACAGCGACTCCTGATAGGTGTTTTCAGTTTTTGTGAAAGCATATTACTTGCCCAGGGAATTGACTCATGTGTTCTTGACTGTATCCACCCTAAGGCAAAAAATGCAAACAAGGTGATGTTTTTGTGCTACAGAGACTGCAGTTAATCTCACCCAATGCCGCGTGTTTTGTTATGGGTGACTTTAATTACAGTAATTGCAACCAAGTACAAAGCCATTTCCATCAGTACATCACCTGTTACACTCATAGAAATAAGACCCTTGATTTATGTTATGGATCCATACGAGGGGCATTGTGGCAGCGGGGGCCTCGTGTATAAACATTGCGTATGCACGAAAAGCTTGTGAAAAACGCTGGTTTTCACGCACACGGTGGGATGTATAAAAATGTACTTGATGTGAGAATGTGCGGGCCGCCATGGAAACTTTGGAGTAAGTAAGTAAGTAAGACTTTATTTATATAGCACATTTCATACAAGAATTGTAGCTCAAGGTGCTTTACATAAAATCAATAAAAACAATAATACAAGTGATAAATAATTCAAACAAAAATAAAAATCCCAATAAGATCTCTGTTCAAGAAAGAAAACAACTTTAAAAAGTAGGAAAACCCTTTTGAGATAAAATTACTTCGGTGCTTCGGTACAAAGGTAGGTTTTAAGCTGTCTTTTAAAAATGTCTAGAGTGTTAGCTTCCCTAATATTTATGGGTAATTTGTTCCATAGTTTTGGGGCGTAATTGACAAAGGCCGAATCACCAATCTTCTTATGACTGCTTCTGGTGACCTCTAATAGGCCTGCATTTGATGATCGCAGTGTTCTAGCTGGTGTGTAGTTTATAAAGGAGTTAGCAATGTAGCTAGGTCCTTGTCCGTGTAGAGCTTTGTATGTGAGGAAAAGAACCTTAAAGTCAATTCTGAAGGTAACAGGGAGCCAGCGTAAAGTAGCTAGGACAGGACTAATGTGTTCTCTCCTTTTAGTTTTGGTTAATAATCTAGCTGCAGAATTTTGAATGAGCTGTAGTCTTTCAGTGGTTTTCTTGGGAAGACCAGTGATAAGTGCGTTACAGTAGTCCAGCCGGCTGGATATAAAAGCATGAATTAACTTCTCTGCATCATTTTGGTTTATGAATGGTCGTACCTTTGCTATATTCCTCAGGTGAAAGAAAGCCGTTTTGGTCACTTTATTAATGTGAGAGTTGAAATTCAAATCTGAGTCCAGGATTACGCCGAGACTAGTCACCTCTGGTTTAAGACAGGGGGTTAAGCCTCCAAAATTCTTAATAAGCATCTCTCTTTTGGATTTGGGGCCACATAGTAGGACTTCGGTTTTGTCTTCATTTAATTTAAGAAAGTTATCATTCATCCATTTGTTTATTGCCAACAGGCAGTTTGTAATGGAATTGATGGCCGTTGCATCGTTGGGTTCAGTGGATATATATAGTTGTGTGTCATCCGCATAGCTATGGAAATCTATGTTATGTTCTCTGATTATGTCGCCGAGTGGTAACATATAAAGAGAAAAAAGTAATGGACCTAAGCAGCTTCCTTGAGCAACCCCGTAGCAGTTCTCATGTATCTTGGACCTATGGTCACCTAAACTAACATAAAACTTCCTTCCTGTGATATATGATTTCAGCCAGTTCAATACACTATCCGTGAACCCAATAAGCTTTTCCAGTCTATTGATTAGGATGTCGTGATCAATTGTATCAAATGCTGCACTGAGATCTAACAGGATAAGGATAGAGACTTTATTTGCATCAGAGTTTAGTCTGAGGTCGCTAATTATTTTGGTGAGAGCAATTTCAGTACTGTGATATTTCCTGACACCTGACTGCGAGACTTCCAGGATGTTATTTTCTTCAAGAAAATAATTTAATTGGACTAAAACTATCTTTTCCAGTACTTTAATAAATGGGAGGTTTGATATTGGTCTGTAATTTGCAAGTAGACTGTTATCCAATTTGGGTTTCTTTAATAGGGGCTTTACAACAGCTGTTTTGAAGGCATCTGGGAAGACGCCAGTTCTAAGGGATGTGTTTATAATCTCTAGCACCGGACCTGAGACACTATCAAACACTCGCTTTTATGTTGTGGGTATAGGATCAATATCTGAGGTTGTGGAGTTAGATTCGCTGACAATTTTGGAAAGTTCACCAAGTGTGATACAGGTAAATGTGCTCATGGTTATGTTGCAGAATCTACTGATGTCAGTTTCGACCCCACTATTAATAATACTCGCTCTGATCAAAGTTATTTTGTTCTTGAAGAACAAAGCAAGCTCTTCACATTTAACTGCTGAGGATGGAGGTGGGGCAGGGACAGTGTTTAGCAGCTGGTCAATGGTGGAGAAAAGAACTCTGGAATTTCTGGCATTTTCTGTAATAATGTTGGAGAAATATTCTCTCCTTGCAAGATGGTTTTGTTATAGGTGGTTAGTGTATCTTTGTAGATATTGTAGTGGATAGTGATCTTTGTTTTCCTCCATTTTCTCTCTGCTGCACGGCATTTTCTTTTCGTTTCACTAACATTTTTTTTTCTCAGCCATGGGGAGGTTCTGCTTGTGCACTTCTTTTTGGTTTTCAGTGGTGCAACAGAGTCTAACACAGACAATAGTGCATCATTGAGGTTCTCTACCATTTCATTCATGGTAATCATGGTTATTCGGCTCATATAGAGCAAATTGTTCAGAAAATGTCATCATAGCTGTATCGTCTAAATATCTTCTATGGACTAAGAATTCCTTTTTGGTTTTTGTTAGCATAATTTCCACATTAAAAAGTATATAACGATGGTCTGAGAGGGGTAGATCAGTTATTGATATATTATTGATATTTAGTCCAGTTGTTATCACTAGATCTAGTGTGTTTCCGTGCCGGTGTGTTGGGTCTGTTATGTGTTGAGTTAGATTGAAACTGTCAAGGAGATTTAAGAGCTCAATAGTTCTTGGGTCTGCTTTTTTTATTTACTTGGATATTTAAGTCTCCGTTTAAAACTACTTTGTCATATCTAGTGACACATAGTGATAATAGTTCAGAGAATTCTTGTATGAATATTGGCGAGTGCTTGGGTGGCCGATATATAATAACAAAAAGTATTGATTCGGTTTTGAGCTCTATAGCAAGATATTCATATGATGTGAATTCACCTAGCTCAGTGATTTTGAACAACAGTTTAGAGGAGAAAATAGCTGCGACTCCTCCACCTTTTTTTGATGTCCTTGAAACTTGGTGAAAGCTGTAATCAGGCGGACACGCTTCTATTAAAGTTGCTGTTGCCGTGTCATTGTTTAGCCAGGTTTCTGTTAGACAGATGCAGTCTAAGTTGTTTTCTTTGACCAGATCATTAACTAGGAATGTTTTGTTATTTAGTGATCTAACATTTAGAAGGGCCAGTTTCATCTGTGGGGTATTAACAGATAAAACAGGGGTAGATAAATCTGTTGGAAGAATATGGATAGTTCTGTGACTTCTAACACCAGTTTCAGGTTTGTAACCATGCATTTTACCATGCCATTTTCTGTTTGTGATGATGACCGGTATGTCCAATGAAATAGCATGGTGGCTGTCCTAGCGTAGCTTTGCTTTGGGAAAGTCTCTGTCACTGAGCTGTTCCATCACAAGGGAATTCATCCGGGGGGTGCAGATCTGTGCAGGGCCCATGTCCTTGCAGGAGGCTGTTTGAATGTTCTGTTCTGTTCCATGGGAGGTTGTTTGGGATGCGTCAGTCAGCTTAGACACAACAGGGATAGGGAGAGAAGCTTGATTTGTGGTCAGGAGCACGTGATTGATGTTTGCTGTTAGTAGTCGAGATCCTCTACGGTTTGGGTGGAGTCCGTCAGCTTGAAAACGGTCTGCACAGTTCCAGAACACATTGAAGTTATCGATAAATCTCAGTTTGTGTGGCAGACAGACAGATGCCAACCATGTGTTGAAAGATAGTAGTCGACTGAAGGCTTCTTTTCCTCTGCGAAAGCATGCAATCGGTCCACTGATGAACACATCTTGATATCTGTTAAGTGTGTTCAGTAGCTGGGTGAAATGTTTTTTAAGTATCTCAGTGCCAGTTTTCTTGTGTAGGATATCAAACGAGCCAGTGTGGATGATAATCTTAGGGTTGTTTGGTTTATTGTTGAGGATTGTTTGTACCTCTGAGGACAGTTCCTCGACAGATTTGTTGCTAAGACAAATATTTTCTGTCTTTGCCAGTTTAACATGTGCTGTCATGGCATCTCCAATCAAGATAGTGGCCATATGTGGTGTTGTGTTTGCATTTCTAACGTTTGCCTTATCAGTAGCTGCGGGGCTAGTTCTTATCTTATTTGGGTTAGCAATGATAGGACCTTGTGCTAGACCAAGGTTAGACACTGCGTTAGTGCTAGCAGTAGATTCTATAGTGCTAGCAGTGTTAGCTCCTCTAAGTGTTGATGGGCTGTGGGTAGTCTTAGCATACCTTGGATCTTGATAATCCTGTGATATTGTTGTCTGATTAGGCTTGATAGGGGGTCGAACAGCGCCCCGAGTGGTCCGAGAGGGGCTTGGAGTGAAATGGGGGACTCCCGGTCGCAGCAGACGATGATGTGTTGGATTTGCATGTGTGTAGTAGCTACCATCATGGTGTGTCGGCGATCTGGGCCCTTCATGTTTGTTAGCTGCGTGGCTAGCACTCCTGTGCCTCTTCGCCTTGGATTCCACACACAAGGGAGAGAAAGTTCCCAGTGGTTCGAAACTGTTTCTGAGTGTGACAGGAGGAGAGGTGATGCGGGAAGAGTTTCTGCCTCGCTTTTTTTGCTGTTTATCCTTGGTGACAGTCCCATCTCTGATGAAGGTAGAAGCGGCGCTAGGCCTCTTTGGTTTAGCGCCGAGAGCAGGCCATGACTCATCCGGTCCAACGGCCAGTGGAGAGAAAGCTGGTTCCAAGGGTGGCTCATTGGCAGGTAGCTTAGCCTCCGGGCTAGGTAGCATGGAATCTATGAAGTCTTCGGTCTCTCTGATATCTAAGAGGGTTCTGACTCTTAGCTCCAGTTCAACTATCCTCTGAGTAAGTTGTTTGCAGTCATTACAAGCCATAGTTCTACAGGGAACAAGCTTTAGTTTGCTTGCCTGTGGTCAGTCTTGGAGGGCAGCCCAAAATACTTCTGTTCTCCTTGGGCTTCAGTCCTCTCAGGTTGTTCCTTTTTGTAGTATTTGATTTTGAGTAATATCTTCAAAAACTATCCAAATGATTGAAACTTCAGAGCATTTCTCAGTGAATAACTAGACAATACGATAGAAGCCAAGCAGGGAAGCAAGCAGGGAAGGTCAGGGGGAGGAGAGGGAAAGAAAATGCGACTGCCTTCGTTGAGAGCGTAAACAAGACTCAAGAGCAGACGTGAAAATGTGCGGGCCATCCGCAAAGTTTTGTCTGGCTCTATAACGTGGTGAATTTTAACTGAAAAGTGCCGAAACTCAAACATTACAAAATAAAGTTTCCACTACAGTTACTGTCATACATCTATGACGTTGACTTGAAAAAAACAATTACCTCCGCTAATAAAAGTTTGATCATTGATGTGGATGATTCACATGCAAGTGTCTCTGTGAACGTGACTCTGGCTCATCCATAACGCACAGGAGGCACCTCCAAAGGACCACCACGCGTTTCTTAATTTCGAAACGCGGACCATTTCTTCGTAATTTCTGCCATGGTCCGGTTCTCCGAACCCACCGCATTTACGGCCCTAGTGAGTTTTCCACTCCGCCGACTTCCTTTTGTTGCCAATACCCAGGCCCAAACGTAATTCTGACGAAAACCCACGGAATTTAAAATCGAATGCATTTGTCTGAGGCAAAATTTTAATAAACTTGTCAACTCATATTACGTCTCGTCTCTATTCTTTAGAAATATTTAACCTGTAAACAGAGCCCATTGCCACCAGTGTAGGTCTGTGATAGCAATTGAAGGAAGTCTGTCAGCCCATAAACTGATACAGTAACGTTCACGTTAGACTAGCTACTGTATAATCCCAAGATTCAGCCTTGAAGATAATTGACACGAAAACACTTATCAACCAAAATTACCAGGGAATTTTCAGGGGATCTTTATGAGGATGGATAAATACTTTTTTGCAAAGTATGTCAACATTCAATCGACCATATTAGGCGTCAAACTGTTGTGGAACATCTTCGGTCACTCCGACATAACAGGAAAGCTAGCGGAATTCCGCAGATTTTCAGTCTGAATAACCGCAGAAAATGTGAAGAAAAAAAAATCTGCAGATTTTGTTTGGGCTTGCTAATACTTGATGACAGGCCGCCAAACAGGACACATTTCCTCGCCTCCACCTCGTTAGAACATCGATCTCACAGTCTGTGAAATGTTTATGATTTGCGTGTTTAGCCATTTTAATTCAGACAAAGAATTGACCTCAGGTGCGCATTTATAGTCCATCTGCATATTCATTAATGGGAGGAGGCAAGGCGGAGTCAACATGACTCGTTCACGTGCGGTCAATCTCACGTTGATGGTGATTTATAAAGGAAAGGTGCGCATGACCTGGCATATGACCAGTTTTATACATGAATTATTTCTGTGCGTAGGTACTTAAAGTTTTGGCCGTACGCAATCTTCTTGTATGTTTTTGGATGCTTTTATATAGGCCTTAGTGGTCCCTAGGGCTGCAACAACGAATCGATTAAATCGATTAAAATCGATTATTAAAAGCGTTGGCAACTAATTTCATTATAGATTCGTTGTGTCGCGCGATTATTACGCCACTCAATATGTCGCGGAGATGTATTTAAAAAACAAAGTTTAGTTGAGCGCGGAGCGGAGCTAGAGGAAAGGCCATTGGAGAGACGTTGTTGAGTAACGTTGTTCTGAAACACATGGGAGGCAGAGAAATCAGTACGACCCAAGTCATCCAAAGTGTGGGAGCATTTCACACTAAATACATCGAAACAGTGTGTTAATTGACCGAGGTGAAGTTAGTTTCATATTCGACATCCGTCTCACATTCGGAGGAGCTACTTGCAGCATCGCGTTAGGGATCGGGTGAAAAAAAACCATACCATTTTGAAAAATGTAGACTTTTATAATATTTTGGGAATATAAAACCGCAAAAAGACACCAGAGTATCTTAACAATGTCTGGTATACTTCCACAGCCTTTACTTTTTCAATGAAGTTTCAAATAAAATGATAGAAAATCACTAATCTTTGAAAATAGCTTAATCCTCGCAAATCGTAACTTTTTTCAAAGTTTTGTTAAAAAATCTTAAATATACACCAGATTATTCTAATAAAGTCTGGCCTCCTTCCACAACCTTGCAATTTTCATTAAAGTTTTAAACAAAACTCAAATAAATTGCTCATCTTGGAAAATAGCATTAAATCCACGCTAATATTAATAACTTTTTCAAAATTGTGTGCCTGTTTGTGCACATTCTGAAGATTTTTTGCACTGTGAATTTGCATTGTCAGTTCTGTTTTTGAATAAAGGGTTGGAAATTAATGCTTTTTTGTTTTTTAATCCGATTCATCGATTAATCGAAAAAAGAATCGACAGATTAATCGATTATTCAAATAATCGTTAGTTGCAGCCCTCGTGGTCCCTTAATACTGTATCGGAAGTCTCTTTCCTGAAATTCAGACTTGGTCCAGAATTACAGCCACTACGAGCAGTCCCACAATGAGCTTTCCTCAGGACGTGCTATTTCTGTGTCTGTAGCTTTAAATGCTATGAGGAAGAAAGAGGCGGGGCTAACTGCCATGCTTCGGTCGTTTGGAAGCCATGATGTCTCGAGGAAAAACCAATATCGCGCTTGCAGGGTCGTAGCTCATTTTCTCATTGGTGGGCCAAATTCTCTTTGCGGGCAAAGCAGAGAAAGGGGAGGTAACCTTCCCCATTGTGACATCACAATAGGAACATTTTCAAAACTGAGCGTTTCAGTTTTCATTTTCTCAAAGGTGGAGAAGAATACCCAGGACTTGGTTTACACCTATCGAAATTTCTAGCCACTGGGGGACCAAAGGCAGACTAGTGGAACTCATATTATTGTTAAATAACCTCCTAAAGTGAACATTTCATGTCCTTTAATTAAAACAGTAATGTGTATTTTAAGAATAAGTTTTAAAACGTGCTCTGAGCATTCAACACATCAAGTTGGCTTCAGCCCCGCGACCCTCCCACCCCCCTCCCGGAATGGTGTAGCCCAACGTTGATAAAAAAAAAAAAAAAAAAAACGTAGTTTCTAGATGTCGGTCACAGAGGACAGAGTAACGTTAGGAAAATTCCACAAGAGATGGCAGTCGGTCATAAGGCTACTATCTTAACAAAGAAAACAAAAAAATGTCTAACGTAGCAGAGGGCGACACCGAGGGCCTTGTCCCGAGAATCGTATCGTCATCCTTTTGTGTGATGATGCATTTTGGGTTCAAGGCAAGCGACACAAAACAAGAACAGGTCATATGCAAAGAGTGCCTTAAAGTTGTGTTGGTGCCACAAAGCAACACAACGAACCTCTTTAACCACTTAAAAAAACACCATAAAGTTCAATACGATGAATGTATGAGGCCAAGAAATGCGTTGCAAAGACTTATCAAAACAACATCAACTCAGGCATCCATCGAAGCGAGCCTCTTTAGGGCATCACCATACCCATCCACCTCCCAAAGAAACAGTGAAATAACGAATGCAGTCACATTTCATTTGGCCAAAGACGTGCCCAATAAACACTGACAAACAAAGGCTTCAAATTCTTGGTCAACACTTTGGATAAACGATAGGTGATCCCCTCGCGCAATTCTTTTTCCAAGGTGGCACTACCTGCGAGGTACAGAGCTAATGTGGTGAAGGCAGCTTCTCAAAATAATTGGACTAGGCTCCAGTGCTTTGGTCACAGTCTCCATCTAGCAGTAGGTGAGAAAAGTTATATTAGGGTGGACAGACCAAAAATTTACTATCAGTTTTGACTGATGGGTCAGAATGACCCGAAGATAACACAAGGGTTAAATCGAGACCACAAATGTTTGTCACGTTTGGCGCTACTGCTGTAATACATTTTTTGGCCACCTTGGGGTGTATTTAACCTTGAATAAGGCTTGGGTGTTGGGTGCTTGTTGTGACATTGGCATTGCCCATTTTCTTCAAATACCTTGATTTGAACACCTCTGTTTGTTTATGATAGACAAAAAGTATACACTAATTGTATTATAAATATAAATAAGTACGGATGAGCCTTACGGTACCGTAAGGCTCATCCGTACTTATGAAGGGGAGGGGGGGTACGCCCTTACGGTACCCCCCCCCCGATTTAAGGGTTGAATCTAACTTTACCAACCAACATTTGATAGCATTAAGGGGTAAGTGTCTACATGTTAACTGGCATGTTTGTTTTTAATATCTCACTAGTAGTCGCTAGTTATAGAGCTAAGAAAAGGACGTGGACCTGAAAATTCCGGTGCCAGATTTCTCAGTGGCGTTCTTAGCTACATTCAGGCTAAATTACCATTCGATTCAATGCGTTTGCTACCGGCGTTCCACATTATTTGACAGTTGGTTAGTCTTGGCCAAAAATGACACGTTCTATTGTCCACCCTAGTTATATTAAAAAATTAATTTAAAGAATTGTATACGAGTTAAACATATATAATTAATTGAACAATTATGCTATTTGCGATAATTACTTGTAGTTGATCAGTACTTATTGTGCTAATGTGTGTGAATATGTTACTGATAATAACAATAGTAGCCAAATATAACTTATTTCTGCTAGTGTTGTTGTTGAGAAACCAAAACTAAACCGTTTTACTCATGTTGTCTGACATAAGATTTCACTCACTTAAATATTGAATAATATGATTGGGGTTGTTTATCAAATATTCTTTCTTAGAGTATGCAGTGAGAGATCCTCGGATTGACCGAGCAGTGGGTCTCTGCAAAAAGCTGGTAAGCAGTTTCTCTTACAGCTGGCGACCTAAAAAGGAGCTAACAAAGGCACAACGAGAACTGAAGCTTCCAGAGCATACACTGAAGACCGAGTGTCCCACAAGGTGGGGATCAAGGCAGGCAATGATTGCATGAGTCCTGGAGCAGCAGAGGGCGATTTCTCTGGTCTTGTCCGATGACAGAAAAGCCCGACACCTCATCTCCACCTGGCAGGACACAGAGGTCCTCAACAAATCCCTCAGCCCTCTATCGGAATTTACTGATGCGCTTTCCAGTGAGAAGTATGTCAGCGTTTCCTTTGTGAAGCCAGTCCTCCACCTTTTCAGATCCTCCATCTTGAAAGTGAACGATGATGAGAAACTAACCTGCACCATCAAGACAAAAATCCTGAGCTATCTGGATGGAAAATACAATGACTCCCTGACACAAGAACTGCTTGATATGGCTTCTACGCTTGATCCACGCTTCAAGCTGAGCTACGTCAGTGAGGACAATGTTGCACCAACTCATGCCAGACTGACTTCTGAAATGGCGCGGACTGCACCTGCAGCCATGGCTGTAAGTAATTATATTGATGTTAGATACACAGAATGTATGATACATTTATGATTTTAAGTGGATTAAAATGATATGAAATCCAATGGTGTAATGTACTCTCTGGAAATGAGTGTTGAATAGGTTGAATTATTAGGGCTATTCATTATTCATATCTTATTTACTACACTCTTCAAGGAGATGGGCCCAACTGATCCCCATGGTGAGACTGCTGAGGATGCACCCACTACAAAAAAGAAAAAGACCTTGGGTTTCTTCAAGACTGCTGAGGGAGCCACACAAAGACTCAGTCCTCTCCAAGAACAACAAGCTACATCTTCTGAGCTACAGTCGTACCTACAATCAGGTAACCTAGACAGTGAGGAGGACCCGCTTGACTGGTGGAGGGAATCAGAGACTCTTCCCATGTCTCTCAAAACTGGCGAAGAAGTACTTATGTATCCCGGCTACAAGTTCTCACTCTGAGAGGGTGTTCAGCACAGGGGGGAATGTGGTGACCTGCCTTCGCTCATCCCTCAAGCCAGAAAATGTTGACAGGCTAGTGTTTCTTTCCAAAAACCTGTAAACTAGTCTTTTCTGCATTATTCTGAAAAGTTCTCATTTGGTTACATTCTGTTATGGAATATTTGTTTTTTATTGATTGTATATTTTGAGTTGTATTCACATCCATTATGCAGGTACAATGCATTGTGACAATAAAATTTGTTTTGGTTAAAATCAACAAATAATCGTTATAATATATCGTGATCTCAATATTGATCAAAATAATCGTGATTATCATTTTGGCCATGATCGTGCAGCCCTAATTTCAGCGTTATTTTTCCTTAAAAGTTCAGGAGTCTGCCCATCTGTGCCCCAACCATAGCATGTTGAAATCTAAAATAAATTCATTTTGCACTTCATAATGTACGCGTACTGTATTTTCTATTGCAGTAAATATATCCCAATCAATGTTAAAGAAAACAAGAAGGCATGTGGTTTAAAAGATGGCAAGTAAATAAAGGTCCCATGGCATGTTGTACTGATACTTGTACCCCTAATACTGTATCTGAAGTCTCTTTCCCGAAATTCAGCCTTGGTGCAGAATTAGAGCCAATACAAGCAGTCCCATAATGAGTTTTCCTTAGGATGTGCCATTTCTGTAGTGCTGTCCCCGACTAAGATTTTCTTTGGTCGACCAAGACTCGACTTAACACTTCTGAAAATCGACTAATCGAAATTTGAAAAGTTTTTTTTTTCTATAAATGTCACAATTTTTTTCATCAAACCCTTTTGTGTGATGTTTTACCTCACTGTTTTAAGAGATAATATGAAAGAAATACAAAGTAAGAAGGGAGATTGATAACTAGACAAACATAAATGTACAAACATTCATCAATGTAGCTGCTGGACATTCCAGATTCAGCCGCTATAAAATAAGCTAATTACTAATAATAAGTCTCGTGTCACCAGTCCTGTTGTTACCGAATGCCGATATAATACAAAATGTGTTATGTAATATCTCTTACAATGTACTACAAATTAAAAATATTGTTTGTTTAACATGCAAATCAGAGCGTGCTTATCACTGCCTGAAAACTTGCAGTATGCGAACTTACGTAGAAGCTGAGTGGGGAACGGTGCAACAGCGAAAGATTTTGTTTTCTTGGCCGGAGAAGATAATGTCATTCGATTTGGATGTGATTCTTATAATAGGCATATTCATTTTTCAAACCAGCATGTTAGCATGAGCGAAGTAGGGCTAGGCCAACTTACGTTTTGGTAAGTATCATATTCAACGTCGAACTATGAAAAATAAACCGTTGTTGGCAGAGTTTGCATTCAACGTTTTTCGAGTCACCCAGTACTTTGTAAATGTACTTTAATGAAATGCTGCCGTGCCACAGATTTCTTTGCCATTTTGACTAATAACAAAGTAGGCTATGGCAGAGTTTGTAGTTCGGCAGCCAATTGTGCTCGTGCCGTGTGCAAAAAAACAAAACAAAACAAAGCGCAGATTAACGAAAGGGAAAACAGTAACACCTTTTCTTTTAAATTATATATTTTTAGAGTTGCTTTATTTGTCTTAAATAATATAATCTACAATTTATGTAGAACGTTTCGTTAATTCAGCAATGATGACACAAGCGGGAATCAGATCTCACACTGCCATACGGCAGCTCGACTAAAATCTTAGTCGACCAAGAGCATATCGACCAGAAAATCGACTAGTCGACTGAGTGGGGACATCCATACATTTCTGTGTCAGTAGCTTTAAATGCTATGAGGAGGAGAGGCGGGGCTAACTGCCATTGCAAGCCATGATGTCTCTTGAGGAAAGACCAATATCGTGCTCACTCATTTTCTCATTGGTGGGCCAAATTCTCTGTGGGGGCAAAGCAGAGAAAGGGGAGGTAACCTTTCCCCTTATGACAACATAAGGTTTTCAGATCGGAGCATTTGAGCTTTAATTTTCTCAAAAGGCGGAGAAGAATACCCAGGGCTTGGTTTACACCTATCAAAATGTATACCCACTGGGGGACCAAAGGCAGGCTAGGGGAACTCATATTAACGTTAAATAACCTCAAAGTGAAATGTTCATGCCATGGGACCTTTAAAGTGCACATCTGTATGCAATACAAGTTCATTATTAGCCAGAGCGGCTTACTATAAATAATTTGTGCGACCAAATTGTGTTTTGCGCCAGTAACTGAAAAAGTTAGTTGCGCAAGTGCCACCAGTGGAAAAGGTTAGTGTAGAGCCCTGTAGCCTACTGCACAGTATGTGCCTACTGTGAGCTGATACAGTGACCAGTCTAACGTTCTATCCAACATTACATAAACAGTTAAACTACATCTTTACTAGTGCTGTCAAACTATTACAATATTTCATCGCGATTAATCGCATTAATGTCATAGTTAACTCGCAATTAATCACACATTTTTATCTATTCTCAACACCCCTTGATTTCTTTTGTCCCATTATTTTTTCTCATTTTAATGCTCTTATCAACATGGAAAAGTGAATTGGCTTGCTTAGTGCAAATGTTTTATTTTAAATTGAAAACAACAATGCAATGCAAGTGCAATCGCCTGGTTTTGACGAGGGGGTGGAGAATTCGCATCAGCTGTGTGTTTGGCCATCAAGTGGTATTTCAGACTGGACGTGCTGCGATGATAGCTCAGTTCACAACGACAAAACACACAGATTACTTTGGTCTTGTCAATGGAACCATTTGGCAACTTTTTTAACCCTTGTGTTATCTTCGGGTCATTCTGACCCATCAGTCATTGTGACCCACCGTCGTATTGCGACAACTTTACCGCATACAAAAACAAAGTGAAGCATTTTCTTTTAACCGTTGGGCTGTCTCAGACCCCCCCACATTGCGAAGGTTAAAAGAAAATAATTTTTATTTGTTTTTGTATTGGGTAAAATTGGGTAAACACAACGATGGTTTGTTATGAACCTTTGGGTCATGTGACCCGAAGGCAGCACGAGGGTTAAAGTAAACTTTCCATTCAGAAACTTATTGGCATCAATTTCTGCGTCTCGCGCTCGCCATCAACTCAAAACTTAACGTTAGCCTACTACTCTTATATATAAATACACAACTGTGAGTACAGAAAAATAAGTTGGTCAACATATTTAATTCCCTATTGTTCGAGCAATCCAATCTTACTTGCTGCTAATATAAATTCTGACTGTCCTTGAAGAACCGCTGATGATTGAGTAACATTAAAATAAACTGACGACAGGAGAGGGAGAGAAGAGTCCAGAGGCCTGTTCCATAAAGCGAGTTTACCGAATAAGCCAGACGTATGTCAGTTAGTTGGACTCATTTCTAGTTCATTCGGTTCCATTCAGCTGGTTCAAAGTAGTTCAAACTCAGTTACTATGGTAACTTAATGCTTCAAAACTAGCCTGGTCCAGGGCAGACTAATTGTCAGGCTTAGACCGTGTTGTTACGTAACCAGAAGTTCCTGTAACACTGACCCAACGGGAAAACGATGATTTACTTATTTTCTTATTCTCATCAGTTCAATATGTAGGCTACATTTATAGAAAATCAACTTAAATAACCTACATAGGCTACAACATTTAGCCTAATGCATTAAACAATAATGAACAATGACTTGATACACACCATAGCCACATTAAACGTATGGCTATATGGTAGTTTGTGATTTCAAATGTTTAGGCATCAGGCATAGGCCTATATCTCAATCTAAATTATCCGAGTATAATTATTAGGGGTGTAAAAAATAACCGATACTATCGATATCTGTTTTTAGCGTGTAAGATACGACTACATCGATGCGTGAAGTCCCGTATCGGTTTTAAAATGACATGAACCGGTTGTTGCCCCGATTTAAAAGTTATGAACCGGTTCACAAGTGTTTGTCTCTCCGTTAAGTTGCTATGCAAAACCCTCACTCACTGACTTGGTGCATTTGAGCTCAGTCAGAACAATGACACCCTGTCATTGGCCAAAGCCCGCATAGCATAAACCTATCAGGCGTGCCGCTACACCTTTGAATAACAGAACAGACGGTGACATGCTCAGAACATGCCAGTCTGTTTGAAATGATGTCTGACCACAGCGAACACATTTTCAATGCGCCATCGAAACTCAGATCGAAAGTTTGGAAGACCTTTGGCTTCTATAAAAAGTGAAGCTATTTGTAAGTTATGTAGGGCAGTAATTTAGTACAGTGGCAGTACCACGAATCTCAGCACTCACATCTCGAGACACCATGCCAGTGATGCCGAACTTGATGCTAGCACTGCATCGAGCAGCACAAACATAACCCCATTCGAGAACAGAAATATATCACAGTTTCTCCATCAGCCACAACTTAGTTACAACTCGGCGAGGGCTAAGACAATTACGACACTTGTGGCTCGTTTCATCGCGCTGGACCTCAGACCATACAGCTTCATCGAAAATGACGGATTTTGTGAATTGCTGAAAGAGTGAGAGCCGAGGTACAAGATACAGTGTAGACAGCATTTCAGCGATAAATGCATACCCGAGCTGTACATAAAAACAAAGACTGACCTGAAGGCTAAACTTTCAAGTGCTGAACGAGTGGCAATTACAACCTATTAATTTTTCTAATATACTTTATACCAATTTTTTTTTTTTTTTTTTCTTATGGTGTATTTCTTTGGCTGCAATGTGTGCCATTACTGAAATACAATTTGTATATGTGAGACAAACTACATACAGACTAATTTCACAATAAAATGTTTGTTCATATTCATTGAACAAATGAAAAGAACTCTTTCAGAATATTTTCAATTATTGAACTGCATCGAATCGCACTGAATCGTTTTTTATCAACATGCATCTTTTCTTGTATCGTATCGTGCCCATTTATCGAGATGCAAATCGGATCGTCTTTTTCATGAAAGATTCACACCCCTAATCCTTATCATAGCTATATAATTGTTAACAGTTGCCTACAATTGCAAAACAAACCTAAATCCATACATCTATCCTCCATTTTCCTGACACAAAAACCATGTGAAAAAGTTCAGCTACTGGATAATGTATTTATGAATAGTAGGCTATTTATTTAAAACAATGTAAAAAAAAAAGTCAATTTAGATGTGTTTAGAAGGTGTCTGTTTTTTTAATCAACGAAGTTAAGGTCTAAAAAAGGACTTCGACCTATGTAGCCTATCGTTCACGTCAATCATGGCGTGTGGATGAGGGAGCTGTCATAGTACACGGCTTAAAGGGAACGTTCTTTCTGGAAGAAGTCACGTGGCCGTGTGCATTGCTTTTTGCCGTGTTGGATTGTATGATGCATGTTTTACCTCTCGGGCTGCTTAAGAATAGGGTGCACGCGCAATTAGCTTGACTACTTAAATCTGACTTGAATTAGTAGGAGTGCGTGAGGTGAAATTGGCCTTTAGGGAACGCTTGACTAATTAAACTAATTCAAGTCAGGTTTGGGTCTTTAAGTCTAGCTTTTTCGAGCGGCCTTTATGGAACAGGCCTCAGGTCATTGATTGGATTTTGTGGAAGGTTTGATTTTAATGCAGTTGTGAACCAGACTGTAAGGCTGGGTGTCAAACCTGCCCCCACCTCTCATATGCTTAAGTATGGAGTTTCTGGACGGTCTAAACCTTTTCTATTCAACTCGCTCCACAGGTTGCGGACGTACTGTAGCCTAGTACTAGTAGCTATATGGCCGATACTTTGTTCGTGAAAATCTTGATATTGATTTTGGGACAGTGACATGGCTGGTTAGCTAACAAATCTTCTCAAACATACTGTAAAATTATATTTACTGCTTGTCAACCGTACACAATGTTATTGCCTTTTAATCTTTCTAGCATAACGTTAGCTTTTGCGCTAATAGCTCATCCAAAGGAAAGCCGGTGTTGGTTCTATGAGTTGAGCGGACTAGAAATATCATAGTATCAAGTTTTTTACAGTGTTTTTCACCTTTCTCTCTGACTGGATTGCGTCATCACAGAAAACTGTACTGTGTTGGCACATGCTGCTTGTGGAATGTGGAACTTGTAATTTTTAAACAATTAGCAGTGGGGAAAAATAGATTACCGTAGATTGTATTATTTAATCACACTGTCCTCATGAATAATTGTTTGGGTTCGCACATATGTTTTTAGGGGCAAATGCTAGTGAAATACTCGCATAGAGCCCTGAGCTGCGTTTCCCGAAAACGTTGTAAGCCTAAATTGATCGTCGAATCCATCATACGACGAATCTTAGTTTTACGGGCCGTTCCCAAAGACACTGTAGCTTAAGTGTCTCTTGAAAATTCGTAGCTCTTGAAAGCACATAGATTAGCCTACTCCTTACGAGCATGTTTGGGAAACGCATGTAAGAAATATAGATGGTTTCGTTATTTTGATCGATCGTTGCTACGATCCATCGTTATCGGGAAACGCAGCCCTGTACAGTTGCCTTTGCAAGATCTTTCTGAATCACCAATCCTGTACAAGAATGTCCCACATGTAAGAAACACAGATACAGAAAGACTGAACAGTGTTCAAGGCTTGGCTACTGTGAGTTTGCTTCCTTGTCGTTTTTTATTTCATTTTTAAGAATGACAAAAATCTATCTAGATTAACTATGCTGGGCCTGCTGAATACCTCTAGAAGCACAGTGGATTACTTCTGTCTCTGAAGACCCTTGGGGCTGGTGGAGACAACGTTCTTTGTATAATCTGAGCACCTTCATTCACAGGGTTGTTGAGGAACAGACACACCATAATTGGTTGTAACTTGTCTAGACGCACTGCTTAGTTTAGGCCTTATGTCAATTAACCAATGGCTTTTGAAAACAGTTTACATGATTTCTTAACTTGTTTACTTAAATGTGTTCTTTGGAGATAAAGTGAACACGTCAATTAATTCATGCTGGGTCATATTGTGAGAAAAAAGCCTGCACTTGTGTTTCCAAACAAAGGCAGAACAAGAGTGCTGCTCATCTCAAGGATGTTCCGTTTCCACCCGTTGTAAATTCTTTACAACACAGCTAAATTCAGCTTGACTGTTAGCCTGACACGGAGCAGGCTAGTTCAGCGGTACAAGTTACGTTGGTTACTTAGCTAGAACACCAATAAACCAGAGTTATGGAATTATTGCTGAAATTAGTGAGATTTATCGAAATTATACTTTTTCCCCTTAATGTATGTTGATGGAATACCCCCCTGACCAACTGCCCAATAATAGGATAACTGTTAGACTACCGTTATATGTTGTAGTTAATGGTTTCACCTCACCACTCATCACTTTTTTTTTTTTTGCACTAGGTGTTTAGATTAAGATTAAGGTGGTAGCCTTCCTTTTGGTTGTTGTTTGGTGATTCAATTTTTATCTGTTAGCCTCGCTAACAATTGTGATTTGAGAAATATATGTAGCCTACCAAAGCCACTGAGAAGAACTGTCATCACCAGCTGCATCACAGGCACCGCCTATCTATAATTACAGAAATATGTGTGTGTGTGTGTGTATTTGTGTATGTGCCATCAATTTTATCACGAGCACTGTGCACAATCTATAGTTCCAGTAATCTGTATTTGTGTGGTTCACTGACATCTTAATCCCCGACTGCATCATGGGCACTGTGCACTAGTTAATTAGAATGAGGTGTGCTTGTGTTGGAATTCAACAGACACTGTAATGGAATGGCTGCCATACCTACACGAAAAAAAATTCTGAACTTTACATATACAGAATATTTGTCAAGAGAAACCTCCTCATGAAGACTGAATATAAACTCTTAAAAAGAAACAACTTACCAGACCACACCAAATGCTCCATAGCCGATTGGGCGATCCGGCTCCATTTCGGCTGGGCTTGGCACTTCACTGGCTGGGTTACTATAAGGCTGAGGTACAGCAGCACCGCCGCCGGTGCTTCCCCCAAGAGATGTAGGGTGGCGAGGAGTCCCCGCCGGGGCAGTGGGGCCAGTCAGATTCGGTGTTGCACTGAGGCCCGTGGAAGTACCTCCAGTGGATGTGTTGACGCAGAAATACTTAAGGCCTAACTCAGAGCCAGGGAACAAGTTACTACACACCGCCTGCCGACCCGTACTATGGAATGCCATTATTTTACAAACTCCTATAAACGGAACTGTGTTTTAAGTATAAGCAGCTAGCAACGTAGCCACTAGAGCTTTACCTACCTAGCCGTTTCTATGGGAGTTGCATTCATCTGCTATTTACTTTGTGTGTGCCAAGTTAGCTAAATAGCTACCAAACCAGCGCTGACAGCTGAACACATCATTGTTTCGCTTGGCAAACAGTCCAGCTAGAAAGCGGACAAGGTTTATTGAAGTATGTTTTAGCTATGATTAATAACTAGCTATCCACCAAACATATTAGATAGCTGGTGGGTCAATTTAACCAACAGACTAACTTTAACGTGCTAGTAGGAGGTAAAAGGCTATGCAAAGCTGACTTGACATGTAACATAGCTAGCTACGTAGCAATGTCTGGATGCTTTGTCTGGTTTCTGCTATCAGGTACATTAGCTATCTTTAGCTAATGCATAAAAAGTTAGCTAGCACTGGTTTAATTTGTACAATTGCAGGTCAACGTCGAAGTACATTTAGATGGGTTGCACTGCGCCCGATTGTCGTACACAACAAATCATCTCGAGCGTGAGTATGCCAATTAAATTGGCAATTGAATTGTCAATGACATTAGATAAAGCGTACTGTAGCTAGCTGGCATGCGCCAATTCAATACCTAAGCTGTTCCTTGACCCATAAGCTCTGTAATTAGGCAGCAAGCTACCTTGACCTATTTATTTTTTGTATAAGAATATAGTTGTAATATAAAAAGTGTAACAAAATGCCCGATAATAAAAATATACCAGATCCCAATTTTTTATACATAAGAGCACAGCAGTCTGGTCATGCTCGGCAGTTCAGAAAGTATGGTTACGGTTGTGTTGCTAGAACCATAGCAAGCTAACATTTGCTCGTTAGACTTACAATTTCGCTAGCTAGCTTCCTAACCTAGCCATGACGTATCCAATGTTTGCAAAGAAAATTGTTCGTTAACGAGCCGTCGACAGCGATGAATAGTCCATCGTTGATTTTTCTTCCGTCTAACTTTTCCAATTTCCTAAAATCTTTATTTTCTTCTTTGTTGGTCAGCTGTTTCTAATAGTGCGAGCAAGTTAAGTAGGAGGAGTTCTGAGTTCGGGGGTGTGGGGGATGGTTTGAACACCGTTGTAATCTCCCCATAGAGTACAGCGATTTCGCATATTATAATTGCAATGTGATTTCAGTCGACATAATTCAGTCTTTCCACATCACCAGCACTGATCGTTGATTGTAATATTTACGTTCATTTTACAGTCTGATGTTTTATTATCAGGTATTTATACAGAATAACATCAATATCGCACTGCCTCACAAAACATTTCACAGATACAAATTATTTTTCATATCAATTCCACTTTGAGATAAATTACAAATCAGCATCCAGACAATTATAACGGAAATATAATTGTAAGTCAATAAATGTAGCACATCCAGTGTCTAAGAAGTACAGTAGCATTATAAATAAACATTCAGTTTGACAATATCAAAATGCATGACGGGCCATGTGTTGTAGGGGATTTGTACATTAATTTGGTCTGAGATGCATTTGTAAAGGTCAAGAGATCAGGGGGTAATCTGTGAAAATAATACAAAAGGAAATTAAACCGACCTCCACCATTTCATCCCCCCCCCCCCCCCCCCCTTGTAAATATTGGCCAATGGGAACAAATAGCTTGTTGGCAGATTCTACTGTTACATTGTACATTTCATTTGAATTTCAATTTTTAATCCGTGGTCAGAATTGTTTTATCAGAAGGTCAAACCCCTTTAATTATTATTTTGGTCAGTGAACAAATTTCTCTATAAGAGTGACTTACCTGGTGACATTCAGGCCTATATAAATGTTTTACTGATGCGGTCAGTATCAGGTTTGAACATTGCCTTTTGTACTTGGGTTCAAAGGGAGATGGAAAACTGAACACCACAATAGTTCCCTGTATTTGTACTTTATAACTGTACTGTGTTTTGTCTTGTGTTGAGGCAAGCATATAATAGCTTTGACTTGTTATGCAGTGGGAGAAGTTTATAATCACAGATTCAAATAAATCTTCTCTATTTGGAGCTTATTTACATTTACATTTACATTTAGTCATTTAGCAGACGCTCTTATCCAGAGCGACTTACAGTAAGTACAGGGACATTCCCCCGAGGCAAGTAGGGTGAAGTGCCTTGCCCAAGGACACAACGTCAGTTGGCATGACCGGGAATCGAACTGGCAACCTTCGGATTACTAGCCCGACTCCCTCACCGCTCAGCTTATGCATCAAGTCCTGCAGTGTATACAATTTGGCAGTAAGGGCTGATTGGACAAATAGTTGGAGGAATTCATGGTCATCTCTCGTTCTCGATCCACCTTTGGCAGTGGAGGACGTAAGTCTGTTGGAATATGGACAATAGCATACAGAAGCAAGTAGTAAGGACATACTGAACTCTCTTCATGGTCTTCACGCACACCCATGCATGTGTACGAAAACAGCATTACAACATTCAAAATTGGCACATGCAATAAGACAATGACAAAATAAATTTGAGGTTGTACACCTTGTCTGACTGAGTGATGTGAAATGTCATGTGCACTCTCCAAGGCCATAGCCATGGAGTCAACATTGGGGGGGACGAATTACATTTTTTATGATAATTTCGGACAGCGTGCGTGGTTGCCTGTCGTAGCGTAGCACATTTATATGTTATTCATATTTTTATATCAATATATTGGGGGGGCGAATTTCGAGCAGATTTGAATATTGGGGGGGGGGGGGGGGGGTGTCCCCAATATATATTATGATTACGGCCTTGGCACTCTCACCTCTGAAGTCTTCAATGTTCACTCTTGAGCCCCCCCCTCAGTCCGGTAAGCTAACTATGGGGCTGTGGGGCGATGCTGGAGCAGTCCGTCACCAGAAGTCCCACAGGGGCACTACCCGAAACGGTCACGGCAACGCTGGTAGTGCCCAAGGGGCTGGATGGACTGGGGGCACTTTGAGGAGTTGTGTGTGTGCCCATGTGACCCTGAAGCTGTGTGATTGTCTTGCACTGGACCCCGCATAACTGGCAAAGCAAAACTCCTCCAGCACCTGTTCCACCAAAGCTGCCCCGTGCCCCTCCACTCTCCTTCCACTCCTGCCCATGGTGCTTCTGAGCATGTACACGCAGATAGGTGAGGGTCGTGAAGCCTGATAATAGAGAGAGAAAGCATAACAGAAAGAGCGGGATTGAGTACGATGATGTCTATTAAGACAGAGGGTTTAGATAATGTAGCAGGGTAGGTGTAAAAAATCCTACAGAAGTAAAATCCATTGAAACTAATGTTGATTTGAAGGAAATAGTTGCGCTCACTGCGGTTGCACAGGTGGCAGGCATGGTGCTGAGATTGGTTGTGGACTCTCATGTGATCAGTGATGTAGGCTGCTGATAGCAGCTTGCCACAGATGTGACATGGCACCTTCTCCTCATGGCGGATCAAATGGGCACGAAGACGGTCCCGAGTTGCAAATGCAGATGTGCAGGTCTGTGCAGAACATAAAACACAAAGACGCATAGATGTGTGCAGGAAATCATGTCCGCAACCAAATTCATGAACAACAGATTAACAATGTTATCTCACTGTTGCCATGATGAACTATAGTACTACTGTATCTTATATGTTTACAATGTGTTTGTTGAAAGTGAGACACCAAGTAAAAGGCAGAAGAGCTAAGATGCATTAAAGGTCAAACGTCAGGGAATAATATCAGAACTTCATAAAAACCCATAAGTCTGAAATATTGATGTAAAAAGTGTGGTTCACAATTGAAATATTACAATGTATTATTGCATGTATTGTTCACTGTAAACTGAGATGAAGTCCTCAAATGTACTTTCAGAGACAAAAAGGACATGGACAACGAGTATGACTGTGGAGATTACCGTGCACTTGAAGGGTCTCTCAGTGGAGTGCACCTGTCGAACATGACTGTTGAGATGGTCAGGTCTGAAACACCAACATTTACAAAGTAAAAAAACAAGACAGGCCTAAAAGTGAATTCATACAATATTCTGTGTACATGTGTAAGTATAATGAGAGAGATCATCACTGTAAAAGAACAAAGGTGAACAGTGCACCAAATTTAAATAAATCCTTATCAAGGTAACACTAACTACCCAAACCTACCAATTCAACTTACTACTCACCGTGAAAAAGCCTTGGCACAGTGCAGACACACGTAGGGTTTCTCTACCCCACCCTGGTGCGATCGCACATGGTAGCTCATGCGGTCTTTCCTCTTGAAACGCTGCTGACAAATTGGACAGGAGTAGGGCTTTTCATCAGAGTGAGAAAGTCGGTGACGGTTCAGATGGTACACATCCCGGAAGGCCTTTCCACATGCTTCACAGGCATGGTTTTTCCGTACTTGGGTAGAGTTTGGGTTTGTGTTCAAGTTGGGGTTGGGTGGGTTCTATATGGGAAAGTATGAGGGACATTGAGCGAAAGCCACATAGTTTTCGAGTACTCTATGTTCAAAGGTTGCATGATATTTTTTTGTTCTCACAACGAATTAATCTCGTGAAGAATACGCCCTAAGAAAGAAAAGCAAATCACATCATGCCACAAAAGTTCCAACCCACCTGTTCCATTGACCCCACAACCACCACTGCAGTTTGGATAGCCTGGGCTGCAGCCATGGTAACAGTTGCTGTTGCAATGGACACAGTTTTGCTATCTTGGTTATCAAGGGGGGTGGGTTGAGGGAGGGGCTCAGGTTGGGGTGGCAGAGGAGGAGGGGGAAGAGAGAGATGGAGTAGGGAAAGAGGCACAGTTTGTCTTTCCACACGTCCTCCTCCCCCCTTGCCCCCCTCTTCTCTATCCCTGGTTGCTCTGTCCTTCATCTTGATGCCCGTGTGTACCGACTGGTGGCGTCGAAGGTTGTAACTGTTCTTAAACTGCTTATTACATGTGGCACAGATATGAGTTGAGCGACTGGTCTTTGAAACTGATTTCACTGAAAATAAGGGGAAAGAAAATGAGCTGTGTGTGAAGAAAGGGGTGAATGACAGTAAAAGTCAGTGTAATTTCCATATGTAGCATCAAAACTATCTTCTGGACTTTCTTATACAATTACCGCTTCTCCACCCCCCTCTTTTTTATTCCTGACACACACAAGTGATGGGCACAAGGAGACACAGGGGTAGCATGGAAAGGTATTTTTTGTGAAACTCCCCTTCTTTATAGTGGGATCTCTCAATTTACCTCTAAATAAGGTGTGTGTATGTGTGTGTATGCTTGCTGTTTTCATGATTAACCAGAGGACATGAGTGGTTCCTTCCTGTCTGTAGCAGCTATGGCTTTGATGTGACAACATCCCTCTACCCCTACCCATCTCATGCATGTGTAAGTATGTTCAAGTCATTAAGTATTCAATAAGAACACGTGTCTTGAAACTGGAAGGTGGACCGAAAGTGTGCTCTAAGAGTATATGTGTGGCGGCCTGCGGAAACCCGTCGCATGTCGCGGCCGCTCATTGTTGGCTATAAGCCGTGAAAGATCGAAAATCGTTTTCTGTCCAAATTGAGATTTTTTATGTTTTGTATAGTTAACACGCTAAACTTCATTGTAATGTACAAAAAGTACAGATTACTTTTGAAAAACAGTTAATTTCAACTGTTTTTGGACATGTCAGCTATCAATATTTTCAAGCCATGTCAAATCAAATGCTCAGTTTGCCTGCTCTTTTGAGTACTGCAGCAGCCCCAAACAACTGATCAATGAAGTCAGGCTGTTAAACTTACAAATAGCTTTCTGAGAAATTATTAATGTAGCTTATACTTAAACTGACATTTACATTCACAACGTGATTACGAACATTTCGTGATTTCCTTTCCATGTTCGCCACAGAATTAGAATGGAATCTTTGAATGCAGTTTTCTCCCTTATCACTTTTTGACACAGGTCAACTTTAAAATGATGTAACTTCAGTTGTGATAACGATATCTGAGTGATTTGTGAACTGATTTGTATTCAAGGGAGTTAGTAGTTTCCAAATATGTAATACCCAGAAAGTCACATTTTCACAATGTGAAGGGTTTCCGCAGGCCGCCACACATATACACATTTGTAACTAGGACATTTGAGTCAAACATTCAACCAAATCATGATTACACATGGAAAACAATAAGTGACATTAAGTGAAAAACCTATAAGTGACCCCGAAAGAATCGCCACCGTAATGCAGTGGAGGAGTTTGTGTGTACCTGTGATCCTGGGCAATGTTCCCTCTAAGCTGCGCGCATGCGCGACCGCGCACACCAGTTGAAGGTCCACTAGATTTTTCAGACCGCACACAAAATTAAATCAGTATTTAGTTTTATTATTATTTTAGAAAAACTAGTAATGTTCAGTTGATCGGCCAAATGCGGAGAAGACAACTTAATACGTTTCAATGTCACTCTAGGCTACTCAGCCAATTACAATACAATTACAATAATAATGTTACATTTGAACATTCTATCTAACGTGTATTTCTCGCTCAGCTCAAGCTTTGACTAGCAACGCAGCAATGGCTAAACAAAAATCAGGAACGTTACCTTTAGAGGCCAAAGTTTTACATTTGGGCAGTTTTACATTTAAAGATCCTGTAAAGTAAATTCCATGTTTTGCTTCTAAGTACATTATATAAGTGTGAAATGAGTTCCTGAAAGCATGTGCAAAGCGCTAAAACTTTGTCGCACTGAAATGTGGAGTTAGACCGAAGAACAGTTTCTCTTCCGTTTTCAGATCAGGTTTTAATGGGCGGAGCCAAAAAATGCCCTATCTACGTAATTTCGCCCCATCTACGTCAGATCACTGAATGGCTCCTCCTGCTGTACTGTTATTGTAGCTTACATCAGCTAGCTAGCTAGCTTCAGGATGTCTCCCGCCACCCGCAACTGCATCTTCCCTGGATGCAAGAACTCCAGCTGTGCTGCAACGCCATTTAAGTTCCCTGTTGATAATGAAAGGAAAAATAGGTGGATAGATTTTGTGAAGAGCCACGCTCATGGAAAGCTTCGGATAAACTCCAACAGCCGCCTCTGCGCCACTGACCATTTCACGGCGGACAGTTTCAACATTGACCAGACACAGACAGGGTTCACCACACACGGCTTCTCTTGCAGAGCGGAGCCGTACCGAGCATCGCCCCCCCCGGCCGTTCATCCTCCGGTCGCACCTGGACCATCCACCGCCGCCAGCAGTTCATCACTCAGTTCTGTGTGCTTGTTATAATTATACTAGATAACTTTTCCAGAGGTATCTCTGCTATAATTAGTGCAAACCGCTAACTTGATATTAGGCTACTCGGAGTAGAATGATGTTATTTTGGTGAAATGGTAGCTAATGTGCTAGAAGTAGTTGGAGAGCTCACTGTCTGCTGTCTCCGCTGTAAATGTTTACTCCTGTGTTACAGCTCAGGGGAATATTTCATTTATATGCATCTGTATGTTTTACTCATTGAACAAATACATTCTAATTCTATACTGTTTTGTTCAGCTTGACGTAGCGTCCATTACCTGGGTCGTAGGTAGCTTATTTGAGAGAGGGGGCCAAGCTTCAGTTCCTTCAGGCGATACGCCCCCCCAGTCCCGAACAAAGACTGCTGATTTTCTTACGAATTCAAAGCCTAATTTAACATACTTGTTGGTGTTTTTTTTCATTCAAATTTGGATGGGTAGTTAATAACACATTATTCTGTGCTGTGGTGAACTTGAAACTCGTTTTTAATTCCACTTTACAGGATCTTTAAACATGAATGGCTTGATTAAATCATTCAAATGGACACAAGCGATGGTCCAGGTACGCTGGTGAAGCTTTCTTATATATTTAGCGAAGAAGAAGCTAGCGGGGTTCTCTGCAAACATTGCTCAGAGGCTAAAATAAAAGGCGAGTTTACCACCGGGAAAATTTGGGCCGAGTGGAAACTGGATTACTTAAAAAGTCACTTGACACAAAAAGTTCATTCTGCTATACCTGTTGTAAACACTTTTTAAAAATCACCCAATGGAGTCAGTCATATACTACTTTAATAAATATCTCAACATATAATTACATGAGATATTGCTGTAATTATTATCATGATATTAATGTTGTCCATATCACCCATCCCCTACTTTATGGCTAAGGCCGTTCTATATTGCCTGCTGATCGGTTGCAGCAGAGAACGGGTCACAAATTGCTCACAGTACTAAGGTTTGCGCTCAGACAGATTTCTATTTGCTCAGTGCGGAAAACAATTAGAAGGAACATTGATCCTGGGAGCTGTGTTGTCCTGGGCAACAGCTCCTGGTAGGGCTTCCCAGGGTAAATTGGTCCTGGTAGAGGGAACAGACTAAGAGCGATTCACAAGATCCCATATGAATTGAAGAGTAGGCAGCTGCATTACCTCGCCCAGAAAAGGGAAACCAGGAAACCCTCCTGGAGCCAGACCTGGGAGGGGAGCTCAGCAGCGAGCGTCTGGTGGCTTAGCCTTGACCCATGGTGCTCAGATGGGCACAGCCCAAAAGAGCAACATGGAGCTGCCACCCTGTGGGCCAACCATCCGCAGGGACAGGCATTGGGGTCGGGTGCTTTGGAACTGGTGGTGAGTTGGATCAGATAGGAGGGGAAACTGCCAGACAGACCTGGTAAACCCAAACATGTAGTAAGGGTGGCCTGGGAATGTCTGACAGATGCCCCTGTTTGTAAGGTCTTCCTCCAGAAGAATTTGTCATGCATCACAGGGGAGGTAGGGGACATGGAATCCGAGTGGGCCATGTTCAAGGCCTCCATTGTAAAGGTGGCTGGCAGGAGCTGTGGCTAAAAGGTAATCGGTGTCTGTCCTGGCGGCAACCTAAGAACCTGCTCGTGGACACCGGCAATGAAGGAAGCTGTCATGCTGAAGAAGGAGGCTTTCGGGCTTGGTTGACCCAGGGCTCTCCCGAAACGATATGGAAATAGTGAGCCGAAAACAGGCACAGGGACAATATTTTTTTACGTCACAGCAAATCCAAGACTATTTTACTGATGAAATTCTGGCTAGCTAACTAAGATAAAGACAATATTTAAAGTGGATCGGTTATTTCAGTAGGTATAGCTGTAAGGTTAGTGTCATGCCCTCTACCTCTGCCACCTAGCGGCAGTTTTTGTTTGTTTCTGTGTCTCCCTGCGGTGGGTGTGGTCCATGGTCTTCGGTTCCCAATTACCCATACACACTGCCTCAGTCTCCACAGCTGTCTCCCATCAACTCATCAGCCCTGCAGTATATCAACCCTGGTTTTCACATAATTTATCGCTGTATTATAGCGATTATATTATATTTTGTTTACCTTGGTAGTCATGCTCGTGGTTACCTACTAAATATAGTCAGTTAGAAGTGTTTTTGTCATATCATAATTTGTTTTGCTAACTGTTTTTTACCTGTTCCTCCAGGATCACCAGCCAACCTTGCCACCCTGCCAAACCCCTGCACAGCCTACCCTGCCTGTCCCGTCTGTTTTGTCACTGCCATTCCACTCTGCAATAACCCAGGCATTAAACCCTTTCTGGACCATACCTCATCGTTTTGTTAGTCTGTGTTGTGCACTTGGGTCCACCAACACCACCCCCGTAACAGTTAGTAGCTACAATTAGTTCACAGTGCTGCTTTCAAAGGGTTTCCTTTATGGATGAAATGCTAGCTAGCTAACAGCACAACAATATAAAGTGGATACTTTCAGTATAGATTAATGAATTTTGTTACATAAATCAATGTGTTTACTGATGTCAAAACTATCCGCATATTGCAAATGTGCACATAATTCTCAACACCAAATCAACGACAACAATAGTCAACAGTGCACAGGGGCGGTTTTAGGCACGGTTTTAGGTCTCCCAAATGGAATGGACAATTCATAATATTATAAATATAGGCCTAAAGTTCCTGCACATTTATGTTTTTTTTAATTGTGTGAAATGGCGAATTGAAAAAAAAATGGGTATAGGCTCGGTTTTAACTCAACGAACACGAGATAACATTTACCATAATAGTGTGCTTTGCAACAAAACTGTTACAAGTTCAGTTATTATTTATTTTCATTATTTAGGTTAGGCCCTGTAATTAGCCAACGGAATTTTCAAATCTGTAGGTAGTTTCAAAGACGAACATTTGCTATTTGCTACAACTATATTTCGTGACAAAGTATAGTTTAACGTCATAACTAAGTGTTCCTCCCTAAAAGTTATATTAATATAGCATGTAATAACAGACATTTGGCGTGTAAGGGCATGTTTATGTAACCGTCCTATTATGTTTGGTGTCAATTTGACCCCAGGCTGTTTTAGCTGTATAGAAGGGGGGTGCGCGAAGGGCGTCTCGCCCTGGGTGTAATTCAATGTAGAACCGCCACTGACAGTGCACATCACGGACATGGGTGCAATTCCTACTACTTTAACCTCCTTTGCCAGTTTCTAAAGGCATGGATATAGTGACAAAAACAATGTTCGTACAAAGTTTGTCTCCTCGGTCAGTTGTCGTGTCATATCCAAGACAATTTAACAGCATTGCATAGCACAAAGAAAAAAATACAAACATGGATATAAACATTGCAAACACCTCTTAGGCTACATAATCATGTGCATGAATGTATCAGAGCATTGGCAATTTGTTTAAAATAATGAAAAATTGCACGATGACAGATAATTTAAATTGTGATCTGAGAAATATAGGTACCATAGCCACTGAGAAGAACTGTCATTGCTAGCTGCATCACGAGCACTATCTATAATTCCAAAAATCTGTGTGTCACCAACATCATTGCGGGCACTGTGCCCTATCCATAATTCAAGTAATCTGTGTTTGTGTGTTTCACTGGCATCTTAATCACCGACTGCATCACGGGCACTGTGCCCTCACTAGTAATTATTAATTACATGTATTACAAGTATTACTCATTGATCTTCAAATCACAAACCAAGCAGTATTTTCTGAAATACAAAGTCGAAATAATAATAAAAATAAATGCAAATGAATAAAAGTACAACCAACTCAAGTACATAAATCAAAATAACAATTATTAATAGTCTGGGGAAGTATCAGACATAAATACTGATGAATTAGATAAAGCACTATGCTTCAGTTGCTGTGTATCAGCAATACTAATGGGGGACCTGGATATGGTATATGATAGCTCTAAGTACCACCTTTCATTAGAGGCAACAATTATGAAAAGTAATACCTTTTTATCCTAATATGGATAAAGTATTTGACCATGGTTACCAAAGGTTAGGGGGTCCTATACCTGTTAGTTGGGTCCTTTAGGAGTCTCCAAAGGGCACTTTTAGAAAACGCCTGGATGTACCCTCATAAAAACATGTAAAATATTCATATTTTTGTGGTATTATAATCTACTTTGGACTTCAGCTAATACCTCCCACCTATAGTCATCAGCAGGCATCTGTACGCAAAATCAAATTCAGGTGGAAATAAAAACGTTCTATTTCATTGTGTTCAAGCTTCTATTACTCAAAACCAGTAGTACTTACAGAGTTTCTGAAAGGGGAAATAACTTCAGAGTGTCACCTTTCAAAAGAGACCATGCATGTGTAACGGGTGTGAATCCCTGAAACTCACTTCTCAAGTATATAACAGGCCACCCGCGTCAACGAAGAGCTAGCTTTTCGTTGGCATAGCTGGTAGTGGTCGAGCTTGGCAAGTCAGAGGTGGCGTGTTCGAGCCCAGCGAGTGGCGAACATCGGGCCATAGACCTTGTGACGGAGCTTGGCCACGTCTGTTACATACCTGTCACACATGTACTCTGAATTGTTCAAGAACAGCTTTCAATTTACTTTGGGTATGCCTTATTAGGCATTTTAGGCTAATTTAACAGGATTGTTCAGAGGCTAAAGCTGAAAGTCTGCACTTAAATTGCATCTCAGTTCTTTCATTTAAATCCATTGTGGTGCTGTGCAGAGGAGCTGGAAAGTATTTCTGGGGAGAGGGACGTCTGGAATACCCTGCTTAGTCTGCTGCCACCATGAACCAACCCCGGATAAGCGGAAGATGATGGATAGAAACTATAATTGAGCTAAGAGTGTGATCAAAATAAAACTGCAAAATGCTGGTTTTGTCAAACTAAGGTTTTACTTCCCATCCAACAGCAATTGTCATAATCTGCCTTATTCAGATAACTCACCAGGTAAAGGCTCCTCACTCAGCGCAGCTGTGTCAACGGTAGATGGGGGATGGGCTATGTGCTCTGAAGGGGGGCTCTGGGCCACGCCAGACATATCTGGCAGAAGCTCTGATTGAAGTGGTGGATCAGACTGGGTTTGTGATGGGGCAGTCTGCTGAAATAAGGAAAATATGTCATACCCCTATGGGAGAACAGCATTTGTTGTGTAGTCCAGTTTTTACTTTAGAAAATAGGTTTGCGAGAGCGAGAGCGAGAAGTCCCACAGTTGGTAGATAGATCAGTCACTCACCTGAAACAGAAAATTACTCCAAGTAGTATCCATTTTGGGCAAACGACAACAAATACTTTTTATGAAAAGGTTACTGTATTAAAAAGGTGAGTTGTAGGCTAAGGGCTACGTAGTCCGCTTATTATAAACTGATAGTCTCTATTTAAAATCTAAGTCGGATAAGTGTCTGTGTGGAAGTTATTGTCATGTTGCTCAACAAGGAATTAAGAGCATACTTGTATACAGATAGTTTTGAGGCAATGTAAAATATGGCAGTTATGCCCACTTGTCTTTATAAGCATGAATGTTAAAAATTAAGCGTTAAACTCATGTTAATAATTTTGTTTAGTAGCACAGTAGTAGTAGTTATTGAATAACTCTCAAGATTCGACATATATGCTGACACTATCGAGAACTAAACGGCATAATGGTTGATGTCATGCTTTTAATGATGGATATAAATGAAATACATTTAGATTGCTTATTACAGCAAAATATTCAAAGTAAAGGATATGCTGAAATATTCATGCAAATTCAGAGAGGTGTAAATAGGTTAATAATTATAATCAGCTTTTTGATAATGCGTGGGGGAAGGAGACATTTATTGCGATAGCTCCGAAAGGCCAAAACGATTAATTCCAAAGCCTCGGTGTTGCATAAAAACCGTGTCCCTAGCTACTGTTCCTGATCGGCCGCAGACCATGGCTCCGCCTAGGCTTTTCAATCGAGACATCTCGTTTTTTCAATTTCTCTCTCCATCCCACCCACCCTCACTGTCTTTCTTTTTTTTTTAATCTATTCTCCCCCTCTATCTATCCCCATGCGCTGTTCCCCAAGTTTAAAGGGAAAGTGTTTTGTGTATGCACCCTCCTCTCGAGCCCCTTCTCCTCTGTGCGATGTTTTCAATTGTCCCGTCCTTTCACCCCCGCCGTTTCAATTTCTTTGCCGACAGATAATAATATTCCAAATACATTCCAGACAGCAAACAATCCTTTGTATGAAACATTAAGAGGCTATTAATGTTGAGGATGCACAAGTAAACATCTGATTGAACATCAGTGAAAACCTAGGGCGGACAAGTGGCAATATCCCACGCATCTTAAAGGTAAAGGCACGCGCAGATGCAGCTTGCAAGCACGACGACACTGCCATCAACTGTGGGGTAATGTTAAATTCAATTATGACCTTTTCCTACCAAAATTATAATAGGGGCCAGAGGTCCATCACATTTACATGATGGAACTGAACTTAATGATGGAAAACTAGAAAGGTACATTTCCTGAAGAAAATGTGTGTGTTTGCTGAAAGCAGTTGAAACGATTGTTTTGATGGCTTGAATAGTGAAGGTTTTACAAAATGTTTAATAGAGGTATGTGCTTTAAAAACAAAAGTACTAAAACTAGCAGTACTAAGTACCACTTAGTACTGCTAGTTCCACTTAGTACTGCTAGTTTATGTACCCTTAGTATAGTTAGTCCACATATTTAAATTTTAGGTATATGTTTATTGTATGCACCTTCCTGCCAAAGCAAATTCCTTGTCTGTGCAAACTTTCATGGCGAATAAATCCCTTTCTGATTCTGAAAATGGTGAGAAAAAGTGTTAAAAGTATATCTGTCATTGTTATGCATTGCAATATTTTTTCAGAGTTGAAAAAGGAGAAAAAAGAGTGATGAAAAGGGTATCTTATTTAATTTCATAAATGTTAAAGCGTTATGTTAGAGCCATTTTATTTCATTCTAACCCTTTTACATTTTTATTACATTTTATTTATTAATATTAGTTAGACTTGTACACTTATTTAAGATTATGATATGTTTAATGTGTGCACCTTCCTGCCACAGTAAATTCCTTGTCTGTGTGCTGTTTCTTGGCGAAAAGTATTAATAATTGAAAGACGTAGAAACGTAGTTTGAACAGTAGAACAGTGAAGAGCGTTGGCCAATCGGATTGATTCCTTGTTTCTTGTAACGTAGCAACTGTTGGTCATTGTCAATATTTCTAACCTAGAATCTAGGTTTCAGTATCAAGATGGAGAAACTAATCATGTGTGCCTGCACACCCAGTCCTGTTCAGACACTGAATTTAAAGATGACATAAATATAATAATCCATGGTGCAGGTTTGCCGATGTTGTCGTTGTCCCTGGTGAGTTTTTTAAATACTTTTAAATTCAATCTCGTCACATTACGTGACTTTGTTGTGCAACTGCAAAAGCTACTGTAGACTCACGGTGTTCCGTACAAACTCGGACGTATAGCGACTTCAAATGAGGCTGCAACTGTCAAAAATAAGGCTACAGCTAATCTGATAGCATCGTAGTTGCCGGAAAACGCTTGGCAACTTTCTGAGCTATGATTGACATGATGTTGAACCAATGATACACGTTACAATATAAAAAAACGGCGACATCCGGCGTTGTTCGGAACATCATGAGTAGCTCACGGTGTTCCGTTTTCCGATATTATTTAACTCATGGTGTAACGTTTGCTTCTTTGCACCAGGGGTCCAACAGATGGAAACATGTTTAACTGACAACCACAACGATAACACATTTAAAGACACTTGTTAGACACATAAGAAACTTAAATGTGTTTATACTCATAATATAATATACATAATATGCACATGTATAATATGGATACTATTATATGGATGATAATAATATGTATAATAACCTAATATACATTATTAGTATATACTATCCATATAAATTACCCTAAGTATGTATATTACGGACTATTCTAATTGCCCATTATTTTAATAACCAAATAAGTCACTTAGATTTGCTTTTGCTTGTGAAAGGCAACACATTACACTTTCTTTCATCGCAAGAAAGTTGGAATAGGAGCTTGTATTTGTGTGGTTGTAGGCAGTTATTCGCTAGCACACAGGTTTTTCAGGGATACTTTATGGGAACACAGTGGAAGCTCCTCTGATTCTAGAGGTTACCCCTTGCCTTGAATATGCGTGTCAAAATGAAAGCTGGTGGAAAGTTGGCATCCGTCACAGGGTTCTCACAGGGACAAGTTATTCCTTAGGCTAGGCTACTTCTCAGTGTTTGAAATACAAGGTGTTGTGAAATGGACAAATTGTATGTGGACAAAGCCAACTTCAATCCATAATTGCATTCACTCTTTATTTCCATAGCTATTGTCGTCTCAAACTAGCATAATTACATATTCTACACATACATATAGAATTGTAAATCAATTGGAGCCCTGCCATCAACAGAGAACTGTGAGATGTTGTGTTTAGAAATATATCAGGATCATTAGCTTCCCTGCATAAGAACAGGTACTGACAGGAGGCGCGACGAGAACGCTGATCCATATGCCTCCCAAAAAAACTATTAACATGAAAGTTGATTTTAAAAGATTAAACTGATTAAAGATTAAACTGTTGAAATGCGGAACATATTTAACAAAAACATTAAAAAAACAGTTTCATACCATTTAAAAACCTTAACAATCAAACAATTGCCTAAAAAAACGTAAACAACCAAATATGGTTTTTGCATAGGTCCGAAAACGCCCCGCAATCGCTTCCCGTTTTAAAGAAGTATCTGAAGCAGACATAAGACGAATTTATGTTGTTTATATGTTGCCTTGGAGATGTAGTGACGTCACCAGTGCAAGTGCAGCTGATTGCTCTGACAACATGGCGTCTGCTCCAGATTCGACCTGTTTGATTTGTGATCTTCCCACGTATTGTTGTAGTATATAAGAAACCAAATGTTTACTCCTCGACAGGTCTGCAAATGCTTTGTCGCCTCGATTTGTTAAAACGATTTCGGTTTACAAAGGCGTTTGTAAAGTTTACAAAGGCATTATTGAAAAAGTAAAGGCCGTGGATGTAGGCCAGACATTATTAGAATAATCTGGTGTGTATTTGAGATTTTTTTAAACAAGTTTGAAACAGATATTGAGATTAGCAAGGATTTCATGCTATTTTCAGAGATTAGCGATTTTCTATCACTCTTTTAAAAACATAATTGAAAAAAGGGTGTGGAAGTAGGCCAGACATTATTAGAATAATCTGGTGTATATTTGAGATTTTTAGACACAAGTCTGGAAAAGTTATTACGATTAGTGAAGATTTCATGCTATTTTCAGAGATTAGCGATTTTCTATCATTCTTTTAAAAACATTATTGAAAAAGTAAAGGGTGTGGAAGTAGGCCAGACATTATTTGAGATTTTTTGAAACAAGTTTGAAAAAGATATTGAGATTAGCAAGGATTTCCTGCTATTTTCAGAGATTAGCGATTTTCTATCATTCTTTTAAAAACATAATTTAAAAAGTAAAGGGTGTGGAAGTAGGCCAGACATTATTAGAATAATCTGGTGTGTATTTGAGATTATTAGACACAAATCTGGAACAATTATTGAGATTAGTGAAGATTTCATGCTATTTTCAGAGATTAGCGATTTTCTATCATTGTTTTAAAAACATCATTGAAAAAGTAAAGGATGTGGAAGTAGGCCAGACATTATTAGAATAATATGGTGTATATTTGAGATTTTTTTAAACAAGTTTGAAAAATATATTGAGATTAGCGAGGATTTCATGCTATTTTCATAGATTAGCGATTAATTGGAATTTTATTCAAAACGTTATTGGAAAAGTAAAGGGTGTGGAAGTAGGCCAGACATTATTAAAATACTCTGGTGTATTTTTGAGATTTTTTGACACAGATTTGAAAAGGATATTGATATTAGCAACGATTTCATGCTATTTTTTTGAGATTAGCGATTTTCTATCATTCTTTTAAAAACATTATTGAAAAAGTAAAGGCTGTGGATGTAGGCCAGACATTATTAGAATAATCTGGTGTGTATTTGAGATTTTTTGAAACAAGTTTGAAAAAGATATTGAGATTAGCGAGGATTTCATGCTATTTTCAGAGATTAGCGATTTTCTATCATTCTTTTAAAAACATAATTTAAAAAGTAAAGGGTGTGGAAGTAGGCCAGACATTATTAGAATAATCTGGTGTATATTTGAGATTTTTAGACACAAGTCTGGAAAAGTTATTCAGATTAGTGAAGATTTCATGCTATTTTCAGAGATTAGCGATTTTCTATCATTCTTTTAAAAACATAATTGAAAAATGACAGGGTGTGGAAGTAGGCCAGACATTAATAGAATAATCTGGTGTGTATTTGAGATTTTTTGAAACAAGTTTGAAAAAGATATTGATATTAGCAAGGATTTCATGCTATTTTCAGAGATTAGCAATTTTCTATCATTTAAAAAAAAAGTTTTATTGAAAAAGTAAAGGGTGTGGAAGTAGGCCAGACATTATTAGAATAATCTGGTGTATATTTGAGATTTGTTGACACAAGTTTGAAAAATATATTGAGATTAGCGAGGATTTCATGCTATTTTCATAGATTAATGATTAATTTGAATTTTATTCAAAACTTTATTGAAAAAATAAAGGGTGTGGAAGTAGGCCAGACATTATTAGAATAATCTGGTGACAGTTTGGTTTTTATATCCATAAAAATATGATAAAAGTAATCATTTTTCAAAATTGTATGTGTAATTTTCACCCGGTCCCTAACTCGACGCTGCAAAGTAGCGTTTTCCGAATGTGAGACGAATGTCGAATATGAAACTAACTTCACCTCGCTACTTCTTGCAATGTAATATTTACATTTATGCATTTAGCAGACGGTTTTATCCATTTAAAGTTGGTGGATGTAAGTTTTGTATATTGTTACGGTTTAGAGATGTTTGAGTTTTAGCTCGTAATCGCCTATGTTTCCCCCCTGCATAAAGTTAATCTATAACTTTTTTTATTGGTTGTGCAGGTTGCTATGTCGCATATCACAAAGCACTGTTTCTAGTATTGTGAGAAATGAATGCCAATTGCCACGTTTTGATAGCAACTAATTCTCATTGGTTTGAATTGTTTATTCTGTTGGGGATGCAATGAGCATTTAAGTTAACGTTAGCTAGCATATTAGGTATCTAACAATTGGTCTTTATCATTGTTTAAACTAACAGTAACCTTCATTTATTCTTAAACTTTTCCAGATACAACTTGTGACTGCTGTAGTGAAGGTAAGCATAAGGTATTGATGAATGTGATGTGGCTTACTGTACACTTGCATATGAATAAAGCAAGCAAGATTGATAGGTGTAGGGGGAAAAGTGTTCCAGCTGTTATGTGGTTGGTGAATTAATGCATTTCAGGAAATTAACTTATGGGAACATTCAATGGTTGGGCTCAGTGGAGTATTTTGTAAAGTACAAGTTGGGTATTTTGTCATTCATCCATTCCTGCTCCATGCTGTTGATTTATTTAATTTACCTACAGGAACATCTTATAGGCTATGTTTTATAATTTCAAATGTGAATCAGTGGCTTGGCAGTATTTCAACAGTAAGGTTTGCTTTTATGTGAGCAACTGTCATGATTATTTTGGTGAAACTTTAGGTTAATGTTGAAGCCACTTTAAAGATACATTTTTCTCAATTGGTCTTAATTTTGTATTTATAGTCAATAGTCTGTTTCTGTATGTTTACATTTTACAGACTTCAATTAGAATTTACAGTTTAAATAGAATAAAGGATAAATATTGGATGTCTAAAGTAAATAGAGATTGGTGTTTTGAGAATCCTAACCATCTCAATAGTCTGTATACTAGAACTGTTGAGGATAAAGGTATGATAATGTAAGATTATGAAATAGTTAAGCAGTCGTGTGGTATGTGACATTTCATAGTTTCTGATGCTTTTCTGTGTTTATTTAGATGCCGCTTTCCAACAAGCGATCCAGGGCAGCAAAGAAGAGGTGTGCTGCTCCCCAGAGGACCACGCGTCCACTGGCGAGGTTAAACTTCCTGATGAAAAAAAAGCTAAACCATCGGGGTTGGGCCACCTCCCTATCCCAAGGCCAAACAAACTTTACCAAATCCTACCAACAAACAAACTGTTACAAACTCTGAAAAACAACCAACTATACCAAACTCTACCAACAAACAAACTGTTACAAACTCTGAAAACCAACCAACTATACCAAACTCTACCAACAAACAAACTGTTACAAATTCTGAAAAACAAACTATTACAAACTCTAACAACCAAAAACTTTGTGCAACCTGTTTCTGCAATGAGATGTCAGACTCTGTATCCGTACACCTTTGTCAAACAGACAAACTAACTCCAACTAACTCAATGCCAACTACTGTGGGAAACTCTGTGAACAAGCACCCTGTTACTGATGATGGTTTCTCCTTGACTAAACCTGTTACTTTTCCAGAGAGATCAGTGCTGATGAGATCGTTTCATCAAGGTCATCCACAGTTTGGAGATGAACAGAACAAGCAGTATGGTGCCATCAGTCTGACTGCAGTTTTGAAGAGCAAGACTAAGAGTGTGTTGACTTGGAATACTCGAGATTTAGATGATGTTTTGGTGAAAGGGACTTGCCTGTATAGATCAATGAGAGCTCAGGGTAAAGTAAGAGACTATGTCAGAGGAAGAGGTTACATTGCTGTGTCTGAGCTGCCAACAAGACAGATTGTGGAACTCTGATTTCAGAATAAACTTTGCTGAGTCGTTTACTGGATTTGTTCATGTTGAGGATTATGACCATGCTGTACGTGATGTTGCCATGCCATTTGATGTAGCGTTACAACGAACAGTGTTGAGTCATGATGCATGTCTCTTAACCATTTGTGCTAATACATGTGCTATTGTAAAACAGGGAACATGGTTTGCGAACATGGAGGACGCTGTCCTCAAAAACAATGACAGACACACCCATTCAAACAAGTCAAGGAACAGATTATGTCATTATTAGGGATGTAAGAGTTCAGGAACAACCTTTTAAAGCTCTAACGCGACAGGATCAGGATGTTTTGTGTGCACGTTTAAAGCTTTCTAATGAAAACGTTCAGAGTAGCGTAGCAACGAACGTTGATGTCATGGGTTGTCCTTGTAAAATTAAGAGTATAAAGCCAGATGGAAACTGTTTTCTATCGTAGCCTATCTTTTAGCATATGTAAACATGAAGAGAAGCATCTGAAAATTAGACGGTCTGTTGTGCAACACCTTGAAAAGAACAGTTCCGAGTTTGAATTATATTTGAGAGATGAGTACACATCTGTAAAGGACTACGTGACCAAGTCAAGAATTTATTACTGTGGTTCATGGGCAACAGAGATTGACATTTTTGCTGCAGCTGACTTTTTAGACACAACTATAATGACTTTTAATGATGGAAGATGGAATGCGCACCGGCCCACAACTACAAATCCACAGTCATGCACAGAAAATTGTATCTTCTTAAACCACACAGGTAACCATTATGAAGTTGTACAGGTAACCATTATGAAGTTGTACAATGTGTTAAACAGAGAGATGCACGAAATGTTTGTGCAGGAATGTGTCAGCCTGGAGAGATTGATCTTTTGAAGACACGTTTAAGGAAAAGGAAATTAAATGGAGAAAACGCGAAAGCTAAGAAAAAACGCGAACAGTACTGGAATAACTCTGATTACAGAGAGCAAAAACTAAAAATTCTTAAAGATAAATATCACAAAGAGTCACAAAAATATAAGTTGGATAATAATTTGACCAAATATAGGACAAATTGTGAATTTCAGAAACTAAGACGTGAATACTGGAAGAGTAAATATAGGAAGAATCTTGACTTTAAAGAAAGTGTGCGAACATACTCTAAAAGTAAATACAGGAAGAATCTTGACTTTAAAGAAAGTGTGCAAACATACTCTAAAAGTAAATATAGTAAGAATCTTAGCTTTCAAGCAACTGTGCGAGCATTTTCTAAAACCAAATACCAGACAAACAGAAAATTTCAGTCTTTTGTCCGTGATTATGGTCGTAATAAATACAGAAGAAATGCCATATTTCAAAATAAAATCAAACAGCATAACACGAAGAAGTACCAAGAAAATGAAAATATCCGTGTAAATAAAACTCAAAGAAGCTGTGAGGACTATGCAAGGTGGCAAAAGAGACGAGAAAACTTTGATTTTGCTATTAGTCATTTCCGCCAAGAAGTCAGCAGAGGTCCAGAGTATGTATGCTGTGTGTGTCACCGTTTACTTTTCCGAAAACAGGTTGTTGAGTGTAAAAGACTTTGCTATGAAAACAAAGGAGTGAAAACTGCTGCATTGGCTGACAGGTGTATAACACTTACATATTTCCACGTGTGTGATGTTGAATGTGAGCATGGAAACCATTTGTCTGACAATCCATCAAGTAAGTTATGGATTTGCTATACATGCCATCGAAAAATACTTTGTGGTAAACTTCCAGACCAGTGTTGCCAACAACATGCATTTGGAGGAAATTCCAGCGGAACTTAAGTGTCTCAAATCTTTAGAGCATCATTTGATCGCACGTCATATTCCTTTTATGAAATTGTTGTGTTTGCCCCGTGGTCGCCAGAGAGCTTGTCATGGCCCATGTGTCTCTGTTCCTATCAATAACGCAGATGTAACAAACATACTTCCGAGACATGAATGTGACGACAAAATGATAAGAGTAAAACTGAAGAGAAAATTGACCTACAAAGGGCATTATGAGTATGTATGTCCATACTGACCGTGTCAGAAATGCTCTGAAATATTTAATGACACACAACAAATGGTATGATGGTGTGAAGTTCAATGAAGAATGGGTTAATACTTTGAATGAAACTGATGATGCTGAGAAAGAGGCATATAACAAAGATGAAACAGTAGACGAGCGAAATGAAGAGAATACTCCTGAAGAGCAACCAGAGGAAGATTTGACATATATTGAAGGACAGAATGGACTTTTGTCAGATACATCATTACAACCGGTTGATCTGGGTTCAGAGATAATTGATCAGCATTTCCAGGACATCCTAAATGTGGCACCAGGTGAAGGCAACAGTCCTGTTAGGTTGCTAACAGATCAAACCAATGAAGCAAAATGTTTCCCTGTCCTCTATCCTACTGGTGGGCCTACTTTGCATGCTGAAAGAGAGGAAAAAGTCTTTGTCACGTTACCTGAATACACGCATACTCAATACCGATGTTCGTTTCGCACAGAACACAGACTTCATTTTTTATGCACAGTACATATCAGAAGTTAGTTTTGTCTAGTGTTTCAGTCGCATTACGCAAAGGTGAAGGTTTGTCTATGAAAAAAGTGACACAAGACATGCTAACAAACTCAGACTCGCTACGTCAAATATTACATAAGAATGAAGGATACAAGTTCTTAAGAGGAATTCGTGGCACGCCTCCATACTGGATGTCAGTACAGAAATACCTTTTTGCCATGATAAGACAACTTTCCATACCCACCTTTTTTGCATCTTTTAGCTCTGCTGATTTGAGATGGCCTGAAATGCTGAACTCTATCCTGAGAATAGAAGGAAAACAATTAAATGTTGATGAGCTTGACTGGTCGGAAAAATGTGGTCTTATACAACGCAATCCTGTCACAGCAGCAAGAATGTTTGATCACAGATGGCATTGTTTTCTGCGTGATGTAATCATGTCTCCAGCTGAACCCAAAATAAAAGACTACTTTTACTGTGTTGAATTTCAACAACGTGGTTCACCTCATGTCCACTGTCTTTTTTGGGTTGAGAATGCTCCTAAGATTGACAAAGAAAGTGATGCTGAAGTAGCACATTTCACATTACATACATCACTTGTGAGACTCCACCTGAGACTGACACAGAGCTTTATGAGACTGTGAATTGTGTGCAGAAACACAGCACGAGACATTCCAAGACTTCCAAACACAGTGTGCAGATTTAATTTCCCACGACCACCATCCAACCATACTTTTGTCACAAGAGGAGGTAACTCAGAGGACTTGAATGTCAAAGATTAAAATACAAGTGCAACTGGAATTATGAAGAAAGTCAAAACTGCGTTGACAAAGCCTGATATGAATTTCAGTTCAACAGATGTATTTTTTGAGTCTATTGGAATTGATCAAGGTTTGTTTGAAAGAGCATATGTTCCAAAAAGAAAAGCATTGTGCTAAAGCGAAGTCCAAAAGACATTTGGGTAAATACGTACAACAAAGACTTATTGCGTGCATGGCAAGGCAATATGGATATCCAGTATGTCACAGATGCTTTTTCAGTAGTGGTATATATACTGACGTATATCACAAAAGCAGAACAAGAAATGGGATTGCTGTTACAACGTGCACAAAATGAGGGAATGCATGGGAATCTTGATGCGAAAGCAACATTCAAACAGCTGGGAAGCGTATATCTGCACAACAGAGAAGTCTCAGCCCAAGAGGCAGTGTATCGATTAACACATATGCACTTGAAAGAATGCTCTCGTCAAGTACAGTATATACCCATTGGGGAGAACCCTGTTAGGATGAGTTTGCCTTTGCACATACTCCAAAATAAATCTCAACATCAAGTGAGTGATGATGAAAACAGTCTTTGGATGACCAATATAGTTGAGAGGTATAAGAACAGACCCAGGACAGCACCATTATAAAGTCTATGCCTTGCCAGTTTTTGTTCTGAATATAGAGTACTCTCAAAGTCACAAGTTTCCACAGAAAAAGATTCAGATAACATAATCAAGCTAAACAACGACTGTGGATTTTTGAAGCAAAGGACCCGAACTGAACCTGTTGTTGTGAGGTATCCCAGATTTTCTCCTACAAAAAAAACAAACAAAGAAAAGTATTTTCATTTGTTATTGCAATATTATAATGACTGTCACCTTAAGCCGGCCCAGTTTGATACATACGAGGATTTCTACAAGAATGGTGCAGTGAAATGTGGCAGTGATATCCAAAGAGTGCAGTTAATTGTTGATTCTAACAAAGCTTTATTTGAAAAAGAAAGCGATGAAATCGATAAAGCCAAACAGTTGCTGGAAGACAAAACATTGACTTGGAAGATGCCTGGGCTCAACTATGTCCTGAAACTGAAAACGAGCGTCTTCATTGTTTAGAACTGATGAAAGATAAGGTCAAGCCTGATGATGATGATGAGGAACTCATTCCAGATCTGACAGCACATCCACAAACCACATGTACTCTTGAAACAAATCACGTGACAATGCCCAGAAAGGATGCACTGCATTTACTACGGTCATTAAACGAGGAGCAGTCTGCAATATTCTATCATGTTCGTCAGTGGTGTTTGGATAAATTACTTGGACAAAATCCTGAACCATTTCGATTATTTATTACAGGTGGAGCAGGAACAGGGAAAAGCCATTTAGTCAAAGCAATACATTATGAATCCTCTAGAATGTTATCTCAACTTGCTGAAAGTCCTGATGATGCCACTGTCATTTTAACAGCATCAACCGGTGTGGCTGTATATAACATTGGTGCAACAACCATTCACAACACATTCTCCATCGGTGCCAATATCAGATTGTCATATCAACCTCTAAGTGATGATAAAGTCAATTCTTTACGAACCAAAATGGGCAACTTGCAAATTCTCATCATTGATGAAGTGTCCATGGTTGACCACCACCTTCTTGCCTATGTTCATGGTAGAATGTGTCAAATCAAGCAGACTGGCGATTACTCTGTTTTTGGAAAAGTGTGCATTGTTGCTGTAGGTGATTTCTATCAGTTTCCGCCTGTAAAAGGCACTCCTCTCTTTGCTGATAATAACAGAGCCAACTTGTGAGAGAACAACTTTGAAGTTGCAGAACTAACTAAAGTAGTCAGACAACAAAATGTAACCTTTGCGGAAATGTTGAATCGCCTCAAAGTTCGTAAAATGATTTTTACTGCAGGGCAAGCATATGTTGCTTTGAGTCATGTGAAAACTATCAGTGGACTGATAATTGAGGACTTAAAAGAGTCAACCATATATTGCAATAACAAAATAGACATGGCAATGAAAAGCTTGACTCAGTTTACATTTGAAAAGTCTGTTTTCTCTAATGTTAACCGTACATGTACACTAGCACTTCACAATATACAGAGTCTGAAAGCTCACTTTCAAGATGAAGAGATGATTTGGCCATCCTCGGTGGACTCCCGCAGGTAGACTCCCTATCTTTGTTCGACCGAGTCTTTGTGCGCCGAGGCTGCCACTGCAGTGCTAGCTGTCTTAAATATACTAAGGCGCAGCTGACTACGACCCTAATACCCTATACAGGTATGAGAATAGGTAAGAAATCTACTCTCACTACAAAATTGAAGTAGGCCTACTGCATATCAATACAGTACTCAATGAGTACAGTAGTACAGTATTGCCTGTGGACTGTTCTGTATGACTGTAAAAATAAAGTATGTTTCAAGTATTTGGAAAATGTATTCCTACTTTGTATTCCTACACAGTATTTACAGTATTTTACTATTTGTTTGGCAGAACTGAAAGATTACCAACACAAGGTGGTCGGGAATGTCTTCTGTCTCCTGAACAGGAAACTGAAATCATGAACATGGTCCTAGAAAATAACGCCATAACATTACGGCAAATACAAAGAAAAATAATAATAATGTAACTGTATACACTATACAGTAAATGATTCTGTTGTTTTGTATGTAGACCACTGTATGTGCAACTTTGTGTTGGTTGGGATGTACACTGTGTACATTGTTTTTCTGGGAAAAATACGTAAAAAATATTTGTTACCGTGTATTTCTGTGTTCTGAGTATAGAAATTATATTTTCAAATATTTTACAACACACTTATGTATGTACTGTCTGTAGTAAGTGTAACACTGAACAAAAAAAGGCCTAACTCACTATGATGAATGAAGAAGAAGTGTTTTCCATTCATCATAGTGTTTTACATTGAGCACATTAGTGTTCAAATGGTTCTTATAAATGTTTATTCATATGATGGTTTGTGTTTGTCATTTGAAAACAAAATACCATTTTGAGATTAAATAACATTGTTTTGAATGTTAAGTTTAATTTTGCAGGAGAAGTGAGGGGTTTTGCCCATTGTGTGTGTGTTTTTTTGATTTGTGTGTAGAGTTCTGAGAGTATGAGGTATGCATTCAGAAAATGTGTGTAACCAATCGAGAAAAACTGTAATTTAGAAGACTTAAGTAAACTGTAGGCCTAATGACAACCACATTTTATGTAGTGAGGAATCTGAAGCGATACGAAAACATTAGACTTTTCAATAGGCTGTTACATGTTGCGCTTTGCGCTGGAGAAAAAGTTGGCAATAGGCTACTACTTATACGCTGGCGATGGCACCTATGACCACTGGTTTTCTTCGAGCCACTGGTGTCGAAATTCAAATGTCCGTATAATTTTTCCAGCGTGTGTTTTCCCTGACGAATCCGTCTCAGGCTCATCATTTTCACTCACATGCTCCGTTTGACATGGCAAATTGACATGAAGTGATGGTTCGGTTACACACAAACATTCCTTCTTAAAGAAGTAGTCAATTGTCCGCTTTTTAAATCAACTTTATGCCTGGGACACACTACCTGTGAAGCACCTGGAAGCGCTGTGCAGCGCCATGATCGGCTACGACTGGCTCAAAGCTGTTCACACCAGACGTGCATTTCTCCGTCAGCTACTCTGAGCTTTCCTTTACGCTAACATGGTACATAAACATGGCATTGGCTATATCCCAGCATTGATCCCTATCTACGTTGTCCTTGTCAAATTAGTGCTGGGGGTCATACAACTCCCTGAGCTTTTCAACTTCGAGAATTAATTTGATGTCTACTTGAATTTCTCGCTGATATTAGAAATCGACTTGGGGGTTCCCTCTTGGCAGGCTATATCTGCACGCGTGTGTGTTGCGTGCAACGCGTGACAACTTGTTTCTCTTAAACAAACAAAACAACTATGGGCATGCTAGCTCTACAGATCAATCCGTTTATTTTCATTCGTTTTCATCAGGGTAACCACATGGAAAGGCTGTTCGTTACCAACATTGTGTAGTTAGGTTTAATATAAGGTGAATATTGGTAAGTACGTAGGCCTCCAAAGTAATATAAAAAAATAATTATAAAGTCTACAACTTTACAAATGTTCACCGTAGTCTACAATTAGTGTAGTAAAATCTTAATAACATGGTTTTTTATTCAAATATATCAACTAATATGGTGTATTTTATCATCCTGCATCTGATTTCGCAAGCGTCTTTGTGAAAAAATTAGACCAGCTGCTGAAACGATCGCTGCAGATCGCAGGCAATCGCGGTGCTTCGCAGCCTGTGTGGCCAGTGACATTTGATAACATGGGCACCGAAAGAAAAAAGCCAGCGCTTCCAGGCGCTTCGCAGCAGATCGCAGCTAATCGCAGCCAGTGTGTCCCATGCGTTAGGCTACACCATTCCGGGAGGGGGGCGGTGGGGTCGCCGGGCTGAAGCCAACTTGATGTGTTGAATGCTCAGAGCCAGTTATAAAACATATTCTTAAAATACACATTACTGATTTAACAAATCATAGCATATTGCCTAAAACCTAAGGTAAGCACAAAAATAATCAGTGATACATTTGCAACCCATAAAAAATTACGGTCGCAATGGCATTTCAAAAGGTTGCAAATGCGACCATTTCGGTCGCAGTGTAGTGCCCTGGAAGAGCAGGGGCTTTAACCCTGTCCAATTCATGCAGCTTTTTGACCTAAAAAACAGACATTAACAAGTTATCAGGAATTGGCTTTGTCCTCTGTATCAGCTCTCTTGCCATCTGATCAACTACTTTTGAAATGGTATCATACTTCTTCCTTCTTTTCAGAGTATCTACTATACTTCTTTTCAAATTAACAAAGCTAGGGGTCCTGACAGGAAGACTATAAGATGTGATGCTATTGATGAAATTATATGGCCTGATGCCAATGAAAACTGGCATTTATATCAAGTTCTGACCAATACAGTATGGATCTGAATGGAACAATAACTTTAGACCTCTACATTCTCACTCACAGATATGCGGCTGAATCTATCACTCTGCCTGCGTTGCGGTGCTTCTTCACATTCTCCCCCCAGTCACCAACATGCAAACTCTCCTCCTTGGACTTTTGTTGAGAGGCTTGCAAAACATGAAAGGCATGTTTTGCGGTTGGCTGTGTTTATCAGCAAAGATAAACATTGGTCTGAGTCCAATGAATATGCACCGGTTCATGACCTTGCATGACATACGTCATAACGTTAGACTAGCTAACTAGTTAGCTAGCATAGTGTATTATTTTTGCAGTTTTCAAAGTTAATTAATTTATATTGGTGATGCAAAGCACTGGGAAATGGGAGTCAGGAGGGAGGAGGCAGGAGTCAGGTGGCTGAGCGGTTAGGGAATCGGGCTAGTAATCTGAAGGTTGCAAGTTCGATTCCCGGCTGTGTCAAATGACGTTGTGTCCTTGGGCAAGGCACTTGCACACAACTTGCCTCGGGGTAATGTCCCTGTACTTACTGTAAGTCGCTCTGGATAAGAGCGTCTGCTAAATGACTAAATGTAAATGTAATGTAATAATAACATGAAACCAAACAAAAAACTATAAATGAAACTGTATGGTAAGATAGTATCTTAAATATATGTTCACCTCATCGATAATATCTTACCTTTTCAGAACGAGGAACCGGAGGTTGGGTTGACAAGTAGTTCCAGCCAGATCTTGAGAGTTGAGCGCCAAACTTTTCAGCGACTTGTGTGTAATAATAAAATTACAATAATGTTGGCTAATTTATAGGTTTTGCTGTCAGTGTATTTGATAAATAATGCTTGCTTCCATGCGCTTAAAATTATGATTAAAATAAAATGATATCCTCCTCCGCCGGATCTTTTCATAAAAAATGTAATGCATTGGGATGAGACTGGGTTGGGATGTGTGTGCGTCTCCCTAAGCTCGCGAGTGTCAGGGGCCAGGATGTGTCTGAGAATTTGTAGCGTGCGCGCTGTGGAGCAAGGGAGACAGATCATTGGAAGAAGCCCTCGCAATCAGCCAAGCATGCATATTTCAGATATTCACAATAAATTTACTTTTCATCTTAGATTCATTTATTTCTAAGATTTGTGTAGTTAACATTGTCAAGAGTCTTCATATAAACTTGTGATTGAATCAGAGTATCAGTTTTTGACCGGCAGATGTGTAAAGCATTCAGGGTTTCCCGCAGCAATTTGCGGTTAAGGCGGCCGCCTAAGCAACACACGGCCGCTGCCTTAACTATGTTGTCAATGTTTAATTTTTATGAGTGATATCCGCCGTGTTACTCTGTTCCGTTTTCTCCCTTTCATTCCAAACCGTGACCAACGCCAGTCTCCCTTCTCTGCAGAATGGATAAAAATGAATTTTTTGAGAAAAATTAAAATTGACATATTGGGGCGTGGACTGTAGCGCCACCTATTTTCTCACGTGGACCATGTTTGGTATGGTAGTTAGTAATGCTCTGCAGTTTCAGCATGCCAAATTTCTCAACTTTTTACATTACTGGTCTAGCGGCTGCCATTGACTCCCATGGAACAAACGTAATACTACCAATAATAATAGGGTCCTCCTACTGGAGGAACCCTAATAATGTACAACCTCAATTTAATTTTACTGTCAAGGAATATGTGAGAACGTTTTAAGTATGAAGGTTCGAGGGGTACTGTACTGCTACCTTAGGAACATCGGCATCACAAAAGCAGGGAGCATATAAATGTCGACATAAGATTCAAGCTGGTGAAAAACCACCTTGACCAAATGTGCCTACCTGTTGATTAATAATGAATAGGGGTGTAACGATACACTCAGCTCACGATTCAATACATATCACAATACTGGGTTCACGATAGGATACGTATCTAGTAGGGCTGTCCCCACTCAGTCGACTAGTCGATTGTTTGGTCGATATGCTCTTGGTCGACTACTAGATCTGATTCCCGCTTGTGTCACCATTGCTGAATTAAAGAAATGTTCTACAGAACTTGTAGATTATATTATTTAAGACAAATAAAGCAACTCTAAAAATATATAATAATACAATACAAAAAAAAAAACTGTTTGTTACTGTTTTCCCTTTCGTTAATCTGCGTTTTGTTTTTTGCACATGGCACATGAGCACAATTGTAGCTGTTAGCCTAAACTCTACCATACTTTTTCTACAGTCAGAGTTATTAATCCTTTAGTCAAAATGGCAAAGAAATCTGTAGTATAGAAGCATTTTATCAAAATACCAGGTGACTCAAAACATGTTGAATGCACACTCTGCAAACAAAGGTTTATATTCCATAGTTCGACGTTGAATATGATGTAGCACTTGAAAACGGTAAATTGGCCATCCGATCATTATTTTACAGTGTGTTGCATATAGGCCTAGGATTTTTTGGTTTTGGAACGTTTTAGGCTATGTCTGCTTATGCTGTGCTACTGCAGGTCTAACCATATGCATTTAATTTTGAACAACAGCCTAGTTTTTGATTTTCCAAAAAGTCGATTTGAGAGGCCGCACTCTTTCAACAATTATGTCGGGTTTGGATGTGCTAAATTGGAATTATCTAATAAAAATAATTATTGTTTCTAGTCAAATAGCTAGTTCTGTATATACGTGTGTATAATCAAAGACATGAAGCAAGATTGCAGGTTTATTCCCTAAATTGAAGTTTACAATTTAAATAATCTAGGTAAAAAATATCACATCAAAATCGAATGACATTATCTTCTGTGGCCAAAACAATAAAATCTTTCTCTGTTGCACCGTTCCCCGCTCGTCTACGCAAGTTCGCATGCTGCACTTTTTCAGGCAGTGCTGAGCGCGCCCTGATGATTTGCATGTTAAACAAACAATATTTTTAATTTGTAGTACATTGTAAGAGATAATAAATAATAACCAATCACGCATTTTTTATTATATCGGCATTTGGTAACAACAGGACTGGTGACACGAGGCTTATTATTAGTAATAGCACATTTTAGAGCGGCTGAATCTGGAATGTCCAGCAGCTACATTGAGTCAGATCGGGAAAATGTTTGTACATTTATGTTTGTCTAGTTGTCAATCTCCCTTCTTACGTATGTATTTCTTTCAGATTATCTCTTAAAACAGTGAAGTAAAACATCACACAAAATGGTTTGATGAAGAACATTGTGACATTTCAGGCCTTGCACACCAAGTCCGAAATTCGTGCCCAAAATGTTCGCACGTTAAAAAACTAAATACGACCTCACGTTATGTCAATCACGCTTACACACTGCTTTACGAAACTTTAATCCGTCAAAAAAGAGTTCAGATCGGGTTCGATTTTCTACGTTTTTTGCATCCATAGCCAGCATTTTGAGAGTTTCTTTTGACAATTCAGAGTCACCGAATGTTGAGGCTGCCGATTACGAAAAAACTAGTGGTGGGCATAGATTATTATTTTTTATCTAGATTAATTTCACTGTAATCTTGGCGTTAATCTAGATTAAAATGGCTCATTTGAATTCCGCCGAAGGCATTCAGAATATGTGTGCTACCCAAATAATGACTAAAAAGTAAGTATTTGAGAACGGGTTTCTCAAGCCAGGTGGCGCATTAGACCAGGAGCTCATCTCCTGTTTCCAAAATGCATCACAAACTGCTTGAGAAAGCTGTTCTACTATGATAATTGGTGATGAAAATAAATTATGTTCAAAAAGATGTACTTGTGTTTATTAACTGTTTATTAGATTAGTTAGCTTGGCTGATAGAGCTGTGCTGACGGGCTTGCCTCGGTTGCACTCAAACATCGTAGTTTGACTACAACTCTTCCCCTGCGCTACATCAGTGCTTGGCCCGGCATCTTCCGCATTAGCTAAGGGATGCTTTGCGTTTAGGTGGTATTTGAGACTGGAAGAACCCCTACAGTAAACTAATAAGAGTCGCGATAAGAGTCTCACGTTAACACAGCGCGTTAACGCCGATAACGGCCCACCACTAGAAAAAACGCATACGAAAATTTTGATTAGTCGATTAGTGAAGTATTCAGTCTTGGTCGACCAAAGAAAATCTTAGTCGGGGACAGCCCTAGTATCTAGATACTAGGGCCCCAAGAATGTGCAATATTTCAGGATTTTAATTCAATGTTAAGTACCTATGTTTGTGTGTTAGTGTGTCACTGAACAACAAAAGTTATGTTTTACATGACATTAAAAGACAGAACTTCAACATTTAGCTGAGTGAGTTCTAAATATTTCCAAAGGTCCCCACAACGCAAGTTATTTTTCCGAAATCTTCGCGCAGTGAGATTACATGTAAAGTCAATGCAAACATGTAAATTTTCGCCGGGCAATGCAAATGACACAATGGACGTGTTATTCGCAAGACATTCGCGTGACGCTGTGTCTTGAAACTTATCAATGTTGAGATTTCACTGACTTTTTTGAAGAAATGGAGGGCAAGATTATGGTCGCTGTCCGTGGGCATCCTTTGCTATACGACACTATTTCATATTTGTTTATAGTAGTCATTTCGGACATGGTTGACAACGTGAAAAAAAACGGTTAGCTCCTGAAGAAAAAGGCGAACCACAAAATCAAATGTGCATAAATGCATTAATCATGATGTTCGTTTTTGACTAATAATTTTCATTTTGGTGCATCCCTGGTGAATGCAGAAACAATTTCAACATCAACACAATGAAAGGAAGTGCACAGGAGTCCAACGTGTTTCAGTATAATTATATTATATCATTATCATCATTAAATTCAATGTAGTACCTGAAACTAACCACACAGGGTGGACAACATTGCCCACCCTGAACACACGGTCCCAGCAACGAGAGAAAGAGACAGAGAAAGGCACACAAAGATAGTTCAAAAATTAGAAATGGACCAACATGTATTTCTAGGGAAAGGTGCGTAAAAGTGAAATGCATGGCTCTGAGCAAGGAGGAGTGGGGGGACATTAAGAAGGGGGGGATGCACAGAAGAGGGACAGGCACTGAACTGAATGGCAAACATGACAAAAGACAACTGTGGCGACAAACCGAGGCACAGGTAGAAGGAATTTGACAGAAGGCAATGACAGACACAGAAAGGCACAAATAGAAAAGGGTATTTTTACGTTTAAGATTTTCTTTTTTCTTCTTTTTCTGCACTTTTAAAATGAAATGTCCAGGATAAAAGGACAGCATGAGCTCAAGGATAGATTTGAGTGAGGCTTTAGCTTTATAAAAAAGGCACAAAGAAATTTCAACTGAATAACATGGATGGGAGAGGATCAAGTGTTAGGCATACATGGAGTAAACATACAAATAAAAAGAATATATATATATATATACAAAAAAAACTTATTTTGACTGCCATTACTATTTCCATAATCATTCTTATTCATAACATTATCATCATCAGTAATAAACTATTTTTCTCTCTCAAACACAGAGGCTCTCCATCCAACCTTTTTTCAACCATATAAGAAAAACAGAAAGTGGAGAGAAATAGAAAGAGACAGAAAAAGATTGACACAAGTGTGATTGAGGTATATATTTCCTGCCTGTTCTAGTCTAGTCTTTGCCACTCTGAAAGTATATGGTTGGCCACTACTTGAAATCTGCTCTTGGCCAATAAACTGTCAGTCTCTGCACGACTGAGATGAGGTAATGCACTGCTGGCTTAGGCCTAGCCCCGTCTACCATCATCCGTAAATGTATTTAAAAGTCTACAAAAGAGCGTACCATGAAATGTACCGGCAAGAAGCGTCTCTCGCTTAAGATTAGTGTACCTTTTTATAGTGTTCTAAGGTTCCCCCTCGCTCCGCTCTCCCTCTCTTTTTCTCACGCCTGCTCTCCAGCTTTCTGTATCTCCTAGAATGCTTGTTTTAAAGAAAGGATAGGCAGGTTTTGCAAACCTAGTAATTTTAGCTCGAGCTTGGAAGGATTCAAACTAAAATATCCCATCCCTTCCTTCAAAACCACTTCTCCAAAACACATGAACGAATGCCGTCCAATCATTAGTGCCGGTCAGACCTTAATGATTGGTCATGTTTATTACAGTCCTGCGACGCCCACAGATATCGGATTGATTTAATTTGACTGTCAAACCTTTAGATTTATTGGTTGCTGATGTTGAGTTGATGAGTTTATTTCAGCAAATATGACAAAAAGTGCTTCTCAACAACATTGCCTACCCTGCCTTTAATAGTGTTAGTACCTCATTTCCCTCCTCTCAACAAAACACAAATATTGGTTATGAATGGCTATGATCTATGCCTATGAATGGCTATGACCTCCATTTCCTTCACCCTCCCTTTCGCAAATCACATCTCACCCACATCACTTTTTCTCCTTTTCTCCTTTTTCAGAAGAAAGAGTACTGGTTGTCAATGGCTCTTGCCCTCGCACCTTCCCTCTCTTCACCCTCCACACCTTCCAGTTGGCGGAGGGATGACTCTCTCTCTTCCCAGTCCTCTACTCCTGCACCTCCTACTGCTGTTGTTGTTACCCCTGCTCCACCAGCTCCTAGCTCTGTGTCACTCCCTCGCTCCTGAGGTGGTGTGGGGGGTGGGGGCCGACCGGGAGGCAGGGGTGGAGGAGGAGGCTGAGGAGGGCTACGGGGTCTGCTGGTCAAGTCTGCAGGGAGTAGAGTTCAGCAAGAGAGAAAGAAAAGAAGGAAAATTATAAAAATAAAAATAAAAATTGAATAAAAGGGTGGGGAAGAGGGAAGGAGGTAAGGATGGAAGGAGTTGCCAATAAGTTAGAGGTGAAGAGGGAGAGAGGGAGTGTGAGTGCTGTCATTCGGCTGAGACGTCCAATGTGACAGGTCCATGTGAGTCATGGAATCGGTCAGAACATGCACGCTCACACACACACAACTCAACACACTGCTCCCTCAAACACACACACCCTCTGGGCTTTAATACCAAGGACAGACCAATGAAGTCAGGATGTCTTGTTCAATATGAATTCATAAATCAATTATTCAATAATTAATAAAAACGTGCCAGTTGTACATTTACTGGAGGGTGACATAATTAAAAAACTCCACATGTTCAGTCTATAGCCCTCTGACTAATCGTTAAAGACATACATATACAGATATAGATCATAAATTACAGCTACGATAAACACAATAAGCAGTCCTGAGTGTAACCTTTTGTGGAAGTGCCAACAGTGAATAGTCTACATCTTCCTTAGCTCTCCAACACCTGATCCTAGTACTGCCTCTTTCTACACTGATTCACATGCCCTCTGCAGCTAGCAGACTCCAGCCTCTCATGCTTTACTATGTCTACCTGGCAGCTGTGGATTCTCCATGCATTTCCTTTTGACTAGCTACACAGCATTCTCCCCCCATAATTAAAATTACTAACCCCCCCCCCATATCATTTTTCGTCCTTTATTTTTCATCCTCTTCCTTTTGCCAACATCTCTCGACCTGTTTTTATCAAATATCTCACACATACTCCTGCTCTCTCACTCTCTCCTTCGTTCTCTCTTTCTCTTTTGGTCACCGCAATGTCCGGTCTCACTTACACACAGTCAGAGATGGGGGTTGATGGAGAGTCAGGGTGGCGCGTGGTGATGACATCACAGACTGTGGGCCGGCTGCCTGCCCTGTCCCGGCCTGCAAAGTATGACCCGAGGAAAACAACAACACAATAACAACAACAGCTAATCAGAGTTCTCAACAGCGCACGGTCTGGGAGGGGCAATTGCAAACAAACAAAAGGAGAGGTCAGGTGCAGGGTTGCATGATGTTTGTAAAAAGAAATATCCTTTATGATAAATTGGTGAAGGGTGTGTAGGAAAGGAGGGATTGAGGGAGATGAGAACATAATGATGTAGAGAACTGGTTGCAGGAATACAGAAAACCAAGAAGGAATATTAATATATGACAGGATGGAAAGTATAATAGGGGGACATGTTAGAAGGATGGTGAGGAAGAAATGGTAGCTTGGCTCACATTCCATTTCACTTAGCCTTATCAGATCAGGCCAGTCTGGCATTTCTAATGACAAACCATAGACTGTTTATATAGATGGATGGCATGACGGCTCCCCAAAAGTGAAGCCAAAGCATCTCGATCACCTTCTGGTGGCTGGCTGCAATATAGGCCATAAGTTCCAACCCCTCCATGTTAGTGGCGAAAGTGCACATAAAAACATTGTTTTTACACTGATTTCATTTTAGGTCGTTCTTATCACGCTGATGTCTGTTCAAGTGCAATTTTTTCTGCTAAGTTTGTTTTTAATTACCGTATTTTTCGGAAAATAAGCCGCATTTTCTATAAGCCGCACCCCACCAGAATGGGAGCTTTGTGTTTGTAAATCGGAGTACAGGCCGCACCGGAATATAGGCCACACTTTAAACGGGGACAACGATACCGTAGCGCCAACTAGCGTTGAGCGGAACAATGCTCACGACTGTTTGTTTGCTCAAAAACACTTTCCCATTGGACAGCTTGGATAGCCATCTAACTACACAACATTCCCAATCAGGGTGAACACTCAAATTATCTAAACTACAGGCCATAGCATTACACATATCAAAACAAAACGAACCCAACAATAGAACTCCAAACAATGCTTATCTAACTAAGCTAATGCCCTTAACTTCGTAGCTTTTCAGCTTGCCGTGGGGCATGTTGGGTACCAAGAGCATTGTCGCTACAATACCAAGCAATGCACGAGTATAGACGATCTTACAGCATTGTGTAACACACTTCGGTTGTGCATAGTATGTCCAGAAATAAAGCCAAGTCACTCATTTAGTGGCGAAATCCATTGTCATGTCTACAAAATTATTTTAGATATAGTATAAGTTCAGCTAGCTTGCAAATCCTGAGGATAGCCTACTGTAGCAGACCTTTCTATGTTCAACGGACAGGGGTGTTTTGTCCAGCGGGAGTTGCCGTAAGCATTACGTGAAGTCAGTGAGGGCTGTTCGAATGGCGATGTCAAGAAGAGCAGTGGAAGTTGTGAAAAGAGGCCGCGTCCGTGTCTTATTGTCTACACAACCATATAAAATTATATATAAAACAAACCAACAAAGAGCTCGGTTACACTAGCGTAGTTGAATTAGCCAATGTCGTTAGCGATGCTAGCGTTAGTTTGCTAGCTGTATATAATATTTCACTGGGTCTTGCAGCTGTTTGATTTACTGAAATTATTATGAAATGTTATGTTCTACTAGCCATTTGCCCACTTTAGCAAGTCACTGTATTTCCAAGCCCTGATAGTGTAACTGAGATGACACAGTAGAAATAATTCCTCTTTCAAGCAATAAGCCCCCGTTCAAGTGTTGAGCATTAAATTAGCTGCACGGTCTGTAGAGATCTTGGGACGAAGCAACTTTGAAAACCAGGCTATAAGCCGCTTCGAAATATAAGCCGTACAACCACTAGAAAACTGTCAAATCGGGGTACAAGGCTTTATTGCCGAAAAATGCCGTAGTTATTTGACGATATAAAAAGGGGGTGAGACTTAATGATTGACAGCTGCTCTGAGTGAAGTAGTCGCGGGGGTACCTGTGTCTGCGGACTGTGTGTTGCATTGCTACGAGTTGCAAACATAATGAATGCATGTGCTAACCATAAACTGCGGCGCTAACCTAGCTACGGCATAGTCTAGCTAAAGATAGATGATTTGACTGTCCACCAAGTTGTGATAGTTAGGCTATGTTTAATTGGGTGTGCTTGTCTTTGGCAAGGCTTAACCTATTTTCTCTCATATATATTTTTATTTGTGTGTTTGCTGCAAGCAAAAACACTATTGTTATTCTGCATACTTATTATTATTATTGGGTGTGCTTTGCCTTCGGCAAGGACACAACCTTTGTTCTCTCACATATATATTATTGTTGGAATGCTGCTTCAGCATTCCAAGTGTTGTTCTTTGAATCTTCATTCAACGTCTATTTCTTCCGCGACACCTTTCAGCGCCTTCAAATCTTCAGCTATTAAAACCGTTCAGCTATCAAAAAATTCTCCAGTTTCAGGCCATGGGTGCTGTGACTTTTCAGCTTTGTACCTCTTATGCTTGAATTAATATAAATCAATATTCATAATATTTTTAACATGGTTTTCCAATTGAGTTTTTTTTCCAAATCTTCTCAATCCTCTTAAACGTCTTCAACTTTCAAATCCTTATTCTTCCTCTATCCTTCAGCTACAGCCACCATTTAAACTTTAAAATGTTGAAAAAACCCTAAACGATTTTTTTTTTAAATTCAGCTTTTTGATATCTATTCAACTTTTTTAAATATCACTGATTATGTTTCATGGGTTTTTCAAACCGTTTCTGAGATTTACATGGGTGTGTATGTGAGAGCCTAGAGTGCTGACTGAAACGCTTAGAGTGGAGGGGAGCTTTGAAATCAGTTTCAAAAAGTATTTCTAGTTTGCCAGCATTGCCACAATTTTCACTCTTCATACTTCATTTTTGGATCAATAGATAACTAATTTTGTGCTGGTCGTAGACAGTTGTCTGTGGAATCCAACAGACTTACACATTTGTTCAGAGCCCCACAAAAGCGAGACAAAGTCCAACTCTAGCCCCATAGAGACCAATGCAAATCTGGTGACAAATTTGTAGAAAAATTTGAGAAAGCAGAAGGAACAAGATTCTGAAACTGCCGCTAGAGTCGTATTTCTGACCGCACAGACATCTAAAGGACATCTCTGGTTTCGGCAGAGTCTTGGGTCTCGGAAAATACCGTTATTTTTTGGATTGGACGTATAGTTTTGCGTCTAGGTTAACTTGTTTGAGGTGTTGTTCTAGCTACATTTCTGTTATTCTCTGCCCTCAGCGCGTTGGCAATCATAGCTGCACCATCACCGTGGCAACGACAGACACGCACCAGAGCCATAGAAAAAGATTGACTGAGTGTGGAGCGAGCAAACCCGGATTCCCTTGTTATCGTACTCAGCGACTTTAACAAAGGTAATCTCAGCCACAAACTCCCTAAATACAGACAATTCATCAAATGCCCAACCACAGAAGAGAACACTCTGGATCACTGCTACACTACAGTCAGTAGAGCCTACCACACCGTCCCTCGTGCAGCACTGGGTCACTCTGACCATACCATGGTCCATCTGATTCCTGCATACAGGCAGAAATTAAAGCTCTGTAAACCTGTTGTGAGGACATCAAAACAGTGGACCAGTGAGGCTATGGAGGATTTGCGGGCATGCTTGGACTGTACTGACTGGGATATGTTCACGACTGCTACCAATAGTCTGGATGAACTCATAGAGGCTGTGACATCATACATCAGCTTCTGTGAGGACTGCTGTATTCCAACACGCACCAGGGTGAACTTCAACAACGACAAGCCCTGGTTCTCAGCAGAGCTCAGAAGGTTGAGGTCAGAGAAGGAGGAAGCATTTCGGAGTGGGGATAGAGACAGACTCAAGGAGTCGAAGAACAGGTTTAGCAGGGCGGTGAGAGAGGCTAAACGACTGTACTCAGAGAGACTGAAGCGTCAGTTCTCTGCTCACAACTCTGCTTCTGTCTGGAGAGGGCTCAGGCAGATTACCAACTACAAGCCCAGAACCCCCACTCCACTAACGACTCCCGCCTGGCCAATGACCTGAATGAGTTCTACTGTAGATTTGAAAGACAATTGGACTGTCCTGAACTACCCCTTCCCAGCCTCCTCCCTCACCCCCTCTACAGTGACAACTCTCTCCATTCAGGAGGGTGAAGTTAACAGACTTTTCAAGAGGCAGAACCCCCGCAAATCAGCTGGGCCGGACTCTGTCTCTCCTGCCACCCTCAAGCACTGCGCTGACCAGCTGTCTCCGGTGTTTACCTACATCTTTAACACCTCCCTGGAGACATGCCATGTGCCAGCCTGTCTCAAGTCTTTCACCATCATCCCTGTGCCCAAAAAGCCAAGGCCAACAGGACTCAATGACTACAGACCCGTTGCCCTGACCTCTGTGGTAATGAAGTCTTTTGAGCGCCTTGTGCTGCTACACCTCAAAGCCATCACAGACCCTTTCCTGGACCCACTGCAGTTTGCCTACAGAGCCAACAGGTCTGTGGATGACGCTGTTAACATGGCCCTCCACTTCACCCTACAGCACCTGGACTCCCCAGCATCCTATGCCAGGATCCTGTTTGTGGACTTCAGTTCTGCCTTCAACACCATCATCCCTGCCCTGCTTCAGGACAAGCTCTCCCAGCTGAACGTGCCTGACTCCACCTGCAGATGGATCACAGACTTCCTGTCTGACAGGAAACAGTGCGTTAAGCTGGGAACACAAGTCTCTGACTCCCGGTCCATCAGCACCGGATCTCCTCAGGGCTGCGTCCTTTCCCCTCTGCTCTTCTCCCTGTACACCAACAGCTGCACCTCCAGTCATCCGTCTGTCAAACTTCTGAAGTTTGCGGACGACACCACCTTCATTGGGCTCATCTCTGACGGGGATGAGTCTGACTACAGGTGGGAAGTTGACAACCTGGTGACCTGGTGTAGCCAGAACAACTTAGAGCTCAATGCTCTTAAGACAGTGGAGATGGCTGTGGACTTCAGGAAGAATACAGCCCCACTCACCCCCATCACCCTGTGCGACTCCCCAGTCAACACTGTGGAGTCCTTCCGCTTCCTGGGCACCATCCTCTCCTAGGACCTCAAGTGGGAACTGAACATCAGCTCCCTCACCAAAAAAGCACAACAGAGGATGTACCTCCTACGGCAGCTGAAGAAATTCAACCTGCCAAAGACAATGATGGTGCACTTCTACACAGCCATCATTGAGTCCATCCTCACCTCTTCCATCACCATCTGGTACGCTGCTGCCACTGCCAAGGACAAGAGCAGACTGCAGCGTATCATCCGCACTGCTGCGAAGGTGATCGGCTGCAATCTGCCTACCCTCGAGGACCTGCACACCTCGAGGCGTGCGAGGAAGATTGTGGCCGACCCCTCCCACCCTGGTCACTCCCTGTTCCAGCTATTCCCCTCTGGCAGAAGGCTACGGTCCATCAGGACCAAAACCTCACGCCATAAGAACAGTTTCTTTCCATCTGCAACTGACCTCTTCAACAAGGCCAAGGACTCCCATTGACATTCATTCACTTATTTAACTATTATGAGTCCATCTAATGGCAATTCAGTATGCATAAGCCACTTTATCTCAGTATCCGATTGCACTATGTTGACCATTCACGCTGCTCATTCTATTCTTATTTTTATATATATTTTATTTTATATTTAAATTGTTGTATTCTTAGATTGTTTAGTTCTTAGAAATAGTTCAACTTTTGTACTTTTACTTAATTTAAGATCTGTATATGCTTAGTGTTTTGCACCTCCCTGCCACAGTAAATTCCGTGTTTGTATAACATACATGGCGAATAAACCGAATTCTGATTCTGATTCGGACAAAACTTGCAACATCATCCTTCTGCAACAAAGTGTCGCTGTGTCTTCCTGTATCGGCCCTACTGGGAGTCAGGTGGCTGAGTGGTGAGGGAATCGGGCTAGTAATCAGAGGGTTGCTAGTTTGATTCCCGGCTATGCCAACCAAATGATGTTGTGTCCTTGGGCAAGGCACTTCACCCTAATTGAATGTCCCTGTCCCTGTCTGGATAAGAGCGTCTGCTAAATGACTAAATGTAAATGTACTGCTGAATGTTTCATTCAATCAACACATTGAATCCTACTAAAAAGCCGAGGAAACGCACTCAATGATAGGCTACATCTGCTACTGCTATTACTATCCCAACTATAATTTCAGCTGTTAAAACTATAATATTCTTGTTACGACTAGCTAGCCTACTTCTTCTTCTGTTTAACAGTTCAGCTTTCAGCTTCTCCCGCCTTGTAGGCTATTTAAGCTCTTAGCTTTATTAGATGATGCAGTTCAGCTTCCACACTGCCTCTTGAAATTCAACTATTTCTTCGATTGCTTCACAACGTTCAAACTTATTGTCCCGCATTGTATTTAAGCACTTAACGTCACTGTGTCCAATCCCGACCGCCGTAAGCTCCTATTGTCCAAACCCGAATGGGGTTTGGACACGCAGTTTCCGGTCTCTTTGCCAGCATTTTCTTATGCGATCGCCAGCAAAGTGTAAGTAGTATTATTTTAGGCATACCAAACAATCTACGTGTCAACTTTCATGAACATATATGGACGTTTACATGTCTAAATAATATAGGAAAGTTACATTGATGAGAGAAAGCCGAAAGACCACTCGGGCCACGCTCGGGCGACGATCTTTACTCTGAAAAGTGTTTCTGTATTGTCTTGTTGTATTGTGTATGAGTGTATTTTTTGGAATGCTAGCTTAACATTACTTTGTATAGCCAATGAAAATACACCATCATGTGTGAGGTGATCTGTAGTCGAGGGGAGGAAGGGAGGGGGGCAGGGAAACACGTTTGATGTCAAGTTGCGACAGAAGCTTTGTTTTGTCTGAAACGTAAAGGCAGACATAATCAAATGTTTTTTTTTTCATAAGCTAGGCTACATCAAGTATTTTATCATGTGTGTGGGTTGGGACGAGGAGATGGATGACGAGGAGTATTTTAAATGTTATTTGTGTCCGGGGTAATTTCGTATTTTCTTTTTGTCTGTTTTGTATTTAAATAAATGGTTTGTTAGAAAAAGACAAAGTCATTTGTCTTTTGCTAACCGTCCTGTTATCTTTGACCCCATTCAATATTTGAGGTCTCTAAATATATGATTGACTATTGCTTCATATTTCATGACTTTCTAATTTAATGGGAACAACTGAATAAACGTTAAATTGACATGATATGTTTTCAATGTTCTGTACACATGCGGTACGCATTGGTGTTCTTTGGATAAAAATGTTTGTAGGTTTTGCAAGGGACTGACATGAGAAGAGTTCAACAAAACATCCAGCAGGTGGTGGTATACAGTCAAATTGAGATTTTATCGCATAGTTTGGAGATGTTGAAGCGTGATATCTTATTGTGAAGGACATAACTACGTACCCGGATATGTTGACAGCATTGATGGTCAGTTTGGTGACCCTGGATCAAGTTAATATCCCCGGAAAAACAGCAGCGGCGAGTGTTTACTACGAGGATAGAAGTGCGGTCGGGTTTGGACAAGGGTAGCGCACAACTAATTTACCGGCGCCAGCGTCTTTTTACCGGCTCTAGTAAAGGCTAAGCTAACAATTTTTTTTTTTACAATATTTAGCTTGAAATGTAAGAAGTTAAAGCTTAACGTGAAATCAGTAAATCAGCTGAAAACGTGATACGATTTCATTTTTATCAATATTTGAAGTGGCATTTTATCAGAATGTTAGCTAAAGACCGTTCGGGCTTGGACACAGTGACGTTAGCTTTGTTAGATGATGCAGTTCAGCTTCCACACTGCCTCTTTTGTGTGACTCACACATTTTTGAAATTCATTTCAGCTTTTAGCTTGCGGGTATTTTCTAATTTCTGTATTTTCAGCAATAAAAATAAATAAAAAGAAAATCATCTTTCAGCATTCCAACAAATTTTCTGCAGGAAATGCACGTTCTAGTTATTTTTATTCTTTTCCCACCCCTAAGGATCTGTCAATATTTGGACTACATAGACAACGTTGATGTCAAAAATTTCGTCTTGCTAGCAATTGAGTTGCTTGTATTTTTATTTACGTTCCGTTGCATGGTTTAAGTTTAAATTAAGTTTTTGTGGCAAAAAGTGCCTTTTGTCAACAAAGGGTACTCAGTGCTAGCCTACGTCATAACGTCAGCACACGTTAGCAACGACACATGGATACAACGTGCATAGATATGCTGTTGCACAGCGAGTATCGTATTGTGCCGTGGTGTACTAGCAGCACATGTAGGTTACATTTAAGCAAATCAAGACTTGCATGTACAGTAAGTAATCACATTAAATAATGTATTTAAACTCAAGCTTGTGTGGTGCGTCGCTGTCTTCAATGCCACAGCCTAAACTTGATGTCAAAAGAAACGTTTTTCATTTCCGGCGCAGTCAAACAATCCCTTTAAGTTTGGCTAGCAACAGCAGCTAGGCTAGCTTGCTCGTAGCACAATTTACTGAGGTCAGCTTCTCCACCGTGCAGGGCTCTAGTCTAAGATCAAATGGTTGTATTTGGCATTGTTACTGACAATGATTGCTTCCAGCAAACTTCTTTTGAATTACCCATTTCCACCTAAATAAATGTCAAGCTTATTTAAGTTTTTTTGGGGGCAGTATTTTCAGATGGTACTGTTTCAATCGCGATTCCATCTAGCTAATAGTAATACTGCCGGTGAGAACGTTGTTACTTAGAAAAGCTTGTTTCAAGGGGGTTCATCTTATTTCAAAGGTGGTTCTTAATGAATGAATGCAATATGAGTGGGCTAAATGCTTGAAAATATCACTACTGTAGAACGGAAAAAGTTAAGGTGACGTTTTAGTCATATACAATACCGTTCAAAAGTTTGGGGTCAACCAGACAATTCAAACAGTTTTCCATGAAAACTCACACATTTATTTATCAAATAAGATGCAAAATTCTTTTTGCAAATTTTTTATTTGAAATATTAATTTTGTTCTTCAAACTTTGCTTTCGTCAAAGAATGCTCCATTTGCAGCAATTACAGCATTGGAGACCTTTGGCATTCTAATTCTAATTATTCTAATCATCCATTAGTCTTCTAAGGTAATTAGCAAACACAATGTACCATTTGAACACTGTAGTGAGAGTTGCTTGAAATGGGCCTCTATACACCTATGTAGATATTTCATTAAAAAACAGACGTTTCCACCTAGAATAGTCATTTACCACATTAACAATGTATAGTATTTTCTGATTAATTTAATGTTATCTTCATTGAAAAAAAGTGCTTTTCTTTGAAAAATAAGGACATTTCTAAGTGACCCCAAACTTTTGAACGGTAGTGTAGTTTAAGTTCATTCTACATTTACAGTACATTTAGTCATTTTAACAAACACCCATATCCAGAGCGACTTATAGTAAGTACAGGGACATGCTACACTCCACTTTTTGTATTTTGAATTGTACATGAGCAGCAACAAATGTAGGCTATGCTTTTAAATCTATGCAATTTTCATAAATAACAAGTAGGCATTTTTATATAAAATATACAGAAATATCAGTTGTAAAAATTTCATTAAAAAACGGACCCCTCTGCAACCGACGAAAGCAAGCACACCCTACAATTTCCCCAGAAATTGTACCCTCTCTAGTTATTATTATTATTACACATCTGCCATGGGAGTCTATGGCAGCCCCTAGAACCACATGGTCAGAAGTTGTGAAATTTGGCACACTGTTTGGGACCAGTCCCCTCATCAATTTCACCAAGTTTCATGTCTCCCATTTCAACCATCTAGCGTCACCAATGGGTCAAAGTTGAAGGTGTGTTTACACACGTTACTTTTGAACCATATGCCGCATTTTCCAAAATGATGTATCGTTGGATTCCCTGGATCAAGACGAGTTCAACGCACTCTATGACGTCATACCCAGTTATATAGATTCTCCGCCATTTCGAATCTTAAGGAAAAGCGTTTTTTCGCTAATCCTCCTACAATTCTTGTCGAATCTTCTTCAAAATTGCCACAGATGATCTTCAGACCAAGCCTCACAAAAGATATCCCATGGCTTTTGATTTTCGCAACCGTTTGTTAGTTACAGCCAATCAAATTGATGTGGCCGAATTGATGTCCAGTTAGTTACAGCCAATAAAATTGAGCAACTGATCCGGAAAAGGGAAGTGAGGTCATATCTTAGCCAATCTTTGATGCATTGACTCCAAACTTGGTGTTATGGACTCAGGACCCTCTTATTAAAATGTCTGAGACAGGTAGTGTCATTTGACCTCTAGGGGGCATTACAATAGGCAGGATTGTGTGTTGATCAATAACTGTTGATTTGTTTGTCTTATTTTAGTGATTCCTTTGTCTCGTGATATCTTAGTGTCTGACACATGTTAACTTGTGATACCAGCCGAATTGATGTGGCCGCCATTTTGAAGGAATATAAGTTTTTTTCGCTACCTCTCCTATAAAGTTGTCCAATCTTCACCAAATTTGGCACAGATAATCTTCAGACCAAGCCTCACAAAAGACATCATGTTGTTTTGATTTTCTAAACCTTTTGACTGGAACAGCCAAAGTCATCAACCAAGCCACCATAAAAGAAGTGAGGTCATATCTCAGCACCTCTTTACTGCATTGACACCAAATTTGGTATTGGGACTAGGGACCCTGTTCTAAAGAGGTCCAAAATAGGTCATGCCATTTCACCTCTAGGTGCACTGCAATAAGCAAACATTTGGCACCAATTATCTTCAGATCAAGCCTCACAAACGTTTTTCCGTTAAAGCTGATCAAAGTTGGCGATGAAGACGCCAAAACAAGAAGTGAGATCATATCTCAGGAAATATTTGCTGAACTAACATCAACCTTGGTACAGGTGCTCGGGTCCCTGTTCCAAAGAGGTCCACAAAAGGTTGTGTCATCTAACCGCTAGGGTGCAATCTCGTGTCTGACATACTTTTAAACTGTGATCCTAGCTGAATTGATGTGGCCACCATTTTGAATGAATTAATAAAACTTTTTTGGTGGATATCAAATATTCACCAAATTTGGCACGGATTATCTTCAGACCACAATCACCTTGACATGTCAAAATAGGACTGAATTACAGCTGTTTAAACTTGGGCCAAATCTGACAACCGCTTGCCACAGGAAAAACTGCTTATATTTTTACCCAGTAACTGAACTCTGTGATTTCCAGCACTGAGAATAGCTCACTAGGATAAGTTGGTGTCCTGGCAACGGCAACGTCAGAGGTTCCAATCCAGCCAAAGCCGACAAGCTTGTCATGTCTCTGATTCTCTGTTTAGTGAGACTGTAAGCCACTGCAAAGGAAGCCAGGTACACCACAGTCGCTAGCTACCTGTAGTCAAGCTGTATATAGTCAATGCAATCCTCACACAAACTATCAAAACGATTTTAGATTTTCGGAAACCGTTTGTCAGGTACAGCCAATCCAAATCGGCAGCAGAGCCGCCAAACAGAAAGTTTTGTCGTATCTCAGCAAATCTTTGATGGATTCAAAGCTGCATTTACTCGGAACCCTGTCTGAGGATGTCTAAAATGTTTTTCGTTCATTTTACCTGCTTGGCCACCTCATTGCTGCTTGCAGCTATATTTAATAAATGTTTTTATTTACTTAAATAATTTACTTTATTTACTTACTTAAGTGAAATTGGATAATTTCTCACGGCACACCTGACGATCTGTTGGGAATCGCTGATATAAGGTATGAGAGAGGACATTTTGTGAATTAAATTATTTATAGTTTATCCAAAAATAAACGTCTTATCACTAACTTTTAGTATGTTTCATATTCATGACATACAAAAGGAGATATTAGGCAGAATGCTGCATCAGTCAGTCAATTACTTGTTTATACAGTTAATTAAATGGTGAATGACAATGTCTCGACGATTAGTCGATTAATCGTTCTAATAATCGTTAGATTAGTCGACTATCAATATAATCGGATGGAAGATGGGGATAAACTTTGTGTGCATTACCTTACCTGAGTTGTATAGTACATTTGCATTAGGTTGCTAGTTGGATTATTGCTACATTTGAACATAATACCGTAACATAACTTGAATATAAGAAAGTAGAGATAAGTAGCCAACTGGTGTAAAATAATATGACGCAGTGGGTCAGTTTCCCTTGTGTTCTGCCCAATCTTTTAAGTCAACAGCCACCATTGATATATACAGTCTATGGGACAAACCTAAAGACTCAGTACAGGGACAGGCCAGTCAGGGGTTGGACAGAAGGCTTAATGTAATTTTCTTCTTGGGGTGGGGGAGGGGGGTGAGGTGGATACAGGCATGCATACTTTGTTTGTTGGATGGCCACAGAAGAGAAACCACGGCACCAAATCTGACTTCCATTTACTTCAATTCAATTAGCATAATGAAAGTATCCATGTGCTAAAGCACACAATGACACGCTACAACACACACCTGATTTTCAGAAGGGATGAGCACCCTGACATAAATATATATATATAAGAACACACAAAACACTTTCTGTATGATTTTCAGAACTGTGCAAAAGTCTTAGGCACTGATAAAAAGTTAAGCAAAAATGCTTTGGGAAACAATGAAATTAACTAAACAACTAAACAAAAATATTTGCTAAATTGCACTCTCATACTGCTGCAAATACTGTAGATAAAAAAATTGACAATATTCATGTAAACAATCTTGGGTGCCTAAGACTTCTGCACAGAACTGTATATTTAAACACACGACTTACTATATGTTGTAGGTAAGCTGACTGTTATTTTTGTTAAAACATTAGGTGCCAATTAAATCTAGGGGTTCTTCTCTCTCATTTCTGTGCTGTCCTTCAGCCATTGTGTGACTCCGCTTTCATCCTGTCTTCATGAAACAAGAATGAATATGAAGAATATGGAATCTAGTGCGGGGGGGCTACCTGGTTGCCTGACAGCGGTGGCACCCACAAAGCTGATGAGAGTGACGTCGGAGGCACCCCCAGACTCCAGGGGGATGGGGTGTACACGGAAGTGCTCCAGCATGTCAAAAATGGACTGGAACCACAGGTGCTGCACACGGCACTGGCCGTCCTCATTCAGGGACAGTCGCAGGTGCTGTAAAGAAGCAGAGGAACGGTCAAATGCTTGTTAATAGGGTTGGGAATCTTTTGGTACCTCACGATTCAATTCTTGGGGTCACGATTTGATTAAAAATCGATTCATGATCTTGATTTTTAATCAAATTTCGATTCAATATATGCTTACATTTGATTCCAGTTTGCTGTTTAGTGATACTTTGCAAAAGGATTTGAAAATGGTCATTTGTTGAATTTGCAGCATTAGGAGGTCATATTTAGGGAAATCAAAAGCTATTTCAATCAAAAAACATCTTAACAGGGCAAGTTACATGTTAACATAGGACTCCTTCTTTGATATCACCTTCACAATTCTTGCATCCATTCAACTTGTGAGTTTTTACATTTACATTTAGTCATTTAGCAGACGCTCTTATCCAGAGCGACTTACAGTAAGTACAGGGACATTCCCCCGAGGCAAGTAGGGTGAAGTGCCTTTCCCAAGGACACAACGTCAGTTGGCATGACCGGGAATCGAACTGGCAACCTTCGGATTACTAGCCCGACTCCCTCACCGCTCAGCCAACTGACTCCCTTGGAGAGTTTCTGCTTGAATTTCTTTGCAGGATGTCAGAATAGCTTCCCAGAGCTGCTGTTTTGATCATAGATCTCATAGATCTTCTGCTTGAAGATGCTCCAAAGGTTCTCAATAGGGTTGAGGTCAGGGGAGGATGGTGGCCAAACCTTCTCCTTCTCTCCTTTTATGCCCATAGCAGCCAAAGACACAGAGGAATTCTTTGCAGCATGACATGGTGCATTTTCATGCATGAAGATGATTTTGCTATGGAAGGCACACTTCTTCTTTTTGTACCATGGAAGAAAGTGGTCAGTCAGAAACTCTATATACTTTGCCAAGGTCATTTTCACACCTTAAGGGACCCTAAAGGGGCCTACCAGCTCTCCCCCCATGATTCCGGCCCAAAACATTACTCCACCACCTCCTTGCTGACATTGCAGCCTTGTTGGGACATGGTGGCCATCCACCAACCATCCACTACTCCATCCATCTGGACCATCCAGGGTTGCACGGCACTCATCAGTAAACAAGACTGTTTAAAAATTAGTCTTCATGTATTTCTGGGCCCACTGCAACCGTTTCTGCTTTTGAGCATTGGTTTGGGGTGGCCGAATAGTAGGTTTATGGGCAACTGCAAGTCTCTGGACGATCCTACACCTTGAGGTTGGCAGGACTCCAGAGACACCAGCAACTTCAAATACCTGTTTGCTGCTTTGTAATGGCATTTTAGCCGCTGCTCTCTTAATCCAATGAACTTGTCTAGCAGAAACATTCCTCCTTATGCCTTTATCTGCACATACCCGTCTGTGCTGTGAATCAGCCACAAATCTCTTCACAATACGATGACAGGGTTTTACCTGCATAGAGAAAATGTTGGCGCGCACCAAAGCTGTTTTCCCGAGCGCCAATGACAAATCCCGAGCGCCAAAGGCAAAAAAAAGTATGAAAAAAGTCCCCCCAAAAAAGCTGTGTTCATCACGCGTGCAATGCATGTCAGAAAATATGTTCTCAATAGTATATTTCAAGTAGGCTACAGCTGAACCCTTGTTCTGTTTTGATCAATAGTAATCGAGTTGATAAGCATGTCTTCTTGTCTGATCAATACGCAACTGTGAGGTGCGCGAATGGACAGAGTGGCCACTAAACTGTCGTTCCGCTGCGAGGGCCAGCCCGACGTGCATGAATGGAACCTGGAACGAATGGAACCTGGAATGATAATATATAGTGCAAGTGTTTCCTCTATGGCTAAATTTCTGCCGCCACGGTATCAGAAATCAGGCTGTACAAAATTTTAGGCCGTCTATCAGCAGTGATTGTTAGAGTGCATGTCGGAGAATTGCACGGACACACGCTTCACACCGCAGTTGAGATTGCGTGTGTGCGTCCTTGAGAACTGTAAGTCGTATAACTTATGTTGTCAGTTCATTTAAGCCTGTTATTGTATAAGTCTATAGTTCTTGCAAATTTAAATCAAGTTAACTGGTGATTTTCGTTGTTTGTATTCTTCCCCTGCTAGCTAAATTGCACGTCTGTTGATTAATTAGCGATTGCTGCCCTTGCTCAGGTTTGTATTTTAGGTGCATTATTATGCTGAAGTAGTTTTAATTAATAAAAAGTGGGTTTATTGTTATTATTTGCTACAGAATGTTTAGCCTATCAAAATCAAATGAAGCAGGCAGTGTACATGCTTCAGAGTGGCCTACCTTAATTGGTAGTCTAGGCTACTGACCCCATTTACAATACATTGTTTCGTCAATTATTAATTGGCAGCATTTATGCCATTTAGAACATACTTTATGAGTGTAAGGTGTCTTTAAGTAGCCTAACTTTATTACTTTAGGGGAAATAGGACGAAAATATGTGCAATATTACATTAGCTATTAGACTATTACATGAACCTGTTCCGAAATATAGGTTTAGTTACGTGGGGGGGGGGGGGGGACCCATTTTTACCCAGGAAAAACCCTGGATGATCACCCTTACGTTTTTGTTACTTTTTTAGTTTGTGACTTTTAAGTTGGGACAACCTGATCACATTTAAGAACTGCTGTTTAAAATTCTAAATCCGGTTTAACCTGGCCCCCCCACCACTATGCAGCCTAGTCAAGTTTAGAACAACAGCAACCAGTGCTACTCGAGAGGCAGCAAGAGGAGACTGTGAAATTCCTTTAAATTAAAGTGTATTTGGACAGTCGGTTTTCTCAGTTAGGTCAGCCCGGGAATGGAACCATCTCCCACAAAACATTAGAGAATCAACTTCATTCAACTGCTTTAAAAGAAATCTGAAAACATGGTTGATAATTAACCAAAAATTTGGAAACTAGCCTTTTGGCTATAATTGGTGCATTTACATTTTAATGTTCATGAATGTACACTGTTCATGCATGTACAATGAACATTCAATTCAATTAAATTGAATGTTTTCATATCTTGTCCAAGGCATTTGACACTTTTCGGCATCAGAGGGATCCTTTTTATTTCCCATATTGCTTGAAACCTGTGGCCTGCTTAATAATGTGGAACGTCCATCTTTAGTAGTTTTCTTTAAATTGGGCTCACCTGGTAAACTAATTATCACAGGTGTCTGAGATTGATTTCAGTGATCCAAAGAGCCATGAGACACAATACTATCCATGAGTTTAATTGAAAAACAAATAAATAAATGTTTATGACACTTAAATCCAATTTGCATAATAATTTTGAACGCGGTGTATATATACAGTTAGGTCCATAAGTATTTGGACATTGACACAATTTTCATCATTTTGGCTCTGTATACCACCACAATGGATTTGAAATGAAACAATCAAGATGTGCTTTAAGTGCAGACTTTCAGCTTTAATTTCAGGGTATTTACATCCAAATCAGGTGAACGGTGTAGGAATTACAATACATTTTATATGTGGCCCCCCCCTTTTTAAGGGACCAAAAGTAATTGGACAATTGGCTGCTCAGCTGTTCCATGGCCAGGTGTATGTTATTCCCTCATGGGAGTTCGTTATTTCATTGACAAGGAGCAGATAAAAGGTCTAGAGTTCATTTCAAGTATGGTATTTGTGTTTGGAATCTGTTGCTGTCAACTCTCAATATTTACATTTACAATTAGGCATTTAGCAGACGCTCTTATCCAGAGCGACTTACAGTAAATACAGGGAAATTCCCCCCGAGGCAAGTAGGGTGAAGTGCCTTGCCCAAGGACACGTCGTCATTTTGCACAGCCGGGAATCGAACCGGCAACCTTCAGATTACTAGCCCGACTCCCTCACCGCTCAGCCATCTGACTCCCAATATGAAATCCAAAGAGCTGTCACCATCAGTGAAGCAAGCCATCGTTAGGCTGAAAAATCAAAACAAACCTATCAGAGAGATACACATTAGGTGTGGCCAAATCAACTGTTTGGTACATTCTTAAAAAGAAAGAACGCACTGGTGAGCTCAGCAACACCAAAAGACCCGGAAGACCACGGAAAACAACTGTGGTGGATGACAGAAGAATTCTTTCCCTGGTGAAGAAAAACCCCTTCACAACAGTTAGAGACTTGTTGCTCTTGTGGTAACTGATTAAAATTTTTGTTCTCGCTGTGATATATTGTTTTATTACTGTTGCTTGCTTTTTTCCACAGGTACACTTGCACTTATAGCTGTTCATGTTGTTTAATTGTAACTTGTTTAACTACATGCTCTTATGGTTCTTCCCTTTGGCACTTACTTTGGTTGTTCACAATGTGTGCTTCATGTTTTGGCTACTCGCAATGTTTTTTGGCTATCTTGTTGTTATGATCAGTGACCTATGCACTTTGTAAAGCTCTCTCTTGGAAGTCGCTTTGGATAAAAGCGTCTGCTAAATGAATAAATGTAAATGTAAACAGTTGGCCAGATCAAGAACACTCTCCAAGAGGTAGGCGTATCTGTGTCAAAGTCAACAATTAAGGGAAGACTTCACCAGAGTAAATACAGAGGGTTCACCACAAGATGTAAACCATTGGTGAGTCTCAAAAACAGGAAGACCAGATTAGAGTTTGCCGAAAAACATCTAAAAGAGCCTGTACAGTTCTGGAACAACATCCTATGGACAGATGAGACCAAGATCAACTTGTACCAGAATGATGGGAAGAGAAGAGTATGGAGAAGGGAAGGAACTGCTCATGATCCAAAGCATACCACCTCATCAGTGAAGCATGGCGGAGGTAGTGTTATGGCGTGGGCATATGGCTGCCAATGGAACTGGTTCCCTTGTATTTATCGATGATGTGACTGCTGACAAAAGCAGTAGGATGAATTCTGAAGTGTTTCGGGCAATATTATCTGCTCAGATTCCGCCAAATGCTTCAGAACTCATAGGACGGCGCTTCACAGTGCAGATGGACAATGACCCGAAGCATACTGCGAAAGCAACCAAAGAGTTTTTTAAGGCAAAGAAGTGGAATGTTCTGCAATGGCCAAGTCAATCACCTGACCTAAATCCAATTGAGCATGCATTTCACTTGCTAAAGACAAAACTGAAGGGAAAATGCCCCAAGAACAAGCAGGAACTGAAGACAGTTGCAGTAGAGGCCTGGCAGAGCATCACCAGGGACGAAACCCAGCGTCTGGTGATGTCTATGGGTTCCAGACTTCAGGCTGTCATTGACTGCAAAGGATTTGCAACCAAGTATTAAAAGTGACAATTAGATTTATGATTGTTAGTTTGTCCAATTATTTTTGGTCCCTTAAAAAGGGGGGGGGGCACATAAAATGTGTTGTAATTCCTACACCGTTCACCTGATTTGGATGTAAATACCCTGAAATTAAAACTGAAAGTCTGCACTAATAGCACATCTTGATTGTTTCATTTCAAATCCATTGTGGTGGTATACAGAGCCAAAATGATGAAAATTGTGTCAATGTCCAAATACTTATGGACCTAACTGTATATGATTATTTTGTCACATGTTCCATACAACCTTCTCACATACAATCTGGCCACATTCTACCCTAAAAAACTGGCCATGGTATTTCTAGCAAGATATTTGCAAATGCTTGTCATTTTTCAGTGCATTCAATGTTGCAAACTTTTAGCCTACAATTCTTTGGGCCTTTTTCATCTGCTATGATGAAACTTGCCTTTAAAGCTCCATTACTTTGAGATTTGGCTTGAATAAACATATTTTGCTGTAGTTTCATGCCTCTCTCTAGTTCCTATTCTTTGAAAACGGAGATCGTCTAATGGCAAATAAGACTCACAGGCTTCTCTTTACACTCAGTAAAGAAGTACTCCCACCTCTCTTTAAATTGTCTGCGATATGTGTGATAGTATATGTTTGGTTTCACTGAGTTGAAATTGCCACTCGTATGAAGAATTGATCATCTGCTACATAGTTTTCCAATAGCAAGCTGGATGTCAAGACAACACACACCTGAGGAGGCTTTTCCGCCACAAAAAATGCCTCCCATGCATGCACTCTCTATTGCACCCACCTTAGCTTTGCCCTGGAAGTTGAAGGTGAGCACGTATTCACCGCGCCTCGTCTCGCTCTGCCGCACCAGGAACACGCCGTGGCTAGCCGTGCCCCCTGCCAGCACCAGCTGCGCTGCCTTGAGGCGCGACAGTGTACCGTGGAACCACTGGCACTCACTCAGAGGGTGCTCCACGGCCTCGGCCACAGCCACGTCGGAGAACAGGAAGGAGCCTGAGGAGGAGGAGGCTGCTGATTAACACCTCCGCTCTTCATGTTAACTCGTCCTATCTCTTTGGCCAGCTCAATGGCTATGTCATTGGCTCTCAAACTCAAAGTTCTTTATGTCATGCCCTCTTTTGAAAACAGAAAATCAAACCCTAACCCACCCCTCCACACTAAAAAACGAGCAGTAGTACTGTTATGGCAGTTTCTGACATAGTTACAATATTTGTTTCTTTAAGCGGTAAAAAGTAAGTTCCTTTGTTATAGACAGACGAATGTTAGAAACTGACTACTCTGTAGAATGGACACTTAGATTGTCTTAAGGTATTTATGGTGTTGTTTTATGATACCTAACTAAGAGCCAGAGGGTCTTAGGTCTGGTGGTTGGGGGAGATTGTTATCTCAGTTGAGCGAGCTGACCTAACCTTTTGGCCAAGGAGATTGTGTCCTGTGTCCTGTTTGTGTATCATTAACCATCTCCTTCTTTAGAGAGGGAGCTGGGGCATCAAAGAACTGTGGGACACTTGATGTGGAGTCAAACTGTCACTGAGCAGTGCTGACCAATCACAGAGACCACTGCATTGATGAATTGATCATTTATTAGGGCATCTGTTTTAAGTGTATAAAAGCACAAGCTTTATGATTGTTCTTCATCACTCTTGCGAACGACCTGTGGCTAGCACCTCCTTCGTAATGACTGATCAGCAAAGCTTTGTTTAATATTACGTAATTGTATAATCTAAATAAATTGTATTAAAACCACATCTCTTGACTACTCAGATCTACACAGCGCCACTTGAATTTCCACCATTACAAGTACTCACCTGTGGCATCTGGTGTCTCTGCGAAAGGTGTACCCAGACTTGCCCCGCCACCGCGGCTCTCTGATTCATCGAGAGGGGCTCGGGGCGGTAACTCTGGTGGAAGAGGGTCCTTCAAGGGGGAGGAGCCACCAACGCCTCCGTAACACACTGCACCGTGACGCAAGCAGATGAGAGGTAATACATGAAAGTATTACATTCTGTCATCACTTCTGTCAATGTCAGTCGAGGCCCTTCATGGGAGATTTGATGTGTTTGGTGGGCAGTAGTCAATCCTACAGCATTACAGGGATTCTGGTGTCAATACACACCTTGGGAGAGGCGGTCCCCAAACTCAGGCGTTGCACTGATGTCCATCTGTCCCCCCCATACACCTTCATCCTGTTCACTGTAGAGAAGAGAAGGGGATTTTAGCAAGATGGTCCTAGTCTGTCTGATTTGGATCTAGTCCTTTCGGATGTCACAGCGTGGGCAGTGAGGCTGGGTCTGGTCAGCAGGTTTGGTTCTAATCTCCAGACTGGGTCTAGTCTCCATGCTCACCTCAGGCAGATGCCGTTCCTGATGTCACTCAGCCAGGCCCTCATCTGAACAGCATCTCGCGTCTCAATTACGTACTGCGCCGGCCCTTCCAACTGAGAAACGGAAAACATGATCAACACTAGAAGCGCTAAGCCGGTTTACCCTACTCGTCGACAGGGGGTCAAATGACCTCTGAGTCTTCAGACAGGGACGTTGTTCCTGACACGTAAAGATCACTAGATGGCGCTTTTTGCATGTAGCCAAGGCAAGGTGGAAAAATGTACTTGCCTTTGTCAATCTGTCATTCATTTCTGTGTTGTTAGTCTGTAATTATTTTATTAGAACGTTTGTTGTCTAGCCCTTCAATCATTCAGCAAAATGTAACTTTTTTATAGCCTATAGCAGGGGTTTTCAATGTGTAAGACAGTGAGCCTCCCTTGAGAGAACATCAAGTCACCGGGGCCTCCCCCATTTTAACGGGGTCATAGAAAGATTTTTTGGGGGTATTTCACACTGTTCCTTAAGGTCTCCGAATAGGGTATGTAACATTGGTTGGGCTGAAAATGTCCCGGGTGCTGTTCTATGCGCCCTAATGCACCCTGTGAAATAGCCCTGGAATAAAACGAGAGGGTTTCTTCTTTCTATGGTATGCTCATGAATATATAGATGAGCTGCGCGCTGATTGGTTGGTTTACAACGAGTGAAGCTGCGGAGCAAAGCGCAACATGGCCAACAGTACTCACTGAAACATCGAAGGTGGAGACTTGAAATAAAAACGTACAAATAAACCTATTGTGTCTGCACAACACTGTTTTCAACAAATTGACTTCTCTTGTATCCTGTAAAAAAATCCACTGCAAACAACATCCTCTGAGAAGTTAAATCCACAGCATGGTTTTTGAGCATTAGCCTGCTCGCTGGTGTTCAACACTTAAAATCCCTAACATAAATCGTTCGTGAGTATTCTACCCTGGCATCCAAGTGAGCGATGAAATGGAAGTTAATGCCTTTTGCCTTGGCATGACCCCTTATTATTTTGCAGACAATGCAAAGGCAGAGTAAGGTCACTTCAAAATATGGGTCAAAAGTCAAGTTTGAGCAAGTTGAAAGTTCTAGAGTGCAGCATAACCCTATCCAGACGGACCATTCAAATATGGGTCGAAAAAGACCCATAAGACCCGCCTTAATATCTTTGCCGTCCAATCACCGAATTTATTTCTGAAAACTGCCAGATACTCATGACAAGTTAAGCTCAAAGTACATATCATTGGTTAAGGGGTTACTGGGAGGGGAAAATAAATGTATCGTCTGCAACGGCAGCCATTGTTTTTCGAGGCGGAGCCAGAGCTGAGACCATGGGAGATTGCCTACAGTGTTAGATTTACAGCTTCGAATTGAAATCTGAGACGATATTCTGAGTAAAGACAAGTTTATTAATATGTGTTGTCAATATTGTCAATTAAAAGTCTAAACTTTTTACTTACGAAGAATTTGTTTGTGGGAGTGACGCGAGTTTTTTCAGGAAAAAACTCGCGTCCTGCCGTGTCCGGCAGGACAGGCAGTAATGACGTTAGTAGCACTGTTTAGCCTCGATTTGAGCAGATTTAAAAAAAACTTAGAAAAACAACATTAACTAGCTAGATTATATACACTGTAAGCTAAATGTACATGCCTTGTTTGGCCAATTCGGTCGATTGTGGAAGAAACTCCAAAAAATTTTAGTTATCGAGAGGAGTATCCAGCCATAGCGCTAGCTACTTTTGGGGCAGAGAAATTTCGGTTTCCCCATGTTTCCACGTGTTTCCATGTAGTCACTAGAATGGTCATAACCTTTAATCAAAATATGATATTTCTAATCTGTCTTCTGTTCTACATTGCCCACAGATTTGTGGATATTCCACCTGCTCAAAGTTTTCCTCCATCTTGTAATTAAAGTGGTTAAAAATGAAGTTGTCTGATGAGGTATGGATGGAGAAGTTTTTGTAAAAAATGGCTGCCTGAAATCACCTTGATAAAATATGATTTGCCTTAAGTAATCATATATTTATTCACATCATAAAAATCCCCTAGTTCTGTTCTTCAATATGGTGTCAACAGTTAAGGTGTATGATTTAATATGAAAATTCATAACATTTGCATATTAATATGAATATCATATTTCAACAGCATATGGAATGTTTGGAATGTTGGCTTAGGCAGGAAAAGGATAACAAAGGCAAAAAACCGTAAATAAGCGCAGCTAGTTCAAGCAAGGCAATCAGGCAGCGCGCGACAGTCATCGGGGACGTACGGCATCTTACTCCACCTTCTTTGCTCCGCCCTCTACCACACCCATGTTAGCAGCGCATATCCATTGGGCCACGTCCGATAAGGCGTCTTTAAAAGACGCGCGGATACGCACACACTCACCCCGGTTGTTGTATGATCAGTGCTGCTGCCGATCGGATTTGCGTTTTTGGAGCGTGCTATGCGAGCGTTGGAACGGTATCAGTTTTTTCTATCACGATTCCGTGGAGTCGTCCGCCGCTCTCGATTTCTACACCGACGCGGCTCCCTCAGTTGGGTTTGGGGGGTTTCACGGCAACGAGTGGTTCTCCGGAGCATGGCCCGCAGAGATAGTCTCTCTAGCTCCGGAGAATTACTCCACGGCTCAACACAAATGATATCCAATTGTGATTGCTTGTCTATTGTGGGGGCATTTATGGTGTGGGAAGAAAATAACTGTGTTTTGTGACAACGAAGCTACCGTTTACATCATCAACAAAGGGAGGTCTTCGGTGCCTTTCATTAATCGCTTAGTCAGACGGCTAACGTGGACAAGCGTGCTTGGTAATTTCATATTGCGAGCCACATTCATTCCAGGCCTAGAGAACAGAAGCGCTGACGCTCTGTCTCGTTTCAACTTTCAGGAGTTCCGAATGCTGCGCCTTCACGCGCTACCAGACGGGTTGGCTTGTCCGCCATTCCCCCTGACGGTACTAGACTAGGCCCGGGTGCGCTGCACATGTACGTTGTATCGGCTGATGAATACATGAGGAAGGGTATCGCCCCATCCACATAAAAATCGTACGACAGGGCATGGCTTAATTTCTCTGGTTTCTGCGCCGCATTCGGTGTGAGTCCTATGCCTGTGTACATGTCTGTGTTGTGTGCCTTCATAGTTCATTGCTTCGAATCACGGAAGCTGCATCCCTCCTCCATTAAAGCACTGGTGTCAGGCATTCAATTTCATGTACGTTGTTCGGAGCCCTCAGCATGCAGCCTGCTCCTGAACCCAAGTATCCGCCTGCTGATGAACGGCCTGAGGAAGCAGCGTCCGGAGACCAAAGATAAACGCTTACCAATCACCTTACCCCTCTTGCACACGCTGGTGTCCAATCTCAGACAAGGGTGCTTCGGGCCCTACGTCGACACTCTCCTTGAGTCAGTATTTTTCACGGCCTTCTATGGGTTTCTGCGGTGTGGGGAATTCACCAACAGGTTTGCCACTTTCGATCCATGTCATGACCTAACCATGTCTGATGTTTCTGTGGCAAGCGACATGTTTATAGTTGTCCTAAAACATTCTAAGACTGATGTTGCATGCAGAGGTACCCCAATCGTGATTGCTCTAACTAATTGTTTTTTGTCCACTCTCCTCCATGTCCCGGTATCTGTTATGTCGTCCACGGGCGACGCCATCCGAGCCCGTGGGCTTGTTCGTCACCGACGAAGGCAAGGCCATGACGAGATCCTGGTTCGCGCAACAACTCCGCGTACTGTGTGCTCGCTGTGGGCTGTCCCCGGAGCTATACACAGCACACTGCTTCTGGATCGGGGCAGGCACCTGGGCATCATCCAAAGTGCCTACAGCCACTCTGAAAATGAGGGGGCGTTGGTCTTCATCAGCATACGAGCGCTATGTACGCCCCAATGCCTTGGACATCATCGGAGCCCAGAGGTCTATGAGTTTTGTATGAACGGAGCTTGCGGCCATATGGTCAAGTGGAACTACTGCATTAATAAACAAATGGCATTACAGATGGTGGCTGGGTCGGCTTGTTAACCCATAGCAGTAGAATATCTCTTTAGATCTTGGTTCGGGCGTGGTGATCCGCAGACGTGCTCTGATCTGGTAGCTATCAAATAGAATCCATAGTGTCTGAATCGAGATATCTCTAGAGATACCCTGGACTCCAGGGAACGGTGGGTGCTCTGCCGACACATTTGTTTATTCATTCTCACATAGGGACACTGATGATGGTACATGCACGCCTATCTTTGGAGTACATCTTTGGGGTTGCCGACGGGCGCTAGAGGAATGGGTCTCTAGAGACAGCTGTAACTCTGCCCAGTATGGATGAGAGGTTACCGGATCACAATCATGGTAGAATGTCTCCGTAGATCTTGGCTCGGCACTGGTGATCCGCAGACTTGCTCTGACTCGGTAGCAATCGATCAGAATCCAGCGTCCGAGTCAAGATATCTGCGGAGACACCCTGGACACCGGCCAGGTAACAGCAGGTGCTATGCTGACACTAGTCATTCTCACTAGATAAACATATCTTTGTGTTCCAGCGTACGTGCTGCCTTTGTGTACATCCTGATGGGTTCGCCGACGGGTGCAAAGAGGGGCAGCTCTCTAGAGGTAGCTATCTGCCCGATGTCGGATGAGAAGGGTACCGGGAAGATGGTCGGTGTATTTGGCTTGTCGCAGGTTCACTTTCCGTCCAGCACCGGGTCTGGACGGGATGTGCGTGTGGGACGGCTCGGTAAACCGCACATCAGATGGTATGTAACACGACGGATATACACACAGTCTTAGTCATCGCTAATGCTAGCATGACCCCCGCATCCAGAAAACGCTTGTTGTGGCGTGTGTTTGGGGGATTATATCTCTATTGCTCCCTGCCTCATATGTCAAGTATGGATGTGTTGCATCGAGGAGGCAGGGAGTGCTTCCCTTATATCATCCACTCCGCCAAAGTTAAATCTACATGTCCATGTCATGTAACAATAAATGCTCAAATCTAATACGTGATTGTCTTGACTGAACTGATGTTGCCTTGGCTTCTATAAGGTTTTTGAAAGTTATGGTAAACACAACCCCCTATTTTCTCCAAAAAACAACATGAATTCAAGGTATTTGTCCACATGATAAAGCAGACCTTACATGTTCCAAAAATGACAACAACAAAAAAATCAACCAAATTGAAGTTACGGTCTTTTGCCTTTCCACGGCAGAGTATGTATAGCTCTAGTAATCAGACAATTCAGAGCTAGGCTATCTAGCCTAGGTTGGGTTGCATTAAAAGTGGGTCTGTGCTAGAAACTTCACAACTACGTTTCGGAAATGTAAATTATAAACCTGTACCCGCAACCAGCGCTCTAGGAAAGAGAGGCACCCACTCTCACCAGTTGCTCGCTTGCAACCACAACCAGCACTCGAGAGATGCGCTCTCTTCAAATTGTCACCAACCACCAAGAGAACCCAGAGCTCTTGGTGTTTAGAAGGAGGTGTCGTTATTTGGTTTTCGGGTAAGGTGTCACTAAGTAAATTGACATAAAATAGCTATTTTGTTAATTCTATAACATTTATTAAAGTACCTAATAAGGAACAACCGGGTGTGACATTAATATACGGTAAAGAGCCCCGATGCCAGCTCATTACTTATCCAACTTTAGCTAGCTAGCTAGATTAGCTGGCTAGATTAGCTAACATTAGCTACTTCAATCTAATAATGACAGGAATATTTGCGTGTGTGTGTCTGTACAAATTAGAATGGGTTTAGTTTCCCATGATCAGAGAAAGAACCGGGCACTCTGCAAAGTTCATATCTTGCAGGTGTCCTCTTTATAATCCAACGGAGTGCAGTGCCACGATTGACGTTGTTTGGATAATCATTTAGACATCAAATAATGAATAATAAGGACAAAATGACACCGCAAGGTTGGCTTGCTCTCTTTGCGTCCCAGCCCCCTCACTCTGAATGGTCCTCTGGTCTGCAGCGAGTTGAATGAATCTAAGCGTAGTACGGAAAATAGGGAAATTCAGTTTCGTTATTTAGAAGAGAATTCGCTTTTAAAACCAATATTCAGCTGCTTTCAAAGGGGCTGGCTAGCTAACAGAACGACGATATAAAGTGGATATACTTTCAGTATAGATCAGTGCATTTTGTTACATAAATGTATGTCTTTACTGATGTCAAAACTGCCTGCACATTTCAAATGTACAAGCGCTGTATGGTGAATTAGGCCTACATTTATAACAACTGGCTCAACCATTGTGAATGTAATGACTTCAGTTATGGACTAAATGTTTAGATGTTTGTTGTAGTAGGACAATTTAACAGAGAACCAATATAACGTATTTCTTAAACGCTGCCCTCGAATAAACGCCGCCATCGAATAAACGCTGGACCAAAAATAAACGTTGCGTAATAAACGCCGCCCACGAATAAACGCTGCACCAAAGAAATCTTTAAAAAACGGTTATTTAATTAGTTAAAGTAAACCCCAGTATTTATTACACATGTACTTAATTTTTTGCACAGCTTTCTGTTGGAAAGCTAATGTAACCGGTGTGAATCGGTGACCCTCACTCCTCAGGTATGTAACAGGCCACCCGCGTCAACCAGTGGCGGAACTAGAGTTTTATACATGGGGTGGCCAAGGCTACTTCAGGGGGTCTATAGTCCAGAGTCTTGGGTCACTGTTTTCATTAATACAGTTAGGTCCATAAGTATTTGGACATTGACACCATTTTCATCATTGTGGCTCTGTATACCACCACAATGGATTTGAAATGAAACAATCAATGACTAAATGTAAATGTAAATCAAGATGTGCTTTAAGTGCAGACTTTCAGTTTTAATTTCAGGGTATTTACATCCAAATCAGGTGAACGGTGTAGGAATTACAACACATTGTATATGTGGCCCCCGCCTTTTTAAGGGACCAAAAATAATTGGACAAACTAACATAATCATAAATCTAATTGTCACTTTTAATACTTGGTTGCAAATCCTTTGCAGTCAATGACAGCCTGAAGTCTTGAACCCATAAACATCACCAGACGCTGGGTTTCGTCCCTGGTGATGCTCTGCCAGGCCTCTACTGCAACTGTCTTCAGTTCCTGCTTGTTCTTGGGGCATTTTCCCTTCAGTTTTGTCTTTAGCAAGTGAAATGCATGCTCAATTGGATTTAGGTCAGGTGATTGACTTGGCCATTGCAGAACATTCCACTTCTTTACCTTAAAAAACGCTTTGGTTGCTTTCGCAGTATGCTTCGGGTCATTGTCCATCTGCACTGTGAAGCGCCGTCCTATGAGTTCTGAAGCATTTGGCTGAATCTGAGCAGATAATATTGCCCGAAACACTTCAGAATTCATCCTACTGCTTTTGTCAGCAGTCACATCATCGATAAATACAAGGGAACCAATTCCATTGGCAGCCATACATGCCCACGCCATAACACTACCTCCACCATGCTTCACTGATGAGGTGGTATGCTTTGGATCATGAGCAGTTCCTTCCCTTCTCCATACTCTTCTCTTCCCATCATTCTGGTACAAGTTGATCTTGGTCTCATCTGTCCATAGGATGTTGTTCCAGAACTGTACAGGCTCTTTTAGATGTTTTTTGGCAAACTCTAATCTGGTCTTCCTGTTTTTGAGACTCACCAATGGTTTACATCTTGTGGTGAACCCTCTGTATTTACTCTGGTGAAGTCTTTTCTTAATTGTTGACTTTGACACAGATACGCCTACCTCCTGGAGTGTTCTTGATCTGGCCAACTGTTGTGAAGGGGTTTTTCTTCACCAGGGAAAGAATTCTTCTGTCATCCACCACAGTTGTTTTCCGTGGTCTTCCGGGTCTTTTGGTGTTGCTGAGCTCACCAGTGCGTTCTTTCTTTTTAAGAATGTACCAAACAGTTGATTTGGCCACACCTAATGTTTTGCTATCTCTCTGATAGGTTTGTTTTGATTTTTCAGCCTAACGATGGCTTGCTTCACTGATGGTGACAGCTCTTTGGACTTCATATTGAGAGTTGACAGCAACAGATTCCAAACACAAATACCATACTTGAAATGAAATCTAGACCTTTTATCTGCTCCTTGTCAATGAAATAACGAACTCCCTTTATGAGGGAATAACATACACCTGGCCATGGAACAGCTGAGCAGCCAATTGTCCAATTACTTTTGGTCCCTTAAAAAGGGGGGGGCCACATATAAAATGTATTGTAATTCCTACACCGTTCACCTGATTTGGATGTAAATACCCTGAAATTAAAGCTGAAAGTCTGCACTTAAAGCACATCTTGATTGTTTCATTTCAAATCCATTGTGGTGGTATACAGAGCCAAAATGATGAAAATTGTGTCAATGTACAAATACTTATGGACCTAACTGTATATACAGTATAATCTGGGTCTATAAGTGCTGAAACATCCAAAATATTTTTGGGAAAAAAAGCTTAAGCACCAGGGACTTATAATAGCATTTCTGTGTTACAGAAATAACACAGTGCATAGTTTATTTACAAAACAAAGTGAATTTACACACCCCAAAAAACACTGCAATTTGACTTGACAGGTAGCAGAAATCAAGCAGAAATTGACTTGAAAAATATAAATAACTTGGTGCCCAACAACATGACACATTTACAGTATAATATTTATTTTCATATATATTATGTTAACTAATAGCAAAGAAAAGTTTTGGAATTGGACTAAACAAGACCAAATTAAATCTGTGTGATAAGAAACCCTTTGGATGTATAATTTTAGAATGTCAGTGTACAAGCTAGTACACAGTGCAGGTATTATTTATTATACCTACTAGCTAACACAGATGTAAACACAATGTTAGGCTAAATTGGGAACCGATCTCTCGTCTATCTGATTACCCTATTTTTCGGAAAATAAGCCGCATAGCACTTTGTGGAATATAAGAGCACTTTGAAAGGAAACAATGTTACCTTTGCGCCGGTTAACGTTGAGCGGACCACTCACTGCTCACGACTGATTACTTGCCATCTAACTAGACAACATCCCCAATCAGGGTGAACACTCAAATGATCTAAAGACCATAGCATTACACATTTCAAAACAGAACGAACACAACTATAGAACTCCAAACAATGCTTATTTAACTAAGCTAATGCCCTTAACTTAGTAACTTTTCAGCTTGCCGCAGGGCATTCTGGGTACCAAGAGCAATGCACGAGTATAGGCGATCTACAGCATTGTGTAACACACTTCGGTTGTGGATAGTATGTCCAGAAATAAAGCCAAGTCACTCATTTAGTGGCAGAATCCATTGTTATGTCTACAAAATTATTTTAGATATAGTATGCTGTAAAAGTATAGTATAGTATGCTGTAAAAGTTTAGCTAACTTGCAAATCCTGAGGATAGCCTACTGTAGCAGACCTTTCTATGTGACAACGGACAAGGGTGTTTTGTCCCTCGAGAGTTGCCGTAGGCTTGATGCTGAAAGCATTTGTGAAATCAATGAGGGCTGTTCGAATGGCGATGTCAAGAAGAGCAGTGGTAAAATACAAGTTATGAAAAGAGACCGCGTCCGTGTCTTATTGTCCACAAACAGGGCCAGGTTAAGGTCATCTGGGGCCCGGGGCAGAAGCCTCCCCGAGGCCCCCCCCTCATTTTCGGTCTACATCCTAAAAATGTTTTATTTATTTGGCTAGTTCACTGGCTAGTTAACCCCTACGACACTAGCCTAGCCTACTGAATGAATGAACGAACAATCTAACAAAACAATATTAATCAAGGAGGAAATGTGTAAATTAGGATAAACTGAAACAAGGAACGTGGTGTATAATTGTATGAAATGTATGATGAAAATTGGTTAGCAATTTCGCCAAGCAAATACCAAGAAATAGGTTGCTGCAGTTTGTCTTTTAACTACAGTTGCAAAATCCGCGATGGGACTGATCTTGAATAGCTTCGGTGACTTTTTGTAGTACAAAATTACTGTCAATCAAAAGGAGATGCAGTCTTTCGACAGACCCTCCAATCATCACGCAGAAGCCCAGCGTCCAGGCCAGCCCACTCCTCCATTCACCCCCAGAGACGATGAGCGTTCGAGGCGGGACATAATCTCAGCATTCATCCAATGACCGTATAGTTTTGAAGCACTGGAAAAAACTGTTAAAAGCAGCCCCATTGAAGTCCATGGAAGCTGAGCAGGGAAATGCACTGTGACGCTACGGGAATGTATGAGAAGGAAATCAGTCAGTCAACCTGCTAATATATGTAGCTGATTCTTAAATAACTCGTCTTCGATATGAACTTGTTCTAACGCATTTAAAATGTTAACACAATAGTAAATATTTGACCATTAATTTTGGGAATTTTTAGGGGACGCTGAGCTTCCCTTGCAGTCTTACAGAAATTGCCACTGATTGTAATACATTGTAACGCCTGGGACACACTGGCTGCGAAGCGCCTGGACGCGCCGCGCAGCGCCACGATCGGCTACGACTGAGCAAAAGCTGTTCACAGCAGATGCACATTTCTCCGCGCCGGGTCACCAAGCCTTTCAGCTACTCTGAGCATTGGCTATATCCCAGCATTGATCCTTATCTACGTTGTCCTTGTAAAATTGTTGCTGACATACAACAACTCCCTGTGCTTTTCAACTTCGAGAATTCATTTGATGCTGATTTTAGAAATCGACTTGGGGGTTCTCTCTCGGTAGGCTATGTCTGCTTGTGTGTTGTGTGCAACGAGTGACAACTCGTTTCTCTCAAACAAACAAAACAACTACGGGCATGCTAGCTCAACGGATCTATTATTATTTATATATTATATATATATTATTTTCATTCGTTTTCATCAGGGTAACCACATGTAAAGGACGTTCGTTACCAACATTGTGTAATTATAAAGTCTACAACTTTACAAATGTTCACCGTAGTCTACAATTAATGGAGTAAAATCTTAATAACATGTTTTTTTATTCAAATATATCAACTAATATGGTGTATTTCATCATCCTGCAGCCGATATCGCAAGCGTCTCGCGAAAAAATTCGACCAGCTGCCGAAACGATCGCTGCAGATCGCAGGCGATCGCAGGCAATCGCAGTGCTTCGCAGCCAGTGTGGTCGGTCCCATTTGATAACATGGGCGCCGAAAGAAAAAGGGAGGCGCTTCCAGGCGCGTCGCAGCAGATCGCAGCCGATCGCAGACAGTGTGTCCCAGGCGTTCAGTCTAGCGTGTAAACACACAGCCCAGCGAACACATATATACAAACAACTCGATTGAACAATTTAATTATCAGGCTGTGGCCGCCTACTGAAAAGAACATAGGCTAGATAATCAGTGTGGGATTAGTTTAAGTCCACTCGTCTACTTTTTTGAAGGCAAAGTCACGAATCAAATCGTTGAAGTAAATTTGGCGAAGCAGGTCAAACTCGTTTGACATCACCTTCAAGCCATTGTTTTCTTGCATGCTTTGATACCGGCAACTACACGTGACGCTAAGAGAACGTGGACTTCACTACGGGTGGGTAAATGCATCAAAAATATGTATTATTATTATTATCAGGAGTCAGGTGGCTGAGTGGTGAGGGAATCGGGCTAGTAATCCAAAGGTTGCCAGTTTGATTCCCGGTCAAGCCAACTGACGTTGTGTCCTTGGGCAAGGCACTTCACCCTACTTGCCTCGGGGGAATGTCCCTGTACTTACTGTAAGTCGCTCTGGATAAGAGCGTCTGCTAAATGACTAAATGTCTAAATGTAAATGTATTATTATTTATTTATTCTCCCGTGCCAGGGCCCCCTAGTGGCCGGGGCCCGGGGCAGCAGCCCCTTCTGCCCATTGCACAAACGCGGCCCTGTCCACACGATCATATACAATTAGATCTAAAACAAACTTACAAAGAGCTCGGTTACACTACCAAAGTTGAATTAATAATGTTGTTAGCGATGCTAGCGTTATTTTTGCTAGAGCTAGCTAGCCTATAACATTTCACTGGGTCTTGCAGCTGTTTGATTAACTGAAATTATTATGAAATGTTATGTTCTACTAGCCATTTGCCTACTTTAGCAAGTCACTGTATTACCAAGCCCTGATAGTGTAACTGAGACAACACAGTAGCCTAAATAATTCCTCTTTCAAGTAATAAGCCCCCGTTCAAGTGTTGAGCATTTAATTAGCTGCACGGTCTGTAGAGATCTTGAGACGAAGCCACTTTTTTGTTCAAAAAACGGATTATAAACTGCTTCGAAATATAAGCCGCACAAGCACAAGAAAACTGTAAAATCGGAGTACAAGTCTACTGACTGTCTCAGTTTGTCTGTTATTGGAGTCGAAGTTCTAACATTAACTTACACAGCTACTGTAGGCTAATAAACATTCGTAAAAAAAAATCAGGAAACCTAAACCCAATACAAACCTTAAAACTTACTTCAAATATTATGCCTTTTTCAATCATGAAAAGAGCTTGTGGAGCTGTGGAAATATTCTCAATTCTACTGTCTGTTTTTCTTATTCTTCTGTATCTCGCAACAAACGTCTCTCTTCGATTTGAATAATGCAACCAGCAAAATAAATGCTTCTTTCAACAAGAGGTCAAATGAGATGTCAATCAGCATAAAATTTCCAGTAGAAAATAAAATTTTGGGGTGGCACCCAGGGTGGCCAATCAGATGTCAGGGGTGTCCAGTGCCACCCCCGACACCCCTCTGGCTCCGCTACTGGCGTCAACGAATAGCTAGCTTTTCTTAGACGTAGCTGGTAGTGGTTGCGCTTGGGAAGTCAGAGGTGGCAGGTTCGACTCCCGGTGGGAGCGAGCATTGGCCCGATACCTGCGACGGACAAGACGCAGCGTTTATTCGAAGAAATACAGTAGTACATTTTTATCAACATAACAAAAGCTATTTATAACGTAGGAAACAGCAGACAAATTAAGGCTACATAAGAGAGTCAGGTGGCTGAGCGGTTAGGGAAGCGGGCTAGTAATCCGAAGGTTGCCAGTTCGATTCCCGGTCATGCCAACTGACGTTGTGTCCTTGGGCAAGGCACTTCACCCTACTTGCCTTGGGGAGAATGTCCCTGTACTTACTGTAAGTCGCTCTGGATAAGAGCGTCTGCTAAATGACTAAATGTAAATGTAAATAAGACTACATAATCATGTGCATTACAGTTTTTCTCCATTGCTTTGGCTCAATTCTTGAAACAGAAATGACATTCTCAAAGCTTTAAGTGCATCTGGCAAAATAGCCAATATGGTTCAGCACAAATACATAGATCACCTTCAAAAGGTCATATCTCACCCAAAACAGTTAACTCATGCTTCAAAACCAAATCATTTTCTCATATAAATAGTCAGTGCCCCCAAAATGAAAAGTTCCTTCTCGATTGCTTTGGCTCATCTCTCGAGAAAAAAGAGGACATTCTCAAAGCTTTAAATACATTTGCCAAAATAACCTAGATGGTTCAGCAAAACACCATGGCACACCTGCAAAGGGTCATCTTTCTCCTAAAACAGACAACTCATCAGTCAAAACTAAATCCTTTTCTCATACAAATAGTCAATGCCCCCAAAATGAAAAGTCCCTTTGGCATTGTGTAAACACTGCAGGTCAAAATGATTAGATGTTTTGTCAGTATGGCAGTGGACCTTAAAAATATCCCTCATGTGCACTGTGCTACAGTTACTGTAGTAGATGTTTTCTTTCCAGAATACTATGTGTCTTCAATCTACCCAGACGCTCCCATGTTACCCCGCTCCTCATCTCCCTCCACTGGCTTCCAATCACTGCCCGTATCAGATTCAAGACCCTGGTACTGACCTTCCGAGTGTGGAACGGGATTGCACCCGACTACATCAAGTCTCTCCTCCAGCCTTACACCCCCACCCGCCACCTACGTTCTTCTTCTGACAACCGTCTGGTGGTCCCACCTCTCAAGAGCACCCGCTCCCAACCCAAGCTCTTCTCCTGTCTGGCCGCCCAATGGTGGAATAACCTCCCCACCTCCACCTTCAAGAACTATGTTTCTTCCCATTGGCACTTATTTGCTTTTCACAATGTATGCTTCATGTTTTGGCTACCCACAATGTTTTTGGGGCTACCTCATTGTTTTTGATCATTGACCTTATGCACTTTTGTAAAGTTCTCTCTTGGAAGTCGCTTTGGATAAAAGCGTCTGCTAAATGAATAAATCTAAAATGTAAATGTGTATCAAACAGAAAAAAGATTACAGTAATTCAAGAGTAGCCTACAAGGTTTCACATCACATATTGCACTCACACTGCTTTGGAAATTGTTACTGTAATTGCCATACATTGTGGTTACTGTAACATGAAATGTGTACAGCACAATAAAATGTCATACAATAAGCACATCAAAACTAAAATTATGTATAACCTACACTACCAACACATACAGTAAGAAAGTAAAGCAAAGCTGGAGTTTCACTAGTTGTCGTCCTCACTTTCCTGCTCATCCTCACGCTCCTGTCTGTCTGGCCACAGATTTCATCGACATCACATCTGATGTTCTCCCTTGCGATGCAACAGGGGAAGAATCATTGTGCATGCCGCAACCATCCCCTACACTGATCTGCTGTGACATCATCACAAGCAGCATCCATTGCCTGGAGCAGGGACCTCTGGTTTTGAGCCCAATGCTCATAGACCCTCCACCTACATGCAGAAAACAACTCCTCGATAGGATTGAGGAATGGGGAGTAAGGTGATAAGAGCACCATAAGCATTCTTGGATGGGCAGTGAACCCTGATGAATGGGCCACAGTGGAAGCTTACATTGTCCCACACAATGACAAATGTAAGCAAGTGAGGGATAAGATCGGAGTGCAGGTGGTCCAAGAACACCAGGGGCCTCATGTATAAACGTTGCGTACGCACAAAAAGCTTGCGTACGCTGGTTTTCACGCACACGGTGTGATGTATAAAGATTTACTTGACGTGAGAATGTGCGGGCCGTCACGGAAACCTTTGAGCAGACGTGAGAATGTGCGGACCGTCCGCAAAATCTTGTCTGGCTCTAACATGGCGAATTCTAACTTAAAAGTGCGGAAACTCACCAAACATTACAAAATAAAGTTTCCACTACAGTTTCTGTCATACGTAGGCATAACGTTAGTTATTCAAAAAACATATTTGGGCTGCCTACGGTAATAAAAGTTTGATCATTAATGTGGATGATCACATCAAAATGCCAAAACCCAAAACGGGAAATGCTGTATATCCTTCTGTTTAATCCGCCACCACTTAATAACTTCTGTTAAACTTAAGGGTGTCAAAAGAACGACAAAATCACTCTGGAAATGCATGTCATGCTAACCCTATAGCTGCCATGCTGTTACTATGCGCCACCACTCGTTTCTTCATTTAAAGTTTTACATCGGACCATTTGTTCTTAATTTCTGCCATGGTCCGGTTCTCTGAACCCACAGCATTTATGGCCCTATAATAATAATAATGATTTTATTTGTAATGCACTTTACATTTAGCTAAATCTCAAAGTGCTACAGGTTAAAAATAAGAAAGGGCGCAAATAGTGATAGTTTTCCACTCCGCCGACTTTCTTTTGTCGCTAATACCTGATGACGGGCTGCCAAACAGGACACATTTTCTCGCCTCCACCTCTGTTGTCAGAACCTCAATCTCACAGTCACCGTATTTCTTTGAATAAACGCCACGGCATTTAACGTTCATTTTTGGTGCAGCGTTTATTCGAGGGCGGCGTTTATTCGAAGAAATACAGTAATTCAGACAAAGAAATGACATCAGGAGCGCATTTATAGGTCATCTGCATATTCATTTATGGGAGGAGGCAAGGCGGGGTCAGTGGCTCGTTCACGTGCGGAAAATCTCACGTTGATTGTGATTTATAAAGGAAAGGTACGCAGGACCTGGCGTACGACCGGTTTTATAGATGTGAATATTTCTGTGCGTAGGTACTTTTTGAATTTTGGCCGTACGCCATCTTCTGGTATGAAAGCTGTGCAATCCTTTATACATGAGGCCCCTGGTGATTCTGGGTATTGTATGGGCCAAGACTGGGAATGTGGGTGACTACACCATTCTCTGAAATGGCAGCACACATGATGATGTTGCCCCCGAGCTGGCCTGGGACAAGCTCTATATATTTGATGGAAGCACTTATACTCCTGGATAGCTCCTGTCAGCTACCTAAACTTACTGTGTGATTGGATGTGTCCCCTTGTTTAGTAAAGTTCTAGTTGCACCTGACAATGACTGTAACCAGTTGATCCAAGAGATCCATATTAGAGTATATACCATGATGTTTTTCATGGTATTATGTACCTGAAAGATTTTGACAGTGGAGTGAACTATTGTGCAGGTGATGATGTACACAAGGAAATTATGCCAATATGTTTTGCAGCGAATAAACAAGCGGAGCTGGTTCATGAAGGAGGACGTGAGACATAGCGCGCCACTAGCAACGCGTCATTTTATGCGCAGGGCACTCCCTCCTAATAGGGCGGGGTATATAAGGGGTTCCCGGCATATGCATCGCTAGTGCGACATAGACTTCAGTCTTCCTGCTGTTGTCGAGTAAGGGTGTCTACATGTCGTGTCTTTCCGGGTCTGAATTGGAGGAGTTCCATGGGGATTCATTGGTTGACGGTGGACCTAGCGAGGAAGCGGGAATCCCTCCAGCCGGAGGGTCCAAACCCTGACGGAGTTCTCGTCTGGCGGTGAGGCAGCCGGTCCCGATCGAGGAATGGCCCGTTCCTCGACTTCTGTGTGGATACTACGAGAAGGGCCTTAGTCCACCAGTCGGTATGTCACACGAGGAGTTATACCTTCATTTCATGGACGTGTGTGAGGAGGATGCCGGGGTTCCCATTCCCCGCAAAGCGCTGGGGAAGAGCAAGCGGGGTTCCGCTGCGAGTGCTGGGCTGGCCAAGAAACCCAGAGCGGGGTCCACAGGAGGCTCGGTCGTACTGCCGCTCGACCCCGTGCAGCTTCCTGCTCCCGTGCTGCGGCCCGATCCCGTGCTGGCGGCGCTGATCGATCTGCGGAGCACGCTCACTGGCATGGACTGGCCCGTCTCCAGCACCTCGAGGGAGCCGGGGCCTTGGGTGCGGCTCCCGTAGCCGCGGCTGCGGGCGTGCTTACCGCAGTGCAGGAGATCCGGCCCTCGTACGTCTTGGCCAGCGCGGTGCCGGCCGCTGCCTCTGGGGCCTCCTTTCTGCCTCCGTCAGCCGCCGTTCCGGCGAGTCTCCGCGAGCAGATCCTTTCAGGTAAAGATGTGAACCTGGTGAAGATCTTGCTGTGTGGGCCTGAATCAGTCGAGAGCCGCTTGGTAGAGTGCGGTAACGTGGCTGTGTTTTTGCGGGACGCCGATCCCCGTCTAACTAAGACACTCACGATGTCCGAATTCGTCGTTGCTTTTGGGGTTTTCCGTGACGTCATGTGCGAGGGGTTCCCCGGGAGGCGAGTCGAACTGGACACCTATCTGGCCATCATAGCTGACCTGTCGCTCTCCTACGGGGGAACGCTGTTCTACGAATATCACAAGGGTTTCTCTGCCAAGGCAGCCCTCTACGTTCAGCGGTTTAATCTGCGTCTGGACTGGTCTGTGCTAGATCTCGAGCTGGTTAGCCGCACATTCACCGGGGTTCGTCCCCTGTCGTGTGTGGTGTGTGGGTCTTTCTCCCATCCTACTGGGCTTTGCCCTCTCACGGTGCCTTCTAAAATGGGGGAACCTTCCCGTGACGCGAAGCCTGGTTCCAGCGGCTCGGAGCGTCGCTCCTTCAGACGCCAGGTGGTTAATGCTGGTTCCGCTCCTCCCGTGTGCATGCATTTCAATGAGGGGGCCTGTACCTACCCTATTTGTCGATTTCTTCATGTCTGCAGTCAGTGCTCGGACGCCCATCCGAGGTCGACCTGCCCACGTCGGTTCCGACCGGCGGGCAAGGGCATGAAATAAATAACCATCCTTCTACCCCTGTTGACATTGGTCGTCTGTCTGACGCTTTGAGTGGTCACCCCAACCGATGTTTTGTGAAGTACCTCCTCACTGGGTTGCGGAAAAGGTCTATGGTTGGGGTGGAATGTGTGCCCACTGTAACTCATGTGTGTCATAACTTGCAATCGGCGCTCAGGGAGCCCGACGTGGTCGATGCGTTACTTGCTAAAGAGATCGGCAAGGGGTATTTGTTGGGCCGTTCGTGGAGTCGCCGTTTCCCGTGTTTCGCGTCAGTCCCATTGGCGTGGCTACTCGCAAATATTCTGGCAAAAAACGCCTGATCGTTGACCTGTCGGCTCCGCACAATACTCGGGTCCCTAGCATTAACAGCCTGATTCCGTCGGAGCCATTTTCTCTGTATTACACTAGCATCGATCACGCGATACGGTTAATCAAACAGGCAGGCGTGGGCGCCTGGCTCGGGAAGGCCGATATCACCGACGCGTTCAAGGTGATGCCCCTTCACCCATCGCAGTGGCACATGTTCGGCGTGAAATGGCGGTCGCAGATGTATTTTTACGCTCGCCTGGCTTTTGGCTGCCGCAGCAGCCCGTGCATTTTTGACACTCTGGCCGAGGCTCTGTGTTGGGTTTTGCTGAACGTGCACAGGTTGCCGTTTGTCCTACACCTGCTGGACGACTTCTTGGTGGTCGATTTTCCCTCCTCGCCGCCGGCTCGGTGCATCTCGGTGGTGAAGGCCACATTCGAGCATTTGGGCGTGCCGCTCTCGGAGGAGAAGACGCAGGGGCCTCTCACGTCCATCGAGTTTTTGGGCGTCCAGCTGGACAGCCTGTTAATGCGTGCGTCTCTCCCGGCGGAGAAGCTTGAGCGGTTGCGCGCTGTTCTGGCGGCAGCGGCTGCGTCGGTTTCGTTGACTAAGCGGGATCTTTTGTTGTTGCTCGGGCACCTGAATTTTGCTATGCGCATCATTCCCCACGGTCGGTCGTTTGTCTCCCGTCTGCTCGTGGCTAAGTCTGTTCCGGCGCTGCACGACGTTGTGCTTTTGGATGAGGGTTGCCAGTCCGATTTGCGTTTTTGGGCCGTGCTTTGCGAGCATTGGAACGGTTTGTCGTTTTTTTACAACGACGAGGTGGAGACCTCCAGCGCCTTGGCGTTCTACACCGATGCAGCGTTGTCCGTTGTTTTTTTCGTTTTTTTTCGCGAACGAGTGGTTCAGCGAGTCATGGCCCGTTGAACTGGAGTTTCTGGCGTCGACAATCAAGGCAGCGGTGGCCGGCATTCAGTTTCATCTCAGATGTCTGGACCCGTCTGTGCAGAGCCTGTTGGGGAACCCGTCGGTTCGGCTACTATTCAACGGGCTGCGGAAAGAGCGACCGCAAGGCAATGACAGGCGACTTCCCATAACCCTTCCTATACTTCATCACTTGGTGTCAGCGTTGCGGGCAGGTTGTTTTAACGTTCCCACCAATGTCATGCTAGAAGCTGTGTGTCTCATGGCTTTTTATGGGTTCATGCGGTGCGACGAATTCACTTGTCAGTCAAGCACATTTCAAACCATGCACGATTTAACCATGGATACGGGTATGTACACAGTGGTGTTGAAACACAGCAAGGGTGTGAAGGCCGGTGTGAGTACTCCTGTTGTCATATCGCGGAATAACTCATCTTTCTGTCCCCTCTCCTCCATGGCGAAATATCTCCGATGGCGTTCGTCCACGGCAACGAGCGAGCCCCTGTTCGTCACCGATGCTGGGAAAGCCATGACCCGTTACTGGTTCACTGGGAGGCTCGGGATTCTGTGCCGGCGCTGTGGTCTGGACCCCAAGCTGTACACGGCGCACTCGTTCCGGATTGGTGCGGCTACGTCAGCGTCTCAAGTGGTCTCAGCCTCGACGCTGAAAGTCATGGGTCGTTGGTCATCTGCAAGTGTTCAACGTTACATCAGACTGAATGCCACTGATGTTCTGGAAGGCCAGAGGAGAATGGCTTCCACTCTCCCTATCTCTCAATGACATGTGTGTATCGCATTTTCTTTCACTAATACCATGTATATGTGCATACTAACCATAATAAATGTCGTCAGGTGGCTGGCCGGGCGCGGGTATACAGCAGCACGTAACAGGCGACAAGCCACCATCAACGTTGGTAAATCGAGGCCGTGCCTCAGTTGGGAATACGAGGTGTGTCTCAGTTGGTAAGTAGAGGCCGTGCCTCAGTTGGTATGTCGAGGCCGTGCCTCAGTTGGTATGCCGAGGCGTGCCTCAGTTGGTATGTCGAGGCAGTGCCTCAGTTGGTATGACGAGGCTGTGCCTCAGTTGGTATTTCGGGGCAGTGCCTCAGTTGGTAATTCGAGGCCGTGCCTCAGTTGGTATGTCGAGGCCGTGCCTCAGTTGGTATGACGAGGCGGTGCCTCAGTTGGTATGTGAGGCAGTGCCTCAGATGGTACCACTTCAATCGATTCATTTCAGTCGCGAGATGCATCGGGGCACCAGGGCGCTGGGATTCAACGCTGAGGTATGTATGGGTAACATGACGCCCATCTCATTCTTTTTCAGGGGCACCACCTACATACAGTAGTCTCTTCATGGTCTCGTTTGGCATGTGGTTTTGTGTTGGGGAATGCGTCACTGCTCTCTGCTCGGAGGTCGAGACGGTGTGTCGTTGGATGCGGCAGGGAGCCGATGCGAGCAGAACCACAATGCCAAATCAAATGTACAATCGTGTTTTGTATAGTGGGAATAAAGTATTCGTAAAGTCATACTGAGTCCTCCTGCCTGAAACAAGCGGAGCTGGTTCATGAAGGAGGACGTGAGACATAGCGCGCCACTAGCAACGCGTCATTTTATGCGCAGGGCACTCCCTCCTAATAGGGCGGGGTATATAAGGGGTTCCCGGCATATGCATCGCTAGTGCGACATAGACTTCAGTCTTCCTGCTGCCTCCGCCTCCCCGGCCTCCACCATTGGTTCTGTTTTCTGTTTCCTGTCTGGCCCCCCAGTGGTGGAATCAACTCCCCACCTCCATCAGAGACACTGACTGTCTCTCCACCTTCAAGAAAAGGCTCAAGACGCACTTGTTCCGGGAGTACAACGGTACTTAGGAACGGTTCGCTTGACCCGATGTTAGTTTCCTCAAGGATCACAATGACTCTTGCTTAGAGACTTGTTGCTCTTGTGGTTAGTGGTAACTGATTTAAATTTTTGGTTCTCGCTGTGATATATTGTTTTATTACTGTTGCTTGCTTTTTTCCACAGGTACACTTGCACTTATAGCTGTTCATGTTGTTTGGTTGTGACTTGTTTAACTACATGCTCTTATGGTTCTTCCCTTTGGCACTTACTTTGGTTGTTCACAATGTGTGCTTCATGTTTTGGCTACTCGCGATGTTTTTTGGCTATCTTGTTGTTATGATCAGTGACCTATGCACTTTGTAAAGCTCTCTCTTGGAAGTCGCTTTGGATAAAAGCGTCTGCTAAATGAATAAATGTAAATGTAAATGTTTCAGGGGGAATGCGTCGCTGCTCTCTGCTCGGAGGTCGAGACGGTGTGTCGTTGGATGCGGCAGGGAGCCGATGCGAGCATAACCACAATGCCAAATCAAATGTACAATCGTGTTTTGTATAGTGGGAATAAAGTATTCGTAAAGTCATACTGAGTCCTCCTGCCTGAACCACTTGACTGAGAAGCAACAGTCAGTTTAGACCAGCAAGATATATTCAATTGGTAATTGGCCTAACTGAAGGCAATTGTACTTAACCATTTCAAAGATGTGCTAAATCATTAGAAATTTGTGCAAACTGTAGGCAATTGCACTTGTCATTTACAAGGATGTGCGTATACATTTGCAATTTGATTAAAGGAATGAAAGTACTTCAGAGATGACAGATCATTTCAAATGTGATCTGAAAAATATAGGTACCAAACCACTGAGAAGAACTGTCATCACTAGCTGCATCACGGGCACAGTAATATATATCTATAATTCCATAAATCTGTGTGTGTCACTAACATTATCGCGGGCACTGTGCCCTATCTATAATTCCAGGAATCTGTGTGTGCCACCAATTTTATCACCGGCACTATGCACTATCTATAGTTCAAGGAATCTGTATATCGGTGTTTCACTGACATCTTAATCACAGACTGCATCAAGCACTAGTTGTAGTAAATGATGAGGAGTAACATTAGGAGGACTGTACTGTTTCCATCCTGTCACAGTACAGTAATATGAAACTTTGTCTGTGCTAGACTGTCACAATCTTTGTTAACCCAATGGCTACTGCTATCATTTCCAGTCGATCCATTGTAACATCTGACAGTGTTTCCCCTAGGTTTACAGCTTGGGGGGGGGGGGGGGGGGGGGTGGCGACCATGTAGAGACAGAAATGACATGCCGTTGTGTAAATAAGTGAAATAACATAAGGCCATTTAGTTTGTTTAATAAAAGAGCAAGTTATAGACCGGTTTTATAGGAAAGGTAACCTTAAATGACTTATTTTGTGATCTGGCGCTATATAAAAATATATATATATATATAAAAAATATATGAAAAATATATATAGTCTCGGCGGGGGGTGCCGTTGTATTTCCAATTAGCTATTTCTGTATGTTTAGTTTTTTTTTGTATGTGTTGAATTTCAACCTATATCCATATCCCTCTGTCCAAAGATGCATTTTCACGAACAGCTAGGAACATAACTAAGTTTGAACCAAGACATCATGCATTTTATTGTCTTAGACTGACATCTAGTGGTCAAAGCCTTTTTGCTGTGCAAAACATATGCTTTTGTTTGCCTTCCTCTTTCAAGCAGGCTGTCTCCAACGCCACCCTCCTTGGACCCTTGGTGTCAGACTGCAGACCATCCTGTCCTGCCAGAAAGGCAGCTTTGATTGCTTTTTGTTTTCTTTCCCTGATGTGTATATTTTAACATGTCTATGCGTGAAGTATGGCAAATACACCCTCCCTACTGGATAAGGATGTAAAACATTTATGCTCGTGCAGTAAATATTTGTGTTCTAGAATGCGTCCGGCACGTTGGGGAGCCTTCGCACATTTCAAAATAAAAGCGCACCATCGGAAGTTCGGTAACCTATTAAAAATAAATTTTATTTTTGACGGAGCCAAAGCACACGTCCGAGACCCTCTCCACACCATTTTGCGACCCACTTTTGGGTCAGGACCCACCAGTTGAGAAACACAGAATTAGACTACATGCACCTTGTCTGCCTGGGTGTCATGAGGCTACTCCTGTACCTGTGGTTCATGGGTCCACTGGCCAGCAGACTCTCAGGGTGCACTCAGGGTGCTCTCAGGTTAAGATGCTCTCTGAGAAGGACTTTAAGATCAGGACAAGTGTGCCAGTGGAATTTGCAAGAAGGCGGAGATCCCTGAAGGAGGTAGACCGATGGAAAACGTCTGAATTCTGCCAATTCCTGCTTTATACCGGTCTTGTGCTCCTCGAAGATCTCATGCATTCCGCAGAGTACCAGATCCTTTACTTCTTTTTGTTGGAGTGTTCATACTGTCAAACAAGGTACTGCTTGAGGAGTACACTGAGGGCCTCATGAACGCTTTTGCGCCCATTTCAGGCGTATTCGTTTTGCAACGTGCGCATAAAAGCATGGCTAGGTATGTACAAACATGCTACACTGAGGTAAAAGCACAGAATGCCTGTCGCGGGAACTGAAAATGGCAAACTGAGTATGGGAATGAGGCTCTTGTGTTGTTTGTTCAGAACTTTGGGGAGCTGTATGGTGAGATGTACCTCTCCTACAACGTCCACAACCATGTGCATCTTACACAAGATGTGAAGGTGAATGGGAACCTGGACTCCTTCAGTGCCTTCAAGTATACCTGGTTTACTCAGAATGTGCCCATCAAGAGTCCTTCTTTGAATACAGACATACAGAGAGCATCATTTTACCTTCAAGTTTTCACCAGACTTCCTTGTTTCAGTTGTCACTTATTGAGTGGAGGATCCTTGATCCTTGAAAATGTACAAGGTGTATCAATAAAACACATCAATAATCTCAAAAAGACTTAATATTACACTGATAAAGACATGCTGATTGATCGTTTTAAACATTTTCTTAAATTCATAACAGAGTATTCACAGGCCCGACCAACAACCTCCAACAGCTGCCATAGTTCAGCTCCAGCCTAGCAACCTGGCAACGTGGACTCTTCTGAACGTAAGAGATATGACATGGTGAAGATATAGCATATATGAAAAATTAACTGACACAAGCATTCATAATTATGTCTTGGTGAAAGAAATGTGTGACCAACATTAATGAATGATTTTTTATCTGAAGTCACAACATCGAGTTGGAGGCAAGAATTGGAGGCCAGACCAGCGACAGACTGCCATCAATGGACAATGTTTTTTAGAACTGTAAGGCTGGGTGTCACCCTGCCCCCACCTCTCATATTCGCAAATCTGTAGAGTCTCTACTTGATGGGTCTCAAACCTCATTGTGTAACTTACTGTTGCATTGCTGGTCATATGTTGATAAGCAAGGGTCAAGATGTGGTCTGATTGGTTATTCTTGTGTATAAAGGGAATTGTGAATCATTGTTCTTTGGATTCTTCCTCTCCTGACGGCATCACCTCAGCTCTGGCTTGTCCTACTCCTTCCTCACCTCTTGCTATCTCTCTCTGGTTTACAAAAATCAAGGTAGAGTAGGTAAAAGATCATTTTATGTTACTTAATTTTGTAACATGTTTGCCTCGTAATTGATTTCATTCATTTGCAACATTGCAAATAATATCTATTTCATTTAACCTTACTTTGACCATTCTTGCTATGATTTAACAGCAATTTCCATTGTATTGGCATAATTATGTTAATACACTGTTTAGTTTCCCCTCTTCCTTTAAACCATAGCGGAATAGTTTGGGTTGTTTGGCCAATATTAAACCCCCTACAGTTTTGGTGACCCCAACTATGTGATGTTATGAGCACCTCAGTTACAGTTTGGGAAACCGGTGGCTCAAATCATGGTGCGGTGAATAAGCATTGACAAATGTATATTAATGGTGTTCCACCTGGTAGGAGCATTAGTAGTTTCCAATATTAGCTCCTGCATAAAATGAACAAAAATGGAATCGGAAACTGAAGTGAACAAATTCCCGTTTATTGTCCGGGCCCGCCCGTGGGATGTATGGCCCGTTTAGACTGCTAAACATGCCATACATCATTGGAAAGCTACGATTCTTGTGCTTGTACTTATGGAAACCATTTAAAGATCAAGTTGCAACAGCAAGTATTACCAACGTCTTTGTCCAGACACAAATATGTAAACAAAGCAAACGATTCTACTCACCCTAAAAAGTTCAGCGTGGTCCAGGTATGCAAAACATCCCAACAAAAATGGAATGGTTACATTCCCAAAGGTCCAAACTATCTAACCATGTCAAGTAGTTCGTCCAAAACAATGTATTACTTTCGCACATAGCCACAATCTTGTTTTGTCATTCTGCCTTCGCCAATTCAATTTTTTGCAGTCTCTCATGCACTATCGCTCATTGAAGGAGATGTGCTTCGAATATTTACGATTGTCAAGATGGCCGCTACACTCTGCCCTTTCGATTGACACCTTGTTTGACCCAATAGGAGCTTCCATGCCCTGGTGACATAGCCTGGCTCTGCCTTCCTACGTACTTCCGCTCAATTTTCATTTTGCTTCTGTACTAGGTCTGGGAATTCGGCATATAAGTTGGTTTTCTCAAATCAACTTTTTGTAGGTCCAATCAGCGAACAGAGGGAGTGGCTGAGAACGATGACGTTGATGTCGTGCGGTAGTTTGAGTTGTATTTCAGTAGTGGCGGCGGAGAAAGATGCAAGCGAAGCTATTCGGTCCGTTGTGGCAACGCTGCCGAATATCCAGAAGTTAAAGCCGGAGCAAGAACAATCCTTGCTGAGTTTTGTTGGTGGCCATGATGTTGTTGCCCTCCTCCCCACGGTTTGGGAAAAGTTTGATTATCCAGCTACGGCAGATAGCTCCGTTACAGTAGTGGTGAAGGAGTTGGCTAAGGCGAACGCTAGCGATTGGTTATGGCAGATCAGAGTTGGCTCTGGGCAGATCCAATATTATTTGGTACCCGCCTTCAAGGAAGTTAACGCTCGTCAATGGAGTGATCCCAGACCCTCTGTACAAATGAAATGTACGAGGGTCTGGTTAGGACCAGGCTACTGGTGACAGCCTTCTAAAGCCAACTAAGTATGTGCGTCCTGACCCCCCCCCCCCCCCCCCCCCCCCCTCGTTCTAAGCAAATTTTCTCAAACTGGCTTTGCCTGCCTTTCAAATGAGCTTTAGCCTTGTAGATAAGGCTAAAGCTCATGCTAATGCACATGCTAATACCCAACATGCTAGGTATCTGTGGAACCTTCCAAATTAAAATACAGGCGCAAAATGGATGACAGAAGCAGCTGTTCTTTGTGCGGCAATCCTGCTGAATCAGATAAAGCACTCCAATGTGTTCATGCTTCAGTTTTTGTGTTTCAGCAGTACTAATGGGGGATTTAGCTATAATATATGATAGTTCTAAGTACCACCTTTCATTAGAGATTACAATTATGAAAAAGAATTTAGTCCTTTTAGTCCTAAGTATTTGACCTTAGTTACAAAGGGTTAGTTTGGAGTCTCCAAAACGCCCTTTTAGAAAACGCCTGGATGTACTCTTATAAAAACATCTGTCAAATATGAATATATTGTGGTATTATGTTTGACTTTGAACTTGAATTGGGTAAGGCTTCAAGCTGTAGTCCAATTCTGTCTTCCAGCTAATACATACCACCTCTAGGCCTCTTCAAAAAATCTAGGCGGAAATAGAAACTTTGAATCAGGTGTGTTGGAGCAAGGAAACATCTAAAACATGCAGGACAGTGGCCCCTGAGGACCGGATTTTCCCACCCCTGCGCTATAGAGTGGTTTATTCAAACAACACAGTTAGATGTCGCACTAAGTCAAAAGGTTGGGATCTGGGAAAAGGTAGGCCTCCTCCATTTTACATGCAGCATACGCTGGGGATACATCGGGCAAAAATACATTTGACTTGAGGAGAGGTGCAATTCTATCTCTTACATTTACTTAATTCAGGTCCAAGTTGTGATATTGCTACACTTAATTGATCCCTGGGGAATATGCACAGTTAAAATTTCAAACATCTAAACATTCAGTTCATAACAGAAGTCATTATATGCACAATTGTTGAGTCAGTTGTCATAATTGTAGGACTAATTCACCCTAGAGCGCTTGTACATTTGCAATGTGCAGGCAGTTTTGACATCAGTAAAGACATTCATTCATGTAACAAAATTCACTGATCTATATATCTGAAAGTATATCCACTTAATATTGTCGTCCTGTTCGCTAGCCAGCCCCTTTGAAAGCAGCTGATTAGGCCTATCGGTTGTAAAAGCGAATTAGCTTCTAAATAATGAAACTCAATTTCCCTATTTTCCTTACTACGCTTAGTTTCATTTCCTTGTGAATGCCTTTGTTAATCACATTAGTTCAATCGTTGTAGGCTACTGCAGTCCATTGGATTATAAAAAGGACACCTGCAAAATATTAACTTTGCAAAGTGCCCGGTTATCGAGAAAGCCTATTCGCATGAAACTAGCAGCAGAATAGAGGACCAATCAGAATGAAGGGTCTGGGGCTCGAAGAGAGCAAGCCAAACTGGCAGCGAATTAATTTGTAATTATTTTTCAGTATTTGATGTCAAAATGCTTATCCAAACAACATCAAATGCGGTACTGCACTCTGTTGGATTATAAAGAGGATATGCCATATGAACTTTGCAGAGTGCCCGGTTCTTGAGCTGATCGTGGGAAACTTCTAATTTGTACACACACACAGATTCCTGGCATTTTTGGAGAGATCACGCTTGTTCCATGGGAGTCTATGGCAGCCCCTAGAACAATGTATTATTCATTTATTTTTGGCATATTGAAACTTCAGCCCACTAGTAACTACCACACCAAAAATGGTGGCTACAGGCCACTCCCCAATATGTTTTTTCCAGCCCATAAATCCCAAATTCAAAAACTTTATACATGCGTTATTTCTAGTGGTGGGCCGTTATCGGCGTTAACGTGCTGCGTTAACGTGAGACTCTTATCGGGCGAAAAAAAAAATATCGCCGTTAATCTATTCTCAAAGTTGGGTTGGGAGCTGGGTCTATACTATGCAAGCTATGATGACTTTCACCTTGATATTTTAGCGCGGATTTATACCTAGCCGAAATGCATGTGTGTATGCCTTGTGTATGAAATTACCACATCAAACGTGACGTGCTAACATGGATGCAGCTATGAAGCCGCCAGGTTTGCTTCAGGGAAAATGTATTTTTAAGAAGCTTCCCAATGGAAACCTCGACAAGATTAAGGTTGTTTGCACCTTGTGCGGTGCGGAATTAGTCTACTGTACGAGTTCTTCCAGTCTCAAATATCACCTAAATGCAAAGCATCCCTTAGCTAATGTGGAAGATGCCGGGCCAAGCACTGATGTAGCGCAGGGGAAGAGTCGTCGTAAAACTACCATGTTTGAGTGCAACCGAGGCAAGCCCGTCAGCACAGCTCTATCAGCCAAGCTAACTAATCTAATAAACAGTTAATAAACACAAGTACATATTATTGAACATAATTTATTTTCATCACCAATTATCATAGTAGAACAGGGTTCATTTTGGAAACACAAGATGAGCCCCTGGTCTAATGCGCCACCTGGCTTGAGAAACCCGTTCTCAAAGACTTACTTTTAGTAATTATTTGGGTAGCACACATATTCTGAATGCCTTCGGCGGAATTCAAATGAGCCATTTAAATCTAGATTAATCTAGATTAACGCCAAGATTACAGTGAGATTAATCTAAATTTCAATAATTAATCTATGCCCACCACTAATTATTTCTCATAAGGAAAAAAAAGCCTCAAAAACCTATAACAGGCCGCAATCTTGGATTCTTATGTACAATAAAACTTCCAAAAGTTTCCAAAACTGCAAAAATCTTCTCCTCATGAACCGTAGCTACGATTAACTTGTTTTTTAGACATATGGCTTCGATTTACTTGAAATACAATATAGATTTGTAGGACATATAAGTTCCTATAGGGTGATAAGCAATAAGGAATATATTACAAAATAGCCAAATTAATAACACACCGTATTTTCCGGACTATAAGTCACACTTTTTTTCATAGTTTTGCTGGTCCTGCGACTTATAGTCAGGTGCGACTTATATATCAAAATATATATAATTTAACATGTTTTTAAATGTTACTTCATACTGACTGGGACACACTGGCTGCAAAGCGCCTGGAAACGCCGCTTAGCGCCACGATCGGCTACGTCTGGGTCAAAGCTGTTCACACTAGTGGGGTCGAAACTGACATCAGTAGATTCTGCAACGTAACTATGAGCACATTTACCTGTATCACACTTAGTGAACTTTCCAAAATTGTCAACGAATCTAACTCCACAACCTCAGATATTGATCCTATACCCACAACATTCTTTAAGCGAGTGTTTGATAGTGTCTCAGGTCTGGTGCTAGAGATTATAAACACATCCCTTAGAACTGGTGTCTTCCCAGATGCCTTCAAAACAGCTGTTGTAAAGCCCCTATTAAAGAAACCCAAATTGGATAACAGTCTACTTGCAAATTACAGACCAATATCAAACCTTCCATTTATTAGTAAAGTACTGGAAAAGATAGTTTTAGTCCAATTAAATTATTTTCTTGAAGAAAATAACATCCTGGAAGTCTCGCAGTCAGGTTTCAGGAAATATCACAGTACTGAAACTGCTCTCACCAAAATAATTAGCGACCTCAGACTAAACTCTGATGCAAATAAAGTCTCTATCCTTATCCTGTTAGATCTCAGTGCAGCATTTGATACCATTGGTCACGACGTCCTAATCAATAGACTGGAAAAGCTTATTGGGTTCACGGATAGTGTATTGAACTGGTTGAAATCATATATCAAAGGAAGGAAGTTTTATGTTAGTTTAGGTGACCATAGGTCCAAGAAACATGAGAACTGCTACGGGGTTGCTCAAGGAAGCTGCTTAGGTCCATTACTTTTTTCTCTTTATATGTTACCACTCGGCGACATAATCAGAGAACATAACATAGATTTCCATAGCTATACGGATGACACACAACTATATATATCCACTGAACCCAACGATGCAACGGCCATCAATTCCATTACCATTCGTCAATGGATGAATGATAACTTTCTTAATTAAATGAAGACAAAACCGAAGTCCTACTATGTGGCCCCAAATCCAAAAGAGAGATGCTTATTAAGAATCTTGGAGGCTTAACCCCCTGTCTTAAACCAGAGGTGACAAGTCTCGGTGTAATCCTGGACTCAGATTTGAATTTCAACTCTCACATTGATAAAGTGACCAAAACAGCTTTCTTTCACCTGAGGAATAAGATGCATGTTTAAAGTTGTTTTCTCTCTTGAACAGAGATCTTATTGGGATTTTTATTTTTGTTTGAATTGTTTATTGTATTATTGTTTTTATTGATTTTATGTAAAGCACCTTGAGCTACAATTCTTGTATGAAATGTGCTATATAAATAAAGTCTTACTTACTTACCAGACGCGCATTTTTCCGCGCCGGTCACCATGCGTTTCCTGGCCTCCAGGCCTCCAAAGTAATATTTAAAAATTATTATAAAGTCTACAACTTTACAAATGTTGTAAATGTAAAAATTAATGTAGTAAAATCTTAATATCATGTTTTTTTATTCAAATATATCAACTAATATGGTGTATTTTATCATCCTGCAGCCGATTTCGCGAGCGTCTCGAGAAAAAATTCGACCAGCTGCCGAAACGATCGCTGCAGATCACAGGCAATTGTGGCGCTTTGCAGCCAGTGTGGTCGGTCCCATTTGATAACCTGCACCGAAAGAAAAAAGGCGGCGCTTCCAGACGCTTCGCAGCAGATTGCAGCCAGTGTGTCCCAGGCGTTATACTCGGGAGCAACTTATAGTCCGAAAAATACGGTAATGGTAAATTTACTCCTGTTGCACACATTTCATGTGCCCATAAATCAATGCCACATCTGTTCCACACACAATGAAGACACAACAGCATATTTAGGGGTGCAAACTCATCAGGGAAGAAAAAGGTGACAAGGATCCGAACCCCCTCGGGGCGTCCAGGGCATGCTCCTCTGGGAATATATATAGTTTTAAATATATATATATTTATACATATATTCTCATATGCTTCAATATTATTCCAGTAAAACACAAATAAGCTGCGGCTCTTCAGCTTGGATGGTTTTCAACTTTCACAACCCCTTCAACTTTCACCCCTCATTCGCTAACATTACATTGCAGGGCCAAACGTTACAAACATTGGCCAGTGGGTTTGAAACTTACTGGCCCCAAGACAATTTTTACTGGCCCACCCCTCCAAAAGTTGTCATTTATCATTGTTACAACAAAACCAAAGACTTATAAGTTATGTTATTCTGTTAACATGTTTAACCATTTATTAAACACATCCTGGATATAAAAAGAACAAAAATGTAATCACATTTCTAGTGATAAAAAATTTAAAGATAATAGTCAGCAAAACAATTGACTTTTAACCTCAAACATGCTCTCTCCCCTGCTGACAGCCATCTCTGCACAACTCTGTCTGGCTGAAACTGTGAAACCTCAATGCTAATATATAAAAGCTTCCATAGCATTTCATCAGTATGATACTGAGTATCCAAGTCGACACCATTCTTCTGCTCCAGTTCAATAGCCCGGGAGAACGATGCGAGCGGCTGGCCCGTATTAATTACGTGATATGCCGTTGTTATAAGTCGTGCAATAACACGATGGCCATCTGCATTTAAATTCCTGACCAGCATGGTCAACGGCCTGGAAGATGGATTGTCAACCAGCCGCTTAGCTGCTATTAGTATGGCTGATCAGGGATTGTTTTTGAAAATTGTCGGTGGCTGTGTAAAAATATCCACTTTTGTCTGCTTTAGACGGGAACATACGATAGACGACACAGTGCACCTTAGTTACATTAAAAAACCGTCGCTTCCGTTCGAGCTCGTAGCTCTCCTTCACGTCAGTGTCTCGCGCCAGTTGTTAAAACATTTATTGAGATTAGAGAATTACAATTTGACAACCACTCGTCACTCACTACTAAACTCTTGATTGGCCAACGGTGCGCCCCGCGAGCTGCAAATGTATTTATGCATTTAGCAGATGTAAAAACATGCAGGATGTTAAGTTTTACAATGCGATTTTTTTTCAATCAATGCTTTGCAGTGGCCTGATCGGGACAGTGAGTTGCTAGTTTAACTGTCCCAATGTTACTTTTTACTGGCCCCGGGCTATCGTTATTGTCGAGCCCTGCATTGATATCAGAGTAAGCCCTTGCTCCGTTGATTTCCCATTATTTATTTTTGGATTTTTTTATGTGAAGCAATTTAAGATCACACAAGTGGTTGTGATCACTTTGAACCCAAGACTGCTTTTCATTGTTAAGCTGATTTTGAGAAATTAAACTTAATTTGCAGCTGAAGTTGTGTTTTCTGGATTTTATGTAAAGGTAAATTTTTCGTTGTTTTCTCGCTTAGATTTTTCAAACGTTACCAAGAAAGAGACACTGTACTATCCGATAACACCGTTATTGTAACCAGCAAAAATGGTTGATGTGATTTGCGAGGCGTCTGTCAGACAACTGTCTGACATTAGCACGTTATCCTACGTTAGATAGCCTAACGTTCTTGCAGCGTACCAACGTCACACCTGTCTATTATGTGTCATGATGATATTGGTTGGCCAAACGAACAAGCTTGAACAAATGACCTACTTTGGATCAAAAACAGCGAATTTTGCCGAAAGGTGACGAGTTTGCACCCCTGATATTACCATGTGCGAAGGCAACTTAATATCTTCAAAAACAATTAATTTAAAGGGAAATATAGCTGCAAGCAGCAATGAGGTGTCCATGCCGGTAAAGCAGGTAAAATAAACGTAGACAACGTAGACATCCTCAGTACAGGGTTCTGAGTAAATGCAGCTTTGAATACATCAAAGATTTGCTGAGATACGACCCAACTTCCTGTTTGCCGGCTTTACCGCAGATTTTGATTGGCTGTACCGATCAAACCGTTTCGAAAATCTAAAATAATTTTGATAAGTTTGTGTTCTAGACAGAAAACCTGTGACATGGCAGGCTCTTTGGCTACATTGCCCTTGCCAGGACACCAATTTATCCTAGTGAATTATTCTCAGTGCTGGAAATTACTGTGTTCAGTTACTGTGTAAAATATAAGCAGTTTTTCAACTGGCAAACGGTTTGGCCCAAATTTAAACAGCTGTAATTCAGTCCTATTTTGACATGTCAATGATTGAGTGATTGTGGTCTGAAGAAAAACTGTGCCAAATTTGGTGAATATTGGATACATTTTGTTGGGGGAATAGGGAAAAAACGTTTTATAAAACGTAACATGGCGGCTTCATCAATTCAGCTAGTATCACAAGTTAACATGTGTCAGACACAGGATCGCCCCCTAGCGGTTAGATGACACAACCTTTTGTGGACCTCTTTGGAACAGGGTCCCGAGCACCTGTACCAATGTCAATTCAGCAAATATTTCCTGAGATATGATCTCACTTCCTGTTTTGGCGGCTTCATCGCCGACTTTGATCAGCTTTACCGGAAAAACTGTTTTGAAAATCAAAAACCATGTGAAAACGTTTGTGAAGCTTGATCTGAAGATAATTGGTGCCAAATTTTTTCTTATTGCAGCACCACCTAGAGGTGAAATGGCATGACCTATTGGACATCTTTAGAACAGGCTCCCTAGTCCTTATACCAAGTTTGGTGTCAATGCAGTAAAGAGGTGCTGATATGATCTCACTTCTTTTATGGTGGCTTGGTTGACGACTTTGATTGGCTGTTCCAGTCAAAAGGTTTAGAAATCAAAAAAACATTTGATGTATTTTGTGAGGCTTGGTCCGAAGATGTTCTGTGCCAAATTTGGTGAAGATTGGAACAAACTTTATAGGAGAGTTAGCGAAAAAACGTTATATTCAAAATGTCGGCCACATCAATTCGGCCACATCAATTTGATTGGCTGTAACTAACAAACAATTTCGAAAATTAAAAATCCATGTGATAACTTTTGTGAGGCTTGGTCTGAAGATCATCTGTGGCAATTTTGAAGAAGATTCGTCAAATTGTAGGAGTTACGAAAAAACGCTTTTTCTTAACATTCAAAATGGCGGAGAATCTATATAACTGGGTATGACGTCATAGAGTGCGTTGGACTCGTCTTGATCCAGGGAATACAACGATACCTCATTTTCGAAAATGAGACGTGGTTCAAAAGTAAAGTGTGTAAACACACCTTCAACTTTGACCCATTGGTGGCGCTAGAGGGTTTGAAATGGAGACATGAAACTTGGTGAAATTGATGAGGGGACTGGCCCCAAAGAGTGTGCCAAATTTCACAACTTCTGACAATACGGTTCTAGGGGCTGCCATAGACTCCCATGGCAGAAGAAGATGTATAATAATAATAACTAGAGAGGGTACAATTTCTGGGGAAATTGTAGGGTGGGCTTGCTTGCGTCGGTTGCACAGGGGTCCGTTTTTGAATGAAATTTTTACAACTGCTACTTCTGTATATTTTATATAAAAATGCATACTTATTGTTTATAAAGATTACATAGATTTAAAAGCATTTTTTTTGCTGCTCATTTACAACTGAAAATACGAGTGAAGTGTAGAATGAAATAGATGTCTTCTCATTTCCCCTGCAAGATGCAGCCTCATAGCTGAATCAAAACGAATAAATTTGGCAGACCGGTGTAAAAATTGAACTAATCTCTATGACTTAAACGTCATTTTAAGTTTTTCCCTTCTCGTGATATTTTAAGTAATTTAGCCTACTCATATTGCATTCATTCATGAATAAAGAACCCCCTTTGAAGATTATTGTACGACGTTACCGGCAGTAGAAGATGGAATCGCGATTCAAACAGTACCATCTGCTAACTGAAAATATGCCCCCCAAAACGTAAATAAGCTTGACATTTATTTAGTGGAAAATCGCTTTCATAAAAAGCTCACTGGTAGCGACCATTGTCAGTAACAACGCCAAGTGCGATATAGCCCTGTGTGGAGAAGCTGCCCCGGTAAATTGTACTACTACTACGGTACAGTACTAGACTACTGCTGTGTTCGTCTTGGTAGCGATTGTGTTGGTTGAATTGGATTTAACGTTCCTTTGTACGGTTTAGGCTGAAATTAATTATTTTCATGAACAGATTGACAAAGTTTAGGCTGTGGCAATGAAGTTCAGGTTAGTTGTTAGATAGACTTTTGATTTAAGTAAGGGGAGTGCCGAACATGTTCTGTCACCGTTTGACTTCCTAAACAGCTGTGTACTGTAGATGTTTTTGTAGTGTGTCTCGCGTAAGCTACAGCGTTGCAGTGAGGTACACTGGTTTGAAACCAGAGGTAATGGTAATTTCACCCACAAATCGTTTACTTGTAATGTAATGTCATAATAAATCCTACAACGAAAATGTATTTGTGAGGAATGTTTATTTTAAGGATTGAAAACAGATGCATCATAGACTACTGTAGTATGTGTTGCCCGGGCAACAGAGGCTAATGTCATGATGCTAATGCTTCAGTGAAATAGTAGACTACCGTTTCCGAAAGTAGATGGGGGCCTATTTCCTTAATAATATCAGCTAATATTGTACATTACATTTCACAATTGTCTTTCACATCACAAAGTAAAATGAGTAAATAGTTATCACCCTGGCCTCTTTGCTTGTGGCGTTTCTGCAGCTGCCTTGCAGTAAAGCTATAGTTAGCCTAGCTATCCCCCAAGTTAACAGATGCGAAACGAATGTTCTGTCACGCGCGTTTTCGTGACGTTAGTAACGTCAGTGACTGTGGCTAGCAAATTAGCCACCGTTAGCTTCACTTTTCGCCACAAAAACTTAACTTGAGCCTAAACTCGTCGGAGTCAGGTGGCTGAGCGGTGAGGGAGTCGGACTAGTAATCCGAAGGTTGCCAGTTCGATTCCAGGTCATGCCAACTGACGTTGTGTCCTTGGGCAAGGCACTTCACCCTACTTGCCTCGGGGGAATGTCCCTGTACTTACTGTAAGTCGCTCTGGATAAGAGCGTCTGCTAAATGACTAAATGTAATGTAAATGTAAACTGTGCAACGGAGGGTAAATACAAATACAAGCAACTCAATCGCTACCAATACGAAACTTTTGACACCTAGGTTGTCTATGTAGTCCAAATATTGACTGAGACTTAGGGGGGCAAAAATAAATAATAATAATAAATATATATGTGAGAGAACAAAGGTTGTGCCCTTGCCGAAGGCAAAGCACACCCAACTAGAGAGGGTACAATTTCTGGGGAAATTGTAGGGTGTGCTTGCTTGCGTCGGTTGCAGGTGGGTCCGTCCTCGAAGTTTTTCCCTTCTAGTGATATTTTCAAGCATTTAGCCTACTCATTGCATATTTCATTAAGAACCCCCTTTGAAACAGCTGCGAATCCCCTTTGAAACAAGCTACTGTAACAACGTTGTCACTGGCAGTATGGAATCGCGATTCAAACAGTACCGTCTGCTAACTGAAAACATGCCCCCCAAAACGTAAATAAGTTTGACATTGATGTAGGGGGAAAATAAGTTTGCTAGAGGCAAGCTAGCTGCTGTTGCTCCACATTTCACTGATTGTTTGAAAGCGCCGGAAATGAGAATGTTTCTTTTGACATAAGGTTTGGCCGTGGCATTGAAGACAGTACTACACACTGCCAGTGGGCGAGCCGAGTCTGACCGAGGCTAACGTCAAAACAAGCCGCGGTGTCACTCAAATTCCAAGTTTTACACAAATCACAAAAATATGCTGAGCTGCTGGCTATCTTCGCAATCGCCATATCTTTAAAACACTGCCCTCCTTCTGATTTTTGATGTAGAATTGACCCTGGTACGAAATTACGAAAATACTCATCAGAGATCGACAACAGCTGACGCAATCGTCAACGGAGGCTGACGGGGCTCTCACGTAGCAAACCAATCAAAGTTTTTACAGCAACCCACATTAAAATCTCACCATCTGGCTGTCTTCACAATAGTCATATCATCATAACATTGCCCTCCTTCTGTTTTTTGGTGTAGAATTGACCGAACTATAAAATTACGAAAATACTAAACTACTATGACGCTTGCATGGCTGCCGCCTAGGCAGTCTCACGGGCGACCCGCACTCGCTCAAATTACAAAGACTTTCACGACCTAAATAAAAAATCCGAGATGGCAGTTCTACTCGAAATTGCTTTCTCAACAAAACCCAGTGGTTGGTAATTTTGGGGGTTCGCATTTTTCACTCATAATCCAAGCTCCAATTTGCGTGCTAGAACGTCTCTATCACGTTGTGTCCATGCGTCGTTGCTAACGTGTGCTGACGTAGTGACGTAGGCTAGCACTGGTACCCTTTGTTGACAGAAGACACTTTTTGCCACAAAAACGTTGTAACCTCCTAAACTGTGCAACGGAGTGTAAATAAAAATACAAGCAACTCAATCGCTACCAAGACGAAACTTTTGACACCTAGGTTGTCTATGTAGTCCAAATATTGACTGATCCTTAGGGGGGCAAAAATAAATAATAATAAAAATAATAAATATATATGTGAGAGAACAAAGGTTGTGCTCTCGTCGAAGGCTTGAGCACACCCAATAATAAATATAGCTGCAAGCAGCAATGGCGGATTCCTCCCAACATTGCGAACCATTGAACAATGTATATTCTTCACAAATTGTCACTGTATAGAAAAATCCATGCTGTAGACTTACCAATGGGATACCAAATCTTAAATGCAATACCATCAAGATCCACAAGGGCTTTTATTTCAAGCCAAGGAGTGAAGGGAGGGGGCTTGGTGAGCCTACCCATTCCAGAAAGCCTTGTATCTTTGTGTATCAGGGCGTGGCCTGTAGCGTTACTTATGGGTGATATTGGGCCATTTGTGGTGTGGTAGTTACTCTTGGCCTATACTATCAATGTTTCAGGATTTTGAGAACTTTTTACCATTGCATACAAAATCGGAAATGCAATACCACCAAGATCCACATGGGCCTTTGCTAAAGACCAAGCAATGAGTGGGGGCTTGGTCATCCCACACTCTCCTAAAATGTTGTGTGTGTGTCTCGCCAAGCTTGCATGTGTGTCAAGGGAAAGGCTGAGTTTGTGAGAATGTGGAGCGCGCGCGTGCTGAGGAGCAGGGGAGACATTTCATTGGAAATTTCCCTAGCAATTAGCCGAGCATTCATGTTTCAAATATTCACCAAAAATCAACTTTTCATCTTACAGTCAACTTTTTCTGAGATTTGTGTACTAAACATTCTCATATGGAGTCATATGGAGTCTTCATTTGAACTTTTGATTTAATCAGTGTCAGTTTTTGACCGGCAGATATGTAAAGCATTATTTTAGCGTCAGCAATAAATTTGATTTGCTTTATATCAATCATTTTTGGAGATATGAAGATGCCTTTGCACATGGTAACATGTTGTAGTGTCTTCCACGTGACATACCAAGTTTGGTGTTGATATCTTAAAGATTTGCTGAGATTTGACCCAACTTCCTGTTTGGTTGCTTTGTTGCCAAATTTGATTGGCTGTACCAGACAAACAGTTGTGAAAATCAAAAATCTGTTGAATACATGAGTGAGGGTTGCTCTGACGATGATGTGGGCCAATTCTGGGGAAGTTTGGATCAGAATTGAATGAGGAGTAGCAAAAAAACGTGTTAATAATCTTTATTATACAGGAAAATCCAATATGGCGGCCGTTATAGGTTCTTGAGGCTTTTTTGTTCCTCATGAGAAATAAGGCATATCTAATGAATTTCAGAATTTTGGGACAAATGGGATGCAAATGGAATCACTTTGTAAATGGACAATTGGGGCGTGGCCAAAGCGCCTCCTATGGGTAGTGGTGGGTCATTTGTGGTGTGGTAGTTACTCATGGCCTATACTATCAATGTTTCAGGATTTTGAGAACTTTTTCTAAAATGCATTACCATCAAGATCCACAAGGGCCTTCACTTCAAGCCAAGGAATGAGTGGGGGCTTGGTCAGCCCACAATTGCCTGAAATGTTGTGTATGCGTCTCGCCAAGCTTGCGCGTGTGTCAAAGGAAAGGCTGAGTGTGTGAGAATGTGCAGCGCGCGCGCTGAAGGAGCAGAGGGAGACATTACATTGGAAATTTCCTTAGCAATTAGCCAAGAATGCATGTTTCAAATATTCACCAAAAATCTACTTTTCATCTCACAGTCAATTTTGACCGGTGCCAATTTGATGTTCATATACTTCTTCTGTTTCTCTGTTCCTTTGTTCTCTCTTTTCTGTGCTAGAGTTCTTTTAAGAGTTTGATGGCATCAACATCCAGCCTGATATTAAACCTGTCATTAACTTGAATCGTGTCTCTTCATTATACCCACACCCAAAATCAGGTAGCTATTGCTAGAGCCCATTTTTGGTGCTCAAGCATATTGTTTATCACTGTCTCCTTCTTATACTCCCTGTTACGGACACCAGTTCTGTGTGGGTCCGTTCCTGTTGTGTGTTCCTGTCTCCCTTCTGTTTGTCTCCCTTCTGTTCTCCTGACTTTTTGCACTCAGGTGTATGTTCTTGATTGGCTGTCATCTTTGTTCCGCGTCATCTGCTGCTATCCGATCTGACGTTGGTCCGTCTCGTTAAACGTTAATGTCAGCTGGAAAAAGTTTAAGACTCCCATGCTACGAAGCTTGGCCAAGCCAGTCAGTTTGAAACAATGTTACAATGAATACAAAAAAGTAATAAATGACTAGAAAGTGCATTTCCTGCAAAAAATGCGTTGGAATGCTGAAAGCTGATTTTTTTTTTTTTTTACAAATTGCTGAAAATACAGAAATGAGAAAATATCCGCAAGCTGAAATGAATTTCAAAAATGAGTGAGTCACACAAAAGAGGCAGTGTGGAATCTGAACTGCATCATCTAACAATGCTAAGAGATGAAATACAATGCGGGAGAAGTTGAAAGCTGAACTGTTAAACTGTAGAAGTAGTAGAAGAAGTAGAATATTCGTTTTAGTAGCTGAAATTATAGTTGGGATAGTAATATCTGTAGCAGATACAGTAGTATCAGTGGTGTAGTAGAACAAAACAGTTCCATTAGCAATAGTAGTAAAAGAGATATAAGCTAGGGATGGGCGATACCAATAATTTTCTTTTCAATCCGATACCAAGTACTTTCAAGACCAGTATCGTCGATATCAATACCGATACTTCTATGAAATATTTTTATAAAAAAAAAAAAAAGCTGCTCGCATCAGCTGTACTTCGTTGTGCTCTTTAGGGTGTTCAACTTTTAGATGCTTGTCATGTTTGTGGTATTGCCTCAATAGCGTATTGTTGTTTGACAAATGCCACTTAAAGCTTCATCGTTGTTAACTGGAGTGAAATAACTACAGATTATGCTTCTTTTTCTTTCAGTCATGACCGCATCAATGCACTCGAATCTCCGCTGAGTGTGCTTTCACTGAGTGAGAGTGAGAGAGCATGGCACGCTGCCGCTGATGAACTCATGATAAGCACAGACACAGCGGAAGAAAAAGTAGTTCCCATTGACTTTCTTATTTAAGTAAATTTCTATACTATACGGCCTACAACTATTATAAAAATATTCTAAAATCACTAGTCTTTCCAAGTATTGTTGGAGTAATCCAAGTAATACTTGGATTCCAGCATTCCAACAAATATGTAATGAATAAATAAGTAACCAATCCTGTTTCCGGTCAATTTTGTATAAATCATTCAATAGTCTAATAATGATGCAATGTTTAAAGTTTTTAAAAACAGAAACTGACTTTGCCCCTAAAATGTTGTCTGTGCCCCTAAAGTTTTTCACTTGGGGGAACATGTGCTCCAGCAAAAGAAAGTCAGCGTAGAGCCCTGTCCAGTATTTTTGATAACCTTCAGGGTTTAAACTTTAAATATTCAACGTGCACTTAAACACCTTGTTGTTTATAAAGTTGCTGCATATATTTGATGGGAATTACTATTCTGTAGTTCCCAGGAAAGACTGTTTACAGTTCACGAGATGTCATAAAATGTTTTATTTCAAATATACTTGTGTTAATTGATGTAATTCAGTGTTTTACATGATGATAACGAGTTTGGGGAAATTGCGATTAATTACGATTGATCACAGCATATTGTGCGATGAATTTTTTTCATCGATTCCCAGCCCTATTTTTTACCATACATTTTTTGGTTCCCACTATGTCATGACACAAGAATTGCGCTTACCAATCAGTACACAAATGCCCATTTGTAGTGAAGCTAATGCACTTTATAGAATTCACTTACACTTACAGTCATCATTTTGCTCATAGTTATAGGCTATATATAAACTAGTGCTGTCAAACGATTAAAATATTTAATCGCGATTAATCGCATTAATGTCATAGTTAACTCGCAATCAATCGCACATTTTTATCTATTCTAAATGTCCATTGATTTCTTTTTGTCCCATAATTTTTTCTCATTTTAATGCTCTTTTCAACGTGGAAAAGTGGATCGGCTTGCTTAGTGCAAATGTTTTTTTTAAATTGAAAACAACATTGCAATCGCCTGGCTTTGACAGGGGGCAGAGAATTCGCATCAGCTGTGAGCTTGGCCATCAAGTGGTATTTCAGACTGCACGTGCTGCGATGATAGCTCAGTTCACAACGACAAAACACACAGATCACTTTGGTCTTGTCAATGGAACCATTTGGCAACTTTTTAAAAGTAAACTTTCCATTCTGAATCTTATTGGCATCCATTTCAGCGTCTCGCGCTCGCCATCCGCTAAAAACGTAACGTTAGCCTACGACTCTTTAGCCGGCTCACAAGCCCAAACAAATGTGTGCGGCATGCCTGTTGTTTTGTTTCCGGTCTAGCTAGATCCGGTGTGGTGTTGTAGTTTTTCTAACGTCACTGGTTGTTTCAAAAGCATGTGAAAAAAACGACAAAGTTTGCTAGGCCAAAAAGAACGTTAATCTTGCTGATTTTTTATTTACGCTGTTAAAATGGGTTTGCGTTAACGTCGTTAATAACGCGTTTACCTGATATCACTAATATAAACTATACATTTTGTTAGACTTATCTTATTTAGGCTGCATAACATTTGTCTGAATGACAGACTTGTGCAAGGGAACCCTTGCGATATCTGCTGATAGAAAGGCGAATTGCAGCCTTGAAAAGTAGGTGAAAGAATTGCAGAATTCACAATTAAACCAAAACATGAGCAAGATAGCCTTACATTTGCTGGTGTGTTTTTGAAAATACAAAAATACTGGACGATAAAACACATATCTAGGAAAAGTCAAGAAAGAAGGGTCCTGGAATTTGATCGCGTGCGTAGTAGGGCTAGGTGGACCAAATGGCCAAAAATATATATCATGGTATAATTTGAAGCATGGCATTTCACAATATTCGTTTTTGTTAACATTTCTAGACCATTCATTTCAATAGAAGGCACTCAGCACCCCTGTGGCTAATCTACTGCACTCGGACGGATTTTGATGGGGTACAGCAGGTGTGTCACGAGTTTAATTTTTCCAACTTTGCAGTGCTTTGCCACGGAAGGAGTGATAATATGTAGGTTTCGACAGTACTTTTACGGGATCACAGGAAGTTCAGTATTTGTAATGAGCTAGCTATAACAAATTATAACATGGCTGAAAACTCTAATCTGTTGTCTTACAATAAACATTTCACAATTCTAACCATTCTAACCATCTTTGCTTGCATGGCTACGCTCTTCCATGCTGGATTTTCCTCAATTTCTCATTATTTTAAACAAATTACAAATTTACAATTATAAATTCAAGCATTGCTGCGGTCTCCCGGTCATGTAGATTCACCCTCTACAACATCCGGAATATCAGGAGATACCTGTCTGAGCACTCCACCCAGCTGCTAGTCCAAGCACTTGTCCTCTCCAAGTTGGACTATTGCAACTCGCTGCTCGCTGGTCTCCCAGCATGTGCAACCCGCCCTCTTCAGAGGATTCAGAACGCAGCGGCCCGCCTGGTCTACAATCTACCCAGACGCTCCCATGTTACCCCGCTCCTCATCTCTCTCCACTGGCTACCTATCATGGCCCGTATCAGATTCAAGACTCTGGTATTGACCTTCCGAGCAGTGAACGGGACTGCACCTGTCTACATCAAGTCTCTCCTGCAGCCTTACACCCCCACCCGTCACCTACGGTCTTCTTCAGACAACCGCCTGGTGGTCCCACCGCTCAAGACCGCCCGGTCCCAACACAAGCTCTTCTCCTGTCTGGCCCCCCAGTGGTGGAATCAACTCCCCACCTCCATCAGAGACACTGACTGTCTCTCCACCTTCAAGAAAAGGCTCAAGACGCACTTGTTCCGGGAGTACAACGGTACTTAGGAATGGTTCGCTTGACCCGATGTTAGTTTCCTCAAGGATCACAATGACTCTTGCTTAGAGACTTGTTGCTCTTGTGGTTAGTGGTAACTGATTTAAATTTTTGGTTCTCGCTGTGATATATTGTTTTATTATTGTTGCTTGTCTTTTTTTTTTTTTCACAGGTACACTTGCACTTATAGCAGTTCATGTTGTTTAATTGTGACTTGTTTAACTACATGCTCTTATGGTTCTTCCCTTTGGCACTTACTTTGGTTGTTCACAATGTGTGCTTCATGTTTTGGCTACTCGCAATGTTTTTGTGGGTATCTTGTTGTTATGATCAGTGACCTATGCACTTTGTAAAGCTCTCTCTTGGAAGTCGCTTTGGATAAAAGCGTCTGTTAAATGAATAAATGTAAATGTAAGCAAATAATTTTGTAGCCTAAAGCGTGTTTACTATTTTTATATTAACGTTTGTATTTTTTCCTTTGTGCTATGCAATGCTGTAAAATAGCCTTCCTGCGGTAGGAGGGAACCTATTGTATTCGTTAGTTTTATTATTATTAGGATTCCTCCGTCAGGAGGAACCCTATTGTAATTGTTGGTATTATTAGGGTTCCTCCGGTAGGAGGGAACCTATTATTATTGTTGGTATTCTTATTCTTATTATTTTTCTTCTCCTTGTGCCTCAATATCTCAAAAAGTCCCTAGTCATACATTTTCTAATTTGACACATTGATACTACATCCAAGTGGGTACCCCCACACCAAATATGGGCCACATCGGACCATAGGGGGCACCACAGGCCACGCCCAAAAGTCAAATTTTCAAAGTGAGGGCATTCCCACCCCATTGCTCCAATTCTTCTGAATCTTGGTGTGCATGCCTCATTTTTCATGAGGAACAAAAAAGCCTCAAGGACCCATAAGGTCCGCCATGATGGATTTTCCTGTACAGTGATAATTTTGGAAAATCTTAAACATTCCTCTTCTCTTGAATCAAAGCTCTAATTGACTTGAGATTTTGTACAGATATGTATCATTGACGTATTTAAAAATGTTACTTAAGACAATTGAATCAAATACAAAATGGCTGAAAGGGGTGTATTTATGTAAATGTACACATTGCCTCAATATGTTTGTGTCACTAAATCAAATGTATTTTTGAAGGATGGTTCAAACTTAATAGATTTTAAGGTGACATTCCCCTGAAGTACCATGCAAACCTTAACCTTGATATGTCAAAATATGACTGAATTACAGATGTTTGAACTTCGACCAAATCTGACAACGCTCGCAATTGGAGAAACAGCTTTTTTTCTTATCCAGTTTTGTGTAATCCATGTCTGGGAATGGCTCAATTGGCTGAGATGTTGTGCTGGTAAGCAAAGGGTTGTAGGTTTAAAACCAGTCAGAGGCATAGTTTAAAAAAAAAATTCTGACAAAAGGGTTTCTGGTCTTCTGATCAATCCTCTGGTTGTAAAAACATAGCAATGCGTGTTTATTTGAGCCCATCACAACACTCTGATCATCTGTTTAGCGAGACTGTGTAAACCACTGCAAAACAAGCCAGGTTCACCACAGTAGCTAGATACTTGTAGTCTACGCATGGTAGAGATAACTCTGGTTATCTCTAATGAAGTAAATTGATTGTTCAGGTGGATCCCTTGCCTGTTGCACAAATTTATTTCAGTAACCTAAGCCAGGACACATTCCCACTGATGCTAGGCATGATTTAAAATTCCCTTCCATGACAAGTTATGGCACTCCAAACAACCTGTTTAAAAAAACGATGACAAAGTTATTCTTTACAGCAGCAACCCAGTCATCCCGTTGTCCCGTTTTTATAGGAAATGTACAAGCAGTTTCAACTTAGGCTGAATCTAACATTACTTACCACAGGAGAAACATCTTACTTTTTTATACAGTAACTGAAGATTACAATATTAAACACTGAGAATAGCTCAATGGGCTGGGATGGTGACCTGTAAAGTATTAGGTTGGAATCCAGCCATAGTCTTTTGGCCTGTCATAATTTTGATTATCTATTTAGTTCAACAGGGTGACATCTTTCTGAAGTACCACAAACAATTTCACCTTGGTATGTCAAAATATGATTGAATTAAAGCTGTTTCAACGTTTGCTGAATCTAACAACGCTTACCACAGGAGAAACACCTTACTTTTTTATACAGTAACTGAACATGACAATATTCAACACTGAGAATAGCTCAATGGGCTGGCATGGTGACCTATAAAGTATAAGGTAGTTGGTTGGAATCCAGCCATTATCTTTTGGCCTGTCATAATTTTGGTTATCTGTTTAGTTAAACAGGATGACATCATTCTGAAATACCATGCACAATTTCATGCAATTTCACCTTGAAATGTCAACCGTTTCTTAACCTTTGTCCCAAAGCTGACCAAAGCTCATACTCTGCCCTTTCTATTCATACAATCTCAACAGTTGGTGTGTAGTAGAGAGGATAGAGAGACTGACTTGTAACCTTATGCTCATGAGTTCAAATCCCCATTCAGCCTGTTGTTGGCCAAACATGAAGTAGTTTTGCTCCCTTGTTGTCCAACTCTCGATCTATTTATAATATTTTGCCATTTTGCGGATGAACCCGCATCGCTGCTTGCAGCTATATTTATTATTATTGTATTTGTTAGTTTTATTATTATTATTATTAATCTTCTTCTCCTTGCGCCACAATAATTTACGTGTCATTGACATTTACATTCACGTAGTCATTTAGCAGACGCTTTTATCCAGAGCAACTTACAGTAGGTACAGGGACATTCCCCCCGAGGCAAGTAGGGTGAAGTGCCTTGCCCAAGAACACAACGTAATTTGGCATGGCCAGGAATCGAACTGGCAACCTTCAGATTACTAGCCCAATTCCCTAACTGCTCAGCATGACTCCCATGACTCCCACTCCCACAATAACTCAACATGTTATATGTAACAAATTTTCTAATTTGGCACATTGATACTACATCCGAGTGGGTACGTCCACACCAAATATGGGACACCTTCGACTGTAGGGGACGCCACAGGCCACGCCCTAAAGTCGATTTTCAAAGTGATGGCCTTTCCACCCCATTGCTCCAATTCTTCTGAAACTTGGTGTACATGCCTCATTTCCCATTGGGAACAAAAAAGCCTCAAGGACCCATAAGGTCCGCCATGATGGATTTTCCTGTACAGTGATAATTTGGGGAAACCTTCAAAATTCCTCTTCTCTTGAACGAAAGTTCCAATTGACTTGAAATTTTGAACAGATGTGTATCATGGATGTATCCAAAAAACGTTACTTAAGACAGTTAAATCAAATACAAAATGGCTGAAAGGGGTGTACTTATGTAAATGTCCACATTGCCTCAATATGTTTGTGTCACTAAATCAAATGTAATTTTGAATGATGGTTTTTCAAACCTAATAGGGTTTAAGATGACATCACTCTGAAGTACCATAAACAATTTCACCTTGGTATGTCAGAATATGATTGAATTAGAGCTGTTTCAACCTTGGCTGAATCTAACAACGCTTACCACAGGAGAAACAGCTTACTTTTTCAGGCAGTACCTGAACATGACAACATTCAACCCTGAGAATATCTCACTGGGCTGGGACGGTGACCTGCAAAGTATAAGGTCTTAGGTTCGAATCCAGCCACAGTGTTTGAGCCTGTCTTAAATTTGAATATATATTTAGTTAAACAGGATGACATCGTTCTGAGGTACCATGCGCAATTTCACCTTGTCAAAAGATCATTGAATTACAGCTGTTTAAACTTAGGCCGAATCGAACAATCCGTGCTACAGAAGAAACGGCTTCCTTTTTTTTGTACAGTAACTGACCATGTTTTCTCATCCTTGAGGGTAGATCAATGGGTTGAAACAGTGTCCTACAAAGTGCAAGGTCACAGGTTCGAATCCAGGCACAATCTTTTGGCTTGTCATAATTTTGATTACTTGTTTAGTTAAAAAGGCTGACATCATTCTAAAATACCATGCGCAATTTCATGCAATTTCACATTGAAATGTCAACCGTTTCTTAACCTTTGTCCCAAAGCTGACCAAAAACTAATACTCATATCACGCAGTCGGAGCACAGCTAGATAATCAGCGTCAGCACCCTTGGGTACCCAGCATGCAGTGCGGCATGTCAAAAAACGCAAAGACTTGTGGAAAATAGTTTGGTTACAACAGCCGTGCGAGGGATTTCAGTTGTTGTGTTCGTTCAGTTAGATGTTTGTAATGTTATTGTTTGTTAGTTAATATAATCTTGTTGGTCACCCTGATTGTGCATGTTGTGTAGTTTAATAGGACCAGAGTCGGCTGCTGTACTGCCACAAGCTATTCTCGCAAACAGCTGAACATGAGCTCTGCCTAGCGCCGTTGCCCACATGACTATTGTTAGTTGTGCATTGACTGAGATTCTGGAAAGAGATCAACTCAAGAAGAGTTTCAGTATCCTATAAAAAGCTAATTACCCTTTCTATTCATTAAATCTCAACAGTTGGTGTGTAGCAGAGAGGCTAGAGAGACTGACTTGTAAACTTATGCTCATGAGTTCAAATCCCCATTCAGCCTATTGTTGTTGGCCAAACATGAAGTAGTTTTGCTCTCTTGTTGTTCAAGTCTCGATCTTCTACAGTGTACATGTTTATAATATTTTGAGGCGGAACCCGCATCGCTAATTGCAGCTATATTTATTATTATGTCTAAACTTCCGTCTCTTGGTGTCTATGAATCAGAATCAGAATGGGTTTAATTCGCCATGAAAGTTTGCACAGACAAGGAATTTGCTTTGGCAGGAAGGTGCAAACATTAAACATATAGGAATCTAAAATTTAAATATGAGGACTAACTATACTAAGGGTATATAACTAGCAATACTAAGTGGAATTAGATTAAAATAAACTATACAATAGAATTTAAATAAAATATAAGTTGCAGTAATTTACAATATAAAAATACAAAAAATATACAAATATTACAAAAAATACAAATGGTACAAGATTGTATTGTGCAGTGCAAAAATCAGTGTGTTTTAAGGGCATTGAGTCATGAAGTCAGTATGAACCCTTGGCCTTGTTGAAGAGGCCAACAGCGGAAGGGAAGAAACTTTTTTTGTGGCGTGTGGTATTGGTCCTGATGGACCGCAGCCTTCTGCCGGGGGGGAGTGACTGAAACAGGGAGTGACCAGGGTGGGAGGAGTCGGCCACAATCTTCCTCGCTCGCCTCAGGGTCCTCGAGGTGTACAGGTCCTCGAGGGCAGGCAGATTGCAGCCAATCACCTTCTCAGCAGTGCGGATGATATGCTGCAGCCTGCTCTTGTCCTTGGCAGTGGCAGCAGCATACCAGATGGTGATGGAGGAGGTGAGGATGGACTCAATGATGGCTGTGTAGAAGTGCACCATCATTGTCTTTGGTACGTTGAATTTCTTTCGCTGCTGTAGGAAGTACATCCTCTGTTGTGCTTTCTTGGTGAGGGAGCTGATGTTCAGTTCCCACTTGAGGTCCTGGGAGAGGATAGTGCCCAGGAAGCAGAAGGACTCCACAGTGTTGACTGAGGAGTCACACAGGGTGATGGGGGTGAGTGGGGCTGTATTCTTCCTGAAGTCCACAACCATCTCCACTGTCTTAAGAGCATTGAGCTCTAAGTTGTTGTGGCTGCACCAAGTCACCAGGTTGTCAGCTTCCCACCTATAATCAGACTCGTCCCCGTCAGAGATGAGCCCAATGAGGGTGGTGTCGTCTGCAAACTTCAGGAGTTTGACGGACGGATGACTAGAGGTGCAGCTGTTGGTGTACAGGGAGAAGAGCAGAGGAGAAAGGACGCAGCCCTGGGGTGATCCAGTGCTGATGGAAAGGGAGTCAGAGACTTGTGTTCCCAGCTTAACACACTGCTTCCTGTCAGACAGGAAGTCTGTGATCCACCTGCAGGTGGAATCAGGCACGTTCAGCTGGGAGAGCTTGTCCTGAAGCAGGGCGGGGATGATGGTATTGAAGGCAGAGCTGAAATCCACAAACAGGATCCTGGCATAGGATACTGGGGAGTCCAGGTGCTGTAGGGTGAAGTGGAGGGCCATGTTAACTGCATCATCCACAGACCTGTTGGCTCTGTAGGCAAACTGCAGGGGGTCCATTAGAGGGTCTGTGATGGATTTAAGGTGTGCCAGCACCAGGCGCTCGAAAGACTTCATTACCACAGAGGTCAGGGCGACGGGTCTGTAGTCATTATGTCCTGTTGGCCTTGGCTTTTTGGGCACAGGGATGATGGTGGAAGACTTGAGACAGGCTGGCACATGGCATGTCTCAAGGGAGGTGTTAAAGATGTAGGTAAACACCGGAGACATCTGGTCAGCACAGTGCTTGAGGGTGGCTGGAGAGACAGAGTCCGGCCCAGCTGCTTTGCGGGGATTCTGCCTCTTGAAAAGTCTGTTAACTTCACCTTCCTGAATGGAGTGAGTCGTCACTGTAGAGGGCGGGAAGGGGGAGGCCTCCTGGGTGGGAAGGGGTAGTTCAGGACTGTCCAATTGTCTTTCAAATCTGCAGTAGAACTCATTTAGGTCGTTGGCCAGGCGGGAGTCGTTAGTGGAGTGGGGGGCTCTGGGATTGAAGTTGGTAATCTGTCTGAGCCCTCTCTAGACAGAAGCAGAGTCGTTTGCAAAGAATTAGTGTGTTAGTCTCTCAGAGTACAGTCGTTTAGCCTCCCTCACCGCCTTGCTAAACCTGTTCTTTGACTACTTGAAACTGTCTCTGTCCCCACTCCTAAACGCGGCCTCAACCTTCTGAGTTTAGCTGTAAACCAGGGTTTGTCGTTGTTGTAGCTCAACCTGGTGCGTGTTGGTATACAGCAGTCCTTACAGAAGCTGATGTATGATGTCACAGCCTCTGTGAGCTCATCCAGACTATTGGTAGCAGTCGTGAACATGTCCCAGTCAGTGCAGTCCAAGCACGCCCGCAGATCCTCCATAGCTTCACTGGTCCACTGTTTCGATGTCCTCACAGCAGGCTTACAGCGCTTTAGCTTCTGCCTGTATGCAGGAATCAGGTGGACCATGGCGTGGTCAGAGTGACCCAGTGCTGCTCGGGGGACCGCATGGTATGCTTTGCTAATTGTAGAGTAGCAGTGATCCAAGGTGTTTCCTTCTCTGGTAGGGCATTTGATGAATTGTCTGTATTTGGGGAGTTCTTGAGTGAGATTGCCTTGGTTAAAGTCGCCTAGCACAATAACCAAGGAATCCAGATTTTCATGCTCCACACTCAGTATCTGGCTGGCGAGCACACGTTGAGCCTCGTTGATGCTAGCCTGCGGAGGCATGTAGACGCCAACCAGAATGAAGGATCAGGGAGTCAGGTGGCTGAGCGGTGAGGGAATCGGGCTAGTAATCCGAAGGTTGACAGTTCGATTCCCGGTCATGCCAACTGACGTTGTGTCCTTGGGCAAGGCACTTCACCCTACTTGCCTCGGGGGAATGTCCCTGTACTTACTGTAAGTCGCTCTGGATAAGAGCGTCTGCTAAATGACTAAATGTAAATGTAAGGATGCAAACTCGCGTGGCGAGAAAAAAGCTCTACAGTTAATAGAAAATTATTCCAGATCAGGAGAACAGTGCTGCAGAATCACTGTCACATCTTCACACCAGCCACTGTTAATGTAAAAACAAATACCACCGCCTTTCGTTTTGCCAGAAAGTACAGGGTCACGATCCGCTCTCAGCAGTTTGAAACCTGCTAGCTTTAGCGCAGAGTCTGGGATCAGTTCACTCAGCCATGTCTCCATAAAGCACAAAACGGGAGATGAATGAAAGTCTCTGTTTTTCGCTGCTAGGAAAAAGTCGAGGGTGGCTTTGACTATAATTCCCACTAATTATGCCGCTGGAATCAGAAAACTGGGAAATAAATCCACAGGAGTTGTAGTCCTGATGTTTAGGAGTACTTCTCTTGTTAGAGACCCCGGAAATCTTGGAAGAACACTGAATTAACAGACAAAACTAGACAAAAAAGAGAACACCTAACGACCGAGGCAGCCTTCATCGGCGCCATCTTGGATGGTTCTATGGCAGCCCCTAAGAGCCGTTCCATGGCAGCCCCTAGAGCCATATGGTCAGAAGTTGTGAAATTTGGCACACTCTTTGGGGCCAGTCCCCTTATCAATTTCACCAGGTTTCATGTCTCCCATTCAAACCCTCTAGCGCCACCAATGGGTCAAACTTGAAGGTGTGTTTACACACGTTTCTTTTGAACCTTATGCCTCATTTTCCAAAATGAGGTAATGTTGGATTCCCTGGATTAAGTCGAGTCCAACGCACTCTATGACATCATACCCAGTTATATACAGTTAGGTCCATAAATATTTGGACATTGACACAATTTTCATCATTTTGGCTCTGTATACCACCACAATGGATTTGAAATGAAACAATCAAGATATGCTTTAAGTGCAGACTTTCAGCTTTAAATTCAGGGTATTTACATCCAAATCAGGTGAACGGTGTAGGAATTACAACACATTTGATATGTGGCCCCCCCCTTTTTAAGGGACCAAAAGTAATTGGACAATTGGCTGCTCAGCTGTTCCATGGCCAGGTGTATGTTATTCCCTCATGGGAGATCGTTATTTCATTGACAAGGAGCAGATAAAAGGTCTAGAGTTCATTTCAAGTATGTTATTTGTGTTTGGAATCTGTTGCTGTCAACTCTCAATATGAAGTCCAAAGAGCTGTCACCATCAGTGAAGCAAGCCATCGTTAGGCTGTAAAATCAAAACAAACCTATCAGAGAGATAGCAAAAACATTAGGTGTGGCCAAATCAACTGTTTGGTACATTCTTAAAAAGAAAGAAGGAGAAGGGAAGGAACTGCTCATGATCCAAAGCATACCACCTCATCAGTGAAGCATGGTGGAGGTAGTGTTATGGCGTGGGCATGTATGGCTGCCAATGGAACTGGTTCCCTTGTATTTATCGATGATGTGACTGCTGACAAAAGCAGTAGGATGAATTCTGAAGTGTTTCGGGCAATATTATCTGCTCAGATTCAGCCAAATGCTTCAGAACTCATAGGACGGCGCTTCACAGTGCAGATGGACAATGACCCGAAGCATACTGCGAAAGCAACCAAAGAGTTTTTTAAGGCAAAGAAGTGGAATGTTCTGCAATGGCCAAGTCAATCACCTGACCTAAATCCAATTGAGCATGCATTTCACTTGCTAAAGACAAAACTGAAGGGAAAATGCCCCAAGAACAAGCAGGAACTGAAGACAGTTGCAGTAGAGGCCTGGCAGAGCATCACCAGGGACGAAACCCAGCGTCTGGTGATGTCTATGGGTTCCAGACTTCAGGCTGTCATTGACTGCAAAGGATTTGCAACCAAGTATTAAAAGTGACAATTAGATTTATGATTGTTAGTTTGCCCAATTATTTTTGGTCCCTTAAAAAGGGGGGGGGGCACATAAAATGTGTTGTAATTCCTACACCGTTCACCTGATTTGGATGTAAATACCCTGAAATTAAAGCTGAAAGTCTGCACTTAAAGCACATCTTGATTGTTTCGTTGCAAATCCATTGTGGTGGTATACAGAGCCAAAATGATAAATTGTGTCAATGTCCAAATATTTATGGACCTAACTGTAGATTCTACACCATTTTGAATGTTACGGAAAAGCTTTTTTTCGCTACTCCTCCCACAACTATTGTCGAAATCTTCTTCAAAATTGCCACAGATGATCTTCAGACCAAGCCTCACAAAAGTGATCCCATGGCGTTTTGATTTTCCAAACTGTTTTTCCGGTAAAGCTGATCAAAGTCAGCGAAGGAGCCGCCAAAACAGAAAGTGATATCATATCTCAGGAAATATTTGCTGAATTGACATCAAACTTGGTACAGGTGCTCGGGACCCTGTTCCAAAGAGGTCCACAAAAGGTTGTGTCATCTAACTGCTAGGGGGCGATCCCGTGTCTGACACGTTTAAATTGTGTTACCAGCTGAATTGATGCGACCGCCATTTTGAATGAATGAATGAATAAAACGTTTTTGGTGAATATCAAATATTCACCTTGACATGTCAAAATAGAACTGAATTACAGCTTTTTAAACTTGGGCCAAATCTGACAACCGCTTGCCACATGAAAAACTGCTTATATCTTTACCCAGTAACTGAACTGTGATTTACAGCACTGAGAATAGCTCACTAAGATAAGTTGGTGCTCTGGCAATGGCAACGTCAGAGGTTTGAATCCAGCAAAAGCCGACGAGCTTGTCATGTCTCCGATTCTCTGTTTAGCGAGACCGTAAGCCACTGCAAAGGAAGCCAGGTACACCGCAGTCGCTAGCTACCTGTAGTCAAGCTGTATATAGTCAAAGCGATCCTCACACAAACTGTCAAAATGATTTTAGATTTTCGAAACCGTTTGTCCGGTACAGCCAATCGAAAGCAGTAGAGCCGTCAAACAGAAAGTTGTGTTGTATTTCAGCACATCTTTGATGGATTCACGCCAAACTTGCATATACTCTGAACCCTCTTCTGAGGATGTCAAAAGTTTCTTCTGGGTCATCTGACCTTCTTGGCCACCCCATTGCCCCAAATTACTAGACAAAAAAATGTATCCTGAGAAAAGTGGATTTTGAGGGGTATAGCTCCATAGACCTCCATTCATTCTGCACTCGCCCATTAGCGCCCTCATATGGAACTTGAGCGGAACTGCAACCAGTTCAGAACCCGGAAGTTTCCCGAGAGTGGCAGTTCTCCCCTATTAGACATTCTCTGGTAATACAGAGTGAGGTCATCTCAAAGTCTGTGATCTGATGTCACTCTTGCACACACTACCTTACAATGCAGTCAGCAGTGAGGTAGAACAAGCATAAAATCGGAAAACACTCTTGATGGTTTATTGGCAGCATGATACATTCTAAGATCCCAGAGAACAAACTTTGGCAGCCATTCAGCATGTTCTTTTTGTGTGGCACATACTGAGTACATAAGGTTAAAGTGGCATTGATTTTGTTGTCAAAACAATTGTCAATTTCTCTTGTATGCATGTTTAAAGGTGTAAGTTGTATAAATAATATTATATTGCTCTATTTTTTTTACATTATTAATATTATAAAAAAGAGCAGTTGGCATGGTTTTTCCTTGCTCAGAATGGGCCTTTGGCGAGCTAGCTTCATAGTGGAGCGAATCGTTCAGGCACAGTCAAAACATTGCAGCTTGGTTAAAAATCCAGTTGCATGTGTAAAATAGCTGGAAGTCAAAAACTTATTTAATTTTAAGTTCTGCTTGTTGTACAGTTGTTTGAAACATTTTGCTATTAAAAACACATTCGGAGAGGATTTGTAAATGCTATTTTATTTCAAATTCTTCATCACATCATTTTGGTGTTGGTTTATCTTGGCGCCCGCTAAAACCTCTTTTGGGGGCGCCAAAAATTCCTAAATGCAGGAAAAACCCAGAATTGGAGGAGCCTGGGATAAAACATACAACTCTCTCACTGGTATACAACCAGCCTTATCCACTACACCACTGTCACGACTGTGTCAAATTAGGTTTTGTTTTTAATACCGGAGGAACCTTCCTACCACAGGAACCCTATTTTGTTTTTAGCCAATATTGTAATAACGACCGTTAATGTAATGACTGCCAATAATGTAATACATTTTCCAATCTTAATGTAATAAAGGTCGATAATGTAATAACTTACCAATAATTTTATAAAATGTCTGAACCAATAATTGTATAAAATGTCTGAACCAATAACTTAATAACTTTTTGCCCATTATGTAATATGTTCTTACATAATTGGCTGGCTATTACATTATTAGCTGTTTGTTTTTTATTGTTATAATTGGAGCCGGTAATGTAATAATATACTTATATCACTTTGTTAAACTTATATTAAGTGTCAGACTTACATAACACTTACCCTTACTGTTGCTTCTTCCAAATAGCTGCTCAAAAACCTGACCAATCCTGACTCCTGAGGCCGATTTATACTTCTCCGTTTTTACGGAGACGGACACAGGGAACTCCCTCTCCGACGAGGAATTCCCTCTCCGTGCCCTCTCCGAGCCCCTCGGAGAGCTCTACGTGCACCTCCTGATTTTCTTGACTATCCGTCTGTCCGTCCGTCATTTTACGGATACCCCTTGGCTGTGATTGGTCCGTATTAAGAACCGCTTGCGTCAGGGGCGGGGTTGCCGTGATAAACAGGACGAACAGAATCCTTTGACCGCCATTGCTGTAAGTTTTTACAATTCATATTTCAGCTAAACAGTACATGTAAATCAGCAACTGAATTAAAATGTGACGAGAACTGGGCAGTGTAGTTGCTGAAAATGTGCGTATTGTATTGATGAAACGGCTAATTTGTACATTTGCTCCGACTTCTCGATAACCTAGGTAAATATCTTGTTGTTATGATCAGTGACCTATGCACTTTGTAAAGCTCTCTCTTGGAAGTCGCTTTGGATAAAAGCGTCTTCTAAATGAATAAATGTAAATGTAAATAAACACTCGACGACGACTTACAAAAAAACGTTGCGCCACCTACTCTTCTAGCGGTGAATTGTTTTCAGCACCCTCAGCCTTCGGAGAACTATAAATTCAACCAATCCGTCCGACTCCGTCCGTCTGTCCGTAACGGAGTCGGAGAAGTATAATTCGGCCTTTAGTCCTAACTCTGAGAAAACACACACAACACAGACACACACACTCTCTCTCTATCTCTCTTTAAATTAAGACTGTTTGTTTGTAGACTTATCTCCAGCCTTGCCTTCTACTCCTTGATATTTGAGTACCAAATGAAGTATGAGCACACATTTGCAAACACAGTTAATTCTTGAAAATATGTATTTAATTTAGCAGTACTCATAACTGACCACTAGGCCATTGATTGACAGGTTGTCATCATGTGACCATAGGCTTTCTTCAGTTGTTTGCAAACTTATGTCGTCCTTATCACACATTGAAAGTTAATTAATGATATATTTTAATCATGTAATGTCCTCAGTTTAGAGTTTATAGAAGGAAATAATGAGGTTGTAGAATGCTTGGTGCCACTTTCCAATCAGTACACATCAATTCTATACAAACGTGATATCTCTTAGAATCCATAGTACTCACGTCTGATTTGACAAGGGGGCATGTACCGTCTGTAGTTTTTCAGGACCAGGGTTTGACACTGCAGCACCTCAATAATGATAAAGGACTATTTAACCCCACTTCATATGTCAGAGCTGTAACAGGGCCTTTGTTCTTTCGGCACCCATGTCAAATAGGCAGGGGCAGATGGCTGAGCGGTTAGGGAATCGGGCTAGTAATCAGAAGGTTGTCAGTTAGATTCCCGGCTGTGCAAATGACGTTGTGTCCTTGGGCAAGGCACTTCACCCTACTTGCCTCGGGGGAATGTCCCTGTACTTACTGTAAAGTCGTTCTGGATAAGAGCGTCTGCTAAATGTAACAATGAGAATTTTGCAAACAATCTTAATCCTGTCCTGTATCATTTGGGTATGTGCAGAACATTGACAGAAAGCAATGTCAGATGAGACCTATGATGTGATACTCAAGGCACTGAAGGGGGAATTTAATGTCCCTGTAGCACAGAGATCAAGGACCCAGTCTGCTGCTCTTGTTCGACTGTAGTGGAATAGGCAACTTTACGCCGTCAGTGAGGATGACAATTAAATTTGCTTACATTTATCAATTAGTTTTTTAATTACACGTTCATGGAAAGAAACGTGGTGTTTTTTATTTGAGAAGAGCATTTTCAAAGAGGCATAGATTTCATATTATACAACATAAGAGTAATTGTCTGTGTTTACAAACATGTGTGCTCATATTTCATTTAGTACTCAAATGGTTAAGGAGTAAGAAGGCAAGGCTAGAGATAAGTCCACAAAAAAATACACAGTCTTAATTCAAAGAGAGAGCAAGAGAGAGCAAGAGAGAGAGAAAGAGAGAGAGGGAGAGAGAGTGGGTGTGTGTGTGTTCTCAGAGTTAGGACTAAGATTCAGGAGTCAGAATTGGTCAGGTTTTTAGCAGCTATTTTGAAGAGGCAACAGTAATGGTAAGTGTTATGGAAGTCTGACACTTAATAAAACATAAACATGCAGTGATATGTGTATTTTTACATTACCGGCTCCAATTATTACAATTTTTATACTTTTTTATTAACCGGCCAATAATGTAATAGCCAGCCAATAATGTAAGAACTCATTACATAATGGGCAAAAAGTTGTTACGTTATTGGTTCAGAAATGTTATCACATTATTTATAAGTTATTACATTATCAACCTTTATTACATTAAGAATAGAAAATGTATTACATTATTGGCAGTTATTACATTAACGGTGGCTGCTACAGGAAGACAAAAGTAATCAAAAATACATGTAAAATATATTTTGTATGTATTCAAGCACATCTCCGATATAACTCAGTCAGTACAGTAAGTATAAATTAAGCGGTTTCAATTTAACACAATTTAAGTATACTTTCAACAATCTACTTGGTTATCTTTTTTTTTTTCTTTTTTACTTGGGAGAACTATATACATTTTGTTTTAAAGAACAAGAATTTGAAAAAGAAAGAGTAAGAGGGAGTGGCAGACAAAAGATAAGGGTAAGAAAGCATGATGTCTGACCTGTAGGAGAAAGGTGTTCTCCTTGTCAGGCACCTCCAGTGCTGTGGTGCTTCTCACGTCTACCATGGAGCAGCATTGGACAGTCAGCCTGGGCTTGGAGGACTAGGAAGTGGGCACAAAAAAGGTCAAGAATGACCACCAGACACCGGTTAAATGTATATTTAGAATGTCTACATAAGATCATCTGTAAACACTGTACTATCAACACATTCTATGCACTAACCACTTTGTTTTAATTTCACACATTGCAGTTGACAGCTTAAGAAAAGTTGTAGGTCAGACAAACTCTCTAGCTCTAACAAAATTAATGAAATAAAATTACATGGTATGATCTACCCTATCTTACACCACTTAGCAGTCAGTGTAATACTAATAAATGTGAGAGTTCATGATTTGACTTTTTTGCACATCCATTTGGAAAAAAGAATGTCCTTTGAAAATGGCCATGATCAGTTTTACTTAATTTTGTGTCCCAAACAGGCCTCAACTCATCTTTACTCCAGGAAAGTAGTGCTATCTATTCTTACTCATTTATATTAACAGATGTTCACTGACAATTCAAATACAAATCATACAGTGCGTATGTAGTATGCCACTACACCAATCTTGTTCATCTGGCATTTAAATACATATTTGTTGTTTTTAAATCACACCCTACTCATAAACTTAAGCCAGACAGGACAGTGTGTTGACTTGCTTATCTGGCTTCAGAACCGTGAATGGGACTGAGTGAAAAACAACCCAGCCATCAATTTCAGAGACTTATACTTCTCATACTTCAGTTACGTTCAATACTCTCCTGGACTCTACTTACTCTGCATTGAAAGGCCTTAGGTGAGTCTAAGCATAGACAAAAAAAAAAATTCACAATCTTGAGAGACATTCCATTATTGGACGGCAAGGCAGATGAATGCAACACCAAAACTGTCTGGTCCTAATGAAAATCGATGAGTAGGGACAGGTTCAACTTACTTTTGGTGGAATGAAGAACTCCAGGTAGTACTCCTCTCCCCGCTCCCCACCATCTTTGTCTCTTTCTCTAAGGACCAGCCGACACTTGTGCCAGCGGCCGCCCCTCCAGCTCATAGTGCCCCCAGTGGCAAGCGTCTGCTGTGGAGGCCCAACCGTGGAGACAGCGTTGTTGCTGTCCGTGCTGTGGTGGAGCAAGCCGAAGGAGAACCCTGAGAAGGTGTGGCTCCCAGCGAACTCATCCATAGATGAGCAGACAGTCACACCGCCTTCTCGTACCAGGCGGCCAGCTTTCCTTGGATGTCCGGCAGAGGCGACAGCACTACTGGGAGGCAGGGAGGAGGTGGGTGAGACCACAGCAGATGCTGGGGCGGACGACAGGACTGGGGGCGGCGAGCGCGACAGTCGCAGCTTCTCCAGCCGGAGGCTCCACTTCTCTTTATCCCCACCTCCCTCACCATTGCTCCTGCGCCGGTCACGTGCTGCCTCGGACAGAGAAAGGGAGGTGGCGCTGCTGGAGGAGGAGGGAGGAAGGGAGGAGGATGAGGAGTGGGGGAGGGAGAGTGGTAACGACAGAGACACAGGCATGGATGAGGTTGGCATTGGGGGCTGAGTACCAGAGTTCCTTTTGGCAGCGTCCTGCACGCCCATAGTGTAGCTGTAGCTTGATGGCAGTGGAGACTGACTTTGAGGTGAGTCACTAGATGAGCTACGCCAGTGCAGGATACCCCTCACACTTCCTCGCACACTGCGCCCCACGCTCCGTAATGAGAAGCGCTTCTTGAGTTTGGTTTTGGAGGGGTTGCCTCCCCCTGACGAGGGTGCGCAGGTGCTCTTGGAGCCCGAGCCTTGAGGAGGAGCCATGGTGGTGGATGTGGCGGTTTGGAGAAGATGGTCTGTATTGTCCAAGCAAGCATCTGTTGGCTCCAACTCACCATCCACTATCTCTGCCTCTTCCCGAACAGCCACTACCCCCACCCAGCTGTCTCCCTCCTCCTCAGCCCTTGCTTCTCCGTTGGCTGGGACTACGGCAGGGAAGGGCCTGACTGTGGCGCCCCTGTCATTCAGCCTTCCATTATGCCCTCCCACTGAGGAGGAGCAGGAGGAGGAGGAGGAAGGGGGAAGGATCTGTGTGTGAGCGTAAGAGTCTTGAAACCTGTCCCCTTCTCGGTACTCCAACACCAGGCGGGTGGGTGTGTGCTTGGGTGGGGCTCGCACTGGGTTGATCGGACCAGTGGGGAGAATTACTCCCTCAGACACCGGTGGTGGCGAGGCAGCATCCTCTTCCAATGAAGTGGCATCAGACTGGGGGGCCCAGCTCCCTGTATCTTCTCTCTCAGTGGCAGTACTTGGAGGCACCATTCCCTCAAGCTCACTCTGGAAGTGGCGGATGAAGCGGTCAGTGAATCGGCGGCAGAAGGCTGCAGCGGAATCTGGGGAGTAGTGTGGGTTCTCCAACAGAAAAGCCCGGAAGTGGCGGGCAAAGTCCCCGGCTGCAACACGGGCGTGCAATTCACAGAACTCTGTCCAGCTTAAACAGGGTGAGGGGGATGGTGTGGGTGTGGGTGTGTCCGACAGGGAGGAGGGATGAGGCTGGGTTGGGGAGGTGACAAGAGGAGGTAGTTGCGGTGGCCGTGGAGAGAGAGGCAGCAAGGAGGGAGACGGAGGAGAGGGGGAGGGGGGCAAGGGAGATGAGTTTGCTGGCCGTGGGCTAGGTGGGGTCAAAAGAGAGCCGTTCATTCTCCTAGATAGATAGTACCTGTGTTTAGCTAGCTAAGAGGTTGATGATTGACCACGGAGGGTTTAGAAAGGTAACCTGGAGTAATTGCACGGCTGGGTTAGGGAAAACAGGGATAAACACATCGGTCAACTAATTTCTAAATAGGAGTGAACTCCTGAAATCCAGTAGGCTTGGCACAGACTAACCTCTGACGCATTTAAAATCTACAGAAATAAACGCTTGTGCACGAAACACCCATGAGTGCTGGTGGAAAAAAAGGGACTAAAAATACAAAAGTAGTACTAAACTCTGAGCTACATATTTTCATACAGTCACAAAATCTTATGTCTTAGAATATTAGACAATGCCAGGGGGAAAGAGAAAGGGTAAGGGTGGAGGACAAGGGTAAATATATATAACAGAAGAGGTGCGCCTCCTCTTCATTAATATCCAAGAGATGGCATGATCACAGCCTGTAAAACAAATCAAAATAATTACCACACTACAACTACAGGTAGAAATAGGAGCAAGTCGGTTCATTCATTGAAAATGTGGCACACTAATCAGTTCGGTGCCGTTTATTAGTTAAATAGCAGTCTACAGTTCAACCTGTACTACATTTTTGGCAAACCTGACACTTTTCTTGTCAGTTACCTATAACGTTATCATAGCATCTGTATAATTGTATCACGCAGCAAGCTAGTTAGCATGAATGCTAAAGCTAATTGAAAAGATAGGCTGTTCATTGCTGAGTTGGTTTGTTAGAAAGTGGGACGCTCTCTAGTGTTAACTAGATTGTCGATGCATATTTTGAAGGCTTAATCTAGGCCAGGTTATCTGCGTATCTCGATAGCCAGTTCTAAGGCACTAGGACTACCCGTAGTCATAGGGGAATGATAGCTATCAAGCAGATTGATAGCTAGCTAGTTGGTTAGTTAAAAGAGCTTGATAACTGACCGGTGAGCGTGTGATATTACAAGCTTTATTGCTAACGTTGCTCTACATTACACTGATGCCCTTACCTTAGACGTTACCAAAACACTCGCCTTCCTTATAATATCATAATCTAGAGGCTAACGTTAGCTATAAAAACTAGCTAACCAGTACAACTAATATGCTGCATTAATAGCTTTGATCATTGTTACTCAGGTATTATCATAATTCAGAGTCATCGGCTGCACTGTAAACAGCCAGCTAAAAACCTAACTAGCGGTATATTGGCTAGCTAACGATGTAGAATCAATACATTGCTAATTAGCATAATTTTCTAGCAATCCATAGTTTGTTAGCTAGCTAACGTTAGCTAGCCTGTGTAACCAGCTATTAATAAAACAGCGTACTGGCAATGTTGCATTGACAATGTGTAATTTTGATTTCTTTACCTATATTTCAGTATCCAGTATTTTCAATCCTTCGATTGCGTTATAACTGGATTATCAGTTAGTTACATTATAATCATCATTTTAGAACGGTTGTTGTTGTTCCTTAAATATGAATATTGCTGCCTCCTGTCCTAGTCCTTCGTTCCCATTTTCTCTCGCGATAAAATCGGAATGTGTCTCCGGTCCCCTCAGCTAGCCCTAATAGACCAGGATAAAAGGTGCGTTCGACATGGACTGCGGCTGCATGAAACGACCGGCGAGAGTAGCCGCTTGCAGTCGGGGAGGAGTTGAAAACGGCTCTGTGAAGTCGGACATTCCAGCTTCTCGTGGTTTGCTGCGTTGACGTCAGTCATGGCCAATCAAGTTGTGTTTGCTAACTTCATTGCTGAAGAGCTGGACACGATCGAAATTCCCTTGGTTTTGCAAGAAATTGCGTACAATGAGCAACGAAGGTGAGTAAAACTATTAACCCATGCTGATATGTAAAGGTTACCGTTGTTTTTGGATCAACAACCAAAAACTTCTGTCTACCGTCTGTATTAGAAACCTGGTTAAAATACCTTTTTGTACTGAGTTAGTTGTGTATTGTTTTCTGTAGGTTACATGCTATATGATATATTGGAGATAATTTCCATTCCAATATTTTTGTAGAAGAACTCTGTTTAACACAATTAAATTAAAGTGTAAAAAAAAGCCTTTTCTTCTTCAGTTACCTATATATATTGATTAAAATATCTTCTATAGTCGTTCCAAAAATTTATCATTTTGTGGAGGATGTCGTCCCCCTCTACAGTCCCTCAGAATTTAAAGGCCATTTCAGGCTTTCCAAAGGATAGGTGGAGGTGTGTAGCTAATATTACATAAATGTAACTATTTCACATTTTTGAACGTTGTTGTGATAACCCTCTTCTTTCTACCTCTGCAGGATGTCGTAAATGCCCTTGGTCCACATTACAATAATATTTTACAAACTAAACTGCCACTCAAAAACAGTGTTCTTGCCTGCCTATGGACACTGTCCAATCAGGAGTCCTATCGTGGGGTTGCAGATAGATTTAGCATAACTAAATCCACTCTTGCCAAGCACCTACATGATTTTTGTTCCCTTATTAATGCACACATGGCCCACCACATTTCCTGGCCCAAAGACGAAAGCCTGCAGATGTCTACAGTAGGTTTTGACACTGCAGGTTTCCGCAACACTGTTTGTGCAGTGGATGGGTGTCACATTCCGATAAGGAGACAATCCCCTGGCGTACTATAACAGAAAGCAATTCTATTCTGTCATTCTCAATGGGTTTTGCGACAGTCAGCGGCACTTCTGCCATGTCAGTGTAGGTCAACCTGGGAGCTGGCATGATGCCAGAGCATTCCGTCTCACGGAAGTTGCTCATCTTCTTGAAGAAGATCCTCAGTCCCTTGTCCCGCAGGGAATGCACATCATTGGGGACTCTGCCTACCCTCTGTTGCCTCAACTTATGAAGCCTTACAGAGATAATGGCCACTTGACTGCAAGGCAGAGGCGCTTTAACAGGAAGCTCAATTCTGCCCGTGTGATCATTGAGCATACATTTGGCATCCTGAAATCTAAGTTTAGGAGGATTCGATATCAGAATTAGAATTCGGTTTATTCGCCATGTATGTTATACAAACACGGAATTTACTGTGGCAGGGAGGTGCAAACACTAAACATATACGAATCTTAAATTAAGTAGAGGTACAGAAGTTTAACTATTCCTAAGAACTAAACAATCTAAGAATAAAACAATTTAAATATAAAGTAAAATATATATAAAAATAAGAATAAGAATTGAGCAGCATGAGTGGTCAACGTAATGCAATAGTGCAATCCGATACTGGGTTAAATAATGAATGAATGTCAATGGGAGTCCTTGGCCTTGTTGAAGAGGCCAGTAGCAGATGGAAAGAAACTGTTCTTATGGCGTGAGGTTTTGGTCCTGATGGACCACAGCCTTCTGCCGGAGGGAAGTAGCTGGAACAGGGAGTGACCAGGGTGGGAGGGGTCGGCCACAATCTTCCTTGCTCGCCTCAGGGTCCTCGAGGTGTGCAGGTCCTCGAGGGTAGGCAGATTGCAGCCGATCACCTTCTCAGCAGTGCGGATGATACGCTGCAGTCTGCTCTTGTCCTTGGCAGTGGCAGCAGCGTACCAGATGGTGATGGAAGAGGTGAGGATGGACTCAATGATGGCTGTGTAGAAGTGCACCATCATTGTCTTTGGCAGGTTGAATTTCTTCAGCTGCCGTAGGAAGTACATCCTCTGTTGTGCTTTCTTGGTGAGGGAGCTGATGTTCAGTTCCCACTTGAGGTCCTGGGAGAGGATGGTGCCCAGGAAGCGGAATGACTCAGTGTTGACTCAGGAGTCACACAGGGTGATGGGGGTGAGTGGGGCTGTATTCTTCCTGAAGTCCACAACCATCTCCACTGTCTTAAGAGCATTGAGCTCTAAGTTGTTGTGGCTGCACCAAGTCACCAGGTTGTCAGCTTCCCACCTATAATCAGACTCGTCCCCGTCAGAGATGAGCCCAATGAGGGTGGTGTCGTCCGCAAACTTCAGAAGTTTGACAGACGGATGACTGGAGGTGCAACTGTTGGTGTACAGGGAGAAGAGCAGAGGGGAAAGGACGCAGCCCTGAGGAGATCCGGTGCTGATGGACCGGGAGTCAGAGACTTGTGTTCCCAACTTGATGCACTGCTTCCTGTCAGACAGGAAGTCTGTGATCCACCTGCAGGTGGAGTCGGGCACATTCAGCTGGGAGAGCTTGTCCTGAAGCAGGGCGGGGATGATGGTGTTGAAGGCAGAGCTGAAATCCACAAACAGGATCCTGGCGTAGGATGCTGGGGAGTCCAGGTGCTGTAGGGTGAAGTGGAGGGCCATGTTAACAGCGTCATCCACCGACCTGTTGGCTCTGTAGGCAAACTGCAGTGGGTCCAGGAAAGGGTCTGTGATGGATTTGAGGTGTGCCAGCACAAGGCTCTCAAAAGACTTCATTACCACAGAGGTCAGGGCGACGGGTCTGTAGTCATTGAGTCCTGTTGGCCTTGGCTTTTTGGGCACAGGGATGATGGTGGAGGACTTGAGACAGGCTGGCACATGGCATGTCTCTAGGGAGGTGTTAAAGATGTTGGTAAACACCGGAGACAGCTGGTCAGCGCAGTGCTTGAGGGTGGCAGGAGAGACAGAGTCCGGCCCACCTGCTTCGCAGGGGTTCTGACTCTTGAAAAGTCTGTTAACTTCACTCCTGAATGGAGAGAGTCGTCACTGTAGAGGTGTGGGGGGGGGGGGCTTTTGGGTGGGAAGGGGTAGATCAGGACAGTCCAATTGTCTTTTAAATCTACAGTAGAACTCGTTCAGGTCGTTGGCCAGGCGGGAGTCGTTAGTGGAGTGGGGGGCTCTGGGCTTGTAGTTGGTAATCTGCCTGAGCCCTCTCCAGACAGAAGCAGAGTCGTTAGCAGAGAACTGGCGCTTCAGTCTCTCTGAGTACAGTCGTTTAGCCTCTGTCACCGCCTTGCTAAACCTGTTCTTCGACTCCTTGAATCTGTCTCTATCCCCACTCCTAAATGCTTCCTCCTTCTCTGACCTCAACCTTCTGAGCTCTGCTGAGAACCAGGGCTTGTCGTTGTTGAAGTTCACCCTGGTGCGTGTTGGAATACAGCAGTCCTCACAGAAACTGATGTATGATGTCACAGCCTCTGTGAGTTCATCCAGACTATTGGTAGCAGTCGTGAACATATCCCAGTCAGTACAGTCCAAGCACGCCCGCAGATCCTCCATAGCCTCACTGGTCCACTGTTTTGATGTCCTCACAACAGGTTTACAGAGCTTTAATTTCTGCCTGTATGCAGGAATCGGATGGACCATATGGCATGGTCAGAGTGACCCAGTGCTGCACGAGGGACGGCGTGGTAGGCTCTACTGACTGTAGTGTAGCAGTGATCCAGAGTGTTCTCTTCTCTGGTTGGGCATTTGATGAATTGTCTGTATTTAGGGAGTTCGTGGCTGAGATTACCTTTGTTAAAGTCGCAGAGTACGATAACAAGGGAATCCGGGTTTGCTCGCTCCACACTCAGAATCTGGTCGGCGAGCATGCGTTGGGCCTCTTTAACCTGTGGACCCGGCGCCATGTAGACTCCGACCAAAATGAGTGACGCAAATTCTCTTGGCGAGTAAAAAGGTTTATAAAAAATGATTCCAGATCCGAACAATGTTGCAGAATCACTGTCACATCTACACACCAGCCACAATTGATGTAGAAACAAATACCACCCCCTTTGGTTTTGCCGGAGAGTGCAGTGTCCCGGTCAGCTCTCACGAGTTGAAAGCCTGCCAGATGTAATGCGGTGTCCGGGATCAAATCGCACAGCCATGTCTCCGTGAAGCACAAAACCGAAGATGAAAGAAAGTCTCTGTTTTTCACCATCAGTAGCTGAAGTTCGTCCATTTTATTGCACAGTGAACGTACGTTGGAGAGGAAAAAACTTGGAAGCACTGTTCGGATTCCACGTCTGCATAGCCGAACTAGCGCTCCCGCTCGCTTTCCCCTTCTTCGGCGTTTCACTGCATGGGCAAAGCCTAGCGCTGCACTGGCTAGAATTCCCACTAAATCTGCCGCTGGAAGCACAAAAGTGGGAAATAAATCCACAGGAGTTGTAGTCCTGATGTTTAGAAGTACTTCTCTTGTTAGAGAACCACGGAAATCTTGGCAGAACACTGAATTAACAGACAAAACAAGACAGTACAGAGCGCACCTAGCTACCGAGGCAGCCATCATCGGCGCCATCTTGGGACTCATACCTGCAAATGAAAAAGATAACTGATATTAGTTCAGAAGTTTCTGCATGCTGCATCCTGCACAATCTTTGTTTAGAGCCCAATGACCAAGTGGATATGCCGCATGAAGGTTTGGATGGTGAACCACAGCCCCTGCAACTCCACAACGCTGATGCATGTCTCTATAGAGACATGAAGAGACATTGTCACAGCATGTTATCTAGCCAAAATGTGAAGAAATTTGAACAATGGCCATTAGCCCATTTTTGACCCTTAGTTAATTAAAAATGTCCTTATTTGTATCAAGACCTGTATGAAACTTCACTGGCTGAACACAGTTAAGCACAGGGACAGAGAATTTCAGATGGATTTAGTCAACACAGCATTAGGATATATTCATTTATAAAGGGAAATGGTGAGAGGACTTAAATATGAATTAAAGGGTAAAATGATGTGTTCTAAACATGGAAATAGTTCTATGGTGTAAATGTGGCATATTTACATTTAGCAGACGCTTTTATCCAAAGCGACTTCCAAAAGAGAGCTTTACAAAAGTGCATAGGTCACTGATCATAACAAGATAGTCCCAAACATTGCGGATAGCCAAAACATGAAGCATACATTGTGAAAACTAAATAAGTCCCAAAGGGAAGAACAATGAGCGCATGTAGTTACAAGTTACAATTAAACATGAACCTCAAAAGTGCAAGGGTGTACCTGTGGAAAAAAGCAAGCAACAAAAATATATTACACAGCAAGCACATCCAAATGTATTTATCGAAATGTTCACAACTCTACTGCATCAACCTGGACTGTCAGTTTTCCCATTTCATCTTACATTTGCTTTGAAATGTAAGACTGAATGTTGCATTATTCCATCCTTGTAATTTAGAATGGCTATAATATAAGTCCCATTTATGCTAAACTACCAGTTAAAGTGAAGGTTTAAGATGACAGGCTATATCTGCTTGCATTGTTGAGAGCAAAGTTAAAAGGCCACCAGAATGTTTAACAGTTTCACATCTTAACATGAGAACGTCCACCTTGTAATTGATGAGTCGGTGTGGACATTTTTTGGTTATCAATAATTAGTAACACAAAGATCTGAAATATGAAAGCTTTATTGAGATCGGTTTTTCAGTAGCTCGATTATCTGCCCTTGTTGTCGACCTATTTCTTGGAGTTGCTCCCCTATATTTCCAAGGCTGGCCAAGAGCTTCCTTTCAAAGGTATGCCTGCGCCTCTCCTTTAGACGCCGCCATCCAGGTCCGGCCTGACCAGGGACTCCAGCACAGCAGTCCTCCTCTCCGCATGTGCCTCATAAGTGTCGACGAAGGACTGTCCGGGTCTTTGCCTGCTGGTGCTGGTGCTAGGGTGCTCCACTCCTCTGGGTCTGGAAGATACACCCTCATCTGCTGGGTTCGCTTGTGGTGGCTGTGAGATTGTGGGTGTATTTTCCAGACCCAGAGGAGTGGAAAAAACAGTGCCTGGTGGTGCAGTACCGATCCCAGAGATCCCAAATAAGTCATCCATTTGCTGGAGGGGAAAAAACATGTCAATGTACCTTGCAAATAAATCATTAATATTTTGTCAGACATGAAAATTGCATTTCAGATATGCAGGCATATACTTAGCTACTGTATAATACTCCCAGGTTTGTGTCCCCTCCCCAGTTGCACGGTGTCTGTCCTTTATTCTTTTGTAGGTGGTGAGCATGTTGGCCAGTTTTTTCCGGATTTTGTCTTGTCGTTTTTTGAGAAAGCTTGTTTGAATGGTTTTATAGAAAATAATTTTGTTTCGGAAATAGAGTGGCTGATGGGTTCTTGTCAGGTCCAAAAGTAGCAGGGTGATTTGATGTGTTATTCCTGCCTGACTGCAGCAATGCCCACATTGCTGCAGTGCCCGGTCGTGTTCCGGGAGTACAACGGTACTTAGGAACGGTTCGCTTGACCCAATGTTAGTTTCCTCAAGGATCACAATGACTCTTGCTTAGAGACTTGTTGCTCTTGTGGTTAGTGGTAACTGATTTAAAATGTTGTTCTCGCTGTGATATATTGTTTTATTACTGTTGCTTGCTTTTTTTCCACAGGTACACTTGCACTTATAGCTGTTCATGTTGTTTAATTGTAACTTGTTTAACTACATGCTCTTATGGTTCTTCCCTTTGGCACTTACTTTGGTTGTTCACAATGTGTGCTTCATGTTTTTGGCTACTCGCGATGTTTTTTGGCTATCTTGTTGTTATGATCAGTGACCTATGCACTTTGTAAAGCTCTCTCTTGGAAGTCGCTTTGGATAAAAGCGTCTGCTAAATGAATAAATGTAAATAAATGTAAATGTGTAGATTCACCCTCTACAACATCCGGAAGATCAGGAGATACCTGTCTGAGCACTCCACCCAGCTGCTAGTCCAAGCACTTGTCCTCTCCAAGTTGGACTATTGCAACTCGCTGCTCTCTGGTTTCCCAGCATGTGCAACCCGCCCTCTTCAGAGGATTCAGAACGCAGCGGCCCGCCTGGTCTACAATCTACCCAGACGCTCTCATGTTACCCCGCTCCTCATCTCTCTCCACTGGCTACCTATCGTGGCCCGTATCAGATTCAAGACCCTGGTACTGACCTTCCGAGCAGTGAACGGGACTGCACCCGTCTACATCAAGTCTCTCCTGCAGCCTTACACCCCCACCCGTCCCCTACGGTCTTCTTCAGACAATCGCCTGGTGGTCCCACCGCTCAAGACCGCCCGGTCCCAACACAAGCTCTTCTCCTGTCTGGCCCCCCAGTGGTGGAATCAACTCCCCACCTCCATCAGAGACACTGACTGTCTCTCCACCTTCAAGAAAAGGCTCAGGACGCACTTGTTCCGGGAGTACAATGGTACTTAGGAATGGTTCGCTTGACCCGATGTTAGTTTCCTCAAGGATCACAATGACTCTTGCTTAGAGACTTGTTGCTCTTGTGGTTAGTGGTAACTGAGTTAAAATTTTTGTACTCGCTGTGATATATTGTTTTTATTATTGTTGCTTGTTTTTTCCACAGGTACACTTAGCGGTTCATGTTGTTTAATTGTAACTTGTTTAACTACATGCTCTTATGGGTCTTCCATTTGGCACTTACTTTGGTTGTTCACAATGTGTGCTTCATGTTTTGGCTACTCGCAATGTTTTTGTGGCTATCTTGTTGTTATGATCAGTGACCTATGCACTTTGTAAAGCTCTCTCTTGGAAGTTGCTTTGGATAAAAGCGTCTGCTAAATGAATACATGTAAATGTAAATTCCTGTGGATGAGGGGGGAAATCATATACATCACATTTACCACAGACATTTCTCTTCCTTCAACTTTTAGATGCAATACCTTGTTGTGACTCGTGACTGCCCGACTAGATGGAGGGAGACAAAGGTTGGAGGTTCTCTGGCTGATCTAGAACTGCAGAAGGTTGAATGGAGGTGGAGGTGGTGGGAGTTTAGCAATACTGAGATTTAGGGGTGCAGGGGACGCAGGGTTCAAAATTGGTGACTGGTTGGTGGCTGTTGAGGGATAAGATTGCAGAAGTGGTAAGTATAAAATATTAACACCATGTGCCTGTTAATTAGGTGGACAGTGTGTACCTGTCTTTGTCTACATTGTTTATTTGTTCCAGGATTCTGGAGAGGAACTTTTGATCTGGAAAAATAAAATAATTCAAAAATCTTTGGTCATTTGTAATCATTTCATAGTTTTGATTTTTACTTACCATTCTTTATCCTTTCTGCAACATCTTTGGAAGCTTTAAGAATGACAGTGGTGCCTCTGCTGTCCTTTACGTGGACTGTAACATGGTCCATTTTGCTTGGTTATGCACAGGGGGCTGAAGGTGCTTTTTATATCCAAAAGAATCATGGGGAATAGCTACCACCTGTCCCATTCATTATTACTAGTATTTACTAAGTGCATCCAATTTCCTTTTCAGTTACCTTTAAATTACCAATGATTGAAATGGTGTTTTAATGATGGAATGATAAATTATTTAACCAACCCATGTGTAGTCTATAGCTTTGGGTATTGTGTGGAAAAACTTTCTGTGCTTTATTATAATCACTCAATTATGATATATTCACATGTTCTGTCTTAATCATTCATATATACGTGTTCAAATTGTTAGCCAATGTGTTCTAAAGACATTTGCAGGTTTAGGATGAAGTATGAGCCTACCTAAAAAAAAGAACACTTATTGGCTGTATGTTATTTTTATATTTCTTTATTCACTTTAAACACTGTCCTCTGATCTTCATGCCTCAAAGAGACTTTGCTAGTACCACTGTGTATGAATTGATCATTTTATGTCTTGGGCCAAGTTTAAACTCACTCTCCAATCTGCAGGTCAACTATAATTTGTCTACACGACTTTCTTCAACAATTACTACAGTCAGTCAATTAGGGCAAATATGTAATTAAATTGTAGGGCTCACTCTTTGGTTCGGATTTGAGGGTTGGCGAAACTAAAGGTGTCAGAATAATTACAAAACACGTGTCAAAGTTGTAGTGTGTGAGTTTCGCCAATCATGAAATAGCTGTGTCGTCATTTGAACCCGTGCAGTTGCTCTTGAGAAAATGCGCTCGGCTACACAGCCGGCAGTTCTCGAATCGATCTCACGGTACTTTGATGGCTACGTCACAGTGACCTAGCCTCGGCGCCTTCTCAAGTCGGACAAAAAGTCTAACCAGAATTCACTGTTTCAAGTCAGCTGCCTGCAGCCAGCTGCAGCGCTGCATGAAGTCAGGTCATGTCGAACGCACCTAAAGACTTGGAATTGCTGACCGGGTCTACGGCGTACCCGTGTGGCCATTCTTTGGGTCTCGAAATGTCAGTTGAAACCAGTCTCATACTTCTGCGTATCTATGACACAGGTTTACACTTGTATTTCGTGTGCCATACATACGCCAAAGTCATATTTTGCGTGCAGTTTATACGCAAAATCCTCCCATTAATTTCTATCAACAGAAAATGCGTAGATATTACACGTCAATCCAGTCTCATACTTCTGTGTACTGGGTTGGTTGAAACAGTGTAAGGGCTTATAAAAAATTGCATTCTTATTCGTATAAGAATAACGTATTTTAGAGTTTCTCTTCCCTGGAACAGATTTCATGTTCCAACCGAGGGGGGCTGGCGCTATCTTCGTGTCTGGGGCTGCATCAAATACCCTTTTTGCTCTGCTAAATTGCTGCACTAGTCCACACTTGACCGGTTGGGATCTTGTTCTTAATATTACTGTAAATGTTAGTTGCTCCTTGCATTCTCTAATCGCTGCTCTCCTCTCTCTGTCCCCCTTCCACACATCCCCTGTGGTGTGGGGGGTTTGAGCTGTCAGCACCTGCCTGGTCGTCGGTCTGCCAACGCTGGACATGGTCGCCAGTGGACATCGATCTGTGACGGTCTGCCAAAGGTAGATCTTGTCGCCAACTGGACACCAGTCTCCCTGATGGACAACAGCAAGTTCCCGGTCCCTTTCCTCATCCCCCTGCCTGTGATGCTGCGCTGATCACAGTCCCCAGCCCTGTGGCTACCTCTGCTTAAATTGACATTTACCAACTCTGACCCAAGTTTAACACTGGATTTTGATGTTTCAACACCCATTGACACTTCGCTGTTGTATGATTATGTTTAGCCTGTGTTCTGCAGCTCTCTTTCACTAACTGTCTCTGGAGGAGGGCATCCCTCACTGAATTGCTCCCCCCAAGGTTTCTTAAATATTTTCTCCTCCAGTGAGTTTTTCTGGGAGTTTTTCCTTGTCTTCCTTGAGGGTTTAGGTTGGTTGAGGGGCAGTTCTATGGGCATATGTGAAGCCCTCTGTGACATTGCTTGTAAAAAGGGCTATACAAATACATTTTGATTTGATTTGAGCAGGGGATCAAATATTTTTTTCCCTCACTGTAAGTACATTATTTAATTATTTTTTAATTGTGTTCACCAATCCTGTCACCACCCCTTGCGGTCCAACAACCAGCCCGGAATCTCCCATTTTTGCCAATTAGCCACTCCGGGCTTGACCGAGTCAGTGGGATAGTCTATGTGTAGACAGTGGTTTCCCAGCCTTTGATCCATCATAGCACACCAGTAACTGGGGTAAATACCTGATATGTTCCGTGCATTCCAAGTATCGCGACAGAGCGCATACTGGACTTAACTTCTGCAACCATTATTCAGGGAAAGAGAACTTTCAGCCCGCAGCTCTGTCATACGGCTGATGACTTTGGGCATGAACACTGGTTTAGGGCGCAACATGATCAGACAATCCGTGAGTGTGGACAAGGCACACGTCACTCACTTGCTTAGCCATAGTCAGAGCAAAGAGTAAGCTTGCCTTGTGTTTTGATTGATGATAGGTCATATAGGCTAACATGTGGGGATTTCCAGTAGTAGGGAAGAAGGCCGAGGTCTGGGCTGCACTATCTGTCCAGCTGTATCGTGACTTGACTAGTCTCAGAGAAAGGCGTCATAAGTAAGAAACAACACATTCCTGAGTTATAGAATAGTGGGGACACTAGGGATATTGCCAGAGTTCAGAAGGAAAAACCCATAGAACGGAAGCCACAAAAAGAAACTAGTCCTCTTTTTTTGAGTATCTGTGTAGACTGTGTAGCAGTGTCATTTTTTCAGTGTTCTCACTGAGTAGCAGTCTCTCAGAAGTAAAGAAGGGCAGAGGTTTACCAATCAACGAAAAAAATTGACATATTGTGGAACCCCTTCAGAATAATGTTCCTCAACCTACATTTACATTTAGTCATTTAGCAGACGCTCCTATCCAGAGCGACTTACAGTAAGTACAGGGAGGCAAGTAGGGTGAAGTGCCTTGCCCAAGTGCCTTGCCCAAGGACACAACGTCATTTGGAACAATGACGTCACAATTCCCTAACCGCTCATCCATCTATATATCTCTCTCTATATATAGAATATCTCATCATGTACAGTACACAATACAACCAAATAATTCTGAGAATCTGTAGAAATCTATGTGTCAGGGACAAGGGGGGGAATAAATACTGCATGCCTGTAATCTTCAGGCACTCAGGCAGCACTGCATAAAAAACTGGCATGATTCTGTAATGGAAATCATTGCAGGGGCTCAGAAACATGTCCAGAACTGATTGTCTGTGAACACAGTTTGCCGTGCCATCCACAAATGCAGGTTAAAGCTCTATCATGCAAAGAAGAAGCCGTATGTGAACATGATCCAGAAACACTGCCTTCTCCTCTGGGCTAAAGCTAATTTCAAATGGACTGAGGCAAAGTGGGAAAACTGTTCTGTGGTAAGACTAATTGACAAATTGGCATCGGATGTCACATGGTATGAAGCACCACATGCAAGCCAGTAAACAAACATAAACACTTCCATCTCGTGGCTCCAACCATGCCTTTTCTTTCTCGGTAGGACCTGGGCCAGCTGTTGGATGGTGGCCCTGGCAAGCCTGAAGGCTGCTTTGGTGTCTTCATCCATGAAGACTATCTTGATGATGGGCACTTGGTCATTTACTTGAGCATAGTTCTGTGGAGTTCCATCCTATATACAAATAAAATGAGAGATAAAAGGTTACAATAGGTTTAGACTATTATCCCACATTGTGTTGTTTATAAATGTTCATAACTGATACTACTGATAATATTAAACACCTGAACTCATTGTGAAGTGGTTGATTGTCATTGCTATTTCTGTGTAATATTTGGTCCAAGATAATTCAAACCTTTACAACTTCATGAATTTACCTGTGGAATTGCCAATTGGAAACCAGTAAGGCATTTACTTAATTATATTGTTGGAGTTTCCATTAAGGTTTTTAACTTAAGTAAATGGTTTTGTTACTATTCGACCACTTACATTGAGAAAGATAAGTGATAGCATTTGACATAGCCTCACCAACCTCCTCCGTCTCATTCTGGCCCTCCTCCTCTGGATCAGGTTCTTCAGCTCAGCTGCCTCCTCCTCAGGTTTCAAGTAAAGTGACCCTATAGCCACTGCTACCAGTGCCCTTCTGTTTGTTTCCATAATTGTCTGACTCTCGTCATATATATATTTAGTTTGTCTGTACTACACCCGTCAAATCGTTTGTGTTGACTATCTTTTACCTCAGCCTTTTCCCGCTGGTAGCTCGTGAATGTCCTTGTGATATTCACAAGATTAGATAGATAAGCTAGATAGGAGGTACACAAACATATTTATACTGTATATAGAGAGAGTGAGAGGTACAGACAAGGCATTTCACACAGGGGCATCATAACACTTTTAATGTTAATAAAATGTTAGCATAATCCTATCAAATGAGTGAAATGACCAACACAAATTTTGAGTTTGTTTTGAACTTTATTAAAGATGCTGTGAAGCAAATTCCATGATTTGATGTCAGATCACAGCCGGTTTATATAACCTGCATTCTGTTACTCAGCTGGTACGATGCAAAGACAAAGTAATTAACAGATAAAACACTCAGAGACTGCAGGTAGGTCTGTTCTGATATCTGCAATAGATTTAGCTAGTTGTTGCTGTTGTTGCTAAATTCAATATATTCTAGGGGGCGGAGCTTTAGCTCCTTCAGACGACACGACCCCCCAGTATCAAGCAGAGAAGACTGCTGATTTTCTCATGATTTCAAATGTGGATGGGTAGTTAACAACACATTCTTCTTTGGTGTGATGAACTTAAAACTCTTTTTTTTTTTTTTTTACTTTAAGTATGAGCTTATATTAAACACAAATGTAATACACAAGCACTAAACAGCAACATTTTATAAAATGTTGCGCTGATAATGCCAGTGTTGTCATACTGCTGTGAGTCCAGGGTATTGTGCAATAGCCAAGAAGTTCTCCATCCTCGGGGTCTTGCAAGACCGTTCTTGCAAGGATGCTTGCGAGAACGTTCTTCGGATTGATAAACAGACAGGGGCGATTCTAGGATCAGAACTTTAGGGGTGCTCAGCCCTCAATGAGAATGTGACATGTATACAGTGCCTTGCAAAAGTGCTAAACCCCCTTGCTAATAACAGGCATGCAAACAGGTCAGGGGTAAAAAAGGTGAGAAGGATACGGTGAACCCCTGACCCTCTAGGGGGGTCCGGGGGCATGCTCCCTCGGAAGAAAATGTATTACATTTTAAAGTTAAACGCATGAATCTGGTAGCCTGGCTCTGCCCTCCTACGTACTTCCACTGAATTTTCATTTTGCTTCTGTACTGCGTCTGGGCTTTAGATATATTTGTCAGATGTCTCCGGTAAACTTTTTACCGGTCCAATCAGAGAACAGAGGGAGTGTCTGAGAATGATGACGTTGATGTTGTGCGCTAGTTTGAGTTGTAGTTCCATAATGGCGGCAGAGAAAGATGCGAGCGAAACCATTCGGCCATTGTGGCAACGCTGCCGAATATCCAGATGTTAAAGCCGGAGCAAGAACAATCTTTGATCCCCACGGGGTTCGTTTGATTTTCCAGCTAGCTCCGTTAGTGGTGAAGGAGTTGGCTAAGGTGAACGCTAGCGATTGGTTATACCAGATCCAGAGTGGCTCGGGGCAGATCCAATAGTTTTAAACTTCAACAGAGTACCCGCCTTCAAGGAAGTTAACGCTTGTCAATTGAGCACAGACTCTCTGTACAAATGAAATGTACGAGAGTCTGGTTAGGACCAGGCTATGAATCTGGTGCACTTTGAGAGCAAAATTAAGAGGCTAGATCTATGTAGAATCTGTGCTCTTGTAAACAATGTCATGTTCTTTTAACCATAAAGACATTTTTTGTATAGCATACATCCTAAAAAACAATTAAACAAATGGGATTACCTGTGTTGAACTACTTTAAAAAGCAAAAGTCAAAAGCATCACTTACTGTAAAGCTAACACACATCCAATAGACATAATTTTTAATATTGTATTAAAATTGTTTCTACTAGATGATGTAAGATGGGTCTGTAAACCTCTCCCCACTCTGCCTCTGATTGGCTGTGAGGTTTAGGCATTAGGAGTGACGATTGGTTCCAGAGCCAGTTGTAAAGTTGGGAAGCAAGGGTAAAATGCTGTGTTGGCCACGGCCACTACCCGCCAATTTCACTGGATAACAATTAATACATGTATGTATTATTATGCCAAAATTATAATGAATGAAAAAACTAAGGATGTCCCTTTCTTCATGAACTACCAGCATCAAATGATAATAAACAATAATAATTTGTATATTTTTATTATTATTTTTTTTAGGGGTGCTGAGATGAAATGTAGGGGTGCTTGAGCACCTCTAAAAAGGGTCTAAAATCTCCACTGTAAACAGCCAAGGTTTAAATGGAGCAACCAACGGCAACAGGTGTAAATACCGTATTTCTTCGATTAAACACTGCCCTCAAATAAACGCCGCCCTCGAATAAACGCTACACCAAAAATGAACATTGTGTAACAAATGTCGCCCTCGATTAAACGCAGCACCAAAAAATTCAGAAAACATTTATTTAATTGGTGAAATTCAAACATAGTATTTATTACACAAGTAAATCACAAGTGTACTATGATTCCCTCGAAGCACTGGCAGACACAAGTGGCTTTCTTGCTACAGGTTTATTTGAAGCTTCTTCTCCAAATCCACCCTGAAAACTAAACCCACAGTATAACGAGAAAATAAAGACCACATTAGCTTAATATGAACATTACTACAATGCTACAATGACATGCGCAAAATGAATGCCATTTTGACTGATTTTTTTTCCAAACCTGACAGGCCTCAAGATGACATGACTTTGTAGTACCGTACAAAGTTTCACCTTAATATGTGAAAAGATGACAAAATTATAGCTGTTTGAACTTGGTCCAAATCTGACCCTTGCTAATACACTAGTGGTGCACCAGTGGCGGCTGGTGAAAAGTGTTTTAGATTTTTGTTAAAAATACAAAATAACGTGTTGTGTATATATATACAAAAACTCTATTTTGGGATAAATTTACTTCATGCTCGACATCTGGGGTGCTAGAAAAATCGCTCATCGAAACGCCTACCAACCTGCTGGCGATTGGTGAATTGCTGACCGTTGCTAACAAGACACACATATTTAGCCAATCAGCGTCCTCAAAAAAGATGCCTAAAGGGCGCTGAAATAATCGCCCCAAACAAAGAGTTAGGCTGTGTTCACACTTGACTTCAGAGCGCCTTTTGAGCGCCTTTTGAGTGCCCTTTGAGCGCCTTTTCAGAAAAGCGCTGGGTGACGTCAAGCGCCTTTCTGATGAGAATTCTGTAACCTGAACGGGAATCATACATTCTAGCAATACATTATTATCCGTTATTTTCCGTTGGTTACTTATTGACAGCTAGCTACTATGGCGAATAAAATGCAATTACTTGCTTTAGCTTTGGCGTTTGAGGAGCCATAGCCTGGTAACTAAGGTAGAAGGTTACTAGGGAAGGTACACTCGTACCTACTCTCCTCGTCCTGATTGGTCAGCTGTCAGAAAGGCGCTTGACGTCACCCAGCGCTATTCTAAAAAGTTGAGAAAATTTAACTCAAAAAGGCGTTGGGTGCTGCGCTGTTTTAGAAGTTCTTAACCCTTGTGTTATCTTCGGGTCATTCTGACCCATCAGTCATTGTGACCCACCGTCGTATTGCGACAGATTTACCGCATACAAAGACAAAGTGAAGCATTTTCTTTTAACAGCTAGCCTCTTCAGAATCCTGTTAAATTTGCCTGAAAACGCCTAAACAGCATACCCAAAGTAAATTGGAAGCTGTTCTTCAACCATTTGGAGTACATGCATGTAAATGATCTCTTTTGAAAGCTGACACTCTGAAGTTATGTCCCCTGTTGTCAGGACCCCTGTCAGTCCTACTAGTGTTGAGTAATAGAAGCTTGAACACAAGGAAAGTGAAAATTTCTATTTCCGTCTAGATTTTGTTTTGAAAACAGAGGCCTGAAGAGGCCTAGAGGTGGTAGGTATTAGCTGGAAGACTAAATTGGACCACAGGTTGAAGCCTTACCCAATTCAAATCAAAAGTCAAACATAATACCACAATATATTCATATTTGACACATGTTTTTATAAGAGTACATCCATTCATTTTCTAAAAGGGCCTTTTGGAGACTCCAAAATGACCCTTTGTAACCAAGGTCAAATACTCAGGATAAAAGGTATTATTTTTCATAATTGTTATCTCTAATGAAAGGTGGTACTTAGAACTATCATATATAATAGCTAAATCCCTAATTAGTATTACTGAAACACAAAAATTGAAGCATGAACACATTGGAGTGCTTTATCTGATTCCCAGGATTGGCGCACAAAGAAAACTGATTCTTTCAACCCTATTGCGCAATCGACTTTTATTTTGACGGCTCCACAGACACATACAAATGAGGTATTGGCATTTTCAGCTAGCTTTCAGCTACAAGGCTAACGAGCTCATTTCAGAGCCAGCTGAAGCCAGTTCGAGAAATTTGTTTAGAAAGAGTGTGGGGGGGGGGGGGGGCGGGGGGGGGCAGGACGCACAGACCTAATTGGCTTTAGAGGGCTGTCAACGGGGCATGGAAGGTCCTATTGGGTCAAACAAGGTGTCAATCAAAAGGGGAGGGTTCAACGGACATTTTGATCCCTCCAAATCGTATTTTCTCCGTTTCTAACCGGAGGAATGTGCACTTTTATCTGAGCAAGTTGTTTCTTCCGTCGGCTAACTTGCATAATGAAACAAAGGATAATGGCTATTCATGAACGTAAAACATTGTATTTGGAGAATTACTTTACATGGTTAGATACTTTGAACCCTTGGGAATGTACGCAGATCAAGTTTTGATGTGTTGGTTGCATACCTGGACGACACCAAACCTTTGAGGGTAAGTAGAGACGTTTGGCTTTGTAAACATCACCAAAGTGGTGACTGGACAAAGACGTTGACTAAACTTGTTGTTGTGACTCGATCTTGAAATGGTTTACATATCTACAAGCACAAGAATCGTAGCTTTCCAATGATGTATAACATGTGTAGCGTCTAAAAAATATATTTGTTAGAATTTAGTGCGTCGTAACTGAGGAAGGGGGGGGCAGCATTTTTGTACCGCGGGCGGTACAGGAAAGTCAACAGGCTAGGCTGTCTCAGACCCCCCACATTGCAAAGGTTAAAAGAAAATTATTTTAATTTGTTTTTGTATTGGGTAAAATTGGGTAAACACAACGATGGTTCGTTATGAACCTTTGGGTCATGTGACCCGAAGGCAGCACGAGGGTTAAAAGGCGGCCGCTTTTTAAAAAGGCGTCCGCCTTTTTCCTTTTCCCATAGGGTTGCATGTACAAAGGCGCTGAAGGCAGCGCTTTTTTTTGAAAAAATAAGTCAAGTGTGAACACGGCCTTAGAGTATAGACGTGATTTTGCAACTGTAGGGCCTACTCTACGTTATTGAAAATGAATGACTGATCAACCTGACATCAAAATTACACAACAGGCGAGCGAAAAGGGTAGAGCTAAATCATACACAAGGTTTCTCCCACGATTGGTAAGCTACAACAGACAGGCCTGGCTAACTGGATGCAGTCATGTCAATGCCTTATTTTGCTTCCCGTGCTTGCTTTTTATAACATTCGGAACAGATACAGCATGGACTGTTACAGGGCCGGATCCAGGGGGGGGCTGGGGTGGGCTGCGCCCCCCCAGATTTCTGCCGTGCCCCCCCCAAGCTCCTTCTGACTTTAGCCAAACTGGTTACATGTTGAAGCTATGAAAAAGTCTGTTAGTGCTTTCAGTAATATGCTTTTTTTTTCAACCAATCTTTTTAAAAGATTCCAAAGTGATTGTCTGGTTGATAATGGGCAACGTAGGTTAGAGCTCCGCATCCACGTTTACCGATAAAAGTGAAATCAACCTTGAATCTCTTGCCACTCACTCACTTGTTCTCGAAGTTATTGTATATCGGACTTTTGTGGAGGGCTTTTGACGAATACTAAAATGTAGCATTGGTGTTTAATGTTAGACTCTGGAATTTCATACTTCTGTTTCAGTTGTAATTAGGGGCACCTATTGTTTTTGTTGGTTTTATTATTATTATTATTATGCATAGCAATTGGTGAAAAGTTTTGAAATTTGGCACACTGATTTGGAACGGTCTCCTGACTATTTATCACCAAGTTTCATGTTGATCCATGAAGCACTACAGCGACACCAAGGTGTCAAAGTTGGAGGTGCGTTTACGCCCATAACTTTTGAACCACAAGACCAATTTTCTTAAATGGTTTCATCGGATTCCTTAGACGTAGACGATTCGACTGAACCCTATGGCGTCACTGTCGTCCCGAAGGTTTTTCCGTGATTTGCATTTTAAGAAATGCTACCTTTTTCAGACTCCTCCTAGGCCGTTGCTCCGATTTTCATGAAAATTGTAAGAGATCATTTTCAGACCATGAAGACAAAAAGTGATCAAAATGGCATCAAAAAGTCAAACCGTTCACGAGTTACGCGCAAAGATTTTGACAAAGAGCACGCCATAGCGGACGTGATGCCTTGTCTCGGCGACGGTTTACCGTATGGAGACGAAACTTTGGAAATGTCATCGCGAGCATGTCATCTAATCATCTTCCTACCACAATCACCTTGATATGTCAAAAGATGACTGAATTACAGCTGTTTATACTTGGGTCAAATCTGACAAAGCTCGCCACGGGAGAAACGGCTTCATTTTTTAAATAAAGTAACCTAACACAGTGTTTCCCAGCAGAGAGAATAGCTCACTGGGATAAGACAGGCTCCTTTGAAACGCAAGGTAGTAGGATCGAATCCAGCCACAGTCATCAAGCAAGTCTTGATACCGGATCATCTGTTTAGCGAAGCCAGGTACACCACACAGTAGCTGTCTAGCAGTATAATCACAATGGTATCGATAACGTTTCATTGTCAGGGGATTTATAGTCAAGAAGAAGCGGATTCATTGTGCTTTGTAGATATAACGCTGCTACATCTAGCCAGCGCATTTTGTCTCAAAATGACATATTTACGAAATGCTTATCGTTACAAAACTCGGTGTACATCTTTTGTGCAACACCGTGAAGGTAATCGAAAGTTTCGGGGTAGCGCCACTGCGTTGCCGAAAAGTATAATGCAATTTAAAAAAAGCGAATGTTTTTTATTAAAAGTTTTGCTTTGCTTCTTTAGCTACTGAATTTCCATATTGAATGCTGCTTGGCCCCTTCATTGCTGCTTGCAGCTATATTCTTTATTTGTTTTCATAGAAGATACACAGGTTCAAGACGTTAACAGTAGTCTTTTAGCTTCGTTATCCATCGATTGTTCTTTGCGTGCGTGTTTGTAACTTCAAAGAAAAACCTTTTATCATGCATCGATTTCTGATCCCCAAACCATCTACTACTGACCTGCGACAAGGGATATTAAAGATCCTGTAAAGTGGAATTAAAAACGAGTTTCAAGTTCACCACACCACAGAATAATATGTTATTAACTACCCATCCAAATTAAAATGAAAAAAAAAACACTGACAAGTATTTTAAATTAGGCTTTGAAATCGTAAGAAAATCAGCAGTCTTCTCTGTTCGAGACTGGGGGGCGTGTTGCCTGAAGGAGCTGAAGCTCGGCCCCCTCGCTGGAAGGCGCCGCCTCTCTCAAGTAAGCTACCTACGACCCAGATAATGGACGTTACGTCAAGCCGAACAAAACAGTATAGAATTAGAATGTATTTGTTCAATAAGTGAAACATACAGATGCATTGAAATATCCCCCTGAGCTGTAACACAGGAGTTGTAACATTTACAGCAGAGACAGCAGACAGTGAGCTCTCCAAATACTTCTATCACATTAGCTACCATTTCACCAAAATACCAACATTCTACACCGAGTAGCCTAATATCAAGTTAGCGTTTTGCATTTTAGTAATTATAGCAGAGATACCTCTGGAAATGTTATCTAGTATAATTATAACAAGCACACAGAACTGAGTGATGAACTGCTGGCGGCGGTGGATGGTTCAGGTGCGACTGGAGGATGAACGGCCCGGGCGGCGATGCACGGTACGGCTCCGCGCTGCAAGAGAAGCCGTATGTTGGTGGACCCCGTCTGTCTCTTGTCCATGTTAAAACTGTCCGCCGTGAAATGGTCAGTGGCGCAGAGGCGGCTGTTGGAGTTTATCCGAAGCTTTCCATGAGCGTGGCTCTTCACAAAATCTATCCACTTATTTTTCCTTTCATTAGGCCTATCAACAGGGAACTTAAACGGCGTTGCAGCGCAGCTGGAGTTCTTGCATCCAGGGAAGATGCAGTTGCGGGTGGTGGGAGACATTGTAAAGCTAGCTAGCTAGCTGATGTAAGCTACAATAACAGTACAGCAGGAGGAGACATTCAGTGATCAGACGTAGATGGGGTGAATTGACGTAGATAGGGCATTTTTTGGCTCCGCCCATTAAAACCTGATCTGAAAACGGAAGAGAAACTGTTCTTCGATTTAACTCCACATTTCAGTGCGACAAAGTTTTAGCGCTTTGCACATGCTTTCAGGAACTCATTTCACACGTATATAATGTACTTAGAAGCAAAACATGGAATTTACTTTACAGGATCTTTAAACTCATACTCCAGAGCAGGCAGAGCGTGCTGGTCCTAGTGGAAGCACTTCCCTGTCTCTCGGTACCAACATTACCGCTGCTGCCTGTGGGTGAAGGCGAGCATGGTTTGAATGACAGCAATCCAATGCAGCCTGTTCTGCAAACGTACCCCATGCACATTTTCAGCCAAGGTCCTAGGGCATCGCTCTCAAACTTGGTTAGAGAACTCAGCCAAGCTACATGCATGTTTCTGCTTTCCCTGTCGTCAATTTGGAGCCAGAAATGATAAAGGCATCACCTTCACTAGACAAGGTTTTTACCAATTGGAAAACGGCGGCGGTTTATTTAACATAGAGCTCTAAAAAACTATTCTGCGCTCAAATGAATGCCCAAAAATTTCGCTGCGTGCGCGAGCACTGTGGAAGATCCTATCCAGCAGCACATCAAACCCAGGATATGTCATGAGTTTGGGTTAAGCCCCAAATGTGTATAACGTCTGGCTCCGTGCCTGATTAACACTCGGATCGTTAAGCAGACTCAAAAATTATAACATAATAGTTATATAAAAAATGATATGACCCCCTTCCGTAATCATGATGCCCCCCCAGAAATGTTCACTGCCCCCCCAGTCAGAGCAGGCTGCATCCAGCCCTGGACTGTTACAGGAGTTAAGGACATTAAACATTTATCTGAGAAAACAAAACAAGTGCACAAAGGCACACATGGAGAATACAATCAAGCTAGCCAATGCTAGGCAGAGACAATATTGCTATGCAACTGGACGAAGGTCACCGGATTGGGGTGAGGACACACAATGAAGAAGTGGATAAGAACAGGCACGTTCTATCAAAGATAATTGATTGTGTTAATTTCATCCATAAATCCTTAATATTTTGTTTTACAGGAATAATTGTGTTGTGTTTCCTCATAATACCAGGGAGAGTGGCTCAAGTGTCCAGATGTCCGTGGTTTTCAATATTTCTGAACTGAGTGTAATGATATTTATAGTCCACAAATGTGGACATTTGCCTATAGCTGTGTGCATTAATTAAATAATTACTATTTCACAGAGAACTTGTATCATGCAGTTTGTGTTCAATTGTATTTAGATGGTTACTGAATTGACTGATTATTTCACAGCCCCACCTAGAATAATTTTCACTAGCCGCCACTGGGTGCAACCCTTTTTAATTGGCAAGATCAAAGCTTTACTCATCAGTTGATGTGTGGCTTAATCGAAAGAGTGTGCTGATGGCAACCACATGGTTGTTGGTTTGATCCCCATTCAGGCTGTGTTTCTTGGGTTGCAAAATGTGATTTATTTTCTCTCTCTCGTTGTCTAAGTTGATTGTGAAGATTGAATATCTATCAAATATTTAGCATTTCTTTGTTCTCGCGTTTTACATTGATCTCTGCTGCACTCCAGATCAGTGACACAAACTTTTGGAATGCATATGAAACAATGTGAATATGTTGTTAAATTGCTGCATAATATTGGAAGTTCACACCATCTCCTGGCCTTTCATTGTAATTACCTGAGTAATGCAGCTGGCAGAAAAACTGTGGAATTCTGGGACAGTTACCACAGAATCAGGGGGAATGTCTGTCGGTAAGTTGGGTGAACAATCGTGGGATAAAGTATGGTTCCAAAATAAATTTATTCTTTATAGATATTATTATAATTTTCTGTAAAAAACTTTAGATTTATACAATTGTGTTGCCGATTTGGCATTGAATATAATTTTTTTAGTTGGTTTTATCGATTGAAAAGATCAACCGTGTTTGATGCTAGCTAAGGACCGTATCGTGTTATTCTTCTTTTGGAAGAAATAATTTATCCCAGCGAAACCCAGGCATGCATGCATTATTCTGTTACAGGTAATTCACTGTTCATTCATTTTGAGTATTTGTATTGTATAATTAAAAACCACTATACGATCACATTCTGTAGTTACCAAAGAATCAGGGGGAATGTCTGTCGGACAAAATCATTTATCCCAGCGAAACCCAGACATGCATGCATTATTCTGTTACAGCAATAAACATCCCTAACCTGCGTGTGATGACGAGTGGTTGAGTTGGAGGACGGATAACAGCGGTCACATTGGTGCAGTGACCCGGATCATCTATCAAGGTGGTGCCATTCATCGAATTGAGATCCATCCTGCTATCTCATCGTCCACGGGAAGCTGAGAAGGGCCACGACCAACCTGTCAGATTGTAGATACAACATTACTCACAACTTCAGTTATTTTTGCAGTGTTTAATTTGCCTTGTTATACTTAATATGGATGTCAGGCAAATTGGTTGCTCAAACCAGCTTACTCCAACCTATGTTGGTAGGGGTAGGGGAGTGTTGGGGCTACCTATTCCATTTCCAAATATCGGTCCATTTGTAAGAAGTGATGTCAGTAGTGATGAGGTCACAAATCTTGCTCCTGTTGAAGAACTACACGTCTTCCAGAAGGCAGTTGTACACAGGTATAGACACAAGACAAAAGACCCTCTCATGTCCCAAACATCTGCCTTTTATAGACTGAAATGAGAATAATCAACCCCGCCATGGTTAATATTACCCAACAGCCTCAGAACCTTCTAGATGTCTAATTAACCCGTTTCTGAGCATTCCCAAAACTGCATACGCATCATCTGGCTGATAAAGTTGTTGACAACTTCTCTACTGCTGAAAAAGCCTTGTATCTTCAACTCCCAACAACCCCACTTAACCTCATCTCAACCAGAACTTTTCTCTCCTCCATCTTTCCAAATTTCTGGCTTACATCAACAGAACCTATTACTTTTGATGCATGACTTTGGCCCCCTGAAGAATAAGTTCAGCAATTTTTTCACCATACCAGCTGTAAGCCATTCTGACCCCCTCCTTATTAAAACAGGCCCATCCTGTTGATTGAGTCTAGCAATCCATTGTTATGTAATAACAGCCCACTCTACTCAAAACACACACTTTTTTCCCATACAAAGAATGCCAAACCATTTCCCCATCAGATCTTCTCCCTGTTGTGGTTTGATCCTGTTCAGAGTACAATTCTAACTGCGCAGGCTTCAGTCCGCCATCTTTGGCCACAAAATCTGACCCAATGTACACTTCTCTAGTTGCCACCTTCCCAATAATCAATTTCCCACCACACTCCTTTAGTCAGTGGAGACAATGTAGCCAACAACTAATCCACCTAAACTGCTTGATTTTAGTTCTTCTACTCCCAGCCCGAATGATAGTACAGACTTAGTTGGCCAGATGTCTACCATAGTTCAACAGATAGGTCAGCAGTTAGCCGACAGCATCATTATGCATCTGACCTCTGTTAGCCCGATAGGTGCTCCAAATACTGTTCAGAGACCTAGCCTAGCAGATTTATTTTACACACCTGTAGATGTTGGAAGGAAGCTCACATTAAAAGCTATGATTGACAGTGGATCAATGGCATGCACTCTAATTGAGGAAGCTGAAGCATGCCTATTGCAAGCCATGCCTGATATGAGGAGTTATTCAGCTGAGAATGTTGTCATTGTAGGCTGCGGTGGTCACCAGGCCACACCAAAAGCTATGTATGATCTAGGTGTTACAGTATATGGGTGCAGAATGGTCATTCCTGCGCTTATCGTGCCCGGTCAGGCAGACGAGATGATATTGGGCTGTAACGCTATAAAGATCCTGATTAAGCTGCTAAAGAAGACATATGGTTACTGGTGTCTGCACCTGATGATGACCAAAGTGATGAACAGTGTCAGTTTATGTCGCTTCTTTCCAATTCAGAGAGATGGAGAGGTGAAGCTGTGCCAGATAGTGTAGGTACTGTCAAGCTCAAGCAAAGTGTGACTAGAACCACAAAGTGAGCATCTAGTCTGGGGAAAGCTGCCATCATCTACAGTCTTATCAGTGGGCAGCACGGTTATCGTTGAACCTACACAATCCAGATCTAAACCGAGACACATACTTGTTGGAAGAGTAATTACCCTTACAAAAAAGAAGTATATTAAAGTATACTATAAGTATACTAAAATATGGATAGTACACTTTTAGTTCACTTTTGATATACTTTTAAGAAGTATGCTTTGAAAATAGTTCACTTTTGCTATACTTTTAAGTATGCTTTGAAAATAGTTCACTTTTGATATACTTTTAAGAAGTATACTTAGATAATAGTTCACTTTTGATGTACTTTTAAGTATGCTTTGAAAATAGTTCACTTTTGATATACCTTTAAGAAGTATGCTTCGAAACATAAAATGGTATACATTTCTTCTGGAGTAGGATGTACGTTTTCTATTATTATACAGCAAAAACAGTCAAAATATTTTTAAAGTACATTACAGGTTAAATTCTTTAGATCCATCTCATTCTAATTATTCATGTCTATGAAAGTCTATTATGCATTGCACATTGAATCTTTTTTCGTACTGAAGCTGTAACCATAATTACTGCAAAAACATTTTGAAGCCCTATACTCTTATACTAATAATTATCAATTGGAGTATTAATGGAAAAAACGAAAAAGCTACTTGAGAAAGAAGCAGACAGAAGGGTTGCATTGTGCATTTGAAGGTTATACTGTCAAACTGACTGAAGAACGAAATAAGGACGTGAAAAAATGAAGATAGCATGGCTCATTGGCTGGTCAATTCCCATGATGCAAGCCGGTAAATAATGTAAACATTTGCCGATAAGTTTGCCATTTGTTCAAAATACAAATGTAACTTCATGAATTTCGTTTTTTGTATGTGTCTGCTTAGAATGTAGTGTTTTGTTGCGTAGTAATTGTCATTGTTGTGCCGGTTTACCATTGTAACAATGAGTTAAATGAGTGTTACGTTTCATAAGAGGAGCTGGATTATTTCATCTTTAGTGTAGGTCTATACACAATAATTAGTTTTTTTCAGCTAAGGATCTGCGGTGTTACTTGGCGACGCAAGATCAGCGGCGTGTGAAAGGCCCCTAAACATTTAAATATATTAGTAAATCTGAGTAAATTGACATTTATTACGTTTACTTCATGACGTACTTACATTTATTGAAAGCGCACTTGAAAGTATTGCAAAGTATACTTTGAGGTATTTTAGGAAGTATACTTCATGAACTGAAAGTGCACTACACAGGTTACTTTAGAGTATTCAAAAGTAAACCTCAAATACACCATAAGTGTACTTTAAAGTGTACTAAATGACCTAAAAAGTGGGCCAATTCAGTTTACTTAGTACAAAAATAGTATATAAATAAGTTCACTTTTAGTACACTGCTAGTATACTCTTAAGTACCATGATAATAGTATACTTTTTATACTAAGTATACTTAAAAAATAAACTTGAAGTATACTTCTTTTTTGTAAGTAAGTAAGTAAGACTGTATTTATATAGCACATTTCATACAAGAATTGTAGCTCAAGGTGCTTTACATAAAATCAATAAAACCAATAATACAAGTGATAAACAATTCAAACAAAAATAAAAACCCCAATAAGATCTCTGTTCAAGAGAGAAAACAACTTTAAAAGTAGGAAACCCTTTTGAGATAAAATTACTTACATGCTTCGGTAAAAAGGTAGGTTTTAAGCTGTCTTTTAAAAATGTCTAGAGTGTTAGCTTCCCTAATATTTATGGGTAATTTGTTCCATAGTTTTGGGGCGTAATTGACAAAGGCCGAATCACCAATCTTCTTATGACTGCTTCTGGTGACCTCTAATAGGCCTGCATTTGATGATTGCAGTGTTCTAGCTGGTGTGTAGTTTATAAAGGAGTTAGCAATGTAGCTAGGTCCTTGTCCGTGTAGAGCTTTGTATGTGAGGAAAAGGACCTTAAAGTCAATTCTGAAGGTAACAGGGAGCCAGTGTAAAGTAGCTAGGACAGGACTAATGTGTTCTCTCCTTTTAGTTTTGGTTAATAATCTAGCTGCAGAATTTTGAATGAGCTGTAGTCTTTCAGTGGTTTTCTTGGGAAGACCAGTGAAAAGTGCGTTACAGTAGTCCAGCCTGCTGGATATAAAAGCATGAATTAACTTCTCTGAATCATTTTGGTTTATGAATGGTCGTACCTTTGCTATATTCCTCAGGTGAAAGAAAGCTGTTTTGGTCACTTTATTAATGTGAGAGTTGAAATTCAAATCTGAGTCCAAGATTACACCGAGACTCATCACCTCTGGTTTAAGACAGGGGGTTAATCCTCCAAGATTCTTAATAAGCATCTCTCTTTTGGATTTGGGGCCACATAGTAGGACTTCGGTTTTGTCTTCATTTAATTTAAGAAAGTTATCATTCATCCATTTGTTTATTGCCAACAGGCAGTTGGTAATGGAATTGATGGCCGTTGCATCGTTGGGTTCAGTGGATATATATAGTTGTGTGTCATCCGCATAGCTATGGAAATCTATGTTATGTTTTCTGATTATGTCGCCGAGTGGTAACATATAAAGAGAAAAAAGTAATGGACCTAAGCAGCTTCCTTGAGCAACCCCGTAGCAGTTCTCATGTTTCTTGGACCTATGGTCACCTAAACTAACATAAAACTTCCTTCCTGTGATATATGATTTCAGCCAGTTCAATACACTATCCGTGAACCCAATAAGCTTTTCCAGTCTATTGATTAGGATGTCGTGATCAATTGTATCAAATGCTGCACTGAGATCTAACAGGATAAGGATAGAGACTTTATTTGCATCAGAGTTTAGTCTGAGGTCGCTAATTATTTTGGTGAGAGCAGTTTCAGTACTGTGATATTTCCTGAAACCTGACTGCGAGACTTCCAGGATGTTATTTTCTTCAAGAAATAAATTTAATTGGACTAAAACTATCTTTTCCAGTACTTTACTAATAAATGGAAGGTTTGATATTGGTCTGTAATTTGCAAGTAGACTGTTATCCAATTTGGGTTTTAATAGGGGCTTTACAACAGCTGTTTTGAAGGCATCTGGGAAGACGCCAGTTCTAAGGGATGTGTTTATAATCTCTAGCACCGGACCTGAGACACTATCAAACACTCGCTTTTATGTTGTGGGTATAGGATCAATATCTGAGGTTGTGGAGTTAGATTCGCTGACAATTTTGGAAAGTTCACCAAGTGTGATACAGGTAAATGTGCTCATGGTTATGTTGCAGAATCTACTGATGTCAGTTTCGACCCCACTATTAATAATACTCGCTCTGATTAAAGTTATTTTGTTCTTGAAGAACAAAGCAAGCTCTTCACATTTAACTGCTGAGGATGGAGGTGGGGCAGGGACAGTGTTTAGCAGCTGGTCAATGGTGGAGAAAAGAACTCTGGAATTTCTGGCATTTTCTGTAATAATGTTGGAGAAATATTCTCTCCTTGCAAGACGGATGGTTTTGTTATAGGTGGTTAGTGTATCTTTGTAGATATTGTAGTGGATAGTGATCTTTGTTTTCCTCCATTTTCTCTCTGCTGCACGGCATTTTCTTTTCGTTTCACTAACATTTTTTTTCTCAGCCATGGGGAGGTTCTGCTTGTGCACTTCTTTTTGGTTTTCAGTGGTGCAACAGAGTCTAACACAGACAATAGTGCATCATTGAGGTTCTCTACCATTTCATTCATGGTAATCATGGTTATTCGGCTCATATAGAGCAAATTGTTCAGAAAATGTCATCATAGCTGTATCGTCTAAATATCTTCTATGGACTAAGAATTCCTTTTTGGTTTTTGTTAGCATAATTTCCACATTAAAAAGTATATAACGATGGTCTGAGAGGGGTAGATCAGTTATTGATATATTATTGATATTTAGTCCAGTTGTTATCACTAGATCTAGTGTGTTTCCGTGCCGGTGTGTTGGGTCTGTTATGTGTTGAGTTAGATTGAAACTGTCAAGGAGATTTAAGAGCTCAATAGTTCTTGGGTCTGCTTTTTTATTTACTTGGATATTTAAGTCTCCGTTTAAAACTACTTTGTCATATCTAGTGACACATAGTGATAATAGTTCAGAGAATTCTTGTATGAATATTGGCGAGTGCTTGGATGGCCGATATATAATAACAAAAAGTATTGATTCGGTTTTGAGCTCTATAGCAAGATATTCATATGATGTGAATTCACCTAGCTCAGTGATTATGAACAACAGTTTAGAGGAGAAAATAGCTGCGACTCCTCCACCTTTTTTTGATGTCCTTGAAACTTGGTGAAAGCTGTAATCAGGCGGACACGCTTCTATTAAAGTTGCTGTTGCCGTGTCATTGTTTAGCCAGGTTTCTGTTAGACAGATGCAGTCTAAGTTGTTTTCTTTGACCAGATCATTAACTAGGAATGTTTTGTTATTTAGTGATCTAACATTTAGAAGGGCCAGTTTCATCTGTGGGGTATTAACAGATAAAACAGGGGTAGATAAATCTGTTGGAAGAATATGGATAGTTCTGTGACTTCTAACACCAGTTTCAGGTTTGTAACCATGCATTTTACCATGCCATTTTCTGTTTGTGATGATGACCGGTATGTCCAATGAAATAGCATGGTGGCTGTCCTAGCGTAGCTTTGCTTTGGGAAAGTCTCTGTCACTGAGCTGTTCCATCACAAGGGAATTCATCCGGGGGGTGCAGATCTGTGCAGGGCCCATGTCCTTGCAGGAGGCTGTTTGAATGTTCTGTTCTGTTCCATGGGAGGTTGTTTGGGATGCGTCAGTCAGCTTAGACACAACAGGGATAGGGAGAGAAGCTTGATTTGTGGTCAGGAGCACGTGATTGATGTTTGCTGTTAGTAGTCGAGATCCTCTACGGTTTGGGTGGAGTCCGTCAGCTTGAAAACGGTCTGCACAGTTCCAGAACACATTGAAGTTATCGATAAATCTCAGTTTGTGTGGCAGACAGACAGATGCCAACCATGTGTTGAAAGATAGTAGTCGACTGAAGGCTTCTTTTCCTCTGCGAAAGCATGCAATCGGTCCACTGATGAACACATCTTGATATCTGTTAAGTGTGTTCAGTAGCTGGGTGAAATGTTTTTTAAGTATCTCAGTGCCAGTTTTCTTGTGTAGGATATCAAACGAGCCAGTGTGGATGATAATCTTAGGGTTGTTTGGTTTATTGTTGAGGATTGTTTGTACCTCTGAGGACAGTTCCTCGACAGATTTGTTGCTAAGACAAATATTTTCTGTCTTTGCCAGTTTAACATGTGCTGTCATGGCATCTCCAATCAAGATAGTGGCCATATGTGGTGTTGTGTTTGCATTTCTAACGTTTGCCTTATCAGTAGCTGCGGGGCTAGTTCTTATCTTATTTGGGTTAGCAATGATAGGACCTTGTGCTAGACCAAGGTTAGACACTGCGTTAGTGCTAGCAGTAGATTCTATAGTGCTAGCAGTGTTAGCTCCTCTAAGTGTTGATGGGCTGTGGGTAGTCTTAGCATACCTTGGATCTTGATAATCCTGTGATATTGTTGTCTGATTAGGCTTGATAGGGGGTCGAACAGCGCCCCGAGTGGTCCGAGAGGGGCTTGGAGTGAAATGGGGGACTCCCGGTCGCAGCAGACGATGATGTGTTGGATTTGCATGTGTGTAGTAGCTACCATCATGGTGTGTCGGCGATCTGGGCCCTTCATGTTTGTTAGCTGCGTGGCTAGCACTCCTGTGCCTCTTCGCCTTGGATTCCACACACAAGGGAGAGAAAGTTCCCAGTGGTTCGAAACTGTTTCTGAGTGTGACAGAAGGAGAGGTGATGCGGGAAGAGTTTCTGCCTCACTTTTTTTGCTGTTTATCCTTGGTGACAGTCCCATCTCTGATGAAGGTAGAAGCGGCGCTAGGCCTCTTTGGTTTAGCGCCGAGAGCAGGCCATGACTCATCCGGTCCAACGGCCGGTGGAGAGAAAGCTGGTTCCAAGGGTGGCTCATTGGCAGGTAGCTTAGCCTCCGGGCTAGGTAGCATGGAATCTATGAAGTCTTCGGTCTCTCTGATATCTAAGAGGGTTCTGACTCTTAGCTCCAGTTCGACTATCCTCTGAGTAAGTTGTTTGCAGTCATTACAAGCCATAGTTCTACAGGGAACAAGCTTTAGTTTGCTTGCCTGTGGTCAGTCTTGGAGGGCAGCCCAAAATACTTCTGTTCTCCTTGGGCTTCAGTCCTCTCAGGTTGTTCCTTTTTGTAGTATTTGATTTTGAGTAATATCTTCAAAAACTATCCAAATGATTGAAACTTCAGAGAATTTCACCGTGAATAACTAGACAATACGATAGAACGTTTACATTTACATTTACATTTATTCATTTAGCAGACGCTTTTATCCAAAGCGACTTCCAAGAGAGAGCTTTACAAAGTGCATAGGTCACTGATCATAACAACAAGATAGCCAAAAAAACATCGCGAGTAGCCAAAACATGAAGCACACATTGTGAACAACCAAAGTAAGTGCCAAAGGGAAGAACCATAAGAGCATGTAGTTAAACAAGTCACAACCAAACAACATGAACAGCTATAAGTGCAAGTGTACCTGTGGGAAAAAGCAAGCAATAGTAATAAAACAATATATCACAGCGAGAACCAAAAATTTAAATCAGTTACCACTAACCACAAGAGCAACAAGTCTCTAAGCAAGAGTCATTGTGATCCTTGAGGAAACTAACATCGGGTCAAGCGAACCGTTCCTAAGTACCGTTGTACTCATTTACATTTACATTTATTCATTTAGCAGACGCTTTTATCCAAAGCGACTTCCAAGAGAGAGCTTTACAAAGTGCATAGGTCACTGATCATAACAACAAGATAGCCAAAAAACATCGCGAGTAGCCAAAACATGAAGCACACATTGTGAACAACCAAAGTAAGTGCCAAAGGGAAGAACCATAAGAGCATGTAGTTAAACAAGTCACAACCAAACAACATGAACAGCTATAAGTGCAAGTGTACCTGTGGGAAAAAGCAAGCAACAGTAATAAAACAATATATCACAGCGAGAACCAAAAATTTAAATCAGTTACCACTAACCACAAGAGCAACAAGTCTCTAAGCAAGAGTCATTGTGATCCTTGAGGAAACTAACATCGGGTCAAGCGAACCGTTCCTAAGTACCGTTGTACTCCCGGAACAAGTGCGTCTTGAGCCTTTTCTTGAAGGTGGAGAGACAGTCAGTGTCTCTGATGGAGGTGGGGAGTTGATTCCACCACTGGGGGGCCAGACAGGAGAAGAGCTTGTGTTGGGACCGGGCGGTCTTGAGCGGTGGGACCACCAGGCGGTTGTCTGAAGAAGACCGTAGGTGGCGGGTGGGGGTGTAAGGCTGCAGGAGAGACTTGATGTAGACGGGTGCAGTCCCGTTCACTGCTCGGAAGGTCAATACCAGGGTCTTGAATCTGATACGGGCCATGATAGGTAGCCAGTGGAGAGAGATGAGGAGCGGGGTAACATGGGAGCGTCTGGGTAGATTGTAGACCAGGCGGGCCGCCGCGTTCTGAATCCTCTGAAGAGGGCGGGTTGCACATGCTGGGAGACCAGCGAGCAGAGAGTTGCAATAGTCCAACTTGGAGAGGACGAGTGCTTGGACTAGCAGCTGGGTGGAGTGCTCAGACAGGTATCTCCTGATCTTCCGGATGTTGTAGAGGGTGAATCTACACGACCGGGAGACCGCAGCAATGTGGGCCGTGAGGGAGAGCTCGTCGTCCATGGTAACCCCAAGGTTCCTGGCAGAGGATGAAGGGGTCACCGTCGCAGATCCCAGGGTGATTGAGAGATCGTGGGAGATGGAGGGTTTAGCCGGGATGATGAGAAGTTCTGTTTTGGCGAGGTTCAGCTGGAGGTGGTGCTCGGTCATCCAGGCGGAGATGTCTGTGAGGCAGGCCTCAATCCTAGCTGAGATCCCCGGATCGGTCGGGGGGAACGACAGGTACAGCTGCGTGTCGTCAGCGTAGCAGTGGTAGGAGAAGCCATGGGAGGTGATGATTGGTCCAAGTGAGGTGGTGTACAGAGAGAAGAGGAGGGGTCCAAGGACGGAGCCCTGTGGGACACCAGTGGAGAGCTGGCGAGGGCCCGACAGTTTGCCTCCCCAGGAAACCTGGTAGGATCTTCCCGACAGGTAGGATGAGATCCACTGGAGTGCAGTGCCAGTGATGCCCATCTCAGAAAGTCTGGCGAGCAGGATCTGGTGGTTAACCGTATCAAACGCTGCAGAAAGGTCCAGCAGAATGATAACGGATGACCTGGAAGCCGCTCTGGCAGACTGGAGGGCAGTGGTGACTGAAAGGAGGGCAGTCTCTGTGGAGTGGCCAGTCTTGAAGCCCGATTGGTTGGGGTCAAGCAGGTTGTTCTGAGAGAGAAAGTTAGACAGTTGGTTAGATACAGCACGTTCAATTGTTTTTGAAAGGAAGGGTAACAGTGATACCGGTCTGTAGTTCTGGAGAACGGCAGGGTTAAGGGAGGGTTTTTTGAGTAGAGGGGTAACTCTAGCCTGTTTGAAGGCAGAGGGGAAGGTGCCAGAGGTGAGAGAGGAGTTTAGGACATGGAGAAGAAAAGTTATGATGGAGGGGGAGATGGTTTGAAAGAGAGGGGAGGGTATAGGATCAAGGGGACAGGAGGTGGGGCGATGTGAGAGAATGAGGTCAGAGATCTCTGCCTCAGACAGGGGAGAAAAAGAGTTTAGACATTTAGTTGGGTCAGTCATGGAGGGTGAGAGGGTAGGAAAGGTGGGTTTAGGGAACCGACTGCTAATGTCGGCGACTTTTTTCTCAAAGAAGGAGGAGAAGTCGTCTGCTGTCAGGGTGGAGGGAGGGGGTGGGGGAGGTGGGTTAAGAAGGGTGGAGAAGGTAGAGAAAAGTTTGTGGGGGTTTGAAGCAGAGTTAATTTTGTTCAGAAAGTAGAGGGTTTTAGCACCAGTTATGTGAGAAGAGAAGGATTTGAGGAGGGAGTGATACTTATCAAGGTCCAGACCGCCTTTGGACTTGCGCCATCTCCTCTCGGCTGCCCGAAGGGTGGACCGTTCTTCACGAATAACATCCGTAAGCCACGGGCAGGAGGGAGAAGATCGTGCAGGCCTGGTTGACAGGGGACAGAGAGAGTCAAGTGATGCAGTTAAAGTGGTTAACAAGGTGTCGGTGGCAGTGTTAGTGGGGTGGGACGAGAACTCGTCAATGGGGGGGAGGGAGGATGTTACAATAGAGGAGAAATGGGAGGGGGATAGGGAGCGGAGGTTGCGCCGGAAAGTTACAAGGGGAGGGGAGGTAGAAGGAGTTGGAGGGAGAGAGATAGAGAATTGGATAAAGTAGTGATCAGAAATATGCAGTGGGGTTACAGAGGTTAAGTCAGTGATACAGTTACGTGTCAGGATGAGGTCTAGCTGTTTGCCTGCCTTGTGGGTCGCCGGTGTGCTCAGCAGCGTCAGGTCGAAGGAGGTCAGGAGAGACAAGAAGTCGACGGCCTGAGTTCCTTGGAGGTGGATGTTGAAGTCCCCAAGGACTATCAGGGGGGTTCCATCATCCGGGAGGACGCTGAGGAGCATGTCCAGCTCCTCCACAAAGTCGGCTAGCGGGCCTGGTGGGCGATAAAGAACAATTAAGCATGCTTTGATAGGATCAGTTAGCATCGCATAATGGTGTTCAAATGATTTGGCAGTAACAGGGAGTGGTGTGGATGTGTATTTAATATGTGGGGAAAGAAGCAACCCTGTCCCACCACCCCGCCCGGTTGAGCGGGGTGAGTGAGTGAAGGAGTGGTTGACGGAGAGAGCAGCTGGAGTTGCAGTGTTCTCAGGGCGGATCCATGTCTCTGTCAGCGCAAGGGCATGAAGAGAAGCATGAGATGCAAACGCTGGGATGAAGTCTGCCTTGTTCACAGCGGACTGGCAGTTCCAGAGCCCTATAGAAAGAGAGAGGGCAGGTGGAGAAGATCTGGATAGGTAGCAAATGTTAGAAGTTGACCGTATATACTTTGTGATATATCTACGTCTACGGGTAGTGTAATGAACGGGAATGCTGAAGAAACACATGCTAGCTATGAATATGTTCTAGGTGGATTAGAATACAAATAGGGTGATGCTTATCAGAAGAGGTGATCCACCACGTCGGCCATCCTCGGACGACTCCCGCAGGTAGACTCCCTGTCTTTGTTCGACCGAGTCTTCGTGCACCGAGGCTGCCTCTGCAGTGCTACTCGCCTAAATATGCTAAAGGCGCAGCTGACAATGGCCCTAATTATGTAAACAAAGCCAGGGTCTCACTCGGCGGCAAGTACCCTGAAACTCGATCTCTAGCTAGCTACCTATTGACCAATTTAGCTGCTATACCCTTACCCTCTGTCAAAGAGGCAAATAATTAGCAAAACACAAATGAATGAAACAAACTCTGGTTACTTACAGTCAGATGGCAGTCACGAAGTACACTCAGTAAGACACTATTAGCTCTGAATCTGATTACAGAAGTCAGGGCTGATTTAACCAAATTCTACAATGGCCCTAATTATGTAAACAAAGCCAGGGTCTCACTCGGCGGCAAGTACCCTGAAACTCGATCTCTAGCTAGCTACCTATTGACCAATTTAGCTGCTATACCCTTACCCTCTGTCAAAGAGGCAAATAATTAGCAAAACACAAATGAATGAAACAAACTCTGGTTACTTACAGTAAGATGGCAGTCACGAAGTACACTCAGTAAGACACTATTAGCTCTGGAACAAGTGCGTCTTGAGCCTTTTCTTGAAGGTGGAGAGACAGAAGCCAAGCAGGGAAGCAAGCAGGGAAGGTCAGGGGGAGGAGAGGGAAAGAAAATGCGACTGCCTTCGTTGAGAGCCTACTACAGTAAGGGTACACCACTGTCGGGAGATGGTTCTGTTCCTGTGAAAATGATCAACCCCACTGACAAAACTATTACCTTAAGGAGAAACGCAAAAATTGCAAATGTGTCTCCCTGCATAGCAATAGAGGACTTACCGGAGGCTGACACTATTCGGTCTAATGTGCAGTATGGGCAGCAATCTGACAGTTCATCTAGGACAGAGGAAGACATGGCAGCAGTCCTCAAGGATCTGGGATTGCAGGACAGACTTGGAATCATGTGAGGTGTCACTAGCCTGGAAGGACAAACTGCTACGCATAATTGAGGGACACAAAACAATCTTTTCCAGACATAAAATGGATTGCGGCGAGGCCAAGGGCTTCGTACACAGAATCCATTTGGTCGACGACAAACCTTTCCGCCTACCTTATCGGCGAGTACCCCCCGGCCCTACGAAAAGCTGAGAACTGCTCTAAATGAAATGGAAGAGAGGGGCCTCATACGCAAATCGATGAGCGAGTATGCATCTCCACTTGTTCTAGTGTGGAAGAAAAATTTAGATCTTCGGTGGCTTAATGCCAGAACAGTGAAGGATTCCCATCCCTTGCCACACCAGGCTGATGCGCGAGCTGCGCTGGGCGTGATTGCATTCTTCTCAACAATGGATCTTACATCAGGCTTCTATAATATTCCTGTACACGAAGCAGACAAGAAATACACCGCATTCTCATCTTCTTTGGGACTGCATGAGTACAACAGCTTACCCCAAGGTCTTTCCAACAGCCCAGCAACGTTCATGCGCATGATGATGTCCATATTTGGGGATGAGAACTTCACAAGTCTACTTTGCTACTTAGACGACCTCATGGTGTTTGCACCAACCGAACAGTTAGCGCTTGAGCGTCTCCAAATGGTGTTTTCTTAGTTGTCTACACACAACCTGAAGTTAGCTCCAAAAAAGTGAAATTTCTTGAGAAGATCTGTAAGATTTCTTGGCCACTTGATCTGTGAGAGTGGGGTACAGACAGGCCCAGAGAAGGTTCAGAGTATCAACAATGTACAGGCGACAGATCTGATGTAGTCAGACCAAATTACACCGTGTCAGAAGAAGATATGTTAATTCTTGGGAATGGTCCTGTACTATGGGCACTTCATAGAGAACTGTTCAGTTAAAACCAAGCCGCTGTTCAAGCTCACAGCCGGGCTAACCAAGCAACGTGTGGCAAAAAGAGGACGCAGATCAAGAAAAAAAAGCAGTATGTGTCAAACTGACCCCTTCTGATTGGAAAAGGGAATGTCAGGAAGCATTTGAAATGCTAAAACACGATCTAGTGACAAGTGTGACCCTGGCCCACCCTGATTTTAGTGAGCCATTTATCCTTGCTGTTGATGCTTCATTCGATGGAATCGGGGCTGTGCTTTCACAGATCTCAAAAGGCGAGAAGACGGCCAGGCCTGTTGCATTTGCTAGTAAAACGCTCTCCCATTCCCAGATGAATTATCCAGCACACAGATTGGAATTACTTGCGTTGAAGTTGTCAGTATGCGACAAGTTTAGCCATTGGCTAAGGGGACGACACTTCAGCAACTTATATTTTATTTAATTGTATATTTTATTAGAACTAAACTAATTTATAGTTACTAGTTTATTTACCCTTAGTATGGATAGTCCACATATTTTAATTTTAGGTCCCTATATGTTTATTGTATGCACCTTCCTGCCAAAGCAAATTCCTTGTCTGTGCAAACTTTCATGGCGAATAAATCCCATTCTGATTCTGACTCTTCTGATTCACAGCCTGGGCGGACAATAACCCACTGACCTACATACTGACGAAGCCCAGACCTGATGCGTGTGAACAGCGCTGGGTGGCCAGGCTTGCTTCGGACAGTTTTGACCTCAAATATGTTCCCAGCAGTAGAAATGTGGTAGCCGATGCTTTGAACAGAGAGCCCTACCTATCTCTCCTGGATCGAGTAAACAGAGTGACAACTCTGTACAATCCTGTACAATACAACTGTACAGGATGCTTTCAGAGCCAGCAACAATAACATGCAGTGGCGAGGTCGCCTGGTGGGAGTTCATCTGGAGAGGTTATTCTCACTGCCTCTTTGCCTAGGGCAGGTGGTTCCATTTCTTCTGATGAAGTTTCTGCTGTTTTGGATGCACACTGCTCAGGTGGTTTGAGTGAAGTATTGGGTATAGGCGCATCTGTGCTTCGGCTTCCACAAGAAGACCAACCCACTGCCCTTCCCCAGAGTGAGCTTCTGAGCCCTCAAGAGCGAGATAATACTCTGTGCAGAGTTTTATACTACGTCCGGAAATGTCATAGGCCTACTAGACGTGAACGTGCTTCAGAACCTCGCGGCGTGATCAGATTGCTGAAGCACCTGAACAAGCTCACCATCCGTGATGGGATATTGTACAAAGAGCGGAGGACGCAGAATATGAACAAGAAGCTCTTCCAGTATGTTGTACCTGACTCTCTGAAACTGCAAGTACTTGTCGGTCTCCATGATTCAGCAGGCCACCAAGGGCGTTCTCGAACATTATCGCTAGCAAGACAGCGATTCTTTTGGACAGGGAAGGAGCGGGACATCGTTAACCATGTGAAGAACTGCCATCGATGCATTGTGGGGAAGACCCCTGAATCGCATGCTCGTGCTCCACTTGCAAACATCCATACTTCAGAGCCGATGGAACTAGTTTGCATCGACTTTTGGACAGCAGAACAGGGCGACAACAAGTCTATTGATGTCCTAGTCATGACCGATCTTTTCTCAAAAATGGCCCATGCGTTCCCTTACAAGAACCAGTCTGCAAAGCAAGTTGCCCGTCGCCTTCTGCATTTATGGGTTCCCGAAGCGCATTCACTCTGACCAAACGGCTTATTTTGAGAGTAGATTGATTAAAGAACTTTTGGAAATGGCTGGAGTGAAGAAGTCACACACTATGCCATACGATCCGATGGGGAACGGGATCGCGGAGCGCTTCAATAGAACGTTTGGTGGTATGATAAGGTCTCTGCCGTCGAAGTCCAAAGCCAGATGGCTGCAGATGCTTTAAACGTTAACCTTCTGCTACAATTGCACTGAACATGAGACGACTGGCTTTGCGCCATTTAATCTCATATTTGGGAGAGTCCCATGTCTTCCAGTCAATGTCATGTTTCAGAATGTTCTTGCAGACACCAGTGTAGTGGACCGGTTGAGCTTTGTGTCCCAGTTGAAAAAAGACCTGAGTGAGGCAGCCCGGATTTCTCGAAAACACAGCCTCAGAGAACAGACCCGTCATGCCAATCTCTACAACAGCAAGGTTAGAGGATCACCGTTAGCAGTAGGGGACACGGTTTTACTGGCCAACAGAGGTGAACGAGGAAAGAGGAAGGTTGCAGATAAATGGGACTCAACCATCTACGAAATGATATCAGTGACACCGGACATCAACGTGTACAGGATCAAGGACCTGGAAAACGCCAGGGAGAAGATTGTTCACAGGAATCTCCTACTTGCCATAAATCTCCTCCCTATAGACGGTGAGCCTGACCAAAACACGAGGCAAGGTGAATCAGAATGTGAAGATACTCCTGAGGTCCCTGAGGAAGAAACCACAATGCACGGACGTTGGACTGGCACAGACAAGTAGCTGAGTCTGATGGGAACTGTTCTGTAGACTTACCTGATGCAGTTGACAATTGCTCACAAGATGACCTAGCTAGTGACCTGAGTAACATAATGATCTACCAGGATAGCGATGTCTCCAGTGACGACAGTACCGACTGCTCAATAGGCAGCGTACTTGACTCCCCTGTTTGTGAAGCTGACCCAGTTGGCACTGACAGGACAGGTTCCGCAGTTTGCACTCAGCCACGTAGCACTATGATTGAGTTCACCAGAACGAGAGTTGGTAGAATTACTAGACCTCCAAAGAGGCTTATTTGTGAAGTGAATGACCAAATTGTAACTGATTCAGTACCATCGGTGGCATCCTTGTTTTCTTTTGTCAGGAGTATTTTTGCAGTGTACATCGGTTACAAATTTATTAGAGGGATAAGCAGAAGCTGTTGCACAGCAAGTGTTTACAGGTTAGAATGTATGGGCCGCGTAATAGTATGAGAGGTGTATACGGCATTTCTTTCTTCTGTGTTTAGTTAGTGTCCTCACACACTCCCTAGGGGAGTTTTCATTGACTGACATGTACGTTAGTGCTCTACGTGGTTCAAATTGTTTATCTGATTGTTCTGTTTTTATATTTATTTATTTTTCTGTCTCTTTTCTTTATTTGTTTTTTTTGGTGCTGCCCAAGTTTTGCAGAATTTAAGGGGGGTGTATGTAACGATGTGAATATGTTGTTAAATTGCTGCATAATATTGGGAGTTCACACCATCTCCTGGCCTTCTATTGTAATTACATGAGTAATGCAGCCGGCAGCAAAACTGTGGGATTCTGGGACAGTTACCACTAGGGGTGGGTGATAATGCAAAATTTGGTATTGATCCGATACCAAGTAAATACAGGGCCAGTATTGCCAATACCAATACCAATACTTTTTACTTAGAAAAGCAGCTTATCTACTTTCCTGTATGGGAAAGCAATGCCTCATAATTTATGAAGTGAATGCATCATCAATATGCAAATGTGAATTTTCATGATCATTTAATGATTTTGTGATTTTTCCTTAATAAGTTGATCATAAATATTAGCATAATAAAACACAGGACAAAGAGTTTTGTCAAAAATACTGTTTGTAATGGATACCTGTCGGAAAGATCCTACCAGGTCTCCTGTGGAGGCAAAGTGTCAGCCCTCCGCCAGCTCTCCACTGGTTTCCCACAGGGCTCTGTCCTTGGACCCCTCCTCTTCTCCCTGTACATCACCTCACTTGGACCAATCATCACCTCCCATGGCTTCTCCTACCACTGCTACGCTGACGACACACAGCTGTACCTGTCGTTCCCCCCGACTGATCCGGGGACCTCAGCCAGAATCAAGGCCTGCCTCACAGACATCTCCACCTGGATGAACAAGCACCACTTCCAGCTGAACCTCGCCAAAACAGAACTTCTCATCATCCCAGCCAAACCCTCCATCTCCCACGATCTCTCAATCACCTTGGGATCTGCGACGGTGATCCCTTCATCCTCTGTCAGGAACCTCGGGGTTACCATGGATGACAAGCTCTCCCTCACATTGCTGCAGTCTCCCGGTCAGGTAGATTCACCATCTACAACATCCGGAAGATCAGGAGATACCTGTCTGAGCATTACACCCAGCTGCTAGCCCAAGCACTTGTCCTCTTGACCTTTTGGGTTTCTACCTTTTCTTATTGGGTGTGCTTGCCCTTGGCAAGGCTCAACATTTAGGCTCAAATTTCATTTTATTCAAATCATGTAAAAAACGTATCAACACTGACCCTTGCCTGATTAAAATAAATGGGCAGGCGATAAAAAGAGTGTACTCCACTAAATTCCTGGGGGTCCTCATTGACGAGTCGCTTAACTTTAAAAGTCATATCGACTATCTCGTAAACAAACTGTCCAAATATGTTGGCTTGTTCTATAAGATCAGACATTTTCTTCCTCTATCTGTCCTTCTCACGCTGTATAAAACTCTGTTTGAACCACATCTTAACTATTGTAATGTGATATGGTGCAACACTTTCACCAGCCATCTTAAAAAACTTATTTCCCTGCAAAAGAAAGTCATACGGGCTCTGTCTTGGTCAGAGATAAATTCTACCACCCAACCTCTATTCCACAGTTTTAAGTTATTAAGACTGACTGAGTTAAATGAATATCATAATGCCTGCCTTATGTTCCAAATTTTTTATTTTTTTTTGTAAATATGTTTATTGGTTTAAATTTTTTTAGCACACAACCATACTTCAAACAAACACACACATCACAAACACAACACACAGATACAACAACATCGGCTCAGCTACACACATACAATACAATAAAAATGATGAATAAAGAAAGAAAACAGATACACAGCAAAGTATTCTCTCTTACGACTTTTCAAAAAATCCCTGTAACATAATGTCAGAAACGTTGGGGCTCAAATAATTCAGATAAGGTTCCCAAACTTTATAAAATTGTTTAGATTTGGAATGTATCACACATGTCAGGTACTCTAGAGGTACTAAATCAAACAAAACATTATGCCAGCCCTTAACAGTTGGCTGTCTATCACTTATCCACTGTAATAATATATTCTTCCTAGCTGCATATGTAAGAATACAGAAGAGCCTCTGGTTTTTTAACACTACATATCTAGAAGGGAGACCTAGAATAAGAGACATTGGATCCATCTGTAAGTTTTGCCCAAGTATCTTTTCAATTTCTGTCAAAACATTAGCCCAGTATCTTTGCAGTTTATGGCATGACCAAAGGCAATGGGTTAGAGTACCAATCTCTGTTTTATTTAAGACACATTGGCGACAAAGTTGGATTAAAATGATGTCTGCGGTTGGGGGATATATGCATTCTATGTAAATTTTTTAGCTGTATAGATTTGGCTCGATTACAGACTGAAATTGATTTAGCGTAGACCCAAATATCGTCCCACTCATTGTCATTGATTGTAACAGAAAGTTCGCTCTCCCACTTTTCTTTAAGCTCTTGCAAAGCCACAGTTGCCAGAGTACGCATAGCTCCGTAGAGTAGACTGATAGACAATCACCAAGGTGTTGCAAACAGTACTTTCTCAAGATGAGATGCACCAGGGTTATCAATTAGGGTTGTACTGTGCAATATATAATGTCTTATCTGTAAATAACGAAAGAAGCTCTGTCTGGGGATATTATATTTCTCAACCACTTGGTTAAATGACATTAATGTATTATCAGAAATTAGGTCTTTCAACACATAAATGCCACAATCCTGCCACTGTCTGAAGCCAGCATCAAGAAGTCCTGGTTGGAAATCGGGGTTGTTCAAAATAGGAGTGAAAACTGATGTTAGTTTGGACCTCCCCTCAAGTCTACGTGTTAGTCGCCAAGCCTTAATTGTATTGAGAGTAACAATATTGTCACAGCATGACCTAACAGTTTTAAAACTCTTAACAAACAACAGGTTCTTCAGTGGGTATTTTGATAGGGAGGTTTCCACATCCAGCCAGACAGAGGCTGTCTCCTTTACGATCCAATCATATATATATCGCAAATGAGCACAGAGCTGGTACTTTCTCAAATTTGGTAAATCTAATCCACCTTCAGAGCTTGGCAGTTGTAAGGTAGCCATCTTTAGCTTTGGTCTACGTTTGCTCCATATAAATGCACTAAGCCAACCATTTAGTTTTTTTAAGACTCCATTTGAAAATAAAACTGGGATCATTTGGATAGGGTAAAGCAATCTAGGCAATATGTTCATCTTAATAAGAGCTATACGACCTAGCCAGGAGACTGGCAAAGAGTTCCACCGCTCCAAATCTAGCCTCACCTTCTCAAACAATGGAACAAAGTTAGCCTTATACATTTGCTCAAATGTAGGGGTTATGAATATACCTAAATAGATAAAGCCCCCTGGGGACCACTTAAAGGGGAAAAAAGGCAGTGTTGTAGGTATTGAGCTTAGGCTCCCTAGCGGCATGGCCTCTGATTTTGTCAAATTAATTTTATATCCAGAAAATTTGCTAAATAAACCAACAACATCAAGTAACACAGGTATTGATGTTTCTGGACTTGAAATATAAATTAAGACATCGTCGGCATAAAGGCTTATCTTATGATGTACATTGTCTATTTGTAAGCCCTGGATGGAGGGTATTGTCCTTATGGCCTCTGCCAATGGTTCAATAACCATGGCAAACAACAGGGGGGACAATGGGCAGCCCTGCCTTGTTCCTCTATGCACAGGGAAACCGTCAGACCTCAGTCCATTAGCAAGAATGGCTGCTTGAGGATTATCGTACAAGACCTTGACCCACCTAATAAAATTATCCCCTAAACCAAATTTCTCCAAGCAGTAAAATAAATATGACCATTCAACTCGGTCAAAGGCCTTCTCTGCATCCAGAGAAAGCACTAAACCATCAACTTGTCTACGTTGGAAGACCTGAATGATATTAAGAAGACGCCTAACATTGTTATGAGTTTCTCCCCTTTATGAAACCAGTTTGATCCTCTTTTATAATTTTAGGTAGGAGACCTTCAAGGCGTATAGCCAACATTTTTGCCAAGATCTTCCTGTCTACATTTAGAAGGGATATGGGCCTATAAGAGGCACAGGACTCAGGACATTTCCCCTTTTTCAGTATGAGTGAGATATTTGCTTCTTTCAAGGTCGGGGGTAACTCTTTATTTGAGAAAGCATCATTAAACATGCTGACTAAAGGGTCTACTAATATGCCTGAAAACTCTTTGTAAAATTCACTGCTGTACCCATCCGGTCCACCAGCTTTCCCATTCTGAAGAGTTCCTATGGCATTAAACACCTCTTCTCTGGAAATGGGTGAATTAAGAGCAAGTTTATGTTCTGATGGTATAGTGGGCAAGTTTAGCTGGTCAAAGAACTTATCCATCAGAACAGACGCATCCCTTGGCTGCTCAGAACTATAGAGATTATGGTAAAATATCTTAAAGGTGTCATTTATAAGCTTATTATCATATATACGGCTGCCTTGAGCATCACAAAGGGCTGCAATGGTTTGTGACTCTGCTCTTTTTTTTGTGAGATATGCTAGGTATTTCCCAGGTTTATCCCCATGTTCATAAAACTTTTGTCTAATAAATCTGACTTTGACTTCCTCATCTTGTGTTAAAAGGTTGTCTACGGTTGTTCTAATTGCAGATATTTCTGTCAAAATAGTGGGAGATGGGCACTCAACATAAGCATTTTCTTTAGTTTTAAGTTCAGCCATTAACAGATTCTGCTTTTCTCTTTTTTGCCTTTTTTTACTTGCTGAAAAGGAAATAATCAACCCCCTAGCATATGCTTTAGCAGTTTCCCATAATAAGGCCGGGTTGTCTGTGGATCGAGTGTTAATGGAGATAAAATACTGAAATTCAGTGGTAAAATGAGTAACAAATGTATGATCTTTCAAGATTGATGTGTTCAGTCTCCAGAACTTCACTCCACTATTTACACCCTTGATGGAGAGGTCCAAAATTACCTTGGCATGATCAGAAATCAAAATACTACCAATAGAGCAAGACAAAACCCTGTGCATCGCGAGACCTGACATGAAAAAGTAGTCAATCCTACTGTGAGAGCCATGAGGTGCAGAAAAGAAAGTATACGCTTTATCAGAAGTGTGAATTGTTCTCCAAACATCAACAAATCCTAAATCCTCACAAATAGAACAGAGTGCCTTAGCCTGTGGTGAAAGAGACATAGCTTTAGAAGGTAATTTATCAATAAGTGGGTTTAGTATGCAGTTAAAATCTCCACCTACAATGGCAATATCTGACTGAATCTCAGAAAAATCCAAGAATACCTTAGTTATAAAGTCAGAGGGGTGAGCAGGAGGGTAGTACACGTTCAGTATAGATATAACTGTATCTTGCAAGATGCCCTTTACAATAACATATCGGCCACTTTTATCTTTAATACAGTCCAGCAATGAAAACTGAATGTTCCTTCTCACTAATATAGCCACTCCTCTACTTCTTGAGGTGAATGAGGAAAAAAACACCTGATTAAAACCTTCCTTCTGCAATTTGAGATGCTCTTCATCATCCAAGTGCGTTTCTTGCAGGAGAGCAATATCAATATGCCCTTTTTTCAAAAAACGCAGTACTTTTCTTCTTTTAACAGGACTATGAACCCCTTTTATGTTCCATGTACATAGACGTAACGTATTACTCGCCATATAGGCCAACTTTATTCGTTATGTAGAGAAAGTATGCTGAGAACATGAATCCTAAAACATATAAAACGACATGTGCAGTCACTGAGCCAAGAGAAGAAAAACAAAAAAAGTAATGTGAACAAGAACTACTATACAAAAATAAACAAATCAAACTTAAATGTTCAAGGGGGTTGTCCCTGCTACCTAACCTGCAGGGAGTTCCAAACATCGCCCACGGCAAGACTAAAGAGCTTGCCACCCAATCTTCATTCCTCACCACCATCGTCACAAAAAAAAACAACAACACGTCAGCCTACTCACAGTGGCTATACTTGGCAAATAAAATATAAAGTCTATGTATAGATAAACTCAAACAGGAGGTAACATACCACATTAATCTTCAAAAATCAGTGTCTGAGTCCAGCCTTCAGTCTGGCATACCTTTGCGTCCTTCTTCTAATGACTGTGCAAGTAAAGCGGCATCTTTCGGAGAGTCGAATCTCTTCTGCTTACCATCGACTGTCACCCTTAAAGTAGCCGGGTAGAGCAATGCATAGATCACGTTCATTTTCCTTAGTCGGGTCTTCGTGTCATCAAATGCCTTCCGCCGCCGAACCACTTCTGCCGAGTAGTCATTGAAGAAGGAAACTTTGGGCTTTCTGGCCGTAGCATCATCTTGACTTCGAGATCCGAGCCGCCGTGCCGCATCCATTACCCGCTGTTTGTCTTGAAAGTTGTGAAACTTCAGTATAAATGGTCTTGGACGCTGGTTATGACTGGGTTTCGGTGCCAATGATCTGTGAGCCCTGTCAAGCTTTAAACGACCATCTTTCACAGTCATTTGAAGGTGTTCTGGTATCCACGTTTCTAAAAATTCCACTGGATTTGTCCCTTCGGAGCCTTCTGGTATGCCAACCACACGCACATTGCATCTACGACCTCGGTTGTCAAGATCATCGATGTGCTCAAACATGTCGCGCACTTGTTTTTCAAGGGATGCTATCCTAGCTTCTGAGGCTATAGTTGTGTCCTCGACATCAGAAATTCTTTTTTCAGCCTCCCCTACGCGTGCTGCAATTGCTTGCAACTGTGCTGTCTGATCTTTAATGGCCTCTAAGACTGGAAACTTTTGTGTCGATCACCATAGTGAGTTTGTCAGTGATGTTGTCCAAAGCTTGAATAATATTTGGCTCCATCCCTGGGCTAGCAACCGCTAGTTCACCGCTAACACCAGTTCCCTCAGGAGTAGTCTTCACCACTTTCTTCGATGTTTTTTTCATGCTTTCTGAATTTTGGCGAAAATAATGATCTAGACTCATGTTAGAGTACCTCCCCTACAAAATTCCGTACTTTTACTGTCCAGACATGATAGATTAATATATAAACTCTGATAAATGCCACTGGAGCTGGCTTACAATGCTGTTCACTCTACAGCGCCATCTTGTTCCCCCATGTTCCAAATTGTTAACAGACTGAACCCTAGATTGAGTAGTCTTGTTCCCATCTCCAGCCCCCAGCATATATACCAAACGAGAATCAAACCACTCATATCATGAAAATGTCGCAGACATGTGCGTTCCAATATGAGTGTTGTCTGTAGGGGGCCACAGATCTGGAACGGGATTGATGAAGGCCTCAAAGTGCTGACCTCTATCTCCAACTTCAAAAGACAACTAAAACAATTTCTTATTAACCTATACCTAATATAAAAATTAATTAATTAATTTAAAAAATAACTACTGGGATGTATGTGTATGATTGAAGGTATGTAATGTTATGTATGTACTTGTGCGTTATCTGTGGTATTGTGTATCCTATAGTCTGTACCATGTTATGTATGTTATGCATGTACTTGTGCGTCATCTGTGGTATTGTGTATCCTATAGTCTGTACCATGTTATGTATGTTATGCATGTACTTGTGCGTCATCTGTGGTATTGTGTATACTATAGTCTGTACCACTACCCTTACATGAATCATCGGCCCCCTCCTATAAGCTTTCCTAGCTTCTTTGGGGGACCCTTTCACTCTACCCAATTGGTCTTGTACCCCAACTGTATTATTATTGTAATATTTGAAGTGGTATTGTGAATAAATCAAATCAAATCAACGTACATTCTCTCTCATATGTCTTTATATTTATTATTTATTTTCTCACCCCTAAAATGTTTTGCACTACATAGACAATGTTGGTGTCAAAATGTTCATCTTGGTCACGATTGCATTGCTTCTATCAGCTGGAATGTATCAGCTTGTATCAGCTTTGTTTTCCCTGTATTTGTGCTGTTGAGCTAGTATTATGGTGGGACTGATAGATTATGAAAGCAATTAACCCCAAGAGGGCTATCAAATGATGATCATAAGTCCTGTAGAGCAATCGATGTCAATCAATATCCGAACGATTGGAGTGGAGAAGTGCGAGGCGATTTTCCCTACTTACAGTGCGGATAGCCTGTCACATGACCCCACTAGCCAGTTTTCCAGAAATACATTTCAAGCTTATTTATGTTTTCAGTTTGCAGATGGTACTTGTTTGAATCGGAATTCCAGCTAAGATACCAAGCCCATAGCCATGGAGTTAACATTGGGGGGGATGAAATCTGCTGGGGAGATTTCCTTTCCTTCCTTTATTTACGTTTAGCCAAGTAATTACATTTTTTATGATAATTTGGGGGGACATTTTGACCAGATTTGAATGTTGGGGGGGATGTGTCCCCCCCCAATATATATTATGATTACGGCCCTGTAAGATACTACCAGTGACAACTTTGTTAGAATCGTCTTGTTTCAAAGGGGTTCTTTGTTAATGAAATGCAATATGAATAAATGCTTAGAAATATCACGAGACGGAAAAAACTTTAGGAGAAGTTTAAGTCATAGTATAGGTTCGGACCATTTTTACACAGGATCGCCCAATTTCTTCGTTTTGATGCAACTGTTTCAACTATGTGAGGCTGCCACATAGCCTATCACCCTTTCCTCTTGCAAAAAGGGGAAATGAGAAGAGAACCCTGTTTCATTCTACACTTCACTATTAGTATTTTGAAGTGTAAATGAGCAGCAACAAATGTATGCCTTTTAATTTATGCAATCTTAAATACTAAGTATGTGTACTTATTTAAAATATACAGAAATATCAGTTGTAAAATGTAAGTTAAAAAAATGACCCATCTGCAGCCGACACAAGCACACCTTACAATTTCCCCAGAAATTGTACCCAATCTAGTTTGGGTAGTTATCCCTAACACAAGTTATCCCTTAGCCTACTTCTCAGCATGAGAAATGGTGGAAATGCGTGAGACATATAAGGTGTTGCGTGAGAGCATGACAAATGGTTGAAATGCATGAGTCTCACGGTGAATGCGTGAGACTTGAGAGCCCTGCTACATCTGATTGGCCTACCCAACAGTGGTGGGCCGTCAGGGCCAGCAAGGCCTTCTTTGCTGGCCTAAACATACTCCGAAAAGTCAAAACATTTTATGTATTTATTTTTTCGTAAATATGTAAATACAATTATTATTCATAATTTCCCTCCATCTTAATGTAATTCAATACATACACTGACATAAATAATAAAATAAATATCCAGTCTGTTCTCCATGTCATATTATATCCACTTGGTTTAGCTGCTGACAGTGTTGTATATTATGGTAGAGTTTTTATCCAATCATATTTCAGCTAGCTTGTGTTGTCAGGTTCTATGAAATCTGCCTGATGCCTTCAGAATCAACAGAGCAGGCTCCCGTGCGCTGTAAGTGAACGGAGACAGTCAGTTGCGATAGCCAATCAGATCTCGAGTCTGTGACACCAAGGCCAGCTACGACTGCTTTTGATTAATTCAAGATGGCAGCACCTAGTGTGGATTCAGGGAAAGAAATATTGCATGCTACAGTGGTCGAAATGTAGCTGAAGAGAAGGAGACAACTGCCAATTCACATTTTTTACATAATTGTTTTTACATATTGAGAGCTTCGCTGAAATTATAGCAATGATATCAGCGCTGACTGACACAGACGTCAATGAAAATGTGTTCACGATCCTCAGCGACATGGTACAGCCATATAGGGGTGGGCGAATCGATCTCAAGTAGGCTATCGATACCAACGTTGGTATCAGTAGCCTATTGATTGATACTGGCGTGATAAGATCGATACTTAAGTTTCAATTTCTGTTCTCTACATTCAGTACACAACTCCTTTTACATCATAGTGGTTGTGCAAACACCGCTCCTCTAACTTCGCTCAAGCTCACTTTGCCCGTCCCATGCTAGGCTGTGAGTCATGGAACGCCGAGTTAGTCAAAATTAAATAAATAATTAGGTAAATAAATAGATAAATACATACATAAATAAGGCTATGAAATAAATTCTGAAATTAAAAAAAGATGGCAATAACTATATAAATATAGCATTATATAATTATATAGCTGAATCCATTTACCGACATCAATAAATAAATACATTTATTTATTTCAAAATGACGTTTTTGTAAAGACAACATTTATTTATTTCAAAATGACGTTTTTGTAAAGACAACATTTATTTATTTTTCATAGGAGTTTTATTTCCTAATGCCACATTTATTTATTTTTTGAGACTTTTACACGCCACATTTATTTCCACATATATTTCCACACCACATTTATTTCTGTGCTGTATTTATTTCCGATCTCACATGCAAACAAGAGGGGCGTGGTTATCTTCAGACCAACCCAGCTGCACACAAGATCGAAGGCAGATAGGGACACCTAGATTCGGTAGATGATGGAAGACATTAGTCGTGTCAGAGATCGCATGATGGCCTTATACAGGGTTTTTCCTGGGTCAAAATGGGTCTTCGGTGCTCCAAAAAAAGAAAAAGGGTATATATATATTCTTTTTTTTCTTCTTCTTTCTAATCAATGTATTTATTCCCAGGTGTTTCGCATCCCCCCCCCCCCCCCCCCCCCGCCGAAACTACACCTATATTTCGGAACAGGTTAATGTAATAGTCTAATGTAATATTGCACATATTTTCGTCCTATTTCCCCTAAAGCAATTAAGTTAAGCTACTTAAAGACACCTTACACTCATGAAGTATGTTCTAAATGGCATAAATGCTGCCAATTAATAATTGACGTAACAACTTATTGTAAATGGTCAGTAGCCTAGCCTATCGATTAAGGTAGGCCACTCTGAAGCATGTACACTGCCTGCTTCATTTGATCTTGATAGGCTAAGTATTCTGTAGCAAATAATAACAATAAACCCACTTTTTATTAATTAAAACTACTTCAGCATAATAATGCACCTAAAATATAAACCTGAGCAAGGGCATCAATCGCTATCGAATCAACAGACAATTTAGCTAGCAGGGGAAGAATACAAACAATGAAAATCACCAGTTAACTTGATTTACATTTGCAAGAACTATAGACTTATACAATAACAGGCTTAAATGAACTGACAACATAAGTTATACGACTTACAGTTCTCAAGGACGCACACACGCAATCTCAACTGCGGTGTGAAGCGTGTCCGTGCAGTTGTCCGACATGCACTCTAACAATCACTGCTGATAGACGGCCTAAAATTTTGTACAGCCTGAATTCTGATACCGTGGCGGCAGAAATCTAGCCATAGAGGAAACACTGCACTATATATTATCATTCCAGGTTAAGAATACCAATGGAGGCTGCGTTGTAAATTGTAAATCAAAATTTTGTCAGCATTTTGATTGGAAATTTCATTTGCATTTTTACAGGTGTATTCGTGCACGTCGGGCTGCCCTCGCAGCGGAACAACAGTTTACTGGCTGCTCTGTCGATTCGAGCACCTCACAGTTGCGTATTGATCAAACAAGAAGACACGCTTATCAACTCAATTACTATTTATCAAAACAGAACGAGGGTTTAGCTGTAGCCTACTTGAAACATACTATTGAGAACATTCGCTGACATGCATTGCACGCGTGATGAACACAGCTTTGTTTTTTGTTTTTCATCGCACACTTTTTTTTGCCTTTGGCGCTCGGGATTTGTCATTGGCGCTCCTGAAAACGGTTTTCGCGCACGCCAAAATTTTCTCTATGCAGGAAAAACCCTGCTTATAGATCAAATTGATCAGCATGGCTTGTCAGGATGTATTATTTTGGCACACATTGTAGATTTTGTAGAGGTACTTGGGCGGATAAGTGCTCTACAAAACATATATTTAAGTCTTAAATTGTTTGAGACTTATCGAGCACTGTTCGTGTGCAAAATGTACAGGTAGTGGGGGGTGATTAGTGCCAGGTAATGTTAGCTAACACAGCTAGGAACCGTCGCTACGCCTAACAAAGAAGACAATCACTGCCACCGCTCCATCGCTCTGCTATTATGTGAATAGCTAGGTCGATAAGGCATCTAGCTATAACTATCTAGCCTCACCATTATGCCATGCCGGTATTTTAACCTTCAGATTAATTGTCCGATTCCCTAACCGCTCAGCCACCTGACTCAAGTAAATAAATACATGTAAATAAATGTGAACGTAAATCTATATATATACACACAAGTACATGTAACATTTATATATTTAGTGTCTCATTTAATTTGTAATGTATATATTTTGTATGTCAATTAGGCATTCAATTATGTAATGAGTCATTTTTTTAAGCTTTGTGTTACATAATTATTTATTTATCCAAGTATTTAACCATTCAATTATTTATGTATTTTTTTTAGTTCTGGCCCCTATAATCCTCCATAGTTTTCCGGATAGCAAAAAAGGTGTGAGGCGGAATCACTGGGAGAGAGATATTTGGGTCGTGTGCTTTAAGTTTGGTGAATAGACGGATGTTACAATATGAAAGGCAGGGAATCGGGCGCAGATGACCAGCCACAACACCCCGGATCACATCAGAAAACAACTAGCAAGAGCTATCGAGCTATACTAGTAACAATAGTATAATGTCATAGCGGGTATTCTGAGTTGGCTAGGTATTATTTGTAGGATATATCATTTTCGTCGCATCTAGTCTCGTGAACTAAAACTGACAATGGAATTTACTTTGATTTGAACCCGAGAACATAGTCTCATCTCCGTGTTAGTTACGAGACCACTGCAAGGTTTTTTCGTGGCTAGGCAAGGATCACAACAAAGCCGCGGTAAGTTACGCTAACTAGCACCTACGTCAGCTAGCTACAAAGTTTATTTAACTATACGTACATTAACTACATCCCTACCGACCATGTCTTCAATGTGGCCGCCGTGGCTATTCAGGAGCTAGGCTACCTTTAGCGAGACAATGTTGGACACAAGAGACATGAAGCTAGCTAGCTAGTGTGTAGCGGGCGTGCTGTTTTGGCGGCCTTGGCTACTGACTAGCTAGACTCAGCTAGCACATTACTAGGCCTTTTTCGTGTTGTAACCACTTATGATTTGATTTCATATTTTACAGCTAGCTAGCTCCAAGTTAGGTTTAGCAAATAGTCCTTTCTTACTCAGTGGTTGTCAGTATACCGTAGACTCTGGAGTACTATATGTGCAAGTTAGCTAGCCTAGCACAAGCAGATTAGCGCACACATTTTTTGATTGTGGACAAACCAAGAATTTCCGTTTTTTTGTTTTCTTTCCAATCCGTATGTAACCTAACGCAATTTAAACTAATCCCTAGTCAGATTTCGGTTACCTCTATTAGTTTTCTCACAATTCCAGTTTTTGGGTGTGATTTTAGGTAACGTTTGAAACATTCCACCGCTTTAAGGTATTGAGACCATGGCACCAAAATTATTTTTGGAATGATATGCTAAGGCTATTGTTCTACGTTATAAACACTTACCTACAGCATAGGTTTTACTTCAGTTTTCTAGTAATAACTAGCAAGAAATGTCAGTCGACTATGATGTCATCAAGTTGCTGATTTTTAGCCGTAGTAGGTTTGATGACAATGTTAGCTAACTACTTATACAGTCAGAAGTCCTGTAGCTAGCTACTAGTGATGGTCATCTAGCTCTTGAAACTCCTGTGTTTGATAACCAATAATATCCCTTCATTTATATGACAGGTCAATTATATTAGGATAAATACCCACAATTTAAAAGTTTGTATAAAAAATAAAATAAAAATAACACCACAACTGGGAACGGTGTCTGTATTGATGTGTACCCTGTCTTGCCATGGGTTGAGCAGAGATCAATTTGTTTGACGAGGTATCATAAACCCAATGGGTATGTACTTAAGCCCATTGGGCTTATGATATTTGGTATTTAAGCTCATGCAGTTGCGTGGCTTAAACGCCCATTCACCCTAACGCTGCGTTCACACTGCAGCGTTTTTTAACGCTCTGCATCGCTTGCCTTCCCACAGTACACCACGCTCGAGGGCGTTTTAGACAAGTTAATACAGAGTTGTAGATGTCTAAGGTCACTGTTGTAGTCATGGCCAAGCGTGCAGATTTGGGTTCATGTACTCACAATATCGATCAAAATACCACTTTTAACGCAACGCTCCGCTCGCCTTCCCACAATGCCCTACGCGAGCGTCAACGCCTGGTTTCATTGAAAATGAATTGGAAGCCGACGCCCCGCCTGCTCCGCTGCAGTGTGAACGCACGAGCGACAACATGTTTTCCATTCATTTTCAATGGAGCCAGGCGAATTGCTTGCGTGGTGCATTGTGGGTAGCGACGCGATCGAGTTGAGATTTTCTCAACTTTATGCAAATTGAGAGCGATTTTCCCTAGCGATGGCCAATCGCAGTGTTTTCTTGTTTCTCGTAACGTAGCAACCATGGTAAACATTTCTAGCTTTCAGTTTTTAAGATGGAGGAGAAACTAATTGCCTGTGTGGCTGCATATCCAGTCCTGTACGATACGTCTCTGTAATTGTACAAAGACATTCATAAAAACAATGAGGCCAGGCGCAGGTTTGCGGACGTTGTCGGTGCTCCTGGTGGGTTTTTTGTACTTTCAAATTCAGTCTCTCGTCACATTAGTTACGTAACTTTGTTCTGGTAACTAGCTAGTTACAGTAGTAGCCCGGCTGGAACTCCCTGGTCGTATCGACAGATTAGCAGACTTTGAGTAATATAATAAAACGTTTTACACATGTCAACGTGTATGTCTATTAAACAGTTTTGTATTTTGTATACAAGTTGTATTTTGATCGATGTTGCGAGTACGTAAACATCAACTACAACAGTGACTTTAGAGAACTACAATTCTACATTAATCCGTTTGATACGCCCCCGCACGTGGTGAACTGTGGGAAGGCGAGCGATGGCAAGCGATTCGCGTCGCTGCAGTGTAAACGCACTGTAACAGTGCGTGTCCACTGCAGCGACGCAAATCAGTTTTGCCACCTGACAACATTAGTAATGACAGAAAATATGCTGAATAATATATTTTTTTATTTCAAATACACTAAGTGTTTAAGTCAACAGCTTAAGTAAAAGTAGTAAATTGATCAAAAACAGGATACATCACTATACAGACCCTCCAGGAATTTGCGATGTTGCGATCGCACCAATTCACGCGAATTCAATGATTCCCCGCGAATTCAGCGCAACGTTGCAATTTTAACCTATCACCGCAATTTTCCCGCAACTTTGACCAATCATCGTCGTCTCCCACAACTCTCTCCAGTAGGGGTTAAATCCAGTGTTGCGCCTGAACGCGTTCATTGAACGAAAGTTCATGAACTCGTTGATAATTTGGGTGAACGTGAACTGAACGTACTGTATTACTGCCTGATGAACAATACTGTGAACGCGTTCATTCTGGTGTCTGTGAACTCTTTCACTCTTTTTAATTTCGTTTAATAAGGTGCCAGATTTCGGTTGTGGCCCGCGGGCCCACGGGCTGTCCCAATCCGGCCCGCGTGAGGTAAATCTAAAATTAAAAATAAAGAAATGTGTTGAGTGGTAGTAAATATGTAGTCCTGAAAGACTACAGTGATCAGGCGATTTATATATGTGCGCTTGCGCAACCTTATCGACAGGAGAGTTAGCTGTTGGTTAGCCCTCGAAAAGCGACCTCAAAATACCGTATTTCTTCGAATAAACGCTGCAGCGTTTATTTAATAACGTTCATTTTTGGTGTGGCGTTTAATTAGTAAGAGAGATTTCGTGAATTGTAGCTGCAGTGCAGCCATAGACAACTTCGTTGCTGGCATTGTGACAAGTGAATCATGCTGCTAAAAACGCAGGTTTCCTTTACTACCGCTGACCTCCTTGTTTATTCTTTGTTTGACTGAGTGCGGCAAGTCCCTTTCTCATTGGCTGTCAATTAGGTGTGCGTTGGTAGTACAACTGTCTCATACAAGTGTTCTACATTGTGTAGAAATCTGAAGCAGCATGCCAAAACGTTCATACACGTTAGCTTTCAAACAGAAAGCTGCAGAAAGTTATGTACATGTGTAATAAATACTGGGGTTGAATTTAACCAATTAAATAACCGTTTTCAGATTTATTTGGTGCGGCGTTTATTCGAGGGCGGCATTAATTTGAAGAAATACGGTAATACTTTACTGCTTTTTACAATTGGAGAAAATGATTAATTGCCCACCCCTGAGTTACGGAGCTGAGCCATGGAGCTAACCCGTGGAGCTAGGATTTTGATGCTAGGGAGAGGTGTGGTAAGCTGGTTTAGCCACAGGGCAAGAAGGCCAAATTAAAGTTGTTGGCCATCTGAAGGGCATGCGACAGCAAGGGGGGACCCGCTATAAGACTTTGAGCCATAAAATGTTAGGTCTCAGTTCAGGGAAGCACTTTTAAACAGTAGCACTTTCTATTTTTAAATGTTTTATTTTGCTTAGTGTTTTAGTTTGGCAGCTCAGTGAAGCACTTAAAATATTTTTTAAATATATATATATATATATATATATACAGTATAATTATGCTTCAAAGAAAAAAATATTTACCTAAACCTTGTTCTTGTTTAAGATCATTTACATAATATATATGAATGTATATGGAGCGTGATAAAAAGGTGACCTTGAAATTGTGGCGACGCAAGGAAAAATTGGGGCACCAGTTTTTTTTTATTTTAGTTAGTCTGGAGCCCTGATTCATCCACCACTTCTTTGAGCGAATATTTTGTTCAAAGGACATTGATTGTACCTGCTGTTGTAATTGTATCTTGAAATCATTTACATCAATAGAATCACGCAAACTTACCTTTCCAACGATATATGGCATGTGTACCAATATACAGTAAACAAAGCAAGTTCATGCACCACATAGTTTAGTACTTAACAATCTGCCTTTCAGTTTCGTCACCTGACGCTAGTTATGCCACATGACTTTTGCAACTAATTTCTAATCAAACAGGCTTCTACCTAAATGCCTGTTTTAGCTTTTGCCATTGCTAGCAAATGAGTATTTTATTCAGATTTTTTTTAAACATTTTATAGTTGTCTTAGACTGCTTATTTGCACGGCACGTTGTGCCGCTTGACATTTTGGAGGTTTGAAACGCCAAAGCATAAAATTATATTTATTATTTGAATGTATTGAAAATGTATTAAAACTGATTAGGTTTTATAGAATAAATTGTCATGAATTGTACATAAAAAAAAGGAAATAATGCACTTGGACAATGGACAGAATATGCATGTCATGTCATTGACCCTTTAGTTAAGGGAATTGCCCACGATTCACAGCGTTGTGACTTGAAACACAAGGGTTACCAGTGCAACGGACAGAGGACCACCCATGCTTCTCCTCCAGGATATTTGCCGCAGCCACAATATTGGCACCATTGCCATGGACGATGGCAATGATTTTGCAAGGAGGAATTTCAAATCTGACCACTACCTGCTCCAACCACTCTGCAGTGTAGATGCAGTATGTCTGTCCTGCAGTGGCGTGGTGGTGAGGCAGATTGACTGCATGTTCCAGTCATCTGTGATGTAGTGGCATCTAACGCCAAGGTAGGCTTCAGTTGCTACACTTGTCCATACATCAGTGGTGAGAGCAAGTTTGCTGTTGCTGGTGTTTATTGCAGTCTTCACTTCCTTGAATGTCTCTTCATATTTTCTCTCCATAAGCTTTGTGAAGTGGGTCCTGGACCTGAGGCCTCATATCAGTGACAAGCATGTTGAGGTTGAGCTTGCTGTGGTGTACATGATGCATTTCCCATCAAGAAGCCTCATGGTCGCTCTGGATAAGAGCGTCTGCTAAATGACTAAATGTAAATGGTTTGCTGTTTTTTTCTGGAATCAAAAAGATAGTATGAGTATGTGTAATGGCACAATTTACATCAACTCAATACATACTTATATACAAACTTGTTGTTTTAGTTAGGCTACTAGTTGTGTAAAGGTAAGTAACCCAAAGAGCATACAGACAACACACACATACCCAAGTTCACTTGAAGCTTATTCATTAAATTATGACCATCATTGTAGTAAGTGCAAGTTAAGTTCATTTATACACCACTAGGGCTGAACGATTAATTGCATTTGTGATTAATATCGCAATGGGACAGAACGCGATTTTGTAATCGCAATGGCTGCGATTTTACTTTGGTCACGTGACACGCGAGAGTAACGCAGTTTGCAGGCGAAGGATCAACTTTGCACGCTACACTGTACCTTGACCTGTACGATCATGGCCTCAGGCTCGACAGAACCTGAGACAACAGTCACTTTGCCAATTTTGCCTTAAAAAAAAAAAGATGCTGCGCAGTGTCAAGTGCGAAACCTGCCTGGCTAACGTTGCTACCAAACGGGGCAACACCACCAACCTAATTTGGCCCCATAAAACACCACAAGCCATGTACGATGCATAGCTGAAATTCTGAACACCAGTGTGTCAAATAAGCCAAATAACACCCGACAGGATCACTGGTCGAAATGTTTCAAAGCCTTACTCAATGTAGCCTACTACAAAATTACTCAAGCAGTAAGCGTTCATCACGAAGTATATGATACCCCCGGCTAACACAGTTACGTTGCCGCAACGTCACTCGATGACCAAACATACGTTGCCGCAACGTCTTGGGCGACGTTGCGGGACCGTGCATCTGTGGGACGCCAGAAGGTAACCGCAACGTAATCTTGTGACATTGCCAGTCTGTAACCGCGGCCTCCTAGCAACGTAATTTTGTGACGTTGCCAGTCCGTAACTGCGACGTTAAGTAAGTAACCTATATTTCTCAATTCTACTGCTTATATTGGGGCGGTTCATATGCAAACCTCATTTGCCCCAAATGCTACTTGTTCTTGTATAATAGGCTACATGGTAGCCAACTTTAGGAGGACTATGTTTGTGTGATGTGTAGCCTAACTCAAGCTAATCATAAACGAGGCAGCATTACCATGTAACATTCAGTCATTTTATTTCAAACAAAGTGCCAAACAGTGAATTAAAATCTTCTGCCAGTCCCCGCTACAGGTCCTGTCTGTTGGGCCTGAAAATGAAGCACAAAATAAGTTAGTGTCCTATCAACATAATTGCATGTGTGAAAGGGGCTATACAAGTCATAAAAAATCACATCTAAAATAATATACATCATCAAAAAAATATTATGGGATTCTAGTTTTTTGTCACATAGCCATGTGAAAGGTTGGATATGGAAGCTGCAATCATGATTCATTCACCTTGCTTGTTTTGAATGGGCTGCCGGGGCGTGTTTGAGTGTCTCCGCTATGACGAGCTCCACAGCCTTCTCTCCCAGTCCCGTCTTCCACTTCATCACAGCGTCTGCAATTAGAAGTCATTAACTTATTGTCAGCACCAATTTGAAAGCTGCGTACACGCCATAGTTAGTGGCATCTCCAAACACCTACCACTCTCTTTTGGAACTCCAGCACCTTAAGGCGCTCCTCAAGGTCTTGGAGTTCAGCCTGTGTTTGGGCCACCTGTAGGTCCATCACTGGCACCTCTTCAGTGTGTCTGCCCTGTAGTCGCCTGAATAGGAGAGCCTCTCGCTGGTTCTCCTCCAATGTCTCCATCTTCCGGAGCATAACCTGTAATGTGTCTGTAATTACGGACAAGTAAAACGAGTTTAAAAGAGTTTGCATGATTGGCATACACTGTGGTTCTTCTAGATTAGCTGTAACATTGATGTAAATAACAAATGTTACCTTGAATGGTCTTTGCCCAAGATGGTACAGCCGAATGGGGTATACAAAGCATTAGTATGACCACATTTGTTGTTTTGACAAATGTTTCCCCCACGATCAGAACAACTTAGGTACGCCTTACAATGAGTTGGCAATGGTTTGAGTATTTTTTTGTGTCTTATATTTGCACTTGCCTGGCTGCCAGCTGTTTCCCTGGACCCCCAATGGGTTCTCCTCCTCCAGATCAGAGTTGACACCTAGGGGTATGGCATTTGGTAATGCAAAAGTTTTAAGTCATGCTTTTGCTTCAAAACATAGCCTTTAGGGTTGCCATGGCTCATACAATTATTGTAACTGTTATAAACGGTCATTCATCACTTTACCATAATTTCCCAGGGACACGGTGCTAGGCCGTGTGACGGTGGTAGGATAATCTGTACAGAAATGAAAGTGGAATGTAGTTTATGTACATAGTATTAGCATATTGATATTAAAACGAATAAACTTAATCCAAAAACAGATGTCATGTACAACTTGGAAGAATTAGTGACATGATACTCTTATAGATTTAAAGTATACTTACCCCATTTTCTTTAAAGGTCCAGCATTGGGCTACAATCCCAACCAGTCCTTCTCCACGACATTATACATCCTGTTATCAAGAGAAGAGATAAGTCAAGCGCTTTTACAGTAAATTGTTATTGCATCGGTGTAAACAGTATTCCTCAAAAATGTAACGCTTATTTCATGAAGAATGGGCGTGAAAACTTTTTTCTCCAATGGGAATTCTAATTGCACCTTCCCCTACCAGTATATTAGGGGCGTGCCCCTAATATACTGGTAAATTAATTGGTAACATTACCAATTAATTTAAGGTGATTTTGAATTAGACGGCTCAAACATATAAGGTCCTTACTAAGGAGCGACAACGCAGTTTTTTATAACGCCATATTGCTGTGCATGCCATGACCGACTGTGATCAAAACTTGATCAGCCACGCGCTAGCTCCACAGTCTTTGAAAATTCAGGGCTAAATAAACTAATTTGGAACAAGGTTTTCTAACAGTTGTGAATGTTTATTTTCACTGATTCTTTTGTGGGTGATTTGTGAGACATACACTACTGTTCAAAAGTTTGGGGTCACTTAGAAATGTCCTTATTTTTCAAAGAAAAGCACTTTTTTTCAATGAGGGTAACATTAAATTAATCAGAAAAACACGATACATTGTTAATGTGGTAAATGACTATTCTAGGTGGAAACGTCTGTTTTTTAACGAAATATCTACATAGGTGTGTAGAGGCCCATTTCAAGCAACTCTCACTACAGTGTTCAAATGGTACATTGTGTTTGCTAATTACCTTAGAAAACTAATGGATGATTAGAAGAATTAGAATTAGAATGCCAAAGGTCTCCAATGCTGTAATTGCTGCAAATGGAGCATTTTTTGACGAAAGCAAAGTTTGAAGAACAAAATTAATATTTCAAATAAAAAGAATGATTTCTTACCTTGTAAATGTATTTTCTATTCATTTTGCAACTTATTTGATAAATAAAAGTGTGAGTTTTCATGGAAAACTGTCTGAATTGTCTGGGTGACCCCAAACTTTTGAACGGTAGTGTATATGCATTTTCACTATTTCAACATAACTTTTTGGATTCTCTATTAGCCTACCTCTAGCTAGCGAAATCCTAACGTAAACAACGTGAATCTGATAGCAGATAAACAGGCTAAATAGCCTACTTTTCAAACCTATACGTAATAGCATGCCCCATTTCAATTTCTGCAAATACATTTATACATTTAAAACTATTGGAAATGAAACTCTTAAGAGTCGCTTACCTTTTGGTCTCATTTAACAACTTTGTATTACAAAATTATTGGAGCACAAATTTGCATTGTGTGTCATACAGCTTTGGTGTGCTATACAAACAATGTTTGCTTAATCATGTTACACATCACAATTGTTTGCTTTTGTACATGTTTATAGTAAAGAATGAAAGACTAAATTATATCAGTGAAGTATTTTATTTATTAAAGCTATGTTTCTGCATATGAGAAAATTGATGACCAATGACATGCTGGGGCTGAGCTGCACATTAATTACATGCATTGTCTACATTTATACGTGCTGGGATGCAACATTTAATATTGTGTGTGATTGAAATTTATGGCTACATTACTATGGCTACATTACAAAAGTGTCAGAACTGAGAGTAGTCCAGTGTGATCTCTCCATCTCTGGATAAACCACTTATAATGCACTCGAGATCCGTTGTCCTACGACCAAAGAGCGACGTAACGGCAATGTTACCCATGGTACCAAAATTAACGTATCCAGCCGACCAAGGTACGACGTTGCAGCAACGTTGTCTACGGGACCAAAAATAACGTAACCAGCCGACCAAGGTACAACGTCGCGGCAACGTTGTCCATGGGACTAAAAATAATGTAACCAGCCGACCAAGGTACGATGTCGCAGCAATGTTGTCCATGGGAACAACTTGGCAACATTCCCTTTATAACGTTGCTACGACGTTGCCACGATTGGCACTTTGCCAGAAGGTAACGTCGCGGGTTACCATCTGAGCACTTACTGGCAACGTTGCCGCAACGTCATGTGTTAGCTGGGTTACGTAGAAGCCGAGTGGGGAACGGTGCAACAGAGAAAGATTTTGTTGTCTCAGCCGGAGAAGATAATGTCATTCGATTTGGATGTGATTCTTATAATACGCATATTCATTTTTCAACCCAGCGCGTTAGCATGAGCGAAGTAGGCCAACTCGCGGTTTTCAGGTGGTAGGCTACATCATATTTTGACTAATAACACAGACAAAGTAGGCAATGGCAGAGTTTGTAGTTTGTCAGCCAATTGTGCTTGTGCAAAAAAACAAAACAAAGCGCAGATTAACGAAAGGGAAAACAATAACACCTATTCTTTTAAATTATATATTTTTTGAGTTGCTTTATTTGTCTTAAATAATATAATCTACAATTTCAGCAATGGTGACACAAGCGGGAATCAGATCTCACACTGCCGTACGGCACCCCGACAAAACAAATCTTAGTTGACCAAGAGCATATCGACCAGAAAATCGACAAGTCGACTGTATGAGGACAGCCCTACGACATTCGTCTGTCTTTCGACTCATATTTACTTGCGGCCATCTTTTGATTTTTGTGTTCCGGAAACAAAGATGAACTTTGATGTACCACTTGATGTCTCACTTTTCGTGAGAAGAGTGGGTTATCTCGTTGACCCTTTGACACCCACAATGTATTGAGTACTGATCAAAACAAAAAACATGGCAGCCCACATGATCGGTTATAGCCAAGTTAGCTTGACGACAGCTACACTACGATCCTATACCATATCCGATCACTGTGGATTCACATGTGAATATTTGAAATTGGGAACAGTAATGACAGTAATAAGTTACACCCCTAATTCGCAACAATCTATAAAAACACGTTTCTTAATTTTTACCACAGTATCCTTGAATTCGTTTCCGGTACATGTCCAGGAAAGGGTACAAATCACTTCACTCTCACGTTACATATCAAGGAATATCATTAGCACAAACATTGAGCCATAAAACATAACACATCAAAATAATTTACAACGTTGATGCTGTGTAGGGGTAGGCAAGGCTTCCATCAATATTCCAGCAAAGATGTACAGCATGTTTGAGTTGTGTGATGTACTGGCCATATTTAAGACATGATCCTTTACACAGGATCCACTATGGACATCCAGGATCATGATGGGCTTGGGATATCTGTGTCTGTTGTCTTGACAAGTCAACTGGCATTTATTGTCATCATATACTTACATTACACAATGAAACAAAACAACATTCTTCCAGGAACAGACATAACCTAGACAACTACAACAACTAAGTAGAATTAGGTAAATAAAATTGGTCCGACGAGATGAAATTTGTGACACATGCCCCAAGACACAGAGGTTGGAATACTTCAAGTTCAAGTCTTTATTGTCAGATGCACAGAACACCACAAGGTCAGACTGGGCACTGAAATTCTTGAGACAAGACAACGCAAGGCAACCTGGCATAACATAACATATAAGTACACAGAACATAGATTACATCCATGATAAGGTCAAATATAGGGAACCTCCTAAATATACAGATAATACACAATACGTGAATGTAAGCATAATACCATATGTGGACATCAGTTTTTGAAGTAGCAGCCATATGCAAAAATATTGAGTGGAGTCTGATGATGTACAGGTGCGTGTGGGGTGCATGGGTTTGTCCACAATGCGTGTGGCTTTGCAGAGGCAGCGTTAGATGTTTGTAAGGGAGGGATTTTTGACCCCGATTATCTTCTCGGCTGTCCTCACTATCCTCTGCAGAGTTGCGGTTCGAAGCGGTGCAGTTCCCAAACCAGGCCGTGATGCAGCTCCTCGGGATGCTCTCTATAGTCCCTCTATGCAATGTGGTGAAGATGTGGTATGGGAGATGGGCTTTCAGCCAGTGCTGGTATCAGAGAAACTGACTGTCTCCCCACCTTCAAGAAAAGGCTTAAGACGGCTTTGTTCCGGGACTACAACGGTACTTAGGAATGCTTGGCTGGACCTGATGCTAGTTTCCTCCAGGATCACAATGACTCTTATTGAGAGATTTGTTGCTCTTGTTGGTTAGTTGTAACAGATTTAAATTCTTGTACTCGCTGTGAAATATTTTACTGTTGATTGCTTTTCTACAGGTACACTCTTGCACTTTTTGAGGTTCATGTTGTTTAATTGTAACTTGTTTAACTACATGCTCTTATGGTTCTTCCCTTTGGCACTTATTTGGTTTTTCACAATGTATGCTTCATGTTTTGGCTGCCCGCAATGTTTGGGGCTATCTCGTTGTTATGATCAGTGACCTATGCACTTTTGTAAAGCTCGCTTTGGATAAAAGCGTCTGCTAAATGAATAAATGTAAATGTACACCAAGGAATTAGGTGCTCGACGGTTTAGTTGATGTTCAGCAGGGATGAGTCGCTTTTATGATGACCTTACTTGCTCTGCACACCTGAGAGAAGGCCAGCAGGCGGTCAAATGGTATGACGAGGTGTGTTCATTACCCTATGAAACATTAGTCTTACATTACCGTCTTGTCATTTCAATAGGTTGTTATATTGAATAAGCATAAAGTCTGGTTTATTCTACATGTCGTCCATCAAGTAGCCCTAGCCTAGATTTTCCAAACGAATTACACTTGCCTCATTTTTGCAATACTTGAACTGTGGCCTGACAATAAATGTTCCATCAACATGGAAATGAATGGCAGTAGGTGGTAGCAAGAGATCACAAAACATAGCCACCAATTTAGAATGGATGCCTGCATTATATTTGCTCTAATTACACTAAACATAGCAAGTTACTACGCACTAGCTAGCAAAAACACCACATCGTGGAAATCAACAATAGGTCATGCTTTCATCTCAATATCATGCCACAGGTATATGTGTATAACTTGTGTGTATAAATAATCTACTCACCAGAAAGGTTTTCCCAGAAGACTAAAAGCCAACCAAAAATGTTTGGAAGTATCCAAGCAGCATGAGCCTGCTTGATCGCCTTTGGTCGAGAGTCATTTTCCAGTCTTGCCTATGGCTCAACTTGGTTGACAATCAACAGTTGTTGATGATTTACGAGGCTATGTTACGTTGTTTGTGTGGACAGATTAAAACGAGTACAAAATAATGCAGGTGCATCTAGTCACTAACTTGCTAGGATTGTAATGCATCGTTTTATTTTCCTTACTTATTTAGTGAACACGGGCTGTGTTGCCAACTCAGTAGGTTTACGAGATGGAAGCCAGATAGAGAAAACAAAATGATGCATAGCAATCAAGTTAGACTGACTGGATGTATCTGAATTGTGTATTCGTTAAAGTCCGACCACACAAACAACGTAACATAGCCTTGCAAATTAGCAACAGCTAACTTGTTGATTAACACTTTACTACACTACGAGCTAGCTAGTTTGGCAAAAACCGAATGAGAAATACATCACAAGAAGGTGGGATAAACAAAATAACCAATGAATTGAGTGGTCGTCACTAATACACGGTGCAAACTAGGTAAATTTCAAATGCGAACCGAGAAGTGCTGAAATTGTCTGGAAATTCACACCAAAAGAACTCACGCTGTGGGGGCAGTCAGGAAATATAGAACTTGCGTTTCAAAGGGTTTAACTTCTCTGCAGTCAGGTCGAGACCCCAACCTGATAAGGACGACCCGATGAGGATGACGAGCATGCAGATGAGCTTCCCTGAGACGGTTTCTGACAGTTTGTGCAGAAATTCTCACCCTGTCAAGTTCCTCCTATCCACAAGGTGATACCACTTCTCCACTTGGATTTGACTGTGCAGCTCAAAATACTTTCTCAAGCGTGAAGCAAATACTGCTCTACACATCTCCGCTTTAACGACCCCCTTTGTGGTCCAACAGAGTTAACTTGTCAGACTTGTAGAGTCTAAAGCCAAGTGGGCCTTTGTTTGACTCCCACCTTAGGTACATCACTGCCCCATAGGTATCCTCACTTCCGTCAAAAAAGGTAACTGCCAAGGGTTTAGTTGTCGAGCCAGAGGGGGTCAGTGCCCTTCTAAACTTGACTTTGCCCAGTTGTTCATACTCTTCGAAGAGCTTATTCCATCCTCCCTAAGTCCATCTGAGAGCGTGTCTCTGGCCGGACAGCTTCCTACTTTTGCTTCTTGGAAAGCTCTGCATACCAGAATCGCTCCCTTTTGCTTTACAGGAGCCACCAGGCCGATGGGATCATACAGCCCTGATACTTGGCTGAGAAGCTCTCTTCTTGTTAGGGGAATCGGCGTCTGGGTTCTGATTTGCCCCTGCAGAAGGTCTTGACCGAGCCGCATCTTTTTCCTCCTTTTGGAGAAATTGATTCCTACCATGACGTGGAGCTTGTCTTCTTCCACAATTTAGCCCAGACCAAGTGCCTTGTTATCATCATCACACATTTGGTTTGGTAGGATCAATGTCTTTCCCCTACTCTCCTCTACTTCACCACTGTCCTCCTTCCTCCCACTTTGGCCCGACCGGACCCAAGGCTTGAGCTCAAATCCACCAGCTTTCAGGATTCTTTCCACATTTGCGGTGATGATTTCCAGCTGGTCGAGGCTGTTAGGGGATGTGAGAATGTCATCCACATAGCTATCTTCCTGGAGTACCCGCCTCTCTTCCTTGAGGTGGGTAAAGGGAGGAAGATTAGCAGTCTCACGCATTGCTACCTGTGCAATGCACCCAGCAGGCTTGTCACCGATATTCACTCTGGCAATAGCATACTCTCCCAGCTCCTCATCCTCGGAGTCTCGCCAGAGGAATCTGTGTAAGTGCACTTCGCGGTCCTCCAGCCAGACTGAGTTATACATCTTTTTTATGTCTCCCAGAGCAGCATAGACTCCCATCTCTGAATCTGAGTAGAACAAGTCCACACAAGTCTCACTGGGGTTGTGACAGAGTGGGGGTTTGGAGCAATAAGGTGACTCACATACCACACTGGTCCCTTCCAGTTGAGAATGTCGTCTTCAGACAATTTCATTGCATCTTTCCGGTTTACCATGTCACGCACCTGAGCCGTATAGGCGCTTTTCCATTCAAGTTCTCTCGATAGCTGTCTCTGTCCTGAAAAACGTGGCTTCAACCATCCTCCTGTTATTTGGTAGAGATGCGGGGTCTTCCAACCATGGATAGCTTGCATGCCAATGTGGGTCTTTGCTGTGGCTGTCTCCTGTGAGCAAAATCTATCATGGCGGACTTTATGGGTCACCACTGTATGGTTTCCCATGATAAATAAGCATGTTAATCAGGTTTTAGACATTTTAGACTGATGGGGTGGAAATACCATCACTTTGAAAATTGACAATTGGGGCGTGGCCTGTAGTGACCTATGGGCAGTGGTGGGCCATTTGTGGTGCGGTAGTTACTCATGGCTTATACTTTCAATGTTTCAGAATTTGGACAACTTTTTACCATTGTATACAAAATTGGAAATGCAATAACACTAATATCCACAAGGGCCTTCGGTAAAAATCAAGGTGAGGGTGGGGACAGGGTCAGCCCACCCTTTTCCGAAAAACTTGGATGTGTGTGCGTCTCCCCAAGCTCGCGTGTGTGTCAAGGGCCAGGATGTGTCAAGGGCCAGGATCAGAGCCATAGAAAAAGAGAGTTGCGACACGCTTTGATCTCGCTGACACGTGATCACGTGGTTCATGTAGCTCGCTGTAGTTCCAAAAAAAACACTGCTGTCAACCGGTTTGAATGGTTTTAAATGAAGCTGGCCAACGGAAGTCGCTTTCTCAGGCAAATGATGAATGAAACAGGCTTGGTTAAAGAAATCTGATATTCTAGCTATCTTCAGCAGACTCGTATCTACAAAAGGTAGTCCTCCCTGACATGTTTGGTGTAGAATGGAGTGAAATACAACATTGTGAACACTCACTGCCAGTGAAACACAGGAAAAAAGCTAGAGCTTTTTTGTCACGTGGTTCCGGTAGCTCGCTGTAGTTAAACAAAACCCCCACTGCTGTCAACCTGTTTGAATGGTTTTCGGGGGGACAGACAGCAGCACCATCTCGATTCACGGACATTTTCGGTATATTAACACAATGTCAATTGGTTACTGGTGTGTTGTATCATGTATGTCTGATACTTTATTAACATGTATGTATTACATGAACTTATACATAACGCAATATTGTGAAGCAGAGCTAGAAATGGCTATGCTAGCTACCATACTGTACAAACAGTACTGTACCATACTGTACATACCAAACAGTAGCCTAATGAGGACTATATTGTTCCACTTAACATTTAACCTTAGACGGTTGAAGTAAATGGGTCTTGTTAAACATTTTTTTATTCATCAGCCCACTTACAATTTAGCCTACCACATTAACAACACTTATATTTGTAGTACTTGATGCAAGTTGAATCTACCCATTATCACCAGCAACTGCTCAATTTAAGACAAGAAAGGAGTTTGGTAAATAGAACAGAATAAACAAGGCAACCAACTGCATTCAATAAAACATTTTATTGTACAATATGTCCTGTGTTCTTCCACTCCTTGTGTTTGTAGTGATCCGGTGATCTTCTGGCTATGATACATGTACAGCTAGCTAGAGTAAAAGTGTTGCTTACGTAGACCTACAGTCTAGCTCCAACTGCATTTAGAATCTAACAAGCTTACGATAAACTTTAACTAAAGCTGGCTATATAAAATACTACTAATAACCATTGATATGTGGTTGTCGAAATATGACAAAATGCAGGATTTTCGTGAATTTACCAGCTAACTTGCTTCGGACCCCTTAATCTGCAATTCATTGTTGCTAGCTCTACTAACTTGGCTAATAAGAGCTATATATAGAAGACTTACTTTGTATGCCAACAAACACCAATAATTAGAACTAATTTGACAGACTATAAACCAACTGACTTCTGGTTATGATACACGTGCTCTCTAACTAGCTTCAGTAAAAGTGTTGCTTATGTTAGATGCTAGACCTACAGTCTAGCTCTAACGCTAACTGCGTTTCGAATCAAACAAGCTATAATCTTACGATAAACTTTATCTAAAGCTAGCTATATGAAATACTACTAATAACAATTGATATGTGGTGGTAAAAATATGAAAAAATTAAGGATTTTCCTCAATTTACCAGCTAACTTGCTTCGGAGACACTGAAAATGAATGGGGTTGAACGGTGGAAAATGCAATGTTTGGAACTACAGGTCGCATGTGACACGCTTTACTTCCGCATTTCTCGATAACAATGGGAGTCTATGGAAGTGTCGCAACTCTCTTTCTATGGCTCTAGCCAGGATGTGTCTGTGAGAATTTGGCGCGCGCGCTGTGGAGCAAGGGAGACAGTATTTTGGAGGAAGCCATAGCAATTAGCCAAGCATGCACATTTCAAATATTCACAATAATCTACTTTTCATCTTACATTAAATTATTTCTCAGATTTGTGTACAAAACATTGTCAAGTGTCGTGGAAGTTTTTGAGAGAATCAATCGTTTAAGCTGAAGTCGGGTGAAGTACAGAGTTAATGTTTATTTGACGTAGATTTAAACATAATAACGTTATCAACATAACATCATCGACACACAAACATAAGACAATAACACAAAGAAAATTCCATACAGCTCCATCTAGCATTCTAGAATAGGACTGGGATAATCCAGCCCACCAGCACTACCCAGCTGATGGCCCTGAACCCCCCAGAACATTCTTCAACAGACCATTTTATAGATACGACAGTTCTCAAAAGTCATTGGTCCATCCTACAGACATGCAGCTATACCAAATCTCTTCTGTCATTGGTTAAATCCTTAGAACAATACAGTTGAATCCACATTGTCTTCAGACCAACTTTCTCTTCCCCCCAGGTGACAAGAACTCTCTCAGGTCATCCAGACTTCCTGTCTCTTAGACTTCACGTCTCCTAGTTAGGTGTCATAAAACTGCAAATGGCATCTCTACCAAATGGAGTTGAATCAACATTCATTGTATCAAGCTTCTTAACCAACTGTAAACTTCTCCTAAAACACATTCATTGTACATAGGCCCAAAATTTCTTTCACACAAGTTTCATATGAACTTTTGATTGAATCAGTATCAGTTTTTGACCGTTGGATGTGTAAAGCATTATTTTAGCGTTAGCGATAAATTAGATTTCATTTAATTTAAAAATTTTTTTTAGATATTAAGTTGCCTTTGCACATGGTAACATGCTGTAGTGTCTTCCTCGTGTGTGGAACAGATCAAGTCCCTAGGTCAATGTGGCACTTATTTATGGACACATGAAATATGTGCCACAGGTGCAAATTCACCTTTATATTAATAATTTGGCAATTTTGTAATATATTACTCATAGCTTATCACCCTATACAAAGACGTATGTCTTACACATCAGTTTCGTATTTCAAGTCAATCGGAGCTACGGTTCCTGAGGGGAAGAATTTTGTCATTTTGGACAAATCTTTATTGTACAGAAAAATCCAATATGGCGGCCATTATAGGTTCTTGAGGCTTTTTTGTTCCTCATGAGCAGTAATGCATATCTACTAAGTTTCAGAATTTTGGAACATATGGCCTGCTAATGGTATCACTTTGAAAATGGACATATTGGGGCGTGGCCTGTAGCACCACCTATTGTCTCACGTGGTTCATGTTTGGTATGGTAGTCACTAATGCTCTGCAGTTTCAACAATGCCAAATTTCACAACTTTTTACATAACTGGTCTAGGGGCTGCCATTGACTTCCATGGAACAACCGGAGGAACCCTTATAATACCAACAATTACAATAGGTTTCCTCCTGACGGAGGAATCCTAATGAATCTGACTTAAGTATTGGCTAACAAGTTGGTAGCTAGTAACAACCATCTTTGATACACAAACAAGACAATAACACAAATAATAGACAATAACATTTTCCCAAAGACAATTCAAGACATTCTATTCCAACATTAAAAATCAAATATCAATATTTAAAAGTTTTTTTCCCCTTCTCACTACATTCAGGGCATGTAATTGTCAGTGGTCAGGCCATGTATTAAGTGCTTTGTACTGCATGAAACAAGTAACTTGTGGGTGTTGTAACCACACTTGGCGTGGTCAGCTACTCATTTAAAGATGCTGTAAAGCAAATTCCATGATTTGCTACTCAGTACATTGCATACATGTGAAAGTTCCTGAAAGCATGTGCAAAGCGTGAAAACTTTGCTCAGGTTTTGTACAGCCTGGGCAACAACCCAACCTATCTACGTCACAGCGACCTATCTACGTCAGATCACAGATGGTTGCATTCTGTTACTCAGCTGGTATGATGCAAAGACAAAGTAATTAACACAAAACACTCAGAGACTGCAGGTAGGTCTGTTCTGATATCTGCAATTGATTTAGCTAGTGTTGCTGCTGTTGCTAAATTCAATAAATTCGAGGGGGCGGAGCTACAGCTCCTTCGGGCGACACGCCCCCCTGGTCTCAAGCAGAGAAGACTGCTGATTTTCTCACGATTTCAAAGCCTAATTTAACATACTTGTCTTTTTTTTCATTCGAATTTGGATGGGAAGTTAACAACACATTCTTCTGTGGTGTGATGAACTTAAAACTCATTTTCAATTCCACTTTACAGCATCTTTAAACAAAATTGTCTCAGCCACTGCACGAATCGCTTTGTATTGCACACAGGATACTTTACTTTTGGGCCATACCAGTGAAATGACCTATCGCTAAGTCCCGCCCCTCTTAGTTAATGTTGCTATGTCTGACAAGCATTCACTGACACTGTAATGGCAGAAATACAAATTTCTGAATTGCCACAGCAAGTAGTAGACCTGTTTTAAAGATAACAAATATATATCCTTAAGAAGCAGGCAGAAAGGTTTACAGTATGCCAAGGAGCATTATGTTCATGGTGTAAAATTATTTTAAAAAGGCCAATGTCTATCGCTCGCAATGGAAAAATGAGGAACCCCACAAGCTCAGCATCAATGTTACTGATGACAATACCATCAAAGACCAGTGTTGTTCATGCACTGCAGGATAAATCATTCTGCTACATTGTAACATTAAATCTCCCAAAACATTGTTTCGAATTGATAAGATGTCTAAACGCCATCCTTGAACTAGCCGACTGAGTAGCTAACTAGCTGCTAGCTAGAATTGACTTGGTTGAACTAGGATAGGATCACATCCGATATGTCATATATATGAAGATAATCAATTGTAGCGATTTTAACGTAACAGCTACCTACCTAACTAGTAGAAGTAGAGAAAGAGAGAAAGTTGTAGAGAAAGTTGTTGTTTCAAACAGTAATGTTTGCCCTGTCTCATTGCTGCTGAAACTATAGAGCACCAGGTTACCATTCCCACAACATTGGGCTCATGACATGTAGCCTACAGTTTGGACATTTTGCGTGGCCAACTTGAAGATGTTTCCTATACAAGTCAGCCACAGCAGTGGCATAGACCTCGACCAAAGAGCCTTTTCCATTTTCATCCTTATATTGATATAGTTTAGTTTTCGGCTTTGGAAAAGGAACAAAAAGGACTCCTCCATCCAAATTTTCAGGGTATCTGGTGTCTGTATTACAGGTACCCCACGATAGGGCTGGGCAATATTTTTTTAAATCGATTTATCGAAGTAATGACTTCCCTCAATAAAGATATCGTAACATTAATTCATTTTCAATAATATTGATAATGTCGATAGAGAATAATTAGGAACAGCAGTCCATTTAATGTCTGTGATGCGGAGAAATGGAACCCTCACAAAAATATACTGAGCATCTCAAGCGGAGTAGCTAATGTTAACCGCGGAAAATTAGTCTTATTGCCGAAAACAGTGACAGCGATAGCCATGGCGAGGAAGCAACTTCCAATGAAGAAATTATTGATAAAAAGGCTTTGTCTTCTTCAGTTATTTGGAAGTGGTTTGGCTTTTTGAAATCCGACAGAGTAAAGCAATGTTCGGTGCAAATTGTGTACTAAACAAACAGGTGGCTACCAAGTCTGGTAATACGACAAACCTTTTTTACCACTTGAAGCAAAATCACTCGTTGGAAAATGCAGAAAGTGTGAGTTTGAAGAGACTTATATTGCTACTACTACAGATCTGTGATCTATCGTCTTAATTATTGTTATTGAATGGAAATATAAATCTATCGATATTTTTTTACCCATATCGCCCAGCCCTACCCCACGCACAGTGTTTCACCATCCTGTATTACTAATTGTTTTACTTTTATAAAGATTTTAACTTATCTCCTGCGCCTGACGATATGGCTTGTCCGAGGTCTCTGCTCTTAGTAATGGTTACGGTAGTTATGGTATGATTTGACCATTTATATATTAGGGAGTGCCTTAGCGATAGGTCAATTAAATTATGATGGTATTTCTTTTCTCCATTAAGTCCATAAAACCTTCTTCTCCTTCTGCCAGGCCCTGGCCATGCCAGCGAGTGCTCGGGGCAATGTCAAGGACTCGGAGGTGGCAGACCTGTTTTATCGAGATGACCCAGAAAAGCTGTTTGCAGACCTCCGTGAGATCGGCCATGGCAGTTTTGGGGCTGTGTACTTTGTAAGGACCGTTTCTGTGCATCCTTTTTGTGCCTGTTTAATATGATGGGTGAGAAGTGAGGTACACTTGAAGTAGCTATAATTCGGTGGATCTGACGGAGGGAAGTATGGAGAAGATAATTATCAACGGAAGAGGACCTTTCCGAAAGGACTTCTGGGCTTGTGCGGACGTAGTCCTACTGTTCATGTATATGTGTCACTGAACCTCTACATGGTGTCCAACAGGCCAGAGATGTGCGTAACAATGAGGTGGTCGCCATCAAAAAGATGTCCTACAATGGCAAGCAGTCCAATGAGGTAAGTGAATACATCCATACATGCACAGAGCCAAGAGAGACTTAACAAAAATGTCTGTCTGCTGCGGGGGGTGTTCTGGTCATTTCCGGTGAACACTACATTATGCCACACTACAAATGATTGTTGTTAACAAGCAGTTTAAGTATGTGTAACCAGTGTTTCCTCTAGGTTTCCAGTTTTTTTGGGGGGTGCTATTATTTTATTTTGTCTGATAATAGTTAAGTGTAACGTAAAGCTAGCTGATGCCATTGCTGCTTTGCCGTGCTGATCTGAAAGAAAATGGTTGCACAAATTAAAATGCTATCGTATTATGAAGTCCATGAGTTTGATCCCCACAGAAATGGCAGGACATCATCAAAGAAGTGAAGTTTCTCCAGAAGCTTCGCCACCCCAACACCATTGAGTACAGAGGATGCTACCTTAGAGAGCACACAGCATGGGTCAGTGTGATACATTACAAGTGTGATACATGTTTCTGCTGGAATGTTTACGCTTTATATTGGGGACGAAGCTGCATAGGCAACCTACTGTGGTTCTAGTTTTTATTATTAGGGGCCAAGCAGCAAAGCTGCGAAGGCTCCTATTGTGTTTCTACCTTTTCTTATTATTGATGGCCAAGCAGCGAAGCCACCTATTGTGTTTCTCACTTATATTATTATTATTTATTAGTAGTAGTACGCATCATCTTCTCCCATTGCAGTCTATGGCAGCCCCTAGAACTGGATAGTAAAAAGTTGTGAAATGTGGAAATTGTGGAGGAAGAATCAATTAAATAATGTCATGAAAATAATTCTAGTGAAATTTTACCATAAATAATTAATTGTAAGACACAATTTTGTCCTTATTTAATTATTTATTTCTGTATTTAATTTTCAGTATATATTGATTAGATTTAGTATTTAAATATTTCAGTAATTAATTACTTATTTTAATATGTATTCATTTATATCAGTATGTATTTATTTCAGCATTTAATTATTTGTCAAATCTATTCATTTAGTGTCACATTTTAATTATTTCATGACACATTTCATGACTGTTGGTTCTGTGCACTGTTAAATAATTATGTCTGTGAACTTCCAGCCATCAATTGCAGTGGGTGGGATCTAATATCCTAATGGGTGGATATTGTCAAACTCAATCAGTAATAGCCTCGATAGCCTTCTTGGTAGACAGGACAAACTTGTTTGAGTGATTTTTCTGATATACGCTTAATAGTTATTGCTGGGGAAATGAAGGAATAATAGATTAACTATAATACAACACGTATATGTTATAAAATCAACAATATTATAGATGCATTTTATTTTTATTTACACAGGCACGTACTGTGTAGTAGGCTAATTAATGAGCGCTTTATAAGAAATTAAAACAGGTCGCACTGTAACGATTATTTGCACAAATACTCTCAAATATATTTTTAGGTCGCACAGACACAATTTCGGGAGCATATGCAAACAAAATTGTCCTAATTTCAAACCATGTGAAGTGATGGTAAGCGACAGCTAGTACCACTTGTAAGACAGATCTATGTTGTACATCTGCAATATACAGCATTTGTAGCAGTCTTTTGAGAAGGATTTACTAAGTCAATGACATGATGAGTGACTAGGATAGATCGAGGGAGGAGGTTGATTGCGATTTGGGCTCAGTACAGTCATTATTCAGCCAGACATACTGCACTGATTAAATGATCAACTACTGTAAGGCAAATGCAAGCATCTTATTGACAGTGTTCATGCATTAGCCAAGTACAAAAGAACACTAGGCTACTTAATTGTTGTGCTTTCCTATCAGTGTCTCGTTCTGATGGCCATACCAAAACTATACTTGTTTTAAAAGTATCAAACCCTCCAGTCTGCTTTTTTGTTTGCCATAATTCAGTAAAAGCTGTATTCTAATTAATACAAAATGCTTGTCATCAAGTTCTGATGTAGAAAACCAACATCAAATCATTACACAACTGCCACTGAGGTTTCCAGTAAGTATCTCTATAGTGACCTGGGTCCTGTTCCATAAAGGCCGCTCAAAAAAAGATGGGATTAAAGTCCCAAACCTGACTTGAATTAACAAAACAAGTCAGTTGGAGCTAAAAGGCTTCCATAAAGGCCAATTCTAGTTCACACAATCTTGGCTAATTTGAGTCAAATTCAAGTACTCAAGATAATTGCAGGTGCACCATATTCGTAAGCAGCCTGAGAGGTAGAACATGGATCATATCAATCCACCATGGCAAAGCGCAATGTCCATGTGCCTTCTCCCCGAAAGGTTGTTCTCTTAAAGCTGCGTACTATGACAGTTCCCTCATCCACCACCTCATCTAAATAAAATGACACACCATTGACATGAACGATACGTACGTTGATGTCCTTTTTTATAGATATTTACTTCATTTATTACAAAACCATAGGCCCACTAAACACATCTACGTTGAAATTTTTGACATTGTTTTAAATAAATAGCCTACAATTAACCAATAATAACTTTTTAACATGGATTTTGTATTGGCGAAGTGGAGGATAGAGGCATGGATTTTGGTTTGTTTTTGCAGTTGTACATGATTTATGTAATTATGATCATTCTGTTGGGCTAATGTAGATCAATACATATTTTATGTAGTTTCAGCCTAAACGTTGATTTCACAACCTACCATATAAGTAAAACGTAGGCTATAGTTTGTATCATTCTGAAATCATTGTCCATTAGTGTTTAATGCATTAGCCTACCGTATTTTTCGGACTATAAGTCGCACTGGACTATAAGTCGCACTGGACTATAAATCGCATTTATTTAGAAATGTATTTCACAAAATCCAAGATCAAGAACAGACATTTAATCTGGAAAGGCAAGTTATTCAACTACACAATAGCACACAGAAACACACGCTGAATAGGTGTCCGGTATGTTAACGTAACACATTAACAGTTATTCAGCTACACAATAGCATAAAGAACATACCTGGGAGGCTGAAGAGGCTGAATTAACATAACAAGCTAGCGAGTCCAACAAACAAGTTACCGGTAAACTAATTCACTAAGCTCCCAATCTCATTCCACATCACTGAATCCGTTGAACTCGTTGGTTTATGTCAGTCAGTATGAATTAACGTTTAAAAACATGTTAAATTATATATATTTTGATACATAAGTATGACTAACCTGACTATAAGTCGCAGGAAAGTCCGGAAAATACGGTAAATGTTTTATTTATTGAAGTTGATCTTCTATAAATGTAAATATTTGACTGATATTGGTAAAAAGTTAAATGTGGCATCACGCTAGGAAAGTCTGTGGTGGACCATCAAATTCCCGTTGGGTCATTGTTACAGGAACGTTTGGTTAAGCAATAACACGGGCTAAGCCTGACAGTTAGGCTGCCCCGGACCAGGTAATTTTCGCTGCATAAGTTGCCATAGTAACTTGAGTTTGAACTACATTATACTGGCTTTATGGAACAGAATCAACTGGAAATGAGTCAGACTGACATTAGCCTGGCTTATTTAGTAAACTCGCTTATTGGAGCAGACCCCTGATCAGTTATTTACTCTGGATTTGCTAAATCCCTATTGATTGCATGAGAAACGTCCACTTTCATTGTTTTGAAGCCAATCCATAACTTTCAAGAGCAGGCAAAAGCAATCCACATACATTGACTGACCCGGGGTTGTGCGATATGACAAATCTCATAGGTCCTTTCATATCCCAATAACAATACATTTACATTTAGAAGACGCTCCTTTCCAGAGCGACTTACAGTTAGTACAGGGAAATTCCCCCCTAGGCAAGTAGGGTGAAGTGCCTTGCCCAAGGACACAACGTTATTGAACCGGCAACCTTCTGATTAATAGCCCGATTCCCAAACCGCTCAGCCATCTGACCCCCCAGTACAATACATATCACAACATAGCACATTGTCTGTAAATTCAATGAATAAATAGTTTCTATAAAAGTACCGCACAGAGGCTAATTTCTTATTACATTTTGACTTGTTTAGGATACTCAACAAATAGAAGGTACAAATTAGTACATTTATTAATATTAGATTTTTCTCCCTTTATCAAGGCTTTATCAATTGCGACCAATCACATTTGACCAGAATGTATTCTATGCCATCTCAATATACTGTACTTGGCAGCATTAGTGTAAATAATTGTTGTGGTGTGACCTGTCTTCATTTCTCTACAAAATGCTTGCTAATCAATGCAGAGTATGTACCTGCTTTGAGCTGATACAGTGACCGGTCCATCCAATGTTACATAACCTTAACTAAAACATAAACTTATTCTTTACATTCTCAGGGGTTTTCCTGGGTCAAAATTGGTCTTCGGTGCTCCATAAAAAAAATCTATGTATTTATTCCCAGGTGTTTTACATCCCCCCCCCGCCGAAACTAAACCTGTATTTCAGAACAAGTTAATGTAATAGCTAATGTAATACTGCACATATTTTCGTCCTATTTCCCCTAAAGCAATAAAGTTAAGCTACTTAAAGACACCTTACACTCAAAGTATGTTTTGAATGGCATAAATGCTGCCAATTAATAATTGACGTAACAACTTATTGTAAATGGTCAGTAGCCTAGTCTATCGATTAAGGTAGGCCACTCTGAAGCATGTACACTGCCTGCTTCATTTGATCTTGATAGGCTAAGCATTCTGTAGCAAATAATAACAATAATCCCACTTTTTATTAATTAAAACTACTTCAGCATAATATTGCACCTAAAATACAAACCTGAGCAAGGGCAGCAATCGCTATCGAATCAACAGACATGTGCAATTTAGCTAGCAGGGGAAGAATACTAACAACGAAAATCACCAGTTAACTTGATTTAAATTTGCAAGAACTATAGACTTATACAATAACAGGCTTAAATGAACTGACAACATAAGTTATACGACTTATGGTTCTCAAGGACGCACACACGCAATCTCAACTGCGGTGTGAAGCGCGTGTCCGTGCAATTCTCCGACATGCACTCTAACAATCACTGCTGATAGACGGCCTAAAATTTTGTACAGCCTGATTTCTGATACCGTGGCGGTAGAAACTTAGCCATAGAGGAAACACTGCACTGTATATTATCATTCCAGGTTAAGAATACCAATGGAAGCTGCGTTGTAAATCGTAAATCAAACTTTTGTCAGCATTTTGAGTGGAAATTTCATTTGCATTTGTACAGGTGTATAAGTGCACGTCGGGCTGGCCCTTGCAGCGGAACGACAGTTTAGTGGCCACTCTGTCCATTCGCGCACCTCATAGTTGCGTATTGATCAGACAAGAAGACACGCCTATCAAATCGATTACTATTGATCAAAACAGAACGAGGGTTCGGCTGTAGCCTACTTGAAACATACTATTGAGAACATATTTGCTGACATGCATTGCATGCGTGATGAACACAGCTTTTTTTTTTTTTGCAGACTTTTGTTTTGCCTTTGGCACTCGGGATTTGTCATTGCCGCTCGGGAAAACGGCTTGGCGAGCGCCAAAATGTTTCTCTATGCAGGAAAAACCCTGCATTCTTAACCTTAATGCAGATTTTACATGGGTAAATATTAGCTGTCAATTACTCCCTTCCTTTCACTGCGCTTCGTTGTCACGTGACATGGAGCTAACTAGTGCTCAAAATGTAAAGGGCTGAAGAGAGAAGATGAATATAACAGATTTATTTTGTAAGTTGTCTACATATAATTTAACTCTTGGAGTTGATGATGGCGATCACGTGGCAAACTTTCCCACCTGTGGAAAAAAAGGCTTACACCAGGGTTTTTCCTGGCTCCAAATTAGGTCTTGGTGTTAACTGTGCTGAGCTGAAACATTTTGTGTTTTTCTCTTTGAGAAATCGACACCAAACTTGGTAACCCTTTTCTGAGGATGTCCAAAATATATAGTTTCATGTGGCCACTGGGGGGGACACCGCACGAAACAACAATGCGTTCTAGCTAATAACTGTTAGTGGTTGCCCTGATAAAGTAAATCCTTTGTGACGTGATATCTTTTAACTTTTCATGTCAACTGAATTGATGCGGCCGCCATACTGGATTTTATTGAAAGGCCTAAAAACTATATTTATTAATATTATTACTATGGTGGGCATAGATTTTTTTTTTATCTAGATAAATTTTACTGTAATCTTGGCGTTAATCTAGATTAATCTAGATTAAAATGGCTCATTTGAATTCCGCCGAAGGTATTCAGAATATGTGTGCTACCCAAATAATGACTAAAAGTAAGTCTTTGAGAACAGGTTTCTCAAGCCAGGTGGCACATTAGACCAGGAGCTCATCTCCTGTTTCCAAAATGCATCACAAACTGCTTGAGAAAGCTGTTGTACTATGATAATTGGTGATGAAAATAAATAATGTTCAATAAGATGTACTTGTGTTTATTAACTGTTTATTAGATTAGTTAGCTTGGCTGATAGAGCTGTGCTGACGGGCTTGCCTCGGTTGCACTCAAACATCGTAGTTTGACGACGACTCTTCCCCTGCGCAACATCAGACAAACAACCTTAGTCTTGTCGAGGTTTCCATTGGGAAGCTTCTTAAAAATACATTTTCCCTGAAGCAAACCAGGCGGCTTCATAGCTGCATCCATGTTAGCACGTCACGTTTGATGTGATAATTTCATACACAAGGCATACACACAGGTTCGAAGACTCGTTCTCGCCCCCTACAGTGCAATTCGGCTAGGTATACATCCGCGCTAAAATATCAAGGTGAAAGTCATCATAGCTTGCGTAGTATAGACCCAGCTCCCAACCCAACTTTGAGAATAGATTAACCGCGATATTTTTTTATCGCCGATAAGAGTCGCAGCGCGTTAACGCAGATGACGGCCCACCACTAATTATTACAGTTTCCCACAGGATTTTATGAGACTATGGTGGGGTGAAGGTTTCTTCAATTTTTTTTCTCCTTTAGTGAGTTTTTCTGGGAGTTTTTCCCTGTCTTCCTTGAGGGTTGAGGTTGGCTGAGGGGCAGTTCTATGTGAAGCCATTTGTGACATTGCTTGTACAAAGGGCTATAGAAATAAATTTAATTTGAAATGTGAACCCCGGCCCCTCTAAGGGGGTCCGGGGACGCGCTTTTGGTGATTTGGTGCATTTTAAAGTTGAATCCAAAAATCTGGTGCACTTTGAGAGCAAAATTGAGATCTATGAATAATTTTGAGCACACTATTACTCTTCTTTTAGTTAGATTATGTTTGACATATAAATGAAATGGGTTAAAGATTTGGCACACATCTCGGTGACCTCAGTCATAATGCTATTCAGGATTCCACCTTTAGTGCACTGCACCTAGATGGCATTAAAAAAATTATTATTTCCCACATACACCAAGTTCTGAAACTACTCTACAACCTTCTGTCAAACTCACCTGCTGTCCTGTGCAAACTGCCTGCCATCAAACTATCCTAGCCAAACTAGTTAGCTACTTCTGTGGCTGTTTATTACTCAACTGGTGGCACTGCTGGATTTTATTCTCTTTAAAATAGCCTACGTAGTATGCTCATGATCTCATGGAAGCATTAAGCGTGCTACGTAGCGTTAGCTACTTCAACTTCATTCATAGCCTATGGTTACATGAAGAGCCAACTTAATCCTAAAATGCAGAAAATTTACGCTGTCAGATCCGCTTGTAATTACGACGTTAACATTTATAATTAGCGAACACTAGTTAGCTAGATGTAAGTGAGGAGACTGACTAACTTTTGTTAGCAGTCATAAGATGTTTCAGCGAAAAAATGTATTGGACGCAGGCAGCCAGGAACGTTCCAGTGCTCCCGTGTAAGTGAAGAGTGTGCACACTAACAGCGGCGGACAGAGGGGGTGACTGAATGGGAGTGAGAAATGCTTTGATAAAGCAATGGTGCAAAACACAACGTTAGAGATATTTTATGTAATGAGAATTGTACTTTATGAAACTATGGCTGGACAATTTAGACCATGGAGGGCCGCTCCAGTCTAGCCAATGAATGGGAAACACTGATTATAATCATAATCTAGTTACCAGTTGAGACTCATTTTTATAATCTAAATGGTTTGATAATGATTTATCTGTGGCAAATTTAAAAAAGAAAGTTAGTGGTCCTCTGGTTGATTATAAACCATCACACCTATTTGTTTCTTTCTCAGCTGGTGATGGAGTACTGCCTAGGCTCAGCCTCGGATCTCCTAGAAGGTCTGGATAACATTTAAAAACTATGTTGAAATTTTGTCTCCCCCTCCCCTTATATCTTATTTGTAAAAAAAAAAAAAATCTTTCCTTTGAAGTTCACAAGAAGCCACTCCAGGAAGTAGAAATAGCTGCTATTACCCATGGTGCATTGTTGGGTTTGGCATATCTTCATTCCCACAATATGATCCACAGGTAAGCAACAACATCTTGAGTAGACGCGTGTTTTGTTCTCACACGCACTTGACTTGAAGAACAATTTCTATCAAAACCTCTCAATCAAATGGCAATATTTGTAGATTCGTACTATGTACATTGAGGACTTTGTTACCACTCCAGCTGTGTGTACACTGTAAACAAAGAGTTACCTAATTTTGTGCCATACTGTAGTCACCATTTTAACAAAACATGTGGCCAGGTTTGTTTTGTATGTATCTCTGAAAAGTGTCTTCTGTAGTTTTTTATTTATATTTATGTATGAGGTTTTTGTTTGGCCCCAGAAACATTAAGGAAGACATATGGAGACTGTAGAGGAGCTGTATCAAATCAATTGGCACATCAAGCCAAGCTCCCAGCCCTCTTGGAATTCTTTTTTTCTTTACTTTTACTCACCACAACGTCTGTCTTTAAACAACCCTTTTTTGCCTTGCCTTGGTATTTTCTTCTGTTGAATTTTGACATGGGTGTACCTTTTTCTCTGTCAGGGATGTAAAAGCAGGGAACATCCTCTTGACAGAACCTGGTCAGGTGAAGCTGGGTGACTTTGGCTCTGCATCCATTGTTGCACCTGCCAACTCGTTTGTGGGGACCCCTTACTGGTTAGACACAAGTATTTAATTGAAAGCCCCTTGCAAATAACCTTGACTTTAAGTGTTAATGTCTAAATATCCTATTTATCTTTATTCTGCTAGTATCCTTACCTGTTGACTATTCGATGGCTGGGTAATCATTATTTGACAGCATACAGTATACCGTTCCCCTGGATTGACTAGGATAAGTAGCTCAAAATACATTTCTGTAATTAAAACTAGCTGGGGCCATATACTGACATTTTGATACTTGGGTGAGAATAGTTTCATATTGTCATCCACAAGCTTAATATCCTAACATAGCAGAACATATTTACTTTTATGGTGTTTAATTTTGATCAGATATATCCCAATCCCCTTTGACAGGATGGCCCCTGAAGTTATCCTGGCCATGGATGAAGGCCAGTATGACGGCAAGGTGGACGTCTGGTCTCTGGGCATTACATGCATAGAGCTAGGTAAGCCATTTCCAGCCATTTCAAAATCAGATGACCATCTTCTGCCCAGATCAGAATAGTGAAGAATGTGTTTTGCCTCCAAGGGGTGATGGGGCTCCTAAAAGTGTTGGGCGACAGCCTTCTGCCTTGCTCCAATACTGCTCACACTGGAAACTCTTGGTTTGATCAAGGACTTTACATTCTGTTGTAAATGTGTGAGGATTGCTGACTTGGTTTTGGATTTTGTTGCGTGAGCAACTATACCAATTAATTGGAACGTGATTTTTATGCCATTTGGCTTTATGTACATACACTCACAAGAGCAAGTTAAACAGAATGGAGCGATAGTTTAACATTGTTAATTATCTAGTATTACTTCTACTTTAATACCCATCTTAATACCCTTTTACTTCCTCACTTTTCCCCCATCTTTTTTATTCTTTTCTATTATATTATATTCCAAACTATATTTTTATTTTTTGTATTATCCACATCTCTCAACTTCTGACATTCTAGCTGAAAGAAAGCCTCCTCTTTTCAACATGAATGCTATGAGTGCCTTATATCACATCGCCCAGAACGAGAGTCCCATCCTACAGTCCAATCACTGGTGAGAATAATTTCAGTCTTTCCTGATTTCGCTGCTCATTGTTATTTTTGTATATATTTTATATTTAAATTGTTGTATTCTTAGATTGTTTAGTTCTTAGAAATAGTTAAACTTTTGTACTTTTACTTAATTTAAGATTCGTATATGTTTAGTGTTTTGCACCACCCTGCCACAGTAAATTCCGTGTTTGTATAACATACATGGCGAATAAACCAAATTCTGATTCTGATTTCCACCCAAGAAGTCTCAACCAATGGAACATACTGGAACGCTGTTTAACCTCTTAACAATACTGTCAAATTCGCCTCAAGCGCCTAAAGTGGGCATACCAAAAGTAATTTGAAATCTGTTCTTGAACAATTTGGAGTACATGCATGGTCTCCCTTGAAAGGTGACACTGAAGTTATTTCCCCTGTTGTCATAATCCCTGTAAGTACTACTGGTTTTGACTAAAAGAAGCTTAAACACAATGAAATAGAACGTTTTTATTTTTGCCTGAATTTTGTTTTGCATACAGATGCCTGCAGATGACTATAGGTGGGAGGTATTAGCTAGAAAACACAATGGGACCACAGTATGAAGTCTTACCTAGTCCAAGTAGATTATTATACCACAAAAAAATATATATATTACACATGGTTTTCTAAGGGTACATCCATGCGTTTTCTAAAAGTGCCCTTTGGAGACTCCTAGAGGATCCTTGGTTGACCCATGGTTGATTACTTTTCATAATTGTTGGCTCTAATAAAAGACTGGTATGAGAGAGCTGTCGAAGGCTATGGAAAGGACATGGAAGCTCCAATCTAAAGGTCAGAGTGCAGTGGCCATTTTGAGACTGAGATTATAGGAATCTTTACATCTGCAGTTAGAACAGAGTTTATGTGAATGACTGGAGCGCAATTGGCGATCACTTAAGAATGATGCAACCAGAGTCCATGGGTATTTATCAATGTAATACTGTGTTTTGGACTAAATATTTAACTTGATTGGATTATTTGGACCTTTGACAATGTACCCAGTCCATTTTTGTTGGGATGTTATGTATAAGTGGACAACTGTGAGGTTCAATAGATGAGTCGTCTCTGTTCAGTTTCGATTTGTTAACATGTTGGTGGTCAGACAAAGACGTTGATTGTAACTTCTGTTGCGACTCAATCTTGAAATGGTTTACATCAATAGAATCACAAGAATCATAGCTTTCCAAGATATATGGTATTTGTACATATATAAATCGAGTAAATTTGTGTGTAGCATAGTTTTAGTACTGAACAATCCTAGGGGCCGCCGGCAGGCCGTGGACCGCCAAGATGTGAATGAAACCTTATTCTCGATCTCTCCCACTAACTCGCCACCTCTCCCATTATGAATGAACCCTTATTCTGATCTCTCCTACTATGAATGACTACGTTCTCTCCGTTCATTGCAGGTCAGACTTCTTTTGCAACTTTGTGGACTCCTGTCTACAGAAGATTCCTCAGGACAGACCTACTTCTGATGTGTTACTGAATGTGAGACTATACACACTTTTTCTCATCTGCTTAACTACTGTTTGCGTCCCTCCTCACGACAGAAATTTCACTTTGGGTTTAAATGAATAATTAGCTTAATTATACTTTTCCACAGAAATCTATTAATTTGTCCAGACACTGTAACTCCATGCAGGCATGCACACACACAATATCCACATGGTTTCAGCAGAGTAAAGGTCAGGGCAGACAAGGGAATGACTTTTGTTAAACCCTACTGCCTCCTCATCTTTCTCTCACTCCATCCTCCCTTGTCCCAGCATCGGTTTCTTTGCCATGAGCGGCCGCTCACAGTGGTGATGGACCTGATTGCGAGGACCAAGGACGCGGTGCGGGAACTTGACAACCTACAGTATAGAAAGATGAAGAAGATCCTCTTCCAGGAGACTCAGCACAATGGGCCCACACCTGAGGGAGAGGAAGAGGAGGTAATGAATGACAACACAGAGATGTGAGGAGGGAAAGAGTTTCTGACTAAAGATCAGGAGATAGACTGTTACAAGTAAAGCCACTAGTTGTGAATGAAACGAGGAAGATCTGTAACTGAAGGGCCTACACTGAGGTCATTATGGAGTGTTCATGAGTTGTGGGTGAAGAGGTAAAAAATTATGAAATTACATATGTGCATATTAGGAGGTGGAGCAGTACCTTTTGCGGACAGGCACAGTAAACAGCATGGAAAGCTCCCAGTCTGTCCCGTCCATGTCCATCAGCGCTAGCTCCCAGAGCAGCTCTGTCAACAGCCTGGCTGACGGCTCAGATGACAGCAACGAGATTGCCATGATGCAGGAGGGGGAGCACACGGTCACCTCCAACTCCTCTATCTTGCATCGCCCATCTGTAAGTGTGTCTGTGCTTGTGTGAATGTATTTTCTTTTGTTTAGGGCAGTAACTCTATATGCATTTTACATTTAACTCATACATTTTAGTGATGTTTCATTGAACCCAAATAGCCCAGTCTCACTGCTGACATTTTACCACATGCACCATTTATTTTTCAGTGTAATGTCCAATATAGGTAGTCAAATTTTTCACATCCAATCCTATTAACGATTTGTCCGTTGTTGGAATTTCACTCGTTACCAAGCTTACATGCTGATATGTTTGCTTTAAAAAAATAAATTAAAAAAATTAAAAACACTTGACACTCATCATAAAATTACAAAACTCAAATAAGCTGGTACTACACCATCTTACCATTACTATACCTTCTGAATGATTGGAATGCTGTTTGTTTGTCATAGGGCCAGGACAACATCTATGATGACCCCTACCAGCCTGAGTTAGAACAGCAGCAGGCTTCATCTGCTGGCCGCCGCCGGGCCTGCTACCGAAATCGAGACCACTTTGCTACTATCCGCACCGCATCTCTGGTGAGCAAAACTCTAACCACAAACCACCTCCATCCAAACATATACCTGGTCCTTAATTGTCTATCAGAGCCCTGCGGTTTGGCTCCGAGCCAAAAGCCAAGGTTATTAGAGGGGAGGGGGGGGGGGTCAAAATATTTCCTTTGTTAATAATATGTTACACAGAACTTTATTATATTGAATATTAATAAAAAATGATTCACACCTTCACAAAATCCCCACGCCCAACCCAAAATCCACACATTTAACACCCTATAAAAATGTCACACCCCATTCAAGTCCTGTCTGCCAGAAACCAAAGAATAGAAATGAGTTCCCTTGTCCTGAGACCTGCTTTCTTACCTGCCTGTTTCTACATATGTTTGTCCATGCTGCAAGTCAATCTTTACGGGAATCTAAAGCAAATCTATAAAAACAATAATATAACTAATAAAAGTAGTAAAACCCTTATGTTCGTTCAGGGACTCTAACCCTTTTTTACCGGAGAGGACTTTAACCGGTCCTTGACAGGACTCAAACCTCTCACTTCTTTTGAAACACAAAAAAATCGTTCAGGGACTCTAACCCTTCTGTACCAGAGAGGACTTTAACCTATCCTTCTTTTGAAACACAAAAACTTGTTCAGGGACTCTAACCCTTTTATACCGGAGAGGACTTTAACCTCTCCTTCTTTTGAAACAGACACCAAAAATAATAATAATAAATATAGCTGCAAGCAGCGATGCGGGTTCCTCCGCAAAATGGAAAAATATTATAAACATGTACACTGTAGAAGATCAAGACTTGGACAACAAGAGAGCAAAACTACTTCATGTTTGGCCAACAATAATAGGCTGAACGGGGATTTGAACTCATGAGCATAAGGTTACAAGTCAGTCTCTCTAGCCTCTCTGCTACACACCAACTGCTGAGATTTTATGAATAGTAAGGGCTGAGTATTAACTTTTTATAGGATATTGAAACTCTTCTTGGGTTGATCTCTTTCCAGACTCTCAGTCAATGCACAACTAACAATAGTCATGTGGGCAACAGTGCTAGGGCAGAGCTCATGTTCAGCTTCTTGCGAAAATAGCCTGTGACAGTAGAGCAGCCGACCAACAAGATTATATTAACTGACCAACAATAACATTACAAACATCTAACTGAACGAACACAACAATTGAAATCCCTCGCACGGCTGTTTGTAACCAAACTATTTTCCACGTTTTTTGACATGCCGCACTGCATGCTGGGTACCCAACCTTTGTCAGCTTTGGGACAAAGGTTAAGAAACGGTTGACATTTTAAGGTGAAAGGAAATTGCGCATGGTATTTCAGAATGATGTCTGCCTGTTTAACTAAACAAGTAATAAAAATTATAACCCTAACCCTCAAGGATGACAATGCATGGTCAGTTACTGTACGAAAAAAGGCAGTTTCTCCTGTAGCATGGATTGTTCGATTCGGCCAAAGTTTAAACATCTGTAATTCAATGATCTTTTGACATATCAAGGTGAAATTGCGCATGGTACTTCAGAACGATGTCATCCTGTTTAACTAAACAGATATTCAAATTTAAGACAGGCTCAAACACTGGCTGGATTCGAACCTACAACCTTATACTTTACAGGTCACCGTCCCAGCCCATTGAGCTATTCTCAGTGTTGAATATTGTCATGTTCAGTTACTGTATAAAAACGTGGTAAGCGTTGTTAGATTCAGCCAAGATTGAAACACCTCTAATTCAATCATATTTTGACATACCAAGGTGAAATTGTTTATGGTACTTCAGAGTGATGTCATCTTGAACCCTATTAGGTTTGAAAAGCCATCAGTCAAAATTATATTTGATTTATTGACACAAAGAAATTGAGGCAATGTGTACAGCCATTTTGTATTTGATTCAATTGCCTTAAGTAAAAAATTTTAATACGTCAATGATACATATCTGTACAACATTTCAAGTCAATTGGAGCTTTGGTTCAAGAGAAGAGGAATTTTGAAGGTTTTCCCAAATTATCACTGTACAGGAAAATCCATCGTGGCGGACCTTATGGGTCCTTGAGGCTTTTTTGTTCCCCATGAGAAATAAGCCATGTATACCATAGGGGTGGAACAGTACACTGAAGTCACGGTTCGGTTCATACTGCGGTTCAGACATCACGGTTCGGTACGAGTTCGATACAACGGAGGGAAAAGCAAAACAAACCAGGTTCCTCTACAAGTGAATACGGGTAAATTACGATTGCGTCAGTGATTTTTGGGGCCCTATTTGTATGTGTATCTAATGGTTGGTTAAGCACTGTAGGGAGGAGAAGTTGGACTTTTTTTTGTCTCGTTCCAGTGATTGGCACACCTGGGTGATGGCGTCGGATATTTTTTGTAATTTAGCACACGCCAGATGCGTTATATGCGTTAGCATGTTAGATGTATTTCCACTCACATACCACGTGCGGTGATGTCAGTAAGAGGCTAGGCACTGAGTTATGAAAGCCAGATTACCTCATTTATTGTTAAAATAATGTCAAAACAGTAAACGCAGTAAACAGTACAAGCAGTAGCCTACAGCCGCTGACTGTTAGCACAGCCACATAGCCAATCTTTTCTTCATACCAGTCTGTTTGAAACGATCGAAAACATGTTGTCCCTTTTGCTGCAGTAGTCCATCTAGGTGTGGCGTAGACCTCCCTCTTGCTATTAAATCATTTTTTGAATAAAATCAAGTTTGGAGAAATTCCTCAACTCTGTGATATCAGCAGACACCACTGCTGTCATTTTGACTTGAATTTTGCGGGGATTATAGCTGCGCAAATGTCCAGTAATATCTCGATTTCAATTGGTCCATGTTTGATACATAACGTAGGTGATTAATAGCATAACATTACGTGCAAAGGCACAGCAGAGTTGTGCTTTTCAACGTACATGTTGAAGAATACAGGATCGAAGTGTGCAAGTGAGTTTTACCAGAGCCTGTTTAAGGATATAGACATATTAGACACTCTGTTTTTTTGCTTGGCGTCCGCAGTGAACGGACAGTAAAAGCACTTCTTATTATTTATTTTTTTATTTGATTATGCATAACTACTACATTTGTCATCGTAACGTCTAAACAATTGAAATAACACACATATTGCATATATAAAGCCACCTGGGAGTCAGGTGGCTGAGCAGTTAGGGAATCGGGCTAGTAATCAGAAGGTTGCCGGTTCGATTCCCCGCCAGGAAAATTACTTTATGTCCTTGGGCAAGACACTTCACCCTACTTGCCTCGGGGGAATGTCCCTGTTTACTGTAAGTCGCTCTGGATAAGAGCGTCTGCTAAATGACTAAAATGTAAATATAAATCACAAGAATAAACAGTAAAAATACAAATACAAGTTTATTAATTAAAGTTGTTTACTAAACATTTTTACGTTTAAATTTTGGCAGGGAAGGCAGTGCCTACCTTGACTACCCAGACTGCAAGTCACTGCCCACAACTGCTGACACAGTGCTTGTCTTATCCACCACTCTCTCGCCTGTACTACTGTAACCGAATGGGAAACCGAAGTTTTCCCAAACTTGCAATCTTAAAGAGGCCGGCGGGTCCTCTATCTCTCGTGGGTCGCCACCACTCGCCATACTCGTCCTTAGTGCTGCTAGCTATGTCTGACTCACGGCGGCGCCAATCAGAGCTACTGATTACATGTCCCTAAAGAACACGAGTATCTAACAGTAGTTCCGCATTACATTAATTTGCACGCAAGTTTTATTTATTTTTATACCGTGTATTCTCCATTTAATTTCATGCACCGAACCGTGACGCCCATACCGTACGGTTCAATACGAATACATGTACCGTTCCACCCCTAGTATACCAATTTTCAGGCATTTCGGAGTAATGGGGCGCTGGGGAAATTACAACCGGAGGAACCTTAAATATAGCTGCAGCCAGCAATGGTGTGTTCCTCCTCAACAGTGCTATTAACTATTTTAAAAAAAATGGACATGACACAGACAAGTATTTCATACATGTACACAACATTTCAAGACAATTGGAGCAATGGCTGATTTTAAGTTATTTTTTGAAATTTTTCACAAGTTGTCACTGTAGAGAAAAATCCATGCTGTCGACATTATGGGTTCTTGAGACTTTTTTGTTCCCCATAAAATATAAGGCATGCATACCAACTTTCAGACATCTTGGCCTGATGGGGTCAAAATGAGGGACTGACCGATATGCGTTTTTCAGGACTGATGCCGATTATTACAGATCAAGTAGACCGATAACCGATATTTTGAACCGATATACAGTGGGGAGAACAAGTATTTGATACACTGCCGATTTTGCAGGTTTTCACACTTACAAAGCATGTATAAGTCTGTAATTTTTTTATCATAGGTACTCTTCAACTTTGAGCGATGGAATCTAAAACAAAAATCCAGAAAATCACATTGTATGATTTTTAAGTAATTAATTTGCATTTTATTGCATGACATAAGTATTTGATACATCAGAAAAGCAGACCTTAATATTTGGTACAGAAACCATCCATCCATCCATCATCTTCCGCTTGTCCGGGGGTCGGGTCGCGGGGGCAGCAACCTAAGCAGGGAGGCCCAGACTTTCCTCTCCCCGGCCACTTCCACCAGCTCTTCCTGGGGGACCCCGAGGCGTTCCCAGGCCAACCGAGAGACATAGTCCCTCCAGCGTGTCCTGGGTCTTCCCCGGGGCCTCTTTCCAGTGGGACGTGCCCAGAACACCTCACCAGGGAGGCGTCCAGGAGGCATCCTTATCAGATGCCCGAGCCACCTCAACTGGCCCCTCTCGACGTGGAGGAGCAGCGGTTCTACTCTGAGCCCCTCCCGAATGACCGAGCTTCTCACCCTATCTCTAAGGGAGAGCCCGGGCACCCTGCGGAGAAAACTCATTTCGGCCGCTTGTATTCGCGATCTCTTTCTTTCGGTCACTACCCACAGTTCGTGACCATAGGTGAGGGTAGGAACGTAGATCGACTGGTAAATAGAGAGCTTCGCCTTTCGACTCAGCTCCTTCTTCACCACAACGGACCGATGCAGAGCCCGCATCACTGCGGACGCTGCACCGATCCGCCTGTCGATCTCGCGCTCCATCCTTCCCTCACTCGTGAACAAGACCCCGAGATACTTGAACTCCTCTGCTTGGGACAAGATCTCCTCCCCGACCCGGAGATTGCACTCCACCTTTTTCCGGTCGATAACCATGGCCTCAGATTTGGAGGTGCTGATTCCCATCCCAGCCGCTTCGCATTCGGTTGCGAACCGCTCCAGTGAGAGCTGGAGGTCACGGCCCGATGAAGCCAACAGGACCACATCATCCGCAAAAAGCAGTACAGAAACCTTTGTTTGCAATTACAGAGATCATACGTTTCCTGTAGTTCTTGACCAGGTTTGCACACACTGCAGCAGGGATTTTGGCCCACTTTTCCATACAGACCTTCTCCAGATCCTTCAGGTTTCGGGGCTGTCGCTGGGAAATACGGACTTTCAGCTCCCTCCAAAGATTTTCTATTGGGTTCAGGTCTGAAGACTGGCTAGGCCACTCCAGGACCTTGAGATGGTTTTACGGAGCCAGTCCTTAGTTGCCCTGGCTGTGTGTTTCGGGTTGTTGTCATGCTGGAAGACCCAGCCACGACCCATCTTCAATGCTCTTACTGAGGGAAGGAGGTTGTTGGCCAAGATCTCGCGATACATGGCCCCATCCATCGTCCCCTTTGCAGAAAAGCATCCCCAAAGAATGATGTTTCCACCTCCATGCTTCACGGTTGGGATGGTTTTCTTGGGGTTGTACTCATCCTTCTTCTTCCTCCAAACACGGCGAGTGGAGTTTAGACCAAAAAGCTCTATTTTTGTCTCATCAGACCACATGACCTTCTCCCATTTCTCCTCTGGATCATCCAGTTGGTCATTTGCAAACTTCAGACGAGACATGCGCTGGCTTGAGCAGGGGGACCTTGCGTGCGACTGCAGGATTTTTTTTTTTGTTACTTAGATTTTATTGAGTTTTTCTGTGAAAGACAATGGTACTGAACAACCAGACAAGTACAAGGTTAAGTGTCGGCACGACAACATTCATTTTGTACATCATATTATTGTGACATGCACTACAGCATTCCCATACATATATTGACATAATATACAGCAGCAGAAAGGAAAATGAAATGGCATAAGACATCAAAAGTCAATCAATAATCACAACCCTACTTAAACTTATACAGATTCCATTTTGTCCATCTTCCGATATACAAGTCATTTCTCAAACACAGTAGAAAGGTTAGTCTTTCCATCTCATGGATCTCCCTAATAATATCCAACCAATTATCCACAGTAGGTGAGTCGGTCTGTAACCATTTACGTGTGATTGCTTTCTTTGCTGCTGCCGTAAATATTCTCAACAGGTATTTATCATTTCTAGTAAGTTCTTCTGGCATATCGCCCAAATAAAGTGATAGACACGATCCTGGAATTGGTAAATCTAAAATATGTTGTATAGTTTCCCAAACCCTCTCCCAGAACTTATCAATCTTCGGGCAGGCCCAAAAAATGTGGTAGTGATTTGCATCCACTTCCCCGCAACCCCTCCAACATGTATGTGTCAGTGATGTTTAATGTGATTTTAGTTTAGGTGTGATAAAAAAACGGACAAGGTTTTTCCACCAAAATTCACGCCAATAAGATGAGCAGGTAGTTGAAGACATATTTTCACATATATTTTCCCATTGTTGGGGGGATCTTCTTTCCTTTTATTTCTTTTTCCCATTTCTCTCTGATGTAATTTGTGGAACTGCCTCTTCCCTTAACTATTCCCTGGTAGTCTTGAAATCCCTGACTTAGAGCCAATAGTGTAAATCTGTGTGATCAACTGTATTATGTCATTCGGCATAGTATTTGCTTCTTTTTTTACCCATTTCTTTTAAAAAGTATTGGCGTAGCTGTAAATATCTGAAAAAATCTTGTTTTTCTAAATTGTATTTTTCTCTTATTGTCTGAAAACTGTGTAGTCTATTGTCCTGTATCAACCTGCAAAAAGCTGTGATTCAGCTGTGTAAAGGATTCAAGTCCTCCTGATAAGTTGTTTTGCTAATTTTCGGTCACCAATCATTGCTTGTATTGGGATAGCTCTACACTTCCTCTCCATCTCCTTCCATCCTGCGCTGCAGGATTTTAATCCATGACGGCGTAGTGTGTTACTAATGGTTTTCTTTGAGACTGTGGTGCCAGCTCTCTTCAGGTCATTGACCAGGTCCTGCCATGTAGTTCTGGGCTGATCCCTCACCTTCCTCATGATCATTGCTGCCCCACGAGGTGAGATCTTGCGAGGAGCCCCATACCGAGGGAGATTGACCGTCATCTTGAACTTCTTCCATTTTCTGATTATTGCACCAACTGTTGTTGCCTTCTCACCAAGCTGCTTGCCTATTGTCCTGTAGCCCATCTCAGCCTTATGCAGGTCTACAATTGTATCCCTGATGTCCTTACACAGCTCTCTGGTCTTGGTCATTGTGGAGAGGTTGGAGTCTGTTTGATTGTGTGTGTGGACAGGTGTCTTTTATACAGGTAACGGGTTAAAACAGGTGCAGTTAATACAGGTAATGAGTGGAGAACAGGAGGGCTTCTTAAATGCAAGCAGAGCTGCTTGGCATGCTCTCCAGTGAGCTTGCTTCTTATCTTGTCATAAATTGCAGACACTTCACTGAAGACACACTCACTAGGGACTGATGAGGGTGGTGAGCAAAGAAATGTTCTTGCTTCTTTGGGAAGTAGCTTGAAGCACCCTTCATTCTGTCTCCACCACTGGAGTGGATCCCCCTTACGCTGGTCAATCACTGGCTCTTTGAGGTACTGATGTAACTCGTCTTCAATGCTGTCCTTGGCCGACAGATCACCAGTATGGGGGCCAAGAAGAGAACTGAAGATCTTGTCTATTTGGCTATGGCAGAGTGTCTATTCTCTCCTTTGCCTTTTAGAGGGTTGGTCTTCTGCCGCAGGCTCCTCTCTATCAGCCTGCTGCTCTTGATTGACTCTCTGTTTCAGCCTGCTCTTGAAGAGCACCAGAGGCAGAGGAGAATGCATGACTCTTGAAACGTGGACCAAAAGACATGCTATATCCACATTTTTTGAGTCTTTAAGTTTGGCGAATTTGAATAAGCTCATCCTCATTACCTCCCTGAGCGTTCTGATGCCCTGTGTTGATGGGCCTTTATCTTCAAGTAGAATCTTGAACACTGTCACACAGGGAATGATGCTGGATGCAGATGAATTATTGTAGCTCACCTCTAGTGTCACTTCCTCAATGGGAATGAGTGTTCAACCAAATTGGACACAATGTCCCACTGGTGAGCAGCTGGATATGTAAAATCGCCGTGTTCCCCAGAGTGTTCCAATGCCCTTTGCAGAATGTGGAGTGTTGAATTCCACCTTGTTGGGACTGCCTGGATTAAGTTGTGCTCTGGTAGGCCAAGGTCCCTCTGGATGTTTCTCAGGCACTGCTTGGCCAAAATGGGATGTTGGGAGTGAGTGACACATTTCTTTAGCATGGCAATCACATCTATCACAGCACTTTGGCTGGCCAAACCATCATTCACCACCAGCTGCAACGTATGTGCTGTGCAGCTAAGGTCTTGAATATCTGTGAGCCTCAAACACTTCACCATGTTTCCGCCATTGTCCCCCAGGACCAGAACTACACGGTCTTTGGTAATTTCCCTTTACTCCAACATGTGCAGGAATGTTTTTGATGTATTCCCCAGTATGGGATCCATGCATTACTCTTGTATTTAAAACAACCTGCCTTCTATTGGGAGTTAGATGGCTGAGCGGTTAGGGAATCGGGCTAATACTCAGAAGGTTGCCGATATATATATATATACACTACCGTTCAAAAGTTTGGGGTCACCCAGACAATTTCATGTTTTCCATGAAAACTCACACTTTTATTTATCAAATAATTTTCAAAATGAATAGAAAATATAGTCAAGACATTTACAAGGTTAATTATTATTATTAGAAATAATTTTTATTAGAAATATAATTTTTGTTCTTCAAACTTTGCTTTCGTCAAATAATGCTCCATTTGCAGCAATTACAACATTGCAGACCTTTGGCATTCTAATTCTAATCCTTCTAATCATCCATTAGTCTTCTAAGGCAATTAGCAAACACAATGTACCATTCGAACACATACAGTAATAGTTGCTGGAAATGGGCCTCTATACACCTATGTAGATATTTCATTAAAAACCAGACGTTTCCACCTAGAATAGTCATTTACCACATTAACAACGTATAGTGTATTTCTGATTAATTTAACGTTATCTTCATTGAAAAAAACAGTGCTTTTCTTTGAAAAATAAGGACATTTGACCCCAAACTTTTGAACGGTAGTGTATATATGAGTATTTTACAACTTTTTAGATCTGGCTGCAATGAATGCCCATATTCTCTAGGAGTGCGTGAAAGTAACAATAAACTAAATGAAATGTATTCTTGATCTGTAAGGATCAGAATGCAATTCTTGGAATATTGGGTAACTTGACTTGAGTAGACTATGTTGAAAGGAATTGTTGAGACAAAATCTCTCGATGGCTGTACCAGACAAACGGTTTCGAAAATCTAAAATCATTTTGATAGTTTGTGTGAGGATTGCATTGACTATAGCTTGTAGCTTGACTACAGGTAACTAGCGACTGCGGTGTACCTGGCTTCCTTTGCAGTGGCTTACAGTCTCGCTAAACAGAGAATCAGAGACATGACAAGCTCGTCGGCTTTCGCTGGATTCGAACCTCTGACGTTGCCGTTGCCAGGACACCAACTTATCCTAGTGAGCGATTCTTAGTGCTGCAAATCACGGTTCAGTTACTGGGTAAAAATATAAGCAGTTTCTTCTGTGGGAAGCGTTGTCAGATTTGACCCCAAGTATAAAAAGATGTAATTCAGTCCTATTTTGACATGTCAAGGTGATTGTGGTCTGAAGATAATCTGTTCCAAATCTGTTGAATATTGGATACATTGTGTAGGAGTAGGGAAAAATTTTAATTTAATTCATTCATTCAAAATGGCTGCCTCATCAATTCGTCTGGTATCATGCGTTAACATGCGTCAGACACGGGATCTCCTAAGATATCACGAGACATAGGAATCACTTAAATACGACAAACAAATCAACAGTTATTGGTCAAAACACAGTTTTGCCTATTGTAGCGCCCCCTAGACCTCAAATGACCCTACCTTTTTCGGACCGCTTAATAACAGGGTCATGAATCCATACACCAAGTTTGGAGTCAATGCATCAAAGATTCACTAAGATATGACCTCACTTCCCTTTTTCCGGATCAGTTGCTGAATTTGATTGGCTGTAACTATCAAACGGTTGCGAAAATCAAAGCTCCAGGGGATAACTTTTGTGAGGCTTGGTCTGAAGATCATCTGTGGCAATTTTGAAGAAGATTCGTCAAGAATTGTAGGAGGAGTAGCGAAAAAAAGTTTCTCCTTAACATTCAAAATGGCGGAGAATCTATATGACTGGGTATGACGTCATAGAGTGCGTTGAACTTGTCTTGATCCAGGGAATCCAATGATACCTCATTTTGGAAAATGCGGCATATGGTTCAAAGGTAACGTGTGTAAACACACCTTCAACTTTGACCCATTGGTGGCGCTAGAGTATATCTATCTGTATAGTGTCTCACTCACTCACACATCCTTTACTCACTCTCTCACTTCACTCATTTCACGCACGCACTCACTCACTCGGAGAGGGGGCATACTAAAGTATTCAAACCTTACTTCTGATCAAGCAGCATCACTGGAAGATTTGCCTTGATAAATATAAGCATATCAGCATTTTTAGGAGTCAACCTGTTCCTCTTCTCATCTAAAATATGTCCTGCTGTGCTGAAAAGTCGCTCGCTATCTACACTTGTACAAGGTGCGGAGAGGAAGACTTGTGCTGCTTGTGCGAGAGCAGGAAAGAGGTCTTTATTGGCCTTCCAAAAAGCAGTGGCTGTTCGTGACTGTTTTCGTTCGAATGCGGGTCTCACAGAGTAAAGTCGCACATGTGCGACTCTGAAAATTCCAACTTCATCAACCACATAATCGGCCTTAGACAGATATTCCGAATAGAACTCCGCAAGCGCTCTAACTTTCCGAGCAGCATCCAGGGTTTTTCCTGCATAGAGAAAATGTTGGCGCGTGCCAAAGCCGTTTTCCCGAGCAACAAAGGCAAAAAAAAGTCTGCGATTAAAAAAAACTCATGCAATGCATGTCAGCGAATATGTTCTCAATAGTATGTTTTAAGTAGGCTACAGCCGAACCCTCGTTCTGTTTTGATCCCCTCGTTCTGTTGATTTGATAGCGATTGCTGCCCTTGCTCAGGTTTGTACTTTAGGTGCATTATTATGCTGAAGTACTTTTAATGAATACAAAGTGGGTTTATTGTTATTATTTTCTACAGAATGCTTAGCCTATCAAGATCAAATGAAGCAGGCAGTGTACATGCTTCAGAGTGGCCTACCTTAATCGATAGGCTAGGCTACTGACCATTTACAATAAGTACAGGGAGTCAGATGAGCTGAGCGGTGAGGGGGTCGGGCTAGTAATCTTAAGGTTGCCAGTTCGATTCCCAGCCGTACAAAATGACGTTGTGTCCTTGGGCAAGGCACTTCACCCTACTTTCTTCGGGGGGAATGTCCCTGTACTTACTGTAAGTCGCTCTGGATAAGAGCATCTGCTAAATGAGTAAATGTAAATGTAAGTTTTTACGTCAATTATTAATTGGCAGCAGTTATGCCATACTTTGAGTGTAAGGTGTCTTTAAGTAGCCTAACTTTATTGCTTTAGGGGAAATAGGATGAAAATATGTGCAATATTACATAAGCTATTAGACTATTACATTAACCTGTTCCGAGAATATACATATACATATATATTTTTTTTTTGGAGCACCGAAGACCCATTTTGACCCAGGAAAAACCCTGGCATCAGGGTGACAAAAATGTTTCGGGTTCATCACAGCAAATTTCTCAGCCATTCTCCTGAAATCAGCAAAGCGATGCTCAAACTGCGAAAGTTTACTCAACGTCTATCCTACTGTAGGCTACGTCTACTACGTCTCTACGTCATGTAAACAAATTGAAAATGTATATATATTTAGTAAAATTGTCTTTTAGTTAATCCCCATGCTTTATGGAGTAACAGTGCCCAAGACTTATGCACAGTACTGTATATCAGTTGTTTTGGATTAGTGAACAAGTAGTCAGTGGTGTCTTTTACATGGTTGATTAATTGATTAAAGGACCAACAAGACTACTGTAATAGTGCTTCGACATGTTCTCACACGGTCTGTTCAAATACTATGCATAATCTGTTCAGGTGACACGCCAGATCCAGGAGCATGAGCAGGGGTCAGCGCTACGTGAGCAGATGTCTGGCTATAAGCGCATGAGGAGGCAACACCAGAAGCAGCTGATGGGCCTTGAGAACAAGCTGAAGGCAGAAATGGACGAGCATCAGCTGAGACTGGACAAGGAGCTCGAGAACCAGAGGAACAGCTTCACTGGTGAAGGGGACAAGCTGGGCAAGAAACACCAAGCCATCCTGGAGAAGGAGGTGAGGAGGGAGGGACAAGCTGACTAACACCGCACCAGGTGTCAGGAATATTAATCTATCAAGCATTGCACAGTCAGTCGGTGAACAAGTTTAAGAAAGCTTTATTGCTTGCGGCCGGCCCACAAGGAGACATCACACGCCATTGTGCTACAAAGTTTGTCTGCTAGCATGTTGCGCTAGCTACCTATTTAATCAGCCCCACTCTTTACAGTCATTGGTTAAGACAAAGGCATGCAAATGTCCCATGGCTCTTCTTCATTGGCTCCCTTGCATAGACCTGGCGCGCGTGTGTGCGTGTTTACATGTGTGCGTGTTTATGACATCAACCCTGATTGAAACACAACAACAGGATCTCCGGTCCTGGGGTCTTAAACTCCTTCACATAGGTGTCAACAAATGGTCACCAGACCTTGCGTCTCCACCTATAGTCCTTGTCACAAAGTATCTCCTTAAAACAACCACACCAACCCCCTTCTTCTAAGTCCTCAGCCCCAAGATAAGGGTCCTGTATGTTTACCCAGAGTTCAGATTTTGGGTTAGGCCTCTCTTTGCACCCAAGGAATACTGAACACAGAATCATTCTTATACAGGATAAATGTTTTACATCTTCATTTTTCCAACACCAGGCCATAATAGGGAAAGAGCTAGGGATAGGGATGGCAAAGTAGCATGGGGGACTTTGGTAAGATGTAAAAATGGTTGGATAGTTTCATTCTAAAAGGAACATTGTCAGGAGTCAGGTGGCTAAGCGGTTAGGGAGTCGGGCAATTAATCAGAAGGTTTCCGGTTCGATTCCTGGTCGAGCAAAAATGACATTGTGTCCTTGGGCAAGGCACTTCACCCTACTTGCTTCGGGGGGAATGTCCCTGTACTTACTGTAAGTCGCTGTGGATAAGATCGTCTGCTAAATGACTAAATGTAAATGTAAACATTCTTCTTAGTGGTAATTTATTTAGGATGCTATATAATAAAGGTTTTTACATTATTTCACAAGTTGTCTTTATTCTTGCATCTATCTAGACAAAAGCAGCATTAGCAGAGGAGAAGAAATTCCAGCAGCACATTCTTGGTCAGCAGAAGAAAGAGCTCACCAGCCTGTTAGAGTCCCAGAAACGCCAGTATCGACAACGTAAGGAGCAGCTCAAAGAGGTAGGATTCTTACTAGTTGTCCATTCATGTTGAAATTTTTACCAGGCAAAAAAAAGCCCCCAAAATAAATATACTACAATTAAAAGTAAAGGAAGTACCCTATGCTTCCAACTTTGCTATAGTTTATTAATCTGAATTCCAGTTGAGCTGATGGCGTATAAGCAAAATTGTTAAAACCGTTGGTGTATTTGAGAAAAATAAATCTTATGTACAGGATGCCATCTGACAAACTTGTGGCACTCCATTTATATGTCGATAGTAAAGGTCATAATGTTGCAAATTATTGGGAAATAATTGCTTTTGCATTATTTAGTAGTACAATAGAATAAATGCAATTGCATAGCAACATTTTAGGCGTGCTAACTAGGACTGGGCGATTAATTGAATTTTATTCCAACTAGTTTTGGCTTTCAACAATTATGAAAACGAGCGACTCTAATGCCGCATTCCGTTTCTCTATAATGTTCTTGTTTTGTCTTGTGTTATTCATCCAGCACACCCCTTTCCTTGACAGTGGTATGCTTTCACCCCTCCCTAAAAGGGGGGTCAGGTGGCTGAGCGGTTAGGGAATCGGGCTATTAATCAGAAGGTTGCTGGTTCGATTCCCAGCCGTGCAAAATGATGTTGTGTCCTTGGGCAAGGCTCTTCACCCTACTTGCCTCGGGGGGTATGTCCCTGTACTTACTGTAAGTCGCTCTGGATAAGAGCATCTGCTAAATGACTAAATGCAAATGTAAAAGCCCAAACTTACTCTCAGCCAGACTGAGAGTAATGTGGCATGTTGCACGCTACACCCCCTTTACTTCATTAGAATTTTAAGTTTCAAGAAAATCCACTGTTAAAAATGTATTTAGTGAAGAAAAAAAGCATGTTTACAAAGTTAATGAGTAATCACTTCTAATAATCATTACTTCGATATTGACCAAAATAATTGACATAATTTTTGCAATAATAGACTGAGGGTCGCTGCTGCACCATGTTGACATGCAATCATTGTGTTCCATCATTCTCAAATTGACTGTTTCAGCATGGTCATTTTATAAACCAGTGGTATACCATCTACTCACAATGTGGAAATTTTACACTATGTAGACATGAATGATTGTACTGAACTCTACTAGTGTACAGTGAGGGAATGAAAAAGGTTATCCCCGGGGGCCAGTTGTTCAGAAGTGATCTGATTGGATTTCTGCTTTTTTTTGGATTGGATCAAATCTGGAAAATGGGTTTTTCAGAATAAATAAATAAACTGGATTCTGAATTTGGATTAGATCAAATAATCCAGTCTTGGTTTTGATCTGGATTAAACCTTCAATATGTGTTGTTTAAAACTTTTTATTAGGATTGGGATACCTTTGATCAAAAAAATCAAGATCATTCTGATCCCATCAGAAGGGTGGATTCCAGAAACAAAATGTAATAACTTGAAATTGGTCATATAAAACTATATCATGTAATTCATTATGTAAGAGCTGAAGCACCGATTTATCTGGCAGAGGAACAAATCACTCTTTCTCAAATTCAGCAAACCAAAGCCGGACTTACATTTACATTTAGGGGTGCAAAACCGAACCGCAAAAAAAGAAAGAATTGTTCAACACACAAACCACAGTTCGGTTTTTACATGTAAACCGCGTTTTTTCAGATCTACAAGAATACACAACCTAACACCCTTTGTCCTTTCCCGTAACCTTTCCCGGAGAATACCTGTCCAATGAACTGTCAGTATATCAATGACGATTCAGGTGCTGGAAGGAACTAGAGCTGTGTTGCTAACTTAGCAACGTTCTCGCTATATCTGGCTTTCCAAACCCTCCTGGCGACTTTTATTGTCAAAAGTGACTACCGACAAATCTACCAACTTTTTCCGGTGTTGTTGGAAACTTGCTGATGTTTTAGAGACTGACGTGAAAGCACGGATCGTTTAGCAGTACTGTCCTCAACGAGCAGCGGACGCTGCTGTCCCATAGCACTCACAGGCGGTCGGTCTCACTATAGCCTCGCGCAGCACTGCTACTTTCCTTACTGAGGAGTTGGCAACACTGGAGAGGCAAATCATACGAAGCTAGGCACGTGTAAATTATGCAAACGGTAATACATCTAACACAGTGGTTCTCAAACTTTTTACACCTCGTACCACCTTAGAAAATCTTTGACTCCAAGTTACCACCATTATGACCAATGTTAAAATACAGAAGCCTACCCTATTGAGCTACACACATTTCACGCAGGATGTTTGCATGCGCCACTACCCAGGAACAGTCAGGTAGTATCTCGTGCCAACATTTATTTTTGTTTCGAAACAACAATATTATAGGAAAGGCAAAACCTTTTAAAAATCACATTTTAATGATATCATGGTTAAGGTATTTAAATATTTCTGAGATTCCTCCGTGTACCACTAGAAGGGTAAAGCCATAGTTTGACAACCACTGATATAACATGATGGGGCATCTATGCCGGATATACAGAAAATACACAGAGAGAACACTGAAATGGTAATGTTTTTCTCTTCCCCCTAATGTGCTAAACAAACCGAATCGAAACCGTGACCCATAAAACCGAACCGAGTCGTGGGCTTGTTGAATTGTTGCACCCCTACTGTCATTTAGCAGACACTCTTATCCAGAGCGACTTGCAGTAAGTACAGGGACATTCCCCCCGAGTCAAGTAGGGTCAGGGCTTGACAATAACGATGGCCCGGAGCCGGTTAAAAGTTACGTCGGGACAGTTAAACTAGCAACACACTGGCCCAATCGGGCCACTGCAAATTATTGATTGAAAAAAAATTTGCATTGTAAAAGTTAACATCCTTCATATGTTTTGCTATCTGCTAAATGCATACATAACTTTGCAGCTCGTGGGGCGCACAGTTGGCAAATCAAGAGTTGAGTAGTGAGTAAAGAGTGGTTGTCAAATTGTAATTCTCTAATCTCGATACATTTTTTAATGACTGGCACGAGACAATAAAGTGAAGATGGCAGCAAAGTAGAGCTACGAGCTCAAACGGAAGCAACTTTTTTTTTTTATGGAATGAAGATGCACTGTGTCGTCTGTCGTATGTTCCCGTCTAAAGCAGACAAAAGTGGATCTTTTTACACAGGCACCGACAATTTTCGAAAACAACCAGAACCCTGACCAGCCATGCAACAGACAGCCCCTGGTTTGCGTGCCAGCAAAGCGGATGGTTGACAATCCATCTTCCAGGCCGTTGACCATGCTGGTCAGGAATTTCAATGCAAATGCCCATCGTGTTATTGTATGACTTATAACAACTGCATATCACGTAATTAAGACGGGCCAGCCGTTCGCCTCGTTCCCCCAGGCTATTGAACTGCAGCAGAAGAATGGTGTCGACTTGGGTACTTAGTATCATACTGATGAAATGCTATGGAAGCTTTTATATATTAGCATTGAGGGACCAGAGGTTTCAGTTTCAGCCAGACAGAGTTGTGCAGAGATGGCTGTCAGCAGGGAAGAGAGCACCTCATGTTTGAGGTTAAAAGTCAATTGTTTTGCTGACTATTACCGTTTTAATTTTAATCACTAGAAATGTGATTTCATGTTTCTTCTTTTTATATCCAGGATGGGTTTAATAAATGGTTAAACATGTGATTTCATGTTTCTTCTTATATCCAGGATGTGTTTAATAAATGGTTAAACATGTTAACAGAATAACACAACTTCTAAGTGTTTGGTTTTGTTGTAACAATGGTAAATTACAACTTTTGGAGGGGGGGCCAGTAAAAATTGTCTTGGGGCCAGTAAGTTTCAAACCCACTGGCCCGTTGGGGCCAGTGCCAAAAATGTTTAATGTTGAGCCCTGAGGGTGAAGGTTCTTGCCCAATAACAGTAATTTTGCTTGCCGAGAATCAAACCGGCAACCTTCTGATTAATAGCCTGATTCCCTAACCGCTTAGCCATCTGACCCCTTGACTTGAGATCCGCCTTCTAAAAGAGTTTCAAAAAGCTGGTCTCTCCACAACCGAAGTCTGACTTTGAAAGTTCTTTAATTTTGTTAACTATTGGACATTTAGCCTTTTTCTGATTTTGAATCACATGTTCAAAATATTCACATTGTATTTGTAAAGAATGTATATTTATTTGTTTTCAATTGTTTGTGGGTCAGATAATGGCTCTGACTGTTTGGATTGTTTATTTGGACTTTTTCTGTGTCTTCAAATCAAAACATTTAAAAGTGACCCCATGCCGGCTATTGAACCTGTTCTTTACTTGGCTAGCCTACTACATTGGCCTACATTGTTATACGTAGTCCCATTTACAACACTGGCAATCCTAATTTGGTAATCTTGAAAAGTTTGTATCTGGTTCAGGGTGATTCAATCCAATGTTGCTTTGAAAAACCAGTACAAATGCAAAATGGGTTACCTGATCCTGGATATCAAAACATGGGATTTCAAAATCCAGATCATTCTGATCCAGATTAAACTTTTTGAACAACTGGCCCCTTGCTGATTTTGTTGATGATCAGTCTATAATTTTAATGGTAGGTTTATTTAGAGACAAAATCCAGAAAAAAAGTGTGTCAAAATTGTTATAAATTGATTAGCATTTTAATGAGTGAAATAAGTATTTGACCCCTCTGCAAAACATGACTTAGTACTTGGTAGCACAACCCTTGTTGGCAATCCCAGAGGTCAGACGTTTCTTGTAGTTGGCCACCAGGTTTGCACACATCTCATGAGGGATTTTGTCCCATTCCTCTTTGCATATCTTCTTCAAGTCATTATGGTTTTGAGGCTGACGTTTGGCAACTCGAGCCTTCAGCTTCCTCCACAAATTTTCTATGGGATAGGCTAGGCCACTCCCGGACCTTAATATGCTTCTTCTTGAGCCACTCCTTTGTTGCCTTGGACGTGTGTTTTGGGTCATTGTCATGCTGGAATACCCATCCACGACCCATTTCCAATGCCCTGGCTGAGGGAAGGAGGTTCTCACTCAATAGTTGACGGTACATGGCCCCGTCCATCGTCCCTTTGATGCGGTGAAGTTGTCCTGTCCCCTTAGCAGAAAAACACCCTCAAAGTATAATGTTTCCACCGTGTTTGACGGTCAAAACGGTGTTCTTAGGGTAATAGGCAGCATTCCTCCTTCTCCAAACACGGCGAGTTGAGTTGATGCCAAAGAGCTCGATTTTGGTCTCATCTGACCACAACACTTTCACCTAGCTCTCCTCTGAATCATTCAGATGTTCAATGGCAAACCTCAGACGGGCCTGTACATGTTTGTTTATTGTTTGTATATTTAGAAGGATCCCCATTAGCTCTACCCTAAGACAGAGCTACTTTTAGTGGGGTCCACATACAGTTAGGTCCATAAGTATTTGGACATTGACACAATTTTCATCATTTTGGCTCTGTATACCACCACAAAGGATTTGAAATGAAACAATCAAGATGTGCTTTAAGTGCAGACTTTCAGCTTTAATTTCAGGGTATTTACATCCAAATCAGGTGAACGGTGTAGGAATTACAATACATTGTATATGTGGCCCCCCCCTTTTTAAGGGACCAAAAGTAATTGGACAATTGGCAGCTCAGCTGTTCCATGGCCAGGTGTATGTTATTCCCTCATAAAGGGAGTTCGTTATTTCATTGACAAGGAGCAGATAAGGTCTAGAGTTCATTTCAAGTATGGTATTTGTGTTTGGAATCTGTTGCTGTCAACTCTCAATATGAAGTCCAAAGAGCTGTCACCATCAGTGAAGCAAGCCATCGTTAGGCTGAAAAATCAAAACAAACCTATCAGAGAGATAGCAAAAACATTAGGTGTGGCCAAATCAACTGTTTGGTACATTCTTAAAAAGATAGAACGCACTGGTGAGCTCAGCAACACCAAAAGACCCGAAAGACCACGGAAAACAACTGTGGTGGATGACAGAAGAATTCTTTCCCTGGTGAAGAAAAACCCCTTCACAACAGTTGGCCAGATCAAGAACACTCTCCAGGAGGTAGGCGTATATGTGTCAAAGTCAACAATTAAGGGAAGACTTCACCAGAGTAAATACAGAGGGTTCACCACAAGATGTAAACCATTGGTGAGTCTCAAAAACAGGAAGACCAGATTAGAGTTTGCCAAAAAACATCTAAAAGAGCCTGTACAGTTCTGTAACAACATCCTATGGACAGATGAGACCAAGATCAACTTGTACCAGAATGATGGGAAGAGAAGAGTATGGAGAAGGGAAGGAACTGCTCATGATCCAAAGCATACCACCTCATCAGTGAAGCATGGTGGAGGTAGTGTTATGGCGTGGGCATGTATGGCTGCCAATGGAACTGGTTCCCTTGTATATATCGATGATGTGACTGCTGACAAAAGCAGTAGGATGAATTCTGAAGTGTTTCGGGCAATATTATCTGCTCAGATTCGGCGCTTCACAGTGCAGATGGACAATGACCCGAAGCATACTGCGAAAGCAACCAAAGAGTTTTTTAAGGCAAAGAAGTGGAATGTTCTGCAATGGCCAAGTCAATCACCTGACCTAAATCCAATTGAGCATGCATTTCACTTGCTAAAGACAAAACTGAAGGAAAAATGCCCCAAGAACAAGCAGGAACTGAAGACAGTTGCAGTAGAGGACTTGCAGAGCATCACCAGGGACGAAACCCAGCGTCTGGTGATGTCTATGGGTTCCAGACTTCAGGCTGTCATTGACTGCAAAGGATTTGCAACCAAGTATTAAAAGTGACAATTAGATTTATGATTATGTTAGTTTGTCCAATTATTTTTGGTCCCTTAAAAAGGGGGGGGCCACATATAAAATGTGTTGTAATTCCTACACCGTTCACCTGATTTGGATGTAAATACCCTGAAATTAAAGCTGAAAGTCTGCACTTAAAGCACATCTTGATTGTTTCATTTCAAATCCATTGTGGTGGTATACAGAGCCAAAATGATGAAAATTGTGTCAATGTCCAAATACTAACTGTATAAAGCTTACATACAGATATCAAACATTGAAAACATACATTACAATACCAATATCTAACATTTAAAACATACATTACATTACAAGTATCAAAGGTTAAAATACATAACTAGAGAGGGTACAATTTCAGGGGAAATTGTAGGGTGTGCTTGCTTGCGTCGGTTGCAGGTGGGTCCGTCCTGTAGTGATATTTTGAAGCATTTAGCCTACTCATATTGCATATTTCATTAAGAACACCCTTTGAAACAGCTGCGAACCCTCTTTGAAACAAGCTACTGTAACAACGTTGTCACTGGCAGTATATTTCAGATGGATTAGCGATTCAAACAGTACATTTACATTTAGTCATTTAGCAGACGCTCTTATCCAGAGCGACTTACAGTAAGTACAGGGACATTCCCCCAAGGCAAGTAGGGTGAAGTGCCTTGCCCAAGGACACAACGTCAGTTGGCATGACCGGGAATCAAACTGGCAACCTTTGGATTACTAGCCCGATTCCCTCACCGCTCAGCCACCTGACTCCCTCCACAACACCGTCTGCTAACTGAAAATATGCCCCCCAAAACGTAAATAAGTTTGACCTTAATGTAGGGGGAAATGGCTAATTCAAAATAAGTTTGCTAGAGGCAAGCTAGCTGCTGTTGCTCCAGATTTCACTGATTGTTTGAAAGCGCCGGAAATGAGAATGTTTCTTTTGACATAAAGTTTAGCTGCGGCATTGAAGACAGTACTACACACTGCCAGTGGGCGAGCCGAGTCTGACTGAGGCTAACGTCAAAACAAGCCGCGGTGTCACTAAAATTCCAAGTTTTACAAAAATCAAAAAAATATGCTGACCCGCTGGTTGTCTTCGCAATCGCCATATCTTTCAAACACTGCCCTCCTTGACCCTGGTACAAAATTACGAAAATACTCATCAGAGATTGACAACAGCTGACGCAATCGTCAACGGAGGCTGATGGGGCTCTCACGTAGCAAACCAATCAAAGTTTTTACAGCAACATACATTAAAATCTTACCTTCTGACTGTCTTCACAAGTCATATCGTCATAACATTGCCCTCCTTCTGTTTTTTGGTGTAGAATTGACCGAACTATAAAATTACAAAAATACTAGACTACTATGACACTTGCATGGCTGCCGCCTAGGCAGTCTCACGGGCGACCCGCACTCGCTCAAATTACAAAGACTTTCACAACCTAAATCAAAAATCCGAGATGGCAGTTCCACTCGAAATTGCTTTCTCAACAAAGCCCAATGGTTGGTAATTTTGGGGGTTGGCATTTTTCACTCATAATCCCAAGGCTCTCAAGTTTTGAAGACAGGCAAGAGTGATATTCTCCCCCCCCCCCCGTGAGGGGTTAAAAATTAATTAATTAATTAATTGCTTTTTACCTGACATCTTTGAAAGGCAGCAATGATTAATGCATCCATGGCCAGGATATAGTTATAAATGGACGACGAGCTCTCCCTCACGGCCCACATTGCTGCGGTCTCCCGGTCGTGTAGATTAACCCTCTACAACATCCGGAAGATCAGGAGATACCTGTCTGAGCACTCCACCCAGCTGCTAGTCCAAGCACTCGTCCTCTCCAAGTTGGACTATTGCAACTCTCTGCTCGCTGGTCTCCCAGCATGTGCAACCCGCCCTCTTCAGAGGATTCAGAACGCGGCGGCCCGCCTGGTCTACAATCTACCCAGACGCTCCCATGTTACCCCGCTCCTCATCTCTCTCCACTGGCTACCTATCATGGCCCGTATCAGATTCAAGACCCTGGTATTGACCTTCCGAGCAGTGAACGGGACTGCACCCGTCTACATCAAGTCTCTCCTGCAGCCTTACACCCCCACCCGCCACCTACGGTCTTCTTCAGACAACCGCCTGGTGGTCCCACCGCTCAAGACCGCCCGGTCCCAACACAAGCTCTTCTCCTGTCTGGCCCCCCAGTGGTGGAATCAACTCCCCACCTCCATCAGAGACACTGACTGTCTCTCCACCTTCAAGAAAAGGCTCAAGACGCACTTGTTCCGGGAGTACAACGGTACTTAGGAACGGTTCGCTTGACCCGATGTTAGTTTCCTCAAGGATCACAATGACTCTTGCTTAGAGACTTGTTGCTCTTGTGGTTAGTGGTAACTGATTTAAATTTTTGGTTCTCGCTGTGATATATTGTTTTATTACTGTTGCTTGCTTTTTCCCACAGGTACACTTGCACTTATAGCTGTTCATGTTGTTTGGTTGTGACTTGTTTAACTACATGCTCTTATGGTTCTTCCCTTTGGCACTTACTTTGGTTGTTCACAATGTGTGCTTCATGTTTTGGCTACTCGCGATGTTTTTTGGCTATCTTGTTGTTATGATCAGTGACCTATGCACTTTGTAAAGCTCTCTCTTGGAAGTCGCTTTGGATAAAAGCGTCTGCTAAATGAATAAATGTAAATGTAAAATATGACATTATTTTAAAAGTGACCTATAACATCGACTATGCAAAGCACTTAAATGTATTTAGTGCTAATAAAATTATTACGCCTATTTGGAAAGAGATGTTTATTTAGTCATTTAGCAGACGCTCTTATCCAGAGTGACTTACAGTAAGTACAGGGACATTCCCCCCGAGGCAAGTAGGGTGAAGTGCCTTGCCCAAGGACACAACGTCAGTTGGCATGACCGGGAATCGAACTGGCAACCTTCGTATAACTAGCCCGATTCCCTCACCGCTCAGCCACCTGACTCACCTGTTTATAATGTGACATTATGTCAGTCATCGTGTGATAACGAAAATATGACTAGGCCAATTTTATGTAACAGACGTGGTATTGCAAACTCCGTCAGAGGTATCGGGCCTATGTTCGTCCCGCACTGGGTACGAACTTGCCACCTCTGACATCCCAAGTGCCCCCATTACCAACTACGCCAACGAAAAGCTAGTAATCCGTCGACGCGGGTGGCCTGTTACATACCTGAGAAGTGAGTTTCACCGGTACACACCAGCTACATCTATGAACTACTTGTTCTGAGCAGGTGTTGTCAGTGAACAGGCTGTAAAACTGTTGGTTAAGTTACAGACACTCATGAAAAACTGATGCTAATTATCTGGGAAACATTTTGTAACAGCCGTCAAGTTGTCATTGTTTGTGTCAAACAAGTTGTGAATTTTCTTGTAACATTAAAATAAGAGATCATGACTTAGCCTAGTCTGCTCGAGCTCCAGTGGTTTGCTCTGTAGGTGAACTAAACTTTCGGAAGACGTAGCAGAATCACGTGAAAAATTACAGGATATGCTTTTTTTCCATTGGTTGTTTCATTAAATCTTACCCAGATACAATGGTGCTATTTTCCGATTGGCTATTGTGTAGACCCTTTCTTTTTTTGGATTGGCTGATAAGTGGCAGGCTCGACTAAGAACTCCAGGAGAGACGCTTGATTCCTGCCGGTTCCATAGTGAGAGTGGCGCGGCAAGAGGAATTTTGGTTGGGTGCTGCGGCATATTAAATATATTACAAATATTTTTTTTCTGCGTGACAAATACAATGTGTGGCGGGAGGGCGTGACAAAAGACCGAAATGAGTGACTGTCACGCTCAATGCGTGACACTTGAGAGCCCTGTAATCCAAGCTCCAACTTGCGTGCTAGAACGTCTATCACGTTGTATCCATGCGTCGTTGCTAACGTGTGCTGACGTAGGCTAGCACTGAGTACCCTTTGTTGACAGAAGACACTTTTTGCTACAAAAACGTTGTAACCTAAACTGTGCAACGGAGTGTAAATAAAAATACAAGCAACTCAATCGCTACCAAGATGAAAATTTTGACACCGAGGTTGTCTATGTAGTCCAAATATTGACTGAGACTTAAGGGGGCAAAAATAAATAAAAACTAGAGAGGGTACAATTTCTGTGGAAATTGTAGGGTGTGCTTGCTTGCGTCAGTTGCACAGGGGTCAGTTTTTGAATGACATTTTTACAACTGATACTTCTGTATATTTTATATAAAAATGCATACTTATTATTTATAAAGATTACATAGGTTTAAAAACATTTTTTTGTGCTGCTCATTTACAACTGAAAATACGAGTGAAGTGTAGAATTAAATATGATGTCTTCTCATTTCCCCTGCAAGAGGCAGCCTCATAGCTGAATCAAAACGAAAAGATTTGGCAGACCAGTGTAAAAAAGGACCTAATATCTATGACTTAAACGTCCATGTAAGTTTTTCCTTCTTGTGATATTTTCAGGCATTTAGCCTACTCATATTGCATTCATTCATTAATAAAGAACCCCCTTTGAAGATTATTCTACGACGTTACCGGCAGTAGAAGATGGAATCGCGATTCAAACAGTACCATCTGCTAACTGAAAATATGCCCCCAAAAACGTAAATAAGCTTGACATTTATTTAGTGGAAAATCGCTCATTCATAAAAAGCTCACTGGTAGCGATCATTGTCAGTAACAACGCAAAATGCGATATAGCCCTGTGTGGAGTAGCTGCCCCGGTAAATTCTACTACTACAGTACAGTACAGTAGACTACTGCTGTGTTCGTCTTGGTAGAGATTGCGTTGGTTGAATTGGATTTAACATTCCGTTGTACGGTTTAGGCTGAAATTAATTTTTTTCATGAACAGATTGACAAAGTTTAGGCTGTGGCAATGAAGTTCAGGTTAGTAGTCAGATAGTTTCACCTATTGAAAGACTTTTGATTTAAGTAAGGGGAGTGCCGAACATGTTCTGTCGCCGTTTGACTTCCTAAACAGCTGTGTAGATGTTTTTGTAGTGTGTCTCGCGTAGGCTACAGCGTTGCAGTGAGCAACACTGGTTTGAAACCACAGGGAATTATAATTTCACCAACAAATCGTTTACTTGTAATGTAATGTCATAATAAATCCTACAACGAAAATGTATATGTGAGGAATGTTTATTTTAACAATTGAAAACAGATGCATCATAGACCACTGTAGTATGTGTTGCCCGGGCAACAGAGGCTAATGTCATGCTAATGCTTCAGTGAAATAGTAGACTACCGTTTCCGAAAGTAGATGTGGGCCTACTTCCTTAATAATATCAGCTAATATTGTACATTACATTTCACAATTGTGTTTCACATCACAAAGTAAAATGAGTAAATAGTCACCCTGGCCTTTTTGCTTGTGGCGTTTCTGCAGCTGCCTTGCAGTAAAGCTATAGTTAGCCTAGCTATCCCCCAAATTAACAGATGCGAAACGAATGTTCTGCTACAGGTAGTCACGCGTGTTTTCGTGACGTTCGTGACGTTCGTGACGTTCGTGACGTTCGTGACGTTCGTGACGTTCGTGACGTTAGTGACGTTAGTGACGTCAGTAACGTCAGTGACTGTGGCTAGCAAATTAGCCACCGTTAGCTTCACTTTTCGCCACAAAAACTTAACTTGAGTCTAAACCATGCAACGGAACGTAAATAAAAATACAAGCAACTCAATCGCTACCAAGACTAAACTTTTGACACCTAGGTTGTCTATGTAGGCCAAATATTGACAAAGATTTAGGGGGGCAAAAATAAATAATAATAAATATATATGTGAGAGAACAAAGGTTGTGCTCTCGCCGAAGGCTTGAGCACACCCAACTAGAAATGGCTGTTCCTGCGAAACAGCAGTGAGAATGCTGAAAACCTGAATGGAGATAGCTGACCATGCTAAAAAAGCTGAAAATAGTGAAAATTTAGTAGAAGGTTATAAGCTGAAGCTTCAAAGCGGCCGAAAGGTATTTTTGAAAGGGGGTGGAGCTGGACGAAGGCATAAAACTACAGAAAAGAGAAGAAAAATGCAAAAAGAGAAATAATTCAGAAGAATTTGAAAATTTAGTAGAAAGTTATAAGCTGAAGCTTCAAAGCACCGAAAGGTATTTTTGAAAGGGGGTGGAGCTGGACGAAGGCATAAAACTACAGAAAAGAGAAGAAAAATGCAAAAAGAGAAATAATTCAGAAGAATTTGAAAATTTTGTAGAAAGTCATTTGCTCAGGTTTCAAAAGGCCTGAAATGTATGTTAGAAAGGACCTGCAGCGAGATGAAGGCAGAAAAGTACAGAAAAGAGAAGTAAAATACTAAACAAAAAGGGGAAAAATTCAGAAAGATGAGCTGCAGGACAATGTGAAAATTTAGCACAAAACCAGTTGCTGAAGTCTGGGTTGAACGAATTTGAAGGTGAAAGGACAACACTGGAATGACTTGAACTTGCTGGAAAAAAAAGCAGAATTTATTAAATTGCTGAAAAAAAAGTTATAAGTCCTAGCAGAAAAAGTTGAAGGTTTAAAGAAGGAGATGGGAGATGAATTCTGTTCATATTTTGAATTATTTTTCAATCCTTATAAAATGAAGTCACTTAAGGATGCTAAATAAGTAGAGAAAAGGGAAAAAATTGCAGAAATGTAGTTGTTGGAACTCTTTTCAGAGCTGGAAAGTACTTGTGGAAGGACAGTAGAACAGTGAAGAGCGTTGGCCAATCGGATTAGTTCCTTGTTTCTTGTAACGTAGCAACCATTGGTTATTGGCAACATTTCTAACCTAGAATCTAGGTTTTAGGTTCAAGGTGGAGGAGAAACTAGTCATGTGTGCCTGCACAGCACACCCAGTCCTGTTCAGACACTGAATTTAAAGAAGACATAAAAATAATAATCCATGGTGCAAGGTTGCCGATGTTGCCGTTTTCCCTGGTGAGTTTGTTATACTTTTAAATTCAATCTTGTCACATTACGTGACTTTGTTGTGCAACTGCAAACGCTACTCGAACTCAGATATGCTGCTGCAAAAAAAGCTGAACTACAGTATTGTGGGTATTAAATAAGATCATGCTACATCTAACCAGCGGATTAATTCTTGCAAGTGTGTCAAAGTGGTATTTGTACAGACTGTATTAACACCGTTGGCGTGAATAATGCATGCATCGTCATCGTTGTCCATCTGACTTTAGCCGAAGCGAAGCTAGAGAGAGGATGCAATGGGAGATTTCCTACAGTAAGCTAGATACTGCTTCAAATTGAAAACGGAGACGATCTTTTGAGACAAGTTCCTTAACCTCTATTGTCAATATCGCCAATAAAAAGTAAATACTCTTCAGTTACGAAGCATTTGTTTGTAGGTAACGAACGATAGTTATTGCAGGAAGAACGTAGCTAGCTACTCTACAGTATGACCTGGTTTCGCCGTTCTGTGGCAGCTATGATGACAGTCGTAGTGTCACTAGAATAGCCATAACTTTAAAACAAAAGATAATATTTCAAATCTGTCTGCTGTTCTACATTGCCCGCACAATTTTATATATATATATATATATATCAACTCTAACATGGCCTGTATCTTGTAAGTGCTTGAAAAATAGCTCGTCTAATGTATGGTGGACTGAGAAAACATATTTGTTAGTCAAAGCGAAGCGAGCGGATTCCTACTGTGTTAGATTTACTGCTTCAAATTGAAAACGGAGAAGATATTTAAAGTAAAGACAAGTTACTTAACATCTGTGTTCAATATCGTCAATTAAAAGTAAAAACTTTCCAGTTATGAAGCGTTTGTTCGTAGGATTAACGCCAGCTGCAGCAAACACAACATTACGCGACCCCGGTTTGGCTGTTTGTGACGGTCAGCTATGACAATCTTGAGCCTCGATTTTTGCAGATTTCTGTGAAACTTGCAAAAATAAAAACGATCTAGCTAGATTATGTACACTTTAAGTTCAATGTACATACCTTGTTTGGCCAATTTGGTCGATTTGTGGAAAAAATGTCGAACCGTTTTTAGTTATGGAGAGCCATCGCGCTAGCTCGATTATAAGAGAGAATAACAGAAATTTAGCTAGAATCCACACCTCAAACAAGTTAACTTAGACGCAAAACTGTACGTCCAATCCAAAAAAATACGGATATTTTCCGAGACCCAAGACTCTGCCGAAACCAGAGATATCCTTTATATGTCTGTGCGGTCAGAAATACGACTCTACCGGCAGTTTCAAAAACGTGTACCCAATTCTGCTTTCATGGTGCGTGTCTGTTTGGTTGCCACGGTGATGGCGCAGCTGTGATCGCTAACTAGCTGGGCAGAGAGAATAACAGAAATGTACCTAGCATCCACACCTCAAACAAGTTAACCTAGACTCAAAACTATACGTCCAATCCAAAAAAAAGGATATTTTCCGAGACCCAAGACTCTGCCGAAACCAGAGATGTCCTTTATATGTCTGTACGGTCAGAAATACGACTCTACCGGCAGTTTCAAAATCTTGTTCCTTCGGCTTTCTCTGACAAATTTTACCCACCTCTCCATTGAAGTTAGTGAGAGAATTTTAAAGGCTGCTCTCGCTTCAAGGCTCATAGCTGGAAGTCTGTAAATGTGAGCTCTTTAGTAGGTACATTGGCTGAAAGAGGACAATATTTCCTCCATTTTAAGGTATAACTTGTTTCTGTAAGTTAAACTATATGAAAGTTAGAGGAATTTGTTTGACAATTTAGTTGAATATAAGAAAAAGAGCAGGCAGCAGACTGTGCCACTATGCTTGCTCCTCTGTGCAAAATGACATTTTGTCCTTGGGCAAGGCACTTCACCCTACTTGCCTCGGGGGAATGTCCCTGTACTTACTGTAAGTCGCTCTGGAAAAGAGCGTCTGCTAAAAGCTAAATGTACCCAAGTGTTTCATTATTTGCTTTTTGAACATACATTTACGTGTCACGTTTATAATTTCTGTTGGTAGTAGGTTCCATGACTTCATGGCTCTGTATCCCACAGTGCATTTAAGACAATTGGTATTAGCTCGGGGCTTTCTTGAGCAGGGGACCTTTCGGGCACTGCAGGATTTCAGTCCTTCACAGTGTAGTGTGTTACCAATTGTTTTCTTGGTCCCAGCTGCCTTGAGATCATTGACAAGATCCTCCTGTGTAGTTCTGGGCTGACTCCTCACCGTTCTCATGATCATTGCAACTCAACGAGGTGAGATCTTGCATAGAGCCCCAGACCGAGGGAGATTGACAGTGTTTCTTCCATTTGCGAATAATCACACCAACTGTTGTCACCTTCTCACCAAGCTGCTTGGTGATGGTCTTGTAGCCCATTCCAGCCTTGTGTAGGTCTACAATTTTGTCCCTGACATCCTTGGACAGCTCTTTGGTCTTGGCCATGGTGTTCTGTCTCTCACTGTTCAAATAAACCTACCATTACAATTATAGACTGATCATTTCTTTGTCTGTGGGCAAACATACAAAATCAGCAGGGGATCAAATCATGGGTAAATATTTTCACTTTACAGAATTACATCATGGCAAACTTTACAGCCTCTTGAGACTTGAGCTCCTCATGAGAAATTAGATATGTATAAAGTTTCTGATGTCAGTTGTTGTTTCATTGTCATTTGGTGTAAATTATAGAATTTTGAAATGAGAATTTGGGGGTATGCATTATAGCATCCTTTCATGGTCATTGATCACACTGTACCCGAGTACAAACTTTCAAGGCATTGACATGTCAAATAACCTTTTTTAACATTTGAAAATGTTAGATTTTCATTTTTTTAAATGAAGTCATCCATGCTATCTAGCAGTATTGGCTATCTTGGAAATACAAACAGTTCCTTGACTCTGACCACCAAAAGTTGTTGGAATTGGGCACTTCCGATTCCTGATCTTCTGCTTTACTTTGTATATGCACTATTTGTACTTTGCTTTGGATAAAAGAGTGCTAAATGATTGACTTATGACCAGTGGTGTAGTGGTAAAAAATAGTGGGTAAACTATGAATTTATTTATTTACAGGGTCATCAAGTTTAAAATTACACCAATTTTTTTTCGTATTATTCCAACGGCAGAATACGAGGCACAGGGAACTTAGATGTGCGTAAACGCGCATAAATGCTATTTAGAGGTGGATAAACGCAATTTCTGCAATTTAGAGGTGGATAAACGCTATTTCCGAAATTTCGGGAGGTGCGTAAACGGCGTTTACGTGCGTTTAGCCCCCACTACATCCCTGCTTATGACCATTTACATTTAAATCTTGCTAGCTTGTAAAAATAACATGCAGGGTTTTTTGTAAACTGCATGAACAGGCAGGCAGTTTTTTGATGCTGAAATCTTATTCCTAATGGCACTGTAAGTGATTGTTTTACTGTAAAGTTTTACTGGAGTATTAAAAGACTACTTAAGCAGTTTACATGCTCTTTTTTTAGGAGCTGAATGAGAACCAGTCCACCCCTAAAAGGGAGAAGCAGGAGTGGCTGGTCCGTCAGAAGGAATGTCTGCAGCAGGTTCAGGCGGAGGAGGAGGCGGGGCTACTGCGGAGGCAAAGACAATACTACGAGCTGCAGTGTCGCCAGTACAAGAGAAAGATGCTGTTGGCTCGACACAACCTGGAGCAGGATCTTCTAAGAGAGGTAACTATAATTTCGATGCCACTGAAATTGTATTACATGTAATGGGTTTTATGTTCCTTCAGCTTTTGATGTGGTTCTTCACTAGTTAAACATCAATTTCCCCTGCACATATTTCACATACGCATTCTTCCCGGTTTCTAATAGGACCTGAACAAGAAGCAGACCCAGAAGGATCTGGAATGCGCCATGCTCCTCCGGCACCACGAGTCCACCCAGGAGGTGGAGTTCAGACAACTGGGCTCGGTGCAGCGTACAAGGGCCGATCTGATCCGCATGCAGCACCAGACGGAGCTCACCAACCAGATGGAGTACAACAAGCGCAGGGAGCAGGAGTTGCGTCAGAAGCATGCAGTGGAGGTCAGACAACAGCCCAAGAGTCTCAAGGTAAGGATAATGTGATGGTTAGGTAAGGATACTGAATAGGGTCAGGTTGCATATTGTGAGGGCTAGATAAGGATGAGGGTTAAATAAGGATACTATGAGGGTTATGGAAGGAGACCGTGTAAGGAGTAACAGAAAGGGACAATTTGAGGATGCATAGATCAGGTCAGATTGCAAACAGTGAAATGGTCATCTAAAAGAGGTTAAATAGGATCTTCCCACTCCCTGTCCTGTCTTATCCTCCTCCCTCCATTTATAGTCCAAAGAACTTCAAATAAAGCGCCAATTCCAGGATACGTGTAAAATACAAACCCGGCAGTACAAGGCCCTAAGAAACCACTTACTGGAAAGCACTCCTAAATCTGACCACAAGACTGTGCTGAAGAGGCTGAAAGAGGAGCAAACTCGTAAACTGGCTATTCTTGCCGAGCAATATGACCACTCCATCAACGACATGCTGTCCACACAGGCTGTGAGTAAGGCAAGGAACCTACCGTGCACCTGCTACATCCAACTACTAAGCCAACACTGTCATCTTCACTTATGCATGGCCTACTGCTATTTATATTAAATGCTGTAAAGGCAGTTTGTCGAGATGTAAGGGATTAAAACTTATATACATACACATACACAAACGCTTCCATCTTTTTACATGTTAAGACTATAAACCTATCAGATGAATCAAACCGCCCCAAGATTGCACCCCAGAGCTGCCTATTCTCATCGCTCAGTGATGTGAATTATGTCTAATAATTATTGTTAGGATGATATTTGGAAATATTTTTCATAGTACGCTCTGCTAACTTCAAGCCTTTGGTTTTTTGTGCAGCTTCGACTGGATGAGACCCAGGAGGCAGAGTACCAAGTGTTGCGGATGCAACTACAGCAGGAGCTGGAGCTGCTAAACGCCTACCAGAGCAAGATCAAGATCCACACAGACTCCCAGCATGAGAGGGAGGCTAAGGACCTGGAGCAGAGGGTGTCCATCCGCCGAGCTCTTCTAGAGCAGAGGGTATGTTTGTGTTGTATAAAAGCACTGAAAGTCTGGCATAAAAAGTGGTAAAATAAGGCAAAAGTGTTACTATAATTTGGTTGAGTGTTCAACTGCAAAGGCAAGGCTTTATTTGGAGGCTCAATCCATCAACCTGTCCCTACCCCCAAAATACCAGAGCTTTGCAGAATACCAGTAGCATCGTTTAATGGTAACTAGTAGTTAGCTTGTTATGTTGTATTAAATCACTGAAGAAAGCAAATAAAGCCAAAAGAATTCGGTAGTTTTACTGTATTATAAATTGATGTAGACTGATTTAGCACTGCTGTCCCAGTCTCTCTAACTGCAGGGACACACTGGCTGCAAAGCGCTGCAACATGCAGCCCTTTTCCTTTTGGGACCCATGTTATCAAATTGGACCGGCCACACAGGCGCTCTACAGCGATTGTTTCGGCAGCTGATCAATTTTTCCGCAAGCCACTTGCGAATTCGGCTACAAGATTAAGAAATACACAATTATTTTAGATATTAGGATTAGCAAACATGTTATTAAAATGTTACTACATTAATTGTAGGCTATATAATTTAAGGTACAGATCTAACTTCACTATTCTATACAAAAAGCACAATTGGAATGCCGTTGTGATGGATTTTAAACATGGCTTAGGCTACTTGCTGCTTTATGTACAGTCAGCTTTAAATGTGATGAAAAAGGTTCAGTGAAGCTGAAACGCTTGGTGACCAACGCAGAGAAATGTGCCTTATCTGAGAAGGACATGAAATGTGCAATTTGTAGTGTTGGTTCAGCTGAAATTTCAAGAGGGGGTACAGTGCCAATTTAAAAAGTCTAATAGCAATTTCAATTATACAATAAATTCAATTTTTATTTATAAGTATATATTTAAGTCTTTCTGGCCAAGTACATCCTGAAATTTAAAATCAAGGAAAAGTATATATTTAGTATTGTTGCTGTCAGATGAATCTTGTATCTCCAAAAAGGACATTTTACAGGAAGAGGAAAATATTATTAAGATTTTATAATAGATGAACAAAACGAATCCTCCCTGAGTCACCACCTTACCGCGGTGGAGGGGTTTGCGTGTCCTAATGATCCTGGAAGCTATGTTGTCGGGGGCTTTATGCCCCTGGTAGGGTCACCCAGGGCAAACAGGTTCCAGGTGAAAGACCAGACAAAGCGTGACAAAAAACCTACCATGAAGAAACACAACAATGGTTCCCAGTTGCCCTTGCCCGGACGCGGGGGTGGGGCCCGATGGCGAGCGCCTGGTGGCCAGGTCTTTTCCCATGGGGCCCGGCCGGGCTCAGCCCGAAGAAGCAACGTGGGACCCCCTTCCAGTGGGCTCACCACCTACAGGAGGGGTCATGGGGGTCGGGTGCAGTGTGAGGCGGGCTGCAGCCGAAGGCGGGGGCCTTGGCGGTCCGATCCTCGGCTGCAGAAGCTAGCTCTAGGGACGTGGAACGTCACCTCGCTGGTGGGAAAGGAGCCTGAGCTGGTGCGCGAGGTACAGAGGTTCCGGCTAGATATAGTCGGCCTCGACGCATAGCATCGGCACTGGAACCAGTCTCCTTGAGAGGGGCTGGACTCTCTTCCACTCTGGAGTTACCCTTGGTGAGAGGCGTCGAGCTTGGGTGGGAATACTTGTTTCCCCTCGGTTCGGCGCCTGTACGTTGGGGTTCACCCCGGTGGACGAGAGGATAGCCTCCCTCCGCCTTCGGGTGGGGGGACGGGTCCTCACTGTTGTTTGTGCTTACGCACCAAACGGCAGCTCAGAGTACCCACCCTTTTTGGAGTCTCTCGGGGGGGTGCTGGAAAGCGCTCCTCCCGGAGATGCCCTCTTCCTCTTGGGGGACTTCAATGCTCATGTGGGCAACGACAGTGAGACCTGGAGGGGCGTGATTGGGAGGAACGGCCCCCCCGATCTGAACCCGAGCGGTGTTTTGTTGTTGGACTTCTGTGCTAGACAAGGCTTGTCCATAACGAACACCATGTTCAAGCATAAGGGTGTCCATATGTGCACTTGGCACCAGGACACCCGAGGTCTCAGTTCGATGATCGACTTTGTAGTTGTGTCGTCGGACCTGAGGCCGAATGTCTTGGACACTCGGGTGAGGAGATGGGCGAGCTGTCAACTGATCACCACCTGGTGGTGAGTTGGCTACGATGGTGGGGGAGGACGCCGGTTAGGTCTGGCAGGCCCAAACGTAATGTGAGGGTCTGCTGGAAACGGCTGGCAGAATCCCCTGTCAGAAGGAGCTTCAACTCCCACCTCTGGGAGAGCTTTGACCATGTCTCGTGGGGCCGGGGACATTGAGTCCGAATGGGCCATGTTCCGGACCTCCATTGTTGAGGCGGCTGACCGGAGTTGCGGTCGGTGCATGTCGCGGCGGTAACCCTCGAACCCGGTGGTGGACGCCGGAGGTGAGGGATGCCGTCAAGCTGAAGAGTGAGGCCTATCAGACTTTATTGGCTGGTAGGACTCCAGAGGCAGCTGATGTGTACCAGCAGGCCAAGCGGAACGCGGCTTTGGCGGTCGCGGAGGCAAAAACCCGGGCATGGGATGAGTTTGGCGAGGCCATATAGAATGACTTCCGAACAGCTTCGAAAAGGTTCTGGACCACCATCCGGCGACTCAGGAGGGGGAAGCAGTGCACTGTCAATGCTCTATATGGTGGGGATAGTGTGCTGCTGACCTCGACAGGGGACGTCCTGGATCGGTGGAAGGAATACGACCTCATTAAGGGGGGGGGGGCTCCTATCTCTGGGGCTGAGGTCGCAGAGGTGGTTAAAAAACTCCGCTGTGGCAGGGCCCCTGGGGTGGATGAGGTCCGCCCGGAGTTCCTTAAGGCTCTGGATGTTGTAGGGCTGATTTGGATGACACGAGTCTGCAACATTGCGTGGACATCGGGGATAGTGCCTCTGGACTGGCAGACCGGGGTGGTGGTTCCCCTCTTTAAAAAGGGGGACCAGAGGGTGTGCTCCAACTTTAGGGGGATCACACTCCTCAGCCTCCCTGGGAAAGTCTATTCAGGAGTCCCGGAGAGGAGGGTCCGCCGGATCGTCGAACCTCGGATTCAGGAGGAGCAATGTGGTTTTCGTCCTGGTCGTAGAACTGTGGACCAGCTCTACACCCTCGGCAGGGTCCTGGAGGGTGCATGGGAGTACGCCCAACCAGTCTACACATGTTTTGTGGATTTGGAAAAGGCGTTCGACCATGTCCCTCGGGGGCTCATGTGGGAGGTGCTCCGGGAATACGGGGTCCCGGATTCCCTGATCGGGGCTGTCCGGTCCCTGTACGACCGGTGCCAGAGTTTGGTCCGCATTGCCGGCAGTAAGTCGAACTTGTTCCCGGTGAGGGTTGGATTCTGCCAGGGCTGCCCTTTGTCACCGATTCTGTTCATAACTTATATGGACAGAATTTCTAGGCGCAGCCAGAGCGTTGAGGGGGTCCGGTTTGGTGACCTCAGGATCGGGTCGCTGCTTTTTGCAGATGATGTGGTCCTGATGGCTTCATCGGGCCCGTGACCTTCAGCTCTAACTGGAGAGGTTCGCAACCGAATGCGAAGCGGCTGGGATGGGAATTAGCACCTCCAAATCAGAAGCCATGGTTATCGACCGGAAAAGGGTGGAGTGCAATCTCCGGGTTGGGGAGGATATCTTGACCCAAGCAGAGGAGTTCAATTATCTCGGGGTATTGTTCACGAGTGAGGGAAGAATGGAGCGTGAGATCGACAGGCGGATCGGTGCGGCGTCCACTCTTGATGTCCTGTCCCCTCAGGCACCTCTCAATGATGCTGTGGACAGAATCACACTCCATCTGAGTATGTCCCTGCTCCAGGAACTTCTGGGTGAACAATTTATGGTTTTCCATTGCAAACTTGAGAGCATTGGCAGGGCTCAACAATAACGATGGCCCGGGTCCAGTAGAAAGTAACGTCGGGACAGTTAAACTAGCAACTCACTGGCCGGATCGGGCCACGGCAAATTATTGGTTGAAAAAAAAATGTGCATTGTAAAAGTTTACATCCTTCATATGTTTTGCTATCTGCTAAATGCATAAATAACTTTGCAGCTCGTGGGGCGCACAGTTGGCAAATCAAGAGTTGACTAGTAAGTGACGAGTGGTTGTCAAATTGTAATTCTCTAATCTCGATAAATTTTTTTACAACTGGCGCGAGACTGGCGCAAGACGATAAAGTGAAGATGGCAGCAAAGTAGATCTACGAGCTCAAACGGAAGCAACTTTTTTTTATGGAACGAAGATGCACTGTGTCGTCTGTCGTATGTTCCCGTCTAAAGAAGAAAAAAGTGGATCTTTTTACACAGGCACCGACAATTTTCTAAAACAATCCCTGACCAGCCATGCTAACAGACAGAACCTGGTTTGCATGACAGCTAAGCGGATGGTTGACAATCCATCTTCCAGGCCGTTGACCATGCTGGTCAGGAATTTAAATGCAGATGCCCATCGTGTTATTGGACGACTTATAACAACGGCATATCATGTAATTAAGACGGGCCAGCCGTTCGCCTAGTTCCCCCGGGCTATTGAACTGCAGCAGAAGAATGGTGTTGACTTGGGTACTTAGTATCATACTGATGAAATGCTATGGAAGCTTTTATATATTAGCATTGAGGGACCAGAGGTTTCAGTTTCAGCCAGACAGAATTGTGCAGAGATGGCTGTCAGCAGGGAAGAGAGCACGTCATGTTTGAGGTTAAAAGTCAATAGTTTTGCTGACTATTACCTTTTAATTTTTAATCACTAGAAATGTGATTTCATTTTTGTTCTTTTTATATCCAGGATGTGTTTAATATGGTTAAACATGTTAACAGAGTAACATAACTTATAAGTCTTTGGTTTTGTTGTAACAATGATAAATTACAACTTTTGGAGGGGGAGCAAGTAAAAATTGTCATGGGGCCGTGGCAACATTTTTTTATGTTGAGTCCTGATTGGAAAGCACAGTATTCCTGTTTTGATAACCACAGCCATCACTCCACAGAATGTACTCCTGGTACTCCTTGTGCTTGGTGAAGTAGTCAGTGAGGCAGGATGCAAATTCACTGGCAGACAAACCTCCCTGTCCTTCATGCCACACAACATGTAGCATCATGACTGGCCATGTTATACAGTCAGGTCCATAAATATTTTGACATTGACACAATTTTCATCATTTTGGCTCTGTATACCACCACAATGGATTTGAAATGAAACAATCAAGATGTTCTTTAAGTGCAGACTTTCAGCTTTAATTTCAGGGTATTTACATCAAAATCAGGTGAACGGTGTAGGAATTACAACCCTTTTTATATGTGCCCCCCCCCCCCCCTTTTTAAGGGACCAAAAATAATTGGACAAACTAACATAATCATAAATCTAATTGTCGCTTTTAATACTTGGTTGCAAATCCTTTGCAGTCAATGACAGCCTGAAGTCTGGAACCCATAGACATCACCAGACGCTGGGTTTCGTCCCTGGTGATGCTCTGCCAGGCCTCTACTGCAACTGTCTTCAGTTCCTGCTTGTTCTTGGGGCATTTTCCCTTCAGTTTTGTCTTTAGCAAGTGAAATGCATGCTCAATTGGATTTAGGTCAGGTGATTGACTTGGCCATTGCAGAACATTCCACTTCTTTGCCTTAAAAAACTCTGGTTGCTTTCGCAGTATGCTTCGGGTCATTGTCCATCTGCACTGTGAAGCGCCGTCCTATGAGTTCTGAAGCATTTGGCTGAGTCTGAGCAGATAATATTGCCCGAAACACTTCAGAATTAATCCTACTGCTGTTGTCAGCAGTCACATCATCGATAAATACAAGGGAACCAGTTCCATTGGCAGCCATACATGCCCACGCCATAACACTACCTCCACCATGCTTCACTGATGAGGTGGTATGCTTTGGATCATGAGCAGTTCCTTCCCTTCTCCATACTCTTTTCTTCCCATCATTCTGGTACAAGTTGATCTTGGTCTCATCTGTCCATAGGATGTTGTTCCAGAACTGTACAGGCTCTTTTAGATATTTTTTGGCAAACTCTAATCTGGTCTTCCTGTTTTTGAGACTCACCAATGGTTTACATCTTGTGGTGAACCCTCTGTATTTACTCTGGTGAAGTCTTCTCTTAATTGTTGACTTTGACACAGATACACCTACCTCCTGGAGAGTGTTCTTGATCTGGCCAACTGTTGTGAAGGGGTTTTTCTTCACCAGGGAAAGAATTCTTCTGTCATCCACCACAGTTGTTTTCCGTGGTCTTCCGGGTCTTTTGGTGTTGCTGAGCTCACCAGTGCGTTCTTTTAAGAATGTACCAAACAGTTGATTTGGCCACACCTAATGTTTTTGCTATCTCTGATAGGCTGAAAAATCAAAACAAACCTAACGATGGCTTGCTTCACTGATGGTGACAGCTCTTTGGACTTCATATTGAGAGTTGACAGCAACAGATTCCAAACACAAATACCATACTTGAAATGAAATCTAGACCTTTTATCTGCTCCTTGTCAATGAAATAACGAACTCCCTTTATGAGGGAATAACATACACCTGGCCATGGAACAGCTGAGCAGCCAATTGTCCAATTACTTTTGGTCCCTTAAAAAGGGGGGGGGCACATATAAAATGTATTGTAATTCCTACACCGTTCACCTGATTTGGATGTAAATACCCTGAAATTAAAGCTGAAAGTCTGCACTTAAAGCACATCTTGATTGTTTCATTTCAAATCCATTGTGGTGGTATACAGAGCCAAAATGATGAAATTGTGTCTATGTCCAAATATTTATGGACCTGACTGTAGATGGTATAGTTGTGGACTGCAAGTTTGGTTTTGTAGTTCAGGGCTGAACCTTTTAGTTTTGCTCAAAGGTGATGTGCTTGTAGACCCATGCATAATACCAAACGTTTGTTGTTCTTACTGGCAGTTACCTTGTCGTCTGCCTTTGCCTGTTGTACCCCTACTTTTTTTAGGTGGTGGTCTTGTAGATGGTATATTCCCAGATTCTGGTGTTTGAATTCTATTGTAAACACCTGTCTGGATGAAAGCCGTCATATTCTTCTATTCTATACATGGCGACTAAAGTATTTTTTGTGTAGGTCACTCATGGACTGAAACACAGGCTCCAGGTACATCTTTGACTTTCAGTAGTGGGAAGGCAGTTTAGGTCAATCAGAAAGTTCCTTAGAAATTAATCATTAAAGCTCATTAATTAATGAGTTTCACTTCGAACAATGCTCTTCTTTCTTTCTTCTTTCTGCTGAGGTGCCACATTTCTGCCTTCTACCCAGTGCAGCACAAACCACTCCCTGAACCCTAAGGTAGAGAGAAACATTTTCTCACACACCGGTTTTCTCTTCTTGTCCACTTTGAGGTAGTAAGAGAGTGTTGAAGATCTTCTGGAGCTTTTAGCACTACCCCTTCTCCTCTTCACTGGAGTGACATCCACTAAACCAGACACGTACATCTTCCTTTCCCCCCACCCCATATTTTCCCATAGATGTTTAACCATCTTCTCCCTGTCTGCTTCATGGACCTGGCTGCAGTGATGCTTGGTAGACTTCAGACATGCTGTGTTCAGACTCGCTGGTCCCATAATCCTTGGTGCTTTTGTGATATCTTCTGTATGTATGTATGTAGGTATGTATGTCCCAACATTCTTCTCTTCTGTACATTTTTTTCCAGTCTCCCTCTTTCTTAATGGCCCAGCCACTTCATTTGCAGTGCAGTTTAAATCAGCTTCAGTGAAAAGGAGAAAGATATGAGGATTTAAGTAATTTATAAATATTTGCCATTTAAACTCATCATAGCATGAACATGTTTGTGAAATTATGCTCATCTGCCAATAAATATAAAGACTGAGATGATTGTCTCAACCTCTCAAAATATAAACTATTGGCTGTCTTTTAAAAGGTTTTTGTGTCAATTGCATTTTATTACATCTTGCATCTTACCATCTGTATCTGTTTCCTCTTCAACATTACCAAGATGACTTGATTCCTGAACAGATAAGTACAAACACATTTGTACTTATGTGTTTGAATGAAGGATGCAGAATTACAATTCAGAGCATAATGTAAAACAAAAACGTAACAAGGTGTTCAACACAATTTGATACAAGAAATAGAAAAAACAGTTGACTTGCTTTGCTAGATCTAGACTTAATATAAGCACTTATACTCAATCTAGCTAGCTACCTGCTTCCACAACAGCCTCAACATTAAATTCAATGCTCTCTAGCATGACAGTCTCCTCATCTCCTAAGTTGGCATCACTCTTCGATGGCTGGCTGAAACTCCCTTGCCTCATCAAATTGGACATTCCCCAAGGCACATATTTCCTCCGATGAAAATGTCATAGCGAACCTGAAACTAGTAGCAAACGATTTACTTAATTTAATACAGCTAGCTAGCTACCTACTTTAACTCAACTTAGCTAGGCTAGCTAACAATAATAAAATTGTAAGGCAAGTTTCTGAAACGCATATAAATCATCACAGAAGCATTCAGTAAACGCTTAATATATTTAAAGAGCTTAACGAGTATTTTGTCAAAGTTCTGCATATAAAAGTAGCAAAATGTGCATATAAACATAGCTAAATTTAACAACTTACCTCAAGCTGGCATGTCTCACTGCTTGAGCCGGTTGCTTCAGTGGAAATGCGTGTTTTGGAAGTAATGGAATTGGTCCTACAGTCGTAAGGTAACTCCCTGTATGTCAAGTTGAATTCCCGCTTTCCATTTACGTAGAAAAATTGGAATCAAATCTAAATACAAGGTTTTCATCCGACAGCGACGATATGTAAGAATCAGTATTCTGATTCTGATGCATTCTAAGAGTACAGTAGATCAATATCATGCCATTGTCACGAGTAAGAAATATAGTGCTAGGCGTATTTATGGTTGTCAGTGTGTTGGTCTGTTGCTCAAAGCAGGCTCACTGTGGAGTCTGGAGGTCCTAGGCTGCCGTTGGGGTCTGTGGAGCTCAATCGAAAGGTTATTTAGTTAAAGTATTCCTCTCAATTTGGTGAGTTGTGTGTTACCTCAGTCTGGTTGCAATTAGAATTGCGTTTTCGGGCTAGTTCCATAAAAATATACCTAGACTTAGACTTAAATCTAACTAAGTCCGACTTTCCATAGACACTTCAATTTACCTGTTGCATAAAGCTATGAGTGACTAACATAAGACTGACTTTGATAGCCTGGTGCGCTTTGCGTTATGGATAAAGTAAGACACTTTGCGGAGAAATTTAAGATGGCGGACAAAACAGCGACACTTAACGGCCAGAGATTGATACGTTTAAACTTGATGAAAACCTGTATCTGTTGGAGGAATACAATATTGACAAAGTTGTCTTATTAACAAATAGTGTATGCGTTTTTAAGCTTTACACTTTTAAGATAAACTCCTAAAGTGAGTTATGTTGTCATCTACTCACTCGTTTAATAAAATGACATTTTAGCGGTAAAACAGACCCCAGGTAATATCTTCTGCAGTTAAAATGAACAAACTTAATTCCTTTTGTAATAAACAAGGTTCCCGCGGGGTCTTAAAAAGTCAAAAATTCTGAACTTTAAATTTAAGGCCTTAAAACGGACAGATTTTCATCCGAGGTCTTACATTTCATTTAGTCAGGTCTAAAAAAGGTTTTACCCTCGTTCATTTCCAGAAACGCTGGCCGCAGACAGTTATTACAAAGTAGCAAAAAAGTATTGAGTCGTAGCCTACAAAGCGAGTCTTTGCTACAAACGAAACCAGCAGAATGCTGCCCTCGGAACGTTGGTTCGGTGTGTTGTAGTTCTTTCTGGGGGATATTGGTGTTGGTATGTAGATCCTGTGATAAATGCAATACCTGCCTGCGAAATACGTCTGCACTTCCTCAGAGTTTGTTAAAGTTTGGCTACGTGTGAAAAATGGGAAAGTGTACTTTCAGCGAGAAATGGCTAGATCACAGCAATTTCCGCTGTTGGTTACAAGCGGTACCCAGCTCCAGGTACGAGGCTCGCTGCAAACTTTGCCCAAAAAATATTCAATTCGGTTACTAATGTGATTGCTTTATCTGTAAATTAAATGTATGCTTTTTCAATGACTGAATTCCTTGAAATAAAATGTTTTTTTTCAGATTTCTTTTTTTATTTGAATATTTTTTGGGGTAATGCGTCGTGTAGGTCTTAAATTTCAATCTTCATGTTCTTAAAATGTCTTTAAAAAGTCTTAAATTTGACTTGATGAAACATGCAAGAACCCTCAATAAATTATGCTAAGATAATGACGTACTAACAGATCATTGGCATAGCAACTAAGCCCTTACCGCAAGGCTTAGCCTTGGGAAGAGGTGGCTAACTTTTCTACCTCAAATTAAGTCAGTCTTACTATTTATGCAACAAACAGGCTTAATTAGATTAGTCTAACCTGACAATTTAAGACAGCCTAAGGCTAAGACTAGTCTTAAACTAAGTTTATGCAACTGGCCCCTGGTGCATCTTTGGTATATTTGGTCAGGCAATCACTAACCGAGTTAGGCCAAATCCCAATTTTCTGTCTTACCCTTACCCCTTAGTTTACCCATAGCCCTTGTCCCTCGAAACTGAGGGGTAAGGGCTACATAACCCTATGAAATGAGACAGCACTTGGTTACGTATATCGAAAGTCTCAAAAGCAAGTAGTGTTATTCACTGATATCAAACGAAATTCGCTGCTAATGGAGTTTAGTTAAAACTGTAGACATGCATGGAGTCGATTCAAGGCTAATCATAGAAATGCGGGACTGTTGTTCAAATCAGCAATGTAACATTAGCGTAGCAAACTAGCGATCTTTTTTTAACTTTTCAATTAAGAACATGGTTGCAAACACATATGTACATGACTGTATAGAGGACAAAACAAGACTGTCGTAATTTTTTTATCAATTATTTAAGACGAAAATATTACATTTATTAATGTAATTAACTTTACATTAGTAAAGCCCTACCCCCCCTTAGCCCTACCCCTCGATCAAAAAAGAGTATTGGGACACCACTTACACTCACGTGAATGCGCAAAACTAAGGGGTAGGGGTAAGGGGTAGGGGTAAAAGAGTATTGGGATTCGGGCTTAATCCTCAGGAGCAGCATTCATGGGCTTTGTTGTTGATTTGAGTTAATTGGTCAATTATACAGGTTGGGCTTTGTCCAAACTGAACAAATAATCCATAATTTGGTGGAAATAATCCTTAAATTATCTGCATTAATTTATCGACCACATTTTGTTATTAGACCGATAACAATAACACAAAAAATTAAAATGTATCGCCCGATACCGATATGGCCGTGGATATATGTTGCATCCCTAATCCCATTGTCTTTGTTCCCCATCATCAGAGGAGACGGAGGCTGATTAAGAGAGTTACTACAAAAATTCACTTGGCAGATAATTTACATTTAGTCATTTAGCAGACGCTCTTATCCAGAGCGACTTACAGTAAGTACAGGGACATTCCCCCCGAGGCAAGTAGGGTGTGTTGTGGTACAATTCTAGTGGCACTGTGTAGATTTGAATAGTCAAGAGATGGCGGTTTCAATATAATTTATTTAGCTTGTACAAATTAAGAATTAACAAAGTACTTTGTGATCCGTCATAACGAAGGAGGTGCTAGCCACAGATCGTTCACAAGAGTAAGGAAAAACAATGACAACAGTCTACAAAATACTATGTGGATGACAAGTGTAGTAGACCGATATAAACATAGACCACAATCACCACCGTTTCAAAACATGTGCCTTGCCATGGTTTGCTCAGAATATCGTGTCTTGAGTCAAAGTGAAGTTCCAAGTAATCCAAGCAAATCTATTGTTCAACTTCAGGACAACTATGGCCACATAAAAAAAGATCCCGCATGGAACCAGCTGTTATTAGATATGCAAGACTGTCACCCACAAAAGATCCAGAAAAATACCACCACAGCCAGTTACAATTGTTTTTGCCCCACTATGAAGACTGTGAGTTGTGTAATGGTGGAAATTCAAGTGGCACTGTGTAGATCTGAGTAGTCAAGAGATGTGGTTTTAATACAATGTATTTAGATTATACAATTACGTAATATTAAACAAAGCTTTGCTGATCAGTCATTACGAAGGAGGTGCTAACCACAGGTCGTTCGCAAGAGTGATCCAGAACAACCCTAAAACCCTGCCTTATATAAACTTTAGTTCAAATGGTTCTTCTGATGGTCAATCCATCAATGTAGCAAACTCTGTGATTGGCTAACTCAACTCAGTGACAGTTTGAAACAATACATTTCCATACCATTTGTCCCACAGTTCATTGATGTGGCATCTCTCCCCAAACCACTAGATACTAAAGCCACAGGAGTTCACCAGTCAAATGGTCAACTGTCCTTTGTGTGGACATCTTCAAACAAGCATTTAATTAACACCACCCATGCAACAGGAAGGGTCAGAGCAGCTTAATCAGTTCATCTACACTTCTCCCTTTAGGCCACGGGAACTCAAGAATCCCCCAACCTCCACACCCAACTAAGACCCTCTTGCTCTTAGTTAGGTATCATAAAACAACACCATAAATACCTTAAACCAACCGCTACATCCATTCTACAGAGTAAACCACACCACAGAGCCTCAGTTTCTTACATTCGACTGTCTATAACAAAGGAACTAACTTTTTACCGCTTAAAGAAACATAGATATTGTAACTATGTCAAAAACTGCCATTACAGGTGAAGTGCCTTGCCCAAGGACACAACTTCATTTTTGCACGGCCGAGAATCGAACTGGCAACCTTAAGATTACCAGCCCGATTCCCTAACCGCTCAGCCATCTGACTCCCTGAGTCCCATTTTAGAATTTTTTGTTCCCTTTACATCTACAGACAAAAATGGAAAATATCGGGCATTGCATTGTGCACAGAATTTCTCTTTTTTTGAGCTGGTAAGACTCTGAATGCATCTTTCAGGATGTTTGAAGGGTGCGATATTCCATCCCCCCCTTCTAATGCTCAATCGCGTAGTGAATCAATGGATTTGGTCTCAACAGTTTCTTTCAACGTAGTCTACTCGATCCAGTTACCCTATATTCCAAGCATTCTATTCTGATCAATTCAGCTCAAGAATCCATTTCATTTAGTTTATTGTTACGTTCATGCACTCTTTGTACAGAATATAGGCATTCATTGCAGCCAGATGTAGCGTCAGGTGGCTGAGCGGTGAGAGAATTGGGTTAGTAATCCGAAGGTTGCCAGTTCGATTCCCGGTCATGCCGACTGACGCTGTGTCCTTGGGCAAGACACTTCACCCTACTTGCCTCGGGGGGATGTCCCTGTACTTACTGTAAGTCGCTCTGGATAAGAGCGTCTGCTAAATGACTAAATGTAAATGTAAGAGGTTGTAAAATGATAATGTATTCATTTATACCTCTCCATTTTTCAGAGCAATTTTTGGTGGCCTTTTATTATGTTAGGCAGGGTAAAGACAAGGCAGACTTGGATTGTGAAATGGCTTCCTCTCTTTGCTCTCAACTCAGCCATCTTGAGTTGACTCTCACGAGCCAAAATTTTATGGATAGAGTGAGTCTAAAACAGGCATAATGAAATACTGATGAAATACTGGCTAGCTAACTAAGGAAAAGACTATTTAAAATTGATGGTTTATTTCAGTAGGTAGAGGTTATTGGCTACAATTGTTGCTGTGTAGACTAATGGCTCTGGACTACACAAAGTCACAACGGTTTAGCATGGAAAGACAATCGGGATTTGATTTTCACAGCTGTAGGCATCGTCACTTTCTGGATAAACTTGATTGTGAATTGGCAATTCACAAATCGGAAAATATTCAGTTAGAATGTTCGAAATTGCATATGTGCGACGTAGGGTTGCCACCTTCAATACAGAAAAATTTGACGCCTGCCGCGGGGGGGGGGGGGGGGGTTATGGGGCAGTGGCAGTGGTGGTAAACCAACAATGGCAGCGAGTATTACCCAATCAGGAACAGAATAGGACGAGTCTTCACAGAATTCGGGTGGGATGATTAGCATGGGATGATGCATTGAAGACAACTCAGAAAATATGGGACAAAACCCATCCCGTATTGATTCAAAACGGGACTCGCTATTTTATTCTCAAATACGGGACGATTCCGTATTTTAAGGGACGGGTGGCAACCCTAGTGCGACGTTACGCTGTGAGACACACATTCAAACGATCACATATGTGCGACGCTACTCCTTAACTGGTTAAATGCTGGTTTGGGGGAGCATCTCTGGTTTGGTGGAGCATTTGTCTGGGCTAGAAGGGGTAGTAGGGTGTAAACCCCCCCCCCCCTTCCTTTCAGAGAAGACAAAAGGTTATTTACTGTCGATTTACATCTTGTGAGCCCATGGAGGTGTGAACAAGATGTCGGCTCTGTGTCTGGTGTCATGTTCTCTGCCACATAACCGGTTTTCAACCCTAACCTTAACTAACTTAATATCTGCCTTCAATTTTACAGATAGAGGAAGAGATGCTGTCGATACAGAATGAGCGCTCAGAGCGCATTCGTACTCTACTGGAGCGTCAGGCACATGAAATCGAAGCCTTTGACTCTGAAAGCATGCGTCTTGGCTTTAGCAATATGGCTCTGACTGGCATTCCTGCTGAGGCTTTCAACCAGGGCTATCCTAACCCTTCCTCAGGCCCTGGGGGTTGGCCATCAAGGCCCGTTCCCCGATCGGGCAGCCACTGGAGCCATGGTGTGCAGAACTCTGTGGCGCCATCCTGGCGCAGCCAGAACAGCTGCAGTGGGGGAAGCACCAGCAGTGAATTCAGCAGGGCAGAGTCAATAACATCATCTCACAGACTGGGAAGAGATAGCGAGATGAATATAAGTGGCAGGGGCCACACATCAGCCTCTTCTGCATCGGTCTCCTCTTCACATCCCTACCACCAGCAGCAGCAAAAATATCTTCCCCAGAACTATCACCACCAGAGCACACCCCACCTGTACCGTGAGAACCACGAGAGGGAGCGGGACAGGGGCAGAGAGTGGGGTGGAGGAGGGGGTGGGGGGCACTATGCCCACCATTCCCAAGGCCACCACCTGTCCTCGCATGCCTCTGCACAGTCTCTGGCCCTCCTGCCTCCACCTCCTCCACCCCCCCCCATTGCCCTCTCCTCCTCATCTCCGCTTTCCTCCTCCTCTTTCTCCCAGGGGGGCTATGGAGGTGTGGGCCTGGTGGTAAGGGGCCCCAGCCTGATGGCCCTGAGAAACAGCCCCCAGCCATTGAGGAGAACAGCCTCTGGGGGGCCAGGTGGCGCAGGAGGAAGCGATGGAGGCCTCAGTCGGAGCACCTCAGTCACCTCACACATCTCTAATGGCTCCCATCTCTCCTACTCTTAAAAGCTAAGTGGGGAGAGGAGCCCCACGTCTCATGTTCTCTTACACCTCAAAGTGATGGGGAAGGGGGGAAGCCATTTGTCTGTACTACTTCCAAAGTGGGAGCTTTAATGGATCCACCCATTGAAGGGAGGTGCTTGGTTTATAGGCCTTTTTGACGAGATAGAACCGTCTTTTCAATACTCAAGCTAAGGAGCTGTCAATTACCACACTTAACCCACGATGCCAGACCTGCCAAGTAGACAGTTCTTCCAGGTAAACCCTTGGCCGTCGTAAGGTTTACATACTGCTACAAAAAGGCTGCTGAGTACATCAAACCATGTTCTCCTTTTTTGTTGGAATGAAATGATCTCTTCCACTCATTGGGGCTAGGTATTAGATGAAGAACTACAATCTCTAAATATATGCCAGACATGGTAAGATTAGGACAAACTAGCTGCTTAGAAGAGAATAGAGACCACTGAGTATTATGATTTTTTTAGTTGACACTCAAAACCTACCCTTTGTACAATTCAATTCTGCATGGCTTGGTAGGAGATCTGATGACACCTGTTACAGCCTTCCACGAGTACATAGGCCAAATGGGGTGGATGTGGAAGTGTTTTTTTATGTATTTTATTTTATTGTTATGTGTCCATATAATGTAAAAATGTGTTTACATTTTTAACACCTAAACGGCAAGGAGCATTGCTCACTCAAAGTGAATTTGACTTATGTTGAGCGACTAGAGTGTGCTTTAAGAAACAATGTAATTATGTAAATAGCTCTTACAATATAAAAGAATTGTTCAAATGAAATGGTCAATAGAGGTGTAAGAGTAAAATTTTCTTTTATAGACTCTGAAATACAACAAATGCAACACTGCCATTTAGTGTCCTAACTGACTCAACTTCACCACTGCCCTTTAAAAGGGATGCTGCCATGGGAGTTGTTTTGAGTGAGGCAAGGACTAATTCCACACAAACAATCTGAAAGTGTGCACAATGCTGAATGCTTGCTTAGTTTTTTTCACCTTTGACACATTCCTGGCCAGCTCTTTCTGAGTATAGACATGATGTACATATGCATACAGCAGATATTACAATTCAATGCATGGGAATAATGTACATTCAGCGTTTTTATATACATTATAAAACCTTTGTTTAACCCATTTGTAGGAATTACACATATATAAAATACTTGTTTGATTTTTGACCCGTAGAAAATGTTCACTGTCCATTACTTGACCTACATTGTACTTAATAAATGTGCATAGAAGCACTATCTCTTAAACTGTAAAGTAATAAAAATGCATTTGCCCCATGTTCTAGAAATTGGAAATGGATGTGGAAAACTATGCTATTATTATTACTACTACTACTACTACTGCAATTGTAATATCCATGTTGCGCAACAACTTTGTCTCTGTAATTTAAGTTAAGAGCAAAGATATGTCAACAGTATACAACTCAAAATCATGTTATTATAGAACCTCTTGCATTCATCAAACTTTTTTTATTATTATGGTATTTAAATCCAGGCTATGTGCACACAAAATGTAGCAGCCTTGCTTATCGCTCAAGCCTTTCACAACTCTTGTTTAATTCAACCATTTTCCTCAATGTCCCAGACAATGGATTTTTGAGAGCTACAATATTATTTCTGATGTGCTTACTCTGTAGGTGACAGGTACATTTAAGATGGAGGATTAAGCTCTGGTCATAAAAGGTGTTCAGTGAAAAAATCAGTGTTAAAAGAATGAGGTGTATGCCATGATTGCTGTCATTAAATTTATGAAATAATCAAGAAAGTACTGCCTTTCCCAGCATTCCTTTTTATGTCTCAGCCCTCCCTAATTTAGATGTTTAGATATATTTGTAGACTACCAAACAATGTCTCCAAACACACCTTCTGCAGTCCAGATAAATGTGTGAAGTCATTGTAGCATTAGATTGTGTTTAGGAGTTGTCCTCTTTTCCTAGAAAGCAGCATTACAACAACTTCTTGGTTTGACCACCAGGGGTTCCATGTTTGTTTCGACCGGCACTCACCAAAACAAGTGGAGATATATTTATATATATGTCTGTATCAGGCATTTTGAGTCCACTTATTTTACTGTTGTTTAAATAAGAATGAGGGCATCCAGACCATTTTGATGCTCCAAATATAGTGAAAGAGAGAGTATTGTGTTACTGTCCAGGCCAGCTAAATCTGTTTTTGGCTGCTGAGTATTTATTTACCCGTTTTATGCATTGGGTAGTAAATGTATTATCTAAACGCAAATTTACTACAGAATATTCTGTATCAGTTTTTAGCTGTGATCCCTGAAGACGGGAGAGTGGGAAAGAAAATATCTCTGCCTACATGCTGTTTTAGGATTTCATCTCAGTGGTGTCAATTCGATTAAATCCTGCTTATTTCATCCCCTTACAATTCTGAACTCTTGAAAGGTGAAAAAGTGTTAGGGCAACAGTAAAGATGAATGGTCTAACAAATGGGTGTATATAAGTATTTTTGTTGATGGAACAGCAGAGGGATGGGTGTATGGTCTGGTACAGAGTTGTTGTTCAGGTTCAATGCAAATAGAGCATTTTTAGTACATTAAGAAAAATAATAAACAATAAAAAATAAACAAAACTTAATTTGCCCTTATTTGGTTGTCCTGTCAAATGTTTTCTAATTGTATAAGACCTTAAAGATTGCTTATTAGCCAAAGCAAAGAGTATATAAGACAAAATGTGAAGCTCTGGTGGGTTTTTGAAACCCCCACTAGATGGCACAAAGGTAGAGATGCCACCATTTTGGACTGTTACAAAGATTATAGAAGCACATTCTTATAGAAACACTGCTTCTATAAGAATGCAATATGTTTAAGATGATGATTATGATGATTAAGAACGTAAGATCAACATATCGGATGCTCAGATAGCATTCTTTCAGAAGACATTTCCTCATAAATGTATTTGTGCAATTGTTATCAGTAAAAAGCACTTGGTTTATCCTAGGCTCATAGGATTTGCCACTGTGTATTTAACTTGTTCTGTTATTTGTCAAATAATTTGTTAAGGGATATTTAAAATTATTGTGTGTTAAATCTTTTAAGGGCTGTTTATTAAAAATTTGCAACAAAAGTTTTTATAATCTAAGATGTTACCCCCATGTCCATAATATTCAAAATTGACCATATTATTTTATCCCACCAGTCATCTATAAATAAAGATTTTCTTTTGATAATATACATCTATTGTTCCAAATTGACAATGGGGACTAAAATGACTTGTTCGTGGAAAGTGGAAAGTTTTAAAGGCAGCTTAGAAGTTAGAACAAAGTCACATTGTAAAATAAATGTAATAGGCCTACTCCCAATTTTTTTTTAAATACCGACTAAGAATTGTTATACCAAAGTGATTATTCATTTAATTAAGTTTTGCAACCATTTTTATTTTAGCACATCATTTATAATGTCAAAATAAATTGTGTTCAGTTCACCATCTTCATATTGTTTTTCATTTCACCTTACATAATATACATTTTTCCAAATATAATCCAAGTTAATTGTATTAATTTCAGCCAAGATTGCCAGCGAATAGCTTGTGTCACGAACCCGGCTCAGTGGTTGCGACAAAACAAAGGGGAACACATGCGAGAGGTAATTTATTAAAGAATACTAATTTAACATAATCAAAGGTGAGGTATGTAAGTCAGTGGTGTACATGTGTGGGAGTGTCTCATGAGAGTGAGCGGTGTTGAAGGGTGTATTAACAAAAGTCAAAAGGTTGCCACAACGCAAAACAGAAACGTGCTGTGGAGAAAAGGAAGGATCCTCTCTCTGCTTCCGACGTCCTTTTAAAGGGGAAGAGACACACCAGCCCAGGTGTATCCACTTAACGGCTGAGAAAGAGGAGGCCGTCACACTTGGGTAAATAACTCTTGAGAGGCTTTCCACTTTAGAAAGTATATTTCTTCCAAATATTGTACGTCTCTTTGGAGCCAGTTATTCATAATTAGATTACATTTATTTATCATAAGTTGAGAAGTTCTCCAAATTTAAAGAAATCTTCAAAATGGCAATAAATGTATATAACTGGGTATGACGTCATAGTGCGTTGAACTTGTCTTGATCCAGGGAATCCAACGATACGTCAATTTTGAAATTCGTCCATACGCTTCAAAAGTCACGTGTAAAAGCATCTTTAACTTTGACCCGTTGGTGGCGCTAGACTGCTCCAATGGGAGACATGAAACTTGGTGAAAATGATGATTTTCACCATACGGTTCTAGGGGCTGCCATAGACACCAAAGCGCGGAAGCTTAGACATGATAATAATTATAGCAGCAACCAGCAATAGTGGATTCCTCCTGAGGTTCGCAAAATAGCTGTACCAAGTTTCAAGTCAATTAGAGCTATTGTTCATGAGAATAAGATATTTGTAGGTTTTCTCAAATTTTCACTGTACATGGCGGACTGTATAGGTCACCAATGGCCACGCAAGTTACTTAAAGAAGTATACTTCTTTAAGTAACTTGCGTTAATTGTCCAAGTTACTGCAAGTAAAATAGCCTTATAAATACAGATTGTATTTATCAGACAGCAATCATGGCTGCAGAACGTGTTACGTTTTCGGGGTCGAAATATTCACACTATTTCGCTTTCATTGAAGATAAATTGACTAAAGAAAACACCTCAATTGTCCACAGAGAAACGAAGTTGGAAGCTAGTGAAAAATCCACTTTAAACCTTGAGAGATGGCGCCCCGTTTCCACAAGTGGCTGCTAACATAGTATAATTTATTCACACAAATATATTATTGGGTGTGCTTTGCCTTCGGCAAGGGCACAACCTTTGTTCTCTCACATATATATTATTATTATTATTATTCTTTTTGCCCCCCTAAAACTCAGTCAATATTTGGCCTACATAGACAAAGTAGGTGTCAAAAGTTTCGTCTTGGTAGCGATTGAGTTGCTTCTATTGGAATTTACGTTCTGTTGCATGGTTTAGGCTGAAGTTAAGTTTTTGTGGCGAAAAGCGAAGCTAACGGTGGCTAATTTGCTAGCCACAGTCACTGACGTTATTAACGTCACTACGTCACTAACGTGACGAAAACACGCGTGACTACCTTTGGCAGAACATTCGTTTCGCATCTGTTAACTTGGGGGATAGCTAGGCTAACTATAGCTTTACTGCAAGGCAGCTGCAGAAACGCCACAAGAAAAGAGGCCAAGGTGATAACTATTTACTCATTTTACTTTGTGATATGACACACAATTGTGATGTGTAATGTACAATATAAGCTGATATTATTAAGGAAGTACATCTACTTTCGGAAACCGTAGTCTACTATTTCACTGAAGTATTAGCATCATGACATTAGCCTGTGTTGCCCGGGCAACACATACTACAGTGGTCTATGATGTAGCGTTATCTGTTTTCAATCGTTAAAATAAACATTCCTCACATATACATTTTCATTGTAGGATTTATTCTGACATTAGTAAACGATTTGTTGGTGAAATTACCATTACCTGTCGTTTCAAACCAGTGTAGCTCACTGCAACGCTGTAGCTTACGCAAGACACACTACAAAAACATCTACAGTACACAGCTGTTTAGGAACTCAAACGGCGACAGAACATGTTCGCCACTCCCCTTACTTAAATCAAAGGTCTATCTAACTACTAACCTGAACTTCATTGCCACAGCCTAAACGTTGTCAATCTGTTAATGAAAATTATTAATTTCAGCCTAAACTGTACAACGGAACGTTAAATCCAATTCAACCAACGCAATCGCTACCAAGACGAACACAGCAGTAGTCTAGTACTGTACCGTAGTAGTACAATTTACCGGGGCAGCTTCTCCACACAGGGCTATATCGCGCTTGACGTTGTTACTGACAATGATCGCTACCAGTGAGCTTTTTATGAAAGCGATTTTCCACTAAATAAATGTCAAGCTTATTTACGTTTTTGGGGGCATATCTTCAGTTAGCAGATGGTACTGTTTGAATCGCGATTCCATCTTCTACTGCCGGTAACGTCGTACAATAATCTTCAAAGGGGGTTCTTTATTCATGAATGAATGCAATATGAGTAGGCTAAATTCCTTAAAATATCACGAGAAGGGAAAAACTTAAAAGGACGTTTAAGTCATAGAGATTAGGTCAATTTTTACACCGGTCTGCCAAATTTATTAGTTGATTCAGCTATGAGGCTGCCTCTTGCAGGGGAAATGAAAAGACGTAATATTTCATTCTACACTTAACTCGTATTTTGAGTTGTAAATGAGCAGCAAAAAAAAGATGCTTTTAAATCTATGTAATCTTTATAAATAATAAGTAGGCCCTATGCATTTTTATATAAAATATACAGAAATATTAGTTGTAAAAATGTAATTAAAAAACGGACCCCTGTGCAACCCACGCAAGCAAGCACACCCTACAATTTCCCCAGAAATTGTACCCTCTCTAGTTAGGATTCCTCCGTAAGGAGGAAACCTATTGTTATTGTTAGTTTTATTAGGATTCCTCAGTAAGGAGGAAACCTATTGTTATTGGTGGTGTGGAAGAAATTGGGATTTCCTGTGTGCTTACATTAATCACTAATCAATAGAACTAGTCATTGGATACTAGTTAGTACGTTTATCATGTAAGCTTGCTATTAATAACAGTAGATTGTGTCTATGTGTCAGGGTTAATAGATGTTCGTGATCAGGAGAAAGTACTGGGTAAACGTCCTTTGTCATGACTACAAGGAGAGCGCCAACTATGATCTCTCTAGTCTGAGTGGTCATGTGTTGGGAGCTGTGAAGCTCTTCCTCTGAGACTGTTGTAACGTCATTACTGCCTGACTGTCACTATCTATGTTTACATTCCTGTGCCCTATAAAAGATGGTCCTCCGGCTTTCGGAGCTGAGAGAGACCTGGTTGAGACCTAAGCTTGGTGTTGTGTTGTCATTTATGGTCAGAAGACTGGTTTTCTCTCCCAATCTGCAGATTGATAAATACGTATTAAAATCCAGAACTCAACTGAACTTAGTCACTCCGTTTATGAAGAGACGGACAAACACTTTCTTCATCAATTGGCGTTGTCGAGCAGCAGGATTACAGAACCAGATCCAGGAGAGACCCACGGCGGCACCAGTATAAAGCAGAACCCGTGGTGCACAAAACTAAAAGGTAAGGGGATCCTTTTCCAAAACCCCATTCATGGACTGCTTTATGCTTGGTGCGCCTGCTGTCCCTCTGCGATGCTGGTAACGTAAACAATTTAAGAACCTTTTATTGTGATGTTCAGTTGGGAGCCTGGTCTTAGCAGACCAGAGTCTGCTAGGCCTCAACAGGAGGAAGATAATATTAGAGTTTTGGTTTAGTAAATTTGGGTCATTAATTGACTTGCTATTTTTACTTTGTCTTGGTCAGAGTTGGCAAATTCTGATAGCGTACAAGAACCCTGTCCACGTGAAGTATTTAAAGAAATATGTAAAAATCTGTATTCTTGATCTGAGGCAAAGGATCTGTTAACCAAGAATACGGCCCATACTCTTGATCTGGGAGGGATCTGTTAACAGAGTGTATGGTTTTATATATACAGCCAGGGGTGAACCAAATGTATGTGTGTTACTTGTAAAAAATAAAATAAATAAAAAATAAAATAAAATAAAAAAATAATATAGTAGAATCTTGGTTTAGTAAATTTGGGTCATTATTTTACTTGCTATTTTTACTTTGTCTAGGTCAGAGTTGGCGAATTCTGATAGCGTACAAGAACCCTGTCCACGTGAAGTATTTAAAGAAATATGTAAAAATCTGTATTCTTGATCTGAGGCAAAGGATCTGTTAACCAAGAATACGGCCCATACTCTTGATCTGGGAGGGATCTGTTAACAGAGTGTATGGTTTTATATATACAGCCAGGGGTGAACCAAATGTATATGTTTTAAGATGCATGTTTAAAGTTTTTTTCTCTTTTGAACAGAGATCTTGTTGGGTTTTTATTTTTTTGTTTGAATTGTAACGGTATTAAGTGTTGTTTTGAGTTTTCTTAAAGACCAAGCACAGTAGGTGGGCGGTCATAATGTATTAGGGTCAAAGGCTTTATGCGAGAGACCGACTTTTAAGGGTAAAGTGTTTTAAACAAGTTAGGGATACTTTGACAATGTAAAGGGACAGTTAGGTTTTTACGAACAAACTTGGCTTTAGATGATCAGCGAGGGACACAATCAAATACTGAGGGAAAGATAGACTGGCAGTTTATGGATTAACTCGTCTCTCTTAAACACGAATTGTGAATATTTTGTTACTTATGAGGTAACGGAGTTGAGGAAATTAATGTAGGCGCGTTCCCAAGTTGAGGTTTTGTTGTATGCGCGTCCCATGATTTGAGCGCCCGGAAGGCGAGGATAGTTTGGCTTGAAAAGGCCATATTTGTAGTTCACTAGCGAGTTATATTGTAGTTCTTTTTATTCTTCAATAGTACTATGTGACCGTGTTACAGTGCTCTATGATCTTGTGACTGTTTCTAAAAGTGATGGGTGATTCTTGCTGCAGTAAATCAATAGAGTTGGCTTCATACCGTTAGGAGATTTGTTACAGATAGCCTACATTGTAACTCAGTATGGGTAATTCAGATTCCACGAGAACGATAGAGACGTTGTTACCTGCGAACAGTCCAGCCAGATATATGTTTGAGCTACATAGAATTCAAGCAGTGTCAAGCATTGAGAAATGGCATGCGTGGACAAATCATGACCCGACACATTGTTTCCCGTTGGAGGGAACGTTTGACGTAAAAATATTAGAGAGTCTAAAAGCGGTTTTGAAAGACAAGGAAACAAGTCGGAAGTGTAAACAATTTGTCAGCTGGCCAATGTTTATGATATGGTTAACTGAAGCTACGAGACGGCGTGGCGTTGGCTATCTTGAGAAAATACGGTCAGATCAAGCTAAAACTGATTCTGATAGAGAAGCTAGGAGTGAGCTGGAGCGTCTTGAGAAACAGAGACAAGATGCACAGAAAAGTGAGCTTGAACGTTTTGAGCAAGACAAACAAGAGGCTGCTAGAATTGAACTAGAGCAGTTTGAGAGACAGAGCGTCCAGGAGTCATTGTTAAACGTGATCAGATTGTTGCTATAGCTGTGGCTATGCAGAGGAGAGCCAGAGATAGGGAAAATGCAGTGTTAGTGGAAGCAGCGGGTCAGGTGCAACCAGCACAGAACCTACAAGAGAAGGTTGAGGTTCATACCACAGAAAATATGATTGGTGAGGTTAGTCAGGAAGGCCTAAGAACAGAAGAAGCACTACTGCTTATGAGGTTGAGGAAAGGGTTAGAGGTTGCACTCCAGCCCGGTGTGTTGAGAAATAGATTCCTGATGGTGTTTAATGGCAGTAATACCGAAGGGGTGTTGCTTGACTGGAGCAAAGTGTATGATTGCAAACAGAGAAAAGATGAGGATCCTACAGATTATCTGGAAAGACTTACTAGGATTTTTGAAAAACATTCTGGTTTTACAGCAGCTGCATCCCCATGCCACTTTGTTATGTGTTCATATGTGGATTGCTTCCTGAACTCCAGGTAGAAGTTAAGAAACAGGTTCTACATTGGGAGAACAAAACTGCTGATATGATTATGGATTATGTCAAACATAATTGTACATGATGCTGGAGAATGCAGAAAAGAAAGTTGAGAAATTAATGACATTGCAAATGAATGTCTTACAGAAAGAAAATAATATGTTTAAAGGAAAGAGGAGAGCCACGGGCAGGCAGCAAGGGGAGTAAGAGATAGACAGGGATATGTGCATACTCTGTAAACAGATACGCCACAGGGCAGGTTATTGTCACAGTATACAGAAATAGTCAGTACCCTTCAGTCATATACTCCATACTACTGCACTCAACCCCTCCCGTTTTCTTCAGAACGAAGAGCTTGCTGTGGCCTGCTCAAGGACACTCAGACAGTAAACAGCCACCATCAAAATAATAATAATCAAGAATAGGGGAGGCAGAGAGCTCCTCTTTTTCAAGTAAGACACAGAGCTACTAGGTTAGCTAGGTCAACAGTACACAGTACCCAAATCAATGAGATGATAGTGGTAGTTTCTAGGATTCCTGTGGACACAACTGTCAGTTAGCTCTTATGGGTGGATAGATGGATCTTTGAAAGATGTATTTCTTTCAACTATGTAAAAGTAAGTAACAAGTAAATCTGTTGGAAAGGAATTTGTTGTACAAACTGAACCGAAATGAAATGCACTACTGACTTTTTCTTATCTATTCCTTAGGATAAAGAACACTTGGCCTAGCAATCCCATACACAGTCCCCGCAGATGTGGCCTTGCTAGAAGCTGGGCCTGAGCTACTGTGGTCCACACAAACGAATCATATTGGGCGCATTAAGAATGCTACCCAAGTTGTTATTATCATTGATTGTAGTACAACTCTTGAGAACCGTACCTCAGTATGCTAGTAATAGAGAAGTAGGGAAAGGTATTGTCCCAGTTATTGATGCTTTGTTGAAACAAGGAGTCATAGGTAGATTTAAGGTCAATTTGATCCTTTAAGGCTAATAAAATACTTGGAAGTTTATTATGGGTTTATAAGCAGGTAATGCCTGTGTTATACATCCTGTTGTGCCTAACCCTGTTACGATACTTAGCAAGTAACCTTGTTACTTTCTTGCTCTGTGAATGACTATTGTTGGGTGTGCTTTGCCTTCGGCAAGGGCACAACCTTTGTTCTCTCACATATATATTATTGGGTGTGCTCAAGCCTTCGGCGAGAGCACAACCTTTGTTCTCTCACATATATATTATTATTATTATTATTTTTATTTTTATTTCTTTTTGCCCCCCTAAAACTCAGTAAATACTTGGCCTACATAGACAACGTAGGTGTCAAAAGTTTCGTCTTGGTAGCGATTGAGTTGCTTCTATTGGAATTTACGTTCCGTTGCATGGTTTAAGCTTAAATTAAGTTTTTGTGGCGAAAAGTGAAGCTAACGGTGGCTAATTTGCTAGCCACAGTCACTGACGTTACTAACGTCACTGCGTCACTAACGTCACGAAAACACGCGTGACTACCTTTGCCAGAACATTCGTTTAGCATCTGTTAACTTGGGGGATAGCTAGGCTAACTATAGCTTTACTGCAAGGCAGCTGCAGAAACGCCACAAGAAAAGAGGCCAGGGTGATAACTATTTACTCATTTTACTTTGTGATATGACACACAATTGTGATGTGTAATGTACAATATAAGCTGATATTATTAAGGAAGTACATCTACTTTCGGAAACAGTAGTCTACTATTTCACTGAAGTATTAGCATCATGACATTAGCCTGTGTTTCCCGGGCAACACATACTACAGTGGTCTATGATGTAGCGTTATCTGTTTTCAATCGTTAAAATAAACATTCCTCACATATACATTTTCGTTGTAGGATTTATTCTGACATTAGAAAACAATTTGTTGGTGAAATTACCATTACCTGTGGTTTCAAACCAGTGTAGCTCACTGCAACGCTGTAGCTTACGCGAGACACACTACAAAAACATCTAGCTACAGTACACAGCTGTTTAGGAAGTCAAACGGCGACAGAAAATGTTCGGCACTCCCCTTACTTAAATCAAAAGTCTATCTAACTACTAACCTGAACTTCATTGCCACAGCCTAAACGTTGTCAATCTGTTCATGAAAATAATTAATTTCAGCCTAAACCGTACAACGGAACGTTTAATCGAATTCAACCAACGCAATCGCTATCAAGACGAACACAGCAGTAGTCTAGTACTGTACTGTAGTAGTAGAATTTACCGGGGCAGCTTCTCCACACAGGGCTATATCGCATTTTGAGTTGTTACTGACAATGATCGCTACCAGTGAGCTTTTTATGAATGAGCTATTTTCCACTAAATAAATGTCAAGCTTATTTACGTTTTGGGGGGCATATTTTCAGTTAGCAGATGGTACCGTTTGAATTGCGATTCCATCTTCTACTGCCGGGTAACGTCGTAGAATAATCTTCAAAGGGGTTGTTTATTCATGAATGAATGCAATATGAGTAGGCTAAATGCCTGAAAATATCATGAGAAGAGAAAAACTTAAAATGACGTTTAAATCATAGAGATTAGGTCAATTTTTACACCGGTCTGCAATAATGTCACGAAAACACGCGTGACTACCTTTGGCAGAACATTCGTTTGGCATCTGTTAACTTGGGGGATAGCTAGGCTAACTATAGCTTTACTGCAAGGCAGCTGCAGAAACGCCACAAACAAAGAGGCCAGGGTGATAAATATTTACTCATTTTACTTTGTGATATGACACACAATTGTGATGTGTAATGTACAATATAAGCTGATATTATTAAGGAAGTACATCTACTTTCGGAAACAGTAGTCTACTATTTCACTGACATATTAGCATCATGACATTAGCCTGTGTTGCCCGGGCAACACATACTACAGTGGTCTATGATGTATCTGTTTTCAATCGTTAAAATAAACATTCCTCACATATACATTTTCGTTGTAGGATTTATTCTGACATTAGTAAACGATTTGTTGGTGAAATTACCATTACCTGTGGTTTCAAACCAGTGTAGCTCACTGCAACGCTGTAGCCTACTGTACCCGAGACACTAGTGTGAGTAGCTAACAACAACTCCTCAGCTGTTTAAGTCAAACGGCAACAGAACATGTTCGGCACTCCCCTTACTCAAAAGTCTTTCAGTAGGGAAACTATCTGACTACTAACCTGAACTTCATTGCCACAGCCTAAACTTTCTCAATCTGTTCATTAAAATAATTAATTTCAGCCTAAACCGTACAACGGAACGTTTAATCGAATTCAACCAACGCAATCGCTATCAAGACGAACACAGCAGTAGTCTAGTACTGTACTGTAGTAGTAGAATTTACCGGGGCAGCTTCTCCACACAGGGCTATATCGCATTTTGAGTTGTTACTGACAATGATCGCTACCAGTGAGCTTTTTATGAATGAGCTATTTTCCACTAAATAAATGTCAAGCTTATTTACGTTTTTGGGGGCATATTTTCAGTTAGCAGATGGTACTGTTTGAATCGCGATTCTATCTTCAGCCGGTAAAGTCGTAGAATAATCTTCAAAGGGGGTTCTTTATTAATGAATGAATGCAATATGAGTAGGCTAAATGCCTGAAAATATCACGAGAAGGGACAACTTAAAAGGACGTTTAAGTCATAGAGATTAGGTCCATTTGTACACCGGTCTGCCAAATGTATTCGTTTTGATTCAGCCTGTCAGCTGCCTCTTGCAGGGGAAATGAGAAGACATCATATTTCATTCTACACTTCACTCGTATTTTGAGTTGTAAATGAGCAGCAAAAAAAAGATGCTTTTAAATCTATGTAATCTTTATAAATAATAAGTAGGCCCGATGCATTTTTATATAAAATATACAGACCCCTGTGCAACCGACGCAAGCAAGCACACCCTACAATTTCCCCAGAAATTGTATCCTCTCTAGTTATTTTTATTTTTATTTTTATTTCTTTTTGCCCCCCTAAAACTCAGTCAATATTTGGCCTACATAGACAACGTAGGTGTCAAAAGTTTCGTCTTGGTAGCGATTGAGTTGCTTCTATTGGAATTTACGTTCCGTTGCATGGTTTAAGCGTAAGTTAAGTTTTTGTGGCGAAAAGTGAAGCTAACGGTGGCTAATTTGCTAGCCACAGTCACTGACGTTACTAACGTCACTGCGTCACTAACATCACGAAAACACGCGTGACTACCTTTGCCAGAACATTCGTTTAGCATCTGTTAACTTGGGGGATAGCTAGGCTAACTATAGCTTTACTGCAAGGCAGCTGCAGAAACGCCACAAGAAAATAGGCCAGGGTGATAACTATTTACTCATTTTACTTTGTGATATGACACACAATTGTGATGTGTAATGTACAGTATAAGCTGATATTATTAAGGAAGTACATCTACTTTCGGAAACAGTAGTCAACTATTTCACTGAAGTATTAGCATCATGACATTAGCCTGTGTTGCCCGGGCAACACATACTACAGTAGTCTATGATGTAGCGTTATCTGTTTTCAATCGTTAAAATAAACATTCCTCACATATACATTTTCGTTGTAGGATTTATTCTGACATTAGTAAACGATTTTTTGGTGAAATTACCATTACCTGTGGTTTCAAACCAGTGTAGCTCACTGCAACGCTGTAGCTTACACGAGACACACTACAATTTGTAGTAAACAGCTGTGTACTGTAGCTAGATGTTTTTGTACTGGAAGTCAAACGGCGACAGAAAATGTTCGGCACTCCCCTTACTTAAATCAAAAGTCTATCTAACTACTAACCTGAACTTCATTGCCACACCCTAAACGTTGTCAATCTGTTCATGAAAATAATTAATTTCAGCCTAAACCGTACAACGGAACGTTAAATCCAATTCAACCAACGCCATCGCTACCAAGACGAACACAGCAGTAGTCTACTACTGTACCGTAGTAGTACAATTTACCGGGGCAGCTTCTCCACACAGGGCTATATCGCATTTTGCGTTGTTACTGACAATGATCGCTACCAGTGAGCTTTTTATGAATGAGCGATTTTCCACTAAACAAATGTCAAGCTTATTTACGTTTTGGGGGGCATATTTTCAGTTAGCAGATGGTACTGTTTGAATCGCGATTCCATCTTCTACTGCCGGGTAACGTCGTAGAATAATCTTCAAAGGGGGTTCTTTATTCATGAATGAATGCAATATGAGTAGGCTAAATGCCTGAAAATATCATGACAAGGGAAAAACTTAAAATGACGTTTAAGTCATAGAGATTAGGTCAATTTTTACACCGGTCTGCCAAATGTATTCGTTTTGATTCAACGATGAGGCTGCCTCTTGCAGGGGAAATGAGAAGACATCTATTTCATTCTACACTTCACTCGTATTTTGAGTTGTAAATGAGCAGCAAAAAAATCTATGTAATCTTTATAAATAATAAGTATGCATTTTTATATAAAATATACAGAAATATCAGTTGTAAAAATGTCATTCAAAAACGGACCCCTGTGCAACCGACGCAAGCAAGCACACCCTACAATTTCCCCAGAAATTGTACCCTCTCTAGTTTGCTTTTCTTCTCTGTTCCCTTTGCAGAAGATCTGCAAAGCATCTGCTTGCATTCACGTTTCGCCAGGTCCACTATACATTTCAGTTCTACCACAGGGGTACACTGAATCACCTACGTTGTTTAGTCAAGCATTACGAGTGGACCTCCAGGATGTCACTTTAGCACCCGGCTCTACTCTGGTGCAGTATATTGATTACCTTTTTTATATGTTCTAAGAATCTTGCCTCCTGCCAACAGGACACTATTGCTTTATTATATGCACTGGCTGAGAAGGGCCATGAGGCCTCAAAGGCAAAACTGCAGTTATGGTCTGAGGAGGTCAAGTATCTGGGCCATACACTCAAAGGTACAGAGCGACTATTTGACTCCTGATAGAGTGGAGGCCATCCGATTGATACCGAAGCCTAGAACACCAAAACAACTCAAATCCTTTCTAGGTTCTGCCGGGTATTGTCGTCAGTGGATCCTTGATTATGCTGTGTTGGCTAGACCTCTCCTCGATTTAATGAAGGGCCAGACTGATACTCATTTGTTGTGGAACATTGAAGCTGATAAATCATTTGTATCTCTCAAGCAGGCTTTGGCCCAGGCGCCAGCTCTCGGTCTGCCAGACTACAGCAAGCCATTCACACTGTACTGCCACAAGGCCAAAGGGTTTGCCCAGGGTGTACTGACCCAGGAGCATGGTAATCTTAGGAGGCCTATCGCCTATCTGAGTTCTTCTTTAGATACTGTGGCAGCAGGTTTCCCCCCGTGCTTACGAGCAGTCTCTGCTGCGGCAACATGTGTGGAAGCAACTACAGATATAGTGCTGGGGTCGCCCTTGGCAGTGATGGTTCCTCACGCAGTAAGTGCTCTTCTGTTACGCACCAAAACTCAACACCTGTCAGCCACCAGAGCCACAAAGTATGAATTGATTTTGTTGACTCAAAGTAACATTACGATCCATAGATGCTCCCCATTGAATCCAGCTTCATTGTTGCCCACCCCTGATGATGGTGAACCACATGTCTGTGAGATGGTTGTCGATAAAGTGCTAACACCCAGACCTGATTTGTTTGACAAACCTATGGAAAATGCTGAACTTGTGTTGTACGTAGATGGATCTTCGTCCCGAGCATGGGATGGCTCCCTAAACTCCGGATATGCGGTCTGCACGGACAGTGAGACATTCGAATCTATCTCCACAATGCACTGCACAGCAGGCAGAGTTGTTTGCGTTGACAAGGGCATGTTGTTTGTCAGAAGGCAAGGTTGTAAATATTTACACTGACTCGAGGTATGGATTTGGAGTTACTCATGATTTTGGTGCCATATGGCGAGAAAGAGGTTTTATTAACTCCTCAGGTGGAGCAATCAAGAATGGAAAGATGATTGATAATTTGTTATCTGCAATACTACTACCGACAAAGCTAGCTATTGTTAAGTGTGAGGCTCATACTAACAATACAGATGATGTTTCAAGAGGAAATGCTAGAGCTTATTTAGCAGCAAAGGCTGCGGCCAAATCCTCTGATGTGTCCCAGGTCTCTATTTTTTTTTTTTTCTGTGTCTCAGCAACCGGAAACACACACTCCCTCTCTTCATGATGTGGCGGACCTTCAAGCCGCTGCTGATAACACTGAGAGGGATGGTTGGTTATCCGTTGGCTGTGTGAAAGATCCAACTTCGGCAGTGTGGAGCCACCCCGACGGCCGCGTGGTGGCGCCACGTGCATTGGTCCCTTGGTTAGCTCGCATGGCGCACGGCTGTGCCCATACGAGCAAGGGGGGTATGGTCTCAATAGTAAATACTGATTGGTTTGCACCTGGTTGTCCACAAAGGCTGAGCAACATTGTGCTCAGTGTCATACCTGCCAGCAGCATAATCCCGGAAAGGGACCAAAGAGAAGAGACGCAGCCCACCCGCCACCAAGTGGTCCTTTTATTCATTTACAAATTGATTTTATGCAGATGAACAAGTGTTGTAATTTGTACTTGTAATTGTTGACATGTTCTCGAAATGGGTAGAAGCCTACTCATGTCGGAAAGTTGATGCTACCACGATAGCCAAGATTCTCATTAGAGATGTGATCTGTAGATATGGGACCCCCACAAGACTGTCCAGTGATAGAGGTTCACATTTCACAGATCAAATTGTTCAGGAACTTTGAAAAGCGCTCCAGATCAACCAGCATTTCCACTGTCCCTACCACCCACAGTCTGCAGGGGCAGTGGAGAGGCAAAATGGAACTTTGAAAAACAAACTAGCCAAGATATGTGAAGAGACTGGCCTAAAATGGCCTGATGCACTCCCACTAGCTCTTATGGCCATGAGGTCCACTCCCCAGAGGAGGAATGGATTTTCCCCACATGAGATCGTTTTAGGGAGACCAATGAGATTGCCTGTCTCTCCCCCACTATCATTGAAACAGATGGATATCCACCAGATGGATGATACAATGTTAAACTTTTGTTTTGCCCTAACTAGAGCAGCCAGGGTTGTGCATTCACAGGTGAAAGCTGCCCGCTGGGGAGCCATGGCATCCCTATCAACCGGGAGACTACGTGTACGTGAAAGTGCACAAACGGAGGACTGCCCTCTCACCGAGATGGACCGGTCCATACCTGGTTTCTCTTGGTGACTCACACAGCTGTGAGAGTGGAGGGTCGTCCGACATGGATCCATGCGACACACTGCAAAACGGCCCCTCCACCGAACAACACGGTGGAGGGTCCCAACTGAGAGCCAGGGGCCGGTGGAGGAGCAGGTGCACCTCCACATGGTGCCTGCTCCAACTTGTCATTCGTCTCATCCCCACTGGGTTACTCCTTCAGGAGTACACCAAGGGGGGTGGAGACCCGTTTGCAGCGGCTGATCCAGAAGCAGGTTCCAGTCCAGCGGACCGATTTGAGCCAGAACCAGGACCCCGCCATCTAGCACTCCAATCCAGGGGCGCCGAGAAGGAGGTCCCAAAGAGCACCCACCCGGAGGTGTTGAAGACGTCGAAAGGTGAGTCACATGTGGAGAAAGCCAGAGAGGGGCTGCTGTTGCTACCATGCCTCTCTTCCCCATGTGTGATTCATGAAGCAGATGACAGCACCCAGATGGGAAACCAGAGAGAGGAGCCTGGAGAGGGGAAGACACTTTCAGTCTTCCTCCAGCCTCTACATGAAGCAGATGACAGCACCCAGAATGGGGACGAGAGGATACTGTGGTGGAGGCCCTCGGTTGTTTCAAGGAAACCGAGGCCGCTGCCGGAGCTACGATGAGAGATGAGAGCCAGACATACTGACGCACACACCTGACAGACATTTACTGATACTGGACGCATGAGTCCACAGACATCGCATACATGAGCCACACCGAGAGTCACTATTGCACGCTCCCAATTATACTGATGTGAACATTGAGATTCATTATAAAGCACACATGAAGAACAATCTGTACAACAACACCTTACCGTGGACGGGAAAAATGACTGGACGCAGCATTAGAGGGGACAGGCCTTGCAGGGTTTGTGGTTAGAGTCCCAAGCATTCTTGAGGTTATCTAGGGATCTGTCCCTCTGTCAATGGCTGATATGTGTAAGGTCAAGAAGTGGCCTTGTGTAGGGTTGGATGTTACAAATGTGACTGTTCTGTCGAATGAGTCAGTCATCTCTTGAATATGCCCCACCTGCATGGTTATGTGTATGGCACAGTGGTACAGTGAGAGTGAAAAAATACATGTGAGGATACGGTTTCTATGTATGCTCACACTCTACTGGATGATTTGTAAGTTCAATTGTATCTGAGTTCAATGTTACTTGTCCTGTATACCATTTGGGCGGGTGACATAAATTCCTGATGTTATTAACTATGTTATTCCTACACCTTTAGCATACTACAGAAGATGTAGTATATGGTTGATTAAATGGTTAAATAATTATGGGTATTTGGAAAAATACATTTAACCACACTGTGGTATGTATGCTAACAGCCTGTTGCATGATTTGCCTAATGCAGATGGACCTGTAAGTATAAGGGCATCACCATTTTGGGTTCCTCGTGCAGCTAACAATGGCACCATGTGGGTATGTGGTAAGAGTGCTTATTATTTCCTGCCTGCCGACTGGTCAGGAAAGTGTTACCTTGGGTTTATTGTAAGAGCCCTCAGACCTGTAGATGGGTTGCCCCTGCACCCCTTTCCCAAACAATGGTGGCACCGCCACAAGAGAAGTATTATTAATGCAGATGCTAAGAAGCTGGGATCACATCACGTGGATTCAATAGTACACAGTCACTTTTCACGTTTTCAGCTGCCATTCTCCCTGTGTATGGTGTTATCACTGCCTTTAGAGATATTAGGAGCTTAGCAGTAGGGTTGGAGTCCATTGGTAATGAGACAGCCGACGCCTTAACTGCGGTTGCTTCTGAGATGAAGGCCATGAGGCAGGTAGTGCTACAGAACCGAACGGCACTGGATTATCTGTTGTCAGCTCAGGGAGGTACCTGTGCTGTGATAGGTCATGACTGTTGTACTTTTATCCACGATGAATCTGCATGTGCTGACTTCCTCTGTGGGGGGGGTTTCTTTTTCGACTATCATTCAAATGGGAATCACTGGATTGGGCATGTTAATCGTTGTTGTGCTGATTGTGGTTTGTGCTTTGAAGATGTGTACTGCCTGCTGTGTACAGTGCTGTGCAGTAGGCTCTCAGTAAGTTTATGGTAGCCCAAATCAAGCCACAGACAAAAGCAAGCAAAAATGAGGATTACTGCATTGCCCTGAGAATGATTGATATGTCGGATATGTAATCTCAAGTACCAAGTGACTATTTTGCCAGTGTAATAAAGATGGCCATTTGCCTCCTTCTATTTTCCAACTGACATACAATGCTGTGTGCAATCTGAATAGATCTGTCCTTAACCACAGATCGGTGAACAATAATTAAAGATAGTGGTTACTTTATTACTTTTATACTGTTTGAAATAATCTGAATTTATGAACAGTGTTTGATCTATACCATGCTGTGTTGAGCTCATGAGAGCATGACCCTTGGTTATGTCCAGGAGAGAAATATGCCTCTGTTTCTGGTATCATTGATAAACTGTCATAATGCTGTTTGCTTATGAAGTGAATAGCTATAAGATAGTTCTTTTGTGGGATCCTAGGGGGTGCCTGTGTTACTAGGACGAATCAGAGGTCACAATATCACCAAAGTGTATAATACCATGCAACTTTGAACAAGGAAAATAGAAGGAGCGTTAAGGTCATTTCTGGGTGCCCTAGCTAGAGAGCTAAACATTATTCTATTCACTTCATGGACTTTGTACTTTTCACCTGATGGGGTACTACCTAATACTTCTTCAAATCCTATAATCATGTATGCTGTGCTGAGTAGTAGCAGATAAAGTATTGTTTGATTGTTAAGGTTTTGAAATGTTATGAGACTTGTTTGTTGTGTTGACGTTAAACGTCAAAAGGGGGGACTGTGGAAGAAATTGGGATTTCCTGTGTGCTTACATTATTCACTAATCAATAGAACTAGTCATTGGATACTAGTTAGTACGTTTATCATGTAAGCTTGCTATTAATAACAGTAGATTGTGTCTATGTGTCAGTGTTAATAGATGTTCGTGATCAGGAGAAAGTACTGGGTAAACGTCCTTTGTCATGACTACAAGGAGAGCGCCAACTATGATCTCTCTAGTCTGAGTGGTCATGTGTTGGGAGCTGTGAAGCTCTTCCTCTGAGACTGTTGTAACGTCATTACTGCCTGACTGTCACTATCTATGTTTACATTCCTGTGCCCTATAAAAGATGGTCCTCCGGCTTTCGGAGCTGAGAGAGACCTGGTTGAGACCTAAGCTTGGTGTTGTGTTGTCATTTATGGTCAGAAGACTGGTTTTCTCTCCCAATCTGCAGATTGATAAATACGTATTAAAATCCAGAACTCAACTGAACTTAGTCACTCCGTTTATGAAGAGACGGACAAACACTTTCTTCATCAGTGGTATTATTAGGATTCCTCCGTAAGGAGGAAACCTATTGTTATTATTAGTTTTATTAGGATTCCTCCGTAAGGAGGAAACCTATTGTTATTGTTAGTTTTATTATTATTAGGATTCCTCCGTAAGGAGGAAACCTATTGTTATTGTTAGTTTTATTATTAGGGTTCCTCCGGTAGGAGAACCCTATTGTTATTGGTGGTATTATTATTATTATTATGTTTTACCCATGGGAGTCAATGGCAGCCCCTAGACCAGTACCGTAAAAAGTTGTGAAACTGCAGACCATTAGTAACTACCATACCAAACATGGGCCATGTGAGACAATAGGTGGCGCTACAGGCCACGCCCCAATATGTCAATTTTCAAATTGATGCCATTTGCAGGCCATAAGTCCCAAAATTCTGAAATTCATTACATATGCCTTATTTCTCATGAGGAACAAAAAAGCCTCTGGAAGCTATAACGGCCGCCATATTGGATTTTTCTGTACAATAAAGATTAAGGAAACATGTTTTTTCCCTACTCCTCCTACATTTTTGGTCGAATTTTCTTCAAAATTGCCATAGATGATCTCCAGACTGAGCCTCACAAAAGTTATCGTTGGGATTTCTGATTTTCAAAACCGTTTGCCCGGTAGAGCCAATCAAAATCTGCAACAAAGCAACCAAACGGGACGTTTGGTCAAATCTAAGCAAATCTTTGAGATATCAACACCAAACTTGGTATGTCACGTGGAAGACACTACAACATGTTACCATGTGCAAAGGCAACTTCATACCTCTAAAAATGATTGATATAAAGCAAATCGAATTTATCGCTAACGCTAAAATAATGCATTACACATCCGCCGGCCAAAAACTTATACTCTGATCCAATCACAAGGTCATATGAAGACTCTTGAGAATGTTTAGTATACAAATCTGAGAAAAAGTTGACTGTAAGATGAAAAGTAGATTTTTAGTGAATATTTGAAACATGCATGCTTGGCTAATTTCTAGGGCTGTTTCCCCAAATCCTCTCTCCCTTTGTTCCTGTGCGCGCGTGCTCCACATTCTCACACACACAAGGGGCTAGAGCCCCTTGACACACGCGCGACCTTGGTACGACGCACAAGAAGAAGACCATTTTATCGTTGGAGAAGACTTGAAGACAACGACTGACGAGACTCCTGCAGCCCTCAGAGATTTTCATTGTTACATTTGACAGTGAGTAATAAGAGCCTACAACAGCAGTACAAAACATGTATTTTAGCGTTTGTATTCGTATGATAACTTGAAGACTTTTATACTGTTGTAAACAGGATAGCAGCTAATCTATCTAGGCTAGCTGAGCTAAGGATTTATCTTTGTACAGACAGTATTACAGGCTAGCAAGCCGTAAAATCTTTAACATTATACTTGCTTCTGTGAGACGCGTTTGAAATTAGTATACTGTGCGTAACTATGCGGTTGGGTTGTTCTATTTTTACATGTCATTGTTGATGTAATTTAAATTAACACAGTGAGTTCCAAATGTGTCTTTCGATTAAACACTGCAACGTGTATTACACAATGATCATTTGTGGTGCGGCGTTTATTCGAAGGCAACGTTTAATTAGTAAGACAGATTCAGTGAATTGTAGCTGCAGTGCGGCCATACACAAACAAATAGACAAGGAGGTCAAACAAATGCCGAGCACGCTATAACCCTGAAGGCTAGTTTTTGCTGTTGTGGACGGCGTTTCAAATGTATGTACTGTACGTACCTACGTTTGGGTTATTCTATATTTAGCAACATGTCATTGTTGATGTAATTTTGTTTGTTCGTTCAAGTTTTTCTGACGGTCTTCACATCGTAAGTTATTCTTTTCGAAACTGTAGCTAGGTAGCCTAGTTTGCTGCACAGTTAGAGCTACCTAGCATTAAGCAAGTAGCAATGGTACCATGGTTGTTTTGCTTGCTAGCTTTGTTTGGGTTCATGGTTTGATCGTTTAGGAGTTCCATTGAAAGCCTAGAGACCTACAATACGTTTGTAATAGGCATTTCGTACTATGCTGCACGATTTCCTATCTCTTGATAACATTTTATATTTGTATCAATTTTATACACTAAATTGCCAAAGTATTCGCTCGGTTGCCTTTACACGCTCATGAACGTGAGTGACATCTCATTCTTAAACCATAGGATATGATGTCGGACCACCCTTTGTAGTTATAATAGCTTCAACTCGTCTAGGAAGGCTTTCCACAAGTTTTAAGAGGTTTATGGAAATGTTTTACCATTCTTCCAGAAGTGCATTTGTGAGGTCCAACATTGATGTGGAACAAGAAGGTTTGGCTCGCAGTCCCTGCTCTAATTCATCCCAAAGGTGTTGTATTGGGTTGAGGTCAGGACTGTGTGCAGGCCACTCAAGTTCGTCCACATCAATCTCGCTCATCCATGTGTTTATGGGGCTTGCTTTGTGCACTGTTGCACAGTCATGTTAGAACAGGAAGGGGCCATCTCCAAACTGTTCCCACAAAGTTTGGAGCATGAAATTGTTCAAAATGTTGGTGAATTATTGCATTTCAGGAAATTAATTTATGGGTGGGAAATATTCAATGGATTGGGCTTGGCGGGGTATTTTGTCATTCATCCATTCCTACTCCATGCTCTTGATTATGTAATTGACCTACAGGAACATCTTCTAGGCTATGTTTATTTGTTTTAATTTTCTAATGTGAGTCAGTGGCTTGGCAGTATTTTAACAGTAAGGTTTGGTTATTTGTGTTAAACTGTCATGATTCTTTTGGTGAAACTTGAATTTAAAGTAAAAACCATTTGCAAGATAAATTGTTCTCAATTGGTCTTAATTTGTATTTATAGTCGAGTCTGTTTCTGTATGTTTACATTTTACAGACTTAAATTTGAATGTAGACAGTGTAAATTGAATAAAGGGAAATAATAGATGTCTAAATATTTTTTTTTAAGTAAAGAGATTGGTGTTTTGAGAATCCTAACCATTTCAATATTTTCTTGAAGGTCTGTATACTAGAACTGTTGACAATGAAGTTATGATAATGTAAGACATTGAAATTGTTAAGCAGTAGTGTGGTATGTTACATTTCATAGTTTTTGATGGTTTTCTATGTGTTTTTTAGATGCCACGTTCCAGCAAGAGATCCAGGGCAGCCAAGAAAAGGATATCTGCTCCAGAAGACCAAGGATCCACTGTTGAGGTTAGACTTCCTTGTGGGAAAAAATGCTAAACCAGTGTGTTTAAGTGATAAGATTAATTGAGAAAAATGAATGTGAAGGAGCATTTTTAACAACGTCTTTGTTACGGACCATGTTTAAAATGTCCTAATTCAGTCTGTATAGTTGTGGTTGTGTGTTTTTTCTTTTCTCCCCTCTTTCTATTCGCTGCATGTAGGTATGGTCTAGTTGGCGTTTGTTGGCAGTTGGCTATCAGTCTCCCTACCTCGTGATTGGCAATCAGCCACGCACTTCCAATCAGCGGTTTAGTTGTCAACATAAAATTACCGCACTAGTCAGCTGTTTCAGAGATTGCTTTGGAAAGTTGCTTGTTTAGAGAGTTGTCAAGTCAGAGAGACTTCTTGTTGAAATCATTGTAAATCTTGTTATTATTTTGTTAGAATAGTTTGCTTCATAGTGAACCCTTTTAATAGAGCAGTTATTTTGATATTGTGCTTTAGGTTGGTTTGTTTTTGTTCACTGCACACGGGGCTTTGGAATAGGTAAGCTGCCCTTCATGGGCATACACCATCACACAGCAAACCTGTGTTAACACACTAGGTAAGGAATGGTGCCACCCCATGTATGTTTAGTCTAGGTAAGTTCATGTGTTTACTAGATAAGATACTTTTTGGTTTTTGCTTGGGCATCATTCCATTGTTATTCCCCTGTGATGAATGTGCATTTTCCACACATTGCCATTACCTCCATGTTAGGCAAAGAGGGTTGTAACAGTAACTGACTACTGTTTGCATTAAGTGTTAGGGTTAAAGATGTATGTTCTGAAGTGAACTGTAGGGTCGATAAAAGTATAACAACAAAATACAGTTTATCATTTAACAGTGAGCAGAGGCTTCCCTTGATTTCCTTAATGCTTGTTTTTTGTGAATGTTTAAATGGAATCAACTTTCTATCAGGCAGGCTTCTTCATTGTATTTAAAATAAAACTTAAAACACACCTATATGCACTAGTGTTTCCCACTACCTCTTGAGTTGTGATTTTACTGTTATTGACTGTTTGTATTTTGTTTTTACTATGTATTTTATGGTGTCTTTTTTATTATTTTTTTGTGCTGTTCGGCACCTCGGTCAGCTTTTGCTGTGTTAGTGTGCTTTATAAATAAACTTACTTAGTTAAATGCAGATTGATGCTGAACCTATTTTAATGTTGATGGCTACAGTTACTGTTTGAATCATGTATTAATAAATATGTTACTAATTTCATATGTCATGCTAATCAATAAAATTGTCCTCTTATGATCAACTTGGAGGACTGTGTTCCTGTATTGGCAAAATACAGACCATGGCATTCCAAATGTTTTCCAGTTTTGTATTGTATGAAATAAAATAGTCTTGAAGATGCTGTCACTTATTTATGCACTACAATGTGTATGAAAAGTTGTAAACTTTCTTCTGCCCCATATCAAATAACCATATTTTTGATGAGCAATAATAAAAAAAAAGGTGTGATGTCACTGCTAATATCAGTAATGTACACTTGAAAAACTATATACCAATGTAGCTTTATGAAGACTGGTACTGCTGATGTGTAGTTATTCTTCCTTACTTGATAACTTTTCCTTGTTTTTCAGATGCCGAGGAAGAAGAACTGGCGGAAAGGGCGTCCTCACTTGGCTGCTGCTGCAACATGTAGCGCCTTGTCTGATTTTTCTCTGTCCACTGATCCCCACTCTACCCCTTGTGATATCCCATCTCCATCTTCATCCCCCACCCCAAGCTTCACCTACTCTGATTTTCCTCCTCTTCCGACCGCTCGGTCATCTATCTTTAGGCCCTGTGACTCTTTCACAGTCTGTGCCTGTTGTGAGCTGTGATAATGTATCGCAGTCTCTTTCAAGGACCAGTGGAGCATCGTTCACACTGCCTCTGCAATCTATAAGGTGTGCAGCCATTGGGGCATACTGTTCTCACGGTGAAACTCTCAGTCACCAAGGAAAAAAACTTGATACAAACCTTGCAAACTTTGGTACAAAACTGTGCAACGCTGAAAACTTTGAAACATACACTATTGTAATACCTGATGAAATTAAAACTATCAAAAGTCATTCAACAAACTCTGTTGAATACATGAACAGTGGTGAGCTGTCCAACACCATGCCTCCAAGCTGTCATAACAGGTATATACAAGGATCTTTTCATCAAGGACATGTGATGTTTGCAGAAAATGCAGGCGTACAATGTCTGACAAACAGTTTAACAGCAATGTTGATGAATGAACTGAAAGATGTGTGCACGTGGCAAAGTAGTGACCTTGATAATATTCTTGTGAATGGAAACAAGCTTTATACATCAGTGCAGAACCGCAATCAGGTAAAACATACTCATCTTTTGGTAAGTGATTTGCCAAAGTCTCATGTGTTGCATAATGTTGATTTTACAATTAATCTTGGACAAGCATTTAGTGGCATAGTAGGAGTACATGATTATGATCCAGATTTGGCAGACATGTCAATAAGCCTTTATGAAGCACTGCAAAGAGTAGTACTAGAAGATGACAGCTGTTTTTTGACAATTAATAAAAGTACTTGTGCCATTATTAAACACACCAGTGGTTATGCAGTATTTGACTCCCACGCACGCAGCTATGATGGCCTTCTTCATCCAACAGGAAAAAGTGTTGTGTGTTTCTTTCAAACTTTTGAGGATATGTACAGCCATCACATTAATAGGCTTGCAAGTTCAATGAATGCCTTTGGAAAACCGTTTGAGGTAACTGGAATGAGCTTTACAATGAGATTAGAAGACGGCAACAACATAAACACTACAGCACTACACAAGTCTAGTACACGGAAACGCAATGCAAATGCCATGAAAGCACAAATAACGCCAGAGGTATTTGTGAGCTCTCTGTGTTGGTTGGAAGCAGTACATCAGTGGACATCATACCAACTCTACACTTCATTCACCAACAACCAAGCACCAGAATGGAAAACAAAACCATAACCATAGCTGAAATATTAGCTAAACCAAGAAATCGTCAACAGGTAAATGTTTACTCCAACTTTCCAATACAATTTCATACACCACACAACTATATAAATTACACATTCATACATCGTCATTTTACACACAGTATTATTTTATTTACAAAATCACACCTTTAATTGTATAGTCCTATACAACACATTCGCATAATTCAACCCCACATAGCCACTGTGTGATCATATCTAATCAATGCACATTTCAGCTACACACACATTTACATTTCTTTGATTAACTTTTGAAACAACACACAATAATATATTGCAGTTACCTACCATCTACCATAGCCTACATCTGTTCTCACAGTTTCTAAAATTATGCTCTCCTCTTGTTGTTCATCAGGTTAATATCAAAGTCAAAATTCAAGACATCCGAGACAACACCACCCGTTGGCTTCAACACGAATGCCGGGAGATACAGATGTCTACCTACTCCGTCGCCGACAGCACTGCCAGTATCCTGCTAACTACGTGGAACAACATGGACCTCAGTATAAACAGCTGGTACACCCTCTCACCTGTCACTGTTAAGGACTATAACAACACCATCACTGTCAGCACATCACCATCCACCACAGCAGAGACCATCAATCGACCCCCCAGACATGGTGTAGCTGCACCAGTAATGGACAACTCAGAAGAAGTCACTGGACTCATCATTGGAGCCATGACTACATCAACCATCACCTGTCCCAAAAGGCACCCTCTTCCCAACTGTCCTCCTGGTGCACCTTTCCACATGTGCCCTACATGTAACCAACATTATATTACACCAAAGCTCCGGCACCAATGGAATGTTACCCTCACATTGGAGTTAAATGACACCACTACAAGAGAATTGAAGATGGATCCTACAGTCGTCCTAAACACGGCACCGAAGCACATCTACCTGGACACAGACCCAATCACAGTCACTGCACATTTCCTGTCCATAGGCTTAGTAACTGTGCATGTCAAAGATGATGCTGTTTCGACACTACACCCCTGCACAGCTTCTGCATCTGTTCAAGAAGATACAGACATCGCTGATGAGACCCTCTTGACTTTTTTGGATGAAACGCCTTCTACCAGTGACGTGTAAATCAACACAACACACCACATAGTTCTGACAACTTATTGCATTACACTCACCAAAACATACATCTTCACATACAACACTTGTCATAAACATACCCTTAACATTTGATAATCCTATTGTTTCACACACAGTTGTTATCTTAATAATCTTCATAATTGTTATACTTGTAAATGTTTTTATTTGATTTTTGCCTTGTACATGTTTCTAACAGCACCCCTCCATTGCACAACCCCTACACAGTAAATCACATGATGTAAATATTTTGCCTTCTTACTATTGTCAAACACATTCATTTTACTCTCGCTTTAAATGTGTTTTCGATGTAAAACTTGCAATGTGTAAAAACACTTATTCTTCAACATACGTTCTTTTACTTATCTTCATTTTACTTATCTTTGTTTTACTTATACATTTGTCTTTAACTTGTATTTTTGTTCATTTCTAGTAAATTCTTTGCTTATTGTAAAAAATTACAAAAGGTTAAAAACCACCTATTTTTAAACATACGTTCTTATTTTACTCATGTTCATTTTACACTTACATTTGTGTTAACTTATATTTTGTTCATTGCTAATAAAGTATTTGTTTATTCTAAAACTGCTGTCTATCTTACCACCTCACAGAATATTTACCTTGCTTACATCTCACACAGATTATACAATAACAAATAGTCAACCACCCAGCATTCACATACATTTCCAACACAACAATGACATGGACATATCACCTCATGTAATTACACTGACTCCAATTGATTTAAAATTCAGTACGTATGTTTATGTAAAACACATATGTATTTATTCTACTTTGACACCACAATAGCTATGAAAATAAGACTGAATGCAATTAGGAAGCAACTTTGTACATATACAATTTTTCTTGATGTTTGTTTATAATTGTAATATAATAGTATGCAAAACAATTTGTTTCAATCAAGTAGGTTTAATTTTATTGGACAAGAAGAATTCCATGAGTGGTGACATTTGACAACTTCAGACAGTCTGCCACTAGGCCAAATGAAAAGGCTCGTCTTCATTTGCAATGCACCTAGACCATAAGGGGCAAGCTGGGGCCACCTTTGATTAAATGCTGCAGCGTTTATTACACAATGATCATTTGCGGTGGAGTGTTTATTCGAGGGTGGCGTTCATTCAAGGGCAACGTTTAATTGGTAAGAGAGATTCAGTGAATTGTAGCTGCAGTGCAGCCATAGACAAACACAGAATAGACAAGGAAGTCAAACAAAAGCCCAGTGTAAAATGTATGCCGCGCGTGTCTCTACTTTGTGTACAAATCTGACGCAGCATGCCGTAACATTCTTACACTTTAGCTTTCAAACAGAAACCTGTGCAGAAAGCACTCACCACCAGCAACAGATCTATAGCAGGCAAACTTGGTGTTGATGAAAAGCACATTCAGGAATGGTTAAGTCAGCTACCACGCCATATTGTATACAATATGTATAACTATCTATAGGCCTGAATGCAATTGTCGCAATTGCATTATAATAATGTATAATTTTTTTTCAAGCAATGTCTTAATTTTGAATTATATAATTGTATTCAGAATTATTACGTGACTTTATTTTTAGGGCCTTTTGGGATGCTCATGAGTGAGAGAGTCGACAACCTAACAGCAAGCGAAGCACAGACAATTTAAAGCTCTGATAAAAGTTTCAAGTTCAAGTTTATTATCATATACTCATAAACAGCATTTATCAGTAATGAAATTCTTTGTGCTCAATGTCCGTTCAACTTACAGAATAATTTTTTTTAATACTAAACAATAGAGAAAAAGGGTAGAAAAAATAAGAAAAATTGTAGTGCAAAAAGATATTTCAAGGACAGTTCAGCATCCTGATGGCATGTGTGAGAAAACTATCCCTGTATCTGCTGGTACAGGACCTTATACTCTTGTATCGCCTTCCAGAAGGCAGGAGGGAGAAAAGACTGTGGCAGGGATGACTAGCGTCAGAAATGATCCACTTGGCCTTTCTCCTGCACCGCTGGCTGTAAAGGTCCTGAATGGATGGTAATGCAGTCCTTGTAATACGCTGTGCAGATTTGACCACTCTTTGTAGTGTCTTACATTTACATTTAGTCTTCCTGTCCTGGGCAGTGCTGTTGCCAAACCATGTTGTAATGCCACCAGTCAGTATGCTCTCAATGGTGCACCGGTAAACATTGGTCAGTATAGTGCAGTCCATGCCAAATTTCCACAGTCGCCGCTGAAAAAAGAGCCTCTGTTTCGCTGTCCTTGTAACCACACCAATATGGTGGTCCAGCTCAGATCCTCACTGATGTTGATACCAAAAAATCTGAAACTTTTGACTCCACAGCTGTGCCCTCGATGTGAATGGGTGCATGTTCTCCCTGCAGCCGCCTGTAGTCCACTATCAACTCCTTGGTTTTTGCTACATTAAGCAACAGGCTGTTATGCTGACACCAGGATGTCATTGTTGCCACCTCTGCTCTGTAGGCAGACTCATCACCATTCTTGATGCAGCCGATAATGGTGGTGTCATCAGCAAACATAATGATAGTGTTGGAGCTGTTTGTGGCTGCACAACCATAGGTGAACAGAGAGTACAACAGTGGGCTTAACACACAACTCTGTGGGGCATCAGTGCTGATTGTTATACTGGTGGGGTGATGTTACCTAGCCGTACTGCCTGTGTCCTGTCCAGCTGCACATGGAAGGACTGATGTTCCGGTCCTGTAGTTTCATGATGAGCCTGGATGGTACTATGGTGTTGAAAACGGAGCTGAAGTTGATGAAGAGCATCCGCACGTATATGTTGTTCTGATCCAGGTGAAAGAGAGCAGTGTTCAAGGCCAAAGCTACAACATCATCTGTAGACCTGTTCGGCCTATATGCAAACTGGAGTGGGTCTAATGCAGGTGACAGGCAGGATGTAATGTGGTCTTTGACTAACGTCTCAAAGCATTTCATCACAACAGGGCAACAGGGCGGTAATCATTGAGACAGCTCACTGATGGTTTCTTAGAGACTGGGATGATGGTGGCCCCCTTGAACCTATTGGGGACGACAGACTGCGACAGGGATAGGTTAAAGATGTCAGTGAACACCTCTGCCAGTTCAGGACCACAGGCCTTGAGAACACAGCCAGGGATGTTGTCAGGTCCTGGAGCTTTATGCACATTCACTCTAAGTGATAAGTTTAAGGTTGTTATAGAGGTTTTTAGCAATCTAAGGAAACCTCTATTACCTTGTGTAGGCTTCAGCATGCAGCCAACAAAGTATGTTGTTTTGTGTCTGTATTTGACTTTGGTGAACGTTATTTACATGCTGCGCATGTCATTGCATGTTCATATTAAGCTAATGTGGTCTTTATTTTCTCATTACAGCGTGAGTTTAGTTTTGACGGTGGATTTGGAGAAAAAGCTTCAAATAAACCTGTAGCAAGAAAGACACTTGTGCCTGCCAGTGTTTCATGGGATAATAGTATGCTACACTTGTAAATTACTTGTGTAATAAATACTGTGTTTTAATTTAACCAATTAAATAACCGTTTTCTGATTTTTGGGGGGAGGCGTTTAATCGAAGGTGCCATTTATTACACAATGTTCATTTTTGGTGCAGCGTTTATTCAAGGTCAACGTTTAATCAAAGAAAAACTGTAGTTTTCTTCCCAGCATGGGCAGGCCAAAGGATGTTTACAATTGTAGTAGGCCATTGATATGTTTTAAAAGTTCAGGAATGTAATTTGTTGGATAAGAAGCCCCCATCCCCCACTCCAGAGACAATTGATGACAGAGAGGTGCTGACATTAAGTTAAACATAGTCATGCGTTAAAGAGTAGAGTAAAAAATAGAGACAAAATGTGTACATGGATGTTGAAACTCAGTGCTCTGAGTTTGTGCATGTCAGTTTAGACAAACGTAGCCTTTTAAACCTCTAGGTTTAATTCTCTCTTTTATACATTTAAAGTTGGATTTGACATTTAACAGACATTTAATCATTTAGCAAGTTGTTTGACTCAAAAACCATAACGAAGTACATATGGTGTAAAAAATCTGGAGTCAAATTTGGCGAAATTGCTAGCTTGGATGTTATCTTTACATATAGATGGGTTGGTGGTTACAAACAATGAGGATGCGCACGCAGCTTCAAGGCAGAACAATGCCTACCATTTCACCTCTAGTGTATATGTTCACACCCCCCCCCCCTTCTGAATTAAGTTAGATTGATCTGATTTGTTGATATCTGTTGCTATGCTATGAAACCATTTTAGCCAAGCTAACTAACATTGTTTTTAGCTAGCTGACATAACCATTCAATCACTAACAAAACACGAATAGAAATACTTTGCTAACAGTCCTCACGTGTAATCAAAAGCTTGTAGTGAGATCACATGCATGACCCCCCGAGACAAGCTTTCATGTTTGCATCGCTAGCATCTCATCATATTACACAGCCCGAAAGGCAGCTAGATAATAAATATTGTAGCGTCAGTGCCCTTGGGTACCCAGCATGCAGTGCACACCAAAAACGCAAATAGTTGTGGAAAATAGTTTGGTTACAACAGCTGTGCAAGGGATTTCAGTTGTTGTGTTCGTTCACTTAAATGTGTGTAATGTTATTGTTTTTTACTTAAGATAATACTGTTGGTCACCCTGATTGTGCATGTTGTGTAGTTTAATGGGATCAGAGAGTCTGACCATGATTAAGTATTGTCAAGCTCCAGTACCATCACAAGGTACACTTGCTAAAAGCTGGACATTAGCTATACCTTGGTCCAGTTCCCTACATGACTCTTGACAGTTGTTTGACTGAGATTCTAGAGAGAGCTCAATTCAGGTAGAGTTCTAATAGCCATGGTCTTCTAACCAGTTATAGTTTTGAAAACAGTGTGACTGTGTATGGTATGTTTTTTGGGCTACTTCTAATACTCAGGAAATGGCATGGATGGGGAAAGTGTGTGGGCAGAGCAAGCAGTAGTAGTACATAACCTACACACTTCCTTTAGTGAAGTGTATCCTCACTTTCATAAAGTTATTGTTGTAATCAAAGCTTTTAAAGAATGGATCTCTGCATGATGGGCCTGACCAGAGCACAGGTGGCCTGACAGAACAAGCTTCAAAGTTGTCACTTTCAAAAGGGTGGCATTTTAACCCTGTCAGTCCAAAATGTCTAAAAGTTGGTACGCATGCCTTATTGCCAATGGGGAACAAAGAAGTCTCAAGAACCCATAATGTCGGCAGCATGGATATTTCTCTACAGTGACAATTTGTGAAGAATTTCAAAAAATGACTTCAAATCAGCCATTGATCCAATTGTCTTGAAATGTTGTGTACATGTATGAAATACATGTCTGTGTCATGTCAATTTTGTAATGGTTTGCAATGCTGAGGAGGAACCCGCCATTGCTGCCTGCAGCTATATTTATTATTATTCTAGTTCCATGGGAGTCAATGGCAGCCCCTAGAACCCTTGGATAACTTTTTGTGAAATTTGGCACACTCATGAAGGACAGTTCCTTCTATACCTACACCAAGTTTCATGTATCCCATCAGACCACTCTAGCGCCACCAATGGATCAAAGTTGGACTTGTGTTTGAACCGTATGCCTTATTTTCAAAAATGAGGTACCATTGGATTCCCTGGATCAAGACGAGTTCAACCCTATGACGTCAATTTCCGGTTATATAGATTTTCCGCTATTTCCGATTGTATCAAAAACCTTTGAAAGCCTACTCCTCCTACAATTTTTGTCATATCTTCTTCAAAATGACCAGAGATGATCTTCAGACCAAGCCTCACAAAAGTTATCCCATGGTGTTTTGATTTTCTAAACCGTTTGTCCGGCACAGCCAATCAAAATCAGCAAAAAAGTAACCAAACAGGAACTTGGGTCAAATCTCAGCAAATCTTTGAGATATCAACACTAAACTTGGTATATCGGTGGACGACACTACCATGTGCAAAGGCAACTTCATATCTCAAAAAATGATTGATATAAAGCAAATCGAATTTATCGCTAACGCTAAAATAATGCTTTACACATCCGCCGGTCAAAAACTGATACTTTGATTCAATCACAAGTTCATATGAAGACTCTTGAGAATGTTTAGTACACAAATCTGAGGAAAAGTTGACTGTAACATGAAAAGTTGATTTTATGTGAATATTTGAAACATGCATGCTTGGCTAATTGCTAACGAAATTTTCAATGAAATGTCTCCCCTGCTCTTCAGCGCGCGCGTGCTCCACATTCTCACACACTCAGCCTTTCCCTTGACACACGCACAAGCTTAGCGAGACGCATACACAACATTTCAGGCAATTGTGGGCTGACCAAGCCCCCACTCATTGCTTGGTCTTTAGCAAAGGCCCATGTGGATCTTGATGGTATTGCATTTCCGATTTTGTATGCAATGGTAAAAAGTTCTCAAAATCCTGAAACATTGATAGTATAGGCCATGAGAAACTACCACACCACAAATGACCCACCATTACCCATAGGTGGCGCTACGGCCACGCCCCAATTGTCAATTTTCAAAGTGATGGCATTTCCACACCATCAGTCTAAAACGTCGGAAACTTTACATGCCTTATTTATAATGGGAAACTATACAGTGGTGACCCATACAGTCCACCATGTACGGTGAACATTTTGAAAACGTACAAATATCTTCTTATGAACCATGACTCCAATTGACTAGAAATGTTGTTTGATGTGTAGGCCACACGTAGTTATGCTTGTTTGCTACCACAATAGCTATGGGAATAAGAGTGAATGCAATGAGGAGGTTATTGAAACGCAATACTCTGAGTTGGTGTATGTCAGTTTAGGCAGAGGTAGCTTTTTAAACCTCTACAGCCATGCCCCAATTTGCCTATATTCAAAGTGATGCCATTTGCATCCCATTTGTCCCAAAATTCTGAAATTCATTAGATATGCCTTATTTCTCATGAGGAACAAAAAAGCCTCAAGAACCTATAACGGGCGCCATATTGGATTTTTCTGTACAATAAAGATTAAGGAAACACGTTTTTTCGCTACTCCTCCTTCAATTCTGGTGCAATCTTCCCCAGAATTGGCACACATCATCGTCAGAGCAACCCTCACTCATGTATTCAACAGATTTTTTATTTTCACAACCGTTTGTCTGGTACAGCTCCTCAGCGCGCGCGTGCTCCACATTCTCACACACTCAGCCTTTCCCTTGACACACGCGCAAGCTTGGCGAGACGCAAACACAACATTTCAGGAGAGTGTGGGCTGACCAAGCCCCCACTCATTGCTTGGTCTTTAGCAAAGGCCCATGTGGATCTTGATGGTATTGCATTTCCGATTTTTTATGCAATGGTAAAAAGTTCTCAAAACCCTAAAACATTGATAGTATAGGCCAAGAGTAACTACCACACCACAAATGGCCCAATATCACCCATAAGTGATGCTACTACAGGCCACGCCCTGATACACAAAGATACAAGGCTTTCTGGAATGGGTAGGCTCACCAAGCCCCCTCCCTTCACTCCTTGGCTTGAAAAAAAAGTCCTTGTGGATCTTGATGGTATTGCATTTCAGATTTGGTATCCCATTGGTAAGTCTGCAGCATGGAATTTTACAGTGACAATTTGTAAAGAATATACATTTTTCAGTGGTTTGCAATGTTTGGAGGAATCCGCCATTGCTGCTTGCAGTTATATTTAGGATTCCTCCGTAAGGAGGAAACCTATTGTTATTGTTAGTTTTATTATTATTATTATTATTATTAGGATTCCTCCGTAAGGAGGAAACCTATTGTTATTGTTAGTTTTATTATTATTATTATTATTATTATTATTCTAGTTCCATGGGAGTCAATGGCAGCCCCTAGAACCCTTGGATAACTTTTTGTTAAATTTGGCACACTCATTAAGGACAGTTCCTTCTATACCTACACCAAGTTTCATGTATCCCATCAGACCACTCTAGCGCCACCAATGGGTCAAAGTTGGACTTGTGTTTACACACGCAACTTTTGAACCGTATGACTGATTTACAAAAATGAGGTACCATTGGATTCCCTGGATGAAGACGAGTTCAACGCACCCTATGACGTCAATTTCCGGTTGTATAGATTTTCCGCTATTTCCGGTTGTATCAAAAACCTTTGAAAGCCTACTCCTCCTACAATTATTGTCATATCTTCTTCAAAATGACCATAGATGATCTTCAGACCAAGCCTCACAAAAGTTATCCCATGGCGTTTTGATTTTCTAAACCGTTTGTCCGGCACAACCAATCAAAATCAGCAAAAAAGTAACCAAACAGGAACTTGGGTCAAATCTCAGCAAATCTTTGAGATATCAACACTAAACTTGGTATATCGGTGGACGACACTACAACATGTTACCATGTGCAAAGGCAACTTCATATCTCAAAAGATGATTGATATAAAGCAAATCGAATTTATCGCTAACGCTAAAATAATGCTTTACACATCCGCCGGTCAAAAACTGATACTTTGATTCAATCACAAGTTCATATGAAGACTCTTGAGAATGTTTAGTACACAAATCTGAGGAAAAGTTGACTGTAACATGAAAAGTCGATTTTATGTGAATATTTGAAACATGCATGCTTGGCTAATTGCTAACGAAATTTTCAATGAAATGTCTCCCCTGCTCTTCAGCGCGCGCGTGCTCCACATTCTCACACACTCAGCCTTTCCCTTGACACACGCGCGGGCTTGACGAGACGCATACACAACATTTCAGGCAATTGTGGGCTGACCAAGCCCCCACTCATTCCTTGGCTTGAAGTGAAGGCCCTTGTGGATCTTGATGGTAATGCATTTTAGAAAAAGTTCTCAAAATCCTGAAACATTGATAGTATAGGCCAGGAGTAACTACCACACCACAAATGACGCACCATTATCCATAGGTGGCGCTACGGCCAAGCCCCAATTTTCCATTTACAAAGTGATGCCATTCGCATCCCATTTGTCCCAAAATTCTGAAATTCATTAGATATGCCTTATTTCTCATGAGGAACAAAAAAGCCTCAATAACCTATAACGGCCGCCATATTGGATGTTTTTGTACAATAAAGATTTAGGAAACACGTTTTTTTGCTACTTCTCCTACAATTCTTGTCCAATCTTCCCCAGAATTGGCAGGTATCATCGTCAGAGCAACCCTCACTGAATTCTTTAACAGATTTTTGAATTTCAAAACCGTTTGTCCGGTACAGCCAATCAAAATCGTCAACAAAGCAACCAAACAGGAAGTTGGATCAAATCTCAGCAAATCTTTGAAATATCAACACCAAACTTGGTGTGTCACGTGAAAGACACTACGTCATGTTCCCATGTAGGAAGGCAAATTAATATCTTCAAAAATGATTGAAATGAAGGAAATCAAATTTATTTCTAACGCTAAAATAATGCTTTACACATCCGCCAGTCAAAAAACTCTGATTCAATCACAAGTTCATGAAGACTTTTGAGAATGTTTAGTACACAAATCTCAGAAAAAGTTGACTGTAAGATGAAAAGTTGAATTTAGGTGAATATTTGAAAAATGCATGCTTGGCTAATTGTTAAGGAAATTTCCAATGAAATGTCTCCCCTGCTCCTCAGCACGCGCGCTCCACATTCTCACACACTCAGCCTTTCCCTTGACACACGCACAAGCTTGGCGAGACGCATACACAACATTTCAGGCAATTGTGGGCTGACCAAGCCCCACTCATTGCTTGGTCTTTAGCAAAGGACCATGTGGATCTTGATGGTATTGCATTTCCGATTTTGTATGCAATGGTAAAAAGTTCTCAAAATCCTGAAACATTGATAGTATAGGCCAAGAGTAACTACCACACCACAAATGGCCCAATATCACCCATAAGTGACGCTACAGGCCACGCCCTGGTACACAAAGATACAAGGCTTTCTGGAATGGGTAGGCTCACCAAGCCCCCTCCCTTCACTCCTTGGCTTGAAATAAAAGCCCTTGTGGATCTTGATGGTATTGCATTTCAGATTTGGTATCCCATTGGTAAGTCTGCAGCATGGATTTTTACAGTGACAATTTGTGAAGAATATAAATTTTTCAGTGGTTCGCAATGTTTGGAGGAATCCGCCATTGCTGCTTGCAGTTATATTTAGGATTCCTCCGTAAGGAGGAAACCTATTGTTATTGTTAGTTTTATTATTATTATTATTATTATTATTATTATTCTAGTTCCATGGGAGTCAATGGCAGCCCCTAGAACCCTTGGATAACTTTTTGTTAAATTTGGCACACTCATTAAGGACAGTTCCTTCTATACCTACACCAAGTTTCATGTATCCCATCAGACCACTCTAGCGCCACCAATGGGTCAAAGTTGGACTTGTGTTTACACACGCAACTTTTGAACCGTATGACTGATTTACAAAAATGAGGTACCATTGGATTCCCTGGATGAAGACGAGTTCAACGCACCCTATGACGTCAATTTCCGGTTGTATAGATTTTCCGCTATTTCCGGTTGTATCAAAAACCTTTGAAAGCCTACTCCTCCTACAATTATTGTCATATCTTCTTCAAAATGACCATAGATGATCTTCAGACCAAGCCTCACAAAAGTTATCCCATGGCGTTTTGATTTTCTAAACCGTTTGTCCGGCACAGCCAATCAAAATCAGCAAAAAAGTAACCAAACAGGAACTTGGGTCAAATCTCAGCAAATCTTTGAGATATCAACACTAAACTTGGTATATCGGTGGACGACACTACCATGTGCAAAGGCAACTTCATATCTCAAAAAATGATTGATATAAAGCAAATCGAATTTATCGCTAACGCTAAAATAATGCTTTACACATCCGCCGGTCAAAAACTGATACTTTGATTCAATCACAAGTTCATATGAAGACTCTTGAGAATGTTTAGTACACAAATCTGAGGAAAAGTTGACTGTAACATGAAAAGTTGATTTTATGTGAATATTTGAAACATGCATGCTTGGCTAATTGCTAACGAAATTTTCAATGAAATGTCTCCCCTGCTCTTCAGCGCGCGCGTGCTCCACATTCTCACACACTCAGCCTTTCCCTTGACACACGCACAAGCTTAGCGAGACGCATACACAACATTTCAGGCAATTGTGGGCTGACCAAGCCCCCACTCATTGCTTGGTCTTTAGCAAAGGCCCATGTGGATCTTGATGGTATTGCATTTCCGATTTTGTATGCAATGGTAAAAAGTTCTCAAAATCCTGAAACATTGATAGTATAGGCCATGAGAAACTACCACACCACAAATGACCCACCATTACCCATAGGTGGCGCTACGGCCACGCCCCAATTGTCAATTTTCAAAGTGATGGCATTTCCACACCATCAGTCTAAAACGTCGGAAACTTTACATGCCTTATTTATAATGGGAAACTATACAGTGGTGACCCATACAGTCCACCATGTACGGTGAACATTTTGAAAACGTACAAATATCTTCTTATGAACCATGACTCCAATTGACTAGAAATGTTGTTTGATGTGTAGGCCACACGTAGTTATGCTTGTTTGCTACCACAATAGCTATGGGAATAAGAGTGAATGCAATGAGGAGGTTATTGAAACGCAATACTCTGAGTTGGTGTATGTCAGTTTAGGCAGAGGTAGCTTTTTAAACCTCTACAGCCATGCCCCAATTTGCCTATATTCAAAGTGATGCCATTTGCATCCCATTTGTCCCAAAATTCTGAAATTCATTAGATATGCCTTATTTCTCATGAGGAACAAAAAAGCCTCAAGAACCTATAACGGGCGCCATATTGGATTTTTCTGTACAATAAAGATTAAGGAAACACGTTTTTTCGCTACTCCTCCTTCAATTCTGGTGCAATCTTCCCCAGAATTGGCACACATCATCGTCAGAGCAACCCTCACTCATGTATTCAACAGATTTTTTATTTTCACAACCGTTTGTCTGGTACAGCTCCTCAGCGCGCGCGTGCTCCACATTCTCACACACTCAGCCTTTCCCTTGACACACGCGCAAGCTTGGCGAGACGCAAACACAACATTTCAGGAGAGTGTGGGCTGACCAAGCCCCCACTCATTGCTTGGTCTTTAGCAAAGGCCCATGTGGATCTTGATGGTATTGCATTTCCGATTTTTTATGCAATGGTAAAAAGTTCTCAAAACCCTAAAACATTGATAGTATAGGCCAAGAGTAACTACCACACCACAAATGGCCCAATATCACCCATAAGTGATGCTACTACAGGCCACGCCCTGATACACAAAGATACAAGGCTTTCTGGAATGGGTAGGCTCACCAAGCCCCCTCCCTTCACTCCTTGGCTTGAAAAAAAAGTCCTTGTGGATCTTGATGGTATTGCATTTCAGATTTGGTATCCCATTGGTAAGTCTGCAGCATGGAATTTTACAGTGACAATTTGTAAAGAATATACATTTTTCAGTGGTTTGCAATGTTTGGAGGAATCCGCCATTGCTGCTTGCAGTTATATTTAGGATTCCTCCGTAAGGAGGAAACCTATTGTTATTGTTAGTTTTATTATTATTATTATTATTATTAGGATTCCTCCGTAAGGAGGAAACCTATTGTTATTGTTAGTTTTATTATTATTATTATTATTATTATTATTCTAGTTCCATGGGAGTCAATGGCAGCCCCTAGAACCCTTGGATAACTTTTTGTTAAATTTGGCACACTCATTAAGGACAGTTCCTTCTATACCTACACCAAGTTTCATGTATCCCATCAGACCACTCTAGCGCCACCAATGGGTCAAAGTTGGACTTGTGTTTACACACGCAACTTTTGAACCGTATGACTGATTTACAAAAATGAGGTACCATTGGATTCCCTGGATGAAGACGAGTTCAACGCACCCTATGACGTCAATTTCCGGTTGTATAGATTTTCCGCTATTTCCGGTTGTATCAAAAACCTTTGAAAGCCTACTCCTCCTACAATTATTGTCATATCTTCTTCAAAATGACCATAGATGATCTTCAGACCAAGCCTCACAAAAGTTATCCCATGGCGTTTTGATTTTCTAAACCGTTTGTCCGGCACAACCAATCAAAATCAGCAAAAAAGTAACCAAACAGGAACTTGGGTCAAATCTCAGCAAATCTTTGAGATATCAACACTAAACTTGGTATATCGGTGGACGACACTACAACATGTTACCATGTGCAAAGGCAACTTCATATCTCAAAAGATGATTGATATAAAGCAAATCGAATTTATCGCTAACGCTAAAATAATGCTTTACACATCCGCCGGTCAAAAACTGATACTTTGATTCAATCACAAGTTCATATGAAGACTCTTGAGAATGTTTAGTACACAAATCTGAGGAAAAGTTGACTGTAACATGAAAAGTCGATTTTATGTGAATATTTGAAACATGCATGCTTGGCTAATTGCTAACGAAATTTTCAATGAAATGTCTCCCCTGCTCTTCAGCGCGCGCGTGCTCCACATTCTCACACACTCAGCCTTTCCCTTGACACACGCGCGGGCTTGACGAGACGCATACACAACATTTCAGGCAATTGTGGGCTGACCAAGCCCCCACTCATTCCTTGGCTTGAAGTGAAGGCCCTTGTGGATCTTGATGGTAATGCATTTTAGAAAAAGTTCTCAAAATCCTGAAACATTGATAGTATAGGCCAGGAGTAACTACCACACCACAAATGACGCACCATTATCCATAGGTGGCGCTACGGCCAAGCCCCAATTTTCCATTTACAAAGTGATGCCATTCGCATCCCATTTGTCCCAAAATTCTGAAATTCATTAGATATGCCTTATTTCTCATGAGGAACAAAAAAGCCTCAATAACCTATAACGGCCGCCATATTGGATGTTTTTGTACAATAAAGATTTAGGAAACACGTTTTTTTGCTACTTCTCCTACAATTCTTGTCCAATCTTCCCCAGAATTGGCAGGTATCATCGTCAGAGCAACCCTCACTGAATTCTTTAACAGATTTTTGAATTTCAAAACCGTTTGTCCGGTACAGCCAATCAAAATCGTCAACAAAGCAACCAAACAGGAAGTTGGATCAAATCTCAGCAAATCTTTGAAATATCAACACCAAACTTGGTGTGTCACGTGAAAGACACTACGTCATGTTCCCATGTAGGAAGGCAAATTAATATCTTCAAAAATGATTGAAATGAAGGAAATCAAATTTATTTCTAACGCTAAAATAATGCTTTACACATCCGCCAGTCAAAAAACTCTGATTCAATCACAAGTTCATGAAGACTTTTGAGAATGTTTAGTACACAAATCTCAGAAAAAGTTGACTGTAAGATGAAAAGTTGAATTTAGGTGAATATTTGAAAAATGCATGCTTGGCTAATTGTTAAGGAAATTTCCAATGAAATGTCTCCCCTGCTCCTCAGCACGCGCGCTCCACATTCTCACACACTCAGCCTTTCCCTTGACACACGCACAAGCTTGGCGAGACGCATACACAACATTTCAGGCAATTGTGGGCTGACCAAGCCCCACTCATTGCTTGGTCTTTAGCAAAGGACCATGTGGATCTTGATGGTATTGCATTTCCGATTTTGTATGCAATGGTAAAAAGTTCTCAAAATCCTGAAACATTGATAGTATAGGCCAAGAGTAACTACCACACCACAAATGGCCCAATATCACCCATAAGTGACGCTACAGGCCACGCCCTGGTACACAAAGATACAAGGCTTTCTGGAATGGGTAGGCTCACCAAGCCCCCTCCCTTCACTCCTTGGCTTGAAATAAAAGCCCTTGTGGATCTTGATGGTATTGCATTTCAGATTTGGTATCCCATTGGTAAGTCTGCAGCATGGATTTTTACAGTGACAATTTGTGAAGAATATAAATTTTTCAGTGGTTTGCAATGTTTGGAGGAATCCGCCATTGCTGCTTGCAGTTATATTTAGGATTCCTCCGTAAGGAGGAAACCTATTGTTATTGTTAGTTTTATTATTATTAGGATTCCTCCGTAAGGAGGAAACCTATTGTTATTGTTAGTTTTATTATTATTATTAGGATTCCTCCGTAAGGAGGAAACCTATTGTTATTGTTAGTTTTATTATTATTATTATTATTATTATTATTCTAGTTCCATGGGAGTCAATGGCAGCCCCTAGAACCCTTGGATAACTTTTTGTTAAATTTGGCACACTCATTAAGGACAGTTCCTTCTATACCTACACCAAGTTTCATGTATCCCATAAGACCACTCTAGCGCCACCAATGGGTCAAAGTTGGACTTGTGTTTACACACGCAACTTTTGAACCGTATGACTGATTTACAAAAATGAGGTACCATTGGATTCCCTGGATGAAGACGAGTGCAACGCACCCTATGACGTCAATTTCCGGTTGTATAGATTTTCCGCTATTTCCGGTTGTATCAAAAACCTTTGAAAGCCTACTCCTCCTACAATTATTGTCATATCTTCTTCAAAATGACCATAGATGATCTTCAGACCAAGCCTCACAAAAGTTATCCCATGGCGTTTTGATTTTCTAAACCGTTTGTCCGGCACAACCAATCAAAATCAGCAAAAAAGTAACCAAACAGGAACTTGGGTCAAATCTCAGCAAATCTTTGAGATATCAACACTAAACTTGGTATATCGGTGGACGACACTACAACATGTTACCATGTGCAAAGGCAACTTCATATCTCAAAAGATGATTGATATAAAGCAAATCGAATTTATCGCTAACGCTAAAATAATGCTTTACACATCCGCCGGTCAAAAACTGATACTTTGATTCAATCACAAGTTCATATGAAGACTCTTGAGAATGTTTAGTACACAAATCTGAGGAAAAGTTGACTGTAACATGAAAAGTCGATTTTATGTGAATATTTGAAACATGCATGCTTGGCTAATTGCTAACGAAATTTTCAATGAAATGTCTCCCCTGCTCTTCAGCGCGCGCGTGCTCCACATTCTCACACACTCAGCCTTTCCCTTGACACACGCGCGGGCTTGGCGAGACGCATACACAACATTTCAGGCAATTGTGGGCTGACCAAGCCCCCACTCATTCCTTGGCTTGAAGTGAAGGCCCTTGTGGATCTTGATGGTAATGCATTTTCGAAAAAGTTCTCAAAATCCTGAAACATTGATAGTATAGGCCAGGAGTAACTACCACACCACAAATGACGCACCATTATCCATAGGTGGCGCTACGGCCAAGCCCCAATTTTCCATTTACAAAGTGATGCCATTCGCATCCCATTTGTCCCAAAATTCTGAAATTCATTAGATATGCCTTATTTCTCATGAGGAACAAAAAAGCCTCAATAACCTATAACGGCCGCCATATTGGATGTTTTTGTACAATAAAGATTTAGGAAACACGTTTTTTTGCTACTTCTCCTACAATTCTTGTCCAATCTTCCCCAGAATTGGCAGGTATCATCGTCAGAGCAACCCTCACTGAATTCTTTAACAGATTTTTGAATTTCAAAACCGTTTGTCCGGTACAGCCAATCAAAATCGTCAACAAAGCAACCAAACAGGAAGTTGGATCAAATCTCAGCAAATCTTTGAAATATCAACACCAAACTTGGTAAGATGACTCGGAACCGTCTTCTGAGGATGTCCAATCAATTTGGTGTCATGTGATCGTGTCATGTGATCGGCGTGGCCGCAGGAACCAAAAATGTTTTTTGGCCAATAACTGTTGATTTGTTTGCCTTTAGTTCATGAAAACTCTTGAGAATGTTTAGTACACAAATCTCAGAAAAAGTTGACTGTAAGATGAAAAGTTGAATTTTGGTGAATATTTGAAAAATGCATGCTTGGCTAATTGTTAAGGAAATTTCCAATGAAACGTCTCCCTCTGCTCCTCAGCGCGCGCGCTACACATTCTCACACACTCAGCCTTTCCCTTGACACACGCGCAAGCTTGACGAGACGCATACACAACATTTCAGGCAATTGTGGGCTGACCAAGCCCCCACTCATTGCTTGGTCTTTAGCAAAGGCCCATGTGGATCTTGATGGTATTGCATTTCCGATTTTGTATGCAATGGTAAAAGTTCTCAAAATCCTGAAACATTTATAGTATAGGCCAAGAGTAACTACCACACCACAAATGGCCCAATATCACCCATAAGTGACGCTACAGGCCACGCCCTGATACACAAAGATACAAGGCTTTCTGGAATGGGTAGGCTCAACCAAGCCCCCTCCCTTCACTCCTTGGCTTTAAATAAAAGCCCTTGTGGATCTTGATGGTATTGCATTTCATATTTGGTATCCCATTGGTAAGTCTGCGGCATGGAATTTTACAGTGACTATTTGTAAAGAATATACATTTTTCAGTGGTTTGCAATGTTTGGAGGAATCCGCCATTGCTGCTTGCAGTTATATTTATTATTATTATTCTAGTTCCATGGGAGTCAATGGCAGCCCCTAGAACCCTTGGATAACTTTTTGTTAAATTTGGCACACTCATTAAGGACAGTTCCTTCTATACCTACACCAAGTTTCATGTATCCCATCAGACCACTCTAGCGCCACCAATGGGTCAAAGTTGGACTTGTGTTTACACACGCAACTTTTGAACCGTATGACTGATTTACAAAAATGAGGTACCATTGGATTCCCTGGATGAAGACGAGTTCAACGCACCCTATGACGTCAATTTCCGGTTGTATAGATTTTCCGCTATTTCCGGTTGTATCAAAAACCTTTGAAAGCCTACTCCTCCTACAATTATTGTCATATCTTCTTCAAAATGACCATAGATGATCTTCAGACCAAGCCTCACAAAAGTTATCCCATGGCGTTTTGATTTTCTAAACCGTTTGTCCGGCACAACCAATCAAAATCAGCAAAAAAGTAACCAAACAGGAACTTGGGTCAAATCTCAGCAAATCTTTGAGATATCAACACTAAACTTGGTATATCGGTGGACGACACTACAACATGTTACCATGTGCAAAGGCAACTTCATATCTCAAAAGATGATTGATATAAAGCAAATCGAATTTATCGCTAACGCTAAAATAATGCTTTACACATCCGCCGGTCAAAAACTGATACTTTGATTCAATCACAAGTTCATATGAAGACTCTTGAGAATGTTTAGTACACAAATCTGAGGAAAAGTTGACTGTAACATGAAAAGTCGATTTTATGTGAATATTTGAAACATGCATGCTTGGCTAATTGCTAACGAAATTTTCAATGAAATGTCTCCCCTGCTCTTCAGCGCGCGCGTGCTCCACATTCTCACACACTCAGCCTTTCCCTTGACACACGCGCGGGCTTGGCGAGACGCATACACAACATTTCAGGCAATTGTGGGCTGACCAAGCCCCCACTCATTCCTTGGCTTGAAGTGAAGGCCCTTGTGGATCTTGATGGTAATGCATTTTCGAAAAAGTTCTCAAAATCCTGAAACATTGATAGTATAGGCCAGGAGTAACTACCACACCACAAATGACGCACCATTATCCATAGGTGGCGCTACGGCCAAGCCCCAATTTTCCATTTACAAAGTGATGCCATTCGCATCCCATTTGTCCCAAAATTCTGAAATTCATTAGATATGCCTTATTTCTCATGAGGAACAAAAAAGCCTCAATAACCTATAACGGCCGCCATATTGGATGTTTTTGTACAATAAAGATTTAGGAAACACGTTTTTTTGCTACTTCTCCTACAATTCTTGTCCAATCTTCCCCAGAATTGGCAGGTATCATCGTCAGAGCAACCCTCACTGAATTCTTTAACAGATTTTTGAATTTCAAAACCGTTTGTCCGGTACAGCCAATCAAAATCGTCAACAAAGCAACCAAACAGGAAGTTGGATCAAATCTCAGCAAATCTTTGAAATATCAACACCAAACTTGGTGTGTCACGTGAAAGACACTACGTCATGTTCCCATGTAGGAAGGCAAATTAATATCTTCAAAAATGATTGAAATGAAGGAAATCAAATTTATTTCTAACGCTAAAATAATGCTTTACACATCCGCCAGTCAAAAAACTCTGATTCAATCACAAGTTCATGAAGACTTTTGAGAATGTTTAGTACACAAATCTCAGAAAAAGTTGACTGTAAGATGAAAAGTTGAATTTAGGTGAATATTTGAAAAATGCATGCTTGGCTAATTGTTAAGGAAATTTCCAATGAAATGTCTCCCCTGCTCCTCAGCACGCGCGCTCCACATTCTCACACACTCAGCCTTTCCCTTGACACACGCACAAGCTTGGCGAGACGCATACACAACATTTCAGGCAATTGTGGGCTGACCAAGCCCCACTCATTGCTTGGTCTTTAGCAAAGGACCATGTGGATCTTGATGGTATTGCATTTCCGATTTTGTATGCAATGGTAAAAAGTTCTCAAAATCCTGAAACATTGATAGTATAGGCCAAGAGTAACTACCACACCACAAATGGCCCAATATCACCCATAAGTGACGCTACAGGCCACGCCCTGGTACACAAAGATACAAGGCTTTCTGGAATGGGTAGGCTCACCAAGCCCCCTCCCTTCACTCCTTGGCTTGAAATAAAAGCCCTTGTGGATCTTGATGGTATTGCATTTCAGATTTGGTATCCCATTGGTAAGTCTGCAGCATGGATTTTTACAGTGACAATTTGTGAAGAATATAAATTTTTCAGTGGTTCGCAATGTTTGGAGGAATCCGCCATTGCTGCTTGCAGTTATATTTAGGATTCCTCCGTAAGGAGGAAACCTATTGTTATTGTTAGTTTTATTATTATTATTATTATTATTATTATTATTCTAGTTCCATGGGAGTCAATGGCAGCCCCTAGAACCCTTGGATAACTTTTTGTTAAATTTGGCACACTCATTAAGGACAGTTCCTTCTATACCTACACCAAGTTTCATGTATCCCATCAGACCACTCTAGCGCCACCAATGGGTCAAAGTTGGACTTGTGTTTACACACGCAACTTTTGAACCGTATGACTGATTTACAAAAATGAGGTACCATTGGATTCCCTGGATGAAGACGAGTTCAACGCACCCTATGACGTCAATTTCCGGTTGTATAGATTTTCCGCTATTTCCGGTTGTATCAAAAACCTTTGAAAGCCTACTCCTCCTACAATTATTGTCATATCTTCTTCAAAATGACCATAGATGATCTTCAGACCAAGCCTCACAAAAGTTATCCCATGGCGTTTTGATTTTCTAAACCGTTTGTCCGGCACAACCAATCAAAATCAGCAAAAAAGTAACCAAACAGGAACTTGGGTCAAATCTCAGCAAATCTTTGAGATATCAACACTAAACTTGGTATATCGGTGGACGACACTACAACATGTTACCATGTGCAAAGGCAACTTCATATCTCAAAAGATGATTGATATAAAGCAAATCGAATTTATCGCTAACGCTAAAATAATGCTTTACACATCCGCCGGTCAAAAACTGATACTTTGATTCAATCACAAGTTCATATGAAGACTCTTGAGAATGTTTAGTACACAAATCTGAGGAAAAGTTGACTGTAACATGAAAAGTCGATTTTATGTGAATATTTGAAACATGCATGCTTGGCTAATTGCTAACGAAATTTTCAATGAAATGTCTCCCCTGCTCTTCAGCGCGCGCGTGCTCCACATTCTCACACACTCAGCCTTTCCCTTGACACACGCGCGGGCTTGGCGAGACGCATACACAACATTTCAGGCAATTGTGGGCTGACCAAGCCCCCACTCATTCCTTGGCTTGAAGTGAAGGCCCTTGTGGATCTTGATGGTAATGCATTTTCGAAAAAGTTCTCAAAATCCTGAAACATTGATAGTATAGGCCAGGAGTAACTACCACACCACAAATGACGCACCATTATCCATAGGTGGCGCTACGGCCAAGCCCCAATTTTCCATTTACAAAGTGATGCCATTCGCATCCCATTTGTCCCAAAATTCTGAAATTCATTAGATATGCCTTATTTCTCATGAGGAACAAAAAAGCCTCAATAACCTATAACGGCCGCCATATTGGATGTTTTTGTACAATAAAGATTTAGGAAACACGTTTTTTTGCTACTTCTCCTACAATTCTTGTCCAATCTTCCCCAGAATTGGCAGGTATCATCGTCAGAGCAACCCTCACTGAATTCTTTAACAGATTTTTGAATTTCAAAACCGTTTGTCCGGTACAGCCAATCAAAATCGTCAACAAAGCAACCAAACAGGAAGTTGGATCAAATCTCAGCAAATCTTTGAAATATCAACACCAAACTTGGTGTGTCACGTGAAAGACACTACGTCATGTTCCCATGTAGGAAGGCAAATTAATATCTTCAAAAATGATTGAAATGAAGGAAATCAAATTTATTTCTAACGCTAAAATAATGCTTTACACATCCGCCAGTCAAAAAACTCTGATTCAATCACAAGTTCATGAAGACTTTTGAGAATGTTTAGTACACAAATCTCAGAAAAAGTTGACTGTAAGATGAAAAGTTGAATTTAGGTGAATATTTGAAAAATGCATGCTTGGCTAATTGTTAAGGAAATTTCCAATGAAATGTCTCCCCTGCTCCTCAGCACGCGCGCTCCACATTCTCACACACTCAGCCTTTCCCTTGACACACGCACAAGCTTGGCGAGACGCATACACAACATTTCAGGCAATTGTGGGCTGACCAAGCCCCACTCATTGCTTGGTCTTTAGCAAAGGACCATGTGGATCTTGATGGTATTGCATTTCCGATTTTGTATGCAATGGTAAAAAGTTCTCAAAATCCTGAAACATTGATAGTATAGGCCAAGAGTAACTACCACACCACAAATGGCCCAATATCACCCATAAGTGACGCTACAGGCCACGCCCTGGTACACAAAGATACAAGGCTTTCTGGAATGGGTAGGCTCACCAAGCCCCCTCCCTTCACTCCTTGGCTTGAAATAAAAGCCCTTGTGGATCTTGATGGTATTGCATTTCAGATTTGGTATCCCATTGGTAAGTCTGCAGCATGGATTTTTACAGTGACAATTTGTGAAGAATATAAATTTTTCAGTGGTTCGCAATGTTTGGAGGAATCCGCCATTGCTGCTTGCAGTTATATTTAGGATTCCTCCGTAAGGAGGAAACCTATTGTTATTGTTAGTTTTATTATTATTATTATTATTATTATTATTATTCTAGTTCCATGGGAGTCAATGGCAGCCCCTAGAACCCTTGGATAACTTTTTGTTAAATTTGGCACACTCATTAAGGACAGTTCCTTCTATACCTACACCAAGTTTCATGTATCCCATCAGACCACTCTAGCGCCACCAATGGGTCAAAGTTGGACTTGTGTTTACACACGCAACTTTTGAACCGTATGACTGATTTTCAAAAATGAGGTACCATTGGATTCCCTGGATCAAGACGAGTTCAACGCACCCTATGACGTCACTTTCCGGTTATATAGATTTTCCGCTATTTCCGGTTGTATCAAAAACCTTTGAAAGCCTACTCCTCCTACAATTTTTGTCATATCTTCTTCAAAATGACCATAGATGATCTTCAGACCAAGCCTCACAAAAGTTATCCCATGGCCTTTTGATTTTATAAACCGTTTGTCCGGCACAGCCAATCAAAATCAGCAATAAAAGAAACCAAACAGGAACTTGGGTCAAATCTCAGCAAATCTTTGAGATATCAACACTAAACTTGGTATATCGGTGGACGACACTACAACATGTTACCATATGCAAAGGCTATTTCATATCTCCAAAAAAGGTTGATATAAAGCAAATCGAATTTATCCCTAACGCTAAAATAATGCTTTACACATCCGCCAGTAAAAAACTGATACTCTGATTCAATCACAAGTTCATATGAAGACTCTTGAGAATGTTTAGTACACAAATCTGAGGAAAAGTTGACTGTAACATGAAAAGTCGATTTTTGGTGAATATTTGAAACATGCATGCTTGGCTAATTGCTAACAAAATTTTCAATGTAATGTCTCCCTCTGCTCCTCAGCGCGCGCGCTCCACATTCTCACACACTCAGCCTTTCCCTTGACACACGCGCGGGCTTGGCGAGACGCATACACAACATTTCAGGCAATTGTGGGCTGACCAAGCCCCCACTCATTCCTTGGCTTGAAGTGAAGGCCCTTGTGGATCTTGATGGTAATGCATTTTAGAAAAAGTTCTCAAAATCCTGAAACATTGATAGTATAGGCCAGGAGTAACTACCACACCACAAATGACACACCATTATCCATAGGTGGCGCTACGGCCAAGCCCCTATTGTCCATTTACAAAGTGATGCCATTCGCATCCCTTTTGTCCCAAAATTCTGAAATTCATTAGATATGCCTTATTTCTCATGAGGAACAAAAAAGCCTCAATAACCTATAACGGCCGCCATATTGGATTTTTTTGTACAATAAAGATTTAGGAAACACGTTTTTTCTTTACTTCTCCTACAATTTTTGTCCAATCTTCCCCAGAATTGGCAGGTATCATCGTCAGAGCAACCCTCACTGAACTCTTCAACAGATTTTTGAATTTCAAAACTGTTTGTCCGGTACAGCCAATCAAAATCGTCAACAAAGCAACCAAACAGGAAGTTGGATCAAATCTCAGCAAATCTTTGAAATATCAACACCAAACTTGGTGTGTCACGTGAAAGACACTACATCATGTTCCCATGTGAGAAGGCAAATTAATATCTTAAAAAATGATTGAAATAAAGGAAATCTTTTTTATTTCTAACGCTAAAATAATGCTTTACACATCCGCCGGTCAAAAACTGATACTTTGATTCAATCACAAGTTCATATGAAGACTCTTGAGAATGTTTAGTACACAAATCTCAGAAAAAGTTGACTGTAAAATGAAAAATTGATTTTTGGTGAATATTAAAAAAATGCATGCTTGGCTAATTGTTAAGGAAATTTCCAATGAAATGTCTCCCCTGCTCCTCAGCGCGCGCGCTCCACATTCTCACACACTCAGCCTTTCCCTTGACACACGCGCAAGCTTGACGAGACGCATACACAACATTTCAGGCAATTGTGGGCTGACCAAGCCCCCACTCATAGCTTGGTCTTTAGCAAAGGCCCATGTGGATCTTGATGGTATTGCATTTCCGATTTTGTATGCAATGGTAAAAAGTTCTCAAAATCCTGAAACATTGATAGTATAGGCCATGAGAAACTACCACACCACAAATGACCCACCATTACCCATAGGTGGCGCTACGGCCACGCCCCAATTGTCCATTTTCAAAGTGATGGCATTTCCACACCATCAGTCTAAAACGTCGTAAACTATACATGCCTTATTTATAATGGGAAACTATACAGTGGTGACCCATACAGTCCACCATGTACGGTGAACATTTTGAAAACGTACAAATATCTTCTTATGAACCATGACTCCAATTGACTAGAAATTTTGTTTGATGTGTAGGCCACACGTAGTTATGCTTGTTTGCTACCACAATAGCTATGGGAATAAGAGTGAATGCAATGAGGAGGTTATTGAAACGCAATACTCTGAGTTGGTGCATGTCAGTTTAGGCAGAGGTAGCTTTTTAAACCTCTACAGCCATGCCCCAATTTGCCTATATTCAAAGTGATGCCATTTGCATCCCATTTGTCCCAAAATTCTGAAATTCATTAGATATGCCTTATTTCTCATGAGGAACAAAAAAGCCTCAAGAACCTATAACGGGCGCCATATTGGATTTTTCTGTACAATAAAGATTAAGGAAACACGTTTTTTCGCTACTCCTCCTTCAATTCTGGTGCAATCTTCCCCAGAATTGGCACACATCATCGTCAGAGCAACCCTCACTCATGTATTCAACAGATTTTTTATTTTCACAACCGTTTGTCTGGTACAGCTCCTCAGCGCGCGTGCTCCACATTCTCACACACTCAGCCTTTCCCTTGACACACGCGCAAGCTTGGCGAGACGCAAACACAACATTTCAGGAGAGTGTGGGCTGACCAAGCCCCCACTCATTGCTTGGTCTTTAGCAAAGGCCCATGTGGATCTTGATGGTATTGCATTTCCGATTTTTTATGCAATGGTAAAAAGTTCTCAAAACCCTAAAACATTGATAGTATAGGCCAAAAGTAACTACCACACCACAAATGGCCCAATATCACCAATAGTTGACGCTACAGGCCACACCCTGATGCACAAAGACACAAGGCTTTCTGGAATGGGTAGGCTCACCATAGACCCTGAAGCCGACGCCAAGTGCCACCAAGCGGTGCCATTTGAGTTTCAGCCAAAGCCAGCTAATATTTTGTAAGCCAAATTGAGCCACCATCTGATATTTTTTGGCTCAGCAAGATGAAATTATTTGCGTCAAACAATAATTATATCTATCACATAGAGACATACACACTCAAAAAATCAATGATAAACTAAATCAATTTGGCACACCGGATTCGCCACAGTCTTGTGCTCGTTGCTATGATACACAGGACTCACAGTGAATTGATGACCAATTAAAATTGTGCCTTTTCCGATAGTGATGATCATAGACATAGACAGTAAAAGAAGCAATTCGTTTTTCTCTCACGCTGAGCTGAAATGGCGGAAACAACTAGAAAAGGTAATTGTGTTGTTCTCACATACTTTCTTAATTTCTATTTTGCATACTCAGATGTTTGTTAGATCTTCAGTTTTTGGAAGTAAGAATGCCGTTTTGTCAGGACTAGGGTTTTGTCGATATTTTTGTACTCTTTTAAAACTTGGAAATATTGAGATCTAGTAAATCAGTATAACATAAACATCTGTAGACATGAAGTGGCAGCTTCAGGCATTTGTAGCTATTAACATTTTGGCGGCTGCAGCAGCCATTTAGGTTTTGGCTGAGCTGGCTAGCCAGCCAATAACTTCATCAGCCAGCCATTATTCTCAAAACAAATGGCTTCGGGGTCTAGCTCACCAAGCCCCCTCCCTTCACTCCTTGGCTTGACATAAAAGCCCTTGTGGATCTTGATGGTATTGCATTTCAGATTTGGTATCCCATTGGTAAGTCTACAGCATGGATTTTTCTATACAGTGACAATTTGTGAAGAATATATATTTTTCAATGGTTCGCAATCTTAGGAGGAATCCGCCATTGCTGCTTGCAGCTATATTTATTATTATTATTCTAGTTCCATTGGAGTCAATGGCAGCCCCTAGAACCCTTGGATAACTTTTTGTTAAATTTGGCACACTCATTAAGGACAGTTCCTTCTATACCTACACCAAGTTTCATGTATCCCATCAGACCACTCTAGCGCCACCAATGGGTCAAAGTTGGACTTGTGTTTACACATGCAACTTTTGAACCGTATAACTGATTTTCAAAAATGAGGTACCATTGGATTCCCTGGATCAAGACGAGTTCAACGCACCCTATGACGTCAATTTCCGGTCATATAGATTTTCCGCTATTTCCGGTTGTATCAAAAACCTTTGAAAGCCTACTCCTCCTACAATTTTTGTCATATCTTCTTCAAAATGACCAGAGATGATCTTCAGACCAAGCCTCACAAAAGTTATCCCATGGCGTTTTGATTTTCTAAACCGTTTGTCCGGCACAGCCAATCAAAATCAGCAAAAAAGAAACCAAACAGGAACTTGGGTCAAATCTCAGCAAATCTTTGAGATATCAACACTAAACTTGGTATATCGGTGGACGACACTACAACATGTTACCATGTGCAAAGGCAACTTCATATCTCAAAAAATGATTGATATAAAGCAAATCGAATTTATCGCTAACGCTAAAATAATGCTTTACACATCCGCCGGTCAAAAACTGATACTTTGATTCAATCACAAGTTCATATGAAGACTCTTGAGAATGTTTAGTACACAAATCTGAGGAAAAGTTGACTGTAACATGAAAAGTCGATTTCATGTGAATATTTGAAACATGCATGCTTGGCTAATTGCTAACGAAAATTTCAATGAAATGTCTCCCCTGCTCTTCAGCGCGCGCGTGCTCCACATTCTCACACACTCAGCCTTTCCCTTGACACGCGCGCGGGCTTGGCGAGACGCATACACAACATTTCAGGCAATTGTGGGCTGACCAAGCCCCCACTCATTCCTTGGCTTGAAGTGAAGGCCCTTGTGGATCTTGATGGTAATGCATTTTAGAAAAAGTTCTCAAAATCCTGAAACATTGATAGTATAGGCCAGGAGTAACTACCACACCACAAATGACGCACCATTATCCATAGGTGGCGCTACGGCCAAGCCCCAATTTTCCATTTACAAAGTGATGCCATTCGCATCCCATTTGTCCCAAAATTGTGAAATTCATTAGATATGCCTTATTTCTCATGAAGAACAAAAAAGCCTCAATAACCTATAACGGCCGCCATATTGGATTTTTTTGTACAATAAAGATTTGGGAAACACGTTTTTTTGCTACTTCTCCTACAATTTTTGTCCAATCTTCCCCAGAATTGGCAGGTATCATCGTCAGAGCAACCCTCACTGAATTCTTCAACAGATTTTTGAATTTCGAAACCGTTTGTCCGGTACAGCCAATCAAAATCGTCAACAAAGCAACCAAACAGGAAGTTGGATCAAATCTCAGCAAATCTTTGAAATATCACCCCCAAACTTGGTGTGTCACGTGAAAGACACTACATCATGTTCGCATGTGAGAAGGCAAATTAATATCTTAAAATATGATTGAAATAAAGGAAATCTAATTTATTTATATCTAACGCTAAAATAATGCTTTACACATCCGCCAGTCAAAAAACTCTGATTCAATCACATGTTCATAAAGACTCTTGAGAATGTTTAGTACACAAATCTCAGAAAAATGCATGCTTGGCTAATTCTTAAGGTAATTTCCAATGAATTTTCTCCCCTGCTCCTCAGCGCGCGCGCTCCACATTCTCACACACTCAGCCTTTCCCTTGACACACGCGCAAGCTTGGCGAGACGCATACACAACATTTCAGGCAATTGTGGGTTGACCAAGCCCCCACTCATTGCTTGGTCTTTAGCAAAGGCCCATGTGGATCTTGGTGGTATTGCATTTCCGATTATGTATGCAATGGTAAAAAGTTCACAAAATCCTGAAACATTGATAGTATAGGCCAAGAGTAACTACCACACCACAAATGGCCCAATATCACCCATAAGTGACGCTACAGGCCACGCCCTGATACACAAAGATACAAGGCTTTCTGGAATGGGTAAGCTCACCAAGCCCCCCCTCCCTTCACTCCTTGGCTTGAAATAAAAGCCCTTTTGGATCTTGATGGTATTGCATTTCAGATTTGTTATCCCATTGGTAAGTCTGCAGCATGGATGTTTCTATACAGTGACAATTTGTGAAGAATATACATTTTTCAATGGTTCGCAATCTTAGGAGGAATCCACCATTGCTGCTTGCAGCTATATTTATTATTATTATTCTAGTTCCATTGGAGTCAATGGCAGCCCCTAGAACCCTTGGATAACTTTTTGTTAAATTTGGCACACTCATTAAGGACAGTTCCTTCTATACCTACACCAAGTTTCATGTATCCCATCAGACCACTCTAGCGCCACCAATGGGTCAAAGTTGGACTTGTGTTTACACACGCAACTTTTGAACCGTATGACTGATTTTCAAAAATGAGGTACCATTGGATTCCCTGGATGAAGACGAGTTCAACGCACCCTATGACGTCAATTTCCGGTTATATAGATTTTCCGCTATTTCCGGTTGTATCAAAAACCTTTGAAAGCCTACTCCTCCTACAATTTTTGTCATATCTTCTTCAAAATGACCAGAGATGATCTTCAGACCAAGCCTCACAAAAGTTATCCCATGGCGTTTTGATTTTCTAAACCGTTTGTCCGGCACAGCCAATCAAAATCAGCAAAAAAGTAACCAAACAGGAACTTGGGTCAAATCTCAGCAAATCTTTGAGATATCAACACTAAACTTGGTATATCGGTGGACGACACTACAACATGTTACCATGTGCAAAGGCAACTTCATATCTCAAAAAATGATTGATATAAAGCAAATCGAATTTATCGCTAACGCTAAAATAATGCTTTACACATCCGCCGGTCAAAAACTGATACTTTGATTCAATCACAAGTTCATATGAAGACTCTTGAGAATGTTTAGTACACAAATCTGAGGAAAAGTTGACTGTAACATGAAAAGTCGATTTTATGTGAATATTTGAAACATGCATGCTTGGCTAATTGCTAACGAAATTTTCAATGAAATGTCTCCCCTGCTCTTCAGCGCGCGCGTGCTCCACATTCTCACACACTCAGCCTTTCCCTTGACACACGCGCGGGCTTGGTGAGACGCATACACAACATTTCAGGCAATTGTGGGCTGACCAAGCCCCCACTCATTCCTTGGCTTGAAGTGAAGGCCCTTGTGGATCTTGATGGTAATGCATTTTAGAAAAAGTTCTCAAAATCCTGAAACATTGATAGTATAGGCCAGGAGTAACTACCACACCACAAATGACGCACCATTATCCATAGGTGGCGCTACGGCCAAGCCCCAATTTTCCATTTACAAAGTGATGCCATTCGCATCCCATTTGTCCCAAAATTCTGAAATTCATTAGATATGCCTTATTTCTCATGAAGAACAACAAAGCCTCAATAACCTATAACGGCCGCCATATTGGATTTTTTTGTAAAATAAAGATTTAGGAAACACGTTTTTTTGCTACTTCTCCTACAATTTGTGTCCAATCTTCCCCAGAATTGGCAGGTATCATCGTCAGAGCAACCCTCGCTGAATTCTGCAACAGATTTTTGAATTTCAAAACCGTTTGTCCGGTACAGCCAATCAAAATAGTCAACAAAGCAACCAAACAGGAAGTTGGATCAAATCTCAGCAAATCTTTGAAATATCACCACCAAACTTGGTGAGTCACGTGAAAGACACTACATCATGTTCCCATGTGAGAAGGCAAATTAATATCTTAAAAAATGATTGAAATAAAGGAAATCTAATTTATTTCAATCTCACGCTAAAATAATGCTTTACACATCCGCCAGTCAAAAAACTCTGATTCAATCACATGTTCATAAAGACTCTTGAGAATGTTTAGTACACAAATCTGAGAAAAGGTTGACTGTGAGATGAAAAGTAGATTTTTGGTGAATATTTGAAAAATGCATGCTTGGCTAATTGCTGACGAAATTTCCAATGAAATGTCTCCCCTGCTCTTCAGCGCGCGCGTGCTCCACATTCTCACACACTCAGCCTTTCCCTTGACACACGCGCGGGCTTGGCAAGACGCATACACAACATTTCAGGAGAGTGTGGGCTGACCAAGCCCCCACTCATTCCTTGGCCTTTAGCAAAGGCCTTGTGGATCTTGATGGTATTGCATTTCCGATTTTGTATGCAATGGTAAAAAGTTCTCCAAATCCTGAAACATTGATAGTATAGGTTAATAGTAACTACCACACCACAAATGGCCCAACATCACCCATAGGTGACGCTACTGGCCACGCCTTGATGCACAAAGATACAAGGCTTTCTGGAATGGGTAGGCTCACTAAGCCCCCTCCCTTCACTCCTTGGGTTGAAATAAAGGCCTTTGTGGATCTTGATGGTATTGCATTTCAGATTTGGTATCCCATTGGTAAGTCTGCAGCATGTATTTTCATATACAGTGACAATTTGTAAAGAATATACATTTTTCAATGGTTTGCAATGTTTGGATGAATCCGCCATTGCTGCTTGCAGCTATATTTAGGATTCCTCCGTAAGGAGGAAACCTATTGTTATTGTTAGTTTTATTATTATTATTATTATTATTATTATTATTCTAGTTCCATGGGAGTCAATGGCAGCCCCTAGAACCCTTGGATAACTTTTTGTGAAATTTGGCACACTCATTAAGGACAGTTCCTTCTATACCTACACCAAGTTTCATGTATCCCATCAGACCACTCTAGCGCCACCAATGGGTCAAAGTTGGACTTGTGTTTACACACGCAACTTTTGAACCGTATGCCTTATTTTCAAAAATGAGGTACCATTGGATTCCCTGGATCAAGACGAGTTCAACGCACCCTATGACGTCAATTTCCGGTTATATAGATTTTCCGCTATTTCCGGTTGTATCAAAAACCTTTGAAAGCCTACTCCTCCTACAATTTTTGTCATATCTTCTTCAAAATGACCAGAGATGATCTTCAGACCAAGCCTCACAAAAGTTATCCCATGGCGTTTTGATTTTATAAACCGTTTGTCCGGCACAGCCAATCAAAATCAGCAAAAAAGTAACCAAACAGGAACTTGGGTCAAATCTCAGCAAATCTTTGAGATATCAACACTAAACTTGGTATATCGGTGGACGACACTACAACATGTTACCATGTGCAAAGGCAACTTCATATCTCAAAAAATGATTGATATAAAGCAAATCGAATTTATCGCTAACGCTAAAATAATGCTTTACACATCCGCCGGTCAAAAACTGATACTTTGATTCAATCACAAGTTCATATGAAGACTCTTGAGAATGTTTAGTACACAAATCTGAGGAAAAGTTGACTGTAACATGAAAAGTCGATTTTATGTGAATATTTGAAACATGCATGCTTGGCTAATTGCTAACGAAATTTTCAATGAAATGTCTCCCCTGCTCTTCAGCGCGCGCGTGCTCCACATTCTCACACACTCAGCCTTTCCCTTGACACACGCGCGGGCTTGGTGAGACGCATACACAACATTTCAGGCAATTGTGGGCTGACCAAGCCCCCACTCATTCCTTGGCTTGAAGTGAAGGCCCTTGTGGATCTTGATGGTAATGCATTTTAGAAAAAGTTCTCAAAATCCTGAAACATTGATAGTATAGGCCAGGAGTAACTACCACACCACAAATGACGCACCATTATCCATAGGTGGCGCTACGGCCAAGCCCCAATTTTCCATTTACAAAGTGATGCCATTCGCATCCCATTTGTCCCAAAATTCTGAAATTCATTAGATATGCCTTATTTCTCATGAAGAACAACAAAGCCTCAATAACCTATAACGGCCGCCATATTGGATTTTTTTGTACAATAAAGATTTAGGAAACACGTTTTTTTGCTACTTCTCCTACAATTTGTGTCCAATCTTCCCCAGAATTGGCAGGTATCATCGTCAGAGCAACCCTCGCTGAATTCTGCAACAGATTTTTGAATTTCAAAACCGTTTGTCCGGTACAGCCAATCAAAATAGTCAACAAAGCAACCAAACAGGAAGTTGGATCAAATCTCAGCAAATCTTTGAAATATCACCACCAAACTTGGTGAGTCACGTGAAAGACACTACATCATGTTCCCATGTGAGAAGGCAAATTAATATCTTAAAAAATGATTGAAATAAAGGAAATCTAATTTATTTCAATCTCACGCTAAAATAATGCTTTACACATCCGCCAGTCAAAAAACTCTGATTCAATCACATGTTCATAAAGACTCTTGAGAATGTTTAGTACACAAATCTGAGAAAAGGTTGACTGTGAGATGAAAAGTAGATTTTTGGTGAATATTTGAAAAATGCATGCTTGGCTAATTGCTGACGAAATTTCCAATGAAATGTCTCCCCTGCTCTTCAGCGCGCGCGTGCTCCACATTCTCACACACTCAGCCTTTCCCTTGACACACGCGCGGGCTTGGCAAGACGCATACACAACATTTCAGGAGAGTGTGGGCTGACCAAGCCCCCACTCATTCCTTGGCCTTTAGCAAAGGCCTTGTGGATCTTGATGGTATTGCATTTCCGATTTTGTATGCAATGGTAAAAAGTTCTCCAAATCCTGAAACATTGATAGTATAGGTTAATAGTAACTACCACACCACAAATGGCCCAACATCACCCATAGGTGACGCTACTGGCCACGCCTTGATGCACAAAGATACAAGGCTTTCTGGAATGGGTAGGCTCACTAAGCCCCCTCCCTTCACTCCTTGGGTTGAAATAAAGGCCTTTGTGGATCTTGATGGTATTGCATTTCAGATTTGGTATCCCATTGGTAAGTCTGCAGCATGTATTTTCATATACAGTGACAATTTGTAAAGAATATACATTTTTCAATGGTTTGCAATGTTTGGATGAATCCGCCATTGCTGCTTGCAGCTATATTTAGGATTCCTCCGTAAGGAGGAAACCTATTGTTATTGTTAGTTTTATTATTATTATTATTATTATTATTATTCTAGTTCCATGGGAGTCAATGGCAGCCCCTAGAACCCTTGGATAACTTTTTGTGAAATTTGGCACACTCATTAAGGACAGTTCCTTCTATACCTACACCAAGTTTCATGTATCCCATCAGACCACTCTAGCGCCACCAATGGGTCAAAGTTGGACTTGTGTTTACACACGCAACTTTTGAACCGTATGCCTTATTTTCAAAAATTAGGTACCATTGGATTCCCTGGATCAAGACGAGTTCAACGCACCCTATGACGTAAATTTCCGGTTATATAGATTTTCCGCTATTTCCGGTTGTATCAAAAACCTTTGAAAGCCTACTCCTCCTACAATTTTTGTCATATCTTCTTCAAAATGACCAGAGATGATCTTCAGACCAAGCCTCACAAAAGTTATCCCATGGCGTTTTGATTTTCTAAACCGTTTGTCCGGCACAGCCAATCAAAATCAGCAAAAAAGTAACCAAACAGGAACTTGGGTCAAATCTCAGCAAATCTTTGAGATATCAACACTAAACTTGGTATATCGGTGGACGACACTACAACATGTTACCATGTGCAAAGGCAACTTCATATCTCAAAAAATGATTGATATAAAGCAAATCGAATTTATCGCTAACGCTAAAATAATGCTTTACACATCCGCCGGTCAAAAACTGATACTTTGATTCAATCACAAGTTCATATGAAGACTCTTGAGAATGTTTAGTACACAAATCTGAGGAAAAGTTGACTGTAACATGAAAAGTCGATTTGTGGTGAATATTTGAAACATGCATGCTTTTCAAATTGCTAACGAAATTTTCAATGAAATGTCTCCCCTGCTCTTCAGCGCGCGCGTGCTCCACATTCTCACACACTCAGCCTGTCCCTTGACACACGCGCGGGCTTGGCGAGACGCATACACAACATTTCAGGAAATTGTGGACTGACCAAGCCCCCACTCATTCCTTGGCTTGAAGTGAAGGCCCTTGTGGATCTTGATAGTAATGCATTTTAGAAAAAGTTCTCAAAATCCTGAAACATTGATAGTATAGGCCAGGAGTAACTACCACACCACAAATGACGCACCATTATCCATAGGTGGCGCTACGGCCAAGCCCCAATTTTCCATTTACAAAGTGATGCCATTCGCATCCCATTTGTCCCAAAATTCTGAAATTCATTAGATATACCTTGTGTCTCATGAGGAACAAAAAAGCCTCAATAACCTATAACGGCCGCCATATTGGATTTTTTTGTACAATAAAGATTTAGGAAACACGTTTTTTTGCTACTTCTCCTACAATTTTTGTCCAATCTTCCCCAGATTTGGCAGGTATCATCGTCAGAGCAACCCTCACTGAATTCTTCAACAGATTTTTGAATTTCAAAACCGTTTGTCCGGTACAGCCAATCAAAATCGTCAACAAAGCAACCAAACAGGAAGTTGGATCAAATCTCAGCAAATCTTTGAAATATCACCACCAAACTTGGTGTGTCACGTGAAAGACACTACATCATGTTCCCATGTGAGAAGGCAAATTAATATCTTCAAAAATGATTGAAATAAAGGAAATCTAATTTATTTCTAACGCTAAAATAATGCTTTACACATTCCCCGGTGCAAAACTGATACTCTGATACAATCACAAGTTCATGAAGACTCTTGAGAATGTTTAGTACACAAATCTCAGAAAAAGTTGACTGTAAGGTGAAAAGTTGAATTTTGGTGAATATTTGAAAAATGCATGCTTGGCTAATTGTTAAGGAAATTTCTAATTAAATGTCTCCCCTGCTCCTCAGTGCGCGCGCTCCACATTCTCACACACTCAGCCTTTCCCTTGACACACGCGCAAGCTTAGCGAGACGCATACACAACATTTCAGGCAATTGTGGGCTGACCAAGCCCCCACTCATTGCTTGGTCTTTAGCAAAGGCCCATGTGGATCTTGATGGTATTGCATTTCCGATTTTGTATGCAATGGTAAAAAGTTCTCAAAACCCTAAAACATTGATAGTATAGGCCAAGAGTAACTACCACACCACAAATGGCCCAATATCACCAATAGTTGACGCTACAGGCCACACCCTGATGCACAAAGATACAAGGCTTTCTGGAATGGGTAGGCTCACCATAGACCCTGAAGCCGACGCCAAGTGCCACCAAGCGGTGCCATTTGAGTTTCAGCCAAAGCCAGCTAATATTTTGTAAGCCAAATTGAGCCACCATCTGATATTTTTTGGCTTAGCAAGATGAAATTATTTGCGTCAAACAATAATTATATCTATCACATAGAGACATACACACACAAAAAATCAATGATAAACTAAATCAATTTTGCACACCGGATTCGCCACAGTCTTGTGCTCGTTGCTATGATACACAGGACTCACAGTGAATTGATGACCAATTAAAATTGTGCGTTTTCCGATAGTGATGATCATAGACATAGACAGTAAAAGAAGCAATGCGTTTTTCTCTCACGCTGAGCTGAAATGGCGGAAACAACTAGAAAAGGTAATTGTGTTGTTCTCACATACTTTCTTAATTTCTATGTTGCATACTCAGACGTTTGTTAGATCTTCCGTTTTTGGAAGTAAGAATGCCGTTTTGTCAGGACTAGGGTTTTGTCGATATTTTTGTACTCTTTTAAAACTTGGAAATATTGAGATCTAGTAAATCAGTATAACATAAACATCTGTAGACATGAAGTGGCAGCTTCAGGCATTTGTAGCTATTAACATTTTGGCGGCTGCAGCAGCCATTTAGGTTTTGGCTGAGCTGGCTAGCCAGCCAATAACTTCATCAGCCAGCCATTATTCTCAAAACAAATGGCTTCGGGGTCTAGCTCACCAAGCCCCCTCCCTTCACTCCTTGGCTTGAAATAAAAGCCCTTGTGGATCTTGATGGTATTGCATTTCAGATTTGGTATCCCATTGGTAAGTCTACAGCATGGATTTTTCTATACAGTGACAATTTGTGAAGAATATACATTTTTCAATGGTTCGCAATCTTAGGAGGAATCCGCCATTGCTGCTTGCAGCTATATTTATTAGGATTCCTCCGTAAGGAGGAAACCTATTGTTATTGTTAGTTTTATTATTATTATTATTATTATTCTAGTTCCATGGGAGTCAATGGCAGCCCCTAGAACCCTTGGATAACTTTTTGTTAAATTTGGCACACTCATTAAGGACAGTTCCTTATATACCTACACCAAGTTTCATGTATCCCATCAGCCCACTCTAGCGCCACCAATGGGTCAAAGTTGGACTTGTGTTTACACACGCAACCTTTGAACCGTATGACTGATTTTCAAAAATGAGGTACCATTGGATTCCCTGGATCAAGACGAGTTCAACGCACCCTATGACGTCAATTTCCGGTTATATAGATTTTCCGCTATTTCCGGTTGTATCAAAAACCTTTGAAAGCCTACTCCTCCTACAATTTTTGTCATATCTTCTTCAAAATGACCAGAGATGATCTTCAGACCAAGCCTCACAAAAGTTATCCCATGGCGTTTTGATTTTCTAAACCGTTTGTCCGGCACAGCCAATCAAAATCAGCAAAAAAGTAACCAAACAGGAACTTGGGTCAAATCTCAGCAAATCTTTGAGATATCAACACTAAACTTGGTATATCGGTGGACGACACTACAACATGTTACCATGTGCAAAGGCAACTTCATATCTCAAAAAATGATTGATATAAAGCAAATCGAATTTATCGCTAACGCTAAAATAATGCTTTACACATCCGCCGGTCAAAAACTGATACTTTGATTCAATCACAAGTTCATATGAAGACTCTTGAGAATGTTTAGTACACAAATCTGAGGAAAGGTTGACTGTAACATGAAAAGTCCATTTTATGTGAATATTTGAAACATGCATGCTTGGCTAATTGCTAACAAAATTTTCAATGAAATGTCTCCCCTGCTCTTCAGCGCGCGCGTGCTCCACATTCTCACACACTCAGCCTTTCCCTTGACACACGCGCGGGCTTGGCGAGACGCATACACAACATTTCAGGCAATTGTGGGCTGACCAAGCCCCCACTCATTCCTTGGCTTGAAGTGAAGGCCCTTGTGGATCTTGATGGTAATGCATTTTAGAAAAAGTTCTCAAAATCCTGAAACATTGATAGTATAGGCCAGGAGTAACTACCACACCACAAATGACGCACCATTATCCATAGGTGGCGCTACGGCCAAGCCACAATTGTTCATTTACAAAGTGATGCCATTCGCATCCCTTTTGTCCCAAAATTCTGAAATTCATTAGATATGCCTTATTTCTCATGAGGAACAAAAAAGCCTCAATAACCTATAACGGCCGCCATATTGGATTTTTTTGTACAATAAAGATTTAGGAAACACGTTTTTTCGCTACTTCTCCTACAATTTTTGTCCAATCTTCCCCAGAATTGGCAGGTATCATCGTCAGAGCAACCCTCACTGAACTCTTCAACAGATTTTTGAATTTCAAAACCGTTTGTCCGGTACAGCCAATCAAAATCGTCAACAAAGCAACCAAACAGGAAGTTGGATCAAATCTCAGCAAATCTTTGAAATATCAACACCAAACTTGGTGTGTCACGTGAAAGACACTACATCATGTTCCCATGTGAGAAGGCAAATTAATATCTTAAAAAATGATTGAAATAAAGGAAATCATTTTTATTTCCAACGCTAAAATAATGCTTTACACATCCGCCAGTCAAAAACTGATACTCTGATTCAATCACAAGTTCATGAAGACTCTTGAGAATGTTTAGTACACAAATCTCAGAAAAAGTTGACTGTAAAATGAAAAGTTGATTTTTGGTGAATATTAAAAAAATGCATGCTTGGCTAATTGTTAAGGAAATTTCCAATGAAATGTCTCCCCTGCTCCTCAGCGCGCGCGCTCCACATTCTCACACACTCAGCCTTTCCCTTGACACACGCGCTAGCTTGGCGAGACGCAAACATAACATTTCAGGCAATTGTGGGCTGACCAAGCCCCCACTCATTGCTTGGTCTTTAGCAAAGGCCCATGTGGATCTTGATGGTATTGCATTTCCGATTTTGTATGCAATGGTAAAAAGATCTCAAAATCCTGAAATATTGATAGTATAGGCCAAGAGTAACTACCACACCACAAATGGCCCAATATCACCCATAAGTGACGCTACAGGCCACGCCCTGATACACAAAGATACAAGGCTTTCTGGAATGGGTAGGCTCACCAAGCCCCCTCCCTTCACTCCTTGGCTTGAAATAAAAGCCCTTGTGGATCTTGATGGTATTGCATTTCAGATTTGGTATCCCATTGGTAAGTCTAGAGCATGGATTTTTCGATACAGTGACAATTTGTGAAGAATATACATTTTTCAATGGTTCACAATGTTAGGAGGAATCCGCCATTGCTGCTTGCAGCTATATTTATTATTATTATTCTAGTTCCATGGGAGTCAATGGCAGCCCCTAGAACCCTTGGATAACTTTTTGTGAAATTTGGCACACTCATTAAGGACAGTTCCTTCTATACCTACACCAAGTTTCATGTATCCCATCAGACCACTCTAGCGCCACCAATGGGTCAAAGTTGGACTTGTGTTTACACACGCAACTTTTGAACCGTATGACTGATTTTCAAAAATGAGGTACCATTGGATTCCCTGGATCAAGACGAGTTCAACGCACCCTATGACGTCAATTTCCGGTTATATAGATTTTCCGCTATTTCCGGTTGTATCAAAAACCTTTGAAAGCCTACTCCTCCTACAATTTTTGTCATATCTTCTTCAAAATGACCAGAGATGATCTTCAGACCAAGCCTCACAAAAGTTATCCCATGGCGTTTTGATTTTATAAACCGTTTGTCCGGCACAGCCAATCAAAATCAGCAAAAAAGTAACTAAACAGGAACTTGGGTCAAATCTCAGCAAATCTTTGAGATATCAACACTAAACTTGGTATATCAGTAGACGACACTACAACATGTTACCATGTGCAAAGGCAACTTCATATCTCAAAAAATGATTGATATAAAGCAAATTGAATTTATCGCTAACGCTAAAATAATGCTTTACACATCCGCCGGTCAAAAACTGATACTTTGATTCAATCACAAGTTCATATGAAGATTCTTGAGAATGTTTAGTACACAAATCTGAGGAAAAGTTGACTGTAACATGAAAAGTCGATTTGTGGTGAATATTTGAAACATGCATGCTTGGCTAATTGATGACGAAATTTCCAATGAAATGTCTCCCCTGCTCTTCAGCGCGCGCGTGCTCCACATTCTCACACACTCAGCCTTTCCCTTGACACACACGCGGGCTTGGCGAGACGCATACACAACATTTCAGGCAATTGTGGGCTGACCAAGCCCCCACTCATTCCTTGGCTTGAAGTGAAGGCCCTTGTGGATCTTGATGGTAATGCATTTTAGAAAAAGTTCTCAAAATCCTGAAACATTGATAGTATAGGCCAGGAGTAACTACCACACCACTAATGACGCACCATTATCCATAGGTGGCGCTACGGCCAAGCCCCAATTTTCCATTTACAAAGTGATGCCATTCGCATCCCATTTGTCCCAAAATTCTGAAATTCATTAGATATGCCTTATTTCTCATGAGGAACAAAAAAGCCTCAATAACCTATAACGGCCGCCATATTGGATTTTTTTGTACAATAAAGATTTAGGAAACACGTTTATTTGCTACTTCTCCTACAATTTTTGTCCAATCTTCCCCAGAATTGGCAGGTATCATCGTCAGAGCAACCCTCACTGAATTCTTCAACAGATTTTTGAATTTCAAAACCGTTTGTCCGGCACAGCCAATCAAACTCGTCAACAAAGCAACCAAACAGGAAGTTGGATCAAATCTCAGCAAATCTTTGAAATATCACCACCAAACTTGGTGTGTCACGTGAAAGACACTACATCATGTTCCCATGTGAGAAGGCAAATTAATATCTTCAAAAATGATTGAAATAAACGAAATCTAATTTATTTCTAACGCTAAAATAATGCTTTACACATTCGCCGGTGCAAAACTGATACTCTGATACAATCACAAGTTCATGAAGACTCTTGAGAATGTTTAGTACACAAATCTCAGAAAAAGTTGACTGTAAGGTGAAAAGTTGAATTTTGGTGAATATTTGAAAAATGCATGCTTGGCTAATTGTTAAGGAAATTTCTAATTAAATGTCTCCCCTGCTCCTCAGTGCGCGCGCTCCACATTCTCACACACTCAGCCTTTCCCTTGACACACGCGCAAGCTTAGCGAGACGCATACACAACATTTCAGGCAATTGTGGGCTGACCAAGCCCCCACTCATTGCTTGGTCTTTAGCAAAGGCCCATGTGGATCTTGATGGTATTGCATTTCCGATTTTGTATGCAATGGTAAAAAGTTCTCAAAACCCTAAAACATTGATAGTATAGGCCAAGAGTAACTACCACACCACAAATGGCCCAATATCACCAATAGTTGACGCTACAGGCCACACCCTGATGCACAAAGATACAAGGCTTTCTGGAATGGGTAGGCTCACCATAGACCCTGAAGCCGACGCCAAGTGCCACCAAGCGGTGCCATTTGAGTTTCAGCCAAAGCCAGCTAATATTTTGTAAGCCAAATTGAGCCACCATCTGATATTTTTTGGCTTAGCAAGATGAAATTATTTGCGTCAAACAATAATTATATCTATCACATAGAGACATACACACACAAAAAATCAATGATAAACTAAATCAATTTTGCACACCGGATTCGCCACAGTCTTGTGCTCGTTGCTATGATACACAGGACTCACAGTGAATTGATGACCAATTAAAATTGTGCGTTTTCCGATAGTGATGATCATAGACATAGACAGTAAAAGAAGCAATGCGTTTTTCTCTCACGCTGAGCTGAAATGGCGGAAACAACTAGAAAAGGTAATTGTGTTGTTCTCACATACTTTCTTAATTTCTATGTTGCATACTCAGACGTTTGTTAGATCTTCCGTTTTTGGAAGTAAGAATGCCGTTTTGTCAGGACTAGGGTTTTGTCGATATTTTTGTACTCTTTTAAAACTTGGAAATATTGAGATCTAGTAAATCAGTATAACATAAACATCTGTAGACATGAAGTGGCAGCTTCAGGCATTTGTAGCTATTAACATTTTGGCGGCTGCAGCAGCCATTTAGGTTTTGGCTGAGCTGGCTAGCCAGCCAATAACTTCATCAGCCAGCCATTATTCTCAAAACAAATGGCTTCGGGGTCTAGCTCACCAAGCCCCCTCCCTTCACTCCTTGGCTTGAAATAAAAGCCCTTGTGGATCTTGATGGTATTGCATTTCAGATTTGGTATCCCATTGGTAAGTCTACAGCATGGATTTTTCTATACAGTGACAATTTGTGAAGAATATACATTTTTCAATGGTTCGCAATCTTAGGAGGAATCCGCCATTGCTGCTTGCAGCTATATTTAGGATTCCTCCGTAAGGAGGAAACCTATTGTTATTGTTAGTTTTATTATTATTATTATTATTATTCTAGTTCCATGGGAGTCAATGGCAGCCCCTAGAACCCTTGGATAACTTTTTGTTAAATTTGGCACACTCATTAAGGACAGTTCCTTCTATACCTACACCAAGTTTCATGTATCCCATCAGACCACTCTAGCGCCACCAATGGGTCAAAGTTGGACTTGTGTTTACACACGCAACTTTTGAACCGTATGACTGATTTACAAAAATGAGGTACCATTGGATTCCCTGGATGAAGACGAGTTCAACGCACCCTATGACGTCAATTTCCGGTTGTATAGATTTTCCGCTATTTCCGGTTGTATCAAAAACCTTTGAAAGCCTACTCCTCCTACAATTATTGTCATATCTTCTTCAAAATGACCATAGATGATCTTCAGACCAAGCCTCACAAAAGTTATCCCATGGCGTTTTGATTTTCTAAACCGTTTGTCCGGCACAACCAATCAAAATCAGCAAAAAAGTAACCAAACAGGAACTTGGGTCAAATCTCAGCAAATCTTTGAGATATCAACACTAAACTTGGTATATCGGTGGACGACACTACAACATGTTACCATGTGCAAAGGCAACTTCATATCTCAAAAGATGATTGATATAAAGCAAATCGAATTTATCGCTAACGCTAAAATAATGCTTTACACATCCGCCGGTCAAAAACTGATACTTTGATTCAATCACAAGTTCATATGAAGACTCTTGAGAATGTTTAGTACACAAATCTGAGGAAAAGTTGACTGTAACATGAAAAGTCGATTTTATGTGAATATTTGAAACATGCATGCTTGGCTAATTGCTAACGAAATTTTCAATGAAATGTCTCCCCTGCTCTTCAGCGCGCGCGTGCTCCACATTCTCACACACTCAGCCTTTCCCTTGACACACGCGCGGGCTTGGCGAGACGCATACACAACATTTCAGGCAATTGTGGGCTGACCAAGCCCCCACTCATTCCTTGGCTTGAAGTGAAGGCCCTTGTGGATCTTGATGGTAATGCATTTTAGAAAAAGTTCTCAAAATCCTGAAACATTGATAGTATAGGCCAGGAGTAACTACCACACCACAAATGACGCACCATTATCCATAGGTGGCGCTACGGCCAAGCCCCAATTTTCCATTTACAAAGTGATGCCATTCGCATCCCATTTGTCCCAAAATTCTGAAATTCATTAGATATGCCTTATTTCTCATGAGGAACAAAAAAGCCTCAATAACCTATAACGGCCGCCATATTGGATGTTTTTGTACAATAAAGATTTAGGAAACACGTTTTTTTGCTACTTCTCCTACAATTCTTGTCCAATCTTCCCCAGAATTGGCAGGTATCATCGTCAGAGCAACCCTCACTGAATTCTTTAACAGATTTTTGAATTTCAAAACCGTTTGTCCGGTACAGCCAATCAAAATCGTCAACAAAGCAACCAAACAGGAAGTTGGATCAAATCTCAGCAAATCTTTGAAATATCAACACCAAACTTGGTAAGATGACTCGGAACCGTCTTCTGAGGATGTCCAATCAATTTGGTGTCATGTGATCGTGTCATGTGATCGGCGTGGCCGCAGGAACCAAAAATGTTTTTTGGCCAATAACTGTTGATTTGTTTGCCTTTAGTTCATGAAAACTCTTGAGAATGTTTAGTACACAAATCTCAGAAAAAGTTGACTGTAAGATGAAAAGTTGAATTTTGGTGAATATTTGAAAAATGCATGCTTGGCTAATTGTTAAGGAAATTTCCAATGAAACGTCTCCCTCTGCTCCTCAGCGCGCGCGCTACACATTCTCACACACTCAGCCTTTCCCTTGACACACGCGCAAGCTTGACGAGACGCATACACAACATTTCAGGCAATTGTGGGCTGACCAAGCCCCCACTCATTGCTTGGTCTTTAGCAAAGGCCCATGTGGATCTTGATGGTATTGCATTTCCGATTTTGTATGCAATGGTAAAAGTTCTCAAAATCCTGAAACATTTATAGTATAGGCCAAGAGTAACTACCACACCACAAATGGCCCAATATCACCCATAAGTGACGCTACAGGCCACGCCCTGATACACAAAGATACAAGGCTTTCTGGAATGGGTAGGCTCAACCAAGCCCCCTCCCTTCACTCCTTGGCTTTAAATAAAAGCCCTTGTGGATCTTGATGGTATTGCATTTCATATTTGGTATCCCATTGGTAAGTCTGCGGCATGGAATTTTACAGTGACTATTTGTAAAGAATATACATTTTTCAGTGGTTTGCAATGTTTGGAGGAATCCGCCATTGCTGCTTGCAGTTATATTTATTATTATTATTATTATTCTAGTTCCATGGGAGTCAATGGCAGCCCCTAGAACCCTTGGATAACTTTTTGTGAAATTTGGCACACTCATTAAGGACAGTTCCTTCTATACCTACACCAAGTTTCATGTATCCCATCAGACCACTCTAGCGCCACCAATGGGTCAAAGTTGGACTTGTGTTTACACACGCAACTTTTGAACCGTATGCCTTATTTTCAAAAATTAGGTACCATTGGATTCCCTGGATCAAGACGAGTTCAACGCACCCTATGACGTAAATTTCCGGTTATATAGATTTTCCGCTATTTCCGGTTGTATCAAAAACCTTTGAAAGCCTACTCCTCCTACAATTTGTGTCATATCTTCTTCAAAATGACCAGAGATGATCTTCAGACCAAGCCTCACAAAAGTTATCCCATGGCGTTTTGATTTTCTAAACCGTTTGTCCGGCACAGCCAATCAAAATCAGCAAAAAAGTAACCAAACAGGAACTTGGGTCAAATCTCAGCAAATCTTTGAGATATCAACACTAAACTTGGTATATCGGTGGACGACACTACAACATGTTACCATGTGCAAAGGCAACTTCATATCTCAAAAAATGATTGATATAAAGCAAATCGAATTTATCGCTAACGCTAAAATAATGCTTTACACATCCGCCGGTCAAAAACTGATACTTTGATTCAATCACAAGTTCATATGAAGACTCTTGAGAATGTTTAGTACACAAATCTGAGGAAAAGTTGACTGTAACATGAAAAGTCGATTTGTGGTGAATATTTGAAACATGCATGCTTTTCAAATTGCTAACGAAATTTTCAATGAAATGTCTCCCCTGCTCTTCAGCGCGCGCGTGCTCCACATTCTCACACACTCAGCCTTTCCCTTGACACACGCGCGGGCTTGGCGAGACGCATACACAACATTTCAGGAAATTGTGGACTGACCAAGCCCCCACTCATTCCTTGGCTTGAAGTGAAGGCCCTTGTGGATCTTGATAGTAATGCATTTTAGAAAAAGTTCTCAAAATCCTGAAACATTGATAGTATAGGCCAGGAGTAACTACCACACCACAAATGACGCACCATTATCCATAGGTGGCGCTACGGCCAAGCCCCAATTTTCCATTTACAAAGTGATGCCATTCGCATCCCATTTGTCCCAAAATTCTGAAATTCATTAGATATACCTTGTGTCTCATGAGGAACAAAAAAGCCTCAATAACCTATAACGGCCGCCATATTGGATTTTTTTGTACAATAAAGATTTAGGAAACACGTTTTTTTGCTACTTCTCCTACAATTTTTGTCCAATCTTCCCCAGAATTGGCAGGTATCATCGTCAGAGCAACCCTCACTGAATTCTTCAACAGATTTTTGAATTTCAAAACCGTTTGTCCGGTACAGCCAATCAAAATCGTCAACAAAGCAACCAAACAGGAAGTTGGATCAAATCTCAGCAAATCTTTGAAATATCACCACCAAACTTGGTGTGTCACGTGAAAGACACTACATCATGTTCCCATGTGAGAAGGCAAATTAATATCTTCAAAAATGATTGAAATAAAGGAAATCTAATTTATTTCTAACGCTAAAATAATGCTTTACACATTCGCCGGTGCAAAACTGATACTCTGATACAATCACAAGTTCATGAAGACTCTTGAGAATGTTTAGTACACAAATCTCAGAAAAAGTTGACTGTAAGGTGAAAAGTTGAATTTTGGTGAATATTTGAAAAATGCATGCTTGGCTAATTGTTAAGGAAATTTCTAATTAAATGTCTCCCCTGCTCCTCAGTGCGCGCGCTCCACATTCTCACACACTCAGCCTTTCCCTTGACACACGCGCAAGCTTAGCGAGACGCATACACAACATTTCAGGCAATTGTGGGCTGACCAAGCCCCCACTCATTGCTTGGTCTTTAGCAAAGGCCCATGTGGATCTTGATGGTATTGCATTTCCGATTTTGTATGCAATGGTAAAAAGTTCTCAAAACCCTAAAACATTGATAGTATAGGCCAAGAGTAACTACCACACCACAAATGGCCCAATATCACCAATAGTTGACGCTACAGGCCACACCCTGATGCACAAAGATACAAGGCTTTCTGGAATGGGTAGGCTCACCATAGACCCTGAAGCCGACGCCAAGTGCCACCAAGCGGTGCCATTTGAGTTTCAGCCAAAGCCAGCTAATATTTTGTAAGCCAAATTGAGCCACCATCTGATATTTTTTGGCTTAGCAAGATGAAATTATTTGCGTCAAACAATAATTATATCTATCACATAGAGACATACACACACAAAAAATCAATGATAAACTAAATCAATTTTGCACACCGGATTCGCCACAGTCTTGTGCTCGTTGCTATGATACACAGGACTCACAGTGAATTGATGACCAATTAAAATTGTGCGTTTTCCGATAGTGATGATCATAGACATAGACAGTAAAAGAAGCAATGCGTTTTTCTCTCACGCTGAGCTGAAATGGCGGAAACAACTAGAAAAGGTAATTGTGTTGTTCTCACATACTTTCTTAATTTCTATGTTGCATACTCAGACGTTTGTTAGATCTTCCGTTTTTGGAAGTAAGAATGCCGTTTTGTCAGGACTAGGGTTTTGTCGATATTTTTGTACTCTTTTAAAACTTGGAAATATTGAGATCTAGTAAATCAGTATAACATAAACATCTGTAGACATGAAGTGGCAGCTTCAGGCATTTGTAGCTATTAACATTTTGGCGGCTGCAGCAGCCATTTAGGTTTTGGCTGAGCTGGCTAGCCAGCCAATAACTTCATCAGCCAGCCATTATTCTCAAAACAAATGGCTTCGGGGTCTAGCTCACCAAGCCCCCTCCCTTCACTCCTTGGCTTGAAATAAAAGCCCTTGTGGATCTTGATGGTATTGCATTTCAGATTTGGTATCCCATTGGTAAGTCTACAGCATGGATTTTTCTATACAGTGACAATTTGTGAAGAATATACATTTTTCAATGGTTCGCAATCTTAGGAGGAATCCGCCATTGCTGCTTGCAGCTATATTTAGGATTCCTCCGTAAGGAGGAAACCTATTGTTATTGTTAGTTTTATTAGGATTCCTCCGTAAGGAGGAAACCTATTGTTATTGTTAGTTTTATTATTATTATTATTATTCTAGTTCCATGGGAGTCAATGGCAGCCCCTAGAACCCTTGGATAACTTTTTGTTAAATTTGGCACACTCATTAAGGACAGTTCCTTCTATATCTACACCAAGTTTCATGTATCCCATCAGACCACTCTAGCGCCACCAATGGGTCAAAGTTGGACTTGTGTTTACACACGCAACTTTTGAACCGTATGCCTTATTTTCAAAAATGAGGTACCATTGGATTCCCTGGATCAAGACGAGTTCAACGCACCCTATGACGTCAATTTCCGGTTATATAGATTTTCCGCTATTTCCGGTTGTATCAAAAACCTTTGAAAGCCTACTCCTCCTACAATTTTTGTCATATCTTCTTCAAAATGACCAGAGATGATCTTCAGACCAAGCCTCACAAAAGTTATCCCATGGCGTTTGGATTTTCTAAACCTTTTGTCCGGCACAGCCAATCAAAATCAGCAAAAAAGTAACCAAACAGGAACTTGGGTCAAATCTCAGCAAATCTTTGAGATATCAACACTAAACTTGGTATATCGGTGGACGACACTACAACATGTTACCATGTGCAAAGGCAACTTCACATCTCAAAAAATGATTGATATAAAGCAAATCGAATTTATCGCTAACGCTAAAATAATGCTTTACACATCCGCCGGTCAAAAACTGATACTTTGATTCAATCACAAGTTCATATGAAGACTCTTGAGAATGTTTAGTACACAAATCTGAGGAAAAGTTGACTGTAACATGAAAATTCGATTTTATGTGAATATTTGAAACATGCATGCTTGGCTAATTGATAACGAAATTTTCAATGAAATGTCTCCCCTGCTCTTCAGCGCGGGCGTGCTCCACATTCTCACACACTCAGCCTTTCCCTTGACACACGCGCAAGCTTGGCGAGACGCATACACAACATTTCAGGCAATTGTGGGCTGACCAAGCCCCCACTCATTCCTTGGCTTGAAGTGAAGGCCCTTGTGGATCTTGATGGTAATGCATTTTAGAAAAAGTTCTCAAAATCCTGAAACATTGATAGTATAGGCCAGGAGTAACTACCACACAACAAATGACGCACCATTATCCATAGATGGCGCTATGGCCAAGCCCCAATTTTCCATTTACAAAGTGATGCCATTCGCATCCCATTTGTCCCAAAATTCTGAAATTCATTAGATATACCTTATGTCTCATGAGGAACAAAAAAGCCTCAATAACCTATAACGGCCGCCATATTGGATTTTTTTGGACAATAAAGATTTAGGAAACACGTTTTTTTGCTACTTCTCCTACAATTTTTGTCCAATCTTCCCCAGAATTGGCAGGTATCATCGTCAGAGCAACCCTCACTGAATTCTTCAACAGATTTTTGAATTTCAAAACCGTTTGTCCGGTACAGCCAATCAAAATCGTCAACAAAGCAACCAAACAGGAAGTTGGATCAAATCTCAGCAAATCTTTGAAATATCACTACCAAACTTGATGTGTCACGTGAAAGACACTACATCATGTTCCCATGTGAGAAGGCAAATTAATATCTTCAAAAATGATTGAAATAAAGGAAATCTAATTTATTTGTAACGTTCAAATAATGCTTTACACATTTGCCGGTGCAAAACTGATACTCTGATACAATCACAAGTTCATGAAGACTCTTGAGAATGTTTAGTACACAAATCTCAGAAAAAGTTGACTGTAAGGTGAAAAGTTGAATTTTGGTGAATATTTGAAAAATGCATGCTTGGCTAATTGTTAAGGAAATTTCTAATTAAATGTCTCCCCTGCTCCTCAGTGCGTGCGCTCCACATTCTCACACACTCAGCCTTTCCCTTGACACACGCGCAAGCTTAGCGAGACGCATACACAACATTTCAGGCAATTGTGGGCTGACCAAGCCCCCACTCATTGCTTGGTCTTTAGCAAAGGCCCATGTGGATCTTGATGGTATTGCATTTCCGATTTTGTATGCAATGGTAAAAAGTTCTCAAAATCCTGAAACATTGATAGTATAGGCCATGAGAAACTACCACACCACAAATGACCCACCATTACCCATAGGTGGCGCTACGGCCACGCCCCAATTGTCCATTTTCAAAGTGATGGCATTTCCACACCATCAGTCTAAAACGTCGGAAACTATACATGCCTTATTTATAATGGGAAACTATACAGTGGTGACCCATACAGTCCACCATGTACGGTGAACATTTTGAAAGCGTACAAATATCTTCTTATGAACCATGACTCCAATTGAATAGAAATTTTGTTTGATGTGTAGGCCACACGTAGTTATGCTTGTTTGCTACCACAATAGCTATGGGAATAAGAGTGAATGCAATGAGGAGGTTATTGAAACGCAATACTCTGAGTTGGTGCATGTCAGTTTAGGCAGAGGTAGCTTTTTAAACCTCTACAGCCATGCCCCAATTTGCCTATATTCAAAGTGATGCCATTTGCATCCCATTTGTCCCAAAATTCTGAAATTCATTAGATATGCCTTATTTCTCATGAGGAACAAAAAAGCCTCAAGAACCTATAACGGGCGCCATATTGGATTTTTCTGTACAATAAAGATTAAGGAAACACGTTTTTTCGCTACTCCTCCTTCAATTCAGGTGCAATCTTCCCCAGAATTGGCACACATCATCGTCAGAGCAACCCTCACTCATGTATTCAACAGATTTTTTATTTTCACAACCGTTTGTCTGGTACAGGTCCTCAGCGCGCGCGTGCTCCACATTCTCACACACTCAGCCTTTCCCTTGACACACGCGCAAGCTTGGCGAGACGCAAACACAACATTTCAGGAGAGTGTGGGCTGACCAAGCCCCCACTCATTTCTTGGTCTTTAGCAAAGGCCCATGTGGATCTTGATGGTATTGCATTTCCGATTTTTTATGCAATGGTAAAAAGTTCTCAAAACCCTAAAACATTGATAGTATAGGCCAAGAGTAACTACCACACCACAAATGGCCCAATATCACCAATAGTTGACGCTACAGGCCACACCCTGATGCACAAAGACACAAGGCTTTCTGGAATGGGTAGGCTCACCATAGACCCTGAAGCCGACGCCAAGTGCCACCAAGCGGTGCCATTTGAGTTTCAGCCAAAGCCAGCTAATATTTTGTAAGCCAAATTGAGCCACCATCTGATATTTTTTGGCTCAGCAAGATGAAATTATTTGCGTCAAACAATAATTATATCTATCACATAGAGACATACACACTCAAAAAATCAATGATAAACTAAATCAATTTTGCACACCGGATTCGCCACAGTCTTGTGCTCGTTGCTATGATACACAGGACTCACAGTGAATTGATGACCAATTAAAATTGTGCCTTTTCCGATAGTGATGATCATAGACATAGACAGTAAAAGAAGCAATGCGTTTTTCTCTCACGCTGAGCTGAAATGGTGGAAACAACTAGAAAAGGTAATTGTGTTGTTCTCACATACTTTCTCAATTTCTATTTTGCATACTCAGACGTTTGTTAGATCTTCAGTTTTTGGAAGTAAGAATGCTGTTTTGTCAGGACTAGGGTTTTGTCGATATTTTTGTACTCTTTTAAAACTTGGAAATATTGAGATCTAGTAAATCAGTATAACATAAACATCTGTAGACATGAAGTGGCAGCTTCAGGCATTTGTAGCTATTAACATTTTGGCGGCTGCAGCAGCCATTTAGGTTTTGGCTGAGCTGGCTAGCCAGCCAATAACTTCTTCAGCCAGCCATTATTCTCAAAACAAATGGCTTCGGGGTCTAGCTCACCAAGTCCCCTCCCTTCACTCCTTGGCTTGAAATAAAAGCCCTTGTGGATCTTGATGGTATTGCATTTCAGATTTGGTATCCCATTGGTAAGTCTACAGCATGGATGTTTCTATACAGTGACAATTTGTGAAGAATATACATTTTTCAATGGTTCGCAATGTTTTGGAGGAATCCGCCATTGCTGCTTGCAGCTATATTTATTATTATTATTATTATTATTATTCTAGTTCCATGGGAGTCAATGGCAGCCCCTAGAACCCTTGGATAACTTTTTGTGAAATTTGGCACACTCATTAAGGACAGTTCCTTCTATACCTACACCAAGTTTCATGTATCCCATCAGACCACTCTAGCGCCACCAATGGGTCAAAGTTGGACTTGTGTTTACACACGCAACTTTTGAACCGTATGACCGATTTTCAAAAATTAGGTACCATTGGATTCCCTGGATCAAGACGAGTTCAACGCACCCTTTGACGTCAATTTCCGGTTATATAGATTTTCCGCTATTTCCGGTTTTATCAAAAACCTTTGAAAGCCTACTCCTCCTACAATTTTTGTCATATCTTCTTCAAAATGACCAGAGATGATCTTCAGACCAAGCCTCACAAAAGTTATCCCATGGCGTTTTGATTTTCTAAACCGTTTGTCCGGCACAGCCAATCAAAATCAGCAAAAAAGTAACCAAACAGGAACTTGGGTCAAATCTCAGCAAATCTTTGAGATATCAACACTAAACTTGGTATATCGGTGGACGACACTACAACATGTTACCATGTGCAAAGGCAACTTCATATCTCAAAAAATGATTGATATAAAGCAAATCGAATTTATCGCTAACGCTAAAATAATGCTTTACACATCCGCCGGTCAAAAACTGATACTTTGATTCAATCACAAGTTCATATGAAGACTCTTGAGAATGTTTAGTACACAAATCTGAGGAAAAGTTGGCTGTAACATGAAAAGTCGATTTTATGTGAATATTTGAAACATGCATGCTTGGCTAATTGCTAACGAAATTTCCAATGAAACGTCTCCCATGCTCCTCAGCGCGCGCGCTACACATTCTCACACACTCAGCCTTTCCCTTGACACGCGCGTGGGCTTGGCGAGACGCATACACAACATTTCAGGCAATTGTTGGCTGACCAAGCCCCCACTCATTCCTTGGCTTGAAGTGAAGGCCCTTGTGGATCTTGATGGTAATGCATTTTAGAAAAAGTTCTCAAAATCCTGAAACATTGATAGTATAGGCCAGGAGTAACTACCACACCACAAATGACGTACCATTATCCATAGGTGGCGCTACGGCCAAGCCCCAATTGTCCATTTACAAAGTGATGCCATTCGCATCCCATTTGTCCCAAAATTCTGAAATTCATTAGATATGCCTTATTTCTCATGAGGAACAAAAAAGCCTCAATAACCTATAACGGCCGCCATATTGGATGTTTTTGTACAATAAAGATTTAGGAAACACGTTTTTTCGCTACTTCTCCGACAATTTTTGTCCAATATTCCCCAGAATTGGCAGGTATCATCGTCAGAGCAACCCTCACTGAATTCTTCAACAGATTTTTGAATTTCAAAACCGTTTGTCCGGTACAGCCAATCAAAATCGTCAACAAAGCAACCAAACAGGAAGTTGGATCAAATCTCAGCAAATCTTTGAAATATCAACACCAAACTTGGTAGGATGACTCGGAACCCTCTTCTGAGGATGTCCAATCAATTTGGTGTCATGTGATCGTGTCATGTGATCGGCGTGGCCGCAGGAACCAAAAATGTGTTTTGGCCAATAACTGTTGATTTGTTTGCCTTTAGTTCATGAAAACTCTTGAGAATGTTTAGTACACAAATCTCAGAAAAAGTTGACTGTAACATGAAAAGTTGAAATTTGGTGAATATTTGAAAAATGCATGCTTGGCTAATTGTTAAGGAAATTTCCAATGAAATGTCTCCCCTGCTCCTCAGCGCGCGCGCTCCACATTCTCACACACTCAGCCTTTCCCTTGACACACGCGCAAGCTTGACGAGACGCATACACAACATTTCAGGCAATTGTGGGCTGACCAAGCCCCCACTCATTGCTTGGTCTTTAGCAAAGGCCCATGTGGATCTTGGTGGTATTGCATTTCCGATTATGTATGCAATGGTAAAAAGTTCACAAAATCCTGAAACATTGATAGTATAGGCCAAGAGTAACTACCACACCACAAATGGCCCAATATCACCCATAAGTGACGCTACAGGCCACGCCCTGATACACAAAGATACAAGGCTTTCTGGAATGGGTAAGCTCACCAAGCCCCCCCTCCCTTCACTCCTTGGCTTGAAATAAAAGCCCTTGTGGATCTTGATGGTATTGCATTTCAGATTTGTTATCCCATTGGTAAGTCTGCAGCATGGATGTTTCTATACGGTGACAATTTGTGAAGAATATACATTTTTCAATGGTTCGCAATCTTAGGAGGAATCCACCATTGCTGCTTGCAGCTATATTTAGGATTCCTCCGTAAGGAGGAAACCTATTGTTATTGTTAGTTTTATTATTATTATTATTATTATTATTATTATTATTATTATTCTAGTTCCATGGGAGTCAATGGCAGCCCCTAGAACCCTTGGATAACTTTTTGTTAAATTTGGCACACTCATTAAGGACAGTTCCTTCTATACCTACACCAAGTTTCATGTATCCCATCAGACCACTCTAGCGCCACCAATGGGTCAAAGTTGGACTTGTGTTTACACACGCAACTTTTGAACCGTATGACTGATTTTCAAAAATGAGGTACCATTGGATTCCCTGGATCAAGACGAGTTCAACGCACCCTATGACGTCACTTTCCGGTTATATAGATTTTCCGCTATTTCCGGTTGTATCAAAAACCTTTGAAAGCCTACTCCTCCTACAATTTTTGTCATATCTTCTTCAAAATGACCATAGATGATCTTCAGACCAAGCCTCACAAAAGTTATCCCATGGCCTTTTGATTTTATAAACCGTTTGTCCGGCACAGCCAATCAAAATCAGCAATAAAAGAAACCAAACAGGAACTTGGGTCAAATCTCAGCAAATCTTTGAGATATCAACACTAAACTTGGTATATCGGTGGACGACACTACAACATGTTACCATATGCAAAGGCTATTTCATATCTCCAAAAAAGGTTGATATAAAGCAAATCGAATTTATCCCTAACGCTAAAATAATGCTTTACACATCCGCCAGTAAAAAACTGATACTCTGATTCAATCACAAGTTCATATGAAGACTCTTGAGAATGTTTAGTACACAAATCTGAGGAAAAGTTGACTGTAACATGAAAAGTCGATTTTTGGTGAATATTTGAAACATGCATGCTTGGCTAATTGCTAACAAAATTTTCAATGTAATGTCTCCCTCTGCTCCTCAGCGCGCGCGCTCCACATTCTCACACACTCAGCCTTTCCCTTGACACACGCGCGGGCTTGGCGAGACGCATACACAACATTTCAGGCAATTGTGGGCTGACCAAGCCCCCACTCATTCCTTGGCTTGAAGTGAAGGCCCTTGTGGATCTTGATGGTAATGCATTTTAGAAAAAGTTCTCAAAATCCTGAAACATTGATAGTATAGGCCAGGAGTAACTACCACACCACAAATGACACACCATTATCCATAGGTGGCGCTACGGCCAAGCCCCTATTGTCCATTTACAAAGTGATGCCATTCGCATCCCTTTTGTCCCAAAATTCTGAAATTCATTAGATATGCCTTATTTCTCATGAGGAACAAAAAAGCCTCAATAACCTATAACGGCCGCCATATTGGATTTTTTTGTACAATAAAGATTTAGGAAACACGTTTTTTCTTTACTTCTCCTACAATTTTTGTCCAATCTTCCCCAGAATTGGCAGGTATCATCGTCAGAGCAACCCTCACTGAACTCTTCAACAGATTTTTGAATTTCAAAACTGTTTGTCCGGTACAGCCAATCAAAATCGTCAACAAAGCAACCAAACAGGAAGTTGGATCAAATCTCAGCAAATCTTTGAAATATCAACACCAAACTTGGTGTGTCACGTGAAAGACACTACATCATGTTCCCATGTGAGAAGGCAAATTAATATCTTAAAAAATGATTGAAATAAAGGAAATCTTTTTTATTTCTAACGCTAAAATAATGCTTTACACATCCGCCGGTCAAAAACTGATACTTTGATTCAATCACAAGTTCATATGAAGACTCTTGAGAATGTTTAGTACACAAATCTCAGAAAAAGTTGACTGTAAAATGAAAAATTGATTTTTGGTGAATATTAAAAAAATGCATGCTTGGCTAATTGTTAAGGAAATTTCCAATGAAATGTCTCCCCTGCTCCTCAGCGCGCGCGCTCCACATTCTCACACACTCAGCCTTTCCCTTGACACACGCGCAAGCTTGACGAGACGCATACACAACATTTCAGGCAATTGTGGGCTGACCAAGCCCCCACTCATAGCTTGGTCTTTAGCAAAGGCCCATGTGGATCTTGATGGTATTGCATTTCCGATTTTGTATGCAATGGTAAAAAGTTCTCAAAATCCTGAAACATTGATAGTATAGGCCATGAGAAACTACCACACCACAAATGACCCACCATTACCCATAGGTGGCGCTACGGCCACGCCCCAATTGTCCATTTTCAAAGTGATGGCATTTCCACACCATCAGTCTAAAACGTCGTAAACTATACATGCCTTATTTATAATGGGAAACTATACAGTGGTGACCCATACAGTCCACCATGTACGGTGAACATTTTGAAAACGTACAAATATCTTCTTATGAACCATGACTCCAATTGACTAGAAATTTTGTTTGATGTGTAGGCCACACGTAGTTATGCTTGTTTGCTACCACAATAGCTATGGGAATAAGAGTGAATGCAATGAGGAGGTTATTGAAACGCAATACTCTGAGTTGGTGCATGTCAGTTTAGGCAGAGGTAGCTTTTTAAACCTCTACAGCCATGCCCCAATTTGCCTATATTCAAAGTGATGCCATTTGCATCCCATTTGTCCCAAAATTCTGAAATTCATTAGATATGCCTTATTTCTCATGAGGAACAAAAAAGCCTCAAGAACCTATAACGGGCGCCATATTGGATTTTTCTGTACAATAAAGATTAAGGAAACACGTTTTTTCGCTACTCCTCCTTCAATTCTGGTGCAATCTTCCCCAGAATTGGCACACATCATCGTCAGAGCAACCCTCACTCATGTATTCAACAGATTTTTTATTTTCACAACCGTTTGTCTGGTACAGCTCCTCAGCGCGCGTGCTCCACATTCTCACACACTCAGCCTTTCCCTTGACACACGCGCAAGCTTGGCGAGACGCAAACACAACATTTCAGGAGAGTGTGGGCTGACCAAGCCCCCACTCATTGCTTGGTCTTTAGCAAAGGCCCATGTGGATCTTGATGGTATTGCATTTCCGATTTTTTATGCAATGGTAAAAAGTTCTCAAAACCCTAAAACATTGATAGTATAGGCCAAAAGTAACTACCACACCACAAATGGCCCAATATCACCAATAGTTGACGCTACAGGCCACACCCTGATGCACAAAGACACAAGGCTTTCTGGAATGGGTAGGCTCACCATAGACCCTGAAGCCGACGCCAAGTGCCACCAAGCGGTGCCATTTGAGTTTCAGCCAAAGCCAGCTAATATTTTGTAAGCCAAATTGAGCCACCATCTGATATTTTTTGGCTCAGCAAGATGAAATTATTTGCGTCAAACAATAATTATATCTATCACATAGAGACATACACACTCAAAAAATCAATGATAAACTAAATCAATTTGGCACACCGGATTCGCCACAGTCTTGTGCTCGTTGCTATGATACACAGGACTCACAGTGAATTGATGACCAATTAAAATTGTGCCTTTTCCGATAGTGATGATCATAGACATAGACAGTAAAAGAAGCAATTCGTTTTTCTCTCACGCTGAGCTGAAATGGCGGAAACAACTAGAAAAGGTAATTGTGTTGTTCTCACATACTTTCTTAATTTCTATTTTGCATACTCAGATGTTTGTTAGATCTTCAGTTTTTGGAAGTAAGAATGCCGTTTTGTCAGGACTAGGGTTTTGTCGATATTTTTGTACTCTTTTAAAACTTGGAAATATTGAGATCTAGTAAATCAGTATAACATAAACATCTGTAGACATGAAGTGGCAGCTTCAGGCATTTGTAGCTATTAACATTTTGGCGGCTGCAGCAGCCATTTAGGTTTTGGCTGAGCTGGCTAGCCAGCCAATAACTTCATCAGCCAGCCATTATTCTCAAAACAAATGGCTTCGGGGTCTAGCTCACCAAGCCCCCTCCCTTCACTCCTTGGCTTGACATAAAAGCCCTTGTGGATCTTGATGGTATTGCATTTCAGATTTGGTATCCCATTGGTAAGTCTACAGCATGGATTTTTCTATACAGTGACAATTTGTGAAGAATATATATTTTTCAATGGTTCGCAATCTTAGGAGGAATCCGCCATTGCTGCTTGCAGCTATATTTATTATTATTATTCTAGTTCCATGGGAGTCAATGGCAGCCCCTAGAACCCTTGGATAACTTTTTGTTAAATTTGGCACACTCATTAAGGACAGTTCCTTCTATACCTACACCAAGTTTCATGTATCCCATCAGACCACTCTAGCGCCACCAATGGGTCAAAGTTGGACTTGTGTTTACACACGCAACTTTTGAACCGTATGACTGATTTTCAAAAATGAGGTACCATTGGATTCCCTGGATCAAGACGAGTTCAACGCACCCTATGACGTCAATTTCCGGTTATATAGATTTTCCGCTATTTCCGGTTGTATCAAAAACCTTTGAAAGCCTACTCCTCCTACAATTTTTGTTATATCTTCTTCAAAATGACCAGAGATGATCTTCAGACCAAGCCTCACAAAAGTTATCCCATGGCGTTTTGATTTTCTAAACCGTTTGTCCGGCACAGCCAATCAAAATCAGCAAAAAAGTAACCAAACAGGAACTTGGGTCAAATCTCAGCAAATCTTTGAGATATCAACACTAAACTTGGTATATCGGTGGACGACACTACAACATGATACCATGTGCAAAGGCAACTTCATATCTCAAAAAATGATTGATATAAAGCAAATCGAATTTATCGCTAACGCTAAAATAATGCTTTACACATCCGCCGGTCAAAAACTGATACTTTGATTCAATCACAAGTTCATATGAAGACTCTTGAGAATGTTTAGTACACAAATCTGAGGAAAAGTTGACTGTAACATGAAAAGTCGATTTTATGTGAATATTTGAAACATGCATGCTTGGCTAATTGCTAACGAAATTTTCAATGAAATGTCTCCCCTGCTCTTCAGCGCGCGCGTGCTCCACATTCTCACACACTCAGCCTTTCCCTTGACACACGCGCGGGCTTGGCGAGACGCATACACAACATTTCAGGCAATTGTGGGCTGACCAAGCCCCCACTCATTCCTTGGCTTGAAGTGAAGGACCTTGTGGATCTTGATGGTAATGCATTTTAGAAAAAGTTCTCAAAATCCTGAAACATTGATAGTATAGGCCAGGAGTAACTACCACACCACAAATGACGCACCATTATCCATAGGTGGCGCTACGGCCAAGCCCCAATTTTCCATTTACAAAGTGATGCCATTCGCATCCCATTTGTCCCAAAATTCTGAAATTCATTAGATATGCCTTATTTCTCATGAGGAACAAAAAAGCCTCAATAACCTATAACGGCCGCCATATTGGATGTTTTTGTACAATAAAGATTTAGGAAACACGTTTTTTTGCTACTTCTCCTACAATTCTTGTCCAATCTTCCCCAGAATTGGCAGGTATCATCGTCAGAGCAACCCTCACTGAATTCTTTAACAGATTTTTGAATTTCAAAACCGTTTGTCCGGTACAGCCAATCAAAATCGTCAACAAAGCAACCAAACAGGAAGTTGGATCAAATCTCAGCAAATCTTTGAAATATCAACACCAAACTTGGTGTGTCACGTGAAAGACACTACGTCATGTTCCCATGTAGGAAGGCAAATTAATATCTTCAAAAATGATTGAAATGAAGGAAATCAAATTTATTTCTAACGCTAAAATAATGCTTTACACATCCGCCAGTCAAAAAACTCTGATTCAATCACAAGTTCATGAAGACTTTTGAGAATGTTTAGTACACAAATCTCAGAAAAAGTTGACTGTAAGATGAAAAGTTGAATTTAGGTGAATATTTGAAAAATGCATGCTTGGCTAATTGTTAAGGAAATTTCCAATGAAATGTCTCCCCTGCTCCTCAGCACGCGCGCTCCACATTCTCACACACTCAGCCTTTCCCTTGACACACGCACAAGCTTGGCGAGACGCATACACAACATTTCAGGCAATTGTGGGCTGACCAAGCCCCACTCATTGCTTGGTCTTTAGCAAAGGACCATGTGGATCTTGATGGTATTGCATTTCCGATTTTGTATGCAATGGTAAAAAGTTCTCAAAATCCTGAAACATTGATAGTATAGGCCAAGAGTAACTACCACACCACAAATGGCCCAATATCACCCATAAGTGACGCTACAGGCCACGCCCTGGTACACAAAGATACAAGGCTTTCTGGAATGGGTAGGCTCACCAAGCCCCCTCCCTTCACTCCTTGGCTTGAAATAAAAGCCCTTGTGGATCTTGATGGTATTGCATTTCAGATTTGGTATCCCATTGGTAAGTCTGCAGCATGGATTTTTACAGTGACAATTTGTGAAGAATATAAATTTTTCAGTGGTTTGCAATGTTTGGAGGAATCCGCCATTGCTGCTTGCAGTTATATTTATTATTATTATTCTAGTTCCATGGGAGTCAATGGCAGCCCCTAGAACCCTTGGATAACTTTTTGTTAAATTTGGCACACTCATTAAGGACAGTTCCTTCTATACCTACACCAAGTTTCATGTATCCCATCAGACCACTCTAGCGCCACCAATGGGTCAAAGTTGGACTTGTGTTTACACACGCAACTTTTGAACCGTATGACTGATTTTCAAAAATGAGGTACCATTGGATTCCCTGGATCAAGACGAGTTCAACGCAGCCTATGACGTCAATTTCCGGTTATATAGATTTTCCGCTATTTCCGGTTGTATCAAAAACCTTTGAAAGCCTACTCCTCCTACAATTTTTGTCATATCTTCTTCAAAATGACCAGAGATGATCTTCAGACCAAGCCTCACAAAATTTATCCCATGGCGTTTTGATTTTCTAAACCGTTTGTCCGGCACAGCCAATCAAAATCAGCAATAAAAGAAACCAAACAGGAACTTGGGTCAAATCTCAGCAAATCTTTGAGATATCAACACTAAACTTGGTATATCGGTGGACGACACTACAACATGTTACCATATGCAAAGGCTATTTCATATCTCCAAAAATGGTTGATATAAAGCAAATCAAATTTATCGCTAACGCTAAAATAATGATTTACACATCCGCCAGTAAAAAACTTATACTCTGATTCAATCACAAGTTCATATGAAGACTCTTGAGAATGTTTAGTACACAAATCTGAGGAAAAGTTGACTGTAACATGAAAAGTCGATTTTTGGTGAATATTTGAAACATGCATGCTTGGCTAATTGCTAACGAAATTTTCAATGTAATGTCTCCCTCTGCTCCTCAGCGCGCGCGCTCCACATTCTCACACACTCAGCCTTTCCCTTGACACACGCGCGGGCTTGGCGAGACGCATACACAACATTTCAGGCAATTGTGGGCTGACCAAGCCCCCACTCATTCCTTGGCTTGAAGTGAAGGCCCTTGTGGATCTTGATAGTAATGCATTTTAGAAAAAGTTCTCAAAATCCTGAAACATTGATAGTATAGGCCAGGAGTAACTACCACACCACAAATGACGCACCATTATCCATAGGTGGCGCTACGGCCAAGCCCCAATTTTCCATTTACAAAGTGATGCCATTCGCATCCCATTTGTCCCAAAATTCTGAAATTCATTAGATATGCCTTATTTCTCATGAGGAACAAAAAAGCCTAAATAACCTATAACGGCCGCCATATTGGATGTTTTTGGACAATAAAGATTTAGGAAACACGTTTTGTTGCTACTTCTCCTACAATTTTTGTCCAATCTTCCCCAGAATTGGCAGGTATCATCGTCAGAGCAACCCTCACTGAATTCTTCAACAGATTTTTGAATTTCAAAACCGTTTGTCCGGTACAGCCAATCAAAATCGTCAACAAAGCAACCAAACAGGAAGTTGGATCAAATCTCAGCAAATCTTTGAAATATCACCACCAAACTTGGTGTGTCACGTGAAAGACACTACATCATGTTCCCATGTGAGAAGGCAAATTAATATCTTAAAAAATGATTGAAATAAAGTAAATCTAATTTATTTCTAACGCTAAAATAATGCTTTACACAAAGTTGACTGTAAGATGAAAAGTTGAATTTTGGTGAATATTTGAAACATGCATGCTTGGCTAATTGCTAATGACATTTCCAATGTAATGTCTCCCTCTGCTCCTCAGCGCGCGCGCTCCACATTCTCACACACTCAGCCTTTCCCTTGACACACGCGCGTGCTTGGCGAGACGCATACACAACATTTCAGGCAATTGTGGGCTGACCAAGCCCCCACTCATTCCTTGGCTTGAAGTGAAGGCCCTTGTGGATCTTGATGGTAATGCATTTTAGAAAAAGTTCTCAAAATCCTGAAACATTGATAGTATAGGCCAGGAGTAACTACCACACCACAAATGACGCACCATTATCCATAGGTGGCGCTACGGCCAAGCCCCAATTGTCCATTTACAAAGTGATGCCATTCGCATCCCATTTGTCCCAAAATTCTGAAATTCATTAGATATTCTCTTCTCCTGTCTAGCCCCCCAGTGGTGGAATCAACTCCCCACCTCCATCAGAGATACTGACTGTCTCTCCACCTTCAAGAAAAGGCTCAAGACGCACTTGTTCGGGAGTACAACGGTACTTAGGAATTGTTCGCTTGACCCGATGTTAGGTTCCTCAAGGATCACAATGACTCTTGCTTAGAGACTTGTTGCTCTTGTGGTTAGTGGTAACTGTTTTACATTTTTGTTCTCGCTGTGATATATTGTTTTTATTACTGTTGCATGCTTTTTTCCACAGGTACACTTGCACTTATAGCGGTTCATGTTGTTTAATTGTAACTTGTTTAACTACATGCTCTTATGGTTCTTCCCTTTGGCACTTACTTTGGTTGTTCACAATGTGTGCTTCATGTTTGGCTATCTTGTTGTTATGATCAGTGACCTGTGCACTTTGTAAAGCTCTCTCTTGGAAGTCGCTTTGGATAAAAGCGTCTGCTAAATGAATAAATGTAAATGTAATGTCTCCCCTGCTCCTCAGCGCGCGCGCTCCACATTCTCACACACTCAGCCTTTCCCTTGACACACGCGCAAGCTTAGCGAGACGCAAACACAACATTTCAGGCAATTGTGGGCTGACCAAGCCCCCACTCATTGCTTGGTCTTTAGCAAAGGCCCATGTGGATCTTGATGGTATTGCATTTCCGATTTTGTATGCAATGGTAAAAAGTTCTCAAAATCCTGAAACATTGATAGTATAGGCCAAGAGTAACTACCACACCACAAATGGCCCAGTATCACCCATAAGTGACGCTACAGGCCACGCCCTGATACACAAAAATACAAGGCTTTCTGGAATGGGTAGGCTCACCAAGCCCCCTCCCTTCACTCCTTGGCTTGAAATAAAAGCTCTTGTGGATCTTGATGGTATTGCATTTCAGATTTGGTATTCCATTGGTAAGTCTGCAGCATGGATTTTTCTATACAGTGACAATTTGTGAAGAATATACATTTTTCAACGGTTTGCAATGTTTTGGAGGAATCCGCCATTGCTGCTTGCAGCTATATTTAGGATTCCTCCGTAAGGAGGAAACCTATTGTTATTGTTAGTTTTATTATTATTATTAGGATTCCTCCGTAAGGAGGAAACCTATTGTTATTGTTAGTTTTATTATTATTATTATTATTATTATTATTATTATTCTAGTTCCATGGGAGTCAATGGCAGCCCCTAGAACCCTTGGATAACTTTTTGTTAAATTTGGCACACTCATTAAGGACAGTTCCTTCTATACCTACACCAAGTTTCATGTATCCCATCAGACCACTCTAGCGCCACCAATGGGTCAAAGTTGGACTTGTGTTTACACACGCAACTTTTGAACCGTATGACTGATTTACAAAAATGAGGTACCATTGGATTCCCTGGATGAAGACGAGTTCAACGCACCCTATGACGTCAATTTCCGGTTGTATAGATTTTCCGCTATTTCCGGTTGTATCAAAAACCTTTGAAAGCCTACTCCTCCTACAATTATTGTCATATCTTCTTCAAAATGACCATAGATGATCTTCAGACCAAGCCTCACAAAAGTTATCCCATGGCGTTTTGATTTTCTAAACCGTTTGTCCGGCACAACCAATCAAAATCAGCAAAAAAGTAACCAAACAGGAACTTGGGTCAAATCTCAGCAAATCTTTGAGATATCAACACTAAACTTGGTATATCGGTGGACGACACTACAACATGTTACCATGTGCAAAGGCAACTTCATATCTCAAAAGATGATTGATATAAAGCAAATCGAATTTATCGCTAACGCTAAAATAATGCTTTACACATCCGCCGGTCAAAAACTGATACTTTGATTCAATCACAAGTTCATATGAAGACTCTTGAGAATGTTTAGTACACAAATCTGAGGAAAAGTTGACTGTAACATGAAAAGTCGATTTTATGTGAATATTTGAAACATGCATGCTTGGCTAATTGCTAACGAAATTTTCAATGAAATGTCTCCCCTGCTCTTCAGCGCGCGCGTGCTCCACATTCTCACACACTCAGCCTTTCCCTTGACACACGCGCGGGCTTGGCGAGACGCATACACAACATTTCAGGCAATTGTGGGCTGACCAAGCCCCCACTCATTCCTTGGCTTGAAGTGAAGGCCCTTGTGGATCTTGATGGTAATGCATTTTAGAAAAAGTTCTCAAAATCCTGAAACATTGATAGTATAGGCCAGGAGTAACTACCACACCACAAATGACGCACCATTATCCATAGGTGGCGCTACGGCCAAGCCCCAATTTTCCATTTACAAAGTGATGCCATTCGCATCCCATTTGTCCCAAAATTCTGAAATTCATTAGATATGCCTTATTTCTCATGAGGAACAAAAAAGCCTCAATAACCTATAACGGCCGCCATATTGGATGTTTTTGTACAATAAAGATTTAGGAAACACGTTTTTTTGCTACTTCTCCTACAATTCTTGTCCAATCTTCCCCAGAATTGGCAGGTATCATCGTCAGAGCAACCCTCACTGAATTCTTTAACAGATTTTTGAATTTCAAAACCGTTTGTCCGGTACAGCCAATCAAAATCGTCAACAAAGCAACCAAACAGGAAGTTGGATCAAATCTCAGCAAATCTTTGAAATATCAACACCAAACTTGGTAAGATGACTCGGAACCGTCTTCTGAGGATGTCCAATCAATTTGGTGTCATGTGATCGTGTCATGTGATCGGCGTGGCCGCAGGAACCAAAAATGTTTTTTGGCCAATAACTGTTGATTTGTTTGCCTTTAGTTCATGAAAACTCTTGAGAATGTTTAGTACACAAATCTCAGAAAAAGTTGACTGTAAGATGAAAAGTTGAATTTTGGTGAATATTTGAAAAATGCATGCTTGGCTAATTGTTAAGGAAATTTCCAATGAAACGTCTCCCTCTGCTCCTCAGCGCGCGCGCTACACATTCTCACACACTCAGCCTTTCCCTTGACACACGCGCAAGCTTGACGAGACGCATACACAACATTTCAGGCAATTGTGGGCTGACCAAGCCCCCACTCATTGCTTGGTCTTTAGCAAAGGCCCATGTGGATCTTGATGGTATTGCATTTCCGATTTTGTATGCAATGGTAAAAGTTCTCAAAATCCTGAAACATTTATAGTATAGGCCAAGAGTAACTACCACACCACAAATGGCCCAATATCACCCATAAGTGACGCTACAGGCCACGCCCTGATACACAAAGATACAAGGCTTTCTGGAATGGGTAGGCTCAACCAAGCCCCCTCCCTTCACTCCTTGGCTTTAAATAAAAGCCCTTGTGGATCTTGATGGTATTGCATTTCATATTTGGTATCCCATTGGTAAGTCTGCGGCATGGAATTTTACAGTGACTATTTGTAAAGAATATACATTTTTCAGTGGTTTGCAATGTTTGGAGGAATCCGCCATTGCTGCTTGCAGTTATATTTATTATTATTATTATTCTAGTTCCATGGGAGTCAATGGCAGCCCCTAGACCCCTTGGATAACTTTTTGACAAATTTGGCACACTCATTAAGGACAGTTCCTTCTATACCTACACCAAGTTTCATGTATCCCATCAGACCACTCTAGCGCCACCAATGGGTCAAAGTTGGACTTGTGTTTACACACGCAACTTTTGAACCGTATGACTGATTTTCAAAAATGAGGTACCATTGGATTCCCTGGATCAAGACGAGTTCAACGCACCATATGACGTCAATTTCCGGTTATATAGATTTTCCGCTATTTCCGGTTGTATCAAAAACCTTTGAAAGCCTACTCCTCCTACAATTTTTGTCATATCTTCTTCAAAATGACCAGAGATGATCTTCAGACCAAGCCTCACAAAAGTTATCCCATGGCGTTTTGATTTTCTAAACCGTTTGTCCGGCACAGCCAATCAAAATCAGCAAAAAAGTAACCAAACAGGAACTTGGGTCAAATCTCAGCAAATCTTTGAGATATCAACACGTAACTTGGTATGTCACAAGGAAGACACTACAACATGTTACCATGTGCAAAGGCTATTTCATATCTCCAGAAATGGTTGATTTAAAGCAAATTGAATTTATCGCTAACGCAAAAATAATGCTTTACACATCCGCCGGTCAAAAACTGATACTTTGATTCAATCACAAGTTCATATGAAGACTCTTGAGAATGTTTAGTACACAAATCTGAGGAAAAGTTGACTGTAACATGAAAAGTCGATTTGTGGTGAATATTTGAAAAATGCATGCTTGGCTAATTGCTAACGAAATTTTCAATGAAATGTCTCCCCTGCTCTTCAGCGCGCGCGTGCTCCACATTCTCACACACTCAGCCTTTCCCTTGACACACACGCGGGCTTGGCGAGACGCATACACAACATTTCAGGCAATTGTGGGCTGACAAAGCCCCCACTCATTCCTTGGCTTGAAGTGAAGGCCCTTGTGGATCTTGATGGTAATGCATTTTAGAAAAAGTTCTCAAAATCCTGAAACATTGATAGTATTGGCCAGGAGTAACTACCACACCACAAATGACGCACCATTATCCATAGGTGGCGCTACGGCCAAGCCCCAATTGTCTATTTACAAAGTGATGCCATTCTCATCCCATTTGTCCCAAAATTCTGAAATTCAATTAGATATGCCTTATTTCTCACGAGGAACAAAAAAGCCTCAATAACCTATAACGGCCGCCATATTGGATTTTTTTGTACAATAAAGATTTAGGAAACACGTTTTTTCGCTACTTCTATTACAATTTTTGTCCAATCTTCCCCAGAATTGCCAGGTATCATCGTCAGATTAACCCTCACTGAAATCTTCAACAGATTTTTGAATTTCAAAACCGTTTGTCCGGTACAGCCAATCAAAATCGTCAACAGAGCAACCAAACAGGAAGTTGGATCAAATCTCAGCAAATCTTTGAAATATCAACACCAAACTTGGTGTGTCACGTGAAAGACACTACGTCATGTTCCCATGTGAGAAGGCAAATTAATATCTTAAAAAATGATTGAAATAAAGGAAATCTAATTTATTTCTAACGCTAAAATAATGCTTTACACATACGGCAGTCAAAAAACTCTGATTCAATCACAAGTTCATGAAGACTCTTGAGAATGTTTAGTACACAAATCTCAGAAAAAGTTGACTGTAAGATGAAAAGTTGAATTTAGGTGAATATTTGAAAAATGCTTGCTTGGCTAATTGTTAAGGAAATTTCCAATGAAATGTCTCCCCTGCTCCTCAGCGCGCGCGCTCCACATTCTCACACACTCAGCCTTTCCCTGACACACGCGCAAGCTTGACGAGACGCATACACAACATTTCAGGCAATTGTGGGCTGACCAAGCCCCACTCATTGCTTGGTCTTTAGCAAAGGCCCATGTGGATCTTGATGGTATTGCATTTCCGATTTTGTATGCAATGGTAAAAAGTTCTCAAAATCCTGAAACATTGATAGTATAGGCCAAGAGTAACTACCACACCACAAATGGCCCAATATCACCCATAAGTGACGCTACAGGCCACGACCTGATACACAAAGATACAAGGCTTTCTGGAATGGGTAGGCTCACCAAGCCCCCTCCCTTCACTCCTTGGCTTGAAGTGAAGGCCCTTGTGGATCTTGATGGTAATGCATTTTAGAAAAAGTTCTCAAAATCCTGAAACATTGATAGTATAGGCCAGGAGTAACTACCACACCACAAATGACGCACCATTATCCATAGGTGGCGCTACGGCCAAGCCCCAATTTTCCATTTACAAAGTGATGCCATTCGCATCCCATTTGTCCCAAAATTCTGAAATTCATTAGATATGCCTTATTTCTCATGAGGAACAAAAAAGCCTCAATAACCTATAATGGCCGCCATATTGGATTTTTTTGTACAATAAAGATTTAGGAAACACGTTTTTTCTTTACTTCTCCTACAATTTTTGTCCAATCGTCCCCAGAATTGGCAGGTATCATCGTCAGAGCAACCCTCACTGAATTCTTCAACAGATTTTTGAATTTCAAAGACATTACATCATGTTCCCATGTGAGAAGGCAAATTAATATCTTAAAAAATGATTGAAATAAAGGAAATCTAATTTATTTCTATCTAACGCTAAAATAATGCTTTACACACCCGCCAGTCAAAAACCTCTGATTCAATCACATGTTCATAAAGACTCTTGAGAATGTTTAGTACACAAATCTCAGAAAAAGTTGACTCTAAGATGAAAAGTTGATTTTTGGTGAATATTTGAAAAATGCATGCTCTGCTAATTGTTAAGGAAATTTCCAATGAAATGTCTCCCCTGACCCTCAGCGCGCGCGCTCCACATTCTCACACACTCAGCCTTTCCCTTGACACGCGCAAGCTTGGCGAGACGCATACACAACATTTCAGACAATTGTGGGCTGACCAAGCCCCCACTCATTGCTTGGTCTTTAGCAAAGGCCCATGTGGATCTTGATGGTATTGCATTTCCGATTTTGTATGCAATGGTAAAAAGTTCTAAAAATCCTGAGACATTGATAGTATAGGTTAACAGTAACTACCACACCACAAATGGCCCAACATCACCCATAGGTGACGCTACTGGCCACGCCCTGATGCACAAAGATACAAGGCTTTCTGGAATGGGTAGGCTCACCAAGCCCCCTCCCTTCACTCCTTGGCTCGGAATAAAAGCTCTTGTGGATCTTGATGGTATTGCATTTCAGATTTGGTGTCCCATCGGTAAGTCTGCAGCATGGATTTTTACAGTGACAATTTGTAAAGAATATAAATTTTTCAATGGTTTGCAATGTTTGGAGGAATCCGCCATTGCTGCTTGCAGTTATATTTAGGATTCCTCCGTAAGGAGGAAACCTATTGTTATTGTTAGTTTTATTATTATTATTATTATTATTATTATTCTAGTTCCATGGGAGTCAATGGCAGCCCCTAGACCCCTTGGATAACTTTTTGACAAATTTGGCACACTCATTAAGGACAGTTCCTTCTATACCTACACCAAGTTTCATGTATCCCATCAGACCACTCTAGCGCCACCAATGGGTCAAAGTTGGACTTGTGTTTACACACGCAACTTTTGAACCGTATGACTGATTTTCAAAAATGAGGTACCATTGGATTCCCTGGATCAAGACGAGTTCAACGCACCATATGACGTCAATTTCCGGTTATATAGATTTTCCGCTATTTCCGGTTGTATCAAAAACCTTTGAAAGCCTACTCCTCCTACAATTTTTGTCATATCTTCTTCAAAATGACCAGAGATGATCTTCAGACCAAGCCTCACAAAAGTTATCCCATGGCGTTTTGATTTTCTAAACCGTTTGTCCGGCACAGCCAATCAAAATCAGCAAAAAAGCAACCAAACAGGAACTTGGGTCAAATCTCAGCAAATCTTTGAGATGTCAACACCAAACTTGGTATGATGACTCGGAATCCTCTTCTGAGGATGTCCACACAATTTGGTGTCATGCGATCACTGGGCGTGGCCGCAGGAAGCTAAAATGTGTTTTGGCCAATAACTATTGATTTGTTTGCCTTTATTGAGTGATTCCTTTGTCTCATGATATCTTGGGACATCCCGTGTGTGACTCATAATTTGTGATAATAGCCGAATTGATGCGGCCGCCATTTTGAATTAATTGAAAAACCTTCATTTCTCTACTCCTCCTACACATGTTGTCCAATCTTCACCAAATTCAGCAGAGATTATCTTCAGACCAAGCCTCACAAAAGCTATCACATGTTATTTTGATTTTCAAAACAGTTTGCCCGGTACAGGCAATCAAAATGTGCCGTTAAGCCAGCAAACAGGAAGTTGTGTTGTATCTCAGCAAATCTTGATACTTGATACCCTCTTCTGAGGATGTCTAAAATGTTTTCTGGGTCATTTGACTGCTTGGCCACATCATTGCTGCTTGCAGCTATATTTGGATTTGGTCATATTTGGTATCCCATTGGTAAGTCTGCAGCATGGATTTTTCTATACAGTGACAATTTGTGAATATACATTTTTCAATGGTTCGCAATGTTTTGGAGGAATCCGCCATTGCTGCTTGCAGCTATATTTAGGATTCCTCCGTAAGGAGGAAACCTATTGTTATTGTTAGTTTTATTAGGGTTCCTCCGGTAGGAGGAAATCTATTGTTATTGGTGGTATTCTTATTATTTATTTTTTTACCCATGGGAGTCAATGGCAGACCCTAGACCAATACCGTAAAAAGTTGTGAAATTTGGCATGTTGAAACTGCAGACCATTAGTAACTACCATACCAAACATGGGCCATGTGAGACAATAGGTGTCGCTACAGGCCACGCCCCAATATGTCAATTTTCAAATTGATGCCATTTGCAGGCCATAATCCCACAATTCTGAAATTCATTACATATGCCTTATTTCTCATGAGGAACAAAAAAGCCTCTAGAAGCTATAACGGCCGCCATATTGGATTTTTCTGTACAATAAAGATTAAGTTAAACCCTAACCCTACCCTAACCCTAACCCAGAATTGGCAGGTATCATCGTCAGAGCAACCCTCACTGAATTCTTCAACAGATTTTTGAATTTCAAAACTGTTTGTCCGATACAGCCAATCCAAATCGTCAACAAAGCAACCAAACAGGAATTTTGATCAAATCTCAGCAAATCTTTGAAATATCAACACCAAACTTGGTGTGTCACGTGGAAGACACTACATCATGTTCCCATGTGAGAAGGCAAATTAATATCTTAAAAAATGATTGAAATAAAGGAAATCTAATTGATTTCTAACGCTAAAATAATGCTTTACACATCCTCTAGTCAAAAAACTCAGATTCAATAACAAGTTCATGAAGACTCTTGAGAATGTTTAGTACACAAATCTCAGAAAAAGTTGACTTTATGATGAAAAGTTTAATTTTGGTGAATATTTGAAAAATGCATGCTTGGCTAATTGTTGAGGAAATTTCCAATGAAATGTCTCCCCTGCTCCTCAGCGCGCGCGCTCCACATTCTCACACACTCAGCCTTTCCCTTGACACACGCGCAAGCTTGGTGAGACGCATACACAAAATTTCAGGCAATTGTGGGCTGACCAAGCCCCCACTCATTCCTTGGTCTTTAGCAAAGGCCCATGTGGATCTTCATGGTATTGCATTTCTGATTTTGGATGCAATGGTAAAAAGTTCTCCAAATCCTGAAACATTGATAGTATAGGCCAAGAGTAACTACCACACCACAAATGGCCCAATATCACCCATAAGTGACGCTACAGGCCACGCCCTGATACACAAAGATACAAGGCTTTCTGGAATGGGTAGGCTCACCAAGCCCCCTCCCTTCACTCCTTGGCTTGAAATAAAAGCCCTTGTGGATCTTGATGGTATTGCATTTCAGATTTGCTATCCCATTGGTAAGTCTACAGCATGGATGTTTCTATACAGTGACAATTTGTGAAGAAAATACATTTTTTTCAATGGTTCGCAATGTTAGGAGGAATCCGCCATTGCTGCTTGCAGCTATATTTATTATTATTATTATACATCTGCCATGGGAGTCTATGGCAGCCCCTAGAACCACATGGTCAGAAGTTGTGAAATTTGGCACACTCTTTGGGACCTGTCCCCTCATTACTTTCACCAAGTTTCATGTCTCCCATTCCAACCCTCTAGCGCCACCAATGGGTCAAAGTTGAAGGTGTGTTTACACACGTTACCTTTGAACCATATGCCGCATTTTCCAAAATGAGGTATCATTGGATTCCCTGGATCAAGACAAGTTCAACGCACTCTATGACGTCATACCCAGTCATATAGATTCTCCGCCATTTTGAATGTTAACGAAAAGCGTTTTTTCGCTACTCCTCCTACAATTCTTGACGAATCTTCTTCAAAATTGCCACAGATGATCTTCAGACCAAGCCTCACAAAAGCTAACCCTGGAGCTTAGACTTTCACAACCGTTTGTTAGTTACACTCAATCAAATTCAGCAACTGATCCAGAAAAAGGGAAGTGAGGTCATATCTTAGTGAATCTTTGATGCATTGACTCCAAACTTGGTGTATGGATTCATGACCCTGTTATTAAGAGGTCCGAAAAAGGTAGGGTCATTTGAGCTCTAAGGGGCGCTACAATAGGCAAAATTGTGTTTTGACCAATAACTGTTGTTTTTGTTTTCGTATTTCAGTGATTCCTATGTCTCGTGATATCTTAGGAGATCCCATGTCTGACGTAAGTTAACGCGTGATACCAGACGAATTTATCAGGCTGCCATTTTGAATGAATAAATAAAACGTTTTTTCCCTACTCCTACACAATGTATCCAATATTCACCAGATTTGGCACAGATTATCTTCAGACCACAATCACCTTGACATGTCAAAATAGGACTGAATTACAGCTGTTGGGGCAACAATTTGGGCCAAATATGACCACGCATGCCACAGGAGAAACAGCGTACTTTTTGTATACAGTAACTGTACACAGAAATTCCCAGCGCTGAAAATGGCTCACTGGGATAAGACGGGCTTCTTTGAAGTGCAAGGTCGTAGGTTCGAATCCAGCCAAAGCCGACGAGCTCGTCATGTCTCTGATTCTCTGTTTAGCGACACTGTAAGCCACTGCAAAGGAAGCCAGGTACACCGCAGTCGCTAGCTACCTGTAGTCAAGCTACAAGCTATAGTCAATGCAATCCTCACACAAACTATCAAAATGATTTTAGATTTTCGAAACCATTTGTCCGGTACAGCCAATCAAAATCGGCAGCAGAGCCGCCAAACAGAAAGTTGTGTCGTATCTCAGCAAATCTTTGATGGATTCACGCCAAACTTGCTGCGTGTACTCGGAACACTCTTCTGAGGATGTTGAAAGTTTCTTCTGGGTCATCTGACCTGCTTGGCCACTCCATTGCTGCTTGCAACTATATTCTTATAATTATTATTATTATACATCTGCCATGGGAGTCTATGGCAGCCCTTAGAACCACATGGTCAGAAGTTGTGAAATTTGGCACTCTTTGGGACCAGTCCCCTCATCAATTTCACCAAGTTTCATGTCTCCCATTCCAACCATCTAGCGCCACCAATGGGTCAAAGTTGAAGGTGTGTTTACACACGTTACCTTTGAACCATATGCCTCATTTTCCAAAATGAGGTATCATTGGATTCCCTGAATCAAGACAAGTTCAACGCACTTTTTGACGTCATACCCAGTCATATAGATTCTCCGCCATTTTGAATGTTAACGAAAAGCATTTTTTCGCTACTCCTCCTACAATTCATGACGAATCTTCTTCAAAATTGCCACAGATGATCTTCAGACCAAGCCTCACAAGTTATCCCCTGGAGCTTTGATTTTCGCAACCGTTTGTTAGTTACAGCCAATCAAATTGATGTGGCTGAATTGATGTGGCCGCCATTTTGAATACGTTTTTTGGCTACCTCTCCTATAAAGTTTGTCCAATCTTCACCAAATTTGGCACAGATCATCTTCAGACCAAGCCTCACAAAAGACATCACATGTTTTTTGATTATCTAAACCTTTTGACTGGAACAGCCAATCAAAGTCGTCAACCAAGCCACCATAAAAGAAGTGAGGTCATATCTCAGCACCTCTTTACTGCATTGACACCAAATTTGGTATAAGGACTAGGGTTCTGTTCTAAAGAGGTCCAAAATAGGTCATGCCATTTCACCTCTAGGTGGCGCTGCAATAAGCAAAAATTTGGCACCATTTATCTTCAGATCAAGCCTCACAAACCTTTTCACATTCCGGTAAAGCTGATCAAAGTCGGCGAGGAAGATCATATCTCAGGAAATATTCGCTGAATTGACATCAAACTTGGTACAGGTGCTTGGGACCCTGTTTCAAAGAGGTCCACAAAAGGTTGTGTCATCTAACCTCTAGGGGGCGATCCCGTGTCTGACACATGTTAAATTGTGATACCAGCTGAATTGATGTGGCCGCCATTTTGAATGAATGAATAAAACCTTTTTGGTGAATACCAAATATTCACCTAATTTGGCACAGATTATCTTCAGACCACAGTCACCTTGACGTCAAAATAGAACTGAATTACAGCTGTTTAAACTTGGGACAAATCTGACAACCGCTTGCCACAGGAAAAATTCCTTATATTTTTACGCAGTCACTGAAATCTGATTTCCAGCACTGAGAGTAGCTCACTAGGATAAATTGGTGTCCTGGCTACGTCAACGTCAGAGGTTTAAATCCAGCCAAAGCTGACAAGCTTGTCATTTCTCTGTTTAGCGAGACTATAAGCCACTGCAAAGGAAGCCAGTTACACCGCAGTCACTAGATGTCGAAAGTTTCTTCTGGTTTATCTGACCTGCTTGGCCACCACATTGCTGCTTGCAGCTATATTTATTGTTGGAATGCTGCTTCAGCATTCCAAGTATTGTTCTTTGAATCTTTATTGTTGGAATGCTGCTTCAGCATTTTTAAATAATTCAGCTTTTTGATATCTATTCAACTTTTTTCAATATCACTGATTATGTTTCATGACTTTTTCAAGCCGTTTCTGAGATTTACATGGGTGTACGTGAAACCCTAGAGTGCAGACTGAAACGCTTAGAGTGGAGGGCAGCTTCGGATGTTGTTAAAAAAAAAATTGAGTTTGCCAGCATTGCCACAATTTTCGCTCTTCATGCTTCATTTTTGGATCAATAGACAGCTAATTTTGTGCTGGTTGTAGACAGTTGTCTGTTGAATCCAACAGACGTACACATTTGTTCAGAGCCCCACGAAAGCGAGACAAAGTCCAACTCTCGCCCCATAGAGACCAATGCAAATCTGGTGACAAAATCGTCAGAGAAAGCAAAAAGAACAAGATTTTGAAACTGCCGGTAGAGTCGTATTTCTGACCGCACAGAAATATAAGGACATCTCTGGTTTCGGCAGAGTCTTGGGTCTCGGAAAATATCCTTATTCTTTGGATTGGACATATAGTTTTGCGTCTAGGTTAACTTGTTTGAGGTGTGGATTCTAGCTAGATTTCTGTTATTCTCTGTCCTCAGCGCGTTAGCAATCATAGCTGCACCATCACCGTGGCAACGACAGACACGCACCACTCAGTCTCACGCAGGTGATTGGTATTAGCTGATTAGTGGAGTCACAAGACAGAGTTTGATAGTATTTCAACCTAATAGAATTTACAAGAGGTGACTGCAGGTGCTGCTAATATCTCCTTTACTACTATTGCTAATGGAACTGTTTTACTCTACTACGCCACTGAGTACTTGACCATGAGAAACCCGATTACTAGCAATTGTCGGTTTAAGCCATACGATTACTCCGTTTACATGTGTAATTAGTTATGCGATTACTCAATAAGCCCGTCTACACCCAGATAACAAAATTACTCTGGCCCAGATCCGGCTCACATTCAACACTTTTATCCGGCCCACCTACCGCATGGAATGATGGCACTTGGGCGGTCCGCTCCTGTTTGCCAGATCTGGGCCACAAGGAACCCATAGCAATGCCGCATGTCAACCTAGACCTAACCAAATAAACCAGAACTGGCCCTAATCTGGGCCACAGGTCGGTTTTATTTTGGCCCATATCCGGCACACATGCTATAATGTAAGTGGCCCACATACCGCATGGAATGATGGCACTTGGGCGGTCCGCTCCTGTTTGCCAGATCTGGGCCACAAGGAACCCATAGCAATGCCGCATGTCAAACTAGACCTAACCAAATAAACCAGAACTGGCCCTAATCTGGGCCACAGGTCGGTTTTATTTTGGCCCATATCCGGCACACATGCTATAATGTAAGTGGCCCACATACCGCATGGAATGATGGCACTTGGGCGGTCCGCTCCTTCCATTTTAACGTTGAACTGGCCCACGTTCCTCATGTACGGTAATATGATTGCACACTTTGTCCACCCAGAAAATAACAGTGCTAATTACAACCTACAGTACCAGCCAGGTAGGGCGTAACTAAACCAGACCTTAAAAAATCGAAATTAAACAGCCACACAGTTTGTAAGTAAATTATATTTGCAATGTTTTATTTTTTGCTTCTGAAAACAGAACTGATCTTGAAAGGATCTTGACTGGGCCCCTCAAGCGTCCTGGCAATCTTGCAGGCCTTTAAGGAATGCACAAAAGAATAAACTCAGTAACAGAACAAGATTATCAATATGATTCCTCAATATGTTTCCTCTTTTTGTTATAGGTCAGAATATATATATATATATTTTTTAAGGGAATATGTTAAACAAGGGCAGATACATACAATGACTTTCATAGTATTATTAAAATGTGTCTTTAATAGAATATCCTAGATACTGTAACTGACTTACAGGTTTCTTGGACAGTCCGTCTCCGTCCCTCTCTTTCTCTTCTCCCCCCGTCTCTGTCACCCGCAAGGTGAAGCCACCTTTTAATGAAGGCTTCCACCTCCTGGTCTGTCGCATTTCTAGTTAGGCGGTTGTTTCTGACTGTCCCTAAAAATTGAAAACATTGTTAAGTCTCAGATGGATTACACCAAGAGATGATGGCTGAAGATACCATGCAACAGCTGACAGGGGATGTATCATTTACATTGTGCTTCAGTCTCTCACTGGATGGGAGCCGGTGTGTGGTGATGCACAGCTGTGTGTGGGTTTGTGAGTTGTACAAGTGCTTGACCGTTTAGAGTTGAGTTTACTTATAAAGACAATGTACTCGTTAGACAGATGAGAGTGTAATGTAACACACTTACCAGTTATTATATCTTTTAGCTGCAGTTTGTGGAAAGCAGTTTTTCCATTGACGCCACGCCAGTTGAGCTGTTTGGCCAGGGCGTTGGTAAAACAGTGCTTCATTACCCGCCAAACACAATCTTTCACGTCCACTCCTCCAATAACACTCAATGAAGTAATCTGAAAAAGACAATTTAAAAGCCATGTAAACATAGTAACCCAATTCTTAAATATTTACATTTCACTTTTCACAGGTTGGTATTTGGAACATTAGTCATGTAACCTTGTTTAAATTTCTGGATACTGGCTGAATGTTTCAACAATGAACGGTTAGCCACCTGAAACTAGGTAGATCCCCAATCCCAGCTACAAATATTTTTGAATACCCTAAAGCCTAAATCTACAGCACTTACCATTTTGTTTTTAAGGTCTGCCTCTTGCCTGAGACGGTCCTCCACAGCAAGAAGGGAGTTTACATTGTTCACTGGCAGTACATCTTTTTCCAGGGGATCCTGCCCACTAGAAGGTTTTCCCTGAATGTTCTGCATTGTCAACTGGACAGCTTTCAGTTGATCCATTATAATTTCTTGGTTGGCAAGAATTTTATGCAGAATAGCTAAAAAAATATATAAGGACACAACATAAAGGCATTACAAGATTACTCTTTTCAGCTGTTGAAATAAAGTAACTAATAAATAATGCTTTTGAGGGAAGTCCCAGATAAATAAAACAATTGATTTATACCGATTTAGACCGAATGCAATGATTAGACAGGCTACTTGTCTGTGCACCTACCTCCCAACAGTGGTCAGTTCATGTGTTTTGAAAGGAGGGGGTGGGATATTTTGATTTGAATCCTTTCAAACTCAAGCTAAAATTGCTAGGTTCTATCCTGCCTTTAATAAGGAGTTGGACTCCCCTTTGCAAATTTAAAGGTTTCCACTCATCTGGAAAGGCTTTCTACATTATTTTCTACAATTAAGAAGTAAGTAAGTAAGTAAGTAAGACTTTATTTATATAGCACATTTCATACAAGAATTGTAGCTCAAGGTGCTTTACATAAAATCAATAAAAACAATAATACAAGTGATAAATAATTCAAACAATAATAAAAATCCCAATAAGATCTCTGTTCAAGAGAGAAAACAACTTTAAAAAGTAGGAAAACCCTTTTGAGATAAAATTACTTAAATGCTTCGGTAAAAAGGTAGGTTTTAAGCTATCCTTTAAAAATGTCTAGAGGGTTAGCTTCCCTAATATTTATGGGTAATTTGTTCCATAAACCCTATTTCCTGAAACCTGACTGCGAGACTTCCAGGATGTTATTTTCTTCAAGAAAATAATTTAATTGGACTAAAACTATCTTTTCCAGTACTTTACTAATAAATGGGAGGTTTGAGAAGTACTTACAAGCAAGGCCAGCTGAAGTTGTTGCTGACTGTCGTACAGAGCTGGTCCGTCGGGGCACAGGGCTGGTCCGTCGGGATACAGGGCTGGTCCGTCGGGATACAGGGCTGGTCCGTCGGGATACAGTGCTGGTCCGTCGTGTTTCAAGTTTTTTTTTTAATGCCCCAATTATGTCTGGCCTTTTTATTTTTGGGGCTGGAGGCAAATTTATTTTTTTGGCAGGGACAGGGACTTCATCATCACTGTCACTCTCAAATCGGTTGTTTGGTCTTGTGGGGTGAAGGGAACACATGTTGTGCCACACCTGCAGAAAGCGATGCATTGCAGAAGAAGTTTCCAGTTCCCTGTGCATCCTTTTAATATTTTGTACATTATTTGTACAATACTATGAAAGAAACATTCAACATCTATAATAGGTAAAATAGCACTTAAATACTTACAGCCTTTTTCGCTTTTTCTTTTGGATGTCTTCGTTTTCTTCCTCTGCTGTTTGAACATCCGTGTTTGTTTCAGCTTGAGGAAGTTTCATTCTGGCAGTGTTGTAGTTTGCTGTGAAAAACAAGACAATTAACATTAAATAGATTTTACAAATCAGTGAATCCTAAAGGTTAATATGTAATGTAGCCTACATACCAGCTGTATATACAATTCGGACACTGAAAGCATCCCACATGTGTCCTGGCTGCTCCTCACGCCATATGGCCTTTGCCAATTCATCAGGCTTGTAATAAGATGGCCATTGACAAACTTGGTTTGCAACCCACAGTGCGGGTACCACCTCTAACTCTTGGGTTTCGAGAAACTCCACGATGTGAAACATGGCTTAGAACAGAAAGAGACTCAATATTACTAGTTTTAAGAGTATAAGCACATTCATCTTTACTTTAACAGAAAGCTGTTCCACAGAAGAATGTTTTCATGATAGTCGTAAGTGCTTTACAAATTGAATGATTAATGGAAGTGTCATTAGTAGTGTAAATATGGGATACACACCTACAGAGATAAGTGAAGACAGACTAGACACTGTCGCCGCTGACTAAACTTGATGCCGATCTGCACGTCAAGGCTAAAAAAATCACACAATATAATCAAAATGCCCCCAGGTCCCACAAGGTATGCAGTGTCGTGTCAAAGACAAAATCTGAATTAGAACTTTTTTTAAACAACCTATTGAAAATATTATTATACACATAACCAACTTAGAAGATAGACAAGTGTTGAGGAACAGTTGGAAGGAGATCGACACATGCCATTTCCAAAGGCACACACCCAAACATCACAGGAAAGTATGCAGTCAATTGTGACCCATAATGTCACAATAATTGCTTTTAAGGAAATACAAACATGTTATTTGGGGAATCATTTGCCTCTCTATCATCATTAGCCCCATGATCTTACCACTTCTGTTCATCGTAACCAAAAAAGAGAAATTATGCCCATTTACACTAATAACAATATACACATTGTAAGTTAAATGTGGTATAAGGTACATCAAATCAAGTATATTTGTTGACATAAAGGGTGTATGCTTTTTGAAGACAATAGGAGGGTTAAGACTGCAGTTTAGGATAGGTTTCCATGAAGAAGTGGAATAACAACAAACCCAACCTCCAAAGGTAACCTGACACACTTCTTCACATTGGCATCTATTTTGAAGCATATCAGATTGGATGACACATCTGACACAAAACAAACTCCCAAATCCGTGGAGTCAATGGGATAGTCCCAAAACGTTGCAATGTGTCTATATTCTTTGCAGACAATGTATTCCTCACCCTCAAAGACAATTATATTCTCAACCAATAGTACTTTATTGTTCATCTTGATGCATCTGTCTCTCTCTGATGAGTTGATGATAAACTCATCTATTGCCAGTTCTTTAAACTGCAAGACAGTTCCTGTAAAGCCTTGTGGAACAGGTCCATCTGAGTGCAGCCTTTTATATTTTTTGTGGGTACCCTTGTCTTTAATACTTGTTGAATCAAGTTCGGAAATTCTGCGTATAACTTGCTGCAGTGGTGAGCTAGGTTTTCTAACCATTCTTTTGATTTGTTTTAAGTAGTTTTCAAAAGGAAACCCTGATATTAAATCTAAGTGGCCATGCACCTTCACGTCATCACTGAGATGAGTCAAACCATGTATGTTGTAAACTAAAAAACCCTGACCATAGAGTTCCCCAAAATGCTTAACAAATGATTTAAGTAGCGTGTTTGCAAAGTCATTTAACAACAAACAATATGCTGGACTAGCCAAAATGTATATACTTACAGACAACAGCATAAAATTTTGATAAACCTCAGTAGTCAGCACATCCCTCAAAACTACTGGACCAGTGTAAAGTAAGAACTGCCGAAGTTCTGTTGCCTTCCATCGTAACCTCTCATTTAGGGCCCTAGGTCTTCTAGCAAATTCTGACGGTATGTAACTTCTGAGAGCAAGCAATTTTCCTGAAATTAAAGATACCTGTCTGGATGAAATGCGGTAAAGCAACTTGCCACTAGTGCCCATCCACAAATCAAGCAGACGACGCACCACACCTAAGCAAACTAAATGCATATAGTCATGAGGAAATCCACTGACCATTGGAACAGAAGTTTCAGAAAACGGGGATTGTCGTATGTGGTGATCTTCATCCTCTGCATTTGAAAAAGATACATCACTCCTTGCTCTAGCATTAGATTCTGGGAATGTCATGCGATTATTCATGTAGGTGCCTGACTGTACACATTTATCACACCCACTGTAACCATTGTGTGACTTAATGCCCTTAATAAAGGCCCTCGCAGGAGCATCACAGATTACAGAGCATACTGTCAAAAAGAAGGTCTTGCCATTAACAACAAAACCACCACTCATAGATTTCAACTCACAAACCAGATCATTCAGATATTCTGACAATGACTGAGGCTTTGAGTTCCCACAATAAAGAGCAATCAGCATAGGTTGTCTACTATACCCTTGGAGCATTCTCAAAATTGGCCAGAACTGTACAGCAGAACTTTTAAAAATTGGAAGACCATCAATGTTTAATTGCAGTTTGAAACAATGACGACTTGGGACAACCGATGCAAGCTTCTGGAATATTTTGCCAAACATTCTGTATACCAAAATAATGGAATAATCCGCCAGCCAAGGAAGACACACTATAGGAAGTCTCTGTGTGGAGTAATGTCCTTGCATCTTTAGGCAAAGAGGGGTGAAAGACCTTCAGGATAGACAAAAGGGCAGACAAAGCTATCAATGAAATGCCAAACTGTGTTCCCCAGTTTCTCAGACAACCTGCTAAATCCATTTCAGCGACATCCTCTCTTTCATCAACATGGATATCCTCATCACTAGTTGATTCACTTTCCCCATTACTTTCTGATCCACAGTTGGGTAGCAAAACCGAAGGGCCAGCTGCTTCATGTTCAACACTATAGTCCTCATCAGTATTATCCTTTTCATTTAAAGTATCAAAAAACTGGTCGACTCTTTTAACAGCCCTTTTTCTCAAATTGCTGCAAGTGATATTCCATTTTTCCCTCTCCATGACAACAATTACTTACCTAACCTTACCGTTTGAACCTTTAAAATCTCTGAAAAATAAAGAAAAATCAACATTATAAAATGTGTAGCTCAAAGGTTTTTATAGCATGTTACATATGACGACTAATTCCGCCCGCGTTGGAGAAAAAATTAGGTGTGTTCAATTTCATGGGAATGCCATTGGCTGCTTCAAGTTAGCCGGCTGCAGCCGACTGTCGGCGTCGCTGCACGAAGTCGAATACGCCTATTGATTATCAGTAAACGTGTAACTTAACATGTAGGTCTAATTCACTGCATCTTTACTGAAAAGTTAACCCGTATTTCATCCATTAAGAAACCCTTTGAAACAAGCTGATTCAACTACTGCGATAGCATTGTCACTCAACCCTGCTCATTTGGCCTTTCTGAACATTGGTCTTCGCTTTAAAATTATTTTTTTTAAACTGGCAATCATTGTTTGTATGGAATTTTACAAATGACTTAGGTAGATATACACTTTTCTTTTAGCCTTTTGATTACTATCAAAAGGTTCACATGGTATATTGCCAAGACGTAGGTCTACTCATATGCACCATGTGCTGTGCTACCTAGCTAGCGCGGCTATTTGCTGTGGCCTACACAACTAATAAACCTAACTAAGCTTTAAGTGAAAAAGCGGAATATTGCCTTGCCTAAACTTCCGTATGTAAATCCACACAGAACAAGCATGTCCTTGATTATACAGTTTGTTTAGTTGAATATTAACAAACGTATTCCTAACTAGGCTAGCTACAGTATTGAAGGTTGATTGCACGTGTCATAATTGGCCAACTGCCAAATAATTCTAGGCTTTGTGGAACACCGCAAGGACATACATTGAATCAAACGTTCAGAAAGCCACGTTATCCTTATTTTAACTATTTTATTCTGCTTTTGTTTTAGTGAGGGCTGTATATTACTGTAATCTCATAAGAGCTAACGCCATGTCAGCTACTGTAGCACAATTAACAGAACTAACGCTAGGTTAGCACTAACTAGCTAGCTAGCTAAAACACTCACTAGACCATCTAGCTCTAACTAAATTAGCAAAAAGCCATCCGTAATTCCTGTCTTAGACTTCTTTATCAAAAAGTAATGCTTCGATAGTATATGCGTTACACGGTTAATTAAAAGATTATTACAAGATAGATTATCAAATAGGCAGATATTAGCTGTACTTACCTCTGATACTTAGGCGCTCGCTGTTGTCTCCAAAGCTGAGTGCGGCAAGACAGTAGAAAGAGCGGGAATGCGCAGTGGTTGTTAGTTACTAGATATGCGCGTCTTCAAATTAGATGTTTTTTTTTAAATGTTGTGGCCACAGCATGTTGCTTTAAAATACATTGTCAAAGAAAACCACAGATCCTGCACATAAACTTGAATATGCCAGCAGAATTATAGACTGTAAGATTGTTTGATTATATTAATTCAAGTTTTTTAACATTACATTTTTTATTGAGTAATTGATTAAATAAATAACAAAAACGGGTTCATAGGACAGATAAGGGGGATATTCTAAAATACATTATATACAATTGTAATAATAAAATGGATAATCGGACACTTCATGTGTTAACAATATTTGGATTATATTTTCAAATGTGGGCCCCTTAGACAAACACACTGATATGTTTGAAGACAACTGTGCCACATTTGCGGCATCATACAGTGAGGAAAAAAATTGATCCCCTGCTGAATTTGTACGTTTGCCCACTGACAAAGAAATTATCAGTCTATAATTTTAAACAATAATTATTATCAATTGATTTGCAGTTAAATAATTTGACCCCCTCTCAATCAGAAAGATTTCTGCTTCCCCGGTGTTCTTTATTGTATAAACTGAGATCAGGAGCGCTCCCTTTAAGAATGCACTCCTAATCTCAGTTTGTCACCTGTATAAAAGACACCTGTCCACAGAAGTAATCAATCAATCAGATTCCAAACTCTCCACTATGGCCAAGACAAAAGAGCTGTCCAAGGATGTCAGGGACAAGATTGTAGACCTACACAAGGCTGGATGGGCTACAAGACCATCGCCATGCAGCTTGGTGAGAAGGTGACAAAGTTGATGTGATTATTCACAAATGGAAGAAACACAAAAGAACTGAACTCCCTCAGTCTGGGGATCCATGTAAGATCGCACCTCGTGGAGTTGATCAAGAGAACGGTGAGGAATCTCCCAGAACTACATGGGAGGATCTTTACAGTGATCTCAAGGCAGCTGGTCACCAAGAAAACAATTGGTAACACACTACGCCGTGAAGGACTGAAATCCTGCAGGTCCCCCTGCTCAAGAAAGCACATGTACAGGCCCGTCTGAAGTTTGCCAATGAACATTGAATGATTAAGAGGAGAACTGGGTGAAAGTGTTGTGGTCAGATAAGACCGAAATCAAGCTCTTTGGCATCAACTCAACTCACCATGTTTGGAGGAGGAGGAATGCTGCCTATATGACCCCAATAACACCGTCCCCCCTGTCACCTGTCGAGGGAGGTCAAGGTGTAAGTTGCCAAACGTCAGCCACATTTGCTGTTTAACATGTGGGCCACTTTAGGCTCACATGCTGATACACATTGCTGAGAGCACCGCATCTTTGCCAAAAAAGGCCCACATTTGATTTGTGATATTTGGGCCACATTTGCTGTTTAACATGTGGGCCACTTTAGGCTCACATGCTGATACACATTGCTGAGAGCACCGGATCTTTGCCAAAAAAAGGCCCACATTTGATTTGTGATATTTGGGCCACATTTGGGCCACTTTAGGCTCACATGCTGATACACATTGCTGAGAGCACCGGATCTTTGCCAAAAAAGGCCCACATTTGATTTGTGATATTTGGGCCACATTTGCTGTTTAACATGTGGGCCACTTTAGGCTCACATGCTGATACACATTGCTGAGAGCACCGGATCTTTGCCAAAAAAGGCCCACATTTGATTTGTGATATTTGGGCCACATTTGCTGTTTAACATGTGGGCCACTTTAGGCTCACATGCTGATACACATTGCTGAGAGCACCGGATCTTTGCCAAAAAAAGGCCCACATTTGATTTGTGATATTTGGGCCACATTTGCTGTTTAACATGTGGGCCACTTTAGGCTCACGTGCATTTTGTCCGGGCCAGAAAAAAGCCAGCAGTGCCGTATGATTGCCTAAAGTGGCCCACATCCGTATGCTATCTGGGCATGATTCTTTTTATTAATCGTTGTATGCTCCTCGGACAAAACTTGCACCATCATCCTTCAGCAACAAAGTGTCGCCGTGTCTCCCTGTACAGGCCCTACCGCATTGTATTTCAGCTCTTAGCGTTGTTAGATGATGCAGTTTAGTTTCCACACTGCCTCTTTTGTGTGACTCACACATTTTTGACAGTCATTTGATATCTATTCAACTTTTTTCAATATCACTGATTATGTTTCATGACTTTTTCATATTTACATGGGTGTGTACGTGAAACCCTAGAGTGCAGACTGAAACGCTTAGAGTGGAGGCCTTGAGCTTTGGATGTCGTTGAAAAAATATTTCTAGTTTGCCAGCATTACCACAATTTTCGCTCTTCATGCTTCATTTTTGGATCAATAGATAGCTAATTTTGTCCTGTTAGCTGTTGAATCCAACAGACGTACACGTGTTCAGAGCCCCACGAAAGCGAGACAAAGTCCAACTCTCGCCCCATAGAGACCAATGCAAATCTGGTGACAAAATCGTCAGAGAAAGCAAAAAGAACAAGATTTTGAAACTGCCGGTAGAGTCGTATTTCTGACCGTACAGACATATAAAGGACATCTCTGGTTTCGGCAGAGTCTTGGGTCTCGGAAAATATCCGTATTTTTTGGATTGGACGTATAGTTTTTTGAGGTGTGGATTCTAGCTACATTTCTGTTATAGGTGATTTGTATTAGCTGATTAGTGGAGTCACAAGACAGAGCTATTCAGTCAACTCGTCTCATTAAAAGACTTACAGTGCGTGTCCACTGCAGCGACGCGAATCGCTTGCCATCGCTCGCCTTCCCACAGTTCACCACGCTCGGGGGCGTTTCAAACAGATTAATGTAGAATGTAGTTTTCTAAAGTCACTGTTGTAGTTGTCATGGCCAAGTGTGCAGACTTGGGTTTACGTACTCGCAACATCGATCAAAATACAACTTGTATACAAAATACAAAACTGTTTAATAGACATACACGTTGACATGTGTAAAAACGTTTTATTATATTACTCAAAGTCTCTGCTAATCTGTCGATACGATAGGGAGTTCCAGCCGGGCTAGCTAGCTAGTTACCACAGAACGAAGCCACGTAATGTGACTAGACTGAATTTGAAAGTACAAGCACCAACAACTTCGGCAACCTTGCGCCATGCATCGTTTTTTTTGTATTAACATCTCTGTACGAATACAGTTATGTATCGTACAGGACTGGGTAATAAGCAGCCACACAAACGATTAGTTTCTCCTCCACCTTGAAACCTAGAAAGCTAGAAATGTTTACCATGGTTGCTACGTTACGAGAAACAAAAAAACACTCCGATTGGCCATCGCTAGCGAAAATCGCTCTTCATTTGCATAAAGTTGAGAAAATCTCAACTCGGTCGCGTCGCTACCCACAATGCACCACGCAAACGATTCGCCTGGCTCCATTGAAAATGAATGGAAAACATGTTGTCGCTCGTATCGCGTCACTGCAGTGGACACGCACTGTAAGAACACTACCTCCCGGAAATGAGTCTCTGCAAATTGTATTTCTTCGATTGCTTCACAACGTTCAAACTTATTCTCCCGCATTGTATTTAAGCACTTAGCTTTGTTAGATGATGCAGTTTAGCTTCCACACTGCCTCTTTTGTGTGACTCACACATTTTTGAAATTCATTTCAGCTTGCGGGTATTTTGTAATTCTGTAGCCTATTTTCAGCAATTTAAAAACAAATAATTCATCTTTCATCATTCCAACGCATTTTCTGCAGTTAGATAACTTTTCCAGAGGTATCTCTGCTATGAGTTAATGCAAACCGCTAAATTGATATTAGGCTACTCGGTGTAGAATGATGGTATTTTGGTGAAATGGTAGCTAATGTGTTAGAAGTAGCCTAGTTGGAGAGGTCACTGTCTGCTACTCCCTTTATGAGGGAATAACATACACCTGGCCATGGAACAGCTGAGCAGCCAATTGTCCAATTACTTTTGGTCCCTTAAAAAGGGGGGGGGCACATATAAAATGTGTTGTAATTCCTACACCGTTCACCTGATTTGGATGTAAATACCCTGAAATTAAAGCTGAAAGTCTGCACTTAAAGCACATCTTGGTTGTTTCATTTCAAATCCATTGTGGTGGTATACAGAGCCAAAATGATGAAAATTGTGTCAATGTCCAAATACTTATGGACCTAACTGTATATGCATCTGTATGTTTCACTCATTGAACAAATAAATTCTAATTCCATACGGTTTTGTTCGGCTTGACATAGCGTCCATTATCTGGGTCGGAGGTAGGCACTAGGCAGCGAGGGGCAGAGCTTCAGCTCCTTCAGGCTACACTCCCCCCCAGTCTCAAGCAGAGAAGACTGCTGATTTTTTTCACGATTTCAAAGCCTAATTTAACATACTTGTCAGTGTTATTTTTTCATTCGAATTTGGATGGGTAGTTAATAACACATTATTCTGTGGTGTGGCGAACTTAAAACTCGTTTCCAGGTCCACTTTACAGGATCTTTAAGTCTGTTAAAAGGGGCAGGGAGTCGGGACAATGATTTCATCTGAATATCTTGCTAAATGTTTCCCTGCACTGATTAAATGTTGCTGAAATGTAGGATAACACTGTACCCAGCTAACACAATGACGTCCCCAGGACGTCCCTTGTTAGCTGGGTAGCTAGATAGCTTATATGGACATTAAACCAACAGGTTAATACTACTCACAGATTGGCTACCCACCTTTCTTGGTAAAAAACTGGGTTACTGATTGAAGCTCTCTCTTTTGTCTATCCTCTCTTTCTTTTTTCTCTGATCTTTTACGAAACCCTGATTTGTGTTTACGGCCCGACATTCTAGCGACTAGCGCATCTACTGACTGCTAGTGATGTGTCGTTCGTGAACGATTCGTTCATTTTGAACGAATCCTTACACGGACTCGGGAGTAACGAGTCCTCTCAAAGAGTGATTCGTTCATTTTCTCGTGGCCGCGCATCGGGACTGTTGCATAGGCTCGTCCAAGTAAACAGAAATGATTCGTTCATTTCCCGACTCGGTCTTCGGGTACGAGTCTTTGGATCATTTTTCACGTGACCTGCATAGGCTCTGAGTGTTAGCTAGAGGAAACGAACGATTCGTTCATTTCCCGACTCGGTCTTTTCTACGAGTCTTTGGATCATTTTTCACGTGACCTGCATAGGCTCTGTAGTGGTAGCTAGAGGAAACGCTAGAGGGAACTATTCGTTCATTTCCCGACTCGGTCTTTCTACGAGTCTTTGGATCATTTTTCACGTGACCTGCAATAGGCTCTGTACTGGTAGCTAGAGGAAACGAACGATTCGTTCATATCCCGACTCGGTCTTTCTACGAGTCTTTGGATCATTTTTCATGTGACCTGCATAGGCTCTGTACTGGAGGAAACAAACGATTTGTTCATTTCCCGACTCGGTCTTTCTACGAGTCTTTGGATCCTTTTTTCACGTGACCCGCATTGTATTTTTTAGTAGAGGAAACAGTTTCCTCATTCCCTTTCGCGTGGCCGCTGTTTTAGTAAGACGTGAATGATATTCGCTCAAGTCATCATACTGACTGGTTTTGTTATTTTCACTTTACATTTACACTTACAGGTTAGTGCAGTGTAATTGTTTGCCGTGATAATTAAATGCTAGTGTGATAATAAGGTATTTCTTTTAAAATAGTATCTGCTGGTGCACATGTCATGCACTAACCTACATGAGAATATGATACGTGTTTGCAGTGGACGGATAGCCCCCCCCCCCCCCCGTTGAAATGAACGAATGACTCGAAAAAAGATTCGTTCATTTTACTGAACGAGATGCAAAGAACCGAATCAGTAAAATTATCCGAACTTCCCATCACTACTGACTGCAACTAAACACCGTCACCAAGGCAGGATCAAACCATTTCATGCAGATACAGGGGGATGGTCGGTCATAGGGATATTTAACCTTTATTGCCAAACACAAGTAAAAACAAAGATCATTCATTGTATTATTATATTTTAAATGTATTATATACTCGATGATGGTTTATATAATATAATATAATTTTATATTACTTTTTGCCTATTTTTTGGGGCCCCTGTCAGTCAGGGTCCCTTAGAATCGTCCTAACTTTTCCCCCCTATACAGCGCCCCTGGGCGTGAGCATACATAATTGACACGTTCACCTGGAGCAAAGATAAAGATCAACACATTATCTCTGATAACCATAATATTGTTATGATTATGCAACATTATGTCAGCTAACAATAACAGTAGACTAATAATAAAGAAATACTCTTCATCATTTAGCTTACTTGAGCCAGAACAACAACAGAGACAGATATTCAAGTTTAGAGTTTATTTAAGCAGACACAATACGTAGGCAATCATACTCAAAACACGAAACCCAAAGAACAATGTATGTGGTGAGTTCCATGTACTTTATTGCACTACACTGTATATCCTGCACTTACTGCTATTGCACTTCTGGTTAGACCTAAACTACATTTCGTTGCCTTGTACTGATGAAGAAAGTGTTTTGTCCGTCTTCATAAACGGAGTGACTAAGTTCAGTTAAGTTCTGGATTTTAATACGTATTTATCAATCTGCAGATTGGGAGAGAAAACCAGTCTTCTGACCATAAATGACAACACAACACCAAGCTTAGTTCTCAACCAGGGGGGTATTCCAGGTAGCGGGTTTAACAAACTCTGAGCCTAACCCTGAACTCTGAGTTGAGTTACTTTAAAATTGGAAACTCTGAAAACTCGGTTCCAGAAAAGCTGATTTGAATTTGTTAACTCAACTCGGAGTACGTCAACTCTGAGTTAAGCGCGCGCATGAGAACTATTAAAAGCCAACATCAATGGAGCTCCGATACTGGGATCAACCATGGCACCCAGCAACAAAAAACCTTGTCCTACTTCACCACACTTCAGATATAAGTTTTATTTCGTGTTCAATCTGAGCACATATTACGGAAAAAAACAACACGGCTGTAGCAGCGTATACAATTGATATAATAGCCAGTCCATACCGTTAATATTACAGAAGAAAAAGTGGGAGACTTAATAAAATAGCATGTTCAATGTTATATTAAATATAAAAACATACTACAAACATGTAAGACATATTTTGCTTAAGCTATACGCTTGTGATTGTAGCCTCGAAGTCACCTTGGTTTTAATCATATATCGACATGATACAAAGTAAATATCAATTGTTGCCTATTTCAACTTGTAATAGCAGTTTCCCCCAACAAAATGCTTTTCAAATCAAATCAAAATGTATTTGTATAGCCCTTTTTACACGCAAGCATGTCGAGGGGTTCACATACGCCCATAGAACTGCCCCTCAACCAACCTAAACCCTCAAGGAAGACAAGGAAAAACTCCCAGAAAAACTCACTGCAGGAGAAAAAATTGAAGAAACCTTGGGAGGAGATACAGGAAAATACAGGAATTTTTGTATTTTGGCTATAGTGACTATATTACGTAGATGGAAAAATGCAGTTCTGGTAATTTGCTTAATATTTGAATCAAAGGATGATGACGATTAAGATGACGAAGAGACATTGACTGCTGCCGCAGAAAATGGATGCAGAGAATTATGTATGGTAGCTACTGGTAGTTCTCTCCCCATGTACTTTTATTTACAGGCTTGTGTGGAATTGTCAGTTACACTGACATTATGAGAATAATGAATATAAAAAACGATTTGCACATTCTGATCCTGTTGAACAGAGCATGGATGCAGTATACAGTGATATGTTCATTTAATGGCAGGTGAATTCTGCATGTGGAACTGTGAAATGTAATGCAATCCCATGTATTCCCAGTTACAAGTAAATGAGTTGTACAAATTGCACCTCATGAAGAATTGCCAAAAACTGACCAAGAGATGGTGTAGGCCTACTTAGGGTAGAAGAATAAAGGATAATCTTGAAAAAGATTTACTGGAACACCAGTTACAGGAGGATGCATGTAACAGGTGATGTTAATTGTAGAAACAATAATCTATATCAATATTAATTGTTGAATTTGCTGAATTTCTATTTTGACCAAGAGATGGTGTACTTAGGGCAGAAGAATAAAGGCTGATCTTGTAAGGCTATCAACCTAAGGGAGTCAGGTGGCTGAGCGGTTAGGGAAGCGGGCTAGTAATCAGAAGGTTGCCAGTTCGATTCCTGGCCATGCAAAAATGACATTGTGTCCTTGGGCAAGGCACTTCACCCTACTTGCCTCGGGGGGTATGTCCCTGTACTTACTGTAAGTCGCTCTGGATAAGAGCGTCTGCTAAATGACTAAATGTAAATGTAAACCTGCCCCCACCTCTCATATGGTAAAATCTGGAGTTACTGGATGGAGTCTCAACTTGATGGCTCTCACACATCATTGTGTAACTTACTGTGGCATTGCTAGTCATGTTGATAAGTAAGGGTCAAGATTGTGGTGTTATTAGTTGTTTTGGGTATAAAAGGAATTGTGAAGCATCTGTGGATTCTTGATCTCCTGAGACCTTCTCCTCAGCTCTGGCTTGTCCTACTCCTTCTTCCTCACCTCTTGCTTTCTATCTCTAGTTTACAATAATCATGGTAGAGTAGATAAGAGTTAACCTTCATTGATTGCATTCATTTGCAATATGATTAAATTATTATATTATTTAACCTTACTTTGACCATTCTTGCTCTGATTTAACCCATAGAGTCGAATAACTGTAATTCCATTGGTATTGGCATTATTTGGTTAATGTTAATACACTGTTCAGTTTCCCATCTTCCTTCAAACCATAGGGGAATTAGTTTCAGTTGTTTGGCCAATATTGACCCCCTACAATGTTGAAATAGATTTGCTGAAATACCAGTTACAGGATGGTACATGGTCACAGGTGAATCATGTAAATTATAGGAACAATAGCCAATAAACATACTCATTGTTAGATTTCTATTTGTAGGCAATGAAGAAGACCAAATACAATTTCAATTATTTGTCTTTATTTCAGTGCCAAAAAGCATTTGGTCAGTTCTGAGTGCACGTCCACAGCGAGTAAAATTAGCGATGTTGGCCTAAGGGCTGACAATGTTGCTAAAATACATTACAGATTGTGACGGGAAACGGTAACGTTAACCTAGGTATTCATCAGGGAATTAAAGCACATCGAATCGCAGTCTTAAAATCCTCTCCCGGCGTATAACTAAGCGAATTAAATTTTGTTCGAGATCGGTTGGCTGAACCAGGAAAGGATATCCCTAGTCTGCCAACGCTATCAGGCTCAGAAAGAGGGAGGGGATAGATAAAAACGCAGAGTTTGGCATGGAAAACCTTCTAGCGAGCAGGTTAGTTTCACGGAGTAAGTTACCATGGAAACTTACCAAAAGGTTTAGTTACCTCTCTTTCTGGAACGGAAACCTCGGAGTAAGCCTCTTTTCAGGGTTAAACAACTCAAAGTTTTCACTAAACCTGCTACCTGGAATACCCCCCAGGTCTCTCTCCGCTCCGAAAGCCGGAGGACCATCTTTTATAGGGCACAAGAATGTAAACATAGATTGTGACAGTCAGGCAGGAATGACGTTACAACAGTCTCAGAGAAAAAGATTCACTGCTCCCAACACATAACTCTCACACTAGAGAGTTCATAGTTGGAGCTCTCCTTGTAGTCATGACAAGGACCGTTTAGCCAGTACTGACCCCGAACATCTATTAACCTGACACATAGACACAATATACTGTTATTAATAGCAAGCTTACATGATAAACGTACTAACTAGTATCCAATGACTCGTTCTATTGATTAGTGATTAATGTAAGCACACAGGAAATCCCAATTTCTTCCACAGTACCTGTACTTGTGTAATGACAATAAAGTTGAATCTAATCTAATATTTATATGAGTAAATACTATGTAGACAGTAATGATAGCACTGATTTTCGTTAAGTTTGCATGATATATCTGCTTCTTGATCAGACAGTTTTCTGATTCTACTGCAGTGCCTTAGCTTACACGTTTCCGACTGGTTGTCACAAAGTATGACGTGTACAGCTGGTTGAAAGCATGCACGAGCCTCGGACCCAGGAGCATAGTGAGCCACACTACTGCACAACACCGAACAAGTTAGTTCAAAGATGGCGCAGTCAATTTCTTGCTTTTGCTTGCCTCACTTCGCCACTGAACACTTTCCATAGACATGAATTAGGCACCATCTTTAAAGAGCTACTTTGCTTGGACTAGTTTTATAGGTCTTTGGGAAAGATGTGTAACGACTGGAGTTATTACTTCTGAACACCAGAGGTCAGCAACGACTAGCATTCTTACCTGTAAGCTAAACTTCTACACAGCAGGTTCCTTAGTAGAAGGCACACACACCAAGCTGGATGTACATCAAGGGTGGGGAACGTCATTTGGTCCGGCCCGCCATGGCACTGCAGGAACCATATTATTAGGTGCGTTATTTGTTGGCAGCAGCACTATTTTAATATGTGGAAGAGGACCTTGGAGGCGCGCAGCGTTGCGTACCAATGTACCCAAACATTTTGCTGCGCGCTCGCATTAACCCTTGTGTTATCTTCGGGTCATTCTGACCCATCAATCATTGTGACCCACCTTCGTATTGAGACAAATTTACCTCATACAAAAACAAAGTGAAGCATTTTCTTTTAACTGTCGGGCTGTCTCAGACCCCCCACATTGGAATGGCTAAAAGAAAATGATTTTTATTTGTTTTTGTATTGGGTAAAATTGGGTAAACACAACGATGGTTCGTTATGAACCTTTGGGTCATGTGACCCGAAGGCAGAACGAGGGTTAAGTGTGGAATTCCTTTCTAGCAAATCAAACCCAGAATACGTTGTTTGTTTGGGCTAAGCCCCCAATTTTTTAAACGTATGCAGGGTTCAACATTAACATTTTTGGGCACTTGCCCCACCGGGCCAGTGGGTTTGAAACTTACTGGCCCCAAGACAATTTTTACTGCCCCCCCCCCCTCCGAAAGTTGTAATTTATCATTGTTACAACAAAACCAAAGACTTATAAGTTGTGTTATTCTGTTAACATGTTTAACCATTTATTAAACACATCCTGGATATAAAAAAAACAAAAATGAAATCACATTTCTAGTGATAAAAAATAAAAAGGTAATAGTCAGCAAAACAATTGACTTTTAACCTCAAACGTGACGTGCTCTCTTCCATGCTGACAGCCATCTCTCTGCACAACTGAAACCTCTGGTCCCTCAATGCTAATATATAAAAGCTTCCATAGCATTTCATCAGTATGATACTAAGTACCCAAGTCGACACCATTCTTCTGCTGCAGTTCAATAGCCTGGGGGAACGAGGCGAACGGCTGGCTCGTCTTAATTACGTGATATGCCGTTGTTATAAATCGTGCAATAACACGATGGGCATCTACATTTAAATTCCTGACCAGCATAGTCAACAGCCTGGAAGATGGATTGTCAACCATCCGCTTAGCTGTCACGCAAACCAGGTGCTGTCTGCTACTGCTAGCATGGCTGGTCAGGTATTGTTTTCGAAAATTGTCGGTGCCTCTGTAAAATTTAAAAATATCCATTAGCTTTAGACGGGAACATACGACAAACGACACAGTGCATCTTCGTTCCATAGAAAAGTTGCTTCCGTTTGAGCTCGTAGCTCTACTTTGCTGCCATCTTCACTTTATTGTCTCGCGCCAGTTGTTAAAAAATGTATCGAGATTAGAGAATTACAATTTGACAACCACTCGTCACTCCTCAACTCTTGATTTGCCAACTGTGCGCCCCACGAGCTGCAAAGTTATTTATGCATTTAGCAGATAGCAAAACATATGAAGGATGTTAACTTTTACAATGCAAATTTTTTTTTCAATCAATTTGCAGTGGCCCGATCGGGCCAGTGAGTTGCTAGTTTAACTGTCCCGATGTTACTTTTTACTGGCCCCGGGCCATCGGGCCATCGTTATTGTCGAGCCCTGCGTATGGCTCCGCGCCTGATTAACACTCAGATCGATAAGCAGTCTCAAAAAATGTTGCTATATAAAAAATTATACGATCCCTTTCCGTAATCATGATACCCCCCAAGAAATGTTCGATGCACCCCTGGTCAAAGCAGCCTGCATCCGTGCCAGCTAACATCAAAAACCTCACCAAAGAGAAGCAGTTCCAGCCATCACATTAGGGCTGAGTTAATTAAATGTTTGACCAAATATAGCAGGCACATTTTTCAGTTATTAATTCTGTACGCCCCCGAATGATTTTATAAATATCCAAATGGCCCTTCGCAGAAAGAAGGTTCCCCACCCTTGATGTACATGGTTGACTGAGTTTGCTAGTTGGTTTATAAATAATTATCTTTGATTAACCCAAGTTTCGTTATATTAGAAGCATTACAAGATAGGGTGTGTGTTCAAACAGGGCCAAAAGTTCCATACATTGTCAGTTGAAACCGGCCACCGTGTGCAAGAAACCCTCCCCAACCTTCTTTCCCAAGCAACAATTTCAGCCAATGTTTTTTGTTTTAATAAAGTGTATTGAAGCGATAAGTGTGCAAGTTGAGGTCAGATGTGGGCTACAAACCTTAGCAGATTCTATAGACACTCCACGGACAGAGGCACCAATTACCAATAGGCACCTGGAAAACCCTGGGAGATAGCCCTTCACCACTGCATGGTGCCATTCATGCTGGTGATGTTTTCTAATTGGTATTTTAGCTTCCCTAAGTATGCCTGTCAAGTTACTTCTCAGAGTGAGAAATGGTTGAAATGTGAGAAATACAAGGTGTTGCGTGAGAGCTTGAGAAATGGCTGAAATGCGTGAGTCTCACAGCAAATGCGTGACACTTGAGAGCCCTGGCCATAACTGTGCAGAGTAAGACACACAAGTTAAGTGCTGTGCATCAAGATGGTAGGCTAAAAAGCATATATAATAGAACAGCAGCACACTATTAGAATCATTTCTCCAACATACAATGATAATATTTGCTTATTTCTCTAGTCTTATAGTTTGGTATGCTTGCCTCTGACAAGGCACAACCTACATTCTCTTTTATATATATATTATTTTATTATGATTGGGTGTGCTTGCCTTTGGCAAGAGCACAACCTATTTTCTCTCATACATATTTATTGGGTGTGGTTGCGTCAGCAAGGTACACACGGTTATCTCACATATATATTTATTATTATTTTTAGTCCCTCAGTTTTTGCACTACATAGACAATCTTTGAATAGCGATTCCAGCTGAGATACTGCCAGTGACAACGTTGTTAGATATAGGTTAGGACCATTTTTACATAGGATTGCCCAATATCTTCGTTTTGTTCACCATTCTAAGGGAAATGACAAGAGAACCCTGTTTCATTCTACACTTCAATCTCTGTATTTTGAAGTGTAAATTAACAGCAATAAATGTATGCTTTTTAATCTATGCCATCGTTATAAATAACAAGTATGTGTAGCCGGTGTAAATCAGTGAAACTCACTCAAGTATGTAGCAGGCCACCCGCGTCAACGAAGAGCTAGCTTTTTGTTGGCGTAGCTGGTAGTGATCGCGCTTGGGAAGTCAGAGATGTCGGGTTCGATTCACGGTGAGGAGTACTAACAACCACTACATATACATAGGCCTACATATTTAAAATATACAGAAATATAAGTTGTAAAATTTCAGTAACAAAACGTACCAATCGGGAACTGACGCAAGCACACCTCACAATTTCCCCAGAAATGTTACCCTCTAGTTATGTATTATTTTCCCACCCTAACTCGTCCCTCAATTCTGCACTACATACACAATATCAGTATTGAAATGTGCGTCTTGGTCCCGAAAGCATTGCTTGTATTGGATTTTACGTTCCATTGCACGGTTGAGGTTTAATTTAAGTTTTTGTAGAGAAAAGTGAAGCTAACGATGGCTAACTAGCTAGCCACAGTCACTAACAACACTAACATAATGACGTCACTGATGTTACTTCTGGTTGCTAGCCAGGCTAGCCAGACGCATCCCTCCGCGCAGCTTCACAAGAGATAGGTAGCTTTTCTATTTTTCACGTGGTTGCGTCCGTAAGCCGTAGGTAAAATACTAAATAAAAGTCTGAAAATTGGGGGCCTGTTCCATAAAGCAAGTTTTTTACCAAACAAATGGCAAAGTAACTGACATGCCAGTCTTAAATTCGCTTTTTGGAATAGACATAGTCAGTGGCGGTCCTACCACATTTGGCGCCCTGGGCGAGTTTTTCACTTACACCCCCCAGAAGTCAAAGGATATTACATTATTGACGAGATTCATCCTAGAAGTTGAGCAACACTAGTTGTATGATACAACAAATCCACTAATAGCCCACTAATAGCCCCCCCCCCCCCCCCCCCCACCAAAAAGTTCCAGATTTTTTTTTCAATTGGTGAAACAATCTGACTACTAACCTGAACTTCAATGCCACAGCTTCAACTGTATGTCAATCTGTTCACAAAGGTCTCTCTACAGGGCTGTAAAAACAGCAAACATTTTACAGTTGGGAATTTTGAGTTATTTAACCCTCGTGCTGCCTTCGGGTCACATGACCCAAAGGTTCATAACGAACCATCGTTGTGTTTACCCAATTTTACCCAATACAAAAACAAATTAAAATAATTTTCTTTTAACCTTTGCAATATGGGGGGTCTGAGACAGCCTAGCTGTTAAAAGAAAATGCTTCACTTTGTCTTTGTATGCGGTAAATCTGTCGCAATACGACGGTGGGTCACAATGACTGATGGGTCAGAATGACCCGAAGATAACACAAGGGTTAAGCACATATCCGACGAGTGCCCCTGTTTTAGGGCTACATTTTGAGCATTGACAAACTGCCCCTCACCCTATCTAACTTGTAGCTTGCCACAAGCATTTCTCTCCTGGCTGCACAAAAAAAATATGGACAGATTAGAAAAATTTGCCTCGTTTTCGCTCATTTAATCGGATCAACCTCATAATCCGTTTCCATATAGTGGAAACATATATCTACGAATACGTGGTCTCAAATATACATTAAGAAAAAATGAGAAAAAAATCCAGCACATTCAAACAATCCCCTCAGTGACAGGTGGGGGGGGGGGTGCACAAAGGACACACTTATTAGTGGTATCTTGCTTCCAACTTTTGTTTTGACAACCCAGTCATTAGGAGTAGATAAGCATATCAAAACATGCAGGGCTACAGTTAGCCCAAGGACCAGGATCAATGACCAGGATTGAGAGAGGCTGATATAGAGGGAGTATAAGAGAAACTGACAAAGTTGAATGCGCTTTTCCCTACCTACAATGTGGATACTCCAGATAGACGGTCAAATGGGCCCCGAGTTTTCAGACAGGGATGTTGTTACTGACAATGATCGCTTCCAGTAAACTTGTTATATTAGCCAGTTTTCCCATGCAAAAATTCAAGCTTATTTACGTTTTTTTTTGCCATATTTTCAGTTTGCAAATGTTGATGTTTGAATAGCGATTCCAGTTGACTGCCAGTGACAACGTTGTTAGATATAGGTTAGGACAATTTTTACACAGGATTGCCCAATTTCTCGCAGCCTCACATAGTTTAAAAAGTTGCATCTGTTTTGATGCAACTTTTTAAACTATGTGAGGCTGCAATATAGTGCAAGAGGGAATGGTGATAGGCTAAGGCAAATGACAAGAGAACAGTTTCATTCTACACCTCAATCTTAGTATTTTGAAGGGTATACGAGCAGCAACAAATGAATGCTTTTTAATCCATGCCATCTTCATAAATGATAAGTACAGTGAGGGAAAAAAATATTTGATCCCCTGCTGATTTTGAACATTTGCCCACTAACAAAGAAATCAGTAATTTTTTTAACAGTGAGAGACAGAATAACAAAATCCAGAAAAACGTGTGTCAAATTTTTCTAAATTGATTCGCTTTCTAATGAGTGAAATAAGTATTTGACCAATCTGCAAAACATGATTTAGTACTTGGTGACAAAACCCTTGTTGGCCATCATAGAGGTCAGACGTTTATTGTAGTTGGCCACCAGGTTTGCACACATTTCAGGAGGGATTTTGTCCCACTCCTCTTTGCAGATCTTCTCTAAGTCATTACATTTAGTCATTTAGCAGACGCTCTTATCCAGAGCGACTTACAGCAAGTACAGGGACATTCCCCCGAGGCAAGTAGGGTGAAGTGCCTTGCCCAAGGACACAACGTCAGTTGGCATGACCGGGAATCGAACTGGCAACCTTGGGATTACTAGCCCGATTCCCTCACCGCTCAGCCACCTGACTCACTCATTAAGGTTTCGAGGCTGACATTTGGCAACTCGAACCTGCAGCTCACTCCACAGATTTTCTATGGGATTAAGGTCTAGAGACTGGCTAAGCCACTCCAGCCACTCCTTAATGTGCTTCTTCTTGAGCCACTCCTTTGTTGCCTTGGCTGTGTGTTTTGGGTCATTGTCATGCTGGAATACCCATCCACGACCCATTTTCAATGCCCTGGCTGAGGGAAGGAGGTTCTCACCCAAGATTTTACGGTACATGGCCCCGTCCATCGTCCCTTTGATGCAGTGAAGTGGTCCTGTCCCCTTAGCAGAAAAACACCCGCAAAGCATAATGTTTCCACCTCCATGTTTGACGGTGGGCATTCCTCCACCTCCAAACACAGCGAGTTGAGTTGATGCCAAAGAGCTATATTTTGGTCTCATCTGACCACAACACTTTCACCCAGTTGTTCTCTGAATCATTCAAATGTTCATTGGAAAACTTCAGACGGGCCTGTACATGTGCTTTCTTGAGCAGGTGGACCTTGCGGGCGCCTCAGGATTTCAGTCCTTCACAGCGTAGTGTGTTACCAATTGTTTTCTTTGTGACCATGGTCCCAGCTGCCTCGAGACCATTGACAAGACCTTCCCATGTTGTTCTGGCATGATTCCTCACCGTTCTCATCATCATTGCAACTCTACGTTGTCAACTGTTGTCACCTTCTCACCAAGTTGCTTGCCGATGGTGTTGTAGCCCATTCCAGCCTTGTGTAGGTCTACAATCTTGTCCCTGACATCCTTGGACAGCTCTTTGGTTTTGGCCATTGTGGAGAGTTTGGAATCTGATTGATTGATTCCTTCTGTGGACAGGTGTCTTTAATACAGGTAACGAGATTAGAAGCACACACTTAAAGGGAGTGTTCCTAATCTCAGTTTGTTACCTGTATAAAAGACAACTGGGAGCCAGAAATCTTTCTGATTGAGAGGGGGTCAAATACTTATTTCACTCATTAACATACAAATCAATTTCTAACAATTTTGACATGCGTTTTTCTGGATTTTGTTGTTATTATTCTATCTCTCACTGTTCAAATAAACCTACCATTAAAATTATAAACTGATCATTTCTTTTCCAGTGGGCAAACGTACAAAATCAGCAGGGGATCAGATATTGTTTTCCCTCACTGTATACATAACCCCTGGGCCTAATTTTATGTGGCACAGGTTTTTTGACACACATTTTTGTTGTTATTCAGTATTTCACTGTTCAAATAAACCTACTATAAAATTATAGACTGATCAGTCTATGCAGACTTGTCAGTGGGCAAACGTACAAAATCAGCAGGGGATCAAAAAAATAATCCCTCACTGTATGCATACTTATTTAAAATATACAGAAAAATCAGTTGTAAAGTTTCAGTAACAAATCAGCAACCGACGCAAGCACACCACACAATTTCGCCAGAAATGGTACCATCTCTAGTTCCTTTTAACATAAGCTTGTTGGGGGCCAAGCTGCAAAGCCACCTATTGTGTTTCTACCTTTTCTTATTATTTTTGTGTGTCTGCCTTTGGCAAGGCACAACCTATATTCTCTCTCATATATACATATATATATTTCTTTATTATTATTATTATTATTTAAGATTTTCCCACCCTTAAAACTGTCAGTTTTTGCACTACATAGACAATGTTGGTGTCACAATCTTCGTCTTGTTCCCGAAAGCGTTGCTTGTATCGGCTGAAAGGTTCCGTGGCCCAGTTTAGGCATCATTCAAGTTTTTTGGGACAAAAGTTAAGCTAACGCTGGCTAATTAGCTAGCCACAGTAACAAATGTCACTAACGTCACAGCCCCATGCACAATTACCTATAGTACAACATCAGTTTAGCTCATTAACTTATGGGAGATAGCTAGCTGCAGCTGCAGAAAAGCCACAGGCAAAAGCCAGCGTGATAACATGTAGCTAACAATTTTTCCAGGCAATGTTTGTGTGACCGTCAGATCTATCGTGCTCTTTACTCCCATAACTTATGAGGGGCCATTTAGGACTTAACTATTGAGACACTCTCACACTCACTACTGAGACACTCTCACACATACTAATGAAACACTCTTACATTCACTATTGAAATGCTCTCACACTCATTACTGAAACACTCACACATACATACATACTCTGTAAACCTGTGCACGCTCATATATAAAACATTTTACATACTCGTCTGAAACACTTACACATACATATGACAAACACACACACATACATATATACTTCTGTATGTGTCATATACACATACATATGAAATGCTTACATGCATACAAGTTAAACCTTTATACGTGTCTATCTGAAACACTCATGCATGCACATATGAAAAGGTTGTGTATATTGTTGAACACTTATACATTCATAACTGAATCTCTTGCATATGATTACAAAGATATAAAAAGTTTAGATAAATGTGCAAGTGTTTCACATATATATGTATAAATGTTTCAAATGTGTATGTATGAAAAAACAGCCTCTGCAGAGTTGGTGTTATTGTAAAGATCCTTGCATCATTTCATCATAAAATCTATTTCCCAGGAGATCCCTCCTCTTTCTCTGACTCTACCCCCCTCTCATCTCTCTCTTTGTCCTCTATTGCGGCACATTGCGCTCTTTCACTCCTTCTGCTAAATCCAGCCAGTCAGATTGTATCTTCTTACAGAGAGAGATGTGTGGAGCTACACCCATCCCAGTGCTCTCTTGCTCATATTCCGTGTCCTACATACAGTACACACAAAAACAAAGACGAGCAGATCTAACCTAGACTCACTCATACACATACACTATATTTTGAACTCAATGCGTATGTGAGTGTTAAAGTCTGGTCCTGTTTAGATGCAAAGTAACATGGGACCCTGTATTTCTTTTCTCCACTCTTGTTTCAAATCCCTCCCTTCTCCCTTTACTCACCACACTAAAAACTGCAGTATGATAGCCTGCAAAACATATTTTGTCTCTCATAAAACATATTTTGTCTCTCATTTTAGGCATTAAGAATCTCAAGAATGTTTCAGTATTGCAGTCATATTAGCTTTTTGCGTTTCCCTTTCGCTTTCATCGATTGCAGTACTTCTGCTTTATCTCAACCTCTATCCGTGTCGCACTGCCACTGGTCTGTACTGAATGAACACGACACTCCATCTCAATATCTGTCTAGCAATGTTTTTCCTCTTCTCAGCAATTTGTAGATGCCGCATTTTCCCCTTTACCTCTTATCACCTTTTCTTTATACTGCAGTGTAGCGTCTAGTATTCCTTTACCTATTATTCAATCTCACTACTCTTTCTTCTCCTTGTTCCCTTCTTTTTTCTTATTTCATCCCCCACTCTGCAGTCACTTCAGCTCCCATTTTTTCTCTTTTTCTTTTCCTTCAGCCACTGTGGTAATATCTTTCAATAATTCATATGGATTTAAAATTCAAATGAGATAGATTTTGTTATCAACACAGGAGTCAGATCTCGCTCCCCACCCGAGCTTCTCTAGTTGCTTTCCCCCTGTCAGCCATTGCCATGGCAACTGTAACATCTTAGATGTTACAAGCAGCAAAGGGCATCAGATCTATCTTGCTTGCACTCTTTACTCCCATAATTGTCTAGTGCACAGTGCTCATGATGCAGTTGGTGATTAAAATGTCAGTGAAACACACAAATACAGATTACTTGAACTAGATAGTACACAGTTCCTGTGATAAAATTGGTGGCACACACATGCACACAGATTCCTGGAATTATAGATAGATATTGCAGTGCCCATGATGCAGCTGGTGATGACAGTTCTTTTCAGTGGCTTTATTTCCCAGATCACAATTGAAATTCTCTGTCATCTCTGAAGTACTTGTCCAACCCCACCATCATCTATTCTAGTCACTTATGGACATCATAAAAGCAAATCATTTATTTATTAATTTTTTACAAATTGCCAATGCTCTGGTATATTCATGCAAATGAATATGTAGCCTTTATAATGTAAATGATTATGTAGCCTTCATTTGTCTGCTGTTTCCTACGTTATCAATCGCTTATGTTATGTTGATCGAAATGTATTGGTTCTCTGTTAAATAGTCTTACCACCACAAACATCTCGACATTTAGTTCAGAACAGAAGTCATTACATGCTCAATGGTTGAGCCAGTTGTTATAATTGTAGGCCTAACTCACCATACAGCGTTTGCATGTACAGTTCTGCCTAAGGGTTGCTATGTTTACATTAACATTTGTATTTTTTCTTTTGTGCTATGCAATGCTGTAAAATAGTCCTGTATTTTTTGTATCGTATCCGCATAAATTAGACACGACTACTGACCGAGGAGACTAAATTCCTATCAACATTATTCCTGTCGTATACCTGTTTGTGGATCACTATATCCATGCCTGTACAAAAAGCGCCTAACGTATAGTTGAAAACCTCAGAACTTTTCAAAAAGGAGATGGTATTTTCACCGTCGCACCTATTTAGCTAGCTAGCCACTTAAAAGTCATAGTTGAAAACGTCCATTAATAGTATTAATAATGAGCTAAAAGTAAATGATCCACTGATAGCTTTTTGAGGCAAAATTCTCCTGGTGAAAATTAATATTCAATGGAAGTCACATGACAGCCCACGCATGGCATTATGAGACACAGTTTTTCTTCGATTAAACGCTGCCCTCAAATAAATGCTGCCCTGTAGTGATGGGAAGTTCAGATCCTTTTACGGACTCGATTCTTTGAATCGCGTTCTTTAAAAGGAACAAATCTTTTTTCGAGTCATTCGTTCATTTCAACAGGCGGGGTTGCTCACCATTTTATAGCCAATTCCCTGGCAAACTCGTATATAATATTCTCATGTAGGTTAGTGCATGTAAACCAGCAGATACTATTTTAAAAGAAATTCCTGCATTAAAATAATGTATTGTGACAGTTTGTACAATTTGAAATGGTCATTTATTAACACACTAACATTTACCAATTATCACGGTAAACAATTACACTGCACTGAACTGTAAGTAAAGTGCAAAAATTAAAATAACTAAACCTGTAATTATTACTTGTGAAAGGAATATCAGTCAAGTCTTACTAAACCTAGTCACACGAAAGTGAACGAGGTAAACAAATCAATTTCTGTTTCCTCTTCTGCAGGTCACGTGAAAAATGATCCAAAGATCCGTATCCGAAGACCCAGTCAAAATGAACAAATCTAGCTACCAGTACTGAGCCTATAGGTGCGTTCGACATGACCTGACTTCATGCAGCGCTGCAGGCGGCTGCAGGCGGCTGACTTGAAACAGTGAATTCTGGTTAGACTTTTTGTCCGACTTGAGACGGCGCCGAGGCTAGGTCACTGTGACGTAGCCATCAAAGTACCTTGAGATCGATTCGAGAACTGCCGGCTGTGTAGCCGAGCGCATTTTCTCAAGAGCAACTGCAAGGGTTCAAATGACGACACAGCTATTTCATGATTGGCCAGACTCACACACGACAATTTTGACACGTGTTTTGTAATTATTCTGACACCTTCAGTTTCGCCAACACTCAAATCCGGACCAAACAGTTTAATTGAATTAAAAATGTGTTGAAGAAAGGGTTTTAGTCCGCCTCTTCACTAACGGAAAGACTAAGTTTAATTATAAATAAAGTAAAGTAAGCAAACAGCGCTTGATCGGCCATGACTGACGTCAACGCAGCAAACCACGAGAAGCTGGAATGTCCGACTTTACAGGGACGTTTTCACCTCCTCCCCGACTGCAAGCGGCTACTCTCGCCGGTCGTTTCATGCAGCTGCAGTCCATGTCGAACGCACCTAATGACTGAGCCTTGAAACATTGATCCGAAGACATGGTCGGGAGGTGAACGATTTGTTCATCTGCCGGGTACGAGTCTTTGGATCCTTTTTCACGTGACCTGCATAGGCTCAGTACTGGTAGCTCGAGGAAACAGAAATTATTCGTTCATTTCCCGACTGGGTCTTTGTACGAGTCTTTGGTTCCTTTTTCATGTGACCTGCATAGGCTCAGTACTGGTAGCTCGAGGAAACAGAAATTATTCGTTCATTTCCCGACTGGGTCTTTGTACGAGTCTTTGGTTCCTTTTTCATGTGACCTGCATTGGTTTAGTAGAGGAAACAGTTACCTCTCCCGATGCACGGCTACGAGAAAATTAACGAATCTCTCTTTGAGAGGACTCGTTACTCCCGAATCCTTGTAAGGATTCGTTCAAATCGTTTACGAAAACACATCACTACTGCCCTGAATAAATGCAGCACCAAAAATGAACATTGTGTAATAAATGCCGCCCTCGATTAAACGCCGCACCAAAAAAAAATGAAAACGGTTATTTAATTGGTTAAATTAAAACACAGTATTTATTACGCAAGTAAATCACAAGTGTACTATAATTCCCTCGAAGCACTGGCTTTCTTGCTACAGGTTTACTGGAAGGTTTTTCTCCAAATCCACTGTGAAAACTAAACCCACAGTACCTATAACGAGAAAATAAAGACGGCATTAGCTTAATATGAACAAACAATGACATGCACAGCATGTAAACAACGTTCACCAAAGTAAAATACAGACACAAAACAACATACCTCGTTGGCTGCATGTTGTACACAAGGGAATAAAGGTTTCCTTAGATCGCTAACATACGCTATACCAACCTTTAAAGGCCATATTGCAGGTTTATTTTTCCAATAAATTTGCGCTATTTGCTTGTTGGTAATAAACATTTAAACTGTTATCCATTGTATTTGATGTTGTTGGGTGTCACAAAACGGAATATAATACGAAAAAGTAGCTACGTTTTTGCAATGATTCTTCTTTGCCCCACAATGCATTGCATGACGTCACGTTGGGGAGACGACAGACCAAAGCCGCTTTGAGACCCTTGAAATCAATTAGAAATAAACACTTGGCTAGTACCAGAGAATGTCTAATATGGGCTCTGCTAGTGATGAAGAAAATCAAAGTACTAAGTCCTTGGGTTAATTTCTCTAAGTTTGAAACAGCCCAGAAACTTCCAGAGTTTGATGCAAAGTGTTTAATCAGAATCCAATACAAACAGGGTGATTCCTTTCAAACGTGAGCCAGATTCTGCAGAATCAGACTGAGAAATCTTCTTTGGACATAGTCTTTTATATCAAAACCTTATCAGTTCTGTAAATTTGCTATTGGTACAATATTGTTTATCACAAATGCATAATTCATTTTACACTCTATTGGTCTCTCTCTAAAGGCTTCAGATTAGAGGTGCATAAAGAAATCATCTATTTTTTGTAGCCCGCTCTGACCTTGAAGGCCAGTCACATCGAGCTCCGGGTCGTGGGTTGTAAAATCGCCTCATTACTGCTGGGTTTTGTAGTTTTTCTATGGTAGAAGCCTGATCACATAGCCTTCTCTCACACCCAGCCCCAATCATCCAGATTAACATTTCTGGGCTTAATTTTCCCTGTATATCTTAGGGGAAATACTAAACAGTCAATGGTTTTGCATCAGGCTTTTTCAGTAGTGTAACATATAAAGGTATAAAAGTGATTAAAAGGCATATAAAAATCATATAATCCATATTCATTCTTCATCTTGCATAATTACATCAGTGTGATATTATTCCACTTCACTAGTACCATCAAAACGTGGGACATCTAATCGGAAATGTGTTTACAACGTCAGGGAAAAAATTTAATTAGGGATGATCTTGGGGGGATTTTACAGGTGGGACTGGCAAGTTAGCCCATAGCTAGCATGATGTCTTCTATTTCTAGATCTAGAAAAGTTTACCGGTAGTACTAGTCTACTTATCTGAACTAGAGCTAACGAAGTGGATTTTTTTGTTGGGCAAGTGGAAGAGAAATTTACTTTCCCCACTGGACAAGTTAAAACTCAAACTAAATAAAAAGCCATGTTATTTGCACTGGCCAGCTTGCAAATACTGAGGATAGCCTACCGAAGTTGAGTTAGCCAATGTCGTTAGCGATGCTACCTAACGTTAGTTTGCTAGCTGTATATAACATTTCAGTGGGTCTTGCAGCTTTTTTGTTGACTGAAATTATTATGAAATGTTATGTTCTACTAGCCATTTGCCTACTTTAGCAAGTCACAGTATTTCCAAGCCCTGATAATGTACCTGAGATGACGCAGTAATTAATTCCTCTTTCAAGTAATAAGCCCCCATGTTCAAGTGTTGAGCCTTAAATTAGCTGCACGGTCTGTAGAAATCTTGGTACAAAGCTGCAATACAGTACATAACAGAAAGTGTTTCATTCTGCAGAAATTGTGTCTATGTTTTATGTAACAAATAAAAATTTTAATAACACCTCAATTGTTATCATTTGTATAATATTACAGCTCATCTTCGTTGGTCAAAGGCACAATCTTTACCCTGACGTGACTTTAGTGCATGGAAAAGTGAAACGTAAATGTAGGTTTGAAATTATACGGCTGCGGGCCATCATGCATATTAGTAGTTCTTGCCACCGCTTCCTCATCCCAGTCATTTGCCATAGTTCTAGTACTAGGCTGAGGCTACTCTCCTCCACGACTCCCCAACGTGACGTCATCACTGAATTGCGCTAATATGCTAATGCTAACACCAAAAACGACAAAAACTGGTCTTTAACACCATTTGGAGACACCATTTGTAGATATTTCAAATGACATTATGACATTGGTTGAAAACAAATGTTCGTTCGTTATCTGCCGCTTGTCCGGGGGTCGGGTCGCTCGGCCACTTCCACCAGCTCTTCCTGAGTGACCCCAAGGCGTTCCCAGGCCAGTCGATAGACATAGTCCCTCCAGCGTGTCCTGGGTCTTCCCCGGAGCCTCTTCCCAGTGGGACGTGCCCAGAACACCTCACCAGGGAGGCGTCCAGGAGGCATCCTGATCAGATCCCGAGCCACCTCAGCTGGCTCCTCTTGACATTTACATTACATTTTACATTTAGTCATTTAGCAGACGCTCTTATCCAGAGCGACTTACAGTAAGTACAGGGACATTCCCCCCGAAGCAAGTAGGGTGAAGAGCCTTGCCTGAGGACACAACGTCATTTTGCACGGCTGGGAATCGAACTGGCAACCTTCAGATTACTAGCCCAACTCCCTCACCGCTCAGCCATCTGACTCTCTTGACGCGGAGGAGCAGCGGTTCTACTCTGAGCCCCTCCCGGATGACCGAGCTTCTCACCCTATCTCTAAGGGAGAGCCCGGACACCCTGCGGAGAAAGCTCATTTCGGCCGCTTGTATTCGCGATCTCGTTCTTTCGGTCACTACCCACAGTTCGTGACCATAGGTGAGGGTAGGAACGTACATCGACTGGTAAATAGAGAGCTTCGCCTTTCGACTCAGCTTCTTCTTCACCACGACGGACCGATGCAGAGCCCGCATCACTGCGGACGCCGCACCGATCCGCCTGTCGATCTCGTGCTCCTCCCGATTCTTGCCTCACTCGTGAACAAGACCCCGAGATACTTGAACTCCTCCGCTTCGGTAAAGATCTCCTCCCCGACCCGGAGATTGCACTCCACCCTTTTCCGGTCGACAACCATTGCCTCAGGTTTGGAGGTGCTGATTCTCATCCCAGCTGCTTCGCATTCGGTTGCGAACCGCTCCAGTGAGAGCTAAAGGTCGCGGCCCAATGAAGCCAACAGGACCACATTATCTGCAAAAAGCAGCGACCCAATCCTGAGGTCACCAAACTGGACCCCCTCAACGCCCTGGCTGCACCTAGAAATTCTGTCCATATAAGTTATGAACAGAATCGGTGACAAAGGGGTCGGACAGCCCCGATCAGGGAATCCAGTACCCTGTACTCTCGGAGCACTCCCCACATGAGCCCCCGAGGGACACGGTCGAACACCTTTTCCAAATCCACAAAACATGTGTATACTGGTTGGGCGAACTCCCATGTACCCTCCAGGACTCTGCCGAGGGTATAGAGGACGAAAACCACATTGCTCCTCCTGAATCCGAGGTTCGACAATCCGACGGACCCTCCTCTCCAGGACCCCTGAATAGACTTCCCAGGGAGGCTGAGGAGTGTGATCCCCCTAAAGTTGGAGCACACCCTCTGGTCCCCCTATTTAAAGAGGGGAACCACCACCCCGGTCTGCCAGTCAGGGTTCTAAATGAACTTTTTTGATCACCAGCCAATCAGAATTTCCACTAGTCAAATTTTTTCCGGTGAAAATAAGAACAATTATGAGTTTCACTGAATGCATTTGATCATTTTATTAACATTGTTGGCATGAAAAACACAGAAAATGAAGTAAAATGAAGCACAGAAGTATGATACAAGGGTATGTGAAACCACCAACACGTGACTAAGTAAGGACACGATTTATTGTAAATGGCTAAAACGTCCATTCGCATCATGATGAGATTGACTCCTGCCCATGCATTTACAGTAACGTTTTGTCCTAAGCAGGCATTAATTAAACTGACCTAATATACTCTTTATTAAGAACAGTGTTTTTACATTACACTAGACTGTGTCAGTAAGCAACATAATTTTTCTTATGCGTAGACTACATGCGGCAATCCTTACAAAACTTGTCAAACACAAGCCATTTCCGACCCGTCAGCCATTCGGCATTACATTTTCTTTTGTTCGTTTCTCTAGTGCTATCAATATCCTCATGCCCTGCCTCGTTCTTCTTCTCGCCCCCAGAAGTTTGTCCTAACCACCGCTGCATTAAGTAAACTTTTTACTTTACTTTTCTACTCTAGCTAGCTCTTATTAACTCCTATGATCCGCTATGCTTCGTTTGACTTCTTCCTTGTGTTTTCTGGTGGACGCTCAGTTCGTTTCCACGGATTCTCGCGCCGGTTTCACTTCAACTGCACGCAGCCAATGGGCGTATAAAACGTTATCACGTAGCATTACGGCACAGTGTTCATGGGAAATTTAGGAAGTACTGCCAGGGGGATAAATGACCGAGAACCATGCCGAGAACAGAGCCTTATGTATCTAATGCCTCATGTATCACCGGCCAAACTGGCTAGTGAGTTTTTATTAACACCCGCATTTGGCGGGTTGGCGCGTGTTAATTTAGAACCCTGCTTCCAGTCCAGAGGCACTGTCCCCGATGTCCACGCGATGTTGCAGAGTCGTGTCAACCAAGACAGCCCTACAACATCCAGAGCCTTAAGGAACTCCGGGCAGACCTCATCCACCCCAGGGGCCCTGCCACCGCGGAGCTTTTCAACCACCTCGGCGACCTCAGCCCCAGAGATAGAAGGGGCCCCCCCCCGATGTCCCCAGATTCTGCGTCCACGTCGGAAAGCGTGTTGGTGGAATTAAGGAGGTCTTCGAAGTATTCCTTCCACAGATCCAGGACGTCCCCCGTCGAGGTCAGCAGCGCACCATCCCCACCATATACAGTGTTGACAGTGCACTGCTTCCCCCTCCTGAGTCGCCGGATGGTGGTCCAGAACATTTTCGAAGCCGTTCGGAAGTCATTCTCCATGGCCTCGCCGAACTCCTCCCATGCCCGGGTTTTTGCCTCCGCGACCGCCAAAGCCGCGTTCCGCTTGGCCTGCCGGTAAACATCAGCTGCCTCTGAAGTCCTACCAGCCAATGAAGTCCGATTGGCCTCCTTCTTCAGCTTGACGGCATCCCTCACCTCCGGAGTCCACCACCGGGTTCGAGGGTTACCGCCGCGACATGCACCGACCGCCTTGCGGCCGCAGCTCCGGTTAGCCGCTTTAACAATGGAGGCCCGGAACATGGCCCATTCGGACTCAATGTCCCCGGCCCCCCCCGAGACATGATCGAAGCTCTCCCGGAGGTGGGAGTTGAAGCTCCTTCTGACAGGGGGTTCTGCCAGCCGTTCCCAGCAGACCCTCACATTATGTTTGGGCCTGCCAGGCCTGCCAGGCCTGACCGGCGTCCTCCCCCACCATCGTAGCCAACTCACCACCAGGTGGTGATCAGTTGACAGCTCCGCGCCTCTCCTCACCCGAGTGTCCAAGACATTCGGCCTCAGGTCCGACGACATGACTACAAAGTCGATCATCGAACTGAGACCTCGGGTGTCCTGGTGCCAAGTGCACATATGGACACCCTTATGCTTGAACATGGTGTTCGTTATGGACAAGCCGTGTCTAGCACAGAAGTCCAACAACAAAACACCACTCGGGTTCAGATCGGGGGGGACGTTCCTCCCAATCACGCCCCTCTGGGGGGGTGCCTGTTTCCAGCACCCCCCCCAGAGACTCCAAAAAGGGTGGGTACTCTGAGCCGTTTGGTGCGTAAGCACAAACAACAGTGAGGACCAGTCCCCCCACCCGAAGACGGAGGGAGGCTACCCTCTCGTCCACCGGGGTGAACCCCAACGTACAGGCGCCGAACCGAGGGGAAACAAGTATTCCCACTCCAGCTCGACGCCTCTCACTATGGGCAACTCCAGAGTGGAAGAGAGTCCAGCCCCTCTCAAGGAGACTGGTTCCGGAGCTGATGCTATGCATCGAGGCGAGGCCGACTATATCTAGCCGGAACCTCTCTACCTTGCGCACCAGCTCAGGCTCCTTTCCCGCCAGCGAGGTGACGTTCCACGTCCCTAGAGCTAGCTTCTGCAGCCAAGGATCGGACCACCAAGGCCCCCGCCTTCGGCCGCCGCCCGTCTCACACTGCACATTGCACCCGATCCCTATGACCCCTCCTGTAGGTGGTGACCCCACTGGAAGGGGGTCCCACGTTGCTTCTTCGGGCTGAGCCCGGCCGGGCCCCATGGGAAAAGGCCTGGCCACCAGGTGCTCGCATCGGGCCCCACCCCCGGGCCTGGCTCCAGGGGGGGACCCCTGGTCTTTCAACTGAAACCTGTTTGCCCTGGGTGACCCTACCAGGGGCATAAAGCCCCCGACAACATAGCTTCCAGGATCATTAGGACACACAAACCCCTCCACCTCGGTAAGGTGGTGACTCAGGGAGGGGGTTATGAAAAGCAATTGTGAATAATGGGGCAGTTGGAGATTTTCTGAGATGAAGGTAGGCATTGTTGAAATAACATCTTTGATGGTGTTGCAATAAATAACCGATTCTTTGAAGTCATTCAATCACTAGGCCCGACGGAGAAGAAACACTACTTAAAGCTACATAAGCTTGTCCTGGTGCAAATATTTTTTTCAAGTTTACTACTGCGCTGTTGTCTGTTAGACCTTGAACTTTGTGAACAGTACAAGCCCATGCTAATTGTAATGGGTACTGACGCCGTACGCCACCATTGTTAGAGACTTTCTCTTCTTCAGGTTTAATGATTGTGATGTTTGGTGTAGTATTATTTGGTTGAGGCATTTTAGTTCTTTGTTGCTGTCCAAGTTTTTTGTTATCAAAATCAACATGTATTAGAGAGGTAAAATCTTTGTCGGTATCATTAATTGGACAACTGTCCCAATTAACAAGTCCATCTGAAACATAAATGTTTTTAGTCAGCATGATGCGAGCTTGCCCAAACAGACACTTGGCTGAAGACAAGTATAAAAAACTTTGGTGTGGTCGCCATTCTTTCTTTCCATACGTCCTGTTTTTGGATTATGCTCAAAGTCTCGAGTTTCAATAGTTACAGAATTTTGGCACACTGAATTTAGCATGTTGGAGTTGTAATTGTTAACCTGGTTGTTAGTAGCATAAATGTGCAACGCATTCATTCCTTTTCCTGTTTTGCACTGTTTCAATATTTCAATGTCTGTAGGCAACATAGGGGTTGATTTTTGATGGACACGTATGCGATTTAGCAACTCAGGAAAAGTAGAATCTTTTTGTCTCACTACTTGGGGTGCAATTTCAAAGTGATCGTTCCAAATAATCTGTCCTGGCATATCACTGTAAAGTGGTTTCCCTTTCACAGGTGGTAACTGATAGAAATCTCCCACAGCCACAATGCTCACTTTTCCAAACAAAGAATGATCTCCACATTGTTTTATTTGTCTTAGTCTTCCGTGAATGTATGCAAACAGTCTGGTGTCTACCATTGATATTTCATCGATAATCAGCAGTTGTAAATTGGATAGTTTAGCTCTCAGGGAGTTGATCTTTTCCTCGCCTAATGGCTGGTATGGTAATTGCACATTTGTGCCAATGCAAAATGTATTGTGTATAGTAGCTGCGCCAATGTTATATGCAGCAACTCCAGTTGGAGCTGTTAACCTGTTTTTCAAAACACTGCCCCCTACGAAAACACTGCCCCCTACCCCCCCCTGTTACTACGCACTAAATGTTAATAAATAAAAATTTTAGACTACTACACATGTTACACATCATTGGAAAGCTAAGATTCTTGTGCTTGTAGATATGTAAACCATTTCAAGATCGAGTCACAACAACAAGTTTAGTCAACGTCTTTGTCCAGTCACCACTTTGGTGTTGTTTACAAAGCCAAACGTCTCTACTTACCCTCAAAGGTTCTGTGTCGTCCAGGTATGCAAACAACACATCAAAACTTGATCTGCGTACATTCCCAAGGGTTCAAAGTATCTAACCATGTAAAGTAATTCGTCCAAATACAATGTTTTACGTTCATGAATAGCCATTATCCTTTGTTTCATTATGCAAGTTAGCCGACGGAAGAAACAACTTGTTCACATAAAAGTGTTCTTTCTCCGGTTAGCAACGGAGAATTTACGATATGGAGGCATCAAAATGTCCGTTGAACCCTCCCCTTTTGATTGACACCTTGTTTGACCCAATAGGAGCTTCCATGCCCCGTTGACAGCCCTCTAAAGCCAATTAGGTCTGTGCGTCCTGCCCCCCCCCCCCCCCCCACACTCTTTCTAAACAAATTTCTTGAACTGGCTTCGACTGGCTCTGAAATGAGCTCGTTAGCCTTGTAGCTGAAAGCTAGCTGAAAATGCCAATACCTCATCTGTATGTGTCTGTGGAGCCTTCAATATAAAAGTCGATTGCGCAATATGGTTGAAAGAATCAGTTTTCTTTGAGCGCCAATCCTGGGAATCAGATAAAGCACTCCAATGTGTTCATGCTTCAATTTTTGTGTTTCAGTAATACTAATTAGGGATTTAGCTATTATATATGATAGTTCTAAGTACCACCGTTCATTAGAGATAACAATTATGAAAAATAATACCTTTTATCCTGAGTATTTGACCTTGGTTACAAAGGGTCATTTTGGAGTCTCCAAAAGGCCCTTTTAGAAAATGAATGGATGTACTCTTATAAAAACATGTGTCAAATATGAATATATTGTGGTATTATGTTTGACTTTTGATTTGAATTGGGTAAGGCTTCAACCTGTGGTCCAATTTAGTCTTCCAGCTAATACCTACCACCTCTAGGCCTCTTCAGGCCTCTGTTTTCAAAACAAAATCTAGGCGGAAATAGAAATTTTCACTTTCCTTGTGTTCAAGCTTCTATTACTCAACACTAGTAGGACTGACAGGGGTCCTGACAACAGGGGACATAACTTCAGAGTGTCAGCTTTCAAAAGAGATCATTTACATGCATGTACTCCAAATGGTTCAAGAACAGCTTCCAATTTACTTTGGGTATGCTGTTTAGGCGTTTTCAGGCAAATTTAACAGGATTATGAAAAGGTAACAGGACAGTAGTGTCATCAGGGTTTGTACATGTTTGTGCTAAAATTCTAGACAACTCATAATGTATGGCTTTAATCAAATGGCTTTTTACGGTGCCTGTGTAACATGTCAAGGAATGACTAATATTTGTGCAACCTTTCGATTTTTATTTTGTATATATGAGTTTATTTCACCAAAATCTAGTTTTTTTTATGGTAGTTGTTGAGAGTATTGTTGTGTAAGTGCCCCCTGTTGGATGGTGGTGGCTATATGTGCCGCATTTTCGCGCGCCTTGCTCTGTCTGTGTTCTTGGCTGAGCAAGGTCTGTGTTCTTGGCTGAGCAAGGTCTGTGTCTTGGCTGAGCAAGAAACAAAAAATAAAGTGCCTAAAACAAGTTCAGCGTCCTGTAATCCATGCACCAGAAGACAACGCAGTAGTCGGCGAAGTTCAGACCACGCCGGCTCCACCTGCTCCACCAGTGATAAAGTATTTGTATTTGTTGTGGATTTTGTCCCCAAACTCCATTGACATAGTATGAAAGAAATGCGTGCCTGTTCATCATTTAAGGATCTCATTATATTCCAAGCAGTGTCTTTAGTCATGAACGTTTTTCTGAGTTCTATGTTACCAGTTGGACGCAGAGTTTATGTCAAATCGGGAATATTTTCTGAAATATGATGTAAATCATTTTCATGTTCAATGATTTCCTGGGATTGTAAACATTGGAGGCGTTCCATTTCAGAGTGGGGACAAATCTGTGCCCAAGCATTGTCCAATTCACCCTGTTGATCCATTACAGATTGTGCTCTTTCTAGTTTGTCTGAATTTTGTTCATACAAGGACCTGTTGTTGTCTACAATTGCTTTTACTGTGCAGGGCTCTAGAGCAACCAAATGTGTACGGATGCAAAAATTTCCTAGGTTGCACCGGTGCACCTGTCCTCGCATCCGCTGCCTCTCCACGAACGAAGCGTTTGTTCTACTTTGACGGAACTCACAGTCATGGTTGGATCATATCGTGGTCTAAACCAATCAGAGACAGAGATGGGGCGGGTCTTTGCCTCTGATTGGCTGTGGTCCAGATATTCCTTTAGGCCTACACTGCTCCGTGCTGTGTGATTGAAATTGCGACCTGAACACTAGCGAACCAGTAACGGCGGAGCTGAGACGAGGAACAATTAAAATAAATCGACCTATTGATAGTTTCTTTTTAAAGAAAAGTGGGCCTGTTCCCCCCAACACTCTCCCCGGTCAATGCTCCGACAAAAGCCTAGACATCGAGCCACCAGTCCCTGGTAAAATCCCACGCCTTGGTCCTTCGTCGGAGATGGCATCCGACTCAGAGACGGAGGTAGAGCGTAACGAGCCTGAGCTAGCGACTCAAAATAAAAAGGAAAAAATATATTCCTTTCGGAAAGAGTGGTTAGACCAGTTTCCCTGGTTAAGGTTTGACAAGGAAGAGAAGGCAATGCACTGCATTTACTGTAAAGCATGTGGCCAGAGCATGGCAGGGAACAGTGCATTTGTAAAAGGATCAACAACGTTTTTAATTGAAACACTGAAAAAGCACAACATTTGAAAAAAAAACACACTTCATGCCGCGATAAGTGTGTGACAGTGGCCCCTCTCCCTGCTGGGTCCTCAGCAGGATCAGAAATGATCATTAAATTCAACGTTGCCTATAATCTCGCCAAAGAAGAGCTGCCCTTCACAAAGTTTAAATCAGAAATAATTCTGATGAAGAAAAATGGATTAGACGTGAACCCAACGTACAGTAATGACGTTGCATGAGCCCAATTTATTGGGGTAATAGCCGACACATAAAAAAAAATGCCATCGCGAATTCCACATACATGTCGTTTATGATTGACGGTGACACAGACATTTCAACGAAGGAGTGTGTGATTGTCTACAGCAGGATCTTGAGGACAGGGAGACCGCTAAATATTCTAATTGGACATATTGAAGTGGGGAATGGTCATACACAAGGTAAATGTACCCTATGTTAAGGCCTACCAACAATATAGCATGATCTATGAAATAGAAATCTTAAGCAAATTGTATAGACCAAAAATATTATTAAAAAATCCTAAATAAAAATCTAAGTAAGTGTAAAGTATTGACCTGGAAAGCAATAGGCTAGTGACCTGCATTATCATTTTTCTTTGTTAAGGAATCCATGCCGCCACAAAGAAAGCATTTGCTGCGCTTGGGGATCAGTGTGGAGACTGGCTTGAAAAAACAGTTGCACTGGGGGCTGATGGTGCTGCAGTTAATCTTGGTAGCAAAGGGGGAGTTATGGCCCTTTTACAGAAAGACACAGGGGATTTCATCATACCCTTTCACTGTATGCCACACAGGTAGGCTTAACCCTTGTGTTATCTTCGGGTCATTCTGACCCATCAGTCATTGTGACCCACCGTCGTATTGCGACAAATTTACCGCATACAAAAACAAAGTGAAGCATTTTCTTTTAACCGTTGGGCTCTCTCAGACCCCCCACATTGTAAAGGTTAAAAGAAAAATATTTTTATTTGTTTTTGTATTGGGTAAAATTGGGTAAACACAACGATGGTTCGTTATGAACCTTTGGGTCATGTGACCCGAAGGCAGCACAAGGGTTAAGACTTGTACCTGACACCCCAATGCACATTGTATGCTTTTGTGTATTTTCTTATAAAGAGGTATCTATATGTAAATTAATTGAGATGTCTTTACAGATTGGAATTGGCCATGTTGTCGGTCCAGAAGGACAATGCAATGATCCGTCAAGTTTATGATATGCTACATTTGGTGTGGAAGACCTATCATTTTAGTCCCAAATCAATGAGGGAGCTGAAGGCCATTGGAGAGGACCTGGGAGTGGATGTGTTAGTCCCTGGTGGGGTTAAAGGAATACGATGGCTTCCACATGTCTCCAGGGCCCTGGAGACCTTCCTCAGACCCGGAAAGAATGGCCATCAAGGCCAGTTCACTGCAGTCCACTGTCATATGGACCATTTGGCAGGGTCCTCTGCCAATGCAGATGTTGCAGGCCGAGCCACAAAGGTGAGTGGGGATTTCCACAGGGAATTCATTAAATTAGTGCCACTTTAACTTCAGTAATTTTCCACCCAGAATTTTTGGATTATCCATGTTGTATCTGAATAGTTGCTGTGGTTGTATGATACAGGTCAAGAAATCAATAGAAGATGGCACTTTTGTGGCTTTTTGTCACTTTCTGGCTGATGTTTTTGCTGGAATAACCAAGTTTAGTCTCCTACTTCAGAAAAATGAGACCATCCTACCTCAGGTAAGGGAGATGAATGGGATATAATTGGTGGCCAAGCGGCGAAGCCACCTTAAGTGTTTCTACCTTTTCTTATTAGGGTTCCTCCGGTAGGAGGAAGCCTATTGTTATTGGTGGTATTATTGGGTGTGCTTTGCCTTCGGCAAGGGCACAACCTTTGTTCTCTCACATATATATTATTTATTTATTGTTTATTTTCGCCCCCCTAAGGATCAGACAATATTTGGACTACATAGACAACCTAGGTGTCAAAAGTTTCGTATGGGTAGCGATTGCGTTGGTTGTATTTTTATTTACGTTCCGTTGTATGGTTTAAGTAAAAATTGCGTTTTTGTGGTGAAAAGTGAAGCTAACGGTGGCTAATTTGCTAGCCACAGTCACTGACGTTACTAACGTCACTACGTCACTAACGTCACAAAAACGCGTGAATACCTGTAGCAGAACATTCGTTTCGCATCTGTTAACTTGGGGGATAGCTAGGCTAACTATAGCTTTACTGCAAGGCAGCTGCGGAAACGCCACAAGCAAAGAGGCCAGGGTGATAATTATTTACTCATTTTACTTTGTGATGTGAAACACAATTGTGAAATGTAATGTACAATATTAGCTGATATTATTAAGGAAGTAGGCCCACATCTACTTTCGGAATCGGTAGTCTACTATTTCACTGAAGCATTAGCATCATGACATTAGCCTCTATTGCCCGGGCAACACATACTACAGTGGTCTATGATGCATCTGTTTTCAATCGTTAAAATAAACATTCCTCACAAATAAATTTTCGTTGTAGGATTTATTATGACATTACATTACAAGTAAACGATTTGTGGGTGAAATTATCATTACCTGTGGTTTCAAACCAGTGTTGCTCACTGCAACGCTGTAGCCTACGCGAGACACTACAAAAACATCTACACAGCTGTAGGAAGTCAAACGGCAACAGAACATGTTCGGCACTCCCCTTAAATCAAAAGTCTATCTAACTACTAACCTGAACTTCATTGCCACAGCCTAAACTTTGTCAATCTGTTCATGAAAATAATTAAGTTGAGCCTAAACCGTACAACGGAACGTTAAATCCAATTCAACCAACGCAATCGCTACCAAGACGAACACAGCAGTAGTCTAGTACTGTAATGTAGTAGTAGAATTTACCGGGGCAGCTTCTCCACACAGGGCTATATCGCATTTTGCGTTGTTACTGACAATGATCGCTACCAGTGAGCTTTTTATGAATTAGCGATTTTCCACTAAATAAATGTCAAGCTTATTTATGTTTTTGGGGGCATATTTTCAGTTAGCAGATGGTACTGTTTGAATCGCGATTCCATCTTCTACTGCCGGTAACGTCGTAGAATAATCTTCAAAGGGGGTTCTTTATTAATGAATGAATGCAATGAGTAGGCTAAATGCCTGAAAATATCACGATAATGGAAAACTTAAAAGGACGTTTAAGTCATAGAGATTAGGTCAATTTTTACACCGGTCTGGAAAATGTATTCGTTTTGAATCAACGATGAGCTAGGCTGCCTCTTGCAGGGGAAATGAGAAAACATCTATTTCATTCTACAATTCACTCGTATTTTCAGTTGTAAATGAGCAGCAAAAAAATGCTTTTAAATCTATGTAATCTTTATAAATAATAAGTATGCATTTTTATATAAAATATACAGAAATATCAGTTGTAAAAATGTCATTATAAAACGGACCCCTGTGCAACCGACGCAAGCAAGCACACCCTACAATCTTCCCAGACATTGTACCCTCTCTAGTTATTTTTTTTTTTTACCCATGGGAGTCAATGGCAGCCCCTAGACCAGTACCGTAAAAAGTAGTGAAATTTGGCATGTTGAAACTGCAGACCATTAGTAACTACCATACCAAACATGGGCCATGTGAGACAATAGGTGGCGCTACAGGCCACGCCCCAATATGTAAATTTTCAAATTGATGCCATTTGCAGGCCATAAGTCCCAACATTCTGAAATTCATTACATATGCCTTATTTCTCATGAGGAACAAAAAAGCCTCTAGAAGCTATAACGGCCGCCATATTGGATTTTTCTGCACAATAAAGATTAAGGAAACACGTTTTTTCGCTACTCCTCCTACATTTTTGGTCGAATTTTCTTCTAAATTGCCATAGATGATCTCCAGACTGAGCCTCACAAAAGTTATCGTAGGGATTTCTGATTTTCAAAACCGTTTGTCCGGTAGAGCCAATCAAAATCTGCAACAAATCAACCAAACAGGACGTTTGGTCAAATCTCAGCAAATCTTTGAGATATCAACACCAAACGTGTTATGTCACGTGGAAGACACTACAACATGTTACCATGTGCAAAGGCAACTTCATACCTCTAAAAATGATTGATATAAAGCAAATCGAATTTATCGCTAACGCTAAAATAATGCTTTACACATCCGCCGGCAAAAAACTGATACTCTGATCCAATCACAAGTTCATATGAAGACTCTTGAGAATGTTAAGTATACAAATCTGAGTATTGACTGTAAGATGAAAAGTCGATTTTTAGTGAATATTTGAAACATGCATGCTTGGCTAATTGCTCCCTGCGTGCTCCAAATTCTCACACACTCAGGCTCAGCCTTCCCTTGACACACACATGCTTTCTTGAAATTGTGTGCTGACCAAGCCCACACCCTCGTTTTTTAGCCCCTGTTTCATTTCGCTTCCAATCGCAGATCGCCGTTACGAATATAAACTAGAGAGGGTACAATTTCTGGGGAAATTGTAGGGTGTGCTTGCTTGCGTCGGTTGTACAGGGATTTTAATGCCATTTTTACAACTGATATTCCTGTATATTTTATATAAAAATGCATAGGGCCTACTTATTATGTTTAAATATTACATAGATTTAAAAACACCTTTTTTTTGCTGCTCATTTACAACTCAAAAAATTGGTCAGTATAGTGCAGTCCGTGCCAAATTTCCGCTGTCACCGCAGAAAAAAGAGCCTCTGTTTCGCTGTCCTTGTAACCACCAGTTGATACCAAAAAATGTGAAACTTTTGACTCTCTCCACAGCTCTGCCCTCGATGTGAATGGGTGCATGTTCTCCCTGCAGCCGCCTGTAGTCCACTATCAACTCCTTGTTTTTTGCTACATTAAGCAACTGGCTGTTATGCTGACACCAGGATGTCATTGTTGCCACCTCTGCTCTGTAGGCAGACTCATCACCATTCTTGATGCAGCCGATAATGGTGGTGTCATCAGCAAGCTTAATGATGGTGTTGGAGCAGTTAGTGGCTGCACAATCATAGGTGAACAGAGAGTACAACAGTGGGCTTAATACACAACCCTGTGGGGCACCAGTGCTTAGTGTTAGACTGGTTGAGGTGATGTTACCTAGCCGTACTGCCTGTGGCCTGTCTGTCAGGAAGTTCAATATCCAGCTGCACATGGAAGGACTGATGTTCAGGTCCTGTAGTTTCATGATGAGCCTGGATGGTACTATGGTGTTGAAGGCGGAGCTGAAGTCGAAGAAGAGCATCCGCACGTATATGTTGTTCTGATCCAGGTGAAAGAGAGCAGTGTTCAAGGCCAAAGCTACAGAATCATCTGTAGACCTGTTCGGCCTATATGCAAACTGGAGTAGGTCTAATGCAGGTGACAGGCAGGATGTAATGTGGTCTTTGACTAACCTCTCAAAGCATTGACAACAGAAGTGAGTACAACAGGGCGGTAATCATTGAGACAGCTCACTGATGGTTGCTTAGGGACTGGGATGATGGTGGCCCCCTTGAAGCTATTGGGGACGACATACTGCGACAGGGAGAGGTTAAAGATGTCAGTGAACACCCCTGCCAGATCAGGAGCACAGGCCTTGAGAACACAGCCAGGGATGTTGTCAGGTCCTGGAGCTTTATGCACATTCACTCTAAGTGATAAGTTTAAGGTTGTTATAGAGGTTGTTAGCAATCTAAGGAAACCTCTATTCCCTTGTGTACACCACAGCATCCAGCAAACAAAGTATGTTGTTTTGTGTCTGTATTTTACTTTGGTGAACGTTATTTACATGCTGCACATGTCATTGTATGTTCATATTAAGCTAATGTGGTCTTTATTTTCTCATTACAGCGTGAGTTTAGTTTTAACGTTGGATTTGGAGAAGAAGCTTCAAATAAACCTGTAGCAAGTAAGACACTTGTGTCTGCCAGTGCTTCATGGGAATTATAGTACACTACACTTGTGAATTACTTGTGTAATAAATACTGTGTTTTAATTTAAACCAATTAAATAACCGTTTTCTGATTTTTGGGGGGAAGCGTTTAATCGAGGGTGCCATTTATTACATAATGTTCATTTTTGGTGCAGCGTTTATTCCAGGGCAACGTATAATCAAATAAAAACTGTAGTTTTCTTCCCAGCATTGCAAACACTAACAAATCTCAGCAAATCTTTGAGATATCAACACGTAACTTGTTATGTCACAAGGAAGACACTACAACATGTTACCATGTGCAAAGGCTATTTCATATCTCCAAAAATGGTTGATATAAAGCAAATCGAATTTATCGCTAACGCTAAAATAATGCTTTACACATCCGCCGGTCAAAAGCTGATCATTTGATTCAATTACAAGTTCATATGAAGACTTTTTAGAATGTTTAGTACACAAATCTCAGAAAAAGTTGACTGTAAGATGAAAAGTTGATTTTTGGTGAATATTTGAAACATGCATGCTTGGCTAATTGCTAATGAAATTTCCAATGAAATGTCTCCCCTGCTCTTCAGCGCGCGCGTGCTCCACATTCTCACACACTCAGCCTTTCCCTTGACACACGCGCGGGCTTGGCAAGAAGACGCATACACAACATTTCAGGCAATTGTGGGCTGACCAAGCCCCCCACTCATTCCTTGGCTTGAAGTGAAGGCCCATGTGGATCTTGATGGTATTGCATTTCCGATTTTGTATGCAATGGTAAAAAGTTCTCAAAATCCTGAAACATTGATAGTATAGGCCAACAGTAACTACCACACCACAAATGGCCCAATATCACCCATAAGTGACGCTACAGGCCACGCCCTGATACACAAAGATACAAGGCTTTCTGGAATGGGTAGGCTCACCAAGCCTCCTCCCTTCACTCCTTGGCTTGAAATAAAAGCCCTTGTGGATCTTGATGGTATTGCATTTCAGATTTGGTATCCCATTGGTAAGTCTGCAGCATGGATTTTTACAGTGACAATTTGTAAAGAATATACATTTTTCAATGGTTCGCAATGTTTGGAGGAATCCGCCATTGCTGCTTGCAGTTATATTTATTATTATTATACTTCTGCCATGGGAGTCTATGGCAGCCCCTAGAACCACATGGTCAGAAGTTGTGAAATTTGGACACTCTTTGGGACCAGTCTCCTCATCAATTTCACCAAGTTTCATGTCTCCCATTCCAACCATCTAGCGCCACCAATGGGTCAAAGTTGAAGGTGTGTTTACACACGTTACCTTTGAACCATATGCCGCATTTTCCAAAATGAGGTATCATTGGATTCCCTGGATCAAGACAAGTTCAACTCACTCTATGACGTCATACCCAGTCATATAGATTCGCCGCCATTTTGAATATTAAGGAGAATAGTTTTTTCGCTACTCCTCCTACAATTCTTTTCGAATCTTCTTCATAATTGCCACAGATGATCTTCAGACCAAGCCTCACAAAAGTTATCCCCTGGAGCTTTGATTTTCACAACCGTTTGTTAGTTACAGCCAATCAAATTCAGCAACTGATCTGGAAAAAGGGAAGTGAGGTCATATCTTAGCGAATCTTTGATGCATTGACTCCAAACTTGGTGTATGGATTCATGACCCTGTTATTGAGAGGACCGAAAAAAGGTAGTGTCATTTGAGGTAGGGGGCGCTACAATAGGACAAAATTGTGTTTTGACCAATAACTGTTGATTTGTTTGTCGTATTTAAGTGATTACTATGTCTCGTGATATCTTAGGAGATCACGTGTCTGACGCATGTTAACTCTTGATACCAGACGAATTGATGAGGCCGCCATTTTGGATGAATGAATACAACTTTTTTCCCTACTATTACACAATGTATCCAATATTCACAAAATATCACTGAACTAGAGAGGGTACAATTTCTGGGGAAATTGTAGGGTGTGCTTGCTTGCGTCGGTTGCACAGGGGTCCGTTTTTTAATGACATTTTTACAACTGATATTTCTGTATTTTATATAAAAATGCATACTTATTATTTATAAAGATAACATAGATTTAAAAGCATTTTTTTTTTGCTGCTCATTTACAACTGAAAATACGAGTGAAGTGTAGAATGAAATAGATGTCTTCTCATTTCCACTGCAAGAGGCAGCCTCATCGTTGAATCAAAACGAATAAATTTGGCAGTCCGGTGTAAAAATTGACCTAATCTCTATGACTTGAACGTCCTTTTAAGTTTTTCCCTTCTCGTGATATTTTCATGCATTTAGCCTACTCATTGCATTCATTCATTAATAAAGAACCCCCTTTGAAGATTATTCTACGACGTTACCGGCAGTAGAAGATGGAATCACGATTCAAACAGTACCATCTGCTAACTGAAAATATGCCCCCAAAAACATAAATAAGCTTGACATTTATTTAGTGGAAAATCGCTCATTCATAAAAATCTTGCTGGTAGCGATCATTGTCAGTAACAACGCAAAATGCGATATAGCCCTGTGTGGAGAAGCTGCCCCGGTAAATTGTACTACTACGGTACAGTACTAGACTACTGCTGTGTTCGTCTTGGTAGCGATTGCGTTGGTTGAATTGGATTTAACGTTCCGTTGTACGGTTTAGGCTGAAATTATTTATTTTCATGAACAGATTGACAAAGTTTAGGCTGTGGCAATGAAGTTCAGTTTAGTAGTTAGATAGACTTTTGATTTAAGTAAGGGGAGTGCCGAACATGTTCTGTCGCCGTTTGACTTCTTCCTAAACAGCTGTGTAGCTTGTAGTGTCTCGCGTAGCTTTTAGTGTCTCGAGTAGGCTACAGCGTTGCAGTGATACACTGGATTGAAACCACAGGTAATGATAATTTCACCCACAAATCGTTTACTTGTAATCTAATGTCATAATAAATCCTACAACGAAAATGTATATGTGAGGAATGTTTATTTTAACGATTGAAAACCGATACATCATAGACCACTGTAGTATGTGTTGCCCGGGCAACACAGGCTAATGTCATGATGCTAAATAGTAGACTACTGTTTCCGAAAGTAGATGTACTTACTTAATAATATCATCTTATATTGTACATTACACATCACAATTGTGTGTCATATCACAAAGTAAAATGAGTAAATAGTTATCACCCTGGCCTCTTTGCTTGTGGCGTTTCTGCAACTCAATCGCTATAAAGACGAAACTTTTGACACCTAGGTTGTCTATGTAGGCTAAATATTGACTGAGTTTTAGGGGGGCAAAAAGAAATAAAAATAATAATAATATATATGTGAGAGAACAAAGGTTGTGCCCTTGCCGAAGGCAAAGCACACCCAATTACAGCTTTTTATGCTTGGGTCAAATCTGACAACGCTTCCCACAGGAGAAACGGCTTACTTTTTTTATACAGTAACTGAACACAATAATTCCCAGCACTAAGAATAGCTCACTGGGATAAGACAGGTTCCTCTGAAGTGCAAGGTCTTAGGTTTGAATCCAGCCACAGTCATCAAGCATGTCATGATACTGGTTTATCTGTTTAGTGAAGCCAGGTATGCCACAGTAGCTGTCTAACAGTATAATCATAATGGTCACGATAATGTTTCATTCTCAGGGGATTTATACTCAAGAAGAGTCAGATTTATTGTGCTTTGTAGATATAATGATGCTACATCGAGCCAGTGCATCGGATTTCTTGCATCATAACTTCTGAACAGATTTGTCATAAATCACAAGATTGGTCTCTTCTGATTGTACGTGGCATACCAAGTCGAAATATATCACATTGTCCCGTGTCCACCATTTTGAGCGCCGGCCATTTGGAATTTTCATAAAAACATACTTTTTTGAACTCCTTGTTCGCCATTGCTCCTATTTTCATGGACATGTAATCAAATCATTTTCAGACCACAATCACCTTGATATGTCAAAATATGACTGAATTAGAGCTTTTTATACTTGGGTCAAATCTGACAACGCTTCCCACAGGAGAAACGGCTTACTTTTTTTTAATACAGTAACTGAACACAGTAATTCCCAGCATTGAGAATAGCTCACTGGGATATGACAGGTTCCTCTGAAGTGCAAGGTCATAGCTTCCAATCCAGCCACAGTCGTCAAGCATGTCATGATACTGGTTTATCTGTTTAGTGAAGCCAGGTATGCCACAGTAGCTGTCTAACAGTATAATCATAATGGTAATGATAATGTTTCAATCTCAGGGGATCTATACTCAAGAAGAGTCAGAATTGTTGTGCTTTGTAGATATGTGTCCTCTAACCTCTAGGGGGGCGATCCCGTGTGTGACACATGTTAACTTGTGATACCAGCCGAATTAATGCCGCCATTTTGAATGAATTAATAAAACATTTTTGTCCTACTCCTCCTACAAAATATATCAAATATTCACCAAATTCACCTTGACATGTCAAAATAGGACTGAATTACAGATGTTTAAACTTGGGCCAAATCAGACAACCGCTTGCCACAGGAAAAATGCTTATATTTTTAACCAGTAACTGAACTGTGATTTGCAGCACCGAGAATCGCTCACTAGGATAAGTTGGTGTCCTGGCAACGGCATTGTCAGAGGTTTGAATCCAGCCAAAGCCGACAAGCTTGTCATGTCTCTGATTCTCTGTTTAGCGAGACTGTAAGCCACTGCAAAGGAAGCCAGGTACACCGCAGTCGCTAGCTACCTGTACTCAAGCTGTATATAGTCAATGCAATCCTCACACAAACTATCAAATGATTTTAGATTTTCGAAACCGTTTGTCCGGTACAGCTAATCGAAATCGGCAGCAGAGCCGCCAAACAGAAAGTCGTGTCGTATCTCAGCAAATCTTTGATGGATTCACACCAAACTTGCTGCGTGTACTTGGAACCCTCTTCTGAGGATGTCGAAAGTTTCTTCTGGGTCATCTGACCTGCTAGGCCACCCCATTGCTGCTTGCAGCTATATTTTTTACTTATATTTGTTATTAACTTCAGCTGTATTTGTAATAGTGCTTTATATGTCTAAACAGGCAGTTTGTGCTCTTGAAAAACTGCTGGTGTCCACAGAGGTGATGGCTGCAAGACCTAAGCCTGGCGGCAGACTGTCCCAGTTCCTGGCTGACCTTAGGCTGCAGAAGAGGCAGCAGGGTGAAATTCCAATCTACACATTCCAGGTACATTTATGGTTTTGTTTCAGATATAGGAAATACTCACAAAATATTTATAATATCGAACTCACAATGTGTGTTTATTCTTTTTGTCACACACAGACAGTTACACTCAAAGGGTAAGTGTCTAAGCTGGCAGAAGATGGTACTGCTAACACTAAACTTCAAACAGCAATGGAGGCAACAATCCAATCCACTGTCAAACATTTGAAATCTAGATTCTGTAGCCTCCAAGGCAAGTGTACTCTGTCTTATGAACACATTGATAGATCAAAAATTCTATTACTCATTTATTAAGATGTATTTATCCTTCCAATAGGAGAGGATGATGCCAAATCTGCCACAACCAAAGCTGTCAAATGCTTCAACATCTTCAACTATGACAGCTGGCCTGAAGACCAAGAGGAGTTAGTGGACCATGGTGCTGATGACCTTGCATTCCTCTTGGATCACTTCTCCCCTATCCTCACAAGGTAGCATGATGGACAAATGCACAGTGTGTGTGCTGGTAGCAATCCTGTTAATTTAAACACTGATTGGCTGTTTAATCCATGTCAATTCCAGAAATGGCATCAACACTGAGCTGGCAAAATAAGAGTTTGTGGGCCTGAAGCTGTTAATCGCCAGGATGTTCAAGGACAAGACCTACCTCAGCCTTTGGGAGCTGATGTTAACCAGAGAGCCATACTGTGAGATACATAATGAGATTTTCGATTTCAATGTCAACTTTGATATCTAAGACAATGTTGACAGCTTGTACATCCCAAGTTTTAATGTGTTTTGTATGTTTTTCAGAACATACTGCACCTTATCCACATTCTGCTGGTCCTCCCTGTGTCATCTGATGTTTGTGAGAGAGGATTCTCTTCACAGAAGAGAATCAAAACAGATACCAGAACATCCCTTCACACAGACACAGTGGAAGATCTGATAAGAATCAGTGTGGAGGGGCCAAGTTTGGAGGATTTTGATGCTAGCGAAAGTGTTGCAAGCTGGTTTGGCCAAGGCCAAAGGGCAAGAAGGCCAAATTATAAGTGTTGGCCTTCTGAGGGGCATGCAACAGCAAGGGGGGACCCGTTATAAGACATCAAATGTTAGGTCTTAGTTCAGGGAAGCACTTTTGAAATGTTTTATTTTGCGTAAAATGTTTTAGTTTGCCAGCAGTGAAGCACTTTAAACATTTGTTTATTTTTATAAAAAATATTATATACAGTTGTGCTTCAAATAAAAAATATATTATTTACCGACACCTTATTCTTGTTTTAAATGATTTACATAGTATATATACATATAATATATATATAGATAAATGTATATGGAGCGTGATAAAAAATTACCTTGAAATTGTGGCGTTAAAGGCGACGCAACAAAAAATTTGGGTGCACCTAAATTTTGTGCTGGTGCACCTAAATAAAAAAGTTAGGCGCACCAGTGCAACCAAGGCAAAAAGTTAGTCTGGAGCCCTGCTGTGTCTTGGTTATCATTCAATTCATGTACAATCCCAACATTGTAAAAATCTTCATATAACACAAACGGATGTGGTTTCAACTCGCAGTCTTCATAGTGGGGCAAAAACAATTGTAACTGGCTGTGGTGGTATTTTTCTGGATCTTTTGTGGGTGACAGTCTTGCATATCTAATAACAGCTGGTTCCGTGCGGGATCTTTTTTTTATGTGGCCATAGTTGTCCTGAAGTTGAACAATAGATTTGCTTTGATTACTTGGAACTTCACTTTGACTCAAGACATGATATTCTGAGCAAAACGTGGCAAGGCACATGTTTTGAAACGGTGGTGATTGTGGTCTATGTTTATACCGGTCTACTACACTTGTCATCCACATAGTATTTTGTAGACTGTTGTCATTGTTTTTCCTTTCTCGCAATACACTGAGAGGTAAACTCATGCACATAGGATGTTCTCCTCTCGGTATGAAAGATACTTTGCGTGAGCATTCCTTTGAATGCATTCCAGTTAGTCTATATACAGCCTCGTGTGCAGACACTTCTCTATTATGAAGGTAAACACTGCCAAGTGATTTGAATGCAGCTTTAGCATCCAGATTGCCTTTATTTCCTTCTTTTTGTGCTTTATCTAGTAACAATCCCATTTCTCTTTCTGTTTTGGAAATATATGAAATAATATACACAACACAAGAATATGCATCCACAATGTACTGAATATCCATGTTGGCATTCCAAGCTCGTAACAGGTCTTTGTTGTATTGGTTAATCCAAATGTCACCAGGTTTTCTTTTTAGTACCACATTTTTTTTATTAGTTACTTTTGAGTTTGATATTTCAAAAAGCAATTGAGAAATGTTGATGCTTTCAAAGAGTTCCTCTGTGGACTCAAATGTTTGGTCAGTACTTAATAAACTTGCTCTGATTAATTTCAAAATCTTTTTAGCAATGTCTGGTGTCATGAGTTTTCTCAATTCCTGGTCTTCATTTATTGTTTTTGATTCTTCAGAATTGCATTGATGGCTGTTGTGATTGATTGTTATTTAAAGGTCCCATGACATGAAAACTTAACTTTAGGAGGTTATTCATTTGTGTTTAGCTAAAACTTTGTCTCAAGGACAGAGGGTAAGGGTATAGCAGCTAAATTGATCAATAGGTAGCTAGCTAGAGGTTGAGTTTCAGGGTACTCTCCGCCGCGAGACCCTGGCTTTGTTTACATAATTAGGGCCATTGTCAGCTGCGCCTTTAGCATATTTAAGGCGGCTAGCAATGCAGAGGCAGCCTCGTCTGGCAGTCTCGGTGCACGAAGAATTGGTCAAACAAAGACAGGGTCAGACAGAGTCTTCCTGCGGGAGTCCACCGAGGATGGCCGACGAGGCGGATCACCTCTTCTGATAAGTATCACCCTATTTGTATTCTATTCTACCTAGAACATATTCATAGCTAGCATGTGTTTCTTCAGCATTCCCGCTCATTACACCACTCACAGACATAGATATGTCACAAAGTATACACCTATCCAGATCTTCTCCACCTGCCCTCTCTCTTTCTATTGGGCTCTGGAACTGCCAGTCTGCTGTGAACAAAGCAGACTTCATCCCGGCGTTTGCATCCCATGCTTCTCTTCACGCCCTTGCGCTGACAGAGACATGGATCCGCCCAGAGAACACTGCAACTCCAGCTGCTCTCTCCGTCAACCACTCGTTCTCTCACTCACCCCGCTCAACCGGGCGAGGTGGTGGGACAGGTCTGCTTCTTTCCCCGCTTATTAAATACGCATCCACCCCACTCTCTGTTACTGCCAAATCATTTGAACACCATTATGTGATGCTAACTGATCCTATCAAAGCATTTTTAGTTATCTTCTACCGCCCACCAGGGCCGCTAGCCGATTTTGTGGAGGAGCTGGACATGCACCTCAGCGTCCTCCCGGATGATGGAACACCGCTGATACTCATTGGGGACTTCAACATCTACGTTGAAGGAACGCAGGCCGTCGATTTCAAGTCTCTTCTGACTTCCTTCAACCTGAAGCTGCTGAACACACCGGCGATCCACAAGGCAGGAAAACAGCTTGACCTCATTCTGACACGTAACTATATCACTGACTTAACCTCTGTAACCCCACTACACATTTATGATCACTCCTTCATACAATTCTCTGTCTCTCTCCCTCCAACTCCTCCTACCTCCCCTCCCCTCGTAACTTTCCGCCGCAACCTCCGCTCCCTATCCCCCTCCCATTTCTCCTCCATTGTAACATCCTCCCTCCCATTGACGAGTTTGTGCCACCCCACTGACACTGCCACCAACACCCTGTTATCCACACTAACTGCATCACTCGACACTCTCTGCCCCCTGTCAACCAGGCCTGCGCGATCTTCTCCCTCCTGCCCGTGGCTCAAGGATGTGATTCGTGAAGAACGGTCCATCCTTCAGGCAGCTGAGAGGAGATGGCGCAAGTCCAAAGACGGTTTGGAACTCGATAAGTATCACTCCCTCCTCAAATCCTTCTCTGCCCGCATAACTGATGCTAAAACCCCCTACTTCCTGAACAAAATTAACTCTGCCTCAAACCCTCACAAACGTTCTCTACCTTCTCCACCCTTCTTAACCCACCTCCCCCACCCTCCACCCTGACAGCAGACGACTTCTCCTCCTTCTTTGAGAAAAAAGTTGCTGACATTAGCAGTCGGTTCCCTGAACCCACCTTTCCTACCCACTCACCCTCTATGACTGACCCAACTAAATGTCTAAACTCTTTCTCTCCCCTGTCCGAGGCAGAGATCTCTGACCTCATTCTCTCTCATCACCCCACCTCCTGTCCCCTTGATCCAGTCCCCTCCCCTCTCTTTCAAACCATCTCTCCCTCCATCATAACTTTTCTTCTCCATGTCCTTAACTCTTCTCTTACTTCCGGCACTTTCCCCTCTGCCTTCAAACAGGCCAGAGTTAGCCCTCTACTCAAAAAATCCTCATCTGTCCCTCAAAACTGTTACCAACATCCGGAAGATCAGGAGATACCCGTCTGAGCATTCCACCCAGCTGCTAGTCCAAGCACTTGTCCTCTCAAAGTTGGACTACTGCAACTCGATGCTCGCCGGTCTCCCAGCATGCGCAACCCGCCCTCTCCAGAGGATTCAGAACGCGGCGGCCCGTCTGGTCTTCAATCTACCCAGATGCTCCCATGTTACCCCTCTCCTCATCTCCCTCCACTGGCTTCCTATCACGGCCCGTATCAGATTCAAGACTCTGGTACTGACCTTCCGAGCGGTGAACGGGACTGCAACCGACTACATCAAGTCTCTCCTCCAGCCTTACACCCCCCCTGCCACCTACGGTCTTCTTCTGACAAACGTCTGGTGGTCCCAACGCTCAACAGCGCCCGGTCCCAACACAAGCTCTTCTCCTGTCTGGCCCCCCAATGGTGGAATCAACTCCCCACCTCCATCAGGGACACTGACTGTCGCCCCACCTTCAAGAAAAGGCTCAAGACGCACTTGTTCCGGGAGTACAACGGCACTTAGGAATGCTTGGCTGGACCTTTCCTCCAGGATCACAATGACTCGTATTGAGAGACTTGTTGCTCTTGTTGGTTAGTTGTAACGGTTTTAAATTCTTGTACTCGCTGTGTAATATTTTACTGTTGATTGTTTTTTCTACAGGTACACTCTTGCACTCATGTGGGGAGCTTCATGTTGTTCAATTGTAACTTGTTTGACTGCATGCTCTTATGGTTCTTCCCTTTGGCACTTATTTGGTTTTCCACAATGTATGCTTCATTTTTTGGCTGTTTGGGGCTATCTCGTTGTTATGATCAGTGACCTATGCTCTTTTATAAAGCTCTCTCTTGGAAGTCGCTTTGGATAAAAGCGTCTGCTAAATGCATAAATGTAAATGTAGCCAAACTTCACTGAGCAGCACTTGTGCTAGCTGCCGCATCATTGGATACCAGTGGAGAGAAAATGACGTTTCCTTCTGTAGTTTCAGTTTGGCAACTACTTGTTTACTCTCCTCTTTTGTCTTTATCTTTTGTGCTCCGTTCAGGGAGTTGCGTTTCATTTAGCAAATAGTTTTTTTCATTCACTTCACTCTTCTACTGTCTCATATTAAACCAACTGATATGACGTGCTTTGCTGCGCAGTAGCTGCAATCGATCGAATAGTCCACAGTTGTATCGGGTGGGAGGGGAAGCCTGCGTTGACACAAATAGAATAAATGCTCTGTTGGTATTTTTGTTGATTCTTTTGGGTAAAGTTATGACTTTTAATTGATTTGTATTATTAATCATATAGTATTTTTTATGGAGTCTTTCAAGGGGCCCCTTGTCAGCTGGGGGCCCCCTGGCACCTGGGGGCCCCAGGTGGTTGCCTACTTTGCCTAATGGGTAAGTCCGCCCCTGGTTACACTTGTAAATTGTGAATTTAAAGGTTTTGAAAGAAAAAGGGAATATTTTGTCTTAAGGGCATTTTTGGTTGACGTGGTGACGAATACTAGCATGAGTGACGTAGATCTGGGAGCAGTTTTAACTGTCCCAACATGGATTCATGAAACAAAGTTATGATAACGATAGTTTAAAGCAAATTCAAATGTGGGTCAGAGAATTAGTAGAAGGCTAATTTTGAAATCAAACGGCGATATTCATTCAATAATGGAAACCTTATTATGGGAAATCATGGGAAGTTTTTGTGTTCAGACAGAAAGGTTGTTTTTATTCTGATTTTAATAACCACGGGCACATCAAATATCCATTGACATTGAATCAATTGATGGCATTTTTCCAGTTTGGGTTATTTTAAAGCGTTGTGTTTTTGACAAATGTTTTATTTGGGTTTGAGGAAATGTATGTAAAAAATTATGAGGAAGTGATTAGAAAGTTACATAAAAGATTGGTTTATAGTGGATCATGGAAGGTTATGAAATGAAACAAGAGAACGTTTTATGGATGTGAACAGATGATTGGTTTAAAACACTAATATATTCTGGAAAGCAAGTATGCATATACTTTGAAGGTATATGGGCTAACATTCTAAGTCAAAATAATAAAATGTAGGGTTTTTAGGAGTTTTTATAAAGGTATTAGAGGCAATTTGGTTACTGATGAGAAACAGAAATGAACTAAAATGTACTTTTATTTGGATTTTGATTGTAATTGGTTTTAAGTTTATTTTAGTGTTTTATCAGAGCCTGGCACAATGTTTGGGATAAACTTAGGCTGTGATGAGGGTTGTATTAATGGTATTAGTGCATAAAGAGGGTTATTATAACCTTTGTTCTGAAATAATTTGGGAAGAATCAAGTCTGATAAATTGTGGTTATGATACAGTTGGAGCTAACTGACTGTTTTGAACTGCAGCAAAACACTCATGAAGTTCTAGCCATCTAAACTTTATAGAAAATGTAGTTGGGAAATATGTTTGGTAAATGGCTACATTAAGAACATTATGTGGTCTAGATTTTTCATTTAAGAAGCATACAGATTCAATTCTGGTTTGGGATACTGACAATGGTTTTTATCATATCTTTGACAAAAAGAGGTGTGATTTGGTAAAATAGAGAATCAGACAAATATGTTTTGAACTTAACTGTTTGAAAAGAAAGAAAACATTTTTTGGAGTGAAATAAATTAGACTAACAGTTGGTTTTGTTTTAATAAGGGAACAAAGAAACAGATAGTTATTTCTAGGAATAACTAATAGGAGATGAATATCAAATGATGGATTGTCTTGTTATACATGTTTGCTCAACAATGGATAAATAGGGTAATGATCACCTGGAAGATACCAATTTCAAAGAATTTGTTTGCTCTACTAGAAGTTCATACTGATAACATTGATTTTATTTTACTGGGAATGCTAAAGCAGATGTGGCAGCAAAAGAGGCAGCCATACAGGATGTCTTAACGTTAGGAAATGTGGATGAGACCGTCTTGAGAAATATGCAGGAAGTGTCACCAAAATGAAAGTTCCTCCTGTAAATTCACAGGAGGAACTTATGTTACTAAAGAATCTATTTCGTTATGTATTGATTTGAGCCATGGAATAAATCATGTCTCAAACAGGAGGGATGGAGATAACAAAGTGTTTACACCATATGGATTTACAAGCAGTTATAGACTGTTGGAAGAGGTGATAACAATACTGTTTCATTTATGTGACTGAATGAAGTATTATTTGGGAGTTGCATTAAAGCTTAATGTTTTGTTTTTGAGAAACCTGTTTGTACTACAGAAAGTTGATAATAATTTGAAAAGAAACAGAAATTGAGAACATGTAATGAGATTTCAGGATGTGTGCCAAAGTGATGTCTTAAATGAGTTAAGGCCGAAATATGCTTCTGCGTCTCCGTTTACGGATGGGCGGGCGCACGGATACGCACGGATACGGACGGATAGACTTTGTTTATGGTTCTCCGAAGGCTGTGGGTGCTGAAAACAATTCACCGCCAGAAGAGTAGGTGGCGCAACTTGTTTTTGTAAGTCGTCGTCGAGTGTTTATTTACCTAGGTTAACGAGAAGTTGGAGCAAATTTACAAATTTGCCGTTTCATCAATAAAATACGCACATTTTCAGCAACTACACTGCCCATTTCTCGTCACATTTTAATTCAGATGATGATTTACATGTACTGTTTAGCTGAAATATGAATTCTAAAAACTTACAGCAATGGCGGTCAAAGGATTCTGTTAGTCCTGTTTATCAGGGCAACCCGGCCCCTGACGCAAGCGGTTCTTAATACTGACCAATCACAGCCAAGGGGGTCTCCGTAGCTCTCCGTCGCTCTGAAATTACGACGGATAGTCAGGAGGTGCATGTCGAGCTCTCCGAGGGCTGACGGAGAGCTCGTAGAGGGCGTTCCACGGAGACGAGGGCGTTCCCATGTGTCCGTCTTTCGAAAAACGCAGAAGCATATATCGGCCTTTAGCAGCAAGCTGGAGAGAAATGTCTGTTGACCTAAAGTCCTGATTGCTCTGTAGGAGATCACTTTCGGGGGAGGGGGAGCTTGTTTTGCCATCTATAAAATGGAGATAAGTTTGACCGGGGGAGTACATTTGGAGACAAAATCTGGGGGGACTTAAGGGTTAAACAGGTTTTTGTTAACCCTTTCACGCAAAGTGGTCACTACAGTGGACAGCTATTCAAAACTCTGTTTCTTGTATATGCATGGGTTTTGGTGGTTTAGTTGCACATCAGCCACTCTAGTGGATGCTTTTGCGTCATCCCATACACTGCTACCCATTGGCCAGTTGTTCTAAGTGAAACAACATTTTTGAAATTCCAAGATGGCCGACAAATTTTCAAAAACGCTAGCTAGCGCATAACTATCTTGCCAATCCTTCTATAGAAGTAGACCATCGTAGGTAAATAAAATGTGGTAACATAAAGGAACTACTAAGGAGCAAAACTATTGTAAAATCTTTCGAAGTATTGCTTTTATTTTGGGAGGAAATTACAATTGATCATCTGTCCACTAAATTGGACATCATGCGTCACTGGCTTTAAATCAACCACAATTTATTCTAGTACTGCAACTTTGATGTTCTTGAAAACACTTCATCTGCAACAACTTTTTGGGCTGTTATAATTTGATTTGTGTTTTTTTGACCTGTCTGTTGGTTTTTGCTCCAACAACACTCATTTGACTTTATTTTACACTAGTTACCTCACCCAGCTAATTATTAGATTCAGGTGTGCTAGATTGTTGGGGCTAAAACGTACAGGCAGGTAGCTCCCCAGGAGCAGGGTTGGAGACCCCTGTTTTAGATGTTTCTCACACTTGATTCAAATGATTGAGTTGTTATCTAGCTCAGCAGAAGCCTGACAACGACCATTCATTTGAATCAGGTGTGTTGGAGCACGGGAACCATGCATGGCAAGGATGCATTTCATTGAGAAAGATGGTATAATATGTGACAGTAGTTTTAACAGCATAATATATGATTTTTCTCATTGGTTTGGTTAATCCATATTTCTTCAGTTTCTTATTTTTTTACAACCCGCACGCATGTTGTCCACCTGAGTGGACAAAAACTATACTACTATAAAAAATGTGTGTAAAAAGTTTGTATGCCTGAAGAGGACTAAAAAATCCAAACTAAGGTTGTCATAATTCATGCATGAAAGGGTTTGGTTAACTGAGATTTATGATTCCCTGACCTGCAGGGAACTGCTTATCACCTAACCTGGAGAGGAAGAGCACAACTAGACTGTCTTAGAAAAACCTGACTGACATTTTACTGAATGGTTGATTCAGATTGTTTTAGTGATGACCATGTTGACAACAAGTAGGCATGTTCTTATATCCTGATAATTTCTGTATTGATTTCTTTGTTGCAATCTTTGTTTCTATTTGATTTTGTGTGATGAAGGAGATCTGAGATGATGTCCAGGTCTGCCGGTCAATGCCACAGACGTCAAATGACCACTCTGCTGAGTGATGACGGGTTTTTATCCCAATACCATGGGTTTCCCCGTTATGTCCAAGCATTCACACTACTAGACTATAATGCTGTATAGTCTTACTGATTATTACACTTTTTTTTTTTTTTATGAATTATTTAGATTTTTATGTATTTTTGATTTTATTGACTGTGTGTTGGTGTGGTTTTGGAATAACACATTTTATTCAGGATAAACAGGTGGGAAATGTTAGAAAAGTTAAATATGTAACTGTTATCCTGTATAAGAATGATTCTGTGTTCAGTATTCCTTGGGTGCAAAGAGAGGCCTACCCCCAAATCTGAACTCTGGGTAAACAGAAGACCCTTATCTTGGGGCTGAGGACTAAGAAGAGGGGGTTTTTGGTTGTTTTAAGGAGATACTGTCTGACAAGGACTAGGTGGAGACGCAAGGTCTGGTGACCATTTGCTTGACACCTATGTGAAAGAGCTTTTACAACATCAGGAGATCCTGGTGTTGTGTTTTTAACCAGGGTTGATGTCGTAAACACGCACGCACACACGCGCGCCAGGTCTATGCAAGGGAGCCAATGAAAGAAGAGCCATGGGACATTTGCATGCCTCTGTTTTAGCCAATCATTGTCAAAAGCGGGTCTGTTTAAATAGGTTGCTAGCACAACATGCTAGCGGACAAACTTTGTATTGCGATCAGATTTTGTCTCCTTGCTGGCAAGCATTAAACTATTGTACTTTCTTTGAATCCGACGACTCTGTGCATTACTTGATAAATAAATTATCCTAACAACGGACCTTATGGGTCCTTGAGGGTTTTTTATTCCCATGAGAAATAAGCCATGTATACCAATTTTCAGGCATTTTGGAGTTATGGGGCGCTGGGGAAATCACGTAGACTTTGGGCGTGGCTTATAGCGCCACCTATGGGTGTACATGGGTAATTAGCGGTCTGTGAGTAGTGAGTGACCTGTTGTATCATTGGGCCAAATTTGAAAAAATCGGGTCGAGGACTTTTTGAGCTCTTGAGCCATTTCACGGAGAAGAGGAAAAATAATAATAATACTAACAAAAACAATAAGTTCCCTCCTACCGTAGGAACCCTAATTATAATTATATAATTGTTATTTATAGAATATAAATGACTGCAACAAGCTGGGTGCCATTTCAGAAACGCAATATATCCAAGCTCTATTGAGGAGCTGGGGTTGGGGCTTGGAACACACACCCTTAGGCGTTAATTGAAATATAAATTTTATTAATTAATTAATTAAGTCTAACTAAATAATTTCCATTATTTTGACCACATTTCTTTCTGGGCGCAAGCAAGGACCCAGTGTGTTCATTTGCTTTTCACCTTGTGCTTGGGCTATGACAAACAGACAGTAGACCTAGGAAAACCACACAGACCTTCCCTAAATAATTCACTTAATCTTTCCATTGGATGGAAACACTCCCACTGATTTATTCCTATTCCCCACCAGATGCATATGCATTTTTCTGTAGGCCTACTTCTCTTTGTCAAATATAGCATCCGTCTCTTTTTGCACACAATGTGTAGGCCTACCTGCGACACAATGAACTAGGCTATGGTAGAAACAAGACAGAAGTTGATGTGTGCTGCTCAGTTTTGGTCTTATGATGGAATTAACATTTAGTGTCCTAACTTTACATTGAGGCAAAAGGGTATCTAGTCGTTTCTGAACAAAGTGTTAAAGTCTCAAAGTTTTTTTCTATGAAAAAAATAAAATATGTTCACTATTTGGTTATACAATAAAATGTTCATCATATTACTTTCAGAATAGACTTTGTGGTAAAAAAAAGTATTTTAATATAATAGAAATAGGCCTAGCCTACTTAATTGATCCTAACTTCCGAATTGTCCCACAACCAACGCAGGAGTTGACATGTTGGCAGTCCAATCCATTGCGAACTGCCCCATTGACAATGAATGACTTCCAGTGTATCGCAAATGGTTTGTTGCATCGGGCGTTAAGGGTGAATTACCCCAGCAAAAAATACATTACCCCCTTCTTGGCATTTCTCAAATATGTCCCCATATATTATGTCTAATGCATGAAATATTTGAATGTGAAATAGTTATAGTGGTACTAAAATGGGGTTTATTTCCATCAAACATATTCAAGAACAGTCAACATCAGTATAGGATGAACACCAATAGTCTTGAATCAATACATTTGATTAACATACTGTGCAGTGCACATACATACTCATACTGTATGCTTAAAGCAATCATTTAAGGCATGCACAGGCAAGTCTGCACAAAAGTCTGATTTAGGATTATAGCAATACATACCAACACTATTACTGAGTTTGCAGATAGTTTGTTAATATTTTTATAGTTTGCAGCTTTCTCTTAATTTCAAGATGCAAAAGAGACTATATCAAACAGAGCAGATTATATTAAACATAAGATTTAGTTTACACTTATGACATCAGAAATTGTTTAAAAAAAGAAAGGTGTGTCTTTGAATGAAAAGATAGAGTTCAATAGAATAAAAAACAAACCTGAGATATCAGAAAAGGTGTAAAGAAAATCACTGGTGTCATAAATTATCATGAACTGGTGGTTAATAACTGTCCTCTACACAGCATAAGGAATGAAAACCTTTGAACATGCTTTTTACATCAGTTTTTCAAATAAAGTGATAGTCATTTACCAAGAGTCATTTACCAGATGAATAGCTAAAGACATGAACATTCTTTGGACTGTTGTGTTTGTGCTCATGATCATGATTTGACAATAATAAAAGGAACTGAGCACTACTGTATTTACTCAAAGATGTCAATGATAAATTAACAGTCACTGTAAATAAATCAATTTGGTGGAAAGAAGCAAGGCATCGAGTACAGTTCATATAATGACACTTTTACACAGATGTATCTACAGTTCTGTGTTTAAAGCAAGCAATTTATATATACATAGTAATGAACAATCATTGAAAAACGAAATTAACTTGAAGCCCCATATAAGTTGAGCTAAAATTTTACTTTGTATAAAGTGGTTAGAAAACAGACATGCTACAGTTTGGTAAGAGTAGTGAAAGGGTATGGGAGCCATTGCTGTCTGAGACCTCCAACTTCCATATGCACTGTCAGAGTGGCTTATTCTAACTTATGTCCAATGGGAAACCCTTTAGCTAGAACCCAAAGCCATCAAGGATGAAGTTCACTGTATTCTAAAGACAAGGACTTGGGAAAACACCTTGTACATTCGATCAACATGCTTGTTTGGCATAGGCCAACTGGCAACTTTCATATATTGTTGTTACGCATCAGATTTACTGTCAAGAAGTGGAAAATTGTTCATTTGTGCCCCACAAATTTCACATTAAAAACCAAAAAAAACGTTTTATGTGGTATTATGATTTTTGAAAAGTCTCAAATTGTTGGGGTGGTTCCAACCGCTGAATCAGATAGGCTGATAGCTATGGTTTATTGGTGATTATGTACTATAACTGACAGGTATGAGTTAATTTGCTTTGGTTTGCAATGTTCTTAATCGCTTGTGGCAAGAGCCTTGTGCCTTGGACAAGGCTTCACATTTAAAATACTGCTTAATAAGTATTTCAAAGACACTGACTCATGGTATAAAAGCATTAAACCTTTAGTTAAAACAGTGTAAACATTTAGTAAACTATAGTTTGAATTTGCACAGCGTAATAGGCGCTATGAGACCTCTCAACAGTAAGAGAAAGTGGAAGTGTTAACTGCTGTCCTCAAAAAGCATCACATACTCCTTTCTATCTGCCCCGCCTCCTCCCATACACACACATACACACAATCACACACACACCTAAATACACAGACACAGTATACTGCTTATGTCACTTGCCAAAAGAAAGCGCTGTCCCTTTGTGACTTGGGAGACATTCCAATCATGGTACACTGACTAGGACACTGACCCTCAAACGATAAAAAGGTTCTTCTCAGTGAATATTAAAAAGACGCAGATAAGAACTTATCCTCACCAGAGAAACATTATACAGAAAAATAATATGCAAAGGGTGATATCTTACATGAGAGAAAAAATGACTCCCCTAAAAGCCATTGATGACTAACAAACAATTTAAGCAGTTATTCAGTGCATATACTGAAGTTCCATTGTGTTACAAATGTAAAATATTAATACCAGAGATATCAAAACTTTGCAGAGAAAGATATAAGGCATTGGGAGTGGTATGATGTCTCACTTGGTAAGGGTAAAGATACATTGTGATCATTCTGCAATATTTCTGCATTTTAGCATTCTAAGTAAGTTATGTTAAGTCTTTCTTAAAGCAGCAGATGCCTGCCTTGAATCTTAAGACTACAAGTCTGTGTTTCTGTGCTCTGTTCAAAATATGTACCTTACTGCACACAAGAGATACCCGCAAACCCCAACCCTTTCCCTTGCATCCTCTCCATCTGTGCAAAACAAAAGACTGCAGTTCAGCCCTCATCCAATTCTCCTTTCGCCCTTCCCTCTTTCCTATTTTCCTTCTAACTGGTCAGCCTTCTTGCCGTATACTTACACATGTACACAGCCGCAGTATGTGTATAGTGTGATTTGTGTGTGCATATCTGCATTTGTGCATCTGTGATTGTGTGTGCGTGCATGCATGTCTTTGTACATACATATGTATGTACAAATATGCATGTGTGATTGAAAGCATTGAGTGCAGTCATTGGAAACTACAGTACAAAAAAAGCAAAGACAAATTAGTTCACTTCAATATTTTGAACCAAACGTTACCAAGGCAATAATAATTTATGACAAAAAAGTCCCAATGATCATCTTTCATTAATTCATCACATCTTTCATACAAAGTGCATGACTATTTATTTGAACTTAGACCTTCAGTCTTTATGTTTAGCTACAGTGGTTTTGGTGTCACAAATAAAACGATCACTTTTTGTTTTACATTGTTAAGGAGCTCACTGAAATAGGACTAGAAAATCCCTCTCCCTCTCTCATTTCCAGTGACACTTCACTCTAGCTTTGGCAGACTGGAGTGATTTGGGAGGCTTGTTGAAGAAAACTGATTTACCATCCACCTGAAGAGAAGATCTTTACATAAGACTGCATTTGCTCCTGCCATACCCTGCACAACACCTGCTTTCTGGGTCAAACATGCTGTAGGAGGTAGAGTTAAAGTTGTCTGTGTCTGAGAACATGTACAGGCCTTCCATGCTCATGCAGCAAGAGCCAGATTAAAGGACAGGGGGTAGGTTGCAGGCGCTTGAGAAGAATAGTGCTTTGATTTTGGAAAGTGTACAGTCTTGTTAGTTTGCTTGTTGTTTGTGCAGTCTTGCCATCCTGGATGCAGGTTTAATTAAAACCCTCAGGATTTTAATATAACTGGCAGAAATGAATGACAGACTGAAGTTAGATTTGGGCATGTATGTGGATCAATTATTTCACAGTAGTTAAATTCTTACCATACAATCAATGAAAATACAAAATAACTGAAGAAAATTGTCAACAAAGACACGAGCAAGTGAACAAACAAAGATAATGGCACAAATGGGTAAAAATAGGAAACCTAAAAGTACCAAAATAGTGTCACAGAAATAATGAACATTTTAACTGTGATTGTCATACTCACGTCCCCAGTTGAAGATGATAGCTGCAGTAATGATGATGATCCCTCCCACTAGGGAGACAATGGATAGTATCATGGCATTACGACCCAAGCGCCGTGCCCCATCGATGTTCCCCTCCTGCAGACTGTTCCGGGACTGCAAAATCAAGGTGTAAAGATGATCAAAAGTTGTGAAGCCACATAAAATGTACAGTACCTTTCTTACAATTTCTCATGTGATTATGGACATGCATATCAAATGTCTGGCTATGAATGTACACTTGTGGCCAAAAGTATTGGCAGTGACACATTTTGTGTTTTGCAAAGTTTGCTGGTTCAGTATTTGTAGATATTGTCTTCACATTTTAAAGGCTTTTATTGGCAAAAACAAGTCCCTCCTTTTATAGCAATCAATCTGCTCTTATAATCCAATCAGAATGATAGAGTGATTTCACCTGACTAGAACTCATTCACACTTTCCCATGTGCTGATGAAAGGACTTAGTGAAATTATATTAGCTGGTCATGTTTGCTAGGTCCCAAAAACAGTGAAATGTGGATTTTTGTGATATAGTTCATGTTTTTAGGCCAGTGAATCTTTGATAAAAAATGCATCTGATCACTCGGCACAATAATCATGAATCAATACCACAACAACTGAAGCAGCAAACTTAAAACAAATATAAAATGTGTGTCACTAGCCTATCACAATCATACTAAATAATATAGGTGGACTAAGAATATTGAATTTGCTTCACAGGAGAGTATTTTACTTGCTCGTTTAACTGCGTTGTCATGTGAGCAAATATGGGAAGTTCAATGTGCTGAGGTGAAAAAAGATCATGCACAATGGTAGGTACTCCAAAGCAACTTACCATTACAGAGAAGGTCAGAGCTACGATGTTGATGGGCCATAGAGGGCAGAAACAGGACAGGATTGCTAAAATCAGATAGTCTCTGGGTTTGGACCCATCGTCAGGGCCCTCTGGCAGCATACTGGGTTTGCGACTGAGGGAGGGTCTAGGGGACCCCGCTGAGTGGCCCAACGAGCCAGAGCGACTGCCCAGCTGGGAGCGACCATTCAGTTGGTGCCCACCTGGCTTGGTATGCTGCTGCTTTTGCGGGGAGGAGAGGGAGGATGCAGAGGGGGAGGGGTCTGCAGAGGCAGGACAAATTCCATTACCTGCAGAGGATATAGATTGATATACAGAAGTAAGGGGAGACAGGGTTTACAAAAAAAAGAAAGACGTAACAGTAATTCCATAGTTTTTCATTAACATTTTTGTTGTTCCAAAATGCTATCGTGGTAGAACTACTTCACTAAAGGCTAACAAAATGATGTGGCCAATCAGGGGATGTCATATACCTGAGACGGGAGAAAGGCATAACATTACATCAAATTCATCTCTTTGTTTGATTTCCCAAATAAGGAAACATAAATTTAGTGAGGTGAGGGGACATCTCCACATCAGACACAGACTGTGTCATATATCACTCCAAAATAAAGAGGATGGGGTGGGCGGGGGTTGGGGGGAGGTTTATTTACTGTTCTCCATCTTCTCGCTGATCACTGCCAGGTGGTCCAGTTCAGCAGCCCTCCCTGGGCCAGAGGGTGTGGCTGGTTGTTCGGAGATTGTTGGTTGGGAGGTGACAGGTGCTTGGCTTGACTCCGTAAGCTGGTTCACTCTCTGACCTTCCTCCCTGCCACCGCAAGCAGTGAGTTTGGTGGTGATGGAGTTTGAAGCCATGGCTGAACAGGGACAATGCTAATTGAGCGTAGAAATTTTGGCGTTTGGATTGCTGAGTATGATTTGGAAGGTGAACGAACTGAAATAGATTTGTTAAAGAATTGGTTATTTGAATCACTTTGTTGCTTTATTTGTACTTCAGTAGCATTAAGTTGAGTTCGAACTGTGAGGGAGACTGCCCCGGTGTCAATGAATAAAACAAAGATACTATACACCAAGATCTACTCAGAGTCGTCTTTGAATCAATTAATCCAATTCAAAGAAATCATTATACTCATTTACTTTGCCAAAAGCCCAACATATTTATGTAAATACATGTTATTTTCATAATCCTTTTTGTTTATATGAAATATCCGGTGTTTCCAAAACCTTAGTTTAGACCTCTTTGCTACATTATTTAAATGCTGTTTGTTTTTGTCAAAGTAATTTTAGGTTATCTTCAAATTCTAATAGCAGAGCTATAGACCCAGCAAACTATTCTTAAAACATTGATACAAAGAAACTTGTCATAACTATTACTACCTTATAGGCCCTGTAGATGTTGACTATATCGAGGTTACAGCAATTGCTGTGGTGCAACGGAGAGTCGCAGAATTTTGCATGCTGACGCAGGACTGTTTTATGAAAATTTAGCTTGAATTGTAAGAATACATGTTAATAGATTAACCAACATTTTTTGTGGTGTTCAAATTTACACAGACTTGCACTCATTGGTCTCTCTCTCTCACACACACACTCACTCCACTGCCCATGGAAAAGCAATATCGGGAGATACACACATCTTAAAGATGACACACCCACCTACAAGCAGCACATGCAGCCTACATATTTGGGCAACCAAAAAACTGTCAATAAGAAACAAAGTAGTCAAAAGTAAAAACATGGAAAGAATTGGCCACCTACCTGATCCTAGTGCTTGATAAGATGCTGTTTTCGGCACATTTTGCTTTAATAGATCACAGATCTATTATAGAACTCAATCTAAAATATTCAGTAGGTATCACAATTTCAGCCCAACCTAAACGTCCGCAGTAAAATTGTGCTAACACACTCGATATCAAGCCTACAATCCCCTTTCTCTTAATAGAAAAATATAAACAGCGCTGTGGGATGTTCAGATAGCTTTCTTTTGCGTCCAACCTCAGCCCTCCCTTCTCGATGTGTGACGGTGGGGGGGAGGGAGGTTGCGGGGAGGGGGTATAGGAAAAGCATCTGCAATAGGATGCTTTCCCTCTCTTTTCCCCATCTCATTTGTCAATAGTAGATTTCGCTGAGGATGCAGTAAAATGACCACGGCGACCACCATATCCCAATGACCAAACAATGATACACATTTAATATTTAAAGAAGACATTGGTTACCTCCACGCAAACCTCCCCTCACACACACACGCACACACATGTGCTTGCAAACGCACACACGGCATTTAGCCCCGTCTAACAATCAGTAGGTGGGATGCTACGGTTGTGCCACCTTGTGGACGTTAATTGTATTTGTACTACAAATAAAGGACAAACAAAGCATTGTACAACAAGCATATACTCTGCTGGGCTTGAGAGTAGGCAAATTATAGTAATTAAATTACAGTAGGCTAAATTAAACGATGTATAGGCCTATAAATAAAGCCAATATTAGTGGTGCAACGTATAACAAAACTCACAATTCGGATCTACCCCCTGTTTTGAGGCACGGATCGGATCATGTTTTGGATCAGCAAGAAAGGAGACAAATATAGCCTGACATTGCTCACCATTCATTTGAATAATAATAAGCATGCCACTTACAGTATATGATGAGGGAGGCTTTTCCAGTTCTTCCGCTCCTCAGATAGCAATGACTATTGCTAATTCCTTCTAGACAACTGTATGGGCTCAGCTAATTTGCGCTTGTTAATAATCAAATTGAGAGTGAAGTAAGGTCATTTGGGACACTTACGTAGGTTAACAAGAAAACCACCAAAAACTCGGAAACTTGTTATGGATCTCTGATATTTATATAAAGATAAAGAAAAAACGATGCCAGCTAAAATACTTAAGAAACTTCGGATCAGGGGCGATTTTAGAGTATGAAGAGATAGGGGCTTAGCCCAGAGCCCCAGACACAGACCCACCCACCGCACCCCAAACGCAAAATATAGCTAAATGCATTAGGCCTTCTAACATATTCCATGTTTTGGAAGAATACTTGAATTCTGTTTCAGTAACAACTACTTTATGTACCAGTGGCGTCGCTAGTCCCTTTTACTACAGTACAAAATACAAATCTGCTGTGCCCCCCCTACTGAAAAAATCTGCTAAAACCAGCCTAGGCTGGTTGGCTGGTCTTTGCTGGTTTAAGATGGATTTAACTGGTTTAATCTGGTCTCCCAGCATGGCCAAGCTGGTGTTCAGATGGCTTTAGCTGGTGGGTCAGCTGGTCTCCCAACCTGGCCAAGCTGGTGGGTCAGCTGGTCTCCGAGCCTGGCCAAAGTGGTTCATTTAATCTATTTACTAATGAATCAGATATCTACTGACAATGATAATTACAAGGGTAGTCAGGCAGGCTGGTTAGCATAACTTAACTTTTGAGAACGTCTTCTGGACCAAAAGGAACAGCGTATTGGTCCAATTATTACAGTAGTATATAAGAAACTGAGTTGTGGGTTTCATAAGAAGCATATTATCAATCTGCAGATTGGAGAGAATGTTTAAATAACACGACGACGTCAAATGAGCCGTTCAGACACAACGGTAAAGAAGTCTCTCTGAGGATAGGACGGTGTTGATAGTGAATAGAGAAAACAAATATGACATCATTAACAGTCAAATAGGGTGTGTCAGGAATCGGAGGGCAATCCTCTCCAGAATCTCTCCAGAGTACTCTCTCGTGCACTCATCTTCAGCTCAGCCCACAGGTTTGCAATAGGGTTAACTACTTAAGATATACAAAAGTATATCTGAAATTTCTACAACAAAATGATTAAACTGGGTGCACAAATCAAGTATGACATAAAATCTCTAACATGCCCAGGATCTACCAGATTAAAATATTGTCGGAACAAATACATTCACCATAAATTGTCTGGCCAAATATAGTCAACTTGCACTAAACTGTAAGTGTAAATGTAAAGTGAAAATAACAAAACCAGTCAGTATGATGACTTGAGCGAATATCATTCACATCTTACTAAAACAGCGGCCACGTGAAAGGGACTGAGGAAACTGTTTCCTCTACTAAAAAATACAATGCGGGGCACGTGAAAAAAGGATCCAAAGACTCGTAGAAAGGCAGAGTCGGGAAATTAACGAATCGTTTGTTTCCTCTAGCTACCAGTACAGAGCCTATGCAGGTCTCGTGAAAAATGATCCAAAGACTCGTAGAAAGACTGAGTCGGCAAATGAACGAATCGTTTGTTTCCTCTAGCTACCAGTACAGAGCCTATGCAGGTCACGTGAAAAATGATCCAAAGACTCGTAGAAAGACCGAGTCGGGAAATGAACAAATCATTTCTGTTTACTTGGACGAGCCTATGCAACAGTCCCAATGCACGGCCACGAGAAAATGAACGAATCACTCTTTGAGAGGACTCGTTACTCCCAAGTCCTTGTAATGATTCGTTCAAAATGAACGAATTGTTCACGAACGACACATCACTAATACATACCCCCTTTTAGACCAACGCTAAAACAGAGGCCACGCGATAGGGAATGAGGAAACTGTTTCCTCTACTAAAAAATAAAATTCGGGGCACGTGAAAAAAGGATCCAAAGACTCGTAGAAAGGCAGAGTCGGGAAATTAACGAATCATTTGTTTCCTCTAGCTACCAGTACAGAGCCTATGCAGGTCTCGTGAAAAATTATCCTAAGACTCGTAGAAAGACCGAGTCGGGAAATGAACGAATCGTTCGTTTCCTCTAGCTACCAGTACAGAGCCTATGCAGGTCATGTGAAAAATTATCCAAAGACTCGTACCCAAAGACCGAGTCGGGAAATGAACGAATCATTTCTGTTTACTTGGACGAGCCTATGCAACAGTCCCAATGCACGGCCACGAGAAAATGAACGAATCACTCTTTGAGAGTACTCGTTACTCCCAAGTCCTTGTAAGGATTCGTTCAAAATGAACGAATTGTTCACGAACGACACATCACTAATACATACCCCCTTTTAGACCAACGCATAACTCAATCCAGCTATACTAATCATAAACAACAAGGGTGTTGGAACAACCGAATTAGCCAGATCATGATTAGCACGATGTCATTTTTGATGTGTCATTTGATCTTGGATGTAATAAGCGACGTATGGAGAATGGGCCCCAGTTGATGGGATGTTTCAAATACCAAGATCCAAACACACCTTCTAGACATGGTAAACAATAAAAAATCAACCAAGCTCTCCATTCTGATGCATTCCAGTATTGGAACTTTTCAAGTGCCCTAGGTAAGCGGGTAATGAGAAGTGGAAGCTGGATTTTTTTGATGCAATCTTCTATTAACTGTAGTGTGTTTGGTCTACCAATGTAGGGCTAGTCACTACACTACTCTGAAGTCAAATCTCTGTGATTTGTCTGGTTACACAAAGAAGAAAAGCATGCATTTGATCACACAAAGCCCAAAGCCCTGTACAATATCAAAGTATGGTATGTTCATAAGTTGTGATGGACCTTTAACTCCTCTGACAGGCCTACCCTCAACAAAGGCTGCCTCCATGTCTCTTATCAGAGACTTTGAGTCTCTGTCATTTTGTCCTGAGGCTAACACAGTGTACTTAACCTGTCTTTCTACTTGACTTGTTTGCATTGTAGGTATTGCTTTGGAGTCTACACAGCAGCATATGCCAACAATTTTGCTATTTAGTTGAATGCCTTTTTTTCTCCAAAACACACCTTCAGAAATGAGTGACTTTGCTTGTTCTGTAAATGGTTTCAGACTTGCATAGCAGGCTCTTGAGTTCCAAACCAGAGACCAGCAAGGATTACATACTTACATCTTAGTTTGGGGGGTAGTAAATTCAAGTGTAGCTGTATAGGCCAAATGCAAATTGTGAAGATTTGTATACAGGGGACCCATCAGAATTAAAATGTTTGTATTTGAAAGAATTCCACCAGGCTGTGACAATTTTTTCATTCAAACGCCATCATAGATATCTGATACCCCTTTTCCACCGATGCATTTTGGGTGCCGTTTCGGAGCCGGTGCTTAATCGCAAACCAGTTCTTTCTCTTTCGACGGACTGAGAACGGGAAAAGTGGTTTGTACGTGGTCCGTACGTGGTTCGCAAATAGCACCACTTCGGAGCTGGGCTAGATTGTGAACCAAGAAAGAACCGCTTGCGTCAGGGGCGGGGTTACCGTGACCAAGTTGAACAGAATACTTTGACCGCCATTGCTGTACGTTTTTACAAATCATATTTCAGCTAAACGGTACGTGTAAATCAGAATCTGAATTAAAATGTGTCGAGAAGTGGGCTGTGCAGTTGCTGAAAATGTGCGTATTTTTTGGATGAAATACCTCTGAATTTTTGATAACCTCTCTCTAGCATGTTACTGCGCTTGCGTTAGGGACTGGGGGAGGGGTTACAGTGACCAACAAAACAAACAGAAACCTTTCACCGCCAATATTGAAGTCGCAGCTACTGTAAACATCATGAACACTATCAGGCAAAAACAGTGGTCCGAGGAGGAAACAAGCTGCTGTCTTGCAATCTGGTCCTCTGCAGAGGTCCAGAGTAAACTAGAAGGAACGAAACCGGTTTTACAAATGATTCAGCGCAAAATGGCTGCTGCTCGGTTCAACAGGAGCGTTGAACAGATAAAAAAACAAACTAAACTAGAGAGGGTATACAATTTCTGGGGACATTGTAGGGTGTGCTTGCTTGCGTCGGTTGCACAGGGGTCCTTTTTGAATAACATTTTTTACAACTGATGTTTCTGTATATTTTATATAAAAATGCATACTTATTATTTATAAAGATTACATAGATTTAAAAGCATTTTTTTTTTGCTGCTCATTTACAACTGAAAATACGAGTGAAGTGTAGAATGAAATAGATGTCTTCTCATTTCCCCTGCAGCCTCATCGTTGCATCAAAACGAATACATTTAGCAGACCGGTGTAAAAATGGACCTAATCTCTATGACTTAAACGTCCTTTTAAGTTTTTCCCTTCTCGTGATATTTTCAGGCATTTAGCCTATTCATTGCATTCATTCATTAATAAAGAACCCCCTTTAGAAGATTATTCTACGACGTTACCGGCAGTACTGTAGATTAGAAGATGGAATCGCGATTCAAACAGTACCATCTGCTAACTGAAAATATGCCCCCCAAAACGTAAATAAGCTTGACATTTATTTAGTGGAAAATTGCTCATTCATAAAAAGCTCACTGGTAGCGATCATTGTCAGTAACAACGCAAAATGCGATATAGCCCTGTGTGGAGAAGCTGCCCCGGTAAATTGTACTACTACGGTGCTGTACTAGACTACTGCTGTGTTCGTCTTGCTAGCGATTGCGTTGGTTGAATTGAATTTAACATTCCTTTGTACGGTTTAGGCTGAAATTAATTATTTTCATGAACAGATTGACAAAGTTTAGGCTGTGGCAATGAAGTTCAGGTTAGTAGTTAGATAGACTTTTGATTTAAGTAAGGGGAGTGCCGATCATGTTCTGTCACCGTTTGACTTCTTCCTAAAAAGCTGTGTAGATGTTTTTGTAGTGTCTCGCGTAGTCTACAGCGTTGCAGTGAGCTACACTGGTTTGAAACCACAGGTAATGATAATTTCACCCACAAATCGTTTACTTGTAATCTAATGTGTTTTTTTTATGCTGCTGCCTGTCTTGGCCAGGTCTCCCTCGAAAAAGAGGTTAAATAAAGGTTAAATAAAATAAAAATGTCATAATAAATCCTACAACGAAAATGTATTTGTGAGGAATGTTTATTTTAACGATTGAAAACAGATGCATCATAGACCACTGTAGTATGTGTTGCCCGGGCAACAGAGGCTAATGTCATGATGCTATTACTTCAGTGAAATAGTAGACTACTGTTTACGAAAGTAGATGTACTTCATTAATAATAGCAGCTTATATTGTACATTACACATCACAGTTGTGTGTCATATCACAAAGTAAAATTAGTAAATAGTTATCACCCTGGCCTCTTTGCTTGTGGCGTTTCTGCAGCTGCCTTGCAGTAAAGCAGTTAGCTTAGCTATCCCAGAAGTTAACGAGCTGCTAAACTAATGTTCTGCTAGAGGTAGTCACGCAAGTTTTCGTGACGTTAGTGACGTAAGTAGCGTCATTGACTTTGGCTAGCAAGTTAGCCACCGTTAGCTTCACTTATCGCCACAAAAACTTAATTTCTACTTAAACCGTGCAACTGAACGTAAATCCCAATAGAAGCAACTCAATTGCTACCAAGACGAAACTTTTGACACCTAGGTTGTCTATGTAGGCCAAATATTGACTGAGTTTTAGGGGGGCAAAAAGAATAATAATATACATGTGAGAGAACAAAGGTTGTGCCCTTGCCAAAGGCAAAGCACACCCAAAAAGCCGAAGAAGGACTACAGGGACAAAAAAAAGGACCTCGGTCGAAGCGGCAATGGCTGGCCACGTCGAAACCCACATTTCGACGTTCTTGATTCTATCCTCGGCGATAGACCGTCATGCCAGGTGGCCGGGGCACTGAACTCGGCAACAATAAACCTCGAGTCATCAGTGGTGGATGAATCGCTGGAGCAAAGTTGCACTGATCCAGGGACGTTCTGTTTTTACATTATTTTGCTTGTTCCCCGCCAGTTATGTATGTCTTAGCTGTTTACCGAGGTACAAATGTCACACTGCTAGCTTGGATTGTAGTATTTTTTTAAAGCACTGTCTTGTTTTTGTTTATAGACTTGACTAGCATCCCGCCACCGCTGGCCTGCAGATCTCCCTCACCGTCGAGTAGCAGCTCTGGAGATGCATTTTCAGGAAGGGACAAACGGGGTAAGACTTGCTGTTTTAATGACCATGATAGTGTTTAATCACCATTTGAATTGCTATGACAACACATTGATGATCTTTCATTTTCTCTTGTTGTTGTACACAGGAAAAAGGAAGAGAGACAGTACCTCGGAACTGGTACAATATTTAGAAAGGCCAGATGAGAGGTTCTTGCAACACAGCAGGGAAATGGACGATGCCTTGCGGCAGGACATGAGGGAGAACACACAATCTCTGCTTGGACTCATGGGGCGCATGGTGGCCGTAATGGAGGCACAGGTGCCGAAGTGATCCGACACAGTATTCTTGTTTTTATGTACAAGTATTCTTGTTTTATGTACAACTTTTATTTTAAGACTGTTCACAATCTACATTCCTTCACTGCAGTTTAAATTTTGCAAAGTTTTATAAAGAGTTGTTATTTTCTAACTGTTAGTTCAAATAAACAATTTTGGGGAATACAAGTGTCTGGTTCAGTTCCTTTAATCAATGAATATATGACATGAGAATATAATCCAATTTGTGACAGTTCAGATGTCCTCAAACACAGTGTAAACGACAGTGTTACAAAAATGTATCATTGGTGTATTCAAAGAATCACTCGTTCCCTCTGTTAAAATGCATCATTAATGCAGCTCTGATGTCAGTCCTTTCTGTGTTTGCATACTCAGGTAATGCCTGAGCAGGAGGCTCAATGTTTACAGTCCTGTCTGGTTGCTCTTCTGTCAAATTATCTCAATTTTCCTCACAAATGTTATGGAGCACACAGCAGGTCAGTGCCATCTTCTTGCTCAGCTCCAGCTTGCAGTCATTTCTTTTTAGGAGGCACCTCCATTGTCCTTTTAATCTCCCAAAAGCCATCTCCACAACTGCTCGTCCACTGCTCAGCCTGTAATTGTCGGTGTGTTGTTCAGGGGTCAGTCTGCCAGTGTCGGAAAAGGGCTTCATGAGCCAAGTCTGCATGGGGTATTGAAGGATTCAAATTCTATGTGTCTATTCCAATATGTAATGATAGTATTCAATGACTATTCACTTAGGACATCCCACAAATGTGACTGTCGTAGCACTCTCGCGTCATGCATACTCCCTGGATAGCCAACACAAACATCCCAGAAAAGACCTTTGCCATCCACAACTGCTTGCAGAACAATAGAATGCCAGCCTTTCCGATTGAAATAGTCTCGCGGATAGTCCTCTGGTGCAATTATTTGTATGTGGCTGCCATCAATTGCACCGACACACTGTGGAACTCTCCAACAATTATTAAAGAAAGTGGCAATTTCTAACAACTTGTCCGCATCAGGAAATTTCAAGTGGAGCGGAAGCAGCACCTTGATGATTGTGTTGCAGAATTCCTGAACACAATTAACCACAGTGCTGAGGCCTACCCCAAAAAGATGGCTGATGGTCCTGTATTCACCGCCTGTGGCCAGTTTCCAGTTTCCAGATGGCAATTGCAACGCGCTTTCGGATTGGGACACACAAACGGTAGTTTGTGTTCCTTCTCCCCATGACATGATCGACCCGACTGCAGATGTATTCAAATGATTCCGGGGACACACGGAAATTCTGCATGAATTGTAAAGGGTGAAATACGGAACAATTGTCTCCCACCAGTGGTCAGATCGTGGATATGCCCACATTACAGGTGACCTCCGCCTTATCTTCAGCTGGAAGACTGCCTGTAAAGATAACCCAAATTTTTATTTATTTATAAGCAATAGGGGGGCTGTACATTTTCTATCAAGTATACAGTGCAGTATATACATTTTTCTTTGACTGCAATGTGATCGATTTTCAGCTAAAACGATGCTAGGAGGGTAGGCTAGCTACATGCTGAGGCTAAAGTTGACATCTTATTGTTCGATTTTAATAATAAAATAAATATCTTATGTACTTACCATTATTGGGTGTGCTTTGCCTTCGGCAAGGGCACAACCTTTGTTCTCTCACATATATATTTATTTATTTTTATTATTATTTATTTTCGCCCCCCTAAGGATCAGTCAATATTTGGACTACATACACAATGGCGGTGTCAAAAGGTTTGTCTTGTTAGCGATTGCGTTGGTTGTATTTTTATTTACGTTCCGTTGCATGGTTTAAGTAGAAATTGCGTTTTTGTGGTGAAAAGTGAAGCTAACGGTGGCTAATTTGCTAGCCACAGTCACTGACGTTACTAACGTCACTACGTCACTAACGTCACGAAAACACGCGTGACTACCTTTGGCAGAACATTCGTTTCGCATCTGTTAACTTGGGGGATAGCTAGGCTAACTATAGCTTTACTGCAAGGCAGCTGCAGAAACGCCACAAGCAAAGAGGCCAGGGTGATAACTATTTACTCATTTTACTTTGTGATGTGAAACACAATTATGAAATGTAATGTACAATATTAGCTGATATTATTAAGGAAGTAGGCCCACATCTACTTTCGGAAACGGTAGTCTACTATTTCACTGAAGCATTAGCATCATGACATTAGCCTCTGTTGCCCGGGCAACACATACCACAGTGGTCTATGATGCATCTGTTTTCAATCGTTAAAATAAACATTCCTCACAAATACATTTGTTTTCTTTGTAGGATGTACTATGACATTACATTACAAGTAAACGATTTGTTGGTGAAATTATCTTTACCTGTGGTTTCAAACCAGTGTTGCTCACTGCAACGCTGTAGTCTGTAGCCTACGCGAGACACACTACAAAAACATCTACACAGCTGTTTAGGAAGTCAAACGGCGACAGAACATGTTCGGCACTCCCCTTACTTAAATCAAAAGTCTTTCAATAGGTGAAACTATCTGACTACTAACCTGAACTTCATTGCCACAGCCTAAACTTTGTCAATCTGTTCATGAAAATAATTAATTTCAGCCTAAACCGTACAACGGAACGTTAAATCGAATTCAACCAACGCAATCGCTACCAAGACCAACACAGCAGTAGTCAAGTACTGTACTGTAGTAGAATTTACCGGGGCAGCTTCTCCACACAGGGCTATATCGCATTTTGCGTTGTTACTGACAATGATCGCTACCAGCAAGCTTTTTATGAATGAGCGATTTTCCACTAAATAAATGTCAAGCTTATTTACGTTTTGGGGGGCATTTTTCAGTTAGCAGATGGTAATGTTTGAATCCCGATTCCATCTTCTACTGCCGGTAACGTTGTAGAATAATCTTCAAAGGGGGTTATTTATTCATGAATGAATGCAATATGAGTAGGCTAAATGCCTGAAAATATCACGAGAAGGGAAAACTTAAAAGGACGTTTAACTCATAGAGATTAGGTCAATTTTTACACCGGTCTGCCAAATTTATTCGTTAATTCAGCTATGAGGCTGCCTCTTGCAGGGGAAATGAAAAGACGTCATATTTCATTCTACACTTAACTCGTATTTTGAGTTGTAAATGAGCAGCAAAACAAAGATGCTTTTAAATCTATGTAATCTTTATAAATAATAAGTAGGCCCTATGCATTTTTATATAAAATATACAGAAATATTAGTTGTAAAAATGTCATTAAAAAACGGACCCCTGTGCAACCGACGCAAGCAAGCACACCCTACAATTTCCCCAGAAATTGTACCCTCTCTAGTTCTCGTTTGTAATCTCTTTCTATACAAAGGGCGAGTTGCACTAACACGTCGGATGCGCCGTGTTTGGATGCCAATGTAGGTTCGCATAACCATGAGCATCAACAGCAACGAAACGTCCGCCATTGTTGATGGTGTGTTTGTGTTTGTCGCTACCTCGCTAGCGTTGCTGGGAAAGATGAGACGTATACAGTGACGTAATGACGTGGCTCTGTGGTGGTTCTCTAGCCCGTGGAAAAGCAAACCGGTTCTTAGAAGGCTCCGTTCTTGAACCAGCTCCAAACTGGCTCTAGCACCATCTCCGAACTAGCTCCGGGTTCACTTTGGTGGAAAGGGGGTATGAGATAATATTCTCAACACTGCGTGGCCTGTCAAACTGATAGCTGGGGTGCTTCTGAATTTCTGGATTTTCCAGAAGGGTCTGAATCTGTGGTGCAATTGGCTCATCGATGAAGAAACGACCATTATTTAAAGAACTGATTACAATTGGTTGATTACAGGAAGGAGACTGTGTAATGTTCTGGGCTGAGTTTCCCGAAAGCGTGGTAAGCCTAAATTGATCGTAGAATCCATCGTACAACGAATCTTAGTTTTACGGGCCGTTCCCAAAAACACCGTAGCTAAAGTGTCTCTTGAAAATTCGTAGCTCTTGAAAGCGCATAGATTAGCCTATTCCTTACGAGCATGTTTGGGAAACGCACGTAAGAAATATCGATGGTTTTGTTATTTTGCTCGATCGTTGCTACGATCCATCGTTATCAGGAAACGCAGCCCAGGTCAGTAACTAGTTTTTGTGTTCCAATGTGAGTTTTGCAGCCTTTACAATAAAGAAGAAACTCAATTATTTCTGAGCTGTGAAATACCTTATGTTTGGACCTTGGGACCAGTGTTGGGAAGGATACTTTCAAAACGTATTTTGTTACAGAATACATGCCCAAAAATATATTTTGTAACGTATTCCGTGACGTTACTCAATATGAGTAACGTAGGCTATTCTGAAAACTTGGATTACTTCCACATTGAATTGCATTTTATAAGTGCAGGAATGCGGCCATCAAATCCTGCTTACTAAACTGCGTTTCCCTCTAACGATGGATTTTAGTTGTTACGAGGGTTCTTTACTAGCAAAATAACGAACCATCGTTATTTCTTACGTGCGTTTCCCGAACATGCTCGTAAGGAGAACCCTTGTACGTGTCTCTTAAGAACTACTTGAGAGTGGATGAGAGGCATGCTTTGGCCAACCATGGTACGTGAGTTTGCATCCCCCATGCATGTGATGGCCATGTATTGGCTTAGCCAATAGCATTGCAGAAGGAAAGAACGAGAGGCAATGACATGGGAGCAATAGATGTAGTTGTGTTCGTACAGTGTAGAAAGATAGATAGAAGCCTAATGCATTGTGGTACAGGCTGGTAGCAGAGAGAAGCCTGAGGCTGGTAGTAGAGCCAAGCCTAATGCAGGGTGTCGCAGGCTGGTAGCAGAGCCGAGCCTTGAGTGGTTGGTGTAGGCTGGTAGCAGAGCCGAGCCTGAGGCGGTTGGTGGAGGCTGGTAGCAGGGCCGAGCCTGGTGCTGATGGAGGCTGGTAGCAGAGCCAGGCCTGGGTTCCTGGGAGGATGAGAGTGTGATTAGGGGATGCAGAGATGGTGGAAGTGATGTGGATGATGCATGTATAGTTACCGGGGAGGTGATGTGGATGGTTCATGAATAGTTACCGGGTATGGACTCGGGGTGTGGCGGAGAGTCCTTATGGGTCACGGCCGAGCAGCGGCTCAACCGGATCCCCCGGGGAGCCTGGATAGACAGGGAGAAGCAGAGAAAAGGGGCGGGAGAGTGACAAAAACATGCTAGCACAAGGATCAGAGCAACGGAAGACACTTTATACAAGCCTCGTAATTGATACCGGGAGTTTGGTCGCATTCTTCCGTGCTTTCGCTAGGCTGATGCGTATGAAGTTGATTTGGAGTTGGTGCGCATTCTTCCGTGCTTTTGCGATTTGCTTGATTGGAGTATAGGAGGAATCTTGGTGCGCTATCTTCCTCCCGAACTTTAGTTAGTTAATCTAACTCCCTTTAATGAACTTTTGCAAGTCATCAAGTTGATATCAAGTAATATTATGTAGGCTACAGCAGCAAGACACAAACTAGAGAGGGTACAATTTCTGGGGAAATTGTAGGGTGTGCTTGCTTGCGTCGGTTGCACAGGGGTCTGTATATTTTATATAAAAATGCATAGGGCCTACTTATTATTTATAAAGATCACATAGATTTAAAAGCATCTTTTTTTTGCTGCTCATTTACAACTCAAAATACGAGTGAAGTGTAGAATGAAATATGATGTCTTCTTATTTCCCCTGCAAGAGGCAGCCTCATCGTTGAATCAAAACGAATACATTTGGCAGACCGGTGTAAAAATTGACCTAATCTCTATGACTTAAACGTCCTTTTATGTTTTTCCTTTCTCGTGAGATTTTCAGGCATTTAGCCTACTCATTGCATTCATTCATTAATAAAGAACCCCCTTTGAAGATTATTCTACGACGTTACTGGCAGTAGAAGATGGAATCGCGATTCAAACAGTACCATCTGCTAACTGAAAATATGGCCCCCAAAACGTAAATAAGCTTGACATTTATTTAGTGGAAAATCGCTCATTCATAAAAGCTCACTGGTAGCGATCATTGTCAGTAACAACGCAAAATGCGATATAGCCCTGTGTGGAGAAGCCCTGGTAAATTGTACTACTACGGTACAGTACTAGACTACTGCTGTGTTCGTCTTGGTAGCGATTGCGTTGGTTGAATTTGAATTAACGTTCCGTTGTACGGTTTAGGCTGAAATTAATTATTTTCATGAACAGATTGACAAAGTTTAGGCTGTGGCAATGAAGTTCAGGTTAGTAGTTAGACTTTTGATTTAAGTAAGGGGAGTGCCGAACATGTTCTGTCGCCGTTTTACTTCCTAAACAGCTGTGTAGATGTTTTTGTAGTGTCTCGCGTAGGCTACAACGTTGCAGTGAGCTACACTAGTTTGAAACCACAGGTAATGATAATTTCACCCACAAATCGTTTACTTGTAATCTAATGTCATAATAAATCCTACAACGAAAATGTATTTGTGAGGAATGTTTAATTTAACGATTGAAAACAGATGCATCATAGACCACTGTAGTATGTGTTGCCCGGGCAACAGAGGCTAATGTCGTGATGCTAATACTTCAGTGACATAGTAGACTGTTTCCGAAAGTAGATGTACTTCCTTAATAATATCAACTTATATTGTACATTACACATCACAATTGTGTGTCATATCACAAAGTAAAATGAGTAAATAGTTATCACCCTAGCCTCTTTTCTTGTGGCGTTTCTGCAGCTGCCTTGCAGTAAAGCTATAGTTAGCCTAGCTATCCCCCAAGTTAACATTTACATTTAGTCATTTAGCAGACGCTCTTATCCAGAGCGTCTTACAGTAAATACAGGGACATTCCCCCGAGGCAAGCAGGGTGAAGTGCCTTGCCCAAGGACACAACGTCAGTTGGCATGACCGGGAATCGAACTGGCAACCTTCGGATTACTAGCCCGATTCCCTCACCGTTCAGCCACCTGACTCCCTACAGATGCGAACGAATGTTCTGCCAAAGGTAGTCACGCGTGTTTTCGTGACGCAGTGACGTTAGTAACGTCAGTGACTGTGGCTAGCAAATTAGCCACCGTTAGCTTCACTTTTCGCCACAAAAACTTAACTTAAGCCTAAACCATGCAACGGAACGTAAATTCCAATAGAAGCAACTCAATCGCTACCAAGACGAAACATTTGACACCTACGTTGTCTATGTAGGCCAAATATTGACTGAGTTTTAGGGGGGCAAAAAAAAATAAAAAAAATAATAATAATATATATGTGAGAGAACAAAGGTTGTGCCCTTGCCGAAGGCAAAGCACACCCAATTAAGCATGTCAATTATGTATATTTTAATTTTTAAGTATGCTTCTGTAACTGGCTCAAACCCAAGGAACCTGAAAAGATAGAAGAAGAAGCTGATGGGGTATTCCTCAAAAATACATTATTAAAAAAAGACAGGGAATTTATGGAAAAGGAAAATGTGTGTGTCTATCATCAATTTGTGTCTGTCTATTTTTTGTTAATCAAATCAAATTTATTTGTATAGCCCTTTTTACACGCAAGCATGTCACAGAGGGCTTCACATATGCCCATAGAACTGCCCCTCAACCAACCTAAACCCTCAAGGAAGACAAGGAAAAACTCCCAAAAAACTCTCAACGGGAGAAAAAAATGGAAGAAACCTTGGGAGGAGCAATTCAGAGAGGGATCCCCTCCTCCAGAGACGGTTGGTGAGAGAGAGGAGCAGAACACAGGCTAAACATAGTAATACAGTGTCGGTGGGTTTTTAAAACACCAAAATCCATTGTTCAACTTTATCGATGTAGGACAGGACCGGGAGACTCGCGACCAGGTCCAGCGTTGGCTGACCAATGACCAGGCAGGTGCTGACAACTCAACCCCCCACACCACAAGGGATGTGTGTGGGGGGGGACAGAGAGAGGAGAGTAGGGATTAGAGAATGCCAGGAGCAGCTAACAGTTACAGTCATAATAGAATGAGATCCCCACCGGTCAAGTGTGGACTGGTGCAGCAATTTAACAGAGCAAAAAAGGGGAATTTGATGCAACCCCACACACCAAGACAGCGACAGCCCCCCCATTTGGAACATGAAATCTGTCCCAGGGGAAGAGAACTCTAAAATAAGTTATACTTATAGAATAAGGATGGAAGCAACCTGTCCCCCGTTGCCTCCAACTAGTAACATACTTACCTTTAACAGTTGTAGAATTGACTAAACAATAACGTTTTAACCTAATTTTAAATGTCAAAACAGTATCAGACTCCTTAATTGAGACGGGTAATTTGTTCCAGAGAAGAGGTGCTCTATATGAGAACGCCCTACCTCCAGCTGTTTTTTTCTTAACTTTGGGAACCACCAGATAGCCGGCATCTTGAGATCCAAGTGTCCTTGCGGGGCAATAGGGTGCAAGGAGACCGGAGAGGTACAGTGGTGCCAATCCATGCAGAGATTTGTAGGTTAGTAGTAGAACTTTGAAGTCAGCTCGGGCTTGGATAGGGAGCCAGTGTAGAGAGACAAGAGTAGATGTTATGTGATCAAACTTTCTTGATCTGGTCAATAGTCTAGCAGCAGCATTTTGCACCCGCTGTAAAATTTTTAGGTGGGTAATTGGGAGGCCAGAGAACAACACATTGCAATAGTCCAATCGGGACGTAACAAATGCATGTATTAGTTTTTCGGCATCGTCCTTTGAGAGAAATTTTCGTATTTTGGCAATATTACGTAGATGGAGAAATACAGTTCTGGTAATTTGCTTAATATGGTACTCAAACGAAAACATTTCGTAAAAATTACAATTTTAATACAATCACAATAGTTTAAATCGTTTTAATCAATCACTTTTTTGGTACATAGTTGTTAGGTCAAACATCAGGGCCACATACTTTTTGTTATTTTTGAAGGGGCTGCAAGAACAAATAAAGAACAAATGGTTTGGATGGTTGCTTGTGCTCCAGAAGATTATCTAAAGTATACTTTTAATTATTGCCCTTTGTTCTCTCACAAATATATTATTATTTTCTCACCCCTAAGATTCCCTCAATATTTGGACTACATAGACAACGTCAGTGTCAAAATGTTCATCTTGGTCACGATTGCATTGCTTGTATTTGGATTTACGTTTCGTTGCACAGTTTAGGCTTGAATTAAGTTTTTATGGCGAAAAGTCAACCTAACGGTGGCTAACTTGCTAGCCACAGTCACTTACGTCACTAACATCACGAACACACGTGTGACTATCTGTAGTAGAACATGAGTTTAGCAGCTTGTTCTTCTCTTCTGGGAGATAGCTAAGCTAATTAGCTTTACCTAAAACGGCAAGACAGCTGGAGAAACACCAGAAGCAAAGAGACCAGGGTGATAACTATTTACTAATTTAACATTGTTATAAAAAACACAATTATGAAATGTAATGTACAATATGATATACATTGATATTATTAAGCTACTACATCTATTTTCGGAAACAGTAGTCTGCGGATGAGGCGTTAGCAGCCATTCCGCACCTGTTTCCCGATACATACAACAGCGGTCTGTGATACATCTGTTTTCAATCGTTTAAATTAGTGGTGGGCCGTTATCGGCGTTAACGCACTGCGACTCTTATCGGCGATAAAAAAATATCGACGTTAATCTATTCTCAAAGTTGGGTTGGGAGCTGGGTCTATACTACGCAAGCTATGATGACTTTCACCTTGATATATTAGCGCGGATGTATACCTAGCCGAATTGCACTGTAGGGGGCGAGAACGAGTCTTCGAACCTGTGTGTATGCCTTGTGTATGAAATTATCACATCAAACGTGACGTGCTAACATGGATGCAGCTATGAAGCCGCCTGTTTTGCTTCAGGGAAAATTTATTTTTAAGAAGCTTCCCAATGGAAACATCGACAAGACTAAGGTTGTTTGCACCTTGTGCTATGCGGAATTAGTTTACTGTACGAGTTCTTACAGTCTCAAATACCACCTAAACACAAAGCATCCCTTAGCTAATGCGGAAGATGCCGGGCCAAGCACTGATGTAGCGCAGGGGAAGAGTCGTCGTCAAACTACGATGTTTGAGCGTAACCGAGGCAAGCCCGTCAGCACAGCTCTATCAGCCAAGCTAACTAATCTAATTAACAGTTAATAAACACAAGTACATCTTATTGAACATTATTTATTTTCATCACCAATTATCATAGTAGAACAGCTTTCTCAAGCAGTTTGTGATGCATTTTGGAAACAGGAGATGAGCTCCTGGTCTAATGCGCCACCTGGCTTGAGAAACCCGTTCTCAAAGACTTACTTTTAGTCATTATTTGGGTAGCACACATATTCTGAATGCCTTCGGCAGAATTCAAATGAGCCATTTTAATCTAGATTAATCTAGATTAACGCCAAGATTACAGTGAGATTAATCTAGATAAAAAAAAAAAATCTATGCCCACCACTAGTTTAAATAAACATTACTCACAAATAAATGTTCGTTTTAGAATTTATTATGACATTAGATTACAAGCAGGGCTCGACAATAGCGATAGCCCGGGGCCAGTAATAAGTAACGTCAGGACAGTTAAATTAGCAACTCACTGTCCCGATCGGGCCACTACAAAGCATTGATTGGGAAAAAAAATTCACTGTAAAACTTAAGATGGAACTAAGATGCACTGTGTCATCTGTCGTGGATCTTTTTACATAGGCACCGACAATTGTCGAAATCAATCCCTGACCAGCCATGCTGACAGCACCTGGTTTGCGTGACAGCTAAACGGGTGGTTGACAATCCATCTTCCGGGCCTTGACCATGCTGGTCAGGAATTTAAATGCAGATGCCCATCGTGTTATTGCATGACTTATAACAACGGCATATCACGTAATTAAGACTGACCAGCCATTCGCCTCGTTCCCCTGGGCTATTGAACTGCAGCAGAAGAATAGTGTCAACTTGGGTACTCAGTATCATACTGATGAAATGCTATGGAAGCTTTTATATATTAGCATTGAGGGACCAGAGGTTTCACAGTTTCAGCCAGACAGAGTTGTGCAGAGATGGCTGTCAGCAGGGGAGAGAGCACGTCATGTTTGAGGTTAAAAGTCAATTGTTTTGCTGACTATTACCTTTAAATTTTTTATCACTAGAAATGTGATTTCATTTTTGTTCTTTTTATATCCAGGATGTGTTTAATAAATGGTTAAACATGTTAACAGAATAACATAACTTATAAGTCTTTAGTTTTTTTGTAACAATGATAAATAACAACTTTTGGAGGGGGGGGGGCCAGTAAAAATGGTCTTCGGGCCAGTAAGTTAAAAAATGTTAACGTTGAGCCCAGACAAGTAAACAATTTCTTCGGGAAAAAATAATTACCTGTGGTTTTAAACCAGTGTAGCGAACTGCAACGCTGTATACGAGACACACTGGTAAGAAAAACTACTCCACCACTGTTTAGGAAGCCAAATGGTGACAGAACATGTTCGGCACTCCCCTTATTTAAATCAAGTCTTTCAATAGGTGAAACTATCTGACTACTAACCTGAACTTCAATGCCTCAGCCTAAACTTTGTCAATCTGTTCACAAAGGTCTCTTACAGGAAAACGGCTAACGAGTGCCCATTTTAAAGTACAGTAGCTAGTACATTCTGAGTGTTACAAACTGCCCTTTGATCTAGCTAGTTAGCTTGCACGGGCATTTCTCTCCCGTCTGCAGGACTAAAAAGATATGGACAAATGAGGGAAAATTGTGCATTGTTTTCGCTCATTTAATCCGATCGTCCTCATAATCTGTTTCCACATAGCTGAAACGTAAGTCTATATCTACGAATATGTGGGCTCAAATATACATAAAGACATTTTTCATTTCCGGTGCATTCAAACAATCCACTCAGTGAAGTTTGGCTAGCAACAGCAGCAGTGACTGACCTTAGTTGTAAGGCTTTATAGTCGTAGTCTATCTATCTTGCTTTCAACTTTTGTTTTCACAACCAGTCATTTGGAGCAGATAAACATCTAAAAACATGCAGGGCTACAATAGATCCAGGGACCAGGATCAATGACCAGGATTGAGAGAGGCTGATATAAAGGGAATTTAAGAGAAGCTGACAAAGTTGAATCACATGAGCACTGAGTCTTCAGACCAGGGATATTGTTATATTGTTTTCCAAAAATGAATGTAATTTTTTTTGGAGGCTTATTTTCAATTTGCAGATGGTAATGTTGGAATAGGGATTCCAGCTGAGATACTGCCAGTGAATATGTTGTTAGAATCAGCTTGTTTGTCAAAGTGGGTTCTTCATGAATGAATGCAATATGAGTAAATGCTTAAAAATATCACTAGAAGGAAAAAACTTAAGGGGAAGTTTAAGTCACATAGGTTAGGACAATACACAGGATTGCCCAATTTCTTCCTTTTCATGCAACTGTTTCAACTATGTGAGGCTGCCACAGACAGACTATCACCATCCTCTCTTGCAGGGTATGAGAAAAATCTCAGGGAAGTGAGAAGACAACACTGTGTCATTATACACTTATTATTTTGAAGTGTAAATGAGCAGCAACAAATTTAAACTTTTTCATCTATTTAATCTTCATAAATAATAAGTATGCATACTTATTTAAATCACCCAAATATGACTTGTACAATTTAAGTTTAAGAACGCACACCCCACAATTTCCCCAGAAATTGTACCCTCTGTAGTAGAAACATTTGAAACAGACTGAGAACTTTTTTCTTTTGGTCTGGCATGAGAGGCCAATTCATGAGAGGCACCAAAACATGTAGTCAGGCCATAAAGGTTCCCAGGTTTGGCAGCCCTGTGTAGTAGGCCTACTTTCAATATCATCATTGTCTCCAAAACCACTATTAGACATCCTGTACTCATCAAGTTCACGTCGCAGTTGTCTGTTTTCTTCCAACAGGCGGTTTACTTCTGCACATCTGTGCACACAGAAGTTACATTCTGTTTGTGTCACTGCCACCTCCTGTGTGTTGTGTGTCTCATCCTCAGTATGTTGCTCACCATGTCCTTCAGCCTCTTGTGTCTCATTCTCAATGTGTCGCTCACCATCTCCAGCCTCTTGTGTCTCATTCTCTGTGTGTTGCTCACCATATCATGGGGAGTCAGTTGGCTGAGCGGTGAGGGAGTCGGGCTAGTAATCCGAAGGTTGCCAGTTCGATTCCCGGTCATGCCAAATGACGTTGTGTCCTTGGGCAAGGCACTTCACCCTACTTGCCTCGGGGGAATGTCCCTGTACTTACTGTAAGTCGCTCTGGATAAGAGCGTCTGCTAGATGTAAATATCCAGCCTCTTGTGTCTCATCCTCTGTGCTCACAGGCTTCAACTGGCTGCAGTGTTTTTTTTCTTTGCTCCCTCTTCCTTCGCCTTGCAGAGCATGCAGTGTTGGTGAGAGTGATTTATGTGCGACGCTACTCCGTAATGGGTTAAAGGCAAAAATATAACTCTGAAGTTACACACTGTTATCTGTGACACACACCATATCAGCATTATGGTTCCCCTCAAAGGGCCAGTTGTAACTACAATGTAACAATGTAAAAACATTGTTTTTAGCTGTAGCTTTTGTGAACATTCTGCTGCGATTGCAGTCCGCCTTTTAATTCTGGGACAATCTGCTGTTTTTCTTGGAGGATAAATTTGGCATGTTTATCTCTGTTTGGTGGTAAAAATGCCAACAGAGATTGTACTCGACTGACATCGCCTCATAACACAAAGTACATACAGTTTTTTGTCCTTGAAGCACAAACATGTATTCGCTTTCCCATCTTTCTTGAAACTGCCTTCCATCCAGGGCCGGATGCAGCCTGCTTTGACTGGGGGTGCAGTGAACATTTCTGGGGGGTATCATGATTACGGAAGGGATCATATTGTAGCGACCCTGTGTTATTGGACATTCATTATTTGTTTGTGTTCTTATTGGAGGGTCTGGGGGGTTGTGGGATAGCTGGGGTGGGTCTTTTGGCTGTAGCCTATATATATAGGGGTGTTTTGGCAAGAATCTCTCTCTCTGTTTCCTTCGTTCCTTCGAGTATAACAATTCATGAGTAAGCAGCAGATTAGGAGCGATTAAACATCAGTATTGAGATTGTTCAGTTTATTAGTCAAGGCATAGACAGTGGCCCACAACTGTCTGTGTATCTAATAAACACCCAGTACTTCCACCGGTTGACTCCCAACTCCTCAATTAGCATCCCAGCTAGGGGTGCTACAGTATTATTTTTTATATTGATAACATTTTTGAGACTTATCGATTCGAGTGTTAATCAGGCGCGGAGCCAGGCGTTGTAAACATTTGGGGATTAGCCCAAACCTAGGACGTACTCTGGGTTTGATGTGATGCTAGATAGGGACTTCCACAGTTAATACGAGCACGCACATTTTTTTTTCAAAATAGTTTTTGGAGCATTGGAAAAACCTTGTCTAGTGAAGGTGATGTCTTTATCATTTCTGGCTCCAAATTGTCGACAGGGGAAGCAGAAACATGCATCTACCTTGAGTAGCCTATCAAACCAAGTTCTAGAGCGATACCAACTTGGGTTGAATGTCCGAGGACCTTGGCTGAAAATGCGCATGGGGTACGTTTGCAGAACCGGCTGCAATGGAGTACTGTCATTCAAACCATGCTTGCTTTCACCCACAGTTAAAAACTGCTATTATACACTGCTTTCTAGACGCGGGATGTCGTCAATTTGCTGTAACTTTATCGAAATGCATTGTGAGAGATGTAGTTTATGGTCAATGCACGTGGTAAAGCAGCGTAGACTTATTTCAATACACCATCTAAGCTCATCTTGTCTGTCTAGGGGTTGTTAGAAAGCTTTTAGTAACCTGGCTCCGTGGACCTCTACATTTAAGGTTGCCTCCAAGAATTTTCAGCAGACTCTCAGATTGTCTGGTGGAAATGCGTGCTTAGGTTCCAGTAGAATTTTCCAGAAAGCCACAGTTGATGAGAGAAGTTGATCGATGGAAGGCTACTGAGTTCAGGGAATTTCTTCTGTACACTGGCCCTGTCGTTTTGGCTTCTTTCCTTGACACCAATATGTACAACAACTTCATCCTTCTCCACGCTGGGATCTGTGAAAGAAGTTTTGGGCTTTTGTATGTAAAATAAATGTGTCTTAAATGAGGTTTGAATTTAATCAGAATCAGAATTCGGTTTATTCGCCATGTATGTTATACAAACACGGAATTTACTGTGGCAGGGAGATGCAAAACACTAAACATATACAGATCTTAAATTAAGTAAAAGTACAAAAGTTTAACTATTTCTAAGAACTAAACAATCTAAGAATACAACAATTTAAATATAAAATAAAATATATATAAAAATAAGAATAATGAGCAGCGTGAATGGTCAACATTCAATGGTCAACCAACTGTCTTTGAGAAAAAAGTCGCCGACATTAGCAGTCGGTTCCCTAAACCCACCTTTCCTACCCTCTCACCCTCCATGACTGACCCAACTAAATGTCTAAACTCTTTTTCTCCCCTGTCTGAGGCAGAGATCTCTGACCTCATTCTCTCTCATCGCCCCACCTCCTGTCCCCTTGATCCTATACCCTCCCCTCTCTTTCAAACCATCTCCCCCTCCATCATAACTTTTCTTCTCCATGTCCTAAACTCCTCTCTCACCTCTGGCACCTTCCCCTCTGCCTTCAAACAGGCTAGAGTTACCCCTCTACTCAAAAAACCCTCCCTTAACCCTGCCGTTCTCCAGAACTACAGACCGGTATCACTGTTACCCTTCCTTTCAAAAACAATTGCACGTGCTGTATCTAACCAACTGTCTAACTTTCTCTCTCAGAACAACCTGCTTGACCCCAACCAATCGGGCTTCAAGACTGGCCACTCCACAGAGACTGCCCTCCTTTCAGTCACCACTGCCCTCCAGTCTGCCAGAGCGGCTTCCAGGTCATCCGTTATCATTCTGCTGGACCTTTCTGCAGCGTTTGATACGGTTAACCACCAGATCCTGCTCGCCAGACTTTCTGAGATGGGCATCACTGGCACTGCACTCCAGTGGATCTCATCCTACCTGTCGGGAAGATCCTACCAGGTTTCCTGGGGAGGCAAACTGTCGGGCCCTCGCCAGCTCTCCACTGGTGTCCCACAGGGCTCCGTCCTTGGACCCCTCCTCTTCTCTCTGTACACCACCTCACTTGGACCAATCATCACCTCCCATGGCTTCTCCTACCACTGCTACGCTGACGACACGCAGCTGTACCTGTCGTTCCCCCCGACCGATCCGGGGATCTCAGCTAGGATTGAGGCCTGCCTCACAGACATCTCCGCCTGGATGACCGAGCACCACCTCCAGCTGAACCTCGCCAAAACAGAACTTCTCATCATCCCGGCTAAACCCTCCATCTCCCACGATCTCTCAATCACCCTGGGATCTGCGACGGTGACCCCTTCATCCTCTGCCAGGAACCTTGGGGTTACCATGGACGACGAGCTCTCCCTCACGGCCCACATTGCTGCGGTCTCCCGGTCGTGTAGATTCACCCTCTACAACATCCGGAAGATCAGGAGATACCTGTCTGAGCACTCCACCCAGCTGCTAGTCCAAGCACTCGTCCTCTCCAAGTTGGACTATTGCAACTCTCTGCTCGCTGGTCTCCCAGCATGTGCAACCCGCCCTCTTCAGAGGATTCAGAACGCGGCGGCCCGCCTGGTCTACAATCTACCCAGACGCTCCCATGTTACCCCGCTCCTCATCTCTCTCCACTGGCTACCTATCATGGCCCGTATCAGATTCAAGACCCTGGTATTGACCTTCCGAGCAGTGAACGGGACTGCACCCGTCTACATCAAGTCTCTCCTGCAGCCTTACACCCCCACCCGCCACCTACGGTCTTCTTCAGACAACCGCCTGGTGGTCCCACCGCTCAAGACCGCCCGGTCCCAACACAAGCTCTTCTCCTGTCTGGCCCCCCAGTGGTGGAATCAACTCCCCACCTCCATCAGAGACACTGACTGTCTCTCCACCTTCAAGAAAAGGCTCAAGACGCACTTGTTCCGGGAGTACAACGGTACTTAGGAACGGTTCGCTTGACCCGATGTTAGTTTCCTCAAGGATCACAATGACTCTTGCTTAGAGACTTGTTGCTCTTGTGGTTAGTGGTAACTGATTAAAATTTTTGGTTCTCGCTGTGATATATTGTTTTATTACTGTTGCTTGCTTTTTCCCACAGGTACACTTGCACTTATAGCTGTTCATGTTGTTTGGTTGTGACTTGTTTAACTACATGCTCTTATGGTTCTTCCCTTTGGCACTTACTTTGGTTGTTCACAATGTGTGCTTCATGTTTTGGCTACTCGCGATGTTTTTTGGCTATCTTGTTGTTATGATCAGTGACCTATGCACTTTGTTCAGCTCTCTCTTGGAAGTCGCTTTGGATAAAAGCGTCTGCTAAATGAATAAATGTAAATGTAAATGTAACATAGTGCAATCGGATACTGAGATAAAGTGGCTTATGCATACTGAATTTCCATTAGATGGACTTATAATAGTTAAATAAGTGAATGAATGTCAATGGGAGTCCTTGGCCTTGTTGAAGAGGCCAGTAGCAGATGGAAAGAAACTGTTCTTATGGCGTGAGGTTTTGGTCCTGATGGACCGCAGCCTTCTGCCAGAGGGGAGTAGCTGGAACAGGGAGTGACCAGGGTGGGAGGGGTCGGCCACAATCTTCCTCGCACGCCTCAGGGTCCTCGAGGTGTGCAGATCCTCGAGGGTAGGCAGATTGCAGCCGATCACCTTCTCAGCAGTGCGGTTGATACGCTGCAGTCTGCTCTTGTCCTTGGCAAGAAAACTGGCACTGAGATACTTCAAAAACATTTCACCCAGCTACTGAACACACTTAACAGATATCAAGATGTATTCATCAGTGGACCGATTGCATGCTTTCGCAGAGGAAAAGAAGCCTTCAGTCGACTACTATCCTTCAACACATGGTTGGCATCTGTCTGTCTGACACACAAACTGAGATTTATCGATAACTTCAATGTGTTCTGGAACTGTGCAGACCGTTTTCAAGCTGACGGACTCCACCCAAACCGTAGAGGATCTCGACTACTAACAGCAAACATCAATCACGTGCTCCTGACCACAAATCAAGCTTCTCTCCGTATCCCTGTTGTGTCTAAGCTGACTGACGCATCCCAAACAACCTCCCATGGAACAGAACAGAACATTCAAACAGCCTCCTGCAAGGACATGGGCCCTGCACAGATCTGCACCCCCCGGATGAATTCTCTTGTGATGGAACAGCTCAGTGACAGAGACTTTCCCAAAGAAAAGCTACGCTAGGACAGCCACCATGCTATTTCATTGGACATACCGGTCATCATCACAAACAGAAAATGGCATGGTAAAATGCATGGTTACAAACCTGAAACTAGTGTTAGAAGTCACAGAACTATCCATATTCTTCCAACAGATTTATCTACCCCTGTTTTATCTGTTAATACCCCACAGATGAAACTGGGCCTTCTAAATGTTAGATCACTAAATAACAAAACATTCCTAGTTAATGATCTGGTCAAAGAAAACAACTTAGACTGCATCTGTCTAACAGAAACCTGGCTAAACAATGACATGGCAACAGCAACTTTGATAGAAGCGTGTCCGCCTGATTACAGCTTTCACCAAGTTTCAAGGACATCAAAAAAAGGTGGAGGAGTCGCAGCTATTTTCTCCTCTAAACTGTTGTTCAAAATCACTGAGCTAGGTGAATTCACATCATATGAATATCTGCTATAGAGCTCAAAACCGAATCAATACTTTTTGTTATTATATATCGGCCACCCAAGCACTCGCCAATATTCATACAAGAATTCTCTGAACTATTATCACTATGTGTCACTAGATATGACAAAGTAGTTTTAAACTGAGACTTAAATATCCAAGTAAATAAAAAAGCAGACCCAAGAACTATTGAGCTCTTAAATCTCCTTGACAGTTTCAATCTAACTCAACACATAACAGACCCAACACACCGGCACGGAAACACACTAGATCTAGTGATAACAACTGGACTAAATATCAATAATATTTCAATAACTGATCTACCCCTCTCAGACCATCATTATATACTTTTTAATGTGGAAATTACCCTAACAAAAACCAAAAAAGAATTCTTAGTCCATACAGCTATGATGACATTTTCTGAACAATTTGCTCTATATGAGCCGACTAACCATGATTGCTCTCTGAATGAAATGGTAGAGAACCTCAATGATGCACTATTATCTGTGTTAGACTCTGTTGCACCACTGAAAACCAAAAAGAAGTGCACAAGCAGAACCTCCCCATGGCTGAGAAATAAAAATGTTAATGAAACGAAAAGAAAATGCCGTGCAGCAGAGAGAAAATGGAGGAAAACAAAGATCACTATCCACTACAATATCTACAAAGATACACTAACCACCTATAACAAAACCATCCGTCTAGCAAGGAGAGAATATTTCTCCAACATTATTACAGAAAATGCCAGAAATTCCAGAGTTCTTTTCTCCACCATTGACCAGCTGCTAAACACTGTCCCTGCCCCACCTCCATCCTCAGCAGTTAAATGTGAAGAGCTTGCTTTGTTCTTCAAGAACAAAATAACTTTGATCAGAGCGAGTATTATTAATAGTGGGGTCGAAACTGACATCAGTAGATTCTGCAACATAACCATGAGCACATTTACCTGTATCACACTTAGTGAACTTTCCAAAATTGTCAGCGAATCTAACTCCACAACCTCAGATATTGATCCTATACCCACAACATTCTTTAAGCGAGTGTTTGATAGTGTCTCAGGTCCGGTGCTAGAGATTATAAACACATCCCGTAGAACTGGCGTCTTCCCAGATGCCTTCAAAACAGCTGTTGTAAAGCCCCTATTAAAGAAACCCAAATTGGATAACAGTCTACTTGCAAATTATAGACCAATATCAAACCTTCCATTTATTAGTAAAGTACTGGAAAAGATAGTTTTAGTCCAATTAAATTATTTTCTTGAAGAAAATAACATCCTGGAAGTCTCGCAGTCAGGTTTTTTTCTGCTACGGGGTTGCTCAAGGAAGCTGCTTAAGTCCATTACTTTTTTCTCTTTATATGTTACCACTCTGCGACATAATCAGAGAACATAACATAGATTTCCATAGCTATGCGGATGACACACAACTATATATATCCACTGAACCCAACGATGCAATGGCCATCAATTCCATTACCAACTGCCTGTTGGCAATAAACAAATGGATGAATGATAACTTTCTTAAATTAAATGAAGACAAAACCGAAGTCCTACTATGTGGCCCCAAATCCAAAAGAGAGATGCTTATTAAGAATCTTGGAGGCTTAACCCCCTGTCTTAAACCAGAGGTGACGAGTCTCGGTGTAATCCTGGACTCAGATTTGAATTTCAACTCTCACATTAATAAAGTGACCAAAACAGCTTTCTTTCACCTGAGGAATATAGCAAAGGTACGACCATTCATAAACCAAAATGATGCAGAGAAGTTAATTCATGCTTTTATATCCAGCCGGCTGGACTACTGTAACGCACTTTTCACTGGTCTTCCCAAGAAAACCACTGAAAGACTACAGCTCATTCAAAATTCTGCAGCTAGATTATTAACCAAAACTAAAAGGAGAGAACACATTAGTCCTGTCCTAGCTACTTTACACTGGCTCCCTGTTACCTTCATAATTGACTTTAAGGTCCTTTTCCTCACATACAAAGCTCTACACGGACAAGGACCTAGCTACATTGCTAACTCCTTTATAAACTACACACCAGCTAGAACACTGCGATCATCAAATGCAGGCCTATTAGAGGTCACCAGAAGCAGTCATAAGAAGATTGGTGATTCGGCCTTTGTCAATTACGCCCCAAAACTATGGAACAAATTACCCATAAATATTAGGGAAGCAAACACTCTAGACATTTTTAAAAGACAGCTTAAAACCTACCTTTTTACCGAAGCATTTAAGTAATTTTATCTCAAAAGGGTTTTCCTACTTTTAAAGTTGTTTTCTCTCTTGAACAGAGATCTTATTGGGATTTTTATTTTTGTTTGAATTGTTTATCACTTGTATTATTGTTTTTATTGATTTTATGTAAAGCACCTTGAGCTACAATTCTTGTATGAAATGTGCTATATAAATAAAGTCTTACTTACTTACTTACTTGGCAGTGGCAGCAGCGTACCAGACGGTGATGGAAGAGGTGAGGATGGACTCAATGATGGCTGTGTAGAAGTGCACCATCATTGTCTTTGGCAGGTTGAATTTCTTCAGCTGCCGTAGGAAGTACATCCTCTGTTGTGCTTTTTTGGTGAGGGAGCTAATGTTCAGTTCCCACTTGAGGTCCTGGGAGAGGATGGTGCCCAGGAAGCGGAAGGACTCCACAGTGTTGACTGGGGAGTCGCACAGGGTGATGGGGGTGAGTGGGGCTGTATTCTTCCTGAAGTCCACAACCATCTCCACTGTCTTAAGAGCATTGAGCTCCAAGTTGTTCTGGCTACACCAGGTCACCAGGTTGTCAGCTTCCCACCTATAGTCAGACTCATCCCCGTCAGAGATGAGCCCAATGAGGGTGGTGTCGTCCGCAAACTTCAGAAGTTTGACAGACGGATGACTGGAGGTGCAGCTGTTGGTGTACAGGGAGAAGAGCAGAGGGGAAAGGACGCAGCCCTGAGGAGATCCGCTGCTGATGGACCGGGAGTCAGAGACTTGTGTTCCCAGCTTAACGCACTGCTTCCTGTCAGACTAGACCTGTCAACTTGAAGGTGTTCACCTTAATGTCATTTTTGAGTAAGTTGAACAAAATATATATATATTTTTTTTTTTGTATATTCTTTTATTGGAAATGTACAAACCATACATTGCAACATTGATACTCTTAGTACATGAAAGGTACAGAACATTCACCAAATGGCATAATAACATCGTAATCAAAAATATAAATTTATAATACAGGGTGCAGGGGCAAAGAGTATAGAAGCAATATAAGTTCTTTGGCAGTATTTTGCCGGGAAATACTCAATCGTCGTGGTAATCTTCCTTTCCGGTCAGGGCAACAGGTAAACAAATAAATACCTGAAGTGAACGCATCTCACCACAGTTCTACTACGCTACGGATTTGATCAGACTAAGCTTGTTGTTGGAACCATAGATATCTATGGTTGGAACTACCAAAAAACTTTTCGCTGCTACTACAACGATCTTCTTCACAAGGTAACTACGACTACTCTTAAGGTGATGATACACGGGGCAACTTTTTGAGCAATGTTGCCGGGCAACGTTGTCGAGCGATGTTGCTTGGGCACTTTCTCATTGAGAATGGGCAACATATTTATATCAAGATACTTTAGATCGGTCGTGGGCAACTTTTTGAGATCCTCCAATCAGAATGCTAGCCGCCGATCACGTGACCGGCTTGGAGATTTCAGAACATTTTCTAACAAGATGGCGGCCGCTCAGCGGCAGTGGAGCGAAGAAAAGGAGCGTCAACTAATATCTTTTTATGCTGGTAAGTTGTCATGTGTAAACCCATAACAGAAAATGTGCTTAATTTAATGCTCAAAATACCAATAGATGTCAAATTTAATGTGTCCAGGCTGTAATTTATACATTGAATATTTAGTTTTGATAACTGCCGTTAGCTACCGCTCCATAGATTTTCTATGGGATATAGCTAGCTAGCTAACTTGAGGTGAATTTGCTACATAGTTAGTCACCTGAAAGTTAATTAGATACCCTGACTTGTGTCTCGGCAATTCACTTGTAAAAGTGGTTCTCAAATTGAGGCGACGGAGAAGGTACGCGAACAAAATTGGCCGTTTATTTAATTCTACCCCATAACATGTATTTTTAGCAGGTTAAATGCCGTAAATACATGACATCCAATAAAAAGTCAAAAGCAAACGAAAATTGCACTAATTATATTACTGCGGTTCTCGACAATGTACCCTTGTAAAAGTGGAGATTTAGCACTTACTAGCATGAAGAACAAGTATAAACACAGACCGTGCATAGTGTATGAGAGGGGGTATGCAGAAGGATGTTAAATGCCTCGGGGGTACGCCACTCTAAAAAGTTTGAGAACCACTGACTTGTAATAAATGAAGGGCCGCTCATCGATAGTTTTTTTGTTTTGTTTTTAAGTTTGGAGCAGTGTTTGTCTAACATCACCGTCTCTTATTGTATCCTACAGAGCACAACTACTTGTGGAACCCAAAGCTATATAAACACCGGGACCTTAAAACGAGGGACTTCCAGAGTCTCTGTCAGCAGCTGTCAGATGAGCAACAAGTTATAACGGTACATCCTGTTGTGAAAATTGTTTTATGCATATTTTTGTAAGTTCTAATGGCTATTTCAATAATGTTGTTGTAGTAAGTTAGTAATTATCGACAACATGGTTCTTACTGAGTTACAGTCATGGACAAAGGTATAAGAACAGATCAAAATTATTTCTGATCTATCACTATGCTCAGAAGGAAAAAAGTAAATTTTCTCAATGGCAGTCTTAACTTGTGTCCATGACTGTAATTTCTACAGTTAATTCCACATTGCTTCATAATATAAACTGTGTGTAAACGCATAGTTAAGAAAAAAAGTATGTGATATCACCTATAGATTATTTATGTTACAATATTATGATCCTTTTTTTCTCAGAGGAAGATATCAAGAGGAAATTTAAAAACCTTCGCACTGTATTTTCGCGGGAGCATGGCATGGTTCTGAAGAGCAGTAAATCGGGGGCCGGCTCTGAAGAGGTTTACCTCCCCAAGTGGAAGTATTATTACATCCTGTCTTTTCTCCGTGACCCCTGCACCCCTGAAGAAAGTTGTGACAATTTGTCAACAGTTTTGGCTGCTCCCTCAGCATCCCAGTTCCCAGAGAACATCTTATCTTCTCCTTCTCCTTCCACATACACTCCTACAACTCCACCTCAACCCCAACGCCACAATGCTGTGTCTGAGCCCTAAAAGGAAAAAATGGATAAAGCTACAGAGGCCATGCAGTATGCTATGGGTTTTCTGAAAAGAAAGGCCTCCTCACAGCACACTGGCTTTTTACAGTACTTAGAGAGTTGCCTAGAAAGTCTGCAAGACAACAAGGCGAAGAAGCTGAAAAGACAGATAATCGAGTTGGCTCACTCTGTCCAAGATGAGGAGTAGTATGTATAGTGATTTAATTCAACAGTAATTTAACTTATTTGTGTATTTTATATTTTGCATTTGCCAGGGTAGCTGAATTGAAAATGAAAAACAAAACATGTATTTGATTGTAACATTTAATTTATTATCTTTTTGTATTCTGAATTTGAAACAAATGGAGTATGTATATTAGTATGTATAGCAATCTGTAATTTAACTTGCTTAATAGTAATTTAACTTATTTAATTGTGTATTTTATATTTTGCATTTGCCAGGGTGGCTGAACTGAAAATAAAAACAAACAAAATGTATTTGTTGCATTTCATTCATTATCGTCTTTTTGTATCCTGCATACTGTATAAATTAAACAGATGGGTGGAGGTTATGGAAGTGTGGAGGAAGAATAAGTATTCAACACAATGCGTTCTCTTGCCAGCTTATTGCTCCGTTTGTGTTGAAGTAGCTGCAGTACTCCTCTCTCACTTGTTTTGCCTGCAAAGATGAATTTCTGTCTGAGGAAGCTGCAATAGGGCGCATACATTCTGGTTCTTCCCTCCAAGCTCCGTGAATAAGTCAACCTGTTTCTATGTCCTCCTGATCCACCAGACTGGGAGGTGTGTAGGTGTAACGGGTGAGGGATTCAGTTCTTAGGTAATTGTGAAGAACACATGCTACCTTTGTTATTATTACAGCCTTGGAAGGCTCCAGTGCAATTGATTGGCGAAAAACTCTGAATCTGTTTGCCAAGATTCCAAAAACATTCTCAACACAACAACGTGCACGAGAGAGCCTGTAGTTAAAGTTTCTATTGTTGTTATCCAGTTGTGTCCTTGGGTATGGTCTCATCATCCATGGCTTCAAACCAAAGGCCTCATCTGCCACGACAACATAAGGGACAGGGGTTTGACGTCCAGGCAGGTCTTCTGGTGGTGGTATGTTCAGTGTGTTGTCTTCCAATGCCCGGCTCAGCCTACACTTGGCCCAAACTCCCCCGTCGCTAACTCTGCCATTTGTCCCTACATCAATATAAATAAATTTCAGGTCTGCATCTAATAGAGCCATGATAACTATTGAATTGAAACCTTTGTAGTTATAGTAATGGGACCCTGAATTTGGTGGCGGAAGGATGTTGACATGCTTGCCATCTAAGGCACCAATGCAATGCGGAAAGTTCCACCTCTCTTCAAATCTGGTGGAAATGTGTTTCCACTCATGGAGTTAGGCCTGAAAGGGTTAACTAAAGTTCGGGAGGAAGGTGGCACACCAAGACTCCTCCTTCTCCAATCAAACTAATACGCATCAGCCCAGTAAAGCACGGAAGAATGTGACCAAACTCCCTTTGGTCAATTAAGAGTTCTGTATAAAGTATCTTCCATTCCTCTGGTCCCTGTGCTAGCATGTTGTTGTCACCCTCCCACCCTTCCCTTTCTTCTCGTCTTCTCCCTGTCATCTATCCAGGCTTCCCAGGGGATCTGCTTGAGCTGCTGCTCGGTCGTGACCCATTAGGACTCTCCGCCACACCCCGAGTCCATGCCCGGACACCAGGCCCGGCTCTGCTACCGGCCTCCTCCACCATCGGGCTTGGCTCTGCTACCAGCTCTGCTTCAATAAAAGCTATCTATTCAATCTATGGTGTGATTACTGAACTCGTGAACTTTTCTGTGGATGGCACTTTGAGGTAATCCTGTTGTAATGCCTTGTAAAGAGCCTCACAGGTCTCGACTACTATCCTGGAAATGCTGTGCCTACTAACCCTGAATGTGTATTCCAGAGAGGAGAAGGTCTGTCCTGTGGCCAAGTACCTCAATGTTATTGCCAGTCTCTCCCCAACAGGTATTGCCTCCCTCATCACTGTGTCTTGCCTTCTTAATGATGGTTCCACCAGGCTCACCAGACTGTTAAATGTGTTTTGTGCCATTCTTAACCAGTTTCTGTAACCAGGGGCGGATCTAGAAAAATATTCATGGGGTGGTGAGAGGGTGACAGGAGATTTTGAGGGGTGGCACCCCGTGGCAAATGTGTGTGAGATCAAAATGAAAAAACTAAAGGCTGTGCAACATGTATGCATAGTCAGTGAACACTGAAATGAATTTGAGGATTATAGGTCACATGACCCAAAAAAAATTCAGGCTTTGCAGCATGAATGCATACATCTTCAACAGTTTAACATTATGTTGACGCTCTTAGTTCATGTTGTTGAAAAGCTATTGACTTTTGAAATGTGTAATTTGTTGACGGTCCCTAAACGTACACGTTGTTTAGGTAGGCAAAAGCATTGGCTATGCGGCCGGTCGTAGCAGTGCTAAACACCGGTTAAAATAACACAATACTGGGCGTCCGAATATCTGTTGAATATCGAACTTCAAACTAACTTTACTACAGTCATCTTTGTTGTTGCTTTGTTGCCCAAAGAATTCACGAGTTAATGTTATTAACCTCAATTCAACAGGAAAAGTAACATTGCAACTCCGTATAGCCCTGCACTTTTTTAATTATTCTTAGTCATTAATAGATAATTGCTTAACACCTCATTCCTCCGGTGTGGTCTGCTGTCCGTGCCGACGATTTCTTCCTTGAGTTGAAGCCTTCTATGGTCAGTTTGCGCCTTCCTTGTGTTCAATTGAAAGCAACTTCAGTGGCGGTGTGGGGAGGGTGGATGGAGTCGTTTTCGTGCTGCATTTACTTGCATTCGGATATTAGAAATTCGCTCTCGCAAATGTCCGATGAGCCACAACTTTTCTTTGTTTTCAAAGCTGCCAACAGGGGTGGCAGCTGGGGTGGCAAGGCTATTTTTAGGGTGGCATTTGCCACCCCATGCCACCCCGGTAGATCCGCCCCTGTCTGTAACCAGGAGCATCTTCGTCAGCCAGCTCCCTCAGTAGTTGGCTGTAACACCCCCTCTTCCTCCTGAGCAGCCATCTTCTGGTCCATGTCCTTTTTTCTGTTTTGCTGAGATGAATTAAATTGAAAGGTTACCCGATATATATATACACACACACACGACATTTAAGCAACAAAAAAAATAAGAAAATATGGAATGTATGTATGTATTTGTAATATGAATTAATTTATGTAATAAAATGGCAAATTATTTACGTTTTGTGTTATAAGTGATACTTAAGTAAAATTATTGTTGAAGAAGCCAAGACAACAGTGACAGCTGCAAAAGTTTCAGCATCCATCTTTGTGGTGTGTCTCCATGGCAATAGATTTGTTCCTCTTTGATTGGCTGCTGCCAACTGTCTGTTGCCCTAATGAGTGAGAGTTTGCATCATTCATTCTGTTTGGCGTTTACATGCCTCCGCAGGCTAGCGTCAACGAGGCTCGACGTGTGCTCGCCAGCCAGATACTGAGTGTGGAGCATGGAAATCCGGATTCCTTGGTTATTGTGCTAGGCGACTTTAACAAAGGCAATCTCACTCAAGAACTCCCAAAATATAGACAATTCATCAAATTCCCTACCAGAGAAGGAAACACCTTGGATCACTGCTACTCTACAATCAGCAAAGCATACCATGCGGTCCCCCGAGCAGCACTGGGTCACTCTGACCACGCCATGGTCCACCTGATTCCTGCATACAGGCAGAAGCTAAAGCGCTGTAAGCCTGCTGTGAGGACATCAAAACAGTGGACCAGTGAAGCTATGGAGGATCTGCGGGCGTGCTTGGACTGCACTGACTGGGACATGTTCACGACTGCTACCAATAGTCTGGATGAGCTCACAGAGGCTGTGACATCATACATCAGCTTCTGTGAGGACTGCTGTATACCAACACGCACCAGGGTAAGCTACAACAACGACAAACCCTGGTTTACAGCTAAACTCAGAAGGTTGAGGTCAGAGAAAGAGGCCGCGTTTAGGAGTGGGGACAAAGACAGTTTCAAGGAGTCGAAGAACAGGTTTAGCAAGGCGGTGAGGGAGGCTAAACGACTGTACTCAGAGAGACTAAAACACCAATTCTCTGCAAACGACTCTGCTTCTGTCTGGAGAGGGCTTAGGCAGATTACCAACTACAAGCCCAGAGCCCCCCACTCCACTAACGACTCCCGCCTGGCCAACGACCTGAATGAGTTCTACTGCAGATTTGAAAGTCAATTGGACAGTCCTGAACTACCCCTTCCCACCCAGGAGGCCTCCCACCTCGCCCCCTCTACAGTGACGACTCTCTCCATTCAGTAGGGGGAAGTTAACAGACTTTTCAAGAGGCAGAATCCCCACAAAGCAGCTGGGCCGGACTCTGTCTCTCCAGCCACCCTCAAGCACTGCGCTGACCAGCTGTCTCCGGTGTTTACCTACATCTTTAACACCTCCCTTGAGACATGCCATGTGCCAGCCTGTCTCAAGTCCTCCACCATCATCCCTGTGCCCAAAAAGCCAAGGCCAACAGGACATAATGACTACAGACCCGTCGCCCTGACCTCTGTGGTAATGAAGTCTTTCGAGCGCCTGGTGCTGGCACACCTTAAATCCATCACTGACCCTCTACTGGACCCCCTGCAGTTTGCCTACAGAGCCAACAGGTCTGTGGACGATGCAGTTAACATGGCCCTCCACTTCACCCTACAGCACCTGGACTCCCCAGCATCCTATGCCAGGATCCTGTTTGTGGACTTCAGCTCTGCCTTCAATACCATCATCCCTGCCCTGCTTCAGGACAAGCTCTCCTAGCTGAACGTGCCTGATTCCACCTGCAGGTGGATCACAGACTTCCTGTCTGACAGAAAGCAGTGCGTTAAGCTGGGAACACAAGTCTCTGACTCCCGGTCCATCAGCACCGGATCACCTCAGGGCTGCGTCCTTTCTCCTCTGCTCTTCTCCCTGTACACCAACAGTTGCACCTCCAGTCATCCGTCCGTCAAACTCCTGAAGTTTGCGGACGACACCACCCTTATTGGGCTCATCTCTGGTGGAGACGATTATAGGTGGGAAGCGGCCAACCTGGTGACCTGGTGCAGCCAGAACAACTTAGAGCTCAATGCTCTTAAGACAGTGGAGATGGTTGTGGACTTCAGGAGGAACACAGCCCCACTCACCCCCATCACCCTGTGTGACTCCCCAGTCAACACTGTGGAGTCCTTCCGCTTCCTGGGCACTATCCTCTCCCAGGACCTCAAGTGGGAACTGAACATCAGCTCCCTCATCAAGAAAGCACAACAGAGGATGTACTTCCTTCGGCAGCTGAAGAAGTTCAACCTGCCAAAGACAATGATGGTGCACTTCTACTCAGCCATCATTGAGTCCATCCTCACCTCCTCCATCACCGTCTGGTACGCTGCTGCCACTGCCAAGGACAAGAGCAGACTGCAGCGTATCATCTGCACTGCTGAGAAGGTGATTGGCTGCAATCTGCCTACCCTCGAGGACCTGCACACCTCGAGGACCCTGAGGCGAGCGAGGAAGATTGTGGCCGACTCCTCCCACCCTGGACACTCCCTGTTTCAGTCACTCCCCTCCAGCAGAAGGCTGCGGTCCATCAGGACCAATACCTCACGCCACAAAAACAGTTTCTTCCCTTCCGCTGTTGGCCTCTTCAACAAGGCCAAGGGACCACACTGACTCTAATGACTTCTTGCTTAAAACACACTGCTTTTTGCACTGCATTACAATAATGGTATCTTGTACATTTGTATTTTTTGTAATATTTGTATTTTTGTATTTTTATATTGTAATTTACGGCAACTTATATTTTATTTTATTGTATATTTAATTCTATTCTAATCCCACTTAGTACTGCTAGTTTATGTACCCTTAGTATAGATAGTCCACATATTTAAATTTTAGGTATATGTTTATTGTATGCACCTTCCTGCCAAAGCAAATTCCTTGTCTGTGCAAACTTTCATGGCGAATAAATCCCATTCTGATTCTGATGTCCAGCTATGCTTAGACCAGAGTGATTAATTGCCGTGAACCTCACTGCCGTTTTGGGTGTGTGTGCTCACTTATTGCATCGTTTTGACATTTTTGTGTGTAATTGCAGTGCCTATTTCACCGCGTTGTTATTAGCTGTTATTAGCTGTTATTAGCTGTTATTACAACTGGCCTCCTTCTCTCACTGAGAAGAACTGAACTGAAACAACTAAATGAACCGGAAAAAAACATGTATTGCTTTTTGTATAAAGTTGATCAATTGCATATCTTTAACATACTGCAAAACAACTTTTCATTGTTTGAAGATTAACTAGTTACAAATAAAATGAAACACTTATGGAATTGTTTTTGTTTTTACTGTTTATTACTTCTATGGTCTTTTACTATTTGACCTACACCACAATTTGATATATTTACATAATATCCTTATTCTTCTGAACCTGTAGCAGCTAATCAACATATATACTTTTACTATGGGAGAAAATGAATAGTGAGCAGAATTAAATTCAAGTTATTGTTGATGTCAGGTGGCTGAGCGGTGAGGGAATCGGGCTGGTAATCCGAAGGTTGCCAGTTTGATTCCTGGTCATGCCAACTGACGTTGTGTCCTTGGGCAAGGCACTTCACCCTACTTGCCTCGGGGGTTGTACTTACTGTAAGTCGCTCTGGATAAGAGCGTCTGCTAAATGACTAAATGTAAATGTCGCCCTCCAACACATTTCAGGTTTCTCATGTGGCCCCTTGTAAAAATGAATTGCCCACCGCTGGTTTACACCGATGCAATACCAATTTACTTGCCTCTTATAACAGGATGTATAATATTGTGGAGTTTACTGAGGAAGGGCTGGTTGGGATTGTAGCCCAATCCTGGACATTTAAAGACAATGGGGTACGTATACTTTAAATCTGTAAGAGTATCATGTCACTAATTCTTCCAAGTTGTGCATGACATCTGTTTTTGGATTAAGTTTATTAGTTTTTATTTCAGGAGACATACAGTTATTGGCCCCCGGCCCATACAACCAAGAGGCCCAAACATAATGAAATGCCCAATACAGCATTATGGATCTCCAGGAAAGTGCGGGTGTTTGCAACAACAGGTACATGATAACAGGCAATGTACTCACAAACAAAACAGAACACTAGAATGTATATTCATATCTCTGAAAACGTTCACGACTAAATGTTAGTCTTATTTTGATTGAACCTATTTGCTATTATCATTTCGTACGTAGGAGACTTTGAGAAAGCCATGCGGTGGAGCAAGACGGCTGAATATAAATCCACTGTTGAGACGGAAGACGAAGCTCCACAAAAAAGAATAGTCAAACGTCCGCACAAATATGCGGACAGTAGTGGAGGTATGTCAGAACCACCGTGTGTTGTATTTTGTGGTACATAAATGTGTGTAGCACTAAAACATCTACGTTAATAATTAAGTTTGTTTTAGTATAATATACAAATTAAATAATGGGCCTGTGCAACAAAGTGTTTCATCATTTGAGTTCTGTTTAGATGAGGAGCAGCCATGGGTCATGGAGAAGAGGCAAAAGAAAATTAAAGGTACATTTGTTATTGTCTACAAGACAGCTACAAAAAAACACACCAAGTGGCCAGCCGCTGTAATATAACATCATATATTCTCAATACAAGGCCCGGTTCCAAATGTCCATGCCATGGTGGGCAACCAAAAGACCCATAAAGGTTGGATCTTTTTTTAAATGTTTCTGTCAAAGACTGTACTAGTATAAATGCCATAATTTTATCACAATGTCACTCATCTTAAACTGTGCAGATTACCTTACCTACTCCACCACGACGTACTCCACCACAACCAGCAACATCCCATTGTAGGTTGTTCAAGAATCTCAATAACCAACAGTAATTAAAAAATGTAACACAGTTGTACTATAAATATGCTAATACTTTGTACATAAACTACATTCCACTTTCATTTCTCTATAGATTATCCTACCACCGTCACACGGCCTGGCGACGTGTCCCTGTTAAATAATGGTAAGGTGATGAATGACCGTATAATCGTATGAGCCATGGCAACCCTAAAGGCTATGTTTTGAAGCAAAAGCATGAACATTTGCATCACTAGATGCCATACACCCAGGAGTGATTTCTGGAGTGGTAGAGGAGAACCCATTGGGGGCCCAAGAAAACTGCTGGCAGCCCGGCAAGTTCAAATATAAGACACTCTAAAAAATACTAAAAGCTTTTCAATAGCATTGCCAACTCATTAAAAGGCATACCTAAGTTGTTCTGATCGTGGCGGGGGGAAACATATTTGTCAAACAACACATGTTGTCATACTAATGCTTTTTATACCCCATTCAGCTGTACCCAGGGATGTAGTGGACATGGAAAGGATTAAGTAATTTAGACTTTCATCAAAGTAAAAAATGCTGGTTTGTCCTTTTTCATCAATGTCCTCAAAAAAGCAGGCTGCAGAGCTACTGTGTCTGTGGGGTGACTGTCTCTGGAGGGCTGGCAGGCAGGGGCAAGCAGGCAGGGCAGGCCAGCTGGATGAAGCTGTCCAGGGGTCAGGGCTGAAGAGAAGCTGTCCAGCTAGAGAGGGGTAGTCCAGCAAGGGGTCTGTGTTGATCTCAGCATCCTCTGTTGAGCAGGCCTCTGCATGACCCTCCAGACCTGTAAAAGTGAAGAAAGGATCCATGTCAGTTCAGTTGTTAAAAACAAAGCTTTTTCCATCTACACTTGACATAAACTACAGTTTTGACTGTGAAATGCAGTGGCATTACTTTAACTTGATTCCAAATGTGTTGACCTGATGGAGACCCATGCAAAGTCACTCAAAACACGGGTTCGATTCCAGGGGCCCGTTCTCCGTACGTCGCTAACTCAGTTAGCAGGATTTGTTGACGATTTGTCATTATCTTGGATTGCTCGGTTCTTCGAAGCTCATCCTGGACTTGCTGTCATAGCAACAGGTCCGTAAGCTTAAACCTGCTCGGGAGCAGGTTTATTTTATGTAAACACGATTAGATTGAGGCTTTACAAGCAGAGGTGATACAGGAAGTCTGTCACAGACATGTCTTGTCCGTTTTTACTACAGGAACCTGTTGCAGAAGGTGCAAGAATAATTAGCAGAATTTAACATGAAACCGAATTAATTGCTCATTGCGTGATCGATAGGCTCCTTAAGCATAGCACAATATTATGCTAGCATACTTTTTGAGAGGATAGCCTATCGTTTTTTTGTGAGTTTGTCATTTACATAATAAATTTGTTGAAACCACATCATATGACATTAAAGATGATAAATGAAAATATGAAAGTATGAAAAAAAAAAAAAACATAGGCCTAGCTTACTGTAATAAGTGATAAAACTCGTCACTCCTCTACATTTAATTTGGTCTGCTACTTTTTGCCAGCCCTCTTTCTTGGATTTTGCAGACTTTGAGGTGTTCCCTGGCGTTCTGATAAAATCTTCAAATTCAGAGTAACCTTTGAACAAGCTGTTGCTCTGTTGCGGAAAAAACAGGGCGCTCATTTTGGCCACGGTGAGCAGCCATAGACTTATGTGAGCAGCCAATAGCAGCGTTGCTGATCAAGGTTTCTACTATCGATACATACCCCCTTTTAGACCAACGTATAACTCAATCCAGCTATACTAATCATAAACAACAAGTGTGTTCGAAGAACCGAATTAGCCAGATCATGATAAGTAAGATGATGTCATCTTGGATGTGTCATTTGATCTCGGATGTAATAAGCGACGTACAGAGAACGGGCCCCAGGGGTGGCAAGAGTATTTACCTCTAAACTGGTCAATATATACACATCTGACAAAATACCAGCTCGACCTGTAAACAGTGATTCTGACCGTCAGAGACCTTTAAATAGCCTGACTTACTGAAATTGGCAAAACTAGCCTGGCTAACGTAGGTCGCTTTCTCAGGGAATATGACGAATGAAACAGGCTCGCCTTGAAAAATCAGATATACTGGCTATCTTTAGCAGGCCCTTGTCTACAAAAAGCAGTCCTCCCTGACGTTTTTGGAGTAGAATTGAGTGAAATACAAAATTGTTTACACACTGCCAGTGGGCGAGCCGATCCTGACTCTGAGGCTAACGTCAAAACAATGTACCCCCGGGACGCAGTATCACTCCAATTGCAAGTCCACAAATCACAAAAATAATCGGCGCATCTGGCTAAAATCACAATTCCCACATCTCCTAAAGGCTCCCCTCCTCTACCTTTTTCGTGTAGACCTAACTGTAAAATGGTGAACTTATGAACATGACGCGACTAAAACATGGCTGCCGCCTAAGCCTTTGCGGTCTCCCTGGCGCATAGGCTTATTACAAAGACTTTCACGCCCCAAATCAAAATTCTGAGCCGACAGGTCTGTGGGGAATTGCTTTTTCTCCTAAAGGCTGCTCTACTCGACCTTTTTGATGAACAATTCGCCGAGATGCAAAATGACTCACTAATTAAAATCACAGAGGAAAAAAGCTAGAGCTACAGTAGCTACTTTTCGAGTTCGGTTTTCCGTCACTCCAGACTCACGATCTAAAGGTCTAAAAGTGTTAAAACCTTCACCATAATTCAAGAGTAGTGTACTTTCACGAAACCAATCATTGATTCTAGCTTAAAATGTGTAAAAAAAAGTCTTACCTCACGTGGCTGCCTCCAACACTATCAGGCGATTTCAGTTGAAAACAACAATGGCCGCGGAAAAAATAATTTATATTCGTAACGGCGAGCTGCGATTGGAAGCGAAATGAAACAGGAGCTAAAAACAGAGGGTGGGGGCTTGGTCAGCACACAATTTCCAGAAAGGATGTGTGTGAGTCTCGCCAAGCTCACGCGTGTGTCAAGTAGGGTGACCACCTGTCCCGCTTTGAGCTGTATCACACAGCATTTTCAATATAGGACGTGCGGGACAAGGCGTGAAAATGCTGTGCGACACAACGCAAAGCGCGACAGGTGGTCACCCTAGTGTCAAGGGGCAGGATGAGTCTGAGAATTTGGAGCACATGCGCTGTGGAGCAATTCAATTAAATTCAATCATAGATTTGACATATCAAGGTGAAATTGCGTATGGTACTTCAGAATGATGTCATCTTGAAGGCACAAAGGTTTGAAAAACCATCAGTCAAAATTATATTTGATTTATTAACACAAAGATATTGTGGCAATGTGGACATTTACATAAATACACTTCTTTCAGCTATTTTGTATTGCATTCCTTATTCAATTTCACCCTATAGAAAGACATGTATTCTACAAATCTGTAACAATAGGTTGATTGGACCTATGGTTCATGAGGAGAAGGGTTTTGAAGGTTGTACCAAATTTGGACAGTACAGCAAAATCTATCATGGCGGACCTTATGGGTTCTTGAGGCTTTTTTGTTCCCCATGAGAAATAAGGCATGTATACCTATTTTCAGGCATTTTGGAATAATGGGGCGCTGGGGAAATCACGTAGACTTTGGGCGTGGCTTATAGCGCCACCTATGGGCGTACATGGGCCATTAGCGGTCTGGAAGTAGTGAGTGACCTGGTGTATCATTGGGCCAAATTTGAAAAAATCGGGTCAAGGACTTTTTGAGATATTGGGCCATTTAGCGGAGAAATATAACAATAAGAATACTAACAAAAACTATAGGTTCCCTCCTACCGGAGGAACCCTAAATATATATGTGAGAGAACAAAGGTTGTGCCCTTGCCGAAGGCAAGCACACCCAATAATAAGATATATGTGAGAGAACAAAGGTTGTGCCCTTGCCGAAGGCAAAGCACACCCAACTAGGTCCTGTTTATAAATCCTGGCAGTCAGTTTCAACTTTAGCTCTTCACTGCAGTTATGATTTTCTTGGATTTTGACAAAGAATTTGATATAAAAAGCAAGCAAATTGTTGATTCCAAAGGATAAAGCGGTTTGTTTTACATTTGGACAAGATATCCACCACCAACACAGATTGTATGTGGATGGATTGCTAAACAAGATCCAAGGTCAGTATACAGACCGATTCCACATACAAACACCACACACAATGTGATGTTTCTACAAAAATGTGTACACATATAAACAGACACACCCCAAGTTATTAAACAAAGTCACTCAACCTTTGTTAACTCGATCCTAATAGCCACCAATTGTAACTCATAACTCATCCAATGTTAAAATTGTGAGTTTTGAGGTGCTTGGACAAAATTGCAGATGTAGTAAAGGTTTTTCCACAAATACTACATGAATGAGGATGCATGCCATTATGAACCCGTTGATGCTTTCTGCATGTGTAAGCATCTTTAAAACTCATTCCACATATAGGGCAATCATAGAGTCGCAACTCTGTGTGGACACGGCGATGGTTGCGCAGAGTGCCGTCGTTGTTGAAACGTTTTCCACACAAGGCGCATACGTACGGTTTCTCGCCAGTGTGAATGCGCAGGTGTATTTTCAGTCGTGAAACATGGCTAAAGGTTTTGCCACAGTGTGGACAAGGGTGTGACCTGAGACCTATATTGCTCAGTGACCGTGGCTTGCTTTGAGAGGTGACCAGGCAGTCTAGCTTCCCAGCATTATCTATGTGTTGTATAATATCTTCTTGGTCTGAGACATTAGCTGATGCAGGGTCAGTACCGAGATAACAGTCCCTGTATCTGACCTCTGTCCTTCCTGACTCCAGGTCAGGCCTGGTGACTGAGGCAGCATGTGTTGTCAATGCTGAAGCTGTCTCCAGGTCATGAAACCCTGTGTCAGAAACAGAACCTGAACAAGAGTCAATACTCTGGTCAAGGGGTTCAACTTTGATGGCTTCAAGACCACAGTGTACATCTATTCTATCCACAATACATTTGTCCAAGGGACTATATAGCAAACAAGAATTACAGTCCAAATCCTTTTTCATATTTGTCAAAACAGATGTTCCTAATGAAATTGTCTCTGGACCAGGACTATGTGTGGACTCTGAACTTGATTTGTAGAGATATTTCCACTGGATGCAGTCTGTGGTTCCCTGGTTAGGTATGGTAGGGCCTTCATTCTGGTCAGAGACTGCATTGTCCTCTCCAGTAAATGAGGGTTCTATGTCTTGTCCCTGGTTGGAACTCCACTGGTGCTGACCAGCAGGAGAGACTGTCTCAGAAGATGACAGTGGTCTGATGGAACCTAGACACAGTCCGATACACAGATTGTATACAAATTAATAGAAATGTCTGTACAAATACATTTTCTATGTTTATTTGGCAAGAAAGGGTTCGGTAATGTGTCTATTTTAGCACATTAAAGACCATTGAACTTCAATTAAACAGGTCTAAATGAAACTAAAGTTAATACCATGTTCAGATTTCGTGCATCAGTCTCACCTGTCCACTCTACTCCAAGTCCAATTTCATGCAACCGTCGTTTCAACACTTGGTTTTCTTGACGAGTTCGGGTAGTCTCCTCCTCATATTTTAGAACAGTCTCCTCGACAACCTCCAGAATCTCTCCAATTGCCACCATTAAACGCTCAGTGAGATAGGAATTCAAAAGTTGTAGTTTTGTCATTTTCACACTGTCTGCTGCAAACATCAGATAAATAAAGTAACGTTGAGCTAACCAACAATTCTAGGTGGTTTGTTGTGATATAGCCTCAATGCACTTCCTTGTCGGTCTGTTTAGCTACCTGTGGGGTATTATATAAACGTAGATTAAGGAAAATACACGTTTATTTCAATAAATCTCGCAAGTTTCCGCGAGTTCCGTTTAATTACAGTGGTTTAATGTTTTCCTAGCTAAGTAACCAAGGTAACTTGTACCGCTGAACTAGCCTGCTCCGTGGCAGGTTGTCGAGCGGAATATAGCTGTGTTGCACAGAATTTACAACAGGCGGAAACAAAACCCCAAAAGACAGTTCCGTGAAGTGTCTTTTGGGCGCTCACAGCATAGACATATATACATAGACTCCCCATTGTCTGCGTCAGAACGTTGCTGCGACGTGCCAACTCGACGCCATCTTGGGGAGGTAATGACTCGCCTGTAAACAAACGCAAGTGAACGGTGGAGCTGCGGCTTTTCTGGTTAAAAAGCACTTTAGCGTTTACATTTCTTAACCGATTCAGTTGAGTCGTTCATATATTCAAGGGTTTATGATCTACGTGGAGTACCCAAAAAAGTTTTGTCTCCATGTTACTTAGAATCTCGATAGTTAGATATTTTCCTGCAGTAGTGAATATTGTACGATTACGGCTCACAACAAGATGAACTAGAATCAGAGTGTAAGTAGCTAGTGCTAATGTGAATCGCGTATGTATAAAACAATTCTGGACCAGAATTGTTTTATACATTGTATACATAAAGTTAACGTTAGCTAGCGTTAGCTAACTTCAACTTTGTCTTTGGACCAGTTTATCATCGGAGGTAAGGAGAGAATGTAAATTTTCTGCACAATGCCATACAACTTTATCATTTACTACTAATACCTTTATTATCAACCACTTAAGTAATGCTAATTAATGTACACTACTTCGTTAGTGTAACTGATATTTATGCTCACCTAGAAGCAATATTGTCTGTACTATTTCAGTGAAGTGGAGGAGTTTGATAGGGGGATATCTAAACAATTGTGCACAAAAGGGAGACCATTCAACTAGTAAGTAGTGCTGTTACCGACTTCACAATCTGGGGTTTGAATATTGAAGGGCCAGGAAAAGTCAAATATCCATAATGTTTTTTTATATTTGTTTTTCTTGCTTCTGTCTCATTGAAGGATGGAGTTATATGGAGGTCTAGATGGAGTGATATGGAGGGGTGATTGTCATTGTGACAATTCTTCAAAATAAACAATGTATATCTTGAATCTGCCATGAGAGTCAACCTTGTGTCTTGCCTCTCTAACATTACACATTTGTGGTTGAAATTGAGTGACTGCAAAAGCCATAGTAAATAGAATAGAATATAACTTAACTTTTCCAGAACTTTGTGGTGTCAGACACATACAAAATGTAGCATGCACACAGGCATGTGCAGTATTTACAGGTTCACTTTGAAATACTGAAAATAAATCTAAACTATCGAAATAGTGCTTCTTTAACTACTAATAATTGACCATCATTGAGAAAAAATGGAACAAAATCTGCAAATAGCCTACAAATCAAATCGTGCTTTTCTATATTTTGTTTCAAATATGTTTATTGAGAAACATATCCTTTAGCAGTGACATTGACAATTATGTTTCCTTTTCAAAAAACAGTAATTTCATAAACAAAAATAGAGTAGACAAATGTAAACAAACATCAAATACCTGCTTTCTATATTTTTATAACAAGTCAAATATACACATTCAAATATATTATATCTTAATTTAAAGCAGTAATACAGAGTTCTGTTCCAAAACTCGTAGGCTAACTACCTAAAAGGCATAAAAAACCTTGCAAACACCACCATCAGCCCAGCTGAAACTGATAGAAGCTTGTTAACACACTAACTGGTGTCTTTTGGCAGTTTAGCTAGCAATGGCATGCATGTGAAAGCTTTTCTGATCCATTAGATTATATATAGAAGGATATGGAAGAATCCAAGCTTGGATCTTCCTGAACTGGCTAGAACCCTTGGAACAGGACACTTTTGCCAAGTTTTTTTCGTGAGTTGCCACTCTGTAATTTCAGAGTGCTGAGTTTGGCAATGTGGTGCAGCCTGAGTTTGTGGAATACAGACACAACTAAAGATAATAGCGAAAAGTGATGATTGTCTATCCCAAATTGTGTTTCCTCAATGTGCTCCTTGAGAAGAAACACATCATCTGAGACCATTTCTGCTCGGACAAACTGCTGTATTACAGAAACACTGACAGCTTTCCCCGATGATGCCTGTCGAATATACCGCTCTGCTGACCTGATCACCTTCACTGTTCCTTCTGAAGGAATCATCAGCCCTCCTCTGTTTTTTAGGGTGAGCAAATGGTAGCTCTGATCGAATGATGCGCGTGCAGCATCTGTCACCAGGCTAGCACGGCATACACCACATGACAGCTTCCTCAGTATCTGACGAACCACAAACCCCGATATGTAGACTAATGCGTTTTCCACAAGGCCACCAAAGCGGGTTGGTAGGTAGCTGTGGTCAGAGATAAGTGCAGAGACATTCAAGAAGGGCAATGGAAGCTCTTCAGTTTCAGAGGCAGAGGACATCTCAACAGCCGATAGGGACATGGTGTCATCCTGTGCTGCCACGTTGCCCGAAGTGCTCGGAGAGACACCGCATCGGACCATGAGACGGCGGAAGATGCCCTGGAACTGGCCTGCCGAGGGATTGTTATTCCAGCCCCCTAAAAAACAAACACACACACACACAGACCCACACAACACTTAATACAGATTACTAGAATACTTTTTTGTAAAGAACATTTATAAACTTCTGAAATCCTTACCTGATGCTCTGATTGAGTTGAAGAGGAGCTCCAAGTGATCCTGGCTGAACCGATACGTGCAAATGTATCGCTGACATTGTAGCAGCTCAGGACACATCAACATCAGGGTGTCAATATTGATAACGAACCCCATGACAGACAGGTGCCTTCAAAAGAAACAATATGATTGTCAATATGATCCTGGCTAACCAAAATAGCTCCAAAGAGCACCAAGTAATTTTGCTCATTTAAAGTTGTAAATGGACATTTCCATTTTCCACATGTATGAACTGAAAAACACTGAGCATAAAGGAATTTCAACAGAAACAAAACAGCAGACAGCAAAAAGATCAGAACAAGAGAACAGAGCATCATATGAACGGAAGTGTCGCAATTTAAAAGACCTCTTTGATCGATGAAGAGGTGTTCCATCCATCAGCAACAAACTGAGCAAGTATTCCCTGCCTCTCGACAAGAGTTCTTTACTCTTTGTCCAGTTCAAAGAACTCAGGGGAGCTTTGAATCCTTTGGCACAGGGATTGCGGCTGTTCATTACATCAAAGAGGCTGTCAATCATCTAAAAGGAAATGTTTTGAAAATAAAAATAATTCATAATTTGTAGCATTGCCAGTACACTTTGATAAGAAACAATGTTTGCATGTAGTCTTACCTCAATGAATTTAGCCGTTGCCTGACAGAGTGTGAAGCCAAGGTCCCTCAGTGTTCGCAGAGCTACTGTCACAGAGCGACTCAGCGTCTGTGCAGCCAGGGACACCTTCGTTTTCTGTGAGTCAAAATGGACATGCTTGTCGGTGACCCTGTTGGCAGCATGTAGTTTTTGGTTTGCACATCATTCAAGTGAACAATGTAGCTCCAGTTTATGAGGCCAGTGGTGCTTCGTATTGGACTGTACGCCTGTAACATGTTTCGTGCCAGCTTTAACATATGGCAAGCGTCCATCATTACAAACACCCTCTCACCAGTCACTGGATGTGGGAAAAATGTTTGTAAAGGCTCACAAGGGTCTGCCTTTAGCTGGCACCCAAGCTGATTACACATGCTGATATTGGAGGCATGCCCATCCATTGTCACACACATGACCCTTATTTCACGCTCGTTTAGTGCCTCCAACGCATGAAACAGCAGGACCTTCTGTGTGTCAGGGGACACAGACTTGGTGAGGTAATAGGCCATTGGAGCCTTCCAATGGCCTTGTAGGCCAACCACCATTAACACGAGGGCCTCAGTGGCAACATCAGTCTCATTTATGCCATCCCCCATATCCACAAATCCAGACATCTTCTGGGTATGCAGATTATACTGGACATGCTTTTTGATGGCCATGGCATCCAACATGAGCGCCACACGTCCATATTTGACTGGATCTGCCTCTTGTTTTTTCCTCAACATGTCCAACATCATCGTGTTGAGGCCAGGCTTGGCATCCACAGAACTCATCCACCTTTATCAAATGAAAAAGTTATTATATAATGTATTTGAACCAGTAATTTTAAAAAGTGCAATTAAATGACATAACAAATACCTTTGCAATGTATGTGGATGTGCTAGGTGAATGTGGAGAGACTCTCTCAGATAAGCGTAAGCTTTTGGACCATGTAGGTGGAGAGTGAGGGCAAACTCCTTCTGGTCTTTGCTGTACTCATGGCCCTGTTTTGACAGGAGGCCTATTGGAAGATCTGAAATTCAGTTAGCACAGACTAATTGGTAAGTGCCCTTAAAATAATAAGTAAACTTTTTGGTACCTAGAATGTACATGCAGGAAATCCAGTTACAAGGTGCGTATTTGAACTCATGATGTTGCAGTTATTTTCTTGTTACTCTTCTGCCTTAGATACTACTCTGTTGGGTACACCCCTAAGATATACATGAAGTTCAAAGTTTAATTTTACCTGAGTAAAAATCAAGCCTTTCTTTAAGCTCTTCATTTATCAGGTTCTTCCCCCTGAGATCCTCCAGAAGACCATGCAACGTTTTTTGCCCTCCGTTCTCGTACCTTTGTGTTCCTCATATCTCGCTCCAGACTCTCCACCCTAGCCAAGGCTTTACTGAATTTAGTCTTCAGACCAGTGGGAGATGCAGGCATTGCATACAGATGTTCCTAATAGAAAGAATGATGAAAATGTTTTGAGTAATGTTTATATCACATGACTTACAATCACAGATGCTTGATGCATAGCTAGTACACATACTCACATTCACAACATTAGGTAGAGGTTCAGGCTCTTGCAGACAACAGTCCACTGACAGGCTCTCTTCAGCCTTCCTTGAGGCTTGTGTTGTCCTGGTTGCCACTTGCTGAAATGGAAGGAAAAATACTTAAAAACAACTTGAACAGGTTTAAGTATCTCACAGTGTACTATACATTACAAACACTTCAGCCACGACTGTTTCTAACATTAGCTCTGCAGCTAACAGCTGAGTTACTGTCGCTAATGGAAAGGTAGATAGCATCAAGTATGTGTGTGAATTAGGGCTGCAACTAACGATTATTTTAATAATCGATTAATCTGTTGATTCTTTTTTCGATTAATCGATGAATCGGATAAACAAAAAAGCATTAATTTCCAACCCTTTATTCAAAAACAGAACTGACAGTGCAAATTCACAGTGCAAAAAATCTTCAGAATGTGCACAAACAGGCACAACATTTTGAAAAAGTTATTAATATTAATGTGGATTTAATTCTATTTTCCAAGATGAGCAATTTATTTGAGTTTTGTTTAAAACTTTTATGAAAATTGAAAGGTTGTGGAAGTACGCCAGACTTTATTAGAATAATCTGGTGTATATTTAAGATTTTTTGACAAATTTTGAAAAAAGTTCAGATTTGCGAGGATTAAGCTATTTTCAAAGATTATTGATTTTCTATCATTTTATTTGAAACTTCATTGAAAAAGTAAAGGCTGTGGAAGTATACCAGACATTGTTAAGATACTCTGGTGTCTGTTTGCGGTTTTATATTACAAAAAATATTATAAGTCTACATTTTTCAAAATGGTATGGGTTGTTTTCACCCGGTCCCTAACGCGATGCTGCAAAGCATCTTCCGAATGTGAGACGAATGTTGAATATGAAACTAACTTCACCTCGGTCAATTAACACACTGTTTCGATGTATTTAGTGTGAAATGCTCCCACACCTTGGTTGACTTGGGTCATACTGATTTCTCTGCCTCCGCCATGTGTTTCAGAACAACGTTACTCAACGTCTCTCCGATGGCCTTTCCTGTACCTCCGCTCCGCGCTCAACTAAACTTTTTTTTTTTATACTCAAACATCTCCGCGACATATTGAGTGGCGTAATAATCGCGCGACACAACGAATCTATAATGACATTTGTTGCCAACGCTTTTAATAATCGATTTTAATCGATTCGTTGTTGCAGCCCTAGTGTGAATACACATGCTGTAACGTGAGTGTTGTACACTTTGTTATTTGGATAACCGTTCTGCTGTTGGTGTTATGACGCGCGCGGTATCCGCCTTTACCCTCATTGAAATGACTGAGTGTGTACCTCTGCAAACCAGGGTTATCAGATGAGAATGGGCAAATTCGAGGCATCATACAGCAACAGGGCTACAGCCATTGCGATACATCCATTGTAAACATTAGCGCATGGTGCCGCCCCTCCGCTCCTCATTAGCATTTAAAGCTACAGATACCAAAACAGCGCGTTCTGAGGAAAGCTCCTTGTGGGACTGCTAGTAGTGGCTGTAATTCTGCACCAAGGCAGAATTTCGGGAAAGAGACTTCTGATACAGTATTAGGGTACCACTAAGGCCTATATAAAAGCATCCAAAAACAGCATGTCATGTCACCTTTAAGTTAAAGTTATCGTTGATGCAGCCCTCCACATTTCAGGTTTCTCATGTGGCCCCTTGTAAAGATTAATTGCCCACCCCTGACCTAGACCATGGTATAACAATGTATTTTCATTGGTTAAATGCAGGTGCAAAGAACATTAAACAGTTAACACAAATTTAGTTTTACATGCCAAATGATTTAAAAAAAACTAACATAAATGATTGTAGAAAGTTTCAGAAAAAGTATAAACTTTTACCTATGCTAACTTTATGTACAACATCTTTTGATACTCTATGCTAGACATTTTGTTCAGCACAAAAATAATTCAGGTTTTATACTCAGCCCCAATTATGACAAATGGAGCAATGGCATGCCTACAAATGTGTTCCTGAATGGAAGTAGTACATACTTGGTCACAGTCTCATCCATCCTAATGCATTTTAGTTCCTGGGATAAGTCTTTGAGAAGGAACACTCCCAACTGGCATGAATTTATCGGGGTATCAAAGAAACTTGAACAATTATTAAACTCATTATACACCAAATATGGATCCCCATCAACCACAATGATATTCTGGACTATGCCTACCATACCATTATAACATATACAGTTATCTCCTGTGAACACCTTGACACAAAGGTGTGAAATATGTATTTCTTTGTACTACAGGACTGGACATGTGATGTGTAATTGCAGTGGACCCTCAATGTGTGGCTTTCTGAGTTTGGTTTCATTTGGTGTATCTGCACTACAATCTGCATTTTCAAACTCTGGACATTCGCCTTACAACTTGCGCAACTGGAAACTGAGGGCTGCGAATCATTTTCTTTATTTGACCAAGGTAGTTCTCAAAGGGAAACCCAGAAATGTTGTCCAAACATTTACATTTTACATTTTACATTTATTCATTTAGCAGACGCTTTTATCCAAAGCGACTTCCAAGAGAGAGCTTTACAAAGTGCATAGGTCACTGATCATAACAACAAGATAGCCAAAAAAACATCGCGAGTAGCCAAAAACATGAAGCACACATTGTGAACAACCAAAGTAAGTGCCAAAGGGAAGAACCATAAGAGCATGTAGTTAAACAAGTTACAATTAAACAACATGAACAGCTATAAGTGCAAGTGTGCCTGTGGAAAAAAGCAAGCAACAGTAATAAAACCATATATCACAGCGAGAACAAAATTTTAAATCAGTTACCACTAACCACAAGAGCCACAAGTCTCTAAGCAAGAGTCATTGTGATCCTTGAGGAAACTAACATTGGGTCAAGCGAACCGTTCCTAAGTACCGTTGTACTCCCGGAACAAGTGCGTCTTGAGCCTTTTCTTGAAGGTGGAGAGACAGTCAGTGTCTCTGATGGAGGTGGGGAGTTGATTCCACCACTGGGGGGCCAGACAGGAGAAGAGCTTGTGTTGGCCATCTTCTTTAACATCATCACTGAGATGAATAAGGCCGTGCACATTGTACACAAGATTCTCCCTGCCATAAAGCTGTCCAAAGTGTTGTACAAAAGATACAAGCTAAGTTTTTGCAAAATCGCAACTCCACACACAGTTTTGGACATGCCAATATGGATATGGCAACATAGAGCAGCATGAAGTTGTTGTAAACTGGTGCGCTAACAACATCAACTAGTGCAACCGGCCCAGTATACAATAAAAATTTTGTATATTCAGTTGCCTTCCATCTATGTCTCTCTTCAACAGATCTGGGCTTTCTGGCAAATTCTGTAGGCATGTGACATTTGAATGACAAGTGTTTCTGACAACTGACTCACTTTTTTTGATGGCAAGTGATACTGTACCCCACAGCCCAGTTCATCAAGCTAGAAATTAGAGTTGGCTGTTGAATTTCATCATCGCTCTCAACCACATTTTCAAAGTCACCCACTGTCTCAGGATAGGCCTCTGCTGTGCACTCAGTGACCATCTCCTCCTAATCCTGACCACTATTGTAGGAGCCATTTCTGTTCATGTTTTAGTCTTGTTTGGGACACTAGATGGCGCTCCACCTTAATTGGGCTCACGCAATATAGGTGCGAACATTCATGCAGGTGTCAGGTGTTGCTTGACGGAGGGAGAGCGCATATAGCTTTTGGACCACTTCATCTGTAAAAAAACAAAGGTCTGTTACGTGTAAATTAGATACAAGTTTGGATGTATGGACATGTTTATGGATTGGATTTTACCATGAGAAAATAAAGTTTGCTTAACCAAGAACAAGAACGCAAGGTTGGAACGTTATTTTACAGCTAACAAGCGAGTCAATCAAGTGCTCAGTCAACAATCCCTCTGGGCTTTAAGTGTAGACTTAGCCCATACACAAGTCAAAAAGCTTTCCGCTCCACTTTACCGATGCAGTAGATTAGGCCAGGGGTTCTCAAACTTTTCAGCCCACGACCCCTAAAATAATGGTGCCAGTGACTCGCGACCCCCGCATCCACGGAGGTGGTTTATGTATACCTGGGAGTAAAAATAGGCCCTGGACTTTGATCCAGACCGGCCCACCAGAACCGGCCACGACACCACAGCTAACCTGCTAATGCATGCACATTCTGATGCTAGTTTGGGAGTTTGATAGTTAACGCGAGCGCGCGTAGCGCGCGAGGTTAAATTTTTTGGCCTTTATTTGAGCTGTAACGGGGTTTGCTCGTTTAAAGATAGAAATACTTAATTTATCATAAAGTCTCGGGGGAAACCCTAATATTGGTTTAGGACATTAGGGAATCCTATGTTTAATCAGTCTCATCTTTAGGAAGTGTAGAGCCAATCGTAACATCAGTGAACACGCACAACAAAATATCTTTACAATGAATTTATTCAAGTAAGGTAAACAGATCTTATGAACAAGTTACATTATGGGTTTGATATGAGAGATTGGTTTCAATGAACAGAATGAAATGGTCTAACTTAAAGAAAGAAATTGTACAGTCAATGATTACATCCTTACAAATCATAAACAGAGATCACGCCAATGCCATGTCGGGGAGGAAAGAGCGTTAGCCATAGTTACGTTTGATGAGGGGTTGATCAATGAGGTTGAGGGCGTTTTGCGCCAAAGGTCCATTTGAAGAAGCTGAAGTCAAAGCGCGGCTGCGCTGGGTCATGTGACTGAGTCTGCGGGATCTCAGTGAAGTCGCAATTAGAATTGCGTTTTTGGTTCTTTTGTTGAAACGTCCAGATAGTGACACATTCACTATGAAGTTGAATCTCAGGAGAAGCTTGGCGACGTCCTTTGGAACGCCAATCCTGATGGCGTGCATGCCATGGTTGGTTTTCGCTGGAGTCAGAGATTGATGGACATCTTAGGGCTTTTTACAGTTCAGAGTTCGAGGGAGGACTTGTCTGGGGTCAGACGTTGATTGGGGGAAGCTGGGTTCTCAACTCCCCCCTCCTTCCTTCACACCTACCAAAGGTGTGATCTGATCTCTGGCTGGTTCATAAGATTGTTCAAATATTGTTCTGGACATCTTGGTCCAGTTACAAAATATAGTTGAATGATTGTTTTATTATGATAGCTTTGTGTAGATACCAAGAATGACGTGGTTATCTTTCAGGAAGAAGGAGTTGTTACTAGAATCAAGATTTCAGTGAACACAACATTAAAACAAAGTAACAAACATGACACATGAAGTCTCAAGAACTTTCCTCAAAAGTTCTGATCAAGGTATGTTCTTTGTTCAAATTGTCGCCGAAACAGATAGCAAATGGGTGCTGGAGACGTGTTGTCTCAAGCAGGCCCTTTGAAGCTTGCAAGCTAGCAGGAGGGTTGATGAGGTAGATTGGGGAGGTCCTCCCCCAATTCTATAGTTCCTTTGCATTGGCGTTTGGTGGGTAATCAGCATACTGAGGGTGTCACGAGGGCTGATTAGGTTTGTCTGATGTGATTGAATCACTTTTCAGGTGTGGCAAGATGTTGGCTCCGTGTGGTCTTGCTGACCTCACTACAGAGCGCAAAATATTTTTTGAGCCTTGTGTAAAATAAACATAGGCGTTTTTCAATTGGTAAAACCTTGTCTAGTGAAGGTGATGTATTTTTGTCTCTTCAGCCCCACCCTTACGTTTCTTAGCCTGGTTTTCCATTGTTATTCTTCTCCCGGTGCTCCCGATGGCCAGTCCGCTACTGCGGGGCTGTGCCGCGGTGGTGGATTTTCAAGTCATATTTTAAATTCTCGTGCTGTCAGGGGGTGCTGCAGCACTCTCAGCACCCATAGTTCCCGCGGCCATGGGTATTCCCTCTCCACTGAAATCCAAAACTCAGCCAGTGTCTTGGCTGAGAACGCTGCCTTTAACGTTCGGTCGCTTAACAGTTCAACTAGTCAGACGGCTGAGAGGTGAAGGAGTCGGGCTAGTAATCTGAAGGTTGTCAGTTCGATTCCCAGCCGTGCCAAATGACGTTGTGTCCTTGGGCAAGGCACTTCACCCTACTTGCTTCGGGGGGAATGTCCCTGTACTTTGCATGGAATCGTGGATTGTAGAGGAAGGAACATCACGTTTGTTCAGCCAGCCGTGGACAGCGCGAGGACGGCGTTCGTATTGGAGTCAACATTGCTTCACGTCTCTGCGAATCTAAAGGATATCATCAACACCAGCACAGAAATCAACACTTTGTTTTGAAAGACAACTGGAAATTCATCAGACTCATGGCGCCCAACACGAGGTATATGTAGCGCTACTAAATGAATGGCCATTCAAGTTTTGTGCACACACACTGTGGGGCTAAAAATCCAACGCATTGGTGATCCGATGCATTGGTGACAGTCGGGTTGGGGAGGATCACTAAACTTGACGGTACTGTGTTGCGAACTTGTTGCTAACATTCAAACTGAAATGTATGAAATTGCGGACAAGCCCACTGGGCCACCAGCTGATTCGAACAATGTTGCAAATGGCACTGATGCACAAGGGGACAAAGAAAAACGTTTTGTAACATTGACTGCTAAAGCGTTTGTTGAAAAAAAATTACGATTGCAAAAGGATAGGAGGGCTAAGCTTAACAAAGCGAGTCGCTTTAAAGATAAGAGTTTATACAAAAGGGAATTAAATCACAGGTCCAGTGTGCTTTTAATGAGCTGCTTAAAGTATGCGATGAAGCAAAGGATGGTCCCTGTACTTACTGTAAGTCGCTCTGGATAAGAGCGTCTGCTAAATGACTAAATGTAATGTAAATGTAATGTTACCTGAGGTTGAACAAGAAAAACACGATGTGTGGTAAGGGTGGAACGGTACTCGTACCGAACCGTACGGTACGGGCGTCACGGTTCGTTCCATGAAATTACACAGAGAAGTTAATGTAATGCGGACCTACTGTTAAATATTCTCGTGGTCTTTCGGGACATCTAATCTGTAGCTCTGATTGGCGCCGCCGTGAGTCAGAGATAGGCTAGCTAGCAGCACTAAGGACGAGTATGGCGAGTGGTGGCGACCCACGAGAGATAGAGGACCAGCCGGCCTTTTTAAGATTGCAAGTTTGGGAAAACTTCGGTTTCCCATTCAGTTACAGTAGTACAGGCGAGAGAGTGGTGGATAAGACGAGCACTGTGTGTCGGCGTTGTTCAGCAGTTCTGGGCAGTGACGTGGTCTGGATGGGCAAGGTATAGGCACTGCCTACCCTGCCAAAATTCAAACGTAAAGATTTTAATGAAATAATTGTATTTAATAAACTTGTATTTTTACTGTTTATTCTTGTGATTTATACATGCAATATGTGTGTTATTGCAATTGATGACTAATGTATCAGTTACGCATAATCAAATACAAAAAAAATTGTATAATAAGCAGTGCTTTTACTGTCCGTTCACTGCAGACGACAAGCGAAAAACTCACTTGCGCACTTCGATCCTGTATTCTTCAACATGTAGGCTACAGCACCAGTCAAAAGTTTGGACACATTTTCCCATTTAAGTGCCTAGCCTCTTACTGACATCACTGCACGTCACTGGTTGTGGGGTATGTGACTGGAAATACATCTATATGCTAACGCATATGGCGTGTGCTAAATGACTAAAAAATATCCAACGCCATCACCCAGGTGTGCCAATCACTGGAACGAGACAAAAACAAAAAGTTCAACTTCTCCCTACAGTGCTTAACCAGCCATTAGATACACATACAAATAGGGCCAAAAAAAATTACTGACGCTATCGGAATTTACATGTCATCTTCAATGCGCCGTATTAACTCGTACCGAACCGTGATGTCTGAACCGCGGTATGAACCGAACCGTGACTTCAGTGTACCGTTCCACCCCTAATGTGTGGTTTAAAGCCCAAATGTTGAACATAACTGAATGTATCACACAGGTGCAATTATGGGTATGAAGTGTTGAACAAATGTCCTCAATGATGGTGAACAAAATGTATCTAAGGATGATGTCCTCATCAACCCTGAGGACAGTATCTCAAATGTAGGCAGCCAACACTCAAGCAGGAAGAGTGCGTGTAGTAGTGGATCAAGCACTACTTCCTCCGTAAGAGTTATAATGGAAGCAGACAAGGCAGCGCTGTTTGTCCGTATGGCGGCGTTAAAGGAAAAACATGCTTTGGAGGAGCAGGAACAGCAAATCAGGAGGAAAAATGAACAACAGGAACTGAAAACCATGCTTGCTGAGTCTGCAGCTAAACTCGCTGTGCTACAGGCCTCTGATAGCCGGTCAAAGGTATCCAATGCAATTAATTCTTACCTGGAGAGGGAAACTAGAAACATGGAACCTGTAAACAGATTGGACCCATTGGCAAAGGAATTCAATCTTATACCCCCAAGCAGACCCCAGCGGACCCAGCAGTTGTCGTTGCCAGCAGCCAACAACCCATTAATAGCCATAAGGGTGCATCAGAGTGCTAGCCAACACCTTGCAACTCGACCGAAGGAGTGGAATAATTCCAACAGCCATCATACACTGGAAAGGGAAACATTGATGTCGACTCTGGAATGTTCCCACCCCAACACTCAACCAACAGATCAAAGTCACTCTGGAGACCTTCTCATAGTAATGCAAAGGCAAAATGAAATAACATCAGCACTCATCCAACAACAACGCCTATCATCATTGCCAGCAAGAAACATGCCCTTGTTCGATGGAGATCCTCTGCAATATACTTCCTTCATGAGAGCATTTGAACAAGGAGTGGAGGAGAAGGCCAGCAAGGGTGACTGCCTCTACTACCTTCAGGGTTCTTGCAGGTTTCAGTAAGTCAAATTTAAGACCTTTTTAAGACATTTTAAGACCATAAAGATTGAAATTTAAGACCTACACGACGCATTACCCCAAAACATTCAAATCAAGGGAGTCAGGTGGCTGAGCAGTTAGGGAATCGGGCTAGTAATCTGATGGATGCCAGTTCGATTCCCGGCCGTGCCAAATGACGTTGTGTCCTTGGGAAAGGCACTTCACCCTACTTGCCTCGGGGGAATGTCCCTGTACTTACTGTAAGTCACTCTGGATAAGAGCGTCTACTAATGACGAAATGTAAATGTAAATCAAAGAAATTCTGAAAAAAATAAAATAATAATTACAATGAATTCAGTCATAAGCATAAGTGTAATTTACAGATAAAACATCAAAAAATCACATTAGTAATTTTTGAATATTTTTTGGGCAAAGTTGGCAGCGAGCCTTGTACCTGGAGCTGGGTACCGCTTGTAACCAACAGCGGAAATCGCTGTGATTTTGCCATGTGTCGTTGAAAGTTTCCCATTTTCCACACATAGCCGAACTTTAACAAACTCTGAGGAAGCGCAGACGTATTTCCCGGGCAGGTATTGCATTTATAACAGGATTTGTAGTTTCATCACTGTGTACATACCAACACCAATATCCCCCAGAAAGAACTACAACACACCGAACCAACGTTCTGAGGGCAGCGTTCTGCTGGTTTCGTTTGGAGAGCTCCGCTTTGTAGGCTGCGACTCAATACTTTTTTGCTACTTTGTCATAACTTTCTGCGGCCAGCGGTTCTGGAAATGAACGAGGGTAAAACCTTTTTTAGACCTGACTAAATGAAATCTAAGACCTCGGATAAAAATCTGGCCGTTTTTAAGACGTTTTAAGGCCTTAAATTTAAAATTCCGAATTTTTTACTTTTTAAGACCCTGCGGGAACCCTGTACCTTGAACAGTTCACTAGGGGTCAGCCAAGGGAGCTGATCCGTAGCTGTCTTAACATGACACCTGAGTATGGCTATGCTAAAGCAAAGCAGCTGCTATGTGAACATTTCGGCAGTAAGTACAAGATTGCTGTGGCATATATAGAAAGGGCTTTGTCTGGCCCATAATAAAGACAGACTGTAAGCGCATTGCAGACTTACTCTCTTTTTCTACGCAGCTGTTGTAATGTAATGGAGGAATTACAGTACATGCAAGAGTTGGATATGCCAATTAATATGAGGGCAATCATGTTTAAACTGCCATTCAAGCTCAGAGAGAGATGGAGAACCATTGCATTTGACATATTGGAGAAAACCGAACATAGAGCCCTGTTCAAAGACCTGGTGAAATTCCTAGAAAGACATTACATTTAGTCAATTAGCAGACGCTCTTATCCAGAGCGACTTACAGTAAGTACAGGGACATTCCCCCGAGGCAAGTAGGGTGAAGTGCCTTGCCCAAGGACACAACGTCAGTTTGCATGACCGGGAATCGAACTGGCAACCTTCGGATTACTAGGCCGATTCCCTCACCGCTCAGCCACCTGACACGTCAGAATAATATCAGACCCTCTGTATGGTGACATAAGTGACTTAGCATCTGGAATGAATGAATCTAAGGTTGCTAATAGGCAGAGGTCCCATCAGGGAAATGGGATCAAGGGAAACAGCTTTGCCACAACCATTGTACCTATGGAATCAATGGAGAATAACGGAGAGTGGAGAGATGCATCGCAAGGACATGACTCTGCAGTGGTGCTAGGCTGTGCGTGTTGCACTCAAGGTCACTCATTGCATCAGTGTCAACAGTTCACACAGATGAAACACCTGGACAAGCTGAGCTTCCTTAAAGAGAAAGATCTTTGCTTTGGCTGCCTGTGTGCTGGGCACAGGAGTCGGAACTGCGAGAGGCATTGACCTGCAGGTCTTGTGGAAAAAGGCATCATACTGTGCTTCACATCGACTGGAGAGAGACAGCCAATGCACCTACAGAACCCGCCAAGGAGTCAGGTGTCCAAGTACCGGAGGGGCCTGCTGCCTGCTCCCCATCCTGCCAGTCCAAGTCAAGTCCATTAAGGGAGACCAAATAATTCAAACATATGCCTTTTTAGATCCTGGAAGCTCCGCAACATTTTGCTCAGAGCAGCTCATGCGAAGACTCAACATTGCTGGAAGACAAACTCATCTTCTCCTACAAACCATGGGACAGGAAATAGTGGTGCCAGCATACTCGGTCTCAGGCCTGGAGGTGTCCGGAATCAATGACAACCTTTTTTATAAACTCCCAGAAACATTCACACAGAAGAAAATGCTGGCAAACTCAGATAACCTATTGAACGAAGGAGATTTGGCAAACTGGCCCTACCTGGCAAAGATTAAAATCCCCAGCATAATGGCGAATGTTGATCGGAAGCAACGCACCCAAAATGTTGGAGCCCTGGGAGGTTGTCAACAGTAGAGGCGATGGCCCATATGCTTTGATAACAGCCCTAGGCTGGGTTATTAAAGGTCCCTTGCATGGAAACAACAGCAGTTCAGGAGCAGAGTGTCAGAGTACATCAGCCATGGTTAATAGGATTTATGTGTGCAAGTTAGAAGAAATGTTAGACAATCAGTACAATCATGACTTCAATGAGAGGGCTACAGAAGAGAAAGGGTTATCAAGAGAAGCATCTAAACCTTTGCAGTGGAGATATATCAGTACCAGGGAAAACCCAGCAGATGATGCATCCAGAGGAGGGAGGGCTGGAGACTTCATCAATAACAACAGTTGGATTGGCAGCCCAGGGTTTCTGTGTAGCCAGAAGAGGACTGGCCAGCCAATACAGTGGATACTGTGATCGAAGCCAACGACTTGGAGGTCAAGAAGGAAGCCGTTGTAAATGCAGCCAATGTGAGGGACTTCCTTACTGGTACCAACCGTGTTGTTGCCTACTTCTCAGACTGGAGGAAATTGAAGGTAGCAGCAGCCTGGTTCCTTAAGTTGAAAGGGATACTTCAGCGCAAGATTCACAGAAGGAAGGGGCCTGAGGCCATTGATGCACACAAACAGCGTGTGATTGTGTCAGGAGGAAATGCTCTGTCGGCAGATGATCTGCTGGAGGCTGAACTTGCTATAATTCAGTACTGTCAACAGCAAAGATTCAGCGAAGAGATTACTATGTTGTCAACTGAGAACGGTTCTGTAAGCAGACAGAGTGTTCTATACAAATTGGATCCACGTTTGGATGGCGGCCTCCTGAGAGTCGGCTGACTAAAGGTGCCTTGCCAGAGGAAACTAAACACCCACTGATAATATCCAAAGACCAACATGTAGCTACTCTCATTCTGAAGCACATCCATCAACAGCTTGGCCATAGTGGTCGTAATCATGTGCTATCCACACTGAGTAGACGGTACTGGATCACAGGTGCAAGTTCAGCGGTGAGGAAAATCATCACCAAATGTGCTTTCTGTAGAAGACATAATGGTAAAATGATGGAGCAAAAAATGGCAGATTTGCCAAAAGAAAGGATTCTTCCCGATCACCCACCATTTACCAATGTGGGAGTCGACCGATGAAAAGAGGTGAAAAGAGGACGAGGTACAGTCAAGCGCTATGGCATGATTTTCACCTGTTTGACCAGTAGAGCGGTCCACCTAGAAGTAGCCAAATCCTTGGATACAGATGCATGCATTAATGTCTTCCGACGATTCACCTGTAGAAGGGGTCAAGTGGTTCATATTCAATCTGATAACGGGACCAACTTTACAGGGACTGAAAGAGAATTAAGGGAAGCACTCTCATGTCTGAATCATGTCTGACCCTTCCTGTTGCCTGTTAATTAAATACTTGTTTGAAGATGTCCACACAAAGGACAGTTGACCATTTGACTGGTGAACTCCTGTGGCTTTAGTATCTACTGGTTTGGGGAGAGATGCCACATCAAAGAACTGTGGGACAAATGGTATGTATTGATGTATTGTTTCAAACTGTCACTGAGTTGAGTTAGCCAATCACAGAGTTTGCTACATTGATGGATTGACCATCAGAAGAACCATTTGATCTAAAGTTTATATAAGGCAGGGTTTTAAGGTTGTTCTTCATCACTCTTGCGAACGATCTGTGGCTAGCACCTCCTTCGTTATGACGGATCACAAAGTTCTTTGTTAATTCTTAATTTGTACAAGCTAAATAAATTATATTGAAACCGCCATCTCTTGACTATTCAGATCTCCACAGTGCCACTTGAATTTCCGCCATGTCACCACAAAATGGCAAAATATTATAAAAATGTACAATGTAGAAGGTCAAGAGTTGGACAACAAGAGAGCAAAACAACTTCATGTTTGGCCAACAACAATAGGCTGAATGGGGATTTGAACACTTGAATCCTCTCTGCTACACAACAACTGTTGAGATTTTATGAATAGAAATGGCAGAATATTACCTTTGGTCAGCTTTGGGACAAAGGTTGGAAAGGTTGGTAAGAAACGGTTGACATTTCAATGTCAAATTGCATGAAATTGCACATGGTACTACTTCCGAATGATGTCATCTCGAAGCCAATAAGGTTTGAAAAACCATCAGTCAAAATGATATTTTATTTATTGACAAAAACAAATTGAGGCAATGTGAAATGTGAATTGAATGTTTACATAAATACACCCCTTTCAGCCATTTTGTATTGCATTTCTTATTCCATTCCAACCTATATAAAGACACATCTGCCCACACACAACTTCCATCCATGCTGTTTCCCTCTCTCCCAGCGCAGGTCATGCCAAGGCAGAAATGCTGCGGCAACCGCATGAGGTTTAGAGGTAGTCCAAAAACATGCCTCCCACAATTGACACATTTTAACCACAGTACTCTTTTCAAACTTTCCCCAAGATGGCTGAATAACCACAGATATTGTAACTCTTCTTGAGTTAATCTCTTTCAGTCAATGCACAATTAACAATAGTCATGTGGGCAACTGGGCTAGGGCAGAGCTCAGGTTCAGCTCCTTTCGAGAATAGCCTATGGCAGGTTAAGAAACGGTTGACATTTCAAGGTGAAATTGCACATGGTATTTCAGAATGATGTCATCCTGTTTAACTAAACAGATAATCAAAATGATGACAGGCCAAAAGACAGTGGCTGGATTTAAACCTGTGACCTTGCTCCTTGCAGTGCACTGTCTTAGCCTACTGAGCTATTCTCAGTGTTGAGAACCATTGTGGTCAGTTACTGTATAGAAAAGTAAGCTATTTGTCCTGTGGCAAGCATTATAAGATGTGGCTGAAGTTTAAACAGCTGTAATTCAGTGATGTTTTGAGATATCAAGGCAGGGGCAGGCAGGCAGGGCAGGGCAGCTGGATGAAGCCGTCTTGGGGGCAGGGCTGAAGTGGGTCTCAGGGCATAAGACGAATGAAACAGCCTCGCCTTGAAGCATCCGAGATGCTGGCTATCTTTAGCAGGCTCCTGTCTACAAATTACAGTCCTCCCTGACGTTTTTGGAGTGGAATTGAGTGAAATACAAAATAGTTTACACACTGCCAGTGGGCGAGCCAAGTCTGACTCTGAGGCTAACGTCAAAACAATGTACAGTATCCCGGGACGCAGTCTCACTCCACTTGCACGTTTTGCACAAATCACAAAAAAAACATTTGGCTAAAAGCACAATTCCCACCTGTCTTCAAGGCTGCCCTGCTCGTCTTTTTTGGTGTAGACCGAACTGTAAAATGGTGAATTTATGAACATGACGCGACCAAAGCATGGCTGCCGCCCTAGCCTATGCGGTTGTGTCCGAAACTCACTCAAATTACAAAGACTTTCACGACCCAAATCACAATTCTGAGCCTACAGGTCTGTGGGGAATCACTTGTTCTCCTAAAAGCTGCCCTCCTCGACCTTTTTGATGAAGAATTCGCCGAGATGCTAAATGATTCACAAATTATAAACACAGAGGGAAAAAGCTAGCTACTTTTCGAGTTCAGTTATCCCTCACTTCAAACTCACGATCTAAAGGTCTCAAAGTGCTGAAACCTTCACCTTAATTCAAGAGTAGTGTACTTTTACGAACCCAATCATTGATTCTAGCTTAAAATGTGTAAAAATAGGACTTACCAAACGTGGCTGCCTCCAACACTGCTATCAGGCGATTCCAGTTGAAAACAACAATGGCCGCCGAAATATTATTTATATTCGTAATGGCAAGCTGCGATTGGACGCGAAATGAAACAGGGGCTAATAACCGACGGTGGGGGCTTGGTCAGCACACAATTTCCAGAAAGTATGTGTGTGCGTCTCGCGCCAAGCTCGCGCGTGTGTCAAGTAGGCTGACCACCTGTCCCGCTTTCAGCTTTATCGCACAGCATTTTCAATATGCGACGTGCGGGGCAAGGGGTGATAATATGGAACGCCAACTGTGCCAAAACGTCTGAATTCTAGTTTGTGTACAGACGTTACATTTTAACGTTTTGCCGTATGTACACGGCCGTTTTTAAAGATCCTGTAAAGTAAATTCCATGTTTTGCTTCTAAGTACATTATATACGTGTGAAATGAGTTCCTGAAAGCATGTGCAAAGTGCTAAAACTTTGTCGCACTGAAATGTGGAGTTAGACCGAAGAACAGTTTCTCCTCCGTTTTCAGATCAGGTTTTAATGGGCGGAGACAAAAAATGCCCTATCTACGTCATTTCGCCCTATCTTGAATTACATTTACATTTAGTCATTTAGCAGATGCTCTTATCCAGAGCGACTTACAGTAAGTACAGGGACATTCCCCCGAGGCAAGTAGGGTGAAGTGTCTTGCCCAAGGACACAGCGTCAGTTGGCATGACCGGGAATCGAACTGGCAACCTTCGGATTACTAGGCAATATTACTAGATTCTCTCACCGCTCAGCCACCTGACTCCCTCCCTCTATCTACGTCATATCACTGAATGGCTCCTCCTGCTGTACTGTTATTGTAGCCTACATCAGCTAGCTAGCTAGCTTCAGGATTTCTCCCACCAACCGCAACTGCATCTTTCCTGGATGCAAGAACTCCAGCTGCGCTGCAACACCATTTAAGTTCCCTATTGATAATGAAAGGAAAAATAGGTGGATAGATTTTGTGAAGAGCTTCGGATAAACTCCAACAGCCGCCTCTGCAGTGGTTAAGAGAGTCTGCTAAATGACTAAATGCAGTGACCATTTCACAGCGGATAGTTTTAACATGGACCAGAGACAGACGGGGTTCGCGGACACACGGCTTCTCTTGCAGCGCGGAGCCGTACCGAGCATCGCCCTCCCGGCCGTTCCTCCTCCCGGTCGCACCTGGACAATCCACCGCTGCCAGCAGTTCATCACTCTGTTCTGTGTGCTTGTTATAATTATACTAGATAACTTTTCCAGAGGTATCTCTGCTATGAGTTAGTGCAAACCTCTAAATTGATATTAGGCTACTCAGTGTAAAATTATGGTATTTTGGTGAAATGGTAGCTAATGTGTTAGAAGTAGCCTAGTTGGAGAGCTCACTGTCTGCTGTCTCTGGTGTCCATTTTTACTCTTACAGCTCAGGGGAATATTTCATTTATATGCATCTGTATGTTTCACTCATATTATTATTATTTTTTACCCATGGGAGTCAATGGCAGCCCCTAGACCAGTACCGTAAAAAGTTGTGAAATTTGGCATGTTGAAACTGCAGACCATTAGTAACTACCATACCAAACATGGGCCATGTGAGACAATAGGTGGCGCTACAGGCCACGCCGCAATATGTCAATTTTCAAATTGATGCCATTTGCAGGCCATAAGTCCCAAAATTCTGAAATTCATTACATATGCCTTATTTCTCATGAGGAACAAAAAAGCCTCCTTTAACGGCCGCCATATTGGATTTTTCTGCACAATAAAGATTAAGGAAACGCGTTTTTTCGCTACTCCTCCTACATTTTTGGTCGAATTTTCTTCAAAATTGCCATAGATGATCTCCGGACTGAGCCTCACAAAAGTTATCGTAGGGATTTCTGATTTTCAAAACCGTTTGTCCGGTAGAGCCAATCAAAATCTGCAACAAAGCAACCAAACAGGACGTTTGGTCAAATCTCAGCAAATCTTTGAGATATCAACACCAAACGTGTTATGTCACGTGGAAGACACTACAACATGTTACCATGTGCAAAGGCAACTTCATACCTCTAAAAATGATTGATATAAAGCAAATCGAATTTATCGCTAACGCTAAAATAATGCTTTACACATCCGCCGGCAAAAACTGATACTCTGATCCAATCACAAGTTCATATGAAGACTCTTGAGAATGTTAAGTATACAAATCTGAGAAAAAGTTGACTGTAAGATGAAAAGTAGATTTTTAGTGAATATTTGAAACATGCATGCTTGGCTAATTGCTCCCTGCGTGCTCCAAATTCTCACACACTCAGGCTCAGCCTTCCCTTGACACACACATGCTTTCTTGAAATTGTGTGCTGACCAAGCCCCCACCCTCGTTTTTTAGCCCCTGTTTCATTTCACTTCCAATCGCAGCTCGCCGTTACGAATATAAATTCTTTTTCGGCGGCCATTGTTGTTTTCAACTGGCGACGCGTGATAGCCGTATTGGAGGGTCCGTGTACCTTGTGGCCATTGGTTTTTCTAATTTGCAACCCGTGTTGACAAACGCAAAATAGGGCCGTAATATCGTTTTGTCACTTTAGTAAATCAAACACACATTTAAGTATAACGGCTTGTTTTTGGTTGTTTCGGGTTTTTTGGAATAATGAAATAACCATATAACACAAATGGTATAACGAGCCATTAATCGTTGTTTTGATTATTCCATATCCTTTATGCTGATATCTGCAAAAGATGAAAAATAGGCTCGTAATATCGATTTGTCCATTTCGGAAGTCAGAACCAGATGATGGGGAAATGCGTGGTATCCTTTGTTTTGTTTTATTTTGGAATAACGGAATAACCATATAACACAAATAGTATTACGAGCCATTTACTCGTTTGTGTGATTATTCCATATCCTTTATGCTGGTATCTGCAAAAAATGAAAAATAGCCTCGTAATATCGTTTTGTCCATTTTGGATGTCAGAACCAGATTATGGGGAAAGGCTTGGTTTCCGTTGTTTTGTTTCATTTTGGAATTACGGAATATCCATAAAACACAAACGGTATAACGAGCCATTTACTCATTTGTTTGATCGGCCGTATTATGCATACTGGCACAAGTGAAAAAGAGAGAGAGGGGGGAAAATGTGAAACTATTGGGGGTGTTATTACTTGCGAACACCAGAGGGCAGCAACGACTAGCTTTTAAAAAAATGTTCCTGTGATCTGCAGGCCTACAATCTTGACGACATGGCAGCAGGTTCTTTAGTAGAAGACACACACACCAAACTGAAGGCACATGTTGACCGTGTTTGCTAGTTGCTACTTAGTTAATAAATCTTTGATGAACCCAAGTTTCTTTAATATATATTAAGTTTCTTTAATATATATTAGAAACATTACAAGACGGGGCTCCAGTGTGTGTTCAAACAAGGCCAAAAGTGCCAGACGGTATCAATCACACCCGTGCGAGTAACACTCCACGCCCCAACCCTCCCTCCCCCCACCTAAATGACGCTTTCAGTTCTGTTGTACGTCTTAATGAAGTGCATTGAGGCAATCATAGTGAGCAAGTTGAGGTCATGTGGGCTACCTTTGCAGTTTACATAGACACACAACTGACTATGTTGTGGATACTTTTCTGTTCTGATCATATTCTATGTCCAAATTCAACTTCTTAAAAATCCAAAAACAGCTTAATGAAGAACTTTAATGAAGTGCATCGAGACAATCATTGAGCAAATCTTCCCTTTTTATTTATAAAAAAACATTATTTTCTCATGTAACTTTTATTCAGTTTGGATTAAATGTAGAGTTAACTTGACCCAAAACATTACATGTAAATCTATTCAGTTTTGCAAAAGGCCATTGTAGGGACAATACAATTGTCCTTACATCCATCAATGTACAACACGTTTTAGCCTACATCAATGCATTCATACCCTGTGACACACAATTTAAAAATGTCCTTTGAAAGAAAATTTCTGTTCTGCTTGTGATGATGTGTATATCAGCCTACACTTCTGTGCTTAAAGTTAGTATACTAGCTTTAGGGGGGGGGGGGGGGGGGGGGCAGCAGTTACATTGGGGCCAGAGGTTCTGTTAGAGGGGCCAGTTACATTAAACATTATTGTTGTCATATAGTTTTCTTCACTGCAGTGCAGGCATTAACGGGCAAATGCAGTGGCACCCCCAGAAATGTTTTATAGGAGTGGTCAGATGGGGCCACTGAAATCCTGGGGTGGCTTTCCAAAATCACAAGTCATAACTGAATTTCAGCAATTGTATTATGCTGTTGTAGTATTTAGGTTAGTTGAAAACAGCAGCGGACTGGGGAACGGTGACAGGATCTGAGTTTGGAGATACGTGGATTTATATGCCGGAATGTTTTATATACAGTACACAGTCATCTTTTGTGCAGGATACAGAGAGAATAGAATATAGAAACTTGTTTAAACAATTGGAAAGCGTGAGAAGGTAAAGAAGTGAGTGGAGAAAAGAGAAGCAGAAAATTGCAACACCCTCCCATTACCATTATCTCTAATTCACTCTCCTGAGTCTCATCTGTGTTGTATGTCTGCAAACTGCTATAGTATGGGCCTACACAAAAGTTATTAAGTCATTGGACTTGTGTGGGGAGGGTTTGACAAATGTGATGAATGTATTCCTCCACAGATACCATGGGCTTGGACATGGAGTTGGACCAGTTACTTTTCACTTTGACTTGATGGGTGTGACCTGTGAAGAATGAATGGCACCATGCAATGGTGAAGGGCTATAACCCAGGGTTGATTGCAACTGGTGTTGGAAAACACATGTAGTAGGGCAGAATAGAGGAACTGGGCACAAGGTACTGGTTTGGTCCCTGGTTAGTCCCCAAAAACGTGGCAGAAACAGCAGAAACTATTCGATGGCATTGCATCAAGGCCCAATTGGAGCAGAAGTCATAGGATATTTACAATTGTAGTAGGCCAATAGATCTGTTTTAAAAGTTCAGGGGTGTAATTTGTTGGATATAAAAGGTGAAGCACAGACAAAAGGGAAATCAGATTTTCCTGGGAACCCTCTCGTTGCTGCTCCGTGCTGTTTTTGGACTTTGAAGAAGTTGAATTTGGAATATGATCAGAACTTTGAAAAAAGTATCCACAACAGTGCCTCTGTCAGTTGTGTGTCTATGTAAACTGCAAAGGTAGCCCACATGACCTCAACTTTCTTACTATGATTGCCTCAATGCACTTCATTAAGACGTACAACAGAACTGAAAGCGTCATTTAGGTGGGGGGAGGGAGGGTTGGGGCGTGGAGTGTTACTTGCACGGGTGTGATTGATACCGTCTGGCACTTTTGGCCTTGTTTGAACACACACTGGAGCCCCGTCTTGTAATGTTTCTAATATATATTAAAGAAACTTAATATATATCAAAGATTTATTAACTAAGTAGCAACTAGCAAACGCGGTCAACATGTGCCTTCAGTTTGGTGTGTGTGTCTTCTACTAAAGAACCTGCTGCCATGTCGTCAAGATTGTAGGCCTGCAGATCACAGGAACATTTTTTTCAAAGCTAGTCGTTGCTGCCCTCTGGTGTTCGCAAGTAATAACACCCCCAATAGTTTCACATTTTCCCCCCTCTCTCTCTTTTTCACTTGTGCCAGTATGCATAATACGGCCGATCAAACAAATGAGTAAATGGCTCGTTATACCGTTTGTGTTTTATGGATATTCCGTAATTCCAAAACGAAACAAAACAACAGAAACCAAGCCTTTCCCCATAATCTGGTTCTGACATCCAAAATGGACAAAACGATATTACGAGGCTATTTTTAATTTTTTGCAGATACCAGCATAAAAGATATGGAATAATCAAACAAACGAGTAAATGGCTCGTAATACCATTTGTGTTATATGGTTATTCCGTTATTCCAAAATAAAACAAAACAACGGAAACCAAGCCTTTCCCCATCATCTGGGCCCGTTCGTCGTAAGGGTTGAAGCTAAGTTAATCAATTGTCCCTTTAGCCCGTTAACATTAGCGAGATGAGTGAGAACAGCAAATATCGGTTCGTCAACGGCTGATCCGCATCCAAATCATGTGGTTAATTTCAATCAGGCTAAACTTATCAGGGAAATTGCACGTGCACGTCTTACTTCAAAAGGCAGGAAAGTTCGATCACCAAAACCGTGATTTTTTAACGGTATGATGGCGGAAAAGACGAAAGAGAGAGCGGTGATAAGCTATTGTCGCCATCCGAGCAAACTATTATAATGAGTCTCTAAGAAGACAATAAGCATATTATCATGGCTAAGTCAAACACCGCCACCGCTGCCAGAGCAAGACAAGCAGCTTGGCAAAAAATTGCTGATAAGCTAAATGCCAAAGTTTTGGGGAAATGTATAGGCTCATCTTAAGTGCCTCATTACCCCAATCAATCAGATCACATTTCTTTAAATGTGCCTGCTGGTATAGACTTAATGGAAATTAATAATCGAATGAGATCTTGCTAGCGAAAATAATGATCTCAACTCTTTCAGAATAAGTAGGCTAGATAAAAACAAGGCCAACGAGTATCTAATTGATACGAATTCATAGACAATTATGAGGATATATGTAGGCTACTGCGCTTATATCATGTACTATATATGTGTACATGCATGTAGGCCTATGTGTAAATCCCTCTTTGATTTCATTGACTGGGACATGGCCAAGGAATATGAATTGATTCATCAGCTGGTTAAGCGCCAAGTACACTTTTCTTACAGCAACGCATGCTGCGGCTTTGCCAATGTTTTCTGCATCGCCTATACTGTATAAAAATGTAGCCTATAGCCTACCTGACGCAAAAAACCTCAAGGCTATGCAGTCTGAAGAACAGTTAAAGTTTCAAGTAGCTTTATTGTCAATTTCTTCACATGTCAAGACATCTAAAGGAATCGATATGACGTTTCCCACTCTCCCACAGTGAAACATATAAAAAGCACAGGCACAACAGATAAGACAAGACATTTCGTAAAACATATTCACATACAGCAGCATAACCTCATAATAAAGCATAAAGCTTGCTGCGGCGTGTGATATTTGCAATGTACGGCCCGAGAAGGTCTTGCAAATAAATGAGTCCTTGTCGGCTGAATCGATATCGCTCAAAAAAGAACTCATCCGTGTGAAATAAAGGATCTTGGCAATCGCGAAGAACTCTATTGGTATGGAAAGCTAATCGAACTAGAATATAGCTCCTTGGTCAACTGGGTCTCTCAAAAAGGGAGCTGCCATGTTATTTTCCGGGGGTGTGGCAAGCTTATCCAGCTACACTTACGTTAGCCTGCTCTGGAGCAGGTTAGTGCTAATTGATATGTTACTATGGTGATTTATCGAAAGTTGCTTCCACGAACCAAAAAGAGGGGCGTTTTTTATCTTAACCTGAAAATTAGCTCGCTAAACTGCTTAGCGAGCTACGACGAATACCCCCCTGGTTCTGACTTCCGAAATGGACAAATCGATATTACGAGCCTATTTTTCATCTTTTGCAGATATCAGCATAAAGGATATGGAATAATCAAAACAACGATTAATGGCTCGTTATACCATTTGTGTTATATGGTTATTTCATTATTCCAAAAAACCCGAAACAACCAAAAACAAGCCGTTATACTTAAATGTGTGTTCGATTTACTAAAGTGACAAAACAATCGTACGGCCCTATTTTGCGTTTGTCAACACGGGTTGCAAATTAGAAAAACCAATGGCCACAAGGTACACGGACCTTGGAGGCAGCCACTTTCGGTAAGTCCTATTTTTACACATTTTAAGCTAGATTTGATGATTGGGTTTGTGAAGGTACACTACTCTTGAATTATGGTGAAAGTTTGAGCACTTTTATACCTTTTGTATCGTGATTCTGAAGTGACGGAAAACCGAACTCGAAAAGTAGCTACTGTAGCTCTAGCTTTTTTCTTCTGTGTTTTTAATTAGTGAGTCATTTTGCATCTCGGCGAATTGTTCATCAAAAAGGTCGAGTAGAGCAGCCTTTAGGAGAAAAAGCAATTCCCCACAGACCTGTCGGCTCATAATTTTGATTTGGGGCGTGAAAGTCTTTGTAATAAGCCTATGCGGCAGGGAGACCGCATAGGCGCTTAGGTGGCAGCCATGCTTTCGTCGCGTCATGTTCATAAGTTCACCATTTTACAGTTACGTCTACACGAAAAAGGTCGAGGAGGGAAGCCTTTAGGAGATGTGGGAATTGTGCTTTTAGTCAGCTGCTCCGATTATTTTTGTGTTTTGTGGACTTGCAATTGGAGTGATACTGCGTCCCGGGGGTACATTGTTTTGAAGTTAGCCTCAGAGTCAGGCTCGGCTCGCCCACTGGCAGTGTGTAAACAATTTATTATTTCACTCAATTCTACTCCAAAAACGTCAGGGAGGACTGCTTTTTGTAGACAAGGGCCTGCTAAAGATAGCCAGTATATCTGATTTTTCAAGGCGAGCCTGTTTCATTCGTCATATGCCCTGAGAAAGCGACCTACGTTAGCCAGGCTAGTTTTGCCAATTTCAGTAAGTCAGGCTATTTAAAGGTCTCTGACAGTCAGAATCACTGTTTACAGGCAAAGGTTGAGCTGGTCTTTTGTCAGATGTGTAAATATTGACCAGTTTAGAGGTAAATACTCTTGCCAGAGCCTGGAATCGAACCCGTGTTTTGAGTGACTGCATGGGTCTCCATGAGGTCATTTGGATTCAAGTTCAAGTAATGACACTGCATTTCACAGTCAAAACTGAAGTCTGTATCAAGTGTAGATGGGAAAAGCTTCATTTTTCACAACTGACATGGACCCTTTCTTCACTTTGACAGGTCTGGAGGGTCATGCAGAGGCCTGCTCAACAGAGTTCAACAGAGGATGCAACAGACTCGAGGATGGTGAGATCCACACAGACCCCTTGCTGGACTACCCCTCTCTAGCTGGACAGCTTCTCTTCAGCCCTGACCCCAGGACAGCTTCATCCAGCTGGCCTGCCTGCCTGCCTGCCTGCAGGCCCTGCTTGCCCCTGCCTGCCAGCACTCCAGAGACAGTCACCCCACAGACACAGTAGCTCTGCAGCCTGCTTTTTTGAGGACATTGATGAAAAAGGACAAGCCAGCATTACTTTGATGAAAGTCTAAATGTTTAATCCTTTCCATGTGCCAGTATGCCAAGCTGCTGACTTTGTGTCTTAAGTGATGAAACTAGTTCAAGTGATAGACTTTTGACCTGAATCCAATGATTATTCATCTGAATAGAAACCACTCAAGGGAAGTACTGCTTCTTGGATCATTTGTGCTCCACATCAGTACATCTCACACATTTGCCTTTGTTTCCATGGGATTCATGGAATTGTTAGTTTCTGCTCCACCATTTCCACCCTAGTGTAATAATAAGTATAATTTAGGACAGCAATTACATTTTTGTGTTATCCTTTCGCATTACACACATTTAGTCAATGTTCTTAAACTCAACCGATTATTGTCATTTTACCATACTGTTCATATTGAACAGACATCAGTGTTTACTTGGAAAGATGACTGTATATTTCCACTTTTGATTTGTATTTCCATCGTAAGTTTGGTCTTTAATTTCATTTGGAAGTGGTATTAAAAGGTCTTACATTTAACTTGTTTATACCTGTAGACACCCTGTGAAGCCCCCACCCCCCACTCCAGAGACAGTTGGTGACAGAGAGGTGCAGACATTAAGTTAAACATGCCTTAAGAGTAGAGTAACAAATAGAGACTAAATGTGTAAATGGCTGTTGAAACTCAGTTCTCTGAGTTGGTGCATGTCAGTTTAGGCAAAGGTAGCCTTTTAAACCTCTAGTTTTAAAACAAATTCAGATTTGATTGGAACTCTCTCTTTTATACATTTATAGTTGGATTTGACATTTAACAGACAGTTAATTCATTTAGCGAGGTGTTTAACTCAAACAACCATAACACGGTACATATGGTATACAAAGCTGCAGTCAGATTTGGCGAAATTGTTAGCTTGGATGTTATCTTTACATATAGACAAGTTTATGACCCGTTTCCGCTCTACTTCCTAAACTCCTCCCTTCGATGCAATTCACTTCCGTTCTGGCGAGCTGGGTTTGTTTGGCTAGCTAGCTCCGTTGTGCCGACAAAGCACTGATATCGCAGTGACAAAGAGGATATACAATTTACAACATGAAGAAAAGTAGTTCGGGAAAGACGTGTGCGGTAGTTGGTTGCAAACACTCGAGAAAGCACCTGAACGAGTGGTTAGATAGAGTGCTACGACCACCAGTTTTAAAACCTAGAATCGCCTCTAGCCTGTTACAGTTATACTACAGTAGTATGGTTATTGTTTGTAGGCTATTCACATTTTGTTGGTGTTCCTTTGTAGTGGATTTAATAATTATATATTGATATGTGGATATAATAATTCAAACCTTTCAAAGTGCCAATACACACATCTGTAAAAGCCCGGCATGAGGTGTGTAGCCAACCGGTGCTTGTTTAAAGCAGTCATAACCGGGTTCATAGGAAGAATAGATAGATAAGTAGGCACTTCAGGCAGTGACAAGCCACTTAAATAAGGATAACAGTGTACTGCCTGTCTTGTCCTTCTGAAGTTGTTAATAGGCTGAACATCAACATGTAACATCAATAGCCTAGAAATTCCAAACGAATTAGCTTTCAATGTTATGTATACCTAGGCTACTTGGACCGTGTCCTGGCAATAAATAAAGAACATTATGCTACATGTTTTGCCAGGATAACTGGCAAGACAATTGAATGTTCATGATGTTCCTGTGTGTTTATTCCTTTGACTGGGTACAACAACGCGATCAGTCAACCGACTATAAATGTTTTTAATGCCGGGCTACGAATTTATAGAACAACTTCTGTCTGATACGTGTGGCATCCTTTAGCCAAATAATTAGCCTACATTTTGCTGAGAGATTGAAGGGCTAGACAACAAATGTTCTAATGAATCACCGACTAAAATCATCTTCTGACATTGCCTTTTCTCCACGTTAAAAGCTACAAAGTGATGGACTGGCAAAAGCTTTCTAACTATAAATCTACTCTAAAATGTACTTAAAAGTATGGCGACGACGTTGGCAACTTATCCAGTAGTAAATGTCAAACGACAAGTATGTCAAAGTAGTAGAACCGTGATCCCAAGCTAGCATCAACATCGCTGTGTTTACACCGGCAGACGCTTTGCAAACCACTTCCGGCGGAAATGAAATGCATTTGTGTAGAGTTATGGCGGCCCCCTGGGATTTGGCGCGTAAACTTGTCTATAGATGGGGTCTTGTTGATGCGCACGCAGCTTCAAGGCAGAAAGACGCGTTCCATTTCACTTTTACTGTACCTACACCTTTAATGTTCCCGCCATCCCCCCATTTCTGAATAAAGTTCGACTGATCTGATTTGTTGATTTCTGTTGCTATGAAAACCAGTTTAGCCAAGCTAACTAACATTGTTTTTAGCTAGCTTGCATTACCATTCAATTGCTAACAAAACATTAGTAAAAATAGCTTGCTAATCGGGCAGAACTTGAACTCGGGCAGGAGACTCTGAGACCTCAGCGCGCCACTAGCATCTCGTCATATCACGCAGTCGGAGCACAGCTAGATAATCAGCGTCAGCGCTCTTGGGTACCCAGCATGCAGTGCGGCATGTACAAAAACAACAGCTACGCAAGGGATTTCAGTTGTTGTGTTCGTTCAGTTAGATGTTTGTAATGTTATTGTTTGTTAGTTAATATAATCTTGTTGGTCACCTTGAGTGTGCATGCTGTGTAGTTTAATGGGAACAGAGAGTCGGCCATTTTACTATCACAGGCTATACTTGCAAGGAGCTGAACGTGGGCTGTGCCCTAGACCAGACCAATTGCCTATGAGGCTAATCTTGATTCTGGATTGACTGAGATTCTGGAAAGAGATCTACTCAAGAAGAGAGTCAATATCTGTGGTTATCAAGCCATCTTTGAGAAAGTTTGAAAACAATGTTACGGTTAATATGTTTTGATTGTGGGAGGCAACTTTTGGACTACACCTAAACCTCATGCGGCCACCGCACCACCTGCACTGGGAAAGAGGGAAACAGCATGGATGGGGAAAGTGTGTGGGCAGAGCAAGCAGTAGTAGTACATAAACTACATACGTCCTTTACTAAAGTGTATTCTGACTTTCATAAAGTTATTGTTGTAATCAAAGCTTTTAAAGAATGGATCTCTGCATGAAGGGCCTGACCAGAGCACAGGTGGCCTGACAGAACACGTTTCAAAGTTGACACTTTCAAAAGGGTGGCATTTTAACCCTGTCAGTCCAAAATGTCTAAAAGTTGATACGCATGCCTTATTGCCAATGGGGAACAAAGAAGTCTCAAGAAACCATAATGTTGGCAGCATGGATATTTCTCTACAGTGACAATTTGTGAAGAACTTCAAAAAATGACTTCAAATCAGCCATTGATCCAATTGTCTTGAAATGTTGTGTACATTTATGAAATACATGTCTGTGTCATGTCAATTTTGTAATGGTTTGCAATGCTGAGGAGGAACCCGCCATTGCTGCCTGCAGCTATATTTATTAGATTCCTCCATAAGGAGGAAACCTATTGTTATTGTTAGTTATATTATTATTATTAGGATTCCTCCGTAAGGAGGAAACCTATTGTTATTGTTAGTTTTATTATTATTATTAGGATTCCTCCGTAAGGAGGAAACCTATTGTTATTGTTAGTTTTATTATTAGGATTCCTCCGTAAGGAGGAAACCTATTGTTATTGTTAGTTTTATTATTAGGATTCCTCCGTAAGGAGGAAACCTATTGTTATTGTTAGTTTTATTAGGATTCCTCCGTAAGGAGGAAACCTATTGTTATTGTTAGTTTTATTAGGATTCCTCCGTAAGGAGGAAACCTATTGTTATTGTTAGTTTTATTATTATTATTAGGATTCCTCCGTAAGGAGGAAACCTATTGTTATTGTTAGTTTTATTAGGATTCCTCCGTAAGGAGGAAACCTATTGTTATTGTTAGTTTTATTATTATTAGGATTCCTCCATAAGGAGGAAACCTATTGTTATTGTTAGTTTTATTATTAGGATTCCTCCGTAAGGAGGAAACCTATTGTTATTGTTAGTTTTATTATTATTATTATTATTATTCTAGTTCCATGGGAGTCAATGGCAGCCCCTAGAACCCTTGGATAACTTTTTGTTAAATTTGGCACACTCATTAAGGACAGTTCCTTCTATACCTACACCAAGTTTCATGTATCCCATCAGACCACTCTAGCGCCACCAATGGGTCAAAGTTGGACTTGTGTTTACACACGCAACCTTTGAACCGTATGACTGATTTTCAAAAATGAGGTACCATTGGATTCCCTTGAGCAAGACGAGTTCAACGCACCCTATGACGTCAATTTCCGGTTGTATAGATTTTCCGCTATTTCCGGTTGTATCAAAAACCTTTGAAAGCCTACTCCTCCTACAATTTTTGTCATATCTTCTTCAAAATGACCATAGATGATCTTCAGACCAAGCCTCACAAAAGTTATCCCATGGCGTTTTGATTTTCTAAACCGTTTGTCCGGCACAACCAATCAAAATCAGCAAAAAAGTAACCAAACAGGAACTTGGGTCAAATCTCAGCAAATCTTTGAGATATCAACACTAAACTTGGTATATCGGTGGACGACACTACAACATGTTACCATGTGCAAAGGCAACTTCATATAAAAAAAATGATTGATATAAAGCAAATCGAATTTATCGCTAACGCTAAAATAATGCTTTACACATCCGCCGGTCAAAAACTGATACTTTGATTCAATCACAAGTTCATATGAAGACTCTTGAGAATGTTTAGTACACAAATCTGAGGAAAAGTTGACTGTAACATGAAAAGTCGATTTTATGTGAATATTTGAAACATGCATGCTTGGCTAATTGCTAACGAAATTTTCAATGAAATGTCTCCCCTGCTCTTCAGCGCGCGCGTGCTCCACATTCTCACACACTCAGCCTTTCCCTTGACACACGCGCGGGCTTGGCGAGACGCATACACAACATTTCAGGCAATTGTGGGCTGACCAAGCCCCCACTCATTCCTTGGCTTGAAGTGAAGGCCCTTGTGGATCTTGATGGTAATGCATTTTAGAAAAAGTTCTCAAAATCCTGAAACATTGATAGTATAGGCCAAGAGTAACTACCACACCACAAATGACGCACCATTATCCATAGGTGGCGCTACGGCCAAGCCCCAATTTTCCATTTACAAAGTGATGCCATTCGCATCCCATTTGTCCCAAAATTCTGAAATTCATTAGATATGCCTTATTTCTCATGAGGAACAAAAAAGCCTCAATAACCTATAACGGCCGCCATATTGGATTTTTTGGTACAATAAAGATTTAGGAAACACGTTTTTTTGCTACTTCTCCTACAATTTTTGTCAAATCTTCCCCAGAATTGGCAGGTATCATCGTCAGAGCAACCCTCACTGAATTCTTCAACAGATTTTTGAATTTCAAAACCGTTTGTCCGGTACAGCCAATCAAAATCGTCAACAAAGCAACCAAACAGGAAGTTGGATCAAATCTCAGCAAATCTTTGAAATATCACCACCAAACTTGGTGTGTCACGTGAAAGACACTACATCATGTTCCCATGTGAGAAGGCAAATTAATATCTTAAAAAATGATTGAAATAAAGGAAATCTAATTTATTTCTATCTAACGCTAAAATAATGCTTTACACATCCGCCAGTCAAAAAACTCTGATTCAATCACATGTTCATAAAGACTCTTGAGAATGTTTAGTACACAAATCTCAGAAAAAGTTGACTGTAACATGAAAAGTTGAATTTTGGTGAATATTTGAAAAATGCATGCTTGGCTAATTGCTAATGACATTTCCAATGTAATGTCTCCCTCTGCTCCTCAGCGCGCGCGCTCCACATTCTCACACAGCCTTTCCCTTGACACACGCGCAAGCTTGACGAGACGCATACACAACATTTCAGGCAATTGTGGGCTGATCAAGCCCCCACTCATTGCTTGGTCTTTAGCAAAGGCCCATGTGGATCTTGATGGTATTGCATTTCCGATTTTGTATGCAATGGTAAAAAGTTCTAAAAATCCTGAAACATTGATAGTATAGGCCAGGAGTAACTACCACACCACAAATGACGCACCATTATCCATAGGTGGCGCTACGGCCAAGCCCCAATTGTTCATTTACAAAGTGATGCCATTCGCATCCCATTTGTCCCAAAATTCTGAAATTCATTAGATATGCCTTATTTCTCATGAAGAACAAAAAAGCCTCAATAACCTATAACGGCCGCCATATTGGATTTTTTTGTACAATAAAGATTTAGGAAACACGTTTTTTCGCTACTTCTCCGAAAATTTTTGTCCATTCTTCCCAAGAATTGGCAGGTATCATCGTCAGAGCAACCCTCACTGAATTCTTCAACAGATTTTTGAATTTCGAAACCGTTTGTCTGGTACAGCCAATCAAAATCGTCAACAAAGCAACCAAACAGGAAGTTGGATCAAATCTCAGCAAATCTTTGAAATATCAACACCAAACTTGGTAGGATGACTCGGAACCCTCTTCTGAGGATGTCCAATCAATTTGGTGTCATGTGATCGGCGTGGCCGCAGGAACCAAAAATGTGTTTTGGCCAATAACTGTTGATTTGTTTGCCTTTAGTTCATGAAAACTCTTGAGAATGTTTAGTACACAAATCTCAGAAAAAGTTGACTGTAAGATGAAAAGTTGAATTTTGGTGAATATTTGAAAAATGCATGCTTGGCTAATTGTTAAGGAAATTTCCAATGAAATGTCTCCCCTGCTCCTCAGCGCCCACGCTCCACATTCTCACACACTCAGCCTTTCCCTTGACACACGCGCAAGCTTGGCGAGACGCATACACAACATTTCAGGCAATTGTGGGCTGACCAAGCCCCCACTCATTGCTTGGTCTTTAGCAAAGGCCCATGTGGATCTTGATGGTATTGCATTTCCGATTTTGTATGCAATGGTAAAAAGTTCTCAAAATCCTGAAACATTGATAGTATAGGCCAAGAGTAACTACCACACCACAAATGGCCCAATATCACCCATAAGTGACGCTACAGGCCACACCCTGATACACAAAGATACAAGGCTTTCTGGAATGGGTAGGCTCACCAAGCCCCCTCCCTTCACTCCTTGGCTTGAAATAAAAGCCCTTGTGGATCTTGATGGTATTGCATTTCAGATTTGGTATCCCATTGGTAAGTCTGCAGCATGGAATTTTACAGTGACAATTTGTAAAGAATATACATTTTTCAGTGGTTTGCAATGTTTGGAGGAATCCGCCATTGCTGCTTGCAGTTATATTTAGGATTCCTCCGTAAGGAGGAAACCTATTGTTATTGTTAGTTTTATTATTATTATTATTCTAGTTCCATGGGAGTCAATGGCAGCCCCTAGAACCCTTGGATAACTTTTTGTTAAATTTGGCACACTCATTAAGGACAGTTCCTTCTATACCTACACCAAGTTTCATGTATCCCATCAGACCACTCTAGCGCCACCAATGGGTCAAAGTTGGACTTGTGTTTACACACGCAACTATTGAACCGTATGACTGATTTTCAAAAATGAGATGCCATTGGATTCCCTGGATCAAGACGAGTTCAACGCACCCTATGACGTCAATTTCCGGTTATATAGATCTTCCGCTATTTCCGGTTGTATCAAAAACCTTTGAAAGCCTACTCCTCCTACATTTTTTGTCATTTCTTCTTCAAAATGACCAGAGATGATCTTCAGACCAAGCCTCACAAAAGTTATCCCATGGCATTTTGATTTTCTAAACCGTTTGTCCAGCACAGCCAATCAAAATCAGCAAAAAAGTAACCAAACAGGAACTTGGGTCAAATCTCAGCAAATCTTTGAGATATCAACACTAAACTTGATATATCGGTAGACGACACTACAACATGTTACCATGTGCAAAGGCAACTTCATATCTCAAAAAATGATTGATATAAAGCAAATCGAATTTATCGCTAACGCTAAAATAATGCTTTACACATCCGCCGGTCAAAAACTGATACTTTGATTCAATCACAAGTTCATATGAAGACTCTTGAGAATGTTTAGTACACAAATCTGAGGAAAAGTTGACTGTAACATGAAAAGTCGATTTTATGTGAATATTTGAAACATGCATGCTTGGCTAATTGTTAAGGACATTTCCGATGAAATGTCTCCCCTGCTCTTCAGCGCGCGCGTGCTCCACATTCTCACACACTCAGCCTTTCCCTTGACACACGCGCGGGCTTGGCGAGACGCATACACAACATTTCAGGCAATTGTGGGCTGACCAAGCCCCCACCCATTCCTTGGCTTGAAGTGAAGGCCCTTGTGGATCTTGATGGTATAGCATTTCCGATTTTGTATACAATGGTAAAAAGTTCTCAAAATCCTGAAACATTGATAGTATAGGCCAAGAGTAACTACCACACCACAAATGGCCCAATATCACCCATAAGTGACTCTACAGGCCACGCCCTGATACACAAAGATACAAGGCTTTCTGGAATGGGTAGGCTCACCAAGCCCCCTCCCTTCACTCCTTGGCTTGAAGTGAAGGCCCTTGTGGATCTTGATGGTAATGCATTTTAGAAAAAGTTCTAAAAATCCTGAAACATTGATAGTATAGGCCAGGAGTAACTACCACACCACAAATGACGCACCATTATCCATAGGTGGCGCTACGGCCAAGCCCCAATTTTCCATTTACAAAGTGATGCCATTCGCATCCCATTTGTCCCAAAATTCTGAAATTCATTAGATATGCCTTATTTCTCATGAGGAACAAAAAAGCCTCAATAACCTATAACGGCAGCCATATTGGATTTTTTTGTACAATAAAGATTTAGGAAACACGTTTTTTCTTTACTTCTCCTACAATTTTTGTCCAATCTTCCCCAGAATTGGCAGGTATCATCGTCAGAGCAACCCTCACTGAATTCTTCAACAGATTTTTGAATTTCAAAACCGTTTGTCCGGTACAGCCAATCAAAATCGTCAACAAAGCAACCAAACAGGAAGTTGGATTAAATCTCAGCAAATCTTTGAAATATCACCACCAAACTTGGTGTGTCACGTGAAAGACACTACATCATGTTCCCATGTGAGAAGGCAAATTAATATCTTAAAAAATGATTGAAATAAAGGAAATCTAATTTATTTCTGTCTAACGCTAAAATAATTCTTTACACATCCACCAGTCAAAAAACTCTGATTCAATCACATGTTCATAAAGACTCTTGAGAATGTTTAGTACACAAATCTCAGAAAAAGTTGACTGTAACATGAAAAGTTGAATTTTGGTGAATATTTGAAAAATGCATGCTTGGCTAATTGTTAAGGACATTTCCAATGAAATGTCTCCCCTGACCCTCAGCGCGCGCTCCACATTCTTACACACTCAGCCTTTCCCTTGACACACGCGCAAGCTTGGCGAGATGCATACACAACGTTTCAGGCAATTGTGGGCTGACCAAGCCCCCACTCATTGCTTGGTCTTTAGCAAAGCCCATGTGGATCTTGGTGGTATTGCATTTCCGATTTTGTATGCAATGGTAAAAAGTTCTCAAAATCCTGAAACATTGATAGTATAGGCCAAGAGTAACTACCACACCACAAATGGCCCAATATCACCCATAAGTGACGCTACAGGCCACGCCCTGATACACAAAGATACAAGGCTTTCTGGAATGGGTAGGCTCACCAAGCCCCCTCCCTTCACTCCTTGGCTTGAAATAAAAGCCCTTGTGGATCTTGATGGTATTGCATTTCAGATTTGGTATCCCATTGGTAAGTCTACAGCATGGATGTTTCTATACAGTGACAATTTGTGAAGAATGTACATTTTTCAATGGTTCGCAATGTTAGGAGGAATCCGCCATTGCTGCTTGCAGCTATATTTAGGATTCCTCCGTAAGGAGGAAACCTATTGTTATTGTTAGTTTTATTATTAGGATTCCTCCGTAAGGAGGAAACCTATTGTTATTGTTAGTTTTATTATTATTAGGATTCCTCCGTAAGGAGGAAACCTATTGTTATTGTTAGTTTTATTATTATTATTATTATTATTATTATTATTATTCTAGTTCCATGGGAGTCAATGGCAGCCCCTAGAACCCTTGGATAACTTTTTGTTAAATTTGGCACACTCATTAAGGACAGTTCCTTCTATACCTACACCAAGTTTCATGTATCCCATCAGACCACTCTAGCGCCACCAATGGGTCAAAGTTGGACTTGTGTTTACACACGCAACTTTTGAACCGTATGACTGATTTACAAAAATGAGGTACCATTGGATTCCCTGGATGAAGACGAGTTCAACGCACCCTATGACGTCAATTTCCGGTTGTATAGATTTTCCGCTATTTCCGGTTGTATCAAAAACCTTTGAAAGCCTACTCCTCCTACAATTATTGTCATATCTTCTTCAAAATGACCATAGATGATCTTCAGACCAAGCCTCACAAAAGTTATCCCATGGCGTTTTGATTTTCTAAACCGTTTGTCCGGCACAACCAATCAAAATCAGCAAAAAAGTAACCAAACAGGAACTTGGGTCAAATCTCAGCAAATCTTTGAGATATCAACACTAAACTTGGTATATCGGTGGACGACACTACAACATGTTACCATGTGCAAAGGCAACTTCATATCTCAAAAGATGATTGATATAAAGCAAATCGAATTTATCGCTAACGCTAAAATAATGCTTTACACATCCGCCGGTCAAAAACTGATACTTTGATTCAATCACAAGTTCATATGAAGACTCTTGAGAATGTTTAGTACACAAATCTGAGGAAAAGTTGACTGTAACATGAAAAGTCGATTTTATGTGAATATTTGAAACATGCATGCTTGGCTAATTGCTAACGAAATTTTCAATGAAATGTCTCCCCTGCTCTTCAGCGCGCGCGTGCTCCACATTCTCACACACTCAGCCTTTCCCTTGACACACGCGCGGGCTTGGCGAGACGCATACACAACATTTCAGGCAATTGTGGGCTGACCAAGCCCCCACTCATTCCTTGGCTTGAAGTGAAGGCCCTTGTGGATCTTGATGGTAATGCATTTTAGAAAAAGTTCTCAAAATCCTGAAACATTGATAGTATAGGCCAGGAGTAACTACCACACCACAAATGACGCACCATTATCCATAGGTGGCGCTACGGCCAAGCCCCAATTTTCCATTTACAAAGTGATGCCATTCGCATCCCATTTGTCCCAAAATTCTGAAATTCATTAGATATGCCTTATTTCTCATGAGGAACAAAAAAGCCTCAATAACCTATAACGGCCGCCATATTGGATGTTTTTGTACAATAAAGATTTAGGAAACACGTTTTTTTGCTACTTCTCCTACAATTCTTGTCCAATCTTCCCCAGAATTGGCAGGTATCATCGTCAGAGCAACCCTCACTGAATTCTTTAACAGATTTTTGAATTTCAAAACCGTTTGTCCGGTACAGCCAATCAAAATCGTCAACAAAGCAACCAAACAGGAAGTTGGATCAAATCTCAGCAAATCTTTGAAATATCAACACCAAACTTGGTAAGATGACTCGGAACCGTCTTCTGAGGATGTCCAATCAATTTGGTGTCATGTGATCGTGTCATGTGATCGGCGTGGCCGCAGGAACCAAAAATGTTTTTTGGCCAATAACTGTTGATTTGTTTGCCTTTAGTTCATGAAAACTCTTGAGAATGTTTAGTACACAAATCTCAGAAAAAGTTGACTGTAAGATGAAAAGTTGAATTTTGGTGAATATTTGAAAAATGCATGCTTGGCTAATTGTTAAGGAAATTTCCAATGAAACGTCTCCCTCTGCTCCTCAACGCGCGCGCTACACATTCTCACACACTCAGCCTTTCCCTTGACACACGCGCAAGCTTGACGAGACGCATACACAACATTTCAGGCAATTGTGGGCTGACCAAGCCCCCACTCATTGCTTGGTCTTTAGCAAAGGCCCATGTGGATCTTGATGGTATTGCATTTCCGATTTTGTATGCAATGGTAAAAGTTCTCAAAATCCTGAAACATTTATAGTATAGGCCAAGAGTAACTACCACACCACAAATGGCCCAATATCACCCATAAGTGACGCTACAGGCCACGCCCTGATACACAAAGATACAAGGCTTTCTGGAATGGGTAGGCTCAACCAAGCCCCCTCCCTTCACTCCTTGGCTTTAAATAAAAGCCCTTGTGGATCTTGATGGTATTGCATTTCATATTTGGTATCCCATTGGTAAGTCTGCGGCATGGAATTTTACAGTGACTATTTGTAAAGAATATACATTTTTCAGTGGTTTGCAATGTTTGGAGGAATCCGCCATTGCTGCTTGCAGTTATATTTAGGATTCCTCCGTAAGGAGGAAACCTATTGTTATTGTTAGTTTTATTATTATTATTATTATTCTAGTTCCATGGGAGTCAATGGCAGCCCCTAGAACCCTTGGATAACTTTTTGTTAAATTTGGCACACTCATTAAGGACAGTTCCTTCTATACCTACACCAAGTTTCATGTATCCCATCAGACCACTCTAGCGCCACCAATGGGTCAAAGTTGGACTTGTGTTTACACACGCAACTTTTGAACCGTATCACTGATTTTCAAAAATGAGGTACCATTGGATTCCATGAATCAAGACGAGTTCAACGCAACCTATGACGTCAATTTCCGGTTATATAGATTTTCCGCTATTTCCGGTTGTATCAAAAACCTTTGAAAGCCTACTCCTCCTACAATTTTTGTCATATCTTCTTCAAAATGACCAGAGATGATCTTCAGACCAAGCATCACAAAAGTTATCCCATGGCGTTTTGATTTTCTAAACCGTTTGTCCGGCACAGCCAATCAAAATCAGCAAAAAAGTAACCAAACAGGAACTTGGGTCAAATCTCAGCAAATCTTTGAGATATCAACACTAAACTTGGTATATCGGTGGACGACACTACAACATGTTACCATGTGCAAAGGCAACTTCATATCTCAAAAAATGATTGATATAAAGCAAATCGAATTTATCGCTAACGCTAAAATAATGCTTTACACATCCGCCGGTCAAAAACTGATACTTTGATTCAATCACAAGTTCATATGAAGACTCTTGAGAATGTTTAGTACACAAATCTGAGGAAAAGTTGACTGTAACATGAAAAGTCGATTTTATGTGAATATTTGAAACATGCATGCTTGGCTAATTGTTAAGGACATTTCCGATGAAATGTCTCCCCTGCTCTTCAGCGCGCGCGTGCTCCACATTCTCACACACTCAGCCTTTCCCTTGACACACGCGCGGGCTTGGCGAGACGCATACACAACATTTCAGGCAATTGTGGGCTGACCAAGCCCCCACCCATTCCTTGGCTTGAAGTGAAGGCCCTTGTGGATCTTGATGGTATAGCATTTCCGATTTTGTATACAATGGTAAAAAGTTCTCAAAATCCTGAAACATTGATAGTATAGGCCAGGAGTAACTACCACACCACAAATGACGCACCATTATCCATAGGTGGCGCTACGGCCAAGCCCCAATTGTTCATTTACAAAGTGATGCCATTCGCATCCCATTTGTCCCAAAATTCTGAAATTCATTAGATATGCCTTATTTCTCATGAAGAACAAAAAAGCCTCAATAACCTATAACGGCCGCCATATTGGATTTTTTTGTACAATAAAGATTTAGGAAACACGTTTTTTCGCTACTTCTCCGAAAATTTTTGTCCATTCTTCCCAAGAATTGGCAGGTATCATCGTCAGAGCAACCCTCACTGAATTCTTCAACAGATTTTTGAATTTCGAAACCGTTTGTCTGGTACAGCCAATCAAAATCGTCAACAAAGCAACCAAACAGGAAGTTGGATCAAATCTCAGCAAATCTTTGAAATATCAACACCAAACTTGGTAGGATGACTCGGAACCCTCTTCTGAGGATGTCCAATCAATTTGGTGTCATGTGATCGGCGTGGCCGCAGGAACCAAAAATGTGTTTTGGCCAATAACTGTTGATTTGTTTGCCTTTAGTTCATGAAAACTCTTGAGAATGTTTAGTACACAAATCTCAGAAAAAGTTGACTGTAAGATGAAAAGTTGAATTTTGGTGAATATTTGAAAAATGCATGCTTGGCTAATTGTTAAGGAAATTTCCAATGAAATGTCTCCCCTGCTCCTCAGCGCCCACGCTCCACATTCTCACACACTCAGCCTTTCCCTTGACACACGCGCAAGCTTGGCGAGACGCATACACAACATTTCAGGCAATTGTGGGCTGACCAAGCCCCCACTCATTGCTTGGTCTTTAGCAAAGGCCCATGTGGATCTTGATGGTATTGCATTTCCGATTTTGTATGCAATGGTAAAAAGTTCTCAAAATCCTGAAACATTGATAGTATAGGCCAAGAGTAACTACCACACCACAAATGGCCCAATATCACCCATAAGTGACGCTACAGGCCACACCCTGATACACAAAGATACAAGGCTTTCTGGAATGGGTAGGCTCACCAAGCCCCCTCCCTTCACTCCTTGGCTTGAAATAAAAGCCCTTGTGGATCTTGATGGTATTGCATTTCAGATTTGGTATCCCATTGGTAAGTCTGCAGCATGGAATTTTACAGTGACAATTTGTAAAGAATATACATTTTTCAGTGGTTTGCAATGTTTGGAGGAATCCGCCATTGCTGCTTGCAGTTATATTTAGGATTCCTCCGTAAGGAGGAAACCTATTGTTATTGTTAGTTTTATTATTATTATTATTCTAGTTCCATGGGAGTCAATGGCAGCCCCTAGAACCCTTGGATAACTTTTTGTTAAATTTGGCACACTCATTAAGGACAGTTCCTTCTATACCTACACCAAGTTTCATGTATCCCATCAGACCACTCTAGCGCCACCAATGGGTCAAAGTTGGACTTGTGTTTACACACGCAACTATTGAACCGTATGACTGATTTTCAAAAATGAGATGCCATTGGATTCCCTGGATCAAGACGAGTTCAACGCACCCTATGACGTCAATTTCCGGTTATATAGATCTTCCGCTATTTCCGGTTGTATCAAAAACCTTTGAAAGCCTACTCCTCCTACATTTTTTGTCATTTCTTCTTCAAAATGACCAGAGATGATCTTCAGACCAAGCCTCACAAAAGTTATCCCATGGCATTTTGATTTTCTAAACCGTTTGTCCAGCACAGCCAATCAAAATCAGCAAAAAAGTAACCAAACAGGAACTTGGGTCAAATCTCAGCAAATCTTTGAGATATCAACACTAAACTTGATATATCGGTAGACGACACTACAACATGTTACCATGTGCAAAGGCAACTTCATATCTCAAAAAATGATTGATATAAAGCAAATCGAATTTATCGCTAACGCTAAAATAATGCTTTACACATCTGCCGGTCAAAAACTGATACTTTGATTCAATCACAAGTTCATATGAAGACTCTTGAGAATGTTTAGTACACAAATCTGAGGAAAAGTTGACTGTAACATGAAAAGTCGATTTTATGTGAATATTTGAAACATGCATGCTTGGCTAATTGTTAAGGACATTTCCGATGAAATGTCTCCCCTGCTCTTCAGCGCGCGCGTGCTCCACATTCTCACACACTCAGCCTTTCCCTTGACACACGCGCGGGCTTGGCGAGACGCATACACAACATTTCAGGCAATTGTGGGCTGACCAAGCCCCCACCCATTCCTTGGCTTGAAGTGAAGGCCCTTGTGGATCTTGATGGTATAGCATTTCCGATTTTGTATACAATGGTAAAAAGTTCTCAAAATCCTGAAACATTGATAGTATAGGCCAAGAGTAACTACCACACCACAAATGGCCCAATATCACCCATAAGTGACTCTACAGGCCACGCCCTGATACACAAAGATACAAGGCTTTCTGGAATGGGTAGGCTCACCAAGCCCCCTCCCTTCACTCCTTGGCTTGAAGTGAAGGCCCTTGTGGATCTTGATGGTAATGCATTTTAGAAAAAGTTCTAAAAATCCTGAAACATTGATAGTATAGGCCAGGAGTAACTACCACACCACAAATGACGCACCATTATCCATAGGTGGCGCTACGGCCAAGCCCCAATTTTCCATTTACAAAGTGATGCCATTCGCATCCCATTTGTCCCAAAATTCTGAAATTCATTAGATATGCCTTATTTCTCATGAGGAACAAAAAAGCCTCAATAACCTATAACGGCAGCCATATTGGATTTTTTTGTACAATAAAGATTTAGGAAACACGTTTTTTCTTTACTTCTCCTACAATTTTTGTCCAATCTTCCCCAGAATTGGCAGGTATCATCGTCAGAGCAACCCTCACTGAATTCTTCAACAGATTTTTGAATTTCAAAACCGTTTGTCCGGTACAGCCAATCAAAATCGTCAACAAAGCAACCAAACAGGAAGTTGGATTAAATCTCAGCAAATCTTTGAAATATCACCACCAAACTTGGTGTGTCACGTGAAAGACACTACATCATGTTCCCATGTGAGAAGGCAAATTAATATCTTAAAAAATGATTGAAATAAAGGAAATCTAATTTATTTCTGTCTAACGCTAAAATAATTCTTTACACATCCACCAGTCAAAAAACTCTGATTCAATCACATGTTCATAAAGACTCTTGAGAATGTTTAGTACACAAATCTCAGAAAAAGTTGACTGTAACATGAAAAGTTGAATTTTGGTGAATATTTGAAAAATGCATGCTTGGCTAATTGTTAAGGACATTTCCAATGAAATGTCTCCCCTGACCCTCAGCGCGCGCTCCACATTCTTACACACTCAGCCTTTCCCTTGACACACGCGCAAGCTTGGCGAGATGCATACACAACGTTTCAGGCAATTGTGGGCTGACCAAGCCCCCACTCATTGCTTGGTCTTTAGCAAAGCCCATGTGGATCTTGGTGGTATTGCATTTCCGATTTTGTATGCAATGGTAAAAAGTTCTCAAAATCCTGAAACATTGATAGTATAGGCCAAGAGTAACTACCACACCACAAATGGCCCAATATCACCCATAAGTGACGCTACAGGCCACGCCCTGATACACAAAGATACAAGGCTTTCTGGAATGGGTAGGCTCACCAAGCCCCCTCCCTTCACTCCTTGGCTTGAAATAAAAGCCCTTGTGGATCTTGATGGTATTGCATTTCAGATTTGGTATCCCATTGGTAAGTCTACAGCATGGATGTTTCTATACAGTGACAATTTGTGAAGAATGTACATTTTTCAATGGTTCGCAATGTTAGGAGGAATCCGCCATTGCTGCTTGCAGCTATATTTAGGATTCCTCCGTAAGGAGGAAACCTATTGTTATTGTTAGTTTTATTATTAGGATTCCTCCGTAAGGAGGAAACCTATTGTTATTGTTAGTTTTATTATTATTAGGATTCCTCCGTAAGGAGGAAACCTATTGTTATTGTTAGTTTTATTATTATTATTATTATTATTATTATTATTATTCTAGTTCCATGGGAGTCAATGGCAGCCCCTAGAACCCTTGGATAACTTTTTGTTAAATTTGGCACACTCATTAAGGACAGTTCCTTCTATACCTACACCAAGTTTCATGTATCCCATCAGACCACTCTAGCGCCACCAATGGGTCAAAGTTGGACTTGTGTTTACACACGCAACTTTTGAACCGTATGACTGATTTACAAAAATGAGGTACCATTGGATTCCCTGGATGAAGACGAGTTCAACGCACCCTATGACGTCAATTTCCGGTTGTATAGATTTTCCGCTATTTCCGGTTGTATCAAAAACCTTTGAAAGCCTACTCCTCCTACAATTATTGTCATATCTTCTTCAAAATGACCATAGATGATCTTCAGACCAAGCCTCACAAAAGTTATCCCATGGCGTTTTGATTTTCTAAACCGTTTGTCCGGCACAACCAATCAAAATCAGCAAAAAAGTAACCAAACAGGAACTTGGGTCAAATCTCAGCAAATCTTTGAGATATCAACACTAAACTTGGTATATCGGTGGACGACACTACAACATGTTACCATGTGCAAAGGCAACTTCATATCTCAAAAGATGATTGATATAAAGCAAATCGAATTTATCGCTAACGCTAAAATAATGCTTTACACATCCGCCGGTCAAAAACTGATACTTTGATTCAATCACAAGTTCATATGAAGACTCTTGAGAATGTTTAGTACACAAATCTGAGGAAAAGTTGACTGTAACATGAAAAGTCGATTTTATGTGAATATTTGAAACATGCATGCTTGGCTAATTGCTAACGAAATTTTCAATGAAATGTCTCCCCTGCTCTTCAGCGCGCGCGTGCTCCACATTCTCACACACTCAGCCTTTCCCTTGACACACGCGCGGGCTTGGCGAGACGCATACACAACATTTCAGGCAATTGTGGGCTGACCAAGCCCCCACTCATTCCTTGGCTTGAAGTGAAGGCCCTTGTGGATCTTGATGGTAATGCATTTTAGAAAAAGTTCTCAAAATCCTGAAACATTGATAGTATAGGCCAGGAGTAACTACCACACCACAAATGACGCACCATTATCCATAGGTGGCGCTACGGCCAAGCCCCAATTTTCCATTTACAAAGTGATGCCATTCGCATCCCATTTGTCCCAAAATTCTGAAATTCATTAGATATGCCTTATTTCTCATGAGGAACAAAAAAGCCTCAATAACCTATAACGGCCGCCATATTGGATGTTTTTGTACAATAAAGATTTAGGAAACACGTTTTTTTGCTACTTCTCCTACAATTCTTGTCCAATCTTCCCCAGAATTGGCAGGTATCATCGTCAGAGCAACCCTCACTGAATTCTTTAACAGATTTTTGAATTTCAAAACCGTTTGTCCGGTACAGCCAATCAAAATCGTCAACAAAGCAACCAAACAGGAAGTTGGATCAAATCTCAGCAAATCTTTGAAATATCAACACCAAACTTGGTAAGATGACTCGGAACCGTCTTCTGAGGATGTCCAATCAATTTGGTGTCATGTGATCGTGTCATGTGATCGGCGTGGCCGCAGGAACCAAAAATGTTTTTTGGCCAATAACTGTTGATTTGTTTGCCTTTAGTTCATGAAAACTCTTGAGAATGTTTAGTACACAAATCTCAGAAAAAGTTGACTGTAAGATGAAAAGTTGAATTTTGGTGAATATTTGAAAAATGCATGCTTGGCTAATTGTTAAGGAAATTTCCAATGAAACGTCTCCCTCTGCTCCTCAACGCGCGCGCTACACATTCTCACACACTCAGCCTTTCCCTTGACACACGCGCAAGCTTGACGAGACGCATACACAACATTTCAGGCAATTGTGGGCTGACCAAGCCCCCACTCATTGCTTGGTCTTTAGCAAAGGCCCATGTGGATCTTGATGGTATTGCATTTCCGATTTTGTATGCAATGGTAAAAGTTCTCAAAATCCTGAAACATTTATAGTATAGGCCAAGAGTAACTACCACACCACAAATGGCCCAATATCACCCATAAGTGACGCTACAGGCCACGCCCTGATACACAAAGATACAAGGCTTTCTGGAATGGGTAGGCTCAACCAAGCCCCCTCCCTTCACTCCTTGGCTTTAAATAAAAGCCCTTGTGGATCTTGATGGTATTGCATTTCATATTTGGTATCCCATTGGTAAGTCTGCGGCATGGAATTTTACAGTGACTATTTGTAAAGAATATACATTTTTCAGTGGTTTGCAATGTTTGGAGGAATCCGCCATTGCTGCTTGCAGTTATATTTAGGATTCCTCCGTAAGGAGGAAACCTATTGTTATTGTTAGTTTTATTATTATTATTATTATTCTAGTTCCATGGGAGTCAATGGCAGCCCCTAGAACCCTTGGATAACTTTTTGTTAAATTTGGCACACTCATTAAGGACAGTTCCTTCTATACCTACACCAAGTTTCATGTATCCCATCAGACCACTCTAGCGCCACCAATGGGTCAAAGTTGGACTTGTGTTTACACACGCAACTTTTGAACCGTATCACTGATTTTCAAAAATGAGGTACCATTGGATTCCATGAATCAAGACGAGTTCAACGCAACCTATGACGTCAATTTCCGGTTATATAGATTTTCCGCTATTTCCGGTTGTATCAAAAACCTTTGAAAGCCTACTCCTCCTACAATTTTTGTCATATCTTCTTCAAAATGACCAGAGATGATCTTCAGACCAAGCATCACAAAAGTTATCCCATGGCGTTTTGATTTTCTAAACCGTTTGTCCGGCACAGCCAATCAAAATCAGCAAAAAAGTAACCAAACAGGAACTTGGGTCAAATCTCAGCAAATCTTTGAGATATCAACACTAAACTTGGTATATCGGTGGACGACACTACAACATGTTACCATGTGCAAAGGCAACTTCATATCTCAAAAAATGATTGATATAAAGCAAATCGAATTTATCGCTAACGCTAAAATAATGCTTTACACATCCGCCGGTCAAAAACTGATACTTTGATTCAATCACAAGTTCATATGAAGACTCTTGAGAATGTTTAGTACACAAATCTGAGGAAAAGTTGACTGTAACATGAAAAGTCGATTTTATGTGAATATTTGAAACATGCATGCTTGGCTAATTGTTAAGGACATTTCCGATGAAATGTCTCCCCTGCTCTTCAGCGCGCGCGTGCTCCACATTCTCACACACTCAGCCTTTCCCTTGACACACGCGCGGGCTTGGCGAGACGCATACACAACATTTCAGGCAATTGTGGGCTGACCAAGCCCCCACCCATTCCTTGGCTTGAAGTGAAGGCCCTTGTGGATCTTGATGGTATAGCATTTCCGATTTTGTATACAATGGTAAAAAGTTCTCAAAATCCTGAAACATTGATAGTATAGGCCAAGAGTAACTACCACACCACAAATGGCCCAATATCACCCATAAGTGACTCTACAGGCCACGCCCTGATACACAAAGATACAAGGCTTTCTGGAATGGGTAGGCTCACCAAGCCCCCTCCCTTCACTCCTTGGCTTGAAGTGAAGGCCCTTGTGGATCTTGATGGTAATGCATTTTAGAAAAAGTTCTCAAAATCCTGAAACATTGATAGTATAGGCCAGGAGTAACTACCACACCACAAATGACGCACCATTATCCATAGGTGGCGCTACGGCCAAGCCCCAATTTTCCATTTACAAAGTGATGCCATTCGCATCCCATTTGTCCCAAAATTCTGAAATTCATTAGATATGCCTTATTTCTCATGAGGAACAAAAAAGCCTCAATAACCTATAACGGCAGCCATATTGGATTTTTTTGTACAATAAAGATTTAGGAAACACGTTTTTTCTTTACTTCTCCTACAATTTTTGTCCAATCTTCCCCAGAATTGGCAGGTATCATCGTCAGAGCAACCCTCACTGAATTCTTCAACAGATTTTTGAATTTCAAAACCGTTTGTCCGGTACAGCCAATCAAAATCGTCAACAAAGCAACCAAACAGGAAGTTGGATTAAATCTCAGCAAATCTTTGAAATATCACCACCAAACTTGGTGTGTCACGTGAAAGACACTACATCATGTTCCCATGTGAGAAGGCAAATTAATATCTTAAAAAATGATTGAAATAAAGGAAATCTAATTTATTTCTGTCTAACGCTAAAATAATTCTTTACACATCCACCAGTCAAAAAACTCTGATTCAATCACATGTTCATAAAGACTCTTGAGAATGTTTAGTACACAAATCTCAGAAAAAGTTGACTGTAACATGAAAAGTTGAATTTTGGTGAATATTTGAAAAATGCATGCTTGGCTAATTGTTAAGGACATTTCCAATGAAATGTCTCCCCTGACCCTCAGCGCGCGCTCCACATTCTTACACACTCAGCCTTTCCCTTGACACACGCGCAAGCTTGGCGAGATGCATACACAACGTTTCAGGCAATTGTGGGCTGACCAAGCCCCCACTCATTGCTTGGTCTTTAGCAAAGCCCATGTGGATCTTGGTGGTATTGCATTTCCGATTTTGTATGCAATGGTAAAAAGTTCTCAAAATCCTGAAACATTGATAGTATAGGCCAAGAGTAACTACCACACCACAAATGGCCCAATATCACCCATAAGTGACGCTACAGGCCACGCCCTGATACACAAAGATACAAGGCTTTCTGGAATGGGTAGGCTCACCAAGCCCCCTCCCTTTACTCCTTGGCTTGAAATAAAAGCCCTTGTGGATCTTGATGGTATTGCATTTCAGATTTGGTATCCCATTGGTAAGTCTGCAGCATGGAATTTTACAGTGACGATTTGTAAAGAATATACATTTTTCAGTGGTTTGCAATGTTTGGAGGAATCCGCCATTGCTGCTTGCAGTTATATTTATTATTATTATTATTCTAGTTCCATGGGAGTCAATGGCAGCCCCTAGAACCCTTGGATAACTTTTTGTTAAATTTGGCACACTCATTAAGGACAGTTCCTTCTATACCTACACCAAGTTTCATGTATCCCATCAGACCACTCTAGCGCCACCAATGGGTCAAAGTTGGACTTGTGTTTACACACGCAACTTTTTAACCGTATGACTGATTTTCAAAAAGGAGGTATCATTGGATTCCCTGGATCAAGACGAGTTCAACGCACCCTATGACGTCAATTTCAGGTTATATAGATTTTCCGCTATTTCCGGTTGTATCAAAAACCTTTGAAAGCCTACTCCTCCTACAGTTTTTGTCATATCTTCTTCAAAATGACCAGAGATGATCTTCAGACCAAGCCTCACAAAAGTTATCCCATGGCGTTTTGATTTTCTAAACCGTTTGTCCGGCACAGCCAATCAAAATCAGCAAAAAAGTAACCAAACAGGAACTTGGGTCAAATCTCAGCAAATCTTTGAGATATCAACACTAAACTTGGTATATCGGTGGACGACACTACAACATGTTACCATGTGCAAAGGCAACTTCATATCTCAAAAAATGATTGATATAAAGCAAATCGAATTTATCGCTAACGCTAAAATAATGCTTTACACATCCGCCGGTCAAAAACTGATACTTTGATTCAATCACAAGTTCATATGAAGACTCTTGAGAATGTTTAGTACACAAATCTGAGGAAAAGTTGACTGTAACATGAAAAGTCGATTTTATGTGAATATTTGAAACATGCATGCTTGGCTAATTGCTAACGAAATTTTCAATGAAATGTCTCCCCTGCTCTTCAGCGCGCGCGTGCTCCACATTCTCACACACTCAGCCTTTCCCTTGACACACGCGCGGGCTTGGCGAGACGCATACACAACATTTCAGGCAATTGTGGGCTGACCAAGCCCCCACTCATTCCTTGGCTTGAAGTGAAGGCCCTTGTGGATCTTGATGGTAATGCATTTTAGAAAAAGTTCTCAAAATCCTGAAACATTGATAGTATAGGCCAGGAGTAACTACCACACCACAAATGACGCACCATTATCCATAGGTGGCGCTACGGCCAAGCCCCAATTTTCCATTTACAAAGTGATGCCATTCGCATCCCATTTGTCCCAAAATTCTGAAATTCATTAGATATACCTTATGTCTCATGAGGAACAAAAAAGCCTCAATAACCTATAACGGCCGCCATATTGGATTTTTTTGTACAATAAAGATTTATGAAACACGTTTTTTTGGTACTTCTCCTACAATTTTTGTCCAATCTTCCCCAGAATTGGCAGGTATCATCGTCAGAGCAACCCTCACTGAATTCTTTAACAGATTTTTGAATTTCAAAACCGTTTGTCCGGTACAGCCAATCAAAATCGTCAACAAAGCAACCAAACAGGAAGTTGGATCAAATCTCAGCAAATCTTTGAAATATCAACACCAAACTTGGTAAGATGACTCGGAACCGTCTTCTGAGGATGTCCAATCAATTTGGTGTCATGTGATCGTGTCATGTGATCGGCGTGGCCGCAGGAACCAAAAATGTTTTTTGGCCAATAACTGTTGATTTGTTTGCCTTTAGTTCATGAAAACTCTTGAGAATGTTTAGTACACAAATCTCAGAAAAAGTTGACTGTAAGATGAAAAGTTGAATTTTGGTGAATATTTGAAAAATGCATGCTTGGCTAATTGTTAAGGAAATTTCCAATGAAACGTCTCCCTCTGCTCCTCAACGCGCGCGCTACACATTCTCACACACTCAGCCTTTCCCTTGACACACGCGCAAGCTTGACGAGACGCATACACAACATTTCAGGCAATTGTGGGCTGACCAAGCCCCCACTCATTGCTTGGTCTTTAGCAAAGGCCCATGTGGATCTTGATGGTATTGCATTTCCGATTTTGTATGCAATGGTAAAAGTTCTCAAAATCCTGAAACATTTATAGTATAGGCCAAGAGTAACTACCACACCACAAATGGCCCAATATCACCCATAAGTGACGCTACAGGCCACGCCCTGATACACAAAGATACAAGGCTTTCTGGAATGGGTAGGCTCAACCAAGCCCCCTCCCTTCACTCCTTGGCTTTAAATAAAAGCCCTTGTGGATCTTGATGGTATTGCATTTCATATTTGGTATCCCATTGGTAAGTCTGCGGCATGGAATTTTACAGTGACTATTTGTAAAGAATATACATTTTTCAGTGGTTTGCAATGTTTGGAGGAATCCGCCATTGCTGCTTGCAGTTATATTTAGGATTCCTCCGTAAGGAGGAAACCTATTGTTATTGTTAGTTTTATTATTATTATTATTATTCTAGTTCCATGGGAGTCAATGGCAGCCCCTAGAACCCTTGGATAACTTTTTGTTAAATTTGGCACACTCATTAAGGACAGTTCCTTCTATACCTACACCAAGTTTCATGTATCCCATCAGACCACTCTAGCGCCACCAATGGGTCAAAGTTGGACTTGTGTTTACACACGCAACTTTTGAACCGTATCACTGATTTTCAAAAATGAGGTACCATTGGATTCCATGAATCAAGACGAGTTCAACGCAACCTATGACGTCAATTTCCGGTTATATAGATTTTCCGCTATTTCCGGTTGTATCAAAAACCTTTGAAAGCCTACTCCTCCTACAATTTTTGTCATATCTTCTTCAAAATGACCAGAGATGATCTTCAGACCAAGCATCACAAAAGTTATCCCATGGCGTTTTGATTTTCTAAACCGTTTGTCCGGCACAGCCAATCAAAATCAGCAAAAAAGTAACCAAACAGGAACTTGGGTCAAATCTCAGCAAATCTTTGAGATATCAACACTAAACTTGGTATATCGGTGGACGACACTACAACATGTTACCATGTGCAAAGGCAACTTCATATCTCAAAAAATGATTGATATAAAGCAAATCGAATTTATCGCTAACGCTAAAATAATGCTTTACACATCCGCCGGTCAAAAACTGATACTTTGATTCAATCACAAGTTCATATGAAGACTCTTGAGAATGTTTAGTACACAAATCTGAGGAAAAGTTGACTGTAACATGAAAAGTCGATTTTATGTGAATATTTGAAACATGCATGCTTGGCTAATTGTTAAGGACATTTCCGATGAAATGTCTCCCCTGCTCTTCAGCGCGCGCGTGCTCCACATTCTCACACACTCAGCCTTTCCCTTGACACACGCGCGGGCTTGGCGAGACGCATACACAACATTTCAGGCAATTGTGGGCTGACCAAGCCCCCACCCATTCCTTGGCTTGAAGTGAAGGCCCTTGTGGATCTTGATGGTATAGCATTTCCGATTTTGTATACAATGGTAAAAAGTTCTCAAAATCCTGAAACATTGATAGTATAGGCCAAGAGTAACTACCACACCACAAATGGCCCAATATCACCCATAAGTGACTCTACAGGCCACGCCCTGATACACAAAGATACAAGGCTTTCTGGAATGGGTAGGCTCACCAAGCCCCCTCCCTTCACTCCTTGGCTTGAAGTGAAGGCCCTTGTGGATCTTGATGGTAATGCATTTTAGAAAAAGTTCTCAAAATCCTGAAACATTGATAGTATAGGCCAGGAGTAACTACCACACCACAAATGACGCACCATTATCCATAGGTGGCGCTACGGCCAAGCCCCAATTTTCCATTTACAAAGTGATGCCATTCGCATCCCATTTGTCCCAAAATTCTGAAATTCATTAGATATGCCTTATTTCTCATGAGGAACAAAAAAGCCTCAATAACCTATAACGGCAGCCATATTGGATTTTTTTGTACAATAAAGATTTAGGAAACACGTTTTTTCTTTACTTCTCCTACAATTTTTGTCCAATCTTCCCCAGAATTGGCAGGTATCATCGTCAGAGCAACCCTCACTGAATTCTTCAACAGATTTTTGAATTTCAAAACCGTTTGTCCGGTACAGCCAATCAAAATCGTCAACAAAGCAACCAAACAGGAAGTTGGATTAAATCTCAGCAAATCTTTGAAATATCACCACCAAACTTGGTGTGTCACGTGAAAGACACTACATCATGTTCCCATGTGAGAAGGCAAATTAATATCTTAAAAAATGATTGAAATAAAGGAAATCTAATTTATTTCTGTCTAACGCTAAAATAATTCTTTACACATCCACCAGTCAAAAAACTCTGATTCAATCACATGTTCATAAAGACTCTTGAGAATGTTTAGTACACAAATCTCAGAAAAAGTTGACTGTAACATGAAAAGTTGAATTTTGGTGAATATTTGAAAAATGCATGCTTGGCTAATTGTTAAGGACATTTCCAATGAAATGTCTCCCCTGACCCTCAGCGCGCGCTCCACATTCTTACACACTCAGCCTTTCCCTTGACACACGCGCAAGCTTGGCGAGATGCATACACAACGTTTCAGGCAATTGTGGGCTGACCAAGCCCCCACTCATTGCTTGGTCTTTAGCAAAGCCCATGTGGATCTTGGTGGTATTGCATTTCCGATTTTGTATGCAATGGTAAAAAGTTCTCAAAATCCTGAAACATTGATAGTATAGGCCAAGAGTAACTACCACACCACAAATGGCCCAATATCACCCATAAGTGACGCTACAGGCCACGCCCTGATACACAAAGATACAAGGCTTTCTGGAATGGGTAGGCTCACCAAGCCCCCTCCCTTTACTCCTTGGCTTGAAATAAAAGCCCTTGTGGATCTTGATGGTATTGCATTTCAGATTTGGTATCCCATTGGTAAGTCTGCAGCATGGAATTTTACAGTGACGATTTGTAAAGAATATACATTTTTCAGTGGTTTGCAATGTTTGGAGGAATCCGCCATTGCTGCTTGCAGTTATATTTATTATTATTATTATTCTAGTTCCATGGGAGTCAATGGCAGCCCCTAGAACCCTTGGATAACTTTTTGTTAAATTTGGCACACTCATTAAGGACAGTTCCTTCTATACCTACACCAAGTTTCATGTATCCCATCAGACCACTCTAGCGCCACCAATGGGTCAAAGTTGGACTTGTGTTTACACACGCAACTTTTTAACCGTATGACTGATTTTCAAAAAGGAGGTATCATTGGATTCCCTGGATCAAGACGAGTTCAACGCACCCTATGACGTCAATTTCAGGTTATATAGATTTTCCGCTATTTCCGGTTGTATCAAAAACCTTTGAAAGCCTACTCCTCCTACAGTTTTTGTCATATCTTCTTCAAAATGACCAGAGATGATCTTCAGACCAAGCCTCACAAAAGTTATCCCATGGCGTTTTGATTTTCTAAACCGTTTGTCCGGCACAGCCAATCAAAATCAGCAAAAAAGTAACCAAACAGGAACTTGGGTCAAATCTCAGCAAATCTTTGAGATATCAACACTAAACTTGGTATATCGGTGGACGACACTACAACATGTTACCATGTGCAAAGGCAACTTCATATCTCAAAAAATGATTGATATAAAGCAAATCGAATTTATCGCTAACGCTAAAATAATGCTTTACACATCCGCCGGTCAAAAACTGATACTTTGATTCAATCACAAGTTCATATGAAGACTCTTGAGAATGTTTAGTACACAAATCTGAGGAAAAGTTGACTGTAACATGAAAAGTCGATTTTATGTGAATATTTGAAACATGCATGCTTGGCTAATTGCTAACGAAATTTTCAATGAAATGTCTCCCCTGCTCTTCAGCGCGCGCGTGCTCCACATTCTCACACACTCAGCCTTTCCCTTGACACACGCGCGGGCTTGGCGAGACGCATACACAACATTTCAGGCAATTGTGGGCTGACCAAGCCCCCACTCATTCCTTGGCTTGAAGTGAAGGCCCTTGTGGATCTTGATGGTAATGCATTTTAGAAAAAGTTCTCAAAATCCTGAAACATTGATAGTATAGGCCAGGAGTAACTACCACACCACAAATGACGCACCATTATCCATAGGTGGCGCTACGGCCAAGCCCCAATTTTCCATTTACAAAGTGATGCCATTCGCATCCCATTTGTCCCAAAATTCTGAAATTCATTAGATATACCTTATGTCTCATGAGGAACAAAAAAGCCTCAATAACCTATAACGGCCGCCATATTGGATTTTTTTGTACAATAAAGATTTATGAAACACGTTTTTTTGGTACTTCTCCTACAATTTTTGTCCAATCTTCCCCAGAATTGGCAGGTATCATCGTCAGAGCAACCCTCACTGAATTCTTTAACAGATTTTTGAATTTCAAAACCGTTTGTCCGGTACAGCCAATCAAAATCGTCAACAAAGCAACCAAACAGGAAGTTGGATCAAATCTCAGCAAATCTTTGAAATATCAACACCAAACTTGGTAAGATGACTCGGAACCGTCTTCTGAGGATGTCCAATCAATTTGGTGTCATGTGATCGTGTCATGTGATCGGCGTGGCCGCAGGAACCAAAAATGTTTTTTGGCCAATAACTGTTGATTTGTTTGCCTTTAGTTCATGAAAACTCTTGAGAATGTTTAGTACACAAATCTCAGAAAAAGTTGACTGTAAGATGAAAAGTTGAATTTTGGTGAATATTTGAAAAATGCATGCTTGGCTAATTGTTAAGGAAATTTCCAATGAAACGTCTCCCTCTGCTCCTCAACGCGCGCGCTACACATTCTCACACACTCAGCCTTTCCCTTGACACACGCGCAAGCTTGACGAGACGCATACACAACATTTCAGGCAATTGTGGGCTGACCAAGCCCCCACTCATTGCTTGGTCTTTAGCAAAGGCCCATGTGGATCTTGATGGTATTGCATTTCCGATTTTGTATGCAATGGTAAAAGTTCTCAAAATCCTGAAACATTTATAGTATAGGCCAAGAGTAACTACCACACCACAAATGGCCCAATATCACCCATAAGTGACGCTACAGGCCACGCCCTGATACACAAAGATACAAGGCTTTCTGGAATGGGTAGGCTCAACCAAGCCCCCTCCCTTCACTCCTTGGCTTTAAATAAAAGCCCTTGTGGATCTTGATGGTATTGCATTTCATATTTGGTATCCCATTGGTAAGTCTGCGGCATGGAATTTTACAGTGACTATTTGTAAAGAATATACATTTTTCAGTGGTTTGCAATGTTTGGAGGAATCCGCCATTGCTGCTTGCAGTTATATTTAGGATTCCTCCGTAAGGAGGAAACCTATTGTTATTGTTAGTTTTATTAGGATTCCTCCGTAAGGAGGAAACCTATTGTTATTGTTAGTTTTATTATTATTATTATTATTATTATTATTATTCTAGTTCCATGGGAGTCAATGGCAGCCCCTAGAACCCTTGGATAACTTTTTGTTAAATTTGGCACACTCATTAAGGACAGTTCCTTCTATACCTACACCAAGTTTCATGTATCCCATCAGACCACTCTAGCGCCACCAATGGGTCAAAGTTGGACTTGTGTTTACACACGCAACTTTTGAACCGTATGACTGATTTACAAAAATGAGGTACCATTGGATTCCCTGGATGAAGACGAGTTCAACGCACCCTATGACGTCAATTTCCGGTTGTATAGATTTTCCGCTATTTCCGGTTGTATCAAAAACCTTTGAAAGCCTACTCCTCCTACAATTATTGTCATATCTTCTTCAAAATGACCATAGATGATCTTCAGACCAAGCCTCACAAAAGTTATCCCATGGCGTTTTGATTTTCTAAACCGTTTGTCCGGCACAACCAATCAAAATCAGCAAAAAAGTAACCAAACAGGAACTTGGGTCAAATCTCAGCAAATCTTTGAGATATCAACACTAAACTTGGTATATCGGTGGACGACACTACAACATGTTACCATGTGCAAAGGCAACTTCATATCTCAAAAGATGATTGATATAAAGCAAATCGAATTTATCGCTAACGCTAAAATAATGCTTTACACATCCGCCGGTCAAAAACTGATACTTTGATTCAATCACAAGTTCATATGAAGACTCTTGAGAATGTTTAGTACACAAATCTGAGGAAAAGTTGACTGTAACATGAAAAGTCGATTTTATGTGAATATTTGAAACATGCATGCTTGGCTAATTGCTAACGAAATTTTCAATGAAATGTCTCCCCTGCTCTTCAGCGCGCGCGTGCTCCACATTCTCACACACTCAGCCTTTCCCTTGACACACGCGCGGGCTTGGCGAGACGCATACACAACATTTCAGGCAATTGTGGGCTGACCAAGCCCCCACTCATTCCTTGGCTTGAAGTGAAGGCCCTTGTGGATCTTGATGGTAATGCATTTTAGAAAAAGTTCTCAAAATCCTGAAACATTGATAGTATAGGCCAGGAGTAACTACCACACCACAAATGACGCACCATTATCCATAGGTGGCGCTACGGCCAAGCCCCAATTTTCCATTTACAAAGTGATGCCATTCGCATCCCATTTGTCCCAAAATTCTGAAATTCATTAGATATGCCTTATTTCTCATGAGGAACAAAAAAGCCTCAATAACCTATAACGGCCGCCATATTGGATGTTTTTGTACAATAAAGATTTAGGAAACACGTTTTTTTGCTACTTCTCCTACAATTCTTGTCCAATCTTCCCCAGAATTGGCAGGTATCATCGTCAGAGCAACCCTCACTGAATTCTTTAACAGATTTTTGAATTTCAAAACCGTTTGTCCGGTACAGCCAATCAAAATCGTCAACAAAGCAACCAAACAGGAAGTTGGATCAAATCTCAGCAAATCTTTGAAATATCAACACCAAACTTGGTGTGTCACGTGAAAGACACTACGTCATGTTCCCATGTAGGAAGGCAAATTAATATCTTCAAAAATGATTGAAATGAAGGAAATCAAATTTATTTCTAACGCTAAAATAATGCTTTACACATCCGCCAGTCAAAAAACTCTGATTCAATCACAAGTTCATGAAGACTTTTGAGAATGTTTAGTACACAAATCTCAGAAAAAGTTGACTGTAAGATGAAAAGTTGAATTTAGGTGAATATTTGAAAAATGCATGCTTGGCTAATTGTTAAGGAAATTTCCAATGAAATGTCTCCCCTGCTCCTCAGCACGCGCGCTCCACATTCTCACACACTCAGCCTTTCCCTTGACACACGCACAAGCTTGGCGAGACGCATACACAACATTTCAGGCAATTGTGGGCTGACCAAGCCCCACTCATTGCTTGGTCTTTAGCAAAGGACCATGTGGATCTTGATGGTATTGCATTTCCGATTTTGTATGCAATGGTAAAAAGTTCTCAAAATCCTGAAACATTGATAGTATAGGCCAAGAGTAACTACCACACCACAAATGGCCCAATATCACCCATAAGTGACGCTACAGGCCACGCCCTGGTACACAAAGATACAAGGCTTTCTGGAATGGGTAGGCTCACCAAGCCCCCTCCCTTCACTCCTTGGCTTGAAATAAAAGCCCTTGTGGATCTTGATGGTATTGCATTTCAGATTTGGTATCCCATTGGTAAGTCTGCAGCATGGATTTTTACAGTGACAATTTGTGAAGAATATAAATTTTTCAGTGGTTTGCAATGTTTGGAGGAATCCGCCATTGCTGCTTGCAGTTATATTTATTAGGATTCCTCCGTAAGGAGGAAACCTATTGTTATTGTTAGTTTTATTATTATTATTATTATTATTCTAGTTCCATGGGAGTCAATGGCAGCCCCTAGAACCCTTGGATAACTTTTTGTTAAATTTGGCACACTCATTAAGGACAGTTCCTTCTATACCTACACCAAGTTTCATGTATCCCATCAGACCACTCTAGCGCCACCAATGGGTCAAAGTTGGACTTGTGTTTACACACGCAACTTTTGAACCGTATGACTGATTTTCAAAAATGAGGTACCATTGGATTCCCTGGATCAAGACGAGTTCAACGCACCCTATGACGTCAATTTCCGGTTATATAGAATTTCTGCTATTTCCGGTTGTATCAAAAACCTTTGAAAGCCTACTCCTCCTACAATTTTTGTCATATCTTCTTCAAAATGACCAGAGATGAGCTTCAGACCAAGCCTCACAAAAGTTATCCCATGGCGTTTTGATTTTCTAAACCGTTTGTCCGGCACAGCCAATCAAAATCAGCAAAAAAGTAACCAAACAGGAACTTGGGTCAAATCTCAGCAAATCTTTGAGATATCAACACTAAACTTGGTATATCGGTGGACGACACTACAACATGTTACCATGTGCAAAGGCAACTTCATATCTCAAAAAATGATTGATATAAAGCAAATCGAATTTATCGCTAACGCTAAAATAATGCTTTACACATCCGCCGGTCAAAAACTGATACTTTGATTCAATCACAAGTTCATATGAAGACTCTTGAGAATGTTTAGTACACAAATCTGAGGAAAAGTTGACTGTAACATGAAAAGTCGATTTTATGTGAATATTTGAAACATGCATGCTTGGCTAATTGTTAAGGACATTTCCGATGAAATGTCTCCCCTGCTCTTCAGCGCGCGCGTGCTCCACATTCTCACACACTCAGCCTTTCCCTTGACACACGCGCGGGCTTGGCGAGACGCATACACAACATTTCAGGCAATTGTGGGCTGACCAAGCCCCCACCCATTCCTTGGCTTGAAGTGAAGGCCCTTGTGGATCTTGATGGTATAGCATTTCCGATTTTGTATACAATGGTAAAAAGTTCTCAAAATCCTGAAACATTGATAGTATAGGCCAAGAGTAACTACCACACCACAAATGGCCCAATATCACCCATAAGTGACTCTACAGGCCACGCCCTGATACACAAAGATACAAGGCTTTCTGGAATGGGTAGGCTCACCAAGCCCCCTCCCTTCACTCCTTGGCTTGAAGTGAAGGCCCTTGTGGATCTTGATGGTAATGCATTTTAGAAAAAGTTCTCAAAATCCTGAAACATTGATAGTATAGGCCAGGAGTAACTACCACACCACAAATGACGCACCATTATCCATAGGTGGCGCTACGGCCAAGCCCCAATTTTCCATTTACAAAGTGATGCCATTCGCATCCCATTTGTCCCAAAATTCTGAAATTCATTAGATATGCCTTATTTCTCATGAGGAACAAAAAAGCCTCAATAACCTATAACGGCAGCCATATTGGATTTTTTTGTACAATAAAGATTTAGGAAACACGTTTTTTCTTTACTTCTCCTACAATTTTTGTCCAATCTTCCCCAGAATTGGCAGGTATCATCGTCAGAGCAACCCTCACTGAATTCTTCAACAGATTTTTGAATTTCAAAACCGTTTGTCCGGTACAGCCAATCAAAATCGTCAACAAAGCAACCAAACAGGAAGTTGGATTAAATCTCAGCAAATCTTTGAAATATCACCACCAAACTTGGTGTGTCACGTGAAAGACACTACATCATGTTCCCATGTGAGAAGGCAAATTAATATCTTAAAAAATGATTGAAATAAAGGAAATCTAATTTATTTCTGTCTAACGCTAAAATAATTCTTTACACATCCACCAGTCAAAAAACTCTGATTCAATCACATGTTCATAAAGACTCTTGAGAATGTTTAGTACACAAATCTCAGAAAAAGTTGACTGTAACATGAAAAGTTGAATTTTGGTGAATATTTGAAAAATGCATGCTTGGCTAATTGTTAAGGACATTTCCAATGAAATGTCTCCCCTGACCCTCAGCGCGCGCTCCACATTCTTACACACTCAGCCTTTCCCTTGACACACGCGCAAGCTTGGCGAGATGCATACACAACGTTTCAGGCAATTGTGGGCTGACCAAGCCCCCACTCATTGCTTGGTCTTTAGCAAAGCCCATGTGGATCTTGGTGGTATTGCATTTCCGATTTTGTATGCAATGGTAAAAAGTTCTCAAAATCCTGAAACATTGATAGTATAGGCCAAGAGTAACTACCACACCACAAATGGCCCAATATCACCCATAAGTGACGCTACAGGCCACGCCCTGATACACAAAGATACAAGGCTTTCTGGAATGGGTAGGCTCACCAAGCCCCCTCCCTTTACTCCTTGGCTTGAAATAAAAGCCCTTGTGGATCTTGATGGTATTGCATTTCAGATTTGGTATCCCATTGGTAAGTCTGCAGCATGGAATTTTACAGTGACGATTTGTAAAGAATATACATTTTTCAGTGGTTTGCAATGTTTGGAGGAATCCGCCATTGCTGCTTGCAGTTATATTTATTATTATTATTATTCTAGTTCCATGGGAGTCAATGGCAGCCCCTAGAACCCTTGGATAACTTTTTGTTAAATTTGGCACACTCATTAAGGACAGTTCCTTCTATACCTACACCAAGTTTCATGTATCCCATCAGACCACTCTAGCGCCACCAATGGGTCAAAGTTGGACTTGTGTTTACACACGCAACTTTTTAACCGTATGACTGATTTTCAAAAAGGAGGTATCATTGGATTCCCTGGATCAAGACGAGTTCAACGCACCCTATGACGTCAATTTCAGGTTATATAGATTTTCCGCTATTTCCGGTTGTATCAAAAACCTTTGAAAGCCTACTCCTCCTACAGTTTTTGTCATATCTTCTTCAAAATGACCAGAGATGATCTTCAGACCAAGCCTCACAAAAGTTATCCCATGGCGTTTTGATTTTCTAAACCGTTTGTCCGGCACAGCCAATCAAAATCAGCAAAAAAGTAACCAAACAGGAACTTGGGTCAAATCTCAGCAAATCTTTGAGATATCAACACTAAACTTGGTATATCGGTGGACGACACTACAACATGTTACCATGTGCAAAGGCAACTTCATATCTCAAAAAATGATTGATATAAAGCAAATCGAATTTATCGCTAACGCTAAAATAATGCTTTACACATCCGCCGGTCAAAAACTGATACTTTGATTCAATCACAAGTTCATATGAAGACTCTTGAGAATGTTTAGTACACAAATCTGAGGAAAAGTTGACTGTAACATGAAAAGTCGATTTTATGTGAATATTTGAAACATGCATGCTTGGCTAATTGCTAACGAAATTTTCAATGAAATGTCTCCCCTGCTCTTCAGCGCGCGCGTGCTCCACATTCTCACACACTCAGCCTTTCCCTTGACACACGCGCGGGCTTGGCGAGACGCATACACAACATTTCAGGCAATTGTGGGCTGACCAAGCCCCCACTCATTCCTTGGCTTGAAGTGAAGGCCCTTGTGGATCTTGATGGTAATGCATTTTAGAAAAAGTTCTCAAAATCCTGAAACATTGATAGTATAGGCCAGGAGTAACTACCACACCACAAATGACGCACCATTATCCATAGGTGGCGCTACGGCCAAGCCCCAATTTTCCATTTACAAAGTGATGCCATTCGCATCCCATTTGTCCCAAAATTCTGAAATTCATTAGATATACCTTATGTCTCATGAGGAACAAAAAAGCCTCAATAACCTATAACGGCCGCCATATTGGATTTTTTTGTACAATAAAGATTTATGAAACACGTTTTTTTGGTACTTCTCCTACAATTTTTGTCCAATCTTCCCCAGAATTGGCAGGTATCATCGTCAGAGCAACCCTCACTGAATTCTTTAACAGATTTTTGAATTTCAAAACCGTTTGTCCGGTACAGCCAATCAAAATCGTCAACAAAGCAACCAAACAGGAAGTTGGATCAAATCTCAGCAAATCTTTGAAATATCAACACCAAACTTGGTAAGATGACTCGGAACCGTCTTCTGAGGATGTCCAATCAATTTGGTGTCATGTGATCGTGTCATGTGATCGGCGTGGCCGCAGGAACCAAAAATGTTTTTTGGCCAATAACTGTTGATTTGTTTGCCTTTAGTTCATGAAAACTCTTGAGAATGTTTAGTACACAAATCTCAGAAAAAGTTGACTGTAAGATGAAAAGTTGAATTTTGGTGAATATTTGAAAAATGCATGCTTGGCTAATTGTTAAGGAAATTTCCAATGAAACGTCTCCCTCTGCTCCTCAACGCGCGCGCTACACATTCTCACACACTCAGCCTTTCCCTTGACACACGCGCAAGCTTGACGAGACGCATACACAACATTTCAGGCAATTGTGGGCTGACCAAGCCCCCACTCATTGCTTGGTCTTTAGCAAAGGCCCATGTGGATCTTGATGGTATTGCATTTCCGATTTTGTATGCAATGGTAAAAGTTCTCAAAATCCTGAAACATTTATAGTATAGGCCAAGAGTAACTACCACACCACAAATGGCCCAATATCACCCATAAGTGACGCTACAGGCCACGCCCTGATACACAAAGATACAAGGCTTTCTGGAATGGGTAGGCTCAACCAAGCCCCCTCCCTTCACTCCTTGGCTTTAAATAAAAGCCCTTGTGGATCTTGATGGTATTGCATTTCATATTTGGTATCCCATTGGTAAGTCTGCGGCATGGAATTTTACAGTGACTATTTGTAAAGAATATACATTTTTCAGTGGTTTGCAATGTTTGGAGGAATCCGCCATTGCTGCTTGCAGTTATATTTAGGATTCCTCCGTAAGGAGGAAACCTATTGTTATTGTTAGTTTTATTAGGATTCCTCCGTAAGGAGGAAACCTATTGTTATTGTTAGTTTTATTATTATTATTATTATTATTATTATTATTCTAGTTCCATGGGAGTCAATGGCAGCCCCTAGAACCCTTGGATAACTTTTTGTTAAATTTGGCACACTCATTAAGGACAGTTCCTTCTATACCTACACCAAGTTTCATGTATCCCATCAGACCACTCTAGCGCCACCAATGGGTCAAAGTTGGACTTGTGTTTACACACGCAACTTTTGAACCGTATGACTGATTTACAAAAATGAGGTACCATTGGATTCCCTGGATGAAGACGAGTTCAACGCACCCTATGACGTCAATTTCCGGTTGTATAGATTTTCCGCTATTTCCGGTTGTATCAAAAACCTTTGAAAGCCTACTCCTCCTACAATTATTGTCATATCTTCTTCAAAATGACCATAGATGATCTTCAGACCAAGCCTCACAAAAGTTATCCCATGGCGTTTTGATTTTCTAAACCGTTTGTCCGGCACAACCAATCAAAATCAGCAAAAAAGTAACCAAACAGGAACTTGGGTCAAATCTCAGCAAATCTTTGAGATATCAACACTAAACTTGGTATATCGGTGGACGACACTACAACATGTTACCATGTGCAAAGGCAACTTCATATCTCAAAAGATGATTGATATAAAGCAAATCGAATTTATCGCTAACGCTAAAATAATGCTTTACACATCCGCCGGTCAAAAACTGATACTTTGATTCAATCACAAGTTCATATGAAGACTCTTGAGAATGTTTAGTACACAAATCTGAGGAAAAGTTGACTGTAACATGAAAAGTCGATTTTATGTGAATATTTGAAACATGCATGCTTGGCTAATTGCTAACGAAATTTTCAATGAAATGTCTCCCCTGCTCTTCAGCGCGCGCGTGCTCCACATTCTCACACACTCAGCCTTTCCCTTGACACACGCGCGGGCTTGGCGAGACGCATACACAACATTTCAGGCAATTGTGGGCTGACCAAGCCCCCACTCATTCCTTGGCTTGAAGTGAAGGCCCTTGTGGATCTTGATGGTAATGCATTTTAGAAAAAGTTCTCAAAATCCTGAAACATTGATAGTATAGGCCAGGAGTAACTACCACACCACAAATGACGCACCATTATCCATAGGTGGCGCTACGGCCAAGCCCCAATTTTCCATTTACAAAGTGATGCCATTCGCATCCCATTTGTCCCAAAATTCTGAAATTCATTAGATATGCCTTATTTCTCATGAGGAACAAAAAAGCCTCAATAACCTATAACGGCCGCCATATTGGATGTTTTTGTACAATAAAGATTTAGGAAACACGTTTTTTTGCTACTTCTCCTACAATTCTTGTCCAATCTTCCCCAGAATTGGCAGGTATCATCGTCAGAGCAACCCTCACTGAATTCTTTAACAGATTTTTGAATTTCAAAACCGTTTGTCCGGTACAGCCAATCAAAATCGTCAACAAAGCAACCAAACAGGAAGTTGGATCAAATCTCAGCAAATCTTTGAAATATCAACACCAAACTTGGTGTGTCACGTGAAAGACACTACGTCATGTTCCCATGTAGGAAGGCAAATTAATATCTTCAAAAATGATTGAAATGAAGGAAATCAAATTTATTTCTAACGCTAAAATAATGCTTTACACATCCGCCAGTCAAAAAACTCTGATTCAATCACAAGTTCATGAAGACTTTTGAGAATGTTTAGTACACAAATCTCAGAAAAAGTTGACTGTAAGATGAAAAGTTGAATTTAGGTGAATATTTGAAAAATGCATGCTTGGCTAATTGTTAAGGAAATTTCCAATGAAATGTCTCCCCTGCTCCTCAGCACGCGCGCTCCACATTCTCACACACTCAGCCTTTCCCTTGACACACGCACAAGCTTGGCGAGACGCATACACAACATTTCAGGCAATTGTGGGCTGACCAAGCCCCACTCATTGCTTGGTCTTTAGCAAAGGACCATGTGGATCTTGATGGTATTGCATTTCCGATTTTGTATGCAATGGTAAAAAGTTCTCAAAATCCTGAAACATTGATAGTATAGGCCAAGAGTAACTACCACACCACAAATGGCCCAATATCACCCATAAGTGACGCTACAGGCCACGCCCTGGTACACAAAGATACAAGGCTTTCTGGAATGGGTAGGCTCACCAAGCCCCCTCCCTTCACTCCTTGGCTTGAAATAAAAGCCCTTGTGGATCTTGATGGTATTGCATTTCAGATTTGGTATCCCATTGGTAAGTCTGCAGCATGGATTTTTACAGTGACAATTTGTGAAGAATATAAATTTTTCAGTGGTTTGCAATGTTTGGAGGAATCCGCCATTGCTGCTTGCAGTTATATTTATTAGGATTCCTCCGTAAGGAGGAAACCTATTGTTATTGTTAGTTTTATTATTATTATTATTATTATTCTAGTTCCATGGGAGTCAATGGCAGCCCCTAGAACCCTTGGATAACTTTTTGTTAAATTTGGCACACTCATTAAGGACAGTTCCTTCTATACCTACACCAAGTTTCATGTATCCCATCAGACCACTCTAGCGCCACCAATGGGTCAAAGTTGGACTTGTGTTTACACACGCAACTTTTGAACCGTATGACTGATTTTCAAAAATGAGGTACCATTGGATTCCCTGGATCAAGACGAGTTCAACGCACCCTATGACGTCAATTTCCGGTTATATAGAATTTCTGCTATTTCCGGTTGTATCAAAAACCTTTGAAAGCCTACTCCTCCTACAATTTTTGTCATATCTTCTTCAAAATGACCAGAGATGAGCTTCAGACCAAGCCTCACAAAAGTTATCCCATGGCGTTTTGATTTTCTAAACCGTTTGTCCGGCACAGCCAATCAAAATCAGCAAAAAAGTAACCAAACAGGAACTTGGGTCAAATCTCAGCAAATCTTTGAGATATCAACACTAAACTTGGTATATCGGTGGACGACACTACAACATGTTACCATGTGCAAAGGCAACTTCATATCTCAAAAAATGATTGATATAAAGCAAATCGAATTTATCGCTAACGCTAAAATAATGCTTTACACATCCGCCGGTCAAAAACTGATACTTTGATTCAATCACAAGTTCATATGAAGACTCTTGAGAATGTTTAGTACACAAATCTGAGGAAAAGTTGACTGTAACATGAAAAGTCGATTTTATGTGAATATTTGAAACATGCATGCTTGGCTAATTGTTAAGGACATTTCCGATGAAATGTCTCCCCTGCTCTTCAGCGCGCGCGTGCTCCACATTCTCACACACTCAGCCTTTCCCTTGACACACGCGCGGGCTTGGCGAGACGCATACACAACATTTCAGGCAATTGTGGGCTGACCAAGCCCCCACCCATTCCTTGGCTTGAAGTGAAGGCCCTTGTGGATCTTGATGGTATAGCATTTCCGATTTTGTATACAATGGTAAAAAGTTCTCAAAATCCTGAAACATTGATAGTATAGGCCAAGAGTAACTACCACACCACAAATGGCCCAATATCACCCATAAGTGACTCTACAGGCCACGCCCTGATACACAAAGATACAAGGCTTTCTGGAATGGGTAGGCTCACCAAGCCCCCTCCCTTCACTCCTTGGCTTGAAGTGAAGGCCCTTGTGGATCTTGATGGTAATGCATTTTAGAAAAAGTTCTCAAAATCCTGAAACATTGATAGTATAGGCCAGGAGTAACTACCACACCACAAATGACGCACCATTATCCATAGGTGGCGCTACGGCCAAGCCCCAATTTTCCATTTACAAAGTGATGCCATTCGCATCCCATTTGTCCCAAAATTCTGAAATTCATTAGATATGCCTTATTTCTCATGAGGAACAAAAAAGCCTCAATAACCTATAACGGCAGCCATATTGGATTTTTTTGTACAATAAAGATTTAGGAAACACGTTTTTTCTTTACTTCTCCTACAATTTTTGTCCAATCTTCCCCAGAATTGGCAGGTATCATCGTCAGAGCAACCCTCACTGAATTCTTCAACAGATTTTTGAATTTCAAAACCGTTTGTCCGGTACAGCCAATCAAAATCGTCAACAAAGCAACCAAACAGGAAGTTGGATTAAATCTCAGCAAATCTTTGAAATATCACCACCAAACTTGGTGTGTCACGTGAAAGACACTACATCATGTTCCCATGTGAGAAGGCAAATTAATATCTTAAAAAATGATTGAAATAAAGGAAATCTAATTTATTTCTAACGCTAAAATAATGCTTTACACATCCGCCAGTCAAAAAACTCTGATTCAATCACAAGTTCATGAAGACTTTTGAGAATGTTTAGTACACAAATCTCAGAAAAAGTTGACTGTAAGATGAAAAGTTGAATTTAGGTGAATATTTGAAAAATGCATGCTTGGCTAATTGTTAAGGAAATTTCCAATGAAATGTCTCCCCTGCTCCTCAGCACGCGCGCTCCACATTCTCACACACTCAGCCTTTCCCTTGACACACGCACAAGCTTGGCGAGACGCATACACAACATTTCAGGCAATTGTGGGCTGACCAAGCCCCACTCATTGCTTGGTCTTTAGCAAAGGACCATGTGGATCTTGATGGTATTGCATTTCCGATTTTGTATGCAATGGTAAAAAGTTCTCAAAATCCTGAAACATTGATAGTATAGGCCAAGAGTAACTACCACACCACAAATGGCCCAATATCACCCATAAGTGACGCTACAGGCCACGCCCTGGTACACAAAGATACAAGGCTTTCTGGAATGGGTAGGCTCACCAAGCCCCCTCCCTTCACTCCTTGGCTTGAAATAAAAGCCCTTGTGGATCTTGATGGTATTGCATTTCAGATTTGGTATCCCATTGGTAAGTCTGCAGCATGGATTTTTACAGTGACAATTTGTGAAGAATATAAATTTTTCAGTGGTTTGCAATGTTTGGAGGAATCCGCCATTGCTGCTTGCAGTTATATTTATTAGGATTCCTCCGTAAGGAGGAAACCTATTGTTATTGTTAGTTTTATTATTATTATTATTATTATTCTAGTTCCATGGGAGTCAATGGCAGCCCCTAGAACCCTTGGATAACTTTTTGTTAAATTTGGCACACTCATTAAGGACAGTTCCTTCTATACCTACACCAAGTTTCATGTATCCCATCAGACCACTCTAGCGCCACCAATGGGTCAAAGTTGGACTTGTGTTTACACACGCAACTTTTGAACCGTATGACTGATTTTCAAAAATGAGGTACCATTGGATTCCCTGGATCAAGACGAGTTCAACGCACCCTATGACGTCAATTTCCGGTTATATAGAATTTCTGCTATTTCCGGTTGTATCAAAAACCTTTGAAAGCCTACTCCTCCTACAATTTTTGTCATATCTTCTTCAAAATGACCAGAGATGAGCTTCAGACCAAGCCTCACAAAAGTTATCCCATGGCGTTTTGATTTTCTAAACCGTTTGTCCGGCACAGCCAATCAAAATCAGCAAAAAAGTAACCAAACAGGAACTTGGGTCAAATCTCAGCAAATCTTTGAGATATCAACACTAAACTTGGTATATCGGTGGACGACACTACAACATGTTACCATGTGCAAAGGCAACTTCATATCTCAAAAAATGATTGATATAAAGCAAATCGAATTTATCGCTAACGCTAAAATAATGCTTTACACATCCGCCGGTCAAAAACTGATACTTTGATTCAATCACAAGTTCATATGAAGACTCTTGAGAATGTTTAGTACACAAATCTGAGGAAAAGTTGACTGTAACATGAAAAGTCGATTTTATGTGAATATTTGAAACATGCATGCTTGGCTAATTGTTAAGGACATTTCCGATGAAATGTCTCCCCTGCTCTTCAGCGCGCGCGTGCTCCACATTCTCACACACTCAGCCTTTCCCTTGACACACGCGCGGGCTTGGCGAGACGCATACACAACATTTCAGGCAATTGTGGGCTGACCAAGCCCCCACCCATTCCTTGGCTTGAAGTGAAGGCCCTTGTGGATCTTGATGGTATAGCATTTCCGATTTTGTATACAATGGTAAAAAGTTCTCAAAATCCTGAAACATTGATAGTATAGGCCAAGAGTAACTACCACACCACAAATGGCCCAATATCACCCATAAGTGACTCTACAGGCCACGCCCTGATACACAAAGATACAAGGCTTTCTGGAATGGGTAGGCTCACCAAGCCCCCTCCCTTCACTCCTTGGCTTGAAGTGAAGGCCCTTGTGGATCTTGATGGTAATGCATTTTAGAAAAAGTTCTCAAAATCCTGAAACATTGATAGTATAGGCCAGGAGTAACTACCACACCACAAATGACGCACCATTATCCATAGGTGGCGCTACGGCCAAGCCCCAATTTTCCATTTACAAAGTGATGCCATTCGCATCCCATTTGTCCCAAAATTCTGAAATTCATTAGATATGCCTTATTTCTCATGAGGAACAAAAAAGCCTCAATAACCTATAACGGCAGCCATATTGGATTTTTTTGTACAATAAAGATTTAGGAAACACGTTTTTTCTTTACTTCTCCTACAATTTTTGTCCAATCTTCCCCAGAATTGGCAGGTATCATCGTCAGAGCAACCCTCACTGAATTCTTCAACAGATTTTTGAATTTCAAAACCGTTTGTCCGGTACAGCCAATCAAAATCGTCAACAAAGCAACCAAACAGGAAGTTGGATTAAATCTCAGCAAATCTTTGAAATATCACCACCAAACTTGGTGTGTCACGTGAAAGACACTACATCATGTTCCCATGTGAGAAGGCAAATTAATATCTTAAAAAATGATTGAAATAAAGGAAATCTAATTTATTTCTGTCTAACGCTAAAATAATTCTTTACACATCCACCAGTCAAAAAACTCTGATTCAATCACATGTTCATAAAGACTCTTGAGAATGTTTAGTACACAAATCTCAGAAAAAGTTGACTGTAACATGAAAAGTTGAATTTTGGTGAATATTTGAAAAATGCATGCTTGGCTAATTGTTAAGGACATTTCCAATGAAATGTCTCCCCTGACCCTCAGCGCGCGCTCCACATTCTTACACACTCAGCCTTTCCCTTGACACACGCGCAAGCTTGGCGAGATGCATACACAACGTTTCAGGCAATTGTGGGCTGACCAAGCCCCCACTCATTGCTTGGTCTTTAGCAAAGCCCATGTGGATCTTGGTGGTATTGCATTTCCGATTTTGTATGCAATGGTAAAAAGTTCTCAAAATCCTGAAACATTGATAGTATAGGCCAAGAGTAACTACCACACCACAAATGGCCCAATATCACCCATAAGTGACGCTACAGGCCACGCCCTGATACACAAAGATACAAGGCTTTCTGGAATGGGTAGGCTCACCAAGCCCCCTCCCTTTACTCCTTGGCTTGAAATAAAAGCCCTTGTGGATCTTGATGGTATTGCATTTCAGATTTGGTATCCCATTGGTAAGTCTGCAGCATGGAATTTTACAGTGACGATTTGTAAAGAATATACATTTTTCAGTGGTTTGCAATGTTTGGAGGAATCCGCCATTGCTGCTTGCAGTTATATTTATTATTATTATTATTCTAGTTCCATGGGAGTCAATGGCAGCCCCTAGAACCCTTGGATAACTTTTTGTTAAATTTGGCACACTCATTAAGGACAGTTCCTTCTATACCTACACCAAGTTTCATGTATCCCATCAGACCACTCTAGCGCCACCAATGGGTCAAAGTTGGACTTGTGTTTACACACGCAACTTTTGAACCGTATGACTGATTTACAAAAATGAGGTACCATTGGATTCCCTGGATGAAGACGAGTTCAACGCACCCTATGACGTCAATTTCCGGTTGTATAGATTTTCCGCTATTTCCGGTTGTATCAAAAACCTTTGAAAGCCTACTCCTCCTACAATTATTGTCATATCTTCTTCAAAATGACCATAGATGATCTTCAGACCAAGCCTCACAAAAGTTATCCCATGGCGTTTTGATTTTCTAAACCGTTTGTCCGGCACAACCAATCAAAATCAGCAAAAAAGTAACCAAACAGGAACTTGGGTCAAATCTCAGCAAATCTTTGAGATATCAACACTAAACTTGGTATATCGGTGGACGACACTACAACATGTTACCATGTGCAAAGGCAACTTCATATCTCAAAAGATGATTGATATAAAGCAAATCGAATTTATCGCTAACGCTAAAATAATGCTTTACACATCCGCCGGTCAAAAACTGATACTTTGATTCAATCACAAGTTCATATGAAGACTCTTGAGAATGTTTAGTACACAAATCTGAGGAAAAGTTGACTGTAACATGAAAAGTCGATTTTATGTGAATATTTGAAACATGCATGCTTGGCTAATTGCTAACGAAATTTTCAATGAAATGTCTCCCCTGCTCTTCAGCGCGCGCGTGCTCCACATTCTCACACACTCAGCCTTTCCCTTGACACACGCGCGGGCTTGGCGAGACGCATACACAACATTTCAGGCAATTGTGGGCTGACCAAGCCCCCACTCATTCCTTGGCTTGAAGTGAAGGCCCTTGTGGATCTTGATGGTAATGCATTTTAGAAAAAGTTCTCAAAATCCTGAAACATTGATAGTATAGGCCAGGAGTAACTACCACACCACAAATGACGCACCATTATCCATAGGTGGCGCTACGGCCAAGCCCCAATTTTCCATTTACAAAGTGATGCCATTCGCATCCCATTTGTCCCAAAATTCTGAAATTCATTAGATATGCCTTATTTCTCATGAGGAACAAAAAAGCCTCAATAACCTATAACGGCCGCCATATTGGATGTTTTTGTACAATAAAGATTTAGGAAACACGTTTTTTTGCTACTTCTCCTACAATTCTTGTCCAATCTTCCCCAGAATTGGCAGGTATCATCGTCAGAGCAACCCTCACTGAATTCTTTAACAGATTTTTGAATTTCAAAACCGTTTGTCCGGTACAGCCAATCAAAATCGTCAACAAAGCAACCAAACAGGAAGTTGGATCAAATCTCAGCAAATCTTTGAAATATCAACACCAAACTTGGTGTGTCACGTGAAAGACACTACGTCATGTTCCCATGTAGGAAGGCAAATTAATATCTTCAAAAATGATTGAAATGAAGGAAATCAAATTTATTTCTAACGCTAAAATAATGCTTTACACATCCGCCAGTCAAAAAACTCTGATTCAATCACAAGTTCATGAAGACTTTTGAGAATGTTTAGTACACAAATCTCAGAAAAAGTTGACTGTAAGATGAAAAGTTGAATTTAGGTGAATATTTGAAAAATGCATGCTTGGCTAATTGTTAAGGAAATTTCCAATGAAATGTCTCCCCTGCTCCTCAGCACGCGCGCTCCACATTCTCACACACTCAGCCTTTCCCTTGACACACGCACAAGCTTGGCGAGACGCATACACAACATTTCAGGCAATTGTGGGCTGACCAAGCCCCACTCATTGCTTGGTCTTTAGCAAAGGACCATGTGGATCTTGATGGTATTGCATTTCCGATTTTGTATGCAATGGTAAAAAGTTCTCAAAATCCTGAAACATTGATAGTATAGGCCAAGAGTAACTACCACACCACAAATGGCCCAATATCACCCATAAGTGACGCTACAGGCCACGCCCTGGTACACAAAGATACAAGGCTTTCTGGAATGGGTAGGCTCACCAAGCCCCCTCCCTTCACTCCTTGGCTTGAAATAAAAGCCCTTGTGGATCTTGATGGTATTGCATTTCAGATTTGGTATCCCATTGGTAAGTCTGCAGCATGGATTTTTACAGTGACAATTTGTGAAGAATATAAATTTTTCAGTGGTTTGCAATGTTTGGAGGAATCCGCCATTGCTGCTTGCAGTTATATTTATTAGGATTCCTCCGTAAGGAGGAAACCTATTGTTATTGTTAGTTTTATTATTATTATTATTATTATTCTAGTTCCATGGGAGTCAATGGCAGCCCCTAGAACCCTTGGATAACTTTTTGTTAAATTTGGCACACTCATTAAGGACAGTTCCTTCTATACCTACACCAAGTTTCATGTATCCCATCAGACCACTCTAGCGCCACCAATGGGTCAAAGTTGGACTTGTGTTTACACACGCAACTTTTGAACCGTATGACTGATTTTCAAAAATGAGGTACCATTGGATTCCCTGGATCAAGACGAGTTCAACGCACCCTATGACGTCAATTTCCGGTTATATAGAATTTCTGCTATTTCCGGTTGTATCAAAAACCTTTGAAAGCCTACTCCTCCTACAATTTTTGTCATATCTTCTTCAAAATGACCAGAGATGAGCTTCAGACCAAGCCTCACAAAAGTTATCCCATGGCGTTTTGATTTTCTAAACCGTTTGTCCGGCACAGCCAATCAAAATCAGCAAAAAAGTAACCAAACAGGAACTTGGGTCAAATCTCAGCAAATCTTTGAGATATCAACACTAAACTTGGTATATCGGTGGACGACACTACAACATGTTACCATGTGCAAAGGCAACTTCATATCTCAAAAAATGATTGATATAAAGGAAATCTAATTTATTTCTATCTAACGCTAAAATAATGCTTTACACATCCGCCAGTCAAAAAACTCTGATTAAATCACATGTTCATAAAGACTCTTGAGAATGTTTAGTACACAAATCTCAGAAAAAGTTGACTGTAACATGAAAAGTTGAAATTTGGTGAATATTTGAAACATGCATGCTTGGCTAATTGTTAAGGAAATTTTCAATGCAATGTCTCCCCTGCTCTTCAGCGCGCGCGTGCTCCACATTCTCACACACTCAGCCTTTCCCTTGACACACGCGCGGGCTTGGCGAGACGCATACACAACATTTCAGGCAATTGTGGGCTGACCAAGCCCCCACTCATTCCTTGGCTTGAAGTGAAGGCCCTTGTGGATCTTGATAGTAATGCATTTTAGAAAAAGTTCTCAAAATCCTGAAACATTGATAGTATAGGCCAGGAGTAACTACCACACCACAAATGACGCACCATTATCCATAGGTGGCGCTACGGCCAAGCCCCAATTTTCCATTTACAAAGTGATGCCATTCGCATCCCATTTGTCCCAAAATTCTGAAATTCATTAGATATGCCTTATTTCTCATGAGGAACAAAAAAGCCTGAATAACCTATAACGGCCGCCATATTGGATGTTTTTGGACAATAAAGATTTAGGAAACACGTTTTGTTGCTACTTCTCCTACAATTTTTGTCCAATCTTCCCCAGAATTGGCAGGTATCATCGTCAGAGCAACCCTCACTGAATTCTTCAACAGATTTTTGAATTTCAAAACCGTTTGTCCGGTACAGCCAATCAAAATCGTCAACAAAGCAACCAAACAGGAAGTTGGATCAAATCTCAGCAAATCTTTGAAATATCACCACCAAACTTGGTGTGTCACGTGAAAGACACTACATCATGTTCCCATGTGAGAAGGCAAATTAATATCTTAAAAAATGATTGAAATAAAGGAAATCTAATTTATTTCTAATGCTAAAATAATGCTTTACACATCCGCCAGTCAAAAACTGATACTCTAATTCAATCACAAAATCATGAAGACTCTTGAGAATGTTTAGTACACAAATCTCAGAAAAAGTTGACTGTTAAATGTGTTCTTATTCAAGTTTCCCCCAACTGTCATTCATTTAAGATGCAATCTTGTGTTTAAGGTATTAGGCTATCATGTTTAAAAGAAAAACGATTATGGATGTTGATTTAATGCAGTTGGCATATTATACAACATACTCTAATCCAACATATAGAAATACATGACATTTGATCTGTGATTCTAGAATATTAGATATAGAAAATATTGTAAAAACAAGATTGTGTCCTAAAAGAATGGTTAAACAGTGACCAAGCTAAGATAAGTATTTACTATGACATTTTACTTATGCAGGTGGTACTGAAAGATTCCAGTCCTGTGGAGCTGCTTCATCACAGCTGCACATGTGTTGCTGGAGCAGCTTCATGCAACCACTGTGTCGCTTTGCTGTTCCAGTCAGCACATTACTCTCAGCTGAAGGTGCCAGTGGTCCCTCCTGTGCTAAGCTGTACTGAAGGAGAACAGCAGTGGCACAAGCTCAGAACGTTGGTAAGTTTGCACTGTAATTACAGAGCTGTTGGATATATTTTCTAACTATATTTAACTTCTAACTGTATTGTGCTTAACTTGATAGGGTGTAAAGCCAGGCCCTGTGGATAAGATGGCTGTGCTTTCTGCTAAACCAAAGTGTAGAGCAACCAAAGATGGTGTAAGGTAAAACCTGAATATTGCATTTTACATTTACATTTAGTCATTTAGCAGACACTCTTATCCAGAGCAACTTACAGTAAGTACAGGGACATTCCCCCCAGGCAAGTAGGGTGAAGTGCCCAAGGACACAACGTCAGTTGGCATGACCGGGAATCGAACTGGCAACCTTCGGATTACTAACCCGACTCCCTCACCGCTCAGCCAACTGACTCCCTCGATATTGTCGATGTATTCCAATATGTTGCCTGTTTGAATTAAAATACCTGTGTGGATATGCCACTTTCCACTCATGAAAGTGTTATGTTCCACACAGGAGCACACTCTACAAAGGCCTCAGTGGGGAATTGCCTGATCTTACTGTCCTTCGGGTTAGTAGGGATTTCATATCAAACAATATACTAGTATTTCATGATTTTCTTTTTCCTCTCCTTTTGATTAAATGTACTATGACCCATCAATTATACAAACAAGTATTCTGCTTTTGAAGAAAGAATTGATTGAACTGAAACAAAATAAATGTTTACACAAGGGTTCTTTATTATGAACTTATTTGTAATGGTGTCTGGCGTTGTGCATGATGCGCAACATATTGTGGCCATGAAAATGTATGGTATAATCATTTTGTTTGATATTGCTAATCATTATATTATTACATCCCTAGGTGACAGAGGCGTATAAAGATTTTTCTACAGCGGAGGCACCGATGATCTGCAGCATGGGCATTAGCTGTGAAATTCCCCTGGTTGACTCTGCCCGTGGCAAGGTTCAAGCCGGAAGTCCATTGTCCTACCAACAACCAGCAACAGCAAAGAGAGATCTGTCCTTCCATGCTGCCCCACCACGTCCATCTATGCCTCTTCAGAATTACTGCCTACAGCCATCAAGTTGCATGTTTGTCTGTACTGAACCACAACAGCTACACCATAGGAGTCTGGAGGTCACCTGGGACATGGTGCACAAATTTGAATGTGCTACCAGAGCACAACGTTCATGTACTGAATGGCATCAGCTAAGGAGGCATAGATTGACGGCGTCACGTTTCAGGGAGATCTGCCAGGTTGGAGAGAACTCTGAAGAAGGTCTGGCTAACCGGATACTGCAAGGGACACGTCAGACGGCAGCTATGAAGAGGGGACTCGAATTAGAGGCAGATGCTATTTGGGAATATTGCCAAATGAAAAGGGTCAACCACTACCCCTGTGGATTGGTAATTCACCCTGACGCTCCTTGGCTGGGGGCGTCTCCAGACGGGTTAATCTTTGACCCTTCAGAGCCATGTCAGTTTGGGCTGATTGAGATGAAGTGCCCAAATGTTAAAAGCTATGTGGACTGCCCGTATCTCAAAATGAAGTCAGTCAGGCAAATTGGAGCTAAAAGAAAAGCATGCTTACTACTGGCAAGTACAGGGGCAGATGCTAATAACGGGAATGAGTTGGTGTGATTTTGTAGTCTCAGCTGAGGAAGATGTACTCATCCAAAGAATTTACAGAGACAATGATGTTTTGGATATAATCAGAGAGAAAGTAGACAGGTTTTATTTTTATGTCTACTTGCAGAAATGTGTAATGCTTCAGGATTGAGATACAATATTCTAAGATCTGTTCTTTCATTTTCACTTTTAATGGTACGTTTTATGATTGAGATTATTTTATGTTAATGTTTGTGCATCTTTAACTTTCAATGGCAGATGTTTTCCATGATTAACCTTGCCTTCCCAAAAAGTAAACACAATAAAATGTGTGTGTGCTGTGAGCACGCCAAGAAATATTTATTATCTTGATATTAAAGGCAATTAAAATGATTTCATTTCATGAATTCTGTATGTTTAACAGAACAATAGTTATCAAATTCCTCAGAAAAAGATTAAGCTACAATATCAAACTTCATATCTCCATTTCTTGACAAGAGGTCCATTTTGGTAATTTGAGAGGAGACAAGCGACAGTGAAGAGTTGGTTTATGCTCCCTGCAATGGAGAGAGGGATGGTGGTATCAAAGAGTTTATTTTCTTTAACTCTTCTGATCATCCTCTCGACATGCACCCTCAAACGGGCGATGGACTGCGTCTTCAGAACATCCACCTCTGGCATTTGGGCCCTCTTGGAGAGGAAGGCAGGACGATGAACAGTCCCAGGTACAAGGTCATCCACCAAGAATCCCTTGTCAACCATGATGGCCATGTCAGGCGTTAAGAGTGGTGCAATCCCTGACTGACGAAACACCTCCTTGTCACTCATGGAACCCTCAAAGAGTGCTGAAACAAAACTCAGGGCTCCGTGAGGGGACATGCCCACCATGGCCTTAAAGGTGCAGTGGGACTTGTAGGTCGAGAAAACTTCGCTCTGAAGGAGCATGGATGACGGTGTTTGACGCCGTAGCTCTGTACAGTCGAGGACCACCTGTGTGTCACTGTAGCTGCCATCAAAGTCGCGTGGAAGATGGGCCTTCACAGCTGCTGGAGACATCCATATACAGACTGAGCCCAGTAAGCTGTAGAGGAAGTTGGCCCAGGTCACGATGATTCGGCTGACGGTTGCTCGGTGGATGTTAAATCTATGACCCAACTCCCTCTGGGTACAGCCAGTGGACAGGTATGTCAGGAAGAGCTCATCTATTGGCAGCAGTTTCTGTGGGGAGAAGTGTTTACTGAGTGTTAGTTCAAAACCACCCTTTTAATGCTTAGGGATCTGTGTCTGTGTGTTTTTTGGGTGAATGGGTACTTACAGTTGGTCTGGTTAAAGGGCTTTCAGTTGTTGTGCTAGTGGCGTAGGTTTTCTTTGCTCTGGTGACCCTAATTATTTTGGCTGTTCGATCAGGTTCCAAAACGCCATCAGATGCTCGTATGAGGGGAATCTAAAATACAGCATTACAATTGAAATCAGTTGTCTTGTCATACAAGCTTAAGAATAACATTAAATATCCCATGACATGCTGTTTTTGTATGCTTTTATATAGGCCTTAATGGTCCCCTAATGTCTCTTTCCCGAAATTCAGCCTTGGAACTCATTAATGTTCAATAACCTCCTAAAGTGAACATTTCATGTCATGAGACCTTTAAGAAAAAAAGAGGAAATAATCAAGTTAAGAGAAGATGTTGATCTAATAACTAGCTTACCTGGTGTAAAATCTGATGTCTTCAGGAGACGAAGCAAACCGTTTCAGTCCAAAGTTGGAAAGATGATACGTTTGGACCTGCTCTCTCAGCGCCTCGAGTTCCCTCAACATATCTCCATACTGCTCCCTGTCCACACATACGGTACCGCTGGCCCCATAGTCGTGGTCCACGACCATCGGGACCATGGCGGGTTGCTCGCTGTCCTCCTCTGGCTCTGCCGGGTCAGGTTCCGGACTTCCAAACACCAGCCCGTGACTTACTGGTGTATTTGTTCCACTCAAATAAAGAAGGAACAGAGCCTGCTGCCAAAACCCGTCTACCCTTAGCAGTAGTGACGATTTCATGGTCTTCGAAAAGTCGACTGCAAACCTTGGTGTGTTGGGTCACCGAATATTCCACCCTCCTTATTTTGTGCAGCCACCGCGCACGAAGGCAGGTGTCCTTCGGGAAGCAGTGGACGCTCAAATGGTTGTTATAACGGCCTGAAGCCGAGCAAAGTGGCACACAACAGTGTTCCTTAGACCCACGCACAGTACCTTGGAACTTGAATGTATCACGTACATTATATTTCTTTTTACTTTCTTTTTTCCGTACAACTGCACCACTCATCTTGTTGTTCGTTCACTAATTCGGAGGAGGACAGGAAGTAAACCGGAAACTGATTTGCCGAATTTGGGCTACGGCGGAAGTTCGTCAGTACGATTGTGAACAGAGCCTATTGTGGGCTGACCAAGCCCCCACTCATTCCTTGGTCTTTAGCAAAGGCCCATGTGGATCTTCATGGTATTGCATTTCCGATTTTGGATGCAATGGTAAAAAGTTCTCAAAATCCTGAAACATTGATAGTATAGGCCAAGAGTAACTACCACACCACAAATGGCCCAATATCACCCATAAGTGACGCTACAGGCCACGCCCTGATACACAAAGATACAAGGCTTTCTGGAATGGGTAGGCTCACCAAGCCCCCTCCCTTCACTCCTTGGCTTGAAATAAAAGCCCTTGTGGATCTTGATGGTATTGCATTTCAGATTTGGTATCCCATTGGTAAGTCTGCAGCATGGAATTTTACAGTGACAATTTCTAAAGAATATACATTTTTCAGTGGTTTGCAATGTTTGGAGGAATCCGCCATTGCTGCTTGCAGTTATATTTATTATTATTATTCTAGTTCCATGGGAGTCAATGGCAGCCCCTAGAACCCTTGGATAACTTTTTGTTAAATTTGGCACACTCATTAAGGACAGTTCCTTCTATACCTACACCAAGTTTCATGTATCCCATCAGACCACTCTAGCGCCACCAATGGGTCAAAGTTGGACTTGTGTTTACACACGCAACTTTTGAACCGTATCACTGATTTTCAAAAATGAGGTACCATTGGATTCCATGAATCAAGACGAGTTCAACGCAACCTATGACGTCAATTTCCGGTTATATAGATTTTCCGCTATTTCCGGTTGTATCAAAAACCTTTGAAAGCCTACTCCTCCTACAATTTTTGTCATATCTTCTTCAAAATGACCAGAGATGATCTTCAGACCAAGCATCACAAAAGTTATCCCATGGCGTTTTGATTTTCTAAACCGTTTGTCCGGCACAGCCAATCAAAATCAGCAAAAAAGTAACCAAACAGGAACTTGGGTCAAATCTCAGCAAATCTTTGAGATATCAACACTAAACTTGGTATATCGGTGGACGACACTACAACATGTTACCATGTGCAAAGGCAACTTCATATCTCAAAAAATGATTGATATAAAGCAAATCGAATTTATCGCTAACGCTAAAATAATGCTTTACACATCCGCCGGTCAAAAACTGATACTTTGATTCAATCACAAGTTCATATGAAGACTCTTGAGAATGTTTAGTACACAAATCTGAGGAAAAGTTGACTGTAACATGAAAAGTCGATTTTATGTGAATATTTGAAACATGCATGCTTGGCTAATTGCTAACGAAATTTTCAATGAAATGTCTCCCCTGCTCTTCAGCGCGCGCGTGCTCCACATTCTCACACACTCAGCCTTTCCCTTGACACACGCGCGGGCTTGGCGAGACGCATACACAACATTTCAGGCAATTGTGGGCTGACCAAGCCCCCACCCATTCCTTGGCTTGAAGTGAAGGCCCTTGTGGATCTTGATGGTATAGCATTTCCGATTTTGTATACAATGGTAAAAAGTTCTCAAAATCCTGAAACATTGATAGTATAGGCCAAGAGTAACTACCACACCACAAATGGCCCAATATCACCCATAAGTGACTCTACAGGCCACGCCCTGATACACAAAGATACAAGGCTTTCTGGAATGGGTAGGCTCACCAAGCCCCCTCCCTTCACTCCTTGGCTTGAAGTGAAGGCCCTTGTGGATCTTGATGGTAATGCATTTTAGAAAAAGTTCTCAAAATCCTGAAACATTGATAGTATAGGCCAGGAGTAACTACCACACCACAAATGACGCACCATTATCCATAGGTGGCGCTACGGCCAAGCCCCAATTTTCCATTTACAAAGTGATGCCATTCGCATCCCATTTGTCCCAAAATTCTGAAATTCATTAGATATGCCTTATTTCTCATGAGGAACAAAAAAGCCTCAATAACCTATAACGGCAGCCATATTGGATTTTTTTGTACAATAAAGATTTAGGAAACACGTTTTTTCTTTACTTCTCCTACAATTTTTGTCCAATCTTCCCCAGAATTGGCAGGTATCATCGTCAGAGCAACCCTCACTGAATTCTTCAACAGATTTTTGAATTTCAAAACCGTTTGTCCGGTACAGCCAATCAAAATCGTCAACAAAGCAACCAAACAGGAAGTTGGATTAAATCTCAGCAAATCTTTGAAATATCACCACCAAACTTGGTGTGTCACGTGAAAGACACTACATCATGTTCCCATGTGAGAAGGCAAATTAATATCTTAAAAAATGATTGAAATAAAGGAAATCTAATTTATTTCTGTCTAACGCTAAAATAATTCTTTACACATCCACCAGTCAAAAAACTCTGATTCAATCACATGTTCATAAAGACTCTTGAGAATGTTTAGTACACAAATCTCAGAAAAAGTTGACTGTAACATGAAAAGTTGAATTTTGGTGAATATTTGAAAAATGCATGCTTGGCTAATTGTTAAGGACATTTCCAATGAAATGTCTCCCCTGACCCTCAGCGCGCGCTCCACATTCTTACACACTCAGCCTTTCCCTTGACACACGCGCAAGCTTGGCGAGATGCATACACAACGTTTCAGGCAATTGTGGGCTGACCAAGCCCCCACTCATTGCTTGGTCTTTAGCAAAGCCCATGTGGATCTTGGTGGTATTGCATTTCCGATTTTGTATGCAATGGTAAAAAGTTCTCAAAATCCTGAAACATTGATAGTATAGGCCAAGAGTAACTACCACACCACAAATGGCCCAATATCACCCATAAGTGACGCTACAGGCCACGCCCTGATACACAAAGATACAAGGCTTTCTGGAATGGGTAGGCTCACCAAGCCCCCTCCCTTTACTCCTTGGCTTGAAATAAAAGCCCTTGTGGATCTTGATGGTATTGCATTTCAGATTTGGTATCCCATTGGTAAGTCTGCAGCATGGAATTTTACAGTGACGATTTGTAAAGAATATACATTTTTCAGTGGTTTGCAATGTTTGGAGGAATCCGCCATTGCTGCTTGCAGTTATATTTATTATTATTATTATTCTAGTTCCATGGGAGTCAATGGCAGCCCCTAGAACCCTTGGATAACTTTTTGTTAAATTTGGCACACTCATTAAGGACAGTTCCTTCTATACCTACACCAAGTTTCATGTATCCCATCAGACCACTCTAGCGCCACCAATGGGTCAAAGTTGGACTTGTGTTTACACACGCAACTTTTGAACCGTATGACTGATTTACAAAAATGAGGTACCATTGGATTCCCTGGATGAAGACGAGTTCAACGCACCCTATGACGTCAATTTCCGGTTGTATAGATTTTCCGCTATTTCCGGTTGTATCAAAAACCTTTGAAAGCCTACTCCTCCTACAATTATTGTCATATCTTCTTCAAAATGACCATAGATGATCTTCAGACCAAGCCTCACAAAAGTTATCCCATGGCGTTTTGATTTTCTAAACCGTTTGTCCGGCACAACCAATCAAAATCAGCAAAAAAGTAACCAAACAGGAACTTGGGTCAAATCTCAGCAAATCTTTGAGATATCAACACTAAACTTGGTATATCGGTGGACGACACTACAACATGTTACCATGTGCAAAGGCAACTTCATATCTCAAAAGATGATTGATATAAAGCAAATCGAATTTATCGCTAACGCTAAAATAATGCTTTACACATCCGCCGGTCAAAAACTGATACTTTGATTCAATCACAAGTTCATATGAAGACTCTTGAGAATGTTTAGTACACAAATCTGAGGAAAAGTTGACTGTAACATGAAAAGTCGATTTTATGTGAATATTTGAAACATGCATGCTTGGCTAATTGCTAACGAAATTTTCAATGAAATGTCTCCCCTGCTCTTCAGCGCGCGCGTGCTCCACATTCTCACACACTCAGCCTTTCCCTTGACACACGCGCGGGCTTGGCGAGACGCATACACAACATTTCAGGCAATTGTGGGCTGACCAAGCCCCCACTCATTCCTTGGCTTGAAGTGAAGGCCCTTGTGGATCTTGATGGTAATGCATTTTAGAAAAAGTTCTCAAAATCCTGAAACATTGATAGTATAGGCCAGGAGTAACTACCACACCACAAATGACGCACCATTATCCATAGGTGGCGCTACGGCCAAGCCCCAATTTTCCATTTACAAAGTGATGCCATTCGCATCCCATTTGTCCCAAAATTCTGAAATTCATTAGATATGCCTTATTTCTCATGAGGAACAAAAAAGCCTCAATAACCTATAACGGCCGCCATATTGGATGTTTTTGTACAATAAAGATTTAGGAAACACGTTTTTTTGCTACTTCTCCTACAATTCTTGTCCAATCTTCCCCAGAATTGGCAGGTATCATCGTCAGAGCAACCCTCACTGAATTCTTTAACAGATTTTTGAATTTCAAAACCGTTTGTCCGGTACAGCCAATCAAAATCGTCAACAAAGCAACCAAACAGGAAGTTGGATCAAATCTCAGCAAATCTTTGAAATATCAACACCAAACTTGGTGTGTCACGTGAAAGACACTACGTCATGTTCCCATGTAGGAAGGCAAATTAATATCTTCAAAAATGATTGAAATGAAGGAAATCAAATTTATTTCTAACGCTAAAATAATGCTTTACACATCCGCCAGTCAAAAAACTCTGATTCAATCACAAGTTCATGAAGACTTTTGAGAATGTTTAGTACACAAATCTCAGAAAAAGTTGACTGTAAGATGAAAAGTTGAATTTAGGTGAATATTTGAAAAATGCATGCTTGGCTAATTGTTAAGGAAATTTCCAATGAAATGTCTCCCCTGCTCCTCAGCACGCGCGCTCCACATTCTCACACACTCAGCCTTTCCCTTGACACACGCACAAGCTTGGCGAGACGCATACACAACATTTCAGGCAATTGTGGGCTGACCAAGCCCCACTCATTGCTTGGTCTTTAGCAAAGGACCATGTGGATCTTGATGGTATTGCATTTCCGATTTTGTATGCAATGGTAAAAAGTTCTCAAAATCCTGAAACATTGATAGTATAGGCCAAGAGTAACTACCACACCACAAATGGCCCAATATCACCCATAAGTGACGCTACAGGCCACGCCCTGGTACACAAAGATACAAGGCTTTCTGGAATGGGTAGGCTCACCAAGCCCCCTCCCTTCACTCCTTGGCTTGAAATAAAAGCCCTTGTGGATCTTGATGGTATTGCATTTCAGATTTGGTATCCCATTGGTAAGTCTGCAGCATGGATTTTTACAGTGACAATTTGTGAAGAATATAAATTTTTCAGTGGTTTGCAATGTTTGGAGGAATCCGCCATTGCTGCTTGCAGTTATATTTATTAGGATTCCTCCGTAAGGAGGAAACCTATTGTTATTGTTAGTTTTATTATTATTATTATTATTATTCTAGTTCCATGGGAGTCAATGGCAGCCCCTAGAACCCTTGGATAACTTTTTGTTAAATTTGGCACACTCATTAAGGACAGTTCCTTCTATACCTACACCAAGTTTCATGTATCCCATCAGACCACTCTAGCGCCACCAATGGGTCAAAGTTGGACTTGTGTTTACACACGCAACTTTTGAACCGTATGACTGATTTTCAAAAATGAGGTACCATTGGATTCCCTGGATCAAGACGAGTTCAACGCACCCTATGACGTCAATTTCCGGTTATATAGAATTTCTGCTATTTCCGGTTGTATCAAAAACCTTTGAAAGCCTACTCCTCCTACAATTTTTGTCATATCTTCTTCAAAATGACCAGAGATGAGCTTCAGACCAAGCCTCACAAAAGTTATCCCATGGCGTTTTGATTTTCTAAACCGTTTGTCCGGCACAGCCAATCAAAATCAGCAAAAAAGTAACCAAACAGGAACTTGGGTCAAATCTCAGCAAATCTTTGAGATATCAACACTAAACTTGGTATATCGGTGGACGACACTACAACATGTTACCATGTGCAAAGGCAACTTCATATCTCAAAAAATGATTGATATAAAGGAAATCTAATTTATTTCTATCTAACGCTAAAATAATGCTTTACACATCCGCCAGTCAAAAAACTCTGATTAAATCACATGTTCATAAAGACTCTTGAGAATGTTTAGTACACAAATCTCAGAAAAAGTTGACTGTAACATGAAAAGTTGAAATTTGGTGAATATTTGAAACATGCATGCTTGGCTAATTGTTAAGGAAATTTTCAATGCAATGTCTCCCCTGCTCTTCAGCGCGCGCGTGCTCCACATTCTCACACACTCAGCCTTTCCCTTGACACACGCGCGGGCTTGGCGAGACGCATACACAACATTTCAGGCAATTGTGGGCTGACCAAGCCCCCACTCATTCCTTGGCTTGAAGTGAAGGCCCTTGTGGATCTTGATAGTAATGCATTTTAGAAAAAGTTCTCAAAATCCTGAAACATTGATAGTATAGGCCAGGAGTAACTACCACACCACAAATGACGCACCATTATCCATAGGTGGCGCTACGGCCAAGCCCCAATTTTCCATTTACAAAGTGATGCCATTCGCATCCCATTTGTCCCAAAATTCTGAAATTCATTAGATATGCCTTATTTCTCATGAGGAACAAAAAAGCCTGAATAACCTATAACGGCCGCCATATTGGATGTTTTTGGACAATAAAGATTTAGGAAACACGTTTTGTTGCTACTTCTCCTACAATTTTTGTCCAATCTTCCCCAGAATTGGCAGGTATCATCGTCAGAGCAACCCTCACTGAATTCTTCAACAGATTTTTGAATTTCAAAACCGTTTGTCCGGTACAGCCAATCAAAATCGTCAACAAAGCAACCAAACAGGAAGTTGGATCAAATCTCAGCAAATCTTTGAAATATCACCACCAAACTTGGTGTGTCACGTGAAAGACACTACATCATGTTCCCATGTGAGAAGGCAAATTAATATCTTAAAAAATGATTGAAATAAAGGAAATCTAATTTATTTCTAATGCTAAAATAATGCTTTACACATCCGCCAGTCAAAAACTGATACTCTAATTCAATCACAAAATCATGAAGACTCTTGAGAATGTTTAGTACACAAATCTCAGAAAAAGTTGACTGTTAAATGTGTTCTTATTCAAGTTTCCCCCAACTGTCATTCATTTAAGATGCAATCTTGTGTTTAAGGTATTAGGCTATCATGTTTAAAAGAAAAACGATTATGGATGTTGATTTAATGCAGTTGGCATATTATACAACATACTCTAATCCAACATATAGAAATACATGACATTTGATCTGTGATTCTAGAATATTAGATATAGAAAATATTGTAAAAACAAGATTGTGTCCTAAAAGAATGGTTAAACAGTGACCAAGCTAAGATAAGTATTTACTATGACATTTTACTTATGCAGGTGGTACTGAAAGATTCCAGTCCTGTGGAGCTGCTTCATCACAGCTGCACATGTGTTGCTGGAGCAGCTTCATGCAACCACTGTGTCGCTTTGCTGTTCCAGTCAGCACATTACTCTCAGCTGAAGGTGCCAGTGGTCCCTCCTGTGCTAAGCTGTACTGAAGGAGAACAGCAGTGGCACAAGCTCAGAACGTTGGTAAGTTTGCACTGTAATTACAGAGCTGTTGGATATATTTTCTAACTATATTTAACTTCTAACTGTATTGTGCTTAACTTGATAGGGTGTAAAGCCAGGCCCTGTGGATAAGATGGCTGTGCTTTCTGCTAAACCAAAGTGTAGAGCAACCAAAGATGGTGTAAGGTAAAACCTGAATATTGCATTTTACATTTACATTTAGTCATTTAGCAGACACTCTTATCCAGAGCAACTTACAGTAAGTACAGGGACATTCCCCCCAGGCAAGTAGGGTGAAGTGCCTTGCCCAAGGACACAACGTCAGTTGGCATGACCGGGAATCGAACTGGCAACCTTCGGATTACTAACCCGACTCCCTCACCGCTCAGCCAACTGACTCCCTCGATATTGTCGATGTATTCCAATATGTTGCCTGTTTGAATTAAAATACCTGTGTGGATATGCCACTTTCCACTCATGAAAGTGTTATGTTCCACACAGGAGCACACTCTACAAAGGCCTCAGTGGGGAATTGCCTGATCTTACTGTCCTTCGGGTTAGTAGGGATTTCATATCAAACAATATACTAGTATTTCATGATTTTCTTTTTCCTCTCCTTTTGATTAAATGTACTATGACCCATCAATTATACAAACAAGTATTCTGCTTTTGAAGAAAGAATTGATTGAACTGAAACAAAATAAATGTTTACACAAGGGTTCTTTATTATGAACTTATTTGTAATGGTGTCTGGCGTTGTGCATGATGCGCAACATATTGTGGCCATGAAAATGTATGGTATAATCATTTTGTTTGATATTGCTAATCATTATATTATTACATCCCTAGGTGACAGAGGCGTATAAAGATTTTTCTACAGCGGAGGCACCGATGATCTGCAGCATGGGCATTAGCTGTGAAATTCCCCTGGTTGACTCTGCCCGTGGCAAGGTTCAAGCCGGAAGTCCATTGTCCTACCAACAACCAGCAACAGCAAAGAGAGATCTGTCCTTCCATGCTGCCCCACCACGTCCATCTATGCCTCTTCAGAATTACTGCCTACAGCCATCAAGTTGCATGTTTGTCTGTACTGAACCACAACAGCTACACCATAGGAGTCTGGAGGTCACCTGGGACATGGTGCACAAATTTGAATGTGCTACCAGAGCACAACGTTCATGTACTGAATGGCATCAGCTAAGGAGGCATAGATTGACGGCGTCACGTTTCAGGGAGATCTGCCAGGTTGGAGAGAACTCTGAAGAAGGTCTGGCTAACCGGATACTGCAAGGGACACGTCAGACGGCAGCTATGAAGAGGGGACTCGAATTAGAGGCAGATGCTATTTGGGAATATTGCCAAATGAAAAGGGTCAACCACTACCCCTGTGGATTGGTAATTCACCCTGACGCTCCTTGGCTGGGGGCGTCTCCAGACGGGTTAATCTTTGACCCTTCAGAGCCATGTCAGTTTGGGCTGATTGAGATGAAGTGCCCAAATGTTAAAAGCTATGTGGACTGCCCGTATCTCAAAATGAAGTCAGTCAGGCAAATTGGAGCTAAAAGAAAAGCATGCTTACTACTGGCAAGTACAGGGGCAGATGCTAATAACGGGAATGAGTTGGTGTGATTTTGTAGTCTCAGCTGAGGAAGATGTACTCATCCAAAGAATTTACAGAGACAATGATGTTTTGGATATAATCAGAGAGAAAGTAGACAGGTTTTATTTTTATGTCTACTTGCAGAAATGTGTAATGCTTCAGGATTGAGATACAATATTCTAAGATCTGTTCTTTCATTTTCACTTTTAATGGTACGTTTTATGATTGAGATTATTTTATGTTAATGTTTGTGCATCTTTAACTTTCAATGGCAGATGTTTTCCATGATTAACCTTGCCTTCCCAAAAAGTAAACACAATAAAATGTGTGTGTGCTGTGAGCACGCCAAGAAATATTTATTATCTTGATATTAAAGGCAATTAAAATGATTTCATTTCATGAATTCTGTATGTTTAACAGAACAATAGTTATCAAATTCCTCAGAAAAAGATTAAGCTACAATATCAAACTTCATATCTCCATTTCTTGACAAGAGGTCCATTTTGGTAATTTGAGAGGAGACAAGCGACAGTGAAGAGTTGGTTTATGCTCCCTGCAATGGAGAGAGGGATGGTGGTATCAAAGAGTTTATTTTCTTTAACTCTTCTGATCATCCTCTCGACATGCACCCTCAAACGGGCGATGGACTGCGTCTTCAGAACATCCACCTCTGGCATTTGGGCCCTCTTGGAGAGGAAGGCAGGACGATGAACAGTCCCAGGTACAAGGTCATCCACCAAGAATCCCTTGTCAACCATGATGGCCATGTCAGGCGTTAAGAGTGGTGCAATCCCTGACTGACGAAACACCTCCTTGTCACTCATGGAACCCTCAAAGAGTGCTGAAACAAAACTCAGGGCTCCGTGAGGGGACATGCCCACCATGGCCTTAAAGGTGCAGTGGGACTTGTAGGTCGAGAAAACTTCGCTCTGAAGGAGCATGGATGACGGTGTTTGACGCCGTAGCTCTGTACAGTCGAGGACCACCTGTGTGTCACTGTAGCTGCCATCAAAGTCGCGTGGAAGATGGGCCTTCACAGCTGCTGGAGACATCCATATACAGACTGAGCCCAGTAAGCTGTAGAGGAAGTTGGCCCAGGTCACGATGATTCGGCTGACGGTTGCTCGGTGGATGTTAAATCTATGACCCAACTCCCTCTGGGTACAGCCAGTGGACAGGTATGTCAGGAAGAGCTCATCTATTGGCAGCAGTTTCTGTGGGGAGAAGTGTTTACTGAGTGTTAGTTCAAAACCACCCTTTTAATGCTTAGGGATCTGTGTCTGTGTGTTTTTTGGGTGAATGGGTACTTACAGTTGGTCTGGTTAAAGGGCTTTCAGTTGTTGTGCTAGTGGCGTAGGTTTTCTTTGCTCTGGTGACCCTAATTATTTTGGCTGTTCGATCAGGTTCCAAAACGCCATCAGATGCTCGTATGAGGGGAATCTAAAATACAGCATTACAATTGAAATCAGTTGTCTTGTCATACAAGCTTAAGAATAACATTAAATATCCCATGACATGCTGTTTTTGTATGCTTTTATATAGGCCTTAATGGTCCCCTAATGTCTCTTTCCCGAAATTCAGCCTTGGAACTCATTAATGTTCAATAACCTCCTAAAGTGAACATTTCATGTCATGAGACCTTTAAGAAAAAAAGAGGAAATAATCAAGTTAAGAGAAGATGTTGATCTAATAACTAGCTTACCTGGTGTAAAATCTGATGTCTTCAGGAGACGAAGCAAACCGTTTCAGTCCAAAGTTGGAAAGATGATACGTTTGGACCTGCTCTCTCAGCGCCTCGAGTTCCCTCAACATATCTCCATACTGCTCCCTGTCCACACATACGGTACCGCTGGCCCCATAGTCGTGGTCCACGACCATCGGGACCATGGCGGGTTGCTCGCTGTCCTCCTCTGGCTCTGCCGGGTCAGGTTCCGGACTTCCAAACACCAGCCCGTGACTTACTGGTGTATTTGTTCCACTCAAATAAAGAAGGAACAGAGCCTGCTGCCAAAACCCGTCTACCCTTAGCAGTAGTGACGATTTCATGGTCTTCGAAAAGTCGACTGCAAACCTTGGTGTGTTGGGTCACCGAATATTCCACCCTCCTTATTTTGTGCAGCCACCGCGCACGAAGGCAGGTGTCCTTCGGGAAGCAGTGGACGCTCAAATGGTTGTTATAACGGCCTGAAGCCGAGCAAAGTGGCACACAACAGTGTTCCTTAGACCCACGCACAGTACCTTGGAACTTGAATGTATCACGTACATTATATTTCTTTTTACTTTCTTTTTTCCGTACAACTGCACCACTCATCTTGTTGTTCGTTCACTAATTCGGAGGAGGACAGGAAGTAAACCGGAAACTGATTTGCCGAATTTGGGCTACGGCGGAAGTTCGTCAGTACGATTGTGAACAGAGCCTATTGTGGGCTGACCAAGCCCCCACTCATTCCTTGGTCTTTAGCAAAGGCCCATGTGGATCTTCATGGTATTGCATTTCCGATTTTGGATGCAATGGTAAAAAGTTCTCAAAATCCTGAAACATTGATAGTATAGGCCAAGAGTAACTACCACACCACAAATGGCCCAATATCACCCATAAGTGACGCTACAGGCCACGCCCTGATACACAAAGATACAAGGCTTTCTGGAATGGGTAGGCTCACCAAGCCCCCTCCCTTCACTCCTTGGCTTGAAATAAAAGCCCTTGTGGATCTTGATGGTATTGCATTTCAGATTTGGTATCCCATTGGTAAGTCTGCAGCATGGAATTTTACAGTGACAATTTCTAAAGAATATACATTTTTCAGTGGTTTGCAATGTTTGGAGGAATCCGCCATTGCTGCTTGCAGTTATATTTATTATTATTATTCTAGTTCCATGGGAGTCAATGGCAGCCCCTAGAACCCTTGGATAACTTTTTGTTAAATTTGGCACACTCATTAAGGACAGTTCCTTCTATACCTACACCAAGTTTCATGTATCCCATCAGACCACTCTAGCGCCACCAATGGGTCAAAGTTGGACTTGTGTTTACACACGCAACTTTTGAACCGTATCACTGATTTTCAAAAATGAGGTACCATTGGATTCCATGAATCAAGACGAGTTCAACGCAACCTATGACGTCAATTTCCGGTTATATAGATTTTCCGCTATTTCCGGTTGTATCAAAAACCTTTGAAAGCCTACTCCTCCTACAATTTTTGTCATATCTTCTTCAAAATGACCAGAGATGATCTTCAGACCAAGCATCACAAAAGTTATCCCATGGCGTTTTGATTTTCTAAACCGTTTGTCCGGCACAGCCAATCAAAATCAGCAAAAAAGTAACCAAACAGGAACTTGGGTCAAATCTCAGCAAATCTTTGAGATATCAACACTAAACTTGGTATATCGGTGGACGACACTACAACATGTTACCATGTGCAAAGGCAACTTCATATCTCAAAAAATGATTGATATAAAGCAAATCGAATTTATCGCTAACGCTAAAATAATGCTTTACACATCCGCCGGTCAAAAACTGATACTTTGATTCAATCACAAGTTCATATGAAGACTCTTGAGAATGTTTAGTACACAAATCTGAGGAAAAGTTGACTGTAACATGAAAAGTCGATTTTATGTGAATATTTGAAACATGCATGCTTGGCTAATTGCTAACGAAATTTTCAATGAAATGTCTCCCCTGCTCTTCAGCGCGCGCGTGCTCCACATTCTCACACACTCAGCCTTTCCCTTGACACACGCGCGGGCTTGGCGAGACGCATACACAACATTTCAGGCAATTGTGGGCTGACCAAGCCCCCACTCATTCCTTGGCTTGAAGTGAAGGCCCTTGTGGATCTTGATGGTAATGCATTTTAGAAAATGTTCTCACAATCCTGAAACATTGATAGTAAGTAAGTAAGTAAGTAAGTAAGACTTTATTTATATAGCACATTTCATACAAGAATTGTAGCTCAAGGTGCTTTACATAAAATCAATAAAAACAATAATACAAGTGATAAATAATTCAAACAATAATAAAAATCCCAATAAGATCTCTGTTCAAGAGAGAAAACAACTTTAAAAAGTAGGAAAACCCTTTTGAGATAAAATTACTTAAATGCTTCGGTAAAAAGGTAGGTTTTAAGCTGTCTTTTAAAAATGTCTAGAGTGTTAGCTTCCCTAATATTTATGGGTAATTTGTTCCATAGTTTTGGGGCGTAATTGACAAAGGCCGAATCACCAATCTTCTTATGACTGCTTCTGGTGACCTCTAATAGGCCTGCATTTGATGATCGCAGTGTTCTAGCTGGTGTGTAGTTTATAAAGGAGTTAGCAATGTAGCTAGGTCCTTGTCCGTGTAGAGCTTTGTATGTGAGAAAAAGGACCTTAAAGTCAATTCTGAAGGTAACAGGGAGCCAGTGTAAAGTAGCTAGGACAGGACTAATGTGTTTTCTCCTTTTAGTTTTGGTTAATAATCTAGCTGCAGAATTTTGAATGAGCTGTAGTCTTTCAGTGGTTTTCTTGGGAAGACCAGTGAAAAGTGCGTTACAGTAGTCCAGCCGGCTGGATATAAAAGCATGAATTAACTTCTCTGCATCATTTTGGTTTATGAATGGTCGTACCTTTGCTATATTCCTCAGGTGAAAGAAAGCTGTTTTGGTCACTTTATTAATGTGAGAGTTGAAATTCAAATCTGAGTCCAGGATTACGCAGAGACTCGTCACCTCTGGTTTAAGACAGGGGGTTAAGCCTCCAAGATTCTTAATAAGCATCTCTCTTTTGGATTTGGGGCCACATAGTAGGACTTCGGTTTTGTCTTCATTTAATTTAAGAAAGTTATCATTCATCCATTTGTTTATTGCCAACAGGCAGTTTGTAATGGAATTGATGGCCGTTGCATCGTTGGGTTCAGTGGATATATATAGTTGTGTGTCATCCGCATAGCTATGGAAATCTATGTTATGTTCTCTGATTATGTCGCCGAGTGGTAACATATAAAGAGAAAAAAGTAATGGACCTAAGCAGCTTCCTTGAGCAACCCCGTAGCAGTTCTGATGTTTCTTGGACCTATGGTCACCTAAACTAACATAAAACTTCCTTCCTGTGATATATGATTTCAGCCAGTTCAATACACTATCCGTGAACCCAATAAGCTTTTCCAGTCTATTGATTAGGATGTCGTGATCAATTGTATCAAATGCTGCACTGAGATCTAACAGGATAAGGATAGAGACTTTATTTGCATCAGAGTTTAGTCTGAGGTCGCTAATTATTTTGGTGAGAGCAGTTTCAGTACTGTGATATTTCCTGAAACCTGACTGCGAGACTTCCAGGATGTTATTTTCTTCAAGAAAATAATTTAATTGGACTAAAACTATCTTTTCCAGTACTTTACTAATAAATGGGAGGTTTGATATTGGTCTGTAATTTGCAAGTAGACTGTTATCCAATTTGGGTTTCTTTAATAGGGGCTTTACAACAGCTGTTTTGAAGGCATCTGGGAAGACGCCAGTTCTAAGGGATGTGTTTATAATCTCTAGCACCGGACCTGAGACACTATCAAACACTCGCTTAAAGAATGTTGTGGGTATAGGATCAATATCTGAGGTTGTGGAGTTAGATTCGCTGACAATTTTGGAAAGTTCACTAAGTGTGATACAGGTAAATGTGCTCATGGTTATGTTGCAGAATCTACTGATGTCAGTTTCGACCCCACTATTAATAATACTCGCTCTAATCAAAGTTATTTTGTTCTTGAAGAACAAAGCAAGCTCTTCACATTTAACTGCTGAGGATGGAGGTGGGGCAGGGACAGTGTTTAGCAGCTGGTCAATGGTGGAGAAAAGAACTCTGGAATTTCTGGCATTTTCTGTAATAATGTTGGAGAAATATTCTCTCCTTGCTAGACGGATGGTTTTGTTAAAGGTGGTTAGTGTATCTTTGTAGATATTGTAGTGGATAGTGATCTTTGTTTTCCTCCATTTTCTCTCTGCTGCACGGCATTTTCTTTTCGTTTCACTAACATTTTTATTTCTCAGCCATGGGGAGGTTCTGCTTGTGCACTTCTTTTTGGTTTTCAGTGGTGCAACAGAGTCTAACACAGATAATAGTGCATAATTGAGGTTCTCTACCATTTCATTCAGAGAGCAATCATGGTAAGTCGGCTCATGTAGAGCAAATTGTTCAGAAAATGTCATCATAGCTGTATCGTCTAAATATCTTCTATGGACTAAGAATTCTTTTTTGGTTTTTGTTAGGATAATTTCCACATTAAAAAGTATATAATGATGGTCTGAGAGGGGTAGATCAGTTATTGAAATATTATTGATATTTAGTCCAGTTGTTATCACTAGATCTAGTGTGTTTCCGATAGTATAGGCCAGGAGTAACTACCACACCACAAATGACGCACCATTATCCATAGGTGGCGCTACGGCCAAGCCCCAATTTTCCATTTACAAAGTGATGCCATTCGCATCCCATTTGTCCCAAAATTCTGAAATTCATTATATATGCCTTATTTCTCATGAGGAACAAAAAAGCCTCAATAACCTATAACGGCCACCATATTGGATTTTTTTGTACAATAAAGATTTAGGAAACAAGTTTTTTTGCTACTTCTCCTACAATTTTTGTCCAATCTTCCCCAGAATTGGCAGGTATCATCGTCAGAGCAACCCTCACTGAAATCTTCAACAGATTTTTGAATTTCATAACCGTTTGTCCGGTACAGCCAATCAAAATCGTCAACAAAGCAACCAAACAGGCAGTTGGATCAAATCTCAGCAAATCTTTGAAATATCACCACCAAACTTGGTGTGTCACGTGAAAGACACTACATCATGTTCCCATGTGAGAAGGCAAATTAATATCTTAAAAAATGATTGAAATAAAGGAAATCTAATTTATTTCTATCTAACGCTAAAATAATGCTTTACACTTCCGCCAGTCAAAAAACTCTAATTCAATCACAAGTTCATGAAGACTCTTGCGAATGTTTAGTACACAAATCTCAGAAAAAGTTGACTCTAAGATGAAAAGCTGATTTTTGGGGAATATTTGAAAAATGCATGCTTGGCTAATTATTAAGGAAATTTCCAACTAAATGTCTCCCCTGACCCTCAGCGCGCGCGCTCCACATTCTCACACACTCAGCCTTTCCCTTGACACACGCGCAAGCTTGGCGAGACGCATACACAACATTTCAGGCAATTGTGGGCTGACCAAGCCCCCACTCATTGCTTGGTCTTTAGCAAAGGCCCATGTGGATCTTGGTGGTATTGCATTTCCGATTTTGTATGCAATGGTAAAAAGTTCTCAAAATCCTGAAACATTGATAGTATAGGCCAAGAGTAACTACCACACCACAAATGGCCCAATATCACCCATAAGTGACGCTACAGGCCACGCCCTGATACACAAAGATACAAGGCTTTCTGGAATGGGTAGGCTCACCAAGCCCCCTCCCTTTACTCCTTGGCTTGAAATAAAAGCCCTTGTGGATCTTGATGGTATTGCATTTCAGATTTGGTATCCCATTGGTAAGTCTGCAGCATGGAATTTTACAGTGACGATTTGTAAAGAATATACATTTTTCAGTGGTTTGCAATGTTTGGAGGAATCCGCCATTGCTGCTTGCAGTTATATTTATTATTATTATTATTCTAGTTCCATGGGAGTCAATGGCAGCCCCTAGAACCCTTGGATAACTTTTTGTTAAATTTGGCACACTCATTAAGGACAGTTCCTTCTATACCTACACCAAGTTTCATGTATCCCATCAGACCACTCTAGCGCCACCAATGGGTCAAAGTTGGACTTGTGTTTACACACGCAACTTTTTAACCGTATGACTGATTTTCAAAAAGGAGGTATCATTGGATTCCCTGGATCAAGACGAGTTCAACGCACCCTATGACGTCAATTTCAGGTTATATAGATTTTCCGCTATTTCCGGTTGTATCAAAAACCTTTGAAAGCCTACTCCTCCTACAGTTTTTGTCATATCTTCTTCAAAATGACCAGAGATGATCTTCAGACCAAGCCTCACAAAAGTTATCCCATGGCGTTTTGATTTTCTAAACCGTTTGTCCGGCACAGCCAATCAAAATCAGCAAAAAAGAAACCAAACAGGAACTTGGGTCAAATCTCAGCAAATCTTTGAGATATCAACACTAAACTTGGTATATCGGTGGACGACACTACAACATGTTACCATGTGCAAAGGCAACTTCATATCTCAAAAAATGATTGATATAAAGCAAATCGAATTTATCGCTAACGCTAAAATAATGCTTTACACATCCGCCGGTCAAAAACTGATACTTTGATTCAATCACAAGTTCATATGAAGACTCTTGAGAATGTTTAGTACACAAATCTGAGGAAAAGTTGACTGTAACATGAAAAGTCGATTTTATGTGAATATTTGAAACATGCATGCTTGGCTAATTGCTAACGAAATTTTCAATGAAATGTCTCCCCTGCTCTTCAGCGCGCGCGTGCTCCACATTCTCACACACTCAGCCTTTCCCTTGACACACGCGCGGGCTTGGCGAGACGCATACACAACATTTCAGGCAATTGTGGGCTGACCAAGCCCCCACTCATTCCTTGGCTTGAAGTGAAGGCCCTTGTGGATCTTGATGGTAATGCATTTTAGAAAAAGTTCTCAAAATCCTGAAACATTGATAGTATAGGCCAGGAGTAACTACCACACCACAAATGACGCACCATTATCCATAGGTGGCGCTACGGCCAAGCCCCAATTTTCCATTTACAAAGTGATGCCATTCGCATCCCATTTGTCCCAAAATTGTGAAATTCATTAGATATGCCTTATTTCTCATGAAGAACAAAAAAGCCTCAATAACCTATAACGGCCGCCATATTGGATTTTTTTGTACAATAAAGATTTGGGAAACACGTTTTTTTGCTACTTCTCCTACAATTTTTGTCCAATCTTCCCCAGAATTGGCAGGTATCATCGTCAGAGCAACCCTCACTGAATTCTTCAACAGATTTTTGAATTTCGAAACCGTTTGTCCGGTACAGCCAATCAAAATCGTCAACAAAGCAACCAAACAGGAAGTTGGATCAAATCTCAGCAAATCTTTGAAATATCACCCCCAAACTTGGTGTGTCACGTGAAAGACACTACATCATGTTCGCATGTGAGAAGGCAAATTAATATCTTAAAATATGATTGAAATAAAGGAAATCTAATTTATTTATATCTAACGCTAAAATAATGCTTTACACATCCGCCAGTCAAAAAACTCTGATTCAATCACATGTTCATAAAGACTCTTGAGAATGTTTAGTACACAAATCTCAGAAAAATGCATGCTTGGCTAATTCTTAAGGTAATTTCCAATGAATTTTCTCCCCTGCTCCTCAGCGCGCGCGCTCCACATTCTCACACACTCAGCCTTTCCCTTGACACACGCGCAAGCTTGGCGAGACGCATACACAACATTTCAGGCAATTGTGGGTTGACCAAGCCCCCACTCATTGCTTGGTCTTTAGCAAAGGCCCATGTGGATCTTGGTGGTATTGCATTTCCGATTATGTATGCAATGGTAAAAAGTTCACAAAATCCTGAAACATTGATAGTATAGGCCAAGAGTAACTACCACACCACAAATGGCCCAATATCACCCATAAGTGACGCTACAGGCCACGCCCTGATACACAAAGATACAAGGCTTTCTGGAATGGGTAAGCTCACCAAGCCCCCCCTCCCTTCACTCCTTGGCTTGAAATAAAAGCCCTTTTGGATCTTGATGGTATTGCATTTCAGATTTGTTATCCCATTGGTAAGTCTGCAGCATGGATGTTTCTATACAGTGACAATTTGTGAAGAATATACATTTTTCAATGGTTCGCAATCTTAGGAGGAATCCACCATTGCTGCTTGCAGCTATATTTAGGATTCCTCCGTAAGGAGGAAACCTATTGTTATTGTTAGTTTTATTATTATTATTATTATTATTATTATTATTATTCTAGTTCCATGGGAGTCAATGGCAGCCCCTAGAACCCTTGGATAACTTTTTGTTAAATTTGGCACACTCATTAAGGACAGTTCCTTCTATACCTACACCGAGTTTCATGTATCCCATCAGACCACTCTAGCGCCACCAATGGGTCAAAGTTGGACTTGTGTTTACACACGCAACTTTTGAACCGTATGACTGATTTACAAAAATGAGGTACCATTGGATTCCCTGGATCAAGACGAGTTCAACGCACCATATGACGTCAATTTCCGGTTATATAGATTTTCCGCTATTTCCGGTTGTATCAAAAACCTTTGAAAGCCTACTCCTCCTACAATTTTTGTCATATCTTCTTCAAAATGACCAGAGATGATCTTCAGACCAAGCCTCACAAAAGTTATCCCATGGCGTTTTGATTTTCTAAACCGTTTGTCCGGCACAGCCAATCAAAATCAGCAAAAAAGTAACCAAACAGGAACTTGGGTCAAATCTCAGCAAATCTTTGAGATATCAACACTAAACTTGGTATATCGGTGGACGACACTACAACATGATACCATGTGCAAAGGCAACTTCATATCTCAAAAAATGATTGATATAAAGCAAATCGAATTTATCGCTCACGCTAAAATAATGCTTTACACATCCGCCGGTCAAAAACTGATACTTTGATTCAATCACAAGTTCATATGAAGACTCTTGAGAATGTTTAGTACACAAATCTGAGGAAAAGTTGACTGTAACATGAAAAGTCGATTTTATGTGAATATTTGAAACATGCATGCTTGGCTAATTGCTAACAAAATTTTCAATGAAATGTCTCCCCTGCTCTTCAGCGTGCGCGTGCTCCACATTCTCACACACTCAGCCTTTCCCTTGACACACGCGCGGGCTTGGCGAGACGCATACACAACATTTCAGGCAATTGTGGGCTGACCAAGCCCCCACTCATTCCTTGGCTTGAAGTGAAGGCCCTTGTGGATCTTGATGGTAATGCATTTTAGAAAAAGTTCTCAAAATCCTGAAACATTGATAGTATAGGCCAGGAGTAACTACCACACCACAAATGACGCACCATTATCCATAGGTGGCGCTACGGCCAAGCCCCAATTTTCCATTTACAAAGTGATGCCATTCGCATCCCATTTGTCCCAAAATTCTGAAATTCATTAGATATGCCTTATTTCTCATGAGGAACAAAAAAGCCTCAATAACCTATAACGGCCGCCATATTGGATGTTTTTGTACAATAAAGATTTAGGAAACACGTTTTTTTGCTACTTCTCCTACAATTCTTGTCCAATCTTCCCCAGAATTGGCAGGTATCATCGTCAGAGCAACCCTCACTGAATTCTTTAACAGATTTTTGAATTTCAAAACCGTTTGTCCGGTACAGCCAATCAAAATCGTCAACAAAGCAACCAAACAGGAAGTTGGATCAAATCTCAGCAAATCTTTGAAATATCAACACCAAACTTGGTAAGATGACTCGGAACCGTCTTCTGAGGATGTCCAATCAATTTGGTGTCATGTGATCGTGTCATGTGATCGGCGTGGCCGCAGGAACCAAAAATGTTTTTTGGCCAATAACTGTTGATTTGTTTGCCTTTAGTTCATGAAAACTCTTGAGAATGTTTAGTACACAAATCTCAGAAAAAGTTGACTGTAAGATGAAAAGTTGAATTTTGGTGAATATTTGAAAAATGCATGCTTGGCTAATTGTTAAGGAAATTTCCAATGAAACGTCTCCCTCTGCTCCTCAGCGCGCGCGCTACACATTCTCACACACTCAGCCTTTCCCTTGACACACGCGCAAGCTTGACGAGACGCATACACAACATTTCAGGCAATTGTGGGCTGACCAAGCCCCCACTCATTGCTTGGTCTTTAGCAAAGGCCCATGTGGATCTTGATGGTATTGCATTTCCGATTTTGTATGCAATGGTAAAAGTTCTCAAAATCCTGAAACATTTATAGTATAGGCCAAGAGTAACTACCACACCACAAATGGCCCAATATCACCCATAAGTGACGCTACAGGCCACGCCCTGATACACAAAGATACAAGGCTTTCTGGAATGGGTAGGCTCAACCAAGCCCCCTCCCTTCACTCCTTGGCTTTAAATAAAAGCCCTTGTGGATCTTGATGGTATTGCATTTCATATTTGGTATCCCATTGGTAAGTCTGCGGCATGGAATTTTACAGTGACTATTTGTAAAGAATATACATTTTTCAGTGGTTTGCAATGTTTGGAGGAATCCGCCATTGCTGCTTGCAGTTATATTTATTATTATTATTCTAGTTCCATGGGAGTCAATGGCAGCCCCTAGACCCCTTGGATAACTTTTTGACAAATTTGGCACACTCATTAAGGACAGTTCCTTCTATACCTACACCAAGTTTCATGTATCCCATCAGACCACTCTAGCGCCACCAATGGGTCAAAGTTGGACTTGTGTTTACACACGCAACTTTTGAACCGTATGACTGATTTTCAAAAATGAGGTACCATTGGATTCCCTGGATCAAGACGAGTTCAACGCACCATATGACGTCAATTTCCGGTTATATAGATTTTCCGCTATTTCCGGTTGTATCAAAAACCTTTGAAAGCCTACTCCTCCTACAATTTTTGTCATATCTTCTTCAAAATGACCAGAGATGATCTTCAGACCAAGCCTCACAAAAGTTATCCCATGGCGTTTTGATTTTCTAAACCGTTTGTCCGGCACAGCCAATCAAAATCAGCAAAAAAGTAACCAAACAGGAACTTGGGTCAAATCTCAGCAAATCTTTGAGATATCAACACGTAACTTGGTATGTCACAAGGAAGACACTACAACATGTTACCATGTGCAAAGGCTATTTCATATCTCCAGAAATGGTTGATTTAAAGCAAATTGAATTTATCGCTAACGCAAAAATAATGCTTTACACATCCGCCGGTCAAAAACTGATACTTTGATTCAATCACAAGTTCATATGAAGACTCTTGAGAATGTTTAGTACACAAATCTGAGGAAAAGTTGACTGTAACATGAAAAGTCGATTTGTGGTGAATATTTGAAAAATGCATGCTTGGCTAATTGCTAACGAAATTTTCAATGAAATGTCTCCCCTGCTCTTCAGCGCGCGCGTGCTCCACATTCTCACACACTCAGCCTTTCCCTTGACACACACGCGGGCTTGGCGAGACGCATACACAACATTTCAGGCAATTGTGGGCTGACAAAGCCCCCACTCATTCCTTGGCTTGAAGTGAAGGCCCTTGTGGATCTTGATGGTAATGCATTTTAGAAAAAGTTCTCAAAATCCTGAAACATTGATAGTATTGGCCAGGAGTAACTACCACACCACAAATGACGCACCATTATCCATAGGTGGCGCTACGGCCAAGCCCCAATTGTCTATTTACAAAGTGATGCCATTCTCATCCCATTTGTCCCAAAATTCTGAAATTCAATTAGATATGCCTTATTTCTCACGAGGAACAAAAAAGCCTCAATAACCTATAACGGCCGCCATATTGGATTTTTTTGTACAATAAAGATTTAGGAAACACGTTTTTTCGCTACTTCTATTACAATTTTTGTCCAATCTTCCCCAGAATTGCCAGGTATCATCGTCAGATTAACCCTCACTGAAATCTTCAACAGATTTTTGAATTTCAAAACCGTTTGTCCGGTACAGCCAATCAAAATCGTCAACAGAGCAACCAAACAGGAAGTTGGATCAAATCTCAGCAAATCTTTGAAATATCAACACCAAACTTGGTGTGTCACGTGAAAGACACTACGTCATGTTCCCATGTGAGAAGGCAAATTAATATCTTCAAAAATGATTGAAATGAAGGAAATCAAATTTATTTCTAACGCTAAAATAATGCTTTACACATCCGCCAGTCAAAAAACTCTGATTCAATCACAAGTTCATGAAGACTTTTGAGAATGTTTAGTACACAAATCTCAGAAAAAGTTGACTGTAAGATGAAAAGTTGAATTTAGGTGAATATTTGAAAAATGCATGCTTGGCTAATTGTTAAGGAAATTTCCAATGAAATGTCTCCCCTGCTCCTCAGCACGCGCGCTCCACATTCTCACACACTCAGCCTTTCCCTTGACACACGCACAAGCTTGGCGAGACGCATACACAACATTTCAGGCAATTGTGGGCTGACCAAGCCCCACTCATTGCTTGGTCTTTAGCAAAGGACCATGTGGATCTTGATGGTATTGCATTTCCGATTTTGTATGCAATGGTAAAAAGTTCTCAAAATCCTGAAACATTGATAGTATAGGCCAAGAGTAACTACCACACCACAAATGGCCCAATATCACCCATAAGTGACGCTACAGGCCACGCCCTGGTACACAAAGATACAAGGCTTTCTGGAATGGGTAGGCTCACCAAGCCCCCTCCCTTCACTCCTTGGCTTGAAATAAAAGCCCTTGTGGATCTTGATGGTATTGCATTTCAGATTTGGTATCCCATTGGTAAGTCTGCAGCATGGATTTTTACAGTGACAATTTGTGAAGAATATAAATTTTTCAGTGGTTTGCAATGTTTGGAGGAATCCGCCATTGCTGCTTGCAGTTATATTTATTATTATTATTATTATTATTATTATTCTAGTTCCATGGGAGTCAATGGCAGCCCCTAGAACCCTTGGATAACTTTTTGTTAAATTTGGCACACTCATTAAGGACAGTTCCTTCTATACCTACACCAAGTTTCATGTATCCCATCAGACCACTCTAGCGCCACCAATGGGTCAAAGTTGGACTTGTGTTTACACACGCAACTTTTGAACCGTATGACTGATTTACAAAAATGAGGTACCATTGGATTCCCTGGATGAAGACGAGTTCAACGCACCCTATGACGTCAATTTCCGGTTGTATAGATTTTCCGCTATTTCCGGTTGTATCAAAAACCTTTGAAAGCCTACTCCTCCTACAATTATTGTCATATCTTCTTCAAAATGACCATAGATGATCTTCAGACCAAGCCTCACAAAAGTTATCCCATGGCGTTTTGATTTTCTAAACCGTTTGTCCGGCACAACCAATCAAAATCAGCAAAAAAGTAACCAAACAGGAACTTGGGTCAAATCTCAGCAAATCTTTGAGATATCAACACTAAACTTGGTATATCGGTGGACGACACTACAACATGTTACCATGTGCAAAGGCAACTTCATATCTCAAAAGATGATTGATATAAAGCAAATCGAATTTATCGCTAACGCTAAAATAATGCTTTACACATCCGCCGGTCAAAAACTGATACTTTGATTCAATCACAAGTTCATATGAAGACTCTTGAGAATGTTTAGTACACAAATCTGAGGAAAAGTTGACTGTAACATGAAAAGTCGATTTTATGTGAATATTTGAAACATGCATGCTTGGCTAATTGCTAACGAAATTTTCAATGAAATGTCTCCCCTGCTCTTCAGCGCGCGCGTGCTCCACATTCTCACACACTCAGCCTTTCCCTTGACACACGCGCGGGCTTGGCGAGACGCATACACAACATTTCAGGCAATTGTGGGCTGACCAAGCCCCCACTCATTCCTTGGCTTGAAGTGAAGGCCCTTGTGGATCTTGATGGTAATGCATTTTAGAAAAAGTTCTCAAAATCCTGAAACATTGATAGTATAGGCCAGGAGTAACTACCACACCACAAATGACGCACCATTATCCATAGGTGGCGCTACGGCCAAGCCCCAATTTTCCATTTACAAAGTGATGCCATTCGCATCCCATTTGTCCCAAAATTCTGAAATTCATTAGATATGCCTTATTTCTCATGAGGAACAAAAAAGCCTCAATAACCTATAACGGCCGCCATATTGGATGTTTTTGTACAATAAAGATTTAGGAAACACGTTTTTTTGCTACTTCTCCTACAATTCTTGTCCAATCTTCCCCAGAATTGGCAGGTATCATCGTCAGAGCAACCCTCACTGAATTCTTTAACAGATTTTTGAATTTCAAAACCGTTTGTCCGGTACAGCCAATCAAAATCGTCAACAAAGCAACCAAACAGGAAGTTGGATCAAATCTCAGCAAATCTTTGAAATATCAACACCAAACTTGGTAAGATGACTCGGAACCGTCTTCTGAGGATGTCCAATCAATTTGGTGTCATGTGATCGTGTCATGTGATCGGCGTGGCCGCAGGAACCAAAAATGTTTTTTGGCCAATAACTGTTGATTTGTTTGCCTTTAGTTCATGAAAACTCTTGAGAATGTTTAGTACACAAATCTCAGAAAAAGTTGACTGTAAGATGAAAAGTTGAATTTTGGTGAATATTTGAAAAATGCATGCTTGGCTAATTGTTAAGGAAATTTCCAATGAAACGTCTCCCTCTGCTCCTCAGCGCGCGCGCTACACATTCTCACACACTCAGCCTTTCCCTTGACACACGCGCAAGCTTGACGAGACGCATACACAACATTTCAGGCAATTGTGGGCTGACCAAGCCCCCACTCATTGCTTGGTCTTTAGCAAAGGCCCATGTGGATCTTGATGGTATTGCATTTCCGATTTTGTATGCAATGGTAAAAGTTCTCAAAATCCTGAAACATTTATAGTATAGGCCAAGAGTAACTACCACACCACAAATGGCCCAATATCACCCATAAGTGACGCTACAGGCCACGCCCTGATACACAAAGATACAAGGCTTTCTGGAATGGGTAGGCTCAACCAAGCCCCCTCCCTTCACTCCTTGGCTTTAAATAAAAGCCCTTGTGGATCTTGATGGTATTGCATTTCATATTTGGTATCCCATTGGTAAGTCTGCGGCATGGAATTTTACAGTGACTATTTGTAAAGAATATACAGTTTTCAGTGGTTTGCAATGTTTGGAGGAATCCGCCATTGCTGCTTGCAGTTATATTTAGGATTCCTCCGTAAGGAGGAAACCTATTGTTATTGTTAGTTTTATTATTATTATTATTATTATTATTCTAGTTCCATGGGAGTCAATGGCAGCCCCTAGAACCCTTGGATAACTTTTTGTTAAATTTGGCACACTCATTAAGGACAGTTCCTTCTATACCTACACCAAGTTTCATGTATCCCATCAGACCACTCTAGCGCCACCAATGGGTCAAAGTTGGACTTGTGTTTACACACGCAACTTTTGAACCGTATGACTGATTTTCAAAAATTAGGTACCATTGGATTCCCTGGATCAAGACGAGTTTAACGCACCCTATGACGTCAATTTCCGGTTATATAGATTTTCCGCTATTTCCGGTTGTATCAAAAACCTTTGAAAGCCTACTCCTCCTACAATTTTTGTCATATCTTCTTCAAAATGACCAGAGATGAGCTTCAGACCAAGCCTCACAAAAGTTATCCCATGGCGTTCTGATTTTATAAACCGTTTGTCCGGCACAGCCAATCAAAATCAGCAATAAAAGAAACCAAACAGGAACTTGGGTCAAATCTCAGCAAATCTTTGAGATATCAACACTAAACTTGGTATATCGGTGGACGACACTACAACATGTTACCATGTGCAAAGGCAACTTCATATCTCAAAAGATGATTGATATAAAGCAAATCGAATTTATCGCTAACGCTAAAATAATGCTTTACACATCCGCCGGTCAAAAACTGATACTTTGATTCAATCACAAGTTCATATGAAGACTCTTGAGAATGTTTAGTACACAAATCTGAGGAAAAGTTGACTGTAACATGAAAAGTCGATTTTATGTGAATATTTGAAACATGCATGCTTGGCTAATTGCTAACGAAATTTTCAATGAAATGTCTCCCCTGCTCTTCAGCGCGCGCGTGCTCCACATTCTCACACACTCAGCCTTTCCCTTGACACACGCGCGGGCTTGGCGAGACGCATACACAACATTTCAGGCAATTGTGGGCTGACCAAGCCCCCACTCATTCCTTGGCTTGAAGTGAAGGCCCTTGTGGATCTTGATGGTAATGCATTTTAGAAAAAGTTCTCAAAATCCTGAAACATTGATAGTATAGGCCAGGAGTAACTACCACACCACAAATGACGCACCATTATCCATAGGTGGCGCTACGGCCAAGCCCCAATTTTCCATTTACAAAGTGATGCCATTCGCATCCCATTTGTCCCCAAATTCTGAAATTCATTAGATATGCCTTATTTCTCATGAGGAACAAAAAAGCCTCAATAACCTATAACGGCCGCCATATTGGATTTTTTTGGACAATAAAGATTTAGGAAACACGTTTTGTTGCTACTTCTCCTACAATTTTTGTCCAATCTTTCCCAGAATTGGCAGGTATCATCGTCAGAGCAACCCTCACTGAATTCTTAAACAGATTTTTGAATTTCAAAACCGTTTGTCCGGTACAGCCAATCAAAATCGTCAACAAAGCAACCAAACAGGAAGTTGGATCAAATCTCAGCAAATCTTTGAAATATCACCACCAAACTTGGTGTGTCACGTGAAAGACACTACATCATGTTCCCATGTGAGAAGGCAAATTAATATCTTCAAAAATGATTGAAATAAAGGAAATCTAATTTATTTCTAACGCTAAAATAATGCTTTACACAAAGTTGACTGTAAGATGAAAAGTTGAATTTTGGTGAATATTTGAAACATGCATGCTTGGCTAATTGCTAATGACATTTCCAATGTAATGTCTCCCTCTGCTCCTCAGCGCGCGCGCTCCACATTCTCACACACTCAGCCTTTCCCTTGACACACTCGCGTGCTTGGCGAGACGCATACACAACATTTCAGGCAATTGTGGGCTGACCAAGCCCCCACTCATTCCTTGGCTTGAAGTGAAGGCCCTTGTGGATCTTGATGGTAATGCATTTTAGAAAAAGTTCTCAAAATCCTGAAACATTGATAGTATAGGCCAGGAGTAACTACCACACCACAAATGACGCACCATTATCCATAGGTGGCGCTACGGCCAAGCCCCAATTTTCCATTTACAAAGTGATGCCATTCGCATCCCATTTGTCCCAAAATTCTGAAATTCATTAGATATACCTTATGTCTCATGAGGAACAAAAAAGCCTCAATAACCTATAACGGCCGCCATATTGGATTTTTTTGTACAATAAAGATTTAGGAAACACGTTTTTTTGCTACTTCTCCTACAATTTTTGTCCAATCTTCCCCAGAATTGGCAGGTATCATCGTCAGAGCAACCCTCACTGAATTCTTAAACAGATTTTTGAATTTCAAAACCGTTTGTCCGGTACAGCCAATCAAAATCGTCAACAAAGCAACCAAACAGGAAGTTGGATCAAATCTCAGCAAATCTTTGAAATATCACCACCAAACTTGGTGTGTCACGTGAAAGACACTACATCATGTTCCCATGTGAGAAGGCAAATTAATATCTTCAAAAATGATTGAAATAAAGGAAATCTAATTTATTTCTAACGCTAAAATAATGCTTTACACATTCGCCGGTGCAAAACTGATACTCTGATACAATCACAAGTTCATGAAGACTCTTGAGAATGTTTAGTACACAAATCTCAGAAAAAGTTGACTGTAAGGTGAAAAGTTGAATTTTGGTGAATATTTGAAAAATGCATGCTTGGCTAATTGCTAATGAAATTTCCAATGTAATGTCTCCCTCTGCTCCTCAGCGCGCGCGCTCCACATTCTCACACACTCAGCCTTTCCCTTGACACACTCGCAAGCTTGACGAGACGCATACACAACATTTCAGGCAATTGTGGGCTGACCAAGCCCCCACTCATTGCTTGGTCTTTAGCAAAGGCCCATGTGGATCTTGATGGTATTGCATTTCCGATTTTGTATACAATGGTAAAAAGTTCTCAAAATCCTGAAACATTGATAGTATAGGCCAAGAGTAACTACCACACCACAAATGGCCCAATATCACCCATAAGTGACGCTACAGGCCACGCCCTGATACACAAAGATACAAGGCTTTCTGGAATGGGTAGGCTCACCAAGCCCTCTCCCTTCACTCCTTGGCTTGAAATAAAAGCCCTTGTGGATCTTGATGGTATTGCATTTCAGATTTGGTATCCCATTGGTAAGTCTGCAGCATGGAATTTTACAGTGACAATTTGTAAAGAATATACATTTTTCAGTGGTTTGCAATGTTTGGAGGAATCCGCCATTGCTGCTTGCAGTTATATTTAGGATTCCTCCTTAAGGAGGAAACCTATTGTTATTGTTAGTTTTATTATTATTATTATTATTATTATTATTATTATTATTATTCTAGTTCCATGGGAGTCAATGGCAGCCCCTAGAACCCTTGGATAACTTTTTGTTAAATTTGGCACACTCATTAAGGACAGTTCCTTCTATACCTACACCAAGTTTCATGTATCCCATCAGACCACTCTAGCGCCACCAATGGGTCAAAGTTGGACTTGTGTTTACACACGCAACTTTTGAACCGTATGACTTATTTTCAAAAATGAGGTACCGTTGGATTCCCTGGATCAAGGCGAGTTCAACGCACCCTATGACGTCAATTTCCGGTTATATAGATTTTCCACCATTTCCGGTTTTATCAAAAACCTTTGAAAGCCTACTCCTCCTACAATTTTTGTCATATCTTCTTCAAAATGACCATAGATGATCTTCAGACCAAGCCTCACAAAAGTTATCCCATGGCGTTTTGATTTTCTAAACCGTTTGTCCGGCACAGCCAATCAAATTCAGCAAAAAAGCAACCAAACAGGAACTTGGGTCAAATCTCAGCAAATCTTTGAGATATCAACACGTAACTTGATATGTCACAAGAAAGACACTACAACATGTTACCATGTGCAAAGGCAACTTCATATCTCAAAAAATGATTGATATAAAGCAAATCGAATTTATCGCTAACGCTAAAATAATGCTTTACACATCCGCCGGTCAAAAACTGATACTTTGATTCAATCACAAGTTCATATGAAGACTCTTGAGAATGTTTAGTACACAAATCTGAGGAAAAGTTGACTGTAACATGAAAAGTCGATTTTATGTGAATATTTGAAACATGCATGCTTGGCTAATTGCTAACGAAATTTTCAATGAAATGTCTCCCCTGCTCTTCAGCGCGCGCGTGCTCCACATTCTCACACACTCAGCCTTTCCCTTGACACACGCGCGGGCTTGGCGAGACGCACACACAACATTTCAGGCAATTGTGGGCTGACCAAGCCCCCACTCATTCCTTGGCTTGAAGTGAAGGCCCTTGTGGATCTTGATGGTAATGCATTTTAGAAAAAGTTCTCAAAATCCTGAAACATTGATAGTATAGGCCAGGAGTAACTACCACACCACAAATGACGCACCATTATCCATAGGTGTCGCAACGGCCAAGCCCCAATTGTCCATTTACAAAGTGAGGCCATTCGCATCCCATTTGTCCCAAAATTCTGAAATTCATTAGATATGCCTTATTTCTCATGAGGAACAAAAAAGCCTCAATAACCTATAACGGCCGCCATATTGGATTTTTTTGTACAATAAAGATTTAGGAAACACGTTTTTTCGCTACTTGTCCTACACTTTTTGTCCAATCTTCCCCAGAATTGGCAGGTATCATCGTCAGAGCAACCCTCACTGAATTCTTCAACAGATTTTTGAATTTCAAAACCGTTTGTCCGGTACAGCCAATCAAATTCGTCAACACAGCAACCAAACAGGAAGTTGGATCAAATCTCAGCAAATCTTTGAAATATCACCACCAAACTTGGTGTGTCACGTGAAAGACACTACATCATGTTCCCATGTGAGAAGGCAAATTAATATCTTAAAAAATGATTGAAATAAAGGAAATCTAATTTATTTCTAATGCTAAAATAATGCTTTACACATCCGCCAGTCAAAAAACTCTGATTCAATCACATGTTCATAAAGACTCTTGAGAATGTTTAGTACACAAATCTGAGAAAAGGTTGACTGTGAGATGAAAAGTAGATTTTTGGTGAATATTTGAAAAATGCATGCTTGGCTAATTGCTGACGAAATTTCCAATGAAATGTCTCCCCTGCTCTTCAGCGCGCGCGTGCTCCACATTCTCACACACTCAGCCTTTCCCTTGACACACGCGCAAGCTTGGCGAGACGCATACACAACATTTCAGGCAATTGTGGGCTGACCAAGCCCCCACTCATTGCTTGGTCTTTAGCAAAGGCCCATGTGGATCTTGATGGTATTGCATTTCCGATTTTGTATGCAATGGTAAAAAGTTCTCAAAATCCTGAAATATTGATAGTATAGGCCAAGAGTAACTACCACACCACAAATGGCCCAATATCACCCATAAGTGACGCTACAGGCCACGCCCTGATACACAAAGATACAAGGCTTTCTGGAATGGGTAGGCTCACCAAGCCCCCTCCCTTCACTCCTTGGTTTGAAATAAAAGCCCTTGTGGATCTTGATGGTATTGCATTTAAGATTTGGTATCCCATTGGTAAGTCTACAGCATGGATGTTTCTATACAGTGACAATTTGTGAAGAATATACATTTTTCAATGGTTCGCAATGTTAGGAGGAATCCGCCATTGCTGCTTGCAGTTATATTTATTATTATTATTCTAGTTCCATGGGAGTCAATGGCAGCCCCTAGACCCCTTGGATAACTTTTTGACAAATTTGGCACACTCATTAAGGACAGTTCCTTCTATACCTACACCAAGTTTCATGTATCCCATCAGACCACTCTAGCGCCACCAATGGGTCAAAGTTGGACTTGTGTTTACACACGCAACTTTTGAACCGTATGACTGATTTTCAAAAATGAGGTACCATTGGATTCCCTGGATCAAGACGAGTTCAACGCACCATATGACGTCAATTTCCGGTTATATAGATTTTCCGCTATTTCCGGTTGTATCAAAAACCTTTGAAAGCCTACTCCTCCTACAATTTTTGTCATATCTTCTTCAAAATGACCAGAGATGATCTTCAGACCAAGCCTCACAAAAGTTATCCCATGGCGTTTTGATTTTCTAAACCGTTTGTCCGGCACAGCCAATCAAAATCAGCAAAAAAGTAACCAAACAGGAACTTGGGTCAAATCTCAGCAAATCTTTGAGATATCAACACGTAACTTGGTATGTCACAAGGAAGACACTACAACATGTTACCATGTGCAAAGGCTATTTCATATCTCCAGAAATGGTTGATTTAAAGCAAATTGAATTTATCGCTAACGCAAAAATAATGCTTTACACATCCGCCGGTCAAAAACTGATACTTTGATTCAATCACAAGTTCATATGAAGACTCTTGAGAATGTTTAGTACACAAATCTGAGGAAAAGTTGACTGTAACATGAAAAGTCGATTTTATGTGAATATTTGAAACATGTATGCTTGGCTAATTGCTAACGAAATTTTCAATGAAATGTCTCCCCTGCTCTTCAGCGCGCGCGTGCTCCACATTCTCACACACTCAGCCTTTCCCTTGACACACGCGCGGGCTTGGCGAGACGCATACACAACATTTCAGGCAATTGTGGGCTGACCAAGCCCCCACTCATTCCTTGGCTTGAAGTGAAGGCCCTTGTGGATCTTGATGGTAATGCATTTTAGAAAAAGTTCTCAAAATCCTGAAACATTGATAGTATAGGCCAGGAGTAACTACCACACCACAAATGACGCACCATTATCCATAGGTGGCGCTACGGCCAAGCCCCAATTTTCCATTTACAAAGTGATGCCATTCGCATCCCATTTGTCCCAAAATTCTGAAATTCATTAGATATGCCTTATTTCTCATGAGGAACAAAAAAGCCTCAATAACCTATAACGGCCGCCATATTGGATTTTTTTGTACAATAAAGATTTAGGAAACACGTTTTTTCGCTACTTCTCCTACAATTTTTGTCCAATCTTCCCCAGAATTGGCAGGTATCATCGTCAGAGCAACCCTCACTCAATTCTTCAACAGATTTTTGAATTTCAAAACCGTTTGTCCGGTACAGCCAATCAAAATCGTCAACAAAGCAACCAAACAGGAAGTTGTATCAAATCTCAGCAAATCTTTGAAATATCACCACCAAACTTGGTGTGTCACGTGAAAGACACTACATCATGTTCCCATGTGAAAAGGCAAATTAATATCTTAAAAAATGATTGAAATAAAGGAAATCTAATTTATTTCTATCTAACGCTAAAATAATGCTTTACACATCCGCCAGTCAAAAAACTCTGATTAAATCACATGTTCATAAAGACTCTTGAGAATGTTTAGTACACAAATCTCAGAAAAAGTTGACTGTTACATGAAAAGTTGAAATTTGGTGAATATTTGAAAAATGCATGCTTGGCTAATTGTTAAGGAAATTTCCAATGAAATGTCTCCCCTGACCCTCAGCGCGCGCGCTCCACATTCTCACACACTCAGCCTTTCCCTTGACACACGCGCAAGCTTGACGAGACGCATACACAACATTTCAGGCAATTGTGGGCTGACCAAGCCCCCACTCATTGCTTGGTCTTTAGCAAAGGCCCATGTGGATCTTGATGGTATTGCATTTCCGATTTTGTATGCAATGGTAAAAGGTTCTCAAAATCCTGAAACATTTATAGTATAGGCCAAGAGTAACTACCACACCACAAATGGCCCAATATCACCCATAAGTGACGCTACAGGCCACGCCCTGATACACAAAGATACAAGGCTTTCTGGAATGGGTAGGCTCAACCAAGCCCCCTCCCTTCTCTCCTTGGGTTGAAATAAAAGCCCTTGTGGATCTTGATGGTATTGCATTTCATATTTGGTATCCCATTGGTAAGTCTGCAGCATGGAATTTTACAGTGACTATTTGTAAAGAATATACATTTTTCAGTGGTTTTCAATGTTTGGAGGAATCCGCCATTGCTGCTTGCAGTTATATTTATTATTATTATTCTAGTTCCATGGGAGTCAATGGCAGCCCCTAGAACCCTTGGATAACTTTTTGTTAAATTTGGCACACTCATTAAGGACAGTTCCTTCTATACCTACACCAAGTTTCATGTATCCCATCAGACCACTCTAGCGCCACCAATGGGTCAAAGTTGGACTTGTGTTTACACACGCAACTTTTGAACCGTATGACTGATTTTCAAAAATGAGGTACCATTGGATTCCCTGGATCAAGACGAGTTCAAGTTATGACGTCAATTTCCGGTTGTATAGATTTTCCGCTATTTCCGGTTGTATCAAAAACCTTTGAAAGCCTACTCCTCCTACAATTTTTGTCATATCTTCTTCAAAATGACCAGAGATGATCTTCAGACCAAGCCTCACAAAAGTTATCCCATGGCGTTTTGATTTTCTAAACCGTTTGTCCGGCACAGCCAATCAAAATCAGCAAAAAAGTAACCAAACAGGAACTTGGGTCAAATCTCAGCAAATCTTTGAGATATCAACACTAAACTTGGTATATCGGTGGACGACACAACAACATGTTACCATGTGCAAAGGCAACTTCATATCTCAAAAAATGATTGATATAAAGCAAATCGAATTTATCGCTCACGCTAAAATAATACTTTACACATCCGCCAGTAAAAAACTGATACTCTGACTAAATCACAAGTTCATATGAAGACTCTTGAGAATGTTGAGTACACAAATCTCAGAAAAAGTTTACTGTAAGATGAAAAGGTGATTTTTGGTGAATATTTGAAAAATGCATGCTTGGCTAATTGTTAAGGACATTTCCGATGAAATGTCTCCCCTGCTCCTCAGCGCGCACGCTCCACATTCTTACACACTCAGCCTTTCCCTTGACACGCGCAAGCTTGGCGAGACGCATACACAACATTTCAGGCAATTGTGGGCTGACCAAGCCCCCACTCATTGCTTGGTCTTTAGCAAAGGCCCATGTGGATCTTGATGGTATTGCATTTCCGATTTTCTATGCAGTGGTAAAAAGTTCTCAAAATCCTGAAATATTGATAGTATAGGCCAGGAGTAACTACCACACCACAAATGACGCACCATTATCCATAGGTGGCGCTACGGCCAAGCCCCAATTGTCCTTTTACAAAGTGATGCCATTCGCATCCCATTTGTCCCAAAATTCTAGAATATTAGATATAGAAAATATTGTAAAAACAAGATTGTGTCCTAAAAGAATGGTTAAACAGTGACCAAGCTAAGATAAGTATTTACTGTGACATTTTACTTATGCAGGTGGTACTGAAAGATTCCAGTCCTGTGGAGCTGCTTCATCACAGCTGCACATGTGTTGCTGGAGCAGCTTTATGCAACCACTGTGTCGCTTTGCTGTTCCAGTCAGCACATTACTCTCAGCTGAAGGTGCCAGTGGTCCCTCCTGTGCTAAGCTGTACTGAAGGAGAACAGCAGTGGCACAAGCCCAGAACGTTGGTAAGTTTGCACTGTAATTACAGAGCTGTTGGATATATTTTCTAACTATATTTAACTTCTAACTGTATTGTGCTTAACTTGATATGGTGTAAAGCCAGGCCCTGTGGATAAGATGGCTGTGCTTTCTGCTAAACCAAAGTGTAGAGCAACCAAAGATGGTGTAAGGTAAAACCTGAATATTGCATTTACATTTAGTCATTTAGCAGACGCTCTTATCCAGAGCGACTTACAGTAAGTACAGGGACATTCCCCCGAGGCAAGTAGGGTGAAGTGCCTTGCCCAAGGACACAACATCAGTTGGCATGACCGGGAATCGAACTGGCAACCTTCGGATTACTAACCCGACTCCCTCACCGCTCAGCCAACTGACTCCCTCGATATTGTCGATGTATTCCAATATGTTGCCTGTTTGAATTAGAATACCTGAGTGAATATGCCACTTTCCACTCATGAAAGTGTTATGTTCCACACAGGAGCACACTCTACAAAGGCCTCAGTGGGGAATTGCCTGATCTTACTGTCCTTCGGGTTAGTAGGGATTTCATATCAAACAATATACTAGTATTTCATGATTTTCTTTTTCCTCTCCTTTTGATTAAATGTACTATGACCCATCAATTATACAAACAAGTATTCTGCTTTTGAAGAAAGAATTGATTGAACTGAAACAAAATAAATGTTTACACAAGGGTTCTTTATTATGAACTTATTTGTAATGGTGTCTGGCGTTGTGCATGATGCGCAACATATTGTGGCCATGAAAATGTATGGTATAATCATTTTGTTTGATATTGCTAATCATTATATTATTACATCCCTAGGTGACAGAGGCGTATAAAGATTTTTCTACAGCGGAGGCGCCGATGATCTGCAGCATGGGCATTAGCTGTGAAATTCCCCTGGTTGACTCTGCCCTTGGCAAGGTTCAAGCCGGAAGTCCATTGTCCTACCAACAACCAGCAACAGCAAAGAGAGATCTGTCCTTCCATGCTGCCCCACCACGTCCATCTATGCCTCTTCAGAATTACTGCCTACAGCCATCAAGTTGCATGTTTGTCTGTACTGAACCACAACAGCTACACCATAGGAGTCTGGAGGTCACCTGGGACATGGTGCACAAATTTGAATGTGCTACCAGAGCACAAAGTTCATGTACTGAATGGCATCAGCTAAGGAGGCATAGATTGACGGCGTCACGTTTCAGGGAGATCTGCCAGGTTGGAGAGAACTCTGAAGAAGGTCTGGCTAACCGGATACTGCAAGGGACACGTCAGACGGCAGCTATGAAGAGGGGGCTCGAATTAGAGGCAGATGCTATTTGGGAATATTGCCAAATGAAAAGGGTCAACCACTACCCCTGTGGATTGGTAATTCACCCTGACGCTCCTTGGCTGGGGGCGTCTCCAGACGGGTTAATCTTTGACCCTTCAGAGCCATGTCAGTTTGGGATGAAGTGCCCAAATGTTAAAAGCTATGTGGACTGCCCGTATCTCAAAATGAAGTCAGGCAAATTGGAGCTAAAAGAAAAGCATGCTTACTACTGGCAAGTACAGGGGCAGATGCTAATAACGGGAATGAGTTGGTGTGATTTTGTAGTCTCAGCTGAGGAAGATGTACTCATCCAAAGAATTTACAGAGACAATGATGTTTTGGATATAATCAGAGAGAAAGTAGACAGGTTTTATTTTTATGTCTACTTGCAGAAATGTGTAATGCTTCAGGATTGAGATAAAATATTCTAAGATCTGTTCTTTAATTTTCACTTTTAATGGTACGTTTTATGATTGAGATTATTTTATGTTAATGTTTGTGCATCTTTAACTTTCAATGGCAGATGTTTTCCATGATTAACCTGGCCTTCCCAAAAAGTAAACACAATAAAATGTGTGTGTGCTGTGAGCACGCCAAGAAATATTTATTATCTTGATATTAAAGGCAATTAAAATGATTTCATTTCATGAATTCTGTATGTTTAACAGAACAATAGTTATCAAATTCCTCAGAAAAAGATTAAGCTACAATATCAAACTTCATATCTCCATTTCTTGACAAGAGGTCCATTTTGGTAATTTGAGAGGAGACAAGCGACAGTGAAGAGTTGGTTTATGCTCCCTGCAATGGAGAGAGGGATGGTGGTATCAAAGAGTTTATTTTCTTTAACTCTTCTGATCATCCTCTCGACATGCACCCTCAAACGGGCGATGGACTGCGTCTTCAGAACATCCACCTCTGGCATTTGGGCCCTCTTGGAGAGGAAGGCAGGATGATGAACAGTCCCCAGGTACAAGGTCATCCACCAAGAATCCCTTGTCAACCATGATGGCCATGTCAGGCGTTAAGAGTGGTGCAATCCCTGACTGACCTCCTTGTCACTCATGGAACCCTCAAAGAGTGCTGAAACAAAACTCAGGGCTCCGTGAGGGGACATGCCCACCATGGCCTTAAAGGTGCAGTGGGACTTGTAGGTCGAGAAAACTTCGCTCTGAAGGAGCATGGATGACGGTGTTTGACACCGTAGCTCTGTACAGTCGAGGACCACCTGTGTGTCACTGTAGCTGCCATCAAAGTCGCGTGGAAGATGGGCCTTCACAGCTGCTGGAGACATCCATATACAGACTGAGCCCAGTAAGCTGTAGAGGAAGTTGGCCCAGGTCACGATGATTCGGCTGACGGTTGCTCGGTGGATGTTAAATCTATGACCCAACTCCCTCTGGGTACAGCCAGTGGACAGGTATGTCAGGAAGAGCTCATCTATTGGCAGCAGTTTCTGTGGGGAGAAGTGTTTAATGAATGTTAGTTCAAAACCACCCTTTTAATGCTTAGGGATCTGTGTCTGTGTGTTTTTTGGGGGAATGGGTACTTACAGTTGGTCTGGTTAAAGGGCTTTCAGTTGTTGTGCTAGTGGCGTAGGTTTTCTTTGCTCTGGTGACCGTAATTATTTTGGCTGTTCGATCAGGTTCCAAAACACCATCAGATGCTCGTATGAGGGGAATCTAAAATACAGTATTACAATTGAAATCAGTTGTCTTGTCATACAAGCTCAAGAATAACATTAAATATCCCCATGACATGCTGTTTTTGTATGCTTTTATATAGGCCTTAATGGTCCCCTAATATCTGAAGTCTCTCCCCAAATTCAGCCTTGGAACTCATTAATGTTAAATAACCTCCTAAAGTGAACATTTCATGTCATGAGACCTTTAAGAAAAAAAGAGGAAATAATCAAGTTAAGAGAAGATGTTGATCTAATAACTAGCTTACCTGGTGTAAAATCTGATGTCTTCAGGAGACGAAGCAAACCGTTTCAGTCCAAAGTTGGAAAGATGATACGTTTTGACCTGCTCTCTCAGCGCCTCGAGTTCCCTCAACATATCTCCATACTGCTCCCTGTCCACACATACGGTACCGCTGGCCCCATAGTCGTGGTCCACGACCATCGGGACCATGGCGGGTTGCTCGCTGTCCTCCTCTGGCTCCGCCGGGTCAGGTTCCGGACTTGGTGGTCGAGATCGGCGCTCCCAAACACCAGCCCGTGACTTACTGGTGTATTTGTTCCACTCAAATAAAGAAGGAACAGAGCCTGCTGCCAAAACCCGTCTACCCTTAGCAGTAGTGACGATTTCATGGTCTTCGAAAAGTCGACTGCAAACCTTGGTGTGTTGGGTCACCGAATATTCCACCCTCCTTATTTTGTGCAGCCACCGCGCACGAAGGCAGGTGTCCTTCGGGAAGCAGTGGAAGCTCAAATGGTTGTTATAACGGCCTGAAGCCGAGCAAAGTGGCACACAACAGTGTTCCTTAGACCCACGCACAGTACCTTGGAACTTGAATGTATCACGTACATTATATTTCTTTTTACTTTCTTTTTTCCGTACAACTGCACCACTCATCTTGTTGTTCGTTCACTAATTCGGATGAGGACAGGAAGTAAACCGGAAACTGGTTTGCCGAATTTGGGCTACGGCGGAAGTTCGTCAGTACGATTGTGCACAGAGCCTATTGTGGGCTGACCAAGCCCCCACTCATTCCTTGGTCTTTAGCAAAGGCCCATGTGGATCTTCATGGTATTGCATTTCCGATTTTGGATGCAATGGTAAAAAGTTCTCCAAATCCTGAAACATTGATAGTATAGGCCAAGAGTAACTACCACACCACAAATGGCCCAATATCACCCATAAGTGACGCTACAGGCCACGCCCTGATACACAAAGATACAAGGCTTTCTGGAATGGGTAGGCTCACCAAGCCCCCTCCCTTCACTCCTTGGCTTGAAATAAAAGCCCTTGTGGATCTTGATGGTATTGCATTTCAGATTTGGTATCCCATTGGTAAGTCTGCAGCATGGAATTTTACAGTGACAATTTGTAAAGAATATACATTTTTCAGTGGTTTGCAATGTTTGGAGGAATCCGCCATTGCTGCTTGCAGTTATATTTAGGATTCCTCCGTAAGGAGGAAACCTATTGTTATTGTTAGTTTTATTATTATTATTATTATTATTATTATTCTAGTTCCATGGGAGTCAATGGCAGCCCCTAGAACCCTTGGATAACTTTTTGTGAAATTTGGCACACTCATTAAGGACAGTTCCTTCTATACCTACACCAAGTTTCATGTATCCCATCAGACCACTCTAGCGCCACCAATGGGTCAAAGTTGGACTTGTGTTTACACACGCAACTTTTGAACCGTATGCCTTATTTTCAAAAATTAGGTACCATTGGATTCCCTGGATCAAGACGAGTTCAACGCACCCTATGACGTAAATTTCCGGTTATATAGATTTTCCGCTATTTCCGGTTGTATCAAAAACCTTTGAAAGCCTACTCCTCCTACAATTTTTGTCATATCTTCTTCAAAATGACCAGAGATGATCTTCAGACCAAGCCTCACAAAAGTTATCCCATGGCGTTTTGATTTTCTAAACCGTTTGTCCGGCACAGCCAATCAAAATCAGCAAAAAAGTAACCAAACAGGAACTTGGGTCAAATCTCAGCAAATCTTTGAGATATCAACACTAAACTTGGTATATCGGTGGACGACACTACAACATGTTACCATGTGCAAAGGCAACTTCATATCTCAAAAAATGATTGATATAAAGCAAATCGAATTTATCGCTAACGCTAAAATAATGCTTTACACATCCGCCGGTCAAAAACTGATACTTTGATTCAATCACAAGTTCATATGAAGACTCTTGAGAATGTTTAGTACACAAATCTGAGGAAAAGTTGACTGTAACATGAAAAGTCGATTTGTGGTGAATATTTGAAACATGCATGCTTTTCAAATTGCTAACGAAATTTTCAATGAAATGTCTCCCCTGCTCTTCAGCGCGCGCGTGCTCCACATTCTCACACACTCAGCCTTTCCCTTGACACACGCGCGGGCTTGGCGAGACGCATACACAACATTTCAGGAAATTGTGGACTGACCAAGCCCCCACTCATTCCTTGGCTTGAAGTGAAGGCCCTTGTGGATCTTGATAGTAATGCATTTTAGAAAAAGTTCTCAAAATCCTGAAACATTGATAGTATAGGCCAGGAGTAACTACCACACCACAAATGACGCACCATTATCCATAGGTGGCGCTACGGCCAAGCCCCAATTTTCCATTTACAAAGTGATGCCATTCGCATCCCATTTGTCCCAAAATTCTGAAATTCATTAGATATACCTTGTGTCTCATGAGGAACAAAAAAGCCTCAATAACCTATAACGGCCGCCATATTGGATTTTTTTGTACAATAAAGATTTAGGAAACACGTTTTTTTGCTACTTCTCCTACAATTTTTGTCCAATCTTCCCCAGATTTGGCAGGTATCATCGTCAGAGCAACCCTCACTGAATTCTTCAACAGATTTTTGAATTTCAAAACCGTTTGTCCGGTACAGCCAATCAAAATCGTCAACAAAGCAACCAAACAGGAAGTTGGATCAAATCTCAGCAAATCTTTGAAATATCACCACCAAACTTGGTGTGTCACGTGAAAGACACTACATCATGTTCCCATGTGAGAAGGCAAATTAATATCTTCAAAAATGATTGAAATAAAGGAAATCTAATTTATTTCTAACGCTAAAATAATGCTTTACACATTCCCCGGTGCAAAACTGATACTCTGATACAATCACAAGTTCATGAAGACTCTTGAGAATGTTTAGTACACAAATCTCAGAAAAAGTTGACTGTAAGGTGAAAAGTTGAATTTTGGTGAATATTTGAAAAATGCATGCTTGGCTAATTGTTAAGGAAATTTCTAATTAAATGTCTCCCCTGCTCCTCAGTGCGCGCGCTCCACATTCTCACACACTCAGCCTTTCCCTTGACACACGCGCAAGCTTAGCGAGACGCATACACAACATTTCAGGCAATTGTGGGCTGACCAAGCCCCCACTCATTGCTTGGTCTTTAGCAAAGGCCCATGTGGATCTTGATGGTATTGCATTTCCGATTTTGTATGCAATGGTAAAAAGTTCTCAAAACCCTAAAACATTGATAGTATAGGCCAAGAGTAACTACCACACCACAAATGGCCCAATATCACCAATAGTTGACGCTACAGGCCACACCCTGATGCACAAAGATACAAGGCTTTCTGGAATGGGTAGGCTCACCATAGACCCTGAAGCCGACGCCAAGTGCCACCAAGCGGTGCCATTTGAGTTTCAGCCAAAGCCAGCTAATATTTTGTAAGCCAAATTGAGCCACCATCTGATATTTTTTGGCTTAGCAAGATGAAATTATTTGCGTCAAACAATAATTATATCTATCACATAGAGACATACACACACAAAAAATCAATGATAAACTAAATCAATTTTGCACACCGGATTCGCCACAGTCTTGTGCTCGTTGCTATGATACACAGGACTCACAGTGAATTGATGACCAATTAAAATTGTGCGTTTTCCGATAGTGATGATCATAGACATAGACAGTAAAAGAAGCAATGCGTTTTTCTCTCACGCTGAGCTGAAATGGCGGAAACAACTAGAAAAGGTAATTGTGTTGTTCTCACATACTTTCTTAATTTCTATGTTGCATACTCAGACGTTTGTTAGATCTTCCGTTTTTGGAAGTAAGAATGCCGTTTTGTCAGGACTAGGGTTTTGTCGATATTTTTGTACTCTTTTAAAACTTGGAAATATTGAGATCTAGTAAATCAGTATAACATAAACATCTGTAGACATGAAGTGGCAGCTTCAGGCATTTGTAGCTATTAACATTTTGGCGGCTGCAGCAGCCATTTAGGTTTTGGCTGAGCTGGCTAGCCAGCCAATAACTTCATCAGCCAGCCATTATTCTCAAAACAAATGGCTTCGGGGTCTAGCTCACCAAGCCCCCTCCCTTCACTCCTTGGCTTGAAATAAAAGCCCTTGTGGATCTTGATGGTATTGCATTTCAGATTTGGTATCCCATTGGTAAGTCTACAGCATGGATTTTTCTATACAGTGACAATTTGTGAAGAATATACATTTTTCAATGGTTCGCAATCTTAGGAGGAATCCGCCATTGCTGCTTGCAGCTATATTTAGGATTCCTCCGTAAGGAGGAAACCTATTGTTATTGTTAGTTTTATTATTATTATTATTAGGATTCCTCCGTAAGGAGGAAACCTATTGTTATTGTTAGTTTTATTAGGATTCCTCCGTAAGGAGGAAACCTATTGTTATTGTTAGTTTTATTATTATTATTATTATTCTAGTTCCATGGGAGTCAATGGCAGCCCCTAGAACCCTTGGATAACTTTTTGTTAAATTTGGCACACTCATTAAGGACAGTTCCTTCTATACCTACACCAAGGTTCATGTATCCCATCAGACCACTCTAGCGCCACCAATGGGTCAAAGTTGGACTTGTGTTTACACACGCAACTTTTGACCCGTATGACTGATTTTCAAAAATGAGGTACCATTGGATTCCATGAATCAAGACGAGTTCAACGCAACCTATGACGTCAATTTCCGGTTATATAGATTTTCCGCTATTTCCGGTTGTATCAAAAACCTTTGAAAGCCTACTCCTCCTACAATTTTTGTCATATCTTCTTCAAAATGACCAGAGATGATCTTCAGACCAAGCATCACAAAAGTTATCCCATGGCGTTTTGATTTTCTAAACCGTTTGTCCGGCACAGCCAATCAAAATCAGCAAAAAAGTAACCAAACAGGAACTTGGGTCAAATCTCAGCAAATCTTTGAGATATCAACACTAAACTTGGTATATCGGTGGACGACACTACAACATGATACCATGTGCAAAGGCAACTTCATATCTCAAAAAATGATTGATATAAAGCAAATCGAATTTATCGCTAACGCTAAAATAATGCTTTACACATCCGCCGGTCAAAAACTGATACTTTGATTCAATCACAAGTTCATATGAAGACTCTTGAGAATGTTTAGTACACAAATCTGAGGAAAAGTTGACTGTAACATGAAAAGTCGATTTTATGTGAATATTTGAAACATGCATGCTTGGCTAATTGCTAACGAAATTTTCAATGAAATGTCTCCCCTGCTCTTCAGCGCGCGCGTGCTCCACATTCTCACACACTCAGCCTTTCCCTTGACACACGCGCGGGCTTGGCGAGACGCATACACAACATTTCAGGCAATTGTGGGCTGACCAAGCCCCCACTCATTCCTTGGCTTGAAGTGAAGGCCCTTGTGGATCTTGATGGTAATGCATTTTAGAAAATGTTCTCAAAATCCTGAAAAATTGATAGTAAGTAAGTAAGTAAGTAAGTAAGACTTTATTTATATAGCACATTTCATACAAGAATTGTAGCTCAAGGTGCTTTACATAAAATCAATAAAAACAATAATACAAGTGATAAATAATTCAAACAATAATAAAAATCCCAATAAGATCTCTGTTCAAGAGAGAAAACAACTTTAAAAAGTAGGAAAACCCTTTTGAGATAAAATTACTTAAATGCTTCGGTAAAAAGGTAGGTTTTAAGCTGTCTTTTAAAAATGTCTAGAGTGTTAGCTTCCCTAATATTTATGGGTAATTTGTTCCATAGTTTTGGGGCGTAATTGACAAAGGCCGAATCACCAATCTTCTTATGACTGCTTCTGGTGACCTCTAATAGGCCTGCATTTGATGATCGCAGTGTTCTAGCTGGTGTGTAGTTTATAAAGGAGTTAGCAATGTAGCTAGGTCCTTGTCCGTGTAGAGCTTTGTATGTGAGAAAAAGGACCTTAAAGTCAATTCTGAAGGTAACAGGGAGCCAGTGTAAAGTAGCTAGGACAGGACTAATGTGTTTTCTCCTTTTAGTTTTGGTTAATAATCTAGCTGCAGAATTTTGAATGAGCTGTAGTCTTTCAGTGGTTTTCTTGGGAAGACCAGTGAAAAGTGCGTTACAGTAGTCCAGCCGGCTGGATATAAAAGCATGAATTAACTTCTCTGCATCATTTTGGTTTATGAATGGTCGTACCTTTGCTATATTCCTCAGGTGAAAGAAAGCTGTTTTGGTCACTTTATTAATGTGAGAGTTGAAATTCAAATCTGAGTCCAGGATTACGCAGAGACTCGTCACCTCTGGTTTAAGACAGGGGGTTAAGCCTCCAAGATTCTTAATAAGCATCTCTCTTTTGGATTTGGGGCCACATAGTAGGACTTCGGTTTTGTCTTCATTTAATTTAAGAAAGTTATCATTCATCCATTTGTTTATTGCCAACAGGCAGTTTGTAATGGAATTGATGGCCGTTGCATCGTTGGGTTCAGTGGATATATATAGTTGTGTGTCATCCGCATAGCTATGGAAATCTATGTTATGTTCTCTGATTATGTCGCCGAGTGGTAACATATAAAGAGAAAAAAGTAATGGACCTAAGCAGCTTCCTTGAGCAACCCCGTAGCAGTTCTGATGTTTCTTGGACCTATGGTCACCTAAACTAACATAAAACTTCCTTCCTGTGATATATGATTTCAGCCAGTTCAATACACTATCCGTGAACCCAATAAGCTTTTCCAGTCTATTGATTAGGATGTCGTGATCAATTGTATCAAATGCTGCACTGAGATCTAACAGGATAAGGATAGAGACTTTATTTGCATCAGAGTTTAGTCTGAGGTCGCTAATTATTTTGGTGAGAGCAGTTTCAGTACTGTGATATTTCCTGAAACCTGACTGCGAGACTTCCAGGATGTTATTTTCTTCAAGAAAATAATTTAATTGGACTAAAACTATCTTTTCCAGTACTTTACTAATAAATGGGAGGTTTGATATTGGTCTGTAATTTGCAAGTAGACTGTTATCCAATTTGGGTTTCTTTAATAGGGGCTTTACAACAGCTGTTTTGAAGGCATCTGGGAAGACGCCAGTTCTAAGGGATGTGTTTATAATCTCTAGCACCGGACCTGAGACACTATCAAACACTCGCTTAAAGAATGTTGTGGGTATAGGATCAATATCTGAGGTTGTGGAGTTAGATTCGCTGACAATTTTGGAAAGTTCACTAAGTGTGATACAGGTAAATGTGCTCATGGTTATGTTGCAGAATCTACTGATGTCAGTTTCGACCCCACTATTAATAATACTCGCTCTAATCAAAGTTATTTTGTTCTTGAAGAACAAAGCAAGCTCTTCACATTTAACTGCTGAGGATGGAGGTGGGGCAGGGACAGTGTTTAGCAGCTGGTCAATGGTGGAGAAAAGAACTCTGGAATTTCTGGCATTTTCTGTAATAATGTTGGAGAAATATTCTCTCCTTGCTAGACGGATGGTTTTGTTAAAGGTGGTTAGTGTATCTTTGTAGATATTGTAGTGGATAGTGATCTTTGTTTTCCTCCATTTTCTCTCTGCTGCACGGCATTTTCTTTTCGTTTCACTAACATTTTTATTTCTCAGCCATGGGGAGGTTCTGCTTGTGCACTTCTTTTTGGTTTTCAGTGGTGCAACAGAGTCTAACACAGATAATAGTGCATAATTGAGGTTCTCTACCATTTCATTCAGAGAGCAATCATGGTAAGTCGGCTCATGTAGAGCAAATTGTTCAGAAAATGTCATCATAGCTGTATCGTCTAAATATCTTCTATGGACTAAGAATTCTTTTTTGGTTTTTGTTAGGATAATTTCCACATTAAAAAGTATATAATGATGGTCTGAGAGGGGTAGATCAGTTATTGAAATATTATTGATATTTAGTCCAGTTGTTATCACTAGATCTAGTGTGTTTCCGATAGTATAGGCCAGGAGTAACTACCACACCACAAATGACGCACCATTATCCATAGGTGGCGCTACGGCCAAGCCCCAATTTTCCATTTACAAAGTGATGCCATTCGCATCCCATTTGTCCCAAAATTCTGAAATTCATTATATATGCCTTATTTCTCATGAGGAACAAAAAAGCCTCAATAACCTATAACGGCCACCATATTGGATTTTTTTGTACAATAAAGATTTAGGAAACAAGTTTTTTTGCTACTTCTCCTACAATTTTTGTCCAATCTTCCCCAGAATTGGCAGGTATCATCGTCAGAGCAACCCTCACTGAAATCTTCAACAGATTTTTGAATTTCATAACCGTTTGTCCGGTACAGCCAATCAAAATCGTCAACAAAGCAACCAAACAGGCAGTTGGATCAAATCTCAGCAAATCTTTGAAATATCACCACCAAACTTGGTGTGTCACGTGAAAGACACTACATCATGTTCCCATGTGAGAAGGCAAATTAATATCTTAAAAAATGATTGAAATAAAGGAAATCTAATTTATTTCTATCTAACGCTAAAATAATGCTTTACACTTCCGCCAGTCAAAAAACTCTAATTCAATCACAAGTTCATGAAGACTCTTGCGAATGTTTAGTACACAAATCTCAGAAAAAGTTGACTCTAAGATGAAAAGCTGATTTTTGGTGAATATTTGAAAAATGCATGCTTGGCTAATTATTAAGGAAATTTCCAACTAAATGTCTCCCCTGACCCTCAGCGCGCGCGCTCCACATTCTCACACACTCAGCCTTTCCCTTGACACACGCGCAAGCTTGGCGAGACGCATACACAACATTTCAGGCAATTGTGGGCTGACCAAGCCCCCACTCATTGCTTGGTCTTTAGCAAAGGCCCATGTGGATCTTGGTGGTATTGCATTTCCGATTTTGTATGCAATGGTAAAAAGTTCTCAAAATCCTGAAACATTGATAGTATAGGCCAAGAGTAACTACCACACCACAAATGGCCCAATATCACCCATAAGTGACGCTACAGGCCACGCCCTGATACACAAAGATACAAGGCTTTCTGGAATGGGTAGGCTCACCAAGCCCCCTCCCTTCACTCCTTGGCTTGAAATAAAAGCCCTTGTGGATCTTGATGGTATTGCATTTCAGATTTGGTATCCCATTGGTAAGTCTGCAGCATGGAATTTTACAGTGACGATTTGTAAAGAATATACATTTTTCAGTGGTTTGCAATGTTTGGAGGAATCCGCCATTGCTGCTTGCAGTTATATTTATTATTATTATTATTCTAGTTCCACGGGAGTCAATGGCAGCCCCTAGAACCCTTGGATAACTTTTTGTTAAATTTGGCACACTCATTAAGGACAGTTCCTTCTATACCTACACCAAGTTTCATGTATCCCATCAGACCACTCTAGCGCCACCAATGGGTCAAAGTTGGACTTGTGTTTACACACGCAACTTTTGAACTGTATGACTGATTTTCAAAAATGAGGTATCATTGGATTCCCTGGATCAAGACGAGTTCAACGCACCCTATGACGTCAATTTCCGGTTATATAGATTTTCCGCTATTTCCGGTTGTATCAAAAACCTTTGAAAGCCTACTCCTCCTACAATTTTTGTCATATCTTCTTCAAAATGACCAGAGATGATCTTCAGACCAAGCCTCACAAAAGTTATCCCATGGCGTTTTGATTTTCTAAACCGTTTGTCCGGCACAGCCAATCAAAATCAGCAAAAAAGTAACCAAACAGGAAGTTGGGTCAAATCTCAGCAAATCTTTGAGATATCAACACGTAACTTGGTATATCGGTGGACGACACTACAACACGTTTACCATGTGCAAAGGCAACTTCATATCTCAAAAAATGATTGATATAAAGCAAATCGAATTTATCGCTAATGCTAAAATAATGCTTTACACATCCGCCGGTCAAAAACTGATACTTTGATTCAATCACAAGTTCATATGAAGACTCTTGAGAATGTTTAGTACACAAATCTGAGGAAAAGTTGACTGTAACATGAAAAGTCGATTTTATGTGAATATTTGAAACATGCATGCTTGGCTAATTGCTAACGAAATTTTCAATGAAATGTCTCCCCTGCTCTTCAGCGCGCGCGTGCTCCACATTCTCACACACTCAGCCTTTCCCTTGACACACGCGCGGGCTTGGCGAGACGCATACACAACATTTCAGGCAATTGTGGGCTGACCAAGCCCCCACTCATTCCTTGGCTTGAAGTGAAGGCCCTTGTGGATCTTGATGGTAATGCATTTTAGAAAAAGTTCTCAAAATCCTGAAACATTGATAGTATAGGCCAGGAGTAACTACCACACCACAAATGACGCACCATTATCCATAGGTGGCGCTACGGCCAAGCCCCAATTTTCCATTTACAAAGTGATGCCATTCGCATCCCATTTGTCCCAAAATTCTGAAATTCATTAGATATACCTTATGTCTCATGAGGAACAAAAAAGCCTCAATAACCTATAACGGCCGCCATATTGGATTTCTTTGTACAATAAAGATTTAGGAAACACGTTTTTTCGCTACTTCTCCTACAATTTTTGTCCAATCTTCCCCAGAATTGGCAGGTATCATCGTCAGAGCAACCCTCACTGAATTCTTCAACAGATTTTTGAATTTCAAAACCGTTTGTCCGGTACAGCCAATCAAAATCGTCAACAAAGCAACCAAACAGGAAGTTGGATCAAATCTCAGCAAATCTTTGAAATATCACCACCAAACTTGGTGTGTCACGTGAAAGACACTACATCATGTTCCCATGTGAGAAGGCAAATTAATATCTTAAAAAATGATTGAAATAAAGGAAATCTAATTTATTTCTATCTAACGCTAAAATAATGCTTTACACATCCACCAGTCAAAAAACTCTGATTCAATCACATGTTCATAAAGACTCTTGAGAATGTTTAGTACACAAATCTCAGAAAAAGTTGACTGTAACATGAAAAGTTGAAATTTGGTGAATATTTGAAAAATGCATGCTTGGCTTGTTAAGGAAATTTCCAATGAAATGTCTCCCCTGCTCCTCAGCGCGCGCGCTCCACATTCTCACACACTCAGCCTTTCCCTTGACACACGCGCAAGCTTGACGAGACGCATACACAACATTTCAGGCAATTGTGGGCTGACCAAGCCCCCACTCATTGCTTGGTCTTTAGCAAAGGCCCATGTGGATCTTGATGGTATTGCATTTCCGATTTTGTATGCAACGGTAAAAAGTTCTCAAAATCCTGAAACATTGATAGTATAGGCCAAGAGTAACTACCACACCACAAATGGCCCAATATCACCCATAAGTGACGCTACAGGCCACGCCCTGATACACAAAGATACAAGGCTTTCTGGAATGGGTAGGCTCAACCAAGCCCCCTCCCTTCACTCCTTGGCTTGAAATAAAAGCCCTTGTGGATCTTGATGGTATTGCATTTCATATTTGGTATCCCATTGGTAAGTCTGCGGCATGGAATTTTACAGTGACTATTTGTAAAGAATATACATTTTTCAGTGGTTTGCAATGTTTGGAGGAATCCGCCATTGCTGCTTGCAGTTATATTTAGGATTCCTCCGTAAGGAGGAAACCTATTGTTATTGTTAGTTTTATTATTATTATTATTATTATTATTATTATTATTATTATTCTAGTTCCATGGGAGTCAATGGCAGCCCCTAGAACCCTTGGATAACTTTTTGTTAAATTTGGCACACTCATTAAGGACAGTTCCTTCTATACCTACACCAAGTTTCATGTATCCCATCAGACCACTCTAGCGCCACCAATGGGTCAAAGTTGGACTTGTGTTTACACACGCAACTTTTGAACCGTATGACTGATTTACAAAAATGAGGTACCATTGGATTCCCTGGATGAAGACGAGTTCAACGCACCCTATGACGTCAATTTCCGGTTGTATAGATTTTCCGCTATTTCCGGTTGTATCAAAAACCTTTGAAAGCCTACTCCTCCTACAATTATTGTCATATCTTCTTCAAAATGACCATAGATGATCTTCAGACCAAGCCTCACAAAAGTTATCCCATGGCGTTTTGATTTTCTAAACCGTTTGTCCGGCACAACCAATCAAAATCAGCAAAAAAGTAACCAAACAGGAACTTGGGTCAAATCTCAGCAAATCTTTGAGATATCAACACTAAACTTGGTATATCGGTGGACGACACTACAACATGTTACCATGTGCAAAGGCAACTTCATATCTCAAAAGATGATTGATATAAAGCAAATCGAATTTATCGCTAACGCTAAAATAATGCTTTACACATCCGCCGGTCAAAAACTGATACTTTGATTCAATCACAAGTTCATATGAAGACTCTTGAGAATGTTTAGTACACAAATCTGAGGAAAAGTTGACTGTAACATGAAAAGTCGATTTTATGTGAATATTTGAAACATGCATGCTTGGCTAATTGCTAACGAAATTTTCAATGAAATGTCTCCCCTGCTCTTCAGCGCGCGCGTGCTCCACATTCTCACACACTCAGCCTTTCCCTTGACACACGCGCGGGCTTGGCGAGACGCATACACAACATTTCAGGCAATTGTGGGCTGACCAAGCCCCCACTCATTCCTTGGCTTGAAGTGAAGGCCCTTGTGGATCTTGATGGTAATGCATTTTAGAAAAAGTTCTCAAAATCCTGAAACATTGATAGTATAGGCCAGGAGTAACTACCACACCACAAATGACGCACCATTATCCATAGATGGCGCTATGGCCAAGCCCCAATTTTCCATTTACAAAGTGATGCCATTCGCATCCCATTTGTCCCAAAATTCTGAAATTCATTAGATATACCTTATGTCTCATGAGGAACAAAAAAGCCTCAATAACCTATAACGGCCGCCATATTGGATTTTTTTGTACAATAAAGATTTAGGAAACACGTTTTTTTGCTACTTCTCCTACAATTTTTGTCCAATCTTCCCCAGAATTGGCAGGTATCATCGTCAGAGCAACCCTCACTGAATTCTTCAACAGATTTTTGAATTTCAAAACCGTGTGTCCGGTACAGCCAATCAAAATCGTCAACAAAGCAACCAAACAGGAAGTTGGATCAAATCTCAGCAAATCTTTGAAATATCACCACCAAACTTGGTGTGTCACGTGAAAGACACTACATCATGTTCCCATGTGAGAAGGCAAATTAATATCTTAAAAAATGATTGAAATAAAGGAAATCTCATTTATTTCTATCTAACGCTAAAATAATGCTTTACACATCCGCCAGTCAAAAAACTCTGATTAAATCACATGTTCATAAAGACTCTTGAGAATGTTTAGTACACAAATCTCAGAAAAAGTTGACTGTAACATGAAAAGTTGAAATTTGGTGAACATTTGAAAAATGCATGCTTGGCTAATTGTTAAGGAAATTTCCAATGAAATGTCTCCCCTGCTCCTCAGCGCGCGCGCTCCACATTCTCACACACTCAGCCTTTCCCTTGACACACGCGCAAGCTTGACGAGACGCATACACAACATTTCAGGCAATTGTGGGCTGATCAAGCCCCCACTCATTGCTTGGTCTTTAGCAAAGGCCCATGTGGATCTTGATGGTATTGCATTTCCGATTTTGTATGCAATGGTAAAAAGTTCTCAAAATCCTGAAACATTGATAGTATAGGCCAAGAGTAACTACCACACCACAAATGGCCCAATATCACCCATAAGTGACGCTACAGGCCACGCCCTGATACACAAAGATACAAGCCTTTCTGGAATGGGTAGGCTCACCAAGCCCCCTCCCTTCACTCCTTGGCTTGAAATAAAAGCGCTTGTGGATCTTGATGGTATTGCATTTCAGATTTGGTATCCCATTGGTAAGTCTGCAGCATGGACTTTTACAGTGACAATTTGTAAAGAATATACATTTTTCAGTGGTTTGCAATGTTTGGAGGAATCCGCCATTGCTGCTTGCAGTTATATTTATTATTATTATTCTAGTTCCATGGGAGTCAATGGCAGCCCCTAGACCCCTTGGATAACTTTTTGACAAATTTGGCACACTCATTAAGGACAGTTCCTTCTATACCTACACCAAGTTTCATGTATCCCATCAGACCACTCTAGCGCCACCAATGGGTCAAAGTTGGACTTGTGTTTACACACGCAACTTTTGAACCGTATGACTGATTTTCAAAAATGAGGTACCATTGGATTCCCTGGATCAAGACGAGTTCAACGCACCATATGACGTCAATTTCCGGTTATATAGATTTTCCGCTATTTCCGGTTGTATCAAAAACCTTTGAAAGCCTACTCCTCCTACAATTTTTGTCATATCTTCTTCAAAATGACCAGAGATGATCTTCAGACCAAGCCTCACAAAAGTTATCCCATGGCGTTTTGATTTTCTAAACCGTTTGTCCGGCACAGCCAATCAAAATCAGCAAAAAAGTAACCAAACAGGAACTTGGGTCAAATCTCAGCAAATCTTTGAGATATCAACACGTAACTTGGTATGTCACAAGGAAGACACTACAACATGTTACCATGTGCAAAGGCTATTTCATATCTCCAGAAATGGTTGATTTAAAGCAAATTGAATTTATCGCTAACGCAAAAATAATGCTTTACACATCCGCCGGTCAAAAACTGATACTTTGATTCAATCACAAGTTCATATGAAGACTCTTGAGAATGTTTAGTACACAAATCTGAGGAAAAGTTGACTGTAACATGAAAAGTCGATTTGTGGTGAATATTTGAAAAATGCATGCTTGGCTAATTGCTAACGAAATTTTCAATGAAATGTCTCCCCTGCTCTTCAGCGCGCGCGTGCTCCACATTCTCACACACTCAGCCTTTCCCTTGACACACACGCGGGCTTGGCGAGACGCATACACAACATTTCAGGCAATTGTGGGCTGACAAAGCCCCCACTCATTCCTTGGCTTGAAGTGAAGGCCCTTGTGGATCTTGATGGTAATGCATTTTAGAAAAAGTTCTCAAAATCCTGAAACATTGATAGTATTGGCCAGGAGTAACTACCACACCACAAATGACGCACCATTATCCATAGGTGGCGCTACGGCCAAGCCCCAATTGTCTATTTACAAAGTGATGCCATTCTCATCCCATTTGTCCCAAAATTCTGAAATTCAATTAGATATGCCTTATTTCTCACGAGGAACAAAAAAGCCTCAATAACCTATAACGGCCGCCATATTGGATTTTTTTGTACAATAAAGATTTAGGAAACACGTTTTTTCGCTACTTCTATTACAATTTTTGTCCAATCTTCCCCAGAATTGCCAGGTATCATCGTCAGATTAACCCTCACTGAAATCTTCAACAGATTTTTGAATTTCAAAACCGTTTGTCCGGTACAGCCAATCAAAATCGTCAACAGAGCAACCAAACAGGAAGTTGGATCAAATCTCAGCAAATCTTTGAAATATCAACACCAAACTTGGTGTGTCACGTGAAAGACACTACGTCATGTTCCCATGTGAGAAGGCAAATTAATATCTTAAAAAATGATTGAAATAAAGGAAATCTAATTTATTTCTAACGCTAAAATAATGCTTTACACATACGGCAGTCAAAAAACTCTGATTCAATCACAAGTTCATGAAGACTCTTGAGAATGTTTAGTACACAAATCTCAGAAAAAGTTGACTGTAAGATGAAAAGTTGAATTTAGGTGAATATTTGAAAAATGCTTGCTTGGCTAATTGTTAAGGAAATTTCCAATGAAATGTCTCCCCTGCTCCTCAGCGCGCGCGCTCCACATTCTCACACACTCAGCCTTTCCCTGACACACGCGCAAGCTTGACGAGACGCATACACAACATTTCAGGCAATTGTGGGCTGACCAAGCCCCACTCATTGCTTGGTCTTTAGCAAAGGCCCATGTGGATCTTGATGGTATTGCATTTCCGATTTTGTATGCAATGGTAAAAAGTTCTCAAAATCCTGAAACATTGATAGTATAGGCCAAGAGTAACTACCACACCACAAATGGCCCAATATCACCCATAAGTGACGCTACAGGCCACGACCTGATACACAAAGATACAAGGCTTTCTGGAATGGGTAGGCTCACCAAGCCCCCTCCCTTCACTCCTTGGCTTGAAGTGAAGGCCCTTGTGGATCTTGATGGTAATGCATTTTAGAAAAAGTTCTCAAAATCCTGAAACATTGATAGTATAGGCCAGGAGTAACTACCACACCACAAATGACGCACCATTATCCATAGGTGGCGCTACGGCCAAGCCCCAATTTTCCATTTACAAAGTGATGCCATTCGCATCCCATTTGTCCCAAAATTCTGAAATTCATTAGATATGCCTTATTTCTCATGAGGAACAAAAAAGCCTCAATAACCTATAACGGCCGCCATATTGGATTTTTTTGTACAATAAAGATTTAGGAAACACGTTTTTTCTTTACTTCTCCTACAATTTTTGTCCAATCGTCCCCAGAATTGGCAGGTATCATCGTCAGAGCAACCCTCACTGAATTCTTCAACAGATTTTTGAATTTCAAAGACATTACATCATGTTCCCATGTGAGAAGGCAAATTAATATCTTAAAAAATGATTGAAATAAAGGAAATCTAATTTATTTCTATCTAACGCTAAAATAATGCTTTACACACCCGCCAGTCAAAAACCTCTGATTCAATCACATGTTCATAAAGACTCTTGAGAATGTTTAGTACACAAATCTAAAAAAAAGTTGACTCTAAGATGAAAAGTTGATTTTTGGTGAATATTTGAAAAATGCATGCTCTGCTAATTGTTAAGGAAATTTCCAATGAAATGTCTCCCCTGACCCTCAGCGCGCGCGCTCCACATTCTCACACACTCAGCCTTTCCCTTGACACGCGCAAGCTTGGCGAGACGCATACACAACATTTCAGACAATTGTGGGCTGACCAAGCCCCCACTCATTGCTTGGTCTTTAGCAAAGGCCCATGTGGATCTTGATGGTATTGCATTTCCGATTTTGTATGCAATGGTAAAAAGTTCTAAAAATCCTGAGACATTGATAGTATAGGTTAACAGTAACTACCACACCACAAATGGCCCAACATCACCCATAGGTGGCCACGCCCTGATGCACAAAGATACAAGGCTTTCTGGAATGGGTAGGCTCACCAAGCCCCCTCCCTTCACTCCTTGGCTCGGAATAAAAGCTCTTGTGGATCTTGATGGTATTGCATTTCAGATTTGGTGTCCCATCGGTAAGTCTGCAGCATGGATTTTTACAGTGACAATTTGTAAAGAATATAAATTTTTCAATGGTTTGCAATGTTTGGAGGAATCCGCCATTGCTGCTTGCAGTTATATTTATTATTATTAGGATTCCTCCGTAAGGAGGAAACCTATTGTTATTGTTAGTTTTATTATTATTATTAGGATTCCTCCGTAAGGAGGAAACCTATTGTTATTGTTAGTTTTATTATTAGGATTCCTCCGTAAGGAGGAAACCTATTGTTATTGTTAGTTTTATTATTATTATTATTATTATTATTATTATTATTCTAGTTCCATGGGAGTCAATGGCAGCCCCTAGAACCCTTGGATAACTTTTTGTTAAATTTGGCACACTCATTAAGGACAGTTCCTTCTATACCTACACCAAGTTTCATGTATCCCATCAGACCACTCTAGCGCCACCAATGGGTCAAAGTTGGACTTGTGTTTACACACGCAACTTTTGAACCGTATGACTGATTTACAAAAATGAGGTACCATTGGATTCCCTGGATGAAGACGAGTTCAACGCACCCTATGACGTCAATTTCCGGTTGTATAGATTTTCCGCTATTTCCGGTTGTATCAAAAACCTTTGAAAGCCTACTCCTCCTACAATTATTGTCATATCTTCTTCAAAATGACCATAGATGATCTTCAGACCAAGCCTCACAAAAGTTATCCCATGGCGTTTTGATTTTCTAAACCGTTTGTCCGGCACAACCAATCAAAATCAGCAAAAAAGTAACCAAACAGGAACTTGGGTCAAATCTCAGCAAATCTTTGAGATATCAACACTAAACTTGGTATATCGGTGGACGACACTACAACATGTTACCATGTGCAAAGGCAACTTCATATCTCAAAAGATGATTGATATAAAGCAAATCGAATTTATCGCTAACGCTAAAATAATGCTTTACACATCCGCCGGTCAAAAACTGATACTTTGATTCAATCACAAGTTCATATGAAGACTCTTGAGAATGTTTAGTACACAAATCTGAGGAAAAGTTGACTGTAACATGAAAAGTCGATTTTATGTGAATATTTGAAACATGCATGCTTGGCTAATTGCTAACGAAATTTTCAATGAAATGTCTCCCCTGCTCTTCAGCGCGCGCGTGCTCCACATTCTCACACACTCAGCCTTTCCCTTGACACACGCGCGGGCTTGGCGAGACGCATACACAACATTTCAGGCAATTGTGGGCTGACCAAGCCCCCACTCATTCCTTGGCTTGAAGTGAAGGCCCTTGTGGATCTTGATGGTAATGCATTTTAGAAAAAGTTCTCAAAATCCTGAAACATTGATAGTATAGGCCAGGAGTAACTACCACACCACAAATGACGCACCATTATCCATAGGTGGCGCTACGGCCAAGCCCCAATTTTCCATTTACAAAGTGATGCCATTCGCATCCCATTTGTCCCAAAATTCTGAAATTCATTAGATATGCCTTATTTCTCATGAGGAACAAAAAAGCCTCAATAACCTATAACGGCCGCCATATTGGATGTTTTTGTACAATAAAGATTTAGGAAACACGTTTTTTTGCTACTTCTCCTACAATTCTTGTCCAATCTTCCCCAGAATTGGCAGGTATCATCGTCAGAGCAACCCTCACTGAATTCTTTAACAGATTTTTGAATTTCAAAACCGTTTGTCCGGTACAGCCAATCAAAATCGTCAACAAAGCAACCAAACAGGAAGTTGGATCAAATCTCAGCAAATCTTTGAAATATCAACACCAAACTTGGTAAGATGACTCGGAACCGTCTTCTGAGGATGTCCAATCAATTTGGTGTCATGTGATCGTGTCATGTGATCGGCGTGGCCGCAGGAACCAAAAATGTTTTTTGGCCAATAACTGTTGATTTGTTTGCCTTTAGTTCATGAAAACTCTTGAGAATGTTTAGTACACAAATCTCAGAAAAAGTTGACTGTAAGATGAAAAGTTGAATTTTGGTGAATATTTGAAAAATGCATGCTTGGCTAATTGTTAAGGAAATTTCCAATGAAACGTCTCCCTCTGCTCCTCAGCGCGCGCGCTACACATTCTCACACACTCAGCCTTTCCCTTGACACACGCGCAAGCTTGACGAGACGCATACACAACATTTCAGGCAATTGTGGGCTGACCAAGCCCCCACTCATTGCTTGGTCTTTAGCAAAGGCCCATGTGGATCTTGATGGTATTGCATTTCCGATTTTGTATGCAATGGTAAAAGTTCTCAAAATCCTGAAACATTTATAGTATAGGCCAAGAGTAACTACCACACCACAAATGGCCCAATATCACCCATAAGTGACGCTACAGGCCACGCCCTGATACACAAAGATACAAGGCTTTCTGGAATGGGTAGGCTCAACCAAGCCCCCTCCCTTCACTCCTTGGCTTTAAATAAAAGCCCTTGTGGATCTTGATGGTATTGCATTTCATATTTGGTATCCCATTGGTAAGTCTGCGGCATGGAATTTTACAGTGACTATTTGTAAAGAATATACATTTTTCAGTGGTTTGCAATGTTTGGAGGAATCCGCCATTGCTGCTTGCAGTTATATTTATTATTATTATTCTAGTTCCATGGGAGTCAATGGCAGCCCCTAGAACCCTTGGATAACTTTTTGTTAAATTTGGCACACTCATTAAGGACAGTTCCTTCTATACCTACACCGAGTTTCATGTATCCCATCAGACCACTCTAGCGCCACCAATGGGTCAAAGTTGGACTTGTGTTTACACACGCAACTTTTGAACCGTATGACTGATTTACAAAAATGAGGTACCATTGGATTCCCTGGATCAAGACGAGTTCAACGCACCATATGACGTCAATTTCCGGTTATATAGATTTTCCGCTATTTCCGGTTGTATCAAAAACCTTTGAAAGCCTACTCCTCCTACAATTTTTGTCATATCTTCTTCAAAATGACCAGAGATGATCTTCAGACCAAGCCTCACAAAAGTTATCCCATGGCGTTTTGATTTTCTAAACCGTTTGTCCGGCACAGCCAATCAAAATCAGCAAAAAAGTAACCAAACAGGAACTTGGGTCAAATCTCAGCAAATCTTTGAGATATCAACACTAAACTTGGTATATCGGTGGACGACACTACAACATGATACCATGTGCAAAGGCAACTTCATATCTCAAAAAATGATTGATATAAAGCAAATCGAATTTATCGCTCACGCTAAAATAATGCTTTACACATCCGCCGGTCAAAAACTGATACTTTGATTCAATCACAAGTTCATATGAAGACTCTTGAGAATGTTTAGTACACAAATCTGAGGAAAAGTTGACTGTAACATGAAAAGTCGATTTTATGTGAATATTTGAAACATGCATGCTTGGCTAATTGCTAACAAAATTTTCAATGAAATGTCTCCCCTGCTCTTCAGCGTGCGCGTGCTCCACATTCTCACACACTCAGCCTTTCCCTTGACACACGCGCGGGCTTGGCGAGACGCATACACAACATTTCAGGCAATTGTGGGCTGACCAAGCCCCCACTCATTCCTTGGCTTGAAGTGAAGGCCCTTGTGGATCTTGATGGTAATGCATTTTAGAAAATGTTCTCAAAATCCTGAAACATTGATAGTAAGTAAGTAAGTAAGTAAGTAAGACTTTATTTATATAGCACATTTCATACAAGAATTGTAGCTCAAGGTGCTTTACATAAAATCAATAAAAACAATAATACAAGTGATAAATAATTCAAACAATAATAAAAATCCCAATAAGATCTCTGTTCAAGAGAGAAAACAACTTTAAAAAGTAGGAAAACCCTTTTGAGATAAAATTACTTAAATGCTTCGGTAAAAAGGTAGGTTTTAAGCTGTCTTTTAAAAATGTCTAGAGTGTTAGCTTCCCTAATATTTATGGGTAATTTGTTCCATAGTTTTGGGGCGTAATTGACAAAGGCCGAATCACCAATCTTCTTATGACTGCTTCTGGTGACCTCTAATAGGCCTGCATTTGATGATCGCAGTGTTCTAGCTGGTGTGTAGTTTATAAAGGAGTTAGCAATGTAGCTAGGTCCTTGTCCGTGTAGAGCTTTGTATGTGAGAAAAAGGACCTTAAAGTCAATTCTGAAGGTAACAGGGAGCCAGTGTAAAGTAGCTAGGACAGGACTAATGTGTTTTCTCCTTTTAGTTTTGGTTAATAATCTAGCTGCAGAATTTTGAATGAGCTGTAGTCTTTCAGTGGTTTTCTTGGGAAGACCAGTGAAAAGTACGTTACAGTAGTCCAGCCGGCTGGATATAAAAGCATGAATTAACTTCTCTGCATCATTTTGGTTTATGAATGGTCGTACCTTTGCTATATTCCTCAGGTGAAAGAAAGCTGTTTTGGTCACTTTATTAATGTGAGAGTTGAAATTCAAATCTGAGTCCAGGATTACGCAGAGACTCGTCACCTCTGGTTTAAGACAGGGGGTTAAGCCTCCAAGATTCTTAATAAGCATCTCTCTTTTGGATTTGGGGCCACATAGTAGGACTTCGGTTTTGTCTTAATTTAATTTAAGAAAGTTATCATTCATCCATTTGTTTATTGCCAACAGGCAGTTTGTAATGGAATTGATGGCCGTTGCATCGTTGGGTTCAGTGGATATATATAGTTGTGTGTCATCCGCATAGCTATGGAAATCTATGTTATGTTTTCTGATTATGTCGCCGAGTGGTAACATATAAAGAGAAAAAAGTAATGGACCTAAGCAGCTTCCTTGAGCAACCCCGTAGCAGTTCTGATGTTTCTTGGACCTATGGTCACCTAAACTAACATAAAACTTCCTTCCTGTGATATATGATTTCAGCCAGTTCAATACACTATCCGTGAACCCAATAAGCTTTTCCAGTCTATTGATTAGGATGTCGTGATCAATTGTATCAAATGCTGCACTGAGATCTAACAGGATAAGAATAGAGACTTTATTTGCATCAGAGTTTAGTCTGAGGTCGCTAATTATTTTGGTGAGAGCAGTTTCAGTACTGTGATATTTCCTGAAACCTGACTGCGAGACTTCCAGGATGTTATTTTCTTCAAGAAAATAATTTAATTGGACTAAAACTATCTTTTCCAGTACTTTACTAATAAATGGGAGGTTTGATATTGGTCTGTAATTTGCAAGTAGACTGTTATCCAATTTGGGTTTCTTTAATAGGGGCTTTACAACAGCTGTTTTGAAGGCATCTGGGAAGACGCCAGTTCTAAGGGATGTGTTTATAATCTCTAGCACCGGACCTGAGACACTATCAAACACTCGCTTAAAGAATGTTGTGGGTATAGGATCAATATCTGAGGTTGTGGAGTTAGATTCGCTGACAATTTTGGAAAGTTCACTAAGTGTGATACAGGTAAATGTGCTCATGGTTATGTTGCAGAATCTACTGATGTCAGTTTCGACCCCACTATTAATAATACTCGCTCTAATCAAAGTTATTTTGTTCTTGAAGAACAAAGCAAGCTCTTCACATTTAACTGCTGAGGATGGAGGTGGGGCAGGGACAGTGTTTAGCAGCTGGTCAATGGTGGAGAAAATAACTCTGGAATTTCTGGCATTTTCTGTAATAATGTTGGAGAAATATTCTCTCCTTGCTAGACGGATGGTTTTGTTAAAGGTGGTTAGTGTATCTTTGTAGATATTGTAGTGGATAGTGATCTTTGTTTTCCTCCATTTTCTCTCTGCTGCACGGCATTTTCTTTTCGTTTCACTAACATTTTTATTTCTCAGCCATGGGGAGGTTCTGCTTGTGCACTTCTTTTTGGTTTTCAGTGGTGCAACAGAGTCTAACACAGATAATAGTGCATAATTGAGGTTCTCTACCATTTCATTCAGAGAGCAATCATGGTAAGTCGGCTCATGTAGAGCAAATTGTTCAGAAAATGTCATCATAGCTGTATCGTCTAAATATCTTCTATGGACTAAGAATTCTTTTTTGGTTTTTGTTAGGATAATTTCCACATTAAAAAGTATATAATGATGGTCTGAGAGGGGTAGATCAGTTATTGAAATATTATTGATATTTAGTCCAGTTGTTATCACTAGATCTAGTGTGTTTCTGATAGTATAGGCCAGGAGTAACTACCACACCACAAATGACGCACCATTATCCATAGGTGGCGCTACGGCCAAGCCCCAATTTTCCATTTACAAAGTGATGCCATTCACATCCCATTTGTCCCAAAATTCTGAAATTCATTATATATGCCTTATTTCTCATGAGGAACAAAAAAGCCTCAATAACCTATAACGGCCGCCATATTGGATTTTTTTGTACAATAAAGATTTAGGAAACACGTTTTTTCGCTACTTCTCCTACAATTTTTGTCCAATCTTCCCCAGAATTGGCAGGTATCATCGTCAGAGCAACCCTCACTGAAATCTTCAACAGATTTTTGAATTTCAAAACCGTTTGTCTGGTACAGCCAATCAAAATCGTCAACAAAGCAACCAAACAGGAAGTTGGATCAAATCTCAGCAAATCTTTGAAATATCAACACCAAACTTGGTGTGTCACGTGAAAGACACTACATCATGTTCCCATGTGAGAAGGCAAATTAATATCTTAAAAAATGATTGAAATAAAGGAAATCTTTTTTATTTCTAACGCTAAAATAATGCTTTACACATTCCCCGGTGCAAAACTGATACTCTGATACAATCACAAGTTCATGAAGACTCTTGAGAATGTTTAGTACACAAATCTCAGAAAAAGTTGACTGTAAGGTGAAAAGTTGAATTTTGGTGAATATTTGAAAAATGCATGCTTGGCTAATTGTTAAGGAAATTTCTAATTAAATGTCTCCCCTGCTCCTCAGTGCGCGCGCTCCACATTCTCACACACTCAGCCTTTCCCTTGACACACGCGCAAGCTTAGCGAGACGCATACACAACATTTCAGGCAATTGTGGGCTGACCAAGCCCCCACTCATTGCTTGGTCTTTAGCAAAGGCCCATGTGGATCTTGATGGTATTGCATTTCCGATTTTGTATGCAATGGTAAAAAGTTCTCAAAACCCTAAAACATTGATAGTATAGGCCAAGAGTAACTACCACACCACAAATGGCCCAATATCACCAATAGTTGACGCTACAGGCCACACCCTGATGCACAAAGATACAAGGCTTTCTGGAATGGGTAGGCTCACCATAGACCCTGAAGCCGACGCCAAGTGCCACCAAGCGGTGCCATTTGAGTTTCAGCCAAAGCCAGCTAATATTTTGTAAGCCAAATTGAGCCACCATCTGATATTTTTTGGCTTAGCAAGATGAAATTATTTGCGTCAAACAATAATTATATCTATCACATAGAGACATACACACACAAAAAATCAATGATAAACTAAATCAATTTTGCACACCGGATTCGCCACAGTCTTGTGCTCGTTGCTATGATACACAGGACTCACAGTGAATTGATGACCAATTAAAATTGTGCGTTTTCCGATAGTGATGATCATAGACATAGACAGTAAAAGAAGCAATGCGTTTTTCTCTCACGCTGAGCTGAAATGGCGGAAACAACTAGAAAAGGTAATTGTGTTGTTCTCACATACTTTCTTAATTTCTATGTTGCATACTCAGACGTTTGTTAGATCTTCCGTTTTTGGAAGTAAGAATGCCGTTTTGTCAGGACTAGGGTTTTGTCGATATTTTTGTACTCTTTTAAAACTTGGAAATATTGAGATCTAGTAAATCAGTATAACATAAACATCTGTAGACATGAAGTGGCAGCTTCAGGCATTTGTAGCTATTAACATTTTGGCGGCTGCAGCAGCCATTTAGGTTTTGGCTGAGCTGGCTAGCCAGCCAATAACTTCATCAGCCAGCCATTATTCTCAAAACAAATGGCTTCGGGGTCTAGCTCACCAAGCCCCCTCCCTTCACTCCTTGGCTTGAAATAAAAGCCCTTGTGGATCTTGATGGTATTGCATTTCAGATTTGGTATCCCATTGGTAAGTCTACAGCATGGATTTTTCTATACAGTGACAATTTGTGAAGAATATACATTTTTCAATGGTTCGCAATCTTAGGAGGAATCCGCCATTGCTGCTTGCAGCTATATTTAGGATTCCTCCGTAAGGAGGAAACCTATTGTTATTGTTAGTTTTATTATTATTATTATTAGGATTCCTCCGTAAGGAGGAAACCTATTGTTATTGTTAGTTTTATTAGGATTCCTCCGTAAGGAGGAAACCTATTGTTATTGTTAGTTTTATTATTATTATTATTATTCTAGTTCCATGGGAGTCAATGGCAGCCCCTAGAACCCTTGGATAACTTTTTGTTAAATTTGGCACACTCATTAAGGACAGTTCCTTCTATACCTACACCAAGGTTCATGTATCCCATCAGACCACTCTAGCGCCACCAATGGGTCAAAGTTGGACTTGTGTTTACACACGCAACTTTTGACCCGTATGACTGATTTTCAAAAATGAGGTACCATTGGATTCCATGAATCAAGACGAGTTCAACGCAACCTATGACGTCAATTTCCGGTTATATAGATTTTCCGCTATTTCCGGTTGTATCAAAAACCTTTGAAAGCCTACTCCTCCTACAATTTTTGTCATATCTTCTTCAAAATGACCAGAGATGATCTTCAGACCAAGCATCACAAAAGTTATCCCATGGCGTTTTGATTTTCTAAACCGTTTGTCCGGCACAGCCAATCAAAATCAGCAAAAAAGTAACCAAACAGGAACTTGGGTCAAATCTCAGCAAATCTTTGAGATATCAACACTAAACTTGGTATATCGGTGGACGACACTACAACATGATACCATGTGCAAAGGCAACTTCATATCTCAAAAAATGATTGATATAAAGCAAATCGAATTTATCGCTAACGCTAAAATAATGCTTTACACATCCGCCGGTCAAAAACTGATACTTTGATTCAATCACAAGTTCATATGAAGACTCTTGAGAATGTTTAGTACACAAATCTGAGGAAAAGTTGACTGTAACATGAAAAGTCGATTTTATGTGAATATTTGAAACATGCATGCTTGGCTAATTGCTAACGAAATTTTCAATGAAATGTCTCCCCTGCTCTTCAGCGCGCGCGTGCTCCACATTCTCACACACTCAGCCTTTCCCTTGACACACGCGCGGGCTTGGCGAGACGCATACACAACATTTCAGGCAATTGTGGGCTGACCAAGCCCCCACTCATTCCTTGGCTTGAAGTGAAGGCCCTTGTGGATCTTGATGGTAATGCATTTTAGAAAATGTTCTCAAAATCCTGAAAAATTGATAGTAAGTAAGTAAGTAAGTAAGTAAGACTTTATTTATATAGCACATTTCATACAAGAATTGTAGCTCAAGGTGCTTTACATAAAATCAATAAAAACAATAATACAAGTGATAAATAATTCAAACAATAATAAAAATCCCAATAAGATCTCTGTTCAAGAGAGAAAACAACTTTAAAAAGTAGGAAAACCCTTTTGAGATAAAATTACTTAAATGCTTCGGTAAAAAGGTAGGTTTTAAGCTGTCTTTTAAAAATGTCTAGAGTGTTAGCTTCCCTAATATTTATGGGTAATTTGTTCCATAGTTTTGGGGCGTAATTGACAAAGGCCGAATCACCAATCTTCTTATGACTGCTTCTGGTGACCTCTAATAGGCCTGCATTTGATGATCGCAGTGTTCTAGCTGGTGTGTAGTTTATAAAGGAGTTAGCAATGTAGCTAGGTCCTTGTCCGTGTAGAGCTTTGTATGTGAGAAAAAGGACCTTAAAGTCAATTCTGAAGGTAACAGGGAGCCAGTGTAAAGTAGCTAGGACAGGACTAATGTGTTTTCTCCTTTTAGTTTTGGTTAATAATCTAGCTGCAGAATTTTGAATGAGCTGTAGTCTTTCAGTGGTTTTCTTGGGAAGACCAGTGAAAAGTGCGTTACAGTAGTCCAGCCGGCTGGATATAAAAGCATGAATTAACTTCTCTGCATCATTTTGGTTTATGAATGGTCGTACCTTTGCTATATTCCTCAGGTGAAAGAAAGCTGTTTTGGTCACTTTATTAATGTGAGAGTTGAAATTCAAATCTGAGTCCAGGATTACGCAGAGACTCGTCACCTCTGGTTTAAGACAGGGGGTTAAGCCTCCAAGATTCTTAATAAGCATCTCTCTTTTGGATTTGGGGCCACATAGTAGGACTTCGGTTTTGTCTTCATTTAATTTAAGAAAGTTATCATTCATCCATTTGTTTATTGCCAACAGGCAGTTTGTAATGGAATTGATGGCCGTTGCATCGTTGGGTTCAGTGGATATATATAGTTGTGTGTCATCCGCATAGCTATGGAAATCTATGTTATGTTCTCTGATTATGTCGCCGAGTGGTAACATATAAAGAGAAAAAAGTAATGGACCTAAGCAGCTTCCTTGAGCAACCCCGTAGCAGTTCTGATGTTTCTTGGACCTATGGTCACCTAAACTAACATAAAACTTCCTTCCTGTGATATATGATTTCAGCCAGTTCAATACACTATCCGTGAACCCAATAAGCTTTTCCAGTCTATTGATTAGGATGTCGTGATCAATTGTATCAAATGCTGCACTGAGATCTAACAGGATAAGAATAGAGACTTTATTTGCATCAGAGTTTAGTCTGAGGTCGCTAATTATTTTGGTGAGAGCAGTTTCAGTACTGTGATATTTCCTGAAACCTGACTGCGAGACTTCCAGGATGTTATTTTCTTCAAGAAAATAATTTAATTGGACTAAAACTATCTTTTCCAGTACTTTACTAATAAATGGGAGGTTTGATATTGGTCTGTAATTTGCAAGTAGACTGTTATCCAATTTGGGTTTCTTTAATAGGGGCTTTACAACAGCTGTTTTGAAGGCATCTGGGAAGACGCCAGTTCTAAGGGATGTGTTTATAATCTCTAGCACCGGACCTGAGACACTATCAAACACTCGCTTAAAGAATGTTGTGGGTATAGGATCAATATCTGAGGTTGTGGAGTTAGATTCGCTGACAATTTTGGAAAGTTCACTAAGTGTGATACAGGTAAATGTGCTCATGGTTATGTTGCAGAATCTACTGATGTCAGTTTCGACCCCACTATTAATAATACTCGCTCTAATCAAAGTTATTTTGTTCTTGAAGAACAAAGCAAGCTCTTCACATTTAACTGCTGAGGATGGAGGTGGGGCAGGGACAGTGTTTAGCAGCTGGTCAATGGTGGAGAAAATAACTCTGGAATTTCTGGCATTTTCTGTAATAATGTTGGAGAAATATTCTCTCCTTGCTAGACGGATGGTTTTGTTAAAGGTGGTTAGTGTATCTTTGTAGATATTGTAGTGGATAGTGATCTTTGTTTTCCTCCATTTTCTCTCTGCTGCACGGCATTTTCTTTTCGTTTCACTAACATTTTTATTTCTCAGCCATGGGGAGGTTCTGCTTGTGCACTTCTTTTTGGTTTTCAGTGGTGCAACAGAGTCTAACACAGATAATAGTGCATAATTGAGGTTCTCTACCATTTCATTCAGAGAGCAATCATGGTAAGTCGGCTCATGTAGAGCAAATTGTTCAGAAAATGTCATCATAGCTGTATCGTCTAAATATCTTCTATGGACTAAGAATTCTTTTTTGGTTTTTGTTAGGATAATTTCCACATTAAAAAGTATATAATGATGGTCTGAGAGGGGTAGATCAGTTATTGAAATATTATTGATATTTAGTCCAGTTGTTATCACTAGATCTAGTGTGTTTCTGATAGTATAGGCCAGGAGTAACTACCACACCACAAATGACGCACCATTATCCATAGGTGGCGCTACGGCCAAGCCCCAATTTTCCATTTACAAAGTGATGCCATTCACATCCCATTTGTCCCAAAATTCTGAAATTCATTATATATGCCTTATTTCTCATGAGGAACAAAAAAGCCTCAATAACCTATAACGGCCGCCATATTGGATTTTTTTGTACAATAAAGATTTAGGAAACACGTTTTTTCGCTACTTCTCCTACAATTTTTGTCCAATCTTCCCCAGAATTGGCAGGTATCATCGTCAGAGCAACCCTCACTGAAATCTTCAACAGATTTTTGAATTTCAAAACCGTTTGTCTGGTACAGCCAATCAAAATCGTCAACAAAGCAACCAAACAGGAAGTTGGATCAAATCTCAGCAAATCTTTGAAATATCAACACCAAACTTGGTGTGTCACGTGAAAGACACTACATCATGTTCCCATGTGAGAAGGCAAATTAATATCTTAAAAAATGATTGAAATAAAGGAAATCTTTTTTATTTCTAACGCTAAAATAATGCTTTACACATCCGCCAGTCAAAAACTGATACTCTGATTCAATCACAAGTTCATGAAGACTCTTGAGAATGTTTAGTACACAAATCTCAGAAAAAGTTGACTGTAAAATGAAAAGTTGATTTTTGGTGAATATAAAAAAAATGCATGCTTGGCTAATTGTTAAGGAAATTTCCAATGAAATGTCTCCCCTGCTCCTCAGCGCGCGCGCTCCACATTCTCACACACTCAGCCTTTCACTTGACACACGCGCAAGCTTGACGAGACGCATACACAACATTTCAGGCAATTGTGGGCTGACCAAGCCCCCACTCATAGCTTGGTCTTTAGCAAAGGCCCATGTGGATCTTGATGGTATTGCATTTCCGATTTTGTATGCAATGGTAAAAAGTTCTCAAAATCCTGAAACATTGATAGTATAGGCCATGAGAAACTACCACACCACAAATGACCCACCATTACCCATAGGTGGCGCTACGGCCACGCCCCAATTGTCCATTTTCAAAGTGATGGCATTTCCACACCATCAGTCTAAAACGTCGGAAACTATACATGCCTTATTTATAATGGGAAACTATACAGTGGTGACCCATACAGTCCACCATGTACGGTGAACATTTTGAAAATGTACAAATATCTTCTTATGAACCATGACTCCAATTGACTAGAAGTTTTGTTTGATGTGTAGGCCACACGTAGTTATGCTTGTTTGCTACCACAATAGCTATGGGAATAAGAGTGAATGCAATGAAGAGGTTATTGAAACGCAATACTCTGAGTTGGTGCATGTCAGTTTAGGCAGAGGTAGCTTTTTAAACCTCTACAGCCATGCCCCAATTTGCCTATATTCAAAGTGATGCCATTTGCATCCCATTTGTCCCAAAATTCTGAAATTCATTAGATATGCCTTATTTCTCATGAGGAACAAAAAAACCTCAAGAACCTATAACGGGCGCCATATTGGATTTTTCTGTACAATAAATATTAAGGAAACACGTTTTTTCGCTACTCCTCCTTCAATTCTGGTGCAATCTTCCCCAGAATTGGCACACATCATCGTCAGAACAACCCTCACTCATGTATTCAACAGATTTTTTATTTTCACAACCGTTTGTCTGGTACAGCTCCTCAGCGCGCGCGTGCTCCACATTCTCACACACTCAGCCTTTCCCTTGACACACGCGCAAGCTTGGCGAGACGCATACACAACATTTCAGGCAATTGTGGGCTGACCAAGCCCCCACTCATTGCTTGGTCTTTAGCAAAGGCCCATGTGGATCTTGGTGGTATTGCATTTCCGATTTTGTATGCAATGGTAAAAAGTTCTCAAAATCCTGAAAGATTGATAGTATAGGCCAAGAGTAACTACCACACCACAAATGGCCCAATATCACCCATAAGTGACGCTACAGGCCAAAGATACAAGGCTTTCTGGAATGGGTAGGCTCACCAAGCCCCCACCCTTCACTCCTTGGCTTGAAATAAAAGCCCTTGTGGATCTTGATGGTATTGCATTTCAGATTTGGTATCCCATTGGTAAGTCTACAGCATGGATTTTTCTATACAGTGACAATTTGTGAAGAATATACTATTTTTAAATGGTGTGCAATGTTTGGAGGAATCCGCCATTGCTGCTTGCAGTTATATTTATTATTAGGATTCCTCCGTAAGGAGGAAACCTATTGTTATTGTTAGTTTTATTATTATTATTATTATTCTAGTTCCATGGGAGTCAATGGCAGCCCCTAGAACCCTTGGATAACTTTTTGTTAAATTTGGCACACTCATTAAGGACAGTTCCTTCTATACCTACACCAAGTTTCATGTATCCCATCAGACCACTCTAGCGCCACCAATGGGTCAAAGTTGGACTTGTGTTTACACATGCAACTTTTGAACCGTATAACTGATTTTCAAAAATGAGGTACCATTGGATTCCCTGGATCAAGACGAGTTCAACGCACCCTATGACGTCAATTTCCGGTCATATAGATTTTCCGCTATTTCCGGTTGTATCAAAAACCTTTGAAAGCCTACTCCTCCTACAATTTTTGTCATATCTTCTTCAAAATGACCAGAGATGATCTTCAGACCAAGCCTCACAAAAGTTATCCCATGGCGTTTTGATTTTCTAAACCGTTTGTCCGGCACAGCCAATCAAAATCAGCAAAAAAGAAACCAAACAGGAACTTGGGTCAAATCTCAGCAAATCTTTGAGATATCAACACTAAACTTGGTATATCGGTGGACGACACTACAACATGTTACCATGTGCAAAGGCAACTTCATATCTCAAAAAATGATTGATATAAAGCAAATCGAATTTATCGCTAACGCTAAAATAATGCTTTACACATCCGCCGGTCAAAAACTGATACTTTGATTCAATCACAAGTTCATATGAAGACTCTTGAGAATGTTTAGTACACAAATCTGAGGAAAAGTTGACTGTAACATGAAAAGTCGATTTCATGTGAATATTTGAAACATGCATGCTTGGCTAATTGCTAACGAAAATTTCAATGAAATGTCTCCCCTGCTCTTCAGCGCGCGCGTGCTCCACATTCTCACACACTCAGCCTTTCCCTTGACACGCGCGCGGGCTTGGCGAGACGCATACACAACATTTCAGGCAATTGTGGGCTGACCAAGCCCCCACTCATTCCTTGGCTTGAAGTGAAGGCCCTTGTGGATCTTGATGGTAATGCATTTTAGAAAAAGTTCTCAAAATCCTGAAACATTGATAGTATAGGCCAGGAGTAACTACCACACCACAAATGACGCACCATTATCCATAGGTGGCGCTACGGCCAAGCCCCAATTTTCCATTTACAAAGTGATGCCATTCGCATCCCATTTGTCCCAAAATTGTGAAATTCATTAGATATGCCTTATTTCTCATGAAGAACAAAAAAGCCTCAATAACCTATAACGGCCGCCATATTGGATTTTTTTGTACAATAAAGATTTGGGAAACACGTTTTTTTGCTACTTCTCCTACAATTTTTGTCCAATCTTCCCCAGAATTGGCAGGTATCATCGTCAGAGCAACCCTCACTGAATTCTTCAACAGATTTTTGAATTTCGAAACCGTTTGTCCGGTACAGCCAATCAAAATCGTCAACAAAGCAACCAAACAGGAAGTTGGATCAAATCTCAGCAAATCTTTGAAATATCACCCCCAAACTTGGTGTGTCACGTGAAAGACACTACATCATGTTCGCATGTGAGAAGGCAAATTAATATCTTAAAATATGATTGAAATAAAGGAAATCTAATTTATTTATATCTAACGCTAAAATAATGCTTTACACATCCGCCAGTCAAAAAACTCTGATTCAATCACATGTTCATAAAGACTCTTGAGAATGTTTAGTACACAAATCTCAGAAAAATGCATGCTTGGCTAATTCTTAAGGTAATTTCCAATGAATTTTCTCCCCTGCTCCTCAGCGCGCGCGCTCCACATTCTCACACACTCAGCCTTTCCCTTGACACACGCGCAAGCTTGGCGAGACGCATACACAACATTTCAGGCAATTGTGGGTTGACCAAGCCCCCACTCATTGCTTGGTCTTTAGCAAAGGCCCATGTGGATCTTGGTGGTATTGCATTTCCGATTATGTATGCAATGGTAAAAAGTTCACAAAATCCTGAAACATTGATAGTATAGGCCAAGAGTAACTACCACACCACAAATGGCCCAATATCACCCATAAGTGACGCTACAGGCCACGCCCTGATACACAAAGATACAAGGCTTTCTGGAATGGGTAAGCTCACCAAGCCCCCCCTCCCTTCACTCCTTGGCTTGAAATAAAAGCCCTTTTGGATCTTGATGGTATTGCATTTCAGATTTGTTATCCCATTGGTAAGTCTGCAGCATGGATGTTTCTATACAGTGACAATTTGTGAAGAATATACATTTTTCAATGGTTCGCAATCTTAGGAGGAATCCACCATTGCTGCTTGCAGCTATATTTAGGATTCCTCCGTAAGGAGGAAACCTATTGTTATTGTTAGTTTTATTATTATTATTATTATTATTATTATTATTATTCTAGTTCCATGGGAGTCAATGGCAGCCCCTAGAACCCTTGGATAACTTTTTGTTAAATTTGGCACACTCATTAAGGACAGTTCCTTCTATACCTACACCGAGTTTCATGTATCCCATCAGACCACTCTAGCGCCACCAATGGGTCAAAGTTGGACTTGTGTTTACACACGCAACTTTTGAACCGTATGACTGATTTACAAAAATGAGGTACCATTGGATTCCCTGGATCAAGACGAGTTCAACGCACCATATGACGTCAATTTCCGGTTATATAGATTTTCCGCTATTTCCGGTTGTATCAAAAACCTTTGAAAGCCTACTCCTCCTACAATTTTTGTCATATCTTCTTCAAAATGACCAGAGATGATCTTCAGACCAAGCCTCACAAAAGTTATCCCATGGCGTTTTGATTTTCTAAACCGTTTGTCCGGCACAGCCAATCAAAATCAGCAAAAAAGTAACCAAACAGGAACTTGGGTCAAATCTCAGCAAATCTTTGAGATATCAACACTAAACTTGGTATATCGGTGGACGACACTACAACATGATACCATGTGCAAAGGCAACTTCATATCTCAAAAAATGATTGATATAAAGCAAATCGAATTTATCGCTCACGCTAAAATAATGCTTTACACATCCGCCGGTCAAAAACTGATACTTTGATTCAATCACAAGTTCATATGAAGACTCTTGAGAATGTTTAGTACACAAATCTGAGGAAAAGTTGACTGTAACATGAAAAGTCGATTTTATGTGAATATTTGAAACATGCATGCTTGGCTAATTGCTAACAAAATTTTCAATGAAATGTCTCCCCTGCTCTTCAGCGTGCGCGTGCTCCACATTCTCACACACTCAGCCTTTCCCTTGACACACGCGCGGGCTTGGCGAGACGCATACACAACATTTCAGGCAATTGTGGGCTGACCAAGCCCCCACTCATTCCTTGGCTTGAAGTGAAGGCCCTTGTGGATCTTGATGGTAATGCATTTTAGAAAATGTTCTCAAAATCCTGAAACATTGATAGTAAGTAAGTAAGTAAGTAAGTAAGACTTTATTTATATAGCACATTTCATACAAGAATTGTAGCTCAAGGTGCTTTACATAAAATCAATAAAAACAATAATACAAGTGATAAATAATTCAAACAATAATAAAAATCCCAATAAGATCTCTGTTCAAGAGAGAAAACAACTTTAAAAAGTAGGAAAACCCTTTTGAGATAAAATTACTTAAATGCTTCGGTAAAAAGGTAGGTTTTAAGCTGTCTTTTAAAAATGTCTAGAGTGTTAGCTTCCCTAATATTTATGGGTAATTTGTTCCATAGTTTTGGGGCGTAATTGACAAAGGCCGAATCACCAATCTTCTTATGACTGCTTCTGGTGACCTCTAATAGGCCTGCATTTGATGATCGCAGTGTTCTAGCTGGTGTGTAGTTTATAAAGGAGTTAGCAATGTAGCTAGGTCCTTGTCCGTGTAGAGCTTTGTATGTGAGAAAAAGGACCTTAAAGTCAATTCTGAAGGTAACAGGGAGCCAGTGTAAAGTAGCTAGGACAGGACTAATGTGTTTTCTCCTTTTAGTTTTGGTTAATAATCTAGCTGCAGAATTTTGAATGAGCTGTAGTCTTTCAGTGGTTTTCTTGGGAAGACCAGTGAAAAGTACGTTACAGTAGTCCAGCCGGCTGGATATAAAAGCATGAATTAACTTCTCTGCATCATTTTGGTTTATGAATGGTCGTACCTTTGCTATATTCCTCAGGTGAAAGAAAGCTGTTTTGGTCACTTTATTAATGTGAGAGTTGAAATTCAAATCTGAGTCCAGGATTACGCAGAGACTCGTCACCTCTGGTTTAAGACAGGGGGTTAAGCCTCCAAGATTCTTAATAAGCATCTCTCTTTTGGATTTGGGGCCACATAGTAGGACTTCGGTTTTGTCTTAATTTAATTTAAGAAAGTTATCATTCATCCATTTGTTTATTGCCAACAGGCAGTTTGTAATGGAATTGATGGCCGTTGCATCGTTGGGTTCAGTGGATATATATAGTTGTGTGTCATCCGCATAGCTATGGAAATCTATGTTATGTTTTCTGATTATGTCGCCGAGTGGTAACATATAAAGAGAAAAAAGTAATGGACCTAAGCAGCTTCCTTGAGCAACCCCGTAGCAGTTCTGATGTTTCTTGGACCTATGGTCACCTAAACTAACATAAAACTTCCTTCCTGTGATATATGATTTCAGCCAGTTCAATACACTATCCGTGAACCCAATAAGCTTTTCCAGTCTATTGATTAGGATGTCGTGATCAATTGTATCAAATGCTGCACTGAGATCTAACAGGATAAGAATAGAGACTTTATTTGCATCAGAGTTTAGTCTGAGGTCGCTAATTATTTTGGTGAGAGCAGTTTCAGTACTGTGATATTTCCTGAAACCTGACTGCGAGACTTCCAGGATGTTATTTTCTTCAAGAAAATAATTTAATTGGACTAAAACTATCTTTTCCAGTACTTTACTAATAAATGGGAGGTTTGATATTGGTCTGTAATTTGCAAGTAGACTGTTATCCAATTTGGGTTTCTTTAATAGGGGCTTTACAACAGCTGTTTTGAAGGCATCTGGGAAGACGCCAGTTCTAAGGGATGTGTTTATAATCTCTAGCACCGGACCTGAGACACTATCAAACACTCGCTTAAAGAATGTTGTGGGTATAGGATCAATATCTGAGGTTGTGGAGTTAGATTCGCTGACAATTTTGGAAAGTTCACTAAGTGTGATACAGGTAAATGTGCTCATGGTTATGTTGCAGAATCTACTGATGTCAGTTTCGACCCCACTATTAATAATACTCGCTCTAATCAAAGTTATTTTGTTCTTGAAGAACAAAGCAAGCTCTTCACATTTAACTGCTGAGGATGGAGGTGGGGCAGGGACAGTGTTTAGCAGCTGGTCAATGGTGGAGAAAATAACTCTGGAATTTCTGGCATTTTCTGTAATAATGTTGGAGAAATATTCTCTCCTTGCTAGACGGATGGTTTTGTTAAAGGTGGTTAGTGTATCTTTGTAGATATTGTAGTGGATAGTGATCTTTGTTTTCCTCCATTTTCTCTCTGCTGCACGGCATTTTCTTTTCGTTTCACTAACATTTTTATTTCTCAGCCATGGGGAGGTTCTGCTTGTGCACTTCTTTTTGGTTTTCAGTGGTGCAACAGAGTCTAACACAGATAATAGTGCATAATTGAGGTTCTCTACCATTTCATTCAGAGAGCAATCATGGTAAGTCGGCTCATGTAGAGCAAATTGTTCAGAAAATGTCATCATAGCTGTATCGTCTAAATATCTTCTATGGACTAAGAATTCTTTTTTGGTTTTTGTTAGGATAATTTCCACATTAAAAAGTATATAATGATGGTCTGAGAGGGGTAGATCAGTTATTGAAATATTATTGATATTTAGTCCAGTTGTTATCACTAGATCTAGTGTGTTTCTGATAGTATAGGCCAGGAGTAACTACCACACCACAAATGACGCACCATTATCCATAGGTGGCGCTACGGCCAAGCCCCAATTTTCCATTTACAAAGTGATGCCATTCACATCCCATTTGTCCCAAAATTCTGAAATTCATTATATATGCCTTATTTCTCATGAGGAACAAAAAAGCCTCAATAACCTATAACGGCCGCCATATTGGATTTTTTTGTACAATAAAGATTTAGGAAACACGTTTTTTCGCTACTTCTCCTACAATTTTTGTCCAATCTTCCCCAGAATTGGCAGGTATCATCGTCAGAGCAACCCTCACTGAAATCTTCAACAGATTTTTGAATTTCAAAACCGTTTGTCTGGTACAGCCAATCAAAATCGTCAACAAAGCAACCAAACAGGAAGTTGGATCAAATCTCAGCAAATCTTTGAAATATCAACACCAAACTTGGTGTGTCACGTGAAAGACACTACATCATGTTCCCATGTGAGAAGGCAAATTAATATCTTAAAAAATGATTGAAATAAAGGAAATCTTTTTTATTTCTAACGCTAAAATAATGCTTTACACATCCGCCAGTCAAAAACTGATACTCTGATTCAATCACAAGTTCATGAAGACTCTTGAGAATGTTTAGTACACAAATCTCAGAAAAAGTTGACTGTAAAATGAAAAGTTGATTTTTGGTGAATATAAAAAAAATGCATGCTTGGCTAATTGTTAAGGAAATTTCCAATGAAATGTCTCCCCTGCTCCTCAGCGCGCGCGCTCCACATTCTCACACACTCAGCCTTTCACTTGACACACGCGCAAGCTTGACGAGACGCATACACAACATTTCAGGCAATTGTGGGCTGACCAAGCCCCCACTCATAGCTTGGTCTTTAGCAAAGGCCCATGTGGATCTTGATGGTATTGCATTTCCGATTTTGTATGCAATGGTAAAAAGTTCTCAAAATCCTGAAACATTGATAGTATAGGCCATGAGAAACTACCACACCACAAATGACCCACCATTACCCATAGGTGGCGCTACGGCCACGCCCCAATTGTCCATTTTCAAAGTGATGGCATTTCCACACCATCAGTCTAAAACGTCGGAAACTATACATGCCTTATTTATAATGGGAAACTATACAGTGGTGACCCATACAGTCCACCATGTACGGTGAACATTTTGAAAATGTACAAATATCTTCTTATGAACCATGACTCCAATTGACTAGAAGTTTTGTTTGATGTGTAGGCCACACGTAGTTATGCTTGTTTGCTACCACAATAGCTATGGGAATAAGAGTGAATGCAATGAAGAGGTTATTGAAACGCAATACTCTGAGTTGGTGCATGTCAGTTTAGGCAGAGGTAGCTTTTTAAACCTCTACAGCCATGCCCCAATTTGCCTATATTCAAAGTGATGCCATTTGCATCCCATTTGTCCCAAAATTCTGAAATTCATTAGATATGCCTTATTTCTCATGAGGAACAAAAAAACCTCAAGAACCTATAACGGGCGCCATATTGGATTTTTCTGTACAATAAATATTAAGGAAACACGTTTTTTCGCTACTCCTCCTTCAATTCTGGTGCAATCTTCCCCAGAATTGGCACACATCATCGTCAGAACAACCCTCACTCATGTATTCAACAGATTTTTTATTTTCACAACCGTTTGTCTGGTACAGCTCCTCAGCGCGCGCGTGCTCCACATTCTCACACACTCAGCCTTTCCCTTGACACACGCGCAAGCTTGGCGAGACGCATACACAACATTTCAGGCAATTGTGGGCTGACCAAGCCCCCACTCATTGCTTGGTCTTTAGCAAAGGCCCATGTGGATCTTGGTGGTATTGCATTTCCGATTTTGTATGCAATGGTAAAAAGTTCTCAAAATCCTGAAAGATTGATAGTATAGGCCAAGAGTAACTACCACACCACAAATGGCCCAATATCACCCATAAGTGACGCTACAGGCCAAAGATACAAGGCTTTCTGGAATGGGTAGGCTCACCAAGCCCCCACCCTTCACTCCTTGGCTTGAAATAAAAGCCCTTGTGGATCTTGATGGTATTGCATTTCAGATTTGGTATCCCATTGGTAAGTCTACAGCATGGATTTTTCTATACAGTGACAATTTGTGAAGAATATACTATTTTTAAATGGTGTGCAATGTTTGGAGGAATCCGCCATTGCTGCTTGCAGTTATATTTATTATTAGGATTCCTCCGTAAGGAGGAAACCTATTGTTATTGTTAGTTTTATTATTATTATTATTATTCTAGTTCCATGGGAGTCAATGGCAGCCCCTAGAACCCTTGGATAACTTTTTGTTAAATTTGGCACACTCATTAAGGACAGTTCCTTCTATACCTACACCAAGTTTCATGTATCCCATCAGACCACTCTAGCGCCACCAATGGGTCAAAGTTGGACTTGTGTTTACACATGCAACTTTTGAACCGTATAACTGATTTTCAAAAATGAGGTACCATTGGATTCCCTGGATCAAGACGAGTTCAACGCACCCTATGACGTCAATTTCCGGTCATATAGATTTTCCGCTATTTCCGGTTGTATCAAAAACCTTTGAAAGCCTACTCCTCCTACAATTTTTGTCATATCTTCTTCAAAATGACCAGAGATGATCTTCAGACCAAGCCTCACAAAAGTTATCCCATGGCGTTTTGATTTTCTAAACCGTTTGTCCGGCACAGCCAATCAAAATCAGCAAAAAAGAAACCAAACAGGAACTTGGGTCAAATCTCAGCAAATCTTTGAGATATCAACACTAAACTTGGTATATCGGTGGACGACACTACAACATGTTACCATGTGCAAAGGCAACTTCATATCTCAAAAAATGATTGATATAAAGCAAATCGAATTTATCGCTAACGCTAAAATAATGCTTTACACATCCGCCGGTCAAAAACTGATACTTTGATTCAATCACAAGTTCATATGAAGACTCTTGAGAATGTTTAGTACACAAATCTGAGGAAAAGTTGACTGTAACATGAAAAGTCGATTTCATGTGAATATTTGAAACATGCATGCTTGGCTAATTGCTAACGAAAATTTCAATGAAATGTCTCCCCTGCTCTTCAGCGCGCGCGTGCTCCACATTCTCACACACTCAGCCTTTCCCTTGACACGCGCGCGGGCTTGGCGAGACGCATACACAACATTTCAGGCAATTGTGGGCTGACCAAGCCCCCACTCATTCCTTGGCTTGAAGTGAAGGCCCTTGTGGATCTTGATGGTAATGCATTTTAGAAAAAGTTCTCAAAATCCTGAAACATTGATAGTATAGGCCAGGAGTAACTACCACACCACAAATGACGCACCATTATCCATAGGTGGCGCTACGGCCAAGCCCCAATTTTCCATTTACAAAGTGATGCCATTCGCATCCCATTTGTCCCAAAATTGTGAAATTCATTAGATATGCCTTATTTCTCATGAAGAACAAAAAAGCCTCAATAACCTATAACGGCCGCCATATTGGATTTTTTTGTACAATAAAGATTTGGGAAACACGTTTTTTTGCTACTTCTCCTACAATTTTTGTCCAATCTTCCCCAGAATTGGCAGGTATCATCGTCAGAGCAACCCTCACTGAATTCTTCAACAGATTTTTGAATTTCGAAACCGTTTGTCCGGTACAGCCAATCAAAATCGTCAACAAAGCAACCAAACAGGAAGTTGGATCAAATCTCAGCAAATCTTTGAAATATCACCCCCAAACTTGGTGTGTCACGTGAAAGACACTACATCATGTTCGCATGTGAGAAGGCAAATTAATATCTTAAAATATGATTGAAATAAAGGAAATCTAATTTATTTATATCTAACGCTAAAATAATGCTTTACACATCCGCCAGTCAAAAAACTCTGATTCAATCACATGTTCATAAAGACTCTTGAGAATGTTTAGTACACAAATCTCAGAAAAATGCATGCTTGGCTAATTCTTAAGGTAATTTCCAATGAATTTTCTCCCCTGCTCCTCAGCGCGCGCGCTCCACATTCTCACACACTCAGCCTTTCCCTTGACACACGCGCAAGCTTGGCGAGACGCATACACAACATTTCAGGCAATTGTGGGTTGACCAAGCCCCCACTCATTGCTTGGTCTTTAGCAAAGGCCCATGTGGATCTTGGTGGTATTGCATTTCCGATTATGTATGCAATGGTAAAAAGTTCACAAAATCCTGAAACATTGATAGTATAGGCCAAGAGTAACTACCACACCACAAATGGCCCAATATCACCCATAAGTGACGCTACAGGCCACGCCCTGATACACAAAGATACAAGGCTTTCTGGAATGGGTAAGCTCACCAAGCCCCCCCTCCCTTCACTCCTTGGCTTGAAATAAAAGCCCTTTTGGATCTTGATGGTATTGCATTTCAGATTTGTTATCCCATTGGTAAGTCTGCAGCATGGATGTTTCTATACAGTGACAATTTGTGAAGAATATACATTTTTCAATGGTTCGCAATCTTAGGAGGAATCCACCATTGCTGCTTGCAGCTATATTTAGGATTCCTCCGTAAGGAGGAAACCTATTGTTATTGTTAGTTTTATTATTATTATTATTATTATTATTATTATTATTCTAGTTCCATGGGAGTCAATGGCAGCCCCTAGAACCCTTGGATAACTTTTTGTTAAATTTGGCACACTCATTAAGGACAGTTCCTTCTATACCTACACCAAGTTTCATGTATCCCATCAGACCACTCTAGCGCCACCAATGGGTCAAAGTTGGACTTGTGTTTACACACGCAACTTTTGAACCGTATGACTGATTTTCAAAAATGAGGTACCATTGGATTCCCTGGATCAAGACGAGTTCAACGCACCCTATGACGTCACTTTCCGGTTATATAGATTTTCCGCTATTTCCGGTTGTATCAAAAACCTTTGAAAGCCTACTCCTCCTACAATTTTTGTCATATCTTCTTCAAAATGACCATAGATGATCTTCAGACCAAGCCTCACAAAAGTTATCCCATGGCCTTTTGATTTTATAAACCGTTTGTCCGGCACAGCCAATCAAAATCAGCAATAAAAGAAACCAAACAGGAACTTGGGTCAAATCTCAGCAAATCTTTGAGATATCAACACTAAACTTGGTATATCGGTGGACGACACTACAACATGTTACCATATGCAAAGGCTATTTCATATCTCCAAAAAAGGTTGATATAAAGCAAATCGAATTTATCCCTAACGCTAAAATAATGCTTTACACATCCGCCAGTAAAAAACTGATACTCTGATTCAATCACAAGTTCATATGAAGACTCTTGAGAATGTTTAGTACACAAATCTGAGGAAAAGTTGACTGTAACATGAAAAGTCGATTTTTGGTGAATATTTGAAACATGCATGCTTGGCTAATTGCTAACAAAATTTTCAATGTAATGTCTCCCTCTGCTCCTCAGCGCGCGCGCTCCACATTCTCACACACTCAGCCTTTCCCTTGACACACGCGCGGGCTTGGCGAGACGCATACACAACATTTCAGGCAATTGTGGGCTGACCAAGCCCCCACTCATTCCTTGGCTTGAAGTGAAGGCCCTTGTGGATCTTGATGGTAATGCATTTTAGAAAAAGTTCTCAAAATCCTGAAACATTGATAGTATAGGCCAGGAGTAACTACCACACCACAAATGACACACCATTATCCATAGGTGGCGCTACGGCCAAGCCCCTATTGTCCATTTACAAAGTGATGCCATTCGCATCCCTTTTGTCCCAAAATTCTGAAATTCATTAGATATGCCTTATTTCTCATGAGGAACAAAAAAGCCTCAATAACCTATAACGGCCGCCATATTGGATTTTTTTGTACAATAAAGATTTAGGAAACACGTTTTTTCTTTACTTCTCCTACAATTTTTGTCCAATCTTCCCCAGAATTGGCAGGTATCATCGTCAGAGCAACCCTCACTGAACTCTTCAACAGATTTTTGAATTTCAAAACTGTTTGTCCGGTACAGCCAATCAAAATCGTCAACAAAGCAACCAAACAGGAAGTTGGATCAAATCTCAGCAAATCTTTGAAATATCAACACCAAACTTGGTGTGTCACGTGAAAGACACTACATCATGTTCCCATGTGAGAAGGCAAATTAATATCTTAAAAAATGATTGAAATAAAGGAAATCTTTTTTATTTCTAACGCTAAAATAATGCTTTACACATCCGCCGGTCAAAAACTGATACTTTGATTCAATCACAAGTTCATATGAAGACTCTTGAGAATGTTTAGTACACAAATCTCAGAAAAAGTTGACTGTAAAATGAAAAATTGATTTTTGGTGAATATTAAAAAAATGCATGCTTGGCTAATTGTTAAGGAAATTTCCAATGAAATGTCTCCCCTGCTCCTCAGCGCGCGCGCTCCACATTCTCACACACTCAGCCTTTCCCTTGACACACGCGCAAGCTTGACGAGACGCATACACAACATTTCAGGCAATTGTGGGCTGACCAAGCCCCCACTCATAGCTTGGTCTTTAGCAAAGGCCCATGTGGATCTTGATGGTATTGCATTTCCGATTTTGTATGCAATGGTAAAAAGTTCTCAAAATCCTGAAACATTGATAGTATAGGCCATGAGAAACTACCACACCACAAATGACCCACCATTACCCATAGGTGGCGCTACGGCCACGCCCCAATTGTCCATTTTCAAAGTGATGGCATTTCCACACCATCAGTCTAAAACGTCGTAAACTATACATGCCTTATTTATAATGGGAAACTATACAGTGGTGACCCATACAGTCCACCATGTACGGTGAACATTTTGAAAACGTACAAATATCTTCTTATGAACCATGACTCCAATTGACTAGAAATTTTGTTTGATGTGTAGGCCACACGTAGTTATGCTTGTTTGCTACCACAATAGCTATGGGAATAAGAGTGAATGCAATGAGGAGGTTATTGAAACGCAATACTCTGAGTTGGTGCATGTCAGTTTAGGCAGAGGTAGCTTTTTAAACCTCTACAGCCATGCCCCAATTTGCCTATATTCAAAGTGATGCCATTTGCATCCCATTTGTCCCAAAATTCTGAAATTCATTAGATATGCCTTATTTCTCATGAGGAACAAAAAAGCCTCAAGAACCTATAACGGGCGCCATATTGGATTTTTCTGTACAATAAAGATTAAGGAAACACGTTTTTTCGCTACTCCTCCTTCAATTCTGGTGCAATCTTCCCCAGAATTGGCACACATCATCGTCAGAGCAACCCTCACTCATGTATTCAACAGATTTTTTATTTTCACAACCGTTTGTCTGGTACAGCTCCTCAGCGCGCGTGCTCCACATTCTCACACACTCAGCCTTTCCCTTGACACACGCGCAAGCTTGGCGAGACGCAAACACAACATTTCAGGAGAGTGTGGGCTGACCAAGCCCCCACTCATTGCTTGGTCTTTAGCAAAGGCCCATGTGGATCTTGATGGTATTGCATTTCCGATTTTTTATGCAATGGTAAAAAGTTCTCAAAACCCTAAAACATTGATAGTATAGGCCAAAAGTAACTACCACACCACAAATGGCCCAATATCACCAATAGTTGACGCTACAGGCCACACCCTGATGCACAAAGACACAAGGCTTTCTGGAATGGGTAGGCTCACCATAGACCCTGAAGCCGACGCCAAGTGCCACCAAGCGGTGCCATTTGAGTTTCAGCCAAAGCCAGCTAATATTTTGTAAGCCAAATTGAGCCACCATCTGATATTTTTTGGCTCAGCAAGATGAAATTATTTGCGTCAAACAATAATTATATCTATCACATAGAGACATACACACTCAAAAAATCAATGATAAACTAAATCAATTTGGCACACCGGATTCGCCACAGTCTTGTGCTCGTTGCTATGATACACAGGACTCACAGTGAATTGATGACCAATTAAAATTGTGCCTTTTCCGATAGTGATGATCATAGACATAGACAGTAAAAGAAGCAATTCGTTTTTCTCTCACGCTGAGCTGAAATGGCGGAAACAACTAGAAAAGGTAATTGTGTTGTTCTCACATACTTTCTTAATTTCTATTTTGCATACTCAGATGTTTGTTAGATCTTCAGTTTTTGGAAGTAAGAATGCCGTTTTGTCAGGACTAGGGTTTTGTCGATATTTTTGTACTCTTTTAAAACTTGGAAATATTGAGATCTAGTAAATCAGTATAACATAAACATCTGTAGACATGAAGTGGCAGCTTCAGGCATTTGTAGCTATTAACATTTTGGCGGCTGCAGCAGCCATTTAGGTTTTGGCTGAGCTGGCTAGCCAGCCAATAACTTCATCAGCCAGCCATTATTCTCAAAACAAATGGCTTCGGGGTCTAGCTCACCAAGCCCCCTCCCTTCACTCCTTGGCTTGACATAAAAGCCCTTGTGGATCTTGATGGTATTGCATTTCAGATTTGGTATCCCATTGGTAAGTCTACAGCATGGATTTTTCTATACAGTGACAATTTGTGAAGAATATATATTTTTCAATGGTTCGCAATCTTAGGAGGAATCCGCCATTGCTGCTTGCAGCTATATTTAGGATTCCTCCGTAAGGAGGAAACCTATTGTTATTGTTAGTTTTATTATTATTATTATTATTATTCTAGTTCCATGGGAGTCAATGGCAGCCCCTAGAACCCTTGGATAACTTTTTGTTAAATTTGGCACACTCATTAAGGACAGTTCCTTCTATACCTACACCAAGTTTCATGTATCCCATCAGACCACTCTAGCGCCACCAATGGGTCAAAGTTGGACTTGTGTTTACACACGCAACTTTTGAACCGTATGACTGATTTTCAAAAATGAGGTATCATTGGATTCCCTGGATCAAGACGAGTTCAACGCACCCTATGACGTCAATTTCCGGTTATATAGATTTTCCGCTATTTCCGGTTGTATCAAAAACCTTTGAAAGCCTACTCCTCCTACAATTTTTGTCATATCTTCTTCAAAATGACCAGAGATGATCTTCAGACCAAGCATCACAAAAGTTATCCCATGGCGTTTTGATTTTCTAAACCGTTTGTCCGGCACAGCCAATCAAAATCAGCAAAAAAGTAACCAAACAGGAAGTTGGGTCAAATCTCAGCAAATCTTTGAGATATCAACACTAAACTTGGTATATCGGTGGACGACACTACAACATGTTTACCATGTGCAAAGGCAACTTCATATCTCAAAAAATGATTGATATAAAGCAAATCGAATTTATCGCTAATGCTAAAATAATGCTTTACACAAAGTTGACTGTAAGATGAAAAGTTGAATTTTGGTGAATATTTGAAAAATGCATGCTTGGCTAATTGTTAAGGACATTTCCAATGAAACGTCTCCCATGCTCCTCAGTTCGCGCGCTACACATTCTCACACACTCAGCCTTTCCCTTGACACACGCGCGGGCTTGGCGAGACGCATACACAACATTTCAGGCAATTGTGGGCTGACCAAGCCCCCACTCATTCCTTGGCTTGAAGTGAAGGCCCTTTTGGATCTTGATGGTAATGCATTTTAGAAAAAGTTTTCAAAATCCTGAAACATTGATAGTATAGGCCAGGAGTAACTACCACAACACAAATGACGCACCATTATCCATAGGTGGCGCTACGGCCAAGCCCCAATTGTCCATTTACAAAGTGATGCCATTCGCATCCCATTTGTCCCAAAATTCTGAAATTCATTAGATATTCTCTTCTCCTGTCTGGCCCCCCAGTGGTGGAATGAACTCCCCACCTCCATCAGAGATACTGACTGTCTCTCCACCTTCAAGAAAAGGCTCAAGACGCACTTGTTCCGGGAGTACAACGGTACTTAGGAATTGTTCGCTTGACCCGATGTTAGGTTCCTCAAGGATCACAATGACTCTTGCTTAGAGACTTGTTGCTCTTGTGGTTAGTGGTAACTGTTTTAAAAAAAAATTCTCGCTGTGATATATTGTTTTTATTACTGTTGCTTGCTATTTTCCACAGGTACACTTGCACTTATAGCGGTTCATGTTGTTTAATTGTAACTTGTTTAACTACATGCTCTTATGGTTCTTCCCTTTGGCACTTACTTTGGTTGTTCACAATGTGTGCTTCATGTTTTGGCTACTCGCGATGTTTTTTGGCTATCTTGTTGTTATGATCAGTGACCTATGCACTTTGTAAAGCTCTCTCTTGGAAGTCGCTTTGGATAAAAGCGTCTGCTAAATGAATAAATGTAAATGTAATGTCTCCCCTGCTCCTAAGCGCGCGCGCTCCACATTCTCACACACTCAGCTTTTCCCTTGACACACGCGCAAGCTTGGCGAGACGCATACACAACATTTCAGGCAATTGTGGGTTGACCAAGCCCCCACTCATTGCTTGGTCTTTAGCAAAGGCCCGTGTGGATCTTGGTGGTATTGCATTTCCGATTTTGTATGCAATGGTAAAAAGTTCTCAAAATCCTGAAACATTGATAGTATAGGCCAAGAGTAACTACCACACCACAAATGGCCCAATATCACCCATAAGTGACGCTACAGGCCACGCCCTGATACACAAAAGATACAAGGCTTTCTGGAATGGGTAGGCTCACCAAGCCCCCTCCCTTCAATCCTTGGCTTGAAATAAAAGCCCTTGTGGATCTTGATGGTATTGCATTTCAGATTTGCTATCCCATTGGTAAGTCTGCAGCATGGAATTTTACAGTGACAATTTGTAAAGAATATACATTTTTCAGTGGTTTGCAATGTTTGGAGGAATCCGCCATTGCTGCTTGCAGTTATATTTATTATTATTATTCTAGTTCCATTGGAGTCAATGGCAGCCCCTAGAACCCTTGGATAACTTTTTGTTAAATTTGGCACACTCATTAAGGACAGTTCCTTCTATACCTACACCAAGTTTCATGTATCCCATCAGACCACTCTAGCGCCACCAATGGGTCAAAGTTGGACTTGTGTTTACACATGCAACTTTTGAACCGTATAACTGATTTTCAAAAATGAGGTACCATTGGATTCCCTGGATCAAGACGAGTTCAACGCACCCTATGACGTCAATTTCCGGTCATATAGATTTTCCGCTATTTCCGGTTGTATCAAAAACCTTTGAAAGCCTACTCCTCCTACAATTTTTGTCATATCTTCTTCAAAATGACCAGAGATGATCTTCAGACCAAGCCTCACAAAAGTTATCCCATGGCGTTTTGATTTTCTAAACCGTTTGTCCGGCACAGCCAATCAAAATCAGCAAAAAAGAAACCAAACAGGAACTTGGGTCAAATCTCAGCAAATCTTTGAGATATCAACACTAAACTTGGTATATCGGTGGACGACACTACAACATGTTACCATGTGCAAAGGCAACTTCATATCTCAAAAAATGATTGATATAAAGCAAATCGAATTTATCGCTAACGCTAAAATAATGCTTTACACATCCGCCGGTCAAAAACTGATACTTTGATTCAATCACAAGTTCATATGAAGACTCTTGAGAATGTTTAGTACACAAATCTGAGGAAAAGTTGACTGTAACATGAAAAGTCGATTTCATGTGAATATTTGAAACATGCATGCTTGGCTAATTGCTAACGAAAATTTCAATGAAATGTCTCCCCTGCTCTTCAGCGCGCGCGTGCTCCACATTCTCACACACTCAGCCTTTCCCTTGACACGCGCGCGGGCTTGGCGAGACGCATACACAACATTTCAGGCAATTGTGGGCTGACCAAGCCCCCACTCATTCCTTGGCTTGAAGTGAAGGCCCTTGTGGATCTTGATGGTAATGCATTTTAGAAAAAGTTCTCAAAATCCTGAAACATTGATAGTATAGGCCAGGAGTAACTACCACACCACAAATGACGCACCATTATCCATAGGTGGCGCTACGGCCAAGCCCCAATTTTCCATTTACAAAGTGATGCCATTCGCATCCCATTTGTCCCAAAATTGTGAAATTCATTAGATATGCCTTATTTCTCATGAAGAACAAAAAAGCCTCAATAACCTATAACGGCCGCCATATTGGATTTTTTTGTACAATAAAGATTTGGGAAACACGTTTTTTTGCTACTTCTCCTACAATTTGTGTCCAATCTTCCCCAGAATTGGCAGGTATCATCGTCAGAGCAACCCTCACTGAATTCTTCAACAGATTTTTGAATTTCGAAACCGTTTGTCCGGTACAGCCAATCAAAATCGTCAACAAAGCAACCAAACAGGAAGTTGGATCAAATCTCAGCAAATCTTTGAAATATCACCCCCAAACTTGGTGTGTCACGTGAAAGACACTACATCATGTTCGCATGTGAGAAGGCAAATTAATATCTTAAAATATGATTGAAATAAAGGAAATCTAATTTATTTATATCTAACGCTAAAATAATGCTTTACACATCCGCCAGTCAAAAAACTCTGATTCAATCACATGTTCATAAAGACTCTTGAGAATGTTTAGTACACAAATCTCAGAAAAATGCATGCTTGGCTAATTCTTAAGGTAATTTCCAATGAATTTTCTCCCCTGCTCCTCAGCGCGCGCGCTCCACATTCTCACACACTCAGCCTTTCCCTTGACACACGCGCAAGCTTGGCGAGACGCATACACAACATTTCAGGCAATTGTGGGTTGACCAAGCCCCCACTCATTGCTTGGTCTTTAGCAAAGGCCCATGTGGATCTTGGTGGTATTGCATTTCCGATTATGTATGCAATGGTAAAAAGTTCACAAAATCCTGAAACATTGATAGTATAGGCCAAGAGTAACTACCACACCACAAATGGCCCAATATCACCCATAAGTGACGCTACAGGCCACGCCCTGATACACAAAGATACAAGGCTTTCTGGAATGGGTAAGCTCACCAAGCCCCCCCTCCCTTCACTCCTTGGCTTGAAATAAAAGCCCTTTTGGATCTTGATGGTATTGCATTTCAGATTTGTTATCCCATTGGTAAGTCTGCAGCATGGATGTTTCTATACAGTGACAATTTGTGAAGAATATACATTTTTCAATGGTTCGCAATCTTAGGAGGAATCCACCATTGCTGCTTGCAGCTATATTTATTATTATTATTCTAGTTCCATTGGAGTCAATGGCAGCCCCTAGAACCCTTGGATAACTTTTTGTTAAATTTGGCACACTCATTAAGGACAGTTCCTTCTATACCTACACCAAGTTTCATGTATCCCATCAGACCACTCTAGCGCCACCAATGGGTCAAAGTTGGACTTGTGTTTACACACGCAACTTTTGAACCGTATGACTGATTTTCAAAAATGAGGTACCATTGGATTCCCTGGATGAAGACGAGTTCAACGCACCCTATGACGTCAATTTCCGGTTATATAGATTTTCCGCTATTTCCGGTTGTATCAAAAACCTTTGAAAGCCTACTCCTCCTACAATTTTTGTCATATCTTCTTCAAAATGACCAGAGATGATCTTCAGACCAAGCCTCACAAAAGTTATCCCATGGCGTTTTGATTTTCTAAACCGTTTGTCCGGCACAGCCAATCAAAATCAGCAAAAAAGTAACCAAACAGGAACTTGGGTCAAATCTCAGCAAATCTTTGAGATATCAACACTAAACTTGGTATATCGGTGGACGACACTACAACATGTTACCATGTGCAAAGGCAACTTCATATCTCAAAAAATGATTGATATAAAGCAAATCGAATTTATCGCTAACGCTAAAATAATGCTTTACACATCCGCCGGTCAAAAACTGATACTTTGATTCAATCACAAGTTCATATGAAGACTCTTGAGAATGTTTAGTACACAAATCTGAGGAAAAGTTGACTGTAACATGAAAAGTCGATTTTATGTGAATATTTGAAACATGCATGCTTGGCTAATTGCTAACGAAATTTTCAATGAAATGTCTCCCCTGCTCTTCAGCGCGCGCGTGCTCCACATTCTCACACACTCAGCCTTTCCCTTGACACACGCGCGGGCTTGGTGAGACGCATACACAACATTTCAGGCAATTGTGGGCTGACCAAGCCCCCACTCATTCCTTGGCTTGAAGTGAAGGCCCTTGTGGATCTTGATGGTAATGCATTTTAGAAAAAGTTCTCAAAATCCTGAAACATTGATAGTATAGGCCAGGAGTAACTACCACACCACAAATGACGCACCATTATCCATAGGTGGCGCTACGGCCAAGCCCCAATTTTCCATTTACAAAGTGATGCCATTCGCATCCCATTTGTCCCAAAATTCTGAAATTCATTAGATATGCCTTATTTCTCATGAAGAACAACAAAGCCTCAATAACCTATAACGGCCGCCATATTGGATTTTTTTGTACAATAAAGATTTAGGAAACACGTTTTTTTGCTACTTCTCCTACAATTTGTGTCCAATCTTCCCCAGAATTGGCAGGTATCATCGTCAGAGCAACCCTCGCTGAATTCTGCAACAGATTTTTGAATTTCAAAACCGTTTGTCCGGTACAGCCAATCAAAATAGTCAACAAAGCAACCAAACAGGAAGTTGGATCAAATCTCAGCAAATCTTTGAAATATCACCACCAAACTTGGTGAGTCACGTGAAAGACACTACATCATGTTCCCATGTGAGAAGGCAAATTAATATCTTAAAAAATGATTGAAATAAAGGAAATCTAATTTATTTCAATCTCACGCTAAAATAATGCTTTACACATCCGCCAGTCAAAAAACTCTGATTCAATCACATGTTCATAAAGACTCTTGAGAATGTTTAGTACACAAATCTGAGAAAAGGTTGACTGTGAGATGAAAAGTAGATTTTTGGTGAATATTTGAAAAATGCATGCTTGGCTAATTGCTGACGAAATTTCCAATGAAATGTCTCCCCTGCTCTTCAGCGCGCGCGTGCTCCACATTCTCACACACTCAGCCTTTCCCTTGACACACGCGCGGGCTTGGCAAGACGCATACACAACATTTCAGGAGAGTGTGGGCTGACCAAGCCCCCACTCATTCCTTGGCCTTTAGCAAAGGCCTTGTGGATCTTGATGGTATTGCATTTCCGATTTTGTATGCAATGGTAAAAAGTTCTCCAAATCCTGAAACATTGATAGTATAGGTTAATAGTAACTACCACACCACAAATGGCCCAACATCACCCATAGGTGACGCTACTGGCCACGCCTTGATGCACAAAGATACAAGGCTTTCTGGAATGGGTAGGCTCACTAAGCCCCCTCCCTTCACTCCTTGGGTTGAAATAAAGGCCTTTGTGGATCTTGATGGTATTGCATTTCAGATTTGGTATCCCATTGGTAAGTCTGCAGCATGTATTTTCATATACAGTGACAATTTGTAAAGAATATACATTTTTCAATGGTTTGCAATGTTTGGATGAATCCGCCATTGCTGCTTGCAGCTATATTTAGGATTCCTCCGTAAGGAGGAAACCTATTGTTATTGTTAGTTTTATTATTATTATTATTATTATTATTATTCTAGTTCCATGGGAGTCAATGGCAGCCCCTAGAACCCTTGGATAACTTTTTGTGAAATTTGGCACACTCATTAAGGACAGTTCCTTCTATACCTACACCAAGTTTCATGTATCCCATCAGACCACTCTAGCGCCACCAATGGGTCAAAGTTGGACTTGTGTTTACACACGCAACTTTTGAACCGTATGCCTTATTTTCAAAAATTAGGTACCATTGGATTCCCTGGATCAAGACGAGTTCAACGCACCCTATGACGTAAATTTCCGGTTATATAGATTTTCCGCTATTTCCGGTTGTATCAAAAACCTTTGAAAGCCTACTCCTCCTACAATTTTTGTCATATCTTCTTCAAAATGACCAGAGATGATCTTCAGACCAAGCCTCACAAAAGTTATCCCATGGCGTTTTGATTTTCTAAACCGTTTGTCCGGCACAGCCAATCAAAATCAGCAAAAAAGTAACCAAACAGGAACTTGGGTCAAATCTCAGCAAATCTTTGAGATATCAACACTAAACTTGGTATATCGGTGGACGACACTACAACATGTTACCATGTGCAAAGGCAACTTCATATCTCAAAAAATGATTGATATAAAGCAAATCGAATTTATCGCTAACGCTAAAATAATGCTTTACACATCCGCCGGTCAAAAACTGATACTTTGATTCAATCACAAGTTCATATGAAGACTCTTGAGAATGTTTAGTACACAAATCTGAGGAAAAGTTGACTGTAACATGAAAAGTCGATTTGTGGTGAATATTTGAAACATGCATGCTTTTCAAATTGCTAACGAAATTTTCAATGAAATGTCTCCCCTGCTCTTCAGCGCGCGCGTGCTCCACATTCTCACACACTCAGCCTGTCCCTTGACACACGCGCGGGCTTGGCGAGACGCATACACAACATTTCAGGAAATTGTGGACTGACCAAGCCCCCACTCATTCCTTGGCTTGAAGTGAAGGCCCTTGTGGATCTTGATAGTAATGCATTTTAGAAAAAGTTCTCAAAATCCTGAAACATTGATAGTATAGGCCAGGAGTAACTACCACACCACAAATGACGCACCATTATCCATAGGTGGCGCTACGGCCAAGCCCCAATTTTCCATTTACAAAGTGATGCCATTCGCATCCCATTTGTCCCAAAATTCTGAAATTCATTAGATATACCTTGTGTCTCATGAGGAACAAAAAAGCCTCAATAACCTATAACGGCCGCCATATTGGATTTTTTTGTACAATAAAGATTTAGGAAACACGTTTTTTTGCTACTTCTCCTACAATTTTTGTCCAATCTTCCCCAGATTTGGCAGGTATCATCGTCAGAGCAACCCTCACTGAATTCTTCAACAGATTTTTGAATTTCAAAACCGTTTGTCCGGTACAGCCAATCAAAATCGTCAACAAAGCAACCAAACAGGAAGTTGGATCAAATCTCAGCAAATCTTTGAAATATCACCACCAAACTTGGTGTGTCACGTGAAAGACACTACATCATGTTCCCATGTGAGAAGGCAAATTAATATCTTCAAAAATGATTGAAATAAAGGAAATCTAATTTATTTCTAACGCTAAAATAATGCTTTACACATTCCCCGGTGCAAAACTGATACTCTGATACAATCACAAGTTCATGAAGACTCTTGAGAATGTTTAGTACACAAATCTCAGAAAAAGTTGACTGTAAGATGAAAAGTTGAATTTAGGTGAATATTTGAAAAATGCTTGCTTGGCTAATTGTTAAGGAAATTTCCAATGAAATGTCTCCCCTGCTCCTCAGCGCGCGCGCTCCACATTCTCACACACTCAGCCTTTCCCTGACACACGCGCAAGCTTGACGAGACGCATACACAACATTTCAGGCAATTGTGGGCTGACCAAGCCCCACTCATTGCTTGGTCTTTAGCAAAGGCCCATGTGGATCTTGATGGTATTGCATTTCCGATTTTGTATGCAATGGTAAAAAGTTCTCAAAATCCTGAAACATTGATAGTATAGGCCAAGAGTAACTACCACACCACAAATGGCCCAATATCACCCATATGTGACGCTACAGGCCACGACCTGATACACAAAGATACAAGGCTTTCTGGAATGGGTAGGCTCACCAAGCCCCCTCCCTTCACTCCTTGGCTTGAAGTGAAGGCCCTTTTGGATCTTGATGGTAATGCATTTTAGAAAAAGTTCTCAAAATCCTAAAACATTGATAGTATAGGCCAGGAGTAACTACCACACCACAAATGACGCACCATTATCCATAGGTGGCGCTACGGCCAAGCCCCAATTTTCCATTTACAAAGTGATGCCATTCGCATCCCATTTGTCCCAAAATTCTGAAATTCATTAGATATGCCTTATTTCTCATGAGGAACAAAAAAGCCTCAATAACCTATAATGGCCGCCATATTGGATTTTTTTGTACAATAAAGATTTAGGAAACACGTTTTTTCTTTACTTCTCCTACAATTTTTGTCCAATCGTCCCCAGAATTGGCAGGTATCATCGTCAGAGCAACCCTCACTGAATTCTTCAACAGATTTTTGAATTTCAAAACCGTGTGTCCGGTACAGCCAATCAAAATCGTCAACAAAGCAACCAAACAGGAAGTTGGATCAAATCTCAGCAAATCTTTGAAATATCACCACCAAACTTGGTGTGTCACGTGAAAGACACTACATCATGTTCCCATGTGAGAAGGCAAATTAATATCTTAAAAAATGATTGAAATAAAGGAAATCTCATTTATTTCTATCTAACGCTAAAATAATGCTTTACACATCCGCCAGTCAAAAAACTCTGATTAAATCACATGTTCATAAAGACTCTTGAGAATGTTTAGTACACAAATCTCAGAAAAGTTGACTCTAAGATGAAAAGTTGAAATTTGGTGAACATTTGAAAAATGCATGCTTGGCTAATTGTTAAGGAAATTTCCAATGAAATGTCTCCCCTGACCCTCAGCGCGCGCGCTCCACATTCTCACACACTCAGCCTTTCCCTTGACACGCGCAAGCTTGGCGAGACGCATACACAACATTTCAGACAATTGTGGGCTGACCAAGCCCCCACTCATTGCTTGGTCTTTAGCAAAGGCCCATGTGGATCTTGATGGTATTGCATTTCCGATTTTGTATGCAATGGTAAAAAGTTCTAAAAATCCTGAGACATTGATAGTATAGGTTAACAGTAACTACCACACCACAAATGGCCCAACATCACCCATAGGTGACGCTACTGGCCACGCCCTGATGCACAAAGATACAAGGCTTTCTGGAATGGGTAGGCTCACCAAGCCCCCTCCCTTCACTCCTTGGCTCGGAATAAAAGCTCTTGTGGATCTTGATGGTATTGCATTTCAGATTTGGTGTCCCATCGGTAAGTCTGCAGCATGGATTTTTACAGTGACAATTTGTAAAGAATATAAATTTTTCAATGGTTTGCAATGTTTGGAGGAATCCGCCATTGCTGCTTGCAGTTATATTTATTATTATTATTCTAGTTCCATGGGAGTCAATGGCAGCCCCTAGAACCCTTGGATAACTTTTTGTTAAATTTGGCACACTCATTAAGGACAGTTCCTTCTATACCTACACCAAGTTTCATGTATCCCATCAGACCACTCTAGCGCCACCAATGGGTCAAAGTTGGACTTGTGTTTACACACGCAACTTTTGAACCGTATGACTGATTTTCAAAAATGAGGTACCATTGGATTCCCTGGATCAAGACGAGTTCAACGCACCCTATGACGTCACTTTCCGGTTATATAGATTTTCCGCTATTTCCGGTTGTATCAAAAACCTTTGAAAGCCTACTCCTCCTACAATTTTTGTCATATCTTCTTCAAAATGACCATAGATGATCTTCAGACCAAGCCTCACAAAAGTTATCCCATGGCCTTTTGATTTTATAAACCGTTTGTCCGGCACAGCCAATCAAAATCAGCAATAAAAGAAACCAAACAGGAACTTGGGTCAAATCTCAGCAAATCTTTGAGATATCAACACTAAACTTGGTATATCGGTGGACGACACTACAACATGTTACCATATGCAAAGGCTATTTCATATCTACAAAAAAGGTTGATATAAAGCAAATCGAATTTATCCCTAACGCTAAAATAATGCTTTACACATCCGCCAGTAAAAAACTGATACTCTGATTCAATCACAAGTTCATATGAAGACTCTTGAGAATGTTTAGTACACAAATCTGAGGAAAAGTTGACTGTAACATGAAAAGTCGATTTTTGGTGAATATTTGAAACATGCATGCTTGGCTAATTGCTAACAAAATTTTCAATGTAATGTCTCCCTCTGCTCCTCAGCGCGCGCGCTCCACATTCTCACACACTCAGCCTTTCCCTTGACACACGCGCGGGCTTGGCGAGACGCATACACAACATTTCAGGCAATTGTGGGCTGACCAAGCCCCCACTCATTCCTTGGCTTGAAGTGAAGGCCCTTGTGGATCTTGATGGTAATGCATTTTAGAAAAAGTTCTCAAAATCCTGAAACATTGATAGTATAGGCCAGGAGTAACTACCACACCACAAATGACACACCATTATCCATAGGTGGCGCTACGGCCAAGCCCCTATTGTCCATTTACAAAGTGATGCCATTCGCATCCCTTTTGTCCCAAAATTCTGAAATTCATTAGATATGCCTTATTTCTCATGAGGAACAAAAAAGCCTCAATAACCTATAACGGCCGCCATATTGGATTTTTTTGTACAATAAAGATTTAGGAAACACGTTTTTTCTTTACTTCTCCTACAATTTTTGTCCAATCTTCCCCAGAATTGGCAGGTATCATCGTCAGAGCAACCCTCACTGAACTCTTCAACAGATTTTTGAATTTCAAAACTGTTTGTCCGGTACAGCCAATCAAAATCGTCAACAAAGCAACCAAACAGGAAGTTGGATCAAATCTCAGCAAATCTTTGAAATATCAACACCAAACTTGGTGTGTCACGTGAAAGACACTACATCATGTTCCCATGTGAGAAGGCAAATTAATATCTTAAAAAATGATTGAAATAAAGGAAATCTTTTTTATTTCTAACGCTAAAATAATGCTTTACACATCCGCCGGTCAAAAACTGATACTTTGATTCAATCACAAGTTCATATGAAGACTCTTGAGAATGTTTAGTACACAAATCTCAGAAAAAGTTGACTGTAAAATGAAAAATTGATTTTTGGTGAATATTAAAAAAATGCATGCTTGGCTAATTGTTAAGGAAATTTCCAATGAAATGTCTCCCCTGCTCCTCAGCGCGCGCGCTCCACATTCTCACACACTCAGCCTTTCCCTTGACACACGCGCAAGCTTGACGAGACGCATACACAACATTTCAGGCAATTGTGGGCTGACCAAGCCCCCACTCATAGCTTGGTCTTTAGCAAAGGCCCATGTGGATCTTGATGGTATTGCATTTCCGATTTTGTATGCAATGGTAAAAAGTTCTCAAAATCCTGAAACATTGATAGTATAGGCCATGAGAAACTACCACACCACAAATGACCCACCATTACCCATAGGTGGCGCTACGGCCACGCCCCAATTGTCCATTTTCAAAGTGATGGCATTTCCACACCATCAGTCTAAAACGTCGTAAACTATACATGCCTTATTTATAATGGGAAACTATACAGTGGTGACCCATACAGTCCACCATGTACGGTGAACATTTTGAAAACGTACAAATATCTTCTTATGAACCATGACTCCAATTGACTAGAAATTTTGTTTGATGTGTAGGCCACACGTAGTTATGCTTGTTTGCTACCACAATAGCTATGGGAATAAGAGTGAATGCAATGAGGAGGTTATTGAAACGCAATACTCTGAGTTGGTGCATGTCAGTTTAGGCAGAGGTAGCTTTTTAAACCTCTACAGCCATGCCCCAATTTGCCTATATTCAAAGTGATGCCATTTGCATCCCATTTGTCCCAAAATTCTGAAATTCATTAGATATGCCTTATTTCTCATGAGGAACAAAAAAGCCTCAAGAACCTATAACGGGCGCCATATTGGATTTTTCTGTACAATAAAGATTAAGGAAACACGTTTTTTCGCTACTCCTCCTTCAATTCTGGTGCAATCTTCCCCAGAATTGGCACACATCATCGTCAGAGCAACCCTCACTCATGTATTCAACAGATTTTTTATTTTCACAACCGTTTGTCTGGTACAGCTCCTCAGCGCGCGTGCTCCACATTCTCACACACTCAGCCTTTCCCTTGACACACGCGCAAGCTTGGCGAGACGCAAACACAACATTTCAGGAGAGTGTGGGCTGACCAAGCCCCCACTCATTGCTTGGTCTTTAGCAAAGGCCCATGTGGATCTTGATGGTATTGCATTTCCGATTTTTTATGCAATGGTAAAAAGTTCTCAAAACCCTAAAACATTGATAGTATAGGCCAAAAGTAACTACCACACCACAAATGGCCCAATATCACCAATAGTTGACGCTACAGGCCACACCCTGATGCACAAAGACACAAGGCTTTCTGGAATGGGTAGGCTCACCATAGACCCTGAAGCCGACGCCAAGTGCCACCAAGCGGTGCCATTTGAGTTTCAGCCAAAGCCAGCTAATATTTTGTAAGCCAAATTGAGCCACCATCTGATATTTTTTGGCTCAGCAAGATGAAATTATTTGCGTCAAACAATAATTATATCTATCACATAGAGACATACACACTCAAAAAATCAATGATAAACTAAATCAATTTGGCACACCGGATTCGCCACAGTCTTGTGCTCGTTGCTATGATACACAGGACTCACAGTGAATTGATGACCAATTAAAATTGTGCCTTTTCCGATAGTGATGATCATAGACATAGACAGTAAAAGAAGCAATTCGTTTTTCTCTCACGCTGAGCTGAAATGGCGGAAACAACTAGAAAAGGTAATTGTGTTGTTCTCACATACTTTCTTAATTTCTATTTTGCATACTCAGATGTTTGTTAGATCTTCAGTTTTTGGAAGTAAGAATGCCGTTTTGTCAGGACTAGGGTTTTGTCGATATTTTTGTACTCTTTTAAAACTTGGAAATATTGAGATCTAGTAAATCAGTATAACATAAACATCTGTAGACATGAAGTGGCAGCTTCAGGCATTTGTAGCTATTAACATTTTGGCGGCTGCAGCAGCCATTTAGGTTTTGGCTGAGCTGGCTAGCCAGCCAATAACTTCATCAGCCAGCCATTATTCTCAAAACAAATGGCTTCGGGGTCTAGCTCACCAAGCCCCCTCCCTTCACTCCTTGGCTTGACATAAAAGCCCTTGTGGATCTTGATGGTATTGCATTTCAGATTTGGTATCCCATTGGTAAGTCTACAGCATGGATTTTTCTATACAGTGACAATTTGTGAAGAATATATATTTTTCAATGGTTCGCAATCTTAGGAGGAATCCGCCATTGCTGCTTGCAGCTATATTTATTATTATTATTCTAGTTCCATTGGAGTCAATGGCAGCCCCTAGAACCCTTGGATAACTTTTTGTTAAATTTGGCACACTCATTAAGGACAGTTCCTTCTATACCTACACCAAGTTTCATGTATCCCATCAGACCACTCTAGCGCCACCAATGGGTCAAAGTTGGACTTGTGTTTACACATGCAACTTTTGAACCGTATAACTGATTTTCAAAAATGAGGTACCATTGGATTCCCTGGATCAAGACGAGTTCAACGCACCCTATGACGTCAATTTCCGGTCATATAGATTTTCCGCTATTTCCGGTTGTATCAAAAACCTTTGAAAGCCTACTCCTCCTACAATTTTTGTCATATCTTCTTCAAAATGACCAGAGATGATCTTCAGACCAAGCCTCACAAAAGTTATCCCATGGCGTTTTGATTTTCTAAACCGTTTGTCCGGCACAGCCAATCAAAATCAGCAAAAAAGAAACCAAACAGGAACTTGGGTCAAATCTCAGCAAATCTTTGAGATATCAACACTAAACTTGGTATATCGGTGGACGACACTACAACATGTTACCATGTGCAAAGGCAACTTCATATCTCAAAAAATGATTGATATAAAGCAAATCGAATTTATCGCTAACGCTAAAATAATGCTTTACACATCCGCCGGTCAAAAACTGATACTTTGATTCAATCACAAGTTCATATGAAGACTCTTGAGAATGTTTAGTACACAAATCTGAGGAAAAGTTGACTGTAACATGAAAAGTCGATTTCATGTGAATATTTGAAACATGCATGCTTGGCTAATTGCTAACGAAAATTTCAATGAAATGTCTCCCCTGCTCTTCAGCGCGCGCGTGCTCCACATTCTCACACACTCAGCCTTTCCCTTGACACGCGCGCGGGCTTGGCGAGACGCATACACAACATTTCAGGCAATTGTGGGCTGACCAAGCCCCCACTCATTCCTTGGCTTGAAGTGAAGGCCCTTGTGGATCTTGATGGTAATGCATTTTAGAAAAAGTTCTCAAAATCCTGAAACATTGATAGTATAGGCCAGGAGTAACTACCACACCACAAATGACGCACCATTATCCATAGGTGGCGCTACGGCCAAGCCCCAATTTTCCATTTACAAAGTGATGCCATTCGCATCCCATTTGTCCCAAAATTGTGAAATTCATTAGATATGCCTTATTTCTCATGAAGAACAAAAAAGCCTCAATAACCTATAACGGCCGCCATATTGGATTTTTTTGTACAATAAAGATTTGGGAAACACGTTTTTTTGCTACTTCTCCTACAATTTGTGTCCAATCTTCCCCAGAATTGGCAGGTATCATCGTCAGAGCAACCCTCACTGAATTCTTCAACAGATTTTTGAATTTCGAAACCGTTTGTCCGGTACAGCCAATCAAAATCGTCAACAAAGCAACCAAACAGGAAGTTGGATCAAATCTCAGCAAATCTTTGAAATATCACCCCCAAACTTGGTGTGTCACGTGAAAGACACTACATCATGTTCGCATGTGAGAAGGCAAATTAATATCTTAAAATATGATTGAAATAAAGGAAATCTAATTTATTTATATCTAACGCTAAAATAATGCTTTACACATCCGCCAGTCAAAAAACTCTGATTCAATCACATGTTCATAAAGACTCTTGAGAATGTTTAGTACACAAATCTCAGAAAAATGCATGCTTGGCTAATTCTTAAGGTAATTTCCAATGAATTTTCTCCCCTGCTCCTCAGCGCGCGCGCTCCACATTCTCACACACTCAGCCTTTCCCTTGACACACGCGCAAGCTTGGCGAGACGCATACACAACATTTCAGGCAATTGTGGGTTGACCAAGCCCCCACTCATTGCTTGGTCTTTAGCAAAGGCCCATGTGGATCTTGGTGGTATTGCATTTCCGATTATGTATGCAATGGTAAAAAGTTCACAAAATCCTGAAACATTGATAGTATAGGCCAAGAGTAACTACCACACCACAAATGGCCCAATATCACCCATAAGTGACGCTACAGGCCACGCCCTGATACACAAAGATACAAGGCTTTCTGGAATGGGTAAGCTCACCAAGCCCCCCCTCCCTTCACTCCTTGGCTTGAAATAAAAGCCCTTTTGGATCTTGATGGTATTGCATTTCAGATTTGTTATCCCATTGGTAAGTCTGCAGCATGGATGTTTCTATACAGTGACAATTTGTGAAGAATATACATTTTTCAATGGTTCGCAATCTTAGGAGGAATCCACCATTGCTGCTTGCAGCTATATTTAGGATTCCTCCGTAAGGAGGAAACCTATTGTTATTGTTAGTTTTATTATTATTATTATTATTATTCTAGTTCCATGGGAGTCAATGGCAGCCCCTAGAACCCTTGGATAACTTTTTGTTAAATTTGGCACACTCATTAAGGACAGTTCCTTCTATACCTACACCAAGTTTCATGTATCCCATCAGACCACTCTAGCGCCACCAATGGGTCAAAGTTGGACTTGTGTTTACACACGCAACTTTTGAACCGTATGACTGATTTTCAAAAATGAGGTACCATTGGATTCCCTGGATCAAGACGAGTTCAACGCACCCTATGACGTCAATTTCCGGTTATATAGATTTTCCGCTATTTCCGGTTGTATCAAAAACCTTTGAAAGCCTACTCCTCCTACAATTTTTGTCATATCTTCTTCAAAATGACCAGAGATGATCTTCAGACCAAGCCTCACAAAAGTTATCCCATGGCGTTTTGATTTTATAAACCGTTTGTCCGGCACAGCCAATCAAAATCAGCAAAAAAGTAACCAAACAGGAACTTGGGTCAAATCTCAGCAAATCTTTGAGATATCAACACTAAACTTGGTATATCGGTGGACGACACTACAACATGTTACCATGTGCAAAGGCAACTTCATATCTCCAAAAATGATTGATATAAAGCAAATCGAATTTATCGCTAACGCTAAAATAATGCTTTACACATCCGCCGGTCAAAAACTGATACTTTGATTCAATCACAAGTTCATATGAAGACTCTTGAGAATGTTTAGTACACAAATCTGAGGAAAAGTTGACTGTAACATGAAAAGTCGATTTTATGTGAATATTTGAAACATGCATGCTTGGCTAATTGCTAACGAAATTTTCAATGAAATGTCTCCCCTGCTCTTCAGCGCGCGCGTGCTCCACATTCTCACACACTCAGCCTTTCCCTTGACACACGCGCGGGCTTGGCGAGACGCATACACAACATTTCAGGCAATTGTGGGCTGACCAAGCCCCCACTCATTCCTTGGCTTGAAGTGAAGGCCCTTGTGGATCTTGATGGTAATGCATTTTAGAAAATGTTCTCAAAATCCTGAAACATTGATAGTATAGGCCAGGAGTAACTACCACACCACAAATGACGCACCATTATCCATAGGTGGCGCTACAGGCCACGCCCTGATACACAAAGATACAAGGCTTTCTGGAATGGGTAGGCTCACCAAGCCCCCTCCCTTCACTCCTTGGCTTGAAATAAAAGCCCTTGTGGATCTTGATGGTATTGCATTTCAGATTTGGTATCCCATTGGTAAGTCTGCAGCATGGAATTTTACAGTGACAATTTGTAAAGAATATACATTTTTCAGTGGTTTGCAATGTTTGGAGGAATCCGCCATTGCTGCTTGCAGTTATATTTATTATTATTATTCTAGTTCCATGGGAGTCAATGGCAGCCCCTAGAACCCTTGGATAACTTTTTGTTAAATTTGGCACACTCATTAAGGACAGTTCCTTCTATACCTACACCAAGTTTCATGTATCCCATCAGACCACTCTAGCGCCACCAATGGGTCAAAGTTGGACTTGTGTTTACACACGCAACTTTTGAACCGTATGACTGATTTACAAAAATGAGGTACCATTGGATTCCCTGGATGAAGACGAGTTCAACGCACCCTATGACGTCAATTTCCGGTTGTATAGATTTTCCGCTATTTCCGGTTGTATCAAAAACCTTTGAAAGCCTACTCCTCCTACAATTATTGTCATATCTTCTTCAAAATGACCATAGATGATCTTCAGACCAAGCCTCACAAAAGTTATCCCATGGCGTTTTGATTTTCTAAACCGTTTGTCCGGCACAACCAATCAAAATCAGCAAAAAAGTAACCAAACAGGAACTTGGGTCAAATCTCAGCAAATCTTTGAGATATCAACACTAAACTTGGTATATCGGTGGACGACACTACAACATGTTACCATGTGCAAAGGCAACTTCATATCTCAAAAGATGATTGATATAAAGCAAATCGAATTTATCGCTAACGCTAAAATAATGCTTTACACATCCGCCGGTCAAAAACTGATACTTTGATTCAATCACAAGTTCATATGAAGACTCTTGAGAATGTTTAGTACACAAATCTGAGGAAAAGTTGACTGTAACATGAAAAGTCGATTTTATGTGAATATTTGAAACATGCATGCTTGGCTAATTGCTAACGAAATTTTCAATGAAATGTCTCCCCTGCTCTTCAGCGCGCGCGTGCTCCACATTCTCACACACTCAGCCTTTCCCTTGACACACGCGCGGGCTTGGCGAGACGCATACACAACATTTCAGGCAATTGTGGGCTGACCAAGCCCCCACTCATTCCTTGGCTTGAAGTGAAGGCCCTTGTGGATCTTGATGGTAATGCATTTTAGAAAAAGTTCTCAAAATCCTGAAACATTGATAGTATAGGCCAGGAGTAACTACCACACCACAAATGACGCACCATTATCCATAGGTGGCGCTACGGCCAAGCCCCAATTTTCCATTTACAAAGTGATGCCATTCGCATCCCATTTGTCCCAAAATTCTGAAATTCATTAGATATGCCTTATTTCTCATGAGGAACAAAAAAGCCTCAATAACCTATAACGGCCGCCATATTGGATGTTTTTGTACAATAAAGATTTAGGAAACACGTTTTTTTGCTACTTCTCCTACAATTCTTGTCCAATCTTCCCCAGAATTGGCAGGTATCATCGTCAGAGCAACCCTCACTGAATTCTTTAACAGATTTTTGAATTTCAAAACCGTTTGTCCGGTACAGCCAATCAAAATCGTCAACAAAGCAACCAAACAGGAAGTTGGATCAAATCTCAGCAAATCTTTGAAATATCAACACCAAACTTGGTAAGATGACTCGGAACCGTCTTCTGAGGATGTCCAATCAATTTGGTGTCATGTGATCGTGTCATGTGATCGGCGTGGCCGCAGGAACCAAAAATGTTTTTTGGCCAATAACTGTTGATTTGTTTGCCTTTAGTTCATGAAAACTCTTGAGAATGTTTAGTACACAAATCTCAGAAAAAGTTGACTGTAAGATGAAAAGTTGAATTTTGGTGAATATTTGAAAAATGCATGCTTGGCTAATTGTTAAGGAAATTTCCAATGAAACGTCTCCCTCTGCTCCTCAGCGCGCGCGCTACACATTCTCACACACTCAGCCTTTCCCTTGACACACGCGCAAGCTTGACGAGACGCATACACAACATTTCAGGCAATTGTGGGCTGACCAAGCCCCCACTCATTGCTTGGTCTTTAGTAAAGGCCCATGTGGATCTTGATGGTATTGCATTTCCGATTTTGTATGCAATGGTAAAAGTTCTCAAAATCCTGAAACATTTATAGTATAGGCCAAGAGTAACTACCACACCACAAATGGCCCAATATCACCCATAAGTGACGCTACAGGCCACGCCCTGATACACAAAGATACAAGGCTTTCTGGAATGGGTAGGCTCAACCAAGCCCCCTCCCTTCACTCCTTGGCTTTAAATAAAAGCCCTTGTGGATCTTGATGGTATTGCATTTCATATTTGGTATCCCATTGGTAAGTCTGCGGCATGGAATTTTACAGTGACTATTTGTAAAGAATATACATTTTTCAGTGGTTTGCAATGTTTGGAGGAATCCGCCATTGCTGCTTGCAGTTATATTTAGGATTCCTCCGTAAGGAGGAAACCTATTGTTATTGTTAGTTTTATTATTATTATTATTATTATTCTAGTTCCATGGGAGTCAATGGCAGCCCCTAGACCCCTTGGATAACTTTTTGTGAAATTTGGCACACTCATTAAGGACAGTTCCTTCTATACCTGCACCAAGTTTCATGTATCCCATCAGACCACTCTAGCGCCACCAATGGGTCAAAGTTGGACTTGTGTTTACACACGCAACTTTTGAACCGTATGACTGATTTTCAAAAATGAGGTACCATTGGATTCCCTGGATCAAGACGAGTTCAACGCACCCTATGACGTCAATTTCCGGTTATATAGATTTTCCGCTATTTCCGGTTGTATCAAAAACCTTTGAAAGCCTACTCCTCCTACAATTTTTGTCATATCTTCTTCAAAATGACCAGAGATGATCTTCAGACCAAGCCTCACAAAAGTTATCCCATGGCGTTTTGATTTTCTAAACCGTTTGTCCGGCACAGCCAATCAAAATCAGCAAAAAAGGCAAACAAACAGGAAGTTGGGTCAAATCTCAGCAAATCTTTGAGATATCAACACGTAACTTGGTATGTCACAAGGAAGACACTACAACATGTTACCATGTGCAAAGGCTATTTCATATCTCCAGAAATGGTTGATTTAAAGCAAATTGAATTTATCGCTAACGCAAAAATAATGCTTTACACATCCGCCGGTCAAAAACTGATACTTTGATTCAATCACAAGTTCATATGAAGACTCTTGAGAATGTTTAGTACACAAATCTGAGGAAAAGTTGACTGTAACATGAAAAGTCGATTTGTGGTGAATATTTGAAAAATGCATGCTTGGCTAATTGCTAACGAAATTTTCAATGAAATGTCTCCCCTGCTCTTCAGCGCGCGCGTGCTCCACATTCTCACACACTCAGCCTTTCCCTTGACACACACGCGGGCTTGGCGAGACGCATACACATCATTTCAGGCAATTGTGGGCTGACAAAGCCCCCACTCATTCCTTGGCTTGAAGTGAAGGCCCTTGTGGATCTTGATGGTAATGCATTTTAGAAAAAGTTCTCAAAATCCTGAAACATTGATAGTATAGGCCAGGAGTAACTACCACACCACAAATGACGCACCATTATCCATAGGTGGCGCTACGGCCAAGCCCCAATTGTCTATTTACAAAGTGATGCCATTCTCATCCCATTTGTCCCAAAATTCTGAAATTCAATTAGATATGCCTTATTTCTCACGAGGAACAAAAAAGCCTCAATAACCTATAACGGCCGCCATATTGGATTTTTTTGTACAATAAAGATTTAGGAAACACGTTTTTTCGCTACTTCTATTACAATTTTTGTCCAATCTTCCCCAGAATTGCCAGGTATCATCGTCAGATTAACCCTCACTGAAATCTTCAACAGATTTTTGAATTTCAAAACCGTTTGTCCGGTACAGCCATTCAAAATCGTCAACAGAGCAACCAAACAGGAAGTTGGATCAAATCTCAGCAAATCTTTGAAATATCAACACCAAACTTGGTGTGTCACGTGAAAGACACTACGTCATGTTCCCATGTGAGAAGGCAAATTAATATCTTAAAAAATGATTGAAATAAAGGAAATCTAATTTATTTCTAACGCTAAAATAATGCTTTACACATACGCCAGTCAAAAAACTCTGATTCAATCACAAGTTCATGAAGACTCTTGAGAATGTTTAGTACACAAATCTCAGAAAAAGTTGACTGTAAGATGAAAAGTTGAATTTAGGTGAATATTTGAAAAATGCTTGCTTGGCTAATTGTTAAGGAAATTTCCAATGAAATGTCTCCCCTGCTCCTCAGCGCGCGCGCTCCACATTCTCACACACTCAGCCTTTCCCTGACACACGCGCAAGCTTGGCGAGACGCATACACAACATTTCAGGCAATTGTGGGCTGACCAAGCCCCACTCATTGCTTGGTCTTTAGCAAAGGCCCATGTGGATCTTGATGGTATTGCATTTCCGATTTTGTATGCAATGGTAAAAAGTTCTCAAAATCCTGAAACATTGATAGTATAGGCCAAGAATAACTACCACACCACAAATGGCCCAATATCACCCATAAGTGACGCTACAGGCCACGACCTGATACACAAAGATACAAGGCTTTCTGGAATGGGTAGGCTCACCAAGCCCCCTCCCTTCACTCCTTGGCTTGAAGTGAAGGCCCTTGTGGATCTTGATGGTAATGCATTTTAGAAAAAGTTCTCAAAATCCTGAAACATTGATAGTATAGGCCAGGAGTAACTACCACACCACAAATGACGCACCATTATCCATAGGTGGCGCTACGGCCAAGCCCCAATTTTCCATTTACAAAGTGATGCCATTCGCATCCCATTTGTCCCAAAATTCTGAAATTCATTAGATATGCCTTATTTCTCATGAGGAACAAAAAAGCCTCAATAACCTATAACGGCCGCCATATTGGATTTTTTTGTACAATAAAGATTTAGGAAACACGTTTTTTCTTTACTTCTCCTACAATTTTTGTCCAATCGTCCCCAGAATTGGCAGGTATCATCGTCAGAGCAACCCTCACTGAATTCTTCAACAGATTTTTGAATTTCAAAGACATTACATCATGTTCCCATGTGAGAAGGCAAATTAATATCTTAAAAAATGATTGAAATAAAGGAAATCTAATTTATTTCTATCTAACGCTAAAATAATGCTTTACACACCCGCCAGTCAAAAAACTCTGATTCAATCACATGTTCATAAAGACTCTTGAGAATGTTTAGTACACAAATCTCAGAAAAAGTTGACTCTAAGATGAAAAGTTGATTTTTGGTGAATATTTGAAAAATGCATGCTCTGCTAATTGTTAAGGAAATTTCCAATGAAATGTCTCCCCTGACCCTCAGCGCGCGCGCTCCACATTCTCACACACTCAGCCTTTCCCTTGACACGCGCAAGCTTGGCGAGACGCATACACAACATTTCAGGCAATTGTGGGCTGACCAAGCCCCCACTCATTGCTTGGTCTTTAGCAAAGGCCCATGTGGATCTTGATGGTATTGCATTTCCGATTTTGTATGCAATGGTAAAAAGTTCTCAAAATCCTGAGACATTGATAGTATAGGTTAACAGTAACTACCACACCACAAATGGCCCAACATCACCCATAGGTGACGCTACTGGCCACGCCCTGATGCACAAAGATACAAGGCTTTCTGGAATGGGTAGGCTCACCAAGCCCCCTCCCTTCACTCCTTGGCTCGGAATAAAAGCTCTTGTGGATCTTGATGGTATTGCATTTCAGATTTGGTGTCCCATCGGTAAGTCTGCAGCATGGATTTTTACAGTGACAATTTGTAAAGAATATAAATTTTTCAATGGTTTGCAATGTTTGGAGGAATCCGCCATTGCTGCTTGCAGTTATATTTATTATTATTATTCTAGTTCCATTGGAGTCAATGGCAGCCCCTAGAACCCTTGGATAACTTTTTGTTAAATTTGGCACACTCATTAAGGACAGTTCCTTCTATACCTACACCAAGTTTCATGTATCCCATCAGACCACTCTAGCGCCACCAATGGGTCAAAGTTGGACTTGTGTTTACACACGCAACTTTTGAACCGTATGACTGATTTTCAAAAATGAGGTACCATTGGATTCCCTGGATGAAGACGAGTTCAACGCACCCTATGACGTTAATTTCCGGTTATATAGATTTTCCGCTATTTCCGGTTGTATCAAAAACCTTTGAAAGCCTACTCCTCCTACAATTTTTGTCATATCTTCTTCAAAATGACCAGAGATGATCTTCAGACCAAGCCTCACAAAAGTTATCCCATGGCGTTTTGATTTTCTAAACCGTTTGTCCGGCACAGCCAATCAAAATCAGCAAAAAAGTAACCAAACAGGAACTTGGGTCAAATCTCAGCAAATCTTTGAGATATCAACACTAAACTTGGTATATCGGTGGACGACACTACAACATGTTACCATGTGCAAAGGCAACTTCATATCTCAAAAAATGATTGATATAAAGCAAATCGAATTTATCGCTAACGCTAAAATAATGCTTTACACATCCGCCGGTCAAAAACTGATACTTTGATTCAATCACAAGTTCATATGAAGACTCTTGAGAATGTTTAGTACACAAATCTGAGGAAAAGTTGACTGTAACATGAAAAGTCGATTTTATGTGAATATTTGAAACATGCATGCTTGGCTAATTGCTAACGAAATTTTCAATGAAATGTCTCCCCTGCTCTTCAGCGCGCGCGTGCTCCACATTCTCACACACTCAGCCTTTCCCTTGACACACGCGCGGGCTTGGTGAGACGCATACACAACATTTCAGGCAATTGTGGGCTGACCAAGCCCCCACTCATTCCTTGGCTTGAAGTGAAGGCCCTTGTGGATCTTGATGGTAATGCATTTTAGAAAAAGTTCTCAAAATCCTGAAACATTGATAGTATAGGCCAGGAGTAACTACCACACCACAAATGACGCACCATTATCCATAGGTGGCGCTACGGCCAAGCCCCAATTTTCCATTTACAAAGTGATGCCATTCGCATCCCATTTGTCCCAAAATTCTGAAATTCATTAGATATGCCTTATTTCTCATGAAGAACAACAAAGCCTCAATAACCTATAACGGCCGCCATATTGGATTTTTTTGTACAATAAAGATTTAGGAAACACGTTTTTTTGCTACTTCTCCTACAATTTGTGTCCAATCTTCCCCAGAATTGGCAGGTATCATCGTCAGAGCAACCCTCGCTGAATTCTGCAACAGATTTTTGAATTTCAAAACCGTTTGTCCGGTACAGCCAATCAAAATAGTCAACAAAGCAACCAAACAGGAAGTTGGATCAAATCTCAGCAAATCTTTGAAATATCACCACCAAACTTGGTGAGTCACGTGAAAGACACTACATCATGTTCCCATGTGAGAAGGCAAATTAATATCTTAAAAAATGATTGAAATAAAGGAAATCTAATTTATTTCAATCTCACGCTAAAATAATGCTTTACACATCCGCCAGTCAAAAAACTCTGATTCAATCACATGTTCATAAAGACTCTTGAGAATGTTTAGTACACAAATCTGAGAAAAGGTTGACTGTGAGATGAAAAGTAGATTTTTGGTGAATATTTGAAAAATGCATGCTTGGCTAATTGCTGACGAAATTTCCAATGAAATGTCTCCCCTGCTCTTCAGCGCGCGCGTGCTCCACATTCTCACACACTCAGCCTTTCCCTTGACACACGCGCGGGCTTGGCAAGACGCATACACAACATTTCAGGAGAGTGTGGGCTGACCAAGCCCCCACTCATTCCTTGGCCTTTAGCAAAGGCCTTGTGGATCTTGATGGTATTGCATTTCCGATTTTGTATGCAATGGTAAAAAGTTCTCCAAATCCTGAAACATTGATAGTATAGGTTAATAGTAACTACCACACCACAAATGGCCCAACATCACCCATAGGTGACGCTACTGGCCACGCCTTGATGCACAAAGATACAAGGCTTTCTGGAATGGGTAGGCTCACTAAGCCCCCTCCCTTCACTCCTTGGGTTGAAATAAAGGCCTTTGTGGATCTTGATGGTATTGCATTTCAGATTTGGTATCCCATTGGTAAGTCTGCAGCATGTATTTTCATATACAGTGACAATTTGTAAAGAATATACATTTTTCAATGGTTTGCAATGTTTGGATGAATCCGCCATTGCTGCTTGCAGCTATATTTAGGATTCCTCCGTAAGGAGGAAACCTATTGTTATTGTTAGTTTTATTATTATTATTATTATTATTATTATTCTAGTTCCATGGGAGTCAATGGCAGCCCCTAGAACCCTTGGATAACTTTTTGTGAAATTTGGCACACTCATTAAGGACAGTTCCTTCTATACCTACACCAAGTTTCATGTATCCCATCAGACCACTCTAGCGCCACCAATGGGTCAAAGTTGGACTTGTGTTTACACACGCAACTTTTGAACCGTATGCCTTATTTTCAAAAATTAGGTACCATTGGATTCCCTGGATCAAGACGAGTTCAACGCACCCTATGACGTAAATTTCCGGTTATATAGATTTTCCGCTATTTCCGGTTGTATCAAAAACCTTTGAAAGCCTACTCCTCCTACAATTTTTGTCATATCTTCTTCAAAATGACCAGAGATGATCTTCAGACCAAGCCTCACAAAAGTTATCCCATGGCGTTTTGATTTTCTAAACCGTTTGTCCGGCACAGCCAATCAAAATCAGCAAAAAAGTAACCAAACAGGAACTTGGGTCAAATCTCAGCAAATCTTTGAGATATCAACACTAAACTTGGTATATCGGTGGACGACACTACAACATGTTACCATGTGCAAAGGCAACTTCATATCTCAAAAAATGATTGATATAAAGCAAATCGAATTTATCGCTAACGCTAAAATAATGCTTTACACATCCGCCGGTCAAAAACTGATACTTTGATTCAATCACAAGTTCATATGAAGACTCTTGAGAATGTTTAGTACACAAATCTGAGGAAAAGTTGACTGTAACATGAAAAGTCGATTTGTGGTGAATATTTGAAACATGCATGCTTTTCAAATTGCTAACGAAATTTTCAATGAAATGTCTCCCCTGCTCTTCAGCGCGCGCGTGCTCCACATTCTCACACACTCAGCCTGTCCCTTGACACACGCGCGGGCTTGGCGAGACGCATACACAACATTTCAGGAAATTGTGGACTGACCAAGCCCCCACTCATTCCTTGGCTTGAAGTGAAGGCCCTTGTGGATCTTGATAGTAATGCATTTTAGAAAAAGTTCTCAAAATCCTGAAACATTGATAGTATAGGCCAGGAGTAACTACCACACCACAAATGACGCACCATTATCCATAGGTGGCGCTACGGCCAAGCCCCAATTTTCCATTTACAAAGTGATGCCATTCGCATCCCATTTGTCCCAAAATTCTGAAATTCATTAGATATACCTTGTGTCTCATGAGGAACAAAAAAGCCTCAATAACCTATAACGGCCGCCATATTGGATTTTTTTGTACAATAAAGATTTAGGAAACACGTTTTTTTGCTACTTCTCCTACAATTTTTGTCCAATCTTCCCCAGATTTGGCAGGTATCATCGTCAGAGCAACCCTCACTGAATTCTTCAACAGATTTTTGAATTTCAAAACCGTTTGTCCGGTACAGCCAATCAAAATCGTCAACAAAGCAACCAAACAGGAAGTTGGATCAAATCTCAGCAAATCTTTGAAATATCACCACCAAACTTGGTGTGTCACGTGAAAGACACTACATCATGTTCCCATGTGAGAAGGCAAATTAATATCTTCAAAAATGATTGAAATAAAGGAAATCTAATTTATTTCTAACGCTAAAATAATGCTTTACACATTCCCCGGTGCAAAACTGATACTCTGATACAATCACAAGTTCATGAAGACTCTTGAGAATGTTTAGTACACAAATCTCAGAAAAAGTTGACTGTAAGGTGAAAAGTTGAATTTTGGTGAATATTTGAAAAATGCATGCTTGGCTAATTGTTAAGGAAATTTCTAATTAAATGTCTCCCCTGCTCCTCAGTGCGCGCGCTCCACATTCTCACACACTCAGCCTTTCCCTTGACACACGCGCAAGCTTAGCGAGACGCATACACAACATTTCAGGCAATTGTGGGCTGACCAAGCCCCCACTCATTGCTTGGTCTTTAGCAAAGGCCCATGTGGATCTTGATGGTATTGCATTTCCGATTTTGTATGCAATGGTAAAAAGTTCTCAAAACCCTAAAACATTGATAGTATAGGCCAAGAGTAACTACCACACCACAAATGGCCCAATATCACCAATAGTTGACGCTACAGGCCACACCCTGATGCACAAAGATACAAGGCTTTCTGGAATGGGTAGGCTCACCATAGACCCTGAAGCCGACGCCAAGTGCCACCAAGCGGTGCCATTTGAGTTTCAGCCAAAGCCAGCTAATATTTTGTAAGCCAAATTGAGCCACCATCTGATATTTTTTGGCTTAGCAAGATGAAATTATTTGCGTCAAACAATAATTATATCTATCACATAGAGACATACACACACAAAAAATCAATGATAAACTAAATCAATTTTGCACACCGGATTCGCCACAGTCTTGTGCTCGTTGCTATGATACACAGGACTCACAGTGAATTGATGACCAATTAAAATTGTGCGTTTTCCGATAGTGATGATCATAGACATAGACAGTAAAAGAAGCAATGCGTTTTTCTCTCACGCTGAGCTGAAATGGCGGAAACAACTAGAAAAGGTAATTGTGTTGTTCTCACATACTTTCTTAATTTCTATGTTGCATACTCAGACGTTTGTTAGATCTTCCGTTTTTGGAAGTAAGAATGCCGTTTTGTCAGGACTAGGGTTTTGTCGATATTTTTGTACTCTTTTAAAACTTGGAAATATTGAGATCTAGTAAATCAGTATAACATAAACATCTGTAGACATGAAGTGGCAGCTTCAGGCATTTGTAGCTATTAACATTTTGGCGGCTGCAGCAGCCATTTAGGTTTTGGCTGAGCTGGCTAGCCAGCCAATAACTTCATCAGCCAGCCATTATTCTCAAAACAAATGGCTTCGGGGTCTAGCTCACCAAGCCCCCTCCCTTCACTCCTTGGCTTGAAATAAAAGCCCTTGTGGATCTTGATGGTATTGCATTTCAGATTTGGTATCCCATTGGTAAGTCTACAGCATGGATTTTTCTATACAGTGACAATTTGTGAAGAATATACATTTTTCAATGGTTCGCAATCTTAGGAGGAATCCGCCATTGCTGCTTGCAGCTATATTTATTAGGATTCCTCCGTAAGGAGGAAACCTATTGTTATTGTTAGTTTTATTATTAGGATTCCTCCGTAAGGAGGAAACCTATTGTTATTGTTAGTTTTATTATTATTATTATTATTATTATTATTATTATTCTAGTTCCATGGGAGTCAATGGCAGCCCCTAGAACCCTTGGATAACTTTTTGTTAAATTTGGCACACTCATTAAGGACAGTTCCTTCTATACCTACACCAAGTTTCATGTATCCCATCAGACCACTCTAGCGCCACCAATGGGTCAAAGTTGGACTTGTGTTTACACACGCAACTTTTGAACCGTATGACTGATTTACAAAAATGAGGTACCATTGGATTCCCTGGATGAAGACGAGTTCAACGCACCCTATGACGTCAATTTCCGGTTGTATAGATTTTCCGCTATTTCCGGTTGTATCAAAAACCTTTGAAAGCCTACTCCTCCTACAATTATTGTCATATCTTCTTCAAAATGACCATAGATGATCTTCAGACCAAGCCTCACAAAAGTTATCCCATGGCGTTTTGATTTTCTAAACCGTTTGTCCGGCACAACCAATCAAAATCAGCAAAAAAGTAACCAAACAGGAACTTGGGTCAAATCTCAGCAAATCTTTGAGATATCAACACTAAACTTGGTATATCGGTGGACGACACTACAACATGTTACCATGTGCAAAGGCAACTTCATATCTCAAAAGATGATTGATATAAAGCAAATCGAATTTATCGCTAACGCTAAAATAATGCTTTACACATCCGCCGGTCAAAAACTGATACTTTGATTCAATCACAAGTTCATATGAAGACTCTTGAGAATGTTTAGTACACAAATCTGAGGAAAAGTTGACTGTAACATGAAAAGTCGATTTTATGTGAATATTTGAAACATGTATGCTTGGCTAATTGCTAACGAAATTTTCAATGAAATGTCTCCCCTGCTCTTCAGCGCGCGCGTGCTCCACATTCTCACACACTCAGCCTTTCCCTTGACACACGCGCGGGCTTGGCGAGACGCATACACAACATTTCAGGCAATTGTGGGCTGACCAAGCCCCCACTCATTCCTTGGCTTGAAGTGAAGGCCCTTGTGGATCTTGATGGTAATGCATTTTAGAAAAAGTTCTCAAAATCCTGAAACATTGATAGTATAGGCCAGGAGTAACTACCACACCACAAATGACGCACCATTATCCATAGGTGGCGCTACGGCCAAGCCCCAATTTTCCATTTACAAAGTGATGCCATTCGCATCCCATTTGTCCCAAAATTCTGAAATTCATTAGATATGCCTTATTTCTCATGAGGAACAAAAAAGCCTCAATAACCTATAACGGCCGCCATATTGGATGTTTTTGTACAATAAAGATTTAGGAAACACGTTTTTTTGCTACTTCTCCTACAATTCTTGTCCAATCTTCCCCAGAATTGGCAGGTATCATCGTCAGAGCAACCCTCACTGAATTCTTTAACAGATTTTTGAATTTCAAAACCGTTTGTCCGGTACAGCCAATCAAAATCGTCAACAAAGCAACCAAACAGGAAGTTGGATCAAATCTCAGCAAATCTTTGAAATATCAACACCAAACTTGGTAAGATGACTCGGAACCGTCTTCTGAGGATGTCCAATCAATTTGGTGTCATGTGATCGTGTCATGTGATCGGCGTGGCCGCAGGAACCAAAAATGTTTTTTGGCCAATAACTGTTGATTTGTTTGCCTTTAGTTCATGAAAACTCTTGAGAATGTTTAGTACACAAATCTCAGAAAAAGTTGACTGTAAGATGAAAAGTTGAATTTTGGTGAATATTTGAAAAATGCATGCTTGGCTAATTGTTAAGGAAATTTCCAATGAAACGTCTCCCTCTGCTCCTCAGCGCGCGCGCTACACATTCTCACACACTCAGCCTTTCCCTTGACACACGCGCAAGCTTGACGAGACGCATACACAACATTTCAGGCAATTGTGGGCTGACCAAGCCCCCACTCATTGCTTGGTCTTTAGTAAAGGCCCATGTGGATCTTGATGGTATTGCATTTCCGATTTTGTATGCAATGGTAAAAGTTCTCAAAATCCTGAAACATTTATAGTATAGGCCAAGAGTAACTACCACACCACAAATGGCCCAATATCACCCATAAGTGACGCTACAGGCCACGCCCTGATACACAAAGATACAAGGCTTTCTGGAATGGGTAGGCTCAACCAAGCCCCCTCCCTTCACTCCTTGGCTTTAAATAAAAGCCCTTGTGGATCTTGATGGTATTGCATTTCATATTTGGTATCCCATTGGTAAGTCTGCGGCATGGAATTTTACAGTGACTATTTGTAAAGAATATACATTTTTCAGTGGTTTGCAATGTTTGGAGGAATCCGCCATTGCTGCTTGCAGTTATATTTATTATTATTATTCTAGTTCCATTGGAGTCAATGGCAGCCCCTAGAACCCTTGGATAACTTTTTGTTAAATTTGGCACACTCATTAAGGACAGTTCCTTCTATACCTACACCAAGTTTCATGTATCCCATCAGACCACTCTAGCGCCACCAATGGGTCAAAGTTGGACTTGTGTTTACACACGCAACTTTTGAACCGTATGACTGATTTTCAAAAATGAGGTACCATTGGATTCCCTGGATGAAGACGAGTTCAACGCACCCTATGACGTCAATTTCCGGTTATATAGATTTTCCGCTATTTCCGGTTGTATCAAAAACCTTTGAAAGCCTACTCCTCCTACAATTTTTGTCATATCTTCTTCAAAATGACCAGAGATGATCTTCAGACCAAGCCTCACAAAAGTTATCCCATGGCGTTTTGATTTTCTAAACCGTTTGTCCGGCACAGCCAATCAAAATCAGCAAAAAAGTAACCAAACAGGAACTTGGGTCAAATCTCAGCAAATCTTTGAGATATCAACACTAAACTTGGTATATCGGTGGACGACACTACAACATGTTACCATGTGCAAAGGCAACTTCATATCTCAAAAAATGATTGATATAAAGCAAATCGAATTTATCGCTAACGCTAAAATAATGCTTTACACATCCGCCGGTCAAAAACTGATACTTTGATTCAATCACAAGTTCATATGAAGACTCTTGAGAATGTTTAGTACACAAATCTGAGGAAAAGTTGACTGTAACATGAAAAGTCGATTTTATGTGAATATTTGAAACATGCATGCTTGGCTAATTGCTAACGAAATTTTCAATGAAATGTCTCCCCTGCTCTTCAGCGCGCGCGTGCTCCACATTCTCACACACTCAGCCTTTCCCTTGACACACGCGCGGGCTTGGTGAGACGCATACACAACATTTCAGGCAATTGTGGGCTGACCAAGCCCCCACTCATTCCTTGGCTTGAAGTGAAGGCCCTTGTGGATCTTGATGGTAATGCATTTTAGAAAAAGTTCTCAAAATCCTGAAACATTGATAGTATAGGCCAGGAGTAACTACCACACCACAAATGACGCACCATTATCCATAGGTGGCGCTACGGCCAAGCCCCAATTTTCCATTTACAAAGTGATGCCATTCGCATCCCATTTGTCCCAAAATTCTGAAATTCATTAGATATGCCTTATTTCTCATGAAGAACAACAAAGCCTCAATAACCTATAACGGCCGCCATATTGGATTTTTTTGTACAATAAAGATTTAGGAAACACGTTTTTTTGCTACTTCTCCTACAATTTGTGTCCAATCTTCCCCAGAATTGGCAGGTATCATCGTCAGAGCAACCCTCGCTGAATTCTGCAACAGATTTTTGAATTTCAAAACCGTTTGTCCGGTACAGCCAATCAAAATAGTCAACAAAGCAACCAAACAGGAAGTTGGATCAAATCTCAGCAAATCTTTGAAATATCACCACCAAACTTGGTGAGTCACGTGAAAGACACTACATCATGTTCCCATGTGAGAAGGCAAATTAATATCTTAAAAAATGATTGAAATAAAGGAAATCTAATTTATTTCAATCTCACGCTAAAATAATGCTTTACACATCCGCCAGTCAAAAAACTCTGATTCAATCACATGTTCATAAAGACTCTTGAGAATGTTTAGTACACAAATCTGAGAAAAGGTTGACTGTGAGATGAAAAGTAGATTTTTGGTGAATATTTGAAAAATGCATGCTTGGCTAATTGCTGACGAAATTTCCAATGAAATGTCTCCCCTGCTCTTCAGCGCGCGCGTGCTCCACATTCTCACACACTCAGCCTTTCCCTTGACACACGCGCGGGCTTGGCAAGACGCATACACAACATTTCAGGAGAGTGTGGGCTGACCAAGCCCCCACTCATTCCTTGGCCTTTAGCAAAGGCCTTGTGGATCTTGATGGTATTGCATTTCCGATTTTGTATGCAATGGTAAAAAGTTCTCCAAATCCTGAAACATTGATAGTATAGGTTAATAGTAACTACCACACCACAAATGGCCCAACATCACCCATAGGTGACGCTACTGGCCACGCCTTGATGCACAAAGATACAAGGCTTTCTGGAATGGGTAGGCTCACTAAGCCCCCTCCCTTCACTCCTTGGGTTGAAATAAAGGCCTTTGTGGATCTTGATGGTATTGCATTTCAGATTTGGTATCCCATTGGTAAGTCTGCAGCATGTATTTTCATATACAGTGACAATTTGTAAAGAATATACATTTTTCAATGGTTTGCAATGTTTGGATGAATCCGCCATTGCTGCTTGCAGCTATATTTAGGATTCCTCCGTAAGGAGGAAACCTATTGTTATTGTTAGTTTTATTATTATTATTATTATTATTATTATTCTAGTTCCATGGGAGTCAATGGCAGCCCCTAGAACCCTTGGATAACTTTTTGTGAAATTTGGCACACTCATTAAGGACAGTTCCTTCTATACCTACACCAAGTTTCATGTATCCCATCAGACCACTCTAGCGCCACCAATGGGTCAAAGTTGGACTTGTGTTTACACACGCAACTTTTGAACCGTATGCCTTATTTTCAAAAATTAGGTACCATTGGATTCCCTGGATCAAGACGAGTTCAACGCACCCTATGACGTAAATTTCCGGTTATATAGATTTTCCGCTATTTCCGGTTGTATCAAAAACCTTTGAAAGCCTACTCCTCCTACAATTTTTGTCATATCTTCTTCAAAATGACCAGAGATGATCTTCGGACCAAGCCTCACAAAAGTTATCCCATGGCGTTTTGATTTTCTAAACCGTTTGTCCGGCACAGCCAATCAAAATCAGCAAAAAAGTAACCAAACAGGAACTTGGGTCAAATCTCAGCAAATCTTTGAGATATCAACACTAAACTTGGTATATCGGTGGACGACACTACAACATGTTACCATGTGCAAAGGCAACTTCATATCTCAAAAAATGATTGATATAAAGCAAATCGAATTTATCGCTAACGCTAAAATAATGCTTTACACATCCGCCGGTCAAAAACTGATACTTTGATTCAATCACAAGTTCATATGAAGACTCTTGAGAATGTTTAGTACACAAATCTGAGGAAAAGTTGACTGTAACATGAAAAGTCGATTTGTGGTGAATATTTGAAACATGCATGCTTTTCAAATTGCTAACGAAATTTTCAATGAAATGTCTCCCCTGCTCTTCAGCGCGCGCGTGCTCCACATTCTCACACACTCAGCCTGTCCCTTGACACACGCGCGGGCTTGGCGAGACGCATACACAACATTTCAGGAAATTGTGGACTGACCAAGCCCCCACTCATTCCTTGGCTTGAAGTGAAGGCCCTTGTGGATCTTGATAGTAATGCATTTTAGAAAAAGTTCTCAAAATCCTGAAACATTGATAGTATAGGCCAGGAGTAACTACCACACCACAAATGACGCACCATTATCCATAGGTGGCGCTACGGCCAAGCCCCAATTTTCCATTTACAAAGTGATGCCATTCGCATCCCATTTGTCCCAAAATTCTGAAATTCATTAGATATACCTTGTGTCTCATGAGGAACAAAAAAGCCTCAATAACCTATAACGGCCGCCATATTGGATTTTTTTGTACAATAAAGATTTAGGAAACACGTTTTTTTGCTACTTCTCCTACAATTTTTGTCCAATCTTCCCCAGATTTGGCAGGTATCATCGTCAGAGCAACCCTCACTGAATTCTTCAACAGATTTTTGAATTTCAAAACCGTTTGTCCGGTACAGCCAATCAAAATCGTCAACAAAGCAACCAAACAGGAAGTTGGATCAAATCTCAGCAAATCTTTGAAATATCACCACCAAACTTGGTGTGTCACGTGAAAGACACTACATCATGTTCCCATGTGAGAAGGCAAATTAATATCTTCAAAAATGATTGAAATAAAGGAAATCTAATTTATTTCTAACGCTAAAATAATGCTTTACACATTCCCCGGTGCAAAACTGATACTCTGATACAATCACAAGTTCATGAAGACTCTTGAGAATGTTTAGTACACAAATCTCAGAAAAAGTTGACTGTAAGGTGAAAAGTTGAATTTTGGTGAATATTTGAAAAATGCATGCTTGGCTAATTGTTAAGGAAATTTCTAATTAAATGTCTCCCCTGCTCCTCAGTGCGCGCGCTCCACATTCTCACACACTCAGCCTTTCCCTTGACACACGCGCAAGCTTAGCGAGACGCATACACAACATTTCAGGCAATTGTGGGCTGACCAAGCCCCCACTCATTGCTTGGTCTTTAGCAAAGGCCCATGTGGATCTTGATGGTATTGCATTTCCGATTTTGTATGCAATGGTAAAAAGTTCTCAAAACCCTAAAACATTGATAGTATAGGCCAAGAGTAACTACCACACCACAAATGGCCCAATATCACCAATAGTTGACGCTACAGGCCACACCCTGATGCACAAAGATACAAGGCTTTCTGGAATGGGTAGGCTCACCATAGACCCTGAAGCCGACGCCAAGTGCCACCAAGCGGTGCCATTTGAGTTTCAGCCAAAGCCAGCTAATATTTTGTAAGCCAAATTGAGCCACCATCTGATATTTTTTGGCTTAGCAAGATGAAATTATTTGCGTCAAACAATAATTATATCTATCACATAGAGACATACACACACAAAAAATCAATGATAAACTAAATCAATTTTGCACACCGGATTCGCCACAGTCTTGTGCTCGTTGCTATGATACACAGGACTCACAGTGAATTGATGACCAATTAAAATTGTGCGTTTTCCGATAGTGATGATCATAGACATAGACAGTAAAAGAAGCAATGCGTTTTTCTCTCACGCTGAGCTGAAATGGCGGAAACAACTAGAAAAGGTAATTGTGTTGTTCTCACATACTTTCTTAATTTCTATGTTGCATACTCAGACGTTTGTTAGATCTTCCGTTTTTGGAAGTAAGAATGCCGTTTTGTCAGGACTAGGGTTTTGTCGATATTTTTGTACTCTTTTAAAACTTGGAAATATTGAGATCTAGTAAATCAGTATAACATAAACATCTGTAGACATGAAGTGGCAGCTTCAGGCATTTGTAGCTATTAACATTTTGGCGGCTGCAGCAGCCATTTAGGTTTTGGCTGAGCTGGCTAGCCAGCCAATAACTTCATCAGCCAGCCATTATTCTCAAAACAAATGGCTTCGGGGTCTAGCTCACCAAGCCCCCTCCCTTCACTCCTTGGCTTGAAATAAAAGCCCTTGTGGATCTTGATGGTATTGCATTTCAGATTTGGTATCCCATTGGTAAGTCTACAGCATGGATTTTTCTATACAGTGACAATTTGTGAAGAATATACATTTTTCAATGGTTCGCAATCTTAGGAGGAATCCGCCATTGCTGCTTGCAGCTATATTTATTATTATTATTATTCTAGTTCCATGGGAGTCAATGGCAGCCCCTAGAACCCTTGGATAACTTTTTGTTAAATTTGGCACACTCATTAAGGACAGTTCCTTATATACCTACACCAAGTTTCATGTATCCCATCAGCCCACTGTAGCGCCACCAATGGGTCAAAGTTGGACTTGTGTTTACACACGCAACCTTTGAACCGTATGACTGATTTTCAAAAATGAGGTACCATTGGATTCCCTGGATCAAGACGAGTTCAACGCACCCTATGACGTCAATTTCCGGTTATATAGATTTTCCGCTATTTCCGGTTGTATCAAAAACCTTTGAAAGCCTACTCCTCCTACAATTTTTGTCATATCTTCTTCAAAATGACCAGAGATGATCTTCAGACCAAGCCTCACAAAAGTTATCCCATGGCGTTTTGATTTTCTAAACCGTTTGTCCGGCACAGCCAATCAAAATCAGCAAAAAAGTAACCAAACAGGAACTTGGGTCAAATCTCAGCAAATCTTTGAGATATCAACACTAAACTTGGTATATCGGTGGACGACACTACAACATGTTACCATGTGCAAAGGCAACTTCATATCTCAAAAAATGATTGATATAAAGCAAATCGAATTTATCGCTAACGCTAAAATAATGCTTTACACATCCGCCGGTCAAAAACTGATACTTTGATTCAATCACAAGTTCATATGAAGACTCTTGAGAATGTTTAGTACACAAATCTGAGGAAAGGTTGACTGTAACATGAAAAGTCGATTTTATGTGAATATTTGAAACATGCATGCTTGGCTAATTGCTAACAAAATTTTCAATGAAATGTCTCCCCTGCTCTTCAGCGCGCGCGTGCTCCACATTCTCACACACTCAGCCTTTCCCTTGACACACGCGCGGGCTTGGCGAGACGCATACACAACATTTCAGGCAATTGTGGGCTGACCAAGCCCCCACTCATTCCTTGGCTTGAAGTGAAGGCCCTTGTGGATCTTGATGGTAATGCATTTTAGAAAAAGTTCTCAAAATCCTGAAACATTGATAGTATAGGCCAGGAGTAACTACCACACCACAAATGACGCACCATTATCCATAGGTGGCGCTACGGCCAAGCCACAATTGTTCATTTACAAAGTGATGCCATTCGCATCCCTTTTGTCCCAAAATTCTGAAATTCATTATATATGCCTTATTTCTCATGAGGAACAAAAAAGCCTCAATAACCTATAACGGCCGCCATATTGGATTTTTTTGTACAATAAAGATTTAGGAAACACGTTTTTTCGCTACTTCTCCTACAATTTTTGTCCAATCTTCCCCAGAATTGGCAGGTATCATCGTCAGAGCAACCCTCACTGAACTCTTCAACAGATTTTTGAATTTCAAAACCGTTTGTCCGGTACAGCCAATCAAAATCGTCAACAAAGCAACCAAACAGGAAGTTGGATCAAATCTCAGCAAATCTTTGAAATATCAACACCAAACTTGGTGTGTCACGTGAAAGACACTACATCATGTTCCCATGTGAGAAGGCAAATTAATATCTTAAAAAATGATTGAAATAAAGGAAATCATTTTTATTTCCAACGCTAAAATAATGCTTTACACATCCGCCAGTCAAAAACTGATACTCTGATTCAATCACAAGTTCATGAAGACTCTTGAGAATGTTTAGTACACAAATCTCAGAAAAAGTTGACTGTAAAATGAAAAGTTGATTTTTGGTGAATATAAAAAAAATGCATGCTTGGCTAATTGTTAAGGAAATTTCCAATGAAATGTCTCCCCTGCTCCTCAGCGCGCGCGCTCCACATTCTCACACACTCAGCCTTTCCCTTGACACACGCGCTAGCTTGGCGAGACGCAAACATAACATTTCAGGCAATTGTGGGCTGACCAAGCCCCCACTCATTGCTTGGTCTTTAGCAAAGGCCCATGTGGATCTTGATGGTATTGCATTTCCGATTTTGTATGCAATGGTAAAAAGTTCTCAAAATCCTGAAATATTGATAGTATAGGCCAAGAGTAACTACCACACCACAAATGGCCCAATATCACCCATAAGTGACGCTACAGGCCACGCCCTGATACACAAAGATACAAGGCTTTCTGGAATGGGTAGGCTCACCAAGCCCCCTCCCTTCACTCCTTGGCTTGAAATAAAAGCCCTTGTGGATCTTGATGGTATTGCATTTCAGATTTGGTATCCCATTGGTAAGTCTAGAGCATGGATTTTTCGATACAGTGACAATTTGTGAAGAATATACATTTTTCAATGGTTCACAATGTTAGGAGGAATCCGCCATTGCTGCTTGCAGCTATATTTAGGATTCCTCCGTAAGGAGGAAACCTATTGTTATTGTTAGTTTTATTATTATTATTATTATTATTATTCTAGTTCCATGGGAGTCAATGGCAGCCCCTAGAACCCTTGGATAACTTTTTGTTAAATTTGGCACACTCATTAAGGACAGTTCCTTCTATACCTACACCAAGTTTCATGTATCCCATCAGACCACTCTAGCGCCACCAATGGGTCAAAGTTGGACTTGTGTTTACACACGCAACTTTTGAACCGTATGACTGATTTACAAAAATGAGGTACCATTGGATTCCCTGGATGAAGACGAGTTCAACGCACCCTATGACGTCAATTTCCGGTTGTATAGATTTTCCGCTATTTCCGGTTGTATCAAAAACCTTTGAAAGCCTACTCCTCCTACAATTATTGTCATATCTTCTTCAAAATGACCATAGATGATCTTCAGACCAAGCCTCACAAAAGTTATCCCATGGCGTTTTGATTTTCTAAACCGTTTGTCCGGCACAACCAATCAAAATCAGCAAAAAAGTAACCAAACAGGAACTTGGGTCAAATCTCAGCAAATCTTTGAGATATCAACACTAAACTTGGTATATCGGTGGACGACACTACAACATGTTACCATGTGCAAAGGCAACTTCATATCTCAAAAGATGATTGATATAAAGCAAATCGAATTTATCGCTAACGCTAAAATAATGCTTTACACATCCGCCGGTCAAAAACTGATACTTTGATTCAATCACAAGTTCATATGAAGACTCTTGAGAATGTTTAGTACACAAATCTGAGGAAAAGTTGACTGTAACATGAAAAGTCGATTTTATGTGAATATTTGAAACATGCATGCTTGGCTAATTGCTAACGAAATTTTCAATGAAATGTCTCCCCTGCTCTTCAGCGCGCGCGTGCTCCACATTCTCACACACTCAGCCTTTCCCTTGACACACGCGCGGGCTTGGCGAGACGCATACACAACATTTCAGGCAATTGTGGGCTGACCAAGCCCCCACTCATTCCTTGGCTTGAAGTGAAGGCCCTTGTGGATCTTGATGGTAATGCATTTTAGAAAAAGTTCTCAAAATCCTGAAACATTGATAGTATAGGCCAGGAGTAACTACCACACCACAAATGACGCACCATTATCCATAGGTGGCGCTACGGCCAAGCCCCAATTTTCCATTTACAAAGTGATGCCATTCGCATCCCATTTGTCCCAAAATTCTGAAATTCATTAGATATGCCTTATTTCTCATGAGGAACAAAAAAGCCTCAATAACCTATAACGGCCGCCATATTGGATGTTTTTGTACAATAAAGATTTAGGAAACACGTTTTTTGGCTACTTCTCCTACAATTCTTGTCCAATCTTCCCCAGAATTGGCAGGTATCATCGTCAGAGCAACCCTCACTGAATTCTTTAACAGATTTTTGAATTTCAAAACCGTTTGTCCGGTACAGCCAATCAAAATCGTCAACAAAGCAACCAAACAGGAAGTTGGATCAAATCTCAGCAAATCTTTGAAATATCAACACCAAACTTGGTGTGTCACGTGAAAGACACTACGTCATGTTCCCATGTAGGAAGGCAAATTAATATCTTCAAAAATGATTGAAATGAAGGAAATCAAATTTATTTCTAACGCTAAAATAATGCTTTACACATCCGCCAGTCAAAAAACTCTGATTCAATCACAAGTTCATGAAGACTTTTGAGAATGTTTAGTACACAAATCTCAGAAAAAGTTGACTGTAAGATGAAAAGTTGAATTTAGGTGAATATTTGAAAAATGCATGCTTGGCTAATTGTTAAGGAAATTTCCAATGAAATGTCTCCCCTGCTCCTCAGCACGCGCGCTCCACATTCTCACACACTCAGCCTTTCCCTTGACACACGCACAAGCTTGGCGAGACGCATACACAACATTTCAGGCAATTGTGGGCTGACCAAGCCCCACTCATTGCTTGGTCTTTAGCAAAGGACCATGTGGATCTTGATGGTATTGCATTTCCGATTTTGTATGCAATGGTAAAAAGTTCTCAAAATCCTGAAACATTGATAGTATAGGCCAAGAGTAACTACCACACCACAAATGGCCCAATATCACCCATAAGTGACGCTACAGGCCACGCCCTGGTACACAAAGATACAAGGCTTTCTGGAATGGGTAGGCTCACCAAGCCCCCTCCCTTCACTCCTTGGCTTGAAATAAAAGCCCTTGTGGATCTTGATGGTATTGCATTTCAGATTTGGTATCCCATTGGTAAGTCTGCAGCATGGATTTTTACAGTGACAATTTGTGAAGAATATACATTTTTCAGTGGTTTGCAATGTTTGGAGGAATCCGCCATTGCTGCTTGCAGTTATATTTATTATTATTATTCTAGTTCCATGGGAGTCAATGGCAGCCCCTAGACCCCTTGGATAACTTTTTGACAAATTTGGCACACTCATTAAGGACAGTTCCTTCTATACCTACACCAAGTTTCATGTATCCCATCAGACCACTCTAGCGCCACCAATGGGTCAAAGTTGGACTTGTGTTTACACACGCAACTTTTGAACCGTATGACTGATTTTCAAAAATGAGGTACCATTGGATTCCCTGGATCAAGACGAGTTCAACGCACCATATGACGTCAATTTCCGGTTATATAGATTTTCCGCTATTTCCGGTTGTATCAAAAACCTTTGAAAGCCTACTCCTCCTACAATTTTTGTCATATCTTCTTCAAAATGACCAGAGATGATCTTCAGACCAAGCCTCACAAAAGTTATCCCATGGCGTTTTGATTTTCTAAACCGTTTGTCCGGCACAGCCAATCAAAATCAGCAAAAAAGTAACCAAACAGGAACTTGGGTCAAATCTCAGCAAATCTTTGAGATATCAACACGTAACTTGGTATGTCACAAGGAAGACACTACAACATGTTACCATGTGCAAAGGCTATTTCATATCTCCAGAAATGGTTGATTTAAAGCAAATTGAATTTATCGCTAACGCAAAAATAATGCTTTACACATCCGCCGGTCAAAAACTGATACTTTGATTCAATCACAAGTTCATATGAAGACTCTTGAGAATGTTTAGTACACAAATCTGAGGAAAAGTTGACTGTAACATGAAAAGTCGATTTGTGGTGAATATTTGAAAAATGCATGCTTGGCTAATTGCTAACGAAATTTTCAATGAAATGTCTCCCCTGCTCTTCAGCGCGCGCGTGCTCCACATTCTCACACACTCAGCCTTTCCCTTGACACACACGCGGGCTTGGCGAGACGCATACACAACATTTCAGGCAATTGTGGGCTGACAAAGCCCCCACTCATTCCTTGGCTTGAAGTGAAGGCCCTTGTGGATCTTGATGGTAATGCATTTTAGAAAAAGTTCTCAAAATCCTGAAACATTGATAGTATAGGCCAGGAGTAACTACCACACCACAAATGACGCACCATTATCCATAGGTGGCGCTACGGCCAAGCCCCAATTGTCTATTTACAAAGTGATGCCATTCTCATCCCATTTGTCCCAAAATTCTGAAATTCAATTAGATATGCCTTATTTCTCACAAGGAACAAAAAAGCCTCAATAACCTATAACGGCCGCCATATTGGATTTTTTTGTACAATAAAGATTTAGGAAACACGTTTTTTCGCTACTTCTATTACAATTTTTGTCCAATCTTCCCCAGAATTGCCAGGTATCATCGTCAGATTAACCCTCACTGAAATCTTCAACAGATTTTTGAATTTCAAAACCGTTTGTCCGGTACAGCCAATCAAAATCGTCAACAGAGCAACCAAACAGGAAGTTGGATCAAATCTCAGCAAATCTTTGAAATATCAACACCAAACTTGGTGTGTCACGTGAAAGACACTATGTCATGTTCCCATGTGAGAAGGCAAATTAATATCTTAAAAAATGATTGAAATAAAGGAAATCTAATTTATTTCTAACGCTAAAATAATGCTTTACACATACGGCAGTCAAAAAACTCTGATTCAATCACAAGTTCATGAAGACTCTTGAGAATGTTTAGTACACAAATCTCAGAAAAAGTTGACTGTAAGATGAAAAGTTGAATTTAGGTGAATATTTGAAAAATGCTTGCTTGGCTAATTGTTAAGGAAATTTCCAATGAAATGTCTCCCCTGCTCCTCAGCGCGCGCGCTCCACATTCTCACACACTCAGCCTTTCCCTGACACACGCGCAAGCTTGACGAGACGCATACACAACATTTCAGGCAATTGTGGGCTGACCAAGCCCCACTCATTGCTTGGTCTTTAGCAAAGGCCCATGTGGATCTTGATGGTATTGCATTTCCGATTTTGTATGCAATGGTAAAAAGTTCTCAAAATCCTGAAACATTGATAGTATAGGCCAAGAGTAACTACCACACCACAAATGGCCCAATATCACCCATAAGTGACGCTACAGGCCACGACCTGATACACAAAGATACAAGGCTTTCTGGAATGGGTAGGCTCACCAAGCCCCCTCCCTTCACTCCTTGGCTTGAAGTGAAGGCCCTTGTGGATCTTGATGGTAATGCATTTTAGAAAAAGTTCTCAAAATCCTGAAACATTGATAGTATAGGCCAGGAGTAACTACCACACCACAAATGACGCACCATTATCCATAGGTGGCGCTACGGCCAAGCCCCAATTTTCCATTTACAAAGTGATGCCATTCGCATCCCATTTGTCCCAAAATTCTGAAATTCATTAGATATGCCTTATTTCTCATGAGGAACAAAAAAGCCTCAATAACCTATAATGGCCGCCATATTGGATTTTTTTGTACAATAAAGATTTAGGAAACACGTTTTTTCTTTACTTCTCCTACAATTTTTGTCCAATCGTCCCCAGAATTGGCAGGTATCATCGTCAGAGCAACCCTCACTGAATTCTTCAACAAATTTTTGAATTTCAAAGACATTACATCATGTTCCCATGTGAGAAGGCAAATTAATATCTTAAAAAATGATTGAAATAAAGGAAATCTAATTTATTTCTATCTAACGCTAAAATAATGCTTTACACACCCGCCAGTCAAAAACCTCTGATTCAATCACATGTTCATAAAGACTCTTGAGAATGTTTAGTACACAAATCTCAGAAAAAGTTGACTCTAAGATGAAAAGTTGATGTTTGGTGAATATTTGAAAAATGCATGCTCTGCTAATTGTTAAGGAAATTTCCAATGAAATGTCTCCCCTGACCCTCAGCGCGCGCGCTCCACATTCTCACACACTCAGCCTTTCCCTTGACACGCGCAAGCTTGGCGAGACGCATACACAACATTTCAGACAATTGTGGGCTGACCAAGCCCCCACTCATTGCTTGGTCTTTAGCAAAGGCCCATGTGGATCTTGATGGTATTGCATTTCCGATTTTGTATGCAATGGTAAAAAGTTCTAAAAATCCTGAGACATTGATAGTATAGGTTAACAGTAACTACCACACCACAAATGGCCCAACATCACCCATAGGTGACGCTACTGGCCACGCCCTGATGCACAAAGATACAAGGCTTTCTGGAATGGGTAGGCTCACCAAGCCCCCTCCCTTCACTCCTTGGCTCGGAATAAAAGCTCTTGTGGATCTTGATGGTATTGCATTTCAGATTTGGTGTCCCATCGGTAAGTCTGCAGCATGGATTTTTACAGTGACAATTTGTAAAGAATATAAATTTTTCAATGGTTTGCAATGTTTGGAGGAATCCGCCATTGCTGCTTGCAGTTATATTTATTATTATTATTCTAGTTCCATGGGAGTCAATGGCAGCCCCTAGAACCCTTGGATAACTTTTTGTGAAATTTGGCACACTCACTAAGGACAGTTCCTTCTATACCTACACCAAGTTTCATGCATCCCATTAGACCACTCTAGCGCCACCAATGGGTCAAAGTTGGACTTGTGTTTACACACACAACTTTTGAACCGTATGACTGATTTTCAAAAATGAGGTACCATTGGATTCCCTGGATCAAGACGAGTTCAACGCACCCTATGAGGTCAATTTCCGGTTATATAGATTTTCCGCTATTTCTGGTTGTATCAAAAACCTTTGAAAGCCTACTCCTCCTACAATTTTTGTCATATCTTCTTCAAAATGACCAGAGATGATCTTCAGACCAAGCCTCACAAAAGTTATCCCATGGCGTTTTGATTTCCTAAACCGTTTGTCCGGCACAGCCAATCAAAATCAGCAAAAAAGTAACCAAACAGGAACTTGGGTCAAATCTCAGCAAATCTTTGAGATATCAACACGTAACTTGGTATGTCACAAGGAAGACACTACAAAATGTTACCTTGTGCAAAGGCTATTTCATATCTTCAAAAATGGTTGATATAAAGCAAATCGAATTTATCGCTAACGCTAAAATAATGCTTTACACATCCGCCGGTCAAAAACTGATACTTTGATTCAATCACAAGTTCATATGAAGACTCTTGAGAATGTTTCGTACACAAATCTGAGGAAAAGTTGACTGTAAGATGAAAAGTCGATTTGTGGTGAATATTTGAAACATGCATGCTTGGCTAATTGCTCCCCGCACGTGCTCCAAATTCTCACACACTCAGGCTCAGCCTTCCCTTGACACACACATGCTTTCTTGAAAATGTGTGCTGACCAAGCCCCCACCCTCGTTTTTTAGCCCGTTTCATTTCGCTTCCAATCGCAGCTCGCCGTTACGAATATAAATTATTTTTCGGCGGCCATTGTTGTTTTCAACTGGAATCGGGTGATAGCCGTGTTGGAGGCAGCCACTTTCGGTAAGTCCTATTTTTACACATTTTAAGCTAGAATTAATGATTGGGTTTGTGAAAGTACACTACTCATGAATTATGGTGAACGTTTTAGCACTTTTATACCTTTTAGATCGTGATTCTGAAGTGACGGAAAACCAAACTCAAAAAGTAGCTACTGTAGCTCTAGCTTTTTTCCTCTGTGTTTTTAATTAGTGAGTCATTTTGCATCTCGGCGAATTGTTCATCAAAAAAGTCGAGGAGAGCAGCCTTTAGGAGAAAAAGCAGTTCCCCACAGACCTGTCGGCTCATAATTGTGATTTGTGGCGTGAAAGTCTTTGTAATAAGCCTATGCGGCAGGGAGACCGCATAGGCGCTTAGGCGGCAGCCATTCCTTGGGCGCGTCATGTTCATAAGTTCAACCTTTTTACAGTTACGTCGACACGAAAAAGGTAGAGGAGGGAAGCCTTTAGGAGATGTGGGAATTGTGCTTTTAGCCAGATGCTCCGATTATTTTTGTGATTTGTGGACTTGCAATTGGACTTATACTGCGTCCCGGGGGTACATTGTTTTGACGTTAGCCTCAGAGTCAGGATCGGCTCGCCCACTGGCAGTGTGTAAACAATTTTGTATTTCACTCAATTCTACTCCAAAAACGTCAGGGAGGACTGCTTTTTGTAGACAAGGGCCTGCTAAAGATAGCCATTATATCTGATTTTTCAAGGCGAGCCTGTTTCATTCGTCATATGCCCTGAGAAAGCGACCTACATTGGCCAGGCTAGTTTTGCCAATTTCAGTAAGTCAGGCTAAAGGGAAGAACCATAAGAGCATGTAGTTAAACAAGTTACAATTAAACAACATGAACTGCTATAAGTGCAAGTGTACCTGTGGAAAAAACAAGCAACAATAATAAAAAAAAAATATCACAGCGAGTACAAAAAATTTAAATCAGTTACCACTAACCACAAGAGCAACAAGTCTCTGAGCAAGAGTCATTGTGATCCTTGAGGAAACTAACATCGGGTCAAGCGAACCATTCCTAAGTACCGTTGTACTCCCGGAACAAGTGCGTCTTGAGCCTTTTCTTGAAGGTGGAGAGACGGTCAGTGTCTCTGATGGAGGTGGGGAGTTGATTCCACCACTGGGGGGCCAGTGGTGGAATCTCACCATTATTCAAGGGCAACGTTTAATTAGTAAGAGAGATTCAGTGAATTGTAGCTGCAGTGCGGCCAAAGACAAATACAGAATAGACAAGGAGGTCAAACAAAAGCCCAGCTAGCTTCAACTTAGATAATAAAAAAATGAAATACTGGAGAATGGAGAAAAAGGGTAGAAAAAATAAGAAAAATTGTAGTGCAAAAAGATATTTCAAGGACAGTTCAGCATCCAGATGGCATGTGGGTAAAATTGATCCCTGTATCTGCTGGTACAAGTCCTTATGCTCTTCTATCGCCTTCCAGAAGGCAGGAGGGAGAAAAGACAGTGGCAGGGATGACTAGGGTCAAAAAATGATTCACTTGGCCTTTCTCCTGCAGTGCTGGCTGTAAAGGTCCTGAATGCAGTCCTTGTAATACGCTGTGCAGATTTGACCACTCTTGTAGTGTCTTCCTGTCCTAGGCAGTGCTGTTGCCAAACCATGTTGTAATGCCACCAGTCAGTATGCTCTCAATGGTCCAGTGGTAAAAATTGGTCAGTATAGTGCAGTCCGTGCCAGATTTCCGCTGTCACCGCAGAAAAAAGAGCCTCTGTTTCGCTGTCCTTGTAACCACACCAATATGGTGGTCCAGCTCAGGTCCTCGCTGGAGTTGATACCAAAAAATCTGAAACTTTTGACTCTCCACAGCTGTGCCCTCGATGTGAATGGGTGCATGTTCTCCCTGCAGCCGCCTGTAGTCCACTATCAACTCCTTGGTTTTTGTTACATTAAGCAACAGGCTGTTGGTGACACCAGGATGTCATTGTTGCCACCTCTGCTCTGTAGGCAGACTCATCACCATTCTTGATGCAGCCGATAATGGTGGTGTCATCAGCAAACTTAATGATGGTGTTGGAGCTGTTAGTGGCTGCACAATCATAGGTGAACAGAGTACAACAGTGGGCTTAACACACAACCCTGTGGGGCACCAGTGCTAGACTAGTGTTAGACTGGTTGAGCTGATGTTACCTAGCCGTACTGCCTGTGGCCTGTGTCAGGAAGTTCAATATCCAACTGCACATGGAAGGACTGATGTACAGGTCCTGTAGTTTCATGATGAGCCTGGATGGTACTATGGTGTTGAAGGCGGAGCTGAAGTCGATGAAGAGCATCCGCACGTATATGTTGTTCTGATCCAGGTGAAAGAGAGCAGTGTTCAAGGCCAAAGCTACAGCATCCTCTGTAGACCTGTTCGGCCTATATGCAAACTGGAGTAGGTCTAATGCAGGTGACAGGCAGGATGTAATGTGGTCTTTGACTAACCTCTCAAAGCATTGACAACAGAAGTGAGTACAACAGGGCGGTAATCATTGAGACAGCTCACTGATGGTTTCTTAGGGACTGGGATGATGGTGGACCCCTTGAAGCTATTGGGGACGACATACTGCGACAGGGAGAGGTTAAAGATGTCAGACATCAGGAGCACAGGCCTTGAGAACACAGCCAGGGATGTTGTCAGGTCCTGGAGATTTATGCACATTCACTCTAAGTGATAAGTTTAAGGTTGTTATAGAGGTTGTTAGCAATCTAAGGAAACCTCTATTCCCTTGTGTACACTACAGCATCCAGCAAACAAAGTATGTTGTTTTGTGTCTGTATTTTACTTTGGTGAACGTTATTTACATGCTGCACATGTCATTGTATGTTCATATTAAGCTAATGTGGTCTTTATTTTCTCATTACAGCATGAGTTTAGTTTTAACGTTGGATTTGGAGAAGCTTCAAATAAACCTGTAGCAAGTAAGACACTTGTGCCTGCCAGTGCTTCATGGGAATTATAGTACACTACACTTGGGAATTACTTGTGTAATAAATACTGTGTTTTAATTTAAACCAATTAAATAACCGTTTTCTGATTTTTGGGGGGAGGCGTTTAATCGAGGGTGCCATTTATTACATAATATTCATTTTTGGTGCAGCGTTTATTCCAGGGCAACGTATAATCAAATACAAACTGTAGTTTTCTTCCCAGCATTGCAAACACTAACAGGCAAAAGCAGTGGTGCCCAGATATGTTTCATAGGACTGGCAAAAAAGAGAAGCACAAAGGTACAACATCCTCCCACTACCATTATCTCAAATTCACTCTCCTGAGTTTCCTCTATGTACAGTTAGGTCCATAAGTATTTGGACATTGACACAATTTATCATTTTGGCTCTGTATACCACCACAATGGATTTGAAATGAAACAATCAAGATGTGCTTTAAGTGCAGACTTTCAGCTTTAATTTCAGGGTATTTACATCCAAATCAGGTGAACGGTGTAGGAATTACAACACATTTTATATGTGGCCCCCCCCTTTTTAAGGGACCAAAAGTAATTGGACAATTGGCTGCTCAGCTGTTCCATGGCCAGGTGTATGTTATTCCCTCATAAAGGGAGTTCGTTATTTCATTGACAAGGAGCAGATAAAAGGTCTAGAGTTCATTTCAAGTATGGTCAAGCCTCACAAGTCCCATGGCGTTTTGATTTTCTAAACCGTTTGTCCGGCACAGCCAATCAAAATCAGCAAAAAAGTAACCAAACAGGAACTTGGGTCAAATCTCAGCAAATCTTTGAGATATCAACACTAAACTTGGTATATCGGTGGACGACACAACAACATGTTACCATGTGCAAAGGCTATTTCATATCTCCAAAAATGGTTGATATAAAGCAAATCGAATTTATCGCTAACGCTAAAATAATGCTTTACACATCCGCCAGTAAAAAACTGATACTCTGATTCAATCACAAGTTCATATGAAGACTCTTGAGAATGTTTAGTACACAAATCTGAGGAAAAGTTGACTGTAACATGAAAAGTCGATTTTTGGTGAATATTTGAAACATGCATGCTTGGCTAATTGCTAACGAAATTTTCAATGTAATGTCTCCCTCTGCTCCTCAGCGCGCGCGTGCTCCACATTCTCACACACTCAGCCTTTCCCTTGACACACGCGCGGGCTTGGCGAGACGCATACACAACATTTCAGGCAATTGTGGGCTGACCAAGCCCCCACTCATTCCTTGGCTTGAAGTGAAGGCCCTTGTGGATCTTGATGGTAATGCATTTTAGAAAAAGTTCTCAAAATCCTGAAACATTGATAGTATAGGCCAGGAGTAACTACCACACCACAAATGACGCACCATTATCCATAGGTGGCGCTACGGCCAAGCCCCAATTTTCCATTTACAAAGTGATGCCATTGGCATCCCATTTTATCCCAAAATTCTGAAATTCATTAGATATGCCTTATTTCTCATGAGGAACAAAAAAGCCTCAATAACCTATAACGGCCGCCATATTGGATTTTTTTGCACAATAAAGATTTAGGAAACACGTTTTTTTGCTACTTCTCCTACAATTTTTGTCCAATCTTCCCCAGAATTGGCAGGTATCATCGTCAGAGCAACCCTCACTGAATTCTTCAACAGATTTTTGAATTTCAAAACCGTTTGTCCGGTACAGCCAATCATAATCGTCAACAAAGCAACCAAACAGGAAGTTGGATCAAATCTCAGCAAATATTTGAAATATCACCACCAAACTTGGTGTGTCACGTGAAAGACACTACATCATGTTCCCATGTGAGAAGGCAAATTAATATCTTAAAAAATGATTGAAATAAAGGAAATCTAATTTATTTCTATCTAACGCTAAAATAATGCTTTACACATCCGCCAGTCAAAAAACTCTGATTCAATCAAATGTTCATAAAGACTCTGGAGAATGTTTAGTATACAAATCTCAGAAAAAGTTGACTGTAAAATGAAAAGTTGAATTTTGGTGAATATTTGAAAAATGCATGCTTGGCTAATTGTTAAGGACATTTCCAATGAAATGTCTCCCCTGACCCTCAGCGCGCGCGCTCCACATTCTCACACACTCAGCCTTTCCCTTGACACACGCGCAAGCTTGGCGAGACGCATACACAACATTTCAGGCAATTGTGGGTTGACCAAGCCCCCACTCATTGTTTGGTCTTCAGCAAAGGCCCGTGTAGATCTTGGTGGTATTGCATTTCCGATTTTGTATGCAATGGTAAAAAGTTCTCAAAATCCTGAAACATTGATAGTATAGGCCAAGAGTAACTACCACACCACAAATGGCCCAATATCACCCATAAGTGACGCTACAGGCCACGCCCTGATACACAAAGATACAAGGCTTTCTGGAATGGGTAGGCTCACCAAGCCCCCTCCCTTCACTCCTTGGCTTGAAGTGAAGGCCCTTGTGGATCTTGATGGTATTGCATTTCAGATTTGGTATCCCATTGGTAAGTCTACAGCATGGATTTTTCTACACAATGACAATTTGTAAAGAATATACATTTTTCAATGGTTTGCAATGTTTGGAGGAATCCGCCATTGCTGCTTGCAGCTATATTTTGACATACTTGTAGGTGTTATTTTTTCATTCGAATTTGGATGGGTAGTTAATAACACATTATTCTGTGGTGTGGCGAACTTAAAACTCGTTTTCAGGTCCACTTTACAGGATATTTAAGGTCTGTACACGTTTAAAATTGGGTGCTACCACTTCATTCATTTCTGAGGGGAAACCAGATAACGATCATTGCAAGAGAGAAATTCTGTCCACACTCAACCGATCTTGATTGAATTAAGGTTAAGAAATGACAATATCAACAACTGTAGGCTATTTTGTAAGCTACTGAAAAAATAACTATGTTTGTATACTATATCATTCACATTTCGAAAAAGGTATACATTTAAGTTCGCTAAAGTGCCCACTAGATGGCAGTGTGAGGGCACAAATAGTAAGGGCAAAGGCTCTGGTCAATGTGATGGGTATACCCAAGGATAAATTGTGGCGCAACAGCAAGAAAAATAACATTACAACAAAACAGGTTAGGAATACACAGGGTTGAAGACAGCTGGACAGTACACAGAGTAGCCTTATTCAAGAAATAAAACATGTAATACCCATGGCAATATAGAGTAATATCCAACACAGAGAATGTACAAAATACTTTTAATGTAATTGAGTAAATGAAAATGTACAGGGTCTGTTTTTCCCCCCCTGGATAGGGATGGAAACCTATCAGTAGTGGTAGTGGTTCCCAACCCTGGTCCTCAGGGCACCCCTGTCCTGCGTGTTTGAGATGTTTCCCTGCTCCGACACACCTGATTCAAATGAATTGTTTTAAGCAGGCTTTTTCAGACCTGGTTAACGACCCATTCATTTGAATCAGGTGTGTTTGAGCAGGGAAACATCTCAAACATGCAGGACAGGGGTGCCCTGAGGACCAGGGTTGGGAACCACTACCACTACTGATAGGTTCCCATCCCTATCCAGGGGGGATAGGGATAGAGATTTAATCTCCATGCCGCTAGTTGCATTACAGCACCTTTGGCCAGATATCTGGTGCATTCATTTGCCTATTTGGTAGGCTATTGAATCCCCTCTGACCATACATGGGGCATAGCGCACACATTTCTTTTTTCTCTCACACTGTGGTGGTTGTAAAGTTTCAGCATAATACTTTTTCATGCCAAAACAAATCTTTAATAAATGTGTATATGACCTTTCATCAATTATTTACAATCTCCTTGCATGCTCTGCGCTTGGAGTCATTATAGGCTATGTTTGCATTCATCCCTGTTCCCCAGTCGAGGTGCATCATTTTCGTAAAATGAATGACACTGAATAGTTTGTCATGAAATGCTTGTCTTAAATTGTCTCAAATTGTAGGCCTATGTGTAGGCTACAGAGTCACATATATTTATGCATAAAGTTGAACACGTTTATGAAATGTCTAAAGTTGGCCAATTTTGATTATGTAGGCCTATCTTAATATTCTAACCCAAGGGGGTTAGTATATTATGCAGTGTATATAATGCATTGTACATTTAAACATCAGTTCTTTGCTTTTTTCTAAACTGTCGGAGGCCAAACACACCACAAAACAAGGCTACAGCAAAATATAGGCTATTGACTTGACTAGGAATTAATTAGCCTACGCACTATAGAGGCTTAATTATTATTATTATTATAACATGTATATATTGCATATTTCAGGTACTGCCAGAGCTCACCTTTCTCTACCCAGAAGATGGACTGGCCACGTTCCCAAAGGCAAACACGTGCGCGCTGGTGCTATACTTACCTGTGGGCCAGACTTATGACAACTTTAAAAGAAAGGTGGAGCTTGGAATAGGTTAGAATAGGTTTGGCAGATCTGTTTGGGGAGGGCTAAATGTAGTCGTAAATTAATTTTATTTTACATGAACACATGAATGTATTTTGTTCTGTTTAAATGTATGGATTTCAAAGGTGTGATACTCACCTTCGAATTTGTTATGTAGCTATGTGATCTGCTGATCCGTTGGGAGGGCTGAATATTGTTCGTCCTACATGTATCTCATTTTCATAGTTACATAATGCAATAACATTAAACACAAACAAAATTGTATTTGGTCTGCTCATCTTTATTACATTGACATGATTGAGACTGCTTACTCATTCCAAGGCCTATTGACAATATGATTACAACAGTTAAATGATGTGTGTGTACTGTATTTAAGACAGGACATTGAGGACCTGATCAGTTCCCAAACTGTCTCTATCTCCACCCAAAGGATTGTGTGTTGCCTGAGGTGTTCCCACTGTTCGTCACTTGGTTGAAATTGGTTGAGAGGAACCACAACTCTGTAGCCAGTCAAAGGCAAGTGCAACCGCCCCCTGGTCGGCCACCCCCTGGAACTGGCTGCTCCAAATATACCTTGGATACCAGTCTGATGTTGTAACTGTTGTGTCAAGACAAGCTTGCAAAATCTGATATGGGGACATGTATCTGGCAGTCCTCAGTAGGTGGTGATTCCATTGATTGCAAAACAATCCAAGGTCACGTTTTATACGAGGCAGGTAAACGAAGTGAAGAGCCCAAAGATGCCTTTCGTTGTTGGCAATAATGATTCCTTCATTTTCTCTATAGATATGTAAACAAGGAGTGGTAGACATCTGTTTCAAGTCTTATTGTCAGGTACACAGAACACCACAAAGTCAGACAGGGCACTGACATTTTTGGGACAAGTCAATGCAAAGCAACCTGAAATAACATAATAAGTACTTAGATTACATCTATGATAAGCTAAAAGAAATGATAATAACAAATTATAAACCTCCTAAATACACAAAATAGTATACAATATATTAGACCTCTAATACAGATAATGACCTATACTAACCTTAGACCTATACTAACCTAAGACAAGTGGGGTACAGTTAGTGCAATATTGCTGATAGTGCAACCAGTAGCTGAAAGTGACAGTGTGTAAAGTGACTAGTGAGAAATGCATCAATGTAAAATGGCTAGTGGTGGTCTGCCGATGATAAACTCAGCAGACCTGACCACACTACGTAGGACCTTGCGTTTCTTTTTGTCACGCCTCTCCAGACATCGCCCCACACTCTTTCAATGCGTTGATTATGAGTGCTCATCCCTCTTAAAGCACTCCCTCGGGTTGATCCTCGGAAGACATCCATGAAGAAACAAATGGCCTTTTCCCCTCCATAGTCACATCTGACTCTGGATGGGACACCAAACTGGGCGACTCCTTCCAAAAACAGGTCCATTACAATGTCACTTCTGTTGTTGTTAGAAGCCTTCAGGAAAACCACCAGTCGGCTGAACACATCGATTCCTCCATGGATTACAATCCTCCACCTAAGAGATGAAGGAAGGGAAAATAAAAGATTTCACTTTCACATCTTATTTTATAAATAACAAAAAATATATAAATGGCTTGAATGGAGCTAAAATGATTTGTATACATTTCTGTGCAACATGTTGGGCGTTTAATAGAAAGAAAAGTCCTAACCTCTATTGCATTCATGTGAAGCAGAAAATCTAATTTTCAATTCAAAACTCATAAAATAATCAGCTTGTCATTGGCTAGGGACACAGTTAGGGCAAATGAACGAATCACAGTAAAACAAGCCACTTACTTTATGAGCTTGTGGTTGCCATCAAGATGCCACAGCGAATTTGACTCTGCCACTCGATATGTTCTCCTCCGAAGCCTGTGGGAAATACTCCGAATAGCAGCACCTTCAGATCAAGAGCATCATCTGTTAGAGCCGTGTAGCGACCTCTAAAAGAGAAATTTGTACTGTCTATGGAAGACAATGTATACATATTAAAACTTACATACATTTTTTACATTCATCCCTAGTAGTAACTCTAAACAAAACAATGCGTTTAAGAAACAGTGACAAGGCAGCTATGTGTTACATGCGCATGACATTTTTTTTCTCCAAAGATATGGGATATGAAAGAGTTCTATCACAGTATATCGATTTCTTTATTAAATGTATAGAAAGGGTAATTATGCAGTGTTTTTGTCTTTGTAAAGAAAAACAAAATTGTGTATGGCTCAGTGAGAAAGGGGTTACATTATTCAGATCTCTCCTGAACTAGTCCTTCAATTGACACATACCGTAACTGTCGGTTCACTGTTCTTCTTGAGACACCCAAGATCTCCGCAATCTGTTTAGCAGAGAAGTTAAAGGACAACAGCATCTGCAACTGCTCTTGGGCGATTTGGTAAACCGGCCTTCCTCCAGTCTGTCCTCCCATTCGAGGTACGGTGAAACCAGAAGCAACTGCAGTTCAAGAGAAAAATGTTAGAGGCATCGTGTTTTGAATCTTGCTTCTTCAGATTATGTTTAATATGACAAGTACATTACCAGGTTGTTGTTGTTGATCGTTGGCTTCTCGAATTAACTCGCTAATGAGCAAAAGCATCTCATCAACCACTTCAGATTGAAGCAGTCGCCCTCTGCTCCAGTGAACGCTCGTCGCCATGATCCCTAACCTGTTAGCATGACAAAATATATTAGTCGTAGGCTAACTACAACAAAGCTTGTTAAACAACTCTTTGGGATTGCTGGCTTCAGTAACTGACCGCATTCAGTAACGCAATATTCAAAGCCTTAAAGGTGACATGACATGCTGTTTTTGGATGCTTTTATATAGGCCTTAGAGGTCCCCTAATACTGTATCAGAAGTCTCTTTCCCAAAATTCAGCCTTGGTGCAGAATTACAGCCACTACTAGCAGTCCCACAAAGAGCTTTCCTCAGAACGCGCTGTTTTGGTGTCTGTAGCTTTAAATGCTAATGAGGAGTGGAGGGGCGGCACCATGCGCTAATGTTTACAATGGATGTATCGCAACGGCTGTAGCCCGTTGCTGTAAGATGCCTTGAATTTTCCCATTCTCATCTGATAACCCTGGTTTGCAGAGGTACACACTCAGTCATTTCAATGAGGGGAAAGGCGGATATCGCGCGCGCCATAACACCAACAGCAGAACGGTTATCCAAATAACAAAGAAGTGTACAACACTCACGTTACAGCATGTGTATTCACACACATACTTGATGCTACCTTTACATTAGCGACAGTAACTCAGCTGTTAGCTGCAGAGCTAATGTTACAGCCACATTCTAAGGGTAGCAAGCTAGGTAACCATATACAGTAAAGCTACAAAATGATATAGCGTTAGTTAACTTACTTGTTCCGAGGTTAGTAGCTGGACGAAGGAGAGTTAGTACTGATCCAGAATTTAATTTCAACAAGGCCAGTTTTGTATTAGCTCAAGTTGAGGAAACAGTCGTGGCTGAAGTGTTTGGCGCAGACATACAAAACAAATGCGCCTACAACAGAAGTTGTGTAGGCGCATTTCCAGAGAAAATAAAATTAAGACACTGGGTCTTCAGAGGCTCGGATGAAGGAACTGTAAAAAGATTTTTGTTTTCCTTTGTACATCCAAACTGAGGAAATGTAATGCTTCGTTCGTTTGCAAGCCATGATGTCTCTCAAGGATAAAAACACTTGCACGGTCGTAGCTCAGTTTCTTATGGGCGGGCCAGATTCTCTGGGCGGGCAAAGCAGAGTGAGGGGAGGTAACCTTCCTCCTTGTGACCTCACAAGGAGGAGATTTTCAAACAGAGCAATTGAGCCTTCATTTTCTCAAAGGTGGAGAAGAACACCCAGGGCTTGGTTTACACCTATCAAAAATTCTAGTCACTGGGGGACCAAAGGCAGGCTAGGGGAACTCATATTAATGTTAAATAACCTCCTAAAGTGAAGTTATCATGTCATGTCACCTTTAAGGTCTAGTTTAGCGGCGTTAATTTGATCTTGCTCATTATTAAAGAGTTAGCACTACAAGTGTGTTGACGAGAAGTCAGAAGCCCAGGAGGACAGGACTAGCCAAACAGCTATACAAAACAAGTAACTTGGCTTAACTTTGCAAACTGATAGCTTACCTGGTTAGAATAGTCTGTATGGAATCCTGGTCATCTGAAGATAAAAGTCGAGTACATTCTGCAAAAGTCTGGGCACAATTGTTCAGAAAGTTTGTGGTCGTCATTTTCTGAGCTCTGCCTCCACCAGAATTCGAAATCACACACAACGTGTTCGTCTTCTTTGGTTCTTTTAATGGCGGTTAGCAAACAAGGTAGGCCCTATAGGTGCATCACCGCCACCTAATGGACTGGAGTGTGATACCGGATAAACCGCACAAGTGGCTCTCCCCCACACAAATGGACTGTCCCAAATACTAAATGATAGCTACGTAAGAACCCACATGATCACAGTAGGACTACGTACAGCCTAGCGCAGACACTACATAAAAAGGGGGGTGGCTATGTTGACGCCAACCAATAGCATGGAAGCATAGATGGTCCAAATATGTACAGACGTTAAAAACGGCCGTGTACAGACATCTGTACACAAACGAGAATTCAGACGTTTTGGCACAGTTGGCGTTCCATATGATAATGCTGTGGGACACAACGCAAAGCGCGACAGGTCACCCTAGTGTCAAGGGGCAGGATGAGTGTGCGCGCGCTGTGGAGTCATTCAATTGAATTCAATCATATATTGACATATCGAGGTGAAATTGCGTATGGTACTTCAGAATTATGACAACTTGAAGGCACTAACGTTTGAAAAACCATCAGTCAAAATTATATTTGATTTATTAACACAAAGATATTGTGGCAATGTGGACATTTACATAAATACACTTCTTTCAGCCATTTTGTATTGCATTCCTTATTCAATTTGACCCTAAGGAAAGACATGTATTCTACAAATCTGTAACAAATTTAAAGTCGATTGGATCTATGGTTCATGAGGAGAAGGGTTTTGAAGGTTGTACCAAATGTGGACGGTACAAGAAAATTAATAAGTGTGACAATAGGGTTAGGGTTTGGGCTAATGGGGCGCTGGAGAAATCACGTAGACTTTGGGCGTGTTTTATACATTACATTGATGCATTTAGCAGACGCTTTTATCCAAAGCGACTTCCAAGAGAGAGCTTTACAAAAGAGCATAGGTCACTAAGTCGCTCTGGATAAGAGCATCTGCAAAAAAATAATAAAAAAAGACTAAATGTGTCACTGATCATAACAACGAGATAGCCCCAAACATTGCGAGCAGCCAAAACATGAAACATACATGGTGGAAAACCAAATAAGTGCCAAAGGGAAGAACCAAGAGCTTGCAGTTAAACAAGTTACAATTGAACAACATGAAACTCCCCACAAGAGTGCAGAGTGTACCTGTCTTATTTTTATAGCGCCACCTATGGGCGTGCATGGGCCACTAGCCGTCTGGGAGTAATGAGTAACCTGTTGTATCATTGGGCCAAATTGGAAAAAATCGGGTCCAGGACTTTTTGAGCTATTGGGCCATTTAGCAGAGAAATATAATAATAAATATAGCTGCAAGCAGCAATGGCGGATTCCTCCTTCAACATGACAAAATGTTGTAAAATTGACATAATAGATAGTTACACTGGGATTAACCAGAGGACTTGAAACTGTAATTTCTGTCATAAATAAATAAAACGTTATACCTTTGCCTGGATTAGAACTCACCATCCTTCGCACATCAGCACTGCGTCTGATCCTACTAAGTCATTCGCAGGCTTAGACGTTTGATTGTTCAGTTTTTGTATCAAGAAATAAGACATTTCTCCAATGGCAAGCATTGTCAGATTTGGTTAAAGTTCAAACAGCTGTAAATTAGTCCTATTTGAATATGGAACATAAAAATGGGACAACGGGATGACTGGGTTGCTGCTTTAAAGAATAGCTTACTCGTAGTGCTTTAAAAAGGTTGTTTGGGGTGCCATAACTTGTCATGGAAGGGATTTCAAATCATGCCTAGCATCAGTGGCGATTTGTCCTGGCTTAGGTTACTGAAATGAATTTGTGCAACAGGCAAGGGATCCACCTGAACAATCAATATACTTCATTAAAGCTAACTCGGTTGTGAATCTGACACTACCATGCATAGACTCCAAGTAGCTAGCAACTGTGGTAAACCTGTCTTGTTTTGCAGTGGCTTACACAGTCTCGCTAAACAGAAGATCAGAGTGTTGTTATGGGCTCAAATAAATAAACTCATTGCTATGTTTTACAACCGGAGGATTGACCGGAAGACTAGAAACCGTTCTGTCCAACAACAAAAATATTGCCTTTGACTGGTTTTGAACCTACAACCCTACGTTTACCAGCACAACATCTCATCCAATTGAGCCATTCCCAGATCTGGACCTCGCCACGTTCAGTAACTGGATAATAAAAGAAGGCAAGCATTGTCAGATTTGGTCCAAGATCAAACAGCTGTAATTCAGTCATATTTTGACATATCAAGGTGAAACTTTGTAGGGTACTTCAGGGGGGTGTCACCTTAAAGCTTATTAGGTTTGAAGCATCATTCAAAATGGCATTTGATTTAGTGACACAAACATATTGAGGCAATGTGGACATTTACATAAATACACCCATTTCAGCCATTGTGTACTTGATTCAATTGCCTTAAGTACAGTTTTTAAATACGCCAATGATACATATCTGTACCAAATTTCAAGTCAATTTCACCTTTGGTTCAAGAGAAGAGGAATTTTGAAGGTTTTCCCAAATTATCACAGTACAGGAAAATCCATCATGGTGGACCTTATGGGTCCTTGAGGCTTTTTTGTTCCTCATGAAAAATGAGGCATGCACACCAAGTTTCAGAGGAATTGAAGCAATGGGGTGGAAATGCCATCACTTTGAAAATCGGACTTTTGGGCGTGGCCTGTGGCGCCCCCTATGGTCCAATGTGGCCCATATTTGGTGTGGGGGTACCCACTTGGATGTAGTATCAATGTGCCAAATTAGAAAATTTATGACCAGGGACTTTTTGAGATATTGGGGCGCAAGGAGAAGAAAAATAATAATAAGAATACCAACAATAACAATAGGTTCCCTCCTACCGGAGGAACCTAATAATAAGAATACCAACAATAACAATAGGTTCCCTCCTACCGGAGGAACCTAAATATAGCTGCAAGCAGCGATGCGGGTTCCTCCGCAAAATGGCAAAATATTATAAACATGTACACTGTAGAAGATCGAGAGTTGGACAACAAGGGAGCAAAACTACTTAATGTTTGGCCAACAACAGGCTGAATGGGGATTTGAACTCATGAGCATAAGGTTACAAAAGTCAGTCCCTCTATCCTCTCTGCTACACACCAACTGTTGAGATTGTATGAATAGAAAGGGCAGAGTATTAGATTTGGTCAGCTTTGGGACAAAGGTTAAGAAATGGTTGACATTTCAAGGTGAAATTGCATGAAATTGTGCATGGTATTTCAGAATGATGTCATCCTGTTTAACTAAACAGATCAAAATTATGACAGGCCAAAAGATAATGGCTGGATTCCAACCAACTACCTTATACTTTACAGGTCACCATGCCAGCCCATTGAGCTATTCTCAGTGTTGAATATTGTCATGTTCAGTTACTGTATAAAAAAGTAAGGTGTTTCTCCTGTGTTAAGCGTTGTTAGATTCAGCCAACGTTGAAACAGCTTTAATTCAATCATATTTTGACATACCAAGGTGAAATTGTTTGTGGTACTTCAGAAAGATGTCATCCTGTTGAACTAAACAGATAATCAAAATTATGACAGGCCAAAAGACTATGGCTGGATTCCAACCTACAACCTGATACTTTACAGGTCACCACCCCAGCCCATTGAGCTATTCTCAGTGTGGAATATTGTCATTTTCAGCTACTGTATAAAAAAGTAAGCTGTTTCTCCTGCGGTAAGCGTTGTTAGATTCAGCCTAAGTTGAAACTGCTTGTACATTTCCTATAAAAATGGGACAACGGCGATGACTGGGTTGCTGCTGTAAAGAATAACTTTCTCATGGTCTTTTAAACAGGTTGTTTGGAGTGCCATAACTTGTCATGGAAGGGAATTTTAAATCATGCCTAGCATCAGTGGGAATGTGTCCTGGCTTAGGTTACATTTTACATTAGAGATAACCATTAGAGTTATCTCTACCATGCATAGACTACAAGTATCTAGCTACTGTGGTGAACCTGGCTTGTTTTGCAGTGGTTTACACAGTCTCGCTAAACAGATGATCAGAGTGTTGTGATGGGCTCAAATAAACACGCATTGCTATGTTTTACAACCGGAGGATTTATCGGGAGACTAGAAACCGTTTGGTCAGAATAAAAAATTAAAAACTATGCCTCTGACTTGTATTGAACCTTGATTACCAGCACAACATCTCAGCCAATTGAGCCATTCCCAGGCATGGAATACACAAAGTTCAATAACTGGATAATTAAAAAAAGCTGTTTCTCCAATGACAAGCATTGTCATATTTGGTCCAAGTTCAAACAGCTGTAATTCAGTCATATTTTGACATATCAAGGTGAAACTTTGCATGGTACTTCAGAGGCATGTCACCTTAAAGCTTATTAGGTTTGAACCATCCTTCAAAAATACATTTGATTTAGTGACACAAACATATTGAGGCAATGTGGACATTTACATAAATACACCCATTTCAGCCATTGTGTACTTGATTCAATTGCCTTAAGTAAAGTTTTTAAATACGTCAATGATCCATATCGTTACCAAATTTCAAGTCAACTTCACCTTTGGTTCAAGAGAAGAGGAATTTTGAAGGTTTTCCCAAATTATCACAGTACAGGAAAATCCTTCATGGCGGACCTTATGGGTCCTTGGGGCTTTTTTGTTCCTCATGAAAAATGAGGCATGCACACCAAGTTTCAGAAGAATTGGAGCAATGGGGTGGAAATGCCATCACTTTGAAAATCGGACTTTTGGGCGTGGCCTGTGGCGCCCCCTATGGTCCGATGTGGCCCATATTTGGTGTGGGGGTACCCACTTGGATGTAGTATCAATGTGCCAAATTAGAAAAATTATGACCAGGGACTTTTTGAGATATTGGGGCGCAAGGAGAAGAAAAATAATAATAAGAATACCAACAATAATAATAGGTTCCCTCCTACCGGAGGAACCTAATAATAAGAATACCAACAATAACAATAGGTTCCCTCCTACCGGAGGAACTTAATAAATATAGCTGCAGGCAGCAATGGCGGGTTCCTCCTCAACATTGCAAACCATTACAAAATTGACATGACACAGACATGTATTTCATACATGTACACAACATTTCAAGACAATTGGATCAATGGCTGATTTTAAGTCATTTTTTGAAATTCTTCACAAATTGTCACTGTAGAGAAATAGCCATGCTGTTGACATTATGGGTTCTTGAGACTTTTTTGTTCCCCATTGGCAATAAGGCATGCATACCAACTTTCTGACATCTTGGCCTGATGGGGTCAAAATGCCACCCTTTTGAAAGTGACAACTTTGAAGCGTGTTGTGTCAGGCCACCTGTGCTCTGGTCAGGCCCATCATGCAGAGATCCATTCTTTAAAAGCTTTGATTACAACAATAACTTAATGAAAGTGAGGATACACTTCACTAAAGGAAGTGTGTAGGTTATGTACTACTACTGCTTGCTCTGCCCACACACTTTCCCCATCCATGCTGTTTCCCTCTTTCCCAGCGCAGGTCATGCCAAGGCATAAATGCGGCAGCCGTATGAGTATTAGAAGTAGCCCAAAAAACATACCATACACAGTGACACTGCTTTCAAAACTGAAACTGGTTAGAGGACCATGGCTATTAGAACTCTACCTGAATTGAGCTCTCTATAGAATCTCAGTCAAACAACTGTCAAAAGTCATGTAGGGAACTGGACGAAGGTATAGCTAATGTCCAGCTGTTAGCAAGTGTACCTTGTGATGGTACAGCAGATTGACAATACTTTATCATGGTCAGACTCTCTGATCCCATTAAACTACACAACATGCACAATCAGGGTGACCAACAGTATTATCTTAAATAAAAAACAATAACATTACACACATTTAAGTGAACGAACACAACAACTGAAATCCCTTGCGCAGCTGTTGTAACCAAACTATTTTCCACAACTATTTGCGTTTTTGGTGTGCACTGCATGCTGGGTACCCAAGGGCGCTGACGCTACAATATTTATTATCTAGCTGTCTTCCGGCTGTGTAATATGACGAGATGCTAGCGATGCAAACATGAAAGCTTGTCTCGGGGGGTCATGCATGTGATCTCACTACAAGCTTTTGATTAAACGTGAGGACTCTGTTAGCGAAGTATTTCTATTCATGTTTTGTTAGTGATTGAATGGTAATGTCAGCTAGCTAAAAACAATGTTAGTTAGCTTCGCTAAAATGGTTTTCATAGCAACAGATATCAACAAATCAGATCAATCTAACTTTATTCAGAAGGGGGGGGGTGGGAACATATACACTAAAGGTGAAATGGTAGGCATTGTTCTGCCTTGAAGCTGCGTGCGCATCCTCATTGTTTGTAACCACCAACCCATCTATATGTAAAGATAACATCCAAGCTAGCAATTTCGCCAAATTTGACTGCAGCTTTTTTACACCATATGTACTTTGTTATGGTTTTTGAGTCAAACAACTTGCTAAATGATTAAATGTCTGTTAAATGTCAAATCCAACTTTAAATGTATAAAAGAGAGAATTAAACCTAGAGGTTTAAAAGGCTACGTTTGTCTAAACTGACATGCACAAACTCAGAGCACTGAGTTTCAACATCCATGTACACATTTTGTCTCTATTTTTTACTCTACTCTTTAACGCATGACTATGTTTAACTTAATGTCAGCACTTCTCTGTCACCAACTGTCTCTGGAGTGGAGGGTGGGGGCTTCATATCCAACAAATTACACCCCTGAACTTTTAAAACAGATCTAATGGCCTACTACAATTGTAAATATCCTATGGCTTCTTCTCCAATTGGGCCTCAATAAAATGTCATCTAATATTTTCTGCCCATTCTGCAAAGTTTTGGGGGACTTTCCACACCAGCACCCTTTCCCAGTCCCTCTATTATGCCCTACTACATGTGTTTTCCAACACCAGTTACAATCAACCCTGGGCAGGGACGGCGCCAGAGAATTTTTAATAAAGGTGCTGAGGAGGTGCTAGATCATTGACAGGGGGAGCTGTGCAATTATATATACATAAATACAATTAATAAAGAAGCAGTACTTCTCTTGAGTGGTTTTTATTCATATGAATAATCATTGGATTCAGGTCAAAAGTCTATCACTTGAACTGGTTTCATCACTTAAGACACTCAAAGTCAGCAGCTTGGCATACTGGGACATGGAAAGGATTAAACATGTACACTTTCATCAAAGTCAAAAATGCTGGTTTGTCCCTTTTCATCAATGTCCTCAAAAAAGCAGTCTGCAGAGCTACTGTGTCTGTGGTGTCTGTGGGGTCTCTGGAGGGCTGGCAGGCAGGGCAAGCAGGGCAGGCAGGCAGGCAGGTAGGGCAGGCCAGCTGAATGAAGCTGTCCAGCTAGAGAGGGATACTCCAGCAAGGGGTCTGTGATGCTCTCAGCATTCTCTGTTGTTGCTTTTAGCATCCTCTATTGAACTCTGTTGAGCAGGCCTCTGCATGACCCTCCAGACCTGTAAAAGTGAAGAAAGGATCCATGTCAGTTCAGTTGTGAAAAACGCAGCTTTTTCCATCTACACTTGACATAAACTACAGTATTGACTGTGAAATGCAATGGCATTACTTGAACTTGAATCCAAATGTGTTGACCTGATGGAGACCTATGCAAAGTCACTCAAAACACGGGTTCGATTCCAGGCTCAAACCGTCACCATAATTCCAGAGTAGTGTACTTTCACAAACCCAATCATTAATTCTAGCTTAAAATGTGTAAAAATAGGACTTAGCGAAAGTGGCTGCCTCCAACATTGTTGAAAACAACAATGGCCGCCGAAAAAGAATTTATATTCGTAACGGCGAGCTGCGATTGGAAGCTAAATGAAACAGGGGCTAAAAAACGAGGGTGGGGGCTTGGTCAGCACACATTTTCAAGAAAGCATGTGTGTGTCAAGGGAAGGCTGAGCCTGAGTGTGTGAGAATTTGGAGCACGCACGGGGAGCAATTTAGCCAAGCATTTATGTTTCAAATATTAAATAAAAATCGACTTTTCATCTTACAGTCAACTTTTTCTCAGATTTGTATACTAAACATTCTCAAGAGTCTTCATATGAACTTGTGATTGGATCAGAGTATAAGTTTTTGGCCGGCGGATGTGTAATGCATTATTTTAGCGTTAGCGATAAATTCGATTTGCTTTATATCAATCATTTTTAGAGTTATGAAGTTACCTTTGCACATGGTAACATGTTGTAGTGTCTTCCACGTGACATAACAAGTTTGGTGTTGATATCTCAAAGATTTGCTGAGATTTGACCCAAGTTCCTGTTTGGTTACTTTTTTGCTGATTTTGATTGGCTGTGCCGGACAAACGGTTTATAAAATCAAAACGCCATGGGATACATTTTGTGAGGCTTGGTCTGAAGATCATCTCTGGTCATTTTGAAGAAGATATGACAAAAATTGTAGGAGGAGTAGGCTTTCAAAGGTTTTTGATACAACCGGAAATAGCGGAAAATCTATATAACCGGAAATTGACGTCATAGGGTGCGTTGAACTCGTCTTGATCCAGGGAATCCAATGGTACCTCATTTTTGAAAATCGGTCATACGGTTCAAAAGTTGCGTGTGTAAACACAAGTCCAACTTTGACCCATTGGTGGTGCTAGAGTGGTCTGATGGGATACATGAAACTTGGTGTAGGTATAGAAGGAACTGTCCTTAATGAGTGTGCCAAATTTAACAAAAAGTTATCCAAGTGTTCTAGGGGCTGCCATTGACTCCCATGGAACTAGAATAATAATAATAATAAAACTAACAATAACAATAGGTTTCCTCCTTACGGAGGAATCCTAAATATAACTGCAAGCAGCAATGGCGGATTCCTCCAAACATTGCAAACCACTGAAAAATGTATATTCTTTACAAATTGTCACTGTAACATTCCATGCTGCAGACTTACCAATGGGACACCAAATCTGAAATGCAATACCATCAAGATCCACAAGGGCTTTTATTTCAAGCCAAGGAGTGAAGGGAGGGGGCTTGGTGAGCCTACCCATTCCAGAAAGCCTTGTATCTTTGTGTATCAGGGCGTGGCCTGTAGCATCACTTATGGGTGATATTGGGCCATTTGTGGTGTGGTGGTTACTCTTGGCCTATACTATCAATGTTTCAGGATTTTGAGAACTTTTTACCATTGCATACAAAATCGGAAATGCAATACCATCAAGATCCACATGGGCCTTTGCTAAAGACCAAGCAATGAGTGGGGGCTTGGTCAGCCCACAATTGCCTGAAATGTTGTGTATGCGTCTCGCCAAGCTTGCGCGTGTGTCAAGGGAAAGGCTGAGTGTGTGAGAATGTGGAGCGTGGGCGCTGAGGAGCAGGGGAGACATTTCATTGGAAATTTCCTTAACAATTAGCCAAGCATGCATTTTTCAAATATTCACCAAAATTCAACTTTTCATCTTACAGTCAACTTTTTCTGAGATTTGTGTACTAAACATTCTCAAGAGTTTTCATGAACTAAAGGCAAACAAATCAACAGTTATTGGCCAAAACACATTTTTGGTTCCTGCGGCCACGCCGATCACATGACACCAAATTGATTGGACATCCTCAGAAGAGGGTTCCGAGTCATCCTACCAAGTTTGGTGTTGATATTTCAAAGATTTGCTGAGATTTGATCCAACTTCCTGTTTGGTTGCTTTGTTGACGATTTTGATTGGCTGTACCGGACAAACGGTTTTGAAATTCAAAAATCTTTAGAAGAATTCAGTGTTTTTGCTCTGACGATGATGCCTGCCAATTCTGGGGAAGAATGGACAAAAATTGTCGGAGAAGTAGCGAAAAAACGTGTTTCCTAAATCTTTATTGTACAAAAAAATCCAATATGGCGGCCGTTATAGGTTATTGAGGCTTTTTTGTTCCTCATGAGAAATAAGGCATATCTAATGAATTTCAGAATTTTGGGACAAATGGGATGCGAATGGCATCACTTTGTAAATGAACAATTGGGGCTTGGCCGTAGCGCCACCTATGGATAATGGTGCGTCATTTGTGGTGTGGTAGTTACTCCTGGCCTATACTATCAATGTTTCAGGATTTTGAGAACTTTTTACCATTGCATACAAAATCGGAAATGCAATACCATCAAGATCCACATGGGCCTTTGCTAAAGACCAAGCAATGAGTGGGGGCTTTGTCAGCCCACAATTGCCTGAAATGTTGTGTATGCGTCTCGTCAAGCTTGCGCGTATGTCAAGGGAAAGGCTGAGTGTGTGAGAATGTGGAGCGCGCGCGCTGAGGAGCAGGGGAGACATTTCATTGGAAATTTCCTTTCCATGCATTTTTCAAATATTCACCAAATTTCTACTTTTAATGTTACAGTCAACTTTTTCTCAGATTTGTGTACTAAACATTCTCAAGAGTCTTTATGAACATGTGATTGAATCAGAGTTTTTTGACTGGCGGATGTGTAAAGCATTATTTTAGCGTTAGATAGAAATAAATTAGATTTCCTTTATTTCAATCATTTTTTAAGATATTAATTTGCCTTCTCACATGCGAACATGATGTAGTGTCTTTCACGTGACACACCAAGTTTGGTGTTGATATTTCAAAGATTTGCTGAGATTTGATCCAACTTCCTGTTTGGTTGCTTTGTTGACGATTTTGATTGGCTGTACCAGACAAACGGTTTCGAAATTCAAAAATCTGTTGAAGAATTCAGTGAGGGTTGCTCTGACGATGATACCTGCCAATTCTGGGGAAGAATGGACAAAAATTGTCGGAGAAGTAGCGAAAAAACGTGTTTCCTAAATCTTTATTGTACAAAAAAATCCAATATGGCGGCCGTTATAGGTTATTGAGGCTTTTTTGTTCTTCATGAGAAATAAGGCATATCTAATGAATTTCAGAATTTTGGGACAAATGGGATGCGAATGGCATCACTTTGTAAATGAACAATTGGGGCTTGGCCGTAGCGCCACCTATGGATAATGGTGCGTCATTTGTGGTGTGGTAGTTACTCCTGGCCTATACTATCAATGTTTCAGGATTTTGAGAACTTTTTACCATTGCATACAAAATCGGAAATGCAATACCATCAAGATCCACATGGGCCTTTGCTAAAGACCAAGCAATGAGTGGGGGCTTGGTCAGCCCACAATTGCCTGAAATGTTGTGTATGCGTCTCGTCAAGCTTGCGCGTGTGTCAAGGGAAAGGCTGAGTGTGTGAGAATGTGGAGCGCGCGCGCTGAGGAGCAGCGGAGACATTTCATTGGAAATTTCCTTTCCATGCATTTTTCAAATATTCACCAAATTTCTACTTTTAATGTTACAGTCAACTTTTTCTCAGATTTGTGTACTAAACATTCTCAAGAGTTTTTATGAACATGTGATTGAATCAGAGTGTTTTGACTGGCGGATGTGTAAAGCATTATTTTAGCGTTAGATGGAAAAAAATTTGATTTCCTTTATTTCAATCATTTTTTAAGATATTAATTTGCCTTCTCACATGCGAACATGATGTAGTGTCTTTCACGTGACACACCAAGTTTGGTGTTGATATTTCAAAGATTTGCTGAGATTTGATCCAACTTCCTGTTTGGTTGCTTTGTTGACGATTTTGATTGGCTGTACCAGACAAACGGTTTCGAAATTCAAAAATCTGTTGAAGAATTCAGTGAGGGTTGCTCTGACGATGATACCTGCCAATTCTGGGGAAGAATGGACAAAAATTGTCGGAGAAGTAGCGAAAAAACGTGTTTCCTAAATCTTTATTGTACAAAAAAATCCAATATGGCGGCCGTTATAGGTTATTGAGGCTTTTTTGTTCCTCATGAGACATAAGGTATATCTAATGAATTTCAGAATTTTGGGACAAATGGGATGCGAATGGCATCACTTTGTAAATGGACAATTGGGGCTTGGCCGTAGCGCCACCTATGGATAATGGTGCGTCATTTGTGGTGTGGTAGTTACTCCTGGCCTATACTATCAATGTTTCAGGATTTTGAGAACTTTTTCTAAAATGCATTACCATCAAGATCCACAAGGGCCTTCACTTCAAGCCAAGGAATGAGTGGGGGCTTGGTCAGCCCACAATTGCCTGAAATGTTGTGTATGCGTCTCGCCAAGCCCGCGCGTGTGTCAAGGGAAAGGCTGAGTGTGTGAGAATGTGGAGCACGCGCGCGCTGAAGAGCAGGGGAGACATTTCATTGAAAATTTCGTTAGCAATTAGCCAAGCATGCATGTTTCAAATATTCACATAAAATCGACTTTTCATGTTACAGTCAACTTTTCCTCAGATTTGTGTACTAAACATTCTCAAGAGTCTTCATATGAACTTGTGATTGAATCAAAGTATCAGTTTTTGACCGGCGGATGTGTAAAGCATTATTTTAGCGTTAGCGATAAATTCGATTTGCTTTATATCAATCATTTGAGATATGAAGTTGCCTTTGCACATGGTAACATGTTGTAGTGTCGTCTACTGATCTACCAAGTTTAGTGTTGATATCTCAAAGATTTGCTGAGATTTGACCCAAGTTCCTGTTTGGTTACTTTTTTGCTGATTTTGATTGGCTGTGCTGGACAAACGGTTTAGAAAATCAAAACGCCATGGGATAACTTTTGTGAGGCTTGGTCTGAAGATCATCTCTGGTCATTTTGAAGAAGAAATGAAAAAAAATGTAGGAGGAGTAGGCTTTCAAAGGTTTTTGATACAACCGGAAATAGCGGAAGATCTATATAACCGGAAATTGACGCCATTGAACTCGTCTTGATCCAGGGAATCCAATGGTACCTCATCTTTGAAAATCAGTCATACGGTTCAAAAGTTGTGTGTGTAAACACAAGTCCAACTTTGACCCATTGGTGGCGCTAGAGTGGTCTGATGGGATACATGAAACTTGGTGTAGGTATAGAAGGAACTGTCCTTAATGAGTGTGCCAAATTTAACAAAAAGTTATCCAAGGGTTCTAGGGGCTGCCATTGACTCCCATGGAACTAGAATAATAATAATAAAACTAACAATAACAATAGGTTTCCTCCTTACGGAGGAATCCTAATAAAACTAACAATAGGTTTCCTCCTTACGGAGGAATCCTAAATATAGCTGCAGGCAGCAATGGCGGGTTCCTCCTCAGCATTGCAAACCATTACAAAATTGACATGACACAGACATGTATTTCATACATGTACACAACATTTCAAGACAATTGGATCAATGGCTGATTTGAAGTCATTTTTTGATATTCTTCACAAATTGTCACTGTAGAGAAATATCCATGCTGCCAACATTATGGTTTCTTGAGACTTCTTTGTTCCCCATTGGCAATAAGGCATGCGTATCAACTTTTAGACATTTTGGACTGACAGGGTTAAAATGCCACACTTTTGAAAGTGTCAACTTTGAAGCGTGTTCTGTCAGGCCACCTGTGCTCTGGTCAGGCCCATCATGCAGAGATCCATTCTTTAAAAGCTTTGATTACAACAATAACTTTATGAAAGTCAGAATACACTTTAGTAAAGGACGTATGTAGTTTATGTACTACTACTGCTTGCTCTGCCCACACACTTTCCCCATCCATGCTGTTTCCCTCTTTCCCAGTGCAGGTGGTGCGGTGGCCGCATGAGGTTTAGGTGTAGTCCAAAAGTTGCCTCCCACAATCAAAACATATTAACCGCAACATTGTTTTCAAACTTTCTCAAAGATGGCTTGAAAACCACAGATATTGACTCTCTTCTTGAGTAGATCTCTTTCCAGAATCTCAGTCAATCCAGAATCAAGATTAGCCTCATAGGCAATTGGTCTGGTCTAGGGCACAGCCCACGTTCAGCTCTTTGCAAGTATAGCCTGTGATAGTAAAATGGCCGACTCTCTGTTCCCATTAAACTACACAGCATGCACACTCAAGGTGACCAACAAGATTATATTAACTAACAAACAATAACATTACAAACATCTAACTGAACGAACACAACAACTGAGATCCCTTGCGTAGCTGTTGTTTTTGTACATGCCGCACTGCATGCTGGGTACTGATGAAGAAAGTGTTTGTCCGTCTCTTCATAAATGGAGTGACTAAGTTCAGTTGAGTTCTGGATTTTAATACGTATTTATCAATCTGCAGATTGGGAGATAAAACCAGTCTTCTGACCATAAATGACAACACAACACCAAGCTTAGGTCTCAACCAGGGGGGTGTTCCATCAACGTCGATTAAGGAAAAGCTAGACTTATCTCGCCAAGTCTCACTTACTTTAGCGAGAGTTCCGTTCCATTAAGGTGGCTTATTTTAGTTCTAGCTACGTAACCAAGGTAACTTATACTTCGGAACTAGCCTGAGCCGTGTCAGGCTAAAAGTCAAGCTAAACTAAAATGTGTTGCAAATAATTTCAAACAGGCGGAAACAGAATCTCAAAAGACAGTTCCGTAGAGTAAATTCCTGCGCGCAAACCACTTTAGTCCGTGTTCGGAAACGTAAATTCAGACTTTTTGAAGTGCAGACATTAATGATTTAGCTACATGTTTACTTCATCTCCAAAAAATATATTAATTTTAAATAAACAAGTTAAGAAATAATGTCACTTTTGTTTTCAAAAGCCATTGGTTAATTGACATAAAATAAGGACTTAGAAACTAAGCAGAGCGTCTAGACAAGTTACAATCAATTATGGCGTATCCGTTCTTTGACAACCCTGTGGTGGATGAAGGTGCTCAGATTATACAAAGAGCGTTTATCCCACCAGCCCCAAGGGTCTTCAGAGACAGAAGTAATGGTTCCCTGACCAGTATCTGTGGAAGAAGTATAGGTTCAGCAGGCCCAGCATAGTTTATCTATATAAATGTAATTGTCATTCTTAAAAAAAAAAAATACATAAATATATATATATGAAATAACACTTTAGCAACTCTTAAGGATGGCAATGAACACATAAGAGCAGCCTACCATCCTTTGTAAAAAGTAATAGAAGAAAGTCGGGAGGGAATTTCACAGCTAATGCCCATGCTGCAGATCATCGGTGCCTCCGCTGTAGAAAAATCTTTATACGCCTCTGTCACCTAGGGATGTAATAATATAATGATTAGCAATATCAAACAAAATGATTATACCATACATTTTCATGGCCACAATATGTTGCGCATCATGCACAATGCCAGACACCATTACAAATAAGTTCATAATAAAGAACCCTTGTGTAAACATTTATTTCGTTTCAGTTCAATCAATTCTTTCTTCAAAAGCAGAATACTTGTTTGTATAATTGATGGGTCATAGTACATTTAATCAAAAGGAGAGGAAAAAGAAAATCATGAAATACTAGTATATTGTTTGATATGAAATCCCTACTAACCCGAAGGACAGTAAGATCAGGCAATTCCCCACTGAGGCCTTTGTAGAGTGTGCTCCTGTGTGGAACATAACACTTTCATGAGTGGAAAGTGGCATATCCACACAGGTATTTTAATTCAAACAGGCAACATATTGGAATACATCGACAATATCGAGGGAGTCAGTTGGCTGAGCGGTGAGGGAATCGGGCTGGTAATCCGAAGGTTGCCAGTTCGATTCCCGGTCATGCCAACTGACGTTGTGTCCTTGGGCAAGGCACTTCACCCTACTTGCCTCGGGGGAATGTCCCTGTACTTACTGTAAATCGCTCTGGATAAGAGCGTCTGCTAAATGACTAGATGTAAATGTAAATAGAAAGGAGAGTAGACTATAATAGTAGAAAGGAGGGTAGTAGACTGCAGTCTATGTAGGTAGGCCTAGACTATGTAGTCTGCTGGAATCACACACAAGGAAGCAAACCCACTGTAGCCAAGCCTTGACACTGTCCCCATGGTTGAAAGCGTTTCTAAAATGCCCAGAGTGGCAAAAATTAGACCAAGTGCCCTACTGTCTGCCATTCACATTGTGAAATATGCTTGAGTGCACAGGATGCCCCATGCAATAAATGACAGTGTGCCCTCTATACATGTAAAAAGAGTTCCTTTATAGTATAGAAAATGTGATGCAGTACCCTATAAGGTGCCCTTACAATGGCCTAAATTGGACTGTTCCCATGCCCTTACTTCCAATGGAAAAAGGTGATGTTATGAAGTGCCCTTTATGCTGCCCCTACATGACAGTGTCCCAAATGTTGCCCTTTCCAAAGAAGACAATTAGATTCTGTGCCCAACAGTCTCCCCTAATGTTCCCAGTAGGGCATGCTTTCCCAAAGTGAGGCTGTGACAACACTTGGCACAGCCACAGTCTGTCACTGTCCAAGCCCCCTCTGGATCTGTGGAGGCAGACTATGTTAATTGGAAATACTCGTAATATAATAATGATAGTCATGCTGAGCAATTTTAAATGACTGTTCTGCCAAACAAAGTGTGCAGTTTGGGTCACCTTCTGATCTAAAAAGTCAGTGCTGGATCTGTGCAATACTAGTCATTTCAGTGAATCCCCATTTAAGTCATGGTTATCTTTCCCTTTTATCTTAAAGCTCAGCATTTAGCCTATTAGTTAATAAATGTGTATGGCAAAGTTATTTTGAAGTAATTTTTGATTTTGTTCAAGATGTGAAGACAAAAACATTACTAGCCCACATCAAGTGCAATTAACCATGGCCTTCTTCAGTGTTTTGAATTTTATCCTACAATTTTCAATTGCTGCCACGTTCTTTTTTGGGCTATTATTCTCAATCTCCTGTTGAGAATATCGACCATAGGCTAGCCTGCCAGAACGGTTTCAGACAGCTCATCAAATTACGCTAATTATCAGTAGGCCTAAATGCATATATATATGTTAAGTAGATTTGGTAGGTCTACAATTTACGCATTTTAACGGTCGTAATGGTTTGACAAGTTGTCTCCCTTGCCATGTTAATTGCGGCAACATTGCCCTTTTAGGGAACAAAAAAACTCAAAAAATAAATTTACGCTGCTGAGACAACACACCTCTGCTGCTTTACGCTATACTTTTTGCGACATAACTCCTCTTTTCGACGATCACCTGATCTGGGCTGCACAGTCTAAGCTTATTGAGGTCTGGCTTGAATTAGCGTTGCCTGTTAGTGGAACGGGACGTTAGTGGAACGGCTTGAGGCTTAAGTCTAAGTTGACGTTTACCCAAGTGAGACTTATTCGTGTTAGCGCGACTTGCGTTAGCGACGTTGATGGAACACCCCCCAGGTCTCTCCCCCGCTCCGAAAGCCGGAGGACCATCTTTTATAGGGCACAAGAATGTAAACATAGATTGTGACAGTCAGGCAGGAATGACGTTACAACAGTCTCAGAGAAAAAGATTCACTGCTCCCAACACATAACAGCTCCCACACTAGAGAGTTCATAGTTGGAGCTCTCCTTGTAGTCATGACAAGGACCGTTTAGCCAGTACTTTCTCCTGACCCCGAACATCTATTAACCTGACACATAGACACAACATACTGTTATTAATAGCAAGCTTACATGATAAACGTACTAACTAGTATCCAATGACTAGTTCTATTGATTAGTGATTAATGTAAGCATACAGGAAATCCCAATTTCTTCCACAGTACCCAAGAGCGCTGACGCTGATTATCTAGCTGTGCTCCGACTGCGTGATATGACGAGAAGCTAGTGGCACGCTGAGGTCTCAGAGTCTCCTGCCCGAGTTCAAGTTCTGCCCGATTAGCAAGCTATTTTTACTAATGTTTTGTTAGCAATTGAATGGTAATGCAAGCTAGCTAAAAACAATGTTAGTTAGCTTGGCTAAACTGGTTTTCATAGCAACAGAAATCAACAAATCAGATCAGTCGAACTTTATTCAGAAATGGGGGGATGGCGGGAACATTAAAGGTGTAGGTACAGTAAAAGTGAAATGGAACGCGTCTTTCTGCCTTGAAGCTGAGTGCGCATCAACAAGACCCCATCTATATGTAAAGATAACATCCAAGCTAACTGCAGCTTTGTATACCATATGTACCGTGGTATGGTTGTTTGAGTTAAACAACTTGCTAAATGAATTAAATGTCTGTTAAACTGGTTTATAATTAATCAGAGATGTGTTGCACATCTTAATTTTAACCTTGGATTAGTGAAACTAGTTTAAACAAGGGTTAAAACAGGATTAGTTTATGTTCAATGTCCGCCATGATGGATTCCGACGAAATGTAAACAAATTCACAACGTATGTTTAACAAATAGCCTACGGAACTAAATAGCCCTAAATGAATGCATGCGCTCTTTTTCCTATAGCAGCTTTTTGAATAAATGCCGTTACTGATACCGTTAGTTACCGTTTATAGCCTAGGCTACCACTACAGCGGCTATAATAAACTACGTTACAAATAGCCAGCTAGCTAGCTATGGCACGTCAAATAGGGTCAAACTTTTCAACATTTGAAAAGATGTTGCTGACTGAATTGATGGAGGAGTTTGGGGTGATAATTTAGGACAAGAGGACTGACAGCAGTACTCTAGAAAAGAAGGAGCGGAACTGGGTCCGGTTAGCTGAGTGCTTCAATGGCTCTACCGGTATTAAAGAGACGAGGGACAGGGCGCAACTTAAAGCCTGCTGGAAAAACCTCAAGACTAAAGCCAAAAAAGATGCGGCGGAAGAGAGGCGTAGCCAATTTCAAACCGGCGGAGGACCACCAATCAATGCTACGGATCCTCTGTCAAAGAAGATCATTGATATGATCCCGCAGCAGATTTCCCCCCTCCCCAACCCCTACGACGATGACGGCGCATTAGATGACAGTACAGCCACAGAAGCTGCAAGTAACTACAAACTCCAACGCCGTTGGTTGCAGCAATAACGTGACGAAAATGACGAAAATAGGCTATAATTTTGCCTACAAAGCATTTGTTAGAGCCTATGTATTACTGTACATACACCTCAGATGTTAATAATTTTCTAATTGAATAGCACATCATACTACAGAAATAACAGTTCCATGTTCTCTTTAGTAGCCTATGGTAATTTATTAAATTTGTTATTTCCTATGTCATTGGACGTCAGAGACCTCAAGAGTAAAGTGCATTGTGCATAGTTGTAGGTAGCCTCCTAATGTTTTTATGTTTTTTTGTTTTGTCTAGCTGACACTATCATCGTACTGGAGCAAGTGGAGCCTCATGGAAACATCGAAGCAGCAGCATCACCTGTGAAGCCCCCTGCTAAGCACCCTAAGCTTAGCTCTCACCAGGAGCTTCTCACATTAGAGAAGGAGAGATGCATGCTCGACATATAAAATGCAAAAATAAAAAAAGATCAGAATCAGAAAGGGATTTATTCGCCATGAAAGTTTGCACAGACAAGGAATTTGCTTTGGCAGGAAGGTGCATACAATAAACATATACCTAAAATGTAAATTAGTGGACTAACTATACTAAGGGTACATAAACTAGCAGTACTAAGTGTGATTAGAATATAATTAAATATACAATAAAATATAAGTTGCCGTAAATTACAATATAAAAATATAAAAATAAAAAAATAAAAAAATTACAAAAAATACAAATGTACAAGATACCATGTTGTAATGCAGTGCAAAAAGCAGAGTGTTTTAAGCAAGAAGTCATTTGAGTCAGTGTGGTCCCTTGGCCTTGTTGAAGAGAACAACAGCGGAAGGGAAGAAACTGTTTTTGTGGCGTGAGGTATTGGTCCTGATAGACCGCAGCCTTCTGCCGGAGGGGAGTGACTGAAACAGGGAGTGTCCAGGGTGGGAGGAGTCGGCCACAATCTTCCTCGCTCGCCTCAGGGTCCTCGAGGTGTGCAGGTCCTCGAGGGTAGGCAGATTGCAGCCAATCACCTTCTCAGCAGTACGGATGATACGCTGCAGTCTGCTCTTGTCCTTGGCAGTGGCAGCAGCGTACCAGACGGTGATGGAGGAGGTGAGGATGGACTCAATGATGGCTGAGTAGAAGTGCACCATCATTGTCTTTGGCAGGTTGGACTTCTTCAGCTGCCGAAGGAAGTACATCCTCTGTTGTGCTTTCTTGATGAGGGAGCTGATGTTCAGTTCCCACTTGAGGTCCTGGGAGAGGATAGTGCCCAGGAAGCGGAAGGACTCCACAGTGTTGACTGGGGAGTCACACAGGGTGATGGGGGTGAGTGGGGCTGTGTTCCTCCTGAAGTCCACAACCATCTCCACTGTCTTAAGAGCATTGAGCTCTAAGTTGTTCTGGCTGCACCAGGTCACCAGGTTGGCCGCTTCCCACCTATAATCAGACTCGCCTCCACCAGAGATGAGCCCAATAAGGGTGGTGTCGTCCGCAAACTTCAGGAGTTTGACGGACGGATGACTGGAGGTGCAACTGTTGGTGTACAGGGAGAAGAGCAGAGGAGAAAGGACGCAGCCCTGAGGTGATCTGGTGCTGATGGACCGAAGATGTCCTGTTGCTACAGAAAGAGGTCCTAACTTTTCAGAAGCAGAGGCTACTGGATCTAAGCCAGTCACAAGAAATAGAAAGATTTTTGAATGAATTCTGAAACTGAAATTGTGCAATGTATTTATTTGCAGCATTCTGCACTTGAGCATCTTCCATATCATCCTCAAGTGGGTGCTCATCCTCCTCGGGTAGATCATCTCCTACTCTCTTCCCAATGTTGTACAAAACAGCTACTGCAACAATGATGGTCAGGGTAGTGTCCAATTTTGTGCGGAGTCCCAACTGTATACATGGAAATCTCCGCTTCCACACCCCAAACACTCTCTCTATTACCCCTCTTGTTTGAATGTGAGAGTAGTTGTAGTTTTTTTCTGCCTGGGTCTGAGGGTTCAAAAGTGGAGTCATCAGGTATGGGCGACATGCATAGCCATTGTCCCCCACTAGGTGTCCACGGATCTCCCCTCTCCAGCAGTGCACAAAGTTGACCGTTGTCAAAGATTCGTCTGTCATGTGTGGATCCTGGCCATCTTGCAACAACGTGTGTGATCTGGGCCTGGTCATCACACACAACTTGGACATTAATTGAGCAGTAGCCCTTTCGATTCCGAAACAGTTCCCCATTCCCACCACCTGGGTTGGTAATGTGAATGTGGGTGCAGTCGATAGCCCCAATTACTCCTGGAAAACCTGCTCTCCCATAAAATCCAGCTGTTGTCTCTGTCCTTGGTTCAAAGTGAATGTACTGAGCCTTTAAACTTGCAATTGCCTTGGACACTCTGCTAACAATTCTGCAGACTGTGGATTTATGAACTCCGAAAAGATCCCCATCAACAATCTGAAAACACCCTGTAGCATAAAATCGCAAAGCTACTAGGAGCTGGAGAAGCGGTGGCACAGCAAAATTCCTCTCACTTCCATGTTTGATTGCTGGTCCAACCTTCCCATTCAGGTATATGACAGACTCCTTTGTAAATCTGTACCGCTGTGAAAATTCGCTGTTGTCATAGAATTCAATTGGGTTTAACCTATCTCTAATTTTCCTGCGAGGAACACTTTCCTCTAACCCCATCCAGCGAAGATATGCAGCCATGTTGTCAATAAAACTGAGATAAACGTCCTCCAGGGGTGGTTTAAATATAACTGCTAATCCAGGTTTAGACTAGGTTTAAAATGACTGGTGCAACAGATTTACATTTAATCTAGATTTAAATGGAAATTAAACAGAGATTGCCAAAGGGTTAAACATAGATTTACTAACCCTAGATTAACTCTAAACCAGGATTAATTTAATCCATGTTGGTGCAACCCAGCCCCAGAGGTTTAAAAGGTTACCTTTGCCTAAACTGACATGCACCAACTCGGAGAACTGAGTTTCAACAGCCATTTAGTCTCTATTTGTTACTCTACTCTTAAGGCATGTTTAACTTAATGTCTGCACCTCTCTGTCACCAACTGTCTCTGGAGTGGGGGGTGGGGGCTTCACAGGGTGTCTACAGGTATAAACAAGTTAAATGTAAGACCTTTTAATACCACTTCCAAATGAAATTAAAGACCAAACTTACGATGGAAATACAAATCAAAAGTGGAAATATACAGTCATCTTTCCAAGTAAACACTGATGTCTGTTCAATATGAACAGTATGGTAAAATGACAATAATCGGTTGAGTTTAAGAACATTGACTAAATGTGTGTAATGCGAAAGGATAACACAAAAATGTAATTGCTGTCCTAAATTATACTTATTATTACACTAGGGTGGAAATGGTGGAGCAGAAACTAACAATTCCATGAATCCCATGGAAACAAAGGCAAATGTGTGAGATGTACTGATGTGGAGCACAAATGATCCAAGAAGCAATACTTCTCTTGAGTGGTTTTTATTCAGATGAATAATCATTGGATTCAGGTCAAAAGTCTATCACTTGAACTAGTTTCATCACTTAAGACACAAAGTCAGCAGCTTGGCATACTGGCACATGGAAAGGATTAAACATTTAGACTTTCATCAAAGTAATGCTGGCTTGTCCTTTTTCATCAATGTCCTCAAAAAAGCAGGCTGCAGAGCTACTGTGTCTGTGGGGTGACTGTCTCTGGAGGGCCTGCAGGCAGGCAGGCAGGCAGGCCAGCTGGATGAAGCTGTCCTGGGGTCAGGTCTGAAGAGAAGCTGTCCAGCTAGAGAGGGGTAGTCCAGCAAGGGGTCTGTGTGGATCTCACCATCCTCGAGTCTGTTGCATCCTCTGTTGAACTCTGTTGAGCAGGCCTCTGCATGACCCTCCAGACCTGTCAAAGTGAAGAAAGGGTCCATGTCAGTTGTGAAAAATGAAGCTTTTCCCATCTACACTTGATACAGACTTCAGTTTTGACTGTGAAATGCAGTGTCATTACTTGAACTTGAATCCAAATGTGTTGACCTCATGGAGACCCATGCAGTCACTCAAAACACGGGTTCGATTCCAGGCTCTGGCAAGAGTATTTACCTCTAAACTGGTCAATATATACACATCTGACAAAAGACCAGCTCGACTTTTGCTTGTAAACAGTGATTCTGACTGTCAGAGACCTTTAAATAGCCTGACTTACCGAAATTGGCTAAACTAGCCTGGCTAACGTAGGTCGCTTTCTCAGGGCATATGACGAATGAAACAGGCTCGCCTTGAAAAATCAGATATACTGACTATCTTTAGCAGGCCCTTGTCTACAAAAAGCAGTCCTCCCTGACGTTTTTGGAGTAGAATTGAGTGAAATACAAAATTGTTTACACACTGCCAGTGGGCGAGCCCAGCCTGACTCTGAGGCTAACGTCAAAACAATGCACCCCCGGGACGCAATATAACTCTTATTACAAAGACTTTCACGCCCCAAATCACAATTATGAGCCGACAGGTCTGTGGGGAATTGCTTTTTCTCCTAAAGGCTGCTCTCCTCGACCTTTTTGATGAACAATTCGCCGAGATGCAAAATGACTCACTAATTAAAAAACACAGAGGAAAAAAGTACTTTCACAAACCCAATCATTAATTCTATCTTAAAATGTGTAAAAACAGGACTTACCGAAAGTGGCTGCCTCAAACACGGCTATAACGGGACTCCAGTTGAAAACAACAATGGCCGCCGAAAAAGAATTGATATTCGTAACGGCGAGCTGCGATTGGAAGCGAAATGAAACAGGGGCTAAAAAACGAGGGTGGGGGCTTGGTCAGCACACAATTTCAAGAAAGCGTGTGTGTCAAGGGAAGGCTGAGTGTGTGAGAATTTGGAGCAGGCGAGGGGACCAATTAACCAAGCATGCATGTTTCAAATATTCACTAAAAATCGACTTTTCATCTTACAGTCAACTTTTTCTCAGATTTGTATACTAAACATTCTCAAGAGTCTTCATATGACCTTGTCATTGGATCAGAGTATAAGTTTTTGGCCGGCGGATGTGTAATGCATTATTTTAGCGTTAGCGATAAATTCGATTTGCTTTATATCAATCATTTTTAGAGGTATGAAGTTGCCTTTGCACATGGTAACATGTTGTAGTGTCTTCCACGTGACATACCAAGTTTGGTGTTGATATCTCAAAGATTTGCTTAGATTTGACCAAACGTCCTGTTTTGTTGCTTTGTTGCAGATCTTGATTGGCTCTACCGGACAAACGGTTTTGAAAATCAGAAATCCCTACGATAACTTTTGTGAGGATCAGTCTGGAGATCATCTATGGCAATTTTGAAGAAAATTCGACCAAAAATGTAGGAGGAATCCTAATAAAACTAACAATAACAATAGGTTTCCTCCTTACGGAGGAATCCTAATAATAAAACTAACAATAACAATAGGTTTCCTCCTTACGGAGGAATCCTAAATATAGCTGCAAGCAGCAATGGCGGATTCCTCCAAACATTGCAAACCATTGAAAAATGTATATTCTTTACAAATTGTCACTGTATATAAAAATCCATGCTGCAGACTTACCAATGGGCTACCAAATCTGAAATGCAATACCATCAAGTTCCACAAGGGCCTTTATTTCAACCCAAGGAGTGAAGGGAGGGGGCTTAGTGAGCCTACCCATTCCAGAAAGCCTTGTATTTTGTGCATCAGGGCGTGGCCAGTAGCATCACCTATGGGTGATGTTGGGACATTTGTGGTGTGGTAGTTACTATTAACCTATACTATCAATGTTTCAGGATTTGGAGAACTTTTTACCATTGCATACAAAATCGGAAATGCAATACCATCAAGATCCACAAGGCCTTTGCTAAAGACCAAGGAATGAGTGGGGGCTTGGTCAGCCCACACTCTCATGAAATGTTGTGTATGCGTCTTGCCAAGCCCGTGCGTGTGTCAAGGGAAAGGCTGAGTGTGTGAGAATGTGGAGCACGTGCGCGCTGAAGAGCAGGGGAGACATTTCATTGGAAATTTCGTCAGCAATTAGCCAAGCATGCATGTTTCAAATATTCACCAAAAATCTACTTTTCATCTCACAGTCAACCTTTTCTCAGATTTGTGTACTAAACATTCTCAAGAGTCTTCATATGAACTTGTGATTGAATCAGAGTATCAGTTTTTTACTGGCGGATGTGTAAAGTATTATTTTAGCGTGAGCGATAAATTCGATTTGCTCTATATCAATCATTTTTTGAGATATGAAGTTGCCTTTGCACATGGTAACATGTTGTAGTGTCGTCCACCGATATACCAAGTTCAGTGTTGATATCTCAAAGATTTGCTGAGATTTGACCCAACTTCCTGTTTGGTAGCTTTTTTGCTGATTTTGATTGGCTGTGCCGGAAAAACGGTTTAGAAAATCAAAACGCCATGGGATAACTTTTGTGAGGCTTGGTCTGAAGCTCATCTCTGGTCATTTTGAAGAAGATATGACAAAAATTGTAGGAGGAGTAGGCTTTCAAAGGTTTTTGATACAACTGGAAATAGCAGAAAATCTATATAACCGGAAATTGACGTCATAGACGTTGAACTCGTCTTGATCCAGGGAATCCAATGGTACCTCATTTTTGAAAATCAGTCATACGGTTCAAAAGTTGCGTGTGTAAACACAAGTCCAACTTTGACCCATTGGTGGCGCTAGAGTGGTCTAATGGGATACATGAAACTTGGTGTAGGTATAGAAGGAACTGTCCTTAATGAGTGTGCCAAATTTCACAAAAAGTTATCCAAGGGTTCTAGGGGCTGCCATTGACTCCCATGGAACTAGAATAATAATAATAATAAAACTAACAATAACAATAGGTTTCCTCCTTACGAAGGAATCCTAATAATAAAACTAACAATAACAATAGGTTTCCTCCTTACGGAGGAATCCTAATAATAATAAAACTAACAATAACAATAGGTTTCCTCCTTACGGAGGAATCCTAATAATAAATATAGCTTTAAGCAGCAATGGCGGATTCCTCCTAACATTGCGAACCATTGAAAAATGTATATTCTTCACAAATTGTCACTGTATAGAAACATCCATGCTGTAGACTTACCAATGGGATAGCAAATCTGAAATGCAATACCATCAAGATCCACAAGGGCTTTTATTTCAAGCCAAGGAGTGAAGGGAGGGGGCTTGGTGAGCCTACCCATTCCAGAAAGCCTTGTATCTTTGTGTATCAGGGCGTGGCCTGTAGCGTCACTTATGGGTGATATTGGGCCATTTGTGGTGTGGTAGTTACTCTTGGCCTATACTATCAATGTTTCAGGATTTGGAGAACTTTTTACCATTGCATCCAAAATCGGAAATGCAATACCATGAAGATCCACATGGGCCTTTGCTAAAGACCAAGGAATGAGTGGGGGCTTGGTCACCCCACAATTGCCTGAAATGTTGTGTATGCGTCTCGCCAAGCTTGCGCATGTGTCAAGGGAAAGGCTGAGTGTGTGAGAATGTGGAGCGCGCGCGCTGAGGAGCTAATTGTTTCCTTAACAATTAGCCAAGCATGCATTTTTCAAATATTCACCAAAATTCAATTTTCATCTTAAATTCAACTTTTTCTGAGATTTGTGTACTAAACATTCTCAAGAGTCTTCATGAACTTGTTATTGAATCAGAGTTTTTTGACTAGCGGATGTGTAAAGCATTATTTTAGCGTTAGAAATCAATTAGATTTCCTTTATTTCAATCATTTTTTAAGATATTAATTTGCCTTCTCACATGGGAACATGATGTAGTGTCTTCCACGTGACACATCAAGTTTGGTGTTGATATTTCAAAGATTTGCTGAGATTTGATCAAACTTCCTGTTTGGTTGCTTTGTTGACGATTTTGATTGGCTGTACCGGACAAACAGTTTTGAAAATCAAAAATCTGTTGAAGAATTCAGTGAGGGTTGCTCTGACGATGATACTTGCCAATTCTGGGGAAGATTGGACAAAAAGTGTAGGACAAGTAGCGAAAAAACGTGTTTCCTAAATCTTTATTGAACAAAAAAATCCAATATGGCGGCTGTTATAGGTTCTTGAGGCTTTTTTGTTCCTCATGAGAAATAGAATATTAATAACTAGAGAGGGTACAATTTCTGGGGAAATTGTAGGGTGTGCTTGCTTGAGTCGGTTGCAGGTGGGTCAGTCCTCTAAGTTTTTCCCTTCTAGTGATATTTTCAAGCATTTAGCCTACTCGTATTGCATATTTCATTAAGAACACCCTTTGAAACAGCTGCGAACCCCCTTTGAAACAAGCTACTGTAACAACGTTGTCACTGGCAGTATGGAATCGCGATTCAAACAGTACCATATGCTAACTGAAAATATGCCCCCCAAAACGTAAATAAGTTTGACATTAATGTAGGGGGAAATGGCTAATTCAAAATAAGTTTTCTAGAGGCAAGCTAGCTGCTGTTGCTCCACATTTCACTGATTGTTTGAAAGCGCCGGAAATGAGAATGTTTCTTTTGACATAAAGTTTAGCTGCGGCATTGAAGACAGTACTACACACTGCCACACTGCGAGCCGAGTCTGACTGAGGCTAACGTCAAAACAAGCCGCGGTGTCACTCAAATTCCAAGTTTTACACAAATCACAAAAATATGCTGACCCGCTGGCTATCTTCGCAATCACCATATCTTTAAAACACTGCCCTCCTTCTGATTTTTGATGTAGAATTGACCCTGGTACGAAATTAAGAAAATACTCATCAGAGATCGACAACAGCTGACGCAATCGTCAACGGAGGCTGACGGGGCTCTCACGTAGCAAACCAATCAAAGTTTTTACAGCAACCTACATTAAAATCTCACCATCTGGCTGTCTTCACAATAGTCATATCATCATAACATTGCCCTCCTTCTGTTTTTTGGTGTAGAATTGACCGAACTATAAAACTACGAAAATACTAAACTACTATGACGCTTGCATGGCTGCCACCTAGGCAGTCTCAGTCATGGGCGACCCGCACTCGCTCAAATTACAAAGACTTTCACAACCTAAATAAAAAATCCGAGATGGCAGTTCCACTCGAAATTGCTTTCTCAACAAAACCCAATGGTTGGTAATTTTGGGGGTTGGCATTTTTCACTCATAATCCAAGCTCCAATTTGCGTGCTACAACGTCTCTATCACGTTGTATCCATGCGTCATGGACGTTGTATCCATGCGTATGTCCCCAAAAACGGAAATAAGATTGACGTTTATGTAGTGGAAAATCGCTCATTCATAAAAAGCTCACTGGTAGCGATCATTGTCAGTAACAACGCAAAATGCGATATAGCCCTGTGTGTAGAAGCTGCCCCGTAAATTCTACTACTACAGTACAGTACTAGACTACTCCTGTGTTCGTCTTGGTAGCGATTGCGTTGGTTGAATTCAATTCAACGTTCCGTTGTACGGTTTAGGCTGAAATTAATTATTTTCATGAACAGATTGACAAAGTTTAGGCTGTGGCAATGAAGTTCAGGTTAGTAGTCAGATAGTTTCACCTATTGAAAGACTTTTGATTTAAGTAAGGGGAGTGCCGAACATGTTCTGTCGCCGTTTGACTTCCTAAAAAGCTGTGTAAATGTTTTTATAGTGTGCCTCGCCTAGGCTACAGCGTTGCAGTGAGCTACACTGGTTTGAAACCACAATGATAATTTCACCAACAAATCGTTTACTTGTAATGTAATGTCATAATAAATCCTACAACAAAAATGTATTTGTGAGGAATGTTTATTTTAACGATTGAAAACAGATGCATCATAGACCACTGTAGTATGTGTTGCCCGGGCAACAGAGGCTAATGTCATGATGCTAATGCTTCAGTGAAATAGTAGACTACCGTTTCCAAAAGTAGATGTGTGCCTACTTCCTTAATAATATCAGCTAATATTGTACATTACATTTCACAATTGTGTTTCACATCACAAAGTAAAATGAGTAAATAGTTATCACCCTGGCCTCTTTGCTTGTGGCGTTTCTGCAGCTGCCTTGCAGTAAAGCTATAGTTAGCCTAGCTATCCCCCAAGTTAACAGATGCGAAACGAATGATCTGCTACAGGTAGTCACGCGTATTTTCGTGACGTTAGTGACGTAGTGACGTTAGTAACGTCAGTGACTGTGGCTAGCAAATTAGCCACCTTTAGCTTCACTTTTCGCCACAAAAACTTAACTTGAGCCTAAACCATGCAACGGAACGTAAATAAAAATACAAGCATCTCAATCGCTACCAAGACGAAACTTTTGACACCTAGGTTGTCTATGTAGGCCAAATATTGACGATGATTTAGGGGGGCAAAAATAAATAATAATAAATATATATGTGAGAGAACAAAGGTTGTGCTCTTGCTGAAGGCTTGAGCACACCCAATAAAACTAACAATAACAATAGGTTTCCTCCTTACGGAGGAATCCTAATAATATATATGTGAGAGAACAAAGGTTGTGCCCTTGCCAAAGGCAAAGCACACCCAATAATTAAAACTAACAATAACAATAGGTTTCCTCCTTACGGAGGAATCCTAATAATAATACTAACAATAACAATAGGTTTCCTCCTTACGGAGGAATCCTAATAAGAAAAGGTAGAAACACTTGAGGTGTACATTTCATAAAGAAATCGATATACTGTGTTAGAACTCTTTTATATCCCATATCTTTGGAGAAAAAAAAATTCATGCACATGTACCACATAGCTGCCTTGTCAATGTTCCTTAAACGTATTGTTTTGTTTAGAGTTACTACTAGGGATGAATGTAAAAAATGTATCAAAGTTCTAATATGTATACATTGTCTTCCATAAACAGTACAAATTTCTCTTTTAGAGATCGCTACACGGATCTAACAGATGATGCTCTTGATCTGAAGGTGCTGCTATTCGGAGTATGTCCCACAGGCTTCGGAGGAGAACATATCGAGTGGCAGAGTCAATTTCGCTGTGGCATCTTGATGGAGTTTTGAATTGAAAATGAGATTTTCTGCTTCACATGAATGCCATAGAGGTTAGGACTTTTCTTTCTATTAAACGCCCAACATGTTGCACAGAAATGTATACAAATCATTTTAGCTGCATTCAAGCCATTTATATATTTTTTGTTATTTATAAAATAAGATGTGCAAGTGAAATCTTTTATTTTCCCTTCCTTCATCTCTTAGGTGGAGGATTGTAATCCATGGAGGAATCGATGGGTTCAGCGACTGGTGATTTTCCTGAAGGCTTCAACAGCAACAGAAGTGACATTGTAATGGACCTGTTTTCGGAAGCAGTCGCCCAGTTTGGTGTCCCATCCAGAGTGAGATGTGACTATGGAGGGGAAAACAACGCCATTTGTCTCTTCATGGATGTCTTCCGAGGATAAACCCGAGGGAGTGCTTTAAGAGGGATGAGCACTCATAATCAACGCATTGAAAGACTGTGGGGCGATGTCTGGAGAGGCATGACAAAAAAAACGCAAGGTCCTACGTAGTGTGGTCAGGTCTGCTGAGTTTATCATCGGCAGGCCACCACTAGCCATTTTACACTGATGCATTTCTCACTAGTCACTTTAGTCACTTTCAGCTACTGGTTGCACTATCAGCAATATTGCACTAACTGTACCCCACTTGTCTTAGGTTAGTATAGGTCTAAGGTTAGTATAGGTCATTATCTGTATTAGAGGTCTCTATTTTGTATATTTAGGAGGTTTATAATTTGTTATCATTTCTTTTAGCTTATCATAGATGTAATCTAAGTACTTATTATGTTATTTCAGGTTGCTTTGCATTGACTTGTCCCAAAAATGTCAGTGCCCTGTCTGACTTTGTGGTGTTCTGTGTACCTGACAATAAGACTTGAAACAGATGTCTACCACTCCTTGTTTACATATGAATAGAGAAAATGAAGGAATCATTATTGCCAACAACGAAAGGCATGTTTGGGCTCTTCACTTCATTTACTTACCTCGTATAAAACGTGACCTTGGATTGTTTTGCAATCAATGGAATCACCACCTACTGAGGACTGCCAGATACATGTCCCCATATCAGATTTCTGTGCAAGGTTGTCTTGACACAACAGTTGCAACATCAGACTGGTATCCAAGGTATATTTGGAGCAGCCAGTTCCAAGGGGTGGCCGACCAGGGGGCGGCTGCACTTGCCTTTGACTGGCTACAAAGAGTTGTGGTTCCCCTAAAACAATTTCAACCAAGTGACGAACAGTTGGAACACCTCAGGCAACACACAATCCTTTGGGTGGAGATAGAGACAGTTTGGGAACTGATCAGGTCCTCAATGTCCTGTCGTAAATACAGTGCACACACACATCATTTAACTGTTGTAATCACATTGTCAATAGGCCTTGGAATGAGTAAGCAGTCTCAATCACAACAATGTAATAAAGATGAGCAGACCAAATACAATTGTGTGTGTTTAATGTTATTGCATTATGTAACTATGAAAATAGGATACATGTAGGACAAACAATATTCAGCCCTCCCAACGGATCAGCAGATCACATACATAACAAATTCGAAGATGAGTATCATGCCTTTGAAATACATACATTTAAACAGAACAAAATACATTCATGTGTTCATGTAAAATAAAATTAATTTACGACTACATTTTGCCCTCCCCAAACTGATCCGCAGAACCTATTCTAACCTATTCCAAGCTCCACCTTTCTTTTAAAGTTGTCATAAGTCTGGCCCACAGGTAAGTATAGCACCAGCGTGCACGTGTTTGCCTTTGGGAACATGGCCAGTCCATCTTCTGGATAGAGAAAGGCGAGCTCTGGCTGTACCGGAAATATGCAATATATACATGTTATAATAATGATAATCAAGCCTCTATAGTGCATAGGCGAATTAATTCCTAGTCAAGTCAATAGCCTATATTTTGCTGTAGCCTTGTTTTGTGGTGTGTTTGGCCTCCGACAGTTTAGAAAAAAGCAGAGAACTGATGTTTAAATGTACAGTGCATTATATACACTGCATAATATACTAACCCCCTTGGGCATCAAAATGCCAAAACGGGAAATGCTATATAGCCTTCTGTTTAATTCGCCACCACTTAATAACATGTTAAGATTGAGGGTGTCAAACGAACAACAAAATCACTCAGGAAATGCATGTCACGCTAACCCTATAGCTGCCATGCTGTTACGATGCTCCACCACTCGTTACTTCATTTAAAGTTTTACATCGGACCATTTCTTCTTAATTTCTGCCATGGTCCGGTTCTCTGAACCCACATCATTTATGGCCCTATAATAATAATAATGATTTTATTTGTAATGCACTTTACATTTAGCTAAATCTCAAAGTGCTACAGGTTAAAAACAAGAAAGGGCGCAAATAGTGACAGTTTTCCACTCCGCCGACTTTCTTTTGTCGCTAATACCTGTTGACAGGCCGACAAACAGGACACATTTTCTCGCCTTCACCTCTGTTGTCAGAACCTCGATCTCACAGTCACCGTATTTCTTTGAAAAAACGCTGCGGCATTTATTAAATAACATTCATTTTTGGTGCGGCGTTTATTTGAGGGCAGCGTTTATTCGAAGAAATATGGTAATTCAGACAAAGAAATGACCTCAGGAGCGCATTTATAGGTCATCTGCATATTCATTTATGGGAGGAGGCAAGGCGGGGTCAATGGCTCGTTCACGTGCGGTCAATCTCACGTTGATTGGGATTTATAAAGGAAAGGTGCGCAGGACCTGGCGTACGACCGGTTTTATACATGTGAATATTTCTGTGCGTAGGTACTTTTCGAGTTTTGGCCGTACGCCATCTTCTGGTATGAAAGCTGCGCAATCCTTTATACATGAGGCCCCAGACCCTGTACATGTTCATTTACTCTCAAATACATTAAAAGTATTTTGTACATTCCCTGAGTTGGATATTACTCTATATTTCCATGGGTATTACATGTTTTATTTCTTGAATAAGGCTACTCTGTGTACTGTCCAGCTATCTTCAACCCTGTGTATTCCTAACCTGTTTTGTTGTAATGTTATTTTGCTTGCTGTAGCGCCACAATCTATCCTTGAGTATACCCATCACATTGACCAGAGGCTTTGCCCTTACTATTTGTGCTCTCACACTGCCATCTAGTGGGAACTTTAGCGAACTTAAATGTATACCTTTTTCGAAATGTGAATGATATAGTATACAAACATAGTTATTTTTTCAGTAGCTTACAAAATAGCCTACAGTTGTTGATAATGTCACTGCCAATTTATATTAGCCTATTTCTTAACCTTAATTCAATCAAGATCGGTTGAGTGTGGACAGGTTTTCTCTCTTGCAATGATCGTTATCTGGTTTCCCCTCAGAAACGAATGAAGTGGTAGCACCCAATTTTAAACGTGTACAGACGTTAAAAACGTTTTGGCACAGTTCGCGTTCCATACTTTGATGGCTACGTCACAGTGACCTAGCCTCGGCGCATAGAGTTAATAGGTGTGTTCGACTTCATGCAGCGCCGGCGGCACCGACAGCCGGCTGCAGCCGGCTGCCTTGAAGTTAAGAATGCCATTGGCTGCTTCAAGTCAGCCGGGCTGCAGGCGGCTGCAGGCGACGCCGGCGCTGCATGAAGTCGAACACACCTATTATTACTAGAGGAAGCAACTTTTGTCTTCCAAGATGGCGTCCCCATTCATTTCTATGAATAAGGTGCTCAGTGGCAAGCGAGAGCACGAAACTGGACCGCGCCATCTTTCTACTTCCGACTCTTCCGGTCTAGCTTTAAACAGTGGCTCTTTTTTTCCCTAGCTCCGAGACCTCATGCACACTTGCAACTAGCTGTACACATCATACTTTGCGACAACCAGTCGCAAGCATAAATTTATATAGTTGCGAGCGTGTGAGCTAAGGCATTGCAGTGGCAGAATGGGGTACAAGTCCGATAAGAATCAGAGACATGATGCAAACTTTACGGAAATGTATGCTGTCATTGTATAGTATTCCTTTCACTTGGTTTTTAGAAATAGGCTATAGGGCTAAATAGGCTATAGGGCTATTCTAGATGGAACTCATCACATATGTTGCTTTTTTTCTTTGTGATATGAGTATGATTTCCAACGCATTGTATCGGATTAAATAAACTGTTAACATGAACAGCTCCGTCGTCGTTCTCGCCAGGCAAAGAAAGCTTAATAGTTATTTTTGTAACAGAAATCTTCCATAATGCAGACTTACCATAGCTTACTGTCAACTTTATATTCAAACGAAATGCCACGAAATTCACACTGCCTTCAATTTAACATCAGTGTAGAAATGTGGCCTGTGTTTTATATGTTCAACCTACAAAACCAAACGCCTATTAATGGATATAACGTGATCTAACAACACTTGGTAATAATGTAATAAATTGAGAAGTGTGTCTAAAATATAGTCCACTTTATTGAACATGTGCCTTTGAAAGGGGCATATTAACAGAACTATATACACAAGACGTTTCCATCAGATATAAGTGGGGGTGAAACAGAGTCACTGAGGACCTTCATTGTCCCACAAAGCAGTCTGGCTTGATGACACGATCAAAAAAAGAATAATGAGTGTGTTTAACAAAAGCTTCTGTAGGCAAGACTAATATTATTTAAATATATATCATTTCCTATTGTGGTTATCAGTTAAAGTATTAATCTTCGTCTTTGCTCCAGATAGACATGTCAACAATCTATGCTCACGCTTAACATAATATAATATTTGCCATCATGTCATGAACGTTTTTACGAAAAATCAAATCTGTTTTAAAATAACTGGAATAAACTATATTAACAACATTTCATGTATGTGTGACAACCATTTGCTAAACTTGCTACACCAGGGCAGGCAACTCAAGCCATTTCTTTCAGCTCCAGGTAAATCGGCTATTGGCCAATTGTTGCGGCCACGGCCTGGTTCCTGTCCCTTTTACACCCCCTGCTGGTTCACCTGGATTATCCTGCCAAAACTCTACACACCTGCCGCCCATTACCTCATCATCCTGCCTACTTCAACCCGGCTTTCCAACCACTCCTCGTCAGATCGTTGTCACAGCTACTGTGGTAGTATGCGCTTTTGACCCTCAAGCATTGCTTGATTCGCTTGCCTTTTGTAACCAGTTTTCTTTGTGCCCAGGATCATCATCCGAGAACCCAGTCCCTGTCTGCCTGCTGACCCGTTGATTCATCTAACCAGACCAGAACTCAGGACTACATCCAATAAAACCCCTACTTGTATCTGTGCTGCGTTTGGGTCCACTCTGTACCACACCGTAACAGAACGATCTGACCAACATGGACCCAGCAGTTGCAGACCAGATCCGGCATGCTCTGGCGAGCCAGGGTGCTCTCGTGGGCCAGCACAGCCAAGCCCTCCAAGAATTGATGGACGCATTACGAGGTCTCACGGCTAACGTTGCCCAGATCGGAAGCCAGTTGGACAGCCTTTCTTCCCACCTGCCTCCTTCAGAACCTCCCATACCCCCTTCAGACCAGCCAGCCCTTACTCCTAGAGAGCCCCATGTGCCAGCACCTGAGCGCTATGCAGGAGATCCTGGAACGTGCAGGTCTTTTCTCATCCAGTGCTCCCTTGTTTTTGAGCAGCAGCCTGCAACATATTCTACAGATAAGTCTAAGATAGCATACCTAATGGGATTGTTGAAGGGGAACGCGCTAGCGTGGGCATCCGCTGTTTGGGACAGCCAGTCTCCACTCAATTCTTCATATTTGTTTATCACTTCTGAAATGAGGAAAGTTTTTGACCACCCTGTGAAAGGAGCTGAGGCTGCTAAACGACTCTTCACCATCCGTCAGGGATCCCGTAGTGTGGCAGACTACGCAATCGAATTCCGCATTGCAGCAGCTGAGTCCGATTGGAATGATGATACGCTCCAGGGTGCATTTCGGAACGGGCTTAGCGAGGTGCTGAAGGATGAGCTAGCCTCCCGGGATGACACAGACAGCCTGGATGGATTGGTCTCCCTTGCTATGAAACTGGACAATCGTCTCCGTGAACGCCGAAGGGAGAGGGCTAGCCGCCAACCGTCCATGTCCTCTCCCACTTCCGCTTCCCATCCACACCTTCCAAGGGCTAGTATCTCCGATCCCCATGCTTCCCGCGCTGGACAGAATTCTGCTACTCCCGACTCAACTGGAGAAGAGCCCATCTTTCACCTGCTGAGCGCTCCCGGAGACTGCAGGCTGGTGAGTGTCTCTACTGTGGGCAAGCTGGCCACTTCCTAGCATCCTGTCCAGTTCGGCCAAAAGGAGGGGCTTGTCAGTAACTGTGGGGATACTGGCGGGCCGAAGCGTTCCCCAAACCACCAGGCCGCGAATGCAGCTGGAAGCCACTCTGTGTTGGAATCACCAGTCTCTCCTTGCCAGCGTTAGTAGACTCTGGAGCAGATGAGAATTTTCTAGATGCCTCCCTTGTCTCCCAGGCCTGCATTGCAGTTGAGCCATTGACCACTCCTCTTGACGCGAACGCATTGAATGGGATGATTCTGGCCAGAGTCACTCACCGCACTAAACCCCTCTGTCTGATACTCTCTGGAAACCATCGGGAGACCATTCAATTCCATGTAATTCCCTCTCCTCATGCTCCTATTGTTCTTGGCCAGCCATGGCTGAGACAACACAACCCCCACTTCGACTGGACATCTGGCAAGGTAAAGAGTTGGAGCTCTTTCTGTTACTCGTCTTGCCTGCAGTCTGCCATCGCTCCTGTAGGGGTCTCTATGTCTCCGCCAGCCACTGAACCTCCTGATTTAACCTCAATCACCCATGTCTACCATGATCTAGGAGAGGTGTTCAGTAAACAGCAAGCTCTCACACTCCCTCCTCATTGGCCTTACGATTGTGCTATAGACCTCCTTCCTGGGGCCCCCCTGCCAACAAGTCGCCTGTACAATCTGTCCCGTCCTGAAAGAGAAACAATGGAGAAATACATACATGACTCTCTAGCCGCTGGCATCATCAGGCCATCTTCCTCCGCTGTTGGAGCCGGTTTCTTTTTTGTCGCCAAAAAGGACCACACCTTACGTCCATGCATAGATTACCGTGGCCTCAATAGCATTACAGTGAAGAACAAGTATCCTCTTCCCTTGATCAGCTCTACCTTGGAGGTCCTCCAGGGAGCCAAGATATTCACAAAACTGGATCTCAGAAACGACTACCCCCTTGTTAGAATCCATGAGGGAGACGAGTGGAAGACGGCCTTTACCACCCGGACACTACGAGTATCTGGTTGTTCCTTTTGGCCTAACCAACGCCCCTGCCATCTTCCAAGCCCTTGTTAATGACGTCCTCCGTGACTTTCTCAATCGCACAGTCTTCGTCTACCTTGACGATATTCTAATCTTCTCCCGCAATCTGGAGGAACATGTCCAGCATTTTCAACAAGTCCTCCAAAGACTCCTGGAAAACAAACTCTTCGTCAAGGGAGAGAAGTGTGAGTTTCATGTTAGCTCCATCAGCTTCTTGGGTTACATCTTTGAGAGTGGGCAAGTGAGAACGGACCCAGAGAAGGTACAGGCGGTAGTGGAGTGGCCCAAACCATCTAACCTCAAACAGCTCCAGCGGTTTCTTGGTTTTGCCAACTTCTACCGTCGATTCATTCATTCGGGACTACAGCAGAGTTGCCGCTCCTCTCACCCAGCTCACCTCTACTCTCACTCCCTTCACCTGGACCACTGGAGCGGAGTCTGCTTTCTCTGAACTGAAGAGACGTTTTACCACTGCACCTGTCCTCATTCAGCCAGACCCGTCTCGCCAGTTTATAGTGGAGGTTGACGCCTCGGATATGGGAGTCGGGGCAGTTCTCTCCCAGCGCTCAGCCACAGACCAAAAGCTCCATCCCTGTGCCTTTTCTCGTCGTCTGTCGCCAGCAGAGAAGAACTACGACATTGGAAACCGTGAACTGACCTCAGTTCGTTTCCCACGTATGGAAAACATTCTGTCATGCACTCGGCGCCTCAGTGAGTTTATCGTCTGGTTACCACCCACAGACAAACGGACAGACGGAGCGGGCTAACCAAGACCTTGGAGCTGCGCTTCGCTGCGTTACCGCCCTCAACCCCTCTGACTGGAGTACACATCTCCCTTGGGTTGAATATGCCCATAACACCTTGTCCAGCTCTGCCACGGGATTGTCTCCTTTTGAATGCTACCAACCACCCCTGTTTCCAGCCCAGGAGGAGGAACTGGCAGTTCCTTCTGTCCAGGCCCATCTCCGCCGTTGTCAAAAACTGTGGAGGAACACTCGCTCTGCTCTGCTACGCTCAGCTGACCGCAATCGCCGACAGTCACCGAACTCCAGCACCCACATACCAACCAGGTCATAAAGTGTGGCTCTCCTCCAAGGATCTCCCGCTGTTGACTGCCTCCAAGAAACTCACACCTCGATACGTTGGGCCGTTTGTGATCGAGACATTAACCCTTCTGTTGTCAAGCTCAAGCTCCCTACTCATATGAGGAGGATTCACCCCACCTTCCACGTCTCTTTGTTGAAACTGGTTTCCACCAGCGTGCTGGCTCCTCCGGCTACTGCCCCTCCACCCCCCCGCATCATTGATGACCATCCTGCGTACACCGTCCGGCGACCGCTGGATGTGCGCCGTCGTGGACGTGGATACCAGTACCTAGTGGAGTGGGAGGGATACGGTCCTGAAGAGCACTGCTGGATTTCCCGCCGCCTCATACTGGATCCTGCGCTTGTCCGGGATTTCCACCGTGAGCATCCCGACAGACCGGGTGGGTTGCCTGGTGGCAACCGTTGAGGGGGGGGTCCTGTTGCGGCCACGGCCTGGTTCCTGTCCCTTTACACTCCCTGCTGGTTCACCTGGATTATCCTGCCAAAACTCTACACACCTGCCGCCCATTACCTCATCATCCTGCCTACTTCAACCCGGCTTTCCAACCACTCCTCGTCAGATTGTTGTCACAGCTACTGTGGTAGTATGCGCTTTTGACCCTCAAGCATTGCTTGATTCGCTTGCCTTTTGTAACCAGTGTAGTTGCTGAAAATTTGCGTATTTTATTGATGAAACGGCTAATTTGTACATTTGCTCCGACTTCTCGATGACCTAAGTAAATAAACACTCGACGACGACTTACAAAAAACCGTTGCGCCACCTACTCTTCTGGCGGTGAATTGTTTTCAGCACCCACAGCCTTCGGAGTATTATAAATTCAACCAATCCGTCCGACTCCGTCCGTCCGTCTGTCCGTAACGGAGTCGGAGAAGTATAATTAGGCCTTTAAAAATTCAGGAGGTGCACGTCGAGCTCTCCGGGGCTCTCCGAGGGCTGACGGAGAGCTTGTAGAGGGCGTTCCACGGAGACGAGGGTGTTCCCATGTGTCCGTTTTTCGAAAAACGCAGAAGCATATATCGGCCTTAAGTATCCACGAGCACATTTGCAGGCAACTTTTATTGACGTAAACAGGGCCGGATTAACAATTTTCTGTGCCCTGGGCAACAAGGCTTAAGCCCCCCCCCCCCGTGTATTTGATGTGATTCTAGTTACTGCGAGCGCGTTTTTTGAGCTTTATGTAAAATAAACATTTTACAAGCCGTTTTTCAATTGGTAAAATCTTGTCAGACAGGAGGTAATAAAGTAACAGCTAGCTGGCGTCAGTTACTTGGAAAATGCATAGATAATGTTTAACAGTAAAATCTCAATCTAGCTTGCACCTTAATAAGTTAAAACATATTTGAGTGTGCTAACATTAGCAATAACGTCAGCAAGTTTGAGGTGTATGCATAGGCTAACCATTAAATTAGCAGCACATTTCCCTTATTTAACAATGATTAAACTTACCTGAAAGTGATGCACGGGCACCATCTCGCAGTCTCTTTCTTTTTTTCTTCCCCTGACTCCTGTTATCTTTTTAAGCCCATTTTAGAAAAGTTGACCTAGCCTACTGTCAAAGTTCGTCAGCCCACTGAGGGAAGGGCACCCACAGCGAGCTTGGGAAGTTGAGTGTGTAGCCTATTTGTTTATGTTTTGTTTGGGGGGGGGGGGGGGGGGGCACCATCGTAACTTTTTGTGAGCATTTAAATACATCTCTTGTTCTGCCTGTTTTGTAATATACGTGTCTAATATTTCTATACTAAAATAATATCGGTATTATAAGAATTATAACTATGATGATTTTTCAGTTGGCTATTTTTTGGTGCCCCCTCAGGAGTTGGTGCCCTACGCACAGCGCGTAGTGAGCGTTATGGGAGAGGCGGCACTGGCTACTAGACTACACAAACACTGTTTTTGACGTGATTTAACATAACATTTTGATCGAACGAGTTGCAATAAAGTACTCACATTAAGGAAAGTCAGGACTGCGTTCATAACGTGATATAACATTTTAGTTGACATTGTCCAGGGCCCCTTAGATGTCATGTGCCCCTGGGCAAGTGCCCAGTTGCCCTAATGGTTAATCCGGCCCTGGACGTAAGCAACTACATGGGGTGCTAGTTTACGCATTTCGGATTGGTTTCAAAATTAGAAAAAATCTGGAAAAATTCTTCTATGAAAAAGATAGTAGTATGAGCCAGGTTCGATAATCCAACAAAAATTATTGGGGGAGATAGTTTTGTAAATGTTGACTGGAGTTAGTAGAATAAAAACGACCGGAAGAGCCAGAAGTCTAACAAGAAATGCAATACCACCTACATCCACCGGGCCATTTCTTCAAACCGAGGGGCGAGGGGTGGGGGCTTGCCTTGTCGCCGTCTCAAATCGGACAAAAAGTCTAACCAGAATTCACTGTTTCAAGTCAGCCGCCTGCAGCCGGCTGCAGCGCTGCATGAAGTCAGTTCATGTCGAACGCACCTAATGTCGACTGCCATTGCTGTCTTTTTATTGAGAAACACCCCGTGAACCCAGTAGACCAATTGAATACCACGAAAAGACAACGTGGTGAGCATTTTGCCCAATAAACTAGCAGGTACCGAGTTGCCAAGTAACACTGCATGATTGACAGATAGACAAGCCAATAGAAAAGAGAAATTATTTGACTGAGAGCAAATACAGCCATTCACCTTTTCCAGCAAATCAGGGATGGGATAATCAGTGTTTTTGTTGTTATTATTCAAGGTATTTGCTTTGGTGTAGAATTGTGTTTTCGGCCTGTCAAAACGCATGAATTTTCACTGAATCATCAAGATTGCGGAATAACAGGCATGCACATGACTAAAAAGTATGGGCTGTAGTCATCATAAGGTTTTGTATTTATTTGTACATAGTCTACCCATTTTATCTTTTGACAAACAAAATTAACACGGTCGTCCTGCGACCTGGTGGCGGTTCTAGCTAGCCTAGCGTTACTAGCTAGCTAACGAATTGCTAGCTAGCTAAGTCAGCCCTTTGTGTCATTGCGTTAGCGTTTAATATAGCGTCCTATTAATATCGCTAGTTTGGTAGATAAACCGTTAAATATTATTTAAACCACACACGCTTTAAGCAATGTGACTAACCTCACGGTGACAGTTGGGTTAAACAAGCTTGCTAGTTAGCTACGTCTTAGGCAAACCTATGCTAGCTGGCGTCAGTCGATTGAAGTTTATTTCCAGCGATAGAAATGTGTAGCTATATATAAACGTATGTATTGTATTATAGGACAAGAAACACAATGAAGCCGCCATCTCAAACCCAGTCTTCTGTAAGTGAAAATATGGTTATTTGGTTTATTAGTATGTCGCTAGCTAGATATTTTCTGGCGTAAAAGGTTGGCGAAGACTCCAGCTAGACAAGTCAAGTGTGAATATATTAATTTCGATCATGTTTACAGTACCTTTTACCTTGTTTAAGGTCATATCAAGTTTGAATTAATATTGTGGGGTTAAAACACTAAGTAATAGGAACACATGAAGATATGTACCTTTTTGTCCCCAGCTGTGCGAAGGTGTTTACAACAATGCCCGAATGCTTCATTTTCTCACAGCAGTAGTGGTAAGTTGTATACCTCTCCTCAGCAGTGATGATGTAACTTTATTATTGGAGTTTGCCTAATCATTAAGTGTGCTTTACATGTTATTGAGACACATAATTGCATTTTCCAGATTGCCATCATCAGGACTACTATCCTCCTTATCTTCTAACAATTCTAATATAATATTCCGTAGGGTTCAACCTGTGACGTGAAAGTCAAGAATGGCTCTGCATATGAAGGAATCTTCAAAACTCTAAGCTCGCGGGTAAATTACAAATGATCTTCAACTATTAAGAGGTTCAAAGATATATATATATTTTTATCAGCCATTATATTTTCATGAGATGTCAATCAATATACCTCAGTCTGAATACTTCAAATGTGTAAAATGTTTGAGCTTGACCTTACTGGCCAAGCTTGCTTGCCAGATTTAAGACATTTCTGTTTTTTTTATATTTTTTTATTTCAAGCATTATCAACCATTCCTCTGTAGTTGATATATATATATATATATTTTTTTTTATCAGTGTGAGCTGGCCGTGGATGCAGTCCACAAGCGAAGTGAGGAGAGAGAGGGGGATGGAGGAGGTGGAGAGGGAGGAGGTGGAAGCTCAACTTCTACACCCAGGATTGAGGAGATCACAGACACCATGATCTTCAGTCCTACCGACCTTGTTACCATGACGTGTCGAGACGTGGATCTCAATTTTGCCATCAGAGGTTTGTGTGAATGCACACATGGTCAAAGGAGCACTTGACATGAGTGCCTGTGTGTATGTGGGCTGTCAATTAGTCCAAGGCCGATGTTACTAAAATATAAGGTTCTGATTCACAAAATCCTGGGGCTTCACAGTGATCAATACAACCAAGGTGACTTAGCTGACTGAAGGCCTTCACATAAGATAAAAATGGGCAGCATCCTAAATATTATTTTCCATTTAGTTGACAGGGTCAAGGCACTACTCTTAGACCAAGAATAAAATCTAGTTTCTAGTCATGCTTGCTTACCTTTTGAAGGCAAATTTATACCTACAATCTTGCAAGCAGCAACTTGGTGAGGGGTAGGGGTAAGACAGAGTATTGGGATTCGGCCTTAGTAGCCTCTTCAGCATCAAGAGGGAGGGACATTCCAAGACTGTCGATCAAACTTTGTGAGGACAGGACCTCCTGTAAAAAAAATTGTCAGTTTTAATTCCCAACACCTTAAGTCATTCCCTGTTACGTTAGGAGGGCTGCACACCGAGTATGTGGCTTGCCTATGCGAAACATAAATATACATACACAGTCAAAATAAATTATATGCAAGTCTTGTCTACCTTCCCCACACCTTTTGCACAATTTGTCTTGATTGGTGAGAGGGGCTTAACCACTTCTGCACATCAATGAACAAGAGTACAAAAGACCGTTCAGGAGAATTGTTGGTAGAAACTTTGGTTATTGGAAGATGTGACTGATGGCTGAGCGGTGAGGGAATCGGGCTAGTAATCCGAAGGTTGCCAGTTCGATTCCCGGTCATGCCAACTGACGTTGTGTCCTTGGGCAAGGCACTTCACCCTACTTGCCTCGGGGGAATGTCCCTGTACTTACTGTAAGTCGCTCTGGATAAGAGCGTCTGCTAAATGACTAAATGTAAATGTAAATGTAAATAGGGTTCTTAGTTAGAAATAAACACCAGCCTTTGTGGAAAAAAAGGAGAATTTGAACAGGCAATTCAAACTGAGAATGAGTCTTGACAGTGCTGGTGTGAAATTGGTTGAATTGGAACAATTTGTAATACTCAATCGCTCCCTGTGGAATTATTGTATTTATCTGACATTCTGAGTAGAAATTCCATTTAATTTCTCTTCATCAGCACTGGGGAAAAATACCCAAACTGTGGTATTTATTTAACAGTATCTATTTATAGTGCACAGAAAGTTTACATTTGGACAACAATGGTCCCCTCAAATGTGTAAATATGGACTGCTAAAAATGGTGAAATACAAAATGTGTGTGTGTAGATACGTTCACAGACACTGCCATCAGCTCGACACGGCTTAATGGGGAGCACAGGGAGAAGGTTCTGCAGAGATGGGATGGAGGAGACAGCAACGGAGAGGGCTACGACCTGGAGAATGATGCAGTAGGACACGTCTCACACTTTCACACACAGGCCCACACTTACACAGGCCCATTAATACTCAATATCAGTACACAATTTACATCACAAAAGAGCTGGTGGTGTACTTGTGGAGCAATTTACTGAGCTAGGGGTGAAGCCCCTCAATGTTGAAATTGCACAAGAAAGCAAAATGCCTGTGGACGTTTTCTCACATCATTGATGGTCTGGGTTTCTGTTTCTCCATCAGTCTAATGGCTGGGATGCCAGCGAGATGTTCAAATTTAATGAGGAGACGTACGGCGTGAAATCCACCTATGACTCCAGCCTCTCCATGTACACGTGAGTGGTCTATCCAATGCAGATTCTCGCAGAGTTGAATATCTAACTAGCCAATTTCAACCGGCAACAAAAAGGAACTTCTGATAGAACCAGCAGGCAAAAGCTGCCATTAGGAACTGTTTCAATGTAATCTATGGACCTGCTTAATTTGTCGCAATTTTAGAATAAGACTATCTATTTGTGTTTCTATCTTTTATCAGTCTAAAGCAGGGTTCTCCAATCCTGGTCCTAGAGGGCCGCTGTCCTGCATGTTTTAGATGTTTCCCTGCTCCAGCACACCTGATTCAAATGAATGGTCATTAACCGGCTTCCACAGAGCTTGATAACAACCCATTCATTTGAAACAGGTGTGCTGGAGCAGGGAAACATCTAAAATATGCAGGACAGCGGTCCTCGAGGACCAGGATTGGAGAACCCTGGTCTAAAGAGACAACACTAAGCAAAATGGTATAATAATAATAATACTTATTCTCTCCTTCCTCCTTGATTTCTTTCCCTCGCTCCCTTCCCAGGGTGCCCCTGGAGAAGGGGACCTCTGAATGCTTTCGTCAGCGGGAGGCCAGGGCAGCAAGGCTGGCCAACGAGATCGAGGGCTGTTCCCAGTACCGCCGGCGGGTCTCACTGGAGAACGACGAGGGGAAGAGCGAGGAGGAGAAGTACAGCGCCGTGGTCCGAGAGAGGGAGGAGAGGGAGAGGGGCAGCCCTGGCTATGGCAGCTCCGCCAGCAGGTGGATGGATGCACACACACACACACACACACATGGATGTATACACACATACACACACACACCCAGGCACAGGCACACCTATACTGAACATAGACGCAAATAAATGTATGGGAAAACCTGTGCAAGATATTCACATTTGATTGGGATTAGAGAGAGAGAGAAATAGATTCAGTTGTGTGCAGCTTCATATACGGAATTTCATTCTCACTGTCTCACTCACTTCCTCACAGGGATGGCAAATACATTCCGTTGCTTCAGAGAGCCAGAGAAATGGGTGTGTTTCCTGGCAGCTTGCGGGGTGGAGCCTCTGGTCCCTTACCAAACCGAACAGGAATTCCAAACTCCTCCCGGCCGGTACCTCCCAGCTCCTCCCCCAGGTCGTCCTCTGATAAAAGCAGCTCGTTGTCTGTCAGAGGAGCCTACTCTCCCCACCATTCCCAGAGCAGCCCAACTGCAAGTGGCCTACCCATTTCCAGTAATCAGTCGCTGCCTCACTCCCTGTCTCACCCACAGGCTCTCTCTGATGTATCACGCTCATCACTCAATGGAGGTAAGGGTTGTTTATGGGGGCATGTGTGTCCATGATCACGGAAGATCCAACTTAGAGGAAGACCTACAGTATTGTGCAAAAGTCTTGGGCACAAAAAAATTATATAAATAAATAATGGTATAGCTAAAATACTTAATTAAGAAATACTTAAATGACAAGACAAAAAAAAGTTCTCAACATTGTGCTGCCACAGAAATACAGAAGACAATTTTTATTGTATACAATTCCTGTAATCAAATCGTTTTTTAATAGTCCTTTGCGACTGTTGCTTGTCAGACTCTACAAACATGATCCCCGTTGTAAGCCATGTCACACTGTAGGATCTCAGTTGTCAGTCATGTCAGATTGTATGACAGTCAAGATGCAAAAAACGGACACACGGAAAAAGACTGGTACAGTTTTACGTCATCAATCCATCAATCCATTTACAATGGTAGCTAGCAGTAAACTAAAACAAACTAGCGTTAATTTTATTAATGGCTTGTTTTTATAATGAAAACTGAAAACTTCTTGTAGTACTAAGTGCGTCATCAGGTTCTGCATACCTATTGGTTTTTGATTGACAATCGTCGTAGTAGAAGAAAATCTTCTGACACTGCCAGAATGTAATCGCTTAGAGGCAAAATGTTATCCCAACGGCCATTAATTGTGGGTCAGGGAAAATTAGTGATCAACGACTACAAATGTTTTGGCTAAGATTATGGGAATCATGTAGGATTTTAAGAATCTGTTAGGATTCTCAATTTGTCTCAGATGACCAAATCTCGGCCAAAATCGTACAGTGTGCCGCCGGCTTAAGAATTGCGTAAATAACATTTTAGCCATCTTTGAGCACCCTCTTTGAATAGCCTATATTAGGCCTATAACTGAATGCTGAAAGAATGTAACATACTCTACGCACAAAAAGTTTATAAAAGAGTGAAAACACACAACAAATGATCATCCTAGACCAGTGGTTCTCAACCTTTTCAGGGCCTGCAACCCCTATCCATTATTCACGTCCCTTGCTTGCCCCCCTATTGTATTTTTTTTTTTTAAACATGATTGAATGATGGAATATGTTTATCATCGGTTTCCCAGGAAGCCAAAAAAGCCACGTGAATATAAATTATTTTGAGTGTTAAACAAATTACAATTATAATTTTACATTCTGACTCGTTATTGAGGTCAGATGGCTGAGCGGTTAGGGAATCGGGCTATTAATCAGAAGGTTGCCTGTTCGATTCCCGGCCGTGCGAAATGACGTTCTGTCCTTGGGCAAGGCACTTCACCCTACTTGCCTTGGGGGGGGGGAATGTCCCTGTACTTCCTGTAAGTCGCTCTGGATAAGAACGTCTGCTAAATGACTAAATGTAATGTAAATGATTAGAAACAGCAGCCAATCTGAAAGCAATAATTTGGTGTCGGCCAAACAAAAAGCATTCTTACAACAGAAAACAGGAGCAGCCTACCTAGGAAGAAGTATCTGGTTACTGGGGGGAAAGCTGAAGGATATGTAGGCTATCCTATATTAAAAAGCCTAAGGATCTCAACTGTCTTTTGAAATTGCTTTGAAAGTTGGTGTGAGCCCTGCGCCCAGGGCTCGAAATTGGCAAGCGCCAATGGCATGTCGATTTTTGGGCTGGCGACTAAATTGTGTCCGATGCTCCGCCATTTGGCGAGTGAAATTGCGGAGTACAGCTCCCGATTTCTGTGCCCGTCATGGTTAAAAGAAAGCTTGCAATGCCAACACGAACAGTTGTGCGTGCATCTAGGTGGCAGAAAACCGTGAAGATAGCCTTTATAACAGCTAGAGAATGACACGGATCAGGAAAAGGTTGAGGATGACAGCATTTAAGAGAGAAAGAATTGATCATTGATCTGTCACATCAGAATTTTGTTTTGGGTCACGAAAGTCTTGAAATTTGAGTGAGAATGTCGCCCGGTAGATCACATTAGGCGGCAGCCATGTCTTCACGTCATGTCACAAAGTTCATAATTTTACAGTTTTACAGTCAATTCTACACCTAAAAAGTCGAACAGGGCAGCTTTCAAGAGATATGGGAATTCTGCTTTTAGCCAGCTGGTCCAATTATTTTTGTGATTTGTGTAAAACTGGCAATCTGAGTGAGACTGCGTCCCCGTCACACTGTTTTGACGTCGTTAGCCTCAGTCAGACTCGGGTTGCTCACTGGCAGTGTGCACAATGTTGTATTTCACTCCATTCTACACTATAAACGTCAGGGAGGCTGCCTTTTGTAGATACAAGCCTGCTGAAGATAGCCAGCATCTCGGATTTCTTTAACCGAGCCTGTTTCATTCGTCATTTGCCTGAGAAAGCGACCTCAGTTAGCCAGGCTAGTTTTGCCCGATCACTTGGTCAGGCTATTTAAAGGTGTCGGGGTCAAGTGACTTTTGTGCATGGACAAATGAAACGTAAATGTACGTGTTCAAAAAGTTAATGTCAAGCCCTGAAATCCAGTGGCCAGAGATATATGATGACTTAATCGACACGAGTAGTAGGCCCCTGGAACCCCCTGAATTAATAAATTATTTCAAAAAGTAAAATTGTTTGATTTTGTTTAATCCATTCTAATAGTGGTTTACAATTATATTAAAATCATAGGTAAAGGTTGTTTGTCAAACAATCTCAGAGTATGTCTGAAATGCCAGGTTTAATTTTGGCAGGTAAAAAATATTATTGGCTGGTAACTTTTTTCATCTACCAGCCATTTTGTCTGGTAAGCCAAAAAGTTAATTTCGAGCCCTGCCTGCGCCCATGGTTGTCTGTCAGGTTCTTCCCTGTGGGTTACGGAGAAGTTAATTTCAGCCTGGAAAAGAAGATTGCATTGCATGTTTGATGAATACAAATAAATGTGTGACCATGCTTTGTCTAGTGTTGTCACGATACCAACATTTCGACTTCAATACTGATACCAAGTGTATTATCACGGTACTGGATACTGAAACGATACTAATGATTTAATTGAAATGGAGTTTTGTCTTATCGTCAATTGGAACTTTTTTGAATGTTTAGAAATGTAAGCATAAATAAAATGGTTCCCCGGGTGATTGAACCCCTGTTCCCCCTGTGCTCTATGTTAGAGACTATGGTGAAGAATAAACTTGTTATACATAATGATAATCGTAAAGAAATCATGAATAAAATAACTTTTGTAGGTGTGCTTCTCAGGAGTAAATCCCAGTGCGTAACTGTCGGGAGGGGGGGGGGGGTGCTGGTGGTGATTGGCTGGTAAGTAGCAGTAAATTCATAGACTACTATCAACTCGTAAGCTACTTTCCTCCGTATTCCTGCACCTCGTCCATTTATTGTATGTAGCGGGACAAGTTATCCCTTCTCAGCGTGAGAAATACAAGGTGTAGGGACAATTTGTGTTTTCGTGACATTGGTAAGGACATGCCCTAGCGTCCATATTCAATTCTAAGCTATTGTAACTACGGTTGGGTATCGTTTGGATTTTTACGATTCCGATGCCGAACCGAAACTTTTAAAATGATTCCAATTCCTAAACTATTCAGATTCTTGAAAAAATGAAAAATGACATCAAAGAAAGGCTCTTTTCTAGTTTTTCTTTATTGAAAGATATTTAAATGTAACAATATATTAATGTTTTAAAGTAGCCTACTTAAATATATAATAACTAAACTATAAAGTCACCTAACATACAACTACAATAAATAACAGTTACACTGTTAACAAGTAACAACAAAATAAATGTTGAGTTGGTATGGTAACTAAACAAGCTTCAAACTTATTTTTTTTTAAATCATATTTGCCTTATCTGGCAAGATACGACACCCCTCCTGACTTATGGCATGTCCTGCACAGGAGAAAACTCTCTCAGATGGTGTCGAAGAAGCCTGTACACACAGGTATGAGTTTGAAAGGGCAGACAAATTGGGGAGGCTGTCCCGGGACCAGGGACTGATGTCCGAAAGCTGTTGGACACGGTGCATCCCTCTGCTTTAAGAAGTATCCCGTGTGTTGCCGCATGTTTCAATACATTCGACGTGCTTCCCCCTTTGCACGTAATGATTTTGAAACATTTGTTGCATTTTGCGATGTGGGAATCCTTGACTGTGAAATACAGCCGCACTTTCGACCGCTTCGCTTTAGGCATTTTAACCCTTGTGCTGCCTTCGGGTCACATGACCCAAAGGTTCATAACGAGCCATCGTTGTGTTTACCCAATTTTACCCAATACAAAAACAAATAAAAATAATTTTCTTTTAACCTTTGCAATGTCCCCCACATTGCAAAGGTTAAAAGATTATAATTTTTTTTATTTTTTTTGTCTGAGACAGCCCAACGGTTAAAAGAAAATGCTTCACTTTGTTTTTGTATGCGGTAAATTTGTCGCAATACGACGGTGGGTCACAATGACTGATGGGTCAGAATAAACCCGAAGATAACACAAGGGTTAAAGGCACTAAAAGCTAGCTAGCTAATGATAGCTTAGCAGAGCAAGTGTAATATGTTTACTAGCGATCACGTGCAGTGAATGGTTCATATGCTTTTACGTCTGTTTTGGTGAGCCCAGAGGGAAAATATGGCATTTAAAAAGTAGCCTACATTTACGGTAGCTAGCTAACGATAGACTACAGAGAAAGTGTGATATTTTGACGTCCGTTTCAGAGCGACAGAGGGAAAATATTTCAGTCGACACATTAAGTGGAACCGAAATTAGCGTTCTAATCTGGTCCGATTCCATAGTGTAACCGGGTTTCGGTAACCAACCCTAATTGTAACAGGCCAAGCACTGTCCAAAGAACTGAAAATCTGCGCTATTCAGAAAAAAAGCCCTGTCTTTAGCTTTGAAAGCCTCGTCAAAAAACACCTCAACGCACACCTTTCAAAATCATGCTTCCAGTTCCCCCCCATGTACTCTAAAGGACACCTTGGGGGGTGGTACCACCCCCATTGAGAAATACTATCCTAGACAAAAGCCTACTTCAGAAATTTGGTCCATAAACATTTGTATTGGCTAGGTGGATTGTAAATAAAGGCTGATGCGTGCAGCGCTAAACCCTGGGGGAACGTGTAGTAAAATCGGCAAGATAAGATGACAACAATGGCTGTCCAAATATCTTTTGAATATCGAATTTCAAACTAACTTTACCACGCTACCACATTTTAGCATCTTTCTCTGACATTTTGAAATGTTTCCTCGCTGTCAACATGTTTGTTGCATTTATAAAGCTTGCGCGCCTCTCTGCTGTTTGCTATTTGTTTGCGTCATCCAAAAAATAATTGTTCAGTCAGTCTTTTCACCCCGAACGTATTTTTTGGGGTGCTATTTTCGGCTGAATAATTTTGGTTGCCGAACATTCGGTGCATCCCTAAAATGAAGAGTGATTTCCAAATTGACCCTATGACCCCTATACTTGTTCTGCATTATTATCTAATTGAATCTTGGAGACTTCAAGGGGCGTTTCCCTTATGAAAATTTGTTTTTTTGTGCTAGCAAGATGGACTGTGAGTGAGGCACATTTGAGTACCTTCATATGTTAGAGGTGGATGACAAGGCTTTCTGTGTCTCAGTGTTGTCAAGAACATCGCCCAAATCCCAGAGGCCTATTCAGACCAACAGAACTCTCCGCACTGCAAACTCCCAGTCCTCACCTGTGGGTGTGTAGCTCTCACAAATGCATAGCTGCATTTTCTCTGTCACGTGCACACACTCACTTACAATGTCAACATTGTTTAAAATGTTCCTTCATTCCTTTCTTACCTCTAATTCTCTGTGTTATTGATTTAAAATCATATATATATATAGATAGATATTATATCTTTAAGTGGTCATAACACAGATGTAGATGATTTTACAGATCATGCTTAAAGTAGACATCACCTACTCCACCATTCTTTCCTCCACTAAGTGTCACGCTCTCCAAAGCCAGACTCCCCTCCCCAGGACCTTCCTCTCACTGCTCCTGACTACCTGGACACCTCCCCGTCCTCCTTGGTTACTGGGGCACCTCCCAAGCCCTCTGGCCCCACCCCCCACCTCCCTGTTGATGGTGAGAAGACAACACACCTTCTAGACTGATAAAAACACAAGACGCATACATCTGTTGAATAGGGTTGCAAAATTCCGGGAATTTTCAACGAAACTTTCCATGGGAATTAACGGGACGATATGGGAACAAACTTGAAATTTGCAGGTTAGCCAATAACAGGGAACAAAAAAATACAACATCTTGTAGCATAATCTTGATTAAAACAACCAGATTGAATGCAAATTCTGTTGAATTTCTACCCTGCACAGTCCTCAGTCGTATACACACAACACTACTTACTGCAGGGCTATTGAAGCCACACCCCCTGCATGCACTGTTTGCATTCCTCCATCACATGCACAGATCATTTCTAGAATCCTGCACACTACAGCAGGACTATTGAAGCCATACTTGCATTTGAGCCGAAGGACTACATCTTGTCAAAATAAAAATCTGAAATAATCGATTGAAGTTCTGCCCACAAATAAATACATAAAAATGTGTGTGTGACTATATCAGAAACGGCTTATTCACCAAGTAAGTTTGCACAAACAAGGAATTTACTATGGCAGGAAGGTGCATACGATAAACGTAGATATAAATATAAAAAGTATAAAATATAAAGTTTAAAATTCATATGTATGCATATGTGTGTATATAGACATTATTTATTTATGTATTTGTTTGCATGTCTGCTTATGCCTAAACACAATTTTATATTTATGTTTGTATAAATTGTATATAAATATTATTGGGATAAATTGCCCCAAATTTGCAATAAATTATTTTATTCCTTTAAGTATATATTGTATATGTTAAATATATTAAAAAATATTCCAAGCTTAACTTCCCATGGAAACTTTCTGTAAGTTTACTGGAAATGTTCCACCACTTTGCAACCTTAGTTGAGTATGAAGAATGTTGCTTTCTAGTTGGGCCAAGTGTGTCCAGAAGTCTTGATTTAAACTGGCCAGGGAAATGGTTAGTCTCTGAAACCTCGATGGCCATCCCTACAACCGGTTATCATGGGAGGTCAGTTGGTTTAGTGTCACTACTGTCTGTCATGCTTTTCTTTTGTTGTCCTTTGTCTCTTTCAGTGAATGAGATTCTCAGCACAGCAGCTAAAGAAAGGCCAGAGGGCCTAGCCAGCCCACAGGAGGGCAAGAGTTGTAAAGGTATTTTTCTTTCTCTCGATATGCAGCCTGTGCACTGCAGTTGATGGAACAATCGTATTATGTCTGTGTTTTGCATCCCTATAGTTCCTCTTCTTTGTTTTGTTTTTGAAGATTCAACATTTGGTGTACTGTGAACAAGTCTTTCTATCCTTACAGTTCCCTCGGTTCAACAAAGGTCACAATTGGAGGAGTTGCGGAAATTTGGCAAGGAGTTCAGGGTAAGTTGCTGAGCTTGTATGTTTACCCCCCGATTTGGTCAAACCCATATTGCTGTTTATCTGACATCTACAATTGCTGTTTTTAAGCCGCATGCTACATTTGGGACAGTCTCACGTCTTAGACTAACAACAGAAAGTCTGATCTTGTCTCCATGTCCTATCGTTGCTTTCACCGGGCGTGCCTGCAACCTATATTCTCTCTCTCTCTCTCTCATATATATTATATATATATATAATATTATTGGGTGTGCTTGCCCTTGACAAGGCGCGACCTATATTCTCTCTCATATATTTTTTATTTCTTCCCCCATCCCCCACCCCACCCGAAAAATGCTTGTATTGGATTTTATGCTCCGTTGCACGGTTTAGGCTTAATTCACTGAAGCTAATGGTGGCTAACTAGCTAGCCACAGTCACAAACGTCATGTCACTAACATCACATTAATTTAGCAGCTCGTTAACTTCTGGGAGATGGCTAACTACCTAAAATGGCAAGACAGCTGCAGAAACGCCACAGACAAAGGCCGGGGTGATAACTATTTGCTAATTTAACATTGTGATAAACACAATGGTAAAATGTAATGGACAATACAAAATACGCTGATATTATCTACTTTCGGAAACAGTAGTCTGCTATTTCACTGAGGCGTTAGCATCATGAGATTAGCCTCTGTTTCCCAACATATGACAGCGGTCTGTGATACATCCATTTTCAATCGTTAAAATAAACATTCCTAAAAAATGTGTTTGTTTTAGATTTTATTATGACTTAAGCTTACAACTAAACAGTTCGCAGGTGATATTTATAATTATATACCTGTAGTTTTAAACCAGTATAGCTTACTGTAATGCTGTACTGGTAAGAAAAACGTGTTAGTACTTATTTGAAATATGTAGAAATATCAGTTGTAAGGTTTCTGTAACAAAACGGACCCATCTGCAACTGACGCAAGCACACCTAACAATTTCCCCAGAAATTGTATCCTTTCTAGTTTTGTATGAATTTTGAATGAACATTTTGTGTGAATCCATATAGCCTCTTTGAGAACCCCCAGTGTTGAGAGTTAAGGTTCTACATTTGCTGGCTTTCGCATGCCAGGTCAACGCTATCCTTTTCTCACTGGGTCTATCGGATTAAAGACAACTTCTATTTGTCTTGTTCTCTTAAATTTCGCTTCAAGGGGATCCTACTCCCATGTAAACTACAGGATAATTATCTGATGCAGTCTCTCTCTCCAACTGTTCCAGCTGCAGCCTAGTTCTGCCCCCTCTACCAACCCAGATGCTCCCCAGACGAGCCCCACTCCGACCTCAGCAGCAGACTCCGCCTCCACAGCAGAACCCAAACCCACCTCTTCCCAAGATCCCCAAACTGCAGAGGGGCTGGCTACCAACCCCACCGCTGTTGCCAACCAGTCTGCAGGACCAGACAGGCAATTACCAGGGACACCCCAGCCAGCCAGGACCCCTGGCAGCGAGGATGGTGGCGAGATAACCGAGGGTGTGACTGAGTAAGCATGCATACTTGGGTAGTGGCAAATACTCAAATTTGAATTTGGATTCCTTGTTAATGGCCTTGTGGAACCTAAGATATGACAGTGGTTACAAGGGACACTGCATGGCACCCACACTATATGTTTACTTTTTTTCCTTCCATGGTGTAGTCAAGTGAAAAAGTCGACACTAAACCCCAACGCCAAAGAGTTCAATCCCATCAAAGGGCCCATGGCCATGGTCAGTCTTCTGCAGATCCACACCCACACACTCCAGCTCTTGACACACGTTACACACTCCACATCCACACATAAGGTCACTTCTGTAAATGATCATATAAAATGTTGGGGAGACATTACACATTTCAACATACTGTATCAAATCAAACACTATCTCTTTGTCTCATCAACATGTGTTTTACCCCCTGGTTGCAGCAGAAGCCCTCTACGGCCCCCACCCCCCCGCGGCCCAGCCCCTCACTGGTTCTCCAGCCCCCCCCAGGACAAACGGCCATCTATAGCAGCCCCCCCTACCTGTCCTACGTCTCTCCAATCCAGATCCAGGGACACTCTGTACAGGTGTGTGTGTGTGTCTGTGCTTGCTAGCCTGTCAACCAGACCAATCTGCGAGCTCACATTTTATTTGCTCTGGCAGATGGCTGTGGCCACCCTCCCATTCAAACAGATTTCCAGCTGACCTGACCTGGCTCGAGCCTGACATTATCTGTCAGGCTAGTTGTAGTAGATAAGCCGCCTACCGTATTTTTCACGGCTTGTACCCCGATTTTTTTTTACAGTTTTCTTGTGGTTGTACGGCTTATATGTTTTAAATCAAAAAAGTGGCTTCTTCCCAAGAGCTCTACAGACCGTGCAGTTGAACGGGGGCTTATTACCTGAAAGAGGAATTATTTCTACTGTGTTGTCTCAGTTACATTATCAGGGCTTGGAAATACAGTGACTTGCTAAAGTAGGCAAATGGCTAGTAGAACATAACATTTCATAATAATTTCAGTAAATCAAACAGCTGCAAGACCCAGTGAAATGTTATATACAGCTAGCAAACTAACCTATCCCTGCTCCAGTACACCTGATTCAAATGAATGGTCATTACCCAATAATAACAACCCATTCATTTGAAACAGATGTGCTGGAGCAGGGAAACATCTAAAACATGCAGGACAGTGGCACCTGAGGACCAGGGTTGCCTATCCCTGGTCTATAGTAAGGGGTCATGCCAAGGCAAAATACAGTAACTTCCGTTTCTTCGCTCACTTAGTTGCTTATCACGATATATAAACTGTATATTATAAGCCTATGTAAAATACAGGTGTTTGACTGTCACAAGACTTTTTGATTGAATTGCCAGGGTAGGATACTCACGAACGACTCATGTTTGGGATGTTTTGTGTTGAACGCCAGCTAATCCTCAGAAATCATGTTATGGATTTAACTTCTCAGAGGATGTTGTTTGCAGTGGATTTTTTAAAATGATGTTACAAGAAAAGGCAGGCCAGTAAATTAGTTGTTTTGCTGCTGCTCAACAACGACAACAAAGATTGTCAAACGAGCAGAAAGTCGCCAGATTCTTTGCTAGTCGCTAAGATTTTTGTTGTTGTTGCTAGGTTACCTAGTACAGGGTTTCCGCGGGGTCTTAAGTCTTAAATTCTTAACTTAAAATATAAGGCCTTAAAACGGCTAGATTTTCATCCGAGGTCTTAAATTTAATCTAGTCAGGTCTAAGAGTTTTACCCTCATTCATTTCCAGAAACGCTGGCCGCAGCGTTTTTATAAAGTAGCAAAAAAAAAAAGAGAGTCGTAGCCTACAGAGCGGAGCTCTAGAGTCGTTGCTACAAAACCAGCAGAACGCTGCCCTCAGAACGTTGGTTTGGTGTGTTGTAGTTCTTTCTGTGGGATCTTGGTGTTGGTATGTATGCAGTGATAAAACTACAAATCCTGTGATATATGCAATACCTGCCCGCGAAATAAGTCTGCGTCTCCTCACAGTTTGTTAAAGTTCGGCTACATGTGGAAAATGGGAGTGTACTTTCAACGAGACATGGCTAGATAACAGCGACTTCCGCTGTTGGTTACAAGCGGTACCCAGCTCCAGGTACGAGGCTCGCTGTAAACTTTGCCAAAAAAATATTCAATTGGGTGTGAAGGCGCTGGAGTCACACACTCTCAAACACTTTCTCTCTCTATTTGAGGGCAAGTTTGTTTTACCCTATTTTTATTTTGGGGGTAAGGTTTTGGGGATTTGGCACGTTGTTGGGTGTGGAAGGTTACTAATGTGATTAACCTATGTGTAAAATTAATACTTTTTCAATGACTGAATTAATTTAAATAAAATGATTTTCTGAATTTATTTGATTTGAATTTTGGTAATGCGTCGTGTAGGTCTTAAATTTTGATCTTTATGGTCTTAAAAAGTCTTAAAAAGGTCTTAAATTTGACTTACTGAAACCTGCAGAAACCCTGTAGTAGTTGAAGTGAAACCGTAACTCAGTTTGAACGTTCTTGAGTGCCGCAAAACAAAGGCAAAGAACCGTAACTGATGTTTCGGCATTCTGCCTTGGCTTCTCTACGGTGAAGACAACCCCCTATTTTCTCAGAAAAACAACATTAAGTCAAGATATTTGGCTACATAATAAAGCAGACCTTAAATGTTCCAAAAATGACAAAAACACATTTTTGACAAATTTAAGTTATGGTCTTCTGCCTTTGCACGGCAGTATAGACCAACTGCAGTCTAGCCTATCCCGCAACGTGTTTAACATTCTTTAGCCAATAAATGACATTTTGCTGAATGATTTGAAGTGCTTGACAACAAGCACTCTAATGAAATAATCACCGACTAACAACACAGAAATAAATGACAGATTGACGAAGTGAAGGATTCAAAATCTTTGTGTCTATTCCAATATGTAATGATGGTATTCTATGACACAAATCTGTGTTCTAGAAAGAGTGGTCTGGAGTCGCAGAGGTCCGATAATATCAGCTTTAATGCAGCAGTTGGAAATCAACAAGTACAGAGCTCTGGGGTTGTCTACGTTTCCCTACCCGCAACAGAGTTTGGGCTGGTTCACGAAGTCCAACTGGCTATCTTTCCCTCCCCAGCATATAATATACAGTGTAATTAAAACAGAAAGATGAAAAGAGGGTTGAGCTTGTTCTCTCGTGCATCAGGGAGTTGTTCTTGCCTCCGCGTCCCACCTGCTCGGGTGCCATCTCCACCCAGATTCAAGGTTGTTTCTGAAAATGAAAAGATAGAGACACAAAGAACAGCCTGCTTCCCACACTCAGTGTGAGACCCAAAGTTTAAGCCTGGGCACACTTCTAAGTTCATAACTTTAATAAGCACAATGCATAACTTTAATAAGCACAATGCATAACTTTAATAAGCACAATATATTCTTTAAGACATGCCTCCTTCATAAATCCTGTTGTTATATTCACTCGTGCACAGTGCCCGTGATGCATTCAGTGATTAAAATGCCACACATATTAATAACTGGGATCATAGTTAGTGCCGTGCCTGATATGCAGCTGGTGATTACAGTTCTAGAATATGTGTTGTAATGTATTATACATTCTTTAGAAGGCATGTTCATTTTAAGACTGTGCCTTTGCGCCGTGCAACAATCACCATCTAGCGGTCATTACATGTCAGTAATAACGCCCCTGTCTGTAGACTCATGGGTCAATTTGACCCCTAACTGCGCTATAAATATGGGAAACTGGCTTGGCACTTATAGTGTTAAGCGTTGTTGATAAGATGTTCGTTGTACCTCCGACAGGATTTTTCTGTACACACGTTTCATTAATCTGATTGGATAAGAGCGTCTGCTAAATGACTAAATGTTGTAGGTTTTCCAATTGCACTTATGCAAAACCCGTGCCCCACGGCCTTGACCTATCCTACCTTAACAACCGGTCACTCCTTGAAGGTCAGTCAGGTTTTCAATTGTTGAAAATGGGTAAAGGTGTGCATAATCCACATGCACACCCCGTTCAAAAGCCCAAGGAAAGATTCTCGCAGTGGACAAAAGTGTGGGAGGCCCCATTCTCAGCTTAATACCTTAAGCATCAACAAACAATGCGATGTTAGATGTGAGAATTTTTTTTTGGCCACTATCTTGAGGATATTGTGGAGGTATTACTACTAAAGAATCACTTACACTGACTGGTAATATCCTACTTATCCCCTCCATGCTTAGCAATTTACAGTAGTACTCGCTATACAAAGAAGCACAGCTTGACAGGCTAGCAACATTAACTAAGGTGTGCGGGGCTATTCCGAAAGGTCAATGTTGTCCAGGGGCAATTTGGTCTGTGCCCCTTGATAAAGGCCCTTGGAAATGGAAAATGAATTGAGAGATTAAAGACTGATGCCGCTTGCACACTGCCCCAACAAACGCAGACCAACGCCAACTGTCAGATCAGTGTGCCCCGTCAGTCGAGTTTGACATGTCCAGTCGGGTCTGGTGGAGTCGTGGAAAGTCTGACCACTGTGCGCTGTTTTCCAACTAACGGCAACATTCTGAGAGTATATTCCCTTGACAACTAGCCCATACTCGCGTGCGCAACGTTAGGGTGCACACTTTTTTTTTATGTCAAAAACTGTAGAGCCAACTGTCTATTACGGATACTGTTTGTTTGGTCAAATATATTTTATATTTAAAATGACTGGGTTTTGGACACAGGAATGAGAAGAACGCTTGATTGAGTTGTGGGATGAAAAATCCCAACTCACAAAATTAGTTCACAGGCATCTTCCAACTGCGACAGCAAGATCAACGCTGTGAAATACATCGCAGAGAAACTGGGGACCTCTGGTGAGTAAAGTAATCTACTGTAACCTCTTGTCTTAGCTAGCTAGGGCTAACAACATTGTATTGTAAAAACAGTTTACAATGTAATTAGCGTTACGAATTTCTCAATTAAAATGTTTTTATTTTAGTCACGGGAGGGGGGGGGGGCGCTCTGAGATGTAGCTAGGCCTACTAGTCTAACTGTAACATAAGCAATTAGGCCTATGTGGTTGTATCCGATCACAGATGGTTATTTGTAACATTAACACCCAGGCTACTTGGAACTTCAGTTGAATATTTAATGGTCAAAATGTAGCTGTGTACACATTGTATGAGGTAAGTAGCTAACAAAGTTAGTTGTCAGTCTCCTCGCTTACATCTAACAAGCTAACATTAGCTCAATATATATGTTAATTTCGAAATTACAAGCGTCTCTGACAACGTAACTATTTTCAGCATCTGAGGAGCAAGTTGGCTCATCATGCATAGGGTATAACATGTAATGAAGTTGAAGTAGGTAACGCTATTGTTTAACGATTAATGCTTGATTTTCAGATCATCCATTTGGGCCCCAGTCAGAAATCGTCAGAGCCCGAACAACAGCTAGCCCACAGTCTGCAGCTGGAGAGAGAGCCCTTGGAGACTGCATACAGACAGTTCACTCCATTCACCCCACATAGAGAGCCTGCAGCGCAGTTATATGCAGAAATGGATGTTATTTGTTGGGACAACGAACAACTGTGCCAGGCCCAAAAAGCTATCCATGCAGACTTCACAGCGCTACGGGAGGTCAAGGACGAGATGCAGAAGCTGGTTGAGACCATCCGTAGCCTTCAGCAATCTCCGCTACCTGCCACCAGATTAGCTAATTAAGTTCCTGTCCCTCCACCGAATCCTACGCCTGCGCTACAAGCATGCGCCTTCTCTCCCCCTCTCATTCAGGAACCAGAGGAGGGGGACATTGAGGAGGATTTGGAGTCACAGCCCTCAGGTCCTGATCCAGACATGGTGGAGAAACCCATCCCACCTAATGATCCAGTTGCAGACTTGGTAGAGAGCATGATAAAGGAACTTCAAACCATGAAAGAGCACACAAAATCTGCAGCCGAATCTAGAAAAACGCCCTCAGTGAGGTCAGCTACCTCATTCCCAGATCCGTCACCACTGAGGACCACCGGTGTGCCCATCAAACCTTCATGCAAGCAACCAGGCTCTCTCACTCCACAATGTATCACTGGGATGGCTGCATACGGTTACCCCAGCCCAGCGCAAGCGTCTAGAGCAGTCACTGGTCATGTCCAGCCAGAGAATCGGCCAGTTGACAGTGGCTGGTTCTCACAGCAGAAACCAAAGATACAGCCACAAGCCTGCGCTCAGCGTTCCTATGCTTCAGCTGAACAGAACTACAGAGGGCCAAGACCATCCATCCCCAAATTCAGCCATAGCGACCCTGGAGAGTGCCAGATTGAAGATGGCTTCGGATAATCTCTTGCCAGCCGATGGTTCAGAGCTCTTCAAGTACCAGATCCTGGTGGGCCACTTGCAGTTGGAGGATGCCAAGCTGATGGCGGACTCATACCTCAACTCACCCACACCCTACTCTTGACACCATGGCAGCCCTCAATGGACGAATCGGTCAGCCACACCAGATTGCTCTTTCAAGGATCGCCAGCGCGATGGACTCGCCCGACATAAGACGTGGTGATACAGTTGCTTTCGACAGATTTGCTCTTCAGATCAGGTCGTTGGTAGGCATGCTCCAGACTTTGGGACCAGAGGGAGAATGAAGGATTCATATATCTATGTGTCTATTCCAATATGTAATGATAGTATTCAATGACACAAATCTGTGTTCTAGAAAGAGTGGTCTGGAGTCGCAGATGTCCCATAATATCAGCTTTAATGCAGCAGTTGGAAATCAACAAGTACAGAGCTCTGGGGTTGTCTACGTTTCCCTACCCTCAACAGAGTTTGGGCTGGTTCACAAAGTCCAACTGGCTATCTTTCCCTGCCCCAGCATATCATATACAATGCAATTGAAAACACAAGTATCAAAAAAGGGTTGAGCTTGTCTAACTACTACGCTCTCAACGAAGGCAGTCGCATTTTCTTTCCCTCTCCTCCCCCTGACCTTCCCTGCTTGCTTTCCCTGCTTGGCTTCTATCGTATTGTCTAGTTATTCACGGAGAAATGCTCTGAAGTTTCAATCATTTGGATAGTTTTTGAAGATATTACTCAATCAAATACTACAAAAAGGAACAACCTGTGAGGACTGAAGCCCAAGGAGAACAGAAGTATTTTTGGCTGCCCTCCAAGACTGACCACAGGCAAGCCAACTAAAGCTTGTTCCCTGTAGAACTATGGCTTGTAATGACTGCAAACAACTTACTCAGAGGATAGTCGAACTGGAGCTAAGAGTCAGAACCCTCTTAGATATCAGAGACCGAAGACTTCATAGATTCCATGCTACCTAGCCCGGAGGCTAAGCTACCTGCCAATGAGCCACCCTTGGAACCAGCTTTCTCTCCACCGGCCGTTGGACCGGATGAGTCATGGCCTGCTCTCGGCGCTAAACCAAAGAGGCCTAGCGCCGCTTCTACCTTCATCGGAGATGGGACTGTCACCAAGGATAAACAGCAAAAAAAGCGAGGCAGAAACTCTTCCCGCATCACCTCTCCTCCTGTCACACTCGGAAACAGTTTTGAACCACTGGGAACTTTCTCTCCCTTGTGTGTGGAATCCAAGGCGAAGAGGCACAGGAGTGCTAGCCACGCAGCTAACAAACATGAAGGGCCCAGATCGCCGACACACCATGATGGTAGCTACTACACACATGCAAATCCAACACATCATCGTCTGCTGCGACCGGGAGTCCCCCATTTCACTCCAAGCCCCTCTCGGACCACTCGGGGCGCTGTTCGACCCCCTATCAAGCCTAATCAGACAACAATATCACAGGATTATCAAGATCCAAGGTATGCTAAGACTACCCACAGCCCATCAACACTTAGAGGAGCTAACACTGCTAGCACTATAGAATCTACTGCTAACACTAACGCAGTGTCTTACCTTGGTGTAGCACAAGGTCCTATCATTGCTAACCCAAATAAGATAAGAACTGGCCCCGCAGCTACTGATAAGGCAAACGTTCGAAATGCAAACACAACACCACATATGGCCACTATCTTGATTGGAGATGCCATGACAGCACATGTTAAACTGGCAAAGACAGAAAATATTTGTCTTAGCAACACATCTGTCGAGGAACTGTCCTCAGAGGTACAAACAATCCTCAACAATAAACCAAACAACCCTAAGATTATCATCCACACTGGCTCGTTTGATATCCTACACAAGAAAACTGGCACTGAGATACTTAAAAAACATTTCACCCAGCTACTGAACACACTTAACAGATATCAAGATGTATTCATCAGTGGACCGATTGCATGCTTTCGCAGAGGAAAAGAAGCCTTCAGTCGACTACTATCCTTCAACACATGGTTGGCATCTGTCTGTCTGACACACAAACTGAGATTTATCGATAACTTCAATGTGTTCTGGAACTGTGCAGACCGTTTTCAAGCTGACGGACTCCACCCAAACCGTAGAGGATCTCGACTACTAACAGCAAACATCAATCACGTGCTCCTGACCACAAATCAAGCTTTTCTCCCTATCCCTGTTGTGTCTAAGCTGACTGACGCATCCCAAACAACCTCCCATGGAACAGAACATTCAAACAGCCTCCTGCAAGGACATGGGCCCTGCACAGATCTGCACCCCCCGGATGAATTCCCTTATGATGGAACAGCTCAGTGACAGAGACTTTCCCAAAGCAAAGCTACGCTAGGACAGCCACCATGCTATTTCATTGGACATACCGGTCATCATCACAAACAGAAAATGGCATGGTAAAATGCATGGTTACAAACCTGAAACTAGTGTTAGAAGTCACAGAACTATCCATATTCTTCCAACAGATTTATCTACCCCTGTTTTATCTGTTAATACCCCACAGATGAAACTGGCCCTTCTAAATGTTAGATCACTAAATAACAAAACATTCCTAGTTAATGATCTGGTCAAAGAAAACAACTTAGACTGCATCTGTCTAACAGAAACCTGGCTAAACAATGACACGGCAACAGCAACTTTGATAGAAGCGTGTCCGCCTGATTACAGCTTTCACCAAGTTTCAAGGACATCAAAAAAAGGTGGAGGAGTCGCAGCTATTTTCTCCTCTAAACTGTTGTTCAAAATCACTGAGCTAGGTGAATTCACATCATATGAATATCTTGCTATAGAGCTCAAAACCGAATCAATACTTTTTGTTATTATATATCGGCCACCCAAGCACTAGCCAATATTCATACAAGAATTCTCTGAACTATTATCACTATGTGTCACTAGATATGACAAAGTAGTTTTAAACGGAGACTTAAATATCCAAGTAAATAAAAAAGCAGACCCAAGAACTATTGAGCTCTTAAATCTCCTTGACAGTTTCAATCTAACTCAACACATAACAGACCCAACACACCGGCACGGAAACACACTAGATCTAGTGATAACAACTGGACTAAATATCAATAATATTTCAATAACTGATCTACCCCTCTCAGACCATCATTATATACTTTTCAATGTGGAAATTATCCTAACAAAAACCAAAAAAGAATTCTTAGTCCATAGAAGATATTTAGACGACACAGCTATGATGACATTTTCTGAACAATTTGCTCTATGAGCCGACTTACCATGATTGCTCTCTGAATGAAATGGTAGAGAACCTCAATGATGCACTATTATCTGTGTTAGACTCTGTTACACCACTGAAAACCAAAAAGAAGTGCACAAGCAGAACCTCCCCATGGCTGAGAAATAAAAATGTTAGTGAAACGAAAAGAAAATGCCGTGCAGCAGAGAGAAAATGGAGGAAAACAAAGAACACTATCCACTACAATATCTACAAAGATACACTAACCACCTTTAACAAAACCATCCGTCTAGCAAGGAGAGAATATTTCTCCAACATTATTACAGAAAATGCCAGAAATTCCAGAGTTCTTTTCTCCACCATTGACCAGCTGCTAAACACTGTCCCTGCCCCACCTCCATCCTCAGCAGTTAAATGTGAAGAGCTTGCTTTGTTCTTCAAGAACAAAATAACTTTGATTAGAGCGAGTATTATTAATAGTGGGGTCGAAACTGACATCAGTAGATTCTGCAACATAACCATGAGCACATTTACCTGTATCACACTTAGTGAACTTTCCAAAATTGTCAGCGAATCTAACTCCACAACCTCAGATATTGATCCTATACCCACAACATTCTTTAAGCGAGTGTTTGATAGTGTCTCAGGTCCGGTGCTAGAGATTATAAACACATCCCTTAGAACTGGCGTCTTCCCAGATGCCTTCAAAACAGCTGTTGTAAAGCCCCTATTAAAGAAACCCAAATTGGATAACAGTCTACTTGCAAATTACAGACCAATATCAAACCTCCCATTTATTAGTAAAGTACTGGAAAAGATAGTTTTAGTCCAATTAAATTCTTTTCTTGAAGAAAATAACATCCTGGAAGTCTCGCAGTCAGGTGTCAGGAAATATCACAGTACTGAAACTGCTCTCACCAAAATAATTAGCGACCTCAGACTAAACTCTGATGCAAATAAAGTCTCTATCCTTATCCTGTTAGATCTCAGTGCAGCATTTGATACAATTGATCACGACATCCTAATCAATAGACTGGAAAAGCTTATTGGGTTCACGGATAGTGTATTGAACTGGCTGAAATCATATATCACAGGAAGGAAGTTTTATGTTAGTTTAGGTGACCATAGGTCCAAGAAACATGAGAACTGCTACGGGGTTGCTCAAGGAAGCTGCTTAGGTCCATTACTTTTTTCTCTTTATATGTTACCACTCGGCGACATAATCAGAGAACATAACATAGATTTCCATAGCTATGCGGATGACACACAACTATATATATCCACTGAACCCAACGATGCAACGGCCATCAATTCCATTACAAAACTGCCTGTTGGCAATAAACAAATGGATGAATGATAACTTTCTTAAATTAAATGAAGACAAAACCGAAGTCCTACTATGTGGCCCCAAATCCAAAAGAGAGATGCTTATTAAGAATCTTGGAGGCTTAACCCCCTGTCTTAAACCAGAGGTGACGAGTCTCGGCGTAATCCTGGACTCAGATTTGAATTTCAACTCTCACATTAATAAAGTGACAAACAGCTTTCTTTCACCTGAGGAATATAGCAAAGGTACGACCATTCATAAACCAAAATGATGCAGAGAAGTTAATTCATGCTTTTATATCCAGTCGGCTGGACTACTGTAACGCACTTTTCACTGGTCTTCCCAAGAAAACCACTGAAAGACTACAGCTCATTCAAAATTCTGCAGCTAGATTATTAACCAAAACTAAAAGGAGAGAACACATTAGTCCTGTCCTAGCTACTTTACACTGGCTCCCTGTTACCTTCAGAATTGACTTTAAGGTCCTTTTCCTCACATACAAAGCTCTACACGGACAAGGACCTAGCTACATTGCTAACTCCTTTATAAACTACACACCAGCTAGAACACTGCGATCATCAAATGCAGGCCTATTAGAGGTCACCAGAAGCAGTCAAAAGAAGATTGGTGATTCGGCCTTTGTCAATTACGCCCCAAAACTATGGAACAAATTACCCATAAATATTAGGGAAGCTAACACTCTAGACATTTTTAAAAGACAGCTTAAAACCTACCTTTTTACCGAAGCATGTAAGTAATTTTATCTCAAAAGGGTTTCCTACTTTTAAAGTTGTTTTCTCTCTTGAACAGAGATCTTATTGGGATTTTTATTATTGTTTGAATTATTTATCACTTGTATTATTGTTTTTATTGATTTTATGTAAAGCACCTTGAGCTACAATTCCTGTATGAAATGTGCTATATAAATAAAGTCTTACTTACTTACTTACTTGTTCTCTCGTGCATCAGGGAGTTGTTCTTGCCTACGCGTCCCACCTGCTCGGGTGCCATCTCCACCCAGTTTCAAGGTTGTTTCTGAAAATGAAGAGATAGAAACACAAAGAACAGCCTGCTTCCCACACCCAGTGTGAGACCCAATGTTTAAGCCTGAGCACACTTCTAAGTTCATAACTTTAATAAGCACAATGCATAACTTTAATAAGCACAATATATTCTTTAATCCCTCTTTTGATCTCTGAAAACACCAGAGATCAATCAACATAGCCCGGACCAACCACCGTCTCCTCGTCCTGGTCAGCCAGCCCCAGCAACAGCATTTGGAACCCCGTCTTTGGGTTCTCCGCAGCCGAGACAATGATTCGGTTTCACAGGGACCTGATACACAGGATACAGCAACAATCATGTTGATATTGATATAGCACACTCTTAAGTAAAATAGCTGAAACCTTCTTAGTCCAGTACAATTCTAGTGTGGTCAAGCAGTATCACTCTTGCACTAGTAACCCTCTTTTCCGGACTCTCACATTCGTAGCAATAGCAAAAAGGGGGAGTCAGGTGGCTGAGCGGTGAGGGAATCGGGCTAGTAATCCGAAGGTTGCCAGTTCGATTCCCGGTCATGCCAACTGACGTTGTGTCCTTGGGCAAGGCACTTCACCCTACTTGCCTCGGGGGGAATGTCCCTGTACTTACTGTAAGTCGCTCTGGATAAGAGCGTCTGCTAAATGACTAAATGTAATGTAGCAAAAGGTTCACTGGCCCTTCTCCACCAACTCCTGCAACGTACGACTGGATTCTGGAGCAGCACAACACATGCTCCAGTGGTACCACGTACTTCCTTTCCCCAGCACCCTTAGGGCGTGCAAGGTTCTCTCGATGACCTTGAATGGTCCTGTCCATAAATGTACAACAGGCGATCAAACTGTTGTACATTATAATTACCATGGATATTAGTCCGATTTTCCAACTTACGCCTGTTCCCCACTAGGCGTAAAATGTACACCCAGGTGCAGCACATAAAGGGCTTAAGTCTAACTGGTGCACCAGTCTTTAAGTTAGTCGTAACTTTCAGTTCTACGTCGGACGTAGCGTTACACCCAGGCGTACACCCAGCGGGTGCACTCGGCTCCTGGTGCCAAGATGTGGGTGTTGAAGTTGAGCTTAAGACTAAGAAAGAGGGACCGCAGAAGAAAATGGCCACCACCTTTCTCCATGGGGCCAAAAACAGCTCAGAGGCCAAGATGCAAAGCAGTGTTGCGCTAAGTAATATCGTAGAGAAGGGAAAGCCTACGCCTTACTGTCCCTACTGTAGTAACTACCTCAGCCAGTGCGTAGCCATTAAAGGGGTCATTGAATGAAGAACCAAATTTACATTGTCACAGTTGAATAACGACAGTTCAGTGGGTAAAATGGACATACAGTGAACCTCAAATTCCATTGACACCTCTTTCCTATACAAATCTCACAATAAAAAAATGTAGCTGTAAAACGGTACATTTTGAAAAAGCCACCGAACTGACGTCAGTTTGTTGGCTCCATCTTTTTTGGCTCTAGTCTGTACCTTGGTCACGCCCCAACATTTGCTGCGCGCTGCTCTGTGTACTTCCACAGAATTACAGAAGAAGGTTTTTCTAGCATATTGAAAATGGACTACAGTGGTAAATGCAGTGTTCCAGGCTGTACAGGAAATGTTGACACTTTTCAGAGTCTTCCTAAGGAACCAAACACTCGACGGGCTGTGATGTTTGTCTATGAGAAGATCTCTGTGCAGTTCGACCCTCAATTACACATTTGCTCGAAAAATTCACCAAGGACAGTTTTGAAAAACTGGGACAATTTAAAGCAGGATTTGCTATGAAGCTGTTGCTGAAAAGAGGTGCTTTTCCGACCTTATGTACATCACAACCGCAAGCTGTAGTACTATTATTATGTTGTCGTTAACAGTTATTAGCAATGCTAACATATCCTGCCTGTATCTAGCATCGGTAGAATGTGTGATGATTTAGTTTATTGGCAATGGGACTAACGTTATTTCATGTTCCTGAATGTGTTTCATTCAAATAAATAACCTGTGTTGTCATGTAAATCTACAATTCAAGATGCATGTTTGTCCAGATCTATTTTTCAGCAAGATAGCTAGAGCTAACTGAAGCTGAGTTGAATCACGATAGTTTGTTTGCTAAGCTGTAGTGCTAACGTTACCCACCTAAGTCGATCCTGTTTGCTTTGACAACAGAAGTGGAAACAACTAACTTAATCATTTCAAATGATATCTATTGAAAACAGTGTTGTGTAGACGCAATAGATTTATTTGTACATTTTTATTTCAAGTCTCCACCTTCTTGTTTTAGTCAGTGCTGTTGGCCGTGTTGCATCTTTGCTCCGCAGCTTCACTCGTTGTAAACCAACCAATCAGTGAGCAGCTCATCTATATATTCATGAGCATACCATAAAAGGAGAAAACCTGAAAATGGCCCGGGTGCTGTTCTATGCCCCCTGATACATCCTCTGAAATCTTCCCGGGAAAAAACGCTATGTTTTCTACTTTTATGGTATGCTCATGAATATATATGAATATATAGATGAGCTACGCTCTGATTGGTTGGTTTACAACGAGTGAAGCTTTGGAGCAAAGACGCAACACGGCCAACAGCACTCTGTGAAACAACGGTGGAGACTTGAACGTACAAATAAATCTATTGTGTCTACACAACACTGTTTTCAACAGATTGACTAGATATCATTTGAAGTGATTACGTTAGTTTTTTCCACTTCAAACTGGATCGACTTAGGTGGGTAGAACGTTACAGCTTAGCAACCAAACTATATCGTGATTCAACTCAGCTTCAGTTTGCTAGAGCTACTGTACATTTACATTTAGTCATTTAGCAGACGCTCTTATCCAGAGCGACTTACAGTAAGTACGGGGACATTCCCCCGAGGCAAGTAGGGTGAAGTGTCTTGCCCAAGGACACAACGTCAGTTGGCATGACCGGGAATCGAACTGGCAACCTTCGGATTACTAGCCCGACTCCCTCACCGCTCAGCCACCTGACTCCCATGTACATAAAAAATAACCTGACAAAGAGCTGGACAAACATGCACCGTGAATTGTAGATTTACATGTATACGAGTTATTTATTCGAATAAAACAGTCAGGAACATGAAATAACGCGTTAGTCCCATTGTCAATAAACTAAATCATCACACATGCTACCTATGCTCTTGCGTTAGCAATCTAAACTAGTTTACATGCCTACAGTCCAGGTGTTTTCGCTATCTAGCTGTTCTTCCATTCCTTGCAAATCAGCATTAATAAAAAGCAGATGAGCTAGAGCAGGGGTCGGCAACCCGCGGCTCTAGAGCCGCATGCGGCTCTTTAGCGCCGCCCTAGTGGCTCCCTGGAGCTTTTTCAAAAATATGAAAATGGAAAAAGATGGTGTGAACATATGTTTTGTTTTAATTATTAAAACAGAAATGTTGAAAAAATATTTATTATACACATTTTTACAGCAAAATGTGTATAATAAATATTTTATTTCAACATTTCTGTCAACGAAGATTTACGTCATAGCCTACGACACACGTTTCTTTCAGCTCGGCGTAGTGCCAGACAGGTGGCTGTAGCAAACAAACCGGCGGGTGTGTCATGGGCCATGGATCCCAAAGGGAAAAAGAGAAAGATAGCTGAGGAGAACAGAGGATTCAACCGTGTTTGGACCGAATCATTTGCTTTCATTGCCAATGCGGAAGGATTGCCTGCATGTTTGCTTTGTTGTCAAATAACAAAAAGAGTAACGTGGAAAGACATTTCCAGGGAAGGCATGCTACATTTGCAGCCGAGTACCCAGTTGGGAGTGAGAGAAAAAGTGCGATTGCATGAATGCTCATTATGCATTTGTAGCCTACTTATCATTTTGATAGTAATATAGCTAATATAGACCAATTATCACCCTACGTCACACCACTGTCAAGCATGCTCAACTGCGCATGTCGGCTGCAAAGGACGGACTTCTCCCAGGTATACACTTGGATCAGGTCATCATATATCTCTGGCCACTGGATTTCAGAGCTTGACATTAACTTTTTGAGGCACTTGTCCTTTGGACAAGTACATTTACGTTTCATTTGTCCATGCACAAAAGTCACTTGACCGCCGATACCTATAAATAGCCTGACCAAGTGATAGGGCAAAACTAGCCTGGCTAACGGAGGTCACTTTCTCAGGCAAATGACGAATGAAACATGCTCGGTTAAAGAAATCCGAGATGTTGGCTATCTTCAGCAGGCTCGTATCTACAAAAGGCAGTCCTCCCTGACGTTTTTACTGTATCAGAATCAGAATGGGATTTATTCGCCATGAAAGTTTGCACAGACAAGGAATTTGCTTTGGCAGGAAGGTGCATACAATAAACATATACCTAAAATTTAAATATGTGGACTATCTATACTAGATAGTCCAGGGGTCGGTAAAAGTAGAATGGACTGAACGGGCAAAACTAGCCTGGCTAACGAAGGTCGCTTTCTCAGGCAAATGATGAATGAAACAGGCTTGGTTAAGGAAATCCGAGATGCTGGCTATCTTCAGCAGGCTTGTATCTACTAATGGCAGTCCTCCCTGACGTTTATAGTGGAGAATGGAGTGAAATACAACATTGTGCACACTGCCAGTGAGCGACCCGAGTCTTGACTGAGGCTAACGACGTCAAAACAGTGTAACGGGGACGCAGTCTCACTCAGATTGCCAGTTTTACACAAATCACAAAAATAATCAGACCAGCTGGCTAAAAGCATATTTCCCATATCTCTTTAAAGCTGCCCTGTTTGACTTTTAAGGTGTATAATTGACTGTAAAACTGTAAAATTATGAACTTTGATGTGAAGACATAGCTGCCGCATAATATGCGGTCTGCCGAGCGACATTCTCACTCAAATTTCAAGACTTCCGTAACCCAAATCAAAATTCTTATGTGACAGATCAATGGGGAATCGACTTTTCTCTTAAAGGCTGTCCTTCTCGACCTTTTAGGTCTTTTTAAATCAAACTATTTGTATAATCCGTGTACTTCTCTAGCCATTATAAAGGCTATCCTTTCCCGGTTTTCTGCAGCCACATTGCGCGCGCATCCCGAATGTTTACAAACAAATAATTGGTCTATAGACACTTACAGCATGTGTTGCCTTCATTATAAGGCTTTAAATTTTTTGCGGCTCCAGACAGATTTTGTTGTTGTTTTTTTTGGTCCAATACGGCTCTTTCAACATTTTGGGTTGCCGACCCCTGAGCTAGTGTTGCTAACATTGACTCGACGGGCTGATGTTTGTCTTTACCGTAGCTCTAGCGTAGAAGATCACTGTGGAAGCAAACAGGATCGACTAGGTGGGTAATGTTAGCACTACAGCTTAGCAAACAAACTATCGTGATTCAACTCGCTTCAGTTAGCTCTAGCTATCTTGCTGAAAAATAGATCTGGACAAACATGCATTTTGAATTGTAGATTTACATGACAACACAGGTTATTTATTTGAATGAAACACAGTCGGGAACATTAAATAACGTTAGCCCCATTGCCAATAAACTAAATCATCACACATTGTACCGATGCAGGCAGGATACGTTAGCATTGCTAATAGCTGTGTTAGCGACAACATCATACTACAGCTTGCGGTTGGGATGAACATAATAAGGTCGGAACAGCACCTCTTTTCAGCAACAGCTTCATAGCAAATCCTGCTTAAAAATTGTCCCAGTTTTTCAAAACGGTCCGCGGTGAAATTGGTTGGTTTATGAGTGAAGCAAAGACACAACACGGCCAACAGCACTCACTGAAACATCGAAGGTGGAAACGTACAAATAAATCTATTGTGTCTACACAATACTGTTTTTAACAGATTGAAAAGATATCATTTGAAATGATTACGTTAGTTGTTTCCACTTCTGTTGCCGAAGCAAACGGGATCGACTTCTGTGGGGTAACGTTACAGTTTAGCAACCAAACTCGTGATTCAACTCAGCTTCAGTTGGCTATCTTGCTAGCTCTAACTAATACAGTTTTTCACGATTGCTAAAACACATTTCTTGAAACAGTCACCCATTTTCTCAAAACTGTAAACACAAAACCTCATCTTCAAGCACTATTTACAAAACCTCTGAATCCTCTTGCAAAATGAAACTTTCGCCTCAACTGTTTTACCTGTGCTCAAAATCAAACACACCTAGTACAGAAGCAAAATCAAAATTGAGCGGAAGCACGTAGGAGGGCAGAGCCAGGCTAATCCCTAATCAAAACGCTTGTTTTTAACCTGTAGTATTCCTTCTTTTCAGGCTCCCCAGATCTATCAGTACATCAGCCAGGGGAAATATCCCAGAGCAAAAGGTAAAGGCACACACTTCGGTGGAATGCATGTAGAAATTTCCTACTAGTTTTTGCTTCTGGATTTCACAACAAACCTCATGCACAAAAATACCATAGTAGTATTGTCTAAGGACGTTTGGTTCCCACTGTACAAGATGTGCTATACACACTCATATATACACTTCACAACTGGAAAAGGAAATCAAATGTGTCTCTTTTGTAATGTATGTAATGAATCATCTGCAATTGACCCAGTTCTGATGAGCAAAAATGGACACTAACACTTTACATGGTGTGTGTAAGGTCATCTCTCCCTCTTTTCCCCAGGCTCCGTGGTGGGCCCCCGGCCTGATCACCACGGCTCCCCAGCCCCCTCCATGATCCAGGCTGCAGCCTCGGCAGCAGGCCCTCCTCTAGTGGCCTCTCCATACCCTCAGTCTTACCTGCAGTATGGCCAAGTCATCCAGGCCATGCCCCATTACCACGGACCGGTAGGGCACTAAATATTATTAGAGAACACTATTAAAATATCCAATTATTATTTTGATGCTAGGCTAACCATATCTTTGGACTATCATCATCAAATGAGTCTGTCTTCTCTGTCCCATCCCTCCACACTAGCCCATGTACTCAATGCTGCAGGGCGGAACTCGGATACTGGCGTCCGGGGGCCCCCCCCAGGCTCTGGGCCCCCCAGGGCCCCAGTACGCAGGCCAGGCCGAAGGCCCCCAAGGGCCACAGCAGGGCATGTATGGTAAGCATGGCTCTCCAACTTGGGATCTTCTCAAAAACACTTATTTGAGCATTTGTGGACTAAACTCATTGAGAAATGACTCATGCTTGCACATTTCCAAAACACTTCATTGTTTCAAACTGATGTGAAAAACCGGAAGAGAGAGAGGAGGAGAGGAGTGTAGACTTGGTGAAGGGGGTAGGCCATCTCCAGCTACAACTGCCCATTGAAAAAGAGACATTTCAGTTACCTTGGTTTCAACTATTTCCATCTCTAGTATAGGATAAATCCATAACATTCTCTCTTTCTCCCCCCCCCCCTCTCTCCCTCTCTCAGCTCCTCAGTCGTTCTCCCACCACTCTGGCCAGTTGCATCATCCTCAGCCCTCCAGCACCCCCACGGGCAGCCAGCCCCCCCCCCAGCACGCTGCCCCTAGCCCCGGTCATGGACAGGTACATGGAAACCTCTCTATCTACCTGATGTAGATGGTCTCCCGCTACTGGTAGAAGGGCTTGTTTTCAGTTTGTACATGTTATTTGTATTCTGTTAACATGTTTTTTATTTCAATGTCTAACCCAGAATTTTGCCCTCCAGTCGAACCAAGGGGGTCCTCAGTCCCAGTCTATGTACCACGCGGTGCCGCTGTCTGCGCCCACCCCCCCTAACATGCCCCCTGGCCACAGCTCACCGCAGGCCTCCTTCCCCATGCAGGGCTTCAGCCTTCCCAGCCACCAGTCCATGCAGCATGCTTACTCCTCTCTAGCCCAGCTCACCCAGGTATGTCAACCACAGCCCAGCAGCAGATCTGGGCCAGCAGGGCTCTGTTCTACTGCAGTCATCTTTCCTCCAGAACCACCTTTTCAGCCTTTAAAAAGAAAACACCAGCCTGTACTTTGTTTGAAACATTGTGTGAAGCCTCTGTGTAATCTTCCTATGATCTCTCTCCTGATCAGGCTCATGTGGCTGCAGGCATGTCCACCCATCACTCTGCTGGACATGGTCCACCCCCTGTGATGCTGCATTATGCGGCCCCACCCACTCAGCAAGGCCCTGGCTCAACCCCTCAGCATGGCCCGCCTCCACAGCCAGGGGCCCCCCAACACTACTACATAGGACACCCCCAGGGTAAGCACTCCCAAACACACAGAACCACTAAGACATGCATCTCCATGTGGACAGTCTCCTTGTCAGAATGAGAACCCATTTGTTCTGCCTCTTGTCCTGACAGCTGTACAGGTGCAGGCACACCCCAGCCAGCAGCTGTCCTTCCACCCCCCTGGAAACTGACCCCACACTCAGCTCCCCCCCAGATACCAACTTAGGAAACTGGCGATGGTGAAGAAGGGGGCAGTGTCCAGCACATACATCCTCTTTGCATAAGTCTTTGTTGACTGCGTAGAAAGTATTTGGTTGGATATGTGGCACTTTTACAACTTCTCAACAACATTTCGTCACTACGCCAACCTTATTTATTTTTTTTACCCTCATTTACACCCAGTTCTTTTGGATAAAAAGGAGGTCAGTGAGGTCAGTGAAGGTGAACAATCCAAATCCAATTGGATGGGGAGAAAGCTTTTTATTTAAAAACATTTTTATCAAGAAAGACTGAATTTTGCTCATTCCATTTTAAGTATTGGTAGAACGCTCCCCAGGAGAAGTTGCAACACATAGGATGTGATGAAATGGGACTTTCATTGCTTTAATAAATGTGCTACATGTAATATTTTCATTTCTTTATGTAGTGATTTTATTTTCTTGGCAAAATCTACAGTAAATACATGTTGTAGTATCATGTTTTCATGATTGTTAATGAATTTGCTTGTTGGCAATATGAAGAGGAAAATGTAAATATTACATGTAGGACCATTGCTACTTTCTCTCTTTAACACATCCTTAGCCCTCGCATCCCCTCTTTTTCAGAGTCCATTAATATAGTGGAAAAGAACGAAAAATAAAGTTTTTAACTCAACCACAAGAAATGTCTACAGAAGTCATTTTTAAAGGGCTTTAAGAATGATCAAACAATAACAATTTCACATGCCATAGTGTAAAACTCATTATAGAGAATATTGCTATTATTTATTGAAATTCCTTGATGGAATAATGATCATAAGAAGAAGTAGGTGGTTTGATTATGTTTTGAAGTTTTCTTACAAAGACAGATCAACATTATGCATTTTTGTGATGTGTTCATAATGCAGAACTTTGTAGGGCCTACAGACATGTAGGTGTGGATGAGATTGTTTGCTACCAGCGTAGGGAAGTTGGACGTCAGGTGGCTGAGCGGTGAGGGAGTTGGGCTAGTAATCTGAAGGTTGCCAGTTCGATTCCCGGCCGTGTCAAATGACGTTGTGTCCTTGGGCAAGGCACTTCACCCTACTTGCTTCGGGGAAATGTCCCTGTACTTACTGTAAGTCGCTCTGGATAAGAGCGTCTGCTAAATGCCTACCCAGCTAACACATGACGTTGCGGCAACGTTGCCAGTAAGTGCTCAGTTGGTAACCCACGACGTTACCTTCTGGCAACGTTGTGGCAACGTCGTAGCAACGTTATAAAGGGAATGTTGCCAGTTGGTCCCATGGACAACGTTGCCACGACGTCGTACCTTGGTCGGCTGGTTACCTTATTTTTAGACCCGTGGACAACGTTGCCGCGACGTCGTACCTTGGTCGCCTGGTTACGTTATTTTTTGGTCCCGTGGACAACGTTGCGGCGACGTCGTACCTTGGTCGCCTGGTTACGTTATTGTTTGGTCATGTGGACAACGTTGCGGCGACGTCGTACCTTGGTCGGCTGGATACATTAATTTTGGTACCATGGGTTAAGTTGCGGTTAAGTCGCTCTTTGGTCGCAGGACAACGGATCTCGAGTGCAATATGGTTTATCCAGAGATGGAGATCACACTGGACTGCTCTCAGTTCTGACACTTTTGTAATGTAGCCATAGTCTACATGAATTTCAATCACACACACAATATTAAATGTTGCACCCAGCACGTATAAATGTACACAATCTATGTAATTCATGTGCAGCTCAGCCCCAGCATGTCATTGGTCATCAATTTTCTCATATGCAGGAACATAGCTTTAATAAGTAAAAGACTGAATTTGGAATATAATTTAGTCTTTCATTCTTTACTATAAACATGTACAAAAGCAATCAATGTGTGATGTGTAACATGATTAAGCAAACAGTCTTTGTACAGCACACCAAAGCTGTATGACACACAATGCAAATTTGTGCTCCAATAATTTTGTAATACAAAATTGTTAAATGTGACCAAAAGGTAAGCGACTCTTAAAGGCTTATATATGCTTCTGCGTTTTTCGAAAAACGGACACATGGGAACGCCCTCTTCTCCGAGGAACGCCCTCTACGAGCTCTCCGTCAACCCTCGGAGAGCCCCGGAGAGCTCGACGTGCACCTCCTGAATTTTCTAACTATCCGTCGTGAGCGACGGAGAGCTACGGAGACCCCCTTGGCTGTGATTGGTCAGTATTAAGAATCGCTTGCATCAGGGGCGGGGGTGGGGTTGCCGGGATAAACAGGACGAACAGAATCCTTTGACCGCCATTGCTGTAAGTTTTCACAATTCATATTTCAGCTTAACAGTACATGTAAATCAGCATCTGAATTAAAATGTGACGATAAATGGGCAATGTAGTTGCTGAAAATGTGCGTATTTTATTGATGAAACGGCTAATTTGTAAATTTGCTCCGACTTCTCGATAACCTAGGTAAATAAACATTCCACGACGATTTACAAAAAACCGTTGCGCCACCTACTCTTCTGGTGGTGAATTGTTTTCAGCACCCACAGCCTACGGAGAACCATAAACGCAGTCTATCCGTCCGTATCCAGAGGGATACGGACGTATTAGACGTAAACGGAGACGCATATTGCGGCCTTGATGGGCGGGCGCACGGATACGGACGAATAGACTGCGTTTATGGTGGCTCACGACGGATAGTTAGAAAATTCAGGAGGTGCACGTCGAGCTCTCCGGGGCTCTCCGAGGGTTGACGGAGAGCTCGTAGAGGGCGTTCCTCGGAGAAGAGGGCGTTCCCATGTGTCCGTTTTTCGAAAAACGCAGAAGCATATATAAGCCTTTAGTCCTACAAGACGGTTGAACCCCTGCAAAATCTCTTCTGAAACCCCAGTTTCAGCGATGCGTTGAAATGGCCATGCGCAAAGTGGGGCAGACTGAGGGGCAGGTTTGCTAAGAAAGGATTGTAATATTCTGTGATGACTTGTCTTTGGAAATGAAACTCTTAACGCTACTCATTGGATTTCAACTGGAAATTAGCTACTTCAAAGGTGAGTTTCTTTACAGAAATAGTTTTAAATATATAAACGTATTTTCAGAAATTGGATGGGGCATGCTATTACGTATAGGTTTGAAATCCCAATGTCCCAAAATAGTTTATTTAGCCCTGAATTTTCAAAGACTGTGGAGCTAGCGTGGCTGATCACGTTTTGATCACAGTCGGTCATGGCATGCACAGCAATGGCGTCTATGAAAGTATCATGTCACTAATTTTTCCAATTTGTTCATGACATCTGTTTTTGGATAAGTTTATTCGTTTTAACCTTTAGATGCGTGAGTTCTAAATATTTCCGACGCTTCCACCAGTTATTTTTCCAAAACGGCAGCTAGGTAGCTTTATATATTTATATTTAGTCATTTAGCAGACGCTCTTATCCAGAGCGACTTACAGTAAGTACAGGGACATTCCCGCCTGAGGCAAGTAGGGTGAAGTGCCTTGCCCAAGGACACAACGTCAATTGACACGGCCGGGAATCGAACTGGCAACCTTCAGATTACTAGCCCGACTCCCTCACCGCTCAGCCATCTGACTCCCTTTAATTAGCTTCCGTTACCTAGCAACCTAGCATAATACTCGTAGCAATGCTACTACCTGCTAGTGTTACTTGTTAGCCTACTAATTGTAAATTTTGAAGCCATACTATAGCGTTTGTCATATAGTTTTTGTCTATCGGAAAATAGTCAGTTGGAATGTTCAGCACGTCGGGGCCCTGCTTTCGAAGGATCACATATGTGCAATGCTACTCCTTTAATATCAATATGCTAAAACTATGTACATAAACTACATTCCACTTTCATTTCTGTACAGATTATCCTACCACCGTCACACGGCCTAGCACTGTGTCCCTGGGAAATGATGGTAAAGTAATGAATGACCGTTTATAACAGTGACAATAATTGTATGAGCCATGGCAACCCTAAAGGCTATGTTTTGAAGCAAAAGCATGACCTAAAACTTTTGCATCACCAGATGCCATACCCCTAGATGTCAACTCTGGTCTGGTGGAGGTGAACCCATTGGGGGCCCAGGAAAACAGCTGGCAGCCAGGCAAGTGCAAATATAAGACACTCAAAAAAATAATTCTCAATAGCATTGCCAACTCATTGTAAGGCATACCTAAGTTGTTCTGATCGTGGCGTGGGGGGGGGGGGATACATATTTGTCAAAACAACAAATGTTGTCATATTAATGCTTTGTATGCCAATCATGCTAACTCTTGTAAACTTGTTTTACTTGTCTTTAATGACAGACACATTACAGGTTATGCTCCGGAAGATGGAGACATTGGAGGAGAACCAGCGAGAGGCTCTCCTATTCAGGCGACTACAGGGCAGACACACTGAAGAGGTGCTAGTGATGGACCTACAGGTGGCCCAAACACAGGCTGAACTCTGACCTTGAGAAGCGCCATAACCCTCGTGCTGCCTTCGAGTCACATGACCCAAAGGTTCATAACGAACCATCGTTGTGTTTACCCAATTTTACCCAATACAAAAACAAATATAAATAATTTTCTTTTAACCATTCCAATGTGGGGGGTCTGAGACAGCCCGACAGTTAAAAGAAAATGCTTCACTTTGTTTTTGTATGAGGTAAATTTGTCGCAATACGACGGTGGGTCACAATGACTGATGGGTCAGAATGACCCGAAGATAACACAAGGGTTAAGGTGCTGGAGTTGCGAAAGAGACTGGTAAGTGTTTGGAGATGCCATGAACTATGGCTTACAAGCAGCGTTCAACGTTCACATTGGTGCTGACAATAAGTTCATGACTTCTAATTCCAGACGCTGTGATGAAGTGGAAGACGGGACTGGGAGAGAAAGCTGTGGAGCTCCTCATAGAGGAGACACTCAAACACACCCCGGCAGCCCATTCAAAACAAGCCAGGTGAATGAATCATGATTGCAGCTTCCATATCCAACCTTTCACGTGGCTATGTGACAAAAATCTAGAATCAAATATTTTTTTGATGATGTATATTTTTTTAGATGTGTTTTTTTTGATGACTTGTATAGCCCCTTTTACATGTGCAATTATGTTGATAGAACACTAACTTATTTTGTGCTTCATTGTCAGGGCCAACAGACAGGACCTGTAGCGGGGACTGGCAGAAGATTTTAAGTCACTGTTTGGCACTTTGTTTGAAATAAAATGACAATGTTACATGGAAATGCTGCCTTGTTTATGATTAGCTGGAGTTAGGCTACACATCACACAAACATAGTCCTCCTAAAGTTGGCTACCATGTAGCCTATTATACAAGAACAAGTAGCATTTTGGGCAAATGAGGTCTGCATATGAACCGCCCCAATATAACCAGTAGAATTGAGAAATATAGGTTACTTAGTTAACGTTGCAGTTACGGACTGCAAAATTACGTTGCTAGGAGGTCGCGGTTACAGACTGGCAACGTCGGAAAATAACGTTGCCACGATGTCGCGGTTACGGACTGGCAACGTCACAAGATTACGATGAAGCACACATTGTGAACAACCAAAGTAAGTGCCAAAGGGAAGAACCATAAGAGCATGTAGTTAAACAAGTTACACGGGTGGGGGTGTAAGGCTGCAGGAGAGACTTGATGTAGACGGGTGCAGTCCCGTTCACTGCTCGGAAGGTCAATACCAGGGTCTTTAATCTGATACGGACCATGATAGGTAGCCAGTGGAGAGAGATGAGGAGCGGGGTAACATGAGAGCGTCTGGGTAGATTGTAGACCAGGCGGGCCGCTGCGTTCTGAATCTTCGGAAGAGGGCGGGTTGCACATGCTGGGAGACCAGCGAGTTGCAATAGTCCAACTTGGAGAGGACAAGTGCTTGGACTAGCAGCTGGGTGGAGTGCTCAGACAGGTATCTCCTGATCTTCCGGATGTTGTAGAGGGTGAATCTACACGACCGGGAGACCGCAGCAATGTGGGCCGTGAGGGAGAGCTCGTCGTCCATGGTAACCCCAAGGTTCCTGGCAGAGGATGAAGGGGTCACCATCGCAGATCTCAGGGTGATTGAGAGATCGTGGGAGATGGAGGGTTTAGCCGGGATGATGAGAAGTTCTGTTTTGGCGAGGTTCAGCTGGAGGTGGTGCTCGGTCATCCAGATATCCAGATATCATATAATATGGTGTATTTTATCATCCTGCAGCCGAATTGCAAATGTCTCGCAGAAAAATTAGACCGACTGCTGAAACGATCACAGCAGAGCGCGAGCCAATCACGCGTCGCAGCGCTGTTCTGAACAGGACTGGGTGTGCAGCCACACACGATACATTTCTCCATCTTGAAACTGAAACCTAGAAGTGTTTACCATGACCAACGGTTGCAACGTTACAAGAAACCAATCCAATTGGCCAACGCTAGCGTTTAACGCTCATGTACATGAAGTTGAGAAATTTCAGCTCGCAATGCTCCGCTCACCTTCCCACAATGCCCTAGGCGAACGTCAACACCCCGGTTTCATTGAAAATGAATTGGAAGCCCACGCCCCACGCCGCCCGCTCCGCTGTAGTGGATACACACTGTAATGGACTCCGTGGAGAGTCGGACGGTTCACCCCCCGCATCGTCCATTATTGTATGATATTGTACACCTCGTTGGGTATTATCCTTTACATAATTAGTATTCCTCTGTCAGTAGGAAACCTAATTGGGTGTGCTCAAGCCTTCGGCGAGAGCACAACCTTTGTTCTCTCACATATATATTATTATTATTTTTTTATTTTTTATTTTTTGCCCCCCTAAAACTCAGTCAATATTTGGCCTACATAGACAACGTAGGTGTCAAACGTTTCGTCTTGGTAGCGATTGAGTTGCTTCTATTGGAATTTACGTTCCGTTGCATGGTTTAAGCTTCAGTTAAGTTTTTGTGGCGAAAAGTGAAGCTAACGGTGGCTAATTTGCTAACCACAGTCACTGACGTTACCAACGTAACTGCGTCACTAACGTCACGAAAACACGCGTGACTACCTTTGCCAGAACATTCGTTTAGCATCTGTTAACTTGGGGGATAGCTAGGCTAACTATAGCTTTACTGCAAGGCAGCTGCAGAAACGCCACAAGAAAAGAGGCCAGGGTGATAACTATTTACTCATTTTACCTTGTGATATGACACACAATTTTGATGTGTAATGTACAATATAAGCTGATATTATTAAGGAAGTACATCTACTTTCGGAAACAGTAGTCTACTATTTCACTGAAGTATTAGCATCATGACATTAGCCTGTGTTTCCCGGGCAACACATACTACAGTGGTCTATGATGTAGCGTTATCTGTTTTCAATCCTTAAAATAAACATTCCTCACATATACATTTTCGTTGTAGGATTTATTCTGACATTAGAAAACGATTTGTTGGTGAAATTACCATTACCTGTGGTTTCAGACCAGTGTAGCTCACTGCAACGCTGTAGCTTACGCGAGACACACTACAAAAACATCTAGCTACAGTACACAGCTGTTTAGGAAGTCAAACGGCGACAGAAAATGTTCGGCACTCCCCTTACTTAAATCAATAGTCTATCTAACTACTAACCTGAACTTCATTGCCACAGCCTAAACGTTGTCAATCTGTTCATGAAAATAATTAATTTCAGCCTAAACCGTACAACGGAACGTTAAATCCAATTCAACCAACGCAATTGCTACCAAGACGAACACAGCAGTAGTCTAGTACTGTACCGTAGTAGTAGAATTTACCGGGGCAGCTTCTCCACACAGGGCTATATCGCATTTTGCGTTGTTACTGACAATGATCGCTACCAGTGAGCTTTTTATGAATGAGCGATTTTCCACTAAATAAATGTCAAGCTTATTTACGTTTTTGGGGGCATATTTTCAGTTAGCAGATGGTACTGTTTGAATCGCGATTCTATCTTCTGCCGGTAAAGTCGTAGAATAATCTTCAAAGGGGGTTCTTTATTAATGAATGAATGCAATATGAGTAGGCTAAATGCCTGAAAATATCACGAGAAGGGACAACTTAAAAGGACGTTTAAGTCATAGAGATTAGGTCAATTTTTACACCGGTCTGCCAAATGTATTCGTTTTGATTCAGCCTGTCAGCTGCCTCTTGCAGGAGAAATGAGAAGACATCATATTTCATTTCATTCGACACTTCACTCGTATTTTGAGTTGTAAATGAGCAGCAAAAAAAAGATGCTTTTAAATCTATGTAATCTTTATAAATAATAAGTAGGCCCGATGCATTTTTATATAAATATACAGACCCCTGTGCAACCGACGCAAGCAAGCACACCCTACAATTTCCCCAGAAATTGTATCCTCTCTAGTTGTAATTGGTAGTATTCTTAATGTAGCTCTAAAGTGCCCAATAACTCAATATGCCAATGGTAACTAGTTTTCAAATTTTGCACATTGATACTCCAGGCAACAAGTAACTCCCACACCGCAAATGGACCATGTGAGCCCATAGGTGCCGCTATAGGCCACACCTAAATTCTAGGTGATTTTCCCTCTAACCCAGTTGTTCTCAACCCTGGTCCTCAAGTACCCCCTGTCCTGCACGTTTTAGATGTTTCCCTGTTCCAACACACCTTATTCAAATGAATGGTCGTTAACAGGCTTCTGCATAACTAAACAACGTGTTGGAGCAGGGAAACATCTAAAACGTGCAGGATAGGGGGTATTTGAGGACCAGGGTTGCGAACCACTGCTCTACAGCATAGTCCAAAATGTCTGAAAATTTGTATACACGCCTTATTTCTCATCAGAAAAAAAGCCATTATGATGGATTTTTCTGTACAGGGAAAATTTGGGACAACCTACAAAAATCTAATCACAAACTATAGCCCTAATTAACTTGAAACTTGATACAGATGTGTAGAATACAACTTCCTATATGGTGATAAGCAATAAGGAATATAATACAAAATGGCTGAAATGAGCATATACAGTTGTGCTCAAACTTTTGCATACCCTGCCACATGTTGTGAAATCTTGGCATTGATTTTGAAAATATGACTGATCATGCAAAACAACTGTCTCTTATTTAAGGATAGTGATCACATGATCACTATCCTTATCACACTGTTTCTTATATACTAGTGTAATAATTGGACCAATACGCTGTTCCTATTGGTCCAGAAGACGTTCTCAAAAATTAAATAATCCGTTTATATACCTCCTGAAAGTTCGCAGGGGTAAATACACGTTTTTACGGACCTAGCAACAAGCAGTAGCCTTGGAGATGTAGCCATTGTCCTTAACAACGTGGCATGTGCTCTAAATTGCCTTAAAAAAAAACTAAAACAACCAAATATGGTTTTTGCACAGGTCAGCAAACGCCCCGCAATCGCTTCCCGTTTTAAAGAAGTATCTGAAGCAGACAGAAGACGAATTGATGTTGTTGATATTTTGCCTTGGAGATGTAGTGACGTCACCAGTGCAAGTGCAGCTGATTGCTCTGACAACATGGCGTCTGCTCCAGATTCGACCTGTTTGATTTGTGATCTTCCCACGTATAGTTGTAGTATATAAGAAACCAAATATTTACTCCTCGACAGGTCAGCAAACGCTTTGTCACCTCGATTTGTCAAAACGATTTCTCGACCTAATCTCGGTTTACAAAGGCGTTTGCAGACCTGTCGAGGAGTAAACATTTGCTGTTTATTATCAAATAGTAAAGAATGTATAATACATTACAACACATATTCTAGAACTGTAATCACCAGCAGCATATCAGGCACGGCACTAACTATGATCCCAGTTATTAATATGTGTGGCATTTTAATCACTGAATGCATCACGGGCACTGTGCACGAGTGAATATAACAACAGGATTTATGAAGGAGGCATGTCTTAAAGTTATGTATTGTGCTTATTAAAGTTATGCATTGTGCTTATTAAAGTTATGAAACTTAGAAGTGTGCTCAGGCTTAAACATTGGGTCTCACACTGAGTGTGGGAAGCAGGCTGTTCTTTGTGTCTCTATCTTTTCATTTTCAGAAACAACCTTGAATCTGGGTGGAGATGGCACCCGAGCAGGTGGGACGCGGAGGCAAGAACAACTCCCTGATGCACGAGAGAACAAGCTCAACCCTCTTTTCATCTTTCTGTTTTAATTGCACTGTATATTATATGCTGGGGAGGGAAAGATAGCCAGTTGGACTTTGTGAACCAGCCCAAACTCTGTTGCGGGTAGGGAAACGTAGACAGCCCCAGAGCTCTGTACTTGTTGATTTCCAACTGCTGCATTAAAGCTGATATTATCGGACCTCTGCGACTCCAGACCACTCTTTCTAGAACACAGATTTGTGTCATAAAATACCATCATTACATATTGGAATAGACACAAAGATTTTGAATCCTTCAACTGGTGACCCCGACGCTGAAAAGAGGGAGTCCAGAGGGTTCCGGCCCGACCGACGGATCGGGGGAGAGACCCATACACCGGTGCGAGGAGACAGACATAATCGTCAGAGGCCTCAACATAAAAAAAGGTAAGCAGACACCTGTTAATTCAAAGTACTGCTATTCGGAACTGAGAACCAAATTTAGACGATTACTATGTTTCATCGTACCTAGTCAAACCAACAGTGGTGGGAAATCAACCGTTTTTGTGTTTTGTCCTTGTCCAAGGGGAGGTTAGAGTCCTCTCCAGGGGTTAGAGTCCCTAAACTCGTTGTCTTGTCCAAGGGGAGGTTAGAGTCCTCTCCAGGGGTTAGAGTCCCTAAATTCGTTGTCCTTGTCCAAGGGGAGGTTAGAGTCCTCTCCAGGGGTTAGAGTCCCTAAATTCGTTGTCTTGTCCAAGGGGAGGTTAGAGTCCTCTCCAGGGGTTAGAGTCCCTAAATTCGTTGTCCTTGTCCAAGGGGAGGTTAGAGTCCTCTCCAGGGGTTAGAGTCCCTAAATTCGTTGTCTTGTCCAAGGGGAGGTTAGAGTCCTCTCCAGGGGTTAGAGTCCCTAAATTCGTTGTCTTGTCCAAGGGGAGGTTAGAGTCCTCTCCAGGGGTTAGAGTCCCTAAATTCGTTGTCTTGTCCAAGGGGAGGTTAGAGTCCTCTCCAGGGGTTAGAGTCCCTAAACTCGTTGTCTTGTCCAAGGGGAGGTTAGAGTCCTCTCCAGGGGTTAGAGTCCCTAAACTCGTTGTCCTTGTCCAAGGGGAGGTTAGAGTCCTCTCCAGGGGTTAGAGTCCCTAAACTCGTTGTCTTGTCCAAGGGGAGGTTAGAGTCCTCTCCAGGGGTTAGAGTCCCTAAATTCGTTGTCCTTGTCCAAGGGGAGGTTAGAGTCCTCTCCAGGGGTTAGAGTCCCTAAATTCGTTGTCTTGTCCAAGGGGAGGTTAGAGTCCTCTCCAGGGGTTAGAGTCCCTAAATTCGTTGTCCTTGTCCAAGGGGAGGTTAGAGTCCTCTCCAGGGGTTAGAGTCCCTAAATTCGTTGTCTTGTCCAAGGGGAGGTTAGAGTCCTCTCCAGGGGTTAGAGTCCCTAAATTCGTTGTCTTGTCCAAGGGGAGGTTAGAGTCCTCTCCAGGGGTTAGAGTCCCTAAATTCGTTGTCTTGTCCAAGGGGAGGTTAGAGTCCTCTCCAGGGGTTAGAGTCCCTAAACTCGTTGTCTTGTCCAAGGGGAGGTTAGAGTCCTCTCCAGGGGTTAGAGTCCCTAAATTCGTTGTCTTGTCCGAGGGGAGGTTAGAGTCCTCTCCAAGGGTTAGAATCCCTGAATACTGTCTATTTGTGTGGAGTCAGATTGAGTTTAATAAAAATAGAGAGGAGTGTGGTGTGTCTTTTATTTGTCCTCTCCGGTACAGGAGGGTTACAGAATTGAATTGATGTGAAAAAGTAATATTTGTGTGGAGTCGGGTTGAGTTGAACGGTATTTTAAACAGATCTGTCGTTCTTTAAAAAAATAAAATAAAAAATAAAAGATCCACTAGGTGTCCTCCAAGGACCATAATTGCCTTCAGTGCAAAATCTAACAAGTTTTGAAATTGTGAAATCACTCACTTTTATCAATCTCGTGCTTTCTTCTTTGACCAAGGGTATACAGAAATTAGAGGAAATGTCAGATAAACGTCAAACCCTTTGTTTCCAATATGACATAGCGGTCGCTCAAACAATAAGTGGCACGGAGAAGGATAAACGTAAACAAGTACGTGCCGAGTATGACGAGTTCTGGAAACGACATTTGATACTAAATAACTGGGATGAAGGGGACCGTATGTGCTTAAAACGGATAATGATTGAAAGTGAGGCAGCGGCCATAAAAGCAAAGAAAGCACTTGGAACATGCCCGAGTGGTATTTTCAAAAAAGGAAAATGGAAAAAAGAATGTGATGAATGGGAGAATGGCAGGCGACTGTGTCACAATTTGGGTGTAGCCATATCTTCCGTAAATTATAATTACAAGGGAAACAAACGTCGCGAAGATGAGGTTGAAACAGTCCCCATAGAATTACCACCGGCTCCGTCCGCCCCTAGACTATACCCTTCACTTCCAAAAAAAGCCACCGCCCCACCTCCGTACTCGCATCAAATGCCGGTGTATAGAGTCCACAGCGGTCAGTTAGATATGGAGGAAGTGGCAGATGCGGGAACCGAAAGTTTGGGGGCAGCAAGTGTACGTTCCAACTCACCACTCGCTGGCCGTAGGACAGGGTCACCGGACCGTGCCGGCCCCTCACATCACAGCCCTGCGGAGGATGCCTTCTGTAAACGCGCTCGCAGAAACCACGACATCGGCGGCTCGTTTTCAAATTTAGCTGAATTAACGGAGATCAGTGCCCGTAGACGTAGGGAGGAAATACAAATTAGACAGGACCTGATGGCAATGGAAAAAACTTATTCAGAGGGAAAGGCACGAGACAGGTTTTTCGAGAGGGCGGGGATGGAAGGAGAAAACCAGGCGAGGGAGGGGGATGTGAGCACGAAACCGACTACTTACGGCGCTACAATGTCAGGCTCGATTACCTTGGCTGACCTCAAACCCATACTCGCCGAACACACCCCCGGCGACATGACGAGGCATACGAGATCGGGGGCACAATATACTGGGAGGCAATTTCCCTTAATGGCAGCACCAGGCGGAGGCATGCGCTACAAACCATGGGCGTTTCAGGACACATCAAACAGGGCTGAGGCAATGCCTCCAACAGAGGAAGGGGGGCGGAAGTGGATGCGCAAACTAGCCCAATTAACTCAGGGGATGACGCTCGCGGTGGGAGATTGGAGACAGCTCATGGGCAGACAGACTACGGGGTGGGATTTGGAACAGATTGAACGAGCCGCTGATATAACTAACACCGCAGACCAAACCCCATTCAATCAGGTGTCAGCCTGTGTGGGAGATGCTATGGATCTCAAATGGCCCCAACCAGTCACCGCACTGCACACCATCTCATTCAAATTCGACCCAGATATCAGTCCGTTTAAATTCCTGTCCGAGTGCAAGGAAGAGTGGACCCAAGCCACTGGCGTACATCCAGATAGGGACCCCTCACACACACAGGTCTATCGAGCGGCGGTTTTGACAGGTTGCCCAGACAAGGTTAAAGCGCGTATGATTGAAAACCCGGATATGGCAGGAGCCCGCCCGGCCATATGGGAAAACCACCTGGTACATCACCTAAAACAATCTAAAACTATAGCGGACAAAGAAAAGGGAGCGGGTAAGGACATAGAGGTCCAGCTCCTCAAACTCCAACTAGAGGAGGCACGTAAAGCAGCGGGCCAGGCGTCGAAAAACAAACGCTCAGATGGTAATCAGATGGTGCAGCAGCATCCGGCGGTAGTGACGGGTCCTCCTATGCTCCCGGCAGATAATTTATATCCTTTAGATCATCCACAGACATATTCAGCAGCGGTAGGTGCTATGTCTCAGCCCCACCCGAGTTACCAGCAGGGGCCCATGGGACCCCCTGGTGGACAGTGGCAGGACAGGGGTCGGGGTAGAGCAAGGGGAAGGGGTGGACCGGGGAGATCCATGGGATGCTTTGTCTGCGGACAGATGGACCACTGGCTGCGTGACTGTCCAAACGGTGGTCAGGGACAGTCTCAAATGGGGGGTCAGGCTCCTCCCGGATATGGGCGAGGGCAACGAGGTCTTCATCAAGCACCCTTTGCCGGAGCCGCTCCACAGGGAGGGTTCAGAGGCGGTAGAGGGGGTCCACCTCGGGGGCAGTACCCGGTCAGGTGTCCAGATAACCACTGGATCCCGGGGGAGGGCTATCCTGATGCATGAGGGGGCCCGAAGAGCCCTAACGAGCAGGGGCTGGCAGACCCCTTGCTCTCTGTAACTGTGGGTGGAGACTCTCTGTCATTTCTAGTGGACACTGGCGCACGATACTCCACATTGTCCAAGCCAGTGCCCAGGAACTTGGTCTCAACCGCGACAGTGGAACTTATGGGTTTTTCTGGGACTCCTCAACGCCTGCCTCTCACTAAGCCGCTACCTATCAAGGTGGCTAATCAATCATTGTTGCACTCTTTTGTCCAGTCACCGGCATGTCCAGTCAATCTCCTGGGTCGAGATATTCTGATTTTGGTGGGGGCTTCGATACTCTGTTCTGCGGATGGGGTCAGAGTGACATTTCCGAATGGACACACGGTCAATTGCTCCGTTGATGGGTTGATGTCGGCCTCTCAGATGTTACTTACCTCCCACCGTGAGGAAACGCCCGCTGACATTTACTGGGGTGCTCTGTCCGCGGAGACGGTTAACCATGGTGGCCTACTATCCACTTACTGGGAGTGGTGCCCTTGGATTGATTTGATTGATGCTTATCATACAGTGGATGACCCCTGGCATGTCACTCTGTTCTATGATAGGGTCGGGGATGAGACATACAAACAAGCATTCTTCGACTCCTTATTAGACACCACCGCAGCAGTCACATTCCAACATATCTATGTAGGCAACAAGGGAGTGGCAGCGGACGTCACTCTACCACCGGAAACGGCCGCGTGGTACAAAATGTCTGATGAATCGGTTCCACATCTCTCATTGGCATTGCAAGCTAACCATCAGGCTAAAGAATTAGGACCAATGGTTAAATATGGCATGTCTCTTCCGGATTGGCAGGACACCCAAATTCCGGCAGTACAGTGGTCTAAAACCGGTAGTATGTATAGAATCGCCATTGCAGCCTCAGATGATATTATCATGCAACACCGCCAGCTGTCTCGCTCACACGGTAGGGAAAAAACAGATCACGAGGACACCGCCGCCATGTTAGCTACCTTGCCAACGGCCCTGTGGTCCACAGGGGCCACAGACGTTGGTCACTGTCACTCAGTAACACCTATTACATTCACATTTGACTGCCCCTTTCCATACTACATTGACCATCACCAATACCGACACAAACCAAAGGCAGAGGCAGGCGTGGCTGACACAATATCCGGTCTGTTAAAAGTAGGGGTTTTGGTTCCATCTGCCTCTCGGTGGAATACACCCATTCTCCCCGTCCCCAAACCAGGCACCGACAAATACAGGATGGCTCATGACCTACGACGCATCAATCGAATTGTTACCACCCCAACAGTCTCTGTTCCAAACCCCTACACCTGTATGGCGGCGGTAGGCCCTCAACATCAATGGTTTTCATGTATTGATTTGGCCAATGCGTTCTTCTGTCTCCCCCTGGCGGAGCATCTTCGCCACATTTACATTTCAAGGCCGTAAATACGAGTACACTGTTCTCCCCCAGGGTTTCGTTTTATCGCCGGGCGTGTTCAATCAGGAGCTACGCAAACTTTTGCAGGATGTGCCACTACCGGACGGGGTGGTTTTACTTCAGTATGTGGACGATTTATTATTGGCGGCCACCACGCCCCTCAGCTGCCTGAATGCCACTCAGACTGTTCTGCGTCATTTGTTCAATTGCGGGTTCAAAGTCTCGAAGTCCAAACTCCAGTGTTGCCGTCGGTCCGTCACTTTCTTGGGACGTGTTATATCGGGGGAAGGATCAGGAGTGTCCGCTGCGCATCGTTCGGCGATTCTTCAGCATGACAAGCCTCGCACGGTCAAGGACATGCTGTCATTTTTGGGGTTGACAGGTTTTAGTCGACAGTATGTCCCCGGGTACGTGGACAGCACAGCCCCCTTACGCACCATCATTAATGCACAAGGCATGCGCAACCGAAACAATGTCCTGACATGGGACATTCCGGCCGAGGAAGCTTTTATCAAATTGAAACAGGATCTCGCCCGCGCGGCTGAACTGGCGCTTCCGGACTACACATTGCCTTTTTATTTGGATGTTTCTGAAACCACCCTATCGGCGAATGGGGTGTTGTTTCAGAAAAAAGAGGGTGGCAGGAGAGTACTGCTATACCTCAGCGTAATGTTTGACAACACAGAGAAACGACAGCCATTATGCACAAAACATGCGGCAGGAGTAGCAAAACTACTTCAAAAATCGGCTCACATAGTCATGGGCCACCCAATCACGGTACTGACGTCGCACGGAGTTATGGCCTACATCAATTCAAACACGTTCACATTAACAACAAACAGGCGCATCAGGATCGACAATGTATTAGGGGCACCAAATGTAACATACACACATGAAGGGATCAATATGGCAGAGGGAATGACAGGGGGAGAAGGTGACAGTCATGTATGTGAACACAGGGTGCAAAAAGATGTCAAGGTCCGACCGGATCTAAGTGCAACACCATTGGCAGAAGCAGAAGAGGTACTGTTCACAGATGGGTGTTGTTACAGACATCCGGAGGAAGGGTTAAAAGCTGCATGGGCAGTAGTCAGACAGACAGGAGAAGGGTTTGAAGAAGTCGAATCAGGACGGGTGGTAGGTAAGGAGTCAGCACAGCTGGCTGAACTAACAGCCATGATTAAGGCTCTCGAAGGAGCCGAGGGCAAAACTGTAAATATCTTCTCCGACTCAGCATATGTAGTGGGCGCACTCCATGTGGAACTGAGTCAGTGGCTGTGGGCGGGGTTCTTGACAACCACGGGTACACCCATTAGACATGAAAAACAAATGAGACAATTGGCCAAAGCCATCCTAAAACCAGCTCAAGTCGCAGTAATGAAATGTAAAGGACATGACGGGTCTAAAACTAAGGTGGCCCTGGGGAATGAAGCAGCAGACAAAGCGGCCAAGAAAGCTGCTGGTTATCTCCCTATGTATATAATGGTTTCACAGGAGATGAAACCGCTCTGCCGGCAGGTATGCGACAGGGCATATTTAAACAGAGTCATGGGTTAGAACACGCAGGATATAAAGAGATGATGGTGCGTCTTACACATTGGTGGCACCCTCATCTACCAGCCATGGTGGCTAACTATGTGGCTGAATGTCGGGTGTGTCAGGAGTATAATGTAAGACCAACTCTGAAACCACATCAAGGAATGTTTCCACTACCAAAAACCCCAGGTCAGGAAATACTCATTGATTACACCGACATGATAAACTCAGTACGTGGTCATCGCTACCTTCTCGTAGCGGTGGATGGGTACACAGGATGGCTTGAGGCTGTCCCCACAAAACATGAGGATGCAAAATCTGTATGTAAATTTTTGACAAACACTTATATTCCGTTCCATGGGTTCCCTAAACGAATCAGGTCAGACAATGGGTCACACTTCAAAAACAAACATCTCCAATTGGTAGAACAAAGTCTGGGGTTGGTGCACGCGTTTGGGGCAGTGTATCACCCCCAGTCACAGGGAAAGGTTGAACGCATGAATCGAAATCTGAAATGCAAGTTGGCCAAAATCTGTGCAACAACTAACATGAATTGGGTAGATGCTCTCCCTATTGCCCTAGCAGCCATCAGGAGTTCAGTGAACACCTCTACAGGATTCACCCCATATGAACTTCTGACGGGGCGACAGTTTCCGGGACCGGGAGCTGGGCTGGACCTACTGGAGGCGGAGGGTGAGTTGGCGCATCAACCATACTATGATCAGCTGTCTGCTCTGGTATCATCCTTCTCCAAACAGGTACAGGAGAAACGGGGGACAGCACAGGACCCAGTCAAGGCCTTCACTGCTGACTGGGTGTGGGTGAAAGCCATTAAGAGAAAGTGGACAGAACCTCGGTGGACAGGACCGTTCAAGGTCATCGAAAGAACCTCGCACGCCCTAAGGGTGCTGGGGAAAGGGAGTACGTGGTACCACTGGAGCATGTGTTCTGCTGCTCCAGAACCCAGTCGTACGTTGCAGGAGTTGGTGGATAAGGGCCAAGGGGGCCAGTGAACTGTTTGCTATTTGCTACGAATGTGAGAGTCCGGAAAAGACTAAGACAGTTTTCGCTATTTTGGCATGATTAAAATTTATATACTTGATCCCGTTACTCGACCGGACAACTCCACTACTAAACCAATTTTAATACATCAAATGACTGGTATCCACTCTGTCGACTACTCCCAACTTAGTACCTCGGACGTTATCATGTTGGCTACCGGAGGAGTGGGGCAGAACCTGTGGCTGGGGTGGTTGACGGCAACGGCAAAAGAAAAACACATGGCCGACTGTGTGGCTTGTTCAGTTGGGCGCCCCATGTTATACAGTGAACCGGCACCCCTCTTACCACAAACAGACAAACCAGGGTTTAGATGCATGATAGAACTACTGTCTGGGATAGAATCTCGCAATTGTAGTCAGCTCAGTAAGATCTTCCCACCCATATCTAATTACACCCGTCCTCCACCATTTAGGCCGGGGCCTCACCTACTGATTTGCTTCTCCCGAAACAGTTCTGCTAGTGCCACTGGGGGTGGGGACAATCCCTAGAGAGGTGTAACAAAACTTATACCATGAACATCATTAAATACACCCTGTCCTGGGCACGCGCGGATTTATATTGGTCCTGTGGGGGAGGCTCTCTGTTGCCCAGGCTACCAATAGGATGGTGGGGTCGATGTGCACTCGTTCGCCTGGCAACACCGGTTTTCTTCCTAGGTCATAAACAAAGTAATACAGTGTCCGCTAGGCAGCGCAGGAGCACCAATTTCGATCTAACCAAGGATGGCCTTACCTACATAGACTCTATTGGAATTCCCCGGGGGGTTCCCGACGAATTTAAATTGGCTGACCAAATCGCCGCAGGTTTCGAAAACATACCTTTGTTGAGTGCTCTGTTTCCCATCACCCCAAACAAAAATGTAGACCGTATTAATTATGTCAACTACAATGTCTTGCGACTGGCGAATCTGACTAGGGATGCGGTAGAAGGACTGGCAGAGCAACTCTCTGCCACCTCACTTATGGCTGTTCAAAACCGTTTGGCACTAGACATGCTATTAGCTGAGAAAGGGGGGGGTCTGCGCGATGTTTGGTGAAGCCTGTTGTACATTTATCCCCAATAATACTGCCCCGGATGGATCGGTGACTAGGGCCTTAGAAGGCTTGCGTACATTATCTAAAGAAATGCACGACAATTCGGGAATTCAGAATCCCCTCAACGATTGGCTAAATAACACTTTTGGTCGTTGGAAGACTATGATTGTCTCTGTCTATTTGGTATGTTGTGCATGTTTGCTCTGTGTGGGTGTTGTTGTATCCCATGTATCAGGTCCCTGTGTAACAGGATCATTGTCTCGGCTGTGGAGAACCCGACGAAGGGGTTCCAAATGTCGTTGCTGGGGCTGGCTGACCAGGACGAGGAGGCGGTGGTTGGTCCGGGCTATGTTGATTGATCTCTGGTGTTTTCAGAGATCAAAAGAGGGATTAAAGAATGTATAATACATTACAACACATATTCTAGAACTGTAATCACCAGCTGCATATCAGGCACGGCACTAACTATGATCCCAGTTATTAATATGTGTGGCATTTTAATCACTGAATGCATCACGGGCACTGTGCACGAGTGAATATAACAACAGGATTTATGAAGGAGGCATGTCTTAAAGTTATGTATTGTGCCTATTAAAGTTATGCATTGTGCTTATTAAAGTTATGAAACTTAGAAGTGTGCTCAGGCTTAAACATTGGGTCTCACACTGAGTGTGGGAAGCAGGCTGTTCTTTGTGTCTCTATCTTTTCATTTTCAGAAACATCCTTGAATCTGGGTGGAGATGGCACCCGAGCAGGTGGGACGCGGAGGCAAGAACAACTCCCTGATGCACGAGAGAACAAGCTCAACCCTCTTTTCATCTTTCTGTTTTAATTGCACTGTATATTATATGCTGGGGAGGGAAAGATAGCCAGTTGGACTTCGTGAACCAGCCCAAACTCTGTTGCGGGTAGGGAAACGTAGACAGCCCCAGAGCTCTGTACTTGTTGATTTCCAACTGCTGCATTAAAGCTGATATTATCGGACCTCTGCGACTCCAGACCACTCTTTCTAGAACACAGATTTGTGTCATAGAATACCATCATTACATATTGGAATAGACACAAAGATTTTGAATCCTTCAATAGTTGTTTGTCTCCTTTTTAAATCATAATGTTAACAGACATCACCCAAATGGGCCTGATCAAAAATGGATCAATGAATGGGTCGTTATCTAGTTATTCAGAAGCCTGCTATCGACCATTCATTTGAATCAGGTGTGTTGGAACAGGGAAATATCTAAAACATGCAGTACAGGGGGTACTTGACGACCAGGGTTGAGAACCACTGCTCCAGGACTTACAATAAAAAAATAAAAACTTGGTTTATATAAAACCCTGTTCCAACCCTGTTTAATAAAAACAGGGTTGGAGCTAGACTCACACCACAGAGGGGGCAGAGCATTCTCCCTTCTGATAAGGTTATTCATTAAGGTTAGGTTATTTATTTTTTTACTGTAAACTGCGATAGGCGTACACATAAATGATCAGTAAACAACACTTTAATGAACACGTAGCTACAATTCACTGCTCCTTTACTGAAAATAAAGTATCCACTTTATATTGTCCTGCTTTAGAAGACATGGAAGACAGTTAGCTAGCCAGCAAGTTAGTTAGCCAGCATTTAATTCATAAAAAATCCAGTTTAAACAAGCTGATTCAAACGACTGTGCCTGCATTGTCACTAAGCACTGCCCATCTGTCCGTATCAGCGCTGGATCCTGGTATCCATGTCTTTGTAACCCTGCATGTTCCAATAAACATTTCACAGTTTGAATTTGAACAACCTGAATCTTGTTCTATTAGAAGTTTGGAAGCTTGAATTTTTTGATCCGATTTTTTTTAACATTGAAATAAAATAATATTAGCATTTTAAGAAAACATTTTGATACTATGAATTTGGGGTTTAAATGTTAGAGTTCCCATGACATGAACATTTCACTATAGGAGGTTATTTAACATTAATATGAGTTCCCCTAGCCTGCCTTTGGTCCCCAGTGGCTAGAAATGTTGATAGGTGTAAACCAAGCCCTGGGTATTCTTCTCCGCCTTTGAGAAAATTAAAGCTCAAACGCTCCGATCTTATGTCGTCATAAGAGGAAAGGTTACCTCCCCTTTCTCTGCTTTGCCCAATGAGAAAATGAGCTACGACCGTGCTAGCGCGATATTGGTTTTTCCTCAAGAGACATCATGGCTTGCAAACGAACGAAGCATGGCAGTTAGCCTCGCCTCTCTCCTCCTAGCATTTAAAGCTACAGACAGAGAAATGGCACGTCCTAAGGAAAGCTCATTGTGGGACTGCTCGTAGTGGCTGTAATTCGGCACCAAGGCTGAATTTCGGGAAAGAGACTTCAGATACAGTATTAAGGGATCACTAAGGCCTATATAAAAGCATCCAAAAACAGCATGCCATGGGACCTTTAATAGTAAGTTTTCAATGCATTTCAAAATTCAAAACATTGTCACTTATTTGCTTCCATATAAATAGCTAATACTAGTTAATGCCAAGAAAAACTGTTAGACCACTTTTTTATTGAGCAGAGATCCTAAAGGGGCCACAAAAGGATGTAAGGAGAGTGAGGCATCTGTAACCAATAGGTTGATGGTTCCTTCCCTGGTCCCTCCAGGACTTATGTCCAATTCTGACAGGTGGAAACTTTTTTTCCTCAGGAGTTAACCCTAACACTCTAACATGCCAATTTAAAAATAGATTGCAATTCTGAGGAGGAATCCACACTTGCTACGGGCATCTATATTTCAAGTTTTTAATTGAATAAACATAGAAATAATAAATACATATTTTAGTTAATTGATAATTTTATTCTGAGACTTGAGCTCCTTTTACTTCTTCTTGTTGGTATCAATAAACTACCAATAACCAGCATGAAGTCTAATATTAGCAAACACATCCTACCCCTGGTTCCCTTCCCGTCCTACCACCTCAACATTTAGTTGAAAAGGTCAATGCCATTTTTCCCATTTCAGTAGGACTTTTAGGCCTGGGTAATTCATAGGCACAAATATTTAATCTCTTTCTGTTTCTAATTCCATATCTGGTATGTCTGTAAAAATGGTTTGGCAGGCAAGCCAAGCATGTGTCTTTGTAAACTTTAGAGCAGTAGTGAACCTAAAACTTCACTCAGATAACTTCTGTTTCACAGTTCAATGTCAAACCACACATTTCAAGATAAAAGCACAAACACTCTGCCTGAGGCACACACAAACATTACAAATACATTAAGTGAACAAAAACATTTCTCAGAATTTGTCAGCAATTTCTTTCCATTAAAACAGCTACTCAGAAGTCCCTCCCACATCTTGTTTCTTTACTATTCTGACTACCACCAGAGGGTGTAATAAAACAACATGGTCTAATTTGTTGCCCCAGTGTGGCCATTGGGTCCAATTGTATCATGGAAAACGGCCCAACTTCCTAAGGGGATAGTTTATTGCTAAAATAGTTGCTATTGTCATTGCTTTGGATTGTTACAAACGAAAGAGATTGTTATAGGATTACTTTCTGAGCATTTATAGCTACAGACTTCCAAAGTTGTCATAATGAGATTCTAGGAGACATTATTATTAACCCAGACATTCTGGATTTTAGTGATGACACTACCAGTTGGTTAGGTTCTCGATATACTTCCACCTGTTTGGTACTTACCAATTTCATATGCCATTATTTAATACTAAACGGATACTAATACTAAATAATTCCACAAGAATACAATGCTCATCCTGTCAACAGTATTCTTGTGGAATTATCCTGGATCATACAAATCCATTTGGTATTCAATAATGGCCTATGAATACGGTAAGTACCAAACAGGTGGAATGTGGACAAGAATTGTACACCTTCACCCTGCTGTTAATGCTGTAGCAGTAATCTGTTTCCTTACTGAACAAAACATAGCAGGGTCCAAGGCGATTAGAGATCTATAAATAGTTTCCAAAAAGCATCACACCAAGCAAACAACTATCAGCATGATTTGGCAAATCAGACATCTGATGCAGTACTATGGATGTTTGATATAGATACATATGCTATGTGTTCCATATTTCCATGAACAGAAAGCATGCCACAGGTGAATCCTTCTTTTGTGAATCATCCATTTCCTCTTCTGTGTCAACATTGATTTACTCATATGGAGGTCTCAGTTAAACACATCTGAAAGAGAAATGGACAACAAGATGTGATGTAGAGATATCAGCCTCTGTTGATATAATACTTAACTCATAAAATGGTAACTGTATAACACAATGACCTCCCACTGAAGAACATACCATATCTTGATTGACATAGTTGCCAGTTTCTTCATCACTGTCCTCATCACTGTCTTCAAGACAAGACAATCTGGAGGCCATACCTGAAGAACATTCAACAGTAATTACTAGAATGGTGTGTACGCCCACAGAAGACTGTCACACACACTAGCATTGAAAACATCTTAAACCAAACACTGTTAAGTCCTTGTTTGTTGACCGCTTAGACGGTTTGAAATAAGACAGGATATGTAATAGGACACATAATTGCTACAACAAACACTTGATCAATCCTGTAGTGGAACATTCTGTTTGTAACATTGTTCGATTATCTGTTTGCTTATTATGTCTTTTGTATTTTCTGTCATGTCATTTGCTTAGGGACCTGTGTCTTCATTGCCTCGGGAAACTCAGGGAGACATGGTCACAGGGTGTAGACTTTGGATTTATTGTTTTATGACATGGGACACACAAAGGAAGATGCTGTTTTATTATCTAGAGCTGCTCAAGGGTTGGGCAGATTACATGTGCCATTAAGTAAATGCGTTTGGGGGTAGTGGGTCATCAGAAGCTGTAAGACGCTGCTTTTGAGCGTAAGCGGTTTCTGATCACTATCTGTTTCCTAGGCCGGATGGTTTTTGTGTATCGTTTGATGTTGTGTGTCATATATAGTTATGTTTAAGAAATACTTATTCAAAATACTTTTAATTGCTTTGAGCCGATTGATATTCTACCAACATCCGCAGGTGGGGAAATGTAGGTGTTGAAGCAGGAGAGAGACAGGCAAAAATAGAGATATTACAAATGATGAATACTAAATAATAAATGGGATGATAATTAGGATAAATATGACAAATTGTTGAAGTGAAATACTAGCTAATCTCCTGTATGCTTTTCCAAAGCATTTGAGAACCAGACCATAATTGGACATAATGACGCAATACTACATTACCAAGGTGAGGATCCACATTCTGATAGTTTTCTGAGGAGTGAATAAGAAATATAGAATGAGATACATTCCTTTTTGGTCATGTAAATGACAAGAATCAATGTGAAGGATTTAAATTATTTAAACATAGGATTTATTTTAATATTTAACATAAGCTTAGCAACTGGAGTGGATCAAGGATACATTTTAGATTCCATAATGCAGTTGATACATTGTTAGACAAATGTATGTACATTAGTATGTATCACTTACCTTGCTCTCTCTCAATATTCACATATGGAGGTTCTGCATGTTGACGTACAATTTGATTATCATCCACAGAGTATCATTGTTCAAAAATGGTTTACTACTTCACTACTTAAGTGAAAAATATTAAATGTTGAGTCAAAACTCAACTCAAAATTATCTGACATTTATAGTACATTTACCTGAGCTCTGGGTTGAGGCTAGACTCTGATTGGACTGGTGAGTTTCAATCATAGGAGGGTCTGGTAATACATCTCTGAAAGAGATGAAGAGTGAGTGGAGTGGAAGGGGAAAGAAAATAGAGATGAAAATTACCTCCCATGCAAAGGTAGAAGCTGAGATAGCATTGTGTGGTTTAATAAGATAATTCTTCTATTTCTAAAACAGAAAACCTACATATTAAACACATTTGAGGCATGCAACATCTTTTCTGCAAGCAAAACTAAAACATAAGAAACATCAATACTTTTATTAGTTTCATACAGAAACAGCACAAGGCTGCTTTGCTGTGTCTATATAAATTAAATTAGTGTCCAAATACCTTATTTGAAGATCTTTAAGCTGTACTAATTATTGCATTTATCAATAAAAACACAAAGCTTTCTTTCACTAAATACCGGTACTCTATTTTCTAACGGCATTGCATTATTTTCCTTATACCAAATGTGTGATATGAATGAGATTTTTAAGCATGAGTTTTAAATTCCGTCACATAATCATAAAGGTACATTCTTTTACGCCACTTCAATGTTATTGGAAAAAAGACAAATATGGCTTTTATGTATCAATGTGGATTGTACCCATCAACAACCTGCAATAAAAATATTCTATTAAAAAAACATTATCTAGATTAGTCGAGGCTTATATTTTGATCAAAAACAAACTGTATTTTAGCTGATGAAATTAATTATACATTTTTATTCTAAGGTACAGTTCCAGTCAAAAGTTTGGACACATTTGACCTGTTAACTTTTGACTGGTACTGTACATTAAGAGGACTTACACGTAGGGCGCATCAGCTGCCTGCTCATACTCCTCGTCCTCATCCACAGTGTTCTGGTACTGAGCTGCACAACGGAAAGAGACAAGAAATTCCTAAATGTCAATCAAGAGCGTCCATCAAGTCAACATGTCGGCTTGCTTTGTCAATGCAGACAATAACTCCATATATTCCACAAAAAATTCGACAATAAATTACAGATGGACAAAATTATACAAGGGGGACAAGTGCAGAAAGAGATAGATGTAGATGGAGAACTAGGAGACAAGATTCAGATATTTCTTTTACCTTCTGTAGGATTTTCATAACTGGGATTGCTTTCTGCAAAACAGTTTTTGGGTGTTATCATGTGATGCAGTATTAGTTAAATAGTAGCCTCAAAGGGTACACAATACTGTAATCCCTCACATGATGTATATCCTGTGACTTATGTATTGAATCATAATAAAAAATGCTTGATTAATGGGATGTAAAACACAAAAATAGAGTCAGACAACGGTAATGTGAATTAGACATTACTCACCGTTTTCAGTAGGGGTGAAAGAGTTATGTCGCACAATTTGTTCTGAACTGTAACATACATAAAACAAATACATACAGGCAGCTCCAAATATGATACTTCCCTGCTCACAATGTTTTGTATGAAGCATTTTACCTTGTTTTGTCTGTTTATGTGTGTGTGTGTGTGTTATTCTATGTAGTGGCAGGTAGCAGAGACACTTACACAGGTGAAAGGGTCGAAGACTGTGTGGCCCAGTTTGTGCCGATTGTGCCTTGATCTGATGACAAATATTTATCATCAATATTACTACAATAAGGATGAAAAGCGTACATAATGGCAGAATCCCAATAACAGTCTATGAATATTAACAGTAATAAGTCTATATACGGAGTCAGGTGGCTGAGCGGTTAGGGAATCGGGCTAGTAATCAGAAGATTGACGGTTCGATTCTAGGCTGTGCAAAATGACGTTGTGTCCTTGGGCAAGGCACTTCACCCTACTTGCCTCGGGGGGAATGTCCCTGTACTTACTGTAAGTCGCTCTGGATAAGAGTGTCTACTAAATGACTAAATGTAAATATACCAAGCTTGGGCTAGGACTGGGACAAAAACTAGACTAAATGACCTTTAAAGGTGCAAAATTGCTTCCTCTGAAAATACTTTCTTGCACTCATTTGCCACATAAAACTGCTCATACTCACATGAACGAATGACTCGCATTGGTTGTGTTCTAAATGAGGAAAGATACAAGTACTATGTAAGATACAAATCTACAGTAAATTGTTAATTCAACAAACTCTAATACAGCAATTACTGAATAAACACATTTCTTTCAACCTTATCACATCTTATATTATTTATCAGCACATGCCAGTCCATCTTTCAAATATAGTGCTTACTGTTGTGTGTAGTCCTCTGAACCGTGGTTGGGCTGGATAATGACTAGTGAGGGAGATGAAACAACATTAGTGACAAATGTCTTGTTTGTTTCATCCTGGTCAGGTCACTGGTGAGGATGTCTGGGACATGGTAATCTAGTTACTAGCCTTTCTAAACATGCCAAAAATACATTCTTTTTTTATACTTCCTTTCTGGCAGTAATACAGAACAATGCTTATAATATACCATAGCAAATCTACTGTTTGTAATGTATACCCCGTTTGAATGCATCAGTTGCTCTGTGAAGCCCCTTACCAGTTACAGATGAACATACTGCTGTAGTGTACAGGAACATGTGTATTTACCTGTGTCAAAGGGGCCTTATGGTAATATTTACAGTAGCTCTCCTAGGTTAAAGTTAGCCAAAGCATTAATATCTAAAGAATCTCTAAACTGACATCAGCTCATGTTGAGGGGAGTGTACAGTTAATCCAAGATGAAATATGTATTGAAGCAAAGGGGCCAAGGAAAGTAGCCACTGCATGCCTCGATATAACCTCAACCAGTTCACCATGTGCTGTACTGCATAGCATGTCTGTCAGGGTTTTGTTACTTATGGGGAAACCTGCATTTATTGTCAAGCAAATGTTTGCACCCCTCAGGCCTTCCCTCTCACCATCAACAAGACAATGATAGTTGTGGTAGTAGTTTGGTTTAATAAATCTTTAAAGATGAGACTTTAGAATTCCTGACTGGTGTTCAGGTTATCTTCTACAGTCCTTTTCAAGATGGAATGATATACAAAATTTAAGAAATTCTGGTGTGATCAGTCACCAGTCATCTTACAAGGTGCTGAGTGTCTTCTGCAGTGAAGACACAGGCCAGTCAGCAGAACCATGGACAGCAAGAGAGCTCCGCTTAACAATGCCAGTGTAGATATTTCCATTCCTGCAAGAGTACACAGCATCATGTGAATGAGAACTCAACACTGTCTTTGCATTACTTTCCAGTTAGTAGCTGGTGTTGACGGTGATCAGCACCATCTGGTACATTTATATAAATATAAATTATATAAATAAAACAATTAAGCCTGGTTACGGTCTAGAAACTCCACTGGCAGTCTAGGACAAGTTTTCTTGTGAAACTGGGCACCCTTTCTAGTACAACAGCAACTATCCATTAATAAATAATTTAAAAGCATACTGTAATACTCCTCTATACAGTATTACTGAAGAGTATAGTGACAAATGCATCTACAAAACTAGAAAATCACTGAAAACCTTTACTTTTCCAGGTTACCAGTGACATCATTGACCATATTCAACTACACAGCTGGGAAAAGAGGAACACTGTGTGGTCAAAGAGAAAGCTTTTCATGGAATGTAGTGTGTAGTTTTCCACTTTGAGAAAATACCATCTGTCTGTGTGGTTGGTAATATTACATCCTTTTTTTTTTTTGCGCCTCAATCCTCCATTTCACATATACTCTCTTTCTCACATGCTCCCTCTGTGTAAATGAGGTTGAATTGAGCTCTTTATGGCCAGGAAACGGATTTCCTGTATATTTATGTAACATAATAAACTTCCACCTTCTTCTTACAGTACTTATTTCTACATAATCTGTCATATGTTTATAATGTTTCACAGTACCTAAGTAATACAGTATTCTAAGTACATTAACTATACAAAATGTTTAACAATATAATAACAAAATGTAATATAACGCCCTGATCTACCATACTAAGCATGCTGATGCTGTGCCTAAATGCTCAGTTTTTCTAATACTGACGTCTCCAACATACATGTATTTTGAAACACAAACTTTGCGTTTTTGGGGTGTTTAACAGTGGTACAGGCTTTGAAATAAGGATGATGAATAAACCCAAAATTCATAAAAATATCCTAGAATAATATAACCACAATAATGAACGTAAAACTATATAAAATGATCTAGTGACATATTACCTGATTCATAGACAATCAGTGGTCAGGTGGCTTGGGGGGTGCCCAAACAGTCTGAAAGATTGTAAAAGATTGAGGGAATAAGACGTAAAAGATATAGAGGGGGAAAAAAATCATAAGGATCACAAATGCGATAGATGAGAATTGAAGCTGAGGGCGCAGGAGCCTACATTCAGTCTAGTGATCTGGCGAGACAAAAGAAACACATGCTCCAAATCACATACTACAACACAGAAAACCTTGGAAGAGAACTAGCTCAACAGAGAGTACTGACTTACCTACTGCACACGTGTGGATCCCACTCTGAAGGACAATATGTTTTGCTGCCTTTGCAATACCAGTTAACAGATTTGACCTCTTCTAAACCTAGGCCAAGATTGCATCTACTCCAACTATGACATCTGTTTAGTGCCTGAGGTCCACCATGTCTACCGTTTGTGTATATTTATGGCCGTCTTAACAAGTTGTGCTCTCTGCTACTAAACGTATGTTAGTCTCTTGCCCTCTACTCCTCAATATATCAGCTTTAGGTGGGTGTCTCTCTTTGAAGTAGCTTTTTCTTGTGTCTAACCTACTTGATGTGCTCCGACTTCCCGTGCTCTGTCAGAAGATCTCCCTCTGTCATTGCACCCAACCACCAACAATGCACCGTTTTCTGTCAGTCTCGCAAGCCATTTCATTTCACCTCCCCCATCCTACTTTTACAATTTAATTAACACCTCTTAAAAGAAAAAAATATTTAAAGAAATATATTTACTATCTACCTCTCATGACTAAAGCTAGAATGAAGTATGTATTCTCAAAACTGCCAGAAATAAACACAGGCAAGTACTTTCATCAGAGTTAATTTGGAAAAGAACACCGATACATATACAGTTTCATAACAGCAGTGGTAGTGGAAGCTTAAACAGCTCTGTGTGAATATTTCTCATGCATCTCAAAATAGAGAGTGAGTTTGAGGGTCCGATACTCCTGAGATACTGAATAAAGAGCACCTGGTCCAATGAAGGAACATTTGTCTTCTGATCCTGTCTCATTAAATTGTCAACCGTAGACAGCACTGAATTTAAAATTATTCAGAAAACAATTTACATAAGATTTTACAAAAAAATGACTAAATGTAAATAAGAGGAAACCTAACATATGAGAACCAGTTGTTAAGATGTTATGGTTGAAAAACTAAACACGCATAATTCAAGGAGTTAGTCTTCACATTTACTGCACAAGGGCGGTCAGATGGATGAGCGGTTAGGGAGTCGGGCTATTAATCAGAAGGTTGTTGGTTCGATTCTCGGCCGTACCCAATGAAGTTGTGTCCTTGGGCAAGGCTCTTCACCCTACTATATGTACTTGCCTCAGGGAGAATGTCCCTGTACTTACTGTAAGTCGCTCTGGAGAAGAGCGTCTGCTAAATGACTAAATGTAAATTTAACAAACCACCATCAGTGGGAGTTCAGTTGACATCCACTTTGCTGACATGCTGTTCCATTTTTGTGTTACCAAGTTAACTGTGTGCATGGTCTGTGTGTGTCTTAGCATCAGAAAGGTCAGACAAACTGAATTGCACATCCACTCATACACAAAGTTCTTGCTGTTTAGATTGTGTATTTTGTGAGGGTTACTGCAGCAACCTGCCTTATCTCTGACGTTCTCCCACCTACAAACAGGAAACCACACCAAAGGAAGGAAGCCATGCACTCCTCTTTCCCTATCAAAGACGAAAACAGACTATGCAGACAACTGAAAAAGGAGGGGGAAAAAGGAATCCCTGTGAGAGGAGAATAGAGGGAGCATGCCTGTAGAATGGGAGGTAGGGGTGGCAAGAACAACTCTTGTGAGGGGGACAAAATGAGTGAGGCGTCCATGAAATAATGTTCTACCCTCCATAGCAGCAACAGTAACACCAGAGGAACTGTGGAACACAACACGTGCTTCAAAGATGCAGCTTTCTCAACTTTGCAACTGCAAAGCTGTTACAACCACAGAGACACACTGTATCCATCCACATTCAAATCAGTCTGCCAAGTCTATGTATAGATCCATACTGCTTCTTTAATGTTTAAACAAACATAGCTACAACAAAATGTACTTTTTTTACACTATTTGGGGGCGGGGGGAATGTTCTAAAATACACTTTATCCAAAGAATACACCATAATTACTGTCATTAAAAAAAGACAATAATGTTTCCTCAGACAATTAAGAAAAGCATACTCTTAAAGGCCTGACTGGGATATCAGTGCCTCTTCACAGAAGAATATAACCACAGATTTTACAAAGAACATTTTCAAAAAGGTTAAGCTAATGAAAGAACACAAAAACAAATGGAAGACAGATCCCTCTAATATATTGCTGATCATCTAGTTACTCATCAATCCATTTCCATTCTAGCCATCTTGCTGAAGCAGTTGTGAGTAGACTTTCCAGTTGTGCTGTCACACAGGCGGGCATCCATCTTATATGGAACATTGGTATTAAAACATCTTATTCAAGCAACATATAAAACACATCTGTCTGAAAAACAAAATGGCAAATTTAAGTTTGATTCAACCTCATTTAAATGGCAAATTGGGTGTTGGGGTCCCATGAATGTACCATGGGCTGTTCCCTGCTCTGGTGTGGTGCTCTATCTAGCGTTATCTTGTATTCCGTAAGAAGTGTGGAGAACTAGATTGACAGGCCAGATGTCTGTCAATCTTGCCAATGCAAGAAAGTTTCGTATTAGGAATAGCCAAATACAGAGCAGAACGAATGTAGTGGTTACAACTCACTGAGAAAATTGACATTCGAAATTCTCACCAGATTCCACAGAGGTTTGTGGTCAACACAAATGTGTTGAACATTTACAGACTGAGTTTTCTGGAGAACACAAAAACAACCAACAGGGAACATTTTCTTTCACTCAAGTGATGAACTAGTCAACTTGTTCTTATCTTTTACAGATCTGAGATGCTGACCTAAACTCCTTGTTTTCTTCTATAAACACGTCTGTCCAACAACATTGCCATGTTTAGAAAATTTCAGTGGAAGAGCTGGTGTATAACACCAGAATGTTGAAGGCCAAGGTTCTTCTTTCTCCGGTGGTAATTGCCATGTTGCCTTGATGTCAAGAGTTTTTTGGCTACAAATAATAAATAATCATGAAACTCCTCAATAACCATTGTTGTAAAAAATAAAATAGGTGTGCAACTGGCAGGGGCTGTGGGGACCATTGCTGAAGGAGCCTTCTCCTGCAGTAGCACCCCAGGTCCCTCGCAACTGTCCTTAAATCAGAACACTGGACACTGGCACCCTTGTTGACCTGCCGCTCTTGGGCACAATGATTGGTTCATCATCTGCCAATGATAAAAGTTAGTATAAGTCACAACCTGTATTGATGAAGAAGAGACTAATACAGTCCTGGTCAAAATTATTGCCATCCCTGAATTTTAAGTACAGAATTCAGCATATTTCAAGAAATAAATGAAAATGAACCAATTTTGTATAATCTGAATATTTTAATGATATGTCCAAAGTTACTGAACACACACCAGTTTTTGCATAATAGTGAAATTAAAAATACAAACATAAAATATACCCTGGACACAATTATTGGCACCCTTTTGATTAATTCAAATTAGTTCCTCACACATTTTTTTTATATGACTATGAAAATAAATAAAACTTGCGTGCAAATTAATTAATGTAATGCGGAAACTACTGTTAGATACTTGTGTACTTTAGGAACATCTAATCTGTAGCTCTAAAGCTCTGATTGGTGCCGCCGTGAGACAGGATAGATAGCAGCACTAAGGACAAGTATGGCGAGTGGTGGCGACCCGCGAGAGATAGAGGACCCGCCGGCATTTTTAAGATTGCAAGTTTAGGAAAACTTCGGCACTGCCTACCCTGCCAAAATTCAAACGTAATTTTTTTTATTAAATCATTTTATTTAATATAATTATTATTATTATTCATTTGTATTTTTACTGTTTATTCTTGTGATTTATATATGTAATATGTGTGTTATTCCAATTGTTTAGACGTTACGATGACGAATGTACCAGTTACGCATAATAAAAAAAAAAAAAAAAAGTAGAATAAGCAGTGCTTTTACTGTCCGTTCACTGCGGACAACAAGCGAAAATCTCACTTGCGCACTTCGATACTGTATTCTTCAACATGTAGGCTACAGCACCAGTCAAAAGTTTGGACACATTTTCCCATTCAAGTGCCTAGCCTCTTACTCACCGCACGTCACTGGTTGTGGGGTATGTGAGTGGAAATACAACGCATCTGGCGTGTGCTAGCTAAATGACTAAAAATATCCGACGCCATCACCCAGGTGTGCCAATCACTGGAACGAGACCAAAAAAACTGTTCAACTTCTCCTCCCTACAGTGCTTAACCAGCCATTAGATACACATACAAATAGGGCTAAAACATGTCATCTTCAATGCGCCGTATTCACTCGTAGAGGAACCTGATTTGTTTTGCTTTTCCCTCCGTTGTACCGAACTCGTACCGAACCGTGATGTCTGAGCCGCGGTATGAACCGAACCGCGACTTCAGTGTACCGTTCCACCCCTAGTAGTCAGATAGTTTCACCTATTGAAATACTTTTTATTTGGGCTAAGTAAGGGGAGTGCGGAACATGTTCTGTCGCCGTTTGACTTCCTAAACAGCTGTGGAGACGTTTTTGTTAGCTACTGTATTAGTGTGTCTTGCGTACATTTAGTCATTTTTACATTTAGTCATTTATCAGACGCTCTTAGCCAGAGCGACTTACAGTAAGTACAGGGACATTCCCCCCGAGGCAAGTAGGGTGAAGTGCCTTGCGTAGGCTACAGCGTTGCAGTGAGCTACACTGGTTTGAAACCACAATGATAATTTCACCAACAAATCTTTTACTTGTAATCTAATGTCATAATAAATCCTACAACGAAAATGTATTTGTGAGGAATGTTTATTTTAACGATTGAAAACAGATGGATCATAGACCGATGTAGTATGTGTTGCCCGGGCAACAGAGGCTAATGTCATGATGCTAATGCTTCAGTGAAATAGTAGACTACTGTTTCCGAAAGTAGATGTACTTCCTTAATAATATCAGCTTATATTGTACATTACACTTCACAATTGTGTTTCATATTACAGTAAGTAATAAGTAGTATAATAAGTAAAATAAGTAAGTAAGTAAGTAGTAATAAAAAATAAAATAAGTAAGTAGTATAATAAGTAAAATCACCCTGGCATCTTTGCTTGTGGCGTTTCTGCAGCTGCCTTACAGTAAAGCTATAGTTAGCCTAGCTATCTCCCAGAAGTTAACGAGCTGCTAAACTAATGTTCTGCTAGAGGTAGTCATGCGTGTTTTCGTGATGTTATGACGTTAGTAACGTCACGTCAGTGACTGTGGCTAGCAAGTTAGCCACCGTTAGATTCACTTTTCGCCACAAAAACGTAATTTAAACTTAAACCATGCAACATTACACTTCACAATTGTGTTTCATATTACAGTAAGTAATAAGTAGTATAATAAGTAAAATAAGTAAATAGTTATCACCCTGGCATCTTTGCTTGTGGCGTTTCTGCAGCTGCCTTGCAGTAAAGCTATAGTTAGCCTAGCTATCTCCCAGAAGTTAACAAACTGCTAAACTAATGTTCTGCTAGAGGTAGTCATGCGTGTTTTCGTGACGTTATGACGTTAGTAACGTCACGTCAGTGACTGTGGCTAGCAAGTTAGCCACTGTTAGCTTCACTTTTCGCCACAAAAACGTAATTTAAACTTAAACCATGCAACGGAACATAAATAAAAATACAAGCAACGCAATCACTACCAAGATGAAACTTTTGACATCGAAATTTTCTATGTAGTCCAAATATTGACGGATGCTTAGGGGTGGGAAAAGAAACATTAACCCTTGTACTGCCTTCGGGTCACATGACCCAAAGGTTCATAACGAACCATCTTTGTATTTACCAAATTTTATCCAATACAAAAACAAATACAAATATTTTTCTTTTAACCTTCGCAATGTGGGGGGTTGAGACAGCCCAACGGTTAAAATAAAATGCTTCACTTTGTTTTTGTATGCGGTAAAGTTGTCGCAATACGATGGTGGGTCACAATGACTGATGGGTCAGAATGACCTGAAGATAACACAAGGGTTCGGGCCCTTGCTGAAGGCAAAGCACACCCAATGAGAGAAGTCGGCGAAAGTTGGTGTGGATTGTGGAAAAAACACCACACAAGACATCTACAGAGCTTCAGGCTGACCTGGAGCAATCTGAAGTGGTGGTTTCAGCTCGTACCATGTGCCACACAGTAAACAAAGTAAGGCTCCATGGGCGAAGACCAAGGAGGAAATCACTATTGAAAGAAAGGCACAAAAAGGCAAGACTCATGTTTGCAAAAACTTTCATAGATAAGCCACAGTTTTTCTGGGATAATGTTCTATGGACGGATTACCAAGGCATTTTAGAGCAACATGTCTTACCCAGTGTCAGACAACTAGGTTTGAGTTGAAGGGCTTGGGTTTTCCTGCAGGACAACGACCCAAAGCACACATCCAACAGCACAAAAGAATGGTTGAAAAGAAAAATATGGACTATTTTAAACTGGCCAGTAATGAGCCTAAATCCCATCAAAACCTTTGGAGAGAGCTGAAACCTGCCATTTCAAAGAGGAATGCTGCAAACTTAAAAGAGCTTGAACACATAGCAATGGAAGAGTGGCAGAAACTACCAGCAGACAGGTGCAAGAAGCTTCTAGATGGCTACAAAAAACGTTTGAAGGCGGTCATTGTTGCCAAAGGTTCTGCAACCAAATATTAGTGAGGGGTGCCAATAATTGTGTTCGGAGTACATTTTATGTTTGCATAATTTCACTATTATGGAAGTATTATTTTAGTTTTTACTTTTGTTCAGTAACCTTGGACATCTTATATATATATATATATAAATATTCAGGTTATATGAAATTGGTTAATTTGCCTTTATTTCTTAAGATATTCTAAATTCTGTACTTAAAATTCAGGGGTGCCAATCATTTTGACCAGGACTGTATATTTCACACAGCAGTTAGATCAGATGTGAAATATTACCGGAGGTGACATCATTTTCTGCTAGTTGACGGTCTTGCTCAATAAAGAGGGCGGTGGCCAGGAAGAAGGCCCCGCCCCCCACAGCCACAAAGGAGCTGAGCAGGAGGGAGAGCTGGAGGGAGCGGAACTGCCACAGGTAGGAGTCTGTCTGCCTCAGAGAATCAGACACCTGATGGAGAAAGAGGAGGAGAGAGCAACTGTCAGTGGAAGACCAGTAGACATAGAGGAGTGTCAAATATAGCTCTTTTAAGCCTGTGTTCTTACACAGGCTTAAAAGGTGTCAAACCTGCCCCCACCTCTCATATGCTAAAGTCTGGAGTTTCTGGATGGTCTCAACTTGATGGCCCTCACACCCCATTCAAGATTTGGTCTGATTGGTTGGTCTTGTGTATAAAGGGAATTGTAATGCATTGTTCTGTGGATTCTTCTGAGACTTTCTCCTCAGTTCTCCCTTGTCCTACTGTCCTACTCCTTGCTCACCTCTTGCTTTCTCTCTGATTTACAATGATCATGGTAGAGTAGGTAAGATTTAAAGCTTTCATATTGTAACATGTTTGCCCTGTAATTGATTTCATTCATTTGCAATGTTATTAAATGCGTATTTCATTTAAACGTACTTTGACCATTCTTGCTCTGATTTAACCCGTAGAGTCAAATACCTGGAATTCTATTTGTATTGGCATTATTTGGTTCATGCTAATACACTGTTCAGTTTCCCATCTTCCTTTAAACCATAGGGGAATTTGTTTTGGTTGTTTGGCCAATATTTAACCCCCTACAGTTTTGGTGACCCCGACGTGATATGTTTCGAGCAATTCAGTTACAGTTTGGTATACCGGCGTTTCAAACCATGGTGCGGTGAGTAACCATTTACAAATGTACATTAATTGTGTTCCGCCTGGTTCTGTTGGTAGAAGCCTATTACCAGTTTCTGCTATTAGCTTCTGCATAAAAAGAACAAAAAATTGAATGGGAAACTGAAGTTAACAAATTACTTAACCTGTGGGAAGAAGTTAGCGTTAACCGAACGTTATCTGAATTGACCAAGAAAGACAAGAACGGTCTTAAAACTGATTTTACGCTAGCATAAATAATTGAACATTGGCGAACTGTAGGAGTCCATAAAAAGAAAGCAGAAAAGAAACAAACATTGAAGATTAGTGTACATTTAATTGGCAAATGTCTTCTCAACTCTGTCCTCAAAGCAGCGACCCCTTATTGTGCCACAAGGCAATACACCGCTAACAAAGACAGTGAAGAGACCAGCCATGCTGGCTCACATTCTACTGAGTGTTCAGACACAGACAGTGGAATTGTTGCGCAAATCCCCAAACTGCGTTCTACAAAGAACCGTCGTGCTCCTGATCCGCCACGCATTGCTGCCATAAAAATGGCGACAGAGGTAAAACCCAAGCCCCAGCAGCCCCCTCATATACAGTGTAACTTCTGTAAAAGACAAGGACACACCGAGATGTGATGTTGGGATCTTGGTAGAAATATGCCTATTCAACCCACACGCTTGTTTTATGCTAACAACAAAGTTAGATTTTGTCATGCTTGTCTAAGAAGTGGTCACACTGAGTCCAAATGTTGGGATCTGGGAAAGGGTAGGCCTCCCCCATTGTTAATGCAGCATAAGCTGAGCCTTTATCAAGACAAACAAACCTTGAACTTTTTAACGTGATTACATGCAATTCCAACTATCTTTTACATTTACTTAATTCAGGTCCAAATTGTGATATTGCTTCATTCCTACTTTATTACCCCTGTGTTTAGTCTTTGTTGTAGTTCAAATATTCGTTGGGGACAGTTTATTTGTTGCTGCTCCAGTTCCTTTAGCTGCATATGGTTTGTCCATCCATGAGTTTTGTGTGGATGAGTATTGGGTATTGTGGATCAGTATGTACCTTTGTGTGTTTTATAGAGTTGGTGGTAAATGTTCTAGGTTTTAGCTAAACTCACAATGGTTCCTGACCTGTAAATGTAGATTGGTATAACTTGTATTTTATTATTGCCGTGTAATTTATGTTTTGTTTATTTTGGACCCAAGAACACTGTTTTGCTTTAATTGCCATTTTCATCTATGCTAGATGATATGTTTGTGTACCTCTCATCTATCAAAAGGGAGGACTGTTCAACTATTTTTTCCATTTGAGTTTTAGGACACTGTCTCACTACTTTCCATTTGTATCCAATCCGACTCTCTCAGACCCCAGACCACTCCAAACGTCACTCCAAACTTTACAATTTTCATTGTTAACCAACTGCTGTGCTCCAATTGTGTTCTGCTGTAACAGGACAAGAACTTAAGTAGCAGGAATATGCTAACCAAGGGAACGTCTGCATGCCAATACAAAGGTTCTTCCAAGTGATCCTCTGAGCAAAAGCCATGATCCAAAAGTGGTCCTCTGAGCAATAGCCGTGATCCTCTGAGCAAACAGCCATGACCATTAGAATCTCAATGCTGACCTGTCTGCAATCAAGTTCCTTTTTCCTATGGGTGCAGGTTATCACACGATGAACACTGCAGCTTTTGCCTGTGCTTTTGTGTCTAAGAGGGAGGATTGGAAGACTGGGTGTCAAACCTGCCCCCACCTCTCATATGCTAAAGTCTGGAGTTTCTGGACGGTCTCAACTTGATGGCCCTCACACCCCATTCAAGATTTGGTCTGATTGGTTGGTCTTGTGTATAAAGGGAATTGTAATGTATTGTTCTGTGGATTCTTCATCTCCTGAGACTTTCTCCTCAGTTCTCCCTTGTCTTACTGTCCTACTCCTTGCTCACCTCTTGCTTTCTCTCTGATTTACAATGATCATGGTAGAGTAGGTAAGATTTAAAGCTTTCATATTGTAACATGTTTGCCCTGTAATTGATTTCATTCATTTGCAATGTTATTAAATGCGTATTTCATTTAACCGTACTTTGACCATTCTTGCTCTGATTTAACCCATAGAGTCAAATACCTGGAATTCTATTGGTATTGGCATGATTTGGTTCATGCTAATACACTATTTAGTTTCCCATCTTCCTTTAAACCATAGGGGAATTCGTTTTGGTTGTTTGGCCAATATTTACCCCCCTACACCTGCGTGTTAAATGGATGTTTGTCGAGTTGCATCTGTGTGTGTGTGAATGTATGCATCTCTGCATGTGTTCGTATGTGCTTGCGTGTATGCTGCCTTACAAAAAACCTTAACTCACCAGAGTGTAGAACTGGAAATCTAGTCATTCTGTTGTCCACCCAAATGAATTGTAGGCAGAATATGATAAATGTGCCAATTCTTTTGTTTTTTTTATGAAGTTATTTATCCACGTCAAGGGGGTTAAAATCTAAGTATCCTTATTCAGACGTTAATGTACTCTGCCTTTGCATTGTCTGCAAAATACCGTATTTTACGGAAAATAAGCCGCGGCTTGTACTCCGATTTTACAGTTTTCTTGTGCTTGTGCGGCTTATATTTCGAAGCGGCTTATAGTCCGGTTTTAGAACTAAAAAGTGGCTTCTCTCAAGATCTCTACTGAACGTGCATCTAATTTTATGCTCAACACTTTAACGGGGGCTTATTACTTGAAAGAGGAATTAATTTACTGTTTTATCAGTTACACTATCAGGGCTTGGAAATACAGTGACTTTCTAAAGTAGGCAAATGGCTAGTAGAACATAACATTTCATAATAATTTCAGTTAATCAGACAGCTGCAAACCCAGTGAAATACCCAGCCAAATAACGCTAGCATCGCTAACAACATTACTAATTCAACTTTGGTAGTCTAACCGAGCTCTTTGTAAGTTTGTTTTAGATATAATTGTATATGATAGTGTGGACAATAAGACACGGACGCGGTCTCTTTTCATAACTTGTATTTTACCACTGCTCTTCTTGACATCGCCATTCGAACATCCCTCAGATTCCACGTAATGCTTTCAGCATCAAGCCTACGGCAACTCCCGAGGGACAAAACACCCTTGTCCATTGTCAAATAGAAAGGTCTGCTACAGTAGGCTATCCTCAGGATTTGAAAGCTAGCTAAACTTATAAACATATCTAAATAATTTTGTAGACATAACAATGGATTCTGCCAATAAATGAGTGACTTGGATTTATTTCTGGACATACTATCCACAAACGAAGTGTGTTACTCAATGCTGTAAGATCACCTATACTCGTGCATTACCCAGAATGCCCTGCGGCAAGCTGAAAAGCTCCTAAGTTAAGGGCATTAGCTTAGTTAAATAAGCATTATTTGGAGTTCTATTGTTGTGTTTGTTTTGATATGTGTAATGCTATGGTCTATAGTTTAGATAATTTGAGTGTTCACCCTTATTGGGAATGTTGTCTAGTTAGATCGCTATCCAAGCTGTCCGCAGCCATAGCATGAACGTGCAAGTGATCATTTGTCAGCATTGGTCCACGCAACGGTAACATTGTTTGCTTATAAAGTGCGGCTTGTATTCCAGTGCGGCTTATACTCTGATTTACAAACACAAAGTGCTCATTCTGGGGGGGTGCGGCTTGTACACGATGTGTCTTAAATACCGTAAAATACGGTAATAAGGGGTCATGCCAAGGCAAACGGCATTAACTTACATTTGATTGAGTGGGTGCGGCTGCAACTGTCTAACACAAAAGTACAATTATAGTTATTTTTCTGCTGCTCAACAACGAAAACGGAGATTGCCAAAGTAGCAGAAAGTCATCAGATTAGTTGCTAATCACTAGATTAAACTTTTTTTCTCTAGGGAAGGTGAAGTCACTAAATCTATCGAGAGTCCCCAAATTGGCAACACTGCAGAGTACCTTGAATCAATTTTGACGTTCTAGAGTGCAGTGAAACTAAGTCAAAGAACCGTAACTTATGTTACGGGATTCTGCCTTGGCTTCTCTAGGTCTTTTGGAAGTTATGGTGAAGACAACCCCTATTTTCTCATTATAAAGCAGACCTTAAATGTCACAAAAATGAGAATTACAAATTTTCAACCAAAATGTCAGTTAAATGGGTCATTGACTGCAAAACCGAGTTTACCTTGTCATAGTTGAATAACGACAGTTTGTGGGTAAAATGGACATACAGTGAACATCAAAGTCCATTGACACCTCTTTCCTATGCAAATCTCACAATTTGAAACTTCTGCTGTAAAACAGTCGGTTTAAAAAAAGCAGCTTTGTGACGTCACAAAGGTGGCTCCGCCTTTTTTGGCTCTGGTCTGGACCTTTGTCACGCCCCAGGGTTTGCGTAGATGTCAGACACTAGTTTAGCTGCGTGCTCTGTGTACTTCCACGGGAATTACAAAGAAGAAAGTTTGGAAGTTTTTCAAGGACATTGAAAATGGACCACGGTCGTAAATGCAATGTTCCAGTCTGTACAGGGAATGCTGACACTTTTCATAGTCTTCCCAAGGAACCAAACACTCGACAGGCATGGCTGATGTTTGTCTATGAGAAGATCCCTGTGAAGTTCAACACTCAATTATTCATTTGCTCGAACCATTTCACCAACGACAGTTTTGAAAACCTTGGACAATATAAAGCAGGATTTGCTAAGCCGCTGTTGCTGAAAAGAGGTGCTATTCCGACTGTATGCTCATCACAACCGCAAGCTGTGAGTATGATTTTGTTGCTAACAGTTATTAGCAATGCTAATGTATCCTGTATCTAGCATAGGTAGAATGTGTGATGATTTAGTTTATTGGCAATGGGGCTAATGTTATTTCATGTTCCTAACTGTATTCCATTCGAATAAATAACCTGTGTTGTCATGTAAATCTCCAATTTACGATGCATGTTTGGCTATGTTGCGTCTTTGCTCCGCAGCTTCGCTCGTTGTAAACCAACCAATCAGCGCACAGCGCATCTATATATTCTTGAGCATACCATAAAAGGGAGAAAACCTTGTTTTATTCCAGGGCTAATTCATAGGGTTGCATTAGGGCGCATAGAACAGCACCCGTCCATTTTCAGCCCAACCAATGTTACATACCCTATTCGGAGACCTTCAGGAACAGTGTGAAATACCCTTTAAAATAAGTCAATGACCCCTTTGAGGCCTTTTGCTTTTGCATGGAAGTATGTATGTGCATCGTACCACTCCAATAAGATATGGACTCCCTGCATCTCCGAGCAGGTGAGAGAGAACAATCTGGAAGGCCTCAGCAGTAGAGCGCCGAGTAGGGACGACCACATACTAAGGAGAGAGGGAGAGATGGAGAATAATGTCACAGGGCCACTTGTAAACCTTACTGAGTAAATAGTACCATCTCCATCTTTGTACAGTACATAGAAAAATTACATTCACATTTAATCTCCTTCACACTGAGAATGTATCAACTCACCAGCAGGATGTCAGCCACTATGGCCCAGTTCATGGACAGGAAGGTCTCACCCAAGAAGATAAACACCTTTGTCAACAGAGGCAATATTTAACCAGTTATGCCACCACATCATCATAATAAGGTGCTGAAGAGGGAACACACAGCTGAGAACGATATAGAGCCAGAATCCAGCCTGGCTCTCTCATGCCCACAAGGCCCACACCAAGGACAAACAAACTCCACAAGGATAAACGGGAGTTTGTTGTGCGTCTCTTTATGTTTGCATATCTTGTTAATCTGTGAACGATGTTTGTGTTCTTCTAGTGGGCATTGGTTTGATTGCATGTGAGACAAGATGTTCAGCCATTGTGTTCATAACACATTTAATGTGTGCTTATTTATGCGTGCGCACATGTGTAAGGGTCTGAAATAGGGAGAACAGTATGTAAACATGGAGGAATATGTGACGGACTGAATGAGACTGGGAGTGTGGTGTGTTTGTGTGTATGAGCGGGAGACTGAAAAGTCCCACAGCTTCAGGATGGCCCAGACTCACGTAGGTGGCAATGGTGCTGGCTTGAGCAAACACAATCGCCAGGTAGAGGAATGGTGCTGAGAGGAGGAGCCCTGCTGCGCACACCAGTGGGTCAGCTCGTGGCGTCCTCCTCCGGAGCCTCCGGCTGATCTCTGCACCGCTGCCAACCCCCAGCAAACCCGTCACACACGTGATGATGCCAAAAATCAGGCTGGGGGAAGGAAAGTAATGAGAGAAATCAGATGAAAAGGGCGGAGGGGGAATGAAAGAAGGAGTGTGAAGAGAGTGAGAGGGAAAACGAGGCACAGGGACAGAGAGACGGGAGGGAGGGAGTGGGGGATGAGAAGATAACTGGTGAACAACTGGCCTTACACAAAGATGACACATGGATTACCATCACAATGGGTAATTATGTTAAATAGTCCTGTATTACTGTTGTAGTAATAATGCTGGTGAACTGAGGTATTTATATGGTGCATGAAAAGATGATCATGTTTCAGTCTTGTTGCCAAAAAACAAGACTTTGTTCAACTTCAATTTAGTTCTAGGATTAGATTAGAGGTCAATTACTGAATACGTGTTGAGAGACAGAAAGAGGACGTTTTTGTTCAAGAGGTTCTTTGTCTGTTAGTTTATCTCTCTGCAGACCTTACAGCAAGATTCAATCAGGATGCTGTTAGATGCTTTTAGGTACAGTAGGTTAATGTCGAAGGTAGGTTGTGTGACGACATAAACAAACATTTATACGCATGCGGCACTTTGCCTGCTCCTGTGAGGCTCTTACTGAGCGGCTGGGAGAATAAAAGGAATACAAAAAATATATACTGTATATATATATATAGACCTTTTCGCATTTCGTATCGCGTATCACATCATTGTTTAAGAATTAAACAAACCACACAGAGCCGTCGCAGGGGGGGTGCGAGGCCCTGTGCGAACTTAACATGCAAGGCCCTGCTTATTGACATACATGTGATGCACGTGCAAGAATCACTTTCAACCCACACGGAGACTGTCCATACTTCCGACAGCTATTATCCTGGAGGAGCCACACCATTTCTGCAAGATGTGCTGACAAATTTATCCAGCGATTCTCGAATAGACTTGAAATTCTTGCTTCTTTTTAGTTTTATTCATTTTCTCAGCACCCGACTCATGTTTGCGGTCTTGCTCTCTTGTAGGTGACGTTTGTTTCTCCCGGCCGCCTCCTTCCTCCTCGCACTCTCAGGAGATTTTTTGACAAATGGGAATTTCATTTTAGAGCAAATCGAGTCAAGAACAGAAATAAAAAAATATTGAAAAAAAAACCCGTTGTGAATGTGATTGCAAACCAGGCAGGCGCGAGGCCCCCAGTGACGCTAGGCCCTGTGCGGTCGTATACAAACTGTTATGCTTTGTATTATGACTGTCATTAGATCTGTAAGCCGCTGTTGTAGTGCGGGCGTGCATGTGTGGCTCTTTGCTATGGTGCGTTTTTTTGGGGGGTTCTTTATGCTGGACTGGTTAGCCACCCCTGTTCTAAATTGATGGTGAAGGTGGCAAAGATGTGTGTTTTCTGTATAACTGTGTGTTTTAGACATTACATGGGGCAAAAACCAGTAACAGCTTAAAAAAAAAATATTGTATCTTGCAATTTTTAAGAATGTAAAATTCGGAAATTGGGGAGACCAGCCTCACAATGTGGGTGGAATCATTGAGTAATTAACTGTCCCTATAACCAATCCGGTACCTGATGGTACAAAATGGGGTTGTGTGAAAATAAGTGAGTAACTATGCAGATATTAAGACAACCAAAATTCATGAGGCTGTGATGGAAGTTGTCCAACATGGAATAATAAAAATAATAAAATATGATTTATGGATACACAACATGCCCCACAGATTGCTAAGTCTAGAACCGAGGGCAAGGATTTAGCAGTGGCTGTAAGTGCATTTTAGTCTGGAATCTCAAAAACAACTGAGCAATGCAAAGCCAGGTTCAATTACCTCAGATGAAGTTAAGAGGGACAGAGGCAGGAACGTCTGGTACAGAATTTTTCAACGGGAAACTCAGAACGTTGGAGGGTGCTGGAACCAACATTTTTGAAAGGGGGGCATTGAGGTTGTAGCAGAGTCAAAGACAAACCACGTGCCATCACACCTTTCCCCTACCCCCGACAAGGAGAAAGGGGGTTTCCCCCCGTTCTTATCAGGAGAAGCTTCAAAGCTTCTGGCCCAGCATGGGGTCAGGAACAGAGGCCACACGGCCTCATAGTATCAGACAAAGGATTTCTAAGGAAGAACTTTCTGTTCTGGATTTACAAACATATTCTCAAGGACTACATGGCTCATGGACACTATTTTAATGACAGTAGTTGATGTGTTATAATGTGTGCTTTTTCTCATTTACTTAGAATGTTGTTTAGTTGATGTTTGATTATAACTTCCCTTCAGGAAGAGTTACGTTAGTCAATTTTAGATCCAAAATAATTGTGTCATACGAACAAAACCATTTATGAATGTTGTATTGTTATATTCTGAAGTTTAAACATTCCATGGACATTTGAAATAACGTAACTCAAAGCTAGAAGCCACTTCACACCTCTAGAGTTCACCTTCACAAGGATAACCCCCTGTTCTTTGGAGTATAAAACCCCCAAACGTACAATCACCCCCGCTTGTTTGTAGGAATAACTGAAGTGAAATGCGTCATTTCTGACTTTCCTCTTAACTTGCTAATTCACTGAGCGCCCGGAACTTTGACGAGAGATTCCGCTTGCTATTCGTTGGACATAACGAACCATTGACTCCTTTCTTCACACCGTCAAAATTAACTGCGATTTGAAATATTTCTTACTTGTGACATATTGGCATGTTGTGATTTAATTGTTTATGTTTGATTGTATTTTACAAATGATTTAACTTAACCATCGTTAGGCCAGTTGCCATTGAGCGTCCATTGCTGCTATAGAGGCCTACCTCTTCCTCTCTACCTCTCTCTCTCCCTCCCCCCTCCCCACGCGCTCTACACAGTCATTGTGTAGCTCGCCCTCATTAGAATCTAGGCCTACTGTACTACTCTAGCCAAACTAACCCATAACTTATCTGGTATTTGTTCATTATAATTACATTTTCCTAAATAAATCATTGTGTATAATACTCGCGTATCTCTCACGTTATCTGATCTGCTCTACTTTCATAGAATTCACTACTTAAAATTAGATTGATTATTACGAAGGCTATTATTCAATAAAAGTTTCCTCAGTCCCTTTTAAAAACAAATCCTGGGGTGGTGTCTCGTCTACTTTATTATAGATTAAGTATTCTTAATCTTAAAAGTGTATACCCCGCTACAAGGTCTTCTTGGTTTGTGTGTCTGTTTTTTTAAATCTCAGTTTAGTCCTACATTTAAAGCCTCATTCTCACAATTTTACCATTAGACGTGCTTTTCCACAATCATCTGAAGTTTTCTTTTGACAAGGCTTTCCATGCTAAAGACGAGGCTTTTTTTTCTGAATCGCGCATATTTTTCTTTGGATTGGTGTTAGGCCTAATACAATCTTTTCATAGGAAAGGGCATAACATTTTGTTAGGACAAGTCTGGGTCTAAAGCATGGTCACTCTTATTTAAATCCATCAACACATTTCGACCTCTGCGACGGTGACCCCTTCATCCTCTGCCAGGAACCTTGGGGTTACCATGGACGACGAGCTCTCCCTCACGGCCCACATTGCTGCGGTCTCCCGGTCGTGTAGATTCACCCTCTACAACATCCGGAAGATCAGGAGATACCTGTCTGAGCACTCCACCCAGCTAGTCCAAGCACTTGTCCTCTCCAAGTTGGACTATTGCAACTCGCTGCTCGCTGGTCTCCCAGCATGTGCAACCCGCCCTCTTCAGAGGATTCAGAACGCAGCCTGGTCTACAATCTACCCAGACGCTCCTTTGTTACCCCGCTCCTCATCTCTCTCCACTGGCTACCTATCATGGCCCGTATCAGATTCAAGACCCTGGTATTGACCTTCCGAGCAGTGAACTGGACTGCACCAGTCTACATCAAGTCTCTCCTGCAGCCTTACACCCCCACCCGTCACCTACGGTCTTCTTCAGACAACCGCCTGGTGATCCCACCGCTCAAGACCGCCCGGTCCCAACACAAGCTGTTCTCCTGTCTGGCCCCCCAGTGGTGGAATCAACTCCCCACCTCCATCAGAGGCACTGACTGTCTCTCCACCTTCAAGAAAAGGCTCAAGATGCACTTGTTCCGAGAGTACAACGGTACTTAGGAATGGTTCGCTTGACCCGATGTTAGTTTCCTCAAGGATCACAATGACTCTTGCTTAGAGACTTGTTGCTCTTGTGGTTAGTGGTAACTGATTTAAATTTTTGTACTCGCTGTGATATATTGTTTTTATTATTTTTGCTTGCTTTTTCCACAGGTACACTTGCACTTATAGCGGTTCATGTTGTTTAATTGTAACTTGTTTAACTACATGCTCTTATGGTTCTTCCCTTTGGCACTTACTTTGGTTGTTCACAATGTGTGCTTCATGTTTTGGCTACTCGCGATGTTTTGTGGCTATATTGTTGTTATGATCAGTTCAGGATAACCTACATATCCTTCTGCTTTTGTCCCACGTAACCTCAGACTTTTTCCTAGGTAGGCCCTTTTTCCTTTAGAATTATATTAGCAGTGGGGGCAGGTCTGTCCGAACAACACCCCCCCCCCCCCCCCACCGCCAATGTTTTACGTATGAAACTGAATTGACACTTCGCTGCAACGCAAACAAATATATGTATTCTCCTCTATTCACACACAATGTCGCCATCTTCTTCTCCTTCACTCTCCTCTCTGTCTGCCCTCTCCTGTTACATTGTGCTCTTCTGCTTCACTCTGCTCTTGCACTTCACTCTGGTCTCCTCCTCTATCCACCACCTGCACTACTCCTGCCTGTCTGCTTCTGTCACCTGTCTAATATTTAATCAGGCAACCAGTAATAACATTGTAAAATGTTGTAGAAGCCACCACTAGTGTTTCCTCCAGAATAAAAAAAAGCATTGTGGGCATCTGAGTGGAAAAAAACTGCAAATTAGCTAGGTAATGTGAACTTAATCTACCTGGTTATCTTCATCATCAGGCATCTTCCTTTTCTTAGAGAAATATTTTAACAAAATCGAAAAATAAGTAATGAATAATAGTGTTATTATTTGGAAACGAAGTTCACTAAATTCCAGAGCAGGTTAGTGTAATAGTCTACTGTCTAATAGCTAATATAATATTGCACATATTTTCGTCCTATTTCCCCTAAAGCAATAAGGTTAGGCTACTTAAAGACACCCCTTCCACTCATAAAGTATGTTCTAGGAGAAAGATCCAAGATGGCGCTGATGATGGCTGCCTCGGTCGTTAGGTGCGCTCTTTTTTGTCTTGTTTTGTCTGTTAATTCAGTGTTCTGCCAAGATTTCCGGGGTTCTCTAACTAGAGAAGTACTTCTAAACATCAGGACTACAACTCCTGTGGATTTATTTCCCACTTTTCTGCTTCCAGCGGCGGAATTAGTGGGAATTATAGACAAAGCCACCCTCGGCTTTGTCCTAGCAGCGAAGCGCCGTAGGAGAGGCAAACGAGCCGGTGCTCCGTCGGCGTGGGGCACGCACAGCGTTACCGGGGATATTTCTCTCCAACGTGCGTTCACTGAGCAACAAACTGGATAAACTTCAGCTACTGGTGTGGAAAAACAGAGACTTTCATTTTTCTTCCGTTTTGTGCTTTACGGAGACATGGCTGAGTGAACTGATCCCAGACTCTGCGCTACAGCTAGCAGGTTTCAAACTGCTGAGAGCGGATCGTGACCCTGTGCTCTCTGGCAAAACAAAAGGCGGTGGTATTTGTTTTTACATTAACAGCGGCTGGTGTGAAGATGTGACAGTGATTCTGCAGCACTGTTCTCCTGATCTGGAATCATTTTGTATTAACTGTAGATCTTTTTACTCGCCACGAGAGTTTGCATCATTCATTCTGGTTGGCGTCTACATGCCTCCGCAGGCTAGCGTCAACGAGGCTCAACGTGTGCTCGCCAGCCAGATACTGAGTGTGGAGCATGAAAATCCGGATTCCTTGGTTATTGTGCTAGGCGACTTTAACAAAGGCAATCTCACTCAAGAACTCCCAAAATATAGACAATTCATCAAATGCCCTACCAGAGAAGGAAACACCTTGGATCACTGCTACTCTACAATCAGCAAAGCATACCATGCGGTCCCCCGAGCAGCACTGGGTCACTCTGACCACGCCATGGTCCACCTGATTCCTGCATACAGGCAGAAGCTAAAGCGCTGTAAGCCTGCTGTGAGGACATCAAAACAGTGGACCAGTGAAGCTATGGAGGATCTGCGGGCGTGCTTGGACTGCACTGACTGGGACATGTTCACGACTGCTACCAATAGTCTGGATGAGCTCACAGAGGCTGTGACATCATACATCAGCTTCTGTGAGGACTACTGTATACCAACACGCACCAGGGTAAGCTACAACAATGACAAACCCTGGTTTACAGCTAAACTCAGAAGGTTGAGGTCAGAGAAAGAGGCCGCGTTTAGGAGTGGGGACAAAGACAGTTTCAAGGAGTCGAAGAACAGGTTTAGCAAGGCGGTGAGGGAGGCTAAACGACTGTACTCAGAGAGGCTAAAACACCATTTCTCTGCAAACGACTCTGCTTCTGTCTGGAGAGGGCTCAGGCAAATTACCAACTACAAGCCCAGAGCCCCCCACTCCACTAACGACTCCCGCCTGGCCAACGACCTGAATGAGTTCTACTGCAGATTTGGAAGACAATTGGACAGTCTTGAACTACCCCTTCCCACCCAGGAGGCCTCCCACCTCCCCCCCTCTACAGTGACGACTCTCTCCATTAAGGAGGGTGAAGTTAACAGACTTTTCAAGAGGCAGAATCCCCGCAAAGCAGCTGGGCCGGACTCTGTCTCTCCAGCCACCCTCAAGCACTGCGCTGACCAGCTGTCTCCGGTGTTTACCTACATCTTTAACACCTCCCTTGAGACATGCCATGTGCCAGCCTGTCTCAAGTCCTCCACCATCATCCCTGTGCCCAAAAAGCCAAGGCCAACAGGACATAATGACTACAGACCCGTCGCCCTGACCTCTGTGGTAATGAAGTCTTTCGAGCGCGTGGTGCTGGCACACCTTAAATCCATCACTGACCCTCTACTGGACCCCCTGCAGTTTGCCTACAGAGCCAACAGGTCTGTGGACGATGCAGTTAACATGGCCCTCCACTTCACCATACAGCACCTGGACTCCCCAGCATCCTATGCCAGGATCCTGTTTGTGGACTTCAGCTCTGCCTTCAATACCATCATCCCCGCCCTGCTTCAGGACAAGCTCTCCCAGCTGAACGTGCCTGATTCCACCTGCAGGTGGATCACAGACTTCCTGTCTGACAGGAAGCAGTGCGTTAAGCTGGGAACACAAGTCTCTGACTCCCGGTCCATCAGCACCGGATCACCTCAGGGCTGCGTCCTTTCTCCTCTGCTCTTCTCCCTGTACACCAACAGTTGCACCTCCAGTCATCCGTCCGTCAAACTCCTGAAGTTTGCGGACGACACCACCCTTATTGGGCTCATCTCTGGTGGAGACGAGTCTGATTATAGGTGGGACCCATAATCAGACACCACCAACCTGGTGACCTGGTGCAGCCAGAACAACTTAGAGCTCAATGCTCTTAAGACAGTGGAGATGGTTGTGGACTTCAGGAGGAACACAGCCCCACTCACCCCCATCACCCTGTGTGACTCCCCAGTCAACACTGTGGAGTCCTTCCGCTTCCTGGGCACTATCCTCTCCCAGGACCTCAAGTGGGAACTGAACATCAGCTCCCTCATCAAGAAAGCACAACAGAGGATGTACTTCCTTCGGCAGCTGAAGAAGTCCAACCTGCCAAAGACAATGATGGTGCACTTCTACTCAGCCATCATTGAGTCCATCCTCACCTCCTCCATCACCGTCTGGTACGCTGCTGCCACTGCCAAGGACAAGAGCAGACTGCAGCGTATCATCCGTACTGCTGAGAAGGTGATTGGCTGCAATCTGCCTACCCTCGAGGACCTGCACACCTCGAGGACCCTGAGGCGAGCGAGGAAGATTGTGGCCGACTCCTCCCACCCTGGACACTCCCTGTTTCAGTCACTCCCCTCCGGCAGAAGGCTGCGGTCTATCAGGACCAATACCTCAAGCCACAAAAACAGTTTCTTCCCTTCCGCTGTTGGCCTCTTCAACAAGGCCAAGGGACCACACTGACTCAAATGACTTCTTGCTTAAAACACTCTGCTTTTTGCACTGCATTACAACATGGTATCTTGTACATTTGTATTTTTTGTAATATTTGTATTTTTATATTGTAATTTACGGCAACTTATATTTTATTGTATATTTAATTCTATTCTAATCCCACTTAGTACTGCTAGTTTATGTACCCTTAGTATAGTTAGTCCACATATTTAAATTTTAGGTATATGTTTATTGTATGCACCTTCCTGCCAAAGCAAATTCCTTGTCTGTGCAAACTTTCATGGCGATTAAATCCCTTTCTGATTCTGATTCTAAATGGCATAAATGCTGCCAATTAATAATAATACAACTTATTGTAAATGGTCAGTAGCCTAGCCTATCGATTAAGGTAGGCCACTCTACAGCACGTGTACACTGTCTGCTTAATTTGATCTTGACATATAGGCTAAGCATTCTGTAGCAAATAGTAACAATAAACCCTCTATTAATTACATTCTTAATGCAGTGTAACTACTTCCGCATAATAATGCACCTAAAATACAAACATGTGCAAGGGCATTCAGCAATCGCTATCGAATCAACAGCCACGTGCAATTTAGCTAGCAGGTGAAGAATACAAACAACGAAAAAAAAACAGTTAACTAAATTGGACATATTTTGTGTGTACATGATCTAATATTGTGTTAGCATCAGTGGTCGAAGTCAACTAATTGAATGTAATGATGTTGTTCGAAAATTGTTTGTATTGTTTTAGAAGTATGAAGATTATCATTAAAGTCCCCCATGATATTAATTGAAATTTGCAAGAACTATAGACTAATACAATAAAAGGAAAATGAACTGACAACATAAGTTATATGACTTACAGTTCTCAAGGATGCACACGCAATCTCAACTGGCTAGTTATCCTCTGGACAGCGGCAGTTTCTTTTTTCTTTCTCTCCCTTTTCCGCCGAGTTGCGCGCATGCCTGTTCGTGGTGTGAAGCGCGTGTCCGTGCTATTCTCCGACATGCACTCTAACAATCACTGCTGATAGACGGCCTTTTGTACAGCCGTATTTCTGATACCGTGGCGGCAGAAATTTTGCTGTGGCGGGCAAAATTATTATTTGTTCTTTTGGAACAAATAATAAGAATGATTTTTGTTTGGCACAGGCACCAATTTACCACTTTCTGATTGGCTGCTGTGTGTGCTCAATAATAATAAGGAACAATATAAGTATGCATTTCGTTGCATTTGTTTAACACTCAAATAAATTCCTTTCAAGATGTTTTTTTTGCTCCCTGGGAAACTAATGATAATATTTCAACTGTCCAGTTAAATCAATTTGGCATTCATTTAAATGATTTTTTTAATGATATAGGCCTAACACAGAATAATAATCAACATATTAAGGTAATGTTCCATTAAAACTCTGGGCATTGACAGAATTGATTGAATGTGTATCTATTGAATGTATATTCATTTCTTAAAGGAGGGGTAGCCTATGTACAGTATGGCGTGATGAGCCATCTTTACTGGATAATCACTGTCTCAGTGATTATCAGCAACTTGTAATGTAAATACAGTAGACATGAGTGACATAACTTCTCGTGTCACAAATAACCTCAACATTTATGAAATAAAAACCATTGATGGTATTTACTTAATAAATAAAGATTGACTCGTTGGTAATATATATTCAAATTGTGGTTTGTAAATAAATGATGAGTGTAAGAAATAAATTACGTTGTGTAAGACGCTAATGAAGAGACCATTTGAGAGGAGCAGAACTGCTCCAATGCATCACTCTTCCTCCCTACACCTGCATTTGTGTATGTATTGTTCTCAACATTGTACCTGTCTGAGGTGTCGCAGGGCCCCTGGACGCAGGGAGACTTCTCCCCGGTGAAGACAGCCGCTCTGAAGAGAAAAGCTGGGGCCCAAAGGGCCAGGGATCCCGTCACAAAGGCCACCGCTGTGAAGCCGAACGTAGACAGCACAAAGCTGGGGCTGAAGGAGTACAAGCAGATTGGTTCCATCAAACAGGATGTGTGTACAAGAGGTGCCATCTCACACCACAAAGACACTCTTAAGACCCAATAACATTGACCACTACTTATAGAACATCTACAGCAAATGATGGAGCTGCAGATACAACACAATCTATAATGCCATGAATCTCTCTGTGTCTGTGGCTCGATTATCTCGCAAAGCAGGCACTGCATTAAGTTACAAATTTGCAGGTGTCTTGCTTAGGTCCCAAGGATGTGAGGTTCCAACTTCTGAGTACAACTGGAATGCACCGACTGTTAAACCTTTTAATTAATTAATACAAGTAAGATACAACGTACATTATTGCAGTAAAATGATAGTTTGGTTTGCATAGATTAAAGCGATCTAGCATAGGAATCGGGACAGTTTTAATTATTGTAACACTAAATTGTGAGAGAAATGTTGTGAATTAATGAATTAACGTGTTTACTGAAAATCCAGGAGAATAAGAAGTAACATCTCTAATCAAACTGTGAAAAGGTTTTACCCATGTGCACAAACTCCAATTAAGTTTACTACAAGATTAACTAACCAACTGATCTTAGTCAACAGCTGCATCACCGGCACTTGCATTAGTAACTCAAATGGACTCACTGCACCCCCCTCCCTTCCACCATGCTCAGAAAAACCTTTCAATAGTGAACCCTTGTCTGAAGCCACAGTGGATCGCTTCATCTCAGTTTCACTTCTCTTGGAAAAGCCACAGAGGGGCAAAAGAGGTTTGTTTTGTGACTCCTGATGCACACTCAGACAACAAATGGGTAAAAAGTGGCAAACTCAGCACACAAAACCATCCCTTACTAGCTCTTGTGATGTTTCCATGGACATTGTCTGAGGTTATGAAGCTGGACCTACTTTCTGCAGAGGGCCTTCATGTCGGTCAGCCAGCTGGTTCTGTGAACGGTGTGCTCCGGCCTAGCCTCGATGGCTCCTCTCTTTGGCTCCTTCACCACGAACAAAAGCAGCACCACTGCAACCAACCCCAATGCTGGAGTTACCTAGTAGCCAGGAACAAAAAACTGTTGGACTAATGTGACTAAAATTGAGAGGTAGACACAAAGTTCCAGAAGATTATATGTATATATATATTAGTGCTGTCAAACGATTACAATATTTAATCGCATTAATGCCATAGTTAATCGCACATTTTTATCTATTCTTAATGTCCCTTAATTTATTTTTGTCCAATAATTTTTTCTCATTTTAATACTCTTATCAACATGGAAAAGTGGATCAGATTGCTTAGTGCAAATGTTTTTTTTTTTAATTGAAAACAACATTGCAATCGCCTGGCTTTGACGAGGGGGCGGAGAATTCGCATCAGCTGTGTGCTTGGTCATCAAGTGGTATTTCAGACTGGACGTGCTGTGATGATAGCTCAGTTCACAACGACAAAACACACAGATCACTTTGGTCTTGTCGATGGAACTATTTGGCAACTTTTCAAAAGTAAACTTTCCATTCAGAATCTTATTGGCATCCATTTCGCCGTCTTGCGCTCGCCATCCACTCAAAACGTAACGTTAGCTTAGTACTCTTTAGCCGGCTCGCAAGCCCAAACAAGTGTGTGTGGCGTGCCTGTTGTTTTGTTTCCGGTCTAGCTAGATCCGGTGTGGTGTTGTAGTTTTTCTAATGTCAGTAGTTGTTGCAACAGCATGTGAAAAACGTTTGCTAGGCCAAAAAGAACGTTACGTTCGTGTACGCCGTTAAAATGGGTTTGCATTAACGCCGTTAATAACGTGTTAAACTGACTGCACTAATATATATATATATATATATAGACACACACAGTATATAATTATTTTTTAAGATCGAAAGGCCATTTTGTTGAAATGTAAATTTCACTTCAGTCTATGACAAACAGCAATACTTCTGTTATGAGTTACTTACCCTAAGTGCCCAGTGCCAATCCTTGGCTAGGTCATCCACCTTTGACCCCACGATGTACCCAAGACCACTGTGGAAGCACAAAGGAACACGTATTAATTAGAAAACAAATAATGTCTGAAAAATGCTATAATCAGGGCTCTCAAGGTTTGGCGTGTGATTACCATACATGCTATTGAGAGCCCTGCTGTAATTGTTGAAACAAACTATGAATGCAGTAAATAACTACAGAGGGTAACATTTCTGGGGAAATTGTGAGGTGTGCTTGCATTGGTTGCAGCTACGACATTCTTTATTTTATTTTTTTTTTATTTATTTTTTTGCTATATCACCTCCAAACCTATTGTTTAAACTATATCAATAATCCAAACATTTTGAGATTAAAAAGCATACATTTGTTGCTGCAAGAAGGAATGGTGATAGGCTATGTGGCAGCCTCATATCGTTGAAACATTTGCATCAAAACAAATAAATTGGGCAATCATGTATAAAAATGGTCCTAACCTATATGACTTCAAGATTTTCCCTTATAGTGATATTTTTAAGCATTAACTCATATTGCATTCATTCATTAAGAACCCCCTTTGAAATAAGCTGATTGTAACAAGGTTGTCACTGAGTGCGTTTACATGACCATGAGAAACCCGATTTCAAGCAATTGTCGGTTTATGCCAATAATACGATTACTCCTTTTACATGTGTAATTAGTTATGAATAACTCAATAAACGCGTCTACATGATTCTTTTTATTAATTGTTGTATGCTCCACGGACAAAACTTGCACCACCATCATCCTTCTGCAACAAAGTGTCGCTGTGTCTTCCTGTATCGGCTGTATGTTTCATTCAATCAACACATTGAATCCTACTAGGCTAGATAGCTACAAACTTCTGCTCGGCGTCTAGCTGGCTACTTGTTACTAAGTAACAACTTTGTTGCACGAGCATGCTAGCGCCACAAAACACACGTTAAACACAGTTATCCTTTCTCCGTGTTAACAACTAGTTATTTTGCTTGAGGATATCTTATTGTATGTTATTGTAAAAGGATGTTACTTTAGGTAGCCTATTTGATGCAGAATCAAATGACAACAGCGTTCATGTTACTTTTAATAGTAGGCTAACGGAAAGTGGAAGATGTCGTAATCTTATGATTCAGGCATCTACGCTCAGTACGCCTACGCTAGCTCTACCATCACAAAATGCAGATGTCTTAATGTATGTGGTTGTTTATTTAGGTAGGCTAAATTAAAATAAATCATACGCACTGTGACTTCAAAACAAGTGGCAGTCATGCGCAGTTTCCAAAAAATGCAAGAAAGCCGAGTAAGGTGTTTACATGCATCAAAGAATCGAATGATTGGACAAAAATCTAGGTGTCTTTATCGGGTTATGAATACGCCGATTAAGACCTTAACCCGACTTTGGAAATCAGATAAAGGCGTTTACATGATCAGTTTAATAATTGCATTATTGCCATTATGGGTTATGATCGGCGTATTAGTGTGCATGTGAACGCACTCATTGGCAGTATCTTGGCTGGAATCGCAATTCAAACAGTAACATCTGCAAACTGAAAATATTCCCCCAAAAGGGTTGAAATTTATGGGGGTGGGGGTAAATGCATTTGGATGAGGCACTCATTGGCCATTGAAGGTTATGGACAGGACACGGAAGCTCCTATTGGGTCAAATGAGGTGTCAATCGAAAGGTCAGAGTGCAGTGGCCATTTTGAGACCGGATTTTTAGGGATGCTTACATCTGAACTGAAGTAAGAACAAAGTTTATAGGAGTGACTAAAGCGCAACAGGCAATCACTTTAGAATGAATCAACAAGGGTTAGATCCAAGATGGCGCCGATGATGGCTGCCTCGGTCGTTAGGTGCGCTCTTTTTTGTCTTGTTTTGTCTGTTAATTCAGTGTTCTGCCAAGATTTCCGGGGTTCTCTAACTAGAGAAGTACTTCTAAACATCAGGACTACAACTCCTGTGGATTTATTTCCCACTTTTCTGCTTCCAGCGGCGGAATTAGTGGGAATTATAGTCAAAGCCACCCTCGGCTTTGTCCTAGCAGCGAAGCGCCGTAGGAGAGGCAAACGAGCCGGTGCTCTGGTGCGACTCCGTCGGCGTGGGGCACGCACAGCGTTACCGGGGATATTTCTCTCCAACGTGCGTTCACTGAGCAACAAACTGGATGAACTTCAGCTACTGGTGTGGAAAAACAGACACTTTCATTCATCTTCCGTTTTGTGCTTTACGGAGACATGGCTGAGTGAACTGATCCCAGACTCTGCGCTACAGCTAGCAGGTTTCAAACTGCTGAGAGCGGATCGTAACCCTGTGCTCTCTGGCAAAACGAAAGGCGGTGGTATTTGTGTTTACATTAACAGTGGCTGGTGTGAAGATGTGACAGTGATTCTGCAGCACTGTTCTCCTGATCTGGAATCATTTTTTATTAACTGTAGATCTTTTTACTCGCCACGAGAGTTTGCATCATTCATTCTGGTTGGCGTCTACATGCCTCCGCAGGCTAGCGTTAACGAGGCTCAACGTGTGCTCGCCAGCCAGATACTGAGTGTGGAGCATGAAAATCCGGATTCCTTGGTTATTGTGCTAGGCGACTTTAACAAAGGCAATCTCACTCAAGAACTCCCAAAATATAGACAATTCATCAAATGCCCTACCAGAGAAGGAAACACCCTGGATCACTGCTACTCTACAATCAGCAAAGCATACCATGCGGTCCCCCGAGCAGCACTGGGTCACTCTGACCACGCCATGGTCCACCTGATTCCTGCATACAGGCAGAAGCTAAAGCGCTGTAAGCCTGCTGTGAGGACATCAAAACAGTGGACCAGTGAAGCTATGGAGGATCTGCGGGCGTGCTTGGACTGCACTGACTGGGACATGTTCACGACTGCTACCAATAGTCTGGATGAGCTCACAGAGGCTGTGACATCATACATCAGCTTCTGTGAGGACTGCTGTATACCAACACGCACCAGGGTAAGCTACAACAACGACAAACCCTGGTTTACAGCTAAACTCAGAAGGTTGAGGTCAGAGAAAGAGGCCGCGTTTAGGAGTGGGGACAAAGACAGTTTCAAGGAGTCAAAGAACAGGTTTAGCAAGGCGGTGAGGGAGGCTAAACGACTGTACTCAGAGAGGCTAAAACACCAATTCTCTGCAAACGACTCTGCTTCTGTCTGGAGAGGGCTCAGGCAAATTACCAACTACAAGCCCAGAGCCCCCCACTCCACTAACGACTCCCGCCTGGCCAACGACCTGAATGAGTTCTACTGCAGATTTGAAAGACAATTGGACAGTCTTGAACTACCCCTTCCCACCCAGGAGGCCTCCCACCTCCCCCCCTCTACAGTGACGACTCTCTCCATTCAGGAGGGTGAAGTTAACAGACTTTTCAAGAGGCAGAACCCCCGCAAAGCAGCTGGGCCGGACTCTGTCTCTCCAGCCACCCTCAAGCACTGCGCTGACCAGCTGTCTCCGGTGTTTACCCACATCTTTAACACCTCCCTTGAGACATGCCATGTGCCAGCCTGTCTCAAGTCCTCCACCATCATCCCTGTGCCCAAAAAGCCAAGGCCAACAGGACATAATGACTACAGACCCGTCGCCCTGACCTCTGTGGTAATGAAGTCTTTCGAGCGCCTGGTGCTGGCACACCTTAAATCCATCACTGACCCTCTACTGGACCCCCTGCAGTTTGCCTACAGAGCCAACAGGTCTGTGGACGATGCAGTTAACATGGCCCTCCACTTCACCCTACAGCACCTGGACTCCCCAGCATCCTATGCCAGGATCCTGTTTGTGGACTTCAGCTCTGCCTTCAACACCATCATCCCCGCCCTGCTTCAGGACAAGCTCTCCCAGCTGAACGTGCCTGATTCCACCTGCAGGTGGATCACAGACTTCCTGTCTGACAGGAAGCAGTGCGTTAAGCTGGGAACACAAGTCTCTGACTCCCGGTCCATCAGCACCGGATCACCTCAGGGCTGCGTCCTTTCTCCTCTGCTCTTCTCCCTGTACACCAACAGTTGCACCTCCAGTCATCCGTCCGTCAAACTCCTGAAGTTTGCGGACGACACCACCCTTATTGGGCTCATCTCTGGTGGAGACGAGTCTGATTATAGGTGGGAAGCGGCCAACCTGGTGACCTGGTGCAGCCAGAACAACTTAGAGCTCAATGCTCTTAAGACAGTGGAGATGGTTGTGGACTTCAGGAGGAACACAGCCCCACTCACCCCCATCACCCTGTGTGACTCCCCAGTCAACACTGTGGAGTCCTTCCGCTTCCTGGGCACTATCCTCTCCCAGGACCTCAAGTGGGAACTGAACATCAGCTCCCTCATCAAGAAAGCACAACAGAGGATGTACTTCCTTCGGCAGCTGAAGAAGTTCAACCTGCCAAAGACAATGATGGTGCACTTCTACTCAGCCATCATTGAGTCCATCCTCACCTCCTCCATCACCGTCTGGTACGCTGCTGCCACTGCCAAGGACAAGAGCAGACTGCAGCGTATCATCCGTACTGCTGAGAAGGTGATTGGCTGCAATCTGCCTACCCTCGAGGACCTGCACACCTCGAGGACCCTGAGGCGAGCGAGGAAGATTGTGGCCGACTCCTCCCACCCTGGACACTCCCTGTTTCAGTCACTCCCCTCCGGCAGAAGGCTGCGGTCTATCAGGACCAATACCTCACGCCACAAAAACAGTTTCTTCCCTTCCGCTGTTGGCCTCTTCAACAAGGCCAAGGGACCACACTGACTCAAATGACTTATTGCTTAAAACACACTGCTTTTGCACTGCACCACAACATGGTATCTTGTAGATTTGTATTTTTTGTAATATTTGTATTTTTGTATTTTTATATTGTAATTTACGGCAACTTATATTTATCCCACTTAGTACTGCTAGTTTATGTACCCTTAGTATAGTTAGTCCACATATTTAAATTTTAGGTATATGTTTATTGTATGCACCTTCCTGCCAAAGCAAATTCCTTGTCTGTGCAAACTTTCATGGCGAATAAATCCCTTTCTGATTCTGATTCTGAAGAGTCCATGGGTATTTATGGATGAATACAGTGTTCTGGACTAATTATTTTACTTGATTGGATTATTTGGACAATTGAGAATGTAAACAGACCATTTTGGTTGGAATGTTTTGTATTGGTAGACAACTGTGAGGCTCAATATGTGAGTCGGACAAAGATGTTGATTGTACCTGCTTTTGCGACTAGTGTTTCACGATACCAACATTTTGACTTTGATACCAATACAAAGTGTAGTATCACGATACTCGATAACGAAATTATACTTGAAACTGAAACTATACTGATTTGATACTCGTCACCAAATACATAACAAACAAACAGTTCACAAGGGTTGATCACATTTTCGAATTAACTGCCAAAACGACCAACATATCCTACCAACATTTCCACTTAAACCACATTTCCACTTCCAGCAACCCAACCTTTTTTCTGACAGGGGTATTATGTTAACTAAAGTATAGGCAATGCTATGTTCGCTAAATTTACGATGGGAATGTATTTTTTAATTGTCCGTACTGTATTAGTCACCTACATGTAGCCAGGACTCGCAACTAACTGTTTTTTCTCACTGTCCCAGTACCGTTCCGAAGTGCAAAATTAACTGTCCCAAACTGAACTTGACCTGTCCCAAAATGTAAATTCTTGTGTTTTTGCATTTTGACATTCTGACATGGGTCTAGGTCATTTGCAACACTATTTAAGTAATAAATCAATTCGTAGGGAAGAAAATCAACGTGAATACATACACGATGAAATACACAATTTTCTTGGTTGTATCATGGTGGGGCTAACACAATTCTTGGTGTGGCTGTAGCCCAACCAAGACATAACCAACATGAACAGCTATAAGTGCAAGTGTACCTGTGGAAAAAAGCAAGCAACAGTAATAAAACAATATATCACAGCGAGAACAAAAATTTTAATCAGTTACCACTAACCACAAGAGCAACAAGTCTCTAAGCAAGAGTCATTGTGATCCTTGAGGAAACTAACATCGGGTCAAGCGAACCGTTCCTAAGTACCGTTGTACTCCCGGAACAAGTGCGTCTTGAGCCTTTTCTTGAAGGTGGAGAGACAGTCAGTGTCTCTGATGGAGGTGGGGAGTTGATTCCACCACTGGGGGGCCAGACAGGAGAAGAGCTTGTGTTGGGACCGGGCGGTTTGTAACATGTTTTACCACATGCTCTTATGGTTCTTCCCTTTGGCACTTACTTTGGTTGTTCACAATGTGTGCTTCATGTTTTGGCTACTCGCAATGTTTTTGTGGCTATCTTGTTGTTATTATCAGTGATCTATGCACTTTGTAAAGCTCTCTCTTGGAAGTCGCTTTGGATAAAAGCGTCTGCTAAATGAATAAATGTAATGTAAATGTACACCCCCGGACTAAATAGAATGAATAGGCTATATCTTGCAGTTTTCGGAAGATGCGATATGCACCGAAAGTTAAGACAGAACTTGAACCATAATCGGGCCAGGTACAGTGCAATGTAGTCAGTACAAAAATACTGGGTGTTAAAACACATCTAGGATAAGTCAAGAAAGCAGGATCCTGAAATTTGATCAAGTGCGAATGTTGTTTACTTTTTTTCTTCACTGCGGTGAAATAACCAGTGCTCGACACTTCAAATGATTAACACAAAACAATCACACCTCTCTTAAGGCGTGAAACGGTCTAAAATCTTTGAAGCCTAATATTTAGGCTGGACCTTTCTTTGTTTTTCAACATTCAGGTACGCGTATCTTCAACTATTTTCATATTTCAACGTATGACACATCATTTGAAATCTTATAATCTGCACTTTCACAATCTGTAAAAAACTGAGAAATGAGTTGTCCGTCAACCGCCCCTTTTCACCAGAGTGTGTCATATAGGGCATGTGTACCTACAGCTCTGTAAATAATTAAGAGACCACTGGACCTTTTTCTTTCATTACATTTTAACCTTCCGTTCCTCACTCAAAATTGTCTTCCTCAACTTTTTTTCTTTATATGAAAAAATATATTTTGTGTGTCACATAGTTTAGTACTTAACAATCCTACGGCCCGCTGGCCCATAGGAACGCTTGTCATGTCAACCAAATTGATGCGACCGCCACATTGGATTTTATTGAAAGGTGTAAAAACTTTTCACTGGCCACAAAGTTTGTCTGATCTCCCCCAAAATTGGTAGAGATGATCTTCAGACCAAGCCTCAAACAATCTTTGAAAAAATATTCGCACAACCATTTGTTCGTTACAGCCAATCAAATGCGGCAGCTTAGCCGCCATACAGGAAGTGAGTGCGTATCTCAGCAACCATTTGTCTGATTGTGACGTTAATCGGCCACTTGGGGCGCTACAGCTGAAAAACACTTTATACCAGGAGTGTCAAACATACGGCCCACGGGCCAGAACCGGCCTGCAAAAGGGTCCAGTTCGGCCCCTTGGATGACTTTGCAAAGTGTGAAAATTGCAGTAACTTACTTATTTAATAAAATCCACTGTTATTCCTGATTTGTCCACTAGGGGTTGTGCTGTCGGGTCACTCTGTCCTAGTGTAGCAGGCCTATGCTCTGATGCTATTATAGATCCCATGTGGTAACGTAGAGGCTGTGAGACACAACACTGTCAAGTGCAGGCAACTTTCGATGTAGGACTGTGGCAGATTGGATTTCAGATCTTGCTGGGGATTTGGACAGCCAAAGTATGCACAAAGTTAGTCATTTGTTGCATTTTTGTTGCAATTGATGAGGGCTCGGACATTACAGATGTTACTCAACTGACCATATTCATTGGTGAGACCAAGAAGTTTCCTGAGTTGGTGCCGATGGCAGACACCACAACAGCAAATTACATTTTGAACTCTATTGTTGGTGCGCTGGACAGGGCCGGGGTGGACTGGGCCAGTGCTGTCAGCCTGGCTACAGATGGCACACCATAGATTATTTTTCTGTAATGCACATTTAATGCCAGCAGACTGACTGCATATGTTAAAACTGAGACAGTAAACTGTTGAAATTGTACTTACCGTACTTTTCGGACTATAAGGTGCACCTGAATATAAGCCGCAGCAGCTAAATTGAATGATGTGTACATTTATAAGCCGCACTGGACTATAAGCCACAGGTGTTTTAATGTTTAACCCCTTTGACTCCTGTTAAATGTGCCTAAAAACGCCTAAACAGCATACCCAAAGTAAATTGGAAGCTGTTCTTGAACCATTTGGAGTACATGCATGTAAATGATCTCTTTTGAAAGCTGACACTCTGAAGTTATGTCCCCTGTTGTCAGGACCCCTGTCAGTCCTACTAGTGTTGAGTAATAGAAGCTTGAACACAAGGAAAGTGAAAATTTATATTTCCGCCTAGATTTTGTTTTGAAAACAGAGGCCTGAAGAGGCCTAGAGGTGGTAGGTATTATCTGGAAGACTAAGTTGGACCACAGGTTGAAGCCTTACCCAATTCAAATCAAAAGTCAAACATAATACCACAATATATTCATATTTGACACATGTTTTTATAAGAGTACATCCAGGCATTTTCTAAAAGGGCCTTTTGGAGACTCCAAAATGACCCTTTGTAACCAAGGTCAAATACTCATGATAAAAAGGTATTATTTTTCATAATTGTTATCTCTAATGAAAGGTGGTACTTAGAACTATCATATATAATAGCTAAATCGCTAATTAGTATTACTGAAACACAAAAACTGAAGCATGAACACATTGGAGTGCTTTATCTGATTCCAAGGATTGGCGCACAAAGAACACTGATTCTGTCAACCATATTGCACAATCGACTGTTATTTTGAAGGCTCCACAGACACATACAAATGAGGTATTGGCATTTTCAGCTAGCTGTCAGCTACAAGGCTAACGAGCTAATTTCAGAGCCAGTCGAAGCCAGTTCGAGAAATTTGTTTAGAACGAGTGTGGGGGGGGGGCAGGACGCACAGACCTAGTTGGCTTTAGAGGGCTGTCAACGGGGCATGGAAGCTCCTATTGGGTCAAACAAGGTGTCAATCAAAATGGGAGGGTTCAACGGACATTTTGATGCCTTCATATTGTAAATACTCCGTTGCTAACCGGAGAAAAGAACACTTTTATGTGAACAAGTTGTTTCTTCTGTCGGCTAACTTGCATAATGAAACAAAGGATAATGGATATTCATGAACGTAAAACATTGTATTTGGACGAATTACTTTACATGGTTAGATAATTTGAACCCTTGGGACTGTAAGCAGATCAAGTTTTGATGGCATGATTTGCACACCTGGACCTATTTGAACCACTTAGGGTGAGTAAAACTTTTTTCTTTGGCATTGTTGAAGGAATGTTCACCGGAAAAAGACGTTGACTTTGCTTGCTATTGCGACATGATCTTGAATTGGTTTATTTCAATGGAAGCACAAGAATCGTAGCTTTCCAATGATGTATAACATGTGTAGCGTCTAAAAAATATATTTGTTAGAATTTAGTGCGTCGTAACTGAGGGGGGGCAGCATTTTTGTAACGTGGGCGAAACAGGAACGTAAACAGGTTAATTACCATATGTAAGGGTTCGTGCACAGAGGGGATTGTCGGAAAGAGATGGCTGCTTGAGGAAGCTCCCATTTATTAACATTTCAACAAACAAGTTGCATATTTGCATAACGTATTCAAATGTTACCAGTGTGCGAAATACAGAGGGGTCCGGGGGGGCTCGACCCCCCGATTAACCCATGAGCCCCCCTGAAAGCCTCAAAAGCAACATTTGAAGGCGGTCAATTTTTTTTTCAAAATAAATAAATAAATATTGTCACTAATGGTCACAAAAATGTTTTTAAGCTAACCATGTTCAGTATTCAGAAATCAAAACATTTATTCACAATTTTTTTGGCCAAGCGGAGCCAGCCAGTCCTGTGCACCAAAAAGAAACGTTGAGAAGTCAATGGCTAGCAAGCGAAAGCTAACCAGAGTGTATCATTCACACACTTTGGGTTCACATCCAAAAAGGTGGCACTCAGAGATGAAGAGGCACCGAATGACAATGCACTTGTTATAAAACAACGTGCATCCAAACAACTTTAGCCAATGCAACCTCTTATGTCAGTGTTGCTTTACGAATACTAGCCTACCATATAGAATAATAGTAGAATACTAGAATAATAGCATATCGGATTATCAAAAATGGTTAAGTGTGTGCGTGTGTGTGTTGTCATGTAGGCTATAGACTGATTGTCTTGGCTTGCATCCATAAAATAGTTACTGTAATGTTATACCTTCTGCCAGTAGCGGACTGACCATCGGTAGCGGCAATTTTTTTGTTGTTGCTCAAATCAGCCAAAACATTTTGCTTGCGCGCCATGCGCACTCGCATTAACTGTAGAACTCCCTACTAGCATCACATCAAACCCACAATGTGCATGCATTAGCAGGGCACTTTGGTGGTGTATACGGGGCCTGGTTCTGGTGGGCCAGTCTGGATCAAAGTCCAAGGCCTATTTTTACTCCCAGTCCGTCCCTGCCTACTGCATATTGAGCAAATTTAGATCGGTATTGCGCAACAATCGAGAGATGGGGACCCCCCCGAATGTTGACGGGTATTTCGCACACTGAGTGTTACCATTTAGTGCAATAGTAGCTACAGAACATATACTGTGCTGTGTAAACTGTACTGTATCACATAGCGTTTCAGACACAAACTTTTCAACTTTCAAACTTAAACGGTGCGCTCCCTACGCACATACCGGCAGTGATCTACAGCAGTGGTTTTCAACCAGTGGTCCTTGAGGGAGTGCTAGGGGTTCCCCAGCAAAATTTGTTAATAGTGTCACAATCATTTAACCACTTAACTTTGGCTATTTTTGAAAAACCTTGAAAAAGACAATGCGAAAATGTACTGATATCTTAGTCGCCGTTAGCTGTAAAAATCCATAGATTAGCCGCACCGTTACATAAGCTGCAGGGTCGAAAAATGTGAAAAAAGGCGCGGCTTATAGTCCGAAAATTACAGTATTTTTCTCAAGACATCTCAGGCTGTTCATCATCTGATTTGTAAATGGATGGTTTATACATTGTGAACGTTTTCTAAATGTACATGTACATCTTTACACTAAAAGAAAGGGAAACACCTAACCCTTTTATATACTTATTATATACCAAAATATTACTTTTACAATTGAAGTTTAAAAAAAGCACCCATCTGCAACTGACGCAAGCACACCTCACAGAAATTGTACCCTCTATAGTTTATAGGTTTATTATGCAATGGTTTTACTGGTCCGGCCCACTTGATCAAATTGGGCTGTATGTGGCCAATTACGTAATTGGAATCTTTGCAAGGGAGGGAGGGACTGCAGGAAGCAAAAATGTGTTTTGTCTAATAACTGTTGATTTGTTTGCCTTAATTCATTGATTCTTTTGTCTAGTGATATCGTGGGAGATCCCAAATATATGTTAACTTGTGATACCAGCCGAATTGATGCAGCCGCCATTAAGAATAAAAAACACATTAAAAAAGGGTTTTCGCTTTTCCTCCTACAAATTTTGTCCAAAGTTAACCAAATGTGTCAAAGATGATCTTCAGACTACGCCTCAGAAAGGCTATCAAACGGACTTCTGATTTTCGAAACCATTTGTCCGGTAGAGCCAATCAAAATCGCCACGAATTTGGGTTGTGTATCTCAGTAAATGTATAATGCAGTCACACCAAACTTGGTAAATATACTCAGTCCTGTTCTGAGGATATCTAAACAGTTTTTTGAGTCATTTGACCTATTTGGGCCCCCTCATTGTTGCTTTCAGCTATATTTTTTATAATTATTATTATTTAAGAAGAATGGACAGACCTGCCATTTTGTGTGTGTGTGTGCATGTCTTACCTGCCCACTGGAATGGCAAAATAGAATACTGACAGCATTCGTGTCCTCTTCTCCTTAACGTACAGATCAGCTATGATGGTGGGTGCTATGGTGGAGTAGCTGGCTTCCCCTACTCCAACCAAACCTCTTGTCAATAGCAGTGCCCAGAAATACTGAAATACAAAAGCAAGTGTAAAATGTACATATATTTATATTAGGACTGCCCTCTAATAGTCAACCAAACAGTCGATGAGAAAACTCTTGGTTAACCAAGTTGACTGATCGAATGGTTGCAGAAAAAACAAACTAAACAGGAAGTGGAGAACTCACGCAGTCAGTGACAGACAGACATGATCGTTTACACAGCTGGTCCATGCCGTAATTAATTATGTCAGGCAGGAATGACAAAGGTTGGGATAATTTTTAGAGGGCCGTGCCAAATTACGTTGTGTCCTTGGGCAAGGCACTTCACCCTACTTGCCTCGGGGGAATGTCCCTGTAATTACTGCAAGTCGCTCTGGATAAGAGCATCTGCTAAATGATAAATGTAAAGGACGACTCCAAAAAGATGACAGGCAAACTCTGCATGCAATGTTTGCCTATCATTCATCGACCTCAAACATGGCTTATCATTTGAAACATATAAGTAGCCTAACATTAGCCCCTTTCTTGGCCGGTAGGTCTAACATTAGATAACCTAGATAAATATGCACTATTTGGCTCATCCAAGTGTTCATGGGGAAGTTAAATTAATACCTTGTTTACTGCATGTTTAACTCAATATGCATTTCTCTCTCTCAATACGCGCATTCACTATACTGCCCGTGTCAGCCTCAACTGAGAAACAAGAGTAAGGACAAAATTGCAGATTTTATTGCACTTGACGTGTAACTGATGTTACACTTTGTATATTGATAAATTACAGCATCTGGACTCCCCAGCATCCTATGCCAGGATCCTGTTTGTGGACTTCAGCTCTGCCTTCAATACCATCATCCCCGCCCTGCTTCAGGACAAGCTCTCCCAGCTGAACGTGCCTGATTCCACCTGCAGGTTGATCACAGACTTCCTGTCTGACAGGAAGCAGTGCGTTAAGCTGGGAACACAAGTCTCTGACTCCCGGTCCATCAGCACTGGATCACCCCAGGGCTGCGTCCTTTCTCCTCTGCTCTTCTCCCTGTACACCAACAGCTGCACCTCTAGTCATCCGTCCGTCAAACTCCTGAAGTTTGCGGACGACACCACCCTCATTGGGCTCATCTCTGGTGGAGACGAGTCTGATTATATGTGGGAAGCGGCCAACCTGGTGACCTGGTGCAGCAAGAACAACCTAGAGCTCAATGCTCTTAAGACAGTGGAGATGGTGGTGGACTTCAGGAAGAATACAGCCCCACTCACCCCCATCACCCTGTGTGACTCCCCAGTCAACACTGTGGAGTCCTTCCGCTTCCTGGGCACTATCCTCTCCCAGGACCTCAAGTGGGAACTGAACATCAGCTCCCTCACCAAGAAAGCACAACAGAGGATGTACTTCCTACGGCAGCTGAAGAAATTCAACCTGCCAAAGACAATGATGGTGCACTTCTACACAGCCATCATTGAGTCCATCCTCACCTCCTCCATCACCATCTGGTACGCTGCTGCCACTGCCAAGGACAAGAGCAGGCTGGAGCGTATCATCCACACTGCTGAGAAGGTAATTGGCTGCAATCTTTCTACCCTCGAGGACCTGGACACCTCGAGGACCCTGAGGCGAGCGAGGAAGATTGTGGCCGACTCCTCCCACCCTGGTCACTCCCTGTTTCAGTCACTCCCCTCCGGCAGAAAGCTGCGGTCCATCAGGACCAATACCACACGCCCCAAAACCAGTTTCTTCCCTTCCGCTGTTGACCTCTTCAACAAGGCTAAGGGTTCACACTGACTTCATGACTTAATGCCCTTAAAACAACACTGCTTTTTGCACTGGACAATACAATCCTGTACCATTTGTATTTTTTGTCAATTTTGTATTTTTATATTGTAAATTACTGCAACTTATATTTGATTTTATATTTTATTGTATATTTTATTTTAATCTAATTCCATTGCTAGTCATGTACCCTTAGTTTGCTAGTTATGTACCCTTAGTATAGTTAGTCCTCATATTACAATTTTAGATTCCTATATGTTTAATGTTTGCACCTTCCTGCCAAAGCAAATTCCTTGTCTGTGCAAACTTTCATGGCGAATAAAACCCATTCTGATTCTGATTGCTGTTTTTTTCAACACATTCAGAAACATCAGCCTACTTTTGTCAGCGTTGCTGCGGCTCACTGTGTGTGTGCTTGGAAACGTTATATTTTAAAGGGTTATTGTTATGGTTTAGTATTTCTCTGTAATGTAGAACAGTGTTAGCAATGTTACTTAAAACATTATTTCTCAGCACTGGAACTCAAACCATTTTCTGATACCCCAAAAATATATTTTTTATGAATTTAATTTATAGCATAAATCGGCAAAGACTAGTCAACTAATGGCTTAAAATAACGGCTACTAGTCAACTAGGAAAATATTTAGTCAGGGGCAGCCCTAATATATAAAATAGTTTAATGTATCTTTTTCAACCTCATAAAACTGAAGATGTGTTATTGTACTCTAGCTCAAACTCTAATGGAAAACAATACCTTCAGTGATATTCCTTGACTAAATTCCCAAAAAGTTCCAATCGCTAGCTGAGTCACTGGTCTAATGCAAAGCTTTATAAAGTGCTTTGTGTCTCATACTATTATTTGTGTGTACTCATCTTTGTGCCTAAACAAGATGTCGCACCAAGATGTGCACCAAAAAAAAACAATTACACACTTTTCTCAGGATCAAATAATAAAACAAATATTTAGGATTCTTCCGTCAGGAGGAAACCTATTGGAATTGTTGGTATTATTATTATTATTCTAGTAACTCATCTCATGAACTCATGGGTAAAAAGTTTTGAGATTTGGCACATTGACACAACATGCCACAACTGGAGAGGGTACAATTTCTGGGGAAATTGTGGGGTGTGGTCCTGTATTTTTGTACGCCCTTCGACTGGTTAGCTCCTGCGATTCCCACACAGCAGAAGTGTAGTAGTTAAACTAGCTAGCTCTACAATTTCCTGGGGCTAGGTCTGAATCTAAGAGCAAAACGGAGCACAGCTGCCAGCTGTTGGTATATGCAGGTAGCAACTCGAGTGATAAATAAGTATTTAACTGGTGGGCTCCATGACGCCGGGTAAGTAGGGCTGGAGATTGCTCACCAAAAGAACGAAGGCGAACCAAGTAGCCTCAACTTTCCTAGACTTTTAGCTACGGTACTAATGCTGAGGGCTCGCTGATATCGCTGTCTGTCTTACTAGAACGTCGTATCTATGTGTCGTTGCTAACGTGTGATGAAGTTGTGATGTTAGGCTAGTACTGAGTTCCCTTGTGCCACACAAGGCACTTTTTGCCACAAAAACTTAATTCAAACCTAAACCGCCAAACGGAACTTTCGCGCGAATACAAGCAACTCAATCGGGACCAAGACAAACATTTTGACACCGACGTTGTCTATGTAGTGTAAATATTCAAGTTTTTTGAGGGATGGGAAAACAATAATGAATACAAATAATAAATATATATGAGAGAGAACAATGGTTGTGCTCGCCGAAGGCTTGAGCACACCCAGAAAAAAAGGAACAAAAAAGCCTCAAGAACCCATAAAGTCCGCCATGATAGATTTTCCTGTACAGTCAGGGCTCGACATTAACTTTCCTTTGGACAAGTACATTAACGTTTCACTTGTCCATGCACAAAAGTCACTTGTCCGGGTAAATATTAATCATTTTTTCATTTATATATATGAAATTTATATCATTTATCATCGGTTAAATGTACGTAGTTAAATATCAGCTCATATTTAACTTTAAAGTATACACCTTTTAAAGGATCCCTTGGTAAATCAGCCTCTGCCGGGTAGAAAGGGAAATTGTAAGAAAAAAGTTAAGTTAACACCAACATTTAGTGGCAAAATCCATTGTTATGTCTACAAAATTATTTTAGATATAGTATGAGTTTAGCTAGCTTGCAAATACTGAGGATAGCCTACCGAAGTTGAGTTAACCAATGTCATTAGCGATTTACATTTAGTCATTTAGCAGACGCTCTTATCCAGAGCGATGCTAGCTAGGGTTAGTTTGCTAGCTGTATATAACATTTCACTGGGTCTTGCAGCGCTGCTTGATTTACTGAAATTATTGTTCTGTTATGTTCTACTAGCCATTTGCCTACTTTAGCAAGTCACAGTATTTCCAAGTCCTGATAGTATAACTGAGATGACACAGTAAATAATTCCTCTTTCAAGTAATAAGCCCCCATTCAAGTTTTGAGAATTAAATTAACTGCACGGTCTGTAGAGATCTTGGGACAAAGCTACTTTTTTGTGTTTTGCTAATGCAGAATTCGGTCAAATAAAATCGGTAAAATAGATGTAATGAGTGGCACATAACGTGAAGTAGCATGGCATTTTATTTTCATTGAGTTTTAACTTGTCCAGTGGGGCAAGTAAATTTCTCTTCCACTTGTCCCGGACAATCGGACAAGCCTTAATGTCGAGCCCTGACAGTGACATTTTGCGAAAAAGTACACTACAACTACTATTACAACCCCAATTCCAAAAAAGTTGGGATCGGTGATTCTCATGAAACCAACTTAAGAAAAATGAATTTCCAAAATGAATTAATGCACATAATCACAGCAAATGTAAACTAATACATTTTAATATATAAGTACACAGTTTTTACTACACAGCCCACTTAGTCCTTTAACATTGGTATATTATAAAAAATATTTTAGTGAGATTTCTTTACGAAAAAATTAATTACCGTAACGCGTCAGTGTTGGAATTTAGCTTTCTTATAACAAAATAAGTAATCTGTAAATACATCTTAAACATTTACATACAGTCTATAGTAGAATATATTAACATCCAATAAGTATTTATATTAGTTATATAGTCTTATTATCTATATTACAGGCAAAAACTGTGTGTCCGTGCACAGATTTCACCACTGTAACATTTGTTAACCCGCCTGTCAAAACTATTGTACATTTGTCAATAAAGTTTTATTTACCCAAAAAGCTTGACAGAGAAGAGGACATTCAAGATGGCTACAAGGTAAGAACATCCGCTCGGGTGCAGAGACATAGAGAACGGCTTTACAGCAATCCTGAGCTCCTTGAAGTGTATAAGAGGAAGGAAAGAGAAAGGCTGGCTCACAATTTAAGGGAAAATAATTTGTATAAATTTACCTTAGAGTAGCATGCCCGATAGATGACAAATGATTCTTATATGTTGAATGGAAGTGTACACACACAAATGTATATATACATCTCACTACTACATTAGTATATACCAAGTAGGACCTGGAATGTGTTTTATATTTTTTCATGCAAGATATTTTGGTAACCCTTCCTTTTACAGTCCCTTAAGTCCTAGATATTTACATAGAAAGTAAAGGGTATGTTTTGTGTTTTATTGGGTATTACCGATTGGTACCAAGGTGGTAAATACCTAGATAATTCGAAGTATTTACCCATTAACTAAATACTAACGTGCTGATCATTACTGGGTATGTTTTCTGTATTATTGGGTATTACCGATTGGTACCAAGGTGGTAAATACCTAGATAATTCAAAGTATTTACCCATTAACTAAATACTAACGTGCTGGTTATTACTGGGTAATTTTCACTGGTCCTAATTAGGTAAAGACAGAAGACAAAACTTAGTATTTACCTGGAAACTTATAAATATTACTATTTAAATACCGCTGGTAGTAAGTTGGTAACTACGGGAGATATATATGGTAAATTAAAATGCATTATTGGGTAAATACCACTGCTACTAAGTAGGTAAAGACGGCCAAGCTCCAGCAGAATTACGAACAAAACACTCTACTATTACCCTGCAGTTACCTAAGGTCTATGTCGGTAACAGTCCACGTCTAATGAGAATATAAGATAGTACTTTACAATAAAATACCTTTTCAGATACATTGATCAATGATGGCCTCATTTACTTGGCTGATATACCTACCTCCGCGGGAAGAGTTTTCCTCTACTGTCATGGTAAATCTTCTTGGATACTGGGTATGTTCTTGCGCATGTTTGGACTATTTACTCAGTAAGTAATCTGAAACTGGACTGTAAAAGGAAGCCGTGTTTGTTTCCATGGTGTTACCAGGCTCTTACCATACCCTTTGTAAGCAAATACCTACGGTGGCCGACATGTGCAAACGCGCATGACAAGTGGGTTCCCCTTCGTTCTTTTGATGAGCAGTCTCAGGAGCCCTAGCTACTTACCCGGCGTCATGGAGCCGACCAGCTAAATAGTTATTACGCACTAGCGAAACTTCTGCATATGCAGGTAGTGCTACCTGCATATGCACATGAACCCCCCCCCCCCACCGCCACAAATTTCTTTCTAATCTGTGGGAAACACTGGTTGTGCTCGCCGAAGGTTTGAGCACACCCAACTAAAGAACAAATGAAAAAACACCATAAAGAAACTCAAGAAAAAATACAGGATAATTGATTGTATGAGAAAGAGAATAAAAAGACTGGAGGACGACCGAAGCAGAGGAAACCAGGCCCATCAGGGGAGGAGGAATGGAGGTCCTGACTGTGACCAACACAAGGAAGAGAATGGGAGCCCTTGTTGAAGCTTACCTTTACAGAGATTACTTTACAACCACAATCAATGGAAAAGCTGGGGAAGTAAGGAAATGTGGCCAGATCTATCGGAAGAGGTATCTCAGAGATACAATTGAAAATATCCACAAGAGATTTCTTGAAGAGGACCCTAGTCTGAAGTAGGGCTGGGCGGTATGGCCTAAAATGTTTATCACGGTATAATTTCTAAGCACTGACGGTAACGGTATATATCACAATATATTAGTTATACTTTGTCATGACAATGCAATCCGCACCGCAGCGGCTAATCTATATCAAGGCACAACGCCATATCGGTATTCACGTTCATACGGGTCTACGCCCATCCCTACTCTGAAGATCTCTCGATAACAGTTCTTTAAACACAGGCCCTTTTGGATTATCAGCCCCCGAGTTGTAGACAGGGAGACTTGTGGATGCCAGATACATGAGAACTTCCATGGAAAGGTGAAGAAGTTGTTCCAGCTGGGCATTACAAAGGTTACACCTGCAGCACACGTGGCTGCATCAGTTTGTGATCCTAAAGACATGAACTGCATGTATAAGTAAATGGTAATGTATATAACGCTGGGCTTATTTTCCCGATAATGACCGGCGTTCTATACATTATCCCGCTTATTAAACGGCTTGCCAAAACGAAAAAATAACTTAACACAGTGTGTTTTTTTACAATTTATTTGTTACCATTCGTAGTGTTGATCAGCAAAGAAATAGTTTGCCAAATACGTTGAACTTCGGCTTCAGATCAGCTGACGTCGCTAAGCAACGCTGTTGTCCTCTCTTTGTCTTTTCTTCACTGGCGATGGCAACATCTCAGCCTTTAACCAAGTATCAAAATCGCCATATTTCCCCAAAATATAAAAGTTAATCGGAAACTCATCCATAGTTGCCTGGTATGTAGGCTAAAAAAATTTCTGGTAAGATTCAGATTAGCTGACGTCGCTAAGCAACGGAATATGCTGGGGTTGATAAGTTACCGGACTACCTGTGGAGTGCTACGAAAGACGTGAATCCGAGGCAAAAAGGCCACTTCCCTTGACAGCGGTCAATTATGCATAGCAACGGTCAAATATGGAAAAATAGTTGACCACAGAACATTGGGAAGCCCCATTCAAGTGAATGGAGCATTCTACAGCACTAAGAAGAGCCGTGTAATAATAGGTTTGAAAAATGCCAAACAACAACGTTCCCTTCAGAGATGAACCCAAACACAAAAGGCAACATTGTGTCTTGGGAAGAGTGGGGTAATAGGTCCACTTCATACTCCAGGAAAAATCAAGATGGCTCAACCTTGGATGTTCGCCTGTTTCCGGTGCGCCTGCAGGATGGCCGCAATGCCGATAACTCCACGAGTACCTAGCATTTAGTTTATGTTAGTGTCCGTAATTTGTTTTGTCCATGTTACATTGTCGCTCATTCAGTACGACCGGCAGACACTTCTGGATATTAGGCTGTCACTTGGCAAGGATTATTTTACGAACTTTAATTCCACTTTCCGGGGTACGAGCTCGGACTGCAGCGGGCCCTTTGTTGTTCCGCCGCTGTGCTCACCTGCAAGGCGGAGGAAGAAGAAACAAGGCCGACGTGCAGGAGTTCTCGTCCGAACTCAGAACCGGTGCTTCAAACCTGATTTCCAACCATGCTACTTGCTAACGTTCAGTCCATCGACAAAAAAATGGATGAACTTAATGCTTAATGCTGCTGTGTACTGGCGTTCGTCGAGACTTGGCTGTCTCCAGAGATCTCCAACACGGCGGTTACGCCGTCGGGATTCAACATTTACCGCCAGGACAGGACAGCTGATTCAGACAAGTACATGGGCGGAGGGGTCTGTGTTATGGTTAACTTCACTGTAAGAAATTTTCATAAAATTTACAGTAAAAAACTTAAATACCAACGGTAAATGACTGTAAAATTGTAAACAGTATATCATTGTAGTTTAAACATGGAATTACCCTAAACTAACAAACAGTGCTGAACTTAAATTTTGACTGTAATAACATGTACAAACCACATCATTTTACTGTGGAAAATATAATACTTTGTCAAATTAAAGGGGAAATGTCATAAAAATAATCACGCTAAAATTAACGGTATGATGCTGTTTAAATTACAGGTTTTGCTCATGTATACTTGTAATTGATGGTATAAAACTGTTTACACACCTTAATTTATACGGAAATAAGATGTTAAAAAAAATATATTTTTTTTAAAATTAAAACATGTATGGTCAGTATGGACAGTAAAACACCAGAATGTCCGATTTTGCAGATGTGAACTTTTGAGTACTTTTTGAGTTTAGCATTTTAATCCTCAAAACGGCCTGCTGTGACTGCAGAGTATTTGGAGAATATTGTGTGCACTCTGCTGAGCGCGCGCACACGCCTCTTCCTCCGTCATGGTTGGCGGGCCTCAGCAGAGTGCACACAATATTCTAGATATGTCTGCATGTCAAAAGAATTTGTTCCAGCGTGATAGCAAACAAAGCTTTGTAATAATGTTAGGCTAGTTTACATAGGTCTGCTAGTCCAACGCAGACTTTTCTGCCCTTTTGTGTTGCCCTCACTTAAAAGGTGAATGTTAGTTTTCCTTAACTTAACAAAATGTGTTAATTTTGCTAAATGTAAATTGGGTTAAATTGTCTTTTGCCACATTGTGTATGTTGTGTCGAACATACACAATGGTGAATTGTGATTTCTGTGGTAAGTCTCTTAAGACTTTGAGAGGTTATGTGCTTCACTGCAAACTCCACAGAAACGAACCGCGCTGTTTATTTAATCCTTGTGCTGCCTTCGGGTCACATGACCTAAAGGTTCACAACGAACCATCGTTGTGTTTACCCAATTTTACCCAATACAAAAACAAATAAATAGCATTTTCTTTTAAGAAAATTCCTCACTTTGTTTTTGTATGCGGTAAAGGTGTCGCAATACGACGGTGGGTCATAATGACTGATGGGTCAGAATGACCCGAAGATAACACAAGGGTTAAGTGCTTTGGAGATGGATGCAAGCAGGCATTTTGTAGGTATGGAGCTTTTAAGGCTCATTTTTACCGGAGGCATAATGTTGTATCTGCTAACGAAACAGTCTGGACGGCTGTTACCACTTTTAAATGTGTAGTGGCCTTGTGTGAACGCCAGTGTCAAGATACCCATGAACTGATTGCTCACTTGAAGGAGCATATTGTAGAAGGACATGCTGTAAGTTGTCCAGTTAGAGGATGTAATACAGATTTCCGAGTCAAGTCTTCTTTTACAGCGCATATGTCACAGAAGCACAAAGGTTTTACAGACCGCTGTGTAAGTGATGTGTATAGAGAATCTGCTTCTCATCCGTCAACATCTACTCCACCCGAGTCAGGTGACTTTGTCCCTCACTGTGACGCAGGTCCAGAGACAGGCACAGATGAAGTCAATTTGGACATATCTGAAAATGTCAGTGATCTTTATCTTAGAAACGTGAGTTTGTTCTACTTGAGATTGCAGGGGCAGTTCCTTCTGCCTGCTTCAACTATACAGAACATTGTTGAGGAAATGCAAAACATATACTTTGAGTAAACTTAGTTCACTGCTAAAAAATGACACCTCATTATCAGATGAGGACATAACCAAGGTTTGTGAGTCTGTCAAGGGATTTGATCTGTTCACTGCATGTCATACAGGGCCAATGCGAACAGATTATTCAAGAGACAAGTCTTTTAAAGTGTGTCAGGAGAGCACTCACCCGAATCTCCTTCAGATGTTCTAAGTGACATTAATGATGGTCAGATATTAAAAAACAATGATTTTCTTTCTCAAAATCCATCATGTGTCAAGTTAGTTCTATACCAGGATGCCTTCGAAGTAGTTAACCCTAGTAGCTCTGCCAAGACAAGACATAAAGTTTTAGCTGTCTATGCATCTGTTGCCAACTTACCACTTCATGTACGGTCTGATACAGACCACATGTCACTTGTGTTATTGTGTAGAGAGAAAGATTTCCAAGTGTTTGGGCATGCTAAGGTGTTCTCTGAACTAATAACAGACTTGGAGGATAATGGGATTGTTGTATCAAATGAAACAGTCAAGGGAACCTTGTATTGCATTGCTGGAGATAATTTGGGCTCCCATTGCATCGGTGGATTCACTGAAAATTTCAGCACCTCAAAATATTTCTGTAGGTACTGCTTAATAAACAGATCTGACTTTCATGGTGATTCAAATCTTTGTGGACCAGAGAGGACTATTGAGAACTACAATTCTGCTGTTGATCGCCTCCAGACCGAAGGTACATCCACAGATGTGGAAGGAGTAAAGTTTAAGTCGGTCTTTAATTCTTTGAAATACTTTAATGTCTGTCTGCCAGGTTTGCCACCTTGTCTGGGACACGACATCTTTGAGGGTGTTTTGTCTGACGATCTTGCACTGTATCTTAAGTATTTCATAAAGAAAAAGGCTTGGTTCATTTATTCCATTCTGAATCGACGGATTAAACAGTTCAAATACTGCGCTTCCGATACTTCTACAAAACCATGTGAGGTCAGCCCCCATTGAACTAAACTCTCAGGTCAAGCTGTACAGAATGGGAATTTTATAAGGCTGTTGCCTCTCATAATTGGTGACAGAGTGGAAGATAAAGCAGATAATGTGTGGCAGTTGACTCTGCAGCTGAAAGACATTGTGGACATGATATGTGCTCAGAAAATCTCTGTCCCTCAGGTTGCATACCTTGATGTTCTTATTCAAGAATATTTAGAGTCAAGAAAAGCTTGATTCCCAGAATGTTGCCTGAAACCAAAGCATCATTATTTACGTCACTACCCAGAAATGATTCTGAAATGTGGGCCCCTGATCAAACTATGGACAATGCGCTTTGAAAGTAAGCACAGTTATTTCAAGAGATGTGCAAGGAATCTGAAAAATTTCAAAAACCTCTGTCTGACTCTGTCATCAGCTGTTACATGCGTATCTTTCAGCAGGATCGGGCAAGGCTGTCTTCCAAGTTAAAGATGGTTCTCCATTTTACTCAGGACTATACAGTAAAGCCATTCAAGATGCAGTCAGACAATTTGGCTTCACTGAGACCAACACAAAGGTCACAGTAGAAATTCTGTATAAGGGAACGTCATATAAAAAAGGGCAATTCCTTGTCACAGGGAACATTGACTTAATTTTGATTAAAAATGATACTGTTCATTTTCTGATGTCAGTGTACACAGCAGAATTCCTTTCTGACTACCAACTTTACTCAGTTAGGAAAGACAATGAAAAGATGCAGTGTCTGAACATCAGTGACTTGATTGATTTCTATCCATTGCCATCTTTTATGAAAGATGGATACCAAATCTTTCCTTTGAAACACAGTGTGTTATCACATTGTTAACTGTCTTGGACTGTCATTCTGTGGTTAATTGTGCTTTATTCACTTTCATACTCAGAAATGGATAGTCCAGAGTAAATCAACATTCGCAGTGCCATCACAAATGTGTTGCCAGACCTCCCAGCCTCAATATTAGATAATTTAGTGGAGACACTCCAATCATTGGGGGTAGAGACCAGCGAGGATTTTCACTTCATCCAGGAAGCTGATCTGCTTTCAACACTGAGACCAATTCAAGCAAGAAGATTGGTAGCTGCCTGGAAACAAACCAGTAAGTAATTTTGACAACCTTTTTTGAAGTAGGTCTGAACTCAGGGTAAAACATACTTTAAGTACATTTTGTTGATTCCATTCTTTACAGCACAAACCAATGAAGGCCATAGCCAGTCAGCGTTGTCTCCTCCATCTTCCTCAACATGTTCTTCAGTCAGTCTCTCCCCGCCGATTACTGCTGCAGACTGGGTTGAAGACTTCCAGATCCCATGGACAAAGTTTCCTGAAGGCTTGATGCAGTGTTTAGAGAGGGGGGAAAGGCCAAGTCCACGGCTATGTAGAGAAATGGTCCAGATTGTTGTTACTTTAATGATTTAAGCCTGTGCCTCTCCCAATACAAAAGCCTCAACAGAAGTTGCCAAAAGAATTATTGCAAAGTATCCACAGTCACTGCAAGATGTCATAGCAGGTGATGTGGTTGGACAAGGATATCACTCACTAGTCAAGCAATTACAAGCCCTGATTGAAAATGTGAAGCGGTCTTCAGCACCAAGGATAAAGAAGCGCAAACAGGGGTCAGAAGAGTATGAAACAGATGAAATCCCAGCTGAACAAAAGGCAGCTATGCAGGACACCTATGGTTGCGTAAAGTGGGACATGAAATATATGCCAGTGAGTGAGACACCAGGAAGCCAACAAGAGAAAAAAGACCAAATGAAAGTGCTCAGTGAACAGACTAACTTCACCCCAGGCAAGGTAGAAACTCTAATGAAGTGTACCTCCTACTCCCAGCGTAAAGAGATAAACCAGGGAACAGATCTGCAATCCCTCATGGAAGAGTGGCCTTTTCTGTTCGAGGAGATTGGCATGACAGTCCACTTCCAAGAGCTCACTGGCATATCACTGAAAGAGGCTTTCCTCACCAATGTTGAAAAAATGGGAAACCGGCTTCTGGACTTCATGAGAACCTTGTGCTGACAAGAGCAAAAGAGTTCTTCAGGCTGTCACAAAGCTGGAAATTCTGAGAGGACCGTTAGAGGGCTACTCAGAAGATGTCAAGGATATGATACTCCTTCTTCTCTCGTACTTTAATGAAAAAGAGGAGAACCTCTTCCACTGTGTTGAACAAACATGTCTGGCAAACAAAGTGGAAAGCTTGCATGTGACACCATGCATCATTGTATGTGTGTTGATAATCAGTTTCACTAAGCTAATGTTAGGAAGTATTACATGAAAACTGTCATGCACTGTCATGTTTTAAAGTGCTGCTTCAAAGCCTAGCAATTTTGGTAAGACTGCTTCTGGATGGTAATGGCTGGTCTGCTATTCTACCTGTCTGTTCTTTGCAGGAACGTCTTGCTATGCCTCAAGACAGTTTATGCTAAGTGTAGATGGCAAGGTCGTGAATGACCACATCCCCAACTTCATCTCTTCCATCTGTTTGATGTTTGGACCCTACTACTGCCTCAATATCCATTATCCCTTGGATCTGGGCTCCACACGAGTTCATTCAGAGGTAAATAAGTGTTTTTATTTATATTTTTATTAGATAATACAAATATTCCTTGATTATGATTATGAAATTATGTTCAAAGGTGTTTCTTCATGATCAATCCGGAGAGGGGCACAAAAGTTGAAACAAAGAAGAACAAGAAGCAGCTGTCGGTGAACCCAAGGGTCCTTACCCTCATCGCAGATCTCGCTGACCAGGATTGGAGAAGGACATGTTAAAGATGGACCTATCCAACTGAACTGTTGTCTGACCTCTTGCACAGCGCCAGCTGTATAAACTGGTATGAAACGGTACACAATAATCATAATTTTCAGTATTCTTTCTTTTCGGTCGACTTAAGGGTTAAAATAAGCAGTTTTGTTAAATTTATGTAAACTGGCATTGTGCATTTTCTGTTGAATTACTAATGCATTTTGATTACATGAGCAATAAGCAGCAATTTTGTGTATTTTTTGCCATTTTTGTTAGAGGCTGTACTTTCAGTAAGGTCAAACAATTAGAAGTTATTACTTCAACACTAAGATCAAGGCAACAGCTATAAACTGGTATGAAACGGTATACACAAGGGCTGCAACTAATTATAATTGTCAGTATTCTTTCTTTTCAGTCAACTTAAGGGTTAAAATAAGCAGTTCTTAGTTATGTAATTTTTTTGTAAACTGGCTCCCCAATCAGAAGCCCTGGGTTGATGCCGCGGTCCGGGCCAACCTGAGAGCCCGGTCTGTCGCCTTTAACTCTGGGGACCCTGATCGGTACAAGAAAGCCAGATACGACCTTCTTAAGGCCATCAAAGCAGCGAAAAGGGCTACCATGGCACTGACCCCAGCCACATGTGGAGTTGACTTGAAGCCATTACAGACTACAAAGGGAGAGGCTACAGTGAGACCCAGTCCTCTTGCCAGACGAGTTGAATGCCTTCTACGCTCGCTTTGAGGGACAGTGACCCCCCTGCGGTGGAGCTACCTGAAGGCCTAGCCAGTGGTGTGCCTACACTAACTGCAACTGAGGTGAGGCATTGCTTCAAAAATATCAACCCTCCCAAGGCACCTGGCCCAGACGGCATATCAGGTAGGGCCCTCAGGGGCTGCGCTGACCAGCTAGCAGGGGTCTCCAGTGACATCTTCAACCTCTCCCTCAGCCTGTCTGTTCTCCCCACCTGCTTCAAGAGGACCACATTGTCCCTGTGCCCAACACCAAGGTCACCTGCATGAACGACTATCGCCCGATAGCACTGTCCTCTGTCTTTATTAAGTGCTTCGAGCAGCAGTCAAATCATTCATCTGCTCCTCGCTGCCTCCCACCCTGGACTCTATGCAGTTTGCATACCGGTCCACCAGGTCTACAGTACAGACAACGCCATCGCCCTGACCATGCACACCGTTCTCTCCCACCTGGACAAAGGGAATATGTATGTGAGGATGCTGTTCATTGACTACAGTTCAGCATTCAACACCATCATCCCCTCCAGACTGGTCTCCAAGCTTGTGAACCTAGGACTAAGCACCTCCCTATGCAAGTGGATCTTCCACTTCCTGACAGGGAGGCCACAGGTGGTGAGAATCGGTGACCGCACCTCATCCACACTGATCACCAAAACAGGCACCCCCCAGGGCTGTGTGCTCAGCCCTCTCCTGTTCTCTTGTTCACTCACGACTATGCGGCAACGCACAGCTCCAACCTCCTTGTTAAGTTTGCTGATGACACAACCATCGTGGGCCTCATCTCTGACAGTGACAAGTCAGCCTACAGAGAGGAGGTTGATACTCTGACATCATGGTGTCAGGACAATAACCTCTCTCTCAACGTCAGCAAGACTAAGGAGATGATTGTGGACTAAAGGAGGCGGCAGAAGGAGGAGCATGCACCCCTACACATCAACGGATCAGAAAAAGAGAAGGTCAGCTGCTTCAGATTCCTCGGGGTGAACATCAGCAATGATCTCACCTGGTCCATTCACACGGACAAGGTGGTCAAAGCGGCCTGGAAACTCCTCTTCTTCTTGAGGAGACTGAAGAAGTCATCCTCACTAACTTTTACAGATGCACTATAGAGAGCATACTGACTGGTTACATTACAGTGTGGTATGGGAGCTGCACAGACAGGGACCGCAAGGCCCTACGTAGTGTGGTCCAGTTTGCTGAGTTCCTCATCGGCAAAAAGCTCCCAGCCCTACAGGACACCTACCACACACGATGCCTCAAGAAAGCTGGCAGGATTCTAAGAGACTGTTACCACCCATCCTTCAGTCTTTTTACCCCGTTCCCTTCTGGCAGGCGATACCGAAGCATTCGGTCTCGCACACATAGACTGCACAGCAGTTTCTTTCCAAGGGCCATCAGGCTTCTGAATGGACACTGATACATTTCTCACTGGTCACTTTACAAACTGTCACTTTCAGCTAGTGGTTGCACTACCAGCAATTCTGCACTATTGTACTTCACTTGTCTTAGGTTAGTATAGGTTTATAAGGTTAGTATAGGTTATTATGTGTATTATGTGTATTTAGAGGTTTAGTATACTGTATTGAATATTGTATATCATTTGTATATTAAGTTTACTATATTTTAGCTTATCATAGATGTAATCTATGTTCTGTGTACTTATATGTTATGCCAGTTTGCTTTGCATTGTCTTGTCCCAAGAATTTCAGTGCCCAGTCTGACCCTGTGTTGTTCTGTGCATCTGATAATAAAAGCCTTGAACTTGAATTTGAGGTTGAAGTGAAAATGGTTGTCCTGGAGAAAAAGGTTGGAACTATAGAGCAGCTTGTAGAGCTCACCAACAGCAGTCTCCCTCGGTTCTGTACACACGTGTATAACATTAATCACCAGTACAAGCACCTAAAGAAGCTGAAGGGAAGCTTAACCAAGGACCAAGTTGTAGTCCATGTAGACTATGTATAGTGAAAACTATAAATGCAAGAGCAGTGAGATTAAAGATGCCCACTTTGGAGGATCACACAAGAAGGTGACAATTCACACTGGAGTCCTCTACTTTTCTGGAGGGAAGGTGGACGTTTGCCACACTGAGACTCTACAACATGATGCCATTGCTACATGGGCCCACCTTGATCCAATCTTGGATCATGTCCGAACCAGTCATCCTGCAGAATCAAAGATCCACTTCCTGTCTGATGGCCCAACTTCTCAGTACAGGAACAAGACATAATTTTACATGGCCTCAACAGTTCCATTCCTGAAAGGTTACACATCAGTCACGTGGAATTTCACTGAGGCATCACATGGTAAAGGAGCCCCAGACAGATTTGGAGGTTCTCTGAAGAACCTTCAGGCCGGATGGTGGCCTATGGGACAGACATTCCTGATGCACATGTCTTAATGGAAAACCTGTCCAAACAGAGTTATTTCTGCTCTAAGAAGTAACAAAGGAACAGATCTCAAAAACTTGGAAAATGGTTCCTCCATCCCTGAAGACAGTGCCAGGGACTTGTGCACCTCTAGTGCATCAGGTAAACTCTGCTTATATTTCATACCTGTCGGCCTATATGAAAGTGTAATAATCTTGATACAACTAATTTAATCTTTACTCAAGTTAAATAATTTGAATTATGACTTGAACTGGGAAAGTATGAATGATAATTTAAGTTTTTTTATTTTTATTATTGATTCCTTTTTTCTTTAGCTTGTTGCCAGAAACTGGCATCATCAGAACAAGAGATGTCTCTTGCTTTTGTAGTCCTTCTTGCGACTGTTTCTCTCTGAAGACTTAATTTTGAGTCCAAAGGAGGTGGAGGTTGAGGAATCTCATGACAAGCAAGATCTTGCAATCAAGGTTGGAACACGGGTTCTTGTTGCCCATGACGGTGATCTCTACCCTCGCACAGTCACACAGGTAGACATATATTAAAACAGATGGTACAACTTAATTTGTACCCTGATAATTTAACAGCTTTTTCAGAATTCACATTCATGGATACTTCTCATTCTTTATCAGATTGTTGGAGAACAATGTGAAATCGAGAGCATGAGCAGAGCAGGGGGAAACAGGTTCTTTGTACCAGCTATACGGAACCCTGGAGACAGGGTCTGGTACTATGAGACGGACATCAAAGAAGTCATCCCTGAACCCATGCCTGCAACATCCTCTGCCAGACACTTCCAGAGACCTGGGCAAAGCACTCTGTTAATTATGATTAATGCTACAGCATTAATCGGGGAGTCAGGTGGCTGAGCAGTGAGGGAGTCGGGCTAGTAATCTGAAGGTTGCCAGTTCGATTCCCGGCCGTGCAAAATGACGTTGGGTCCTTGGGCAAGGCACTTCACCATACTTGCCTCGGGGGAATGTCCCTGTACTTACTGTAAGTCGCTCTGGATAAGAGCGTCTGCTAAATGACTAAATGTAAATGTACAGCATGATCAGGCGTAGGATGGGATGAGCTTGGTTAGGTGAAAGCTTGACTTGGGGAGGGATATGTCCTTTTTTTCAGTCCTAAAACTTGTTACACTTAGGGCCAATCCCAATACTCCCCCTTACCCCTTCCCCTTACCCCTAGCCCTTAGTTTACCCCTAGCCATTGGCCCTCGAAACTGAGGGGTAAGGGCTACATATCCCTAAGAAATGGGACGCCACTTGGTTACGGGTACGTCATCTAGCATGTATCGATATCTCCAAAGAAAGTAGTGTTATGCACTGATATCAAACAAAACGGAGTTTACTTAAAACTGTAGACATGCTAGTGAGAGAAATGCGGGACTGTTGTGCAAATCAGCACTGTAACATTAGCGTAGCAAACTAGCGATTTTTAGAAACGTTTCAATTAGGAAAATGGTTGCAAATATATATGTACAGGACTGTGTATAGCACAAAACAAGACTGTCATCATTTTTTTATCAATGAATTAAGCCGAAAACATTACATTTATCAGACTCTCTGGATGATCTGGCCGCCATTGTTGCCGGTCGCGCAGTATTCACATAGCCCTAGGTTTCAAGTAAGCTCCCGATCTTACTTGGTTTAAGGGGTGTATACCCCTTCGTCTTAGCCCTACCCCTAGCTCAAAAAGAGTATTGGGACACCACTAGCTCTCATGTGAACGCGCAAAAGTAAGGACTAGGGGTAAGGGGAAGGGGTAAGGGGGAGTATTGGGATTGGCCCTAAGGCCTACTTTTATTTGGCATGCCAGAATAAAAAGTGCTGCATTCTTGTTATTATTTTTGAAAAGACCATTCTCATCGATTAAAGTAAAACTGTAAATTATAGTGGGATTCATTACCAAAGTATGGTCTCATTACCGTAATGTATAATTTAATTACCCAAATGCACCCTTCTTTGCCAAATATTCAAGTTATGCTTTAACCTTACAGAAAATGTTTTAAGTGTGTTAGAAATATGTAGCATTCCCTTTCTACTGATATTATTGTTTTATAATTTTAGCTCATATTAACAAAACCACAAAGAAAATCAACTTGAAAAAACAGGTGTATGTTACGGTAATGACAATTATATTAATAACAATTATTTAGTTTTGTTTAAAACATCATTTTAGGATGAAATCCCCTCATTTGTATTATGCAATTGTGCATGCCATAAAATAATTTGAATATATACATTTGTTATTTATGATTCCTCAACTTTTCTTTTTGTTACGGTAATGAAAAGATAACGGATAGTGTCAGAAAATAAAAACTAAAGTATTTAAATTAACATCAATAGTAACTTGAGAAAGTATTTTATGTCAAGACTAGGGATGCGTATTGATAAGATTTTAACGATTCCGACTCCTTATCAATTCCTGCTTATCGATTCGATTCCTTATCGATTCTCTTATCGATTCTCCCATCTACAGCCAACTAGGTCTGTGCGTCCTGCACCCCCCCGACACACACAATCGTTCTAAACGAATTTCTCAAACTGGCTTTGACTGGCTCTGAAATGAGCTAATACCACTGTAAGTCCTACTGGTGTTGAGTAATAGAAGCTTGAACACAAGAAAACTGAAAGTTTCTATCTCCGACTAGATTTTGTTTGAAAACAGAGGCCTGAAGAGGCCTAGAGGTGGTAGGTATTAGCTCATTTCAGAGCCAGTCAAAGCCAGTTTGAGAAATTCGTTTAGAACGAGTGTGTGTGTGGGGGGGTGCAGGACGCACAGACCTAGTTGGCTGTAGAGGGGAGAATCGCTAAGAGAAACGATAAGGAATCGAATCGATAAGGAGTCGGAATCGTTAAAATCTTATCAATACGCATCCCTAATGCTGTGTGTTCAAATGCTTCTTCATATTTGTAGTATTTACATTTAGTCATTTAGCAGACGCTCTTATCCAGAGCGACTTACAGTAAGTACAGGGACATTCCCCCCGAGGCAAGTAGGGTGAAGTGCCTTGCCCAAGGACACAACGTCATTTGGTTGGCATAGCCAGGAATCGAACTAGAAACCTTCTGATTACTAGCCCGATTCCCTCACCGCTCAGCCACCTGACTCCCTTCGACGAAATATACTTTTTACACGCGTTACAAGTGGCGTTGTTGTCATTTTGTCGTGTGAAATACAACCAAACTTTAGAACGCTTCTTCCTAGTTGCCATGTTTGCTGCAGTCTGTCTTCGCGCGCAAACTTTTATAGTTTATTCAGACAGATGTTCGCGTTGGGTATCGCGAACCGGTTCTCGATACCCATCCCTAGTCAAGACACACCTAAGATTTGTCTATATAACTATTTTCTCTAACAGTAACACTGCTTCGTGAGAATCACCTGGACGCTATGTAAAATGAAAATGTATACAGACTGCAATGATTTGATTGATTTCATAAACTCATATGTCATTCACAATAGATAATTTAAAACATATCCAATGTTTACATTTAGCAACAGTACCATTTTAAGGAAAAAATAAGATAATTTTGAATTTGATGGCTGCAACACGTCTCTAAAAAGTTTGGACAGGGGCAATAAAAGGCTTGAAAAAGTAAGTGTTACTAAAAATACGCAGCTGGAGGAACATTTGCAACTAACTAGGTGCATGAAGACTCGGTCGAACAAAGTCTACCTGTGGGAGTCCACCGAGGATGGCCGACGAGGCCGGATCACCTCTTCTGATAAGTATCACCCTATATGTATTCTATTCTACCTAGAACATATTCATAGCTAGCATGTGTTTCTTCAGCATTCCCGTTCATTACACCACTCACAGGCGTAGATATGTCACAAAGTATATACGGCCCACTTCTAACCTTCACTACCTATCCAGATCTCCTCCACCTGCCCTCTCTCTTTCTATAAGCCTCTGGAACTGCCAGTCTGCTGTGAACAAGGCAGACTTCATCCCGGCGTTTGCATCCCATGCTTCTCTTCAGTCCCTTGCGCTGACAGAGACATGGATCCACCCAGAGAACACTGCAACTCCAGCTGCTCTCTCCATCAACCACTCGTTCTCTCACTCATCCCGCTCAACTGGGCGAGGTAGTGGGACAGGCTTGCTTCTTTCTCCACATATTAAATACACATCCACTCCCCTCTCTGTCACCGCCAAATCATTTGAACACCATTATGTGATGCTAACTGATCCTATCAAAGCACTCTTAGTTGTCCTCTATCGTCCACCAGGGCTGCTAGCCGACTTTGTGGAAGAGCTGGACATTCTCCTCAGCGTCCTCCCGGATGATCGAACCCCGCTGATAATCCTTGGGGACTTCAACAGCCACCTCGAAGGAACGCAGGCCGTCGACTTCATGTCTCTCCTGACTTCCTTCGACCTGACGCTGCTGAACACACCGGCGACCCACAAGGCAGGAAAACAGCTCGACCTCATCCTGACACGTAACTGTATCACTGACTTAACCTCTGTAACCCCACTACACATCTCTGATCACTTCTTTATCCAGTTCTCTGTCTCTCTCCCCCAACTCCTCCTGTCTCCCCACCCCTCGTAACTTTCCGTCACAACCTCCGCTCCCTATCCCCCTCCCATTTCTCCTCCATTGTAACATCCTCCCTCCCTCCCATTGACGAGTTCACGTCCCACCCCACTGACACTGCCACCAACACCCTGTTATCCATATTAACTGCATCACTTGACACTCTCTGTCCCCTGTCAACCAGGCCTGCACGATCTTCTCCCCCTTACCCGTGGCTCACGGATGTGATTCGTGAAGAACAGCTGCTCCCAACCCAAGCTCTTCTCCTGTCTTGCCCCCCAATGGTGGAATCACCTCCCCACCTCCATCAGAGACATTAGGTGCATTCGACATGGACTGCGGCTGCATGACACGACCGGCGAGAGTAGCCGCTTGCAGTCGGGGAGGAGTTGAAAACGGCTCTGTGAAGTCGGACATTCCAGCTTCTCGTGGTTTGCTGCGTTGACGTCAGTCATGGCTGATCAAGCGCTGTTTGCTTACTTGACTTTATTTATAATTAAACTTTGTCTTTCCGTTAGTGAAGAGGCGGACTAAAACCCTTTCTTCAACACATTTTTTATTCAATTAAACAGTTTGGTCCGGATTTGAGTGTTGGCGAAACTGAAGGTGTCAGAATAATTACAAAACACGCCTCAAAGTTGTCGTGTGTGAGTCTGGCCAATCATGAAATAGCTGTGTCATAATTAGAACCCATGCTGTTGCTCTTGAGAAAATGCGCTCGGCTACACAGCCGGCAGTTCTCGAATCGATCTCACGGTACTTTGACGGCTACGTCACAGTGACCTAGCCTCGGCGGCATCTCAAGTCGGACAAAAAGTCAAAGCAGAATTCACTGTTTCAAGTCAGCCGCCTGCAGCGCTGCATGAAGTCAGTCCATGTCGAACGCACCTACTGACTGTCTCCCCACCTTCAAGAAAAGGCTTAAGATGCACTTGTTTACGGGAGTACAACGGTACTTAGGAATGATTTGCTTGACCTGATGTTAGCTTCCTCCAGGAACACAATGACTCTTACTGAGGGACTTTGTTGTAACTGATCTAACTTATTGTACTCGCTGTGAATTATATTATATTATTGTTGCTTGCTTTTTCTACAGGTACACTCTTGCACTTTTGAGGTTCATGTTGTTTAATTTGTAACTTGTTTAACTACATGCCCATTGGCACTTATTTGCTTTTCACAATGTATGCTTCACGTTTGGCTACTCGCAATGTTTTGGGGCTACCTTGTTGTTATGATCAGTGACCTATGCACTTTCGTAAAGCTCTCTCTTGGAAGTCACTTTGGATAAAAGCATCTGCTAAATGAAAAAATGTAAATTGCAAACAGGTCAGTAACATGATTGGGTATAAAAACAGTATATTAGATCTTACTCTCAGAAGTAAAGATGGGCAGAGGTTCACCAATCTGCAAAAACCTGCCGCTACATATTGTGGAACAATTTCAGAATAATGTTCCTCAACGTAAAATTGTGAAGACTTTGAATATCTCATCATCTACAGTACATAATATGTTAAAGGTCACATGACATGCTGTTTTTGGATGCTTTTATATAGGCCTTAGTGGTCCCCTAATACTGTATCTGAAGTTTCTTTCCAGAAATTCAGCCTTGGTGCATAATTACAGCCACTATGAGCAGTCCCACAATGAGCTTTCCTCAAGACGCGCTGTTTCTGTGTCTGTAGCTTTAAATGCTAATGAGGAGGAGAGCGGCGGCAGCGGTGCAGAGGTGCACACTCAGTCATTTTAATGCGGGGAAAGGCGGATATCGTGCGCACCATAACACCAACAGCAGAACAGTTATCCAAATAACAAAGAAGTGTACAACACTCGCGTTACAGCGTGTGTATTCACACACATACTAGCTATCTACCTTTACATTAGCGACAGTAACTCAGCTTTTAGCTGCAGAGCTAATTACAGCCACATTCTAAGGGTAGCAAGCTAGGAACCATATACAGTAAAGCAACAAAATGATATAGCGTTAGTTAACTTACTTGTCCGATGTTTGTAGCTGGACTTAAGAGAGTTAGTACTGATCCAGAATTTAATTTCAGCAAGACCAGTAGTGGCATAAATGTTTGCAGCAAACATACAAAACTTTGGGAAGTTGTGTCGGCGCATTTCCAGAGAAAATAAAATGAAGACACTGGATCGTCAGAGGCTCGGATGAAGAAATATCTATAAAAAGACTTTTGTTTTCCTTTGTACAATCCAAACTGAGCAAATGTAATGCTTCTACGTTTGCAAGCCATGATGTCTCTCAGGGATAAAAACACTTGCATGGTCGTAGCTCAGTTTCTTATGGGCGGGCCAGATTCTCTGGGTGGGCAAAGCAGAGAGAGGGGAGGTAACCTTCCTCCTTGTGACGTCACAAGGAGCGGATTTCAAAACCGAACGTTTGAGCTTTCATTTTCTCAAAGGCGGAGAAGAATACCCAGGGCTTGGTTTACACCTATTGAAATTTCTAGCCACTTGGGGACCAAAGGCAGGCTATGGGAACTCATATTAATGTTAAATAACCTCCTAAAGTGAAGTTTTCATGTCATGTGACCTTTAACATAATTCTGAGAATCTGGAGAAATCTCTATGTAAGGGACAAGGGAGAAAATAAATACTGCATTCCTGTGTTCTTCAGGTACTGCATAAAAAACATGCATGGTTCTGTAATGGAAATCATTGCATGGGCTCAGAAACACCTCCAGAACTCATTGTCTGTGAACACCGTTTGCCGTGCCATCCATAAATGCAGGTTAAAGCTCTATCATGCAAAGAAGGAAGCCATATGTGAACATGAGCCAGAAACACTGCCATCTTCTCTGGGCTAAAGCTCATTTAAAATGGACTAGGGCAAAGTGAGAAAACTGTTCTGTGGTCACACAAATTGAAATATGCTATTATTTTTGTAAACCATGGATGTTGTGTCCTCCGGACTAAAGAGGAGAGGGACCATGCCTATAGAATGGTCAGCTTGCACATCTGGAAAGGCACCATCAATGCTGAAAGGTACATACAGGTTTTAGAGCAACATTTGCTTGCATCCAGGCATCATCTTTTTCAGGGAAGGTCTTGCATCTTTCAGGAAGACGATGTTAAACCTGCATCTGTTACAACAGCATGGCTTCGTAATAGAAGAGTCCGGGTGATAAACTGGCCTGCCTGCAGTCCAGGGGTCTCATTTATAAACGTGGGGTACGCACAAAACGGGGCTGAAAATATGCGTACGCCACTTCCCACGCAAAGGTTGTGATTTATAAAAAACGAACTTGACGGGAGAATGTGCGGTCCTCCACGCAAACTCTGACCATGCCTAGGCACATTTTGGAGACAGTGGGAATTGGCGTACTTTAGTCAGACTGCAGAAAGTAAATGTGGGAAGAACGATTACTCTTAATATTTATATATTTTGTTTTCCTCACACACGTGTTTTTTCACTCCATATCATCATTATAATGAAGACAAAATCCAACAGTATTATTTGTGCTTATATTGACTGATAATTGTTCCATAAACACCTTGTAAAAAAACAACTCCAATCTTAAATCAAAATTCAGCAATGTCTCACCATCACATTGTCCACTAAGGGAGTGCAGGAGGAGGAGATGCCCCGACTGCATGGGATACAGTATAACGTCACATATCCTACATTTAGATAACTGCAGAACACAGTGTACAACTAAATATATTTCTTTAATACTGTGCATATATCATCATATGTTAAAAACTGGAAATACAGAAATCACTACACTCTACGTCCTTGTTATCAGTCCAAACTTTAATACTGTTCATAACAAAACCGTCATGAAGAAACGTGTGTTTACCTATTACGCTTTTGTTTTCACTTGATAGCCACTGGCACAGTTGACGGCAGCAGCAATATGATGCCACTCGCATAGTTTTTTTATATTGGTGATCCCGCTGCTGTGGCCACCAAATAATGTGTTTTTTTTCGGGCCTCCACCTCACCTACAAGTATTTTAAGGTCGGTGTCTGAGAAGTTGCGCTTTTTCGTTCTTTTCCCACCTGTCGCCATGATTCACCGTAACGAAAGAACAATTGCATGCCAGAGTCATTAATATACTGGATCAGCATTCATGAAGTGCTTTGCATTGACTATTTATGGTGAAAAATGGGCGTGTTTAGGGCGGGATAAGATGCTGATTCACGTACGCACACTTGTGGGTAATCTGTGATATATAAAGGAAACATTGCTTACAGGTGTGCATACGCATGGTCAGATTTTTTTTTGCCGTACGCCATGTTTGGCTTTTGGACGTACGTACACTTTGAGTAAGAATCCTACGCACAGTTTTGTAAACGAGACCCCAGACCTTTCACCAGTTAAAAACATTTGGTGGATCATGAAACAAAAAATATGACAAAGAAGACCGTCCCAACTTTTGGGGAATTGGGGTTGTAAAATACTTTGTTTTCATAAGTGTAAAGTGAAATAAAGATATACTTACTTCTTTAGGTGTGTAGGAGCTGGCAAGAGTCACCACCGACCAGAAGCTGATGCCAATAAGCATGATAAACTTCCTGTTGTACCGGTCGCCTAGGTAACCAAATAAAGGTGCTAGAAACATGTAGCTGCAGATGAAAACTGGGAGGCAAAGAAAGTGAGTAAGGACCAAAATTACAAACAACATTATATATAATATTAAAAACGTCATTTAATATGTCAAACTCTTCCCCCACCTGTCTGAAGCAAACCTGACTTTCCATCATCAATACCAAAGTACCGCTCAATATCAGGAAGAACACCTGTGTAAAACAGAGGTAGTCCATAGTGAATATGGTTTTTCACAGTTAAGGCAGACATGAGTAACATACACATATCTCATTTCTTAAATATCCTTATTACACATGTGTTTATTTCTAAAGTCTGAGAACCCCAGAAAAACTTTCATTGAATTCTCTCTTTATGATGCCCCATCATACCAGCTACAGTGAACCTGTCCATGTAGTTGAGTAGGTTGATGTAGCATAGGACACCAACGGTAACCGTTGCTCTAATATTAGAAACGCCGCTGGCTGGTTCCTCCTCATCACGTTGGACAGGCTTCATCCTCAGGTCTTCCGAGCCTTCATTCTCGCTGTCGTCTGTAATAAAGGGCATCGAGTCGGAAGTGGGATCGTCGGTAGACATGGCTAAAAAAAAAGAACAATAATAATATTGTATATTATTTTCCTGATGTAAGCACTTGTCTCTATCATCAGGGCCTGCTACAGACCATAATTGAAAGAAGAATAACAGCATTGATACATACATGCAAACATAACAGATAAACCACGGAGAAACACAGAGACAATGTTAACTTCAAAGGGGGTAGACAAAGTATGTTCTTGCTCCACTGCTACTGTACACCTTAAAGCTAGGAAGGGTAGCTACATGGATGTACAGACTTATATGGTTAGGCTCCAGTCTCGAGATGCCAGTTGACAGAAATACCTAGCATACATGCGCAATATCTGCAAGCCTAACGTGTGTGTAAAAGTGTCTTCTCTGTTAGAAATGTATTTTTCTCCTAGTCAGTCATTAGCCTAGTAGCCTAGTTTCTCGGCCTGATGTGTTAGCTAATTTTTTAAAGATCATGGTCAGTTACCAAACAAGCAATCTAACTAATCTAACCTTGTACTAATGTTATAAAATTACTTGACGTTAATGCATAGCCTGCCATACCACTAGCTTATAAACTGTTAGCTAGTTTGACACTACTAATTATTGCTAGTAGTAGTAGCCAACAGTCTACTAGCTAGCTAGCTAGCTACAGACAGTACTGTAGCTGCTTTAATCAATGCTGATCATTCTAAAAGATAGCACTGGATAGCCAGTGCCATCTTAATTAAATGTGCTACATATTGTGACAAACGTTAAATGAACTAAATAAGTAAAATGGTGCAACATCTAAATGTCCAGGTGCTTTACATTTTTATTTATACCAATAATCTACGTTTTTATTGTTTACATTTCAACATAGCTACCTGTAACCTGGCTTGATGTTGTTCACAATGCGTCTGGATTGTTGCTGCGAAACTAATGCGAGTCTTCGTCCTAAAAAATCCCTGGTGCCACCTTTAGCTGACACTTTATATATTAATTTTACTGACAATGGCCAACATTTCTACTATGCGCTGTGAGACGAAATGACAAAATTAAACTGAACTCGGGCGTTTTAAAACGCACTGCACTCTTATCCTAATCCCGTCGCAGCCATGTTGACTACCTATACTTCCGCCAACACTCACATGACTATTGCAACACGACCATCAGTTTCTTACAGATAAACAAGCCTCAGTCGTTGACCTTTTCGCAAATAACTTTATCCACAAAATTATGTACATTTGCATTCAGTTACACAGTTCCATTAGATCTTATAGGCAATAAATTATTTAAGAGTTGACCAGCCATATTTTTATTCCAAAACAATTTCCAAATACTTTGTTTACAAGCACACTTGAAATTAATACAAATGAAAAAATCAAACATTGGTGCACACATTTCCACCACTAAGAAAACAAAGTCAATTGTCGTTTCTTTTAAGCATGTCATTTATGTTTGAAATTGTGAAATTCTTAAATTGAAGTGGACCCCAAAAAATGGTTCTATATATATATTCAGTCTTAGTTGTGTGTCTTCGGTCTGTTGCCGAAGGGAGGAAACTTGCACCAGTAATCCTTGCATCAACAGTCAATGATCAGGCCCACACCTCAATGACATCACCATCCTCCATGTCCAGTTGGGATGGTGTCTGGATATTTGTGACCTTTGACCCATCGAACAGGAAGTGCACTTTTCGCCTTGCATCAGTGACAACATTTGAAAGATACTGGTTGAGAATTGAACCTAGAGGAGCACACTGGGAGGGGAAATTGAAAAAAGAGGGGTTAAGAATGCGTTCTGTAAATGGTAGAGGGACAACTGCCTGCCTGATTATATATCAACAACCAATCACAATGTGTATATACACCGATCAGCCATAACATTTTGACCACCTGCCAAATATCATGTAGGACCCCCTTTTGCCACCAAAACAGCTCTGACCTGTCGAAGCATGGACTCCACTAGACTTCTGAAGATGTGCTGTGGTATCTGGCACCAAGACGTTAGCAGCAGATCCTTAAGTACTTTAAGTTGCGTAGGGGGGGGGGGGCCTCCATGGATCTGACTTGTTTGTCCAGCACATCCCACAGATGCGCGATTGGATGAGATCAGGGAAATGCAGGGCTCTCAAGTGTCCCGCATTCACCATGAGACTAACCCATTTCAACCATTTCTCATGCTAAGAAATAAGAGATAACTTGTCCTGCTATATACATTAATGGACGAGGTGCAGGCATACTGAGAAGATTGTTTTTTTTACTCTGGATAACTCGAAACAACTAGACTCAACAACTCAGAAATACATCCACATGAATGGCAGGACTCACGGTTTCCCAGCAGAACATTTCCCAAAGCATCACACTGCCTCCGCCGGCTTGACTTCTTCCCATAGTGCATCCTGGTGCCATGTGTTCCTCAGGTAAGCGACCACACGCACTCGGCCATCAACGTGATGTAAAAGAAAACGTGATTCATCCAACCAGGCCAGCTTCTTCGATTGCTCCGTGGTCGAGTTCTGATGCTCACGTGCCCATTACAGGCACTTTCGGCAGTGGACAGGGGTCAGCATTAGCACTAGAGCCCGACCGATTTATCAGCGGGCCAATATTATCCATTAGCCATTTTTCGGTATCGGCATTTATAATGGACGATAAATATTTTTTTTGTGCTTTGTTTTTTTAGGGACGAAACACCTTTCCAACCATGTTATGAGTGTTGGCGTTGCATAGTTTGTCCACCAGAGGGCACTCTACCAAATATTTGAATCGATATCGGCCTTAAAAATCCTTTATTGGTAAAGATTACCCCTGCAGCCCCCGCACCGCGGTGGGGCCTCGCAGGGATGGGGGGCCTCGCGTGGCAGGCCCCCGTTTAAAATTTTTTTTTAATCCAATTTGAATTACATGAGATGTCTTATTGTCTTGTCTGTGTTTCCAGAGTTGATATAAAAATAAAGGAAAGTATATTTAAGTGTGCTTTCTTTGTTAGCTAGGTAAGTGACATGACGAAGTAGGTCAGATGGTCACACAGACCGGCGAGCCCGCTGCAAATAGGTAGCTAACTGTAGCGTAGCGTAGGAAAAATGAAACGCACATTTAAAAGCGGTGCCCAAAAGCGGCATTCAAAACAGAAAATGTCTGAATTAAATGCCAAACTTCCCAAAATTACAAATGTCTTTTTCGACCAGCCGGTGAAGGACGCACTCATCTGCCAGAAGAGACAGGTATTGGGAGTCAGGTGGCTGAGTGGTGAGGGAGTCGGACTAGTAATCCGAAGGTTGCCAGTTCGATTCCCGGTCATGCAAACTGACGTTGTGTCCTTGGGCAAGGCACTTCACCCTACTTGCCTTGGGGGAATGTCCCTGTACTTACTGTAAGTCGCTCTGGATAAGAGCGTCTGCTAAATGTACATGTATTGTACTGTTTGCTATAGCTAACATTACTGTACCACGTAGCTAACGTTAGCCTATACTTTGACAGCTGTACTGCTCTGTCTGTGTTGTCCTTCCTAGCGTTAACAGAGCCTCCTTTCCAAGAGCCAGGAAAATTAGCCTTGCTCCTTTATTGACTTCCTATCAAGCTGACAACATTGAAATGGAGTGAAACTACAAAAAAAATAGAAAGTAGAAAAAGTGCTTAATCATAAAATATATTAGCCTACATAGCTGACATTATTAGCAAACATGATAACGTATGCAACAGTAGTATCGTGCAGTTGCAGCGATTGCGTTTGACTATTTAAACATACAACATAATCAAAGTTACAATAAGTCATTGTATTTCAGTTATATACATATTATGATCGTGTAAAACGTACAGTCATTGCTTTCTACAAGATTCACACGACAAAGAATGGCTCCATTTATGATTTAGCGAACACGCTAATAATAAAACACAACTCCATACTATCAAGTGTGCCTGATGTAGCCACGGCCATCAAATTATTTCTGACAATACCCGTGACTGTCGCAAGCGCTGAAAGGTCATTTTCCAAGCTGAAACTGATCAAAACATATCTCATAATCCATGTCACAAGAGAGGCTGTCAGGTCTGGCCATCCTTAGCATAGAAAATGAATGTGCGCGCAGTTTATATGTAAAGAGTGTGGTAAAAGACTTTGCACACAGATTTGCTAAAAGACGCACACATGTGTAGGCTATTCACCTGCAAACCGTTTGAGCGTTTTTTTCTTATTGAATACATTTCCCTCACAAGACAAGCTTGAGTTTTGATATCTTGCATTTATTACACGGCTCTTCAGAATGTTCCAAAAAGTTCAGTTGATCGTGTCGGGGTCCTGTTCGTCCCGTCGGTATTTGTATTACATTATCCGTTACATATGTGGTGGGGGGCTCTCAGGCTTATTCTGCGGGGGGGCCTCATGTGTTTCCGTTACGGGCCTGAATGAGCTCCATGACTGGTCTGCATTTACGCAGCCCCATACACAATGCACGATGCACTGTGTGTTCTGACACCTTTCTATCAAAAACCAGCAAACCAACTTTTTCAGCAATCTGAGCTTGTCTGTTGGATTGGACCACACAGAGCAGCCTTTGCTCCCCACGTGCATAAGCCCACGACGGTTCACCACTTTTCCTTCTTTGGACCAGTTTTTACCGACCACTGCAGACCGGAAACACCCCCCAAGAGCTGCAGTTTTGGAGATGCTCTGACCCACTGACCCAGTCGTCTAGCCATCACAATTTGGCCCTTGTCAAAGTCGCTCAAATTCTTACGCTTGCCCATTTTTCTCATCAACTTTGAGGACGAAATGTGACAAAAACTGACAGTTGCCATGATAACGAGATAGTCAGTGTTATTCATTTTACCTGTCTTTGGTCATGATGTTATGGCTTATCAGTGTATAAAAAGTTCTGAAAAACAAAAGAGTGACCGTACTGTGCAAAAGTCTTAGGCACAATAAAAAAAAAAAAAAGTTAAGGAAAAATGCTTTAAGAATTTTTTTTACAAACTCCATCCATCCATCATCTTCCGCTTGTCCGGGGGTCGGGTCGCGGGGGCAGCAACCTAAGCAGGGAGGCCCAGACTTTCCTCTCCCCGGCCACTTCCACCAGCTCTTCCTGGGGGACCCCGAGGCGTTCCCAGGCCAGCCGAGAGACATAGTCCCTCCAGCGTGTCCTGGGTCTTCCCCGGGGCCTCTTCCCAGTGGCCCCGGGGAGTTTTTACAAACTGTTTAGCAAAATTGCACTTTTATACTGCTGCACAAAAAAATATTATATTACATATATTTATTTGATTAAACGTTGCATTCAAATCTTATACACTTAAACGCCGCCCTTGAAAAAATGCAGCAACATTAAATTTAGATTTACTATAATTCTAATTTAATTTTACTACAAATAGGTACGGAACAAAACGGTTGCTAAACTTTCTACATCACTATTAGTATTCTCATCTGCCTCCTCACCGACGAGACACCAGAGATGTAGCCTACTAATTAATAAACTGCTTTGCGCCATTCCTGTGTTGTTCTTTATTACGAATTAAATAAAAGCCGCCCTCGTGTACACACCGCCCTCATCGAAATTCAAGACAAGCTGTAGCATTTAATTGAAGAAATACAGTATAAGACATTATTTGTGTGAAAAATCTTGGGTGCCCAAGACTTTTGCACAGTACTGTAAGTGGTAACCTTAGAGCCATGGTTGGTCATTTTCCATGCTTGTACGCAGTCTGTGGTGCTCATTGATAACCTTGATATGAAAAACTAAGTCAAATAAAGAAAGTCGTCTTATTGTTAATTAATTTGATTTTAATTATGTCTTTTTGGGGGGTTGTCACCACTACTTCCCATGTCTATGCTTAGAGCCAATCAGTTTCCTCAAGAATAGAAACCAGACCGTGGTAAGTATAAAAAAAAGTATAAACTACTAATACTCACTTTATGTATGGAAAACTCCTGCGCTGAGCCTTTCTCCTTACCCTGCAATCGCAGAGTGATCATGCCACCTTTGTCCATGGGGTCCAATTTCTCATCTGCTGCTATGATGACACAATCTGACAAGCATGGAAATGTCATTAATGAGGGCATATATAAGGGTATAACAGGTGAGCTCATCTAAAATGGTCCCTTGGAACACCTTGTTATGAGACCCACCTATGATGTCAACAATTCCCAGGCCCAGTTCATTGGCTGAGGAGTGTACAGGAAGCTCAGTATCACTCCTCAGCAGTAGAATCCGTGACGGCAGGACCTTGAGCTTCGCTGACAGCTGATCCACTGCCTTGCTAAGGGGGGCTGTCTACATATGACAGGGCCATAGAAGAATTGTAAAATTGCGTTTAGAAAAAACCTTGATTGTACTCTTGGGTTAACTCCCTTAATGATATACAAAAAGCAGTAAGATGAGATGAGCTGAGGTAAAAGGCTGTCACTATCACAGAACAATCAATAGGCCTTACATTCTCTACATAAGCAAAATGGTATCATGGACTAAGAAAAGTTTTGGAATTGTTTCCAAAAAATTGCAGAGCGCAAATTTGAGGTACCACCAGGAAAGTAATTTACATACATGTTTACATTACATACATCATAAATCATAAAACTTCTTCACTTCTTTTAATTACTCAATAACAGAATTGGAAGAAGAAATAATATGCCTCAATTCATACAGAAATCACTGGGATCTTGTAAAGATCTGTTCGACAGCGGAACTTGAGCGTGAACTCGCGTGATGTCAGCGGGATTTCCTCTTTGGTGGGGGGCTGACTCCTGGACCAGGCCTTGCTTGCAGATAGGATGATGTTGTCATCGTCATCAGAGTCATCAAGCTGGGTGGGGTATTCAAGCTCTATGGCCTTAACCTCCGGTGGAGGGGAGATTAGAGAGCCAATCGAATCTAACTTTCTATCGATCTCTCTGTGTAGGTGAAAAGGAATGAGAGAGATGCAAAGTGTGAACAATGCTGATTTAACCATTGACCACAAACTTGCATGCATGCATGCATTATATAGAAAATCCTGTCTACTGTACCTACAAAAAACTCTCAACTCACCGGATCTTTTGATTGGCACGCTTGGATACTTTCATTGCTGGGCTATCTGGAGGTGGGGGTGGAGAGGGGGAGCGAATGTCGATTCTGAATGGGAGAAAGAGGAGTCAGGGAGGTTAGCTTCTGTCATACCTTTGATTAATAGATTTTCTGTCAATGGTTCCATATGATCAGTTTCTAGAAAAGTGAATAGGTCTGATGACTCAACTCAAACATCACTGCTGCCATCTGCCTTTCACTAAATGTACTACAATCTTTTTTACAATTAAGCCTGCTTATCCCAAAGGAAATTCAAGACAATGTCAGTCAAGTCATCTCTTCCTTCCAGCGAGGTATGAAGATGCACTGCTTCAAACTCTACCTGGACTCATTACTTGACCTAAGAGCATCATTACATTTACATTACATTTAGTAATTTAGCAGACACTCTTATCCAGAGCGACTTACAGTAAGTACAGGGACATTCTCCCCGAGGCAAGTAGGGTGAAGTGCCTTTCCCAAGGACACAGCGTCATTTGACATGAACTGGCAACTTTCAGATTACTAGCCCGATTCCCTAACCGCTCAGCCACCTGAGCATTTATATTCCTTCTCATGGTTTAGGCTAAACCTTTTTGGGGGGTATTTAGTATTTGAGATCTTGTTTTGGTACTGTCTTGTGCAATGACTAGGGAGTCAGATGGCTGAGGGGTGAGGGAATCGGGCTAGTAATCCAGTTGCCAGTTCGATTCCTGGTCATGCCAACTGACGTTGTGTCCTTGGGCAAGGCACTTCACCCTACTTGCCTCGGGGGGAATGTCCCTGTACTTACTGTAAGTCGCTCTGGATAAGAGCGTCTGCTAAATGTAAATGTCAAATGTAATGACTACACCTGCAAAAAATTACAATGTTATTGAGAACATTGTTGTTGCCGCACTGTCTTTTTGCTGAATTATGCAATGTTGTAATTGAGATACTGTTCTTATGAAATACAAACCATTCCTTAGCACTAACCTGGGTAATACTGTTAGAACTATGTACTACTAGTCCTTGATTATTGCTGCACAAAAGACTACAGCTACAAACTACAACTACAAAAATTAAGAGACCACTGCACCTTTTTCTTTCGTTTAAAAAAAAGTTGAGAAGGATCCTTTTGAGTGAGGAACAGAAGGGTAAAAGTTGCAGTGGCCTTTTAAATTTTACCCTTCTATTCCTCACTCAAAATTGTCCTTTTCAATTAATTTATTTTAAATTAAATAAAAAGGTGCAGTGGTCAATTTTCTTTTACAGAGCTGTATATGCACTATTTGTATGTCGTTTTGGATTAAAGGGTCTGCTAAGTTAATTTAAATTAGTGCACAGTGCCCGTGATAAAGTCAGTGATTATGATGTCAGTGAAACACACAAATACAGATAAATTGGACTATTGGTAGTGCACAGTGCCCGTGATAAAATTGGTGAGACACAGAATTCTGGAATTATAGATATAGTGCAGTGCCCGTGATCTAGCTGGTGATGTGTAAACTTAGGCTTTGATACCTATATTTCTCAAATCACAATTTAAATTCTGTGTCATCTCTGAAGTACTTGTTCAACCTCCACATCATCCATTCTAGTAATTTATGCACATCATAAAAGCAATTTCTCATTATTTTAAACAAATTGCCAATGCTCTGGTACATTCAAGCAAATGATTAAGTAGCCTTCATTTGTCTGCTGTTACCTATGCCATCAATTGCTTTATGTTGATCGACTTGTATTGGTTCTCTGTTAAATTGTCTTCATACTCCAGTTGTCATAATTGTAGGCCTAATTTACCATACAGCACTTGCATGTAAAGTTCTGCCTAAGGGGTGTTTGTTATGTTTACATTAATGTTAGTATTTTATTTCTTCTTTGTGCTCTGCAATGCTGTAAAATAAGCTTGTATTTTCTGTATTGCATTTGCACGACACTACAACTGGCCGAGGAGACTAAATTCGTACGAACATTGTTCCTGTCGTATGCCCGCTTGTGGATCACCAGTGTTAAACATGCATTGATTTATTTGTGGCGGCCGCCACAATGAAAAATAGGCCTTGCAGCACATTGATTCGCTCAGCCCCTTCTTGCTCCGCTTGCGTTCTCCCTCTCTCTCACTCACTACAACGGACCCATCTATGAATAGCCCCCTCTCTCCATGCACGCTCTGAATCAATGCACGGGACAAACAGCTTTTTCCCTCAGAGACGACTGCAGGAGAATTAATCCAGAGTTTATAAACGGTTAGTAGGCCTACCATAATTATCTGCACAAATGTGTCCAAAACTGATACATTTAAGTAAAATATAATAATATTCATAGTTAAATACATTCGGCAAATATAAAAATGAGTCCAACATAATGTTTATATTACGTTAAGCTCAAAAAACTCCCTATCTACACTCGCATCTAACCGATACAAGGACATAGGTTTTGTCTGAGTCCCTAAATTTGACAAAGTCTGGCTCCGTCCCTGCCTACCACCCCAAATATAATCACATTCTGTGGGAAACACTGATCGCTATATTTATACCTCAAGAAACCGAACCAAAGAGGCTAAAGTGGTAGGAATACTGCCCATGTCCGTGATGCAGCTGGTGATTATAATGTTGTTTTTGATTTGGTGTTAAGAGTTTGTGCAATGTTGCAGGCAGTTTTGACATGTAAACATGAATTTACAGTTCTGGTCAAAATTATTGGCACCCCTGAATTTTAAGTACAGAATATCTTAAGAAATAAATGCTAATAAATGCTAATAAACCAATGTTGTCTAATCCGAATATTTTCATGAAATGTCCAAAGTTACTGAACACAAACAAAAATTCTTGCATAGTAGTAAAATAAAAAATACAAACATAAAATACACCCTGCAAGACATCTACAGTGCTTCAGGCTGACCCAGAGCAATCTGGAGTGGTGGTTTCAGCCCGTACCATACGCCGCACACTAAACAAAGTAGGACTCCATGGGCGAAGACCAAGGAGGAAAACACTATTGAAAGAAAGGCACAAAAAGGCAAGACTAATGTTTGCAAAAACTTTCAAAGATAAGCCACAGTCTTTCTTGGATAATGTTCTATGGACGGATTAAACCAAATAGAGCTCTTTGGGAATGCAGTACAGCAGTTTGTTTATAGGCAACACCGACAGTAAAACATGGCGGAGGTTCCATCATGCTGTGGGGCTGCTTTTATTCCTCTGATACCGGAGGCACTGAATGCATCAAAGGAATAATGAAATCAGAGGATTACCAAGACATCTTAGAGCGAAATGTCTTACCCAGTGTCAGACAACTAGGTTGGAGTCGAAGGGCTTGGGTCTTGGGCCTGGGTCACTGGCTACCCATCACGGCCTGCATCAGATTCAAGACCCTGGTACTGACCTTCCGAGCGGTGAACGAGACTGCACCCAACTGCACCCAGGCTGCTCTTCATAGACTTCAGATCTGCTTTCAACACGATCATACCAAGCAGACTGGTCACCAAACTGATGGACTTAGGGCTTTCACAACAAATCTGCTACTGGATCAGAAATTTCCTGACAGACCGATCCCAGAGGGTTAGAGTAGGATCCCATCTCTCCTCAGCTCTCAGCATCAGCACCGGCTCCCCACAGGGCTGCATGTTGAGCCCCCTACTCTACACCATCTATACCCATGACTGCACCCCCACCCATCCGAGCAATGCCATCATTAAGTTTGCAGATGATACAACCGTGGTGGGGCTCAGCTCAGGGGGAGATTAAACAGCACTGGGTCACTCTGACCACGCCATGGTCCACCTGATTCCTGCATACAGGCAGAAGCTAAAGCGCTGTAAGCCTGCTGTGAGGACATCAAAACAGTGGACCAGTGAAGCTATGGAGGATCTGCGGGCGTGCTTGGACTGCACTGACTTGGACATGTTCACGACTGCTACCAATAGTCTGGATGAGCTCACAGAGGCTGTGACATACATCAGCTTCTGTGAGGACTGCTGTATACCAACACGCACCAGGGTAAGCTACAACAACGACAAATCCTGGTTTACAGCTAAACTCAGAAGGTTGAGGTCAGAGAAAGAGGCCGCGTTTAGGAGTGGGGACAAAGACAGATTCAAGGAGTCGAAGAACAGGTTTAGCAAGGCGGTGAGGGAGGCTAAACGACTATACTCAGAGAGAATAAAACACCAATTCTCTGCAAACGACTCTGCTTCTGTCTGGAGAGGGCTCAGGCAGATTACCAACTACAAGCCCAGAGCCCCCCACTCCACTAACGACTCCCGCCTGGCCAACGACCTGAATGAGTTCTACTGCAGATTTGAAAGACAATTGGACAGTCCTGAACTACCACTTCCCACCCAGGCCTCCTACCTCCCCCCCTCTACAGTGACGACTCTCTCCATTCAGGAGGGGGAAGTTAACAGACTTTTCAAGAGGCAGAATCCCCGCAAAGCAGCTGGGCCGGACTCTGTCTCTCCAGCCACCCTCAAGCACTGCGCTGACCAGCTGTCTCCGGTGTTTACCTACATCTTTAACACCTCCCTTGAGACATGCCATGTGCCAGCCTGTCTCAAGTCCTCCACCATCATCCCTGTGCCCAAAAAGCCAAGGCCAACAGGACATAATGACTACAGACCCATCGCCCTGACCTCTGTGGTAATGAAGTCTTTCCAGCGCCTGGTGCTGGCACACCTTAAATCCATCACTGACCCTCTACTGGACCCCCTGCAGTTTGCCTACAGAGCCAACAGGTCTGTGGACGATGCAGTTAACATGGCCCTCCACTTCACCCTACAGCACCTGGACTCCCCAGCATCCTATGCCAGGATCCTGTTTGTGGACTTCAGCTCTGCCTTCAATACCATCATCCCCGCCCTGCTTCAGGACAAGCTCTCCCAGCTGAACGTGCCTGATTCCACCTGCAGGTGAATCACAGACTTCCTGTCTGACAGGAAGCAGTGCGTTAAGCTGTGAACACAAGTCTCTGACTCCCGGTCCATCAGCACCGGATCACCTCAGGGCTGCGTCCTTTCTCCTCTGCTCTTCTCCCTGTACACCAACAGTTGCACCTCCAGTCATCCGTCCGTCAAACTCATGAAGTTTGCGGACGACACCACCCTTATTGGGCTACAAGCCCAAGAAGGGTGCACAAGCTACAAGCCCAATAAGGGTGCACACCTCGAGGACCCTGAGGCGAGGGAGGAAGATTGTGGCCGACTCCTCCCACCCTGGACACTCCCTGTTTCAGTCACTCCGCTCCGGCAGAAGGCTGCGGTCCATCAGGACCAATACCTCACGCCACAAAAACAGTTTCTTCCCTTCCTCTGTTGGCCTCTTCAACAAGGCCAAGGGACCACACTGACTCTAATGACTTCCTGCTTAAAACACACTGCTTTTTGCACTGCATTACGAAATTGTATCCTGCACATTTGTATTTTTTTTGTAATATTTGTATTTTATATTGTAATTTACGGCAACTTATATTTAATTTTATTGTACATTTAATTCAATTCTAATCCCACTTAGTACTGCTAGTTTATGTACCCTTAGTATAGATAGTCCACATATTTACATTTTAGGTCCCTATATGTTTATTGTATGCACCTTCCTGCCAAAGCAAATTCCTTGTCTGTGCAAACTTTCATGGCGAATAAATCCCATTCTGATTCTGAGATGAGACTGCATACAGGAAGGAGGTGCAAAGGCTGTCGACATGGTGCACCTTGAACAATCTTATCTTCAACACCTCCAAGACAAAAGAGCTGTTAGTCGACTATTGGAGGAAAAAATCTGACATGCGGCCTATTGTCATCAATGGGGAGAGAGTATCGGACTTCAGGTTCCTAGGCACTCACATCGAGGAGGACTTTTCCTGGACAAGAAACACCACTGCACTGCTGTTAAAAAGGCACAACTGAGGCTGTATTTCCTGAGGTTACTCAGGAAGAACAAATTAAACTAGAGTGGGTACAATTTCTGGGGAAATTGTAGGGTGTGCTTGCTTGCGTCGGTTGCACAGGGGTCCGTTTTTGAATGACATTTTTACAACTGATATTTCTGTATATTTTATATAAAAATGCATACTTATTATTTATAAAGATGACATAGATTTAAAAGCTTTTTTTTTTTGCTGCTCATTTACAACTGAAAATACGAGTGAAGTGTAGAATGAAATAGATGTCTTCTCATTTCCCCTGCAAGAGGCAGCCTCATCGTTGAAACAAAAAGAATAAATTGGGCAGACCGGTGTAAAAATTGACCTAATCTCTATGACTTAAACGTCATTTTAAGTTTTTCCCTTCTCATGATATTTTCAGGCATTTAGCCTACTCATTTCATTCATTCATTAATAAAGAACCCCCTTTGAAGATTATTCTACGACGTTACCCGGCAGTAGAAGATGGAATCGCGATTCAAACAGTACCATCTGCTAACTGAAAATATGCCCCCCAAAACGTAAATAAGCTTGACATTTATTTAGTGGAAAATCGCTCATTCATAAAAAGCTCAGTGATAGCGATCATTGTCAGTAACAACGCAAAATGCGATATAGCCCTGTGTGGAGAAGCTGCCCCGGTAAATTGTACTACTACGGTACAGTACTAGACTACAGTACTGCTGTGTTCATCTTGGTAGCGATTGCGTTGGTTGAATTGGATTTAACGTTCCGTTGTACGGTTTAAGCTGAAATTAATTATTTTCAAACAGATTGACAACGTTTAGGCTGTGGCAATGAAGTTCAGGTTAGTAGTTAGATAGACTTTTGATTTAAGTAAGGGGAGTACCGAACATGTTCTGTCGCCGTTTGACTTCCTAAACAGCTGTTTAGTGTAGATGTTTTTGTACAGTAGTGTGTCTCGCGTAAGCTACAGCGTTGCAGTGAGCTACAATGGTTTGAAACCACAGGTAATGGTAATTTCACCAACAAATCGTTTACTAATGTCAGAATAAATCCTACAACAAAATGTATATGTGAGGAATGTTTATTTTAACGATTGAAAACAGATAACGCTACATCATAGACCACTGTAGTATGTGTTACCCGGGCAACACAGGCTAATGTCATGATGCTAATACTTCAGTGAAATAGTAGACTACTGTTTCCGAAAGTAGATGTACTTCCTTAATAATATCAGCTTATATTGTACATTACACATCACAATTGTGTGTCATATCACAAAGTAAAATGAGTAAATAGTTATCACCCTGGCCTCTTTTCTTGTGGCGTTTCTGCAGCTGCCTTGCAGTAAAGCTATAGTTAGCCTAGCTATCCCCCAAGTTAACAGATGCTAAACGAATGTTCTGGCAAAGGTAGTCACGCGTGCTTTCGTGACGTTAGTGACGCAGTGACGTTAGTGACTGTGGCTAGCAAATTAGCCACCGTTAGCTTCACTTTTCGCCACAAAAACTTAACTTAAGCCCAAACCATGCAACGGAACGTAAATTCCAATAGAAGCAACTCAATCGCTACCAAGACGAAACTGTTGACACCTACGTTGTCTATGTAGGCCAAATATTTACTGAGTTTTAGGGGGGCAAAAAGAATAAAAATAATAATAATATATATGTGAGAGAACAAAGGTTGTGCCCTTGCCGAAGGCAAAGCACACCCAAAAAGAAACTGTTAGTGTCCTTTTACCGCTGCTCTGTGGAGTCAGTGTTGAGCTACGGCATCTCGCTGTGGTTTGCCAGCTGCACGGCAGCAGAAAGAAAGGGTCATTAACACCGCACAAAAAGTCATTGGCTGCTCTCTTCCACCTCTTGAGGACATCTATAAAACACGCTGCCTCAGGAAAGCCCACAGCATCCTCAGAGACTCAACACACCCTGGTCACCACTTATTTGAACTGTTGCCCTCAGGGAGGCGCTTTAGGACCATCAAAGCAAAAACAGACAGGCTGAGAAACAGCTTCTATCCCAGAGCTATCATAGCACTTAACAATGCACAAAACTGACCTGTATTTGTCTCTCTGTTGTGTAATATGTCTTGTGTTTTTATTTGTTTTTACTTAAGCTGAGTATATATAGTGTAAATTTGTATAGTTCAGTCTATATTTTTATTGTTTTTGTTTTATACTTTTCAACTGCACTGAGTCTGAGAGCTGCTACCTCAATTTTGTTGTACTTGTGCAATGACAAATAAAGATATTCTATTCTGATCTATCCAGTCTCTCGTCCAGCCTTACACCCCCACCCGCCACCTACGGTCTTCTTCTGACAACCGTTTGGTGGTCCCACCTCTCAAGAGCGCCTTCTCCCAACCCAAGCTCTTCTCCTGTCTGGCCCACCAATGGTGGAATCATCTTCCCACCTCCATCAGAGATACTGACTGTCTCCCCACCTTCAAGAAAAGGCTAAAGACGCACTTGTTCCGGGAGTACAACGGTACTTAGGAAAGATTTGTTGGATCAGATGTTCGTTTATTCCCTCCAGGAACACAATGACACTTATTGAGGATTTGTTGCACTTGTTGGTTAGTTTTTGTAAGGCTGGGTGTCAAACCTGCCCCCACCTCTCATATGCTAAAGTCTGGAGCTTCTGGACAGTCTCAACTTGATGGCTCTCACAGCCCCTTCAAGATTTGGTTGTCCTTGTGTATAAAGGGAATTGTAATGCGATTGTTCTGTGGATTCTTCATCTCCTGAGACCTTCTCAGTTCTCCCTGGTCCTACTGTCCTACTTCTTGCTCACCTCTTGCTTTCTCTCTGATTTACAATGATCATTGTAGAGTAGGTAAGATTTAAATCTTTCAGTTTGTAACATGTTTGCCTTGTAATTGATTCCATTCATTTGCAATGTTATTAAATGTGTATTTCTTTTTAACCTTACTTTGACCATTCTTGCTCATATTTAACCCATAGAGTCAAATAATTGTAATTCTATTTGTAGAATTAGTTGTAGAATTTGTCTTTGTTGCAGTTCAAAGATTGTGGACAGTTTATTTGTTGCTGCTCCAGTTTCTGTAGCATATGTACAGTGCATTTGGACCTAAGAACACTGTTTTGCTTTAATTGCCATTTTCATCTATGCTAGATGATATGTTTGTGTACCTCTCATCTATCAAAAGGGAGGACTGTTGTTCACCTATTTGTTCCATTTGAGTTTTAGGACACTGTCTCACTAATTTCCATTTGTATCCAATCCGACTCTCTCAGACCCCAGACCACTCCAAACGTCACTCCAAACGTTACAATTTTCATTGTTAACCAAGTGCTGTGCTCCAATTGTGTTCTGCTGTAACAGGACAAGAACCTAAGTAGCAGGAACATGCTAACCAAGGGCACGTCTGGATGCCAATACAAAGGTTCTTTCAAGTGATCCAATAGCAATAGCCATGATCCAAAAGTGGTCCTCTGAGCAATAGCCATGATCCAAAAGTGATCCTCTGAGCAAACAGCCATGACCATTAGAATCTCAATGCTGACCTGTCTGCAATCAAGTTCCTTTTTCCTATGGGTGCAGGTTATCACACGATGAACACTGCAGCTTTTTCCTGTGCTTTTGTGTCCAACAGGGAGGATTGTAAGGCTGGGTATCAAACCTGCCCCCACCTCTCATATGCTAAAGTCTGGGGTTTCTGGACGGTCTCAACTTGATGGCTCTCACACCCTATTCAAGATTTGGTCTGATTGGTTGGTCTTGTTTATAAGGGAATTGTAATGCATTGTTCTGTGGATTCTTCATCTCCTGAGACCTTGTCCTCAGTTCTCCCTTGTCTTACTCTTGCCTTCTCTCTGATTTACAATGATCATGGTAGAGTAGGTAAGATTTAAAGCCTTCATTTTGTAAAATGTTTAGACTATTCATTCGTATTTCATTTTAACCTTACTTTTACCATTCTTGCTCGTATTTAACACATAGAGTCAAATAACTGTAAATCTATTTGTATTGGCATTATTTGGTTCATGCTAATACACTGTTCAGTTTCCCATCTTCCTTTAAAACCATGGGGGAATTAGTTTTGGTTGTTTGGCCAATATTTAACCCCCTACAGTTGTAACTGATTTGTCTACTTGTACTCGCTGTGAATTATATTATTTTGCTTGCTTTCCTCCAGGTACACTCTAGCACTTACGAGGATCATGTTGTTTAATTGTGTGTGCTCAAGCCTTCGGCGAGAGCACAACCTTTGTTCTCTCACATATATATTATTATTATTTTTATTTATTTTTGCCCCCCTAAAACTCAGTCAATATTTGGCCTACATAGACAACGTAGGTGTCAAAAGTTTCGTCTTGGTAGCGATTGAGTTGCTTCTATTGGAATTTACGTTCCGTTGCATGGTTTAAGCTTAAGTTAAGTTTTTGTGGCGAAAAGTGAAGCTAACGGTGGCTAATTTGCTAGCCACAGTCACTGACGTTACTAACGTCACTGCGTCACTAACGTCACAAAAACACGCGTGACTACCTTTGCCAGAACATTCGTTTAGCATCTGTTAACTTGGGGGATAGCTAGGCTAACTATAGCTTTACTGCAAGGCAGCTGCAGAAACGCCACAAGAAAAGAGGCCAGGGTGATAACTATTTACTCATTTTACTTTGTGATATGACACACAATTGTGATGTGTAATGTACAATATAAGCTGATATTATTAAGGAAGTACATCTACTTTCGGAAACAGTAGTCTACTATTTCACTGAAGTATTAGCATAATGACATTAGCCTGTGTTGCCCGGGCAACACATACTACAGTGGTCTATGATGTAGCGTTATCTGTTTTCAATCGTTAAAATAAACATTCCTCACATATACATTTTCGTTGTAGGATTTATTCTGACATTAGAAAACGATTTGTTGGTGAAATTACCATTACCTGTGGGTTCAAACCAGTGTAGCTCACTGCAACGCTGTAGCTTACGCGAGACACACTACTGTACAAAAACATCTACACTAAACAGCTGTTTAGGAAGTCAAACGGCGACAGAACATGTTCGGTACTCCCCTTACTTAAATCAAAAGTCTATCTAACTACTAACCTGAACTTCATTGCCACAGCCTAAACGTTGTCGATCTGTTCATGAAAATAATTAATTTCAGCTTAAACCGTACAACGGAACGTTAAATCCAATTCAACCAACGCAATCGCTACCAAGACGAACACAGCAGTAGTCTAGTACTGTACCGTAGTAGTACAATTTACCGGGGCAGATTCTCCACACAGGGCTATATCGCATTTTGCGTTGTTACTGACAATGATCGCTACCAGTGAGCTTTTTATGAATGAGCGATTTTCCACTAAATAAATGTCAAGCTTATTTACGTTTTGGGGGGCATATTTTCAGTTAGCAGATGGTACTGTTTGAATCGCGATTCCATCTTCTACTGCCGGGTAACGTCGTAGAATAATCTTCAAAGGGGGTTCTTTATTAATGAATGAATGCAATGAGTAGGCTAAATGCCTGAAAATATCATGAGAAGGGAAAAACTTAAAATGACGTTTAAATCATAGAGATTAGGTCAATTTTTACACCGGTCTGCCCAATTTATTCGTTTTGTTTCAACGATGAGGCTGCCTCTTGCAGGGGAAATGAGAAGACATCTATTTCATTCTACACTTCACTCGTATTTTCAGTTGTAAATGAGCAGCAAAAAAAAAATGCTTTTAAATCTATGTCATCTTTATAAATAATAAGTATGCATTTTTATATAAAATATACAGAAATATCAGTTGTAAAAATGTCATTCAAAAACGGACCCCTGTGCAACCGACGCAAGCAAGCACACCCTACAATTTCCCCAGAAATTGTACCCACTAGTTGTAACTTGTTTAACTACATGCTCTCCTGGTTCTACCCATTGGCTCTTATTTGCTTTTCACAATGTATGCTCCATGTTTTGGCTACCCACATAGTTTTTTCTCGTTGTTTTTGATCATTGAATTATGCACATTTTGCTTTTTCTTGTAAGTCGCTTTGGATAAAAGCGTCTGCTAAATGACTAAATGTAAATGTCCTCCAGCAGGACAATGACCCAAAGCACACATCGAACAGCTTTTTACTTTTGTTCAGTAACCTTGGACTTATTAAAATATACAGGTTATACAAAATTGGTTCATTTGCATTTATTTCTTAAAATATTCTGAATTCTGTACTTAAAATTTAGGGGTGCCAATAATTCCCTATTTTCCATATTACGAACTCCGTTGCATTAATCGCATAGTTTAGTTTAATTGTGAATGCCTTTGTTAATCACATTAGTTCATTAATGGAACAAAACTAAATTCACTGAAGTTACCATACAGCCTCCGATACAGCATGCCCTAGTGAAGCGTATGGTGCGAGCTGAACATGGATGAAAAAGATCCATCGCCAAACTGGCGGTGAACTATTTATCGAAATGCTTTTCCAAGCAAAGTCAACCACAGCACTGCACTCTGTTGGATAATAAAAAGGACACCTGCAAAATATGAAATTTGCAGAGTCCCCAGTTCTCGAGATAATCGTGGGAAACTCTCTGCCCTTAAATCCCATTCTAATACGCGGATACATACATACATACACACACACACAGATTCCTGGCATTATTACATAATGTCTGCTGGAATGTAAATTATTTTTTTAATTTAAATTATAATTATAATGGCTTTTCTTTTTGCTGAGAAAAAACGTGTTTGGTATTCAGCTTTAGGTATTTTATTTTGTTTTTGTTTCGGCCAATAATTTTCATTTCAGGGCATTCCTGACCCCAACTAATGTGGTAATTACTCAGATATGTTTTATCCACAGAACTTACCGAGGTGTACTCTTTTCTAGTTCCTCTGACTCTTCCTCTGAGTCAGATAAGACTATACAGATTGGTTGCTTTACTGACTGAACACACAAACTGGCTTCTGTGTTGCCACCTACGGAGAGCACAGACCCATCAGAAATAAACTCAAAGATTAACAGATTGACACGTGTCTAATATGTTTAATCAAACATGAAAATCAAGCATGTATACAATTCTAATTTATATGGCCCTCTTCAGATTTACAATAAAAGGTACAAAATGTACAGATGTTGGCGCCTTGAGCGCCAACTGAGAAGGTATAATGCTCTACCAGTGAAAACCCTTACCCGCTGTATCACTTTGGATAAAGGCTGTCGGCTTCAGTTGTAAACTGCTGTTTACCTATAAAGAAAAAAAACTTCACGCTTATTGACACAAAATAAACATACCATTTTCCTTTGTCAACACTTGACAAAGGAACATTCTAAATGGAAACTATTTTAGTTGCAAAAGGAATGCAACTTCACCATACCCAGAACTTCACACACAGAAATGAGTTAACAACAAAAGGGATGTTTATAGACTTCAGGTTATACCATTAAACAAAATTGGCTAAATGCCAGGGGCTGGTTGCACAAAACACCTTAAGTTAAATTTTTCCTGAAAGTCAGAGTTAAGGTTTCCTTAAAATATAATCGGTTGCACAAAACACCTTTAAGTCTTCTCCTTAAGGTTTCCTTAAATGTTCCCTCACGTATTTAAGGTTTTCTCCTTATATTGGTCTTATACTTAAGGATTCCCTTAAAGTTTGTTAAAGCGTTGCACGAAAGACCTTAGCAAACAAAGTAAAGAAGAAAACTTAAAGGCCATGTTGCAGGTTAACCACCACTGTCGATTAATGGGTACATAAGCACTCAAGATATGTATATTATTAAAAAATCTCCAAATGGTGTTAAAGGCCAGTTTTTGTCGTTTTTGGTATTAGCGTTTTTTTGTGCAATTCGGTGATGACGTCACGTTGGGGAGACGTGGAGGAGACTAGCCTCAGCCTAGTACTAGAACAAGGGCGACTGACTGGGATGAGGAAGAGGTGGCAAGAACCACAATATGTATGATGGCCCGCAGCCGTATAATTTTGAACCCGTTAGACGTGAGAGGGCGAATGAGGAAATGCAGAGACCTGATGGCCGTCAAAGCCAATTAAATGCAGGGTCCGAAGAGAATGAGTGGAGAGTTGGTGAAGTGTCCTGGTGAGTTGCTATAATTTAGCAATGCAGCAACGAGCACTGGAGCTAGTCTACGAACAGCAGTGCATACAATAACGATTTTTTTTTTTACTGTCAGTAAATAGCACCGAGTGAAAGTCAACGTTTTCTTTATATCTAGTGACGGTGATCATTCAGGGCTTGACATTAACTTTTTGAGGCACTTGTCCTTTGGACAAGTAGCCTACCTTTAAGTTTCACTTGTCCATGCACAAAAGTCACTTGTCCGGGTAAAGATTGTGCCTTTGACTAACGAAGATGAGCTGTAATATTATACAAATGTATAGGTAACAATTGAGGTGTTATTAAAAATGTAATTTGCTACATAAAACATTTACACAATTTCTGCAGAATGAAACACTTGTTATCTTGTTATTGTTATGTACTGTATTGCAGCTTTGTCCCAAGATCTCTACAGACCGTGCAGCTAATTTAATGCTCCACTCTTGAACGGGGGCTTATTACTGAAAGAGGAATTATTTACTGTGTCGTCTCAGTTACACTATCAGGGCTTGGAAATACTGTGATTTGCTAAAGTAGGCAAATGGCTAGTAGAAAATCACATTTCATAATAATTTCAAGACCCAGTGAAATGTTATATACAGCTAGCAAACTAACGTTAGCTAGCATCGCTAACGACATCGGCTAACTCAACTTCGGTAGGCTATCTCAGTATTTGCAAGCTGGCCAGTGCAAGTAACATGGCATTTTATTTTGTTTGAGTTTTAACTTGTCCAGTGGGGCAAGTACATTTCTCTTCCACTTTCCCTACATAAAAATCCACTTGTCCCGGACAAACTTTTTTTTTTTACCAGGAGCTCTGTAGACCCTAACTTGACATTCTAGGGGCACAGGCAAAATATTTGTGGGCACAGGCAGAATATTTAGGGGCGTACACCTTAAATCTACCTAGGGGAGTCAGGTGGCTGAGCGGTGAGGGAATCGGGCTAGTAATCCGAAGGTTGCCTGTTCGATTCCCGGTCAAGCCAACTGACGTTGTGTCCTTGGGCAAGGCACTTCACCCTACTTGCCTCGGGGGAATGTCCCTGTACTTACTGTAAGTCGCTCTGGATAAGAGCGTCTGCTAAATGACTAAATGTAAATGTAAAATGTACCTGCAACGCAATTTTTCACATCTTCCCCATTTTAATACAAGAAGCGGGGAAGGGTCATTTGGGCCCAGTGAAGAGAAAAAAATTGTATCTTCGCATTCGATCAAATTCCAGATCCCTGCTTACTTGACTTTTCCTAGAGATGTGTTTTATCACCCAGTATTTTAACATTTTCAAAATCACACCGGGAAAAGCGAATTTAAGGCTATTTCAGTCATGTTTACTGTTAAATTTTCTTTCATGCATTCAAAGGCTGTGATTCTCTTTTCTATCAGCAGATGTCGCAAGGGCTCCCATATATGAGTCTTCAGTTATCCCTATCTAGCCGGCCCATTCAAATATGGGTCGAAAAAGACCCATAAGACCCGCCTTAATATCTTTCCCGTCCAATCACCGATTTTATTTCTGAAAACTGCCAGATACTCATGACAAGTTAAGCTCAAAGTACATATCATTGGTTAAGGGGTTACTGGGAGGGGAAAATAAATGTATCGTCTGCAACGGCAGCCATTGTTTTTCGAGGCGGAGCCAGAGCGGAGACCATGGGAGATTGCCTACAGTGTTAGATTTACAGCTTCGAATTGAAATCTGAGACGATATTCTGAGTAAAGACAAGTTTATTAATATGTGTTGTCAATATTGTCAATTAAAAGTCTAAACTTTTTACATACGAAGAATTTGTTTGTGGGAGTGATGCGAGTTTTTTCCAGAAAAAAACTCGCGTTCTGCCGTGTCCGGCAGGACAGGCAGTAATGACGTTAGTAGCACTGTTTAGCCTCGATTTGAGCAGATTTCTAAAAAACTTAGAAAAACAACATTAACTAGCTAGATTATATACACTGTAAGCTAAATGTACATGCCTTGTTTGGCCAATTCGGTCGATTGTGGAAGAAACTCCAACGTTTTTTAGTTATCGAGAGGAGTATCCAGCCATAGCGCTAGCTACTTTTGGGGCAGAGAAATGTAGGTTTCCCCCATGTTTCCACGTGTTTCCATGTAGTCACTAGAATGGTCATAACTTTTAATCAAAATATGATATTTCTAATCTGTCTTCTGTTCCACATTGCCCACAGATGTGTGGATATTCCACCTGCTCAAAGTTTTCCTCCATCTTGTAATTAAAGTGGTTAAAAATGAAGTTGTCTGATGAGGTATGGTGGATGGAGAAGTTTTTGTAAAAAATGGCTGCCTGAAATCACCTTGATAAAATATGATTTGCCTTAAGTAATCATATATTTATTCACATCATAAAAATCCCCTAGTTCTGTTCTTCAATATGGTGTCAACAGTTAAGGTGTATGATTTAATATGAAAATTCATAAAATCTGCATATTAATATGAATATCATATTTCAACAGCATATGGAATGTTTGGAATGTTGGCTTAGGCAGCAAAAGGTTATTCAGACAAAGTTTAATATATAGTGTGTAAATGTGCAACATGATAAGAATTTAACTATATGAAGTGCATTTGTTTCACATACATTTGTGTGTAAACAATGCTATAAGCGCAATTCTTATGTTACATTATTTTAGAGCGGCAACAATAATTAACAATAGTAGATTACAAATAAGCAATGTTTTGTAAAGCAGATAAAGGTAAATAATAAACGCATTTTAGCATGTATTCAAACATAGGTCAAACTAATCATTAGACAATAAAATCACCAATGAAAATTGACAATCTATGTATGTAAGGCGAATTAGTGGATACTCAAACTATAGTTTGCGATCAGCAAGTCTATTGAAGGAGCTATTGAAATGGTCTCAAACATTCAAGGGTCTGATAGATTCAGTTATCCTGTCAAAACAGTTATTGTCCAAGTATTGCAAAAATGAGAGAAGTGTATTAGATTGGAACTTCTAAGCTAGAAGCTATGGTCTCTGCTTGCTGTCCCGTTTATCCTGCTCTTAAATGTTTGCTCCCTGAACAATAAATTGGACTGAAACTTGTGTGTTTACACACACGAAACGGTTCAAAAACTCAATGCTATTTTCTAATTAGGAGTCAGGTGGCTGAGCGGTTAGGGAATCGGGCTAGTAATCTGAAGGTTGCTAGTTCGATTCCCGGCCATGTCAAATGACGTTGTGTCCTTGGGCAAGGCACTTCACCCTACTTGCCTCGGGGGGAATTGGCTACTTGTGAATAGTGTTGCTTTGGTCAACGAAAATTATGACTAAATAACATAACACCTTCAGTTTCGCCAATGCTCAAATCCGGACCAAACAGTTTAATTGAATTAAAAATGTGTTGAAGAAAGTGAAGAGGCGAACTAAAACCCTAACTAAAGACTAAGTTTAATTATAAATAAAGTAAAGTAAGCAAACAGCGCTTGATCGGCCATGACTGACGTCAACGCAGCAAACCACGAGAATCTGGAATTTCCGACTTCACAGAGCCGTTTTTAACTCCTCCCGACTGCAAGCGGCTACTCTCGCCGGTCGTTTCATGCAGCCGCAGTCCATGTCGAACACAGCCTTTATCACATGACGAAAACAAGACGCAACGTAAATGCTCGTCATGTGACGATGACTATAATTAAATGGATAATGCAATATTGTTGACGAATAAAAACGAGACTAAATGTGGTTTACAAAATAAAAACTAAGCTAAAATGTCTCTTCATTTTCGTTGACCAAAACGAGACGAGACGGAATGTTATAACGTTATAAGAGCTCTTAACGAATTTGGGAAATGCGGCCTTTGTCTTTTTCATTCTGTCATCCATATCTGTGTTGTTAGTTGTGATTATTTCAGTACAACGTTTGTTGTCTAGCCTTTCAATCATTCAGCAAAATTAAATGTATTATAAAGGATGTTACACAAGTGAAATTTGAATTGGTGAAATTCATTTTCTGAACTTGCCTTTAGCTCCGTGAAAGAAGCGCCATTTAGCAACCATTATGTGTCAGTAACATCATCCCTGTCTGTAGTCACGCGACAATTTGAACCTTAACAGCGTTATAAGTAGGGAGAAATGGCTCTGCGCTTTTAGTCTTAAATGTATTAATGATGTGCTGTTTTATATTAAATTCACAGTAGGGTTGTGCGATTTCACCCAAATGTCATAGTCTGATATCCTTTCATATCCCAATAACGATACATACCACGACATGGAACACTTAAATTCAATGAATAAATAGTTTATTTAAAATGACCAACTGGAGTGGCCAATTTCTTTCTTTTTTTATGTAATCGACAAATAAAAAGTACTTAATCAAAGTTGATTTCAAATTTATTTAAGGCTCAAGATTGCAGCTGGACAGGTTCAAGTGGACAATACACCTTTAAGGGAGCAGTGAGGTCTGGGCTATGTTGTGGGTAGCTATCTATGTTTTCTGTTAAAAATGTATTGTCTTTGTAGGCCTACATGAATAAACGACACACAAGGCTGTGTGCCAAAAGGGAGAGGTTTGCCGAACTCCCCATCTTTTTAACTCAACAAGAGCATTTGTATGAATGCAAATTACTGTTGTGGCGCAACATGTTTTCATTTCTCTACAAAATGCTCGCTAATTGCACAGTAGTATGTGCCTGCAGTGAGCTGATACTGTGACCGTTCCAGCATTACACAACCAATTAAACTTCATCTTTATATTCTTAACTTGAATGCAGATTTTAGATTAATATTACCTGTCAATCACTCACTTTGGGAGACACCCGAGCAAGACACACAAGTGTTGATGACGTTACCCACGCAGTTTAATAATCACTCACGTACCCTCCCCCCTCACACACATTTGCCAACTCTGGCAGACTAGCTCCCTCGTTTTTTCTACATGATTTTTTTTTGGTCTCATTTGCAGGCTGCATGTGCGAGTAGTTGTATAAAATACTTGCACGGTCTCAAAAGACTGTCACAATATGCAACCATTTGGTCGCAGTCCAGAGCCCTGAATGCATTGGGAATTGACTTGGTGACAACTCACCTTGTTGGAGTAAACAGACACAGAGGAAATAGATGATGGATCAATGCGACGTCGTTTGGGTTGGGGCTTAACAGAGACAGGCACTTCCACATCGCTGTCACTGTCAGAAATCTGCAGATGGGGAATGCCAACATGTCACAACCAATGACATTCATGTTAGCTAGTTAGCAGGAATTTACACTTACTCAAACAGGCTATAAGCTCTCTCAAGCAGCACCCACATTTTTTTATCAGGTGTACGGGAGCAGGGAAACATCTAAAACAATATAGCTGCAAGCAGCAATGAGGTGGCCAAGCAGTCAAATGACCCAGAAAACATTTTAGACATCCTCAAAAGAGGGTAACGAGTACATGCAGCAAGTTTGGTGTGAATCCATCAAAGATTTGCTGAGCTACGACCCAACTTCCTGTTTGCTGGCTTAACGGCACATTTTGATTGCCTGTACCGGGAAACGGTTTAGAAAATGAAAACGCCATGGGATAACTTTTGTGAGGCTTGGTCTGAAGATCATCTCTAGTCATTTTGAAGAAGATATGACAAAAATTGTAAGAGGAGTAGAGAAAAAACTTTTTTTAATGAATTCAAAATGGCGGCCGCATCAATTTGGCGTTTATCAAAAGTTATCATGTGTCACACACGGGATGTCCTAAGATATCATGAGACAGAGGAATCACTTAGTAAAGGTAAACAAATCAATAGTTATTGGCCAAAACACATTTTTGCTTCCTGCGGCCACGCCCAGTGATCACATGAAACCAAATTGTTTAGACATCCTCAGAAGAGTGTTCCGAGTCATCATACCAAGTTTGGTGTTGATATCTCAAAGACTTGCTGAGATATTACTTCACTTCCTGTTTGGCGGCTTTTCTGCTGAATTTGATTGGCTGTACAGAACAAACAGTTGTGAGGATCAAAATTATTTTCGATAACTTTTGTGAGGCTTGGTCTGAAGATCATCATTGTTAATTTTAAAGAAGATTTGACAAAAATTGTAGGAGGAGTAGGCTTTCAAAGTTTTTGGATAAAACCGGAAATTGACTCCATAAGGTGTTTTGAACTCGACTTGATCCAGGGAATCCAATGGTACCTCATTTTTGAAAATCAGTCATACGGTTCAAAAGTTGCGTGTGTAAACACAAGTCCAAGTTTGACACATTGGTGGCGCTAGAGTGGTCTAATGGGATACATGAAACTTGGTGTAGGTATAGAAGGAACTGTCCTTAAAGAGTGTGCCAATTTCACAAAAAGTTATCCAAGGGTTCTAGGGGCTGCCATTGACTCCCATGGAACTAGAATAATAACATTTACATTTAGTCATTTAGCAGACGCTCTTATCCAGAGCGACTTACATTTACATTTTACATTTAGTCATTTAGCAGACATTTTTGTAGTTTCACTCCATTTCAATGTTGTCAGCTTGATAGGAAGTCAATAAAGGAGCAAGGCTAATTTTCCTGGCTCTTGGAAAGGAGGCTCTGTTAACGCTAGGAAGGACAACACAGACAGAGCAGTACAGCTGTCAAAGTATAGGCTAACGTTAGCTACGTGGTACAGTAACGTTAGCTATAGCAAACAGTACAATACATTTACATTGTCATTTAGCAGACGCTCTTATCCAGAGCGTCTTACAGTAAGTACAGGGACATTCCCCCGAGGCAAGTAGGGTGAAGTGCCTTGACTAAGGACACAACGTCAGTTGGCATGACCGGGAATCGAACTGGCAACCTTCGGATTACTAGCCCGATTCCCTAACCACTCAGCCATCTGACTCCCTAGTAATAACTAGAGAGGGTACAATTTCTGGGGAAATTGTAGGGTGTGCTTGCTTGCGTCGGTTGCACAGGGGTCTGATTTTGAATGACATTTTTACAACTGATATTTCTGTATATTTTATATAAAAATGCATACTTATTATTTATAAAGATTACATAGATTTAAAAGCATTTTTTTTTTTGCTGCACATTTACAACTGAAACTGCTTTACCGGCAGTAGAAGATGAAATCGCGATTCAAACAGTACCGTCTTCCAACTGAAAATATGCCCCCCAAAACGTAAATAAGCTTGACATTTATTTAGTGGAAAATCGCTCATTCACAAAATGCTTACTGGTAGCGATCATTGTCAGTAACAACGCAAAATGCGATATAGCCCTGTGTGGAGAAGCTGCCCCGGTAAATTGTACTACTACGGTACAGTAGCCTACTAGACTACTGCTGTGTTCGTCTTGGTAGCGATTGCGTTGGTTGAATTGGATTTAACGTTCCGTTGTACGGTTTAGGCTGAAATTAATTATTTTCATGAACAGATTGACAAGGTTTAGGCTGTGGCAATGAAGTTCAGGTTAGTAGTTAGACTTTTGAATTAAGTAAAGGGAGTGCCGAACATGTTCTGTCGCCGTTTGACTTCCTACAGCTGTGTAGATGTCTCGCGTAGGCTACAGCGTTGCAGTGAGCTACACTGGTTTGAAACCACAGGTAATTATAATTTCACCCACAAATTGTTTACTTGTAATCTAATGTCATAATAAATCCTACAACGAAAATGTATTTGTGAGGAATGTTTATTTTAACGATTGAAAACAGATGCATCATAGACCACTGAAGTATGTGTTGCCCGGGCAACAGAGGCTAATGTCATGCTAATGCTTCAGTGAAATAGTAGACTATCGTTTCCGAAAGTAGCTGTGGGCCTACTTCCTTAATAATATCAGCTAATATTGTACATTACATTTCACAATTGTGTTTCACATCGCAAAGTAACATGAGTAAATAGTTATCACCCTGGCCTCTTTGCTTGTGGCGTTTCTGCAGCTGCCTTGCAGTAAAGCTATAGTTAGCCTAGCTATCCCCCAAGATGCGAAACGAATGTTCTGCTACAGGTAGTCACGCGTGTTTTCGTGACGTTAGTAACGTCAGTGACTGTGGCTAGCAAATTAGCCGTCGTTAGCTTCACTTTTCGCCACAAAAACTTAACTTGACTCTAAACCATGCAACGGAACGTAAATCCCAATAGAAGCAACTCAATCGCTACCAAGACGAAACTTTTGACACCTGTTGTCTATGTAGGCCAAATATTGACTGGGTTTTAGGGGGGCAAAAAGAATAATAAATAGAAAAAGCTGTTCCTGCGAAACAGTAGTGAGAATGCTGAAAACCTGAATGGGGATAGCTGACCATGCTAAAAAAGCTGAAAATAGTGAAAATTTAGTAGAAAGTTATAAGCTGAAGCTTCAAAGCGCCCGAAAGGTATTTTTGAAAGGGGCAGGAGCTGGACGAAGGCATAAAACTACAGAAAAGAGAAGAATAATGCAAAAAGAGAAATCATTCAGAAGAATTTGAAAATTTAGTAGAAAGTTATTTGCTCAGGTTTCAAAAGATCTGAAATGTATTTTAGAGAGGACCTGGAGCTAACTGATTAAAATGCTGCTGCAAAAAAAGTTGAACTATTGTGGGTAGTAAATAAGATCATGCTACATCTAACCAGCGGATCATCTTGCAAGTGTGTCAAAGTGGTATTTTTACAGACTGTATTAACACCGTAGGCGTGAATAATGCATGCATCGTGATTGTTCTCCATCTGTAGCCGAAGCTAAGCTAGAGAGAGGATGCAATGGGAGACTTTCTACAGTGAGCCATATCTACTGCTTCAAATTGAAAACGGAGACCATCTTTTGATTAAAGACAAGTTCCTTAACCTCTGTTGTCAATATCGCCAATAAAAAGTAAATACTCTTCAGTTACGCAGCATTTGTTTGTAGCTAGGTAATGAATATTATGTCTGGAAAAACGTAGCTATAGCTATGTGACCTGGTTTCGCTGTATGATGACAGTCGTAGTGTCACTACAATGGCCATAACAAAAGATCATATTTCAAATCTGTCTGCTGTTCTACATTGCCCACACAATTAAACTCTAACATGGCCTGTATCTTGTATCGAAAGTGCTCGAAAATTAGCTTGTCTAATGTATGGTGGACTGAGAACATATTTGTTAGTCAAAGCAGAGCGAGCGGATGTCGTGGGAGAATTCCTACTGTGTTAGATTTACTGCTTCAAATTGAAAACGGAGAAGATATTTAGAGTAAAGACAATTTACTTAACATCTGTGTTGAATATCGTCAATTAAAAGTAAAAACTTTCCAGTTACGAAGCGTTTGTTCGTAGGATTAAAGCCAGCTGCAGCAATCACATGCCCCAGCCCCCGTTTTTGGCTGTTCGTGACGGTCAGCTATGACAGTCTTGAGCCTCGATTTTTGCAGATTTCTGTGAAACTTGCTAAAATAAAAACGATCTAGCTAGATTATGTACACTTTAAGCTCAATGTACATACCTTGTTTGGCCAATTTGGTCGATTGTGGAAAAAAAGTCGAACCATTTTTAGTTATGGAGAGCCATCGCGCTAGCTCGATTATAAGAGAGAATAACAGAAATGTAGCTGGAATCCACACCTCACACAAGTTAACCTAGACGCAAAACTGTACGTCCAATCCAAAAAATAAGGATATTTTCCGAGACCCAAGACTGCCGAAACTAAAGATTTCCTTTATATGTCTGTGCGGTCAGAAATATGTCTCTACCGGCAGTTTCGAAATCGTCTTCCTTCTTGCTTTCTCTGACGAATTTTACCCACCTCTCCATTGAAGTTAGTGAGAGAATTTGAACGGGTGCTCTCGCTTCAAGGCTCATAGCTGAAAATCTGTGAATGTGAGCTCTTTAGTAGTTACATTGGCAGAAAGAGGACAAGTTTTCCTACATTTTAAGGTATAACTTGTTTCTGTAAGTTAAACTATATGAACGTTAGAGGAATTTATTTGACAATTAGTTGAATATCAGAAAAAGAGCAGGCAGCAGTGTGCCACTCTGCTTGCTGCGCATTCATAAAAATCAAGAAGGAGCAAACATTTTAATGTATTTCAAACTGTCATAATTCAAAATTGGCTGAATATTTGAAAAAGCTGAATCATTTGGGAATAGCTGAATGTCTTGTGGACATTTTAAAGGTCAGATGGCTGAGCGGTTAGGGAGTCGGGTTATTAATCAGAAGGTTGCTGGTTCGATTCCCGGCCGTGCAAAATGACGTTGTGTCCTTTGGAAAGGCACTTCACCCTACTTGCCTCGGGGGGAATGTCCCTGTACTTACTGTAAGTCGCTCTGGAGAAGAGCGTCTGCTAAATGACTAAATGTAAAGGTTGAATGGTGTCTCTAGCTGAAAGTATGCTGAAGTAGTTACGTTTGAAAGAGGAAAAAGCTTTTTAATGATTTGAAAGGATTTACCATTACTTTTAATGGGAGAATAAATTGCACAAAAACCTTAATGTCTTAAAAAGTATAAGAGTTAGAAATACCAAAATTCATAGCCAACATCTCCTGAAGGAGCTGAACGTTTTGATACAAAAATTGTAGGAATCGGTGAAAGTATGCAGAACTAGTTAAAGGCCAAAAAACGGCGGAAGAACTAAGAAGTTGATATAATAATAATATTAATAAAGAGAAACAGGAAAACAATAGTGAGAATGCTTAACAGCATTCTCACAATAACTAGAAACGGCTGTTCCTGCGAAACAGCAGTGAGAATGCTGAAAACCTGAATGGGGATAGCTGACCATGCTAAAAAAGCGGAAAATTTTGAACATTTAGTAGAAAGTTATAAGCTGAAGCTTCAAAGCGCCCGAAAGGTATTTTTGAAAGGGGCTGGAGCAGCATTCCAACAATGATTTGAAAGGATTTACCATTACTTTTAAAGGGAGAATAATTTGCACAAAAACCTTAATATTTAAAAAAGTATAAAAGTGATAAATGAGAAAATACCCGCAAGCTGAAACCTGAAATTAATTTCAAAAATGTGTGAGTCACACAAAAGAGGCAGTGTGGAATCTGAACTGCATCATCTAACAACGCTAACAGCTAAAATAGCCTACAATGCGGGAGAAGCTGAAAGCTGAACTGTTAAACAGAAGAAGTAGGCTAGCTAGTCGTAACAAGAATATTATTGTTTTAACAGCTGAAATTATAGTTGGGATAGTAATAGCAGTAGCAGATTTAGCCTACCATTGAGTGCGTTTACTCGGCTTTCTTAGTAGGATTCAATGTGTTGATGGAATGAAACATACAGCAGTAAAGCCGATACAGGAAGACACAGCGACACTTTGTTGCAGAAGGATGATGGTGCAAGTTTTGGCCGTGGAGCATACAACGATTAATAAAAAAGAATCATGTAGATGCGTTTATTGAGTAATCGCATAACTAATTACACATGTAAACGGAGTAATCGTATTATTGGCATAAACCGACAATTGCTAGTAATCGTGTTTCTCATGGTCAAGTAAACGCACCAATCACGTGTGTGAGAGACTGAGTGGTGCGTGTCTGTCGTTACGGTAATGGTGCAGCTATGATTGCTAACGCGCTGAGGGCAGAGAATAAGAGAAATGTAGCTAGAATACACACCTCAAACAAGATAACCTAGACGCAAAACTGTACGTCCAATCCAAAATATAAGGATATTTTCCGAGACCCAAGACTCTGCCGAAACCAGAGATATTCTTTATATGTCTGTGCAGTCAGAAATACGACTCTACCTGCAGTTTCAAAAACGTGTTACTTTTTCTTTCCTGGTGCGTGTTTGTTTGGTTGCCACGGTGATGGCGCAGCTGTGATAGCTAACGAGCTAGGCAGAGAGAAAAACGAACATTTACCTAGCATCCACACCTCAAACAAGTTGACCTAGACGCAAAACTATACGTCCAATCCAAAATATAAGGATATTTTCCGAGACCCAAGACTCTGCCGAAACCAGAGATGTCCTTTATATGTCTGTGCGGTCAGAAATACGACTCTATCGGCAGTTTCAAAATCTTGCTCCTTCTTGCTTTCTCTGACTGATTTTACCCACCTCTCCATTGAAGTTAGTGAGAGAATTTGAAAGGCTGCTCTCGCTTCAATGCTCATAGCTGAAAATCTGTAAATGTGAGCTCTTTAGTAGTTACATTGGCTGAAAGAGGACAATCTTTCCGACATTTTAAGGTATAACTTGTTTCTGTAAGTTAAACTATATGAACGTTAGAGGAATTTGTTTGACAAATAAGTTGAATATCAGAAAAAGATCAGCCAGCATTGCTGCTCATTCATAAAAATCAAGAAGGAGCAAACATTTTAATGTATTTCAAACTGTCAATTCAAAATTGGCTGAATATTTGAAAAAGCTGAATCATTTGGGAATAGCTGAATGTCTTGTGAACATTTTAAAGGTTGAATGGTGTCTCTAGCTGAAAGTATGCTGAAGTAGTTACGTTTGAAAGAGGAGGAAGCTTTTTAATGATTTGAAAGGATTTACCATTACTTTTAATGGGAGAATAATTTGCACAAAAACCTTAATGTCTGAAAAAGTATAAAAGTGAGAAATACCAAAAGTCATAGCCAACATCTCCTGAAGGAGCTGAACGTTTTGATACAAGAATTGTAGGAATCGGTGAAAGTATGCAGAACTAGTTAAAGGCCAAAAAACGGCGGAAGAACTAAGAAGTTGATATAATAATAATAATAAAGAGAAACAGGAAAACAATAGTGAGAATGCTTAACAGCATTCTCACAATAATAAAGAGAAACAGGAAAACAATAGTGAGAATGCTTAACAGCATTCTCACAATAACTAGAAACGGCTGTTCCTGCGAAACAGCAGTGAGAATGCTGAAAACCTGAATGGGGATAGCTGACCATGCTAAAAAAGCTGAAAATAGTGAACATTTTGTAGAAAGTTGTAATCTGAAGCTTCAAAGCGCCCGAAAGGTATTTTTGAAAGGGGCAGGAGCTGGACGAAGGCATAAAACTACAGAAAAGAGAAGAACAATGCAAAAAGAGAAATAATTCAGAAGAATTTGAAAATTTAGTAGAAAGTCATTTGCTCAGGTTTCAAAAGGTCTGAAATGTATTTTAGAGATGACCTGGAGCTAACTGATTAAAATGCTGCAGCAAAAAAAGTTGAACTATTGTGGGTAGTAAATAAGATCATGCTACATCTAACCAGCGGATCATCTTGCAAGTGTGTCAAAGTGGTATTTTTACAGACTGTATTAACACCGTAGGCGTGAATAATGCATGCATCGTGATTGTCGTCCATCTGTAGCCGAAGCTAAACTAGAGAGAGGATGCAATGGAACATTTCCTACATAAGCTACATCTACTGCTTCAAATTGAAAACGGAGACCATCTTTTAATTAAATACAAGTTCCTTAACCTCTGTTGTCAATATCGCCAATACAAAGTAAATACTGTTCAGTTACGAAGCATTTGTTTGTAGCTAGGTAACGAATATTATGTCTGGAAAAACGTAGCTAGCTATGTGACCTGGTTTCGCCAGATGATGACAGTCGTAGCGTCACTAGAATGGAGGCTAGATTATGTACACTTTAAGCTCAATGTAGCTACATACCTTGTTTGGCCAATTTGGTCGATTGTGGAAAAAAATCGACCCGTTTTTAGCTATGGAGAGCCATAGCGCTAGCTTGATTATAAGAGAGAATAACAGAAATGTAGCTAGAATCCATACCTCAAACATACCTGCTTGCTTCTCATTCATAAAAATCAAGAAGGAGCAAACATTTTAATGTATTTCAAACTGTCATAATTCAAAATTGGCTGAATATTTGAAAAAGCTGAATCATTTGTGAATAGCTGAATGTCTTGTGAACATTTTAAAGGTTGAATGGTGTCTCTAGCTGAAAGTATGCTGAAGTAGTTACGTTTGAAAGAGGAGGAAGCTTTTTAATGATTTGAAAGGATTTACCATTACTTTTAATGGGAGAATAATTTGCACAAAAACCTTAATGTCTTAAAAAGTATAAAAGTGAGAAATACCAAAAGTCATAGCCAACATCTCCTGAAGGAGCTGAACGTTTTGATACAAGAATTGTAGGAATCGGTGAAAGTATGCAGAACTAGTTAAAGGCCAGAAAACGGCGGAAGAACTAAGAAGTTGATATAATAATAATAACTAGAAACGGCTGTTCCTGCGAAACAGCAGTGAGAATGCTGAAAACCTGAATGGGGATAGCTGACCATGCTAAAAAAGCGGAAAATTGTGAAAATGTAGTAGAAAGTTATAAGCTGAAGCTTCAAAGCAACCGAAAGGTATTTTTGAAAGGGGCTGGAGCAGCATTCCAACAATGATTTGAAAGGATTTACCATTACTTTTAAAGGGAGAATAATTTGCACAAAAACCTTAATATTTAAAAAAGTATAAAAGTGATAAATGAGAAAATACCCGCAAGCTGAAAGCTGAAATTAATTTTAAAAATGTGTCTCTTGAAGCTCATAGCGAAGACAGAGCTCAGACATCTCTTGGTCAGGGGGCGCAGCCCCAGCCCTTTCGAGTCGACCCCACCTTGGGCTGTGCCGCCGATTCGGTGCACAGCGGCGGCTGGGGTCAGACGAGAGTACGGCCGTTTCCTGTCTGCGGCTCCGCAGCTAAACGCACGCCCGCTCTCTCTGCGTTATGCAGAGTGGCGAGAGTCATGCTCACTGCCAAGCTGGCTAGACAGGATACTGAGAGAGGGTTATGCCATCCAGTTCATGCAGACTCCCCCTCCTTTCAGAGGAGTGAGGGAGACACGCTTGTCCTGCCCGCTGAAAGCACTCGCGCTCCGGACGGAGATAGCGAGCTTGCTGACCAAAGGTACAGTGATCCCGGTCCCCAGAGATCAGGAGAACTCGGGTCTCTACTCCCCTTATTTTTTGGTTCCCAAGAAAAACGGGGGGATGTGGCCGATTCTAGACCTGAGGGTGCTCAACGAGAGTGTGGCCAAACGGCCCTTTCGCATGCTGACGATAAAGCGTTTGCTGACTTGTGTACAGCGGAACGACTTTGGGATCAGCATAGATCTGAAGGACGCGTATTTCCATGTGCCAATCAAACTGAAGCACAGGAGATTTCTGCGTTTTGCCTTCGAAGGGAAAAAGTACGAGTACTCCTCGAACTTTCTCCAAGTGCGTGGAAGCAGCTCTAGAACCGTTACGGCGGAGGGGAATACGCATTCTGGCGTACCTTGACGATCTGTTAGTTCTAGCTCAGTCTCCGGACAGAGCTATCCAGGACGCGACCTCACTGGTGAGTCAGCTCAGCCAGTTGGGGTTCGCTGTCAACTGGGAGAAGATCGCTCCATGGCCCGCTCAACAGTTTACCTACCTAGGTATCCATTTGGACACTGTTGGGATGAGAGCCAGACTTTCGGCGCCACGGAGAGAGGCTATTTCAATAGCTCTCCGCGCATTCCGGGTCTCACGCACAATCACCGCGCTGTCGGTGATGTCCCTATTGGGGTTGATGGCGGCGGCTCATGTAGTAGTGCCATTAGGCCTGTTATACATGCGCAAGCTGCAGAGATGGTTTGCTCAGCTGCGGTTGGATCCTGTGCGACACCGCCGCAGACTGCTAGTGATACCGAGATCAGTCAAAACCGATCTGAACCATTGGAGAGACCAGAGAGTGACATCTCTCTACCCGGTCTTTGCGGACGCGTCCTTGACCAGGTGGGGTGGAGTATGTCAGGCGGGCTCGATAGGAGGAAGATGGGAACCGTCAGAGGCGCGTCACATCAACCTCCTGGAGCTCAAAGCGGTTCGACTGACTTTGTGCCATTTTGCGCTGGTGTTGAAGGATCAAGACGTTCTCGTCAGATCCGACAACAGGGTGACGGTGGCTTACATCAACAGACAGGGAGGGGTGCGCTCTCCCTCACTTCATCGCTAAGCGGAGGAAGTGTGGACTTGGGCTTTCACGCACCTACGCTCCCTGAGAGCTCTGCACATTCCAGGTCTGCTCAACGAGGGAGCGGACCTGATGTCAAGAGGCGGCCCGAGAGAGGACGAATGGAGGTTGAAACCGTCCATCGTGTCTCTGATCTGGGCACGTTTCGGCCGAGCACAGGTGGATCTGTTTGCGTCACGAGCCAACACACAGTGTCTTCTGTGGTTCTCGCTGCGCGCACAGGACAGACCTCCGCTTGGAGTCGCACCGTTCCTGGCCGAGAGGTCTGCTATACGCATTTCCACCTCTGGGCTCCATCCTCCCCTTGCTGGCTCGGGTGAGGTCGGACGGGCTGTCGGTCATTCTGATAGCCCCCGATCGCCCCGGAGCCTCATGGTTCCCGGAGATGATGGGGATGCTGGTGGACGGGCCTTGGCCCATACCTCATTAGACGGATGCGCTCTCTCAGGCCGGAGGCCTGGTGAAGAGCCCTCCAGTGATCGGAGGCCCACTTATGGCTTGGCTACTGAGAGGGAACTCTTAGAGCGCAGGGGTCTGTCTGATGCTGTCATTCAGACCATTCAGAGTGCGCGCGCACAATCTACTGCTAGAGGGTATGCGTCGCGCTGGCGAGCCTTTATGCAATGGTGTGGCAAACAGAACCTTGACCCGGTCTCATGTCCGGTCGAAAGGTTCTTGGGTTTCTTACAATCGTTGTTTGACGAGGGCTTAGCCGCGAGCACGGTTCGTGTTTACGCGGCGGCCATTTCGGCATGTCACGAAGGGTTTGCCAAAACGACACTGTTCAGCCACCCGCTGGTCAAGCGTTTTCTGGCTGGGGTGTGTAGGCTCAGACCACCTCCGAGAGCGTCAACACCCTGGGATTTATCTCTGGTGTTAGACGCTCTGTGTGGGCCACCTTTCGAGCCCATAGACAATGTGTCATTACGTCTGCTTTCTCTTAAAACGAGTCTGCTCCTCGCTTTGACTACGGCTAAGCAAGTGAGCGACTTGTGCGCTTTGTCAACACGAGCGGATTGTTTGATCATCTCGGGTGATCGAACAAGAGCAGTGTTGCGTCCTAACCCGGCTTTTATCCCCAAGGTGATTAGCCGAGCGTTCAGGGCACAAAGCTGCGAACTGAGAGCTTTTTTCCCACCTCCGCACAGCGGAGAGGAGGAAAGACGCTTACATAGCCTGTGCCCAGTGCGCGCTGTGGAAGAAATTGGGATTTCCTGTGTGCTTACATTAATCACTAATCATTAGAACTAGTCATTGGATACTAGTTAGTACATTTATCATGTAAGCTTGCTATTAATAACAGTATATTGTGTCTATGTGTCAGGTTAATAGATGTTCGGGGTCAGGAGAAAGTACTGGCTAAACGGTCCTTGTCATGACTACAAGGAGAGCTCCAACTATGAACTCTCTAGTGTGAGAGTTGTTATGTGTTGGGAGCAGTGAATCTTTTTCTCTGAGACTGTTGTAACGTCATTCCTGCCTGACTGTCACAATCTATGTTTACATTCTTGTGCCCTATAAAAGATGGTCCTCCGGCTTTCGGAGCGGAGAGAGACCTGGTTGAGACCTAAGCTTGGTGTTGTGTTGTCATTTATGGTCAGAAGACTGGTTTTCTCTCCCAATCTGCAGATTGATAAATACGTATTAAAATCCAGAACTCAACTGAACTTAGTCACTCCGTTTATGAAGAGACGGACAAACACTTTCTTCATCAGCGCTCTCTCGCGCTATCTGGAATGCACAGCAAGCATCAGATCTTCTTCCCAGTTACTGATCTGCTACGGTGGGTCGAGGGCTGGCTTGCCACTCTCCAAACAGAGACTTTCTCACTGGCTCTGCGAGGCTATTGGTCTCGCGTACGAGTCTATGAGATGTCCCGGGCCACCTGGCATTCGGGCTCATTCCACCCGAGGAGTGGCGACATCAGCCGCCATCCTCAGGGGTGTAGGAGTGGAGGAGATTTGTGAAGCAGTGTCTTGGTCGTCGCCTTCACCATTTGTGCGATATTATCTGTTGGACGTTTCCTCTTCATCTTTTGCGCATTCTGTCCTCAGCATGGCTGGTGGATCAGGTGTAGAGAGATGACAACTCGCGAGGTTCTTGTGGGCCCTAGATGCGAGTTGTTCGTTGGGGTTATCGCCAAGTGTGGGACAGTCAGACATTCTCAGTTGAGATGTCTATACTGTATGTGTTCTGTTGCCCCTCCAGCTTAGCTGTTGTGCAGGCGAGAGGAACAACATGAGTTTTTAAGTAAACTCTCTCCTGTTTTCACCCTGGACGGCTCTCTGTGTCACAGTAGCGGCCTGACCGGTGCCTTGTGAGATTATGTGTCTTTTAGATCTAGTCTCGCTGGGGTATATCTGGCCTCGCTCGCTCCGCCTAAACCAATAGGAGCAGAGCTCCCCTATGGGGCGGAGCTCCACGAAATAGAACGATAGTTAATGGAGGTAACTCCAGTTCTATGAGTGGAGCGGAGGCCCATAGGGCTGCAGGCCCAGCTCGACTTATTCAACCCGGCTGTATTAATACTTTTGGGAGGATGAGTGACGGCTGTCACCCCCTTATATAGGGCACCCTTGTGAGTGACAGGTGTGTGTATATTTTGATCTTCAGTCATTAGCTGCACTAGGCAGCGGGTAAACCAATAGGAGCAGAGCTCCCCTATGGGGCTCCGCTCCACTCATAGAACTGGAGTTACCTCCATTAACTATCGTTACGGTGATGGTGCAGCTATGATTGCTAACGCGCTGAGGGCAGAGAATAAGAGAAATGTAGCTAGAATCCACACCTCAAACAAGATAACCTAGACGCAAAACTGTACGTCCAATCCAAAATATAAGGATATTTTCCGAGACCCAAGACTCTGCCGAAAACAGAGATATTCTTTATATGTCTGTGCAGTCAGAAATACGAAAATTGTGAAAATGTAGTAGAAAGTTATAAGCTGAAGCTTCAAAGCAACCGAAAGGTATTTTTGAAAGGGGCTGGAGCAGCATTCCAACAATGATTTGAAAGGATTTACCATTACTTTTAAAGGGAGAATAATTTGCACAAAAACCTTAATATTTAAAAAAGTATAAAAGTGATAAATGAGAAAATACCCGCAAGCTGAAAGCTGAAATTAATTTCAAAAAATTTTGAGTCACACAAAAGAGGCAGTGTGGAATCTGAACTGCATCATCTAACAACGCTAACAGCTAAAATAGCCTACAATGCGGGAGAAGCTGAAAGCTGAACTTTTAAACAGAAGAAGTAGGCTAGCTAGTCATAACAAGAATATTATCGTTTTAACAGCTGAAATTATAGTTGGGATAGTAATAGCAGTAGCAGATGTAGCCTATCATTGAGTGCGTTTACTCGGCTTTCTTAGTAGGATTCAATGTGTTGATGGAATGAAACATACAGCAGTAGAGCCGATACAGGAAGACACGGCGACACTTTGTTGCAGAAGGATGATGGTGCAAGTTTTGGCCGTGGAGCATACAACGATTAATAAAAAAGAATCATGTAGACGCGTTTATTGAGTAATCGCATAACTAATTACACATGTAAACGGAGTAATCGTATTATTGGTATAAACCGAAAATTGCTAGTAATCGGGTTTCTCATGGTCAAGTAAACGTACCAATCACCTGTGTGAGAGACTGAGTGGTGCGTGTCTGTCGTTACGGTGATGGTGCAGCTATGATTGCTAACGCTCTGAGGGCAGAGAATAAGAGAAATGTAGCTAGAGTCCACACCTCAAACAAGATAACCTAGACGCAAAACTGTACGTCCAATCCAAAATATAAGAATATTTTCCGAGACCCAAGACTCTGCCGAAACCAGAGATATTCTTTATATGTCTGTGCAGTCAGAAATACGACTCTACCTGCAGTTTCAAAAACGTGTTCCCTTTTGCTTTCCTGGTGCGTGTTTGTTTGGTTGCCACGGCGATGGAGCAGCTGTGATCGCTAACGAGCTAGGCAGAGAGAAAAACGAACATTTACCTAGCATCCACACCTCAAACAAGTTGACCTAGATGCAAAACTACACGTCCAATCAATAAAATGAGGATATTTTCCGAGACCCAAGACTCTGCCGAAACTAGAGATGTCCTTTATATGTATGTGCGGTCAGAAATATGTCTCTACCGGCAGTTTCGAAATCGTCTTCCTTCCTGCTTTCTCTGACGAATTTTACCCACCTCTCCATTGAAGTTAGTGAGAGAATTTGAAAGGCTGCTCTCGCTTCAAGGCCCATAGCTGAAAATCTGTAAATGTGAGCTCTTTAGTAGTTACATTGGCTGAAAGAGGACAATCTTTCCTACATTTTAAGGTATAACTTGTTTCTGTACGTTAAACTATATGAACGTTAGAGGAATTTGTTTGACAATTTAGTTGAATATCAGAAAAAGAGCAGCCAGCAGAGTGTGCCACTCTGCTTGCTGCTCATTCATAAAAATCAAGAAGGAGCAAACATTTTAATGTATTTCAAACTGTCATAATTCAAAATTGGCTGAATATTTGAAAAAGCTGAATCATTTGGGAATAGCTGAATGTCTTGTGAACATTTTAAAGGTTGAATGGTGTCTCTAGCTGAAAGTATGCTGAAGTAGTTACGTTTGAAAGAGGAGGAAGCTTTTTAATGATTTGAAAGTATTTACCATTACTTTTAATGGGAGAATAATTTGCACAAAAACCTTAATGTCTTAAAAAGTATAAAAGTGAGAAATACCAAAAGTCATAGCCAACATCTCCTGAAGGAGCTGAACGTTTTGATACATAAATTGTAGGAATCGGTGAAAGTATGCAGAACTAGTTAAAGGCCAAAAAACGGCGGAAGAACTAAGAAGTTGATATAATAATAATAATAATAATAATAAAGAGAAACAGGAAAACAATAGTGAGAATGCTTAACAGCATTCTCACAATAATAAAGACAAACAGGAAAACAATTCTCACAATAAATATATATGTGAGAGAACAAAGGTTGTGCTCTCGCCGAAGGCTTGAGCACACCCAATTATTGAAAATGTTTCATGTCTAGGAAATAAATCTGTTAATTGAATTTCGTAAAAAAAAGAAAAGAAAGGAAAATCAAAATATTGTAATTGTATCGTACACCCAGTATTGTGATACGTATTGTATCTAGGGATGTCACGAGAACCCATAGTACCGATACCTTCCAGTTCTAAAATGTCAAAACACAGACGATGCCCATTTTTTTTAAGCACCTTAGGCACCGTTAGCGACAATGCCAGTGTTAGCAGCATCGGTTCCGGAACTGATGGGGGCAGTACACGCTTCAGTGTTCCAGTATTTGTTGCACTATAAACATTAATTGCAATTTATTATGTTGTTCTATGCTATTTTGCACGTTTTTATGTATTGTTATGGTCCGGCCCGCAAAGCAGCTGGGCCGGACCTCATGCCATAAGAACAGTTTCTTTCCATCTGCTACTGGCCTCTTCAACAAGGCCAAAGACTCCCATTGACATTCATTCACTTATTTAACTATTATAAGTCCATCTAATGGCAGTATGCATAAGCCACTTTATCTCAGTATCCGATCGCACTATGTTAACCATTCACGCTGCTCATTATTCTTATTTTTATATATATTTTATTTTATATTTAAATTGTTGTATTCTTAGATTGTTTAGTTCTTAGAAATAGTGAAAATTTTGTACTTTTACTTAATTTAAGATCTGTATATGTTTAGTGTTTCGCATCTCCCTGCCACAGTAAATTCCGTGTTTGTATAACATACATGGCGAATAAACCGAATTCTGATTCTCATTAGTACATTTTGAAGCCATACTAAAGCATTTGTCGCATAGTTTTGTCAATCGGAAAATATTCAGTTGGAATGTTCGAAATCGCATATGTGAGACCCGCATTCGAACGATCACATATGTGCGACGCTACTCCTTTACGGGTTAATAAAGAAGTTCAAGTACATGGAATCTTAAAAAAAACGTTTTTTTTTTACTAATTTCATTTATGAATTTGAATTGTGGTCACGATTTTGCAGCCACGTTCTTAAAATGAAAATGCATTTCTGGAAATGCATTTGAATTTGAATTGTGGTCACAATTTTGCAGCCACGTTCTTAAAATGAAAATGCATTTCTGGAAATGCATTTGAATTTGAATTGTGGTCACAATTTTGCAGCCACGTTCTTAAAATGAAAATGCATTTCTGGAAATGCATTTGAATTTTCAAATTTTACATTTCAAATTGAATTTTGGTATCTATTTGCTGGGGCATGTTTTGAAAATAAAATCTCAAATGTCTTTCTTTTTCATTTTAATTAAGTTAAAGATTGAGAACTATTGAAGAAGAAAATTAAAATGCAAATAGGATGATTGATTACTAATTTCATTTATGAGTCAAATATTGCAGCCACATTCTTAAAATGCAAATGCATTTCTGGAAATGCATTTGCATTTGAATTTTGGTAACGATTTGCTTCCATAAATTTATGCTGTGGCATTGAAGATCAGGTTAGTAGCCAATGGCTCTAAGTACTCTCAGCCAATTACAGACCTCTTAAAATGGGAAAACCTCTGTGCCACATACGGGATGGTATTCACACAGAGATTGGCTCAAATTTGAGTGACAGTTTGATTCCCCAATTTTTGGTGAATCAAACCGCGTCGTGTACAGCATTACAGTGAGCTACACTGGCTTAAAACTACAGGTATATAATGATAATTGTACCCATTAATTGTTTACTAGTAATATTATCTTATAATAAATCATAAAACGTTCATTGATATGTGAGGCATGTTTATTATTTTAACGATAGAAAACGGATCACTGACCGCTATCGTATATGTCCAACAGAGGCTAATTATGTTAACGCCTCAGTCAACAAGCGAAAAATGACTTGTTTGTGAAAGTAAATGTACTAATAATATCAGCGTACATCATATTGTACATTAAATCTCACAATTGTATTTTTTACCACAATTTTAAATGAGCAATAAATTCAGTTTAGCATTTGTTGACGCTTTGAACTCCGTTGTAATTACATAGAGCAGAACGTTTTTCCTCCCTATCAACAGGGTAATGCACTGTGACGCTACGGGAATGTATTAGAAGGAAATCGACCTGCTAATATATGTAGCTGATTCTGAACGAACTCGTCTTCGATATGAACGTGTTATAACGCATTTAAAATGTTAACACAACAGTAAATATTTGACCATACATTTTTTTACATTTTAGGGGAAGCTGAACTTCGCTTGCAGTTTTAAAGAAATCGCCACTGGTGCACTCACTGCCGTAGGGAATAGTGAACGAGTTGGCGGTTTCAGACACACGGAAGCGATCAACATCATACGATACAACACGCTAGCGATTTAATGCATTTGTTTCAGTGTTAATTACTTCAGCGGCCACGTTGTCTTGACCTAAACTGATTTTTGAGTCCGACATACCAAAATAAAACTTACCGTTTCAGCCATTTTCTTCTTCTATGAAGTTGATTCTTCTTCTTTCCGTGTTATGGCAGATTGCAACTAACATTTAAGAGGTGCATCACCGCCACCTACTGTTCGGGAGTGTAGCCGCCTACACTACTTCAAATAGTTGTAGCCCAGTCCCAGTACTTGGTGGGCCGAGGCTCAACATCGTGCATTTGAACGATCTCTGGCGATGGAGGAGCTGGATTTTTCTGTATTGCTTTAAAACTTTTCTACAACCCTAATAAAATGTGTTGGCATGTCCAGTTCTTGCATATTTTTCAAGGAACGTACATTTTGTTTCTTTATCGACACAGGCATATTTACCAATCAACTACGGTCCGCATCCAATCAGAGCTCATATATATATTACACCTTCATAAAATCCACCAATTGTGTACCCTGATATTAAAGGCGAGTCAAGTTGGAAGTAAACATTCACATGTGCATTTTGGTAACCATTATACTAAGTTTTAGCCTACAGTTGGGCCAGTGAATACAAATACAAATGTCCCTCTAGTGACCAAACTTCCTACTAAACATATTCCCCTTATTGGCGGTGCATATTAAGTAAAGAGAATATTGTTATTCATTGAGAAATCATGACCATCAGTCAAGACATGATCTTTTCTAAAAGGACTACTCTTTCCTTGCCTTTCGTCTTTTAAAACATAAGAGGTTCAAGCCTTAACAAAACCTTTACGTAAACATCAGTGCCTACAATTTGAGCCCTATTCTCATGCTTTTGTGGAGATAGTGTAAAAGCGAGCTACCCATCTGCTCCCATTGAACTGCATAATATGGGAAATATACACTAACCAAAAATGTAGTTGGAGAAAAAAGAAAAATGTATAGTGTGTTAAACACAGGTGGCAAGTTGCTTCTTGATGCTGAGAGGTGCATGGATGACAATCTTCAACTCCATATTCATGGCAGGGATCTGTTTGCAAGGTACCACTTCAATTGCTCCAGGGGTATATACTAGATATCTCTTAATAAAAACAACAATGTTCATGTAGCGTGGTTCGTTATGCTTTGTATAGTTTCAATTAGGACACTGCTGCAACTGAAGATCTGCTGGTTGGAGTATTTTTTATTCTCCTGCACGCTGCACACAGAGACAACACATAAAATAGAGCTGCAAGCAGCAATGAAGGGGCCAAGCAGCACAAAAGAGGGAAATTCAGTAGCTAAAGAAGCAAAGCAAAACAAAAAATGTTTTGCTTTTTAAATTGCATTATACTTTTTGTCCCCAAAACCTTTTGATTATCTTAATGGCATTGTGCAAAAGACGTATACCAAGTTTTGTAACGATAAGCTAGTGCATTGAGTACATATATCATTTTAGGACAAAATTCTAAATGGCCAACGCCCAAAATGGCCTACATGGGAAAGTGTTATTACATTTACATTTATGCATTTAGCAGACGCTTTTATCCAAAGCGACTTCCAAGAGAGAGCTTTACAAAAGAGCATAGGTCACTGATCATAACAACGAGATAGCCCCAAACATTGCGAGCAGCCAAAACATGAAGCATACATTGTGAAAAAACAAATAAGTGCCAGGGAAGAACCATAAGAGCATGCAGTTAAACAAGTTACAATTAAACAACATGAAACTCAAAAAGTGCAAGAGTGTACCTGTACAAAAACAATCAACAGTCAAATATTTCACAGCGAGTACAAGAATTTAAAACCGTTACAACTAACCAACAAGAGCAACAAGTCTCTCAATACGAGTCATTGTGATCCTGGAGGAAACTAACATCAGGTCCAGCCAAGCATTCCTAAGTGCCGTTGTACTCCCGGAACAAGTGCGTCTTGAGCGTTATATTTTACTTGGTGTGCCACATAGAATCAGGAGAGTACAATCTTGTGATTTTTGGTTCAGAAGTTATGATGCAAGAAATCCAATGCGCTGGCTGTAGCAGCATTATATCTACAAAGTACAATAAATCTGGCTCTTCTTGAGTATAAATCCCCTGAGAATGAAACATTATCCTTACCATTATGATTATACTGCTAGACAGCTACTGTGGCGTACCTGGCTTCCTGTTTCACTAAATAGATAATCCAGTATCATGACATGCTTGATGACTGTTGCTGGATTCAAACCTATGACCTTGCACTTCAAAGGAGACCATCTTATCCCAGTGAGCTATTCTCAGTGCTTGGAATTGCTGTGTTCAGTTACTGTATAAAAAAAGTAAGCCGTTTCTCCTGTGGCAAGCATTAACCAAGCGTTAACCAAGTATAAACAGCTGTAATTCAGTCATATTTTGACATATCAAGGTGATTGTGGTCTAAAGATGATTTGATTACATTTTCATGAAAATAGGAGCAACGTGAAAATGAGGAGTTCGAAAAAGTATAATTAAAAATATAACTGCAAGCAGCGATGCGGGTTCCTCCGCAAAATGGCAAAATATTACAAAAATGTACATTGTAGAAGGTCAAGAGTTGGACCACAAGAGAGCAAAACTACTTCATGTTTGGCCAACAACATTTTGATTTGAATATTTCCTACCCATAAGTTAATTTCCTGAAATGCAATAATTCACCAACATTTTGAACAATTTCATGCTCCAAACTTTGTGTGAACAGTTTGGAGATGGCCCCTTCCTGTTCTAACATGACTGTGCACCAGTGCACAAAGCAAGGCCCATAAACACATGGATGAGCGAGATTGGTGTGTACGAACTTGAGTGGCCTGCACAGAGTCCTGACCTCAACCCAATACAACACCTTTGGGAATTAGAGCAGAGACTGCGAGCCAGGCCTTCTTGTTCAACATCAGTGTTGGACCTCACAAATGCACTTCTGGAAGAATGGTAAAACATTTCCATAAACCTCTTAAACCTTGTGGAAAGCCTTCCTAGACGAGTTGAAGCTATTATAGCTGCAAAGGGTGGGCCGACATCATATCCTATGGTTTAAGAATGGGATGTCACTCACGTTCATGAGCCTGTAAAGGCAACCGAGCGAATACTTTGGCAATTTTGTGTATAAAATAGATACAAATATAAAATGTTATCAAGAGATAGGAAATCGTGCAGCATAGTACAAAATGCCGATTACAAACGTATTGTAGCTCTATAGGCTTTCAATGTAACTCCTAAACCAGGGGTGGGGAATGTCCGGCCGCGAAATCATTTGGTCCGGCCGCCATGGCACTGCAGGAACCATATTATTAGGTGCATTATTCGTTGGCAGCAGCACTATTCTAATATGTGGAAGAGGACCGTGGAGGCGCGCAGCGTTGCGTACCAATGTACCAAAAATTTGTCTCTCATTATTAGGTGTGGAATTCCTTTCTAGCAAATCAACCCCAGAATACGTTGTTGGTTTGGGCCAGAGCCATAGAAAAAGAGAGTTGCGACACTTCCATAGACTCCCATTGTTATCGAGGAATGCGGAAGTAAAGCGTGTCACATGCGACCTGTAGTTCCAAACATTGCATTTTCCACCGTTCAACCCCATTCATTTTCAGTGTCTCCGATGCAAGTTAGCTAGTAAATTGATGAAAATCCTTCATTGTTTCATATTTTTACCACCACATATCAATTGTTATTAGTAGTATTTCATATAGCTAGCTTTAGATAAAGTTTATCGTAAGATTATAGCCTGTTTGATTCGAAACGCAGTTAGAGCTAGACTGTAGGTCTAGCCAGTATCTAACATAAGCAACACTTTTACTGAAGCTAGCTAGAGAGCACGTGTATCATAACCAGAAGTCAGTTGGTTTATAGTCTGTCAAATTAATTCTAATTATTGGTGTTCGTTGGCATACAAAGTAAGTCTTCTATATATAGCTCTTATTAGCCTAGTTAGTAGAGCTAGCAACAATGAATTGCAAATTATGTGGTCCGAAGCAAGTTAGCTGGTAAATTCACGAAAATCCTGCATTTTTTCATATTTCGACCACCATATCAATTGTTATTAGTAGTATTTTATATAGCCAGCTTTAGTTAAAGTTTATCGTAAGCTTGTTAGATTCTAAATGCAGTTGGAGCTAGACTGTAGGTCTACGTAAGCAACACTTTTACTCTAGCTAGCTGTACATGTATCATAGCCAGAAGATCACCGGATCACTACAAACACAAGAAGTGGAAGAACACAGGACATATTGTACAATAAAATGTTTTATTGAATGCAGTTGGTTGCCTTGTTTATTCTGTTCTATTTACCAAACTCCTTTCTTGTCTTAAATTGAGCAGTTGCTGGTGATAATGGTTAGATTCAACTTGCATCAAGTACTAAAGAATGTATAATACATTACAACACATATTCTAGAACTGTAATCATCAGCTGCATATCAGGCACGGCACTAACTATGATCCCAGTTATTAATATGTGAGGCATTTTAATCACTGAATGCATCACGGGCACTGTGCACGAGTGAATATAACAACAGGATTTATGAAGGAGGCATGTCTTAAAGTTATGTATTGTGCTTATTAAAGTTATGCATTGTGCTTATTAAAGTTATGAAACTTAGAAGTGTGCTCAGGCTTAAACATTGGGTCTCACACTGAGTGTGGGAAGCAGGCTGTTCTTTGTGTCTCTATCTTTTCATTTTCAGAAACAACCTTGAATCTGGGTGGAGATGGCACCCGAGCAGGTGGGACGCGGAGGCAAGAACAACTCCCTGATGCACGAGAGAACAAGCTCAACCCTCTTTTCATCTTTCTGTTTTAATTGCACTGTATATTATATGCTGGGGCAGGGAAAGATAGCCAGTTGGACTTCGTGAACCAGCCCAAACTCTGTTGCGGGTAGGGAAACGTAGACAGCCCCAGAGCTCTGTACTTGTTGATTTCCAACTGCTGCATTAAAGCTGAGATTATCGGACCTCTGTGACTCCAGACCACTCTTTCTAGAACACAGATTTGTGTCATAGAATACCATCATTACATATTGGAATAGACACAAAGATTTAGAATCCTTCAACTGGTGACCCCGACGCTGAAAAGAGGGAGTCCAGAGGGTTCCGGCCCGACCGACGGATCGGGGGAGAGACCCATACACCGGTGCGAGGAGACAGACGTAATCGTCAGAGGCCTCAACATAAAAAAAAGGTAAGCAGACACCTGTTAATTCAAAGTACTGCTATTCGGAACTGAGAACCAAATTTAGACGATTACTATGTTTCATCGTACCTAGTCAAACCAACAGTGGTGGGAAATCAACCGTTTTTGTGTTTTGTCTTGTCCAAGGGGAGGTTAGAGTCCTCTCCAGGGGTTAGAGTCCCTAAATTCGTTGTCTTGTCCAAGGGGAGGTTAGAGTCCTCTCCAGGGGTTAGAGTCCCTAAATTTGTTGTCTTGTCCAAGGGGAGGTTAGAGTCCTCTCCAGGGGTTAGAGTCCCTAAATTCGTTGTCTTGTCCAAGGGGAGGTTAGAGTCCTCTCCAGGGGTTAGAGTCCCTAAATTCGTTGTCCTTATCCAAGGGGAGGTTAGAGTCCTCTCCAGGGGTTAGAGTCCCTAAACTCGTTGTCCTTGTCCAAGGGGAGGTTAGAGTCCTCTCCAGGGGTTAGAGTCCCTAAACTCGTTGTCCTTGTCCAAGGGGAGGTTAGAGTCCTCTCCAGGGGTTAGAGTCCCTAAATTCGTTGTCTTGTCCAAGGGGAGGTTAGAGTCCTCTCCAGGGGTTAGAGTCCCTAAACTCGTTGTCCTTGTCCAAGGGGAGGTTAGAGTCCTCTCCAGGGGTTAGAGTCCCTAAATTCGTTGTCTTGTCCAAGGGGAGGTTAGAGTCCTCTCCAGGGGTTAGAGTCCCTAAATTCGTTGTCCTTGTCCAAGGGGAGGTTAGAGTCCTCTCCAGGGGTTAGAGTCCCTGAACTCGTTGTCCTTGTCCAAGGGGAGGTTAGAGTCCTCTCCAGGGGTTAGAGTCCCTAAATTCGTTGTCTTGTCCAAGGGGAGGTTAGAGTCCTCTCCAGGGGTTAGAGTCCCTAAACTCGTTGTCCTTGTCCAAGGGGAGGTTAGAGTCCTCTCCAGGGGTTAGAGTCCCTAAATTCGTTGTCTTGTCCAAGGGGATGTTAGAGTCCTCTCCAGGGGTTAGAGTCCCTAAACTCGTTGTCTTGTCCAAGGGGAGGTTAGAGTCCTCTCCAGGGGTTAGAGTCCCTAAATTCGTTGTCTTGTCCAAGGGGAGGTTAGAGTCCTCTCCAGGGGTTAGAGTCCCTAAATTCGTTGTCTTGTCCAAGGGGAGGTTAGAGTCCTCTCCAGGGGTTAGAGTCCCTAAACTCGTTGTCTTGTCCAAGGGGAGGTTAGAGTCCTCTCCAGGGGTTAGAGTCCCTAAATTCGTTGTCTTGTCCAAGGGGAGGTTAGAGTCCTCTCCAGGGGTTAGAGTCCCTAAATTCGTTGTCTTGTCCAAGGGGAGGTTAGAGTCCTCTCCAGGGGTTAGAGTCCCTAAATTCGTTGTCTTGTCCAAGGGGAGGTTAGAGTCCTCTCCAGGGGTTAGAGTCCCTAAACTCGTTGTCTTGTCCAAGGGGAGGTTAGAGTCCTCTCCAGGGGTTAGAGTCCCTAAACTCGTTGTCTTTGTCCAGAGGGAGGTTAGAGTCCTCTCCAAGGGTTAGAATCCCTGAACACTGTCTATTTGTGTGGAGTCAGATTGAGTTTAATAAAAATAGAGAGGAGTGTGGTGTGTTTTTTCCTTTGACCAAGAAGTTAAAGAAATCCCGAGGAGAGTTGGAGAAAGGTGGGGGCTAAAAGAGTCAGTTACGTCGAGATCTTACAAAGGTTATCCCAGAGGGTATACCCCTGGTTTATAAATAGGTTCTAATACAATTGGAAGAGTTATACTAGAGCAAAATTAAGTGAATAGACGGTAAACGCTAAACAGCTGTGTTGGTCAAAGAATGGTTTGAGGAAATGTATGTGAAAAATTATGAGGAAGCAATTGGAAAGTTACATAAAGGATTGGTTTAGAGAGGATCATGGAAGGTTATGAAATAAAACAAGAACGTTTTGTGGATGTGAAGAGATGATTGGTTTAAACACTGATGTTTTGAAGAGGAAACTACGAATATACTTTGAAGGTATATGGGATAACATTTTAAGTCAAAATAGTAAAATCTAGGGTTTTTAAGAGTTTTGATAAAGGTATTAGATGTAATTTGGTTAAAAATGAGAAAGAGAAAATAAATAAATGTACTTTTATTTGGAGTTTAATTATAATTTGGTTTTAAGTTTTATTTAAGAGTTTTATCAGAGCCTGGCATACTGTTTGGGATAAACAGTTAGGCTGTGATAATGTTGTATTATGAAGAGGGTTATTATAACATTCAGTTCTGAAATAATTTGGGAAGACTCATCAAGTCTGATAAATTGTGGTTATGATGGTTTGAGCTAATTGGCTCGTTTTGAACTGCAGCAAAACGAGTTATGAAGTTCTACCTATCTGACCTTTATAGAAAATATAGTTGGGAAAAATGTTTGGTTAATAGCTACATTAAGCACATTATTTGGTTTATATTTCATTTAAGAAGCATACGGATTCTGGTTTGGCATAATGAAAATTGCTTTGATCATATCTTTGATAAAAAGAGCTGTGATTTGGTAAAATAGAGAATCTAAAACAATATTGGTCTTAAACTTAACTGTTTTAAAAGACAGAAAAGGTTTTTTGGAGTGAAAGAAATTAGACTAACAGTTGATTTTCTAAAGAAGGGAACAAAGAAACAGATTGTAATTTCTAGGCATGAATAATAGGAGTTGAATATCAAATGATGATGTATGGTCTTATTAGATGCTGTTACATGTGTTTGCTCAACAATAAGAAAACTGAAGGGTCAATACTGCCTGGTAATTATAGATACAGTATGTTTACTATGTGAATTGAAGTCTTTCCCAGTCCTATACCAGATGCATAACACCATTTGAATTGATTTATTGGAGATCATATGTAATACCACAACTTAAACCTTTCACATAGCATGATGAAGAGGCGAATCAAATGGTTAACCAATTTTATAAAAAATGCTAACTAGAAAAGAGATGTCTTCTGCTAAATTCTGTTCCAGGTGAAGCAGTAAACCAAAGAGTGGAGGAGTCAAACGAGGAGATTGGGTATTGATTAAAGTTATCAATGAAAGGAGGGATCTTATGAAATCTTTAAAATATCCTGTCTAATTTCTGGTTTTTCTATTTGTTTCGAATTTATTTTATTTTATTACAATTCTAAAAGCTTGGCTGAAGTTGTATGTATGTGGTGAAGGGGGCCTGTGAGCATGTCCAGGTCTGCCGTGGATACATGGATGTCGAATGTCCACTCTGTGGAGTGACGGTGGGTTTTCCCCTATAAAATCATTAGGGTTTTCCCACTGTGTCCAGTGTGTCCTCACCACTTGGCCATAACGCTGCATAGTCTCATCATTATTGTTGATTTGTATGCCAACATTGTGTAATCAGTAATGGGATATTTTTTTATTTGTGTTTGTTGTCACACCCTAAAAGGGTGTGAAAGGAGGGATTTATTTGAACTTTAAAAATATCCACTTTAAATCCTTAAATGGGTTCTTGATTTCAATATCTGTGTTTAATCATTGGTGTTCGACTGTTCGCATCTCATTTGACTCAGTTACTGCTTGATCATGGATCATGGGAGATAAGGTGATGCTGGGACTGTAACTCTTTTCTGCTTCAGGACGAGTCAGACCGGCGGGTCTGACTACCTAACCCCTGTTCTAAGGCCCCATTCCCCTGGAGACCCTGTCCCCCCCCCTTTCTCACTGGATGATCTACCCCTTACCCTTGAAGACCCTGTCCCACCTGCCCCAATACATCATCAGATGTTCGGGAAAGCCTGTTGTACATTTATGGACAGGACCATTCAAGGTCATCGAGAGAACCTTGCACGCCCTAAGGGTGCTGGGGAAAGGAAGTACGTGGTACCACTGGAGCATGTGTTGTGCTGCTCCAGAATCCAGTTGTACGTTGCAGGAGTTGGTGGAGAAGGGCCAGTGAACCTTTTGCTATTGCTACGAATGTGAGAGTCCGGAAAAGAGGGTTACGACAAGGCCAAGAGTGATACTGCTTGACCACACTAGAATTGTACTGGACTAAGAAGGTTTCCGCTATTTTACTTAAGAGTGTGCTATATCAATATCAACATGACTGTTGCTGTATCCCATGTATCAGGTCCCTGTGTAACAGGATCATTGTCTCGGCTGAGGATAACCCGACGAAGGGGTTCCAAATGCCGTTGCTGGGGCTGGCTGACCAGGACGAGGAGGCGGTGGTTGGTCCGGGCTATGTTGATTGATCTCTGGTGTTTTCAGAGATCAAAAGAGGGATTAAAGAATGTATAATACATTACAACACATATTCTAGAACTGTAATCACCAGCTGCATATCAGGCACGGCACTAACTATGATCCCAGTTATTAATATGTGTGGCATTTTAATCACTGAATGCATCACGGGCACTGTGCACGAGTGAATATAACAACAGGATTTATGAAGGAGGCATGTCTTAAAGTTATGTATTGTGCTTATTAAAGTTATGCATTGTGCTTATTAAAGTTATGAAACTTAGAAGTGTGCTCAGGCTTAAACATTGGGTCTCACACTGAGTGTGGGAAGCAGGCTGTTCTTTGTGTCTCTATCTTTTCATTTTCAGAAACAACCTTGAATCTGGGTGGAGATGGCACCCGAGCAGGTGGGACGCGGAGGCAAGAACAACTCCCTGATGCACGAGAGAACAAGCTCAACCCTCTTTTCATCTTTCTGTTTTAATTGCACTGTATATTATATGCTGGGGCAGGGAAAGATAGCCAGTTGGACTTCGTGAACCAGCCCAAACTCTGTTGCAGGTAGGGAAACGTAGACAGCCCCAGAGCTCTGTACTTGTTGATTTCCAACTGCTGCATTAAAGCTGAGATTATCGGACCTCTGTGACTCCAGACCACTCTTTCTAGAACACAGATTTGTGTCATAGAATACCATCATTACATATTGGAATAGACACAAAGATTTAGAATCCTTCAGTACTACAAATATAAGTGTTGTTAATGTAGGAGTCAGGTGGCTGAGCGGTGAGGGAGTCGGGCTAGTAATCTGAAGGTTGCCAGTTCGATTCCCAGCCGTGCCAAATGACATTGTGTCCTTGGGCAAGGCACTTCACCCTACTTGCTTCGGGGAGAATGTCCCTGTAAGTCGCTCTGGATAAGAGTGTCTGCTGAATGACTAAATCTAAATGTAAATGTAATGTGGTAGGCTAAATTGTAAGTGGGCTGATGAATAAAAAAACGTTTAACAAGACCCATTTACTTCAACCGTCTAAGGTTAAACGTTAAGTGGAACAATATAGTCCTCATTAGGCTACTGTTTGGTATGTACAGTATGGTACCGTACAGTTTGTACAGTATGGTAGCTAGCATAGCCATTTCTAGCTCTGCTTCACAATATTGCGTTATGTATAAGTTCATACATACATGTTAATAAAGTATCAGACATACATGATACAACACACCAGTAACCAATTGACATTACATACAGGGAGCTACCGGAACCACGTGACAAAAAAGCTCTAGCTTTTTTCCTGTGTTTCACTGGCAGTGAGTGTTCACAATGTTGTATTTCACTCCATTCTACACCAAACACGTCAGGGAGGACTTTTGTAGATACGAGTCTGCTGAAGATAGCCAGAATATCGGATTTCTTTATCTGGTAGCTAGCATAGCCATTTCTAGCTCTGCTTCACAATATTGCGTTATGTATAAGTTCATACATACATGTTAATAAAGTATCAGACATACATGATACAACACACCAGTAACCAATTGACATTACATACAGGGAGCTACCGGAACCACGTGACAAAAAAGCTCTAGCTTTTTTCCTGTGTTTCACTGGCAGTGAGTGTTCACAATGTTGTATTTCACTCCATTCTACACCAAACACGTCAGGGAGGACTTTTGTAGATACGAGTCTGCTGAAGATAGCCAGAATATCGGATTTCTTTAACCGAGCCTGTTTCATTCATCATTTGCCTGAGAAAGCGACTTCCGTTGGCCAGCTTCATTGAAAACCATTCAAACCGGTTGACAGCAGTGTTTTTTTTTTGGAACAACAGCGAGCTACATGAACCACGTGATCACGTGTCGGCGAGATCAAAGCGTGTCGCAACTCTCTTTTTCTATTGCTCTGGTTTGGGCTAAGCCCCGAATGTTTACAACGTATGGCTCCGCGCCTGATTAACACTCAGATCGATAAGCTGTCAAAAAATGGTAGCAATATAAAAAATAATACGATCCTTTTCCGTAATCAAAATACCCCCCAAGAAATGTTCGATGCACCCCTAGTCAAAGCAGGCTGCATCCGTGCCAGCTAACATCACAAACCTCACCAAAGAGAAGCAGTTCCAGCCATCACATTAGGGCTGAGTTAATTAAATGTTTGACCAAATTAGCAGGCACATTTTTAAGTTGATAATTCTGTACGGCCCCCGAATGATTTTATAAATATCCAAATGGCCCTTGGCAGAAAAAAGGTTCCCCACCCCTGTCCTAAACGATCAAACTATGAACCCAAACCAAGCTAGCAAGTAAAACTACCATGGTACAATTGCTACTTGTTTAATGCTAGGTAGCTATGCAGCAAACTAGGCTAGCTACAGTTTCGAAAAGAAGAACTTACGATGTGAAGACCGTCAGAAAAACTTGGAAAGCACATACAAAATTACATCAACAATGACATGTAGCTAAAGATAGAATAACCCAACCGTAGGTAAGTACAGTACATTAATTTGAAACGCCGTCCACAGAAGCAAAAACTAGCCTTCAGGGTTATAGCGTGCTCGGCATTTGTTTGACCTCCTTGTCTATTTGTTTGTCTATGGCCGCACTGCAGCTACAATTCACTGAATCTGTCTTACTAATTAAACGTTGCCCTCGAATAAACGCCGCACAACAAATGATCAATTGTGTAATAAACGCTGCAGTGTTTAATCGAAGGACACATTTGGAACTCACTATACTAATTAAAATTACATCAACAATGACATGTAAAAATAGAACAACCCAACCGCACAGTTACGTACAGTATACTAATTTCAAACGCGTCTCACAGAAGCAAGTATAATGTTAAAGGTTTTACGGCTTGCTAGCCTGTAATACTGTCTGTACAAAGAGAAATCCCTAGCTCAGCTAGCCTAGCTATATTAGCTGCTATCCTGTTTACAACGATATAAGTCTTCAAGTTATCATACGAATACAAACGCTAAAATACATGTTTTGTAGTGCCGTTGTAGGCTCTTATTACTCACTGTCAAATGTAACAATGAAAATCTCTGAGGGCTGCAGGAGTCTCGTCAGTCGTTGTCTTCAAGTCTTCTTCTTGTGCGTCGTACCAAGCTCGCGCGTGTGTCAAGGGGCTCTGGCCCCTTGTGTGTGAGAATTTGGAGCACGCGCGGGGAGGAGCAGAGGGAGACATTACATTGGAAATTTCGTTAGCAATTAGCCAAGCATGCATGTTTCAAATATTCACAAAAAATCGACTTTCAAAAGACTTTCGAAATCAAATATATAAATAATTTTTGAGTGAGGGTTGCTCTGACGATGATGGTTGCCAATTCTGGGGAAGATTGGAAAAAAATTGTAGGAGGAGTAGGCTTTCAAAGGTTTTTGATACAACCGGAAATGGCGGAAAATCTATATAACCGGAAATTTGAACTCGTCTTGATCCAGGGAATCCAATGGTACCTCATTTTAGAAAATCATCATACGGTTCAAAAGTTGCGTGTGTAAACACAAGTCAAACTTGTGTTTGACCCATTGGTGGCGCTAGAGTGGTGTAATGGGATACATGAAACTTGGTGTAGGTATAGAAGGAACTGTCCTTAATGAGTGTGCCAAATTTCACAAAACGTTATCGAAGGGTTCTAGGGGCTGCCATTGACTCCCATGGAACTAGAATAATAATAAATATAGCTGCAAGCAGCAATGGCGGATTCCTCCTAACATTGCGAACCATTGAAAAATTTATATTCTTCACAAATTGTCACTGTATAGAAAAATCCATGCTGTAGACTTACCAATGGGATACCAAATCTGAAATGCAATAGCAACAAGATCCACAAGCGCTTTTATTTCAAGCCAAGGAGTGAGTGGAGGGGGCTTGGTGAGCCTACCCATTCCAGAAAGCCTTGTATCTTTGTGTATCATGGCGTTGCCTGTAGCGTCACCTATGGGTGATATTGGGCCATTTGTGGTGTGGTAGTTACTCTTGGCCTATACTATCAATGTTTCAGGATTTTGAGAACTTTTTACCATTGCATACAAAATCGGAAGTGCAATACCATCAAGATCCACATGGGCCTTTGCTAAAGACCAAGCAATGAGTGGGGGCTTGGTCAGCCCACACTCTCCTGAAATGTTGTGTGTGTCTCGCCAAGCTTGCGCGTGTGTCAAGGGAAAGGTTGAGTGTGTGAGAATCTGGAGCGCGCGCGCGCTGAGGAGCAGGGGAGACATTTCATTGGAAATTTCCCTAGCAATTAGCCAAGCATTCATGTTTCAAATATTCACCAAAAATCTGATTTGTGTACTAAACATTCTCAAGTCTTCATATGAACTTTTGATTTAATCAGAGTGTCAGTTTTTGACCGGCGGATGTGTAAAGCATTATTTTAGCATTAGCAATAAATTTGATTTGCTTTATATCAATCATTTTTGGAGATATGAAGATGCCTTTGCACATGGTAACATGTTGTAGTGTCTTCCACGTGACATACCACGTTTGGTGTTGATATCTTAAAGATTTGCTGAGATTTGACCCAACTTCCTGTTTGGTTAAGTTGTTGCCAAATTTGATTGGCTGTACCAGACAAACGGTTGTGAAAATCAAAAATCTGTTGATTACATGAGTGAGGGTTGCTCTGACGATGATGTGGGCCAATTCTGGGGAAGTTTGGACCAGAATTGAATGAGGAGTAGCAAAAAAACTTTATTATACAGAAAAATCCAATATGGCGGCCGTTATAGGTTCTTGAGGCTTTTTTGTTCCTCATGAGAAATAAGGCATATCTAATGAATTTCAGAATTTTGGGACAAATGGGATGCAACTGGCATCACTTTGAAAATGGGCAAATTGGGGCGTGGCTGTAGAGGTTTAAAAGGCTACCTCTGCCTAGACTGACATGCACCAACTCAGAGCATTGAGTTTCAACATCCTCCTCATTGCATTCACTCTTATTCCCATAGCTATTGTGGTCGCAAACAAGCATAACTACATGTGGCCTACACATCAAACCACATTTTTTGTCAATTGGAGTCATGGTTCATTAGAAGATATTTGTAAGTTTTCAAAATGTTCACCGTACATGGTGGACTGTATGGGTCACCACTGTATAGTTTCCCATTATAAATAAGGCTTGTATAGTTTCCGACGTGTTAGACTGATAGGGTGGAAATGCCATCACTTTGAAAATGGACAATTGGGGCGTGGCCGTAGCGCCACCTATGGATAATGGTGTGTCATTTGTGGTGTGGTAGTTACTCCTGGCCTATACTATCAATGTTTCAGGATTTTGAGAACTTTTTCTAAAATGCATTACCATCAAGATCAACAAGGGCCTTCACTTCAAGCCAAGGAATGAGTGGGGGCTTGGTCAGCCCACAATTGCCTGAAATGTTGTGTATGCGTCTCGCCAAGTCCACGCGTGTGTCAAGGGAAAGGCTGAGTGTGTGAGAATGTGGAGCACGCGCGCGCTGAAGAGCAGGGGAGACATTTCATTGGAAATTTCGTTAGCAATTAGCCAAGCATGCATGTTTCAAATATTCACAAAAAATCGACTTTTCATGTTACAGTCAACTTTTTCTCAGATTTGTGTACTCAACATTCTCAAGAGTCTTCATATGAACTTGTGATTGAATCAGAGTATCAGTTTATGGCCGGTGGATGTGTAAAGCATTATTTTAGCGTTAGCGATATATTCAATTTGCTTTATATCAATCATTTTTGGAGGTATGAAGTTGCCTTTGCACATGGTAACATGTTGTAGTGCCATCGACCGATATACCAACTTTGGTGTTGATATCTCAAAGATTTGCTGAGATTTGACCCAAATTCCTGTTTGGTTGCTTTGTTGCCAGTTTTGATTGGCTGTACCGGACAAACGGTTTTGAAAATCCAATATAAAAGTAATACCTGAGTGAGGGCTGCTCTGACGATGATGGTTGCCAATTATGGGGAAGATATGACAAAAATTGTAGGAGGAGTAGGCTTTCAAAGGATTTTGATACAACCGGAAATAGCGGAAAATCTATATAACCGGTAATTGACGTCATTGAACTCGTCTTGATCCAGGGAATCCAATAGTACCTCATGTTTGAAAATCAGTCATACGGTTCAAAAGTTGCGTGTGTAAACACAAGTCCAACTTTGACCCATTGGTGGCGCTAGAGTGGTCTAATGGGATACATGAAACTTGGTGTAGGTATAGAAGGAACTGTCCTTAATGAGTGTGCCAAATTTCACACAAAGTTATCGAAGGGTTCTAGGGGCTGCCATTGACTCCCATGGAACTAGAATAATAATAAAACTAACAATAACAATAGGTTTCCTCCTTACGGAGGAATCCTAATAATAATAATAATAAATATAGCTGCAAGCAGCAATGGCGGATTCCTCCAAAACATTGCGAACCATTGAAAAATGTATAATCTTCACAAATTGTCACTGTATAGAAAAATCCATGCTGCAGACTTACCAATGGGATACCAAATCCAAATATAGCTGCAAGCAGCAATGAGGTGGCCAAGCAGTCAAATGACCCAGAAAACATTTTAGACATCCTCAGAAGAGAGCAACGAGTACACGCAGCAAGTTTGGTGTGAATCCATCAAAGATTTGCTGAGATACGACCCAACTTCCTGTTTGCTGGCAAAACGGCACATTTTGATTGTCTGTACCGGGCAAACGGTTTCGAAAATAAAAAAACCATGTAATGGGCTTTGTGAGGCTTCGTCTGAAGATAATCTCTGCTGAATTTGGTGAAGATTGGACAACATATGTAGGAGGAGTAGAGAAATAAACGTTTTTCAATTAATTCAAAATGGCGGCCGCATCAATTCGGCTATTATCACAAATTATTATAAGTCACACACGGGATGTCCCAAGATATCATGAGAAGAAGGAATCACTTAATAAAAGGCAAACAAATCAATAGTTATTGGCCAAAACACATTTTTGCTTGCTGCGGCCACGGCCAGTGATCACATGACAAATTGTGTGGACATCCTCAGAAGAGGATGGAAGTCTTGGAAGACGCTTTGGATAAAAGCGTATGCTAAATGAATAAATTTAATGTAAGAGGGTTCCGAGTCATCATACCAAGTTTGGTGTTGACATCTCAAAGGTTTGCTGAGATTTGATCCAACTTCCTGTTTGGTTGTAATTTTTGAGTGAGGGTTGCTCTGACAATGATGGTTGCCAATTCTGGGGAAGATTGGAAAAAAATTGTAGGAGGAGTAGGGTTTCAAAGGTTTTTGATAAAACCGGAAATGGCGGAAAACCTATATAGCCGGAAATTGACGTCATCATGACGTTGAACTCGTCTTGATCCAGGGAATCCAATGGTACCTCATTTTTGAAAATCAGTCATACGGTTCAAAAGTTGCGTGTGTAAACACAAGTCCAACTTTGACCCATTGGTGGCGCTAGAGTGGTCTAATGGGATACATGAAACTTTGTGTAGGTAAAGAAGGAACTGTCCTTAATGAGTGTGCCAAATTTCACAAAATGTTATCCAAGGGTTCTAGGTGCTGCCATTGACTCCCATGGAACTAGAATAATAATAATAAAACTAACAACAATAGGTTTCCTCCTTAAGGAGGAATCCTAATAATAATAAAACTAACAATAAAAATAGGTTTTCCTACTTACGGAGGAATCCTAATAATAATAACAATAATAATAAAACTAATAATAACAATAGGTTTCCTCCTTACGGAGGAATCCTAATCATAAAAATAACTACAAAGTGCATTTCGTCCAGAAAATGCATTGGAATGCCGAAAGATGAATTATTTGTTTTTAAATTGCTGAAAATAGGCTACAGAAATGAGAAAATACCCGAAAGCTGAAATGAATTTCAAAAATGTGTGAGTCACACAAAAGAGGCAGTGTGGAAGCTAAACTGCATCATCTAACAAAGCTAAGTGCTTCAATACAATGCGGGAGAATAAGTTTGAACGTTGTGAAGCAATCGAAGAAATAGTAGAATTTCAAGAGACAGTGTGGAAGCTGAACTGCATCATCTAACAAAGCTAAGAGCTTAAATAGCCTACAAGGCGGGAGAAGCTGAAAGCTGAACTGTTGAACTGTAGAAGTAGTAGAAGTAGTATATTCGTCTTAGTAGCTGAAATTATAGTGCTCTTAGTCTTTTAATGAGACGAGTTGACTGAATAGCTCTGTCTTGTGACTCCACTAATCAGCTAATACAAATCACCTGTGTGAGAGACTGAGTGGTGCGTGTCTGTCGTTGCCACGGTGATGGTGCAGCTATGATTACTAACGCGCTGAGGGTAAAGAATAACAGACATGTTATTCTTAGTAATATGGTGGCAACAGTTACAATAGCAGTAGCAGATGTGTGCATTGAGGGCGTTTACTCGGCTTTCTTAGTAGGATTCAACGTGTTGATTGAATGAAACATACAGCAGTAGGGCCGATACAGGAAGACACGGCGACACTTTGTTGCTGAAGGATGATGGTGCAAGTTTTGTCCGTGGAGCATACAACGATTAATAAAAAGAATCATGTAGACGCACTTATTGAGTAATCGCATAACTAACTAGAAAAGGCTGTTCCTGCGAAACAGCAGTGAGAATGCCGAAAGTTTAGTAGAAAGTTATAAGCTGAAGCTTCAAAGCGCCCGAAAGGTATTTTTGAAAGGGGCAGGAGCTGGACGAAGGCATAAAACTACAGAACAGAGAAGAACAATGCAAAAGGAGAAATAATTAAGAAGAATTTGAAAATTTAGTAGAAAGTCATTTGCTCAGATTTCAAATTGGTCTGAAATGTATTTTAGAGAGGACCTGGAGCTAACTGATTAAAATGCTGCTGCAAAAAAAGTTGAACTATTGTGGGTAGTAAATAAGATCATGCTACATCTAACCAGCAGATCATCTTGCAAGTGTGTCAAAGTGGTATTTTTACAGACTGTATTAACTAGTGATGGGCATTCCGGCTCTTTTTCGTGAGCCGGCTCGTATGGCTCAGCTCACTAAAAAGAGCCGGCTCTTTTGGCTCCCTAACGGCTCTTTAAAAAATACATGTTTTAACTATGAATTTGACTATGATAGGTGTGAAAACAATTTGATTAAATTATGAAATGAAATCTTACTCGACCGTAACCACATATCTTTAAAAATGCATTGATTTGTCATGGCTCTCCTCCGAGTTTTGACTACTCTGACTGTGTGAGTTGGCTCGGCCCTCCCTCATGCAGGATTGACAGGAACAGACGATGATCGTGTGCGCCTTTAAGCCTACAAGTATTTTTTCGTTGTTCTTTGAATTAGTCAATTATTTTAAATACAATTAAAATTCATTATTTCATAATCATTTAGTTTTTATAGGCTGTATTAATCTATTAAAAATAGAGTCGGCTCTTCAGATATGCGAGCCAGCTCCCGACGTTCACCTTCAAGAGCCGGCTCTTAGAGCCGGATCGTTCGCGAACGACCCATCACTAGTATTAACACCGTAGGCGTGAATAATGCATGAATAGTGATTGTCGTCCATCTGTAGCCGAAGCTAAGCTAGAGAGAGGATGCAATGGGAGACTTTCTACAGTAAGCCATATCTACTGCTTCAAATTGAAAACGGAGACCATCTTTTGATTAAAGACAAGTTCCTTAACCTCTGTTGTCAATATCGCCAATAAAAAGTAAATACTCTTCAGTTACGCAGCATTTGTTTGTAGCTAGGTAACAAATATTATGTCTGGAAAAACGCTATGTGACCTGGTTTCGCCGTATGATGACAGTCGTAGTGTCACTAGAATGGCCATAACAAAAGATCATATTTCAAATCTGTCTGCTGTTCTACATTGCCCACACAATTATGTATATATATAAACTCTAACATGGCCTGTATCTTGTATCGAAAGTGCTCGAAAATTAGCTCGTCTAATGTATGGTGGACTGAGAACATATTTGTTAGTCAAAGCAGAGCGAGCGGATGTCGTGGGAGAATTCTTACTGTGTTAGATTTACTTCTTCAAATTGAAAACGGAGAAGATATTTAGAGTAAAGACAATTTACTTAACATCTGTGTTCAATATCGTCAATTAAAAGTAAAAACTTTCCAGTTACGAAGCGTTTGTTCGTAAGATTAAAGCCAGCTGCAGCAAACACATGCCCCAGCCCCGGTTTTTGGCTGTTCGTGACGGTCAGCTATGACAGTCTTGAGCCTCGATTTTTGCAGATTTCTGTGAAACTTGCTAAAATAAAAACGATTTAGCTAGATTATGTACACTTTAAGCTCAATGTACATACCTTGTTTGGCCAATTTGGTCGATTGTGGAAAAGAAAAGTGGAACCGTTTTTAGTTATGGAGAGCCATCGCGCTAGCTCGAATATACGAGAGAATAACAGAAATGTAGCTAGAATCCACACCTCACACAAGTTAACCGAGACGCAAAACTGTACGTCCAATCCAAAAAATAAGGATATTTTCCGAGACCCAAGACTCTGCCTAAACCAGAGATATTCTTTATATGTCTGTGCATTCAGAAATACGACTCTACCTGCAGTTTCGAAAACGTGTTCCTTTTGCTTTCCTGGTGCGTGTTTGTTTGGTTGCCACGGTGATGACGCAGCTGTGATGGCTAACGAGATAGGCAGAGAGAAAAACGAACATTTATCTAGCATCCACACCTCAAACAAGTTGACCTAGACGCAAAACTATACGTCCAATCCAAAAAATAAGGATATTTTCCGAGACCCAAGACTCTGCCGAAACCAGAGATGTCCTTTATATTTCTGTGCGGTCAGAAATACGGCAGTTTCAAAATCTTGTTCTTTTTGCTTTCTCTGACGATTTTGTCACCAGATTTGCATTGGTCTCTATGGGGCGAGAGTTGGACTTTGTCTCGCTTTCGTGGGGCTCTGAACAAATGTGTACGTCTGTTGGATTCAACAGACAACTGTCTACGACCAGCACAAAATTAGCTATCTATTGATCCAAAAACGAAGCATGAAGAGCGAAAATTGTGGCAATGCTGGCAAACTAGAAATATTTTTTCAACGACATCCGAAGCTGCCCTCCACTCTAAAGCCCAATTTATACTTAGGTCGCAGACACTTTTGAAAAGGTCGCCGACAGAAATGGCGTCACGGTCGACACAATTAACCGTCGCTTGAAAGTGTCGCCTACCAGGAGAAATTTCTACTGGCGCTGATGTCGTCACACAGTGTTGCGACCATTTCAAAAGTGTCGGCGACATAAGTATAAATTGGGCTTAAGCTTTCAGTCTGCACTCTAGGGTTTCACGTACACACCCATGTAAATCTCAGAAACGGCTTGAAAAAGTCATGAAACATAATCAGTGATATTGAAAAAAGTTGAATAGATATCAAAAAGCTGAACTATTTAAAAATAGTTTAGGGTTTTTTAAACATTTTAAAGTTTAAATGGTGGCTCTAGCTGAAAGATTGAGGAAGAAGGAGGATTTGGAAGTTGAAGAAGTTTAAAGAAGTTTGAGAGGATTTGAAAGAATGGCCTGAAACTGCTGAATTTTTTGATAGCTGAACGGTTTTAATAGCTGAAGATTTGAAGGCGCTGAAAGGTGCCACGGAAGAAATAGAAGATAAATAATAATAAGTTGAATAAAGATTCAAAGAACAATACTTGGAATGCTGAAGCAGCATTCCAACAATAAGTTGAATAAAGATTCAAAGAACAATACTTGGAATGCTGAAGCAGCATTCCAACAATAATAAGTATGCGGAATAACAATAGTGTTTTTGCTTGCAGCAAACACACTAATAATAATAATAAATATATATGTGAGAGAACAAAGGTTGTGCCCTTGCCGAAGGCAAAGCACACCCAATAATAAAACTAACAATAGCAATAGGTTTCCTCCTTACGGAGGAATCCTAATAATAATAATACTAACAATAACAATAGGTTTCCTCCTTACGGAGGAATCCTAATAAAAGTAACAATAACAATATGTTCCCTCCTTACGGAGGAATCATAATAATAATACTAACAAATACAATAGCAGCTTCGCTGCTTGGCCCCTAATAATAATAAGAAAAGGTAGAAATACTTAAGGTGGCTTCGCCGCTTGGCCATCAATGACGTTTAAGTCATAGAGATTAGGTCAATTTTTACACCGGGCTGCTAAATGTATTCGTTTTGATTGAACTATGAGGCTCCTGATCACCATTCCCTCTTGCAGGGGAAATGAGAAGACAACTATTTAATTCTACTCTTCACTCTTAGTATTTTGAGTTGTAAATGAGCAGGAAAAATATGCTTTTAAATCTTTGTAATCTTTATAAATAATAAGTAGGCTATGTATTTTTGATATAAAATATACAGAAATATCAGTTGTAATATGTCATTAAAAAACGGACCCCTCTGCAACCGAAGCAAGCAAGCACACCCTACAATTTCCCCAGAAATTGTACCCTTGGGTGTGCTCACGCCTTCGGCAAGGGCACAACCATTGTTCTCTCACATATATATTTATAGTTTATTTTTGCCCCCCTAAGGATCAGTCAATATTTGGACTACATAGACAACGCCTGTGTCAAAATGTTCGTTTTGGTCTCGATTGCGTTGCTTGTATTTTTATTTACATTCCATTGCACGGTTTAGGAGGTTACAACGTTTTTGTGGCAAAAAGTGCCTTTAGTCAACGAAGGGTACTCCGTGCTAGCTACGTCACCACGTCAGCACACGTTAGCGTTAGCAACGACGCATGGATTGATGTGCTGTTGCACAGCGAGTATCGTATCGTGCCGTGGTGTACTACTACTAGCAGCATCATACATGTACATTTAAGCAAATCAAGACTTGCATGTACAGTAAGTAATGTCACATTAAAGAATGTATGCAAAGTTTAAACTCAAGCAGGTGTGGTGCGTCGCTGGCTTCAGTGCCACAGTCTAAACTTTATGTCAAAACAAACATTCTAATTTCCGGCGCTTTCAAACAATCCCCTCACTCACTGAAGTTTGGCTAGCCACCACTACTAGCTTTCTTGTAGAAAACTTCTTTTGAATTAGCCATTTCTCCCTAAATAGATGTAAAGCTTATTTACGTTGTTGGGGGCATATTTTTTGTTTGAATCGCGATTCCATCTGAAATACTGCCGTGACAACGTGGTTACAGTTGCTTGTTTCAAAGGGGGTTCGCTTGTTTCAAAGGGGGTTCTTGAGTAGGCAAAATTCTTGAAAATATCACTAGATGGGAAAAAACTTAAGGGGACGGACCCACCTGCAACCGACGCAAGCGAGCACACCCTACAATTTCCCCAGAAATTGTACCCTCTCTAGTTACACATCTTCTTCTGCCATGGGAGTCTATGGCAGCCCCTAGAACCAAATTGTCAAAAGTTGTGAAATTTGGCACACTCTTTGGGACCAGTCTCCTCATCAATTTCACCAAGTTTCATGTCTCCCATTCCAACCATCGAGCGCCACCAATGGGTCAAAGTTGAAGGTGTGTTTACACACGTTACTTTTGAACAATATGCCGCATTTTCTAAAATGAGGTACCGTTGGATTTCCTGGATCAAGACGAGTCCAGACGAGTCCTATGACGTCATACCCAGTTATATAGATTATCCGCCATTTTGAATGTTAAGGAAAAGCGTTTCTTTCGCTACTCCTCCTACAATTCTTGTCGAATCTTTTTCAAAATTGCCACAGACTATCTTCAGACCAAGCCTCACAAAAAGGTATCCCCTGGCGCTTTGATTTTCGCAACCGTTTGTTAGTTACAGCCAATTAAATTAATGTGGCTGAGTTGATGTGGCCGCCATTTTGAATGAATGAATATAATTTGTTTTCGCTACCTCTCCTATAGAGTTTGTCCAATCTTCACCATATTTGGCACAGATCATCTTCAGACCAAGCCTCACAAAAGTTATCACATGGATTTTTGATTTTCTAAATTGTTTGTTAGTTACAGCCAATTAAATTGATGTGGCCGAATTGAATGTGGCCGCCATTTTGATTGAATGAATATAACGTTTTTTTGCTACCTTTCCTATAAAGTTTGTCCAATCTTCACCAAATTTGGCACAGATCATCCTCAGACCAAGCCTCACAAAAGACCACATGGCACACCAAGATCACATGGCGTTTAGATTTTTGCAACTGTTTGTTAGGTACAGCCAATCAAATCGAGCAACTGATCCGGAAAATGGGAAGTGAGGTCATATCTTAGCCAATCTTTGATGCATTGACTCCAAACTTGGTGTATGGACTCAGGGACCTCTTATTAAGAGGTCTGTAGTGTCATTTGACTTCTAAGGGGCACTACAATAGACAGGATTGTGTGTTGACCAATAACTGTTGATTTGTTTGTCTTATTTAAGTGATTCCTTTGTCTCGTGATATCTTAGTAGATCCCGTGTCTGACACATGTTAACTTGTGATACCAGCTGAATTGATGCGCCCGCCATTTTACGTTTTATACAACTTTTTTCCCTATTCCTCCAACAAAATGTATCCAATATTCACCAAATTTGGCACAGATTATCTTCAGACCACAATCACCTTGACATGTCAAAATAGGACTGAATTACAGCTGTTTAAACTTGGGCCAAATCTGACAACCGCTTGCCAGTTGAAAAACTGCTTATATTTTTAGACAGTAACTGAACTCTGTGATTTCCAGCACTGAGAATAGCTCACTAGGATAAATTGGTGTCCTGGCAAGGGCAACGTAAGAGGTTCGAATCCAGCCAAAGCCAACGAGCCTGCCATGTCACTGTTTTTCTGTTTAGCGAGACTGTAAGCCACTGTAAAGGAAGCCAGGTACAACGCAGTCGCTAGAAACCTGTAGTCTAGCTGTATATAGTCATGGCAATCCTCACACAAACTATAACAATTATTTTAGATTTTCGAAACAGTTTGATCGGTACAGCCAATCAAAATCTGCGGCAAAGTCGGTAAACAGGAAGTTGGGTCGTATCTCAGCAAATCTTTGATGGATTCAAAGCTGCATTTACTCGGAACCCTGTTCTGAGGATGTCTAAAAAAAAAATCGTTCATTTTACCTGCTTGGCCACCTCATTGCTGCTTGCAGCTATATTTGTATTATGTTTGTGAGTCGATGAAGGTTATTGTTTTACGTTGTTATAATACGTCATACTTCGAATAAACTTTAACTTTATACTTCACCCCACTTCAGCTTAACGATTGATTCTCTTAAAAACTTCCACGACACCCCCCAGTCAAATCTAATGGGACAATCCAGTGTGGAAACACTGGGATCATTGTGGACTTTTCCTGGAATCCACAAAATTGATTGTAGGACTGTTGCAGATGCATGAGACAGGATTATAGCGAGGATTACATTCCAGATATGATGCACCTAAAATACTTTCACTGTACCATGAACTATGACCCTGACTCCACAGATTTTGAGTGGGGCATTGAATGGGAAGAGTATTTTGATGGACGACACCCTGGTTAAACACTCCTTTTGAACAACAAGACTTAGTGGCCCATAGTAAGACAAATGTCTGCACCATCACATCTAGCTCCCTTTAACCAACAGTGGGAACTACCGCAGCTGAGAGACTTTTTGAGAGGAATGTTGAGATAACAGCAGAAAGCCATGTTGTAACCACTGAACCCAGACAATTTGTGCTCCAGGCCTCCGTGTGTTCCCTGGTGACCCCTGAACTTGACCAAACCCTCTCTGGGGTCCCTAATACCTTGTGGGCAGAGACAGGACATGTTGTTGGTGATTAAATCAGCAAATACTGATACAGATTTTTTTATGAGAAGGCGAAACAGGACCTAGGAAGAACCAGTACCCCATGTCCCCACAGAGAAAGTTAAGTACTGTATTTCTTCAATTAAACGCCCCCCTCAAATGAACGCCGCCCTCGAATAAACGGCTCACCACAAATGAACATTGTGTAATAAACGCCACCCTCGATTGAACGCCATACCAAAAACAATCAGAAAACAGTTATTTAATTGGTTACATTAAAACACAGTATTTATTACACAAGTAAATCACAAGTGTACTATAATTCCCTCGAAGCACTGGCAGACTCGAGTGGCTTTCTTGCTACAGGTTTATTTGAAGCTTCTTCTGCAAATCCACCGTGAAAACTAAACCCACAGTATAACGAGAAAATAAAGACCACATTAGCTTAATACGAACATACAATGACATGCGCAGCATGTAAACAACGTACACCAAAGTAAAATACAGACACAAAACAAACAGCGTTCCAAAAGGCCTTCAAAATAAAGGCACTGTACTCTTACCACAGTCACTTAATAATACTGAATGCAATTATATAATTTTAAATTATGACATTGGTTGAAAACAAATTATACAAGGTACAGTCCAGACATAGTAGACGAGGATATGTCCAAAAGGTATTTTATGTGGTTCAAGAATGTGTCATGTAGTCGAGTCAGGTGGCTGAGCGGTTAGGGAATTGGGCTAGTAATCTGAAGTTTGCCAGTTCGATTCCCGGCTGTGTCAAATTACGTTGTGTCCTTGGGCAAGGCACTTAACCCTACTTGCCTCGGGGGGAATGTCCCTGTACTTACTGTAAGTCGCTCTGGATAAGAGCGTCTGCTAAATGACTAAATGTAAATGTATCAAAAATATACAACGTTTTATTTTACACACAATAGTAAAATAAAACGGTATTCATGATAGACGTTGTAAAAAGAATTCACGGCAAGCCAACACGACCAAAGCACACGAGGTAAGCACATCAAACCACTCCTCAAACAAAACAACTTGAAAACAAAACATAAACCAAAATGTAGGAAAAACAGTGGCAGGAACTAAACACCGACTGCTGTTGCGGTTAGACCCCGCAACTCACTTGATCACCATCAATATCCCGCTGAATCCTTGGAGCTGATTAGCTAACCCTAACCCAATGTTATTTCTATGTTAGCAGTGAAATATAAGTTTTTATATCTGGACTTTGTTTGTTTGCCCAAATATCTCCTTGTTACACAAGCCAGATAACGTTTGTGGAATGCTTTGGAGGATGGTTGTTCAGGGACAAGTGTAAATGTTTTGGAATGTGGGGGTTGCATGTATGGTGCATTGTTTAGGGACAGGTGTGAATGTTCTGGAATGTGGGGATGTAAGAGTTCTGGGGGGTTGTATTTTCCTTTTGTAAGTAGCATATTAGGCTATCCAGACAGAATTGTGTGCCTTCAGTGGAATGTATTGCCTGCATTGGAATTAGTTATACTTGAACATTCTCTAACTATTATTTCCATTTCAGAATGACATCAGCAAGGAGAGTTTTATTCAGTGTCCACAATGTCATTGACGCTGTCCAAAATGGAGAGAGCGATGTTGACATGGAGTCAGACACCAGTGATTCGAGTGATGAGGAGGTGGTTCAAGATCTGGAGGAAGTGGAAAAAGTGAATAAGAGACCCACTGATTGTCCAACTTAGGATGATGACAATGACATTGAGCGAACCAACACAAGCCAACCAACTAAACTGACTATGCCCCGGGACCGGTATCGCTGGCTGAAAAAGGATTTCATCAGTCCTAATACTGATTTCGCCCTGACAACATGGCGGTCACACTTGTGTCATCCTTTGCTGGCACTGATCCTGTACAAAAGATTCAACGCTGGAACAAAGCCAACAAATCCTACATTGAAGTTGAGAGACCTCATATTGTGGGAGTATACAACCAATACATGGGTGGTGTGGATTTGCTGGACTCTTTTGCAGCCAAATATAAGTTCCCCATGAAATCACGCCGCTGGTACAGTTACATCTTCTGGCCTACCATCATCCTTGCCGTGATCAACGCCTGGCTCCTCTACAAACGGGACTGCAAAGCTCTCAATGTTCCAAAGAAAAACATGTTGAACAGGAGACTGTTTCAGGCACAACTAGCTTCTTCTCTCATCCTGACAAACACAGCTGTCACACCAAGGAGATGGCGGCCATCTTCAGCCAGTAGGAGCCCTTTGACATCGATAAGAGTGACACCTCAGAGACCTGTGACTGCTCAGAGAAGACCATCCCTAGGAAATGGGAGTCCACCAAATAGGGTCCCAGACAAGAGGGTATGTGAACCACCAACCGATGTGCGCAGGGACATGGTTGCACATCTCCCGGTGAAGACAACAAGAGGACGCTGCAGACACTGCGTGAAAGGATATTCCAGTATGCTTTGCAGAAAGTGCAATGTCCGTTTCTGCTTTTTTTTAAAGTAAACACTTTTTTGCAAAGGACTTGAAATTGCAAGGACACTGATTCTTTGAAGTTTTCATTCTGTTTTGTGTAACATTTTATCCAGTTTTTATAGATTGTTTATAAATTATGATTCATAAAAATATGACTGTTGGCTGATTATTGTTAATGAAATGTACTGTTATAGTGCCAGTAAGCAATACACACTCCAAATTAATCAGCAGTTGTTTTGTGTATTTGTTCTGACAGTTTGAGAGCAAATGCTGAAATTCTGCTCCCAAATAGGCCCAACGTTGCCCTAAAAACGTACAAAAACATTTTTTTTTAATTAATCTTTCATTCTCTTCATCAGAAGTCTTTTACAACATCATCTCACTTAAAAAAAAAAAAATTGATATTATTTACATACTTGGGTCTTACAGGGTTAAATCGTGCAACGGAACGTAAATCCCAATAGAAGCAACTCAATCGCTACCAAGACGACACTTTTGACACCTAGGTTGTCTATGTAGGCCAAATATTGACTGAGCTTTAGGGGCGCGAAAATAAACAATAATAATAATAACTAGAGAGGATACAATTTCTGGGGAAATTGTAGGGTGTGCTTGCTTGCGTCGGTTGCACAGGGGTCTGTATATTTTATATAAAAATGCATCGGGCCTACTTATTATTTATAAAGATTACATAGATTTAAAAGCATCTTTTTTTTGCTGCTCATTTACAACTCAAAATACGAGTGAAGTGTAGAATGAAATATGATGTCTTCTCATTTCCCCTGCAAGAGGCAGCTGACAGGCTGAATCAAAACGAATACATTTGGCAGACCGGTGTTAAAATGGACCTAATCTCTATGACTTAAACGTCCTTTTAAGTTGTCCCTTCTCGTGATATTTTCAGGCATTTAGCCTACTCATATTGCATTCATTCATTAATAAAGAACCCCCTTTGAAGATTATTCTACGACTTTACCGGCAGAAGATAGAATCGCGATTCAAACAGTACCATCTGCTAACTGAAAATATGCCCCCAAAAACGTAAATAAGCTTGACATTTATTTAGTGGAAAATCGCTCATTCATAAAAAGCTCACTGGTAGCGATCATTGTCAGTAACAACGCAAAATGCGATATAGCCCTGTGTGGAGAAGCTGCCCCGGTAAATTCTACTACTACAGTACAGTACTAGACTACTGCTGTGTTCGTCTTGGTAGCGATTGCGTTGGTTGAATTCGATTTAACGTTCCGTTGTACGGTTTAGGCTGAAATTAATTATTTTCATGAACAGATTGACAAAGTTTAGGCTGTGGCAATGAAGTTCAGGTTAGTAGTCAGATTGTTTCAACTATTGAAAGACTTGAGTAAGGGGAGTGCCGAACATGTTCTGTCGCCGTTTGACTTGAACAGCTGAGGAGTTTTTGTTAGCTACTCACACTAGTGTCTCGGGGAGGCTACAGCGTTGCAGTGAGCTACACTGGTTTGAAACCACAGGTAATGGTAATTTCACCAACAAATCGTTTACTAATGTCAGAATAAATCCTACAACGAAAATGTATATGTGAGGAATGTTTATTTTAACGATTGAAAACAGATACATCATAGACCACTGTAGTATGTGTTGCCCGTGCAACACAGGCTAATGTCATGATGCTAATATGTCAGTGAAATATTAGACTACTGTTTCCGAAACTAGATGTACTTCCTTAATAATATCAGCTTATATTGTACATTACACATCACAATTGTGTGTCATATCACAAAGTAAAATGAGTAAATATTTATCACCCTGGCCTCTTTGCTTGTGGCGTTTCTGCAGCTGCCTTGCAGTAAAGCTATAGTTAGCCTAGCTATCCCCCAAGTTAACAGATGCGAAACGAATGTTCTGCCAAAGGTAGTCACGCGTGTTTTCGTGACGTTAGTGACGTAAGTAGCGTCATTGACTGTGGCTAGCAAGTTAGCCACTGTTAGCTTCACTTTTCGCCACAAACACTTAATTTCCACTTAAACCATGCAACGGAACGTAAATTTCAATAGAAGCAACTCAATCGCTACCAAGACGAAACTTTTGACACCGAGGTTGTCTATGTAGGCCAAATATTGACTGAGTTTTAGGGGGGCAAAAAGAATAATAAAAATAATAATAATAATATATATGTGAGAGAACAGAGGTTGTGCCCTTGCCGAAGGCAAAGCACACCCAATAAATATAAATGTGAGAGAACAAAGGTTGTGCCCTTGCCGAAGGCAAAACACACCCAATTAAAAATCAATATAGCTGCAGGCAGCAATGGCGGGTTCCACCTCAACATTGTGATGAAGAAAGTGTTTGTCCGTCTCTTCATAAACGGAGTAACTAAGTTCAGTTGAGTTCTGGATTTTAATACGTATTTATCAATCTGCAGATTGGGAGAGAAAACCAGTCTTCTGACCATAAATGACAACACAACACCAAGCTTAGGTCTCAACCAGGTCTCTCTCCGCTCCGAAAGCCGGAGGACCATCTTTTATAGGGCACAAGAATGTAAACATAGATTGTGACAGTCAGGCAGGAATGACGTTACAACAGTCTCAGAGAAAAAGATTCACTGCTCCCAACACATAACAACTCTCACACTAGAGAGTTCATAGTTGGAGCTCTCCTTGTAGTCATGACAAGGACCGTTTAGCCAGTACTTTCTCCTGACCCCGAACATCTATTAACCTGACACATAGACACAATATACTGTTATTAATAGCAAGCTTACATGATAAACGTACTAACTAGTATCCAATGACTAGTTCTATTGATTAGTGACTAATGTAAGCACACAGGAAATCCCAATTTCTTCCACAGTCCCCCCTTTTGACGTTTAACGTCAACACAACAAACAAGTTTCATAACATTTCAAAACCTTAACAATCAAACAATACTTTATCTGCTACTACTCAGCACAGCATACATGATTATAGGATTTGAAGAAGTATTAGGTAGTACCCCATCAGGTGAAAAGTACAAAGTCCATGAAGTGAATAGCATAATGTTTAGCTCTCTAGCTAGGGCACCCAGAAATGACCTTAACGCTCCTTCTATTTTCCTTGTTCAAAGTTGCATTGTATTATACACTTTGGTGATATTGTGACCTCCGATTCGTCCTAGTAACACAGGCACCCCCTAGGACCCCACAAAAGAACTAGCTTATAGCTATTCACTTCATAAGCAAACAGAATTATGACAGTTTATCAATGATACCAGAAACAGAGGCATATTTCTCTCCTGGACAAAACCAAGGGTCATGCTCTCATGAGCTCAACACAGCATGGTATAGATCAAACACTGTTCATAAATTCAGATTATTTCAAACAGTATAAAAGTAATAAAGTAACCACTATCTTTAATTATTGTTCACCGATCTGTGGTTAAGGACAGATCTATTCAGATTGCACACAGCATTGTATATCAGTTGGAAAATAGAAGGAGGCAAATGGCCATCTTTATTACATTGGCAAAATAGTCACTTGGTACTTGAGATTACATATCCGACATATCAATCATTCTCAGGGCAATGCAGTAATCCTCATTTTTGCTTGCTTTTGTCTGTGGCTTGATTTGGGCTACCATAATCTTACTGAGAGCCTACTGCACAGCACTGTACACAGCAGGCAGTACACATCTTCAAAGCACAAACCACAATCAGCACAACAACGATTAACATGCCCAATCCAGTGATTCCCATTTGAATGATAGTCGAAAAAGAACCCCCCCCCCACAGAGGAAGTCAGCCAGTCAGCACAATTCCAAGCTTCAGGTTCCCCCAAAACTGAAATTATGTTTTAATGTGAGCAGCCATACTTGTGATATTTGCAGATTCATCGTGGATAAAAGTACAACAGTCATGACCTATCACAGCACAGGTACCTCCCTGAGCTGACAACAGATAATCCAGTGCCATTCGGTTCTGTAGCACTACCTGCCTCGTGGCCTTCATCTCAGAAGCAACCGCAGTTAAGACGTCGGCTGTCTCATTACCAATGGACTCCAACCCTACTGCTAAGCTCCTAATATCTCTAAAGGCAGTGATAGCACCATACACAGGGAGAATGGCAGCTGAAAACGTGAAAAGTGACTGTGTACTATTGAATCCACGTGATGTGATCCCAGCTTCTTAGCATCTGCATTAATAATACTTCTCTTGTGGCGGTGCCACCATTGTTTGGGAAAGGGGTGCAGGGGCAACCCATCTACAGGTCTGAGGGCTCCTACAATAAACCCAAGGTAACACTTTCCTGACCAGTCGGCCGGCAGGAAATAATAAGCACTCTTACCACATACCCACATGGTGCCATTGTTAGCTGCACGAGGAACCCAAAATGGTGATGCCCTTATACTTACAGGTCCATCTGCAACAGGCAAATCATGCAACAGGCTGTTAGCATACATACCACAGTGTGGTTACATGTATTTTTTCCAAATACATTCCCATAATTATTTAAACATTTAATCAACCATATACTACATCTTCTGTAGTATGCTAAAGGTGTAGGAATAACATAGTTAGCAACATCAGGAATTTATGTCATCCGCCCAAATGGTATACAGGACAAGTAACATTGAACTCAGATACAATTGAACTTACAAATCATCCAGTAGAGTGTGAGCATTCATAGAAACCGTATACTCACATGTATTTTTTCACTCTCACTATACCACTGTGCCATACACATAACCATGCAGGTGGGGCATATTCAAGAGATAACTGACTCATTCGACAGAACAGTCACATTTGTAACATCCAACCCTACACAAGGCCACTTCTTGACCTTACACATATCAGCCATTGACAGAGGGACAGATCCCTGGATAACCTCCAGAATGCTTGGGACTCTAACCACAAACCCTGCAAGGCCTGTCCCCTCTAATGCTGCGTCCAGTCATTTTTTCCCGTCCACGGTAAGGTGTTGTTGTACAGATTGTTCTTCATGTGTGCTTTATGATGAATCTCAATGTTCACATCAGTATAATTGGGAGCGTGCAATAGTGACTCTCGGTGTGGCTCATGTATGCGATGTCTGTGGACTCGTGCGTCCAGTATCAGTAAATGTCTGTCAGGTGTGTGCGTCAGTATGTCTGGATCTCATCTCTCATCGTAGCTCAGGCAGTGGCCACGGTTTCCTTGAAACACAGTATCCTCTCGTCCCCGTTCTGGGTTCTGTCATCTGCTTCATGAATCACACATGGGGGAGAGAGGCATGGTAGCAACAGCAGCCCTCTCTGGCTTTCTCCACATGTGACTCACCTTTCGACGTCTTCAACACCTCCGGGTGGGTGCTCTTTGGGACCTCCTTCTCGGCGCCCCTGGATTGGAGTGCTGGATGGCGGGGTCCTGGTTCTGGCTCAAATCGGTCCGCTGGACTGGAACCTGCTTCTGGATCAGCCGCTGCAAACGGGTCTCCACCCCCCTTGGTGTACTCCTGGAGGAGTAACCCAGTGGGGATGAGACAAATGACAAGTTGGAGCAGGCACCATGTGGAGGTGCACCTGCTCCTCCACCGGCCCCTGGCTCTCAGTTGGGATCCTCCACCGTGTTGTTCGGTGGAGGGGCCGTTTTGCAGTGTGTCGCATGGATCCATGTCGGACGACCCTCCACTTTCACAGCTGTGTGAGTCACCAAGAGAAACCAGGTATGGACCGGTCCATCTCGGTGAGAGGGCAGTCCTCCGTTTGTGTACTTTCACGTACACGTCCCGGTTGATAGGGATGCCATGGCTCCCCAGCGGGCAGCTTTCACCTGTGAATGCACAACCCTGGCTGCTCTAGTTAGGGCAAAACAAAAGTTTAACATTGTATCATCCATCTGGTGGATATCCATCTGTTTCAATGATAGTGGGGGAGAGACAGGCAATCTCATTGGTCTCCCTAAAACGATCTCATGTGGGGAAAGTCCATTCCTCCTCTGGGGAGTGGACCTCATGGCCATAAGAGCTAGTGGGAGTGCATCAGGCCATTTTAGCCCAGTCTCTTCACATATCTTGGCTAGTTTGTTTTTCAAAGTTCCATTTTGTCTCTCCACTGCCCCTGCAGACTGTGCGTGGTAGGGACAGTGGAAATGCTGGTTGATCTGGAGCGCTTTACAAAGTTCCTGAACAATTTGATCTGTGAAATGTGAACCTCTATCACTGGACAGTCTTGTGGGGGTCCCATATCTACAGATCACATCTCTAATGAGAATCTTGGCTATTGTGGTAGCATCAACTTTCCGACATGGGTAGGCTTCTACCCATTTCGAGAACATGTCAACAATTACAAGTACATATTCAAAATTACAACACTTGTTCATCTGCATAAAATCAATTTGTAAATGAATAAAAAGGACCACTTGGTGGCGGGTGGGCTGCGTCTCTTCTCTTTGGTCCCTTTCCGGGATTATGCTGCTGGCAGGTATGGCACTGAGCACAATGTTGCTCAGCCTTTGTGGAAAAAAACCAGGTGCAAACCAATCAGTATTTACTATTGAGACCATACCCCCCTTGCTCGTATGGGCACAGCCGTGCGCCATGCGAACTAACCAAGGGAACAATGCACGTGGCGCCACCACGCGGCCGTCGGGGTGGCTCCACACTGCCGAAGTTGGATCTTTCACACAGCCAACGGATAACCAACCATTCCTCTCAGTGTTATCAGCAGCGGCTTGAAGGTCCGCCACATCATGAAGAGAGGGAGTGTGTGTTTCCGGTTGCTGAGACACACAAAAAATAGAGACCTGGGACACATCAGAGGATTTGGCCGCAGCCTTTGCTGCTAAATCAGCTCTAGAACATCCTCTTGAAACATCATCTGTATCGTTAGTATGAGCCTCACACTTAACAATAGCTAGCTTTGTCGGTAGTAGTATTGCAGATAACAAATTATCGTTCTTGATTGCTCCACCTGAGGAGTCAATGAAACCTCTTTCTCGCCATATGGCACCAAAATCATGAGTAACTCCAAATCCATACCTCGAGTCCGTGTAAATATTTACAACCTTGCCTTCTGACAAACAACATGCCCTTGTCAACGCAAACAACTCTGCCTGCTGTGCAGTGCATTGTGGAGATAGTTTACCAGATTCGAATGTCTCACTGTCCGTGCAGACCGCATATCCGGAGTTTAGGGAGCCATCCCATGCTCGGGATGAAGATCAATCTACGTACAACACAAGTTCAGCATTATCCATAGGTTTGTCAAACAAATCAGGTCTGGGTGTTAGCACTTTATCGACAACCATCTCACAGTCATGTGGTTCACCATCATCAGGGGTGGGCAACAATGAAGCTGGATTCAATGGGGAGCATCTATGGATCGTAATGTTACTTTGAGTCAACAAAATCAATTCATACTTTGTGGCTCTGGTGGCTGACAGGTGTTGAGTTTTGGTGCGTAACAGAAGAGCACTTACTGCGTGAGGAACCATCACTGCCAAGGGCGACCCCAGCACTATATCTGTAGTTGCTTCCACACATGTTGCCGCAGCACAGACTGCTCGTAAGCACGGGGGGAAACCTGCTGCCACAGTATCTAAAGAAGAACTCACATAGGCGATAGGCCTCCTAAGATTACCATGCTCCTGGGTCAGTACACCCTGGGCAAACCCTTTGGCCTCGTGGCAGTACAGTGTGAATTGCTTGCTGTAGTCTGGCAGACCGAGAGCTGGCGCCTGGGCCAAAGCCTGCTTGAGAGATACAAATGATTTATCAGCTTCAATGTTCCACAACAAATGAGTATCAGTCTGGCCCTTCATTAAATCGAGGAGAGGTCTAGCCAACACAGCATAATCAAAGATCCACTGACGACAATACCCGGCTGAACCTAGAAAAGATTTGAGTTGTTTTGGTGTTCTAGGCTTCGGTATCAATCGGATGGCCTCCACTCTATCAGGAGTCAAATAGTCGCTCTGTACCTTTGAGTGTATGGCCCAGATACTTGACCTCCTCAGACCATAACTGCATTTTTGCCTTTGAGGCCTCGTGGCCCTTCTCAGCCAGTGCATGTAATACAGCAATAGTGTCCTGTTGGCAGGAGGCAAGATTCTTAGAACATATCAAAAAGGTCATTAATATACTGCACCAGAGTAGAGCCGGGTGCTAAAGTGACATCCTGGAGGTCCTCTCGTAATGCTTGACTAAACAACGTAGGTGATTCGGTGTACCCCTGTGATAGAACTGAAATGTATAGTGGACCTGGCGAAACTTGAATGCAAGCAGATACTGGCTCTCTTCTGCAATGGGAACAGAGAAGAAAGCAAACAATAGTCATTCACAGAGCAAGAAAGTAACAAGGTTACTTGCTAAGTATTGTAACTGGGTTAGGCACAACAGGATGTATAACACAGGCATTACCTGCTTATAAACCCATAATAAACTTCCAAGTATTTTATTAGCCTTAAAGGATCAAATTGACCTTAAATCTACCTATGACTCCTTGTTTCAACAAAGCATCAATAACTGGGACAATACCTTTCCCTACAGATTTACTTGTTACTTACTTTTACATAGTTGAAAGAAATACATGTTCATCTTTCAAAGATCCATCTATCCACCCATAAGAGCTAACTGACAGTTGTGTCCACAGGAATCCTAGAAACTACCACTATCATCTCATTGATTTGGGTACTGTGTACTGTTGACCTAGCTAACCTAGTAGCTCTGTGTCTTACTTGAAAAAAAAGGATCTCTCTGCCTCCCCTATTCTTGATTATTATTATTTTGATGGTGGCTGTTTACTGTCTGAGTGTCCTTGAGCAGGCCACAGCAAGCTCTTCGTTCTGAAGAAAACGGGAGGGGTTGAGTGCAGTAGTATGGAGTATATGACTGAAGGGTACTGACTATTTCTGTATACTGTGACAATAACCTGCCCTGTGGCATATCTGTTTACAGAGTATGCACATATCCCTGTCTATCTCTTACTCCCCTTGCTGCCTGCCCCTGGCTCTCCTTTTTCCTTTAAACATATTATTTTCTTTCTGTAAGACATTCATTTGCAATGTCATTAATTTCTCAACTTTCTTTTCTGCATTCTCCAGCATCAATGTACAATTATGTTTGACATAATCCATAATCATATCAACAGTTTTGTTCTCCCAATGTAGAACCTGTTTCTTAACTTCTACCTGGAGTTCAGGAAGCAATCCACATATGAACACATAACAAAGTGGCATAGGGATGCAGCTGCTGTAAAACCAGAATGTTTTTCAAAAATCCTAGTAAGTCTTTCCAGATAATCTGTAGGATCCTCATCTTTTCTCTGTTTGCAATCATACACTTTGCTCCAGTCAAGCAACACCCCTTCGGTATTACTGCCATTAAACACCATCAGGAATCTATTTCTCAACACACCGGGCTGGAGTGCAACCTCTAACCCTTGATTCAAATCAATAAAAGTATGTATGGCATTGATAACTATTTGCAAATCTCTTAGAAATGTTGCTGAGTCCTCTCATGTCAGGAAATCCCTTTCCTAGCTCCCTCAGCTCAGTCACTGACCATGGGCAATAAGGTACATAGGCTGTTATACATCAGGACGTGGACATGCACACATAGGGTTCATTGATACCGGGGGGTTCAACTGATAGTTACAGGCCTTTCATGGTTGGGGCTCTCTCTGCTTGATTGACCTGAACCCTTTCCTCAACCTCATAAGCAGTAGTGCTTCTTCTGTTCTTAGGCCTTCCTGACTAACTTCACCAATCATATTTTCTGTGGTATGAACCTCAACCTTCTCTTGTAGGTTCTGTGCTGGTTGCACCTGACCAGCTGCTTCCACTAACACTGCATTTTCCCTATCTCTGGCTCTCCTCTGCATAGCCACAGCTATAGCAACAATCTGATCACGTTTTAACAATGACTCCTGGACGCTCTGTCTCTCAAACTGCTCTGGTTCAATTCTAGCAGCCTCTTGTTTGTCTTGCTCAAAACGTTCTAGCTCACTTTTCTGTTCATCTTGTCTCTGTCTCTCAAGACGCTTTGGCTCATTCCTAGCTTCTCTATCAGAATCAGTTTTAGCTTGATCTGACCGTATTTTCTCAAGATAGACAATGCCACGTCGTCTCGTAGCTTCAGTTAACCATATCATAAACATTGGCCAGCTGACAAATTGTTTACACTTCCCACTTGTTTCCTTGTCTTTCAAAACCGCTTTTTTAGACTCTCCGATATTTTTACGTCAAACGTTCCCTCATGATTAGTCCACGCATGCCATTTCTCAATGATTGACACTGCTTGTAGCTCAAACATATATCTGGCTGGACTGTTCGCAGGTAACAACGTCTCTATCGTTCTCGTAGTGGAAGCTAAATTACCCATACTGAATTACAATGTATCTGAATACAAAGTATCTGTAACAAATCTCATAACGGTAGGCTATGTAGCCAACTCTTATGATTTACTGCAGCAAGAATCACACAGCACTTTAGAATATAGTCACAAAATCACATAGCACTGTAAAACGGTCACAATATTGAAGAATAAAAATAACTACAATATCATGTGGTAGTGAACTACAAATATGGCCTTTTTTCAAGCCATACTATCCTCGCCCTCCGACGCTCGATCATGGGACGCGCCTACAAAGACCCAACCCTTTTGGGAACGCGCATACAATAATTTCCTCAACTCCGTTACCTCATAAGTAACAAAATAATCACAATTCGTGTTTAAGAGAGACGAGTTAATCCATAAACTGCCAGTCTATCTTTCCCTCAGTATTTTATTGTGTCCCTCGCTGATCATTTAAAGCCAAGTTTGTCAGTAAAAACCTAACTGTCCCTTTACATTGTCAAAGTATCCCTAACTTGTTTAAAAACACTTTACCCTTAAAAGTCGGTCTCTCGCATAAAGCCTTTGACCCTAATACATTATGACCGCCCACCTACTGTGCTTGGTCTTTAAGAAAAACTCAAAACAACACTTAATACAGTTACATTTCAAACAAAAATAAAAACCCAACAAGATCTCTGTTCAAAAGAGAAAAAACAACTTTAAACATGCATCTTAAAAGTAACATATACATTTGGTTCACCCCTGGCTGTATATATAAAACCATACACTCTGTTAACAGACCCTTTCCCAGGTCAAGAGTATGGGCCGTATTCTCTGTCAACAGATCCTTTGCCTCAGATCAAGAATACAGATTTTTACATATTTCTTTAAATACTTCACGCGACCAGAGTTCTTGTACGCTATCAGAGTTTGCCAACTCTGACCTAGACAAAGTGAAAATAGCAAGCCAATTAATGACCCAAATTTACTAAACCAAAACTCTAATATTATCTTCCTCCTGTTGAGGCCTAGCAGACTCTGGTCTGCTAAGACCAGGCTCCCAACTGAACGTCACAATAAAAGGTTCTTAAATTGTTTACGTTACCAGCATCGCAGAGGGACAGCCGGGGCACCAAGCATAAAGCAGTCCGTGAATGGGGTTTTGGAAAAGGATCCCCTTACCTTTTAGTTTTGTGCACCACGGGTTCTGCTTTATACTGGTGCCGCCGTGGGTCTCTCCTGGATCTGGTTCTGTAATCCTGCTGCTCGACAACGCCAATTGATGAAGAAAGTGTTTTGTCCGTCTCTTCATAAACGGAGTGACTAAGTTCAGTTAAGTTCTGGATTTGAATACGTATTTATCAATCTGCAGATTGGGAGAGAAAACCAGTCTTCTGACCATAAATGACAACACAACACCAAGCTTAGGTCTCAACCAGGTCTCTCTCCGCTCCGAAAGCCGGAGGACCATCTTTTATAGGGCACAAGAATGTAAACATAGATTGTGACAGTCAGGCAGGAATGACGTTACAACAGTCTCAGAGAAAAAGATTCACTGCTCACAACACATAACAACTCTCACACTAGAGAGTTCATAGTTGGAGCTCTCCTTGTAGTCATGACAAGGACCGTTTAGCCAGTACTTTCTCCTGACCCCGAACATCTATTAACCTGACACATAGACACAATATACTGTTATTAATAGCAAGCTTACATGATAAACGTACTAACTAGTATCCAATGACTAGTTCTATTGATTAGTGATTAATGTAAGCACACAGGAAATCCCAATTTCTTCCACAGTGTAGTATATGGTTGATTAAATGTTTAAATAATTATGGGAAGGTATTTGGAAAAAATACATGTAACCACACTGTGGTATGTATGCTAACAGCCTGTTGCATGATTTGCCTGTTGCAGATGGACCTGTAAGTATAAGGGCATCACCATTTTGGGTTCCTCGTGCAGCTAACAATGGCACCATGTGGGTATGTGGTAAGAGTGCTTATTATTTCCTGCCGGCCGACTGGTCAGGAAAGTGTTACCTTGGGTTTATTGTAGGAGCCCTCAGACCTGTAGATGGGTTGCCCCTGCACCCCTTTCCCAAACAATGGTGGCACCGCCACAAGAGAAGTATTATTAATGCAGATGCTAAGAAGCTGGGATCACATCACGTGGATTCAATAGTACACAGTCACTTTTCACGTTTTCAGCTGCCATTCTCCCTGTGTATGGTGCTATCACTGCCTTTAGAGATATTAGGAGCTTAGCAGTAGGGTTGGAGTCCATTGGTAATGAGACAGCCGACGCCTTAACTGCGGTTGCTTCTGAGATGAAGGCCATGAGGCAGGTAGTGCTACAGAACCGAATGGCACTGGATTATCTGTTGTCAGCTCAGGGAGGTACCTGTGCTGTGATAGGTCATGACTGTTGTACTTTTATCCACGATGAATCTGCAAATATCACAAGTATGGCTGCTCACATTAAAACATAATTTCAGCTTTGGGGGAACCTGAAGCTTGGAATTGTGCTGACTGGCTGACTTCCTCTGTGGGGGGGGTTTCTTTTTCGACTATCATTCAAATGGGAATCACTGGATTGGGCATGTTAATCTTTGTTGTGCTGATTGTGGTTTGTGCTTTGAAGATGTGTACTGCCTGCTGTGTACAGTGCTGTGCAGTAGGCTCTCAGTATGATTATGGTAGCCCAAATCAAGCCACAGACAAAAGCAAGCAAAAATGAGGATTACTGCATTGCCCTGAGAATGATTGATATGTCGGATATGTAATCTCAAGTACCAAGTGACTATTTTGCCAATGTAATAAAGATGGCCATTTGCCTCCTTCTATTTTCCAACTGATATACAATGCTGTGTGCAATCTGAATAGATCTGTCCTTAACCACAGATCGGTGAACAATAATTAAAGATAGTGGTTACTTTATTACTTTTATACTGTTTGAAATAATCTGAATTTATGAACAGTGTTTGATCTATACCATGCTGTGTTGAGCTCATGAGAGCATGACCCTTGGTTTTGTCCAGGAGAGAAATATGCCTCTGTTTCTGGTATCATTGATAAACTGTCATAATTCTGTTTGCTTATGAAGTGAATAGCTATAAGCTAGTTCTTTTGTGGGGTCCTAGGGGGTGCCTGTGTTACTAGGACGAATCGGAGGTCACAATATCACCAAAGTGTATAATACAATGCAACTTTGAACAAGGAAAATAGAAGGAGCGTTAAGGTCATTTCTGGGTGCCCTAGCTAGAGAGCTAAACATTATGCTATTCACTTCATGGACTTTGTACTTTTCACCTGATGGGGTACTACCTAATACTTCTTCAAATCCTATAATCATGTATGCTGTGCTGAGTAGTAGCAGATAAAGTATTGTTTGATTGTTAAGGTTTTGAAATGTTATGAAACTTGTTTGTTGTGTTGACGTTAAACGTCAAAAGGGGGGACTGTGGAAGAAATTGGGATTTCCTGTGTGCTTACATTAATCACTAATCAATAGAACTAGTCATTGGATACTAGTTAGTACGTTTATCATGTAAGCTTGCTATTAATAACAGTATATTGTGTCTATGTGTCAGGTTAATAGATGTTCGGGGTCAGGAGAAAGTACTGGCTAAACGGTCCTTGTCATGACTACAAGGAGAGCTCCAACTATGAACTCTCTAGTGTGAGAGTTGTTATGTGTTGGGAGCAGTGAATCTTTTTCTCTGAGACTGTTGTAACGTCATTCCTGCCTGACTGTCACAATCTATGTTTACATTCTTGTGCCCTATAAAAGATGGTCCTCCGGCTTTCGGAGCGGAGAGAGACCTGGTTGAGACCTAAGCTTGGTGTTGTGTTGTCATTTATGGTCAGAAGACTGGTTTTCTCTCCCAATCTGCAGATTGATAAATACGTATTCAAATCCAGAACTCAACTGAACTTAGTCACTCCGTTTATGAAGAGACGGACAAAACACTTTCTTCATCAACAGTAAGTACGGGGACATTCCCCCGAGGCAAGTAGGGTGAAGTGCCTTGCCCAAGGACACAACGTCAGTTGGCATGACCGGGAATTGAACTGGCAACCTTCGGATTACTAGCCCGATTCCCTCACCGCTCAGCCAACTGACTCCCTTGAGTTCATCATGAGTTGAACTGTGCTAGGACAGGGTGCATGGTCATCTGTTAGCAAGTTTTACTAACCTGAAATACTAAATCATTGTTAGAATCTCTGATGCCATTAAACTACACAACATGCACAATCAGGGTGACCTACAGTATTATCTTAACTAACAAACAATGGCCGCGTTTCCCAGATTGGTTAACGGTCTTAGAACGCTCCTAAGAAGCTCTTAGGGTTAAGAGCTTCTTAACGAATTTGGGAAACGCGGCCAATAACATTTCACACATTTAACTGAACAAACACAACAACTGAAATCCCCCGCACGGCTTTTCTAACCAAACTATTTTCCACAACTCTTTCCCTTTTTTGGCATGCTGCACTGCATGCTGGGTCCCCAAGGGCGTTCACACTACAATATGGTTAGGTGCGTTCAACAACAACTGCGGCTGCATGAAACGACCGGCGAGAGTTGCTGCTGGGCGGCAAGGCCTCACGAGGGCCCTGGAAGGGGAACGTAGAGGAAAAGTACTGGCAATGTAAATTTAGTGACAATTGACCAACCGGGTGTGAAATACATAAATGCATCTGTGACCAGATATAATGTACCAATGATAAAATGTCATAAAATAATGGAGAGTAAATATATAAGCAAATGTCCGGAGAAAAATTCCAGTCTGATCTCAAGACCACACAAGTTTGTTGGAATCAATCCTTTGTGTTAGATTCGAATAAACACTTTGCATCATACTTTGCTGTCGTTTCCGTGCTGTTTTAAAACTTGGATATTGGGTAAAATCTTAGATTATTAACCCACAACAATTTGGCGAGCCAGCACCAGGAGAATCAGAGGATCCCAGTCCCTGTGCGTGGAAGCCCTCGGACAAACGCCCCGGCCATCAAATTTAAAAGGTAAGCAGATTTTTTCTTTTTAATATCTTCTCAATTATGTGCGTGTCCGAGGTGTGAATCCGCCCAGGCTAAACTGGTCTCTTTTTCCAAAAGAAACTATTTCTTCAGATAAGATTAATACATTCGTAGAGCACGGAGGCCAGAGTACGGTGCAATTTTTTTTATATGTCTATATGTACTCTGTGTGTCCTGCCTCTTAAGAAACCATGGTGCGGAAAGATTGAATGATTAATATGTCACGTACAGCTATAATTTGCTGGTTGCTTGCTTGCTTAACATTCGCTATCATCTTAATCTGGATCGCCATAGCAGCAAAACACCGAAAGGAGGTTAAAAACATAGCGGAAGATGATGGATGGATGGATGGATGGCATTTACATTTATTCATTTAGCAGACGCTTTTATCCAAATCGACTTCCAAGAGAGAGCTTTACAAAGTGCATAGGTCACTGATCATAACAACAAGATAGCCACAAAAACATTGCGAGTAGCCAAAACATGAAGCACACATTGTGAACAACCAAAGTAAGTGCCAAAGGGAAGAACCATAAGAGCATGTAGTTAAACAAGTTACAATTAAACAACATGAACCGCTATAAGTGCAAGTGTACCTGTGGAAAAAACAAGCAATAATAATAAAACAATATATCACAGCGAGTACAAAAATGTTAAATCAGTTACCACTAACCACAAGAGCAACAAGTCTCTACGCAAGAGTCATTGTGATCCTTGAGGAAACTAACATCGGGTCAAGCGAACCATTCCTAAGTACCGTTGTACTCCCGGAACAAGTGGGTCTTGAGCCTTTTCTTGAAGGTGGAGAGACAGTCAGTGTCTCTGATGGAGGTGGGGAGCCAGACAGGCCCCCCAGTGGTGGAGGGAAAAAAGTAAAAAAGTAAACAAAAGGGAAGGGTAATTCAATAGATAGAAGAGAATGCGCGCATCGCTGAGAGCGATAAAAAGGCCAGAATTCTTGCATGTAAATACGCTTATGTAAAATAATGAGTAGAAATTAGACTTAAGTCATATAAAGACTGTATATTACTGTAAATAGAGAAACAAACTCAGATCCAGTTTACACAAGTTGTAATTTGGTTGAGGTGATCCAACCCAGCCCATCTGGAATTCCCGTTGGAGGCAGACCGACACTGTCCGTTCCTCGTTACTGTTTAAAAATTGAAAGGAATAGACTTATCTAATTGGTTTAAAAATATAAATATTTATAAATTTGGCTAACATTCCCACGATTAAGGATTTAGTATTAGTGTGGCATTAATCAAACCGTTGAATAACTGCAAACCAAAAAGCTTGTGTAAATTGTACCTTTTACTGATAGAGAAAAAAGTGTAAAAACCATAAGCTGAGCATCTTATTTTCGGACATAGGCAAAACATTTCCAGGTTGCTTAACATGAGAATGTTTTAACTGTAAAATGGAGAAAAATAGGCTGACATATTTCTCCAACCTAAAACGTTTAAATAACATCCCCGACCTGCAAAATAGTAGGTTTAATCACAAGCCGCCCAGTAAATGGAAATAGTTTCCCTTAACCCGAGAAATTATATTATAGAGCGAAAACGCATGTAAAACTAGGTGAAATCCATATAAACCTGAGGTGATCGGAGAAGCGAGAGTTTTGTGAATAACTCATTTGAATGAACTAGGAGGAGAGCTCATTTTCAATGCTTCATGAGTGCCGTGGGTTTATAATTGAACATACCAACTGAACTGTTCATAAGTAGTGTACGGCTAGAAACAGCAGCGGGTTGCCAGAAGCCCCGTACCCGCAGTCAGATACAACTAGGAGCATTGACAGTGTGATAGTCTGTGGCACCATTACTGAATACATTTTCAAACCCCTACTCTCTCTCCGGGACTCTCCCACGCGCCCAGCGCAGGGCTGCGCCTAGCTGCTGTCTCAAAACTGAAGTTGATACACTCCCCTGTTTCCCCCACCCCCGCATCTCTCTCTCTCTCTCTCTCTCTCTCTCTCTCTCTCTCTCTCTCTCTCTCTCTCTCTCTCTCTCTCTCTCTCTCTCTCTCTCTCTCTCTCTTTCACACACGCACACACACCCTCTCTCTCTTTCACACATGCACACCCTCTCTTTCACACACGCACACCCTCTCTCTATCACACGCACTCTCCCTGTTTCCCCCACCCTCGCATCTCTCTCTCTCTCTCACACACCACACACACGTTCACACTTCCACACCTCCACACGTACACACAAACCTCACTACAATACCTCAATACACACACACACACACTACACACATATTTTCTCCCTCCTCCTCCCTTACACATACACACACTCCAACGCCCCCTACACCCAGTCACACCACACACACACTACACCACACCTCCTCACACACAACACACATATATTCCACTTCCTCCCTCTCACATGCACACACACCTTTACAGTCTAGCCCAGAGTTTGGAACAGACTGCAGTAGCCTCTATTCTGGTGACTTCCGTTTAAAAGTGCCCGTAGGGCAGACCATAGCAGTACGGGAAAGGCCAGCCACACATCCATCACTCAGTATTACCGTTGTTCCCAGTAGGTTAAGCGAGGATTATAAAACCGAACCTCCAAGAAACGATATATCAGAGAAGCTGGTGTAGGACCCCAACCGAGCTTCAGAAAACTAACTAGGATGACTAATAAGCTATTTGGTAGAAATTAAGAAAATCAGGGAAACCGACGACTAACCAGATCTTTCCAGGTCCTTGGTCAGCAGAACACAACACATTTATACGGGGATCATTCACGGGAAAAACAGTGGAAAGGCTTTGGACAGCCAGGTGACGGCTCCAGTGAAGGTAATACAGATTAAAAAATAAAAACACCTCCCAGACGACAAAAAGTTAATTCAACAGTTCATAAAGAAATGCGCGTAATCCACTATGGCCAAAAGAAGGATCCTTTGATTTGGTGTGTTGTGAGGAGATGGAAGCCAACATAAAACACCACAAATCTGAAGACCACAGCGACAAGAGAATGGGCAAGAAGACTAGGGAAAGAGAAGTGTTCAATTGGTTTAGAAGGGAAGGACAAAGACGCCAGATGGCCAAAACAGAGCCGAAAATACAAAGCACTGAAAGAGAAGACAGAGAAAATAACCATTCCAACAGAAACAGAGGAAAAACAGGGACAGAGCCCCACCGCACCAGCATGGCCAACGGGGCCACCCCCATATATGGACAGTAAGAACCCATTCAGAGTGGGACAATATCCACTCCTGAACACAGGCCCCGAAGGAAAGAAAGTGAAAGGGGAACTACAGGGAGATTTCACTTTCACTCTAGACAAAGCACCAGAAATCTATGCTGGGCGCAGGAAAGCAGAAATACCAAACAGGAGAGAGCTGGTCGAGGCAGGCATGGGACAAGAAGATGGAAACTCAACATGCAGCAGTGAACAGCCACAAGACCATCTAGACAGATTGGAGTATCAAAAGAGGACTGTAGGAAAAACAGAAGTGGCGCACTTGGTCGACAAACTGAACTACCTGGAAAAAATTATAAAAGAATCCGACGAAAAACTATGGGAAGAGCAAAAACAACACGAACATCAAGGCGCCAGAAAAGAGGAGTGTGAGGACACTGACGCAGCACCTCCTATGCAATCATTAGATCAGTCACCTGAGGCACACCCAAAACAAAAAAGCAGAGATCAATCACTGAGAGAGTGGAGCAAACAAAAATGCGACCACATGGAGGAGTCAATACACCAAATGGAGAGAGAAATACACAACCTAACAACCAAATTAAGAGACCACAGAAAAAATATGTCTACTCCCAGGCCAACATCTGAGATCCTACCAAACCAAGACCCCCACAGTGTATGGCAACATCCAAGCAGCAGAGGGGCGATGCGTCTAAGTTTGGAAGGCATGATAGTTCCACAAAACAGTGAAGATAGAGAAGGCTTCAGGCAAAAGATAACAACACAAGAAGAACGAACACAGCACTGGGTGAGAAATGGAGGAAGGCTGGGGAGAAGATCCAGCCTAAACGACTACCCAGAAGAAGGAGGAGCAGAGGATCTAAACAATCCAATCCCGCAATACCCCCTAGTGGTAAAATGAACTGGACAAGATCCCCTGTACGTGCCATGGTCGTTCATGGATATGATCGGCCAGGCAGGAAGGCTGCCAACGCTCACTGATGGAGCTAACAAATGGATAACAGCACTGGAAGAGAGCACAGCAGGGGTGACCCTGGCTCTGGGAGACATAAAGGCCCTGCTGATGCACACGGCCGGAAAACAGATAACAGAAGAAGTTTTCCATAGTGCACGTTTGCCAAGGGTGGTGACCGGAAATCAAGTGGACGGCGTAGGGTTTGGAGGCCATCGCAACCAAATATGGGCAGAGCTAAGAAAACACCACCCAGAGAAAATGGATCCCTCCAAGCTAGATGAAAAAATGCTGAAAGACGACGAATGTCCAACTAAATTCCTGCATACTTTTCAACGCAGATGGAGAGATGAGACAGGGGGTGCCTGGAACACAAACAACACCACACAGAGACTGTTCATGCTCATGGTAAAAAAGGCCATGCCACAAAATGTACAGAAATATCTGGACGGTGTGGTGGGCCTGATGAAAATGGACTGGCCGTTGTTCTCAGAACACAGTCCACCATGTTGACAACTGCAGAAAAGAAAAACGAGAAGCAGATGAACAAAATAAACAACTCGTCAACAAGCTAACGCAACTACAACTGGGAGAGCTGTGTAAGCTAAAGAAAGACAAAACCAAAACACAAGCCCCAGTTATAACAACACAGGCCCAGGTTCTAGATAACTTAACACTCCAGGCCCCAGCGATGCACCAGCCACCACCCCAACCTCAGGCTCTGCCAGGACCAGTGCCGACAGCTCCAGTCAACCTCCCTGCCACCACCCTGCCGCCAATCCATGTACACGTTTGTTCCTCAAACGGCAAGGAAGGGAAGGGGTGGACCCACAGAATGTAGGGGCAAACCCCTTGGAGGAGGACGAGGCCCACCCTCGTCGAGGGACGGACAAATGCAGCCCAACCCCAACCCAACTGACAATCAGCAAGGATGGGAGTGCTGGGGTTGTGGACAACATGGACATTTCAATAGAGAATGTCCACAAAACCCGTATGCAACGCCAGCTGAAAACTGGCAATAGAGGTGCCCAGAAAAGCCTGAGGAAAAAAAAAATTCGCCAGTTATCTCACTACAACTACGAGAAGAACCCACCATATCAGTTACAGTGCAAGGCCGAGAACATGCCTTCATGGTGGACACGGGAGCGACATACTCATGCATTGGAAAAAATGGCTTCAACCTCCCCCTCTCAAGTTCATCCATCCGAACCGTTGGCTTTTCTGGGAAAACACAAGTAATACCACTAACGGAGCCACTCACAATGCAAATCGAAGGAAAAACCATTGTAGCACCTCTACTGTATTCAGCACACACTCCAATCAATCTGCTGAGAAGAGACATTCTTTGTAATATTAAAAGCCAATATCGAATGTACCCAAAGTGGCTTGCGGGTGGAGTTCCAAGAAAATCCCACAGCAAACCAGATAATGCCAGTAATGGTAGAAAATACACTACAGAATGTCCGAAGTTCACTAACAAATGCAACAGCAGAAGACGATCATTTCCTGATGCCACCGCTGGCGTATTGGCTACAATTGGTCTCACACGAATCTTCACTAATCCAATTATGGGGAGAATGGGAGCCGTGGGTCCAAGCGTTAGTAGGGAAACCTAAATCGCAACTCATGCCGCTCCACTGTAGTCTTCTGTACGACGAACATCAAACCCACATGGACTATGCTGACTGTTGGATAGAGATGATCAATAAAAAACAGTACTCTATCATCAGCCAGGATATCTTTGTAGGCCCCGAGGGAGCCGCTGCAGCTATAATACTCCCACCAGAGTTACAAGAATGGTATCAAGTCCAGGACTCTGTCCCCCACATTACACTGATGACAACAGAAGGACATAGAACTAGAGAGCTAGGACAAATGGTTAAGACAGCTTTACAGACATTAGAATGGAGGCCCACAAATAATAAGAACATACATATATCCCCTGACTCACGCTTTTATAGAATTTCAGCTAAAAATTACAACGTAGGGATAGCAGAAACAGTGATACTTAATATACAACCACCAACCAAACAATACTGACTTTCAGAACATGATGTTAGGACAAGTGCCCCCAACATTAAGGTCAAAACACAAGACAGACGTAGGTTACATAAAATCAGCAGAGCCCATACACATATACGTGAAGGAGGGAGTAAGATTACCCTACCAGAGACAATACCCACTCCGACAACACTCCATAAACGGGATTAGACCCACCATTACGGGTCTAGTGAATGCAGGAGTTTTGATAGAAACTAAGAGCTCCTGTAATACACCCATCTTTCCAATAAAAAAGCCACACTCAAACGATTATCGATTGGTGCATGATCTGCGGGCAATTAACTCCATTGTGAACGTTCCAAAGGCAGTCATTCCCGATCCACATACATTACTTTCTAACATTCCCCCAGGTACCAAATGGTACACTCTCATTGATCTGTGCTCTGCTTTTTTCTCAGTCCCCCTAAGCCCTGATTCACAGTACCTGTTTGCTTTCACTTTTGAAGGCAGACAATTGACCTACACTCGGTTACCCAGCTCTTCCGGTCAGCTCACCAGCTGACAGGAAATGCCTCCGAAAAAGTCCGCGAAAGAGTTCGCTACTGATGAAGAATACGTAACTGTCAATGTCCTAACAGAAATGTTAGAACAACAGAAAGTGTTCTTTAAAGACATGATGGATCTCCAGGAAAAGAATTTTAAAACGTTTCTACAAATATTCATGGAGACAACAAACAAGCGAGTCGACAACCTCGTAAAAGACTTCACGGAATATAAACAGAGCCTGGACTACACACAAACTCAGGTGGATATGCAGAAAAAGACCAGCGACGACATTGCAATAATGTGCAGAGAAACACGCAGAGACATAAACACAGTATGCGAATCTGCACGATCACTGGATGGTAAAACTGACTATCTCGAGGGGCAATCCAAAAGGAACAACATCATCATTGACGGCATTCCGGAGTCGCAACGTGAAAGCTGGGAGGAAACAGAGAACAAGGTCCGCCGGACTCTAGCTGAAAAGTTGGAAATGGACGAGGGACGGATCGAGGTGGAGCGGGCCCACCGGACGGGTGATCTGAAAACAGCAGGAGACCGACACAGACCGATCGTCGTCAAGTTTTTTAGATGGAAGGACGTTATGGCAAGAGCAAACAAGCTAAGAGGCACGAACATCTACCTTAACGAGGACTACTCTGAAGCTGTAAGGCTGAAACGAAAGGAACTCATCCCAATCATGAAGGCTGAAAGATCAAAGGGAAACATTGCCTACATCCGCTATAATAGACTCATTGTTCACCCTCCCTCCCAAAGGACTGTCGGAGGGGAAAGATCAGCCAAGAATACGGGTTCGTAACTTCGGGCAGGCACGCACACACACTGTGGGTAGCCTACTGAATATTAATCTTCCTTCACCATGTTTATGCCAACACTTCCCAAGAAAGGGCTTAAAATAGCTCATGTAAACATCTGTAGCTTAAGAAATAAAGGATATAGATAACCTGTTAACGACTGATAAAATTCATATCCTAGCCATCTCTGAAACTCATCTAGATAATACATTTGATGATGCTATAGTGGAGATACAAGGATACAGCATTTACAGAAAGGACAGGGACATATATGGAGGGGGAGTTGCAATGTACATTCAGAGCCACATCCCTGTTAAGCTCAGAAAGGATCTAATGTCATGTGATGTTGAAATGCTATGGTTACAGGTTCACTTACCCCACCTAAAACCTATATTGCTGGGATGCTGTTATAGGCCACCAAGCTCCAGCAGTCAGTATCTTGATAATCTGTGTGAAATGTTTGATAGAGCGTGCGATGAAAATAGAGAAATCTATGTCCTGGGAGACCTAAACATAAATTTTCTTGCATCAAGCTGTCCTCTGAAAAAGAAAATTCTTAGTATGACCAGTGCCTGCAATCTGGTTCAGGTTATTAACCAACCAACCAGGGTGTTCACTAACAAGACAGGAACTGTATCATCTACATGCATTGATCACATTTACACCAATGCTGCTGAACTCTGCTCAAAAGCCATATCTGTCACCATTGGTTTCAGTGATCATAATTTAGTGTGCATATCGAGGAAGGCTAAAGTTCCAAAGGCTGGGCCAAAAATTGTACATAAAAGGTCGTACAGGGGATTCTGTCGTGACTCATATGTGAATGATGTTAGAAAGATTTGTTGGTCTGATGTCAGTAAACAGAGAGACCCAGATACTGCGCTTAGTGTTTTCACTAAACTGTTAGTTCCAGTTATGGATAAACATGCACCTGTCAGAAGGCTAACTGTTAGAGCTGTTAGGGCTCCCTGGGTCGATGATGAATTAAAAGAATGCATGGCTCAGAGAGGTGATGCAAAAGGAGTGGCAAAAAGGTCAGGCTGCACGTTTGATTGGCAAGTATATTGTAAACTTAGGAACTATGTCACTAAATTGAACAAAAAGAAGAAATTATTTTACGAATCCAGGATTAATGACATAAAACATGATGGAAAGAAACTCTGGAGCACCCTAAATTACATCATGGGCAGAAAGAGCAACCCGACTCCATCTTTCATTGAGGTGGAAGGGACTTTTTTAACTAAACCTGTGCATATTGCCAATTATTTTAACGATTATTTTACTAACAAAGTTTGTAAACTCAGGCAGGAAATGCCAACACCACACTATGAGCCATTGTATTCATGTATACAAGACAAAATAATGAATGACAAGAAGTGCTCTTTCGAATTTTGTAAAGTGACTATAGAAGAAGTGGAAAAATTGCTATTGTCTATCGATAATGAGAAACCACCTGGTATTGATAACCTGGATGGGAAGCTACTGAGGATGGTAGCGGACCATATTGCCACTCCAATATGCAACATCTTTAATCTGAGTCTTGACAGTAATATGTGCCCTCAAATCTGGAAAGAGGCTAAGGTAATTCCTATACCGAAAAACACTTGTGCTGCCTTTACTGGCTCAAACAGTCGACCCATCAGCTTATTACCTGTTATGAGCAAACTGTTGGAATTTTTTTAATTTGATCAGATACAATGCTACTTCTCAATGAACAACTTGACAAGAATTTACCAGCATGCTTACAGGGAGGGACACTCAACCTCCACAGCGCTCACGCAAATGACAGATGATTGGTTAAAAGATATTGATCAACAAAATATTGTAGGAGCAGTGCTATTGGATTTTAGTGCCGCCTTTGATGTAATTGATCATAACTTGCTACTGGAAAAACTCAAGTGCTATGGCTTTACACCATCTGCCGTAGCATGGATCGAAAGTTACCTAACCAATCAGAAACAAAAGGTTTTCTTTAATGGAAACCTCTCAAACCCAAGACATTTACAATGTAGAATTCCTCAGGGATCCTCATTAGGACCATTGCTCTTCTCGATTTTTACAAATGATCTCCCACTTGTTTGTAAAAAAGCCTGTATGTCTATGTATGCAGATGATTCAACACTATATGTGTCTGCACCAACAGTTAAAGAAATCACCTCAGCCCTCAACAAAGAGTTGCAGATGGTATTCAAATGTGTATCTGATAACAAACTGGTCCTTAACATTTCCAAGACTAAGAGCATTGTATTTGGGACAAAGCAATCATTAAGCTCTAAACCCCAGCTGAACCTGTTACTGAACAATGTTGCTGTTGAGCAAGTACAGGAAACAAAGCTTCTGGGTGTAACTTTAGACTGTAAACTATCATGGTCAAGACATATAGATCTACTGGTGCAAAAGATGCGTAGAAACATATCTGTGGTTAAAAGATGCTCTTCTTTTTTAACACCTCATCTGACCAAACAGGTTCTGCAGACCCTGGCACTGTCACAACTAGATTATTGCTCGGTAGTCTGGTCAGGTACCACAAAAATTAACCTAGGGAAGCTTCAACGGGTACAAAACAGAGCAGCTAGGCTTGCCCTTAAGTGCACACCAAGAGCAAATGTAAATAACATGCATGACCGACTCTCCTGGCTGAAAGTTGATGAGAGGCTAAAAGCATCACTTCTGTCTTTCATTCAAAAAATCAACACATTAAAAACCCCCGACTGTTTGTTTAGGCAACTCACACTCAGCTGTAATGTACATACATACCCCACCAGACATGCCACCAGGGGTAACTACACAATTCCAACAATTAAAACAAACTCAAAACAACGTACAGTACTATGCAGGGCTATGGTTGAATGGAACTCCCTTCCAGATCACATCTCAAAAACCCAGAACAAAGCTAGATTCAAAAAACAAGTGAAGCAACACCTCATGGCTGTTTGCACTGGATACTAGCATGTATTACTAATTTGTATTTATCTACTCATTTATCCTTTTTCCTATTTGCCATCTGTTGTCTTTGTGTGTTGATGATTAGGTTATTTAGTCTTTTTCTTTTTTATCTGGTGTTTGTATGTTGATTTCTTTTTTGCTATATGTTTTTTTCCTTTTCCTTTATCTGTTGTTTGTATGTTGATTTCTTCTTTGTTATATGCTTTTCCTTTTTTTTATCTGTTGTTTGGTACGTTGTTTTCTTGTGTGGACCCCAGGAAGAGTAGCTGGTGTCTTTGGCATCAGCTAATGGGGATCCGAATAAAATAAAATCTAAATAAAATCAAACCCCAGGGATTCCTGGACAGCCCCGCGGTGTTTAATCGGGTGTTGGCCCAAGACCTGCAGAATCTGCATGTTGCCAGTACCGTAGTCCAATATGTAGATGACATTCTAGTATGCAGCAGTTCAAAGGAAGAGTGTGAAAGAGACTCTGTCACGGTGTTAAAACAACTGGCAGAGGGAGGTCATAAAGTCAGCAAAGACAAGTTACAGTTTTGTCAGACAACAGTAGATTATCTGGGAAGGCGGTCAACCCAGCAACTAAAATGGTGTTACCAGTGTATGGGACACCACACGACTGTGTTCATGTGTTCAATCTTTATGCGTGCACGACAAGACCTGTACAATGAACCTTTCACAGCAGACCTCACTCTGTTTGTGGATGGATCTTGCTATAGAGATGCTGTGGGTAACCACGCTGGCTACAGTGTTGTACAGCTCAAAGATGACACCACATTTGAGATCATCCAATATGTAAAGGTTGACCAACCATGTTCTGCCCAATTGGCTGAAATAAAGGCACTTACAGCAGCATGTCAGTGGGCAAAGGGCAAGAGTCTTAATGTTTACACTGACTCTGCATATGGCGTCTGTCATGTGTATGGTAACATATGGTAACTCTCTCTTGGAAGTCGCTTTGGATAAAAGCGTCTGCTAAATGAATAAATGTAAATGTAAATATGGAAGCAAAGAGGCTTCCGCAGAGCCGATGGCACTGTGATCAGTCATGGACAGTCCATTTTGCAGCTGTTAGATGCCATGCATGTTCCAACAGCCCTGGCCATTATTAAATGCCCGGCCCACCAAAAGACTGAAACTCTCATCGCCAGAGGTAACAACATGGCAGATGAGGCAGCCAAGCAAGCGGCTGCGGGGACTGGGGCAGTGATGGGACCTATACAGGTAGCGGATGATCCAGCCCCACTCACCACTTTGTCTTCCCTTGTGCTAGCGCAAGGGAAGTTAGTCCTCAGGAGAAAGATATGTGGTTGAAACGTGGAGCAATGCAACACACCAAGGATGGACCCAACAAAGGTCTATGGAGGAGTTGTCATGGCCATTTTGTTCTACCAAGTACGTTGCTGCGCTTTGCTATTAGGAATGCGCATGGTAATGACCATTGCGCCAGGGGGGAGATTGTACGTCGCCTACAAACCGTGTGGTGGTCACCATATCTAACAGCCACAGTTGACAGAGTGTTACACGAATGCGAAGTATGTGCGCACTACAATGTTAGGAAGACGTTTACCGCCCCCATCTCACACATTCCAACGCCAGACTGACCATTCAGACATCTGATGATAGATTATGTAGACATGACACAACATATAGGAAGACTGAGATACATCTTGGTAGTAATCTGTCGGTTCAGCAGATGGGTAGAGGCGGTGCCAACTGCAGGACCAGACTCCCGATCCGTAGCGAAATTTCTATGCAGAGAGGTCTTCCCAAGATTTGGCATCCCGGATAGCATGAGCTCAGACAATGGACCGCATTTTGTGGCCGAAACATCTAAATTGGAAATGAAAATGCTAGGAATCAAACAAAGGTTTGGCTGTGTTTACCATCCCCAATCACAAGGAACAGTAGAGAGAGTTAACCTCTTCAGAATCCTGTTAAATTTGCCTGAAAACGCCTAAACAGCATACCCAAAGTAAATTGGAAGCTGTTCTTGAACCATTTGGAGTACATGCATGTAAATGATCTCTTTTGAAAGCTGACACTCTGAAGTTATGTCCCCTGTTGTCAGGACCCCTGTCAGTCCTACTAGTGTTGAGTAATAGAAGCTTGAACACAAGGAAAGTGAAAATTTCTATTTCCGTCTAGATTTTGTTTTGAAAACAGAGGCCTGAAGAGGCCTAGAGGTGGTAGGTATTAGCTGGAAGACTAAATTGGACCACAGGTTGAAGCCTTACCCAATTCAAATCAAAAGTCAAACATAATACCACAATATATTCATATTTGACACATGTTTTTATAAGAGTACATCCATTCATTTTCTAAAAGGGCCTTTTGGAGACTCCAAAATGACCCTTTGTAACCAAGGTCAAATACTCAGGATAAAAGGTATTATTTTTCATAATTGTTATCTCTAATGAAAGGTGGTACTTAGAACTATCATATATAATAGCTAAATCCCTAATTAGTATTACTGAAACACAAAAATTGAAGCATGAACACATTGGAGTGCTTTATCTGATTCCCAGGATTGGCGCACAAAGAAAACTGATTCTTTCAACCCTATTGCGCAATCGACTTTTATTTTGACGGCTCCACAGACACATACAAATGAGGTATTGGCATTTTCAGCTAGCTTTCAGCTACAAGGCTAACGAGCTCATTTCAGAGCCAGTCGAAGCCAGTTCGAGAAATTTGTTTAGAAAGAGTGTGGGGGGGGGGGGGGCGGGGGGGGGCAGGACGCACAAACCTAATTGGCTTTAGAGGGCTGTCAACGGGGCATGGAAGCTCCTATTGGGTCAAACAAGGTGTCAATCAAAAGGGGAGGGTTCAACGGACATTTTGATCCCTCCATATCGTATTTTCTCCGTTTCTAACCGGAGGAATGTGCACTTTTATTTGAACAAGTTGTTTCTTCCGTCGGCTAACTTGCATAATGAAACAAAGGATAATGGCTATTCATGAACGTAAAACATTGTATTTGGAGAATTACTTTACATGGTTAGATACTTTGAACCCTTGGGAATGTACGCAGATCAAGTTTTGATGTGTTGTTTGCATACCTGGACGACACAGAACCTTTGAGGGTAAGTAGAGACGTTTGGCTTTGTAAACATCACCAAAGTGGTGACTGGACAAAGACGTTGACTAAACTTGTTGTTGTGACTCGATCTTGAAATGGTTTACATATCTACAAGCACAAGAATCGTAGCTTTCCAATGATGTATAACATGTGTAGCGTCTAAAAAATATATTTGTTAGAATTTAGTGCGTCGTAACTGAGGAAGGGGGGGCAGCATTTTTGTAACGCGGGCGATACAGGAACGTCAACAGGCTAACTGTATCTTGAAAGCCAAGCTAGCTAAAATCATGGCAGATGGTAAGTTAAACTGGGTACAAGCTTTACCGCTGGACCTAACGTCAATGCGCTCAAGTACTAACCGCATGACATTCCTAACACCGCATGAGATGGCGACTGGAAGGCCGCTTCCAGTTCCATATTTACGAGGACCCGTTGAGGGTCCTCCCCTTGAAAAATTGGAAAGGGAGCTGCAAAGCTACCTACGACATTTAACACAAATACATAAGTAAGTAAGACTTTATTTATATAGCACTTTTCATACAAGAATTGCAGCTCAAAGTGCTTTACATAAAATCAACAAAAACAATAATACAAGTGTTGATCTAAAACATATAACAAACTAGCCGCACTCTATCTGCGGTCTCTCGAATCCGTCTTAGATCCAAGCTGCCACTTGCAGTTTCTAATACACAAACATGACAAGGGGGTAGACAGACAAGGTTGAGGGAGAAATTTCAGCATAACATGAGGAGAGAGAGGAGAAAAAAAGGCAACCCCCAGACTGTGCTCCCAGAGGAGTACAGTGTGGGAACAGGAAAAAAACACCTCAGCACATAAGCACATACATTTTAAAAACATTACAGAAACTCATGACTTACAACGGGGATGGAGGTAAGCCAGCGCAACAAGCAGCCATCTGGTCCTGCAGCCATGATATGCGCTGGTCACAGACCCGCCTGTCACACTGGGGGAACGAAGCAGGCGAAGGCGTTGGATGGGGGTGGGCGGGTGCGTGCATATCTGTTATATGTGAAAGTTAGTGTATGAGTAGGCCTGGGTTGTCGCCATCGCCTAGGCCACAATCAGACAGTTCTCAGTTCGCAGATTGTATTGCCATGGAGACAGCCTTGATCAGGTCCCAGACAGAGACAGCAATCCTCAGGTGTCTGTTGGAAGGGGGTAGGGAATGCAAGAGAGTCTCTCTGCAGCGCTCTTCAGGGGAGTTGTTGTTCCGGCAACGGCCTTGGCCAAGGCCTGTGATGATTAGGGTGCCGAAAGCAGATAAGATTGAGGTTGTTTGGTCGAGTAGCCGCATTCTAATTTGCACGTCTACTCCTTTTTCCACCGGTCTCCGTCGGTCCAATCATGTCGGCCAGCCTTAGGGGGCTTTTGACAGCTGTAGTCGTTTCCTTAATTTTTCGATTTGCCAGGGCAGCGCCTAATCCAATCAGCAAAAGCCTGTAATCGTGGTTCCGAATAGGTAGATGTCTTCAATGTCCTCCACGAAAAGCACCGCTAGGCACACAACGCGTCCATCGAGTAGCCAACTGCGAACGTCCCGTCAGGACAGTCAGGTTCCCCTGAACCCAAACTTCTCGTCGAGAAGATGGTGTCAATTGCATTAAGAGACCAGCTGATCAAATCCATGATTTTTAGTTCGGAGAGCGGTGCGGAGAGAGTCTCTCAGTATAGGACACAAGACACAAGACTAGACAATACGATAGAAGCCAAGCAGGGAAGGTCGGGGGGGGAGAGGGAGAGAAAATGCGACCGCCTTCGTCGAGAGCCAAAGAAAGGTAGTGTTACCTAGGTAAGTGTAAGGAAGTGTTCTCACAAGTAAAAGGTGCTACGGAGCAAAGGGAAGCAGAGATTCCAGAGAACCTGCAGACGGTTGTGCCTGGAGATTGGGTTTACGTCAAGGTATTCAAACGAAAGTGGAACGAGCCCAGGCGTGAAGGTCCCTTCAGAGTCCGTCTAACAACCCAAACAGCCCTAACAGTCGACGGTAAGAAGTTTTGGTACCATCTCAATCACTGCTGTAGAGCAGAAGATCCAGAACAGACTGAGGCGCATAGAAGTGAAGCAGCCGAATCGGAGACAGAAGGGGCAGGTGTCACCGCCCCGCAGGGACTCCAGGATGGGGACGGACACCCCCTCCCGCAGGGGCTCACACGATCTCACAGACTGGTCCAGCAGAGAATCACAAACAACAATAACGCTAAGAGCAGCTGTTCACATATTAAGAAATGAACAAAGCTGGATACAACAGGCAGTTGAGAGAACATCAAGTGACAGGGCCACCACGAGGAAGGAGAGGGACCCCCCAGATTATGCAACCATGATACGACCAGGGTTAGGGATAATGCTAATATGGACTGCCATGGGGTTGGCAGGCTGTTTGATGTGGACACTACAACTCCAAACACCCACCATATACCCCCAACATAACTCAACTCAACAACAGGTTCTACCCACCCTATACCCCCAATATAACTCAACTCAACAGCAGGTTTTACCCACCCTATATCCCCAACAGAACTCAACTCAACAACAGGTTCTACCCACCCTATACCCCCAACATAACTCAACTCAACAGCAGGTTTTACCCACCCTATATCCCCAGCATAACTTAACTCAACAACACGTATTGCCCACCAATGAGTCAAAAACGTCAAAGAAAGATATACAGGTGGCCAAATGTGCATTAGCTGTAGGAGTTATGGCAGCCGACCTAGGGTATATAACACGAGCAGAGGAAGTCAACTTAACATACACCAACCCACCAAACCGAAACATGATAAAAACAACCGGTCCCAGTAATACAATAATGTACAGCTATCCCCCTAGCTCGAGGTGCAGGGACAAAGGAATGGCAAAAATAACTGTAAAATGCTTGAAAACTTGATGTAAACACAAAACGAACAATGAATAACCATAGAGCCATGAGCATGGTCAAAATATACTCTGTGACCCGTCGAGTCAAATGCAGCCAGGACAGGGTCGAGACGTTAAGAACGGCGCAACTCAAATCCAACTCAGCTCAGCAAGTGAGTCAAGACACCTGTGTAGCATGTTACAACGCTAAAAGGCTTCCACAGATCAGGCCCATCCCTGGTAGCGAAATAGGGTCCTGCACGGACCTAAACCAGTGTTTCGCTTACTGCACCATGCACATGGCAAGTAATAAATACCAACGGTGGAGTAAGGATGATTCGGTCTGCCCGCGCAAACTAGACGAAACGCGAAAAGGAGAAGATTACATGACACCACCCATGGTTAAAATCTCGCAAGACATTATCTTTCCGTTTTGTATAGCAAGGGGAGCGGAAGTAGAGGATGTGATTGGACTTTACGACGCAATTGACCCCAAGGGATTGGTGTATTGTAAGCATAAAGCTTATGACAGAGTGTGTTCAACAACAAAGAAGGCTAAAATAAAGTGCCGGCAAGTGCTGGGAGACGGAGGATACATTATCTATAAAACAAACCCCACAAGCATTGAACAATATCCTATTCCAAGTTACGCGGAGGGATAAGTTCCATTGGGAGATATATTTTGGGTATGCGAAGGAGAGGAAAATCTAAAAGTTAAACTGGAGCCGGGATGGGAGGGTATCTGCGCCCCAATTATGCTAACTGGAAAAGTAACGGTGTTGGTACCGCAAAAATAAGTACAAAACAAGCAGAAAAGAGACACACAGACTCGGTGGAAAACAGATAACAAGGTATACATCTCTTATGACCAAATACCTCTCGGAACACCCACTGAACATATGGCCATAAGTGATGACTGGATAATCTCAGGACGTATAGCAGGCTCATTGCCTTTATTCGGTCAGGGAACAAATGCTCAGTACATAGCACGCAACAGCAGATGGATAAATTACTTATGGTACAATCAACAACAATTCATAAACTTCACTATAACTGCCCTAGAAGGAGTAAAAGAGCAACTACACGCCACATCGCTGATGGCCCTTCAAAATAGGTTTATCATAGAAACCTTGTTAGCAGAAGATCAGGGAGTTTGCGAACTCATCGGCGAAGAATGTTGCACCGTCATTCCCATGCACACCGGGTAAGGGGGAAATCTCACAAAATCTCTAATTAGTCTAAAAGAACTAAGGCAGGAACATGTATTACATTCCAATTGGAAAACGGGAACAAATGCGTTATGGAGCTGGTTGACGAATTTAACCTGGCCTAAATTATTTAGGGGAATAGCGATGGCCATAGCAATGGTTGTAATAATAGTAGTGGTAGCAGCATGCTGTATACTGCCGTTAGTGGGCCAACTGATTAAAAAGATGGCAGGGGTAATAACAGGACAGTTTCCAATACAGATAGCTCCGGAAGGAGAGGATGACAGTCACTGCATGCGGATTCCAATGGCTACCAAACATGGGAAGAGGTTTACACTGAGATGATAAAACTACAAACATTAAAGAGTACCTCGGGGGAGACTTACACTGAGATGACAGGACTGCCAACACTAGAGTGTACATCAAATTTGGATGGGGTGAGCCAAAGGGAACTGGGTGACATCTAACTTTGTATTATGTAGATGAACCCGGCAGACGACCCCCACCTGAGGAACGGCTACGACAACCCCTACACCCCGCAGACACTGACTTCGCCCAAGACACCTACGATAAGTCAGGAACCCCCATCACCACTTGTAGAGCCAGAACCGATTGAATGAAATATGATATGTGAGTGTATGAAATTCCTTCATACACTCACAAGGCCTCCTCAACGAACCTGGCAACAGCAGGTGCAGGAGATGCCATTCCCCGACCTCGGTCCACTGCCCTCACTGGGCACGGCCCCATTGTGGTCAACCCCGTTCAGCGACCTAAGCCCGTCGTGCTCGGCCCAGAAGTTCAGCGGACCAGGCCCGTCATGCCAGACCCAACAGTACGGCGAACCAGGCCCATCGTACCGGATCCAGCAGCTCGGCGAACCAGGCAGTACCAGGCCACCAATCCGCAACCTACCGCCCCCTCCAGGAGTCCAAACCAGGGAAGTTGCAGGCACGGGTCCCGAGGGAGGAGACCACTCGGGAGAGACGTCGGAGGATCCAGAGGAAGACACGGATGCAGACCCGGAAGGAGACAACAACACAGACAAAGCCGCGCTGATTGCCGAACCAGGAACCGCGGAGACTGATCATCGGATCGGAGCAATGTCAAAAGCTCAGTTTGACAGCTTCCTGGAACGAGTGACAAGGAGGATGTCAAGACGTCTAAACAAGGCAAGGAAGAGAGGACTAGCTCAAATTTGGTGGAGGGAACGCTATAGGGAAAGAAAGCGTCAGATGGAGGAGAGGGCGACGCTTCTACACACGAACCGGATGCTGTTACGTCAGACGGAGGAGCTGAGGGCGACTCTGGCGAGCTGGCAACAACATGGAGGTGAATATCCACCCGCATACCAAATCGTTCCACCAGCACAAGGGTATTACAGGCAAATGTGATCGTATTCCCAAGGAGATGCCTCGGCTGTGAAGGATGTCAGTCCCCCGGCGGGAGGGTGCCTTCTGACCACCCAATCTGTTCCATCTTGGATTATTCTGTTCCACCTGGGATTAATCTGTTCCAACTTGGATTATTCTGTTTCACCTGGGATTAATCTGTTTCGCCTTGGACTATGCTGATCCCCAGTGGGCATACGGCCCACCCAAGGAACCATCCCCTTTCCCAGAAACCCCACCACACATCCCCTTGTCATCAAACATCACCACACATCCCCTTGTCACTAAACATCACCTCACATCCCCTTGTCATCGAACATCATCAAACATTCCCTTTTTCCTGGACATCATTAGACATTCATCTCCACCATCCAGTATTAGTCACAATGTTTCACAGACACACGCCTGTATTGTGCATTGCAATGGAGCATTATCTCACCATTCCAATTCAAAATGCATGTCATTTCCCTGTTCATGTTCCCATTTCTTTTTAGTTTGGAGTCACATCATTATGTAGTTTTCAATGACATATTAGTATGTAGTATTGATGTAATTGGTATATCGTTTTGTCTCGCATACGATTGGAGATACCCTTACACTTGGGCCCTCAGCACTGGGATGTAGGCCTATGTGGGACGGGTAAAAGGGCTATGGTCCACTGTACTTTACATCTACAGAGTGTAGTGATGGGGCTAGACCCCTAGCTCGCAGGCTCATCATATGACCTATAGTCCCTGTGTATGAGAGACGCTTGTTGTTAGGGGTAAGACAACGAATATGTAACACTGGAACGTCACGACCACTTGCTGGGGTGATGTGCATAACCGATATGTAGTCATATATAAAACACATGTAGTAGTCAATTTTGTATTAACCTTATGCAAATGAAACGGACCAATTTTGATATAAGTAATAGGACCTCAATGCGAAGCTACTCGGTGTGGATGATGAATGAACAGGAACGTACAGTATGACAACTAGCGATGACTCAGTTTGTCACATATACTTAGGTAGAGGCTGGAACAGATACTCATGTAGCACAATAAGCATAGTTTACCTTGATGGCTCGTGCTATGCGTGTCATTAAGGCTACGGGGAGTTTCTATTTTCCCAATACATTTAAACTTTCACTCCCCTGCTATGTGTGCAATAAAATGAAAGCTTAAGCGAGTGTTGGAAAGAAGGAAAGTCCACCAGCCCACCGAGATTGAGCTACGCGCATGATGACATTCTTGAATAAGGTCAAAATGGACTTGTTTTGTGTTTGTGATTATTTCCTATCATACTGTATTAGTTGCCAAAATGTGTTTCTGACTACTAGTATTATACCAGCACTTTGCACTTACGTCACACCAGTATTATTTTCTGTTGAATAATTACAACAGACTTCAATATGAGGTGTGGTGAGACATACAAGTCACACAGGGGGGATTGATGAAGAATTATCAACACACTGTTGTAATTATGAAGATGGAGAAATTATCATGGTTTATATGATTCATATAGAGCCACTTAATCACCTTTTTCACTTTTATATGCTATATTATTGAAAACCAGATGCAAAGCTGTTGATGGATTAGAATTGCCACTAAAACTTAGAAGAAATAAAGGCCAAATGTGGAAGTCCAGATACATGGGGTTTGAGTGCCAGAGAGAGAAGTATGTGTGTAGGCCTCTCCCATGAAGGACTACAAGGCCCAGATATTGAGAACTACAAGCGCCTGAGATCAGGGGACAGATTTATGTCCTTACATTTACATTTATTCATTTAGCAGACGCTTTTATCCAAAGCGACTTCCAAGAGAGAGCTTTACAAAGTGCATAGGTCACTGATCATAACAACAAGATAGCCAAAAAACATCGCGAGTAGCCAAAACATGAAGCACACATTGTGAACAACCAAAGTAAGTGCCAAAGGGAAGAACCATAAGAGCATGTAGTTAAACAAGTCACAACCAAACAACATGAACAGCTATAAGTGCAAGTGTACCTGTGGAAAAAAGCAAGCAACAGTAATAAAACAATATATCACAGCGAGAACCAAAAATGTAAATCAGTTACCACTAACCACAAGAGCAACAAGTCTCTAAGCAAGAGTCATTGTGATCCTTGAGGAAACTAACATCGGGTCAAGCGAACCGTTCCTAAGTACCGTTGTACTCTCGGAACAAGTGCGTCTTGAGCCTTTTCTTGAAGGTGGAGAGACAGTCAGTGTCTCTGATGGAGGTGGGGAGTTGATTCCACCACTGGGGGGCCAGACAGGAGAAGAGCTTGTGTTGGGACCGGGCGGTCTTGAGCGGTGGGACCACCAGGCGGTTGTCTGAAGAAGACCGTAGGTGGCGGGTGGGGGTGTAAGGCTGCAGGAGAGACTTGATGTAGACGGGTGCAGTCCCGTTCACTGCTCGGAAGGTCAATACCAGGGTCTTGAATCTGATACGGGCCATGATAGGTAGCCAGTGGAGAGAGATGAGGAGCGGGGTAACATGGGAGCGTCTGGGTAGATTGTAGACCAGGCGGGCCGCCGCGTTCTGAATCCTCTGAAGAGGGCGGGTTGCACATGCTGGGAGACCAGCGAGCAGAGAGTTGCAATAGTCCAACTTGGAGAGGACGAGTGCTTGGACTAGCAGCTGGGTGGAGTGCTCAGACAGGTATCTCCTGATCTTCCGGATGTTGTAGAGGGTGAATCTACACGACCGGGAGACAGTAGCAATGTGGGCCGTGAGGGAGAGCTCGTCGTCCATGGTAACCCCAAGGTTCCTGGCAGAGGATGAAGGGGTCACCGTCGCAGATCCCAGGGTGATTGAGAGATCGTGGGAGATGGAGGGTTTAGCCGGGATGATGAGAAGTTCTGTTTTGGCGAGGTTCAGCTGGAGGTGGTGCTCAGTCATCCAGGCGGAGATGTCTGTGAGGCAGGCCTCAATCCTAGCTGAGATCCCCGGATCGGTCGGGGGGAACGACAGGTACAGCTGCGTGTCGTCAGCGTAGCAGTGGTAGGAGAAGCCATGGGAGGTGATGATTGGTCCAAGTGAGGTGGTGTACAGAGAGAAGAGGAGGGGTCCAAGGACGGAGCCCTGTGGGACACCAGTGGAGAGCTGGCGAGGGCCCGACAGTTTGCCTCCCCAGGAAACCTGGTAGGATCTTCCCGACAGGTAGGATGAGATCCACTGGAGTGCAGTGCCAGTGATGCCCATCTCAGAAAGTCTGGCGAGCAGGATCTGGTGGTTAACCGTATCAAACGCTGCAGAAAGGTCCAGCAGAATGATAACGGATGACCTGGAAGCCGCTCTGGCAGACTGGAGGGCAGTGGTGACTGAAAGGAGGGCAGTCTCTGTGGAGTGGCCAGTCTTGAAGCCCGATTGGTTGGGGTCAAGCAGGTTGTTCTGAGAGAGAAAATTAGACAGTTGGTTAGATACAGCACGTTCAATTGTTTTTGAAAGGAAGGGTAACAGTGATACCGGTCTGTAGTTCTGGAGAACGGCAGGGTTAAGGGAGGGTTTTTTGAGTAGAGGGGTAACTCTAGCCTGTTTGAAGGCAGAGGGGAAGGTGCCAGAGGTAAGAGAGGAGTTTAGGACATGGAGAAGAAAAGTTATGATGGAGGGGGAGATGGTTTGAAAGAGAGGGGAGGGTATAGGATCAAGGGGACAGGAGGTGGGGCGATGAGAGAGAATTAGGTCAGAGATCTCTGCCTCAGACAGGGGAGAAAAAGAGTTTAGACATTTAGTTGGGTCAGTCATGGAGGGTGAGAGGGTAGGAAAGGTGGGTTTAGGGAACCGACTGCTAATGTCGGCGACTTTTTTCTCAAAGAAGGAGGAGAAGTCGTCTGCTGTCAGGGTGGAGGGAGGGGGTGGGGGAGGTGGGTTAAGAAGGGTGGAGAAGGTAGAGAAAAGTTTGTGGGGGTTTGAAGCAGAGTTAATTTTGTTCAGAAAGTAGAGGGTTTTAGCACCAGTTATGTGAGAAGAGAAGGATTTGAGGAGGGAGTGATACTTATCAAGGTCCAGACCGCCTTTGGACTTGCGCCATCTCCTCTCGGCTGCCCGAAGGGTGGACCGTTCTTCACGAATAACATCCGTAAGCCACGGGCAGGAGGGAGAAGATCGTGCAGGCCTGGTTGACAGGGGACAGAGAGAGTCAAGTGATGCAGTTAAAGTGGTTAACAAGGTGTCGGTGGCAGTGTTAGTGGGGTGGGACGAGAACTCGTCAATGGGGGGGAGGGAGGATGTTACAATAGAGGAGAAATGGGAGGGGGATAGGGAGCGGAGGTTGCGCCGGAAAGTTACAAGGGGAGGGGAGGTAGAAGGAGTTGGAGGGAGAGAGATAGAGAATTGGATAAAGTAGTGATCAGAAATATGCAGTGGGGTTACAGAGGTTAAGTCAGTGATACAGTTACGTGTCAGGATGAGGTCTAGCTGTTTGCCTGCCTTGTGGGTCGCCGGTGTGCTCAGCAGCATCAGGTCGAAGGAGGTCAGGAGAGACAAGAAGTCGACGGCCTGAGTTCCTTGGAGGTGGATGTTGAAGTCCCCAAGGACTATCAGGGGGGTTCCATCATCCGGGAGGACGCTGAGGAGCATGTCCAGCTCCTCCACAAAGTCGGCTAGCGGGCCTGGTGGGCGATAAAGAACAATTAAGCATGCTTTGATAGGATCAGTTAGCATCGCATAATGGTGTTCAAATGATTTGGCAGTAACAGGGAGTGGTGTGGATGTGTATTTAATATGTGGGGAAAGAAGCAACCCTGTCCCACCACCCCGCCCGGTTGAGCGGGGTGAGTGAGTGAAGGAGTGGTTGACGGAGAGAGCAGCTGGAGTTGCAGTGTTCTCAGGGCGGATCCATGTCTCTGTCAGCGCAAGGGCATGAAGAGAAGCATGAGATGCAAACGCTGGGATGAAGTCTGCCTTGTTCACAGCGGACTGGCAGTTCCAGAGCCCTATAGAAAGAGAGAGGGCAGGTGGAGAAGATCTGGATAGGTAGCAAATGTTAGAAGTTGACCGTATATACTTTGTGATATATCTACGTCTACGGGTAGTGTAATGAACGGGAATGCTGAAGAAACACATGCTAGCTATAAATATGTTGTAGGTGGATTAGAATACAAATAGGGTGATGCTTATCAGAAGAGGTGATCCACCACGTCGGCCATCCTCGGACGACTCCCGCAGGTAGACTCCCTGTCTTTGTTCGACCGAGTCTTCGTGCACCGAGGCTGCCAGACGAGGCTGCCTCTGCAGTGCTACTCGCCTAAATATGCTAAAGGCGCAGCTGACAATGGCCCTAATTATGTAAACAAAGCCAGGGTCTCACTCGGCGGCAAGTACCCTGAAACTCGATCTCTAGCTAGCTACCTATTGAACAATTTAGCTGCTATACCCTTACCCTCTGTCAAAGAGGCAAATAATTAGCAAAACACAAATGAATGAAACAAACTCTGGTTACTTACAGTCAGATGGCAGTCACGAAGTACACTCAGTAAGACACTATTAGCTCTGTGCAGCTGGGCGGCAAGGCCTCACGAGGGCCCTGGAAGGGGAACGTAGAGGAAAAGTACTGGCAATGTAAATTTAGTGACAATAAATGACGGGTCACATGACCCAAAGGTTCATAACGAAGTATGATGCAAAGTGGCAATAAACACTTTGCATCATACTTTGCTGCCGTTTCCGTGCTGTTTTAAAACTTGGATATTGGGTAAAAACTTAGATTATTAATCCACAACACGTTGACATCAGTCATGGCCGATTAAGCGCTGTTTGCTTACTTTATCGTTGACAAACTGCATGGTCGCTAATTTCATTGTTAGGGTTAGAACTTGCACGAACCGGTGCACTGAAATTTGTCATTTTATGTATTGGGCTATGTTAAACTCTTTCTCCAATCTGCAGATTGATAATACAACCAGAACTCAATTAAACTTCTGTTATTGAAGAGGCAGACTAAAACCCTTTCTTCAACAATAGTAGGCTATCGCAGTCTGTCAATAAAGGCAAATATTTAATTCAATTGTACTATTTGGTCCGGATTTGAGCATTGGCGAAACTGAAGGTGTCAGAATAAATACAAAACACGCGTCAAGTGTGTGAGTCTAGCCAATCATGAAATAGCTGTGTCGTCATTAGAACCCGTGCAGTTGCTCTTGAGAAAATGCGCTCGGCTTCACAGCCGGCAGTTCTCGAATCAATCTCATGGTAGTTTGATGGATACGTCACAGTGACCTAGCCTCTAAAGTCTAACCAGAATTCACTGCTTCAAGTCAGCCGGCTGTATAATAAATAAAAAAAACTAGAGGTTTAAAAGGATACCTTTGCCTAAACTCTGATTTTTTTTCTCTGAAAAATTGTGAAACTATTTTTAATCGAATCGTAACCCCAAGAATCGATTTGGATCGAATCATGAGGTACCAAAAGATTCCCACCCCTAATGACTATGTTTAACTTATGGTCTGCACCTCTCTGTCAACAACTGTCTCTGGAGTGGGGGGAGGGGCTTGGTCAGGGCTGCCTTGCCAGGCTTGGGATGTGTGTGCATTGCCCCAAGCACACGTGTGTGTCAGGGGCCTGCATGTGCCTTCATTGTGCCAAAGAAGAAGATAAAATGACCAAGCTGTGTTTGGTTTATTAAAATGTATAGTTCTGAAGAAGAATACCTTCTGTTTCTTTTAACCCTCGTGCTGCCTTCGGGTCACATGACCCAAAGGTTCATAACGAACCATCGTTGTGTTTACCGAATTTTACCCAATACAAAAACAAATTAAAATAATTTTCTTTTAACCTTTGCAATGTGGGGGGTCTGAGACAGCCTAGCTGTTAAAAGAAAATGCTTCACTTTGTCTTTGTATGCGGTAAATCTGTCGCAATACGACGGTGGGTCACAATGACTGATGGGTCAGAATGACCCGAAGATAACACAAGGGTTAACAGTGGCATTAGCTGTGGCCAAACTAGCTACAGAATGGCTACTAGGCCAAGGAGTGAGGGTGGGGCTTGGTTAGCCCACCCTTTCCAGAAAGCCTTGGATGTGTGTGCGTCTCCCCTAGCTGGCGTGTGTGTCAGGGGCCAGGATGTGTCTGTGATAATTTGGAGCAAGCGCGGACTAGCCAATTAGCCAAGTTCAAGTTCAAGTTTTTTATTGTCAGGTGCACAGAACAACACAAGTTCAGACTGGGCACTGAAATTCTTGGGACAAGACAACGCAAGCAACCTGGCATAACATAACATAGAAGTACTAAGAACATAGATTACATCTATGATAAGCTAAAATAGAATAGAAATAAAATAATAATAAACCTCCTAAATATACAAAATAGTATGCAATATACCCGTGTTTTTCTACCTTTTTTGAGCCAGGCACATTTTTTACATTGGAAAAATCTTGCGGCACACCACCGACCAAAAATTGTACAAGATGACACTGTAACCATTGTTCTCTCTCATATATATTTAATATTATTTATTTTCCCATCCCTAAAAAACTTGGTCCCGTTTGAGTTGCTTGTATTCGCGCTAACGTTCCGTTTGACGGTTTAGCCCTGAATTATTTTTTTTGTGGTAAAAAATGCCTTGTGTGCACAAAGGGAACTCAGTGCTTTATTTTTCTAATTAAGTGAAATTCTGATAATTTCTTACATCACACCTGACGATCTCTCATGGCACACTAGTGTGCCGCGCAGTAGTGGAGATAGCGTGGGTGCATGGGTGCGGCCGCCCCAGGGCCCCGTGCCAGTCAGGGGGCCCCCAAACGCCGCCGATCTTGCGTCACGTTACGATGTGCCGCGGAGCAGTGGTTGGGAATCGCAGTGATATATAATACAATATACTAGACCTCTAACATACATAATGACCTATACTAATCTTATAGACCTAACTAACCTAAGGCAAGACCTATACTAACCTAAGACAAGTGGGGTAAGTTAGTGCAATAGTGCAATAATGAACTGAACATGACAGTGTGTAAAGTGGCTAGTGAGAAATTTATCAATTAGGGCTGAACGATTAATTGCATTTATGATAATATCACAATGTGAAAAAACAACATTTTGTAATCGCAAAGGCTGCGATTTTACTTTGGTCACATGACAGGCAGTTTGCAGACGAAGGAACTTTGCACGCTAAACTTTACCTTGATCTGTATGATGGCCTCAGGCTTGACAGAACCTGACACCCTTTGCCAATTTTGCCTTTAAAAAAGACGCTGCGCAGGGTCAAGCATTGTGCAAAACCTGCCTGGCTAACGTTGGTACCTCACGGGGCAACACCACCAATCTAATTCGGCCCTAAAAAAAACACCACAAAGCCATGTACGACGCATAGCTAAAATGCTGAACACCAGTGTGTCAAATATGCCAAATAACACCCGACAGGATCACTGATCGAAATGTTTCAAAGCCTAACTCCATATTCATGTACGAAATTACTCAAGCAGTAACAGTGTTCATCACGAAAGATATGATGCCCCTTGGTGATAAACATACAGTAGGATCACTATGGCTGTCAGTGCCATACTGTTTCTGTTAGGCTGCTGACTGGGTCAGAAATGTTCAGACAGTGTTTCTTTTTCTTTTAAGATTTAACCGTTAGATGCGTGAGTTCTAAATATTTCAGACGGTCCCCACAGCGCAAGTTATTTTTCCGAAAAGGTATTTATTAGCCTACTACTCTACTACGCTCTCAACGAATGCAGTCGCATTTTCTTTCCCTCTCCTCCCCCTGACCTTCCCTGCTTGCTTCCCTGCTTGGCTACTATCGTATTGTCTAGTTATTCATGGAGAAATGCTCTGAAGTTTCAATCATTTGGATAGTTTTTGAAGATATTACTCAAAATCAAATACTACAAAAAGGAACAACCTGAGAGGACTGAAGCCCAAGGAGAACAGAAGTATTTTTGGCTGCCCTCCAAGACTGACCACAGGCAAGCCAACTAAAGCTTGTTCCCTGTAGAACTATGGCTTGTAATGACTGCAAACAACTTACTCAGAGGATAGTCGAACTGGAGCTAAGAGTCAGAACCCTCTTAGATATCAGAGAGACCGAAGACTTCATAGATTCCATGCTACCTAGCCCGGAGGCTAAGCTACCTGCCAATGAGCCACCCTTGGAACCAGCTTTCTCTCCACCGGCCGTTGGACCGGATGAGTCATGGCCTGCTCTCGGCGCTAAACCAAAGAGGCCTAGCGCCGCTTCTACCTTCATCGGAGATGGGACTGTCACCAAGGATAAACAGCAAAAAAAGCGAAGCAGAAACTCTTCCCGCATCACCTCTCCTCCTGTCACACTCAGAAACAGTTTTGAACCACTGGGAACTTTCTCTCCCTTGTGTGTGGAATCCAAGGCGAAGAGGCACAGGAGTGCTAGCCACGCAGCTAACAAACATGAAGGGCCCAGATCGCCGACACACCATGATGGTAGCTACTACACACATGCAAATCCAACACATCATCGTCTGCTGTGACCGGGAGTCCCCCATTTCACTCCAAGCCCCTCTCGGACCACTCGGGGCGCTGTTCGACCCCCTATCAAGCCTAATCAGACAACAATATCACAGGATTATCAAGATCCAAGGTATGCTAAGACTACCCACAGCCCATCAACACTTAGAGGAGCTAACACTGCTAGCACTATAGAATCTACTGCTAGCACTAACACAGTGTCTAACCTTGGTCTAGCACAAGGTCCTATCATTGCTAACCCAAATAAGATAAGAACTGGCCCCGCAGCTACTGATAAGGCAAACGTTAGAAATGCAAACACAACACCACATATGGCCACTATCTTGATTGGAGATGCCATGACAGCACATGTTAAACTGGCAAAGACAGAAAATATTTGTCTTAGCAACACATCTGTCGAGGAACTGTCCTCAGAGGTACAAACAATCCTCAACAATAAACCAAACAACCCTAAGATTATCATCCACACTGGCTCGTTTGATATCCTACACAAGAAAACTGGCACTGAGTAACTTAAAAAACATTTCACCCAGCTACTGAACACACTTAACAGATATCAAGATGTATTCATCAGTGGACCGATTGCATGCTTTCGCAGAGGAAAAGAAGCCTTCAGTCGACTACTATCCTTCAACACATGGTTGGCATCTGTCTGTCTGACACACAAACTGAGATTTATTGATAACTTCAATGTGTTCTGGAACTGTGCAGACCGTTTTCAAGCTGACGGACTCCACCCAAACCTTAGAGGATCTCGACTACTAACAGCAAACATCAATCACGTGCTCCTGACCACAAATCAAGCTTCTCTCCCTATCCCTGTTGTGTCTAAGCTGACTGACGCATCCCAAACAACCTCCCATGGAACAGAACAGAACATTCAAACAGCCTCCTGCAAGGACATGGGCCCTGCACAGATCTGCACCCCCCGGATGAATTCCCTTGTGATGGAACAGCTCAGTGACAGAGACTTTCCCAAAGAAAAGCTACGCTAGGACAGCCACCATGCTATTTCATTGGACATACCGGTCATCATCACAAACAGAAAATGGCATGGTAAAATGCATGGTTACAAACCTGAAACTAGTGTTAGAAGTCACAGAACTATCCATATTCTTCCAACAGATTTATCTACCCATGTTTTATCTGTTAATACCCCACAGATGAAACTGGCCCTTCTAAATGTTAGATCACTAAATAACAAAACATTCCTAGTTAATGATCTGGTCAAAGAAAACAACTTAGACTGCATCTGTCTAACAGAAACCTGGCTAAACAATGACACGGCAACAGCAACTTTGATAGAAGCGTGTCCGCCTGATTACAGCTTTCACCAAGTTTCAAGGACATCAAAAAAAGGTGGAGGAGTCGCAGCTATTTTCTCCTCTAGAGCTAGGTGAATTCACATCATATGAATATCTTGCTATAGAGCTCAAAACCGAATCAATACTTTTTGTTATTATATATCGGCCACCCAAGCACTCGCCAATATTCATACAAGAATTCTCTGAACTATTATCACTATGTGTCACTAGATATGACAAAGTAGTTTTAAACGGAGACTTAAATATCCAAGTAAATAAAAAAGCAGAGCCAAGAACTATTGAGCTCTTAAATCTCCTTGACAGTTTCAATCTAACTCAACACATAACAGACCCAACACACCGGCACGGAAACACACTAAATCTAGTGATAACAACTGGACTAAATATCAATAATATTTCAATAACTGATCTACCCCTCTCAGACCATCATTATATACTTTTTAATGTGGAAATTATCCTAACAAAAAACAAAAAAGAATTCCTAGTCCATAGAAGATATTTAGACGATACAGCTATGATGGCATTTTCTGAACAATTTGCTCTATATGAGCCGACTTACCATGATTGCTCTCTGAATGAAATGGTAGAGAACCTCAATGATGCACTATTATCTGTGTTAGACTCTGTTGCACCACTGAAAACCAAAAAGAAGTGCACAAGCAGAACCTCCCCATGGCTGAGAAATAAAAATTTTAGTGAAACGAAAAGAAAATGCCGTGCAGCAGAGAGAAAATGGAGGAAAACAAAGATCACTATCCACTACAATATCTACAAAGATACACTAACCACCTTTAACAAAACCATCCGTCTAGCAAGGAGAGAATATTTCTCCAACATTATTACAGAAAATGCCAGAAATTCCAGAGTTCTTTTCTCCACCATTGACCAGCTGCTAAACACTGTCCCTGCCCCACCTCCATCCTCAGCAGTTAAATGTGAAGAGCTTGCTTTGTTCTTCAAGAACAAAATAACTTTGATTAGAGCGAGTATTATTAATAGTGGGGTCGAAACTGACATCAGTAGATTCTGCAACATAACCATGAGCACATTTACCTGTATCACACTTAGTGAACTTTCCAAAATTGTCAGCGAATCTAACTCCACAACCTCAGATATTGATCCTATACCCACAACATTCTTTAAGCGAGTGTTTGATAGTGTCTCAGGTCCGGTGCTAGAGATTATAAACACATCCCTTAGAACTGGCGTCTTCCCAGATGCCTTCAAAACAGCTGTTGTAAAGCCCCTATTAAAGAAACCCAAATTGGATAACAGTCTACTTGCAAATTACAGACCAATATCAAACCTCCCATTTATTAGTAAAGTACTGGAAAAGATAGTTTTAGTCCAATTAAATTCTTTTCTTGAAGAAAATAACATCCTGGAAGTCTTGCAGTCAGGTTTCAGGAAATATCACAGTACTGAAACTGCTCTCACCAAAATAATTAGCGTCCTCAGACTAAACTCTGATGCAAATAAAGTCTCTATCCTTATCCTGTTAGATCTCAGTGCAGCATTTGATACAATTGATCACGACATCCTAATCAATAGACTGGAAAAGCTTATTGGGTTCACGGATAATGTATTGAACTGGCTGAAATCATATATCACAGGAAGGAAGTTTTATGTTAGTTTAGGTGACCATAGGTCCAAGAAACATGAGAACTGCTACGGGGTTGCTCAAGGAAGCTGCTTAGGTCCATTACTTTTTTCTCTTTATATGTTACCATTCGGCGACATAATCAGAGAACAGAACATAGATTTCCATAGCTATGCGGATGACACACAACTATATATATCCACTGAACCCAACGATGCAACGGCCATCAATTCCATTACAAACTGCCTGTTTGCAATAAACAAATGGATGAATGATAACTTTCTTAAATTAAATGAAGACAAAACCGAAGTCCTACTATGTGGCCCCAAATCCAAAAGAGAGATGCTTATTACATTTACATTTATTCATTTTTTACATTTATTCATTTAGCAGACGCTTTTATCCAAAGCGACTTCCAAGAGAGAGCTTTACAAAGTGCATAGGTCACTGATCATAACAACAAGATAGCCAAAAAACATTGCGAGTAGCCAAAACATGAAGCACACATTGTGAACAACCAAAGTAAGTGCCAAAGGGAAGAACCATAATAGCATGTAGTTAAACAAGTTACAATTAAACAACATGAACAGCTATAAGTGCAAGTGTACCTGTGGAAAAAAGCAAGCAACAGTAATAAAACAATATATCACAGCGAGAACAAAAATTTAAATCAGTTACCACTAACCACAAGAGCAACAAGTCTCTAAGCAAGAGTCATTGTGATCCTTGAGGAAACTAACATCGGGTCAAGCGAACCGTTCCTAAGTACTGTTGTACTCCCGGAACAAGTGCGTCTTGAGCCTTTTCTTGAAGGTGGAGAGAATTATTAAGAATCTTGGAGGCTTAACCCCCTGTCTTAAACCAGAGGTGACGAGTCTCGGCGTAATCCTGGACTCAGATTTGAATTTCAACTCTCACATTAATAAAGTGACCAAAACAGCTTTCTTTCACCTGAGGAATATAGCAAAGGTACAACCATTCATAAACCAAAATGATGCAGAAAAGTTAATTCATGCTTTTATATCCAGCCGGCTGGACTACTGTAACGCACTTTTCACTGGTCTTCCCAAGAAAACCACTGAAAGACTACAGCTCATTCAAAATTCTGCAGCTAGATTATTAACCAAAACTAGAAGGAGAGAACACATTAGTCCTGTCCTAGCTACTTTACACTGGCTCCCTGTTACCTTCAGAATTGACTTTAAGGTCCTTTTCCTCACATACAAAGCTCTACACGGACAAGGACATAGCTACATTGCTAACTCCTTTATAAAATACACACCAGCTAGAACACTGCGATCATCAAATGCGGAGTCAGATGGCTGAGCGGTGAGGGAATCGGGCTAGTAATCCGAAGGTTGCCAGTTCGATTCCCGGTCATGCCAACTGACGTTGTGTCCTTGGGCAAGGCACTTCACCCTACTTGCCTCGGGGGAATGTCCCCGTACTTACTGTAAGTCGCTCTGGATAAGAGCGTCTGCTAAATGACTAAATGTAAATGCAGGCCTATTAGAGGTCACCAGAAGCAGTCATAAGAAGATTGGTGATTCGGCCTTTGTCAATTACGCCCCAAAACTATGGAACAAATTACCCATAAATATTAGGGAAGCTAACACTCTAGACATTTTTAAAAGACAGCTTAAAACCTACCTTTTTACCGAAGCATTTAAGTAATTTTATCTCAAAAGGGCTTTCCTACTTTTTAAAGTTGTTTGCTCTCTTGAACAGAGATCTTATTGGGATTTTTATTATTGTTTGAATTTTTTATCACTTGTATTATTGTTTTTATTGATTTTATGTAAAGCACCTTGAGCTACAATTCTTGTATGAAATGTGCTATATAAATAAAGTCTTACTTACTTACTTACTTACTTACATTTAGCTTTGATTTACCAAAATATTTTCTAAGAGGTACAGGCGAGTATGTTCTCCTTAATTTTTCTGAACTTTGTGTGTTATGTTGCTGACTGGAGATCAGTAGTATCTATATTTATTAATAATAAATCATATAATAATCGCATATTAAATCGCAATTGCAATACAGTGATCCCTCGCCACTTCGCGGTTCACTTATCGCGGATTCGCTATTTCGCGGATTTTCATAATGCATTTTTTTTTTTTTTTGGTGCATTGTGCTCTGCATTCTGATTCGCTAAAAACTCACTCCCGCTTCTTGTATCAAAACATGCTACGAATTGTGCTTGTCGTCTCGTGCAGTTATGTGTACGTACATAAAACAGCTTGGCAAATTTACATTAAGTTGGCCAAATTATCTTGTAATTTCGAACATCTCCTAAACCCATAATGTCGACGAAACGGCCTGGACCGACAAAAGCACCTGCGGATGGGCCCAAACGGCGGAAGATGCTACCTATCTCAGATAAAGTTAAACTTCTGGACATGCTAAGGGAAGGTAAAAGCTATTATTCTCCCGAACAAACACACCTGCACCGCGGGCTTCAGAAGAAGAGAACACTGCAGAGCGCAGTCAGGATGCAGCGGCCCAGTCTGAAGAGCAGTGAAACGGCCTACACGTGAGTCACTGTATTTGTATACATGTAATAGTTGCTAATTGTAAAAAAAAAAAAAAGTTTTCTATTTCGCGGATTTCACTTATCGCGGGTCATTTTCGGAAGGTAACCCCCGCGATAAACGAGGGATTACTGTATTCGTCAAATTAATTGCAATTAGCTTATTTTCCAAAATCGTTCAGCCCTAGTATCAATGTCCATATCAGTGTCCATTTAGAAGCCTGATGACCCTTGGATAGAAACTATTGTCCAGTCTGCTAGTGTGAGACCGAATTCTACTGTAGCGCCTGCCAGAACGCAACGGGATAAAGAGACTGAAGGATTGGTGGTAACAGTCCTTAGGATCCTGCCTGCTTTCCTGAGGCATTGTGTGTGGTAGGTGTCCTGTAGGGCTGGGAGCTTCCTGCCAATTATGCACATGAAGCCCGGGTATAACCTGAGGCTATGGTAGTGCTATAATATTAATTATGTTATACCTAAAGTGTATAGTTTTTTTGCCATGTTTTATGTTTATTTTAACCATGTACAGCGACTTTGAGAACTTTGAAAAGCGCTATATAAATAACATTTATTATTATTATTATTATAGATACTAATTAAATAACTTTTGATAAAGCAATAGGATATGGTTTGGCAATGATATGTCTACAAAGTTTCAGTAATAAGTTAAAATAGTGTAGCGTGTAGTCAATCTAACATGCTAATTAGGTTAAATGGTCAGCAGTTGGTGGTAATGTCCATCACTCATGAATAGTGACTCCCTATTGGTTGAGAGGGGGGATCTGAAAAAAAGACTAGAGGAGAGAGCCCGCGAAACAGGGACAGTAAACAAGATGATACCGAATGTGTGGAGGTAACAATCCAGATGAAGAGTGAAATTAAAAAAAGAAGACGACTACAGCTGTAGTTAGAAGGTTGAGTCACCTTTAGTTTTAGTGTACCTAAGGTTTTGTTTGTTTTCATTCAGCCAACGAAAAGGGCACAGTATTTAATTTTCTGTTTTGGAGCTAGCTAGCTTGCTCAGCATTGGGAACTTATAGCTAGTGCTAGCTAATCTGGTAGATGACTAGTGTTATTACGGTGTACCGCTGGCATTTTGCAAGACGTGCTGCTCAACTAGCACCCGAGTAACCCGGGCACTTGTGGTTCCTTTGAGGCAGCCTACGTGGGAGCCACGCCGCTGAATAGCGCTGCTAGCTACCGGGGACGTTAGCAGTTCCATTCAGCTACGTGGGATGACCAGTTTGCCAGGAACGATTGCCGGCTAGCTACGTTGGGTTGCAAACAGACAGACTGAAGGCAACATCAACGGTGCACGTGGCGGTCGTGAGTAGCCAGTATTGGGCGCGAAGAACACTGATAATTTAACTGATAATTTTATTTGTTGTTTTCCATGCCGGCTTTTGTATTTTCTTTTATACCTGTATGCATGTCCTTGTTTGTAAGAAGTGACTGTAATTTCAGGTGAACACATGGCCTAAAGTTTATGTTATACTAGGGGGATTACTATTTTCATTATTGGCCTAGAGCCCATATCCATTGAGTTTGCTATACAGGGCCTCAAAATAGCCTAAACATAACTAAATCTGATTTGCAAACAACTCATGAAACACAGACTGAACCGGGGATTGAACCCACAACATATGGTGGCTAGCTACATTCTCTATCCTTTCAGCAACACATCAACTGCTAGGGCAGTGATTGATGTTGCTTATTTAAAAAGGGTTGTACCACCAGTGCATTATTATGGGTCAGATTTGGACAAAGTTGAAACAGCTTTAATTCAGTCATCTTTTCACATATCAAGGTGAAACTTCGTACAACTAATGTAATCATCTCAAGTAATGTAATCTTGAGGCCTATTAGATTTGAAAAACCATCTGTCAAGAAGGCTGTATTCAACGTCAATGTTTACGCAGCTATGATGGCCTTGTCCATCCAACTGGAAAAAAGTGTGAGTTTCTATCAAATTTTTGAGGATATGTACAGTTCACCTTTCATATCCAACAAATTACACCCCTGAACTTTTAAAACAGATATATTGGCCTTCTACAATTGTAAATACCCTATATGGCTTCTTCTCCAATTGGGCCTTGATACAATGCCATCTAGGGCATCACTGGCACTGCACTGCATCTCATCCTACCTGTCGGGAAGATCCTACCAAGTCTCCTGGGGAGGCAAAGTCTCAGGCCCCCGCCAGCTCTCCACTGGTGTCCCACAGGGCTCCGTCCTTGGACTCCTCCTCTTCTCCCTGTACATCCACCTCGCTTGGACCAATCATCACCTCCCATGGCTTCTCCTACCACTGCTATGCTGACGACACGCAGCTGTACCTGTCGTTCCCCCCGACTGATCCGGGGATCTCAGCTAGATTCGAGGCCTGCCTCACAGACATCTCCGCCTGGATGACCAAGCACCACCTCCAGCTGAACCTAGCCAAAACAGAACTCCTCATCATCCTGGCCAAACCCTCCATCTCCCACGATCTATCAATCACCCTGGGATCAGCGACGGTACATCAAGTCTCTCCTTCAGCCTTACACCCCCACCCGCCACCTACGGTCTTCTTCCGACAACCGACTGGTGGTCGCACCGCTCAAGAGCGCCCGGTCCCAACACAAGCTCTTCCCCTGTCTGGCCCCCCAATGGTGGAATCAACTCCCCACCTCCATCAGGGACACTGACTGTCTCCCCACCTTCAGAAAAGGCTCAAGACGCACTTGTTCCGGGAGTACAACGGCACTTAGGAATGATTGGCTGGACCTGATGTTAGTTTCCCCCAGGATCACAATGACTCTTATTGAGAGACTTGTTGCTCTTGTTGGTTTGTTGTAACTGTCTTAAAATTATTGTACTCGCTGTGAAATATATTATTGTTGCTTGCTTTTTCCACAGGTACACTCTTGCACTTTTGAGGTTCTTGCTGTTTAACTGTAACTTGCTCTTATTATTCTTCCCATTGGGACTTACAGTTAGGTCCATAAGTATTTGGACATTGACACAATTTTCATCATTTTGGCTCTGTATACCACCACAATGGATTTGAAATGAAACAATCAAGATGTGCTTTAAGTGCAGATTTTCAGCTTTAATTTCAGGGTATTTACATCCAAATCAGGTGAACGGTGTAGGAATTACAATACATTTTATACAGTTAGGTCCATAAGTATTTGGACATTGACACAATTTTCATCATTTTGGCTCTGTATACCACCACAATGGATTTGAAATGAAACAATCAAGATGTGCTTTAAGTGCATACTTTCAGCTTTAATTTCAGGGTATTTACATCCAAATCAGGTGAACGGTGTAGGAATTACAATACATTTTATATGTGGCCCCCCCCTTTTTAAGGGACCAAAAGTAATTGGACAATTGGCTGCTCAGCTGTTCCATGGCCAGGTGTATGTTATTCCCTCATAAAGGGAGTTTGTTATTTCATTGACAAGGAGCAGATAAAAGGTCTAGAGTTCATTTCAAGTATGGTATTTGTGTTTGTAATCTGTTGCTGTCAACTCTCAATATGAAGTCCAAAGAGCTGTCACCATCAGTGAAGCAAGCCATCGTTAGGCTGAAAAATCAAAACAAACCTATCAGAGAGATAGCACAAACATTAGGTGTGGCCAAATCAACTGTTTGGTACATTCTTAAAAAGAAAGAACGCACTGGTGTGCTCAGCAACACCAAAAGACCCGGAAGACCACGGAAAACAACTGTGGTGGATGACAGAAGAATTCTTTCCCTGGTGAAGAAAAACCCCTTCACAACAGTTGGCCAGATCAAGAACACTCTCCAGGAGGTAGGCGTATCTGTGTCAAAGTCAACAATTAAGAGAAGACTTCACCAGACTAAATACAGAGGGTTCACCACAAGATGTAAACCATTGGTGAGTCTCAAAAACAGGAAGACCAGATTAGAGTTTGCCAAAAAACATCTAAAAGAGCCTGTACAGTTCTGGAACAACATCCTATGGACAGATGAGATTAAGATCAACTTGTACCAGAATGATGGGAAGAGAAGAGTATGGAGAAGGGAAGGAACTGCTCATGATCCAAAGCGTACCACCTCATCAGTGAAGCATGGTGGAGGTAGTGTTATGGCGTGGGCATGTATGGCTGCCAATGGAACTGGTTCCCTTGTATTTATCGATGATGTGACTGCTGACAAAAGCAGTAGGATGAATTCTGAAGTGTTTCGGGCAATATTATCTGCTCAGATTCAGCCAAATGCTTCAGAACTCATAGGACGGCGCTTCACAGTGCAGATGGACAATGACCCGAAGCATACTGCGAAAGCAACCAAAGAGTTTTTTAAGGCAAAGAAGTGGAATGTTCTGCAATGGCCAAGTCATCATCACCTGACCTAAATCAAATTGAGCATGCATTTCACTTGCTAAAGACAAAACTGAAGGGAAAATGCCCCAAGAACAAGCAGGAACTGAAGACGGTTGCAGTAGAGGCCTGGGAGAGCATCACCAGGGACGAAACCCAGCGTCTGGTGATGTCTATGGGTTCCAGACTTCAGGCTGTCATTGACTGCAAAGGATTTGCAACCAAGTATTAAAAGTGACAATTAGATTTATGATTATGTTAGTTTGTCCAATTATTTTTGGTCCCTCAAAAAGGGGGGGGCCACATATAAAATGTGTTGTAATTCCTACACCGTTCACCTGATTTGGATGTAAATACCCTGAAATTAAAGCTGAAAGTCTGCACTTAAAGCACATCTTGATTGTTTCATTTCAAATCCATTGTGGTGGTATACAGAGCCAAAATGATGAAAATTGTGTCAATGTCCAAATACTTATGGACCTAACTGTATTTGGTTTCACAATGTATGCTTCATGTTTGGCTACCCGCAATGTTTGGGGCTATCTCGTTGTTATGATCAGTGACCTATGCACTTTTCTAAAACTCTCTTGGAAGTCGCTTTGGATAAAAGTGTCTGCTAAATGCATAAATGTAAATGTATGTAATCTAATATTTTCTGCCCATTCTGCACAATTTTGGGGAACTTTCCACACCAGAACTTTTTGCCCAATTCCTCTATTCTGACCTACTACATGTGTTTTCCAACACCATTTACAATCAACCCTGGGTTAAAGCCCTTCACCATTGCATGGTGCCATTCATTCTTCACAGATCACACCCATCGTCAAAGTGAATAGTAACTGGTCTAACTCCATGTCCAAGCCCATGTGCCACATTTCAAAACCACATATCTTACCGAATATGCTATAAATGACTTTATAACTTTTGTGTAGGCCCATACTGTAGTAGTTTGAGACTCAGGAGAGAGAATTAGAGATAATAGTAGTGGGGGGTGTTGCACTTTTCTGCTTCTCTTTTTCGCCACTCCTATGAAACATTTCTGGAGCGCCACTGCTTTTGCCTGTTAATGCCTGTAATAATGGGAAGAAAACTATACAACAATAATGTTTAATGTAACTGGCCTTTCTAACAGAAAAACAGGCCTCAGCTTGGCCCCCCATGGTCTAGAACCTCCCCTAGCTGCATTGCAAATCAAGACGAGCCTTTTCAGTAGGCCTAGTGGCAGACTCATGCTGTCTGATTCCGTCAAATGTCAGCACACATGGAATGCCTCTTGTCTGATGAAAGAACAACAAGAAAAATTGTATGTGGACAAAGCCGCCCTCCTAATTGCATTCATTCGTATTTCCATAGCTATTGTGGAGCAATTGGAGTCATGGTTCATAGGAGATATTTGTATGTTTTTCAAAATGTTCACCGTACATGGTGGACTGTATGGGTCACCGATGGCTGTTCTGTTTCCCATGAGAAATAAGGCATGTATGGCAAGTTTTACTATTTTAGACTGATGGGGTGGAAATGCCATCACTTTGAAAATGGACAACTGGGGAGTGGCCTGAAGCGCCACCTATGGGCAATGGTGGGCCATTTGTGGTGTGGTAGTTACTCATGGCCTTTACTTTCAATGTTTCAGACATTGGACAACTTTTTACCATTGCATACAAAATTTGAAATGCAACTAGAAAGGTACATTTCCTGAAGAAAATGTGTGTGTTTGCTGAAAGCAGTTGAAACGATTGTTTTGATGGGTTGAATAGTGAAGAAGGTTTTACAACATTTTTAAAAGAGGTATGTGCTTTAAAAACAAAATGGTGACAAAGTGTTAAAAGTATATCTGTCACTGTTATGCATTGCGATATTTTCTTACTGTTGAAAATGGAGAAAAAACTGTGATGAAAACAGTATGTTATTGACTTTCATACATTTTTAAGCATTAAAAGTATTAAAGAATGAAAGACTGAGAAACAGAAAAGGTTTGAAGAAAAATGAGCAAATATAGTGATGAAGAGTATATTGCATAACAGTTTAAGACAGTGTTAAAAGTATATCTGTCATTGTTATGCATTGCAATATTTTCTCACGGTTGAAAAAGGAGAAAAAAGAGTGATGAAAAGGGTATCTTATTTAATTTAGAGCCTTTTAATATTTTATTTCATTCTAATCCTTTTACATTTTTAGCCCCTTAATATTAGTTAGACTTGTACACTTCTTATTTAAGATTCTTATATGTTTAATGTGTGCACCTTCCTGCCACAGTAAATTCCTTGTCTGTGTGATTTTTCTTGGCGAATAAAACCCATTCTGAAAAGTATTAATAATTGAAAGATGTAGAAACAGAAAAAAGTTTCAACAGTGGAACAGTGAAGAGCGTTGGCCAATCGGATTGGTTCCTTGTTTCTTGTAACGTAGCAACCGTTGGTCATTGTCAACATTTCTAACCTAGAATCTAGGTTTCAGTATCAGGATTCAATGGGAGATTTCCTACAGTAAGCTAGATCTACTGCTCCAAATTGAAAACGGAGACGATATTTTGATTACAGACAAGTTCTTTAACCTCTGTTGTCAATATCGCCGATAAAAAGTAAATACTGTTACGAAGCATTTGTTTGTAGGTAACGAACGATAGACGTAGCTAGCTATGTGACCTTGTTTCGCCGTTCTATGGCAGCTAACGTCATGATGACAGCGTTGTAAGCACTCGTCACTAGAATGGCCATAACTTTAAAACAAACGATCATATTTCAAATCTGTCTGCTGTTCTACATTGCCCACACAATTATGTATATATATCAACTCTAACATGGCCTGTATCTTGTATTGAAAGTGCTCGAAAATTAGCTCGTCTATTTGTATGGTGGACTGAGAAAACATATTTGTCAAAGTGGAGCGAGTGGATGTTGTGGGAGAATTGCTACTGTGTTAGATTTACTGCTTCAAATTGAATACGGAGAATATATTTAGAGTAAAGACAAGTTTCTTAACGTCTGTGTTCAATATCGTCAACTAAAAGTAAAAACATTTCAGTTACGAAGCTTTTGTTCGTAGTAACGCCAGCTGCAGTAAACCTTTCGTGACCCCGGTTTGGCTGTTCGTGACAGTCGGCTATGACAGTGTTGAGCCTCGATTTTTGCAGATTTCTGTGAAAATTTCTTAAAGAAAAATTATCTAGCTAGATTATGTACACTTTAAGTTCAATGTACATACCTTGTTTGGCCAATTTGGTCGATTGTGGAAAAAAGTAGAACCGTTTTTAGTTATGGAGAGCCATTGCGCTAGATTAGAATAGCGTTATCGCACTCATCACTTGGTCATAACTTTTAAACAAAATAGTCTATCTTAAATCTGTCTGCTGTTCTGAATTCACGACAAAGGTATCTTTCTAATTTATCCTCTATCTTGTATTGAAAGTGGTTAAAAATAAGGTTTTCGAAAATAATAATGCAGACGGAGAAGATTTCTGTCAGAATGGCTCCGTGAAATCGTCTTGATAAAGGATGATTTGCCTAACATAATCATACAAATATTTATATCTTTAGAAAGCCCTACTTCTTGTCTTCAAAATTATATAAACAGTTCAGGTCTATTATTTGAAAAACAATGCATATTCAGGCAGGAAAGTGTTAAACAGTGTCAAAAATTTACGCGGTGAGAAACAGTTCTGTAAGTGCATGACGTGACAATTGAATTTGACTTGAACATTCTGAACCATTGAAACCCATTCATTTTTTTTAGCACTTGAAACTTTAATACCTTAAAAACTTTAAAAGTGATCAATGACAAAAGTAATAGCACACTAGAGCAGTTCAGACTTTATCACATGAAGTTTGAACGGTGTTTCTAGCTTAAACGATGTGAAAGGAGTAGGCGACGAAAAAAAGAAAAAAAAGTATGCAGAATAACAATAGTGTTTTTGCTTGCAGAAAACACACTAATAACACCAAGTTCCACAAGGGCCTTCGGTAAAAACCAAGGAGTGAGGGTGGGGGCTTGGCCAGCCTACCCTTTCCAGAAATTCTTGTGTGTGCATCTTGCCAAGCTTGCATGTGTGTTAAGGGCCAGGATGAGTCTGTGAGAATTTGGAGCATGTGCGCTGTGGAGCAAGGGAGACCATATTTTGGAGGAAGCTATAGCAAAAAACCATAGCCAAGCATGCACATTTCAAATATTCACAATAAATCTACTTTCCATCTTACATTCAACTATTTCTCAGATTTGTGTACTAAACATTGTCAAGAGTCTTCCATTGAACTTGTGATTGAATCGGAGTATCGATTAATGTATAGTGGATGTATAAAGCAATATTTTAGCGTTAGCATAAACGTTTATTTCCCTTTATTTCAATGGTAACTGCACATGGTAACTGTTGGTATTTTAACCCTGTGAATGCTGGATAATGTGGTATTAGAAAAAGCCGTAGTGTAAAGAAACAGAAAAAGTAACAGACGCTGTAACACACACTGCAACCTACAGTCTCCGTAGTGTGAGGAATTCACAACAGCTGCCCCCACATTTGAGTAGCAAATGTGCAATCAAGGGAATTTCTCAAGTGTCCTGAGTGTAATCCTTGACAACAGGGAGCTGGATCAGACGTGCGACTAGTCTTATATAGATTTTACCCTTGACTAGGACCTCTGCTGATCTGATACATCCGTCTTGACTTGTCAGAGTCTTTGTTTAGAGTTCAGAATGCCTTCTACCTCGACTAAAACTGTGTACAATATGTCTTCAGTGAAAACCTGGCTCCCGACTGCCACCTGCAGGGCATTCTTTATCAAAAGGACCTCCCTCTCCCACACACTGCCGAAGTGGGTGGCTCCCGGCGGATTGAACTTTAAGGGGATTTGGTATTCTGCCAACGGCTTCAGAGCCTCATGCTGTCAAGCAGCAGAAGGTAACACTTTTCAATTCAGATGAGCTCACTGCGGGTGTGGGGTCAGGTCTCTTAGGCCAGAATTGAGTGCCCTGTTTAAGGAAGGGTGGCCGGTAACCCTTCCTTTTACAGTCCCTTAAGTACTAGGTATTTACATAGAAAGTAAAGGGTATGTTATGTGTTTTATTGGGTATTACCGATTGGTACCAAGGTGGTAAATATCTAGATAATTCGAAGGATTTACCCATTTACTAAATACTAACGTGCTGGTCATTACTGGGTATGTTTTCTGTATTATTGGGTATTACCGATTGGTACCAAGGTGGTAAATACCTAGATAATTCAAAGTATTTACCCATTAACTAAATACTAACGTGCTGGTTATTACTGGGTAATTTTCACTGGTCCTAATTAGGTAAAGACAGAAGACAAAACTTAGTATTTACCTGGAAACTTATAAATATTACTATTTAAATACCGCTGGTAGTAAGTTGGTAACTACGGGAGATATACATGGTAAATTATAATGCATTATTGGGTAAATACCACTGCTACTAAGTAGGTAAAGATGGCCAAGCTCCAGCAGAATTAGGAACAAAATACTCTACTATTACCCTGCAGTTACCTAAGGTTTATGTCGGTAACAGTCCACGTCTAATGAGAATATAAGATAGTACTTTTCAATAAAATACCTTTTCAGATACATTTATTGATGATGGCCTCATTTACTTGGCTGGTATAACTACCTCCGCGGGAAGAGTTTTCCTCTACTGTCATGGTAAATCTTCTTGGATACTGGGTATGTTCTTGCGCATGTTTGGACTATTTACTCAGTAATAATCTAGTATAAGATTTACTCAGTAATAAAGTAGTAATCTGAAACTGGACTGTAAAAGGAAGCTGTGTTTGTTTCCATGGTGTTACCAGGCTCTTACCATACCCTTTGTAAGCGAATACCACTTTGTCAACGTTACACTTAGTATGAATTTGTACTATACGTTCCAAGGCGATACCAGGTAAAACATGGCTATTTACTCAGTAAGTAATCTGAAACTGGACTGTAAAAGGAAGCCGTGTTTGTTTCCATGGTGTTACCAGGCTCTTACCATACCCTTTGTAAGCGAATACCTACGGTGGCCGACATGTGCAAACACGCTGCAAATTAAGAAAACACAAGCAAATTAAGAAAACAATTTCATGAATTTGACAACACATGCGCAGCATTCAGCAAACGCGCTGCAAATACACGCAACACAACCAAATACATAAACGCGTTGCAAAAACGAAAGCACGCAATCCAAAAACGCTGCAAATACATAAACGCGTTGCAAAAACGAAAGCACGCAAACCAAAAACGCTGCAAATACATAAACGCGTTGCAAAAACAAAAGCACGCAAACAAAAAACTCTGCATCCAGTTTTCACAACGGAAGTTGACCAGGCCTCTAGGGGGAGCGGGTCCGTGTACTTTGCGGCCAATGGATTTTCGTTTTGAAATAAGAAAACCAAAATCGGGAAACAAGCTGTTTCCCAACTACCATTTAGAAATAGGAAAACAAAAAACGGAAAACGACCCATTTTCCGTTTTGATAATAGAAAACGGAAAACAAAAAAACGACCCGTTATCTGATTTTCTTTGATGTGCTTAAACATGGAAATCGGGAATTAAAATAGTGTGGAAATCTTCTTTCTCAATTTTGCATAGATTTTTGTGTTATGACCCGGAAGTTGCTCCCACGAGCTTGACAGTCACATATTCAGGATGTCAGCAGAGGGTGCATAGCAGAGCAGATGAACGATAAAATTGCTTGCAGAGCAATCGAGCCTCAATGCAAAATTGGATTACATCTGACTGAAGCATGGTTCCAGAGTCTCATCAGCCACCTCACAAAATAAAGAAGGTTCTACAACAAATTTGAATATTTTTTTACGACCGGATATATTTTATAAATTCTTTTAAAGTGAGTGTCTTTGATTTTTGGGGAAATGGGCTATTTAAATGAAAAAAAAAAATATATGGACAATGCAACCATATTTGGAACCTGTACACACAATCCTCTGTTATCAAAAAAATATGTAGATTTCAAAGCATCACTAATATATGCATTATTACATTTACTGTCAAATGAAGTACAATCATTAATAAAAACATTTGGTAAAGTTGGTAAGGGTCTTATTCTTACATATAACAATGTGCTTTGAACTAGCTGTAATAATGGTATTGCTTTACAGATCTTGTTGTATTCTCTATACAGATTCTCAAGTACAGTTTAAATTATATTTGTCGAATAAAGCTTGATATTACAAAAGGTTACCAGACATCTATAACATTATTCACAAACACAATGCCCTTTTCATACCAATCATATTTAACCCTCGTGCTGCCTTCGGGTCACATGACCCAAAGGTTCATAACGAACCATCGTTGTGTTTACCCAATTTTACCCAATACAAAAACAAATACAAATAATTTTCTTTTAACCTTCGCAATGTGGGGGGTCTGAGACAGCCCAACGGTTAAAAGAAAATGCTTCACTTTGTTTATGTATGCGGTAAAGTTGTCGCAATACGACGGTGGGTCACAATGACTGATGGGTCAGAATGACCCGACGATAACACAAGGGTTAAACAATGCTTTTCTATTGATTACAATGACCCTATTGTTCCATAAGGCTCAAATCTTTTAAGATAGAAATGTTTAGGCTCGAAGTTGATAGGCTCGAAATTTTTAAGCTCGAATTTTTTGGGGGGCTCGAATTTGAGCAACCTGAATTTCCGAGTCTTGAATTTTTGGGTCAGATTTTTTTATTTTTATTGAAATATATATTCATATGTGATGTGATATGTATTCGGTGTTGTTTAAATTTCAATACTAAGTATTCAATGCCTTTTAAAATTAAAAACATTTTGTCACTGATTTGCTTCCATACAAATGGCAGCGTGCCTTCTGCTGACATCCTGAATATGTGGACCAGAGTGACTGTCAAGCTTATGGGAGCAACTTCCGGGTCACAACACAAAAATCTATGCAAAATTGAGAAAGAAGATTTCCACATACTATTTTAATTCCTGATTTCCATGTTTAAGCACATCAAAGAAAATCAAATAACGGGTTGTTTTTTCGTTTTCCGTTTCTATTATTGAAACAAAAAACTGAAAATGTGTAGTTTTCGTTTTTTTAATAATTTTTTTATTTATAAATGGTAGTCGGGAAACAGCTCGTTTCCCGCTTTTTGGTTTTCTAATTTCAAAACGAAAATCCTTTGGCCGCAAAGTACACGGACCGGAGCGCTAAGTAAAACATCTTGATTTTCGGCCCCACGGAGCGAAAGAGAGAGAGCATATGAGAAGTTTGGACCAACATCGAAGTAAAGAGGCAACATAAAAAGGTTATTTTCATTTTTACATGCGGCCCTCCTCTTTTACAGTTTTTCAAAAGAGCAACTTCGATTTTGGTCCCATTTCCAAAACAAACTTCTGATATGTCTCTCTCTCTCTCGCTCCGTGGGGCCGAAAATCAAGCCGTTTCATTTAGCGCTCCCCCTAGAGGCTTGGACAACTTCCGTTGTTAAAACTGGATGCAGCATTTTTGGTTTGCGTGCTTATGTTTTTGCAATGCATTTATGTATTTGCAGCGTTTTTGGTTTGCGTGATTTCGTTTTTGCAACACGTTTATGTATTTAGTTGTGTTGTGTGTATTTGCAGTGCGTTTGCTGAATGCTGCGCATGTGTTGTCAAATTCATGAAATTGTTTTCTTAATTTGCTTGTGTTTTGTCTATTTGCATGTGTTTTCTTAATTTGCAGCGCGTTTGCACGTCGGCCACCGTAGGTTTTCGCTTACAAAGGGTATGGTAAGAGCCTGGTAACACCATGTAAACAAACACAGCTTCCTTTTACAGTCCAGTTTCATATTACTTACTGAGTAAATAGTCCAAACATGCGCAAGAACATACCCAGTATCCAAGAAGATTTACCATGACAGTAGAGGAAAACTCTTCCCGCGGAGGTAGGTATACCAGCCAAGTAAATGAGGCCATAATCGATAAATGTATCTGAAAAGGTATTTTATTGTAAAGTACTATCTTATATTCTCATTAGACGTGGACTGTTACCGACATAAACCTTAGGTAACTGCAGGGTAATAGTAGAGTATTTTGTTCCTAATTCTGCTGGAGCTTGGCCGTCTTTACCTACTTAGTAGCAGTGGTATTTACCCAATAATGCATTATAATTTACCATATATATCTCCCGTAGTTACGAACTTACTACCAGCGGTATTTAAATAGTAATATTTATACGTTTCCAGGTAAATACTAAGTTTTGTCTTCTGTCTTTACCTAATTAGGACCAGTGAAAATTACCCAGTAATAACCAGCACGTTAGTATTTAGTTAATGGATAAATACTTCCAATAATCTAGGTATTTACCACCTTGGTACCAATCGGTAAGACCCAATAATACAGAAAACATACCCAGTAATGACCAGCACGTTAGTATTTAGTTAATGGGTAAATACTTCGAATTATCTAGGTATTTACCACCTTGGTACCAATCGGTAATACCCAATAAAACACATAACATACCCTTTACTTTCTATGTAAATACCTAGTACTTAAGGGACTGTAAAAGGAAGGGTTACCGGGTGGCCCCAGTCCCCATCGACCAAACTCAGCCAGAGCTAGGAGTGGTTTGCCCCGGGTTATGTCGTCAGCTGGGTTGTTCTGTGTCGACATAGCGCCAAGCGCGTATATCCAACAACTCCTGGATTTCTGACATGCGTGTTCCAACAAACACCTTAAAACGGAAGGAATCTGATTGGAGCCTATCAAGGACTGTCGTGGAATCAGTCCAGTGTCGTCCGGCTTAGGGTAAGCGTCATCTCCGTCTCCACCAGCTAGCGCAGCACAGAGCTCCAGGCGAGGGATTGATTACTGTCGTTTTGGGGTGACCCTTGACCTACCCATCACGAATGATGTGTCGACAGCGCCTTCCCTTTGTACTGTCAGGTAGGCTACTGCGCCATAGGCCCGTTCTGATGCGTCGCAGAACACGTGGAGGTCATACTGCAGATTTGCACCATCATCAGGAGCAGGTAAGTAGCAGCGCGAGATGGATATTGTACTGAGGTGCCATAGCTCAGACTCCCAGGCGCTCCATGCATTTCGGAGATCCAGAGGCAAGTCAGGATCATCCCAGTCTCTTCTCTTTCACTATAGCTGCTGAATGAGCACCTTGGCCCGTGTGGTAAATGGCACCATAAACCCCAGAGGATCATACTGACTGGCTAAAACCTGGTAGGCCTTTCTCATTGTCAGTGCTGAAAGCTCCATGGGCCAGTGATGAAAACTAAGAGTGTCTTCTGCGCAGTTCCACCTGAAGCCTAGAGCAGGTTCCAGTGGGTCGGTTCTGTTCTGAACTAGCCATTGGTCTGTAGCGACTGACCTTGCCTCTGTAGTTAGATGAGCTACTACCTCTGTACGGTTACTGGCCCACTGCCATGGCTCAAACCCTCCCTCTGTCAGTAGGCTGCATAGTTGGTCCACTCGATCCTTGGCGGCAGGTATGTTGGGAAGGCTCTCGAGGCAGTTGTCCACATAGAAGCCTTGCTCCACTGACGGTGGAAGTCAGGATTACTGTCCTGGTAATGTCAAGCGTGCATTTGCAAAGCAAAAATGGCACAGTAGGGACTACACGTTGTACCAAATGGCAACACCTGCCTTTCATACACATCAGGTGGGTCCTCGCTACGCAGGTCTCTCCAGATGAATCTGAGAAGGGGTTTGTCCTCAGGCCTCAGACGGACCTGGTGAAACATTCCCCGGATATCCCCACTGATAGCAACCTGGTTCTGTCGAATCGCAGGAGAACTCCTAGCAGGGATGGGCCCAAGGTGGGCCCCGGCCGCAGTTGCTCATTTAGCGACATTCCCTGGTATTGGAATGAGCAGTTGAAGACCAGTCCTGGTTTGCTGTTGTGGTGTACCAAGTGATGAGGAAGGTACCAAGACTCTACTGACTGATCTACCTTCTCAGGCTGTAGCTTGGTGATGTATCCTGCTTGGGCAAGCTTGGCAATCTCTGCTGAATAGACAGCCGCTTCCTCTGGGACTTTCTTGAGTCATTTTTCTGTGCTACTCAGGTTAGCTGTGACTGACTGGATGGAACTTTTCATCTTGGGTACACCTGACTTGTGCAGCAGAGGAGTAGCATAACGTTGAACTCCCCTGACGTCGACCCGCTGAGTTCTGTCCTCAAGAAGGTGTATAGTCTCCTGATCCTCTCTGGAGCGGGTAAACACCTTCTCGCTTCGATAAGGGAGGACATCGAGCTGCCACAATCTCTCGACGTTTCGGTAAAGGAGATCATCCGGACTGGCTACAGAAAGGAAGAGGCACTGAGGCTCCAAGGTTTGGGTTACACCCATCAGCACCTTGTAGAACCCACCCGAGGGCGGTGTGGATGGCTATGGGGCCGCCTTTGGCCCCTTCACGCACCGGCTCAATGGCAGTGATAAGGTGAACGTGATCTGACCCTATTAGCACTAGAGGTTGTGCATTGTGGAAGGGGTGAAGTGGAATCTTCCGCAGATGAGCATGCCGTGTCTGGAGCGTCTGGACTGGGTAGTTCTGCTCCACCAAGTCCAGGCCCGAAGTGGTGAAGGCTCCCTGGACCTTATAGCGCTTCCCTGGATTATCTTTGAGGGAAATCTCAAAGGTAACCCTGGATCCACTGAGGTGAGTAATGTCAGGTCATACAGTATGCGGGAGGGCAAGGCTCTCCTGCATGCCAGCTAACTGGAGCTGCTGTACAGCAGTAGGTAGGATAATGGTCCGCTGAGCCCCGTCATCCAGGACTGCAAAGATTTCCATTGACTTGGAGTTATGTAGTAGGACTGGCACGACTTTCAGAAGCATTCGGCCTGACGGGATGGAGGGTGTCAGATAAATTCCGACTCTCAGAGGTGCCAGATGGAAGGTTGATTGAAGACACGGAGGTGAACAATTCGTTACTACTTTCGTCTTTGGATCATTTTTCACGTGACCTGCATAGGCTCAGAAGAGGAAACAGAAAGTATTTGTTTACCTAATTTACTTTTGCGTGACTAGGTTTAGTAAGACGTGAATGATATTCGTTCACAAGTTTTGTGAATTTGCAGGTTTTGTTATTTTAACTTTTTTGTACTTTACTTACAGTTCAGTGCAGTGTAATTGTTTGCCGTGATAATTAAATGCTAGTGTGATAATAAATAACCATTTCGAATCATACAAACTGTCATTATGCATTATTTTAACTGTCAGTAGCTCAACCAAGTTGTGACAGAACGCAAAAACATAAATTGGTGGCTCTTGGACGATTTCACGGAACTGACGAGTTTCAACAGGTGTAGCGGTGTCCTTCCCTGTTGCCGTGTCTGCCAGTAAGGTGGGAGCAAACCAGGGTGCAGGGCGCGGAAGGTGGTTATGTGTATTTTGCGCACCGGGGGCGGAAAGCGATCCGGGGAGCAGGGGTGCTCAGTGGTTTAACCCTTGTGCTGCCGTCGGGTCACATGACCCAAAGGTTCACAACGAACCATTGTTGTGTTTACCCAATTTTACCCAATACAAAAACAAATAAATAGCATTTTCTTTTACATTTACATTTATTCATTTAGCAGACGCTTTATCCAAAGCGTCTTCCAAGAGAGAGCTTTACAAAGTGCATAGGTCACTGATCATAACAACAAGATAGCCACAAAAACATTGCGAGTAGCCAAAACATGAAGCACACATTGTGAACAACCAAAGTAACCTGTGGAAAAAGCAAGCAACAATAATAAAAACAATATATCACAGCAAGTACAACAATTTAAATCAGTTACCACTAACCACAAGAGCAGCAAGTCTCTAAGCAAGAGCCATTGTGATCCTTGAGGAAACTAACATCGGGTCAAGCGAACCATTCCTAAGTACCATTGTACTCCCGGAACAAGTGCGTCTTGAGCCTTTTCTTGAAGGTGGAGAGACAGTCAGTGTCTCTGATGGAGGTGGGGAGTTGATTCCACCACTGGGGGGCCAGACAGGAGAAGAGCTTGTGTTGGGACCGGGCGGTCTTGAGCGGTGGGACCACCAGGCGGTTGTCTGAAGAAGACCGTAGGTGACGGGTGGGGGTGTAAGGCTGCAGGAGAGACTTGATGTAGACGGGTTCAGTCCCCGTTAACTGCTCGGAAGGTCAGTACCAGGGTCTTGAATCTGATACAGGCCATGATAGGTAGCCAGTGGAGAGAGATGAGGAGCGGGGTAACATGGGAGCATCTTGGTAGATTGTAGACCAGGCGGGCCGCTGCGTTCTGAATCCTCTGAAGAGGGTGGGTTGCACATGGGAGACCTGGGAGACCAGCGAGCAGAGAGTTGCAATAGTCCAACTTGGAGAGGACAAGTGCTTGGACTAGCAGCTGGGTGGAGTGCTCAGACAGGTATCTCCTGATCTTCCGGATGTTGTAGAGGGTGAATCTACACGACCGGGAGACTGCAGCAATGTGGGCCGTGAGGGAGAGCTCTTCGTCCATGGTAACCCCAAGGTTCCTGGCAGAGGATGAAGGGGTCACCGTCGCAGATCCCAGGGTGATTGAGAGATCATGGGAGATGGAGGGTTTAGCCGGGATGATGAGAAGTTCTGTATTGGCGAGGTTCAGCTGGAGGTGGTGCTCGGTCATCCAGGCAGAGATGTCTGTGAGGCAGGCCTCAATCCTAGCTGAGATCCCCGGATCGGTCGGGGGGAACGACAGGTACAGCTGCGTGTCGTCAGCGTAGCAGTGGTAGGAGAAGCCATGGGAGGTGATGATTGGTCCAAGTGAGGTGGTGTACAGAGAGAAGAGGAGGGGTCCAAGGACGGAGCCCTGTGGGACACCAGTGGAGAGCTGGCGAGGGCCTGACAGTTTGCCTCCCCAGGAGACCTGGTAGGATCTTCCCAACAGGTAGGATGAGATCCACTGGAGTGCAGTGCCAGTGATGCCAATCTCAGAAAGTCTGGAGAGCAGGATCTGGTGGTTAACCGTATCAAACGCTGCAGAAAGGTCCAGCAGAATGATGACGGATGACCTGGAAGCCGCTCTGGCAGACTGGAGGGCAGTGGTGACTGAAAGGAGGGCAGTCTCTGTGGAGTGGCCAGTCTTGAAGCCCGATTGGTTGGGGTCAAGCATGTTGTTCTGAGAGAGAAAGTTTGACAGTTGGTTAGATACAGCACGTTCAATTGTTTTTCAAAAGAAGGGTAACCTTCTTTAACCTTCACAATGTGGGGGGTGTGAGACAGCCCGACAGTTAAAAGAAAATTCCTCACTTTGTTTTTGTATGCGGTAAAGTTGTCGCAATACGACGGTGGGTCACAATGACTGATGGGTCAGAATGACCCGAAGATAAAACAAGGGTTAAAGAACTAATGTATGAAGTGATTTTATGGAATTGCGTGATAAAGACATAATGTATGTGTGAAATGTGTCATGTCAATATGGTGTTCAAGGGGGAAAACTGGATGAGCATGTTAATTGATTGTGACGCACGTCATATGGTATCGCCCAGGTAAATAAAGGGAGTAATTATGATTCAAATTAAAGCCTATTTCGTTTCATGGAAATCCTGCTGTGCCTGCGTGTATTCTTCACCTCTGACCGAAACAACCGCTCGGGCACACTCTTTCACAAGTGGATATAATATGACATGAAGAGAACAGACTATTAAGATTTTTTTTATTTTTATGTCTATGTATTTATTGAATGACATTAAGATGTCCGAAAATTATGAAGAATAATTTTATTTACTTTATATAACTTTTTGAGTGTTACGTCCCCCAGTCCTGTCGTGTTTGTTTTGGCTCTGTGTGTCTTTTCTGTACAGGTGGCGCCAATCACCCTCATCACCACTCATCAATAACTCCTACTTCCCGTTATCATGTCCAGATGGTTCCTGTTTCCATCATCCAATCCCATCATCCCTCCAGCTGTATATCTGTGCCACTGTTTCGTCCGGGGGCTTTTTGATGTCTCTCTCTCTGTGTTTGGTCTTGGGAGGAGGGGAAGCACCTTGAGTGTTAGGCAAGATGCCCTGGGCTTACATCACCCGTAGGGTAACTTCCTTGTCTAAACACATTAGGTTAGATCTGGGCGGACCACCCCGTGTATTTTGGTTAGGGCGTTCTGTTCGAGCGCCAGTTAGTGAGTATTATGTTAGGTAGCTAGGACAGGTAAGAGGGTGGGATTTTATGTATTTTACCTTCTTGGCTTTAATCCCGTCCTGCCCCTTCTCTCTACTATTACCGCGGCAAAATAAATGCCCCTTGGGTAAACGGTAAAACTCTGTGTCCTTGCTCGCACCCACGACTCTGCGCCTCTTTTTATGATCGCTGGGGGTCCTTGAGCAGCGAGGCATAGCCTCCCCTCCCTAACGGGGGTAGTGCGTAACACTGAGTATGTTTAGGCCAGCAGAGAAGGCCTTGCTGGCCCTGATGGCCCACCACTGCATTTGGCATATTTTGAAATCTGTTTCAATACTGTGTCAGATAGGGTGTGCACCTTTGTGGGCATTACAACTATTAAGATGATCAGTATGCTTTGCTGTCCAACTGTCTGTATTAAAATAAAGTTGAAAGACAAATGTCATTATCAATCTACCCAAGCTCAAAACATTCAAGAACACCAGATGTATCAGTTCAACTTAACGTAAGCAACTCATGAGAAATGAAAACTTTTATTTTATGATTTTTTATACTTTGTCACAGCATCCTCCATTGTTTCCTTTAATGTCCCTGAAAGTCTGTACATATTAAATATAACGCTTTCCAAAACCTCTGCTAAAATGGTTGAATGAATGTGTGGAAGACCCCACAAAGCCTGACTTTGTATGGCACCATTTCATTTAAATAACTTTTCCTAACTTAATATGACAATTTAATCTAGTGTTATTTTGATAGAAAGAGTAATCACTCAGAAAAAATGTTTTCATATGCCTCATCAAAGTCCCTTGCATTAGAGCTAGTTTTCCCCTCCATTTCCCTTGTTTTCCATCCATTACTTCTTCTTGTTCTCTTTGCAGGCCACCACATAGCGCTGGGCCACATTCAGGGGAGGGGAGTATCCGTCTGCATAGGACGTGTCCTCAAACAAGACAGAGTAATCGTCCTGGGGCTGGAACAAGACGTTGTTAAGAGGTTAGGATGAGAACAATCACTGCTTCATTTTTAAAATACATTCAAAGTTAGAGGGGTCAGATGGCTGAGCGATTAGGGAGTTGGGCTAGTAATCAGAAGGTTGTTGGTTCGATTCCCGGCCGTGCAAAATTACGTTGTGTCCTTGAGCAAGGCACTTCACCTTACTTGCCTCGGGGGGAATGTCCCTGTACTTACTGTAAGTCGCTCTGGATAAGAGCATCTGCTAAATGACTAAATGTAAATGTAAGTTGAGGCAGAAACACAAACTGAAGCTGTATGTCATCATGCCTATGTTTTTACATTAGAGACTAGAGCTGTCGAAATGGCTGACAAACTAAATTCGAATCTCTTACATAAATAATAGTATTATGCAAATGATATTAGAATTATTAAGACATTACTTTATGTTAAAGTGAAAAGAGAATTACTTAGCCTTCTAAGCCCACAAGAGAGCACAATGAGCAAATATAAACCAAATCAAACATTGCATTTTTCATTGAAAACTTTGTTTAAAGTGCATAACAATCATTCATAGATCAAATATAATGTCTTAAATGAACACACAAGGAAATTGAGAAAAGTTAATATAACTGGAAGTGCATCAGTAATATCAGAAAGCACGCTTCAACAGACAGCGTAATACGTTTAGACAAAATAGCAAACTATAATTCCGAAACTGACATTCGGGATGAGAAGACTGCATGTGTGTTCTCAAGTTTGATGTTATGTAGTGTTATAGCTGTGGTTGCTTACACAACTTACAAAAGACCAAAACATTTAAAGGGGTCATTGACTGTTTTTTTGGGGTATTTCACACTGTTCCTTAAGGTCTCCGAATAGGGTATGTAACATTGGTTGGGCTGAAAATGGCCCCGGTGCTGTTCTATGCCCCCTGGTGCTTCATGTGAAATTGTCCCGGGAAAAAACGAAGATTGAGGAAGAAGAAGGATTTGGAAGTTGAAGACGTTTTAAAAAGTTAAAACTCCATTGGAAAACCATGTTAAAAATATTATGAATATTGATTTATATTAATTCAAACATTAGGGGTAGAAAGCTGAAAAGTCATAGCCTGAAACTGCTGAATTTTTTGATAGCTGAACGGTTTTAATAGCTGAAGATTTGAAGGTACTGAAAGGTATCAAGGAAGAAATAGAAGAAGAAGAAGAATATGAAGAAGTTGAATAAAGATTCAAAGAACACTTGGAATGCTGAAGCAGCATTCTGTAGGGCTGTTTTGCCAGCCCCTTTGTCACTGGTCACCCAGACACTCGTCTGGGACAGTCGTTGATTTGCATGAATGCTAAAATGACAATCACACCTTCATGACACACCTCTGGAAAGGTGGTCTCAACAGTTGAAGAGGAAGGTGGACCGAGGAAGACTCTGAAATTATCATTAAAAGTTGTGTTATTGTAAATATTGTTCTAAACAGCTTTAATGTCATGTTTGATATGATTTTGTTTCTTATTTTATGTATTACATTCTAGAAATAATTGTATTGCTGTAACATGTACATTTACAAGGTTTAGAGTGTTTGTGCTTGCAGCAGACCAACATGTGTTTAACATATTCCCTTGTCTTGCAAGGGCACCACTTGGTCTACTGCAGCCTTGATTAATGATCCAATTTGAATTTGTATGCGTTAGACAACTTTTCAGTCATATGACCGGTGTCCCCATTTTAGTCAGGTTTGGGTGTATATAGGAATACGTTTTTACCACTAACTTTGAGTTCTGTTTACGATACAGCTCCGGTGCGTTAGGCGCCTAGTCTTCATTGTGAATACCTTTGTTAACCATTGCTCTGAAGGTATGTTTTGTAGTTGATGATATTTCATTATCATTGTATTGATTATCTTACTATTTAGATAATAAACTATTATTGTGCATTTGAAGTTACTTGTTCTCCTTGAAACGTATCTATCACGCTACGGCGGTGAAAACTTTGATCTAGTCTGGTTGATGCGGCTAATACTGATTATAAACATAGACTTTTGAAGTAGGTTTTAACTTAAGGCCTCTGAGTCACTTACGGTGGATCTCCACGCTCTGAAGGAATTTACCGGAGCCTCTGAGTGATTGGTTTACATACTATGTCTACTATGGTTAAAATCCATATTATAGTAATGATAAACTGAATAACTGAGTAACTTGAATTGGGTTTCCCAAGCCGGGGACAAACACCAAGCGTCTCCGGCCTTACGATATCCTCTTTAACCTACAATTCCAACAATGATAACGTTAGTTGTTTCCACTTCAGCAAACGGGATCGACTTAGGTGGGTAACGTTACAGTTTAGAAACCAAACTATATTGGCAGTTTCTTCCCTTCCGCTGTTGGCCTCTTCAACAAGGCCAAGGGTTCACACTGACTTCATGACTTAATGTCCTTAAAACACACTGCTTTTTGCACTGCACTACACAATCTTGTACCATTTGTATTTTTATATTGTAAATTACGGCAACTTATATTTTATTGTATAGTTTAATTGTATTCTAATTCCACTTAGTATTGCTAGTTATGCCCTTAGTATAGTTAGTCCTCATATTTAAATTTTAGATTCCAATATGTTTAATGTTTGCACCTTCCTGCCAAAGCAAATTCCTTGTCTGTGCAAACTTTCATGGCGAATAAAACCCATTCTGATTCTGATTCTAAATCATCACACATTCTACGTATGCTCTTGCGTTAGCAAGCTAAACTAGCTTACATGCCTACAGTCTAGGTGTTTTCGCTATCTAGCTGTTCTTGCATTCCTTGCAAATCAGCATTAACTAGAGAGGATACAATTTCTGGGGAAATTGAAGGGTGTGCTTGCTTGCGTCGGTTGCACAGGGGTCTGTATATTTTATATAAAAATGCATCGGGCCTACTTATTATTTATAAAGATTACATAGATTTAAAAGCATCTTTTTTTTGCTGCTCATTTACAACTCAAAATACGAGTGAAGTGTCGAATGAAATATGATGTCTTCTCATTTCCCCTGCAAGAGGCAGCTGACAGGCTGAATCAAAACGAATACATTTGGCAGACCGGTGTAAAAATTGACCTAATCTCTACGACTTAAACGTCCTTTTAAGTTGTCCCTTCTCGTGATATTTTCAGGCATTTAGCCTACTCATATTGCATTCATTCATTAATAAAGAACCCCCTTTGAAGATTATTCTACGACTTTACCGGCAGAAGATAGAATCGCAATTCAAACAGTACCATCTGCTAACTGAAAATATGCCCCCAAAAACGTAAATAAGCTTGACATTTATTTAGTGGAAAATCGCTCATTCATAAAAAGCTCACTGGTAGCGATCATTGTCAGTAACAACGCAAAATGCGATATAGCCCTGTGTGGAGAAGCTGCCCCGGTAAATTCTACTACTACAGTACAGTACTAGACTACTGCTGTGTTCGTCTTGGTAGCGATTGCGTTGGTTGAATTGGATTTAACGTTCCGTTGTACGGTTTAGGCTGAAATTAATTATTTTCATGAACAGATTGACAACGTTTAGGCTGTGGCAATGAAGTTCAGGTTAGTAGTCAGATTGTTTCAACTATTGAAAGACTTTTGAGTAAGGGGAGTGCCGAACATGTTCTGTCACCGTTTGACTTGAACAGCTGAGGAGTTTTTGTTAGCTACTCACACTAGTGTCTCGGGTAGGCTACAGCGTTGCAGTGAGCTACACTGGTTTGAAACCACAGGTAATGGTAATTTCACCAACAAATCGTTTACTAATGTCAGAATAAATCATATAACGAAAATGTATATGTGAGGAATGTTTATTTTAACGATTGAAAACAGATACATCATAGACCACTGTAGTATGTGTTGCCCGGGCAACACAGGCTAATGTCATGATTCAGTGAAATAGTAGACTACTGTTTCCGAAAGTAGATGTACTTCCTTAATAATATCAGCTTATATTGTACATTACACATCACAATTGTGTGTCATATCACAAAGTAAAATGAGTAAATAGTTATCACCCTGGCCTCTTTTCTTGTGGCGTTTCTGCAGCTGCCTTGCAGTAAAGCTATAGTTAGCCTAGCTATCCCCCAAGTTAACAGATGCGAAACGAATGTTCTGCCAAAGGTAGTCACGCGTGTTTTCGTGACATTAGTGCAGACCGGTGTAAAAATTGACCTAATCTCTATGATTTAAACGTCATTTTAAGTTTTTCCCTTCTCATGATATTTTCAGGCATTTAGCCTACTCATATTGCATTCATTCATGAATAAACAACCCCTTTGAAGATTATTCTACGACGTTCCCCGGCAGTAGAAGATGGAATCGCGATTCAAACGGTACCATCTGCTAACTGAAAATATGCCCCCAAAACGTAAATAAGCTTGACATTTATTTAGTGGAAAATTGCTCATTCATAAAAAGCTCACTGGTAGCGATCATTGTCAGTAACAACGCAAAATGCGATATAGCCCTGTGTGGAGAAGCTGCCCCGGTAAATTCTACTACTACAGTACAGTACTAGACTACTGCTGTGTTCGTCTTGGTAGCGATTGCGTTGGTTGAATTCGATTTAACGTTCCGTTGTACGGTTTAGGCTGAAATTAATTATTTTCATGAACAGATTGACAAAGTTTAGGCTGTGGCAATGAAGTTCAGGTTAGTAGTCAGATTGTTTCAACTATTGAAAGACTTGAGTAAGGGGAGTGCCGAACATGTTCTGTCGCCGTTTGACTTGAACAGCTGAGGAGTTTTTGTTAGCTACTCACACTAGTGTCTCGGGGAGGCTACAGCGTTGCAGTGAGCTACACTGGTTTGAAACCACAGGTAATGGTAATTTCACCAACAAATCGTTTTCTAATGTCAGAATAAATCCTACAACAAAAATGTATATTTGAGGAATTGAAAAAACGATTGAAAACAGATAACGCTACATCATAGACCACTGTAGTATGTGTTGCCCGGGAAACACAGGCTAATGTCATGATGCTAATACTTCAGTGAAATGGTAGACTACTGTTTCCGAAAGTAGATGTACTTCCTTAATAATATCAGCTTATATTGTACATTACACATCACAATTGTGTGTCATATCACAAAGTAAAATGAGTAAATAGTTATCACCCTGGCTTCTTTTCTTGTGGCGTTTCTGCAGCTGCCTTGCAGTAAAGCTATAGTTAGCCTAGCTATCCCCCAAGTTAACAGATGCTAAACGAATGTTCTGGCAAAGGTAGTCACGCGTGTTTTAGTGACGTTAGTGACGCAGTGACGTTAGTAACGTCAGTGACTGTGGCTAGCAAATTAGCCACCGTTAGCTTCACTTTTCGCCACAAAAACTTAACTGAAGCTTAAACCATGCAACGGAACGTAAATTCCAATAGAAGCAACTCAATCGCTACCAAGACAAAACTTTTGACACCTACGTTGTCTATGTAGGCCAAATATTGACTGAGTTTTAGGGGGGCAAAAAAATAAAAAATAAATAATAATAATAACTAGAGAGGGTACAATTTCTGGGGAAATTGTAGGGTGTGCTTGCTTGCGTCGGTTGCACAGGGGTCCGTTTTTGAATGACATTTTTACAACTGATATTTCAGTATATTTTATATAAAAATGCATACTTATTATTTATAAAGAATACATAGATTTTTTTGCTGCTCATTTACAACTGAAAATACGAGTGAAGTGTAGAATGAAATAGATGTCTTCTCATTTCCCCTGCAAGAGGCAGCCTCATCGTTGAATCAAAACGAATACATTTGGCAGACCGGTGTAAAAATTTACCTAATCTCTATGACTTAAACGTCATTTTAAGTTTTTCCCTTCTCATGATATTTTCAGGCATTTAGCCTACTCATATTGCATTCATTCATGAATAAACAACCCCTTTGAAGATTATTCTACGACGTTACCCGGCAGTAGAAGATGGAATCGCGATTCAAACAGTACCATCTGCTAACTGAAAATATGCCCCACAAAAAGTAAATAAGCTTGACATTTATTTAGTGGAAAATCGCTCATTCATAAAAAGCTCATTGGTAGCGATCATTGTCAGTAGCAACGCAAAATGCGATATAGCCCTGTGTAGAGAAGCTGCCCCGGTAAATTGTACTACTACGGTACAGTAGTAGACTACTGCTGTGTTCGTCTTGGTAGCGATTGCGTTGGTTGAATTGGATTTAACGTTCCTTTGTACGGTTTAGGCTGAAATTAATTATTTTCATGAACAGATTGACAACGTTTAGGCTGTGGCAATGAAGTTCAGGTTAGTAGTTAGATAGACTTTTGATTTAAGTAAGGGGAGTGCCGAACATTTTCTGTCGCCGTTTGACTTCCTAAACAGCTGTGTACTGTAGCTAGATGTTTTTGTAGTGTGTCTCGCGTAAGCTACAGTTGCAGTGAGCTAGACTGGTTTGAAACCACAGGTAATGGTAATTTCACCAACAAATCGTTTACTAATGTCAGAATAAATCCTACAACGAAAATGTATATGTGAGGAATGTTTATTTTAACGATTGAAAACAGATACATCATAGACCACTGTAGTATGTGTTGCCCGGGCAACACAGGCTAATGTCATGATGCTAATATTTCAGTGAAATAGTAGACTACTGTTTCCGAAAGTAGATGTACTTCCTTAATAATATCAGCTTATAGTGTACATTACACATCACAATTGTGTGTCATATCACAAAGTAAAATGAGTAAATATTTATCACCCTGGCCTCTTTGCTTGTGGCGTTTCTGCAGCTGCCTTGCAGTAAAGCTATAGTTAGCCTAGCTATCCCCCAAGTTAACAGATGCGAAACGAATGTTCTGCCAAAGGTAGTCACGCGTGTTTTCGTGACGTTAGTGACGTAGTGACGTTAGTAACGTCAGTGACTGTGGCTAGCAAATTAGCCACCGTTAGCTTCACTTTTCGCCACAAAAACTTAACTTAAGCCCAAACCATGCAACGGAACGTAAATTCCAATAGAAGCAACTCAATCGCTACCAAGACGAAACTTTTGACACCTACGTTGTCTATGTAGGCCAAATATTGACTGAGTTTTAGGGGGGCAAAAAGAAGAAAAATAATAATATATATGTGAGAGAACAAAGGTTGTGCCCTTGCCGAAGGCAAAGCACACCCAATAATATATATGTGAGAGAACAAAGGTTGTGCTCTCGCCAAAGGCTTGAGCACACCCAATAAAAAGCAGAGGAGCTAGAGTTTAGCTAACATTGACTCGACGGGCATGGCTGCTGTTTGTCTATACCGTAAGCGTAGAAGATCCCTGTGCAGTTCGACCGTCAATTACACATTTGCTCTAACCATTTCACCAAGGACGGTTTTGAAAACCTGGGACAATGTAAAGCAGGATTTGCTATGAAGCTGTTACCGAAAAGAGGTGGGTTCCAACCTTATGTTCATCACAACCGCAAGTTGTAGTATGATTTTGTCGGTAACAGTTATTAGCAATGCTAAAGTATCCTGTATCTAGCACCTGCCTTTCTAGGCTAGACTGCTATTCGTTTTCTGGCTATTTTTTCAGAAGCTTCCCTTCTAATGCCGACTACAGCTAGTCTAGCTAGAGTCATTTGCTAAGTAAGCTATGTTGATGTGTTTTGAAACATATTTAGCATTCTACCTATGCTAGATACAGGAGACGTTATCATTGCTAATAGGCTAACTGTTAGCAACAAAATCAAACTTACAGCTTGCGTTTGTGATGAGCATGCGGTTGGAACAGCACCTCTTTTCAGCAACAGCGGCTTAGCAAATCCTTATTTAAATTGACCAAGGTTTTCATTCAAAACTGTCTTTGGTGAAATGGTTCAAGCAAATGAATAAATGAGTGTCGAACTTCACAGGGATCTTCTCATAGAAAAACATCAGCCATGCCCGTCGAGTGCCTGGTTCCTTGGGAAGATTACAAAAAGTGTCAGCATTCCCAGTACAGCCTGGAAAACTGCATTTACGATGGTCCATTTTCAATATACTTTAAAAACGTTAAAACTTTCTCCTTTGTTGTTCGCGTGGAAGTACACAGAGCAGCGCGCAGCTAAACTAGTGTCTGAGATCCTGGGCCATATCACCAGAGGGCTGGTCTGTATGTAAATGTTGGGGCGTGACAAAGGTAATGCTATATTTGTGACGTCACAAATACAGCTTTTTCAAAAACGATCGTTTTACAGCTGCAGTTTCAAGTTGTGAGATTTAGATAGGAAAGAAGTGTCAATGGACTTTGAGGTTCACTGTATTCCCATTTTACCCACCGAACTGTCGTTATTTAACTATTACAAGGTAAAATCGGTTTTGCAATCAATGACCTCTTTAAAAGTGCTGTGGAACTTGGTTTCTGGAATAGGCCTATCCAAGGCTAGATTGTTGACAAAAGCGACGTCATTTGTAAGTTGTGTAAGAAACCACTGATATATCACTTCATAACGTCAAACTTGAGAACACACACAGTCTTCTCATGCCAAGACTTTTCTGGAGAATGTTAGTTTGCCATTTTGTCAAAAGATCCTCTCTGACTCCCAAGTCCTCACTCTCTTTTTGACCCATTTTTCAAATTAACAACGCAGCCGTACTGCATCTAATGGGTTGAATCGGATAAGCTAACAAAAACAAACCATCATTACGTCATCATCTTGTCTCCTGACACACCAACATTTTTTGGGGCAAAGATTTTATTTGACAGTCCTATTAGAGACTAAATATATGTTGTTGTCCCCCTCCCTCCCCTACTGTGACTTACCCTGTGCGGTGGTGTGTGGATGAGTGCTCGGTAGAAGCAGGTGGTCTGAGGATAGAGGGCAAGCACCAGCTGGTCTTTGCTGAACAGGGCTTCGGGGTCCGTCTCTGGGTTTGCCTTCCACTGGGGCAAAGGAATGATGCGCCGCCTACTCAAAGTGTGCCTCCTGTGTCAGTGAAAACACACACAAAAGATGAAAGGGGGATCAAGCAAAAAGAGATGGAGTGTGGAAAAGGAGAAATAATAGGAGAACAAAAGGAAGTAGACAAAACAGACAAACATCAAACAAGTTGCAATGGAAAAAAAGAGAGGAAGGAGGAGAAAACAGTGGAAAAGGTGTATTGAAAAGAGTCATTGTTTATAATGGAAAGGAGTGGGGAAAAGACATACTGCACATCTAATAGAAAGGACACTCACTCTTTCCCCTCTTCATCAATATCATCAACTTCATACCTTGAAGAGATGGCAGAATACAAATTACAACACATACAATAACGCTACTCAAATTGTACCTTTTATTCTAGTTGTGGCTGATTCTGATGTCTTTTGTTGAAACAGAAGCTATTAAGTAGCAGGTAAAGTAACATTGTCAGTTACTTCCTGTCCTTGAGATGTATATAACTGGTGTTTGGTGATTAAAATGTGCAGCTAATTGGCTGAGAATTACTTGTTGGTGGAGTGACTGTAGCTGACCACTTCAGCTAGGATCCACTGTTCATCTCCGTCAACGGCCTTGACCCGCGCTGCCACCTTGTCTCCCTGCTTGGCCACGTAGTCACTGCTGGCTGGGATGGCCCCGCACAGGGGAGGGGGGCTGGGAGAGAGGGAGGAAAAAGGGTAAAGGAGAAGAACGGCAAACGTGGTATAGTGAGATAGGGAAAGAACGTGAGATAAGGAAAAAAGTGTGAATAAAAATGGAAGAAAAGAGATAAAGAGAATGTTAGTTTGCCAGAGATGGAAGATGGAGAGGACACAGATTTCCCAAATTAGTTAAAAATAATATCAGATTTCCATATTGATGGATATTTTATGGAAGTGTGGATCCTCTTAAGGTCTACTATTTGACACTGTAACCACTGGCTATCATACTACTGTCATTAGATCCGTTTGAGTTTTTAAATTTTCCAGCATTTTTTTTTTATGAACCCTTTAATCTGACCAAGGACACACTAAACAAGAAAAAATCATGTTGAGCCGTAGAAGGTTTAAGCTACCTGTCTCCTGGCTTGCCAATCCACAGAGGGAGCGTCATGGCTGACTGTTGGAGTAGGGTCATGAGCACCCCTCTTCTCATTGTCTTCCTTGGAGGGTCATGATCACTGTACACACCTGCCATTTTAGCAGCTGGAGATGTGTGTGTGTGTGTGTGAGAAAGGAGAAAGAGGGAAAAAGAGGTACATCAAATTCTGCATTAATACTGTTCTTTAAATACCTAGCCTTTACCCTTCTTCTTTAAAGATCCTGTAAAGCAAATTCCATGATTTGCTTCTCAGTACATTATATACGTGTGAAATGAGTACCTAAAAGCATGTACAAAGTGCAACAACTTTTGTCTCACTGAAATGTGGAGTTAGACCGTAGAACAGTTTCTCTTCTGTTTTCAGATCAGGTTTTAATGGGCGGAGTCCAAAAATGACCTATCTACGTCATTTTGACCCATCTACGTCAGATCACTGAAATGTTCCTCCTGCTGTAGCTACTGTTATTGTAGCCTACATCAGCTATCTAGCTAGCTTCAGGATGTCTCCCTCCATCCGCAACTGCATCTTCCCTGGTTGCAATAACTTCAGCTGTGCTGCAACGCTATTTAATTTCCCTATTGATGAGGAAAGGAAAAATAGGTGGATTGATTTAGTGAAGAGTCACGCTGATGGAGAGCTTCGGATAAACTCCAACAGCCGCCTCTGCAATGACCATTTCACGGCGGATAGTTTTAACATGGACTAGAGACAGACGGGGTTCAGGGACACACGGCTTCTCTTGCAGCGCGGAGCAGTACCGAGCATCGCCTTCCCGGCCGTTCCTCCTCCGGTCGCACCTGGACCATCCACCGCCGCCAGCAGTTCATCACTCAGTTCTGTGTGCTTGTTATAATTATACTAGATAACTTTTCCAGAGGTATCTTTGCTATGAGTTAGTGCAAACCGCTAACTTGATATTAGGCTACTCGGTGTAGAATGATGGTATTTTGGGGAAATGGTAGCTAATGTGCTAGAAGTAGTTGGAGAGCTCACTGTCTGCTGTCTCTGGAGTCCATTTTTACTCCTGTGTTACAGCTCAGGGGAACATTTCAGTAAATTTTCAGTTCACAAATACATTTCTAATTCTATACTGTTTTTTTTTGGCTTGACGTAGCGTCCATTATCTGGGTCGTAGGTAGGCAGCGAGGGGCGGAGCTTCAGCTCCTTCAGGTGACACGCCCTCCCAGTCTCTAGCAGAGAAGAGTGCTGATTTTCTCACGATTTCAAAGCTTAATTTAACATACTTGTCTGTTTTTTTTTCATTCGAATTTGGATGGGTGGTGTGGTGAACTTAAAACTTTTTTTCAATTCCACTTTACAGGATCTTTAATCTACATAAAATGTAAACTTACTTACCTATTCTTCTCTCCTCCAACAATGATTTGATTTCTGCAATTTTTTCAAGAGCATGACGTAGAATACTGTAAGAAAAAATATCATAATGATGTTTTTCAGTCCATGCAAGAGGACTTTAAGATTAAAGGCAGGATAGGTATGTTTTGCGAACCAAACCATTTTGGCTCGAGTTCAAAAGGGTTCAAACCAAAATATCCCGCCCCCTTCCTTAAAAGCCACTCCTCCAAAACACATAAACATGCACATAAACACCTTGATGATTGCTCGTGTTTATTACAGTCCTGCGACGTCCCACAGATAAAGGATGGATTTCATTTTACTGCCAAGCCTTTAGATTTAGCAAGGTTTAGCAAGGCGGTGAGGGAGGCTAAACGACTGTACTCGGAGAGACTAAAACACCAATTCTCTGCAAACGATTCTGCTTCTGTCTGGAGAGGGCTCAGGCAGATGACCAACTTCAAACCCAGAGCCCCCCACTCCACTAACGACTCCCGCCTGGCCAACGACCTGAATGAGTTCTACTGAAGATTTGAAAGACAATTGGACAGTCCTGAACTACCCCTTCCCACCCAGGAGGCCTCCCTCCTCCCCCCCTCTACAGTGACAACTCTTTCCGTTCAGGAGGGTGAAGTTAATAGAATTTTCAAGAGGCAGAATCCCCGCAAAGCAGCTGGGCCAGACTCTGTCTCTCCAGCCACCCTCAAGCACTGCGCTGACCAGCTGTCTCCGGTGTTTACCTACATCTTTAACACCTCCTTTGAGACATGCCATGTGCCAGCCTGTCTCAAGTCCTCCACCATCATCCCTGTGCCCAAAAAGCCAAGGCCAACAGGACATAATGACTACAGACCCGTCGCCCTGACCTCTGTGGTAATGAAGTCTTTTGAGCGCCTGGTGCTGGCACACATTAACTCCATCACAGACCCTCTACTGGACCCCCTGCAGTTTGCCTACAGAGCCAACAGGTCTGTGGACGATGCAGTTAACATGGCCTTCCACTTCACCCTACAGCACCTGGACTCCCCAGCATCCTATGCCAGGATCCTTTCAACTTCATCGATCGACTTCAGCTCTGCCTTCAATACCATCATCCCCGCCCTGCTTCAGGACAAACTCTCCCAGCTGAACGTGTCCGACTCCACCTGCAGGTGGATCACAGACTTCCTGTCTGTCAGGAAGCAGTGCGTTAAGCTGGGAACACAAGTCTCTGACTCCCGGTCCATCACCACCGGATCACCTCAGGGCTGCGTCCTTTCTCCTCTGCTCTTCTCCCTGTACACCAACAGCTGCACCTCCAGTCATCCGTCCGTCAAACTCCTGAAGTTTGCGGACGACACCACCCTTATTGGGCTCATCTCTGGTGGAGACGAGTCTGATTATAGGTGGGAAGCGGCCAACCTGGTGACCTGGTGCAGCCATAGCTCAATGCTCTTAAGACAGTGGACTTGGTTGTGGACTTCAAGAAGAACACAGCCCCACTTACCCCCATCACCCTGTGCGACTCCCCAGTCAACACTGTGGAGTCCTTCCGCTTCCTGGGCACTATCCTCTCCCAGGACCTCAAGTGGGAACTGAACATAGGCTCCCTCATCAAGAAAGCACAACAGAGGATGTACTTCCTTCGGCAGCTGAAGAAATTCAACCTGACAATGATGGTGCACTTCTACACAGCCATCATTGAGTCCATCCTCACCTCCTCCATCACCATCTGGTACACTGCTGCCACTGCCAAAGACAAGAGCAGGCTGCAGCGTATCATCCACACTGCTGAGAAGGTGATTGGCTGCAATCTGCCTACCCTCGAGGACCTGCACACCTCGAGGACCCTGAGGCGAGCGAGGAAGATTGTGGCCTACTCCTCCCACCCTGGACACTCCCTGTCAGTCCCCTCCGGCAGAAGGCCGCGGTCCATCAGGACCAATACCTCACGCCACAAAAACTGTTTCTTCCCTTCCGTTGTTGGCCTCTTCAACAAGGCCAAGGGTCCACACTGACTCTAATGACTTCCTGCTTAAAACACACTGCATTTTGCACTGCATTACAAAATTGTATCTTCTACATTTGTATTTTTTGTAATATTTGTATTTTTATATTGTAAATTACAGCAACTTATATTTTATTGTATATTTTATCTAATTCTAATTCCACTTAGTACTGCTAGTTTATGTACCCTTAGTATAGATAGTCCACATATTTAGGTTCCTATATGTTTATTGTATGCATCTTCCTGCCAAAGCAAATTCCTTGTCTGTGCAAACTTTCATGGCAAATAAATCCCATTCGGATTCTGTTTCTTCTGATTTATTGGTTGCTATTAGGATGTGAAGTTCATTTCAGCAAATATGATAATTAATGCTTCTCAACAACATTACATATCCTGCCTTTAAGTTTTAATACACACAATAGGGTCTGGTGCTCACCTGCACTCTGCCTCAGCATCCGCTTTTGCTGTAGTGTAGAGGCCCCTTAGCTTTGTCCGGTAATAAGGAGAGGCTGAGAGATATGGATATAAACAACATTTAAGGAAGAGAGAAGTACAGTGCAGTACTGGATTCAGTTTACAACAGTAGGAAATCATCACTGTCACGTGGCCATGGGAAAACTGCAACAACAGAAAAAGCCGCAAGATGGGTAAGATGGAAACGTACTTTTATTTTCCGTCTGCATCCTTTCGTGTGTTTTCTGAATGTTGAGCAGATTGTGTTCACTACGTGACCGCTCCTCCTAAAAGAGAGGAAAGAGAGTAGTGTAAAGTCTCCATCAAGTTTTCTATCTGTCACCAAGCCTTTCTGCTACTCTGAGCTTTCCTTTACGCTGACATGGTACATAAACATGGAATATGGCTATATCCCAGCACTGATCCTTATCTACGTTGTCCTTGTAAAATTGTTGCTGGGGGTCATACAACTCCCTGTGCTTTTCAACTTCGAGAATTCATTTGATGCTGATTTTTGAAATCGACTTGGGGGTTCTCTCTCTGCACGTGTGTGTTGTGTGCAACACGTGACAACTCGTTTCTCTCAAACAAACAAAACAACTACGGGCAGGCTAGCTCAACAGATAAATCCGTTTATTTTCATTCGTTTTCATCAGGGTAACCACATGTAAAGGCTGTTCATTACCAACATTGTGTAATTATAAAGTCTACAACTTTACAAATGTTCACCGTAGTCTACAATTAATGGAGTAAAATCGTAATGTTTTTTTATTCAAATATATCAACTAATATGGTGTATTTCATCATCCTGCAGCCGATTTCGCAAGCGTCTTGCAAAACTTTTTGACCAGCTGCCGAAACGATCGCTGCAGATCGCAGGCGATCGCAGGCAATCGCGGCGCTTCGCAGCCAGTGTGCTCAGTCCCATTTGATAACATGGGCTTCCAGGCGCGTCGCAGCAGATCGCAGCCGATCGCAGGCAGTGTGTCCCAGGCGTAAAGCCGCTTGCACACTGCCAGAAAAACGCAGACCAACTCCAACCAAAGCGTGCGCCATTCAGTCTGTGCTTGTTGGTGTTGGTCGGATGGAGTTTTTCGAGTTTGGAAAGTCTGACCAATGTGCAATGTCCAATAACTGGCAGTATTCTGACATTATGTTCCCTTGACAACTACCCATACTCGCATGCGGAATGTCAGCGCGCACAATTATCTATGATGTATATAAATAATAATAATACATTTTATTTGGAGGCGCCTTTCAAGTCACCGAAGGTCACCTTACAATAAAGAATACAGGATAAAAGATAGAAGCATTAAAGATAAGAACAACATTAAAACATCAACATAAAAACAAGTGAAGTGCACAGGGTCCAGTTATAGAAAGTAAGCCAGTTTGAACAGGTGAGTTTTGAGTTGAGACTTGAATGATGTGATGGAGTCTGATTGTCTTATGTGTGGGGGGAGGGAGTTCCAGAGCCTGGGTGCTGAGCAGCTGAAGTCTCGGGCACCCATGGTACTGAGGCGTGATGTGGGAATGGTTAGCAGTCCAGAAAAGGATGAGCGGAGGGTGCGGGAGGGAGTATGTTCGTGAAGGAGGTCGCAGAGGTAAGTGGGGGCTAGATTGTGGAGAGCTTTATAGGTGAGGAAAAGGTCTTTGTAGTCGATGCGGTATTGTACAGGGAGCCAGTGAAGTTGGATGACTACAGGAGTGGTCCGATGATTTGGTACAGGTGATGATCCGGGCGGCCGAGTTCTGAATGATTCGCAGTCTGTTGATGAGTTTGGTGGGGAGTCCGGTGAGGAGGGCATTGCAGTAGTCGATGCGGGATGTGACAAATGAGTGGACCAGGATTTCGGTGCTGGACTGGGTCAGTGATGGGCGCAGTCTGGAAATGTTGCGGAGGTGGAAGAATGCAGTCCGGGTGATGTTTTGAATATGGGGTGCAAATGAAAGGGTGCTGTCCAGAATGACGCCGATATATGATTATATTACTCACTTTAGCCATAGATTCCATATTTTGGGAGGGGGCGCTCTGAGATATACTAACTTAACATTAGGGATTATAAATTACAGTAGGCCTACTTGTATCCTATCCTAGATGGCTATTTGAAACGTTTTTCACACTCAGGTTATTTGGAACTTTAAACTTCAATATCTTACGGTAAAAATGTTTAATCTACTAACTAGGCCATTTCGTAGAGAACAGAGGGAAACTGCTTATATTTTAAATTAGACCACAGAACATGTTATTTTTATATAGGAGTGAATACAGGTAGTGGGACACTTTCAGAATAATTTCTTTGTACGTCACTTTTTGCCATCAGAATCAGAATTCTGTTTATTCGCCATGTATGTTATACAAACACAGAATTTACTGTGGCAGGGAGGTTCAAACACTAAACATATACGAATCTTAAATTAAGTGAAGGTACAGAAGTTTAACTATTCCTAAGAACTAAACAATCTAAGAATAAAACAATTTAAATATAAAATAATATAAAAATAAGAATAAGAAAGAGCAGCATGAGTGGTCAACATAGCAATAGTGCAATCAGATACTGGGTTAAATAATGTCAGTGGGAGTCCTTGGCCTTGTTGAAGAGGCCAGTAGCAGATGGAAAGAAACTGTTCTTATGGCGTGAGGTTTTGGTCCTGATGGACTGCAGCCTTCTGCCGGAGGGGAGTAGCTGGAACAGGGAGTGGCCAGGGTGGGAGGGGTCGGCCACAATCTTCCTCGCTCGCCTCAGGGTCCTCGAGGTGTGCAGGTCCTCGAGGGTAGGCAGACTGCAGCCGATTACCTTCTCAGCAGTGCGGATGATATGCTGCAGTCTGCTCTTGTCCTTGGCAGTGGCAGCAGCGTACCAGATGGTGATGGAAGAGGTGAGGATGGACTCAATGATGGCTGTGTAGAAATGCACCATCATTGTCTTTGGCAGGTTGAATTTCTTCAGCTGCCGTAGGAAGTACATCCTCTGTTGTGCTTTCTTGGTGAGGGAGCTGATGTTCAGTTCCCACTTGAGGTCCTGGGAGAGGATGGTGCCCAGGAAGCGGAAGGACGCCACAGTGTTGACTGGGGAGTCGCACAGGGTGATGGGGGTGAGTGGGGCTGTATTCTTCTTGAAGTCCACAACCATCTCCACTGTCTTAAGAGCATTGAGCTCTAAGTTGTTCTGGCTGCACCAGGTCACCAGGTTGTCAGCTTCCCACCTATAGTCAGACTCGTCCCCGTCAGAGATGAGCCCAATGAGGGTGGTGTCGTCCGCAAACTTCCGAAGTTTGACAGACGGATGACTGGAGGTGCAACTGTTGGTGTACAGAGAAAAGAGCAGAGGGGAAAGGACGCAGCCCTGAGGAGATCCAGTGCTGATGGACCGGGAGTCAGAGACTTGTGTTCCCAGCTTAACGCACTGCTTCCTGTCAGACAGGAAGTCTGTGATCCACCTGCAGGTGGAGTCAGGCACGTTCAGCTGGGAGAACTTGTCCTGAAGCAGGGCGGGGATGATGGTGTTGAAGGCAGAGCTAAAATCCACAAACAGGATCCTGGCGTAGGATGCTGGGGAGTCCAGGTGCTGTAGGGTGAAGTGGAGGGCCATGTTAACGGCGTCATCCACCGACCTGTTGGCTCTGTAGGCAAACTGCAGTGGGTCCAGGAAAGGGTCGGTGATGGATTTGAGGTGTCCCAGCACAAGGCGCTCAAAGGACTTCATTACCACAGAGGTCAGGGCGACGGGTCTGTAGTCATTGAGTCCTGTTGGCCTTGGCTTTTTGGGCACAGGGATGATGGTGGAGGACTTGAGACAGGCTGGCACATGGCATGTCTCTAGGGAGGTTGTAAAGATGTAGGTAACAGTGTTTCCCCTAGGATTTTTTTTTTGCAGTGGGGGCAGGTCTGTCCGAACCCCCCCCCCCCCCCCCCCGGGCCAAAACAAAGTCCTAACCCTATATATCGGAGCAGGTTAATGTAATACTCTAACAGCTAATGTCATATTGCACATATTGCACGTCCGATTTCCCCTAAAGAAATAAGACACCCTTAAAGACACCTTACAGTATGTTCTAAATGGCATAAATGCTGCCAATTAATAATTGACGTAGCAACTTATTGGAAATGGTCAGTAGCCTAGCCTATTGATTAAGGTAGGCCACTCTGAAGCATGTACACTGTCTGCTTCATTTGATCTTGATAGGCTAAGCATTCTGTAGCAAATAATAACAATATACCCACAATTTATTCATTAAAACTACTTCAGCATAATAATGCACCTAAAATACAAACGTGAGCAAGGGCAGCAATTGCTATCGAATCAACAGACGTGCAATTTTGCTAGCAGGTGAAGAATACAAACAACGAAAATCACCAGTTAACTTAATTTACATTTGCAAGAACTATAGACTAATACAATAACAGGCTTTAATGAACTGACAACATAAGTTACACGACTTACAGTTCTCAAGGACGCACACCCGCAATCTCAACTGCGCTGTGAAGCGCGCGTCTGTGCTATTCTCCGACATGCGCTCTAACAATCACGGCTGATAGACTGCCTAAATTTTTGTACAGCCCTATTTCTGATATCGTGGCAGAAGAAATGTAACCGTGGCGTGCCGCCACAGAAAAATCAACATAGCGGAAACACTGAGGTAAACACCGGAGACAGCTGGTCAGCGCAGTGCTTGAGGGTGGCAGGAGAGACCGAGTCCGGCCCAGCTGCTTTGCGGGGGTTCTGCCTCTTGAAAAGTCTGTTAACTTCACCCTCCTGAATGGAGAGTCGTCACTGTAGAGGGGGGGAGGGGGGAGGCCACATGGGTGGGACGGGATAGATCAGGACAGTCCAATTGTCTTTCAAATCTACAGTAGAACTCGTTCAGGTCGTTGGCCAGATGGGAGACGTTACTGGAGTGGGGGGCTCTGGGCTTGTAGTTGGTAATCTGCCTGAGCCCTCTCCAGAAAGAAGCAGAGTTGTTTGGCGCTTCAGTCTCTCTGAGTACAGTCGTTTAGCCTCTCTCACCGCCTTGCTAAACCTGTTCTTCGACTCCTTGAATCTGTCTCTATCCCCACTCCTAAATGCTTCCTCCTTCTCTGACCTCAACCTTCTGAGCTCTGCTGAGAACTGGCTTGTCGTTGCTGAAGTTCACCCTGGTGCGTGTTGGAATACAGCAGTCCTCACAGAAGCTGATGTATGATGTCACAGCCTCTGTGAGTTCATCCAGACTATTGGTAGCAGTCGTAAACATATCCCAGTCAGTACAGTCCAAGCACGCCCGCAGATCCTCCATAGCCTCACTGGTCCACTGTTTTGATGTCCTCACAACAGGTTTACAGAGCTTTAATTTCTGCCTGTATGCAGGAATCCGATGGACCATGGTATGGTCAGAGTGACCCAGTGCTGCACGAGGGACGGCGTGGTAGGCTCTACTGACTGTACTGTAGCAGTGATCCAGAGTCTTCTCTTCTCTGGTTGGACATTTGATGTATTTGGGACTCGCCATGAATGCATTGCCATATAATCAAACATGATACATTCATGAAAAGCTTGAAGTCTCCCTTAAACCATTCATGAGGAAAAAAACATGAAAGACCAAACACAGGAAGCATGACCCTTCTTTGAACCTCTGCTAACCAAACCCCAAATTCTTTCATGATATTGGTAAAGTGGGACAGCATTACTGTCTATTTAAGTATGCAATTTAAGTATTTTAAAATAATTTTTCTAGCATGTTATAGTATACTATTGTTACAATAGGCGTTGTCTAGGAGGGGGACAGTAGTGCACATCCTCCCTGTCTGTTTAACCTTCTATCCTGAAATATGTTTTGGACTGTTTTACATTATACTGAAAAGTAAATCATGGCCTATCCCAAAGTAGTTACTCTTAATAAATGCAATCATTGTTGACATGTAAATTGACATAAACCCCCTTTAAATGACTTGAGTGTCTGTCCAAGTTAACCAGTAACACCCTGTCCCACTTTACCAATAGGTTAACTGGGACAGAGACAAAAACAATCAATAAAAACATATACAACTAGAGAGGGTACAATTTCTGGGGAAACTGTAGGGTGTGCTTGCTTGCGTCGGTTGCACAGGGGTCCGTTTTTTAATGACATTTTTACAACTGATATTTCTGTATATTTTATATAAAAATGCATACTTATTATTTATAAAGATTACATAGATTTAAAAGCATATTTTGTTTGCTGTTTATTTACAACTCAAAATACGAGTTAAGTGTAGAATGAAATAGATGTCTTCTCATTTACCCTGCAAGAGGCAACCTCATAGGTGAATCAAAACGAATTAATTTGGCAGACCGGTGTAAAAATTGACCTAATCTCTATGACCTAAACGTCCTTTTAAGTTTTTCCCTTCTTGTGATATTTTCAGGCATTTAGCCTACTCATATTGCATTCATTCATTAATAAAGAACCCCCTTTGAAGATTATTCTACGACGTTACCGGCAGTAGAAGATGGAATCGCAATTCAAACAGTACCATCTGCTAACTGAAAATATATGCCCCCAAAAACATAAATAAGCTTGACATTTAATTAGTGTAAAATTGCTCATTCATAAAAAGCTCACTGGTAGCGATCATTATCAGTAACAACGCAAAATGCGATATAGCCCTGTGTGGAGAAGCTGCCCCGGTAAATTGTACTACTACAGTACAGTACTAGACTACTGCTGTGTTCGTCTTGGTAGCGATTGCGTTGGTTGAATTCGATGTAACGTTCCGTTGTACGGTTTAGACTGAAATTAATGAACAAATTGACAAAGAATAGGCTGTGGCAATGAAGTTCAGGTTAGTAGTCAGATAGACTTTTGATTTAAGTAAGGGGAGTGCCGAACATGTTCTGTCGCCGTTTGTCGACTTCCTAAACAGCTGTGTAGATGTTTTTGTAGTGTGTCTCGCGTAGGCTACAGCATTGTAGTGAGCAACACTGGTTTGAAACCAAAGGTAATGGTAATTTCACCAACAAATCGTTTACTTGTAATGTAATGTCATAATAAATCATACAACGAAAATTTATGTGAGGAATGTTTATTTTAACGATTGAAAACAGATGCATCATAGACCGCTGTAGTATGTGTTGCCCGGGCAAGAGAGGCTAATGTCATGATGCTAATGCTTCAGTGAAATAGTAGACTACTGTTTCCAAAAGTAGATGTACTTCCTTAATAATATCAGCTTATATTGTACATTATACTTCACAATTGTGTGTCATATCATAAAGTAAAATGAGCAAATAGTTATCACCCAGGCCTCTTTGCTTGTGGCGTTTCTGCAGCTGCCTTGCGGTAAAGCAGTTAGCCTAGCTATCTCCCAGAAGTTAACGAGCAGCTAAACTAATGTTCTGCTAGAGATAGTCACGCGAGTTTTCGTGACGTTAGTAGCGTCATTGACTGTGGCTAGCACGTTAGCCACCAATTTTTCGCCACAAAAACTTAATTTCTACTTAAACCGTGCAACGGAACGTAAATACAAATACAAGCAACTCAATCGCTACCAAGACGCAACTTTTGACACCTAGGTTGTCTATGTAGTCCACATATTGACTGAGGCTTAGGGGGGCAAAAATAAATAATAACTAGAAAAAGGCTGTTCCTGCGAAACAGCAGTGAGAATGCTGAAAACCTGAATGGGGATAGCTGACCATGCTAAAAAAGATGAAAATAGTGAAAATTTGGTCGAAAGTTATAAGCTTCAAAGCACCCGAAAGGTATTTTTGAAAGGGGCTGGAGCTGGACGAAAGCATAAAACTACAGAAAAGAGAAGAAAAATGCAAAAAGTGAAATAATTCAGAAGAATTTGAAAATTTAGTAGAAAGTCATTTGCTCAGGTTTCAAAAGGTCTGAAATGTATTTTAGAGAGGACCTGGAGCTAACTCTGATTAAAATGCTGTTGCAAAAAAAGCTGCACTATTGTGGGTAGTAAATAAGATAATGCTACATCTAACCAGCGGATCATCTTGCAAGTGTGTCAAAGTGGTATTTTTACAGACTGTATTAACACCGTAGGCGTGAATAATGCATGCATCGTGATTGTCGTCCATCTGTAGCCAAAGCGAAGCTAGAGAGAGGATGCAATGGGAGACTTTCTACAGTAAGCCATATCTACTGCTTCAAATTGAAAACGGACACCATCTTTTGATTAAAGACAAGTTCCTTAACCTCTGTTGTCAATATTGCGAATAAAAAGTAAATACTCTTCAGTTACGCAGTTAAGCATTTGTTTGTAGCTAGGTAACAAATATTATGTCTGGAAAAATGTAGCTAGCTATGTGACCTGTTTCGCCGTATGATGTCGTAGTGTCACTAGAATGGCCATAAGAAAAGATAATATTTCAAATCTGTCTGCTGTTCTACATTGCCCACACAATTAATTATATATATATATCAACTCTAACATGGCCTGTATCTTGTATCGAAAGTGCTCGAAAATTATCTCGTCTAATGTATGGTGGACTGAGAAAACATATTTGTTAGTCAAAGCAGAGCGAGCAGATGTCGTGGGAGAATTCCTACTGTATTAGATTTACTGCTTCAAATTGAAAACGGAGAAGATATGTAGAGTAAAGACAAGTTACTTAACATCTGTGTTCAATATCGTCAATTAAAAGTAAAAACTTTGCAGTTACGAAGCGTTTGTTCGTAGGATTAACGCCAGCTGCAGCAAACACTTAGCTACGCGACCCCGGTTTGGCTGTTCTGACGGTCAGCTATGACAGTCTTTAGCCTCGATTTTTGCAGATTTCTGTGAAACTTGCTAAAATAAAAACGATCTACATAGATTATGTACACATTAAGCTCAATGTACATACCTTGTTTGGCCAATTTGGTCGATTGTGGAAAAAAGTTGAACCGTTTTTAGTTATGGAGAGCCATCGCGCTAGCTCGATTATAAGAGAGAATAACAGAAATTTAGCTAGAATCCACACCTCAAACAAGTTAACCTAGACGCAAAACTGTACATCCAATCCAAAAAATAAGTATATTTTCCGAGACCCAAGACTGCCGAAACCAGAGATATCCTTTATATGTCTGTGCGGTCGGAAATACAACTCTGCTGGCAGTTTCAAAAACGTGTACCCAATTCTGCTTTCATGGTGCGTGTCTGTTTGGTTGCCACGGTTATGGCGCAGCTGTGATCGCTAACGAGCTGGGCAGAGAGAATAACAGAAATGTACCTAGCATCCACACCTCAAACAAGTTAACCTAGATGCAAAACTATACGTCCAATCCCCCCAAAAAATTCTGAGAACCACGACTCTGCTGAAACCAGAGATGTCCTTTTTATGTCTGTGTGGTCAGAAATACGACTATTGGCAGTTTCAAAATCTTGTTCCTTCGGTTTTCTCTGACGAATTTTTGCCACCTCTCCATTGAAGTTAGTGAGAGAATTTGAAAGGCTGCTCTCGCTTCAAGGCTCATAGCTGAAAGTCTGTAAAAGTGAGCTCTTTAGTAGTTACATTGGCTGAAAGAGGACAATTTTTCCTACATTTTAAGGTATAACTTGTTTCTGTAAGTTAAACTATATGAACGTTAGAGGAATTTGTTTGACAATTTAGTTGAATATCAGAAAAAGAGCAGGCAGCTGCTCATTCATAAAATTCAAGAAGGAGCAGACATTTTAATGTATTTAAAACTGTCATAATTCAAAATTGGCTGAATATTTGAAAAGGCTGAATCATTTGGGAATAGCTGAATGTCTTGTGAACATTTTAAAAGTTGAATGGTGTCTCTAGCTGAAAGTATGCTGAAGTAGTTACGTTTGAAAGAGGAAGCTTTTTAATGATTTGAAAGGATTTACCATTACTTTTAATGGGAGAATAATTTACATTTACATTTATTCATTTAGCAGACGCTTTTATCCAAAGCGACTTCCAAGAGAGAGCGTTACAAAGTGCATAGGTCACTGATCATAACAACGAGATAGCCCCAACATTGCGAGCATGTAGTTAAACAAGTTACAATTAAAACAGGTACACTTGCACTTATAGCGGTTCATGTTGTTTAATTGTAACTTGTTTAACTACATGCTCTTATGGTTCTTCCCTTTGGCACTTACTTTGGTTGTTCACAATGTGTGCTTCATGTTTTGGCTACTCGCAAAGTTTTAATTTGCACAAAAACCTTATTATTTTAAAAAGTATGAAAGTGAGAAATACCAAAAGTCATAACCAACATCTCCTGAACAAGCTGAACGTTTTGATACCAAAATGGAATCGGTGAAAGTATGCAGGACTAGTTAAAGGCCAAAAAACCTACGGAAGAACTAAGAAGTTGGAAAAACTAGAAAAGCATTTCCTGCAGAAAATGCGTTGGAATGCTGAAAGATTTTATTTATTTTTTTAATTGCTGAAAATACAGAAATGAGAGAATACCCGCAAGCTGAAATGAATTTCAAAAATGTGTGAGTCACACAAAAGAGGCAGTGTGGAAACTGAACTGCATCATCTAACAATGGTAAGAGCTGAAATACAATGCGGGAGAAGCTTAAAGCTGAAATGTTAAACAGAAGAAGAAGTAGGGCTAGGCTAGCTAGTCATAAAAAGAATATTATAGTCTTAACAGCTGAAATTATATTTGGGATAGTAATAGCAGTAGCAGATGTAGCCTATCATTGAGTGCGTTTACTCGGATTTCTTAGTAGGATTCAATGTGTTGATTGAATGAAACATACAGCAGTAGGGCCGATACAGGAAGACACGGCGACACTTTGTTGCAGAAGGATGATGGTGCAAGTTTTGTCCGTGGAGCATACAGCGATTAATAAAAATAATCATGTAGAAGCATTTATTGAGTAATCGCATAACTAATTACACATGTAAACGGAGTAATCGTATTATTGGCATAAACCGACAATTGCTAGTAATCGGGTTTCTCATGGTCAAGTAAACGCACTCAGTGGCGTAAATAATAGAATAAAACAGTTCCATTAGCAATAGTAGTAAAAGAGATATTAGCAGAACTTTGCAGAGTCACCTCTTGTAAATTGTATTAGGTTGAAATACTATCAAACTCTGTCTTGTGACTCCACTAATCAGCTAATACCAATCACCTGTGTGAGAGACTGAGTGGTGCGTGTCTGTCGTTGCCACGGTGATAGTGCAGCTATGATTGCTAATGCCCTGAGGGCAGAATAACAGAAATGTAGCTAGAATCCACACCTCAAACAAGTTGACCTAGACGCAAAACTGTATGTCCAATCCAAAAAATACGTATATTTTCCGAGACCCAAGACTCTGCCGAAACCAGAGATGTCCTTTATATTTCTGTGCGGTCAGAAATACGACTCTACATGCAGTTTCAAAATCTTGTTCTTGTTCTTTTTGCTTTCTCTGACGATTTTGTCACCAGATTTGCATTGGTCTCTATAGGGCGAGAGTTGGACTTTGTCTCGCTTTCGTGGGGCTCTGAACAAATGTGTACGTCTGTTGGATTCAACAGACAACTGTCTACGACCAGCACAAAATTAGTTATCTATTGATCCAAAAACGAAGCATGAAGAGCGAAAATTGTGGCAATGCTGGCAAACTACAAATATTTTTTCAACGACATCCGAAGCTCAGGCCTCCACTCTAAGCATTTCAGTCTGCAATCTAGGCTTTCACATACACACCCATGTAAATCTCAGAAACGGTTTGAAAAAGTCATGAAACATAATCAGTGATATTGAAAAAAAGTTGAATAGATATCAAAAAGCTGAATTATTAAAAAATAGTTTAGGGTTTTGTCAACATTTTTAAGTTTAAATGGTGGCTCTAGCTGAAAGATTTAGGAAGAAGAAGGATTTGGAAGTTGAAGAAGTTTAAAGAAGTTTGAGAGGATTTGAAAGAAAACTCCATTGGAAACCCATGTAAAAAATATTATGAATATTGATTTATATTAATTCAAGCATAAGAGGTACAAAGCTGAAAAGTCATAGCACCCATGGCCTGAAACTGCTGATTTTTTTGATAGCTGAACAGTTTTAATAGCTGTGGATTTGAAGGCGCTGAAAGGTGCCACGGAAGAAATAGAAGAAAAATAATAAGTTGATTAAAGATTCAAAGAACAATACTTGGAATGCTGAAGCAGCATTCCAACAATAATGCTCCTTTAATAGGCTATATATATATATATATATATATATATATATATATATATATATATATATATATATATTATATATATATATAATCAGGGTTTTTCCTGCATAGAGAAAATGTTGGCGCGCACCAAAGCCGTTTTCCCGAGCGCCAATGACAAATCCCGAGCGCCAAAGCCAAAAAAAAGTCAGCGTGCAATGCATGTCAGCGAATATGTTCTCAATAGTATGTTTCAAGTAGGCTACAGCCGAACCCTCGTTCTGTTTTGATAAATAGCAATCGAGTTGATAAGCGTGTCTTCTTGTCTGATCAATAAGCAACTGTGAGGTGCTCGAATGGACAGAGCGGCCATTAAACTGTCGTTCCGCTGCGAGGGCCAGCCCGACGTGCACGAATACACCTGTACAAATGCAAATGACATTTCCACTCAAAATGCTGACAAAAGTTTGATTTACGATGTCCAACGCAGCCTCCATTGGTATTCTTAACCTGGAATGAAAATATATAGTGCAGTGTTTCCTCTATGGCTACATTTCTGCCGCCACGGTATCAGAAATCAGGCTGTACAAAATGTATGGCCGTCTATCAGCAGTGATTGTTAGAGTCCATGTCGGAGAATTGCACGGACACGCGCTTCACACCGCAGTTGAGATTGCGTGTGTGCGTTCTTGAGAACTGTAAGTCGTATAACTTATGTTGTCAGTTCATTTAAGCTGTTATTGTACAAGTCTATAGTTCTTGCAAATTTAAATCAAGTTAACTGGTGATTTTTGTTGTTTGTATTCTTCCCCTGCTAGCTAAATTGTCTGTTGATTCGATAGCGATTGCTGCCCTTGCTCAGGTTTGTATTTTAGGTGCATTATTATGCTGAAGTAGTTTTAATTAATAAAAAGTGGGTTTATTGTTATTATTTGCTACAGAATACTTAGCCTATCAAGATCAAATGAAGCAGGCAGTGTACATGCTTCAGAGTGGCCTACCTTAATCGATAGGCTAGGCTATTGACCATTTACAATAAGTTGTTACGTCAATTATTAATTGGCAGCATGTATGCCATTTAGAACATACTTCATGAGTGTATGGTGTCTTTAAGTAGCCAAACTTTATTGCTTTAGGGGAAATAGGACGAAAATATGTGCAATATTACATTAGACTATTACATTAACCTGTTCCGAAATATAGGTTTAGTTTCGGCGTTGGCGGGGGGGGGGGGAACACCTGTGAAGGAATAAATACATTGATTCGACAAAAGAAAAAATAAAGAATATATATATACTTTTTTAATTTATTTTTTGGAGCACCGAAGACCCATTTTGACCCAGTAAAACCCTGTATATAGGTTAAAGACGCACTTGTTCCGGGAGTACAACGGTACTTAGGAATGATTTGCTGGACCTGATGTTAGTTTCCTCCAGGAAAACAATGACTCTTATTGAGGGACTTGTTGCTCTTGTTGGTTCGTTGTAACTGATTTAACTTCTTGTACTCGCTTTGAATTATATTATAGTTGCTTGCTTTCCTACAGGTACACCCTTGCACTTTTTAACTACATGCTCCCCAAACAAAAAGTTTGGGGACCCCTGGACTTAGAACATTACAAGCCCTCCACTTCATCCATGTCAAATAAGGCTAAAACGGATATGAGCAAGATAAGCAAAATAAGCAACAAAAGCATATTGTCTGTTACTGTCTGGGCAGTGTGGAACTGGCAGTTTTCTGAACATTCTACAACCAACAACTGCCAACTTAGAATGTTGGGGCTAGTTGGGCATTTTCTGGGCAGTGTGCAAATAACTTAAGTCACAGCAAGTGTTTCTGACTGTAAGGGGTTCCCCCCAGTAACCCGCTGGTCTCCTACTCCTAGGCGGTAGCGAGAAGATAACTTGTGCGTGCGGCTCACCTGTGTCTGCTTAATAAGTTGATGCAGCTCCGTTAAAAGCTCAGCGATTTTAGTATCTGCCGACATGCTGCCTGTGGATGAGAAGCAAAACGCTTTTACAGCCCATTTCAGAAATAACGTTGGTTTCTAGTACTACAGTAGGCTTTAACACAACGCGATAAGAGCTGTCATTTTCATTTATAGACAGCCTATAGTAGAATAAGCAGCAACTGTATCAACCGATTCAAATATAACTATGAAGCGAGCTTGCTGATAACTAGTTAACAGTGCTGAAAGTCATATCAGTCCTGTATGCGAATGATAAATGTTACTAGAACGGTAGACATGTTGTGTGTAATTTTGCTATCTAGCCTGTGCTAGCTAGGCTAGCTCTAACTCAACTACTTTAGTCTACTACTATACTACTGTACTATAGCAACAACTAGCTAGACTATAATGCATTCTGTTCAGTATGATATGTGGTTTCAGTTTAACCAACAGTGGTTGGATGTGAAAAACAATACAACTCAAAAAGGGACTGGGGTATTTGTATAGCTACCGTACACGATTCCTATTATTCCGTCGTCTCACGTTTTTGGTTCTTAGCTATTTAGCCTGTTAGCTTTCATTCGATTCTCAATGCCTAGTAGTACAGATCATCACCGGGGACAAACAGAACCGTCCTATAACAAGTTATGTCAATACGCATTTTTAAAGCCTCATGTAAAGACTACAGTGATAAAGTATCGGTCCATTCCTCCAAATAAGCAAACATTATTTTTAATTGAAACATACTTATTTTTCAAGCCTGTTCCTTACTGAATTTTATAAATCAATTTTTAAAACAGATACACAGCTTACGTTATATTTGATAATTTATGCCCAATGCTAAGGCCATTTCTTTGAGTAAGCATGCCAAATATGCAGTCAGCAGATTTCTGAAAAAAGGAGCAAGAATGATCGACATTTGTGCTAAATGCAGAGGGATTGGGCTCCAGTACAATAACCCTCAACGGCTCAACAACTTGTGTTGAAGAACATAGTCACCAAACAATAGGGAATGTATTGCTCTGAAAGCAAATATCTTGATATAGTCATTTTGTTTGGTGTGTTGAGACATGGATGTGTGTCTGGGAGGGGTGAAGGAGCAAAGGGTGGCGAGGTGATAATGGAAAGTTAATATTCAAGCATGATATGGAGAGAAACAAGTCACCAAGTGGATGATAGACAGACACAGATAAGTACGGGCTCATCCTGAAAGCCAAACTGTGTGAAGTATCTACAGGCAACTTTAGCACATTGGCAGGAGCTTAAATGGGCAAGTTTGTACTTAAGTAAATATGTACTGTACAGAGCTCCTGACATAAGTAGAGTACATGACATAAAGTCTGTCCAAAATGCAAAAGGAGGAGAAGCTAAAGGCAAAGTTCTCAAGTTACATAAAAGGAATCAATTAGAAAAGGATTTAAGTTACAAATGAGAAAAGCAAGATAATTATTGGGGGAAAAAAGGGACAGTGCAGAAAAAAGTGCAAACAAATGTAGTGGGTGACAAAAAGATAAGAAAAGTATATTGCACATATGGCAGGATAAGCCCTTACATTTTTGCACTGACTAAACTTTAAAACTTGGTTTTATAGTTACATTTATAAAGGGTGGTGACGGAAGTATGCCAACAGCTTTTTCTAATCTCAACTATGACTGCCAGTTTCCTGCAATGCTCACAAACAATGAGGTCATGTAACAAAATATAATTCTGTGGAAAATTCCATACTTCACAAAGTAGGAAACACTTCCATCTTCAGCTTCTGAATTTAGCAGTGTAATAGTACTATAGCATGGTTAAAATAATCCACAATAGATCAAAAATAGGAAATAACTCATTTCTAGTCACTTACCAATCAATAAATGTCAGTAAGGTCAGCAACAAGTTATTTAATTCAGAAATCATTATCAATGCTCTCTTGCCACTCACTTTTCAACTCATGCATGGTACCATTATCAGCCATGTTTTTATAATTTACATTCACTCAGCAGGGATGATGTTAGTTTCCTCCAGGATCACAATGACTCTTATTGAGAGACTTGTTGTTCTTGTTGGTTAGTTGTAACGGATTTAAATTATTGTACTCGCTTTGAATTATATTATAGTTGCTTGCTTTCCTTCAGGTACACCCTTGCACTTTTGAAGTTCATGTTGTTTAATTGTAACTTGTTTAACTGCATGCTCTTATGGTTCTTCCCTTTGGCACTTATTTGTTTTTTCACAATGTATGCTTCATGTTTTGGTTGCTCGCAATCTCGTTGTTATGATCAGTGACCTATGCACTTTTGTATAGCTCTCTCGTGGAAGTCGCTTTGAATAAAAGCATCTGCTAAATGCATAAATGTAAATGTAGGGAGCACTGACAAATCTGATAAAGGTCAAATCTGAAAGAACAGGGGGGATGAAGTGGGTCAAAGCACACAGTGATACGTTTTCTATGAAGCACAGGTGCTGATATAAGTCAGCTGATAGAAAACATCTATAATCTAAACCAAGGTCCAAGGCAGTGTGGCGGGCGGGGGTGGGGTTTCCATGGCACCGATCTACCTTAATAATGGAATTGTTAAAAAATAAATAGCCTATGTTCATAATTGTATCCGGCAAATACACTATTTTTTGTATTACAGGCTAAAATAAATTAAGTTGCTTTAGTGGTGTCTAAAGAAACAACTCACAAATTCAGCAGATTTTGTTTATGGGTTACTAGCGGAAAAATAAAATGTTTAAACCGATACTGAACAATAGCCTAATATCAAGAAATGTAGTTTCAGCTCGCGCTGTCACACATTCCAAAAAGAAGGATAAACGACAACAGAACAATAATTTCGAACAACAAATTGAACATGTGAACCAAAACAGCACCTATGTCTGTTTCTTTATAACATTCCATATCAATGTACTAGATATATAAAAGACAACAACAATAGGCTGCTACAGTAAGAATATAAGAGTGTGCATGGACCAGACAAAAGCCAGTCTACTTCTGTTTCCATAAACTTTCATTAGGAAAAGGAAACGGAACACAAATGTGACACAAAGGACACAAATACACAAACAAGCCACGTGCGACTTACAACTAGAGTGACTTATTTTCTAGTTGGCATTGCCAGTACATCAAATATTTACAAATTGTGATGCAATATTTACAGTAGCCTACTTTTAGGTCAAGGACTCATCGGAGGAGTGAGAGGCGGAGCAGCAACTATAAAAAGCAGACTGAAATTTTCTGAAAAACACGTAGCCTACTCCGTGAGTGAACAGAAGACGTTTCAGTTACTTCCTTGATTGATTGTGGTACATTATTTGAAGTATTTTAAAGTTGTTGTATCTTGTAAGAACCACCATGAGCTTTGTGGATGCAAAAAACATTGAGCCAACTACGTTTGAAGATTGTTACTACGACGAATATGAGTATTACAACCTGACAGACAAATACACAGGTAGCTAATATAATTCCAGACCACGGCAGTGTTCAGTGTCCGTGTTCATTTTTGTCTGTTAGAGGGTAAAACATTTGAGTTTCCCAACACCTCAACGTGCCGCACAGACACTTGGTGACTGATTGCTTGTGTAACACTAGTGTCTGGTGTGGCATAAGTATATTTCAGTTTGTTAGACATTGGTTCGTTCATCATTGTTTATTCATAGGTGGAGCTGCGCGCAAGGGGAGGACGAAGAAAGAAGCCAGTGACAATACCAATAGACACAACCCCGGAGGACACGAGCGCAAGATCACAGAGAAGCTGCAGAACACAGAAAAGAATGCGAAAGAGTGAGGCTGTGGAGGTAATTGTAGGCTGATCTTTATAAAATAAATTGTTGTTTGTCTTAAACAGCCTATTCCCAAACCTTTAGCTACATGACACATTTTAATTATAAAATGTTTGTGTTCGTATATATGTGTATATGTTTTATACTGATGCAGTAAAGTTTTTTATTCCAATTGATCTGGTTCATGTGAACTGAAACTTCTCAGAGATGACTGACAGGCAGCTTTTTTAGGATACTCTCAATGCATGGTAAACCAAGTATAACACCTAGTAACATGATTAAAAGTAACCGTCTAAACACCTTTTTCTTTTCCAGGGCAAACTGGATGGCTAATACTGGCAATCGACCATGGCCGCGTTGGCGACAAAGCGAGATGAGCAGACAGCAGTAATGTGAACTCCAGTTAGCAGAGAAACATGCTGTTACTGTTTTGATGACCAGCTTCTGCATAGGGATCTGTAGACCCCATCAAGAGAAGCAAATGGTATATTGTCTTGTGGTCTCCATGCATCTGTGATGTTGACCGTCGCCTAAGACTTTGATGTAAACCACCTGTTTGTGGTCTTCTAGACCTACTCAAACAGTGGGCTGTAATAATGGTGTGTGCAATGGTGTAAGTGTTTTATTTTAAATTGACAATAACTGTCATTTAATTTTTAAATTGAACATATTTTTCTAAATCCACAATCTATAATAAACATGTTTGAAAAAAAAGAATACATAATTCTTAGATAATTAACCCTAACTCTATTACATGGACGACAATAAAGATTCATGAGATCTATTAGTGAGTCACAAGAATTATGATGTGAAAAATAAATCCCTGAAACATTATTACAATCATGCAATACTGTTTACTTTTTGTCTAAGGTCTTGCCACTGAGACTAAAAATAGCAACAACATGTACTTTTTTAATGTACTGAAGGTGTTATTCAGAGTGCATTTCCATCAAGAGAAATGCCAGTTTCCAGGTATAGTGTCATAAGGGAAGTGCTTACGTTTGAGCAGTGGCAGGCCATGCATTTCACGCCTAGGCCTTTAGTGACGTCATACTTAGTCCTACCTAAATTAATACACCTCATAATACCATCAATATGACACTACGGCTCGAGAATCCATACAGAATCACACTTACAAATTCAAACTAGAGAGGGTACAATTTCTGGGGAAATTGTAGGGTGTGCTTGCTTGCGTCGGTTGCACAGGGGTCTGTATATTTTATATAAAAATGCATAGGGCCTACTTATTATTTATAAAGATTACATAGATTTAAAAGCATCTTTTTTTTGCTGCTCGTTTACAACTCAAAATACGAGTGAAGTGTAGAATGAAATATGATGTCTTCTCATTTCCCCTGCAAGAGGCACCCTCATCGTTGATTCAAAACGAATAAATTTGGCAGACCGGTGTAAAAATTGACCTAATCTCTATGACTTAAACGTCATTTTAAGTTTTTCGCTTCTCGTGATATTTTCAGGCATGTAGCCTACTCATTGCATTCATTCATTAATAAAGAACCCTCCTTTGAAGATTATTCTACGACGTTACCCGGCAGTAGAAGATGGAATCGCGATTCAAACAGTACCATCTGCTAACTGAAAATATGCCCCCCAAAACGTAAATAACCTTGACATTTATTTAGTGGAAAATCGCTCATTCATAAAAAGCTCACTGGTAGCGATCATTGTCAGTAAAAACGCAAAATGCGATATAGCCCTGTGTGGAGAAGCTGCCCCGGTAAATTGTACTACTACGGTACAGTACTAGTAGACTACTGCTGTGTTCGTCTTGGTAGCGATTGCGTTGGTTGAATTGGATTTAACGTTCCGTTGTACGGTTTAGGCTGAAATTAATTATTTTCATGAACAGATTGACAACGTTTAGGCTGTGGCAATGAAGTTCAGGTTAGTAGTTAGATAGACTTTTGATTTAAGTAAGGGGAGTGCCGAACATGTTCTATCGCCGTTTGACTTCCTAAACAGCTTTGTACTGTAGATGTTTTTGTAGTGTCTCGCGTAAGCTACAGCTTTGCAGTGAGCTACACTGGTTTGAAACCACAGGTAATGGTAATTTCACCACAAATCGTTTACTAATGTCAGAATAAATCCTACAACGAAAATGTATATGTGAGGAATGTTTATTTTAACGATTGAAAACAGATACATCATAGACCACTGTAGTATTTGTTGCCCGGGCAACACAGGCTAATGTCATGATGCTAATACTTCAGTGAAATAGTAGACTACTGTTTCCGAAAGTAGATGTACTTCCTTAATAATATCAGCTTATATTGTACATTACACATCACAATTGTGTGTCATATCACAAAGTAAAATGAGTAAATAGTTATCACCCTGGCCTCTTTTCTTGTGGCGTTTCTGCAGCTGCCTTGCAGTAAAGCTATAGTTAGCCTAGCTATCCCCCAAGTTAACAGATGCGAAACGAATGTTCTGCCAAAGGTAGTCACGCGTGTTTTCGTGACGTTAGTAACGTCAGTGACTGTGGCTAGCAAATTAGCCACCGTTAGCTTCACTTTTCGCCACAAAAACGTAACTTAAGCCTAAACGATGCAACGGAACGTAAATTCCAATAGAAGCAACTCAATCGCTACTAAGACGAAACTTTTGACACCTACGTTGTCTATGTAGGCCAAATATTGACTGAGTTTTAGGGGGGCAAAAAGAAATAAAATAAAAAAAAATAATAATATATATGTGAGAGAACAAAGGTTGTGCCCTTGCCGAAGGCAAAGCACACCCAATTACAAATCACCTTAATATAGGCTAGTCGAGCAACACTTAATTTCCGGAGCATTTGAAATCAATAAGCTCTCATTCACAATTAAGAGTAGGAAACTAAGATCACGGATGTTGTCAAAACTCAAAAATAAAAGGCAATTTTATGAAATGAGTTAACAAAGTTTGTCCACCAAAAGTAGCCTACGCTATGTGTTTGTCCAATAAACTGCGCATTGTCCTAAAAACAGGGCCAAAAGTATTGCAAATGCATGTAGGACGATCCACAAATGTAAAATGTGTTCCACAAATGTAAAACATGTTCCGCAAATGTAAAACATGTTTCGCAAATGTAAAACTGGTTCCACAAATGTAAATTGTTTTCCACAAATGTAAATCAAGATCCACAAATGTGATTAACTGTCCACAAACAATCACATTTTGATTTGCTTTTGAGTTTTTTTCTAACTACATACTTGCAAAACATGTTCAAAGGGGTTGCGTAAAATTGGTGCCATAAAGCTTCGCAAATAGGGCCATAAAAAGCTGAACTTAGATCATCAGACTTTTGACACCGATTTGACGCTAGAGTCAAAACGGGGAGTCAAAAGTATTGCGAATGCGTATGACGATCCACAAATGTAAAACGCGATCCACAAATGTAAAACACGTTCCACAAATGTAAAATCGTTTTCGCACACGTAAATCGCGTTACAAAAATGTAAAAGCAATTCCACAAATGAAGTAAATCGCACTGTACACCCGTGATGTAGCAATGTAGGTTCTATGTCAGGGTTTCTGCAGGTTTCAGTAAGTCCAATTTAAGACCTTTTTAAGACTTTGCAAGACCATAAAGATCGACATTGAAGACCTACAAGACGCATTACAAAAATTCAAATCAAATAAATTCTGAAAAAATCATTTTATTTAAATGAATTCAGTCATTGAAAAAGCATTAATTTTACACATTGGTTAATCACATTAGTAACCTTCCACACCCAACAAAGTGCCAAATCCCCAAAACCTTACCCCCAAAATGAAAATAGGGTAAAACAAACTTGCCCTCAAATAGAGAGAGAAACTGTGTGACTCCAGTGCCTTCACACCCAATTGAATATTTTTTTGGCAAAGTTTGCAGCGAGCCTCGTACCTGGAGCTGGGTACCGCTTGTAACCAAAAAGGAAATCGCTGTGATCTAGCCATGTTTTGTTGAAAGTACACTTTCCCATTTTCCACACGTAGCCGAACACCATTCGCCATTACACATACAAATAGGGCCCAAAAAATTACTGACGCAATCGGAATTTACATGTCATCTTCAATGCGCCGTATTCACTCGTAGAGGAACCTGGTTTGTTTTGCTTTTCCCTCCGTTGTACCGAACTCGTACCGAACCGTGATGTCTGAACCGTGGTATGAACCGAACCGTTACTTCAGTGTACCGTTCCACCCCTACAATTCACTGTCCCTTACTGAGTCAATACGGGACGCAATATGTCCCGTATTTTCGTGCTCACCCTACTCTAATGCTTACGAGACATGGATGTATCAGAATGCCGGGCAAGCTGTCTTTCACCGTCACTCAACGTCTTTGTTACCCTGGTTACATAGACTAAGGCGCGTGGCTTTTAAGGTCAATGATGATTGTAATGACTTGGCATCCTAATAATACAGTTACCTCCTCGATCTCTTAAAGGAGCCCTGCCCTTTTAACAACAGTTGTTCTGATCAGCTTGACAGAAAAAAATATTCAGAACTAAATGCATTGTTAATTTATGTTCACAACTAATTTTATTGTTAATTTAATTTCACCAATAAATGTAGGCCTATTGTTTAAATAGCCATCATAGTGGTATTTGTTGATCATTTGCTATTTCTGCATTTATCAATGGTTTCTTGCTTCTTCCAAAAATACACCAAATACCGTATTTTACGGGAAATAAGCCGCATCGTGTATAAGCCGCACCCCTTCAGAATGAGCACTTTGTGTTTGTAAATCGGAGTATAAACTAGGGATGGGACGTCTGGCACTGACGCATCGATGCTTGTGTTGCAAAACCAATACGCACAGTTTCGAAAAAGTGGTTTGGAGCTTGTGTCAAATTACGATGCCACGTGATTGATGACGTTCAATGCTTCAGACGTCACAAACTGGTTCAAAGTTGTGGCGCACTTCTAAACAACAACAAACAAGTAACAAATCCTGTTCCTGAATAAGAACTTATATGAGGATATTTTCCAAGACCCAAGACTCTTCCGAAACTAGAGATGTCCTTTATATATCTGTGCGGTCAGAGATATGTCTCTACCGGAAGTTTCGACACCGTCTTCCTTCTTGCTTTCTCTGACGGATTTTACCCACCTCTCCATTGAAGTTAGTGAGAGAATTTGAAAGGCTGCTCTTGCTTCAAGGCTCATAGCTGAAAATCTGTAAATGTGAGCTCTTTAGTGGTTACATTGGCTGAAAGAGGACAATTTTTCCTACATTTTAAGGTATAACTTGTTTCTGTAAGTTAAACTATATGAAAGTTAGAGGAATTTGTTTGACAATTTAGTTGAATATCAGAAAAAGAGCAGCCAAGAACTTAATTGTATCAAATAAGACTGTTGCACAAACACATTCCCCCGAACCCCGTTATGGTACACTGCCTTTTCATGTTGCACAAGCACATCCCCACTGTCCCAAGTATTCCCCTAATTCACAATACATATCACAAATGTAAGGAAAGAGACAGCTATATAAGCAGAGTGGTCGTGTAGGCTACTACTCTGTATGAGCGGTCATTTAATATTTCCATACACTTAAGCATTCTACCGCCCTTATACTGTTTGCTGAACATTACAAAGTGTGGTGTAGACTAGTTGAACATCACAGTAAAACATATTTATTGTATGAAAATTACAGTTCTCAAATACACATGTATGGTTTTAATGAATGAACACGAATATTAGACCATCACGTAGCTTTACAAAAATGATCCGACATTGAATAATTAACAGGCGAAGTACCGTCAGAAACTACTGGTACATCTCATTCAGTTAGTTTAAACGGCTGCTATAATTTTAGCTGACCATTAGATGTCACTGTGTTCTCCAATTTCAATGCGCCAATAGTTCGGCTCTTTGGATCGGCACAATCCGGAAGAAACCACCAAAGCTTCACAAGGCATCATTTGCCCATCCCTAGTATAAACCGCACTGGAATATAAGCCACACTTCGAAAGCATACAAGGGTACCATTGCGCCGGCTATCGTCGAGCAGACCAATGCTCACGATTGATTACTTGCTCAGAAATACTGTTGCAGCAGACAGCTTGGATACCGATCTAACTAGACAACATTCCCAATCAGGGTGAACACTCAAATTATCTAAACTATAGACCATAGCATTACACATATCAAAACAGAACGGACACAACAATAGAACACCAAACAATGCTTATTTAACTAAGCTAATGCCCTTAACTTAGTAGCTTTTCAGCTTGCCGCAGGGCATTCTGGGTACCAAGAGCAATGCACGAGTATAGGCGATCTTACAGAATTGTGTAACACACTTCGGTTGTGGATAGTATGTCCATAAATAAAGCCAAGTCACTAATTTAGTGGCAGAATCCATTGTTATGTCTACAAAATTATTTTACATATATAAGTTTAGCTAGCTTGTAAATCCTGAGGATACTGTGGCAGACCTTTCTATGTGAAGAAGAGCAGTGGTAAAATACAACTTATGAAAAGAGACCGTGTCCATGTCTTATTGTCCACACGATCATATACAATTATATCTAAAAGGAACTTACAAAGAGCTTGGTTACACTACCAAAGTTGAATTCGTAATGTTGTTAGCAATGCTAGCGTTATTTTGCTAGCTAGCCTATAACATTTCACTGGGTCTTTCAGCTGTTTGATTAACTGAAATTATTATGAAATGTTATGTTCTACTAGCCATTTACCTACTTTAGCAAGTCACTGTATTTCCAAGCCCTGATAGTGTAACTGAGACGACACAGTAAATAATTCATCTTTCAAGTAATAAGCCCCCGTTCAAGTGTTGAGCATTAAATTAGCTGCATGGTCTGTAGAGATCTTGAGACAAAGCCTCTTTTTTGTTCTGAAACCGGACTGTAAGCCACTATGAAATATAATCCGCACAAGCACAAGAAAACTGTAAAATCGGAGTACAAGCCGCGGCTTATTTTCTGTAAAATACGGCAGTTAATTTTGACAGAACAAAAATTTTGTCCAAGATCTGATCCTTAAAGCCCCTACAGTGATTGATTTTAAATCTAAAAAATACTTTTCTGTGATTCATATTTTGTTTGACAGTAGACTTCCAATTTCAGTATAGGATTGAAAAAACTTTGCACAGATTCCAGTTTAGTTGTGTTTAGTCAAGGTCAAACATTTTATGGCACATAAATATGAGAAAAACAAATGTTTCGCTTGAGGGCATCTTTAATATAATTGCAGCTCTGCAGTCTCATGTTGAGATGTAATTATTTTCGCCCAACATGGGGGCCACTGCCAAGGTGTCCCTTATTTGACCACATTGGAGGTGGAAACCCTATACAAAACTCTCGGCTACATTCAGGGCCAAGTTAAGGTCATCTGGGGCCCGGGGCAGAAGCCTCCCCGAGGACCCCCCCCACGCAAAATATTTGTAAATATATATATATTATTGGGTGTGCTCACACCTTCGGCGAGCACAACCATTGTTCTCTCACATATAGCGTCACTGTGTCCAATCCCGACCGGTTTTTAGCTAACATTCTGAGAAAATGCCACTTCAAATATTGATAAAAATAATCGTATCACGTTTTCAGCTGATTTACTGATTTCACGTTTAAGCTTTAACTTCTTACCTTTCGAGCTAAATATTGTTTAAAAATTTAGAGTTAGCTTAGCCTTTACTAGAGCCGGTCAAAAGACGCTGGCGCCGGTAAATTAGCCTTGCGCTACCCTTGTCCAAACCCGACCGCACTTCTAAACACTGGCCGCTGCTGTTTTTCTGGGGATATTAACTTGATCCAGGGTCACCAAACTGACCATCAATGCTGTCAACATATCCGGGGACATAGTTATGTCCTCCACAATAACATATCACGCTTCAACATCTCCAAACTGCGATAAAATCTCAATTTGACTGTATACCACCACCTGCTGGATGTTTTGTTGAACCCTTCTCAAAGTTTGCTAGCCCCCATCCCTTCCTCCCCTCGACTACAGATCACGTCACACATGATCGTGTATTTTCATTGGCAAGACAAAGTAGTGTTAAGCTAGCATTGAAATACACTCATATGCTAACCCATAGTAGCAGTACGATGACAACAAAGACACACTTGTCAGAGTAAAGATCGTCGCCCAAGCGTCGCCCGAGTGTCGCCGAGTGGTCTTTCGGCCAAAGTAACTTTCCTATATTATTTAGACATGTAAACGTCCATATATGTTCATGAAATTTTACACGTACATTGTTTGGTATGCCTAAAATAATACTACTTACACTTTGCTGCCGATAGCAAAAGAAAATGCTGGCAAAAAGACCGGAAACTGAGTGTCCAAACCCCGTTCGGGTTTGGACAATAGTAGTTTACAGCGGTCGGGATTGGACACAGTGACGTTATATTTATTGTGACTATTGTCAGTAGGGAGTCAGGTGGCTGAGCGGTTAGGGAATCGGGCTAGTGATCTGAAGGTTGCCAGTTCGATTCCCGGACGTGCCAAATGACGTTGTGTCCTTGGGCAAGGCACTTCACCCTACTTGCCTCTTGGGAATGTCCCTGTACTTACTGTAAGTCGCTCTGGATAAGAGCGTCTGCTAAGTGACTAAATGTAAATGTATTGTTTTTCCAACTTCTTAGTTCTTCCGCCGTTTTTTGCCCTTTAACTAGTCCTGCAAACTTTCACCGATTCCTACAATTTTTATATCAAAACGTTCAGCTCCTTGAGGAGATGTGTGCTATGTCTTTTGGTATTTCTCACTTTTATACTTTTTAAGATATTAAGGTTTTTGTGCAAACTATTCTCCCATTAAAAGTAATGGTAAATCCTTTCAAATTATTAAAAAGCTTCCTCCTCTTTCAAATTTAACTACTTCAGCATACTTTCAGCTAGAGACACCATTCAACCTTTAAAATGTTCACAAGACATTCAGCTATTCCCAAATGATTCAGCTTTTTCAAATATTCAACCAATTTTGAATTGTGACTGTTTGAAATACATTAAAATGTTTGCTCCTTCTTTACTTTTATGAATGAGCGGCTGCTCTTTTTCTGATATTCAACTAAATTGTCAAACAAATTCCTCTAACTTTCATATAGTTTAACTTAAAGAAACAAGTTATACCTTAAAATGTAGGAACAATTGTCCTCTTTCAGCCAATGTAACTACTAACGAGCTCACATTTGAAGATTATCAGCTATGAGCCTTGAAGCGAGAGCAGCCTTTCAAATTCTCTCACTAACTTTAATGGAGAGGTGGGTAAAATCCGTCAGAGAAAGCAAGAAGGAAGACGATTTCGAAACTGCCGGTAGAGACATATCTCTGACCGCACAGATATATAAAGGGCATCTCTAGTTTCGGCAGAGTCTTGGGTCTCGGAAAATATCCTAATTTTATTGATTGGACGTGTAGTTTTGCGTCTAGGTCAACTTGTTTGAGGTGTGGATGCTAGGTAAATGTTCGTTTTTCTCTCTGCCTAGCTCGTTAGCTATCACAGCTGCGCCATCACCGTGGCAACCAAACAGACACGCACCATGAACGTTTTTGAAACTGCCAAAGGAGTTGTATTTCTGACCGCACAGACACAAAGGATATGTATCATAACTAGAAAAGCTGTAGCCTATCATTGAGTGCGTTTACTCGGCTTTCTTAGTAGGATTCAATGTGTTGATTGAATGAAACATACAGCAGTAGGGCCGATACAGGAAGACACGACGAGACTTTGTTGCAGAAGGATGATGGTGCAAGTTTTGTCCGTGGAGCATACAACGATTAATAAAAAGAATCATGTAGACGCGTTTATTGAGTAATCGCATAACTAATTACACATGTAAACGGAGTAATCGTATTATTGGCATAAACCGACAATTGCTAGTAATCGGGTTTCTCATGGTCAAGTAAACGACGTACCAATCACCTGTGTGAGAGACTGAGTGGTGCGTGTCTGTCGTTACGGTGATGGTGCAGCTATGATTGCTAACGCGCTGAGGGCAGAGAATAAGAGAAATGTAGCTAGAATCCACACCTCAAACAAGATAACCTAGACGCAAAACTGTACGTCCAATCCAAAATATAAGGATATTTTCCGAGACCCAAGACTCTGCCGAAACCAGAGATATTCTTTATATGTCAGAAATACGACTCTACCTGCAGTTTCAAAAACGTGTTCCTTCTGCTTTCCTGGTGCGTGTTTGTTTGGTTGCCACGGCGATGGAGCAGCTGTGATCGCTAACGAGCTGGGTAGAGAGAATAACTAACTTAGCTAGAATCCACCCCTCAAACAAGTTAACCTAGACGCAAAACTATACGTCCAATCCAAAATATAAGGATATCTTCCGAGACCCAAGACTCTGCCGAAACTAGAGATGTCCTTTATATGTATGTGCGGTCAGAAATACGACTCTACCGGCAGTTTCAAAATCTTGTTTCTTTCGCTTTCTCTGACGAATTTTAACCACCTCTCCATTGAAGTTAGTTAGAGAATTTGAAAGGCTGCTCTCGCTTCAAGGCTCATAGCTGAAAATCTGTAAATGTGAGCTCTTTAGTAGTTACATTGGCTGAAAGAGGACAAATTTTCCTACATTTTAAGGTATAACTTGTTTCTGTACGTTAAACTATATGAACGTTAGAGGAATTTGTTTGACAATTTAGTTGAATATCAGAAAAAGAGCAGCCAGCAGAGTGGCACACTCTGTGGCTCATTCATAAAAATCAAGAAGGAGCATTTTAATGTATTTCAAACTGTCATAATTCAAAATTGGCTGAATATTTGAAAAAGCTGAATCATTTGGGAATATCTGAATGTCTTGTGAACATTTTAAAGGTTGAATGGTGTCTCTAGCTGAAAGTATGCTGAAGTAGTTACGTTTGAAAGGGGAGGAAGTTTTTTTTTTTTTTAAGATTTGAAAGGATTTACCTTTACTTTTAATGGGAGAATAATTTGCACAAAAACCTTAATGTCTTAAAAAGTATAAAAGTGAGAAATACCAAAAGTCATAGCCAACATCTCCTGAAGGAGCTGAACGTTTTGATACAAAAATTGTAGGAATCGGTGAAAGTATGCAGAACTAGTTAAAGGCCAAAAAACGGCGGAAGAACTAAGAAGTTGATATAATAATAATAATACAGAGAAACAGGAAAACAATAGATAGATAGATATAGTGAGAATGCTTAACAGCATTCTCACAATAAAGATTCAAAGAAGCTGAAGCAGCATTCCAACAATAACTAGAGAGGGTACAATTTCTGGGGAAATTGTAGGGTGTGCTTGCTTGCGTCGGTTGCACAGGGGTCTGTATATTTTATATAAAAATGCATAGGGCCTACTTATTATTTATAAAGATTACATAGATTTAAAAGCATCTTTTTTTTGCTGCTCGTTTACAACTCAAAATACGAGTGAAGTGTAGAATGAAATATGATGTCTTCTCATTTCCCCTGCAAGAGGCACCCTCATCGTTGATTCAAAACGAATAAATTTGGCAGACCGGTGTAAAAATTGACCTAATCTCTATGACTTAAACGTCATTTTAAGTTTTTCCCTTCTCGTGATATTTTCAGGCATGTAGCCTACTCATTGCATTCATTCATTAATAAAGAACCCCCCTTTGAAGATTATTCTACGACGTTACCCGGCAGTAGAAGATGGAATCGCGATTCAAACAGTACCATCTGCTAACTGAAAATATGCCCCCCAAAACGTAAATAACCTTGACATTTATTTAGTGGAAAATCGCTCATTCATAAAAAGCTCACTGGTAGCGATCATTGTCAGTAAAAACGCAAAATGCGATATAGCCCTGTGTGGAGAAGCTGCCCCGGTAAATTGTACTACTACGGTACAGTACTAGTACACTACTGCTGTGTTCGTCTTGGTAGCGATTGCGTTGGTTGAATTGGATTTAACGTTCCGTTGTACGGTTTAGGCTGAAATTAATTATTTTCATGAACAGATTGACAACGTTTAGGCTGTGGCAATGAAGTTCAGGTTAGTAGTTAGATAGACTTTTGATTTAAGTAAGGGGAGTGCCGAACATGTTCTGTCGCCGTTTGACTTCCTACAGCTGTGTAGATGTTTTTGTAGTGTCTCGCGTAGGCTACAGCGTTGCAGTGAGCAACACTGGTTTGAAACCACAGGTAATGATAATTTCACCCACAAATCGTTTACTTGTAATGTAATGTCATAATAAATCCTACAACGAAAATGTATTTGTGAGGAATGTTTATTTTAAAGATTGAAAACAGATACATCATAGACCACTGTAGTATGTGTTGCCCGGGCAACAGAGGCTAATGTCATGATGCTAATGCTTCAGTGAAATAGTAGACTACCGTTTACAAAAGTAGATGTGGGCCTACTTCCTTAATAATATCAGCTAATATTGTACATTACATTTCATAATTGTGTTTCACATCACAAAGTAAAATAAGTAAAAAGTTATCACCCTGGCCTCTTTGCTTGTGGCGTTCCTGCAGCTGCCTTGCAGTAAAGCTATAGTTAGCCTAGCTATCCCCCAAGTTAACAGATGTGAAACGAATGTTCTGCCACAGGTAGTCACGCGTGTTTTCGTGACGTTAGTAACGTCAGTGACTGTGGCTAGCAAATTAGCCACCGTTAGCTTCACCTTTCACCACAAAAACGCAATTTCTACTTAAACCATGGAACGGAACGTAAATAAAAATACAACCAACGCAATCGCTACCAAGACGAACCTTTTGACACCGCCGTTGTGTATGTAATCCAAATATTGACTGATCCTTAGGGGGGCGAAAATAAATAATAATAATAAATATATATGTGAGAGAACAAAGGTTGTGCTCTCGCCGAAGGCTTGAGCACACCCAACTAGAAAGGCATTTCCTGCAGAAAATGCGTTGGAATGCTGAAATTATTTTTTTTAAATTGCAGAAAATACAGAAATGAGAAAATACCCGCAAGCTGAAATGAATTTCAAAAATGTGTGAGTCACACAAAAGAGGCAGTGTGGAAACTGAACTGCATCATCTAACAATGCTAAGAGCTGAAATACAATGCGGGAGAAGCTTAAAGCTGAACTGTTAAACAGAAGAAGACAGCTACGACAGAAAACGGAGGCTGAGAAATGCAGTTTTCTCCTGCTGTGGATCGAGGACAAAGGAAGGGACATAAGCAACACTTGGGAAATAACGGAGGATGATGCGATACTGTTAAAAACGTACTATGACGGATTTTCATACCTCACACCAAAAGCTAACCCAATATTCGCCCGTTACAAGTTCCACGAGAAGACGCAAGGGAGCAGTGAGTCATTCGAGCACTTTGTCACGGAGCTCAAACTACTCGTTAAAGACTGTGACTATAGAAATAGTGACGAAATGGTTAGGGACCGTATTGTTTTTGCTACCAACTCACCTAGAGTGCGCGAAAAGTTGCTCAGTCAGGGACCAGAGCTAACACTAGATAAGGCAATTGATATAGCACGCTCCTATGAGCTAGCACAAGTGCAGCTAAAGGCTATGGCTAATGACAGCCATGAAGTGCACACAGTACACCGCAAGGCGGGAAAGTCAGCGACGGTCAGATATCCCAGCAGAGCTAACATCAGCAGGCCAAGCGAAGGCTCGAAGACGAATTACAAAGCATGTAGTGCGTGTGGAGGGCACCATAACAAACTATCTGAATGCCCAGCAAAAGGAAAGCAGTGTTTAAAGTGCCGAAAACTCAACCACTTCGCAAAAGTTTGTAAATCAAAGAATCATTCTTCAAAAAGAACATGGCACCGAGATGTACAGTTCTGTTGAGGATGATGAGTATTATGACTCAGAGCTGTTTGTGGACATAGTCTCAACGGAGAGAAAAAATGAGGAAAGCGCGTATGCAGACATAGGACTGGGACCACAGAACCAACAAATGACATTCAAGCTGGACACAGGTGCACAAGCGAATGTGATACCTGCCAAAGACTTTGCCACACTCATGCCTAGCACCCCAATTAGGACTGACAGTCGTAAGCTAACTGGCTATGGGGGGCATGCACTGAAAGTGAATGGGTACTGCACTTTGGAAGGCAGGTACAAGAATAACTCCATAACCCAGAAGTTTTACATTGTGGACTGCAACGGCCCACCCATCCTAGGCTACAGAGCTTGTCAAGACCTGGGGCTCATCAAGGTAGTATACGCTATCACCGACGCCAGTGAGGAAGAGCCAGACACACAGTCAGCCAACATACTGAATGAATACTCAGATGTTTTCAAAGGCATCGGTGAGTTCCAGGGTGAGTGCAGTTTTAGGATAGACCCTAGCATAGCACCAGTGGTTTGCCCACCAAGGAGAGTACCCTTTGCCTTAACAGCACAGAGCAGAATTACCCCCAAATAGAGAAGGAGCTTTATGCAGTCTTATACGGGTGTAAGAGATTCCACGAATACCTCTATGGGCGACATGTAACCGTGGAATCAGACCACGAGCCACTGGAGACAATACCCCGCAAGCCACTAGCCCTAGCACCACCGCGCCTACAGCGCATGATACTCGCGCTGCAGAAATACAGCATAACCCTCATCCACAGACCAGGCAAAGAGATCCCTGTAGCTGACACGCTGTCAAGAAAGTAAGTAAGTAAGTAAGACTTTATTTATATAGCACTTTTCATACAAGAATTGCAGCTCAAAGTCCATGAATGACACAGACAGTTCACTCTCTGAGGCTATGGAGACCCAGGTACACACAGTCATCAGCGCAGCTCCGGTGAGTGCAGACAGGCTAGAGGACATCAAGGCCGCCACAGCTCAGGATGAGCAGCTGTCCACCCTCAAACAGGTCATTCGGTCGGGCTGGCCGAAGACAAGGAAAAAGTGTCACCCACAGACCAGTGAATACTGGAACCACCATGACGAGATCACAGAGGCTAATGGCATCCTCCTAAAGGGTGAGAAAATAATCATTCCACACAGGCTCAGAGCAGACATGCTACAGCGCATACACACAGGACACTTTGGGGTAGAGAAAAGCAAACACAGGGCAAGAGACATAATGTTTTGGCCAGGCATGGGTCAACAGATAGAGGCAACCGTAGGGAGGTGTGAAATATGTCAAACACAAATCGCAATGCCAACACAAAGGAGCCCATTCTCTCACAGGCAATCCCAGAGAATCCATGGCAGACTGTAGCAACAGATTTATTCTCCTGGAACTCAGAGAACTACCTTGTCATATGTGACTACCTCAGCAGGTACTTTGAAATTGAACGCCTGCACAACATCACCACAGATGCCGTCATCCACAAGATGAAATCAGTGTTTGCCAGATATGGCATACCAGAACAAGTCATCAGTGACAACGGGCCATGTTACAGCTCACACAAGTTCAAACAGTTTGCTGAGTCCTGGGGTTTCAGGCACGTCACATCGAGCCCACATTATCCCCAGAGCAATGGTCTGGCCAAAAAGACCGTCCAGACTGCAAAGCGGATCCTCACAAAGGCCAGAGAAGATAAGAAAGATCCCTACCTCAGCCTGCTGGAGTACAGAAACACACCAGTCGATGGACTCAAATCCCCAGCCCAACTCCTGATGAGCCGCAGACTGCGCTCCATCCTACCCACAACAGCACTACAGCTACAACCTCAGGAAACCCCCCAGGAGGCAGTGCGAGCAAGACGAGAGAAATGCCAGCAGTGCCAGCAACAGCACTACAACAGGTCTGCTAGGCCCCTGTCAACACTGCACGCTGGAACGCCCATCCGCTTCCAGCAAGGAGATGGTAGGTGAAAACCAGCAACTGTCATCCAACCCGCTGAGACTCCACGAAGCTACCACATCACAACGAGCGATGGACAGAGGTACAGGCGCAACCGACGGCACCTTCTCGACACACACACAGCACACAGCAGCCTGAGACCAGCAATGATGATCAGGTCACTGGACAATGGGAACCAGGGGAACAGGAATCACACCATGGATCTGTATGTGAACCAAAACACACTGAGGCTTGTATCCGCACGAGGTATGATCGTATTATTAAGTCAAGGCAAGTCCTCGACTTATAATTGATTGTAAAAGGGTGCAGGCGGATCGCTGCCCTATAAAAAAAAAATAAAAAAAATGTTATTTGAGACTTCCGGGCGAACGTTCAAGATGGCGACATAGACCTAATAACTCTCCTGATAAAGTAAAAGAAAAAAACACAAAAACACGATACTTTTGTACATGCAAGACAATATAATAATTTAGTATGAGTGGGGCTAAAGGCAAGAAAGTTTCAGGGAAATCTAAAACCGACGAAGACACGAGAGAGGAAAAACACAACAGAAAATATTGCTAGCATGGAGAGAGTGGAATCTACTCAAGAAGAGCTTACCACTGCGAAAGCTATTCAAAACCTGAGTGAGAACATACAAGAGTTGAAATGTGATCTTAAGCAGGAATTACTGGATTTTAAGAATGACTTTAGAAATGATATGAAACAAGAATTTAACAACTTCTCGACGGAGATGAATCAGAAGCTACAGAAAATTACTGGTGATGTCTGTAATCAAGACGCAAGGCTAACGGAGGCAGAACAACGTGTGGAGGAACTAGAGACGGCTAACGCTGAGCTAAGAGATGGTCTGCTCTACTCTCTTAAACAACAGAGAACTTCTCAGGCTAAGATAACGGACCTTGAGGGACACTCGTGTCGTAATAACATCCGCATTTATGGCATTAAAGAAGGCAAAGAAGGACCGTCAATGCTAACATTCATTGACGACTTTCTGAAGACCAAACTAATGCTTGACGGCAGCATGGACTTGCAAATTCAAAGAGCACACCGATCACTCGGCCCTAAGCCCAAAGACGAGGCCGTCTCAAGGTCCATTCTGGTTAATTTCCAGATGTTTGACATCAAGGACAAGATACTTAAAACTGCCTGGACAAAGAAAATTACTTATGATGGTAAAATGGTTATGTTCGCACACGACTTCCCTGCCGAGGTAAACAGCAGACTGAAAGAATACAAAGACATCAGGAAAATCCTCAAAGAGAAACAAATTCGCTTCCAGACACCATATCCTGCTAAAATGAAGATCTACTGGGATAACGGAGCCTGTGTCTACAACAACGCAACTAAAGCAGCGGAGGACATGATCAAGAGGGGCTATCCAGTGGACCTGCCACATACGAATGTTATGGACTGTAGTGATGCGTCGTTCGTGAACGATTCGTTCATTTTGAACAAATCCTTACAAGGACTCGGGAGTAACGAGTCCTCTCAAAGAGAGGGTACGAGTCTTAGGATCATTTTTCACGTGACCTGCATAGGCTCTGTTGTGGTGGCTAGAGGAAACGCTAGAGGGAACGATTTGTTCATTTCCCGACTCGGTCTTTCTACGAGTCTTTGGATCATTTTTCACGTGACCTGCATAGGCTCTGTACTGGAGGAAACAAACGATTCGTTCATTTCCCGACTCGGTCTTTCTACGAGTCTCTGGATCCTTTTTTCACGTGACCCGCATTGTATTTTTTTGTTGAGGAAACAGTTTCCTCATTCCCTTTCATTTTTATTGAGACGTGAATGATATTCGCTCAAGTCATCATACTGACTGGTTTTGTTATTTTCACTTTACATTTACACTTACAGTTTAGTGCAGTGTAATTGTTTGCCGTGATAATTAAATGATAGTGTGATAATAAATGACCAAATCATACAAACTGTCATGATACGTTATTTTAATGCAGGAATTTCTTTTAAAATAGTATCTGCTGATGCACATGTCATGCACTAACCTACATGAGAATATGATGCGTGTTTGCAGTGGACGGATACTATTATTATCATTATTTTTCATTTTTATTTCGATCCCCGGACAATACAAAGAAACGTTTTTTTTCTTATCAGGAAGAGAACCAATATGACTTTGTTGCTCAAGGGAAAAGGAACTTTGCTTCTAGCGAAGAGGGAGCCCCTATAGGATGTAGGGCTATTACTCCATGACTACTTGATTGAACAATATGAGAGGTTGATAGGGTATAGTAACACCCTGAGGTTGGAAGTCAACGTTGCACTTGTTCTAGAGGTGCCTTTTGGTTATATCTGTTGTTATTGTTATTATTGTTGTTATTGTTTTGTCGGCATATTCGATCTTAATTGTGATGATGGGCTATAGCAGCTTTAGAGCAGCCTCTTGGAATGTGAATGGTTTAAATAACCCAGTTAAGAGGAGTAAAGTAATGGCTAAGATAAAGAAGGGGAAAAATCAAATCATTTTTTTACAGGAAACTCGTTTATCTCAAAGTGAGCATGAAAAACTAAGGAAGTTTGGGTACAGGAACATGTTTTATAGTTCGTTTAAAAAAAGCCACAGAAGAGGTGTTGCGATATTATTACATAACTCCATACATTTTGAATTAATCAAAGAAATAAGGGACAGCGAAGGCAGATATATTCTAGTGCAAGGTAAAATAGAAGGTCAAATGACTACCCTTCTTTCAGTTTATCTTCCTCCACAGAGTAACCCAAAACTTTTCAAGAAAGTTCTGGAGCTCATCGCTTCAGAATCACAAGGTACATTAATCTGTGCAGGAGATTTTAACACGGTAATAAATAGATTGGATACATCAAACAATAAGAGGATGATATCACCTCAAACTAAAATACTAAGAAGGGGTCTGGAGGAGATTGGCTTACTGGACATGTGGAGAGACCTACACCCAACGGAGAAAACCTACACATACTTTTCTGCGCCCCACACAGTGTACTTGAGAATAGATTTTTTCTTTATCTTTAGGAATGATAGACATAGGGTTCAGTCCTGCGATATTGGAACTAAGGATATATCGGATCATTCTCCAATATACCTGACATTGTGTTTAGACGGTAGACCCAAGAAAACAAACTGGAGACTCAATACAAGCCTTCTTAATAACGAGACGGTGGTACAGCAGGTAAAAGCTGAAATACAGGACTTTCTCAGAATAAATGATAATGGGGAAGTAAACCCAAATATTCTCTGGGACACTTTAACCCTCGTGCTGCCTTCGGGTCACATGACCCAAAGGTTCATAACGAACCATCGTTGTGTTTACCCAATTTTACCCAATACAAAAATAAATAAAAATAATTTTCTTTTAACCATTCCAATGTGGGGGGTCTGAGACAGCCCGACAGTTAAAAGAAAATGCTTCACTTTGTTTTTGTATGAGGTAAATTTGTCGCAATACGACGGTGGGTCACAATGACTGATGGGTCAGAATGACCCGAAGATAACACAAGGGTTAAAGGCAGTTGTCAGGGGCAAACTGATATCTCTTAGCGCAGTTATGAAGAAGGCAAAAGAAAATAAACTTAATCAACTTGAAAAAAAACTGGGTGAACTAGAAAAAATGCACAGTGAGAATCAGAACGAACAGACAATGTGTGAAATTAAAGAAATCAGAAATCATATATCAAATTGCTATAAAGACGAGTTAGACAAAAAACATAAATACTTAAAACAGTCATATTATGAAGTAGGTCCCAGAGCTACAAAGTTATTGGCAAAGAGAATACGGAAAAAACAGATTTCACAATCAGTTTATAAAATTTGGGACACGAGAACAGGACAAACGTATAACAATTTGGATGAAATTGATGCTGCATTCCAAACATACTACAGGAAGCTGTACTCCCAAACAAAAAGAGATTGTAAAGAGAATATAAAAACATTTTTAAACTCATTGGAACTGCCCTCAATCGGTGACTATCAAAATGGCTGTTTAACCTCAGTGATCTCAAGGAAAGAACTAGAGGATGTGCTGCATAAATAAAAAAATAATAAAAGCCCAGGGACGGACGGTCTGCCCATGGAATGGTACAAAACATTTGGAGAACACCTGATTCCAGTTCTCTTAAGATCTTTCAACTGGACTCTTGAGGAAGGCTCGATCCCCCCTTCATGGAATGAGGCAATTATTTCTGTCATCCCAAAAGAGGGAAAGGATAAAATGTTGTGTAGCTCCTACAGACCAATCTCAATTCTAAATCAGGATTATAAACTTTATTCATCTATTGTATCGAAGAGATTAGATTCCTTTATTCCTGATCTGATTGACAATGACCAAACGGGATTTGTTAGGGGGCGCCAAACGCAACATAATATCAGGCGATCACTTCATATAATACACTATATTAGAGAAAGTAAAGTGGGTGCAGCTGTAACGAGTCTTGATGCCGAGAAAGCTTTTGATTGTGTCAGTTGGGAATATCTGTTTTTGGTCCTGGAAAGGTTTGGCTTCACTAAAAATTCAATTGATATTTTTTGAGCTTTATATTCTGCCCCAACAGCAAGAGTTAAAATAAACGGTCGATTAACCAATCGCATCAATCTGGAAAGGTCTACACGTCAGGGATGCCCTCTTTCCCCAACTCTTTTTGCGCTTTACACTACATTAAACCATTGGCACAAGCTATAAGAGAAAATTATGATATCCATGGAATTGATGTAAACGGGAAAAAGCATAAAATAGCATTATATGCCGATGATATTTTGTTGTATGTGGCGGGTCCAGATGGGTCTCTCCACGCACTTTTGGATCTCCTTGAGACCTTTGGCAATCTTTTAGGCTATAAACTTAACATACAAAAAACACAAATATTAGTATTTAACTACAGACCATCAGTAGATCTTGAACAGAGGCTTACCATTGATTGGTCCCAAAAAGCAATTAAATATTTGGGGGTTTGGTTAACCCATTGCCCTAAAGATCTGTATAAAAGAAACTATGAAGAAGTGAGCAAGAAAATTAAGGATGATCTTAACCACTGGTCAACATTTTTGATAAGCTTCAGTTCAAGAATTGACACCATCAAAATGGTTGTTATGCCTAAATTGTTATACTTATTCATGTCACTGCCAGTTAAAATTCCAACCTGTAAATTTAATGAATGGAACAAGCAAATATCTAGATTTATATGGAACGGAAAGAAACCAAGGATTAGATTTAATACATTAACCATTGATAAGGCTAGAGGTGGAATGTCACTGCCAAATCTCAGGGATTATTACTTGGCGGCACAGATAAAACCTGTCATTCTTTGGTGTGACAGTGGATATGACGCAGGATGGAAGGAGATGGAGAGGAAGTGTGGTGATATCCCAATACAAGCAATGATTGGTGACCGAAAATTAGCAACAACTCATCAGGAGGACTTGAACCCTTTAGTCTCCTTTACCCTGTCCATATGGTTTGATGTTATCAAACAATTAAATCTATCCACACAGATAAAAAAACTGCGATGGGTCGCATATGACACAGATTTTGTTCCAAACAGTATGGACTCCAGGTTTAAATTTTGGATGAATAGAGGAATCACAGCTTTTTGCAGGTTGATACAGGACAATAGACTACACAGTTTTCAGACAATAAGAGAAAAATACAATTTAGAAAAACAAGATTTTTTCAGATATTCACAGCTACGCCAATACTTTTTAAAAAGAAGCAAATACTATGCCGAATGACATAATACAGTTGATCACACAGACTTACACCATTGGCTCTAAGTCAGTGATTTCAAGACTCTACCAGGGAATAGTTAAGGGAAGAGGCAGTTCCACAAATTACATCAGAGAGAAATGGGAAAAAGAAATAAAGGAAAGAATATCCCCCCAACAATGGGAAAATATATGTGAAAATATGTCTTCAACTACCTGCTCATCTTATTGGCGTGAATTTTGTTGGAAAAACCTTGTCCGTTTTTTTATCACACCTAAACTAAAATCACATCAAACATCACTGACAAATACATGTTGGAGGGGTTGCGGGGAAGTGGATGCAAATCACTACCACATTTTTTGGGCCTGCCCGAAGATTGATAAGTTCTGGGAGGGGGTTTGGGAAACTATACAACATATTTTAGATTTACCAATTCCAGGATTGTGTCTATCACTTTATTTGGGCGATATGCCAGAAGAACTTACTAGAAATGATAAATACCTGTTGAGAATATTTACGGCAGCAGCAAAGAAAGCAATCACACGTAAATGGTTACAGACCGACTCACCTACTGTGGATAATTGGTTGGATATTATTAGGGAGATCCATGAGATGGAAAGACTAACCTTTCTACTGCGTTTGAGAAATGACTTGTATATCGGAAGATGGACAAAATGGAATCTGTATAAGTTTAAGTAGGGTTGTGATTATTGATTGACTTTTGATGTCTTGTGCCGTTTCATTTTCCTTTCTGCTGCTGTATATTATGTCAATATATGTATGGGAATGCTGTAGTGCATGTCACAATAATATGATGTACAAAATGAATGTTGTCGTGCCGACACTTAACCTTGTACTTGTCTGGTTGTTCAGTACCATTGTCTTTCACAGAAAAACTCAATAAAATCTAAGTAACAAATCTAAATAACAAAACAAAAAAATATTTGAAGTGTACTCAGTGTATTACATATAGTGCTGTTATATTGTTGTTATGAATATATACTGCTGTTATGTGAGTTAAGAATTGTATGAATATGTGAATTATATATTGCTGCAATGTGATTTATGAAAAACAAAAACAAAGGAATACTACTTGTGTCTCAGGTAATGTTTACCTAAAGTTCACCCTTACAATGTTGAGGTAAATCATTTATTGTAATGGATTATTCAAGTAATTTGTTCCATAAAATTACAATGATAGGATAATAATATTTTTATAATAATAAAATGTGAGGGGACATTTTTGTGATCTACACACGCCCTATTGAAAAAAAAAATTGAAGGGAGATGTAATGTTTAGTACTGATAGAATCAGGACTCCTATTTTGAAATGATCTGTAAACCGGAAACCAGTGGAAATGTACCTGACGGTTGATGACAGTTGAATAAAAAACTCAAGAACTCGCGGACGTTGTATATATCGGGTAATACTTGATAGGATAAAGTACAAGACAGTACAGTAGACTCGTTTATTGAGTAACTAATTACACATGTAAACGGAGTAATCGTATTATTGGCATAAACCGACAATTGCTAGTAATCGGATTTCTCATGGTCAAGTAAACGCACTCAGTGGCGTAAATAATAGAATAAAACAGTTCCATTAGCAATAGTAGTAAAAGAGATATTAGCAGCACTTTTCAGAGTCACCTCTTGTAAATTGTATTAGGTTGAAATACTATCAAACTCTGTCTTGTGACTCCACTAATCAGCTAATACCAATCACCTGTGTGAGAGACTGAGTGGTGCGTGTCTATGATTGCTAACGCGCTGAGGGCAGAGAATAACAGAAATGTAGCTAGAATCCACACCTCAAACAAGTTGACCTAGACGCAAAACTATACGTCCAATCCCAAAAATAAGGATATTTTCCGAGACCCAAGACTCTGCCGAAACCAGCGATGTCCTTTTTATGTCTGTGCGGTCAGAAATACGATTCTACCGGCAGTTTCAAAATCTTGTTCTTTTTGCTTTCTCTGACGATTTTGTCACCAGATTTGCATTGGTCTCTATGGGACAAGAGTTGGACTTTGTCTCGCTTTCGTGGGGCTCTGAACAAATGTGTACGTCTGTTGGATTCAACAGACAACTGTCTACGACCAGCACAAAATTAGCTATCTATTGATCTAAAAACAAAGCATGAAGAGTGAAAATTGTGGCAATGCTGAAACTATAAATATTTTTTCAACAACATCCGAAGGTCAGGCCTCCACTCTAAGCGTTTCAGTCTGCACTCTAGGGTTTCACGTACACACCCATGTAAATCTGAGAAACGGCTTGAAAAAGTCATGAAACATAATCAGTGATATTGAAAAAAGTTGAATAGATATCAAAAAGCTGAATTATTTAAAAATAGTTTAGGGTTTTGTCAACATTTTACAGTTTAAATGGTGGCTCTAGCTGAAATATTGAGGAAGAAGAAGGATTTGGAAGTTGAAGAAGTTTAAAGAAGTTTGAGAGGATTTGAAAGAAAACTCCATTGGAAACCCATGTAAAAAATATTATGAATATTGATTTATATTAATGCTATGTTATATTATATTAATGCTGAAGCAGCATTCCAACAATAAAGAGAAACAGGAAAACAATAGTGAGAATGCTAAACAGCATTCTGACAATAAGTTGAATAACGATTTAAAGAACAATACTTGGAATGATGAAGCAGCATTCCGACAATAAAGAGAAACAGGAAAACAATAGTGAGAATGCTTAACAGCATTGTCACAATAAGTGACAATAGTGTTTTTGCTTGCAGCAAACACACTAAAAATAATAAGTATGCAGAATAACAATAGTGTTTTTGCTTGCAGCAAACACACAAAAAAGTAGACGAGTGGACTTAAACTAGTCCCACACTGATTATCTAGCCTATGTTCTTTTCAATAGGCGGCCACAGCCTGATAATTAAATTGTTCAATCGAGTTGTTTGTATATATGTGTCCGCTGGGCTGTGTGTGCACACTAGACTGTATGTTCCAATTTATTTGACATGGCTGGCGAGGGGTGCGTGTTACAATGTATTACAATCAGTGTCGATTTCTTTAAGACTGCAAGGGAAGCTCAGCGTCCCCTAAAATTTCAAAAAATTGATGGTCAAATATTTACTATTGTGTTAACATTTTAAATGCGTTAGAACACATTCATCGAAGACGATAGTGATGTGTCGTCCGTGAACGATTCGTTCATTTTGAACAAATCCTTACAAGGACTCGGGAGTAACGAGTTCTCTCAAAGAGTGATTTGTTCATTTACTCGTGGCCGCGCATCGGGACTGTTGCATAGGCTCGTCCAAGTAAACAGAAATGATTCGTTCATTTCCCGACTCGGTCTTTCTACGAGTCTTTGGATCATTTTTCACGTGACCTGCATAGGCTCTGTAGTGGTAGCTAGAGGAAATGAACGATTCGTTCATTTCCCGACTCTGTCTTTCTGAGAGTCTTTGGATCATTTTTCATGTGACCCCTCATTGTATTTTTTAGTAGAGGAAACAGTTTCCTCATTCCCTTTCGCGTGGCCGCTGTTTTAGTAAGACGTGAATGATATTCGCTCCAGTCATCATACTGACTGGTTTTGTTATTTTCACTTTACATTTACACTTACAGTTTAGTGCAGTGTAATTGTTTGCCGTGATAATTAAATGCTAGTGTGATCTGCTAGTGAGTATCTGCTGGTGCACTTGTCATGCACTAACCTACATGAGAACATGATACGTGTTTGCAGTGGACGGATACCCCCCCCCCCCCCCCCCCCCCCCCCCCGTTGAAATGAACGAATGACTCAAAAAAAGATTAGTTCATTTTACTGAACGAGATTCAAAGAACCGAATCAGTAAAATTATCCGAACTTCCCATCACTAGAAGACGAGTTCTTTCAGAATCAGTTACATATATTAGCAGGTCGACTGACTGATTTCCTTCTCATACATTCCCGTAGCGTCACAGTGCATTTCCCTGTTGAAGCTCAGCTTCCATGGACTTCAATGGGGCTGCTTTTAACAGTTTTTTTTCAGTGCTTCGATACGGTCATTGGATGAATGCTGAGATTATGTCCCGCCTCGGACGCTCAGCGTCTCTGGGGGTGAATGGAGGAGTGGGCTGGCCTGGACACTGAGCTTCCGCGTGATGATTGGAGGGTCTGTCGAAAGACTGCATCTCCTTTTGATTGACAGTAATTTTGTACTACAAAAAGTCACCGAAGCTGCAGCAACCTATTTCTTGGTATTTGCTTGGCGAAATTGCTAACCAATTTTCATCATACAATTATACACCACATTCCTTGTTTCAGTTTAACCTAATTTCCACATTTCCTCCTTGATTAATATTGTTTTGTTAGATCGTTCGTTCATTCATTCAGTAGGCTAGTGTCGTAGGGGTGAACTAGCCAGTGAATAGCCAAATAAAAACATTTTAGGATGTAGGCCGAAAATGAGCTCTTTGAAAGACCAGCAGCCGCCACTGATTACAATGTATCACATACTGATATTTTTGTCTGTCATAACTTAATTACCAATCCCTCTCTCTCTCTAATAATATATATTGATAAAAATCATAGTAATAATAATATATATATATTTAGAAATATTTTGCATGGGGGGGGGGGGCCTCGGGGAGGCTTCTGCCCCGGGCCCCAGATGACCTTAACCCTTGTGTTATCTTCGGGTCATTCTGACCTATCAGTCATTGTGACCCACCATCGTATTGCGACAACTTTACCACATACAAAAACAAAGTGAAGCATTTTCTTTTAACCGTTGGGCTGTCTCAGACCCCCCACATTGCGAAGGTTAAAAGAAAATTATTTTTATTTGTTTTTGTATTGGGTAAAATTGGGTATACACAACGATGGTTCGTTATGAACCTTTGGGTCATGTGACCCGAAGGCAGCACAAGGGTTAACCTGGCCCTGAGTGTAAGGGAAAGTCATCCTGCAGGTTCAGTGCAGGTTCAGTGCAGGTTCAAAAGAAACAGGTTCCTGTTTGTTAAAATCAAGTTTCTGTGAGTCATATCATTGCTGTGAATTGGATACAGATAAACACCATCATTGCACTATATGAATCATTATGGTACCTGAGATATCATGTGAAATATGAATACAGGGTGTGCCAGAAAGAATGTAAAATGAGTGGCTCCCACAGAAGCAAGATTTTGTTAAGAGTTCTTATAATAAGTTCACAAATTTAGTGTGTGAAAGGCTGTCCTTGCAGCCTATAGCAGTAGAGGAGTACTGCAAGGTAAAGGAGGTCAACCACTACCCATGTGGGTTCCTGATCCACCCTGAGGCACCATGGATGGGGTCAACACCTGATGGGATTGTGTACGATCCTTATGGGCAGCCAGTGTTTGGCCTGTTAGAAATTAAATGCCCAAATGTAAGTAGCAATGTTGACTGCCCTTACGTTATGATAAAGGAGGGTACACATACACTGAGGCGATCCCATCCTTATTACTGGCAGGTCCAGGGACAAATGTTGATGTCTGGGTGTGACTAGTGTGACTTTGTCATTTACACAGAAGATGACATGTGATGAAGAAAGTGTTTGTCCTTCTCTTCATAAACGGAGTGACTAAGTTCAGTTGAGTTCTGGATTTTAATACGTATTTATCAATCTGCAGATTGGGAGAGAAAACCAGTCTTCTGACCATAAATGACAACACAACACCAAGCTTAGGTCTCAACCAGGTCTCTCTCCGCTCCGAAAGCCGGAGGACCATCTTTTATAGGGCACAAGAATGTAAACATAGATTGTGACAGTCAGGCAGGAATGACGTTACAACAGTCTCAGAGAAAAGATTCACTGCTCCCAACACATAACAACTCTCACACTAGAGAGTTCATAGTTGGAGCTCTCCTTGTAGTCATGACAAGGACCGTTTAGCCAGTACTTTCTCCTGACCCCGAACATCTATTAACCTGACACATAGACACAATATACTGTTATTAACAGCAAGCTTACATGATAAACGTACTAACTAGTATCCAATGACTAGTTCTATTGATTAGTGACTAATGTAAGCACACAGGAAATCCCAATTTCTTCCACAGTCCCCCCTTTTGACGTTTAACGTCAACACAACAAACAAGTTTCATAACATTTCAAAACCTTAACAATCAAACAATACTTTATCTGCTACTACTCAGCACAGCATACATGATTATAGGATTTGAAGAAGTATTAGGTAGTACCCCATCAGGTGAAAAGTACAAAGTCCATGAAGTGAATAGCATAATATTTAGCTTATCAATGATACCAGAAACAGAGGCATATTTCTCTCCTGGACATAACCAAGGGTTATGCTCTCATGAGCTCAACACAGCATGGTATAGATCAAACACTGTTCATAAATTCAGATTATTTCAAACAGTATAAAAGTAATAAAGTAACCACTATCTTTAATTATTGTTCACCGATCTGTGGTTAAGGACAGATCTATTCAGATTGCACACAGCATTGTATATCAGTTGGAAAATAGAAGGAGGCAAATGGCCATCTTTATTACATTGGCAAAATAGTCACCATAATCTTACTGAGAGCCTACTGCACAGCACTGTACACAGCAGGCAGTACACATCTTCAAAGCACAAACCACAATCAGCACAACAACGATTAACATGCCCAATCCAGTGATTCCCATTTGAATGATAGTCGAAAAGAAACCCCCCCCCACAGAGGAAGTCAGCCAGTCAGCACAATTCCAAGCTTCAGGTTCCCCCAAAGCTGAAATTATGTTTTAATGTGAGCAGCCATACTTGTGATATTTGCAGATTCATTGTGGATAAAAGTACAACAGTCATGACCTATCACAGCACAGGTACCTCCCTGAGCTGACAACAGATAATCCAGTGCCATTCGGTTCTGTAGCACTACCTGCCTCATGGCCTTCATCTCAGAAGCAACCGCAGTTAAGGCGTCGGCTGTCTCATTACCAATGGACTCCAACCCTACTGCTAAGCTCCTAATATCTCTAAAGGCAGTGATAGCACCATACACAGGGAGAATGGCAGCTGAAAACGTGAAAAGTGACTGTGTACTATTGAATCCACGTGATGTGATCCCAGCTTCTTAGCATCTGCATTAATAATACTTCTCTTGTGGCGGTGCCACCATTGTTTGGGAAAGGGGTGCAGGGGCAACCCATCTACAGGTCTGAGGGCTCCTACAATAAACCCAAGGTAACACTTTCCTGACCAGTCGGCCGGCAGGAAATAATAAGCACTCTTACCACATACCCACATGGTGCCATTGTTAGCTGCACGAGGAACCCAAAATGGTGATGCCCTTATACTTACAGGTCCATCTGCATTAGGCAAATCATGCAACAGGCTGTTAGCATACATACCACAGTGTGGTTACATGTATTTTTCCAAATACCTTCCCATAATTATTTAAACATTTAATCAACCATATACTACATCTTCTGTAGTATGCTAAAGGTGTAGGAATAACATAGTTAGCAACATCAGGAATTTATGTCACCCGCCCAAATGGTATATAGGACAAGTAACATTGAACTCAGATACAATTGAACTTACAAATCATCCAGTAGAGTGTGAGCATACATAGAAACCGTATCCTCACATGTATTTTTTTTTTTTTTTTTTTTCCACTCTCACTATACCACTGTGCCATACACATAACCATGCAGGTGGGGCATATTCAAGAGATGACTGACTCATTTGACAGAACAGTCACATTTGTAACATCCAACCCTACACAAGGCCACTTCTTGACCTTAGACATATCAGCCATTGACAGAGGGACAGATCCCTGGATAACCTCCAGAATGCTTGGGACTCTAACCACAAACCCTGCAAGGCCTGTCCCCTCTAATGCTGCGTCCAGTCATTTTTTCCCGTCCACGGTAAGGTGTTGTTGTACAGATTGTTCTTCATGTGTGCTTTATGATGAATCTCAATGTTCACATCAGTATAATTGGGAGCGTGCAATAGTGACTCTCGGTGTGGCTCATGTATGCGATGTCTGTGGACTCGTGCGTCCAGTATCAGTAAATGTCTGTCAGGTGTGTGCGTCAGTATGTCTGGATCTCATCTCTCATCGTAGCTCAGGCAGTGGCCACGGTTTCCTTGAAACACAGTATCCTCTCGTCCCCGTTCTGGGTTCTGTCATCTGCTTCATGAATCACACATGGGGGAGAGAGGCATGGTAGCAACAGCAGCCCTCTCTGGCTTTCTCCACATGTGACTCACCTTTCGACGTCTTCAACACCTCCGGGTGGGTGCTCTTTGGGACCTCCTTCTCGGCGCCCCTGGATTGGAGTGCTGGATGGCGGGGTCCTGGTTCTGGCTCAAATCGGTCCGCTGGACTGGAACCTGCTTCTGGATCAGCCGCTGCAAACGGGTCTCCACCCCCCTTGGTGTACTCCTGGAGGAGTAACCCAGTGGGGATGAGACAAATGACAAGTTGGAGCAGGCACCATGTGGATGTGCACCTGCTCCTCCACCGGCCCCTGGCTCTCAGTTGGGATCCTCCACCGTGTTGTTCGGTGGAGGGGCCGTTTTGCAGTGTGTCGCATGGATCCATGTCGGACGACCCTCCACTTTCACAGCTGTGTGAGTCACCAAGAGAAACCAGGTATGGACCGGTCCATCTCGGTGAGAGGGCAGTCCTCCGTTTGTGCACTTTCACGTACACGTCCCGGTTGATAGGGATGCCATGGCTCCCCAGCGGGCAGCTTTCACCTGTGAATGCACAACCCTGGCTGCTCTAGTTAGGGCAAAACAAAAGTTTAACATTGTATCATCCATCTGGTGGATATCCATCTGTTTCAATGATAGTGGGGGAGAGACAGGCAATCTCATTGGTCTCCCTAAAACGATCTCATGTGGGGAAAGTCCATTCCTCCTCTGGGGAGTGGACCTCATGGCCATAAGAGCTAGTGGGAGTGCATCAGGCCATTTTAGGCCAGTCTCTTCACATATCTTGGCTAGTTTGTTTTTCAAAGTTCCATTTTGCCTCTCCACTGCCCCTGCAGACTGTGGGTGGTAGGGACAGTGGAAATGCTGGTTGATCTGGAGCGCTTTACAAAGTTCCTGAACAATTTGATCTGTGAAATGTGAACCTCTATCACTGGACAGTCTTGTGGGGGTCCCATATCTACAGATCACATCTCTAATGAGAATCTTGGCTATCGTGGTAGCATCAACTTTCCGACATGGGTAGGCTTCTACCCATTTCGAGAACATGTCAACAATTACAAGTACATATTCAAAATTACAACACTTGTTCATCTGCATAAAATCAATTTGTAAATGAATAAAAGGACCACTTGGTCTTCTCTTTGGTCCCTTTTCGGGATTATGCTGCTGGTAAATATGACACTGAGCACAATGTTGCTAAGCCTTTGTGGAAAAACCAGGTGCAAACCAATCTGTATTTACTATTGAGACTATACCCCCCTTGCTCGTATGGGCACATCCGTGCGCCATGCGAACCAACCAAGGGAACAATGCACATGGAATCTTTCACACAGCCTACAGATAACCAATCATCCCTCTCAGTGTTATCAGCAGCGGCTCGAAGGTCCGCCACAACACGAAGAGAGGGAGTGCGTGTTTCCAGTTGCTGAGACACAAACAAATAGAGACCTGGGACACATCAGAGGAGTTGGCCGCAGCCTTTGCTGCTAAATCAGCTCTAGCATTTCCTCTTGAAACATCATCTGTGTTGTTAGTATGAGCCTCACACTTATTAACAATAGCTAGCTTTCTCTGTAGTAGTATTGCAGACAACAAATTATCAATCATCTTTCCATTCTTGATTGCTCCACCTGAGGAGTTAATGAAACCTCTTTCTCGCCATATGGCACCAAAATCGTAAGTAACTCCAAATCCATACCTTGAGTCAGTGTGAATATTTACGACCTTGCCTTCTGACAAACAACATGCCCTTGTCAAAGCAAAACTATGCCTGCTGTGCAGTGCATTGTGGAGACAGTTTACCAGATTTGAATGTCTCACTGTCCGTGCAGACCGCATATCCGGAGTTTAGAGAGCCATCCCATGCTCGGGATAAAGATCCATCTACGTACAACACAAGTTCAGCATTATCCATAGGTTTGTCAAACATATCAGGTCTGGGTGTTAGCACTTTATCGACAACCATCTCACAGTCATGTGGTTCACCATCATCAGGGGTGGGCAACAATGAAGCTGGATTCAATGGGGAGCATCTATGGATTGTAATGTTACTTTGAGTCAACAATTACAGTTCATACTTTGTAGCTCTAGTGGCTGACAGGTGTTGAGTTTTGGTGCGTAACAGAAAAGCACTTACTGCATGAGGAACCATCACTGCCAAGGGCGACCCCAGCACTATATCTGAAGTAGCTTCCACACATGTTGCCGCAGCACAGACTGCTCGTAAGCACGGGGGGAAACCTGCTGCCACAGTATCTAAAGAAGAACTCACATAGGCGATAGGCCTCCTAAGATTACCATGCTCCTGGGTCAGTACACCCTGGTGTAGTCTGGCAGACCGAGAGCTGGCGCCTGGGCCCAGGCCTGCTTGAGAGATACAAATGATTTATCAGCTTCAGTTTTCCACAACAAATGAGTATCAGTCTCCTTCCTTAAATCAAGGAGAGGTCTAGCCAACACAGCATAATCAAGGATCTACTAACGACAATACCCGGCTGAACCTAGAAAAAGACTTGAGTTGTTTTGGTGTTCTAGGCTTCGGTATCCATCGGATGGCCACCACTCTATCAGGCGTCAATAGATGCTCTGTACCTTTGAGTGTATGGCCCAGATACTTGACCTCCTAAGACCATAACTGCAGTTTTGCCTTTGAGGCCTTGTGGCCCTTCTCAGCCAGTGCCTGTAGCACAGCAATAGTGTCCTGTTGGCAGGAGGCAAGATTCTTAGAACATATAAAAAAGGTCATTAATATACTGCACCAGAGTAGAGCCGGCTGCTAAGGTGACATCCTGGAAGTCCTCTCGTAATGCTTGACCAAACAACGTAGGTGATTCGGTGTACCCCTGTGGTAGAACTGAAATGTATAGTGGACCTGGCAAAACGTGAATGCAAACAGATACTGGCTCTCTTCTGCAATGGGAACAGAAAAGAAAGCAAACAATAGTCATTCACAGAGCTAGAAAGTAACAGGGTTACTTGCTAAGTATCGTAACAGGGTTCGGCACAACAGGATTTATAACACAGGCATTACCTGCTTATAAACCCATAATAAACTTCCAAGTATTTTATTAGCCTTAAAGGATCAAATTGACCTTAAGTCTACCTATGACTCCTTGTTTCAACAAAGCATCAATAACTGGGACAATACCTTTCCCTACTTCTCTATTACTAGCATACTGAGGTACGGTTCTCAAGAGTCGTACTACAAACAATGATAACACTGGGGTAGCATTCTTAATGCACCCAATATGATAAGCGTGTGTGGACCACAGTAGCTCAGGCCCAGCTTCTAGCAAGGCCACATCTGCGGTCGCTAAAATCTCTGCATTCCACTGCTGGGGGATGTGTATGGGATTGCTAGACCAAGTGTTATTTATCCTAAGGAATAGATAAGAAAAGGTCAGTAGTGCATTTTATTTTGGTTCAGTTTGCACAACAAATTCCTTTCCAACAGATTTACTTGTTACTTACTTAAAGAAATACATGTTCATCTTTCAAAGATCCATCTATCCACCCATAAGAGCTAACTGACAGTTGTGTCCACAGGAACCCCAAAAACTACCACTATCATCTCATTGATTTGGGTACTGTATACTGTTGAACTGGCTAACCTAGTAGCTCTGGGTCTTACTTGAAAAAGAGAAGCTCTCTGCCTCCCGTATTCTTGATTATTATAATTTTTAGAGGACTCTAACCTCAAGGATTTGAACCTATTTCTTTCTTTACTTTAGAGGACTCTAACATCAGGGATTCTAACCCTATTTTTTAGAGGACTCTAACCTAAATGAACCTATTTTTTTTTTTTTTTTTTTAAATGTACGTACATATTATTATTATTCTCCGTAAGACATTCATTTGCAATGTCATTAATTTCTCAACTTTCTTTCCTGCATTCTCCTGCATCAATGTACAATTATGTTTGACATAATCCATAATCATATCAACAGTTTTTTGTTCTCCCAATTTAGAACCTGTTTCTTAACTTCTACCTGGAGTTCAGGAAGCAATCAACATATGAACACATGACAAAGTGGCATGGGGATGCAGCTGCTGTAAAACCAGAAAGTTTTTTTTTCCAACAAAAAAATCCTAGTAAGTCTTTCCAGATCATCTGTAGGATCCTCATCTTTTCTGTTTCCGATCATACACTTTGCTCCAGTCAAGCAACACCCCTCCAGTATTACTGCCATTAAACACCATCAGAAATCTATGCTTTAAGTTTTCTCAACATACCGGTCTGGAGTTCACCCTCTAAGCCTTGATTCAAATCAATAAAGGTAGGTATGTTGGCATTGATAACTATTTGAAAATCTCTTATAAATGTTGCTGAGTCCTCTCATGTCAGGAAATCCCTTTCCTAGCTCCCTCAGCTCAGTCACTGACCAAGGGCGATAAAGGTACATAGGCTGTCATACATCATGACCTGGATATGCACACATAGGGTTCATTGATACCTGGGGGTTCAACTGACAGGCCTTCCTGATTAACCTCACCCATCATGTTTTGCTGTGATATAAACCTTCTCTTGTAGGTTCTGTTCTGGCTGCACCTGACCCGCTGCTTCCCCTAATAATGCATTTTCTCTGTCTCTGGCTCTCCTCTGCATAGCCACAGCTATAGCAACAACATCATCTTCATCGTAGGTAAATAGGCTACAAATCTTTGGTAGACTCTCTTGTTTCCCTTGAGAATTAGCGCTACCTTCAGCCTGTTTCACAAGTACTGATTTCTCACAATTAGTTTTGGCACTGTTAGTCTGTTCAAGCAACTTCATGTTAACATGTTCGAGCAATGTCTTGAGTTCCCTCACTTTATGACTTTGTTCAGTCTGATCATCTTTTCTCTGTCTCAAGATGCTCTGCATTTCTTGCTTCTCTATCAGAATCAGTTTTAGCTTGATCTGATTGTATTTTCTCAAGATAGACAATGCCATGTCGTCTCGTAGCTTCAGTTAACCATATCATAAACATTGGCCAGCTGACAAATTGTTTACACGTCCGACTTGTTTCCTTGTCTTTCAAAACCGCTTTTAAATTCTCCTATATATATATATTTGTTTTACATCAAACGTTCACTCCAGCGGAAAACAATGTCTCGGGTCATGATTAATCCACACATGCCATCTCTCAATGCTTGACACTGCTTGAATTCCATGTAAATCAAATCATATATCGGGCTGGACTAACAACGTCTCTATCGCTCCTGTGCTGGAAGCTAGATTACCCATACTGAATTACAATGTATCTGAATACAAAGTATCTGTAACAAATCTCATAACGGTAGGCTATGTAGCCAACTCTTATGATTTACTGCAGCAAGAATCACACAACACTTTAGAATATAGTCACAAAATCACATGGCACTATAAAACAGTCGCACAATCTCATAGCACTGTAAAACGGTCACAATATTGAAGAATAAAAGAACTACAATATCATGTGGTAGTGAACTACAAATATGGCCTTTTTCAAGCCAAACTATCCTCGCCCTCCGGCGCTCGATCATGGGACGCGCCTACAAAGACCCAACTCTTTGGGAACGCGCATACAATAATTTCCTCAACTCCGTTACCTCATAAGTAACAAAATAACCACAATTCGTGCTTAAAAGGGACGAGTTAATTCATAAACTGCCAGTCTATATCTTTCCCTTAGTATTTGATTGTGTCCGTCGCTGATCATTAAATGCCAAGCTTGTCAGTTAAAAGCCTAACTGCCCCTTTACATTGTCAAAGTATCCCTAACTTGTTTAAAACCACTTTACCCTTAAAAGTTGGTCTCTCGCATAAAGCCTGTGACCCTGATACATTATGACCGCCCACCTACTGTGCTTGGTCTTAAGAAAAGCCCAAAACAAAACTTAATACAGTTACAATTCAAACCAAAATAAAAGTCCCAATAAGATCTCTGTTCAAAAGAGAAAAGCCCAACACAAAACTTAATACAGTTACAATTCAAACCAAAATTAAAGTCCTACTAAGATCTCTGTTCAACTAAAGTTTTCAGCTGTAAACGCGCATTTTAAAAGAAACATACCTTTCCTTGTTTGGTTCACCCCTGGTCTGCATCTGTAAAACCATACTCTCTGTTATCAGATCCTTTTCCCCAGATCAAGAGTATGGGACGTATTCTCTTAACAGATCCTTTGCCTCAGATCAAGAACACAGATTGTTTTACATACTTTTTCAATACTTCACACGACCAGAGTTCTTGTACGCTATCAGAGTTTGCCAACTCTGACCAAGACAAAGTAAAAATATCAAGTCAATTAATGACCCAAATTTACTAAACCAAAACTCTAATATTATTTTCCTCCTGTTGAGGCCTAGCAGACTCTGGTTTGCTAAGACAAGGCTCCCAACTGAACGTCACCATAAAAGGTTCCTAAATTGTTTACGTTACCAGCATCGCAGAGGGACAGCAGGCGCACCAAGCATAAAGCAGTCCGTGAATGGGGTTTTGGAAAAGGATCCCCTTACCATTTAGTTTTGTGCACCACGGGTTCTGCTTTATACTGGTGCTGCCGTGGGTCTCTCCTGGATCTGGTTCTGCAATCCTGCTGCTCGACAACGCCAATTGATGAAGAAAGTGTTTGTCCGTCTCTTCATAAACGGAGTGACTAAGTTCAGTTGAGTTCTGGATTTTAATACGTATTTATCAATCTGCAGATTGGGAGAGAAAACCAGTCTTCTGACCATAAATGACAACACAACACCAAGCTTAGGTCTCAACCAGGTCTCTCTCCGCTCCGAAAGCCGGAGGACCATCTTTTATAGGGCACAATAATGTAAACATAGATTGTGACAGTCAGGCAGGAATGACGTTACAACAGTCTCAGAGAAAAGATTCACTGCTCCCAACACATAACAACTCTCACACTAGACAGTTCATAGTTGGAGCTCTCCTTGTAGTCATGACAAGGACCGTTTAGCCAGTACTTTCTCCTGACCCCGAACATCTATTAACCTGACACATAGACACAATATACTGTTATTAACAGCAGGCTTACATGATAAACGTACTAACTAGTATCCAATGACTAGTTCTATTGATTAGTGATTAATGTAAGCACACAGGAAATCCCAATTTCTTCCACACATGTTCATTCAGAGAATTCCCCGTGACATGGAAGTCATACAAACCATTAAAGAAAAAGTTGACTATTTCTTCTTTCATTTCTACCTCAATGCCTTCTTGGCCAATTAATGACTTGATTGCAGTGTAAATATTTGAAGTTACTGTGTAGGAAATACATTACAACCTCATCAGTGAAATGTTGCTGCATTTGTGTTTTTGATAGTGATGTAATGTTTAGGGAAGTAATAAATGTAAGTAATAAGTAATACATGACTTGGATCTAAGCATTTCGGTGTTTTGTACGGCTTAAGTTTAGTTTAAAAGGTAAGAGACAGAAATAAAAAATGAGACCAAACAAAAGCAGATTACTACTTGAATTGACCAAAAAAGTATTTTAACAAGGTAGCATTCAAAGGCCTAAACTTTATACAAACATATTTCAAACAAATATAAACTTTGATAAGATTAAGGAATTGAAATGGGTTTAAAAAAGGATTATAGAACAAAAGATTATTTGTATGTACAAACAAAAACTGGTTTTATGCACGCTTGGATCCTTGGATTATTTTTTGTATCACCAAGTTTTCATAAAGGCACTGCATATCAAGCTTTCACTCAGACGTCCCTCATCAGGACACTGCACATATCATACATAGTCTGTATGTATGATATGTGCAATGCCTTGTTTAAGGTTGTCTGGCTGAAAGCCTCATATGCAGTGCCTTTATGAAAGTGTATAAATATACAGTGTGGTTACATGTTGGGAATCCTCAGACCTCAGGCTTCTTTGCCCAGGCCTTTAGTTTGTAAGGAGACAAGCCACTGTGTACAGTTGATTGATGCTCCCAAAAACCCGTAGGGGAATCACAGAATCAAAAAACTTGTGCTCTTTGACCCAGCAAATGGAGCGCTCCACATGCACCCTTTGACGTGCTATGGCCTGGGTCTCCTTAACCTCAGATGCAGACATTTGAGGCCTGCCAGAGAGGAAGGCTGGCCTGAAAACCTTGCAGGGCACAATGTCATTAATGAGGAAACCTCTGTCTACCATGACAGCCATCCCAGGTTTGAGCAAATTGAGGACACCAGATTCACGGGTAATCTGTTTGTCGCTGATAGACCCAGCATACAGCGCAGAGACAAATGTCACTGGCCCATGTGGCGCGATCCCAATGAGCCCCTTCAGAGTGCAGTGGGACTTGTAGGAGGAAAATACCTCACTCTGGAGGAGAGGGGAAGATGGGCATTGACACCTCAGCTCACTGCAGTCAAGGAGGACTGTGGTGTCAGGGTACTCCTTAAAGTCTGCAGTTTTCTCCGTATCTCCTCTTCGGGTATCCAGATCCTCACTGAGCCGAGTACTGTAAACAGGAAGTTGCTCCATGTTGTTATGACTCTGCTGACTGTGGACTGATGGATACCGTACCGGTCAGCAAGGTCCCGTTGCTTGGACCCAAGGGCAAGGTAATTCAAAAATAGGAAAAACTTGTCAATGGGCTGCATGGAATGGGTTGTAGCATTTGACTCTGTGAGAGCTCCTCTTTCTGCTTGTCGAACACCATGGATGGTAGAGAGTTCGCAATCAAGCCCCAGAAACGCATCAGTAGATCATATGATGCAAACCTAAAGAAATGGAATACAGATTTTCTATTAATAACTGTTCATAAATAACTACACAAAATGTACACACAACTTTAATTAAATGTACCTGTGCAAAATTGTACAAACTGCAACACTAAGGAGTTTTGGTACAGAATACAAGTACTGCAATCAAACCCCCTCCATATACAGTGTGCTCCAGACTCATTGCTTCTTACAATCGTTACAACCCCCTTGCCCTGATATATTGCACTTTACAACCTCCCCCATCCCTCAGTCACATCACCTCTCACACACACACACACACACGCACACACACACATACACACACACACACACACACACATACTGGTTTTGCTGAATTAGAGGGACAATTTTTTTGCAGCACTAAACGGACACCTCTTTCCACTTATGCTAGAAAGATGTAGTAAATCTTTAAAAATTCAGTTTGAGCCGTACAACACAAATCTCACTTCAAAATTTAGATAAACACATCAGAACTCAAGATACAAGAACCTGACGCAATGCTGTATTACTGTTTTTTTTATTCGCTTTGGTACTATTTTCACAAGTAAGGTGTACATTTTCAAAAGTCCAAACTGATCACACTTGTAACGCAGCTAGTCATTCTTTCAAAACCTGATGGAATGCTTTCAGTCAGTTGCACATGTTTCCAGTCCACATAATCATTGTTTCAAACACAATATTATTGTAATATTTTACGGGAACATTTGGTTTAATCACCGAAACACAACAGTATGATCTTCTTTCAGTTTAGTACTTTTAACAATCAGTTCATCCAACAGCAAAAAATGCAAGATACATGTTTCAAATCGGCCTTAGAAGTGCTGAAATTAATATGTTCCAGTACTATGTAAAAGACAAGATATATGTTCCATTACTATGTAAAAGACAGATTACACAGTTTCAGATTAGGCAATACACTTACATTACTCACATTTACATAATAAATAATAATTTCCAAAATATCCATCCTATGTGTAATCAAGTGAAGGATCAATGAAGACATCGTCTACAATCATTTGGGCAAATTACAGTACGTAGTTTTTACTATTTTTCAGATATAATTGTAACATAGGTATACTTTCTATTATGTAACTACTAAATGAGAACAGAACATAACATTTAGAGGCCCCATGTCCACCTCTCTGACCTCTCTGTTGGTGCCCATGCCCACCTCTTTGACCTCTCTGTTGGTGCCCATGCCCACCTCTCTGACCTCTCTGTTGGTGCCCATGCCCACCCCTCTGACCTCTCTGTTGACCTCTCTCATGCCCACCTCTCTGACGGATCCCTTGTCCATGAGCTCTTCCTATTCCTTGCTGTCTATCCTGCTATGTTGAAAGAAATTGCCAGTGTTTACGCCCCCACTTTTACGTATATCTAATGACCAATTGTGGTTACCCCAATCTGAAATCAAGTAGCAATAACGAGTATTCATCATGTGTGGTTAATTTATATGTTCGTACAAAAACACATTTTATTTCTGTAGTTCTCAAAATCAATATACTTTTTATTGCTGAAATGAAAATATATAGGTTTACCAAACGGTTCAGTGATTAACCATTAAGATCAGTTGGATTAAGTGTTGGTCAAATGTATTTACGCAAATTAGATGAGAAGCATATCAAAAGTATTGTGAGCATTGCACTGTGAAAGACAATTACTTCATATGAAAGATATTTCTTTGATGACACACTGATTAGGTGTGGTGAAAAGGTGATTGTGTAATTTTGTGCATTGTACTTTGTCAATTGAACATGTGATTACATGTCTGAAAAAACAGACTTTTTGATGATCTGCTTTGAGTTTTGTACTAACAGTTGTGAGGTTTTACCACATACTTGTGAGAATAGTACCAAAGCGAATAAAAAAAACTGTATATAGAATGACTATTCAGCATTCACAAGTATAGTTAATTTTGACTGACATGACATGAGCAAATGATAATGTTATAAAAACAGCAGAGAGTTGTATGAAAGCAATTGATGCATGTCCAAACGCATTTGCAATTTGTTGGAAGGAATGAGAAACTGCTACTATAATGTGCACAAATTACTAAATGTTGTGGAGGTTGAACCAACTGTTGTGCAAATGTAAATAGTGATGTGAGAAATGCACCAAAGCGACTGAGAAAAACTGTAAATAATAATTTCCAAAATATCCATCCTATGTGTAATCAAGTGAAGGATCAATGAAGACATCGTCTACAATCATTTGGGCAAATTACGTAGTTTTTACTATTTTTCAGATATAATTGTAACATAGGTATACTTTCTATTATGTAACTAAATGAGAACAAAACATAACATTTAGAGGCCCCATGCCCACCTCTCTGTTGGTGCCCATGTCTACCTCTCTGACCTCTCTGTTGGTGCCCATGCCCACCTCTCAGACTTCTCTTTTGGTGCCCATGCCCACCTCTCTGTTGGTGCCCATGCCCACCTCTCTGTTGGTGCCCATGCCCACCTCTCTGAAGGATCGCTTGTCCACGAGCTCTTCCTATTCCTTGCTCTCTATCCTGCTATGTTGAAAGAAATCGCCAGGGTTTACACCCCCACTTTTACGTATGTCTAATGATCAATTGTGGTTACCCCAATCTGAAATCAAGTAGCAATAACGAGTATTCATCATGTGTGGTTAATTTATATGTTCGTACAAAAACACATTTTATTTCTGTAGATCTTGGTCTCATCTGTCCATAGGATGTTGTTCCAGAACTGTACAGGCTCTTTTAGATGTTTTTTGGCAAACTCTAATCTGGTCTTCCTGTTTTTGAGACTCACCAATGGTTTACATCTTGTGGTGAACCCTCTGTATTTACTCTGGTGAAGTCTTCTCTTAATTGTTGACTTTGACACAGATACGCCTACCTCCTGGAGAGTGTTCTTGATCTGGCCAACTGTTGTGAAGGGGTTTTTCTTCACCAGGGAAAGAATTCTTCTGTCATCCACCACAGTTGTTTTCCGTGGTCTTCCGGGTCTTTTGGTGTTGCTGAGCACACCAGTGCGTTCTTTCTTTTTAAGAATGTACCAAACAGTTGATTTGGCCACACCTAATGTTTGTGCTATCTCTCTGATAGGTTTGTTTTGATTTTTCAGCCTAACGATGGCTTGCTTCACTGATGGTGACAGCTCTTTGGACTTCATATTGAGAGTTGACAGTAACAGATTCCAAACACAAATACCATACTTGAAATGAACTCTAGACCTTTTATCTGTTCCTTGTCAATGAAATAACGAACTCCCTTTATGAGGTAATAACATACACCTGGCCATGGAACAGCTGAGCAGCCAATTGTCCAATTACTTTTGGTCCCTTAAAAAGGGGGGGGCCACATATCAAATGTGTTGTAATTCCTACACTGTTCACCTGATTTGGATGTAAATACCCTGAAATTAAAACTGAAAGTCTGCACTTAAAGCACATCTTGATTGTTTCATTTCAAATCCATTGTGGTGGTATACAGAGCCAAAATGATGAAAATGGTGTCAATGTCCAAATATTTATGGACCTGACTGTACATAGAAATAACAAAGATGAGTATTACAGAGAAAGTTTGGTTAACTTGCCATGTGCAAAGGTAATTTTTACTCTTCTAATAATAATAATGAGATATCTTATCGTTATATGCCTTTTCCACTGACATTTTAATTCCTTGGGACTGAATTTCATTTGGCACATGCAGTCAAGTTTGGACAAAAGCAGATTTTCACAGAATAAACCAGGAAACGTTTAACAATCTAATTGGCATACGGCACCCTTTGCCATCTTTGTATGTGACTTCATAGAGGCCCACGAGTAGAACGCAAACCAACTGTGGATGTCTGTTTGCATGAGCACTCAATTGCTATCTGGGACATAAGTCATTCAGGCCCTTACCATTTCCTAGTATTTCAGATACAAATTAACGCCCCCTTAATATATGTCTGAAATACTAGACAACAGTAAGAAATTTTGGTTACTGACTTGACAGTGAAATTAAAATTGGTTAGGAATACAACATAACATGTAGTTACACTGTTAAAAGTCTAACCATCTGGTGACAATAAATACATGCTAGGTTCCTCAACAGATTCCTTTGCTCTTTTAATTTCTGCAGAATGAACATTATCATCACCATAAATAAAACAAATTAAAGAAAAAAAAATAATATATATATATCACACTGTCCTTACCAGTCTGTGGATATGTGAGATTTCCTTCATCGACCTCACCCTCAGCATCGACCTCACTCTCAGCATCGACCTCACTCTCAGCATCGACCTCACTCTCAGCATCTGAATTGGTCAAATGTAGGTTGTCTAATAAAATAAATGATATTGCCTCAATGAATTATGAGGTTAAAGTGCTATAAATTGTCTACACACAATGTGTGTTCCATTTTGCTACCATACATTTGCTAGAAACAGGTCAAATTTTTAATGTAAACAACTTTAAATGGCATTAACTTCAATTTCAATCTCGTCAAGTGTTTTGCCTTGAAGGTTTCTGAGAGACCCTTTCTCCATGGCAAGCAGCAGTTTGGATATTTTGGCCAGCTGGGTAGTAGCCTTTGTAATATTCACGATGAACGTGAATATCGTGGCCAAGGAAGTTAGCAACTTGGTCCAACTCGTGATTCTTGAGGTTCAAGATTTGAGACAAAGTTGCAACATGTTTGCGTAATTGTGTTAATCTGAGGAGCTCAGGGTTTTTGGCCCCACATTCACTGGCATAAAGCCTCAAACAGTCCTGTCCTCTGTAGGGAGTCAGACAATGATGTCAGGCAAAAAGGAACAGGTTTTCTGCCAGAACACCACAGTCTTTTCTTTTTTCTATTAGGCGTGTTATGGCATTCACCATGTCTGGTGAAAGTAACACTGCAACCTTGCGTCCTTTTTTACCTCTTAATTCAACACGACTGAAGTGTCGACAAAGGTGAAGTTCAAATTCTGTCAGTCCTAATGCGACGTCCTTATGCAGGGCACTTGTGTCTCTCTCCAGAAAGCCATTCATCGTCATCTTTGAAATTCCTCCCTCTCTTCTCCTGTTAAAAAGTATTACATTTGCCATGGTGGCTTTACACAGTTCACTATATGATTTTGATGAACTATGGTCTTACAAGTCTTTCAATGCTTGTTCTGTAGTCTTCTCCAGATGTATGTGAAGACGTTGAACATCTTCTGTTAAAGGAAGAGTGGAAGGCTTGTTAAACTTCCGCTCGTTCAGCGTAGTTAAAGCGGTGTGAGAGATGAGTTCAGACCACTTTGTAGCATAGAGTTTTCAAAACTCTGGGTTGACTTTATCAGCGTACTGTCTTCTGCCATGAGTGCTCTGCAATGTAAAATATCACTGACTTTCTGTAGTGAGTGACCTAAATTTAGAGCAAGACTTGGAGTATGGTATTGGACTCATTCATAGAGGCCAAAGACAAAACTTTTTTTCTTCCAATGTCTGAAGTAGCTTCTACTGGTTTTGAATAACATTTTCGAACATGTCGCCACAGATCTCGCCGGAGATATAATGCCTGGCAGTACATGCAGTGAATGTAGTCTTTTGCATTGTACTTTTTCTTTGATGTGCGTCTTAGTTTTAGTGATCCAACTCCACTCACCAAGACCTCTGAGTTATGACTGTGGTTTCCCTTGTTGCGAAGCTTTCTAGGCATTTTCGTACGTTGTTTGGACCTCTTGGGAAGACTTAAAACTTGAGCAACATCTGCATGTGTTTTCTCATGAGTTTTTAAGAGACGTGTAAACTTTGTCTGCATCTTTCCACAAATGTAGCAATAAGTTCTATTTCTGAGCAAGGATGATGTGTTTGAGACATTTTCCGCTCTAGCATCAGCACCATCATCAACAATAATGCCTTTGGCATCAGCGTTTCCTACTTTGGCAGTAACTCTTGATACTTCAAGCTGAGTTGTGCTGATCATATCTTCAGGTAATGATTCTGCAGCTTTAGAAATGGACTCTCTGGGCCTCATGTACGTACATTCGCAAACATAGCGTTATTAGCGCCATGGCCAACCCGCAGATTGCGCACGCTGTGATACTTCAGTTTACGTCGTATTTACGAAACCTGCTGGTCGTCGGGTAATCAGCGCCTTTTTCCGCCCACTATACCGTACATTGCGAGCATTTAAACGTGCAATCGAATGGGCCCCCTTCTCTCTTTCTATCATGGATCAGCCACCAAAGTCAAAAAAGCGATGACTGTTTGAAATGATCCCGATGCCAATATTTGTAATGTAGTGAGGAGTTAAACAACTGCTAGAATGGAATGTGAACGCTGAGTCGGAGATTCGATGTAATCTTTGATTTCTTCCAGTAACTGTAATATTGCATGGATGCTTAATCTGTAACACGTAATGATTTCGTGTTCACTCAACTCAATGTGAGATCCTTGTGGCAAAAAATACTTTGGCCTATGTCTCCTTCGTCTTGCTCGGGTTACGGTTGCCATTTCAACAGGAGGCATATGCGCATCCTGGTTTACGCCTGCTTTTATCAGGCGGAGAATTTTCACCGCAAAATAGAGGTGCGCTATCACAGGCGGTTTCTGCACATACCGCGGAATACATAATTAGGCGCACTTTAGCATCCCCTCCCATCTCTTTATGGGAAACTCCAACTTTCCCATTGACCCTCCCGTGAATGCATATGCATGACACGGAAAAGCGCAATTTGCCATTTTCAGTTCCCGCGACAGGCAGTCTGCGCTTTTCCCTCAGTGCCCTCAGTGAATGTTTGTACATACCTCGCCATGCTTTTACGCGCAAATTGCTAAACAAATACGCCTGAAGTGGGCGCAAAAGCGTTAGTACATGAGGCCCTCTCTTCCTCTACAAAACGTCCTTGGTGGTGTCTTTTCTTTTTGGAAGCAGACTTGATGGTGGAGACCTCACAATTCTGTACTTGTTTGTGACTGATTTCTAAAGGCTCTGATCTGTCATCCCACAAGCTGTTTGAATCATCTATGGAATCAGGAACATACTCCTCTTCTGATGATGCCACCTCACTTGAACTTTGTTCTGTACAGACCTGATAATGATTAAAAAAATATATATATTATGTATACTTGGAAAGCATTTCACCGAGAATAATTCTACTAAAAATCTTACCACTTGCAGAAGTTCAGTGATGTCCTACTTGTGTTTCACATAACACTATTTATGCCAGGACTGATTGCAAACTAGACAGAGAAAATTAAGAATTTATAAAGGAAGGCAGAATGGGTAAGTACTTTAAGTCAGTGCAGCAGCAAATGGCTAATTTTGAACATATAGCACAGCTACACATGGAATAGTTTTTTGGAAAAGTGTTCCTGTGGAATCACATTCAAAAGATACAAATGAAACCCCCCTCTATTCTCAAAAAATTACCTTTACATCTCACACCACTCCATTTCAGAGGCGAAAAAGGTCCTCCACATGTAACACATTTTTCTAAACTTGACATTTCGACAGGGATGACATCATGATCACAGTCCTGTTGACAAAAAGTGTAATCGTAAGATGGGAATTTGTCCTAACGAACACTTGTGTAGTGTAGAATATCAGAACCAATTAATCCTTTGTACTATTTTCCTATTTTAACATGAATTAAGGATGAAAGTGAAATGATTTGTATGTGTTATTATCCCTGTTGTGAATGAAATTGTTTTGAAATGAATGTAACCAGGTGGAAAGTGGGGTAAGATTCAAATAGTAAGACCGCCTATCAAAGGCTTACGTATAGCGATCCAATGTCACGCTGGCCCTTTAAGATACAGGCTTGCAAGTTACCGTTCTACCCAGGAGCGCCGCGAGAGGTCAGATGCCGTCAATGTACAGTGCAAGCAAGGTGGTGCTTAGGCAGAGTTGAAATACGATCATAAAAGTTTATAGAACTAAGAAATAATAGGAAATATAGCTTTGTAACGACATACAAAGCTGTGTATATCAGGTTGGTGACACGGATGACTCTGGGTATCAGAGGATAGCTCAGATTAGAGTGGAGGTACTTCTCCTCGTGGAGAGCTAATCATCACTGTTTCGCGAAGAGCGTAAGTCTTGTGAAAAAATAAGTAACTAAAAGGATTAAACTCCTGTTTGTGCAAAATATTGAACTCCTGTTTGTGCAACATGATATATGTTATGATGTTAAAGTATATTTCTTTTTGTTGAATTAAGAGGGGAGAGAACGTGCTTGATAGGCCCTCCGTGTGTATTGTCGAGTTACGAGTAACAGTGGAACATCATCGTAAGTAATTTACTTTCATTTGTCATTAAAGGAGATTTGTTAATTTAAAAGGATTAATGTTCAGGTAACTTTTATGGTTGTGAAATGTTAACCCTTGTGCTGCCTTCGGGTCACATGACCCAAAGGTTCATAACGAACCATTGTTGTGTTTACCCAATTTTACCCAATACAAAAACAAATAAAAATAATTTTATTTTAACCTTCGCAATGTGGGGGGTCTGAGACAGCCCAATGGTAGAAAGAAAATGCTTCACTTTGTTTTTGTATGCGGTACAGTTGTCTCAATACGACGGTGGGTCACAATGACTGATGGGTCAGAATGACCCGAAGAAAACACAAGGGTTAAGGCAGGTTTTCTACTGAACACAATGGGTTCAACAAGTGCTTTGTGTAAATTGGTATCTGCGATGTGGAGCAGCAAGAGTTACTTGTTTCATTACTTTTGCATGTTTGTTCATTATGGTGAATGTTTAAGTTACAATGTGAATAGTGCTCAGGATGCATTAATCCGAACAGGACTGTGTTAATTGTGAAGAGAGATTTATCATTTATATTTGTGATTGAAATGAAGCAGCTGTGTTGTATGCTGAATATAAATTTTATATTTGTGTATGTTTCCTGTAAGAGGCTGCTACCGTTGTCTATGCTGCCATAGAAACTAACTTGTTGAATGTTTAAAGCCATCTCCGTAGACGCCGGATGTGGCACAATTAATGCTGCACAATTACGCAGTCTGGAATAAAACAACCCACATTTAATAATTTCAACCTGTGCCCCGTTGCAATTATTCATTCACTTTACCGGGCAACAGATTATGGTGTCAGAAATGGGATTCCATTGCCTACTTGGGGTCGGCGGGCAAGTAGAGTTGGGAAGGGCATAGACAACGGTAGTAGTGAAGAGTAGCTGAGTCCCAGTGCCAAGAGGATCAACGACGTGGAGTGTGGCGCGCCTGGAGAGCCTGCGAGGAAGCAAGGGACCGGTTTCCAGCAACACAGGAGGGTGGCCGCACCGTTGTGGAGTCCGCTGGCAAAGGATGCCCAAAGAGATTGGTTCCTCAGGTTGGACTGAAGCAACTGTGACTGTGTGTTTATCCGTGTGACATTCAAAGAGGAAACATTGTATCAACATGGACTCGGTCGAGGGTGAGTCTGGTGACGAGGGTGCGTCTTGTGCTCAGGCTGGACCCAGCCGCAATGCGAACAGCGCAGATGCTGTAGATCATGGGGATGGGGGTAATCCAGTTGCCCAACTACAGAGACAAATTCATGAACTAGGTCAAAGGCACGACCAAGTTATGTCAACGCTGGCAGGCATTGGTAATGCCAATACCAGATCTTACGTATACATCCCAAGAGAACGTCAAATTGTGCCATTCAGTGGTGACCCAGGTAAAGATGGTCAAACCGTAGACGAATTCATAGACGAAGTTGAACGTGTAATCAGGGGGAGGAGTTTAAACACTGAAGATCAAGTAGATTTCATTCTTTCTCATTTAAGGGGTTCAGCATTAGATGAAGTAAAGTTGTGTATGGGGGGGCAGACGAAACCACCTCAAGATCTGTTTGCATATCTGAAGGGGGCCTTTAGAGAGAAACGTACCACCCCACAGTTGTTGCATGCCTTTTATGCACGGCGACAGCTCGAGGGGGAAGATTTTCGTGAATATTGCTATTTTCTCTCCCAGTTGCTAACCTCTGCTCTCCAACAGTCCACTAATGTTGTGCCTGACTCGCAGCTCACCCTTAGGGATCAGATTGTTGAAGGGGTAAAGGATGCCCTCCTGCGTAGGGAGTTGCGCAAGCTTGTCCGAGAGAAGCCATGGTCCACTCTCTTTGATGTCCGTGAGGAAGCCATGCTGTGGGTGGTGGAAGACAGACCCCGTTGTGCTAGTGTGGCCAGAAATCGGAGTCTGGGAAAATATCTGAATGTCCAAACCCCAGTAACAGTGCACCAGGTGAGGTAGTTGGGGTTTTGCAAGAGGTAGTAAAACTGATCACTCAGCAGGGTAAAGCCATGGGGGAACTTGCTGCTGCAGTTCGCGAACTTACTGTACAGAAAGCTGGTTCACATGGTAGTAGGAGTGGGCGGTCTAGGTTCAAACCCAAGTATGCAGATGATGGCCAACCCATATGTTTAAGGTGTGAGGAGGTGGGGCATGTAGCCAGACAGTGTCCTGGGCAACGTAATTACAGAGACCATTCCGTTGCCACAACCAGCTCTGTGGTACAGGGAAACGGAGCCCCTCCGTTGCAGTGAGTCGGGCAATGCGAAGGAAGTCAGAAGGCTCCACAGGCAGTTCATTAACCAAAGAGCGTTTCTTAGAGCACGCGGTTGGCAAGTGCCCTGATGTAGATATTTTCATTGGAGGTGTTCCAGTTAGATGTCTTTTGGACACTGGAAGTAATGTGAGTACCCTAGCAGAAAGCTTTTTTAGAGAAAACCTCCATGGGGAAGATAAAGATCTTCACTGCACAAGTGATCTTCACTGCACAAGTGGCTGAAGATAACTGCAGCCAATAAGTTACCCTTGCCGTACCTGGGATATGTTGAGCTAGATATTCAGGTGCTGGGGTTAACTCTCCCCGAATGTGGATTCTTAGTAGTTCATGATGGGGGTGCTGCAGAGTCAGACCCTTCTCCCCCAGGCATAATAGTAATGAATATCGCTCAAAAATGCAGACAGCTTGCACTTACTGAGTTTGACACCACCCTAGGAGGGAAGCTGGACTCTGTGTGGAGGGAAGCCTTCCATCGGGTACAGGGGGCTGAACTGGTCGAAACGATGCTGACCGCTAGAGTAAGTGGTGCACACAAAACACGTGTGCCAGCATCTTCTGTTGCCACAGTCTATGCTAGAGTAAACAAGAGAGCTAGTGACACCAATGCTTGTTGGATGCTAGAGCCCGGGAACATGCCATTGCCAGGTGGGCTGATTCCCGTCCCCACTGTGGTGTCCTTTAGTAGTAGAGTATTTCCAGTACAAGTGGTAAACCTTTCACAGGACGACGTTTGGCTGTCTCCTAAAATGAGTCTTGGAGTGCTTAGCCACTGTCAGTGTTATGAGAGTCACCCCTGTGAAGTGACATTCCAGCGTATCTCTGCTGATCACGAAGAAGTGACTGTAGACCAGCATGTCAAACCAGGGTCTGATACTGACCCAGAGAACTGACCCACTATTCAGTAGGTTGCAGATAGGGGGTACACCGGAACAGCAAGCGGAACTAGGAGTACTGCTCACAAGATATGCTGATGTGTTTGCACTCCGTGATGAAGACCTGGGGTACACCGATAGAGTGAGACACGAGATCCCGTTGACAGATGATAATCCTGTCTCTCAGCCATACCGTCGCATACCACCAACGCAGCTTGAAGAGGTTAGGGAGCATATCTCTGAACTGCTCAGAAAGGGAGTAATATGTGAAAGCTCGAGTGCATATGCTTCGCCTGTTGTGTTGGTTTGTAAGGCTGATGGAAGTCTGAGGCTGTGCGTGGATTATAGGAGACTGAATTCCAAGACTAAACGTGACGCTTTTCCATTGCCACGTATAGACAAGAGCCTGGATGCATTGGGTGGGGCACAGATCTTTTCAACCATAGACCTTGCTAGCAGATACCACCAAGTGGCGGTCCATGAGAAAGATAGACATAAGACGGCTTTCGTTACACCGTTTGGGCTGTACGAATATCAGCGGATGCCCTTCGGACTGTGCAACGCGCCCGCAACTTTTCAACGCCTCATGCATGCTATCATGAGTGACTTAGTATTTCAGGTCGTACTCGTCTACCTGGATGATTTGCTGGTGTACTCGTCCACGTTTCAAGATCATCTAGTGAGACTTGACACAGTGTTAAAAAAGCTGAGGGAGACTGGGTTGAAACTGAAAATAGAGAAGTGTCATTTTCTGCAGTCAAAAGTCAAGTTCCTGGGCCATCAGGTTTTGTCGGAGGGGGTGCATACTGACCCCGGAAAAATAAGTGCGGTTCAGGAGTGGCCAGTCCCAAATACTCCTAAGGAACTTAAATCATTCTTGGGGTTCTGTAGCTATTATCGAAAATGTATTGAAGGTTTCTCTCAGATAGCTGGGCCACTGCACGATGTAGTAAATGTGTGCTTTAGAGAGAAAAAGCCCTACAAGGGAGCTCAGGTCTATAAAAGCTTGTGGACTCCCAAATGTCAAATTGCCTTTGAACATCTCAAAGACAAACTTACTAGTGCACCAACGCTGGGGTATGCTGATTTCACCCTTCCATTCGTGATAGAGACGGATGCCAGCAGCCTAGGGTTGGGTGCAGTGTTGTACCAGCGTCAACAAGGTACAAAGAAAGTGATAGCTTATGCGAGTAGGAGGTTAAGAGGGGCTGAGAGGAACGATCGGAACTATAGCAGCATGAAGCTGGTGCTGTTAGCACTTAAGTGGGCGGTTACGGACAAGTTTCTGAGTTATCTGCTACGGTCCAAGTGCACCATCATAACTGATAATAACCCCCTCTGTCATCTCACAACTGCCAAATTAGGTGCTATTGAGCAACGGTGGGCTGCTCAACTCGCCATTTTTGACATAGAGGTTAAGTACCGCCCAGGGCGATGCAACAGTACAGCTGATGCTCTCTCTCGGATGACAGGACCAGAGGGCCCAGAGTTTGAAAGTGAAGATACAGAGTACGATGGTTGTGTGGCAATATGTAACTCACTTAGGACAGGGACAGCTCTGGGACCAGACTTGATGGCAGTAGGAGTTGGAGGTGGCAAAGTCAGGCAGTTACAAGCATATTTGGCAAGAGAAGAAGATGTTGGGTGTGAGAATACCCCTACTTTGCCAGGATATTCAAAAATCGAACTTTTCAAGAGTCTGATCCAGCAATCAGGGTGTTCAGACAGTTCTGGGATCGTGAGAGAAAACCCATTCACAGAGAGAGAGTAAGTTTGTCCAGACCTGTGAGGTCCCTGTTGAAACAGTGGCGAAAGATCAGAGAAAAGGAAGGTCTGTTATACCGTGTCATCGATGATGTTTATACTGGAGAATGCCACCAGTTGTTGTTACCCGCCGTTTGACTGAGCAAGTCCTGAAGAAGGTTCATGATGAAATGGGGCATCAAGGTATAGAGAGAACCCTAGGCCTGTTGAAACAGAGGTGTTTTTGGGGAGGCATGTACAAGGATGCGGAAGAGGGGGTGAAAAGATGTGACCAGTGTGTGCTAGCAAAGATGCCACAACCCAAGATTAGAGCATTCGTAGCTTCCTGACCACTAGACGTTGTGGCAGTGGATTTCACTACACTGGAGCCATCCACGGATGGGCGTGAGAATGTGCTAGTAGTGACTGATGTGTTCACCAAGTTCAGTCAAGCGTTTCCCACCCGTAACCAGAAGGCAGAGACCACAGCCAAGGTCCTCCTGAGAGAATGGTTCTTGAAATATGGGATGCCACAACGCTTGAAAACTCGCATGACACCATACCACCCTCAGGGGAATCCGCAATGTGAGAGATTCAACAGAACTCTGCATGACCTCTTAAAGTCCCTGCCACCTGAGAAGAAGCGCAGATGGCCGGAATACCTACCTGAACTTGTGTATGCATATAATGTGACCCCACACTCATCTACCGGATACTCACCGTACTATTTGTTGTTTGGATCCCAACCGTATCTGCCTATTGATGCTCTGTTGGGCCAGGAAGAGGCTGCAGACGACCAACTAGACTGGCTACAAGTACATAAGGAACGTCTCAAAGATGCACACCTCCGAGCCAAGGAATATGCTGAAAGGAAGGCTGCGGAGAGAGTACAGCAGCAGGAACAGAGAGTTTATTGCCCAGCAGTAGAGATGGGACAGCATGTGTACCTGCGACATCGACCACTGGGTAGAAACAAGATTCAGGATGCTTGGTCACCAGTAGTTTACAAAGTAGTGGAGGTTCAGGGGTCCATATATGGGGTAGAGCCTGTTGAGGGAGGCCCAATAAAAAGGGTTCACAGATCTAACCTCAGACCCTGCCGGAATCCAGTTCCAGTATCCATGCAAAGGAGTAAAACCAGTGCCTGAAGTTTGCGATTGTTCCACTCAGCAGGAAGGGGAAGTGGAAGGGGGGAGAGTTTTTTCCGGGTCATCAAGTCAGAAGGGGCTTGGTGATGCTCTGATAGTCGAGCTAGAAACAGATGCCCACATACCTACTGAAAGTTGGGTGGGGAGGCCTATTCCTACTCTTAGAGGGAGGAATGAGGGGGGTGCTACGTCTGAAATGCCTTGTCCTGTACCACGTACCTCTCAGCGGTCAAATGCAGGAGTGCATGGTAACCCCAACAGATTGCCTAGGTCGGCTTGCAGTTAAGTGTTCTTTGGTTCTGACATGCAGTCCCAGGTGTTAGCTGGTATGGTCCTTTACACTTCAGGGAAACTTCAAGGGGAGCTGGTTGATCAGAGTTTGTAGTCACCGAGGACGTTGACTATTGGCAGGGGAGAGTGTAACCAGGTGGAAAGTGGGGCAAGATTCAAATAGTAAGACCGCCTATCAAAGGCTTACATATAGCGATCCAATGTCACGCTGGCCCTTTAAGAGACAGGCCTGCAAGTTACCGTTCTACCCAGGAGCGCCGCGAGAGGTCAGATGCCGTCAATGTACAGTGCAAGCAAGGTGGTGCTTAGGCAGAGTTGAAATACGATCATAAAAGTTTATAGAACTAAGAAATAATAGGAAATATAGCTTTGTAACGACATACAAAGCTGTGTATATCAGGTTGGTGACATGGATGACTCTGGGTATCAGAGGATAGCTCAGATTAGAGTGGAGGTACTTCTCCTTGTGGAGAGCTAATCATCACTGTTTCGCGAAGAGCGTAAGTCTTGTGAAAAGATAAATAACTAAAAGGATTTAACTCCTGTTTGTGCAAAAGTATTGAACTCCTGTTTGTGCAACATGATATATGTTATGATGTTAAAGTATATTTCTTTTTGTTGAATTAAGAGGCGAGAGAACGTGCTTGATAGGCCCTCCGTGTGTATTGTCGAGTTACGAGTAACAGTGGAACATCATCGTAAGTTATTTACTTTCATTTGTCATAAAAGGAGATTTGTTAATTTAAAAGGATTAATGTTAAGGTAACTTTTATGGTTGTGAAATGTTAAGGCAGGTTTTCTACTTTACTACTCCACAATTAATGCAGCACAATTACGCAGTCTGGAATAAAACAACCCACATTTAATAATTTCAACCTGTGCCCCGTCGCAATTATTCATTCACTTTACCGGGCTACATTAACTTAAAACCTTAAATCTACATTAACTTTGTTAAAATTATACACCTGTAATAAGAAAAAATTATTAAAAAAACTCAACACAGCTTGTTCTTCAACAGAACAAACTAACTAACAAACTAAAACAGAACAAAAACATACTCACTGAGGAAAGGTTTGGACCCAACTTCTCATCCTCATTAAACTGAGAAGGTGGATCTAAACTTTTGACTGGTAGTGTACATCCTAATATACAGAGCTTTAGAAGATTTAAGTGGATTTATAGTCTTCATAATGTATTAACTTGTCAAATTTAAAATTACACAAAACCTGTGAATCTATACGCAGCTGAATGCAATTCTTATGAATTCATATTTAAAAAAAGTAAAAGTTAAAAAGTCTTAAAAGATGAAAATTACCTCTGGTGTGTTGCCTGACAAGGATCCGCATGCGTCCACATCCTCAGCCTGAGATGGCATCTCTTTGGAGATCTGAAATGTAAAGAACAATCACTGAATGCGAGTTTGTTTCTCATGTACAAAACTCAGTCCTCCTTATTCCTGCACCTTACATGTTGAGTATTACACAGGACCTGTGTGTCTGCGCACTTCTAAATGTACTTTTGACCTGTGTGTCTAGACACTCAAATATATCACATACCAGTTAATATTTATAAATATAAGATCAGCATAAATCTATCTACATGTGACAGTTTGTAACATTATAGTACTGAACAAGTTGAAATAGTGTAGTCTGATTAAGTCTTTCTGCAAAATGTGCTTTTTTAGGCACTATGCTCATCACTTCTTATATTTTTGACTATATTGACACTGTGTACTACAACTTGATATACCCTTCAAAATTGTGTTCAAAGCTGGTAGAAGTATTTTAGACAGTAATGTTACAATTCTATATCAGAATCAGAATCAGAAAGGGATTTATTCGCCATGAAAGTTTGCACAGACAAGGAATTTGCTTTGGCAGGAAGGTGCATACAATAAACATATACCTAAAATTTAAATATGTGGACTAACTATACTAAGGGTACATAAACTAGCAGTACTAAGTGGGATATAAGTTGCCGTAAATTACAATATAAAAATACAAAAATACAAATATTACAAAAAATACAAATGTACAAGATACCATGTTGTGGTGCAGTGCAAAAGCAGAGTGTTTTAAGCAATAAGTCATTTGAGTCAGTGTGGTCCCTTGGCCTTGTTGAAGAGGCCAACAGCGGAAGGGAAGAAACTGTTTTTGTGGCGTGAGGTATTGGTCCTGATAGACCGCAGCCTTCTGCCGGAGGGGAGTGACTGAAACAGGGAGTGACCAGGGTGGGAGGAGTCGGCCACAATCTTCTTCGCTCGCCTCAGGGTCCTCGAGGTGTGCAGGTCCTCGAGGGTAGGCAGATTGCAGCCAATCACCTTCTCAGCAGTACGGATGATACGCTGCAGTCTGCTCTTGTCCTTGGCAGTGGCAGCAGCGTACCAGACGGTGATGGAGGAGGTGATTGCTTGCTTCTCCATGGCCAGTCAGAATCACAATAATTATAAGTGATTTCTTCCCCTGGACCAATATCTTTGAGTGCAAATAAACAGAGATAGGGTCTTCCATCCACTCTTGTAACTTTCATTTTGCTGTTTGGATTCGCCTCATCATCATTTACCAGTCTCCCTAATGATCCATCCTCTCTGGCAGCATCAACACTGAAATATCAAGTATGCAATAAGAATAATTACACCACGTAAGGAAAAGGATTTAGCATATTTTGTGTTAGCATGTCTGAAAAATATTCCTCCACCAACTCAAAATATTCATCTGGCACTGTATTTCATAACAGAAACTACTTTTACTGATGATGAGGCAGAAAATGTTGACATCACTGTGTTAAGATACAAATTTAGAAGAAAAAAAACCACAGTCACATACCATAACTGTTGTCCATTGAACTGGAAATGAAACATAAAAACCTTGAGTGCATCATGGTAAACTTTCAATCGGTTTTCTTGTTCCTTTCTACTTACATTTACATTTAGTCATTTTAGCAGACGCTCTTATCCAGAGCGACTTACAGTAAGTACAGGGACATTCCCCCGAGGCAAGTAGGGTGAAGTGCCTTGCCCAAGGACACAACGTCAGTTGGCATGACCGGGAATCGAACTGGCAACCTTCGGATTACCAGCCCGATACCCTCACCGCTCAGCCACCTGACACCCTACTTATGACTTCCCCTCTGTACTCAATAAGGAAATCTGTTTTGAAAGCACCGGCAGCTGAACACACCCTGACCTGGAGGTACATATAATAAACAAAGTAGAATAATAAACTTTAAACAATGCAGAGATGTCAAATAGTAGCAATTGAGATTATTCACTTTTTCAAAATCAGTTAATTGATTTAATTTGATGTCTTTCTGTGATTAGTTAAACTTTTTAAAATGTTAAAACTTTTCTAAAATGTTTCTGTGGATTAATCCATAAACAATTATTAAATAATAAAGTATCTATCTAGATATACAATTATCTTCCCAAGAAAAAACTAAATAACAGCTTCTATTTTGAGCAGTTGCTTGTCTCCTTTGAAATAAGAAAGATGTTCTGATCATAATGATCATAAAACAAGATCTATTCTCCTAATGTGCAGTTAAAAAATAGATTATAAGTAAAATCTTTGTGTAATAAATCTTTGTGTAATAAACTCTGGAAACCTTTTCTAAATAAACTCACCTTTAAATGAATTAATATATTTTACATCAAACCCTTCCTTATCTTCATCTAAGGAGCAATAATAACTGGTATCATGTTTGGGATTTCTTTTTGCTCTCTGTGGCCTTGTTCCTGCCATCTCCTGCAAAGATCAGATGTTGTTAACTTGAGCAACAACACATTACTGTATACAATATGATTTAATGTTATTGTACGTGAAAAGTATGAATTAATAATAGTTAGTAATATTAGTAGTAATTAATAATATTAGTAATCTTAGTAATATTTAAACTCACGCATCTAAGGTCCTTTAGATGCGTGAATTCTAAATATTACCGACGCTTCCACCAGAGAGTTATTTTTCCAAAACGGAAGCTAGCTAGCTTTAGTTAGCTTCCGTTACCTAACAACCTAGCATAATACTCGTAGCAATGCTAATACCTGCTAGTGTTACTTGTTAGGGATATGAATCATAAATCAATGTGCAAGCAGCTGCTCTGTTGAATTCATATATTTGTAAATCTGATTTCGAAAGAGTCAGTAGGCCTATGTGCCTCCCCAGCCACAAACCTCACCGCACGTCACTGGCCGCTTGCTAATAACTAGCTAAACTGTCATAGATCAGATGCTTTGGTGCATCCAAACATCAAGTAACCTACACCATTCTGCATAATTACATAACAATATGTACCTAAATGTGTAAGGTATATTAAATGGGTCTTACCTCATCCTCCACGCAAAGGAATGAAAGGTGTTCAATTAAAGAGTAATGGTTTGCGGCAGAACTCGACGGATTGTACCACGTTGATAGAAGAGGAGGGGTATGACAAAAGAATAATTCCTTTTTTGTTTCTAAAGAGCATAATGTTTGATTTATTCAGGAGTAAGAAAACAAATTTACTTACGTAATGTTTTGTTAATTTCATTCAATATTTCAAGATAAATGGTTTATTATACATTTTGCTTTTATCATATTGCCAACTCATCCCCTGTGTAAATAGCGACGTGAATTAGAAGGATAGTGTAGTAACTATCAGGACCTTCCGGCAGACAACCAATCAGCATAAGACACTGTGTGAATATTCATGAGGTCTTGCTAGTACACAACCTGCCATAGGGGGCGCTGTGGTGATACACAGATTGTGTCGCTTTGTGTTGTGTCGCACAGCATTTTCACCCCTTGTCCCGCACGTCCCATATTGAAAATGCTGTGCGATACAGCCCAAAGCGGGACAGGTGGTCACCAGGGATGGAAATTAGCACCCGCCACCAGCCAAATGGGGGTGATTTTGTGTTGTGGCGGGTAAACTCGCTTCACCTACCGGCCACCGTGGTGGGTAAATAAAAATAGCATACTGTTTCACCACGACACTTTAGAGGCGGCACACCTTCCAAAAAATGTGGCGTTACATCGCAGGCGTTAAGAGGTCCGCTGAGAAAACATCTCAGGAGGAGCCAGTGGGCAAAGACGCGAAAGTCAAAAAACATTTTTTTAAAGAACGATGGAGAAAAGCAGACAATGGGGAGTCCCGCGATTGGTTAGTTTACGACGAGACAAATCTGATAATGTACTGCTCTGTATTAGGCTGCAAGGTGAACCACAAAAAGTCTTTTAGAAAATGATTCCCGCTCCACAGTCTGGCATCTACACAATCTTTAGCTCATAAAAAAGAACAAGTCGTGCTAAGCTACCAAAAAAAGTTTGTCGCTAAAATTCCTGTCGATTGTCATGCTTCTATCTTTTATGCAGAACTAGTTTCTTTAGAGCGTAATAGAATTTTGGTGGCACGGTTCGACACGTGATCGTTCTACACCAATAAGGTAGCTGCTTTTTGTCCACATGGATGGATATGGTTGGCAAATAGAGGATGGGACCTTGCACGTCACCTGGATGACCAGAAATTCGGCCCCTGACAGTGTTTTGCATATGATACACTGCGGCTGCAAAAGTGCATGTGAGACAGGCAGATGTTCCTGTTTTTCGCTAGGACTGTTGCACAGACTTAAGTCGTTGTTGTAATTGTGCCAACACAAAAGAAACTGAGGAACTGGAAGATAACTGTCCTGACACTGACAGTGAGGACTGTGTGTCCTTAATCTGTTATTCCTTATTCTGTTTTGTATAGTTTTATATATCATATTTCATACTTTTCATAAAGATTGTTTTTATGGTTGATCAGTGTTGTTTTCATTTGTGGAAGAATTAATGAATTACATTTACATTTATGCATTTAGCAGACGCTTTTATCCAAAGCGACTTCCAAGACAGAGTTTTACAAAAGTGCATATAGGTCACTGATCATAACAATGAGATAGCCCCAAACATTGCGGGTAGCCAAACATGAAGCATACATTGTGAAACCAAATAAGTCCCAAAGGTAAGAACAATAAGAGCATGTAGTTAGACAAGTTACAATTGAGCAGCAAGAACCTCAAAAGTGCAAGAGTGTACCTGTGGAAAAAGCAAGCAACAATAATATGTTTCAGAGCGAGTAAAATAATTTTAAGACACTTACAACAAACCAACAAGAGCAACAAGTCTCTCAATAAGAGTCATTGTGATCCTGGAGGAAACTAACATCAGGTCCAGCCAATCATTCCTAAGTGCCTTTGTACTCCCAAGTGAATTGAATGTTACAACAACGACATAAGTCGGTGCAAGACAATCCTAGCGAAAAACAGGAACATCTGCCTGTCTCACAGGCACTTTTGCAGCCGCAGTGTATCACATGCAAAACACTGTCAGGGGCCGAATTTCTGGTCATCCAGGTGACGTACCAACCATATCCATCCATGTGGACTAAAAGCAGCTACCTTGTTGGTGTAGAACAATCACGTGTCGAACCGTGCCACCAAAATCCTATTACGCTCTGAACAAACTAGTTGTGCACATAGACATATATATATGTCTATGGTTCTGCATAAAACATAGACGCATCGACAATCGACTGGAATGTTAGCGCCAAACTTTTTTTTGGTAGTTAAGCACGACTCGTTCTTTTTTATGAGCTAAAGATTGTGTAGATGCCAGACTGTGGAGCGGGATGAAACGATAATGGGGTTCACCTTACCATGCCAAAACTAATAGTTTCATTCATCACTCATTTAATGAAATTGATATCAGTTCGTGGTTTGTGTATGTATAAGAGAGAAAGAGAAAGTGTCAGTGTTTCATTGAGACTTGAGATTAAATAAACTGCTTTAGTATTGTAGATTTTGTAGTATAAATGTTTACATGCAGTTACACATTATTAGTTAAAAACAAGAAAGTGGCTGGTAAAAACATTGAGTGGCTGGTAGATTTTGAAATCCACCAGCCACAGTGGCGGGTGGACAAAAGAAATTATTTCCATCCCTGGTGGTCACCCTACTTGACACACGCGCGAGCTTGGCGAGACACACACATCCTTTCTGGAAATTGTGTGCTGACCAACCCCCCACCTTCGGTTTTTAGCTCCTTTTTCATTTCGCTTCCAATCGCAGCTCGCCGTTACAAATATAAATTATTTTTCGACGGCCATTGTTGTTTTAAACTGGAATCCCCTGATAGTGTTGGAGGCAACCACGTTTGGTAAGTCATATCACCTATTTTTACACATTTTAAGCTAGAATCAATGATTGAGTTCGTGAAAGTACACTACTCTTGAATTATGGTGAAGGTTTTCGCACTTTTAGACCTTTAGATCGTGAGTCTGAAGTGACGGAAAACCGAACTCGAAAAGTAGCTATAGCTCTAGCTTTTCCTCTGTGTTTTTAATTAGTGAATCATTTTGCATCTCGGCGATTCATCAAAAAGGTCGAGGAGGGCAGCTTACAGGAGAAAAAGCAATTCCCCACAGACCTGTCGGCTCAGAATTTTGATTTAGGGCTTGAAAGTCTTTGTAATAAGACTATGCACCAGGGAGACCGAATCCCAGGTAGCCAAAATGGTTTGGGCCGATCATGACCCAGATCCGGTGTTGTAGCCCAACTGGTTTCCACGCTAACTGGTTCCCCCAACTGTGCGTTCACATATCTCTTCTCATATATGTCTTCCTCTATCACCTGATTCGTCACAAATTCACAAACATATTAATGGCAATTTTCAAGTCGGATCGCATATTTGCTGCGGCGAATATGAAAGTATGAAAGTATAGACCAATTATCACCCTACGTGAAGCATGCTCAACTGCGCATGTTGGCTGCAAAAGACGAACTTCTCCCAGGTATAATACACTTGGAGTGTCGATCAGGTCATCATATATCTCTGGCCACTGGATTTCAGAGCTTGACATTAACTTTTTGAGGCACTTGTCCTTTGGACAAGTACATTTATGTTTCATTTGTCCATGCACAAAAGTCACTTGACCCCCGATACCTTTAAATAGCCTGACCAAGTGATAGGGCAAAACTAGCTTGGCTAACGGAGGTCACTTTCTCAGGCAAATGACGAATGAAACAGGCTCGGTTAAAGAAATCCGAGATGCTGGCTATCTTCAGCAGGCTTGTATCTACAAAAGGCAGTCCTCCCCGACGTTTATAGTGGAGAATGGAGTGAAATACAACATTGTGCACAGTGCCAGTGAGCGACCCGAGTCTGAGTGACTGAGGCTAACAACGTCAAAACAGTGTAACGGGGACGCAGTCTCACTCAGATTGCCAGTTTTACACAAATCACAAAAATAATCGGACCAGCTGGCTAAAAGCAGAATTCCCATATCTCTTTAAAGCTGCCCTGCTTGACTTTTAAGGTGTATCATTGACTGTAAAACTGTAAAATTATGAACTTTGTGACGTGAAGACATAGCTGCCGCATAAGATGCGGTCTACCGGGCGACATTCTCAATCAAATTTCAAGACTTTCGTAACCCAAATCAAAATTCTGATGTGACAGATCAATGGGGAATCGACTTTTCTCTTAAAGGCTGTCGACCTTTTTGGTCTTTTTAAATCGAACTATTTGTATAATCCGTGTACTTCTCTAGCCATTATAAAGGCTATCCTTTCCCGGATTTCTGCAGCCACATTGCGCGCGCATCCCGAATGTTTACAAACAAATTATTGGTCTATAGACACTTACAGCATGTGTTGCCTTCATTATAAGGCTTATATAAGGCTTTTAATTTTTTGCGGCTCCAGACAGATTTGTTTTTTTTGGTCCAATTCTCTTTCAACATTTTGGGTTGCCGACCCCTGGCTTATTAGGATGAGATGCAGGGTTGCGATGTGAAGGGTTGTGGGTTCTAATATAGTCAGAGCCCTAAACTTTTTCATTTTTTTCTGACAGAAATTAGTTTCAAGTCTTCTGGTTAATCCCAGTGTAACTGTCAATTTTGCCATCTTGAAGGAGGAATCCGCCATTGCTGATGGCAGCTATATTTAGGGTTCCTCCGGTAGGAGAACCCTATTGTTATTGGTGGTATTATTAGGATTCCTCCGTAAGGAGGAAACCTATTGTTATTGTTAGTTTTATTTACATTTACATTTTACATTTAATCATTTAGCAGACGCTCTTATCCAGAGCGACTTACAGTAAGTACAGGGACATTCTCCCCGAGGCAAGTAGGGTGAAGTGCCTTGCCCAAGGACACAACGTCATTTTTGCACAGCTGGGGAATCGAACTGGCAACCTTCAGATTACTAGCCCGCTTCCCTAACCGCTCAGCCACCTGACGCTGCGAGGCACCTATTGTTATTGTTAGTATTATTATTATTAGGATTCCTCCGTAAGGAGGAAACCTATTGTTATTGTTAGTTTTATTATTAGGATTCCTCCGTAAGGAGGAAACCTATTGTTATTGTTAGTTTTATTATTAAGGGCCAAGCAGCGAAGCTGCGAGGCACCTACTGTTATTGTTATTATTATTATTATTAGGATTCCTCCGTAAGGAGGAAACCTATTGTTATTGTTAGTTTTATTAGGGTTCCTCCGGTAGGAGGAAACCTATTGTTATTGGTGGTATTATTATTATTATTATGTTTTACCCATGGGAGTCAATGGCAGCCCCTAGACCAGTACCGTAAAAAGTTGTGAAATTTGGCATGTTGAAACTGCAGACCATTACTAACTACCATACCAAACATGGGCCATGTGATACAATAGGTGGCGCTACAGGCCACGCCCCAATATGTCAATTTTCAAATTGATGCCATTTGCAGGCCATAAGTCGCAAAATTCTGAAATTCATTACATATGCCTTATTTCTCATGAGGAACAAAAAAGCCTCAGAAGCTATAACGGCCGCCATATTGGATTTTTCTGTAAAATAAAGATTAAGGAAACACGTTTTTTCGCTACTCCTCCTACATTTCTGGTCGAATTTTCTTCAAAATTGCCATAGATGATCTCCAGACTGAGCCTCACAAAAGTTATCGTAGGGATTTCTGATTTTCAAAACCGTTTGTCCGGTAGAGCCAATCAAAATCTGCAACAAAGCAACCAAACAGGACGTTTGGTCAAATCTAAGCAAATCTTTGAGATATCAACACCAAACTTGGTATGTCACGTGGAAGACACTACAACATGTTACCATGTGCAAAGGCAACTTCATACCTCTAAAAATGATTGATATAAAGCAAATCGAATTTATCGCTAACGCTAAAATAATGCATTACACATCCGCCGGCCAAAAACTTATACTCTGATCCAATCACAAGTTCATATGAAGACTCTTGAGAATGTTTAGTATACAAATCTGAGAAAAAGTTGACTGTAAGATGAAAAGTCGATTTTTAGTGAATATTTGAAACATGCATGCTTGGCTAATTGCTCCCCTCGCCTGCTCCAAATTCTCACACACTCAGCCTTCCCTTGACACACACATGCTTTCTTGAAATTGTGTGCTGACCAAGCCCCCACCCTCGTTTTTTAGCCCCTGTTTCATTTCGCTTCCAATCGCAGCTCGCCGTTACGAGTATCAATTCTTTTTCGGTGGCCATTGTTGTTTTCAACTGGAGTCCCGTAATAGCCGTGTTGGAGGCAGCCACTTTCGGTAAGTCCTGTTTTTACACATTTTAAGCTAGAATTAATGATTGGGTTTGTGAAAGTACACTACTCTTGAATGATGGTGAAGGTTTAGCACTTTTAGACCTTTTAGATCGTGATTCTGAAGTGACGGAAAACCGAACTCGAAAAGTAGCTACTGTAGCTCTAGCTTTTTTCCTCTCTGTTTTTAATTAGTGAGTCATTTTGCATCTCGGCGAATTGTTCATAAAAAAGGTCGAGGAGAGCAGCCTTTAGGAGAAAAAGCAATTCCCCACAGACCTGTCGGCTCATAATTGTGATTTGGGGCGTGAAAGTCTTTGTAATAAGCCTATGCGGCAGGGAGACCGCATAGACGTTAGCCTCAGAGTCAGGCTCGGCTCGCCCACTGGCAGTGTGTAAACAATTTTGTATTTCACTCAATTGTACTCCAAAAACGTCAGGGAGGACTGCTTTTTGTAGACAAGAGCCTGCTAAAGATAGTCAGTATATCTGATTTTTCAAGGCGAGCCTGTTTCATTCGTCATATGCCCTGAGAAAGCGACCTACGTTAGCCAGGCTAGTTTTGCCAATTTCGGTAAGTCAGGCTATTTAAAGGTCTCTGACAGTCAGAATCACTGTTTACAAGCAAAGGTCGAGCTGGTCTTTTGTCAGATGTGTATATATTGACCAGTTTAGAGGTAAATACTCTTGCCAGAGCCTGGAATCGAACCCGTGTTTTGAGTGACTGCATGGGTCTCCATGAGGTCAACACATTTGGATTCAAGTTCAAGTAATGACACTGCATTTCACAGTCAAAACTGAAGTCTGTATCAAGTGTAGATGGGAAAAGCTTCATTTTTCACAACTGACATGGACCCTTTCTTCACTTTGACAGGTCTGGAGGGTCATGCAGAGGCCTGCTCAACAGAGTTCAACAGAGGATGCAACAGACTCGAGGATGGTGAGATCCACACAGACCCCTTGCTGGACTACCCCTCTCTAGCTGGACAGCTTCTCTTCAGCCCTGACCCCAGGACAGCTTCATCCAGCTGGCCTGCCTGCCTGCCTGCAGGCCCTGCTTGCCCCTGCCTGCCAGCCCTCCAGAGACAGTCACCCCACAGACACAGTAGCTCTGCAGCCTGCTTTTTTGAGGACATTGATGAAAAAGGACAAGCCAGCATTACTTTGATGAAAGTCTAAATGTTTAATCCTTTCCATGTGCCAGTATGCCAAGCTGCTGACTTTGTGTCTTAAGTGATGAAACTAGTTCAAGTGATAGACTTTTGACCTGAATCCAATGATTATTCATCTGAATAGAAACCACTCAAGGGAAGTACTGCTTCTTGGATCATTTGTGCTCCACATCAGTACATCTCACACATTTGCCTTTGTTTCCATGGGATTCATGGAATTGTTAGTTTCTGCTCCACCATTTCCACCCTAGTGTAATAATAAGTATAATTTAGGACAGCAATTACATTTTTGTGTTATCCTTTCGCATTACACACATTTAGTCAATGTTCTTAAACTCAACCGATTATTGTCATTTTACCATACTGTTCATATTGAACAGACATCAGTGTTTACTTGGAAAGATTACTGTATATTTCCACTTTTGATTTGTATTTCCATCGTAAGTTTGGTCTTTAATTTCATTTGGAAGTGGTATTAAAAGGTCTTACATTTAACTTGTTTATACCTGTAGACACCCTGTGAAGCCCCCACCCCCCACTCCAGAGACAGTTGGTGACAGAGAGGTGCAGACATTAAGTTAAACATGCCTTAAGAGTAGAGTAACAAATAGAGACTAAATGTGTAAATAGCTGTTGAAACTCAGTTCTCTGAGTTGGTGCATGTCAGTTTAGGCAAAGGTAGCCTTTTAAACCTCTAGGTTTAAAACAAATTCAGATTTGATTGGAACTCTCTCTTTTATACATTTATAGTTGGATTTGACATTTAATAGACATTTAATTCATTTAGCGAGTTGTTTAACTCAAACAACCATAACACGGTACATATGCTATACAAAGCTGCAGTCAGATTTGGCGAAATTGTTAGCTTGGATGTTATCTTTACATAGAGACAAGTTTATGAGCCGTTTCCGCTCTACTTCCTAAACTCCTCCCTTCGATGCAATTCACCTCCGTTCTGGCGAGCTGGGTTTGTTTTGCTAGCTAGCTCCATTGTGCCGACAAAGCACTGATATCGCAGTGACAAAGAGGATATACAATTTACAACATGAAGAAAAGTGGTTCGGGAACGACGTGTGCGGTAGTTGTTTGCAAACACTCGAGAAAGCACCTGAACGAGTGGTTAGATAGAGTGCTACGACCACCAGTTTTAAAACCTAGAATCGCCTCTAGCCTGTTACAGTTATACTACAGTAGTATGGTTATTGTTTGTAGGCTATTCACATTTTGTTGGTGTTCCTTTGTAGTGGATTTAATAATTATACATTGATATGTGGATATAATAATTCAAACCTTTCAAAGTGCCAATACACACATCTGTAAAAGCTCGGCATGAGGTGTGTAGCCAACCGGTGCTTGTTTAAAGCAGTCATAACCGGGTTCATAGGAAGAATAGATAGATAAGTAGGCACTTCAGGCAGTGACAAGCCACTTAAATAAGGATAACAGTGTACTGCCTGTCTTGTCCTTCTGAAGTTGTTAATAGGCTGAACATCAACATGTAACATCAATAGCCTAGAAATTCCAAACGAATTAGCTTTCAATGTTATGTATACCTAGGCTACTTGGACCGCGTCCTGGCAATAAATAAAGAACATTATGTTACATGTTTTGCCAGGATAACTGGCAAGACCATTGAATGTTCATGATGTTCCTGTGTGTTTATGCCTTTGACTGGGTACAACAACGCGATCAGTCAACCGACTATAAATGTTTTTAATGCCGGGCTACGAATTTATAGAACAACTTCTGTCTGATACGTGTGGCATCCTTTAGCCAAATAATTAGCCTACATTTTGCTGAGAGATTGAAGGGCTAGACAACAAATGTTCTAATGAATCACCGACTAAAGTCATCTTCTGACATTGCCTTTTCTCCATGTTAAAAGCTACAAAATGATGGACTGGCAAAAGCTTTATAACTATAAATCTACTCTAACATGTACTTAAAAGTATGGCGACGACGTTGGCAACTTATCCAGTAGTAAATGTCAAACGACAAGTATGTCAAAGTAGTAGAACCGTGATCCCAAGCTAGCATCAACATCGCTGTGTTTACACCGGCAGACGCTTTGCAAACCACTTCCGGCGGAAATGACATGCATTTGTGTAGAGTTATGGCGGCCCCCTGGGATTTGGCGCGTAAACTTGTCTATAGATGGGGTCTTGTTGATGCGCACGCAGCTTCAAGGCAGAAAGACGCATTCCATTTCACTTTTACTGTACCTACACCTTTAATGTTCCCGCCATCCCCCCATTTCTGAATAAAGTTCGACTGATCTGATTTGTTGATTTCTGTTGCTATGAAAACCAGTTTAGCCAAGCTAACTAACATTGTTTTTAGCTAGCTTGCATTACCATTCAATTGCTAACAAAACATTAGTAAAAATAGCTTGCTAATCGGGCAGAACTTGAACTCGGGCAGGAGACTCTGAGACCTCAGCGCGCCACTAGCATCTCGTCATATCACGCAGTCGGAGCACAGCTAGATAATCAGCGTCAGCGCTCTTGGGTACTGTGGAAGAAATTGGGATTTCCTGTGTGCTTACATTAATCAATAGAACTAGTCATTGGATACTAGTTAGTACGTTTATCATGTCAGCTTGCTATTAATAACAGTATATTGTGTCTATGTGTCAGGTTAATAGATGTTCGGGGTCAGGAGAAAGTACTGGCTAAACGGTCCTTGTCATGACTACAAGGAGAGCTCCAACTATGAACTCTCTAGTGTGAGAGCTGTTATGTGTTGGGAGCAGTGAATCTTTTTCTCTGAGACTGTTGTAACGTCATTCCTGTCTAACTGTCACAATCTATGTTTACATTCTTGTGCCCTATAAAAGATGGTCCTCCGGCTTTCGGAGCGGGGGAGAGACCTGGGGGGTGTTCCATCAACGTCGCTAACGCAAGTCGCGCTAACACGAATAAGTCTCACTTGGGTAAACGTCAATTTAGACTTAAGCCTCAAGCCGTTCCACTAACGTCCCGTTCCACTAACAGGCAACGCTAATTCAAGCTAGACCTCAATAAGCTTAGACTGTGCAGCCCAGATCAGGCGATCGTCGAAAAGAGGAGTTATGTCGCAAAAGGTATAGCGTAAAGCAGCAGAGGTGTGTTGTTTCAGCAGCGTAAATTGATTTTTTGAGGTTTTTTGTTCCCTAAAAGGGCAATGTTGCCGCAATTAACATGGCAAGGGAGACAACTTGTCAAACCATTACGACCGTTAAAATGCGTAAATTGTAGACCTACCAAATCTACTTAACATATATATATATATGCATTTAGGCCTACTGATAATTAGCGTAATTTGATGAGCTGTCTGAAACCGTTCTGGCAGGCTAGCCTATGGTCGATATTCTCAACAGGAGATTGAGAATAATAGCCCAAAAAAGAACGTGGCAGCAATTGAAAATTGTAGGATAAAATTCAAAACACTGAAGAAGGCCATGGTTAATTGCACTTGATGTGGGCTAATAATGTTTTTGTCTTCACATCTTGAACAAAATCAAAAATTACTTCAAAATAACTTTGCCACACACATTTATTAACTGATAGGCTAAATGCTGAGCTTTAAGATAAAAGGGAAAGATAACCATGACTTAAATGGGGATTCACTGAAATGACTAGTATTGCACAGATCCAGCACTGACTTTTTAGATCAGAAGGTGACCCAAACTGCACACTTTGTTTGGCAGAACAGTCATTTAAAATTGCTCAGCATGACTATCATTATTATATTACGAGTATTTCCAATTAACATAGTCTGCCTCCACAGATCCAGAGGGGGCTTGGACAGTGACAGACTGTGGCTGTGCCAAGTGTTGTCACAGCCTCACTTTGGGAAAGCATGCCCTACTGGGAACATTAGGGGAGACTGTTGGGCACAGAATCTAATTGTCTTCTTTGGAAAGGGCAACATTTGGGACACTGTCATGTAGGGGCAGCATAAAGGGCACTTCATAACAGCACCTTTTTCCATTGGAAGTAAGGGCATGGGAACAGTCCAAGTTAGGCCATTGTAAGGGCACCTTATAGGGTACTGCATCACATTTTCTATACTATAAAGGAACTCTTTTTACATTTATAGAGGGCACACTGTCATTTATTGCATGGGGCATCCTGTGCACTCAAGCATATTTCACAATGTGAATGGCAGACAGTAGGGCACTTGGTCTAATTTTTGCCACTCTGGGCATTTTAGAAACGCTTTCAACCATGGGGGCACCAGGCAGTCACCCCCTGAGTCTTCCAATGGGCCTGGATATACCCATGGGGACAGTATATTGCACCTATAATATTGTGGAAGCCAGAGGAGAGGTAATATACAGGCTTGTCAACATATAGGCTACTTTAAACAATGAAAATACTTTATACAATTGAATACAAATTCCTCCTTGATTCTTTGTGTTTCAAGATTACCTGAAAAACTGATGATAATATTCAGGTACTGCTTTGAAGCAAGGTATACCCTTCATATTTCCTGGCATAGTTGCCCGTTCAAGAATGTCCCACATGCAAAGACATAGACAGATGCAGACAGACTGAACAGTGTCAAGGCTTGGCTACAGTGGGTTTGCTTCCTTGTGTGTGATTCCAGCAGACTACATAGTCTAGGCCTACCAACATAGACTGCAGTCTACTACCCTCCTTTCTACTATTATAGTCTACTCTCCTTTCTATTACTTTTTACAAAGGATGGTAGGCTGCTCTTATGTGTTCATTGCCATCCTTAAGAGTTGCTAAAGTGTTATTTCATATATATATATATATATATACTTTTTTTTTTTTTTTAAGAATGACAATTACATTTATCTAGATAAACTATGCTGGGCCTGCTGAACCTATACTTCTTCCACAGATACTGGTCAGGGAACCATTACTTCTGTCTCTGAAGACCCTTGGGGCTGGTGGGATAAACGCTCTTTGTATAATCTGAGCACCTTCATCCACCACAGGGTTGTCAAAGAACGGATACGCCATAATTGATTGTAACTTGTCTAGACGCTCTGCTTAGTTTCTAAGTCCTTATTTTATGTAAATTAACCAATGGCTTTTGAAAACAAAAGTGACATTATTTCTTAACTTGTTTATTTAAATTAATATATTTTTGGGAGATTAAGTAAACATGTAGCTAAATCATTAATGTCTGCACTTCAAAAAGTCTGAATTTACGTTTCCGAACACGGACTAAAGTGGTTTGCGCGCAGGAATTTACTCTACGGAACTGTCATTTGAGATTCTGTTTCCGCCTGTTTGAAATTATTTGCAACACATTTTAGTTGAGCTTGACTTTTAGCCTGACACGGATCAGGCTAGTTCCGAAGTATAAGTTACCTTGGTTACGTAGCTAGAACTAAAATAAGCCACCTTAATGGAACGGAACTCTCGCTAAAGTAAGTGAGACTTGGCGAGATAAGTCTAGCTTTTCCTTAATCGACGTTGATGGAACACTCCCCTGGTTGAGACCTAAGCTTGGTGTTGTGTTGTCATTTATGTTCAGAAGACTGGTTTTCTCTCACAATCTGCAGATTGATAAATACGTATTAAAATCCAGAACTCAACTGAACTTAGTCACTCCATTTATGAAGAGACGGACAAACACTTTCTTCATCAGTACCCAGCATGCAGTGCGGCATGTACAAAAACAACAGCTACGCAAGGGATTTCAGTTGTTGTGTTCGTTCAGTTAGATGTTTGTAATGTTATTGTTTGTTAGTTAATATAATCTTGTTGGTCACCTTGAGTGTACATGCTGTGTAGTTTAATGGGAACAGAGAGTCGGCCATTTTACTATCACAGGCTATACTTGCAAGGAGCTGAACGTGGGCTGTGCCCTAGACCAGACCAATTGCCTATGAGGTTAATCTTGATTCTGGATTGACTGAGATTCTGGAAAGAGATCTACTCAAGAAGAGAGTCAATATCTGTGGTTTTCAAGCCATCTTTGAGAAAGTTTGAAAACAATGTTGCGGTTAGTATGTTTTGATTGTGGGAGGCAACTTTTGGACTACACCTAAACCTCATGCGGCCACCGCACCACATGCACTGGGAAAGAGGGAAACGGCATAGATGGGGAAAGTGTGTGGGCAGAGCAAGCAGTAGTAGTACATAAACTACACACGTCCTTTACTAAAGTGTATTCTGACTTTCATAAAGTTATTGTTGTAATCAAAGCTTTTAAAGAATGGATCTCTGCATGATGGGCCTGACCAGAGCACAGGTGGCCTGACAGAACACGCTTCAAAGTTGTCACTTTCAAAAGGGTGGCATTTTAACCCTGTCAGTCCAAAATGTCTAAAAGTTGGTACGCATGCCATATTTACATTTACATTTAGTCATTTAGCAGACGCTCTTATCCAGAGCGACTTACAGTAAGTACAGGGACATTCTCCCCGAGGCAAGTAGGGTGAAGTGCCTTGCCCAAGGACACAACGTCATCTGGCACGGCCGGGAATCAAACTGGCAACCTTCTGATTACAAGCCCGCTTCCCTAACCGCTCAGCCACCTGACTCCCATATTGCCAATGGGGAACAAAGAAGTCTCAAGAAACCATAATGTCGGCAGCATGGATATTTCTCTACAATGACAATTTGTGAAGAATTTCAAAAAATGACTTCAAATCAGCCATTGATCCAATTGTCTTGAAATGTTGTGTACATGTATGAAATACATGTCTGTGTCATGTCAATTTTGTAATGGTTTGCAATGCTGAGGAGGAACCCGCCATTGCTGCCTGCAGCTATATTTAGGATTCCTCCGTAAGGAGGAAACCTATTGTTATTGTTAGTTTTATTATTATTATTATTATTAGGATTCCTCCGTAAGGAGGAAACCTATTGTTATTGTTAGTTTTATTATTAGGATTCCTCCGTAAGGAGGAAACCTATTGTTATTGTTAGTTTTATTATTATTATTATTATTCTAGTTCCATGGGAGTTCAAAAATGAGGTACTATTGGATTCCCTGGATCAAGACGAGTTCAACGCACCCTATGACGTCAATTTCCGGTTATATAGATTTTCCGCTATTTCCGGTTGTATCAAAAACCTTTGAAAGCCTACTCCTCCTACAATTTTTGTCATATCTTCTTCAAAATGACGAGAGATGATCTTTAGACCAAGCCTCACAAAAGTTATCCCATGGCGTTTTGATTTTCTAAACCGTTTGTCCGGCACAGCCAATCAAAAACAGCAAAAAAGTTACCAAACAGGAACTTGGGTCAAATCTCAGCAAATCTTTGAGATATCAACACTAAACTTGGTATATCGGTGGACGACACTACAACATGTTACCATGTGCAAAGGCAACTTCATATCTCAAAAAATGATTGATATAAAGCAAATCGAATTTATCGCTAACGCTAAAATAATGCTTTACACATCCGCCGGTCAAAAACTGATACTTTGATTCAATCACAAGTTCATATGAAGACTCTTGAGAATGTTTAGTACACAAATCTGAGGAAAGGTTGACTGTAACATGAAAAGTCGATTTTATGTGAATATTTGAAACATGCATGCTTGGCTAATTGCTAACGAAATTTTCAATGAAATGTCTCCCCTGCTCTTCAGCGCGCGCGTGCTCCACATTCTCACACACTCAGCCTTTCCCTTGACACACGCGCGGGCTTGGCGAGACGCATACACAACATTTCAGGCAATTGTGGGCTGACCAAGCCCCCACTCATTCCTTGGCTTGAAGTGAAGGCCCTTGTGGATCTTGATGGTAATGCATTTTAGAAAAAGTTCTCAAAATCCTGAAACATTGATAGTATAGGCCAGGAGTAACTACCACACCACAAATGACACACCATTATCCATAGGTGGCGCTACGGCAAAGCCCCAATTGTCCATTTACAAAGTGATGCCATTCGCATCCCTTTTGTCCCAAAATTCTGAAATTCATTAGATATGCCTTATTTCTCATGAGGAACAAAAAAGCCTCAATAACCTATAACGGCCGCCATATTGGATTTTTTTGTACAATAAAGATTTAGGAAACACGTTTTTTCGCTACTTCTCCTACAATTTTTGTCCAATCTTCCCCAGAATTGGCAGGTATCATCGTCAGAGCAACCCTCACTGAACTCTTCAACAGATTTTTGAATTTCAAAACCGTTTGTCTGGTACAGCCAATCAAAATCGTCAACAAAGCAACCAAACAGGAAGTTGGATCAAATCTCAGCAAATCTTTGAAATATCAACACCAAACTTGGTGTGTCACGTGAAAGACACTACATCATGTTCCCATGTGAGAAGGCAAATTAATATCTTAAAAAATGATTGAAATAAAGGAAATCTTTTTTATTTCTAACGCTAAAATAATGCTTTACACATCCGCCAGTCAAAAACTGATACTCTGATTTAATCACAAGTTCATGAAGACTCTTGAGAATGTTTAGTACACAAATCTCAGAAAAAGTTGACTGTAAAATGAAAAGTTGATTTTTGGTGAATATTAAAAAAATGCATGCTTGGCTAATTGTTAAGGAAATTTCCAATGAAATGTCTCCCCTGCTCCTCAGCGCGCGCGCTCCACATTCTCACACACTCAGCCTTTCACTTGACACACGCGCAAGCTTGACGAGACGCATACACAACATTTCAGGCAATTGTGGGCTGACCAAGCCCCCACTCATAGCTTGGTCTTTAGCAAAGGCCCATGTGGATCTTGATGGTATTGCATTTCCGATTTTGTATGCAATGGTAAAAAGTTCTCAAAATCCTGAAACATTGATAGTATAGGCCATGAGAAACTACCACACCACAAATGACCCACCATTACCCATAGGTGGCGCTACGGCCACGCCCCAATTGTCCATTTTCAAAGTGATGGCATTTCCACACCATCAGTCTAAAATGTCGGAAACTATACATGCCTTATTTATAATGGGAAACTATACAGTGGTGACCCATACAGTCCACCATGTACGGTGAACATTTTGAAAATGTACAAATATCTTCTTATGAACCATGACTCCAATTGACTATAAGTTTTGTTTGATGTGTAGGCCACACGTAGTTCTGCTTGTTTGCTACCACAATAGCTATGGGAATAAGAGTGAATGCAATGAAGAGGTTATTGAAACGCAATACTCTGAGTTGGTGCATGTCAGTTTAGGCAGAGGTAGCTTTTTAAACCTCTACAGCCATGCCCCAATTTGCCTATATTCAAAGTGATGCCATTTGCATCCCATTTGTCCCAAAATTCTGAAATTCATTAGATATGCCTTATTTCTCATGAGGAACAAAAAAACCTCAAGAACCTATAACGGGCGCCATATTGGATTCTTCTGTACAATAAAGATTAAGGAAACACGTTGTTTCGCTACTCCTCCTTCAATTCTGGTGCAATCTTCCCCAGAATTGGCACACATCATCGTCAGAGCAACCCTCACTCATGTATTCAACAGATTTTTTATTTTCACAACCGTTTGTCTGGTACAGCTCCTCAGCGCGCGCGTGCTCCACATTCTCACACACTCAGCCTTTCCCTTGACACACGTGCAAGCTTGGCGAGACGCATACACAACATTTCAGGCAATTGTGGGCTGACCAAGCCCCCACTCATTGCTTGGTCTTTAGCAAAGGCCCATGTGGATCTTGGTGGTATCGCATTTCCGATTTTGTATGCAATGGTAAAAAGTTCTCAAAATCCTGAAAGATTGATAGTATAGGCCAAGAGTAACTACCACACCACAAATGGCCCAATATCACCCATAAGTGACGCTACAGGCCAAAGATACAAGGCTTTCTGGAATGGGTAGGCTCACCAAGCCCCCACCCTTCACTCTTTGGCTTGAAATAAAAGCCCTTGTGGATCTTGATGGTATTGCATTTCAGATTTGGTATCCCATTGGTAAGTCTACAGCATGGATGTTTGTATACAGTGACAATTTGTGAAGAATATACATTTTTCAATGGTTCGCAATTTTTTGGAGGAATCCGCCATTGCTGCTTGCAGCTATATTTATTAGGATTCCTCCGTAAGGAGGAAACCTATTGTTATTGTTAGTTTTATTAGGATTCCTCCGTAAGGAGGAAACCTATTGTTATTGTTAGTTTTATTATTATTATTATTATTCTAGTTCCATGGGAGTCAATGGCAGCCCCTAGAACCCTTGGATAACGTTTTGTTAAATTTGGCACACTCATTAAGGACAGTTCCTTCTATACCTACACCAAGTTTCATGTATCCCATCAGACCACTCTAGCGCCACCAATGGGTCAAAGTTGGACTTGTGTTTACACACGCAACGTTTGAACCGTATGACTGATTTTCAAAAATGAGGTGCCATTGGATTCCCTGGATCAAGACGAGTTCAACGCACCCTATGACGTCAATTTCCGGTTATATAGATCTTCAGACCAAGCCTCACAAAAGTTATCCCATGGCGTTTTGATTTTCTAAACCGTTTGTCCGGCACAGCCAATCAAAATCAGCAAAAAAGCAACTAAACAGGAACTTGGGTCAAATCTCAGCAAATCTTTAAGATATCAACACTAAACTTGGTATATCGGTGGACGACACTACAACATGTTACCATAATCAAAGGCTATTTCATATCTCCAAAAATGGTTGATATAAAGCAAATCAAATTTATCGCTAATGCTAAGGTGTAAAGGTCAAAGGTGTAATGCTTTACACATCCGCCGGTCAAAAACTGATACTTTGATTCAATCACAAGTTCATATGAAGACTCTTGAGAATGTTTAGTACACAAATCTGAGGAAAAGTTGACTGTAACATGAAAAGTCGATTTTATGTGAATATTTGAAACATGCATGCTTGGCTAATTGCTAACAAAATTTTCAATGAAATGTCTCCCCTGCTCTTCAGCGCGCGCGTGCTCCACATTCTCACACACTCAGCCTTTCCCTTGACACACGCGCGGGCTTGGCGAGACGCATACACAACATTTCAGGCAATTGTGGGCTGACCAAGCCCCCACTCATTCCTTGGCTTGAAGTGAAGGCCCTTGTGGATCTTGATGGTAATGCATTTTAGAAAATGTTCTCAAAATCCTGAAACATTGATAGTAAGTAAGTAAGTAAGTAAGACTTTATTTATATAGCACATTTCATACAAGAATTGTAGCTCAAGGTGCTTTACATAAAATCAATAAAAACAATAATACAAGTGATAAATAATTCAAACAATAATAAAAATCCCAATAAGATCTCTGTTCAAGAGAGAAAACAACTTTAAAAAGTAGGAAAACCCTTTTGAGATAAAATTACTTAAATGCTTCGGTAAAAAGGTAGGTTTTAAGCTGTCTTTTAAAAATGTCTAGAGTGTTAGCTTCCCTAATATTTATGGGTAATTTGTTCCATAGTTTTGGGGCGTAATTGACAAAGGCCGAATCACCAATCTTCTTATGACTGCTTCTGGTGACCTCTAATAGGCCTGCATTTGATGATCGCAGTGTTCTAGCTGGTGTGTAGTTTATAAAGGAGTTAGCAATGTAGCTAGGTCCTTGTCCGTGTAGAGCTTTGTATGTGAGAAAAAGGACCTTAAAGTCAATTCTGAAGGTAACAGGGAGCCAGTGTAAAGTAGCTAGGACAGGACTAATGTGTTTTCTCCTTTTAGTTTTGGTTAATAATCTAGCTGCAGAATTTTGAATGAGCTGTAGTCTTTCAGTGGTTTTCTTGGGAAGACCAGTGAAAAGTGCGTTACAGTAGTCCAGCCGGCTGGATATAAAAGCATGAATTAACTTCTCTGCATCATTTTGGTTTATGAATGGTCGTACCTTTGCTATATTCCTCAGGTGAAAGAAAGCTGTTTTGGTCACTTTATTAATGTGAGAGTTGAAATTCAAATCTGAGTCCAGGATTACGCAGAGACTCGTCACCTCTGGTTTAAGACAGGGGGTTAAGCTTCCAAGATTCTTAATAAGCATCTCTCTTTTGGATTTGGGGCCACATAGTAGGACTTCGGTTTTGTCTTCATTTAATTTAAGAAAGTTATCATTCATCCATTTGTTTATTGCCAACAGGCAGTTTGTAATGGAATTGATGGCCGTTGCATCGTTGGGTTCAGTGGATATATATAGTTGTGTGTCATCCGCATAGCTATGGAAATCTATGTTATGTTTTCTGATTATGTCGCCGAGTGGTAACATATAAAGAGAAAAAAGTAATGGACCTAAGCAGCTTCCTTGAGCAACCCCGTAGCAGTTCTGATGTTTCTTGGACCTATGGTCACCTAAACTAACATAAAACTTCCTTCCTGTGATATATGATTTCAGCCAGTTCAATACACTATCCGTGAACCCAATAAGCTTTTCCAGTCTATTGATTAGGATGTCGTGATCAATTGTATCAAATGCTGCACTGAGATCTAACAGGATAAGGTTAGAGACTTTATTTGCATCAGAGTTTAGTCTGAGGTCGCTAATTATTTTGGTGAGAGCAGTTTCAGTACTGTGATATTTCCTGAAACCTGACTGCGAGACTTCCAGGATGTTATTTTCTTCAAGAAAATAATTTAATTGGACTAAAACTATCTTTTCCAGTACTTTACTAATAAATGGGAGGTTTGATATTGGTCTGTAATTTGCAAGTAGACTGTTATCCAATTTGGGTTTCTTTAATAGGGGCTTTACAACAGCTGTTTTGAAGGCATCTGGGAAGACGCCAGTTCTAAGGGATGTGTTTATAATCTCTAGCACCGGACCTGAGACACTATCAAACACTCGCTTAAAGAATGTTGTGGGTATAGGATCAATATCTGAGGTTGTGGAGTTAGATTCGCTGACAATTTTGGAAAGTTCACTAAGTGTGATACAGGTAAATGTGCTCATGGTTATGTTGCAGAATCTACTGATGTCAGTTTCGACCCCACTATTAATAATACTCGCTCTAATCAAAGTTATTTTGTTCTTGAAGAACAAAGCAAGCTCTTCACATTTAACTGCTGAGGATGGAGGTGGGGCAGGGACAGTGTTTAGCAGCTGGTCAATGGTGGAGAAAAGAACTCTGGAATTTCTGGCATTTTCTGTAATAATGTTGGAGAAATATTCTCTCCTTGCTAGACGGATGGTTTTGTTAAAGGTGGTTAGTGTATCTTTGTAGATATTGTAGTGGATAGTGATCTTTGTTTTCCTCCATTTTCTCTCTGCTGCACGGCATTTTCTTTTCGTTTCACTAACATTTTTATTTCTCAGCCATGGGGAGGTTCTGCTTGTGCACTTCTTTTTGGTTTTCAGTGGTGCAACAGAGTCTAACACAGATAATAGTGCATAATTGAGGTTCTCTACCATTTCATTCAGAGAGCAATCATGGTAAGTCGGCTCATGTAGAGCAAATTGTTCAGAAAATGTCATCATAGCTGTATCGTCTAAATATCTTCTATGGACTAAGAATTCTTTTTTGGTTTTTGTTAGGATAATTTCCACATTAAAAAGTATATAATGATGGTCTGAGAGGGGTAGATCAGTTATTGAAATATTATTGATATTTAGTCCAGTTGTTATCACTAGATCTAGTGTGTTTCCGATAGTATAGGCCAGGAGTAACTACCACACCACAAATGACGCACCATTATCCATAGGTGGCGCTACGGCCAAGCCCCAATTTTCCATTTACAAAGTGATGCCATTCGCATCCCATTTGTCCCAAAATTCTGAAATTCATTAGATATGCCTTATTTCTCATGAGGAACAAAAAAGCCTCAATAACCTATAACGGCCGCCATTTTGGATTGTTTTGTACAATAAAGATTTAGGAAACACGTTTTGTTGCTACTTCTCCTGCAATTTTTGTCCAATCTTCCCCAGAATTGGCAGGTATCATCGTCAGAGCAACCCTCACTGAATTCTTCAACAGATTTTTGAATTTAAAAACCGTTTGTCCGGTACAGCCAATCAAAATCGTCAACAAAGCAACCAAACAGGAAGTTGGATCAAATCTCAGCAAATCTTTGAAATATCACCACCAAACTTGGTGTGTCACGTGAAAGACACTACATCATGTTCCCATGTGAGAAGGCAAATTAATATCTTAAAAAATGATTGAAATAAAGTAAATCTAATTTATTTCTAACGCTAAAATAATGCTTTACACAAAGTTGACTGTAAGATGAAAAGTTGAATTTTGTTGAATATTTGAAAAATGCATGCTTGGCTAATTGTTAAGGAAATTTCCAATGAAACGTCTCCCATGCTCCTCAGCGCGCGCGCTACACATTCTCACACACTCAGCCTTTCCCTTGACACACACGTGGGCTTGGCGAGACGCATACACAACATTTCAGGCAATTGTTGGCTGACCAAGCCCCCACTCATTCCTTGGCTTGAAGTGAAGGCCCTTGTGGATCTTGATGGTAATGCATTTTAGAAAAAGTTCTCAAAATCCTGAAACATTGATAGTATAGGCCAGGAGTAACTACCACACCACAAATGACGCACCATTATCCATAGGTGGCGCTACGGCCAAGCCCCAATTGTCCATTTACAAAGTGATGCCATTCGCATCCCATTTGTCCCAAAATTCAGAAATTCATTAGATATTCTCTTCTCCTGTCTGGCCCCCCAGTGGTGGAATCAACTCCCCACCTCCATCAGAGATACTGACTGTCTCTCCACCTTCAAGAAAAGGCTCAAGACGCACTTGTTCCGGGAGTACAACGGTACTTAGGAATTGTTCGCTTGACCCGATGTTAGGTTCCTCAAGGATCACAATGACTCTTGCTTAGAGACTTGTTGCTCTTGTGGTTAGTGGTAACTGTTTTAAATTTTTGTTCTCGCTGTGATATATTGTTTTTATTACTGTTGCTTGCTTTTTTCCACAGGTACACTTGCACTTATAGCGGTTCATGTTGTTTAATTGTAACTTGTTTAACTACATGCTCTTATGGTTCTTCCCTTTGGCACTTACTTTGGTTGTTCACAATGTGTGCTTCATGTTTTGGCTACTCGCGATGTTTTTTGGCTATCTTGTTGTTATGATCAGTGACCTATGCACTTTGTAAAGCTCTCTCTTGGAAGTCGCTTTGGATAAAAGCGTCTGCTAAATGAATAAATGTAAATGTAATGTCTCCCCTGCTCCTCAGCGCGCGCGCTCCACATTCTCACACACTCAGCCTTTCCCTTGACACACGCGCAAGCTTAGCGAGACGCAAACACAACATTTCAGGCAATTGTGGGCTGACCAAGCCCCCACTCATTGCTTGGTCTTTAGCAAAGGCCCATGTGGATCTAGACGGTATTGCATTTCCGATTTTGTATGCAATGGTAAAAAGTTTTCTAAATCCTGAAACATTGATAGTATAGGCCAAGAGTAACTACCACACTACAAATGGCCCAATATCACCCATAAGTGACGCTACAGGCCACGCCCTGATACAAAAAGATACAAGGCTTTCTGGAATGGGTAGGCTCACCAAGCCCCCTCCCTTCACTCCTTGGCTTGAAATAAAAGCCCTTGTGGATCTTGATGGTATTGCATTTCAGATTTGCTATCCCATTGGTAAGTCTGCAGCATGGAATTTTACAGTGACAATTTGTAAAGAATATACATTTTTCAGTGGTTTGCAATGTTTGGAGGAATCCGCCATTGCTGCTTGCAGTTATATTTAGGATTCCTCCGTAAGGAGGAAACCTATTGTTATTGTTAGTTTTATTATTATTATTATTCTAGTTCCATGGGAGTCAATGGCAGCCCCTAGAACCCTTGCATAACTTTTTGTTAAATTTGGCACACTCATTAAGGACAGTTCCTTCTATACATACACCAAGTTTCATGTATCCCATTAGACCACTCTAGAGCCACCAATGGGTCAAAGTTGGACTTGTGTTTACACACGCAACGTTTGAACCGTATGACCGATTTTCAAACATGAGGTACCATTGGATTCCCTGGATCAAGACGAGTTCAACGCACCCTTTGACGTCACATTCCGGTTATATAGATTTTCCGCCATTTCCGGTTTTATCAAAAACCTTTGAAAGCCTACTCCTCCTACAATGTTTGTCATATATTCTTCAAAATGACCAGAGATGATCTTCAGACCAAGCCTCACAAAAGTTATCCCATGGCGTTTTGATTTTCTAAACCGTTTGTCCGGCACAGCCAATCAAAATCAGCAAAAAAGCAACCAAACAGGAAGTTGGGTCAAATATCAGCAAATCTTTGAGATATCAACACCAAACTTGGTATGTCACGTGGAAGACACAACAACATGTTACCATGTGCAAAGGCAACTTCATACCTCTAAAAATTATTTATATAAAGCAAATCGAATTTATCGCTAACGCTAAAATAATGCTTTACACATCTGCCGGCCAAAAACTGATACTCTGATCCAATCACAAGTTCATATGAAGACTCTTGAGAATGTTTAGTATACAAATCTGAGAAAAAGTTGACTGTAAGATGAAAAGTCGATTTTTAGTGAATATTTGAAACATGCATGCTTGGCTAATTGCTCCCCTCGCCTGCTCCAAATTCTCACACACTCAGGCTCAGCCTTCCCTTGACACACACGCTTTCTTGAAATTGTGTGCTGACCAAGCCCCCACCCTCGTTTTTTAGCCCCTGTTTCATTTCGCTTCCAATTGCAGCTCGCCGTTACGAATATAAATTCTTTTTCGGCGACCATTGTTGTTTTCAACTGGAGTCCCGTTATAGCCGTGTTTGAGGCAGCCACTTTCGGTAAGTCCTGTTTTTACACATTTTAAGCTAGAATTAATGATTGGGTTTGTGAAAGTACACTACTCTTGAATTATGGTGAAGGTTTAGCACTTTTAGACCTTTTAGATCGTGATTCTGAAGTGACGGAAAACCGAACTCGAAAAGTAGCTACTGTAGCTCTAGCTTTTTTCCTCTCTGTTTTTAATTAGTGAGTCATTTTGCATCTCGGCGAATTGTTCATCAAAAAGGTCGAGGAGAGCAGCCTTTAGGAGAAAAAGCAATTCCCCACAGACCTGTCGGCTCATAATTGTGATTTGGGGCGTGAAAGTCTTTGTAATAAGCCTATGCGACAGGGAGACCGCATAGGCGCTTACATTGTTTTGACGTTAGCCTCAGAGTCAGGCTCGGCTCGCCCACTGGCAGTGTGTAAACTATTTTGTATTTCACTCAATTCTACTCCAAAAACGTCAGGGAGGACTGCTTTTTGTAGACAAGGGCCTGCTAAAGATAGTCAGTATATCTGATTTTTCAAGGCGAGCCTGTTTCATTCGTCATATGCCCTGAGAAAGCGACCTACGTTAGCCAGGCTAGTTTAGCCAATTTCGGTAAGTCAGGCTATTTAAAGGACTCTGACAGTCAGAATCACTGTTTACAAGCAAAGGTCGAGCTGGTGTTTTGTCAGATGTGTATATATTGACCAGTTTAGAGGTAAATACTCTTGCCAGAGCCTGGAATCGAACCCGTGTTTTGAGTGACTGCATGGGTCTCCATGAGGTCAACACATTTGGATTCAGGTTCAAGTAATGACACTGCATTTCACAGTCAAAACTGAAGTCTGTATCAAGTGTAGATGGGAAAAGCTTCATTTTTCACAACTGACATGGACCCTTTCTTCACTTTGACAGGTCTGGAGGGTCATGCAGAGGCCTGCTCAACAGAGTTCAACAGAGGATGCAACAGACTCAAGGATGGTGAGATCCACACAGACCCCTTGCTGGACTACCCCTCTCTAGCTGGACAGCTTCTCTTCAGACCTGACCCCAGGACAGCTTCATCCAGCTGGCCTGCCTGCCTGCCTGCCTGCAGGCCCTGCTTGCCCCTGCCTGCCAGCACTCCAGAGACAGTCACCCCACAGACACAGTAGCTCTGCAGCCTGCTTTTTTGAGGACATTGATGAAAAAGGACAAGCCAGCATTACTTTGATGAAAGTCTAAATGTTTAATCCTTTCCATGTGCCAGTATGCCAAGCTGCTGACTTTGTGTCTTAAGTGATGAAACTAGTTCAAGTGATAGACTTTTGACCTGAATCCAATGATTATTCATCTGAATAAAAACCACTCAAGAGAAGTACTGCTTCTTGGATCATTTGTGCTCCACATCAGTACATCTCACACATTTGCCTTTGTTTCCATGGGATTCATGGAATTGTTAGTTTCTGCTCCACCATTTCCACCCTAGTGTAATAATAAGTATAATTTAGGAAAGCAATTACATTTTTGTGTTATCCTTTCGCATTACACACATTTAGTCAATGTTCTTAAACTCAACCGATTATTGTCATTTTACCATACTGTTCATATTGAACAGACATCAGTGTTTACTTGGAAAGATGACTGTATATTTCCATTTCCTTTTGATTTGTATTTCCATCGTAAGTTTGGTCTTTAATTTCATTTGGAAGTGGTATTAAAAGGTCTTACATTTAACTTGTTTATACCTGTAGACACCCTGTGAAGCCCCCACCCCCCACTCCAGAGACAGTTGGTGACAGAGAGGTGCAGACATTAAGTTAAACATGCCTTAAGAGTAGAGTAACAAATAGAGACTAAATGTGTAAATGGCTGTTGAAACTCAGTTCTCTGAGTTGGTGCATGTCAGTTTAGGCAAAGGTAGCCTTTTAAACCTCTAGGTTTAAAACAAATTCAGATTTGATTGGAACTCTCTCTTTTATACATTTATAGTTGGATTTGACATTTAACAGACATTTAATTCATTTAGCGAGTTGTTTAACTCAAACAACCATGACACGGTACATATGGTATACAAAGCTGCAGTCAGATTTGGCGAAATTGTTAGCTTGGATGTTATCTTTACATATAGACAAGTTTATGAGCCGTTTCCGCTCTACTTCCTAAACTCCTCCCTTCGATGCAATTCACTTCCGTTCTGGCGAGCTGGGTTTGTTTTGCTAGCTAGCTCCGTTGTGTCGACAAAGCACTGATATCGCAGTGACAAAGAGGATATACAATTTACAACATGAAGAAAAGTGGTTCGGGAACGACGTGTGCGGTAGTTGGTTGCAAACACTCGAGAAAGCACCTGAACGAGTGGTTAGATAGAGTGCTACGACCACCAGTTTTAAAACCTAGAATCGCCTCTAGCCTGTTACAGTTATACTACAGTAGTATGGTTATTGTTTGTAGGCTATTCACATTTTGTTGGTGTTCCTTTGTAGTGGATTTAATAATTATACATTGATATGTGGATATAATAATTCAAACCTTTCAAAGTGCCAATACACACATCTGTAAAAGCCCGGCATGAGGTGTGTAGCCAACCGGTGCTTGTTTAAAGCAGTCATAACCGGGTTCATAGGAAGAATAGATAGATAAGTAGGCACTTCAGGCAGTGACAAGCCACTTAAATAAGGATAACAGTGTACTGCCTGTCTTGTCCTTCTGAAGTTGTTAATAGGCTGAACATCAACATGTAACATCAATAGCCTAGAAATTCCAAACGAATTAGCTTTCAATGTTATGTATACCTAGGCTACTCGGACCGTGTCCTGGCAATAAATAAAGAACATTATGCTACATGTTTTGCCAGGATAACTGGCAAGACCATTGAATGTTCATGATGTTCCTGTGTGTTTATTCCTTTGACTGGGTACAACAACGCGATCAGTCAACCGACTATAAATGTTTTTAATGCCGGGCTACGAATTTATAGAACAACTTCTGTCTGATACGTGTGGCATCCTTTAGCCAAATAATTAGCCTACATTTTGCTGAGAGATTGAAGAGCTACACAACAAATGTTCTAATGAATCACCGACTAGAATCAGAATCAGAAAGGGATTTATTCGCCATGAAAGTTTGCACAGACAAGGAATTTGCTTTGGCAGGAAGGTGCATACAATAAACATATACCTAAAATTTAAATATGTGGACTAACTATACTAAGGGTACATAAACTAGCAGTACTAAGTGGGATAAATATAAGTTGCCGTAAATTACAATATAAAAATACAAAAATACAAATATTACAAAAAATACAAATGTACAAGATACCATGTTGTGGTGCAGTGCAAAAGCAGTGTGTTTTAAGCAATAAGTCATTTGAGTCAGTGTGGTCCCTTGGCCTTGTTGAAGAGGCCAACAGCGGAAGGGAAGAAACTGTTTTTGTGGCGTGAGGTATTGGTCCTGATGGACCGCAGCCTTCTGCCGGAGGGGAGTGACTGAAACAGGGAGTGTCCAGGGTGGGAGGAGTCGGCCACAATCTTCCTCGCTCGCCTCAGGGTCCTCGAGGTGTGCAGGTCCTCGAGGGTAGGCAGATTGCAGCCAATCACCTTCTCAGCAGTACGGATGATACGCTGCAGTCTGCTCTTGTCCTTGGCAGTGGCAGCAGCGTACCAGACGGTGATGGAGGAGGTGAGGATGGACTCAATGATGGCTGAGTAGAAGTGCACCATCATTGTCTTTGGCAGGTTGAACTTCTTCAGCTGCCGAAGGAAGTACATCCTCTGTTGTGCTTTCTTGATGAGGGAGCTGATGTTCAGTTCCCACTTGAGGTCCTGGGAGAGGATAGTAAAGTCATCTTCTGACATTGCCTTTTCTCCACGTTAAAAGCTACAAAATGATGGACTGGCAAAAGCTTTATAACTATAAATCTACTCTAAAATGTACTTAAAAGTATGGCGACGACGTTGGCAACTTATCCCGTAGTAAATGTCAAACGACAAGTATGTCAAAGTAGTAGAACCGTGATCCCAAGCTAGCATCAACATCGCTGTGTTTACACCGGCAGACGCTTTGCAAACCACTTCTGGCGGAAATTAAATGCATTTGTGTAGAGTTATGGCGGCCCCCTGGGATTTGGCGCGTAAACTTGTCTATAGATGGGGTCTTGTTGATGCGCACGCAGCTTCAAGGCAGAAAGACGCGTTCCATTTCACTTTTACTGTACCTACACCTTTAATGTTCCCGCCATCCCCCCATTTCTGAATAAAGTTCGACTAATCTGATTTGTTGATTTCTGTTGCTATGAAAACCAGTTTAGCCAAGCTATCTAACATTGTTTTTAGCTAGCTTGCATTACCATTCAATTGCTAACAAAACATTAGTAAAAATAGCTTGCTAATCGGGCAGAACTTGAACTCGGGCAGGAGACTCTGAGACCTCAGCGCGCCACTAGCATCTCGTCATATCACGCAGTTGGAGCACAGCTAGATAATCAGCGTCAGCGCTCTTGGGTACCCAGCATGCAGTGCGGCATTTAAAAAAACAACAGCTACGCAAGGGATTTCAGTTGTTGTGTTCGTTCAGTTAGATGTTTGTAATGTTATTGTTTGTTAGTTAATATAATCTTGTTGGTCACCTTGAGTGTGCATGCTGTGTAGTTTAATGGGAACAGAGAGTCAGCCATTTTACTATCACAGGCTATACTTGCAAAGAGCTGAACGTGGGCTGTGCCCTAGACCAGACCAATTGCCTATGAGGCTAATCTTGATTCTGGATTGACTGAGATTCTGGAAAGAGATCTACTCAAGAAGAGAGTCAATATCTGTGGTTTTCAAGCCATCTTTGAGAAAGTTTGAAAACAATGTTGCGGTTAATATGTTTTGATTGTGGGAGGCAACTTTTGGACTACACCTAAACCTCATGCGGCCACCGCACCACCTGCACTGGGAAAGAGGGAAACAGCATGGATGGGGAAAGTGTGTGGGCAGAGCAAGCAGTAGTAGTACATAAACTACATACGTCCTTTACTAAAGTGTATTCTGACTTTCATAAAGTTATTGTTGTAATCAAAGCTTTTAAAGAATGGATCTCTGCATGATGGGCCTGACCAGAGCACAGGTGGCCTGACAGAACACGCTTCAAAGTTGACACTTTCAAAAGTGTGGCATTTTAACCCTGTCAGTCCAAAATGTCTAAAAGTTGATACGCATGCCTTATTGCCAATGGGGAACAAAGAAGTCTCAAGAAACCATAATGTTGGCAGCATGGATATTTCTCTACAGTGACAATTTGTGAAGAATTTCAAAAAATGACTTCAAATCAGCCATTGATCCAATTGTCTTGAAATGTTGTGTACATGTATGAAATACATGTCTGTGTCATGTCAATTTTGTAATGGTTTGCAATGCTGAGGAGGAACCCGCCATTGCTGCCTGCAGCTATATTTAGGATTCCTCCATAAGGAGGAAACCTATTGTTATTGTTAGTTTTATTAGGATTCCTCCGTAAGGAGGAAACCTATTGTTATTAGGATTCCTCCGTAAGGAGGAAACCTATTGTTATTGTTAGTTTTATTATTATTAGGATTCCTCCGTAAGGAGGAAACCTATTGTTATTGTTAGTTTTATTATTATTATTATTATTATTATTATTCTAGTTCCATGGGAGTCAATGGCAGCCCCTAGAACCCTTGGATAACTTTTTGTTAAATTTGGCACACTCATTAAGGACAGTTCCTTCTATACCTACACCAAGTTTCATGTATCCCATCAGACCACTCTAGCGCCACCAATGGGTCAAAGTTGGACTTGTGTTTACACACGCAACTTTTGAACCGTATGACTGATTTACAAAAATGAGGTACCATTGGATTCCCTGGATGAAGACGAGTTCAACGCACCCTATGACGTCAATTTCCGGTTGTATAGATTTTCCGCTATTTCCGGTTGTATCAAAAACCTTTGAAAGCCTACTCCTCCTACAATTATTGTCATATCTTCTTCAAAATGACCATAGATGATCTTCAGACCAAGCCTCACAAAAGTTATCCCATGGCGTTTTGATTTTCTAAACCGTTTGTCCGGCACAACCAATCAAAATCAGCAAAAAAGTAACCAAACAGGAACTTGGGTCAAATCTCAGCAAATCTTTGAGATATCAACACTAAACTTGGTATATCGGTGGACGACACTACAACATGTTACCATGTGCAAAGGCAACTTCATATCTCAAAAGATGATTGATATAAAGCAAATCGAATTTATCGCTAACGCTAAAATAATGCTTTACACATCCGCCGGTCAAAAACTGATACTTTGATTCAATCACAAGTTCATATGAAGACTCTTGAGAATGTTTAGTACACAAATCTGAGGAAAAGTTGACTGTAACATGAAAAGTCGATTTTATGTGAATATTTGAAACATGCATGCTTGGCTAATTGCTAACGAAATTTTCAATGAAATGTCTCCCCTGCTCTTCAGCGCGCGCGTGCTCCACATTCTCACACACTCAGCCTTTCCCTTGACACACGCGCGGGCTTGGCGAGACGCATACACAACATTTCAGGCAATTGTGGGCTGACCAAGCCCCCACTCATTCCTTGGCTTGAAGTGAAGGCCCTTGTGGATCTTGATGGTAATGCATTTTAGAAAAAGTTCTCAAAATCCTGAAACATTGATAGTATAGGCCAGGAGTAACTACCACACCACAAATGACGCACCATTATCCATAGGTGGCGCTACGGCCAAGCCCCAATTTTCCATTTACAAAGTGATGCCATTCGCATCCCATTTGTCCCAAAATTCTGAAATTCATTAGATATGCCTTATTTCTCATGAGGAACAAAAAAGCCTCAATAACCTATAACGGCCGCCATATTGGATGTTTTTGTACAATAAAGATTTAGGAAACACGTTTTTTTGCTACTTCTCCTACAATTCTTGTCCAATCTTCCCCAGAATTGGCAGGTATCATCGTCAGAGCAACCCTCACTGAATTCTTTAACAGATTTTTGAATTTCAAAACCGTTTGTCCGGTACAGCCAATCAAAATCGTCAACAAAGCAACCAAACAGGAAGTTGGATCAAATCTCAGCAAATCTTTGAAATATCAACACCAAACTTGGTGTGTCACGTGAAAGACACTACGTCATGTTCCCATGTAGGAAGGCAAATTAATATCTTCAAAAATGATTGAAATGAAGGAAATCAAATTTATTTCTAACGCTAAAATAATGCTTTACACATCCGCCAGTCAAAAAACTCTGATTCAATCACAAGTTCATGAAGACTTTTGAGAATGTTTAGTACACAAATCTCAGAAAAAGTTGACTGTAAGATGAAAAGTTGAATTTAGGTGAATATTTGAAAAATGCATGCTTGGCTAATTGTTAAGGAAATTTCCAATGAAATGTCTCCCCTGCTCCTCAGCACGCGCGCTCCACATTCTCACACACTCAGCCTTTCCCTTGACACACGCACAAGCTTGGCGAGACGCATACACAACATTTCAGGCAATTGTGGGCTGACCAAGCCCCACTCATTGCTTGGTCTTTAGCAAAGGACCATGTGGATCTTGATGGTATTGCATTTCCGATTTTGTATGCAATGGTAAAAAGTTCTCAAAATCCTGAAACATTGATAGTATAGGCCAAGAGTAACTACCACACCACAAATGGCCCAATATCACCCATAAGTGACGCTACAGGCCACGCCCTGGTACACAAAGATACAAGGCTTTCTGGAATGGGTAGGCTCACCAAGCCCCCTCCCTTCACTCCTTGGCTTGAAATAAAAGCCCTTGTGGATCTTGATGGTATTGCATTTCAGATTTGGTATCCCATTGGTAAGTCTGCAGCATGGATTTTTACAGTGACAATTTGTGAAGAATATAAATTTTTCAGTGGTTTGCAATGTTTGGAGGAATCCGCCATTGCTGCTTGCAGTTATATTTATTATTAGGATTCCTCCGTAAGGAGGAAACCTATTGTTATTGTTAGTTTTATTATTATTAGGATTCCTCCGTAAGGAGGAAACCTATTGTTATTGTTAGTTTTATTATTATTATTATTATTATTATTATTATTATTATTATTCTAGTTCCATGGGAGTCAATGGCAGCCCCTAGAACCCTTGGATAACTTTTTGTTAAATTTGGCACACTCATTAAGGACAGTTCCTTCTATACCTACACCAAGTTTCATGTATCCCATCAGACCACTCTAGCGCCACCAATGGGTCAAAGTTGGACTTGTGTTTACACACGCAACTTTTGAACCGTATGACTGATTTACAAAAATGAGGTACCATTGGATTCCCTGGATGAAGACGAGTTCAACGCACCCTATGACGTCAATTTCCGGTTGTATAGATTTTCCGCTATTTCCGGTTGTATCAAAAACCTTTGAAAGCCTACTCCTCCTACAATTATTGTCATATCTTCTTCAAAATGACCATAGATGATCTTCAGACCAAGCCTCACAAAAGTTATCCCATGGCGTTTTGATTTTCTAAACCGTTTGTCCGGCACAACCAATCAAAATCAGCAAAAAAGTAACCAAACAGGAACTTGGGTCAAATCTCAGCAAATCTTTGAGATATCAACACTAAACTTGGTATATCGGTGGACGACACTACAACATGTTACCATGTGCAAAGGCAACTTCATATCTCAAAAGATGATTGATATAAAGCAAATCGAATTTATCGCTAACGCTAAAATAACGCTTTACACATCCGCCGGTCAAAAACTGATACTTTGATTCAATCACAAGTTCATATGAAGACTCTTGAGAATGTTTAGTACACAAATCTGAGGAAAAGTTGACTGTAACTTGAAAAGTCGATTTTATGTGAATATTTGAAACATGCATGCTTGGCTAATTGCTAACGAAATTTTCAATGAAATGTCTCCCCTGCTCTTCAGCGCGCGCGTGCTCCACATTCTCACACACTCAGCCTTTCCCTTGACACACGCGCGGGCTTGGCGAGACGCATACACAACATTTCAGGCAATTGTGGGCTGACCAAGCCCCCACTCATTCCTTGGCTTGAAGTGAAGGCCCTTGTGGATCTTGATGGTAATGCATTTTAGAAAAAGTTCTCAAAATCCTGAAACATTGATAGTATAGGCCAGGAGTAACTACCACACCACAAATGACGCACCATTATCCATAGGTGGCGCTACGGCCAAGCCCCAATTTTCCATTTACAAAGTGATGCCATTCGCATCCCATTTGTCCCAAAATTCTGAAATTCATTAGATATGCCTTATTTCTCATGAGGAACAAAAAAGCCTCAATAACCTATAACGGCCGCCATATTGGATGTTTTTGTACAATAAAGATTTAGGAAACACGTTTTTTTGCTACTTCTCCTACAATTCTTGTCCAATCTTCCCCAGAATTGGCAGGTATCATCGTCAGAGCAACCCTCACTGAATTCTTTAACAGATTTTTGAATTTCAAAACCGTTTGTCCGGTACAGCCAATCAAAATCGTCAACAAAGCAACCAAACAGGAAGTTGGATCAAATCTCAGCAAATCTTTGAAATATCAACACCAAACTTGGTGTGTCACGTGAAAGACACTACGTCATGTTCCCATGTAGGAAGGCAAATTAATATCTTCAAAAATGATTGAAATGAAGGAAATCAAATTTATTTCTAACGCAAAAATAATGCTTTACACATCCGCCAGTCAAAAAACTCTGATTCAATCACAAGTTCATGAAGACTTTTGAGAATGTTTAGTACACAAATCTCAGAAAAAGTTGACTGTAAGATGAAAAGTTGAATTTAGGTGAATATTTGAAAAATGCATGCTTGGCTAATTGTTAAGGAAATTTCCAATGAAATGTCTCCCCTGCTCCTCAGCACGCGCGCTCCACATTCTCACACACTCAGCCTTTCCCTTGACACACGCGCAAGCTTGGCGAGACGCATACACAACATTTCAGGCAATTGTGGGCTGACCAAGCCCCCACTCATTGCTTGGTCTTTAGCAAAGGCCCATTTGGATCTTGATGGTATTGCATTTCCGATTTTGTATGCAATGGTAAAAAGTTCTCAAAATCCTGAAACATTGATAGTATAGGCCAAGAGTAACTACCACACCACAAATGACGCACCATTATCCATAGGTGGCGCTACGGCCAAGCCACAATTTTCCATTTACAAAGTGATGCCATTCGCATCCCATTTGTCCCAAAATTCTGAATTTCATTAGATATGCCTTATTTCTCATGAGGAACAAAAAGGCCTCAATAACCTATAACGGCCGCCATATTGGATTTTTTTGTACGATAAAGATTTAGGAAACACGTTTTTTTGCTACTTCTCCAACAATTTTTGTCCAATCTTCCCCAGAATTGGCAGGTATCATCGTCAGAGCAACCCTCACTGAATTCTTCAACAGATTTTTGAATTTCAAAACCGTTTGTCCGGTACAGCCAATCAAAATCGGCAACAAAGCAACCACACAGGAAGTTGGATCAAATCTCAGCAAATCTTTGAAATATCAACACCAAACTTGGTGTGTCACGTGAAAGACACTACATCATGTTCCCATGTGAGAAGGCAAATTAATATCTTAAAAAATGATTGAAATAAAGTAAATCTAATTTATTTCTAACGCTAAAATAATGCTTTACACATCCGCCAGTCAAAAACTGATACTCTAATTCAATCACAAGTTCTTGAAGACTCTTGAGAATGTTTAGTACACAAATCTCAGAAAAAGTTGACTGTAACATGAAAAGTTTAATTTTGGTGAATATTTGAAAAATGCATGCTTGGCTAATTGTTAAGGACATTTCGAATGAAATGTCTCCCCTGACCCTCAGCGCGCGCGCTCCACATTCTTACACACTCAGCCTTTCCCTTGACACACGCGCAAGCTTGGCGAGACGCATACACAACATTTCAGGCAATTGTGGGCTGACCAAGCCCCCACTCATTGCTTGGTCTTTAGCAAAGGCCCATGTGGATCTTGGTGGTATTGCATTTCCGATTTTGTATGCAATGGTAAAAAGTTCTCAAAATCCTGAAAGATTGATAGTATAGGCCAAGAGTAACTACCACACCACAAATGGCCCAATATCACCCATAAGTGACGCTACAGGCCACGCCCTGATACACAAAGATACAAGGCTTTCTGGAATGGGTAGGCTCACCAAGCCCCCTCCCTTCACTCCTTGGCTTGAAATAAAAGCCCTTGTGGATCTTGATGGTATTGCATTTCAGATTTGGTATCCCATTGGTAAGTCTGCAGCATGGAATTTTACAGTGACAATTTGTAAAGAATATACATTTTTCAGTGGTTTGCAATGTTTGGAGGAATCCGCCATTGCTGCTTGCAGTTATATTTATTATTATTATTATTCTAGTTCCATGGGAGTCAATGGCAGCCCCTAGACCCCTTGGATAACTTTTTGACAAATTTGGCACACTCATTAAGGACAGTTCCTTCTATACCTACACCAAGTTTCATGTATCCCATCAGACCACTCTAGCGCCACCAATGGGTCAAAGTTGGACTTGTGTTTACACACGCAACTTTTGAACCGTATGACTGATTTTCAAAAATGAGGTACCATTGGATTCCCTGGATCAAGACGAGTTCAACGCACCATATGACGTCAATTTCCGGTTATATAGATTTTCCGCTATTTCCGGTTGTATCAAAAACCTTTGAAAGCCTACTCCTCCTACAATTTTTGTCATATCTTCTTCAAAATGACCAGAGATGATCTTCAGACCAAGCCTCACAAAAGTTATCCCATGGCGTTTTGATTTTCTAAACCGTTTGTCCGGCACAGCCAATCAAAATCAGCAAAAAAGTAACCAAACAGGAACTTGGGTCAAATCTCAGCAAATCTTTGAGATATCAACACGTAACTTGGTATGTCACAAGGAAGACACTACAACATGTTACCATGTGCAAAGGCTATTTCATATCTCCAGAAATGGTTGATTTAAAGCAAATTGAATTTATCGCTAACGCAAAAATAATGCTTTACACATCCGCCGGTCAAAAACTGATACTTTGATTCAATCACAAGTTCATATGAAGATTCTTGAGAATGTTTAGTACACAAATCTGAGGAAAAGTTGACTGTAACATGAAAAGTCGATTTGTGGTGAATATTTGAAACATGCATGCTTGGCTAATTGATGACGAAATTTCCAATGAAATGTCTCCCCTGCTCTTCAGCGCGCGCGTGCTCCACATTCTCACACACTCAGCCTTTCCCTTGACACACACGCGGGCTTGGCGAGACGCATACACAACATTTCAGGCAATTGTGGGCTGACCAAGCCCCCACTCATTCCTTGGCTTGAAGTGAAGGCCCTTGTGGATCTTGATGGTAATGCATTTTAGAAAAAGTTCTCAAAATCCTGAAACATTGATAGTATAGGCCAGGAGTAACTACCACACCACTAATGACGCACCATTATCCATAGGTGGCGCTACGGCCAAGCCCCAATTTTCCATTTACAAAGTGATGCCATTCGCATCCCATTTGTCCCAAAATTCTGAAATTCATTAGATATGCCTTATTTCTCATGAGGAACAAAAAAGCCTCAATAACCTATAACGGCCGCCATATTGGATTTTTTTGTACAATAAAGATTTAGGAAACACGTTTTTTTGCTACTTCTCCTACAATTTTTGTCCAATCTTCCCCAGAATTGGCAGGTATCATCGTCAGAGCAACCCTCACTGAATTCTTCAACAGATTTTTGAATTTCAAAACCGTTTGTCCGGTACAGCCAATCAAAATCGTCAACAAAGCAACCAAACAGGAAGTTGGATCAAATCTCAGCAAATCTTTGAAATATCACCACCAAACTTGGTGTGTCACGTGAAAGACACTACATCATGTTCCCATGTGAGAAGGCAAATTAATATCTTCAAAAATGATTGAAATAAAGGAAATCTAATTTATTTCTAACGCTAAAATAATGCTTTACACATTCGCCGGTGCAAAACTGATACTCTGATACAATCACAAGTTCATGAAGACTCTTGAGAATGTTTAGTACACAAATCTCAGAAAAAGTTGACTGTAAGGTGAAAAGTTGAATTTTGGTGAATATTTGAAAAATGCATGCTTGGCTAATTGCTAATGAAATTTCCAATGTAATGTCTCCCTCTGCTCCTCAGCGCGCGCGCTCCACATTCTCACACACTCAGCCTTTCCCTTGACACACTCGCAAGCTTGACGAGACGCATACACAACATTTCAGGCAATTGTGGGCTGACCAAGCCCCCACTCATTGCTTGGTCTTTAGCAAAGGCCCATGTGGATCTTGATGGTATTGCATTTCCGATTTTGTATACAATGGTAAAAAGTTCTCAAAATCCTGAAACATTGATAGTATAGGCCAAGAGTAACTACCACACCACAAATGGCCCAATATCACCCATAAGTGACGCTACAGGCCACGCCCTGATACACAAAGATACAAGGCTTTCTGGAATGGGTAGGCTCACCAAGCCCTCTCCCTTCACTCCTTGGCTTGAAATAAAAGCCCTTGTGGATCTTGATGGTATTGCATTTCAGATTTGGTATCCCATTGGTAAGTCTGCAGCATGGAATTTTACAGTGACAATTTGTAAAGAATATACATTTTTCAGTGGTTTGCAATGTTTGGAGGAATCCGCCATTGCTGCTTGCAGTTATATTTAGGATTCCTCCGTAAGGAGGAAACCTATTGTTATTGTTAGTTTTATTATTATTAGGATTCCTCCGTAAGGAGGAAACCTATTGTTATTGTTAGTTTTATTATTAGGATTCCTCCGTAAGGAGGAAACCTATTGTTATTGTTAGTTTTATTATTATTATTATTATTATTATTATTCTAGTTCAATGTTTGGAGGAATCCGCCATTGCTGCTTGCAGTTATATTTAGGATTCCTCCGTAAGGAGGAAACCTATTGTTATTGTTAGTTTTATTATTATTATTATTATTATTCTAGTTCCATGGGAGTCAATGGCAGCCCCTAGAACCCTTGGATAACTTTTTGTTAAATTTGGCACACTCATTAAGGACAGTTCCTTCTATACCTACACCAAGTTTCATGTATCCCATCAGACCACTCTAGCGCCACCAATGGGTCAAAGTTGGACTTGTGTTTACACACGCAACTTTTGAACCGTATGACTGATTTTCAAAAATGAGGTACCATTGGATTCCCTGGATCAAGACGAGTTCAACGCACCCTATGACGTCAATTTCCGGTTATATAGATTTTCCGCTATTTCCGGTTGTATCAAAAACCTTTGAAAGCCTACTCCTCCTACAATTTTTGTCATATCTTCTTCAAAATGACCAGAGATGATCTTCAGACCAAGCCTCACAAAAGTTATCCCATGGCGTTTTGATTTTCTAAACCGTTTGTCCGGCACAGCCAATCAAAATCAGCAAAAAAGTAACCAAACAAGAACTTGGGTCAAATCTCAGCAAATCTTTGAGATATCAACACTAAACTTGGTATATCGGTGGACGACACTACAACATGTTACCATGTGCAAAGGCAACTTCATATCTCAAAAAATTATTGATATAAAGCAAATTGAATTTATCGCTAACGCTAAAATAATGCTTTACACATCCGCCGGTCAAAAACTGATACTTTGATTCAATCACAAGTTCATATGAAGACTCTTGAGAATGTTTAGTACACAAATCTGAGGAAAAGTTGACTGTAACATGAAAAGTCGATTTTATGTGAATATTTGAAACATGCATGCTTGGCTAATTGCTAACGAAATTTTCAATGAAATGTCTCCCCTGCTCTTCAGCGCGCGCGTGCTCCACATTCTCACACACTCAGCCTTTCCCTTGACACACGCGCGGGCTTGGCGAGACGCATACACAACATTTCAGGCAATTGTGGGCTGACCAAGCCCCCACTCATTCCTTGGCTTGAAGTGAAGGCCCTTGTGGATCTTGATGGTAATGCATTTTAGAAAAAGTTCTCAAAATCCTGAAACATTGATAGTATAGGCCAGGAGTAACTACCACACCACAAATGACACACCATTATCCATAGGTGGCGCTACGGCCAAGCCCCAATTGTCCATTTACAAAGTGATACCATTCGCATCCCTTTTGTCCCAAAATTCTGAAATTCATTAGATATGCCTTATTTCTCATGAGGAACAAAAAAGCCTCAATAACCTATAACGGCCGCCATATTGGATTTTTTTGTACAATAAAGATTTAGGAAACAAGTTTTTTCGCTACTTCTCCTACAATTTTTGTCCAATATTCCCCAGAATTGGCAGGTATCATCGTCAGAGCAACCCTCACTGAATTCTTCAACAGATTTTTGAATTTCAAAACCGTTTGTCCGGTACAGCCAATCAAAATCGTCAACAAAGCAACCAAACAGGAAGTTGGATCAAATCTCATCAAATCTTTGAAATATCAACACCAATCTTGGTAGGATGACTCAGAACCCTCTTCTGAGGATGTCCAATCAATTTGGTGTCATGTGATCGTGTCATGTGATCAAAGTGGCCGCAGGAACCAAAAATGTGTTTTGGCCAATAACTGTTGATTTGTTTGCCTTTAGTTCATGAATACTCTTGAGATTGTTTAGTACACAAATCTCAGAAAAAGTTGACTGTAAGATGAAAAGTTGAATTTTGGTGAATGTTTGAAAAATGCATGCTTGGCTAATTGTTAAGGAAATTTCCAATGAAATGTCTCCCCTGCTCCTCAGCGCCCACGCTCCACATTCTCACACACTCAGCCTTTCCCTTGACACACGCGCAAGCTTGGCGAGACGCATACACAACATTTCAGGCAATTGTGGGCTGACCAAGCCCCCACTCATTGCTTGGTCTTTAGCAAAGGCCCATGTGGATCTTGATGGTATTGCATTTCCTATTTTGTATGCAATGGTAAAAAGTTCTCAAAATCCTGAAACATTGATAGTATAGGCCAAGAGTAACTACCACACCACAAATGGCCCAATATCACCCATAAGTGACGCTACAGGCCACGCCCTGATACACAAAGATACAAGGCTTTCTGGAATGGGTAGGCTCACCAAGCCCCCTCCCTTCACTCCTTGGCTTGAAATAAAAGCCCTTGTGGATCTTGATGGTATTGCATTTCAGATTTGGTATCCCATTGGTAAGTCTGCAGCATGGAATTTTACAGTGACAATTTGTAAAGAATATACATTTTTCAGTGGTTTGCAATGTTTGGAGGAATCCGCCATTGCTGCTTGCAGTTATATTTAGGATTCCTCCGTAAGGAGGAAACCTATTGTTATTGTTAGTTTTATTATTATTATTATTATTCTAGTTCCATGGGAGTCAATGGCAGCCCCTAGAACCCTTGGATAACTTTTTGTTAAATTTGGCACACTCATTAAGGACAGTTCCTTCTATACCTACACCAAGTTTCATGTATCCCATCAGACCACTCTAGCGCCACCAATGGGTCAAAGTTGGACTTGTGTTTACACACGCAACTTTTGAACCGTATGACTGATTTTCAAAAATGAGGTACCATTGGATTCCCTGGATCAAGACGAGTTCAACTATGACGTCAATTTCCGGTTATATAGATTTTCCGCTATTTCCGGTTGTATCAAAAACCTTTGAAAGCCTACTCCTCCTACAATTTTTGTCATATCTTCTTCAAAATGACGAGAGATGATCTTTAGACCAAGCCTCACAAAAGTTATCCCATGGCGTTTTGATTTTCTAAACCGTTTGTCCGGCACAGCCAATCAAAATCAGCAAAAAAGTAACCAAACAGGAACTTGGGTCAAATCTCAGCAAATCTTTGAGATATCAACACTAAACTTGGTATATCGGTGGACGACACTACAACATGTTACCATGTGCAAAGGCAACTTCATATCTCAAAAGATTATTGATATAAAGCAAATCGAATTTATCGCTAACGCTAAAATAATGCTTTACACATCCGCCGGTCAAAAACTGATACTTTGATTCAATCACAAGTTCATATGAAGACTCTTGAGAATGTTTAGTACACAAATCTGAGGAAAGGTTGACTGTAACATGAAAAGTCGATTTTATGTGAATATTTGAAACATGCATGCTTGGCTAATTGCTAACGAAATTTTCAATGAAATGTCTCCCCTGCTCTTAAGCACGCGCGTGCTCCACATTCTCACACACTCAGCCTTTCCCTTGACACACGCGCGGGCTTGGCGAGACGCATACACAACATTTCAGGCAATTGTGGGCTGACCAAGCCCCCACTCATTCCTTGGCTTGAAGTGAAGGCCCTTGTGGATCTTGATGGTAATGCATTTTAGAAAAAGTTCTCAAAATCCTGAAACATTGATAGTATAGGCCAGGAGTAACTACCACACCACAAATGACACACCATTATCCATAGGTGGCGCTACGGCCAAGCCCCAATTGTCCATTTACAAAGTGATGCCATTCGCATCCCTTTTGTCCCAAAATTCTGAAATTCATTAGATATGCCTTATTTCTCATGAGGAACAAAAAAGCCTCAATAACCTATAACGGCCGCCATATTGGATTTTTTTGTACAATAAAGATTTAGGAAACACGTTTTTTCGCTACTTCTCCTACAATTTTTGTCCAATCTTCCCCAGAATTGGCAGGTATCATCGTCAGAGCAACCCTCACTGAATTCTTCAACAGATTTTTGAATTTCAAAACCGTTTGTCTGGTACAGCCAATCAAAATCGTCAACAAAGCAACCAAACAGGAAGTTGGATCAAATCTCAGCAAATCTTTGAAATATCAACACCAAACTTGGTGTGTCACGTGAAAGACACTACATCATGTTCCCATGTGAGAAGGCAAATTAATATCTTAAAAAATGATTGAAATAAAGTAAATCTAATTTATTTCTAACGCTAAAATAATGCTTTACACAAAGTTGACTGTAAGATGAAAAGTTGAATTTTGGTGAATATTTGAAACATGCATGCTTGGCTAATTGCTAATGACATTTCCAATGTAATGTCTCCCTCTGCTCCTCAGCGCGCGCGCTCCACATTCTCACACACTCAGCCTTTCCCTTGACACACTCGCGTGCTTGGCGAGACGCATACACAACATTTCAGGCAATTGTGGGCTGACCAAGCCCCCACTCATTCCTTGGCTTGAAGTGAAGGCCCTTGTGGATCTTGATGGTAATGCATTTTAGAAAAAGTTCTCAAAATCCTGAAACATTGATAGTATAGGCCAGGAGTAACTACCACACCACAAATGACGCACCATTATCCATAGGTGGCGCTACGGCCAAGCCCCAATTGTCCATTTACAAAGTGATGCCATTCGCATCCCATTTGTCCCAAAATTCTGAAATTCATTAGATATTCTCTTCTCCTGTCTAGCCCCCCAGTGGTGGAATCAACTCCCCACCTCCATCAGAGATACTGACTGTCTCTCCACCTTCAATAAAAGGCTCAAGATGCACTTGTTCCGGGAGTACAACGGTACTTAGGAATTGTTCGCTTGACCCGATGTTAGGTTCCTCAAGGATCACAATGACTCTTGCTTAGAGACTTGTTGCTCTTGTGGTTAGTGGTAACTGTTGTAAATTTTTGTTCTCGCTGTGATATATTGTTTTTATTACTGTTGCTTGCTTTTTTCCACAGGTACACTTGCACTTATAGCGGTTCATGTTGTTTAATTGTAACTTGTTTAACTACATGCTCTTATGGTTCTTCCCTTTGGCACTTACTCTGGTTGTTCACAATGTGTGCTTCATGTTTTGGCTACTCGCGATGTTTTTTGGCTATCTTGTTGTTATGATCAGTGACCTATGCACTTTGTAAAGCTCTCTCTTGGAAGTCGCTTTGGATAAAAGCGTCTGCTAAATGAATAAATGTAAATGTAGATATGCCTTATTTCTCATGAGGAACAAAAAAGCCTCAATAACCTATAACGGCCGCCATATTGGATTTTTTTGTACAATAAAGATTTAGGAAACAAGTTTTTTCGCTACTTGTCCTACACTTTTTGTCCAATCTTCTCCAGAATTGGCAGGTATCATCGTCAGAGCAACCCTCACTGAATTCTTCAACAGATTTTTGAATTTCAAAAGCGTTTGTCCGGTACAGCCAATCAAAATCGTCTACAAAGCAACCAAACAGGAAGTTGGATCAAATCTCAGCAAATCTTTGAAATATCAACACCAAACTTGGTGTGTCACGTGAAAGACACTACGTCATGTTCCCATGTGAGAAGGCAAATTAATATCTTCAAAAATGATTGAAATAAAGGAAATCTAATTTATTTCTAACGCTAAAATAATGCTTTACACATCCACCAGTCAAAAAACTCTGATTCAATCGCAAGTTCATGAAGACTCTTGAGAAGGTTTAGTACACAAATCTCAGAAAAAGTGGACTGTAAGATGAAAAGTAGATTTTTGGTGAATATTTGAAACATGCATGCTTGGCTAATTGCTAATGAAATTTCCAATGTAATGTCTCCCTCTGCTCCTCAGCGCGCGCGTTCCACATTCTCACACACTCAGCCTTTCCCTTGACACACGCGCAAGCTTGACGAGACGCATACACAACATTTCAGGCAATTGTGGGCTGACCAAGCCCCCACTCATTGCTTGGTCTTTAGCAAAGGCCCATGTGGATCTTGATGGTATTGCATTTCCGATTTTGTATGCAATGGTAAAAAGTTCTCAAAATCCTGAAACATTGATAGTATAGGCCAAGAGTAACTACCACACCACAAATGGCCCAATATCACCCATAAGTGACGCTACAGGCCACGCCCTGATACACAAAGATACAAGCCTTTCTGGAATGGGTAGGCTCACCATAGACCCTGAAGCCGACGCCAAAGCCAGCTAATATTTTGTAAGCCAAATTGAGCCACCATCTGATATTTTTTGGCTCAGCCAGATGTAATTATTTGCGTCAAACAATAATTATATCTATCACATAGAGACATACACACACACAAAATCAATGATAAACTAAATCAATTTTGCACACCGGATTCGCCACAGTCTTGTGCTCGTTGGTATGATACACAGGACTCACAGTGAATTGATGACCAATTAAAATTGTGCGTTTTCCAATAGTGATGATCATAGACATAGACAGTAAAAGCAGCAATGCGTCTTTCTCTCACGCTGAGCTGAAATGGCGGAAACAACTAGAAAAGGTAATTGTGTTGTTCTCACATACTTTCTTAAATTCTATGTTGCATACTCAGACGTTTGTTAGATCTTCAGTTTTTGGAAGTAAGAATGCCGTTTTGTCAGGACTAGTGTTTTATCGATATTTTTGTACTCTTTTAGAACTTGGAAATATTGAGATCTAGTAAATCAGTATAACATACACATCTGTAGACATGAAGTGGCAGCTTCAGGCATTTGTAGCTATTAACATTTTGGCGGCTGTAGCAGCCATTTAGGTTTTGGCTGAGCGGGCTAGCCAGCCAATAACTTCATCAGCCAGCCATTATTCTCAAAACAAATGGCTTCGGGGTCTAGCTCACCAAGCCCCATCCCTTCACTCCTTGGCTTGAAATAAAAGCCCTTGTGGATCTTGATGGTATTGCATTTCAGATTTGGTATCCCATTGGTAAGTCTACAGCATGGATTTTTCTATACAGTGACAATTTGTGAAGAATATACATTTTTCAATGGTTCGCAATGTTTTGGAGGAATCTGCCATTGCTGCTTGCAGCTATATTTATTATTATTATTATTCTAGTTCCATGGGAGTCAATGGCAGCCCCTAGAACCCTTGGATAACTTTTTGTTAAATTTGGCACACTCATTAAGGACAGTTCCTTCTATACCTACACCAAGTTTCATGTATCCCATCAGACCACTCTAGCGCCACCAATGGGTCAAAGTTGGACTTGTGTTTACACACGCAACTTTTGAACCGTATAACTGATTTTCAAAAATGAGGTACCATTGGATTCCTTGGATCAAGACGAGTTCAACGCACCCTATGACGTCAATTTCCGGTTATATAGATCTTCCGCTATTTCCGGTTGTATCAAAAACCTTTGAAAGCCTACTCCTCCTACAATTTTTGTCATATCTTCTTCAAAATGACCCGAGATGAGCTTCAGACCAAGCCTCACAAAAGTTATCCCATGGCGTTTTGATTTTATAAACCGTTTGTCCGGCACAGCCAATCAAAATCAGCAATAAAATAAACCAAACAGGAACTTGGGTCAAATCTCAGCAAATCTTTGAGATATCAACACTAAACTTGGTATATCGGTGGACGACACTACAACATGTTACCATATGCAAAGGCTATTTCATATCTCCAAAAATGGTTGATATAAAGCAAATCAAATTTATCGCTAACGCTTAAATAATGCTTTACACATCCGCCAGTAAAAAACTGATACTCTGATTCAATCACAAGTTCATATGAAGACTCTTGAGAATGTTTAGTACACAAATCTGAGTAAAAGTTGACTGTAACATGAAAAGTCGATTTTATGTGAATATTTGAAACATGCATGCTTGGCTAATTTCTAACGAAATTTTCAATGAAATGTCTCCCTCTGCTCCTCAGCGCGCGCGCTCCACATTCTCACACACTCAGCCTTTCCCTTGACACACGCGCGGGCTTGGCGAGATGCATACACAACATTTCAGGCAATTGTGGGCTGACCAAGCCCCCACTCATTCCTTGGCTTGAAGTGAAGGCCCTTGTGGATCTTGATGGTAATGCATTTTAGAAAAAGTTCTCAAAATCCTGAAACATTGATAGTATAGGCCAGGAGTAACTACCACACCACAAATGACGCACCATTATCCATAGGTGGCGCTACGGCCAGGCCCCAATTGTCCATTTACAAAGTGATGCCATTTGCATCCCATTTGTCCCAAAATTCTGAAATTCATTAGATATGCCTTATTTCTCATGAGGAACAAAAAAGCCTCAATAACCTATAACGGCCGCCATATTGGATTTTTTTGTACAATAAAGATTTAGGAAACACATTTTGTTGCTACTTCTCCTACAATTTTTGTCCAATCTTCCCCAGAATTGGCAGGTATCATCGTCAGAGCAACCCTCACTGAATTCTTCAACAGATTTTTGAATTTCAAAACCGTTTGTCCGGTACAGCCAATCAAAATCGTCAACAAAGCAACCAAACAGGAAGTTGGATCAAATCTCAGCAAATCTTTGAAATATCACAACCAAACTTGGTGTGTCACGTGAAAGACACTACATCATGTTCCCATGTGAGAAGGCAAATTAATATCTTAAAAAATGATTGAAATAAAGTAAATCAAATTTATTTCTAACGCTAAAATAATGCTTTACACAAAGTTGACTGTAAGATGAAAAGTTGAATTTTGGTGAATATTTGAAAAATGCATGCTTGGCTAATTGTTAAGGAAATTTCCAATGAAACGTCTCCCATGCTCCTCAGTTCGCGCGCTACACATTCTCACACACTCAGCCTTTCCCTTGACACACGCGCGGGCTTGGCGAGACGCATACACAACATTTCAGGCAATTGTGGGCTGACCAAGCCCCCACTCATTCCTTGGCTTGAAGTGAAGGCCCTTTTGGATCTTGATGGTAATGCATTTTAGAAAAAGTTTTCAAAATCCTGAAACATTGATAGTATAGGCCAGGAGTAACTACCACAACACAAATGACGCACCATTATCCATAGGTGGCGCTACGGCCAAGCCCCAATTGTCCATTTACAAAGTGATGCCATTCGCATCCCATTTGTCCCAAAATTCTGAAATTCATTAGATATGCCTTATTTCTCATGAGGAACAAAAAAGCCTCAATAACCTATAACGGCCGCCATATTGGATTTTTTTGTACAATAAAGATTTAGGAAACACGTTTTTTCGCTACTTCTCCTACGCTTTTTGTCCAATCTTCCCCAGAATTGGCAGGTATCATCGTCAGAGCAACCCTCACTGAATTCTTCAACAGATTTTTGAATTTCAAAACCGTTTGTCCGGTAGAGCCAATCAAAATCTGCAACAAAGCAACCAAACAGGAAGTTGGCTCAAATCTCAGCAAATCTTTGAAATATCACCACCAAACTTGGTGTGTCACGTGAAAGACACTACATCATGTTCCCATGTGAGAAGGCAAATTAATGTCTTAAAAAATGATTGAAATAAAGGAAATCAAATTTATTTCTAATGCTAAAATAATGCTTTACACATCCGCCAGTCAAAAACTGATACTCTAATTCAATCACAAAATCATGAAGACTCTTGAGAATGTTTAGTACACAAATCTCAGAAAAAGTTTACTGTTAAATGTGTTCTTATTCAAGTTTCCCCCAACTGTCATTCATTTAAGATGCAATCTTGTGTTTAAGGTATTAGGCTATCATGTTTCAAAGAAAAACGATTATGGATGTTGATTTAATGCAGTTGGCATATTATACAACATACTCTAATCCAACATATAGAAATACATGACATTTGATCTCTGATTCTAGAATATTAGATATAGAAAATATTGTAAAAACAAGATTGTGTCCTAAAAGAATGGTTAAACAGTGACCAAGCTAAGATAAGTATTTACTATGACATTTTACTTATGCAGGTGGTACTGAAAGATTCCAGTCCTGTGGAGCTGCTTCATCACAGCTGCACATGTGTTGCTGGAGCAGCTTCATGCAACCACTGTGTCGCTTTGCTGTTCCAGTCAGCACATTACTCTCAGCTGAAGGTGCCAGTGGTCCCCCTGTGCTAAGCTGTACTGAAGGAGAACAGCAGTGGCACAAGCCCAGAACGTTGGTAAGTTTGCACTGTAATTACAGAGCTGTTGGATATATTTTCTAACTATATTTAACTTCTAACTGTATTGTGCTTAACTTGATAGGGTGTAAAGCCAGGCCCTGTGGATAAGATGGCTGTGCTTTCTGCTAAACCAAAGTGTAGAGCAACCAAAGATGGTGTAAGGTAAAACCTGAATATTGCATTTTACATTTACATTTAGCAGACACTCTTATCCAGAGCGACTTACAGTAAGTACAGGGACATTCCCCCCAGGCAAGTAGGGTGAAGTGCCTTGCCCAAGGACACAACGTCAGTTGGCATGACCGGGAATCGAACTGGCAACCTTCGGATTACTAACTCGACTCCCTCACCGCTCAGCCAACTGACTCCCTCGATGTTGTCGATGTATTCCAATATGTTGCCTGTTTGAATTAAAATACCTGTGTGGATATGCCACTTTCCACTCATGAAAGTGTTATGTTCCACACATGAGCACACTCTACAAAGGCCTCAGTGGGGAATTGCCTGATCTTACTGTCCTTCGGGTTAGTAGGGATTTCATATCAAACAATATACTAGTATTTCATGATTTTCTTTTTCCTCTCCTTTTGATTAAATGTACTATGACCCATCAATTATACAAACAAGTATTCTGCTTTTGAAGAAAGAATTGATTGAACTGAAACAAAATAAATGTTTACACAAGGGTTCTTTATTATGAACTTATTTGTAATGGTGTCTGGCGTTGTGCATGATGCGCAACATATTGTGGCCATGAAAATGTATGGTATAATCATTTTGTTTGATATTGCTAATCATTATATTATTACATCCCTAGGTGACAGAGGCGTATAAAGATTTTTCTACAGCGGAGGCGCCGATGATCTGCAGCATGGGCATTAGCTGTGAAATTCCCCTGGTTGACTCTGCCCTTGGCAAGGTTCAAGCCGGAAGTCCATTGTCCTACCAACAACCAGCAACAGCAAAGAGAGATCTGTCCTTCCATGCTGCCCCACCACGTCCATCTATGCCTCTTCAGAATTACTGCCTACAGCCATCAAGTTGCATGTTTGTCTGTACTGAACCACAACAGCTACACCATAGGAGTCTGGAGGTCACCTGGGACATGGTGCACAAATTTGAATGTGCTACCAGAGCACAAAGTTCATGTACTGAATGGCATCAGCTAAGGAGGCATAGATTGACGGCGTCACGTTTCAGGGAGATCTGCCAGGTTGGAGAGAACTCTGAAGAAGGTCTGGCTAACCGGATACTGCAAGGGACACGTCAGACGGCAGCTATGAAGAGGGGGCTCGAATTAGAGGCAGATGCTATTTGGGAATATTGCCAAATGAAAAGGGTCAACCACTACCCCTGTGGATTGGTAATTCACTCTGACGCTCCTTGGCTGGGGGCGTCTCCAGACGGGTTAATCTTTGACCCTTCAGAGCCATGTCAGTTTGGGCTGATTGAGATGAAGTGCCCAAATGTTAAAAGCTATGTGGACTGCCCGTATCTCAAAATGAAGTCAGGCAAATTGGAGCTAAAAGAAAAGCATGCTTACTACTGGCAAGTACAGGGGCAGATGCTAATAACGGGAATGAGTTGGTGTGATTTTGTAGTCTCAGCTGAGGAAGATGTACTCATCCAAAGAATTTACAGAGACAATGATGTTTTGGATATAATCAGAGAGAAAGTAGACAGGTTTTATGTCTACTTGCAGAAATGTGTAATGCTTCAGGATTGAGATAAAATATTCTAAGATATGTTCTTTAATTTTCACTTTTAATGGTACGTTTTATGATTGAGATTATTTTATGTTAATGTTTGTGCATCTTTAACTTTCAATGGCAGATGTTTTCCATGATTAACCTTGCCTTCCCAAAAAGTAAACACAATAAAATGTGTGTGTGCTGTGAGCACGCCAAGAAATATTTATTATCTTGATATTAAAGGCAATTAAAATGATTTCATTTCATGAATTCTGTATGTTTAACAGAACAATAGTTATCAAATTCCTCAGAAAAAGATTAAGCTACAATATCAAACTTCATATCTCCATTTCTTGACAAGAGGTCCATTTTGGTAATTTGAGAGGAGACAAGCGACAGTGAAGAGTTGGTTTATGCTCCCTGCAATGGAGAGAGGGATGGTGGTATCAAAGAGTTTATTTTCTTTAACTCTTCTGATCATCCTCTCGACATGCACCCTCAAACGGGCGATGGACTGCGTCTTCAGAACATCCACCTCTGGCATTTGGGCCCTCTTGGAGAGGAAGGCAGGACGATGAACAGTCCCAGGTACAAGGTCATCCACCAAGAATCCCTTGTCAACCATGATGGCCATGTCAGGCGTTAAGAGTGGTGCAATCCCTGACTAACGAAACACCCACTCATGGAACCCTCAAAGAGTGCTGAAACAAAACTCAGGGCTCCGTGAGGGGACATGCCCACCATGGCCTTAAACGTGCAGTGGGACTTGTAGGTCGAGAACACTTCGCTCTGAAGGAGCATGGATGACGGTGTTTGACACCGTAGCTCTGTACAGTCGAGGACCACCTGTGTGTCACTGTAGCTGCCATCAAAGTCGCGTGGAAGATGGGCCTTCACAGCTGCTGGAGACATCCATATACAGACTGAGCCCAGTAAGCTGTAGAGGAAGTTGGCCCAGGTCACGATGATTCGGCTGACGGTTGCTCGGTGGATGTTAAATCTATGACCCAACTCCCTCTGGGTACAGCCAGTGGACAGGTATGTCAGGAAGAGCTCATCTATTGGCAGCAGTTTCTGTGGGGAGAAGTGTTTAATGAGTGTTAGTTCAAAACCACCCTTTTAATGCTTAGGGATCTGTGTCTGTGTGTTTTTTGGGGGAATGGGTACTTACAGTTGGTCTGGTTAAAGGGCTTTCAGTTGTTGTGCTAGTGGCGTAGGTTTTCTTTGCTCTGTTGACCCTAATTATTTTGGCTGTTCGATCAGGTTCCAAAACGCCATCAGATGCTCGTATGAGGGGAATCTAAAATACAGTATTACAATTGAAATCAGTTGTCTTGTCATACAAGCTTAAGAATAACATTAAATATCCCATGACATGCTGTTTTTGTATGCTTTTATATAGGCCTTAATGGTCCCCTAATATCTGAAGTCTCTTTCCCGAAATTCAGCCTTGGAACTCATTAATGTTAAATAACCTCCTAAAGTGAACATTTCATGTCATGAGACCTTTAAGAAAAAAAGAGGAAATAATCAAGTTAAGAGAAGATGTTGATCTAATAACTAGCTTACCTGGTGTAAAATCTGATGTCTTCAGGAGACGAAGCAAACCGTTTCAGTCCAAAGTTGGAAAGATGATACGTTTGGAACTGCTCTCTCAGCGCCTCGAGTTCCCTCAACAAATCTCCATACTGCTCCCTGTCCACACATACGGTACCGCTGGCCCCATAGTCGTGGTCCCCCTCCCTTCACTCCTTGGCTTGAAATAAAAGCCCTTGTGGATCTTGATGGTATTGCATTTCAGATTTGGTATCCCATTGGTAAGTCTGCAGCATGGAATTTTACAGTGACAATTTAACAATTTAACATGAAAAGTCGATTTGTGGTGAATATTTGAAACATGCATGCTTGGCTAATTGCTGACGAAATTTCCAATGAAATGTCTCGCGTGCTCCACATTCTCACACACTCAGCCTTTCCCTTGACACACGCGCAAGCTTGACGAGACGCATACACAACATTTCAGGCAATTGTGGGCTGACCAAGCCCCCACTCATTGCTTGGTCTTTAGCAAAGGCCCATGTGGATCTTGATGGTATTGCATTTCCGATTTTGTATGCAATGGTAAAAAGTTCTCCAAATCCTGAAACATTGATAGTATAGGCCAGGAGTAACTACCACAAATGACGCACCATTATCCATAGGTGGCGCTACGGCCAAGCCCCAATTTTCCATTTACAAAGTGATGCCATTCGCATCCCATTTGTCCCAAAATTCTGAAATTCATTAGATATGCCTTATTTCTCATGAGGAACAAAAAAGCCTCAATAACCTATAACGGCCGCCATATTGGATTTTTTTGTACAATAAAGATTTAGGAAACACGTTTTTTCGCTACTTCTCCTACAATTTTTGTCCAATCTTCCCCAGAATTGGCAGGTATCATCGTCAGAGCAACCCTCACTGAATTCTTCAACAGATTTTTGAATTTCAAAACCGTTTGTCCGGTACAGCCAATCAAAATCGTCAACAAAGCAACCAAACAGGAAGTTGGATCAAATCTCAGCAAATCTTTGAAATATCACCACCAAACTTGATGTGTCACGTGAAAGACACAACATCATGTTCCCATGTGAGAAGGCAAATTAATATCTTAAAAATGATTGAAATAAAGGAAATCTAATTTATTTCTATCTAACGCTAAAATAATGCTTTACACATCCGCCAGTCAAAAAACTCTGATTAAATCACATGTTCATAAAGACTCTTGAGAATGTTTAGTACACAAATCTGAGAAAAAGTTGACTGTAACATGAAAAGTTGAAATTTGGTGAATATTTGAAAAATGCATGGAAAGGAAATTTCCAATGAAATGTCTCCCCTGCTCCTCAGCGCGCGCGCTCCACATTCTCACACACTCAGCCTTTCCCTTGACACACGCGCAAGCTTGGCGAGACGCATACACAACATTTCAGGCAATTGTGGGCTGACCAAGCCCCCACTCATTGCTTGGTCTTTAGCAAAGGCCCATGTGGATCTTGGTGGTATTGCATTTCCGATTTTGTATGCAATGGTAAAAAGTTCTCAAAATCCTGAAACATTGATAGTATAGGCCAAGAGTAACTACCACACCACAAATGGCCCAATATCACCCATAAGTGACGCTACAGGCCACGCCCTGATACACAAAGATACAAGGCTTTCTGGAATGGGTAGGCTCACCAAGCCCCCTCCCTTCACTCCTTGGCTTGCAGTGAAGGCCCTTGTGGATCTTGATGGTATTGCATTTCAGATTTGGTATCCCATTGGTAAGTCTGCAGCATGGAATCTTACAGTGATAATTTTTAAAGAATATACATTCTTCAGTGGTTTGCAATGTTTGGAGGAATCCGCCATTGCTGCTTGCAGTTATATTTAGGATTCCTCCATAAGGAGGAAACCTATTGTTATTGTTAGTTTTATTATTATTATTCTAGTTCCATGGGAGTCAATGGCAGCCCCTAGAACCCTTGGATAACTTTTTGTTAAATTTGGCACACTCATTAAGGACAGTTCCTTCTATACCTACACCAAGTTTCATTTATCCCATCAGACCACTCTAGCGCCACCAATGGGTCAAAGTTGGACTTGTGTTTACACACGAAACTTTTGAACCGTATGACTGATTTTCAAAAATGAGGTACTATTGGATTCCCTGGATCAAGACAAGTTCAACGCAACCTATGACGTCAATTTCCGGTTATATAGATTTTCCGCTATTTCCGGTTGTATCAAAAACCTTTGAAAGCCTACTCCTCCTACAATTTTTGTCATATCTTCTTCAAAATGACCAGAGATGATCTTCAGACCAAGCCTCACAAAAGTTATCCCATGGCGTTTTGATTTTCTAAACCGTTTGTCCGGCACAGCCAATCAAAATCAGCAAAAAAGTAACCAAACAGGAACTTGGGTCAAATCTCAGCAAATCTTTGAGATATCAACACGTAACTTGGTATATCGGTGGACGACACTACAACATGTTACCATGTGCAAAGGCAACTTCATATCTCCAAAAATGATTGATATAAAGCAAATCGAATTTATCGCTAACGCTAAAATAATGTTTTACACATCCGCCGGTCAAAAACTGATACTTTGATTCAATCACAAGTTCATATGAAGACTCTTGAGAATGTTTAGTACACAAATCTGAGGAAAAGTTGACTGTAACATGAAAAGTCGATTTTATGTGAATATTTGAAACATGCATGCTTGGCTAATTGCTAACGAAATTTTCAATGAAATGTCTCCCCTGCTCTTCAGCGCGCACGTGCTCCACATTCTCACACACTCAGCCTTTCCCTTGACACACGCGCGGGCTTGGCGAGACGCATACACAACATTTCAGGCAATTGTGGGCTGACCAAGCCCCCACTCATTCCTTGGCTTGAAGTGAAGGCCCTTGTGGATCTTGATGGTAATGCATTTTAGAAAAAGTTCTCAAAATCCTGAAACATTGATAGTATAGGCCAGGAGTAACTACCACACCACAAATGACGCACCATTATCCATAGGTGGCGCTACGGCCAAGCCCCAATTTTCCATTTACAAAGTGATGCCATTCGCATCCCATTTGTCCCAAAATTCTGAAATTCATTAGATATGCCTTATTTCTCATGAGGAACAAAAAAGCCTCAATAACCTATAACGGCCGCCATATTGGATTTTTTTGTACAATAAAGATTTAGGAAGCACGTTTTTTCTTTACTTCTCCTACAATTTTTGTCCAATCTTCCCCAGAATTGGCAGGTATCATCGTCAGAGCAACCCTCACTGAATTCTTCAACAGATTTTTGAATTTAAAAACCGTTTGTCCGGTACAGCCAATCAAAATCGTCAACAAAGCAACCAAACAGGAAGTTGGATCAAATCTCAGCAAATCTTTGAAATATCACCACCAAACTTGGTGTGTCACGTGAAAGACACTACATCATGTTCCCATGTGAGAAGGCAAGTTAATATCTTAAAAAATGATTGAAATAAAGGAAATCTAATTTATTTCTATCTAACGCTAAAATAATGCTTATAACATCCGCCAGTCAAAAAACTCTGATTCAATCACATGTTCATAAAGACTCTTGAGAATGTTTAGTACACAAATCTCAGAAAAAGTTGACTGTAACATGAAAAGTTTAATTTTGGTGAATATTTGAAACATGCATGCTTGACTAATTGCTAATGAAATTTCCAATGTCATGTCTCCCTCTGCTTCTCAGCGCGCGCGCTCCACATTCTCACACACTCAGCCTTTCCCTTGACACATGCGCAAGCTTGGCGAGACGCATACACAACATTTCAGGCAATTGTGGGCTGACCAAGCCCCCACTCATTGCTTGGTCTTTAGCAAAGGCCCATGTGGATCTTGGTGGTATTGCATTTCCGATTTTGTATGCAATGGTAAAAAGTTCTCAAAATCCTGAAACATTGATAGTATAGGCCAAGAGTAACTACCACACCACAAATGGCCCAATATCACCCATAAGTGACGCTACAGGCCACGCCCTGATACACAAAGATACAAGGCTTTCTGGAATGGGTAGGCTCACCAAGCCCCCTCCCTTCACTCCTTGGCTTGAAATAAAAGCCCTTGTGGATCTTGATGGTATTGCATTTCAGATTTGGTATCCCATTGGTAAGTCTGCAGCATGGAATTTTACATTGACAATTTGTAAAGAATATACATTTTTCAGTGGTTTGCAATGTTTGGAGGAATCCGCCATTGCTGCTTGCAGTTATATTTATTATTATTATTATTCTAGTTCCATGGGAGTCAATGGCAGCCCCTAGAACCCTTGGATAACTTTTTGTTAAATTTGGCACAGTCATTAAGGACAGTTCCTTCTAAACCTACACCAAGTTTCATGTATCCCATCAGACCACTCTAGCGCCACCAATGGGTCAAAGTTGGACTTGTGTTTACACACGCAACTTTTGAACCATATGACTGATTTTCAAAAATGAGGTACCATTGGATTCCCTGGATCAAGCCGAGTTCAACGCACCCTATGACGTCAATTTCCGGTTATATAGATTTTCCGCTATTTCCGGTTGTATCAAAAACCTTTGAAAGCCTACTCCTCCTACAATTTTTGTCATATTTTCTTCAAAAAGACCAGAGATGATCTTCAGACCAAGCCTCACAAAAGTTATCCCATGGCGTTTTGATTTTCTAAACCGTTTGTCCGGCACAGCCAATCAAAATCAGCAAAAAAGTAACTAAACAGGAACTTGGGTCAAATCTCAGCAAATCTTTGAGATATCAACACTAAACTTGGTATATCAGTAGACGACACTACAACATGTTACCATGTGCAAAGGCAACTTCATATCTCAAAAAATGATTGATATAAAGCAAATTGAATTTATCGCTAACGCTAAAATAATGCTTTACACATCCGCCGGTCAAAAACTGATACTTTGATTCAATCACAAGTTCATATGAAGATTCTTGAGAATGTTTAGTACACAAATCTGAGGAAAAGTTGACTGTAACATGAAAAGTCGATTTGTGGTGAATATTTGAAACATGCATGCTTGGCTAATTGATGACGAAATTTCCAATGAAATGTCTCCCCTGCTCTTCAGCGCGCGCGTGCTCCACATTCTCACACACTCAGCCTTTCCCTTGACACACACGCGGGCTTGGCGAGACGCATACACAACATTTCAGGCAATTGTGGGCTGACCAAGCCCCCACTCATTCCTTGGCTTGAAGTGAAGGCCCTTGTGGATCTTGATGGTAATGCATTTTAGAAAAAGTTCTCAAAATCCTGAAACATTGATAGTATAGGCCAGGAGTAACTACCACACCACTAATGACGCACCATTATCCATAGGTGGCGCTACGGCCAAGCCCCAATTGTCCATTTACAAAGTGATGCCATTCGCATCCCATTTGTCCCAAAATTCTGAAATTCATTAGATATGCCTTATTTCTCATGAGGAACAAAAAAGCCTCAATAACCTATAACGGCCGCCATATTGGATTTTTTTGTACAATAAAGATTTAGGAAACACGTTTTTTTGCTACTTCTCCTACAATTTTTGTCCAATCTTCCCCAGAATTGGCAGGTATCATCGTCAGAGCAACCCTCACTGAATTCTTCAACAGATTTTTGAATTTCAAAACCGTTTGTCCGGTACAGCCAATCAAAATCGTCAACAAAGCAACCAAACAGGAAGTTGGATCAAATCTCAGCAAATCTTTGAAATATCACCACCAAACTTGGTGTGTCACGTGAAAGACACTACATCATGTTCCCATGTGAGAAGGCAAATTAATATCTTCAAAAATGATTGAAATAAAGGAAATCTAATTTATTTCTAACGCTAAAATAATGCTTTACACATTCGCCGGTGCAAAACTGATACTCTGATACAATCACAAGTTCATGAAGACTCTTGAGAATGTTTAGTACACAAATCTCAGAAAAAGTTGACTGTAAGGTGAAAAGTTGAATTTTGGTGAATATTTGAAAAATGCATGCTTGGCTAATTGCTAATGAAATTTCCAATGTAATGTCTCCCTCTGCTCCTCAGCGCGCGCGCTCCACATTCTCACACACTCAGCCTTTCCCTTGACACACTCGCAAGCTTGACGAGACGCATACACAACATTTCAGGCAATTGTGGGCTGACCAAGCCCCCACTCATTGCTTGGTCTTTAGCAAAGGCCCATGTGGATCTTGATGGTATTGCATTTCCGATTTTGTATACAATGGTAAAAAGTTCTCAAAATCCTGAAACATTGATAGTATAGGCCAAGAGTAACTACCACACCACAAATGGCCCAATATCACCCATAAGTGACGCTACAGGCCACGCCCTGATACACAAAGATACAAGGCTTTCTGGAATGGGTAGGCTCACCAAGCCCTCTCCCTTCACTCCTTGGCTTGAAATAAAAGCCCTTGTGGATCTTGATGGTATTGCATTTCAGATTTGGTATCCCATTGGTAAGTCTGCAGCATGGAATTTTACAGTGACAATTTGTAAAGAATATACATTTTTCAGTGGTTTGCAATGTTTGGAGGAATCCGCCATTGCTGCTTGCAGTTATATTTATTATTATTATTCTAGTTCCATGGGAGTCAATGGCAGCCCCTAGAACCCTTGGATAACTTTTTGTTAAATTTGGCACACTCATTAAGGACAGTTCCTTCTATACCTACACCAAGTTTCATGTATCCCATCAGACCACTCTAGCGCCACCAATGGGTCAAAGTTGGACTTGTGTTTACACACGCAACTTTTGAACCGTATGACTGATTTACAAAAATGAGGTACCATTGGATTCCCTGGATGAAGACGAGTTCAACGCACCCTATGACGTCAATTTCCGGTTGTATAGATTTTCCGCTATTTCCGGTTGTATCAAAAACCTTTGAAAGCCTACTCCTCCTACAATTATTGTCATATCTTCTTCAAAATGACCATAGATGATCTTCAGACCAAGCCTCACAAAAGTTATCCCATGGCGTTTTGATTTTCTAAACCGTTTGTCCGGCACAACCAATCAAAATCAGCAAAAAAGTAACCAAACAGGAACTTGGGTCAAATCTCAGCAAATCTTTGAGATATCAACACTAAACTTGGTATATCGGTGGACGACACTACAACATGTTACCATGTGCAAAGGCAACTTCATATCTCAAAAGATGATTGATATAAAGCAAATCGAATTTATCGCTAACGCTAAAATAATGCTTTACACATCCGCCGGTCAAAAACTGATACTTTGATTCAATCACAAGTTCATATGAAGACTCTTGAGAATGTTTAGTACACAAATCTGAGGAAAAGTTGACTGTAACATGAAAAGTCGATTTTATGTGAATATTTGAAACATGCATGCTTGGCTAATTGCTAACGAAATTTTCAATGAAATGTCTCCCCTGCTCTTCAGCGCGCGCGTGCTCCACATTCTCACACACTCAGCCTTTCCCTTGACACACGCGCGGGCTTGGCGAGACGCATACACAACATTTCAGGCAATTGTGGGCTGACCAAGCCCCCACTCATTCCTTGGCTTGAAGTGAAGGCCCTTGTGGATCTTGATGGTAATGCATTTTAGAAAAAGTTCTCAAAATCCTGAAACATTGATAGTATAGGCCAGGAGTAACTACCACACCACAAATGACGCACCATTATCCATAGGTGGCGCTACGGCCAAGCCCCAATTTTCCATTTACAAAGTGATGCCATTCGCATCCCATTTGTCCCAAAATTCTGAAATTCATTAGATATGCCTTATTTCTCATGAGGAACAAAAAAGCCTCAATAACCTATAACGGCCGCCATATTGGATGTTTTTGTACAATAAAGATTTAGGAAACACGTTTTTTTGCTACTTCTCCTACAATTCTTGTCCAATCTTCCCCAGAATTGGCAGGTATCATCGTCAGAGCAACCCTCACTGAATTCTTTAACAGATTTTTGAATTTCAAAACCGTTTGTCCGGTACAGCCAATCAAAATCGTCAACAAAGCAACCAAACAGGAAGTTGGATCAAATCTCAGCAAATCTTTGAAATATCAACACCAAACTTGGTGTGTCACGTGAAAGACACTACGTCATGTTCCCATGTAGGAAGGCAAATTAATATCTTCAAAAATGATTGAAATGAAGGAAATCAAATTTATTTCTAACGCTAAAATAATGCTTTACACATCCGCCAGTCAAAAAACTCTGATTCAATCACAAGTTCATGAAGACTTTTGAGAATGTTTAGTACACAAATCTCAGAAAAAGTTGACTGTAAGATGAAAAGTTGAATTTAGGTGAATATTTGAAAAATGCATGCTTGGCTAATTGTTAAGGAAATTTCCAATGAAATGTCTCCCCTGCTCCTCAGCACGCGCGCTCCACATTCTCACACACTCAGCCTTTCCCTTGACACACGCACAAGCTTGGCGAGACGCATACACAACATTTCAGGCAATTGTGGGCTGACCAAGCCCCACTCATTGCTTGGTCTTTAGCAAAGGACCATGTGGATCTTGATGGTATTGCATTTCCGATTTTGTATGCAATGGTAAAAAGTTCTCAAAATCCTGAAACATTGATAGTATAGGCCAAGAGTAACTACCACACCACAAATGGCCCAATATCACCCATAAGTGACGCTACAGGCCACGCCCTGGTACACAAAGATACAAGGCTTTCTGGAATGGGTAGGCTCACCAAGCCCCCTCCCTTCACTCCTTGGCTTGAAATAAAAGCCCTTGTGGATCTTGATGGTATTGCATTTCAGATTTGGTATCCCATTGGTAAGTCTGCAGCATGGATTTTTACAGTGACAATTTGTGAAGAATATAAATTTTTCAGTGGTTTGCAATGTTTGGAGGAATCCGCCATTGCTGCTTGCAGTTATATTTGTTAGTTTTATTATTATTATTCTAGTTCCATGGGAGTCAATGGCAGCCCCTAGAACCCTTGGATAACTTTTTGTTAAATTTGGCACACTCATTAAGGACAGTTCCTTCTATACCTACACCAAGTTTCATGTATCCCATCAGACCACTCTAGCGCCACCAATGGGTCAAAGTTGGACTTGTGTTTACACACGCAACTTTTGAACAGTATGACTTATTTTCAAAAATGAGGTACCGTTGGATTCCCTGGATCAAGACGAGTTCAACGCACCCTATGACGTCAATTTCCGGTTATATAGATTTTCCGCTATTTCCGGTTGTATCAAAAACCTTTGAAAGCCTACTCCTCCTACAATTTTTGTCATATCTTCTTCAAAATGACCAGAGATGATCTTCAGACCAAGCCTCACAAAAGTTATCCCATGGCGTTTTGATTTTCTAAACCGTTTGTCCGGCACAACCAATCAAAATCAGCAAAAAAGTAACCAAACAGGAACTTGGGTCAAATCTCAGCAAATCTTTGAGATATCAACACTAAACTTGGTATATCGGTGGACGACACTACAACATGTTACCATGTGCAAAGGCAACTTCATATCTCAAAAGATGATTGATATAAAGCAAATCGAATTTATCGCTAACGCTAAAATAATGCTTTACACATCCGCCGGTCAAAAACTGATACTTTGATTCAATCACAAGTTCATATGAAGACTCTTGAGAATGTTTAGTACACAAATCTGAGGAAAAGTTGACTGTGAGATGAAAAGTCGATTTTATGTGAATATTTGAAACATGCATGCTTGGCTAATTGCTAACGAAATTTTCAATGAAATGTCTCCCCTGCTCTTCAGCGCGCGCGTGCTCCACATTCTCACACACTCAGCCTTTCCCTTGACACACGCGCGGGCTTGGCGAGACGCATACACAACATTTCAGGCAATTGTGGGCTGACCAAGCCCCCACTCATTCCTTGGCTTGAAGTGAAGGCCCTTGTGGATCTTGATGGTAATGCATTTTAGAAAAAGTTCTCAAAATCCTGAAACATTGATAGTATAGGCCAGGAGTAACTACCACACCACAAATGACGCACCATTATCCATAGGTGGCGCTACGGCCAAGCCCCAATTTTCCATTTACAAAGTGATGCCATTCGCATCCCATTTGTCCCAAAATTCTGAAATTCATTAGATATGCCTTATTTCTCTTGAGGAACAAAAAAGCCTCAATAACCTATAACGGCCGCCATATTGGATTTTTTTGTACAATAAAGATTTAGGAAACACGTTTTTTTGCTACTTCTCCTACAATTTTTGTCCAATCTTCCCCAGAATTGGCAGATATCATCGTCAGAGCAACCCTGACTGAATTCTTCAACAGATTTTTGAATTTCAAAAGCGTTTGTCCGGTACAGCCAATCAAAATCGTCAACAAAGCAACCAAACAGGAAGTTGGATCAAATCTCAGCAAATCTTTGAAATATCACCACCAAACTTGGTGTGTCACGCGAAAGACACTACATCATGTTCCCATGTGAGAAGGCAAATTAATATCTTAAAAAAGGATTGAAATAAAGGAAATCTAATTTAATTCTAACGCTAAAATAATGCTTTACACATCCGCCAGTCAAAAAACTCTGATTCAATCACATGTTCATAAAGACTCTTGAGAATGTTTAGTACACAAATCTCAGAAAAAGTTGACTGTAACATGAAAAGTTGAATTTTGGGGAATATTTGAAAAATGCATGCTTGGCTAATTGTTAAGGAAATTTCCAATGAAATGTCTCCCCTGACCCTCAGCGCGCGCGCTCCACATTCTCACACACTCAGCCTTTCCCTTGACACACGCGCAAGCTTGGCGAGACGCATACACAACATTTCAGGCAATTGTGGGCTGACTAAGCCCCCACTCATTCCTTGAATTCAAGTGAAGGCCCTTGTGGATCTTGATGGTATTGCATTTCCGATTTTGTATACAATGGTAAAAAGTTCTCAAAATCCTGAAACATTGATGGTATAGGCCAAGAGTAACTACCACACCACAAATGGCTCAATATCACCCATAAGTGACGCTACAGGCCACGCCCTGATACACAAAGATACAAGGCTTTCTGGAATGGGTAGGCTCACCAAGCCCCCTCCCTTCACTCCTTGGCTTGAAATAAAAGCCCTTTTGGATCTTGATGGTATTGCATTTCAGATTTGCTATCCCATTGGTAAGTCTAGAGCATAGATTTTTATATACAGTGACCATTTGTAAAGAATATACATTTTTCAATGGTTTGCAATGTTTGGAGGAATCCGCCATTGCTGCTTGCAGCTATATTTAGGATTCCTCCGTAAGGAGGAAACCTATTGTTATTGTTAGTTTTATTATTAGGATTCCTCCGTAAGGAGGAAACCTATTGTTATTGTTAGTTTTATTATTATTATTCTAGTTCCATGGGAGTCAATGGCAGCCCCTAGAACCCTTGGATAACTTTTTGTGAAATTTGGCACACTCATTAAGGACAGTTCCTTCTATACCTACACCAAGTTTCATGTATCCCATCAGACCACTCTAGCGCCACCAATGGGTCAAAGTTGGACTTGTGTTTACACACGCAACTTTTGAACCGTATGACCGATTTTCAAAAATGAGGTACCATTGGATTCCCTGGATCAAGATGAGTTCAACGCACCCTATGACGTCAATTTCCGGTTATATAGATTTTCCGCTATTTCCGGTTGTATCAAAAACCTTTGAAAGCCTACTCCTCCTACAATTTTTGTCATATCTTCTTCAAAATGACCAGAGATGATCTTCAGACCAAGCCTCACAAAAGTTATCCCATGGCGTTTTGATTTTCTAAACCGTTTGTCCGGCACAGCCAATCAAAATCAGCAAAAAAGTAACCAAACAGGAACTTGGGTCAAATCTCAGCAAATCTTTGAGATATCAACACTAAACTTGGTATATCGGTGGACGACACTACAACATGTTACCATGTGCAAAGGCAACTTCATGTCTCAAAAAATAATTGATATAAAGCAAATCGAATTTATCGCTCACGCTAAAATAATACTTTACACATCCGCCAGTAAAAAACTGATACTCTGATTCAATCACAAGTTCATATGAAGACTCTTGAGAATGTTTAGTACACAAATCTGAGAAAAGGTTGACTGTGAGATGAAAACTAGATTTTTGGTGAATATTTGAAACATGCATGCTTGGCTAATTGCTAACGAAATTTCCAATGAAATGTCTCCCCTGCTCTTCAGCGAGCACGTGCTCCACATTCTCACACACTCAGCCTTTCCCTTGACACACGCGCGGGCTTGGCGAGACGCATACGCAACATTTCAGGCAATTGTGGGCTGACCAAGCCCCCACTCATTCCTTGGCTTGAAGTGAAGGCCCTTGTGGATCTTGATGGTAATGCATTTTAGAAAAAGTTCTCAAAATCCTGAAACATTGATAGTATAGGCCAGGAGTAACTACCACACCACAAATGACGCACCATTATCCAAAGGTGGCGCTACGGCCAAGCCCCAATTTTCCATTTACAAAGTGATGCCATTCGCATCCCATTTGTCCCAAAATTCTGAAATTCATTAGATATGCCTTATTTCTCATGAGGAACAAAAAAGCCTCAATAACCTATAACGGCCGCCATATTCGATTCGATTTGCTTTATATCAACCATTTTTTGAGATATGAAGTTGCCTTTGCACATGGTAACATCATGTAGTGTACTCCTTGTGACATACCAAGTTTAGTGTTGATATCTCAAAGATTTGCTGAGATTTGACCCAAGTTCCTGTTTGGTTACTTTTTTGCTGATTTTGATTGGCTGTGCCGGACAAACGGTTTAGAAAATCAAAACGCCATGGGATAACTTTTGTGAGGCTTGGTCTGAAGATCATCTCTGGTCATTTTGAAGAAGATATGACAAAAATTGTAGGAGGAGTAGGCTTTCAAAGGTTTTTGATACAACCGGAAATAGTGGAAAATCTATATAACCGGAAATTGACGTCATAGGGTGCGTTGAACTCGTCTTGATCCAGGGAATCTAATGGTACCTCATCTTAAAAAATAAGTCATACGGTTCAAAAGTTGCGTGTGTAAACACAAGTCCAACTTTGACCCATTGGTGGCGCTAGAGTGGTCTAATGGGATACATGAAACTTGGTGTAGGTATAGAAGGAACTGTCCTTAATGAGTGTGTCAAATTTCACAAAAAGTTATCCAAGGGTTCTAGGGGCTGCCATTGACTCCCATGGAACTAGAATAATAATAATAATAAAACTAACAATAACAATAGGTTTCCTCCTTACGGAGGAATCCTAATAATAAAACTAACAATAACAATAGGTTTCCTCCTTACGGAGGAATCCTAATAATAAAACTAACAATAACAATAGGTTTCCTCCTTACGGAGGAATCCTAATAAAACTAACAATAACAATAGGTTTCCTCCTTACGGAGGAATCCTAAATATAGCTGCAGGCAGCAATGGCGGGTTCCTCCTCAGCATTGCAAACCATTACAAAATTGACATGACACAGACATGTATTTCATACATGTACACAACATTTCAAGACAATGTGATCAATGGCTGATTTGAAGTCATTTTTTGAAATTCTTCACAAATTGTCACTGTAGACAAATATCCATGCTTCCAAAATTATGGTTTCTTGAGACTTCTTTGTTCCCCATTGGCAATAAGGCATGCGTATCAACTTTTAGACATTTTGGACGGACAGGGTTAAAATGCCACCCTTTTGAAAGTGTCAACTTTGAAGCGTGTTCTGTCAGGCCACCTGTGCTCTGGTCAGGCCCATCATGCAGAGATCCATTCTTTAAAAGCTTTGATTACAACAATAACTTTATGAAAGTCAGAATACACTTTAGTAAAGGACGTATGTAGTTTATGTACTACTACTGCTTGCTCTGCCCACACACTTTCCCCATCCATGCTGTTTCCCTCTTTCCCAGTGCAGGTGGTGCGGTGGCCGCATGAGGTTTAGGTGTAGTCCAAAAGTTGCCTCCCACAATCAAAACATATTAACCGCAACATTGTTTTCAAACTTTCTCAAAGATGGCTTGAAAACCACAGATATTGACTCTCTTCTTGAGTAGATCTCTTTCCAGAATCTCAGTCAATCCAGAATCAAGATTAGCCTCATAGGCAATTGGTCTCGTCTAGGGCACAGCCCACGTTCAGCTCCTTGCAAGTATAGCCTGTGATAGTAAAATGGCCGACTCTCTGTTCCCATTAAACTACACAGCATGCACACTCAAGGTGACCAACAAGATTATATTACCTAACAAACAATAACATTACAAACATCTAACTGAACGAACACAACAACTGAAATCCCTTGCGTAGCTGTTGTTTTTGTACATGCCGCACTGCATGCTGGGTACTGATGAAGAAAGTGTTTGTCCGTCTCTTCATAAATGGAGTGACTAAGTTCAGTTGAGTTCTGGATTTTAATACGTATTTATCAATCTGCAGATTGTGAGAGAAAACCAGTCTTCTGACCATAAATGACAACACAACACCAAGCTTAGGTCTCAACCAGGGGAGTGTTCCATCAACGTCGATTAAGGAAAAGCTAGACTTATCTCGCCAAGTCTCACTTACTTTAGCGAGAGTTCCGTTCCATTAAGGTGGCTTATTTTAGTTCTAGCTACGTAACCAAGGTAACTTATACTTCGGAACTAGCCTGATCCGTGTCAGGCTAAAAGTCAAGCTCAACTAAAATGTGTTGCAAATAATTTCAAACAGGCGGAAACAGAATCTCAAATGACAGTTCCGTAGAGTAAATTCCTGCGCGCAAACCACTTTAGTCCGTGTTCGGAAACGTAAATTCAGACTTTTTGAAGTGCAGACATTAATGATTTAGCTACATGTTTACTTAATCTCCCAAAAATATATTAATTTAAATAAACAAGTTAAGAAATAATGTCACTTTTGTTTTCAAAAGCCATTGGTTAATTTACATAAAATAAGGACTTAGAAACTAAGCAGAGCGTCTAGACAAGTTACAATCAATTATGGCGTATCCGTTCTTTGACAACCCTGTGGTGGATGAAGGTGCTCAGATTATACAAAGAGCGTTTATCCCACCAGCCCCAAGGGTCTTCAGAGACAGAAGTAATGGTTCCCTGACCAGTATCTGTGGAAGAAGTATAGGTTCAGCAGGCCCAGCATAGTTTATCTAGATAAATGTAATTGTCATTCTTAAAAAAAAAAAAAAAGTATATATATATATATATATATGAAATAACACTTTAGCAACTCTTAAGGATGGCAATGAACACATAAGAGCAGCCTACCATCCTTTGTAAAAAGTAATAGAAAGGAGAGTAGACTATAATAGTAGAAAGGAGGGTAGTAGACTGCAGTCTATGTTGGTAGGCCTAGACTATGTAGTCTGCTGGAATCACACACAAGGAAGCAAACCCACTGTAGCCAAGCCTTGACACTGTTCAGTCTGTCTGCATCTGTCTATGTCTTTGCATGTGGGACATTCTTGAACGGGCAACTATGCCAGGAAATATGAAGGGTATACCTTGCTTCAAAGCAGTACCTGAATATTATCATCAGTTTTTCAGGTAATCTTGAAACACAAAGAATCAAGGAGGAATTTGTATTCAATTGTATAAAGTATTTTCATTGTTTAAAGTAGCCTATATGTTGACAAGCCTGTATATTACCTCTCCTCTGGCTTCCACAATATTATAGGTGCAATATACTGTCCCCATGGGTATATCCAGGCCCATTGGAAGACTCAGGGGGTGACTGCCTGGTGCCCCCATGGTTGAAAGTGTTTCTAAAATGCCCAGAGTGGCAAAAATTAGACCAAGTGCCCTACTGTCTGCCATTCACATTGTGAAATATGCTTGAGTGCACAGGATGCCCCATGCAATAAATGACAGTGTGCCCTCTATAAATGTAAAAAGAGTTCCTTTATAGTATAGAAAATGTGATGCAGTACCCTATAAGGTGCCCTTACAATGGCCTAACTTGGACTGTTCCCATGCCCTTACTTCCAATGGAAAAAGGTGCTGTTATGAAGTGCCCTTTATGCTGCCCCTACATGACAGTGTCCCAAATGTTGCCCTTTCCAAAGAAGACAATTAGATTCTGTGCCCAACAGTCTCCCCTAATGTTCCCAGTAGGGCATGCTTTCCCAAAGTGAGGCTGTGACAACACTTGGCACAGCCACAGTCTGTCACTGTCCAAGCCCCCTCTGGATCTGTGGAGGCAGACTATGTTAATTGGAAATACTCGTAATATAATAATGATAGTCATGCTGAGCAATTTTAAATGACTGTTCTGCCAAACAAAGTGTGCAGTTTGGGTCACCTTCTGATCTAAAAAGTCAGTGCTGGATCTGTGCAATACTAGTCATTTCAGTGAATCCCCATTTAAGTCATGGTTATCTTTCCCTTTTATCTTAAAGCTCAGCATTTAGCCTATCAGTTAATAAATGTGTGTGGCAAAGTTATTTTGAAGTAAATTTTGATTTTGTTCAAGATGTGAAGACAAAAACATTATTAGCCCACATCAAGTGCAATTAACCATGGCCTTCTTCAGTGTTTTGAATTTTATCCTACAATTTTCAATTGCTGCCACGTTCTTTTTTGGGCTATTATTCTCAATCTCCTGTTGAGAATATCGACCATAGGCTAGCCTGCCAGAACGGTTTCAGACAGCTCATCAAATTACGCTAATTATCAGTAGGCCTAAATGCATATATATATATATATATATATATATATATATATGTTAAGTAGATTTGGTAGGTCTACAATTTACGCATTTTAACGGTCGTAATGGTTTGACAAGTGGTCTCCCTTGCCATGTTAATTGCGGCAACATTGCCCTTTTAAGGAACAAAAAAACTAAAAAAATCAATTTACACTGCTGAAACAACACACCTCTGCTGCTTTACGCTATACCTTTTGCGACATAACTCCTCTTTTCGACGATCGCCTGATCTGGGCTGCACAGTCTAAGCTTATTGAGGTCTAGCTTGAATTAGCGTTGCCTGTTAGTGGAACGGGACGTTAGTGGAACGGCTTGAGGCTTAAGTCTAAGTTGACGTTTACCCAAGTGAGACTTATTCGTGTTAGCGCGACTTGCGTTAGCGACGTTGATGGAACACCCCCCAGGTCTCTCCCCCGCTCCGAAAGCCGGAGGACCATCTTTTATAGGGCACAAGAATGTAAACATAGATTGTGACAGTTAGACAGGAATGACGTTACAACAGTCTCAGAGAAAAGGATTCACTGCTCCCAACACATAACAGCTCTCACACTAGAGAGTTCATAGTTGGAGCTCTCCTTGTAGTCATGACAAGGACCGTTTAGCCAGTACTTTCTCCTGACCCCGAACATCTATTAACCTGACACATAGACACAATATACTGTTATTAATAGCAAGCTGACATGATAAACGTACTAACTAGTATCCAATGACTAGTTCTATTGATTAGTGATTAATGTAAGCACACAGGAAATCCCAATTTCTTCCACAGTTCCCAAGAGCGCTGACGCTGATTATCTAGCTGTGCTCCGACTGCGTGATATGACGAGATGCTAGTGGCGCGCTGAGGTCTCAGAGTCTCCTGCCCGAGTTCAAGTTCTGCCCGATTAGCAAGCTATTTTTACTAATGTTTTGTTAGCAATTGAATGGTAATGCAAGCTAGCTAAAAACAATGTTAGTTAGCTTGGCTAAACTGGTTTTCATAGCAACAGAAATCAACAAATCAGATCAGTCGAACTTTATTCAGAAATGGGGGGATGGCGGGAACATTAAAGGTGTAGGTACAGTAAAAGTGAAATGGAACGCGTTTTTCTGCCTTGAAGCTGCGTGCGCATCAACAAGACCCCATCTATAGACAAGTTTACGCGCCAAATCCCAGGGGGCCGCCATAACTCTACACAAATGCATTTCATTTCCGCCGGAAGTGGTTTGCAAAGCGTCTGCCGGTGTAAACACAGCGATGTTGATGCTAGCTTGGGATCACGGTTCTACTACTTTGACATACTTGTCGTTTGACATTTACTACGGGATAAGTTGCCAACGTCGTCGCCATACTTTTAAGTACATTTTAGAGTAGATTTATAGTTATAAAGCTTTTGCCAGTCCATCATTTTGTAGCTTTTAACGTGGAGAAAAGGCAATGTCAGAAGATGACTTTAGTCGGTGATTCATTAGAACATTTGTTGTGTAGCTCTTCAATCTCTCAGCAAAATGTAGGCTAATTATTTGGCTAAAGGATGCCACACGTATCAGACAGAAGTTGTTCTATAAATTCGTAGCCCGGCATTAAAAACATTTATAGTCGGTTGACTGATCGCGTTGTTGTACCCAGTCAAAGGAATAAACACACAGGAACATCATGAACATTCAATGGTCTTGCCAGTTATCCTGGCAAAACATGTAGCATAATGTTCTTTATTTATTGCCAGGACACGGTCCAAGTAGCCTAGGTATACATAACATTGAAAGCTAATTCGTTTGGAATTTCTAGGCTATTGATGTTACATGTTGATGTTCAGCCTATTAACAACTTCAGAAGGACAAGACAGGCAGTACACTGTTATCCTTATTTAAGTGGCTTGTCACTGCCTGAAGTGCCTACTTATCTATCTATTCTTCCTATGAACCCGGTTATGACTGCTTTAAACAAGCACCGGTTGGCTACACACCTCATGCCGGGCTTTTACAGATGTGTGTATTGGCACTTTGAAAGGTTTGAATTATTATATCCACATATCAATGTATAATTATTAAATCCACTACAAAGGAACACCAACAAAATGTGAATAGCCTACAAACAATAACCATACTACTGTAGTATAACTGTAACAGGCTAGAGGCGATTCTAGGTTTTAAAACTGGTGGTCGTAGCACTCTATCTAACCACTCGTTCAGGGGCTTTCTCGAGTGTTTGCAAACAACTACCGCACACGTCGTTCCCGAACCACTTTTCTTCATGTTGTAAATTGTATATCCTCTTTGTCACTGCGATATCAGTGCTTTGTCGGCACAACGGAGCTAGCTAGCAAAACAAACCCAGCTCGCCAGAACGGAGGTGAATTGCATCGAAGGGAGGAGTTTAGGAAGTAGAGCGGAAACGGCTCATAAACTTGTCTATATGTAAAGATAACATCCAAGCTAACAATTTCGCCAAATCTGACTGCAGCTTTGTATACCATATGTACCGTGTTATGGTTGTTTGAGTTAAACAACTCGCTAAATGAATTAAATGTCTGTTAAATGTCAAATCCAACTATAAATGTATAAAAGAGAGAGTTCCAATCAAATCTGAATTTGTTTTAAACCTAGAGGTTTAAAAGGCTACCTTTGCCTAAACTGACATGCACCAACTCAGAGAACTGAGTTTCAACAGCTATTTACACATTTAGTCTCTATTTGTTACTCTACTCTTAAGGCATGTTTAACTTAATGTCTGCACCTCTCTGTCACCAACTGTCTCTGGAGTGGGGGGTGGGGGCTTCACAGGGTGTCTACAGGTATAAACAAGTTAAATGTAAGACCTTTTAATACCACTTCCAAATGAAATTAAAGACCAAACTTACGATGGAAATACAAATCAAAAGTGGAAATATACAGTCATCTTTCCAAGTAAACACTGATGTCTGTTCAATATGAACAGTATGGTAAAATGACAATAATCGGTTGAGTTTAAGAACATTGACTAAATGTGTGTAATGCGAAAGGATAACACAAAAATGTAATTGCTGTCCTAAATTATACTTATTATTACACTAGGGTGGAAATGGTGGAGCAGAAACTAACAATTCCATGAATCCCATGGAAACAAAGGCAAATGTGTGAGATGTACTGATGTGGAGCACAAATGATCCAAGAAGCAGTACTTCCCTTGAGTGGTTTCTATTCAGATGAATAATCATTGGATTCAGGTCAAAAGTCTATCACTTGAACTAGTTTCATCACTTAAGACACAAAGTCAGCAGCTTGGCATACTGGCACATGGAAAGGATTAAACATTTAGACTTTCATCAAAGTAATGCTGGCTTGTCCTTTTTCATCAATGTCCTCAAAAAAGCAGGCTGCAGAGCTACTGTGTCTGTGGGGTGACTGTCTCTGGAGGGCTGGCAGGCAGGGGCAAGCAGGGCCTGCAGGCAGGCAGGCCAGCTGGATGAAGCTGTCCTGGGGTCAGGGCTGAAGAGAAGCTGTCCAGCTAGAGAGGGGTAGTCCAGCAAGGGGTCTGTGTGGATCTCACCATCCTCGAGTCTGTTGCATCCTCTGTTGAACTCTGTTGAGCAGGCCTCTGCATGACCCTCCAGACCTGTCAAAGTGAAGAAAGGGTCCATGTCAGTTGTGAAAAATGAAGCTTTTCCCATCTACACTTGATACAGACTTCAGTTTTGACTGTGAAATGCAGTGTCATTACTTGAACTTGAATCCAAATGTGTTGACCTCATGGAGACCCATGCAGTCACTCAAAACACGGGTTCGATTCCAGGCTCTTGCAGGGGTATTTACCTCTAAACTGGTCAATATATACACATCTGACAAAAGACCAGCTCGACCTTTGCTTGTAAACAGTGATTCTGACTGTCAGAGACCTTTAAATAGCCTGACTTACCGAAATTGGCAAAACTAGCCTGGCTAACGTAGGTCGCTTTCTCAGGGCATATGACGAATGAAACAGGCTCGCCTTGAAAAATCAGATATACTGACTATCTTTAGCAGGCCCTTGTCTACAAAAAGCAGTCCTCCCTGACGTTTTTGGAGTAGAATTGAGTGAAATACAAAATTGTTTACACACTGCCAGTGGGCGAGCCAAGCCTGACTCTGAGGCTAACGTCTATGCGGTCTCCCTGCCGCATAGGCTTATTACAAAGACTTTCACACCCCAAATCACAATTATGAGCCGACAGGTCTGTGGGGAATTGCTTTTTCTCCTAAAGGCTGCTCTCCTCGATCTTTTTGATGAACAATTCGCCGAGATGAAAAATGACTCACTAATTAAAAACAGAGAGGAAAAAAGCTAGAGCTACAGTAGCTACTTTTCGAGTTCGGTTTTCCGTCACTTCAGAATCACGATCTAAAAGGTCTAAAAGTGCTAAACCTTCACCATAATTCAAGAGTAGTGTACTTTCACAAACCCAATCATTAATTCTAGCTTAAAATGTGTAAAAACAGGACTTACCGAAAGTGGCTGCCTCCAACACGGCTATTACGGGACTCCAGTTGAAAACAACAATGGCCACCGAAAAAGAATTGATATTCGTAACGGCGAGCTGCGATTGGAAGCGAAATGAAACAGGGGCTAAAAAACGAGGGTGGGGGCTTGGTCAGCACACAATTTCAAGAAAGCATGTGTGTGTCAAGGGAAGGCTGAGTGTGTGAGAATTTGGAGCAGGCGAGGGGAGCAATTAGCCAAGCATGCATGTTTCAAATATTCACTAAAAATCGACTTTTCATCTTACAGTCAACTTTTTCTCAGATTTGTATACTAAACATTCTCAAGAGTCTTCATATGAACTTGTGATTGGATCAGAGTATACGTTTTTGGCCGGCGGATGTGTAATGCATTATTTTAGCGTTAGCGATAAATTCGATTTGCTTTATATCAATCATTTTTAGAGGTATGAAGTTGCCTTTGCACATGGTAACATGTTGTAGTGTCTTCCACGTGACATACCAAGTTTGGTGTTGATATCTCAAAGATTTGCTTAGATTTGACCAAACGTCCTGTTTGGTTGCTTTGTTGCAGATTTTGATTGGCTCTACCGGACAAACGGTTTTGAAAATCAGAAATCCCTACGATAAATTTTGTGAGGCTCAGTCTGGAGATCATCTATGGCAATTTTGAAGAAAATTCGACCAGAAATGTAGGAGGAGTAGCGTAAAAACGTGTTTCCTTAATCTTTATTGTACAGAAAAATCCAATATGGCGGCCGTTATAGCTTCCAGAGGCTTTTTTGTTCCTCATGAGAAATAAGGCATATGTAATGAATTTCAGAATTTTGGGACTTATGGCCTGCAAATGGCATCAGTTTGAAAATTGACATATTGGGGCGTGGCCTGTAGCGCCACCTATTGTCTCACATGGCCCATGTTTGGTATGGTAGTTAGTAATGGTCTGCAGCTTCAACATGCCAAATTTCACAACTTTTTACGGTACTGGTCTAGGGGCTGCCATTGACTCCCATGGGTAAGACATAATAATAATAATAATACCACCAATAACAATAGGTTTCCTCCTACCGGAGGAACCCTAATAAAACTAACAATAACAATAGGTTTCCTCCTTACGGAGGAATCCTAAATATAACTGCAAGCAGCAATGGCGGATTCCTCCAAACATTGCAAACCACTGAAAAATGTATATTCTTTACAAATTGTCACTGTAAAATTCCATGCTGCAGACTTACCAATGGGATACCAAATCTGAAATGCAATACCATCAAGATCCACAAGGGCTTTTATTTCAAGCCAAGGAGTGAAGGGAGGGGGCTTGGTGAGCCTACCCATTCCAGAAAGCCTTGTATCTTTGTGTATCAGTGCGTGGCCTGTAGCGTCACTTATGGGTGATATTGGGCCATTTGTGGTGTGGTAGTTACTCTTGGCCTATACTATCAATGTTTCAGGACTTTGAGAACTTTTTACCATTGCATACAAAATCGGAAATGCAATACCATCAAGATCCACATGGGCCTTTGCTAAAGACCAAGCAATGAGTGGGGGCTTGGTCAGCCCACAATTGCCTGAAATGTTGTGTATGCGTCTCGTCAAGCTTGCGCGTGTGTCAAGGGAAAGGCTGAGTGTGTGAGAATGAGGGTCAGGGGAGACATTTCATTGGAAATTTCCTTAACAATTAGCCAAGCATGCATTTTTCAAATATTCACCAAAAATCAACTTTTCATCTTAGAGTCAACTTTTTCTGAGATTTGTGTACTAAACATTCTCAAGAGTCTTCATGAACTTGTGATTGAATTAGAGTATCAGTTTTTGACTGGCGGATGTGTAAAGCATTATTTTAGCATTAGAAATAAATTAGATTTCCTTTATTTCAATCATTTTTTAAGATATTAATTTGCCTTCTCACATAGGAACATGATGTAGTGTCTTTCACCTGACACACCAAGTTTGGTGTTGATAGTTCAAAGATTTGCTGAGATTTGATCCAACTTCCTGTTTGGTTGCTTTGTTGACGATTTTGATTGGCTGTACCGGACAAACGGTTTTGAAATTCAAAAATCTGTTGAAGAATTCAGTGAGGGTTGCTCTGACGATGATACTTGCCAATTCTGGGGAAGATTGGACAAAAATTGTAAGAGAAGTAGCGAAGAAACGTGTTTCCTAAATCTTTATTGTACAAAAAAATCCAATATGGCGGCCGTTATAGGTTATTGAGGCTTTTTCGTTCCTCATGAGAAATAAGGCATATCTAATGAATTTCAGAATTTTGGGACAAATGGGATGCGAATGGCTTCACTTTGTAAATGGACAATTGGGGCTTGGCCGTAGCGCCACCTATGGATAATGGTGCGTCATTTGTGGTGTGGTAGTTACTCCTGGCCTATACTATCAATGTTTCAGGATTTTGAGAACTTTTTCTAAAATGCATTACCATCAAGATCCACAAGGGCCTTCACTTCAAGCCAAGGAATGAGTGGGGGCTTGGTCAGCCCACAATTGCCTGAAATGTTGTGTATGCGTCTCGCCAAGCTCACGCGTGTCAAGGGAAAGGCTGTGTGTGTGAGAATGTGGAGCACGCGTGCGCTGAGGAGCAGAGGGAGACATTACATTGGAAATGTCATTAGCATTTAGCCAAGCAGGCATGTTTCAAATATTCACCACAAATCTACTTTTCATCTCACAGTCAACTTTTCCTCAGATTTTTGTACTAAACATTCTCAAGAGTCTTCATATGAACTTGTGATTGAATCAAAGCATCAGTTTTGGACCGGCGGATGTGTAAAGCATTATTTTAGCGTGAGCGATAAATTCGATTTGCTTTATATCAACCATTTTTGGAGATATGAAATAGCCTTTGCACATGGTAACATGTTGTAGTGTCTTCCTTGTGACATACCAAGTTACGTGCTGATATCTCAAAGATTTGCTGAGATTTGACCCAACTTCCTGTTTGGTTGCTTTTTTGCTGATTTTGATTGGCTGTGCCGGACAAACGGTTTAGAAAATCAAAACGCCATGGGATAAATTTTGTGAGGCTTGGTCTGAAGATCATCTCTGGTCATTTTGAAGAAGATATGACAAACATTGTAGGAGGAGTAGGCTTTCAAAGGTTTTTGATAAAACCGGAAATGGCGTAAAATCTATATAACCGGAAATGGACGTCATTGAACTCGTCTTGATCCAGGGAATCCAATCGTCGCTTTTGAAAATCAGTCATACGGTTCAAAAGTTGTGTGTGTAAACACAAGTCCAACTTTGACCCATTGGTGGCGCTAGAGTGGTCTAATGGGATACATGAAACTTTCACAAATTGTCGAGTAGAGAAAAATCCATGCTGTTGACATTATGGGTTCTTGAGACTTTTTTCTTCCCCATGAGCAATAAGGCATGCGTACCAACTTTCAGACATGTTGGTCTGACAGGGTCAAAATGCCACCAAGTGTGTTCTGTGCTCTGGTCAGGCACACCATGCAGAGATCCATCCTTTAAAAGCTTTGACTACAACAATAACTTAATGAAAGTGAGGATACACTTTACAAAAAACATACCACACGCGGCAATACGGTTTTCAAAGTTCCCTGGGACTGGTTTGAAAACCATGGATATTGGAACTCATCCTGAATTGACCTCTCTCTAGAATCTCAGTTAAACACAACTGACAAGAGTCATGCGGGCAACTGGACCACGGTAGAGCTAATGTCTATCTATATGTAAAGATAACATCAACTCTGGAGTTGGGGGTGGGGGCTTCTTATCCAACAAATTACACCCCTGAACATATTAATGGCCTTCTACAATTGTAAATATCCTTTGGACCTCTTTTGCAATTGGGCCTTGATACAATCTAATGTAAAATCTAATATTTTCTGGCCATTCTGCAGTTTGTGGGGACTTTCCACACCAGCACACTTTTCCCATTTCCTGTATTCTGTATTATTACACTTTTTCTTTGAAACTTTCATGTAGGCCCATACTATAGCAGTTACGGATATACATAGAGGAAACTCAGGAGAGTGAATTTGAGATAATGGTAGTGGGAGGATGTTGTACCTTTGTGCTTCTCTTTTTCGCCAGTCCTATGAAACATATCTGGGCACCACTGCTTTTGCCTGTTAGTGTTTGCAATGCTGGGAAGAAAACTACAGTTTTTGTTTGATTATAAGTTGCCCTGGAATAAACGCTGCACCAAAAATGAACATTGTGTAATAAATGGCACCCCCGATTAAACGCCTCCCCCCAAAAATCAGAAAACGGTTATTTAATTGGTTTAAATTAAAACACAGTATTTATTACACAAGTAATTCACATGTGTAGCATACTATAATTCCCATGAAGCACTGGCAGGCACAAGTGTCTTACTTGCTACAGGTTTATTTGAAGCTTCTTCTCCAAATCCAACGTTAAAACTAAACTCACGCTGTAATGAGAAAATAAAGACCACGTTAGCTTAATATGAACATACAATGACATGTGCAGCATGTAAATAACGTTCACCAAAGTAAAATACAGACACAAAACAACATACTTTGTTTGCTGGATGCTGTAGTGTACACAAGGGAATAGAGGTTTCCTTAGATTGCTAACAACCTCTATAACAACCTTAAACTTATCACTTAAGAGTGAATGTGCATAAAGCTCCAGGAACTGACAACATCCCTGGCTGTGTTCTCAAGGCCTGTGCTCCTGATCTGGCAGGGGTGTTCACTGACATCTTTAACCTCTCCCTGTCGCAGTATGTCGTCCCCAATAGCTTCAAGGGGGCCACCATCATCCCAGTCCCTAAGAAACCATCAGTGAGCTGTCTCAATGATTACCGCCCTGTTGTACTCACTTCTGTTGTTATGAAATGCTTTGAGAGGTTAGTCAAAGACCACATTACATCCTGCCTGTCACCTGCATTAGACCTACTCCAGTTTGCATATAGGCCGAACAGGTCTACAGATGATGCTGTAGCTTTGGCCTTAAACACTGCTCTCTTTCACCTGGATCAGAACAACATATACGTGCGGATGCTCTTCATCGACTTCAGCTCCGCCTTCAACACCATAGTACCATCCAGGCTCATCATGAAACTACAGGACCTGAACATCAGTCCTTCCATGCGCAGCTGGATATTGAACTTCCTGACAGACAGACAGACAGACAGACAGGCCACAGGCAGTACGGCTAGGTAACATCACCTCAACCAGTCTAACACTAGTCTAGCACTGGTGCCCCACAGGGTTGTGTGTTAAGCCCACTGTTGTACTCTCTGTTCACCTATGATTGTGCAGCCACCAACAGCTCCAACACCATCATTAAGTTTGCTGATGACACCACCATTATCGGCTGCATCAAGAATGGTGATGAGTCTGCCTACAGAGCAGAGGTGGCAACAATGACATCCTGGTGTCAGCATAACAGCCTGTTGCTTAATGTAGCAAAAACCAAGGAGTTGATCGTGGACTACAGGCGGCTGCAGGGAGAACATGCACCCATTCACATCGAGGGCACAGCTGTAGAGAGTCAAAAGTTTCGGATTTTTTGGTATCAACTTCAGCGAGGATCTGAGCTGGACCACCATATTGGTGTGGTTACAAGGACAGCGAAACAGAGGCTCTTTTTTCTGCGGTGACAGCGGAAATTTGGCACGGACTGCACTATACTGACCAATTTTTACCGCCGGACCATTGAGAGCATACTGACTGGTGGCATTACAACATGGTTTTGCAACAGCACTGCCCAGGACAGGAAGACACTACAAGAGTGGTCAAATCTGCACAGCGTATTACAAGGACTGCATTCAGGACCTTTACAGCCAGCACTGCAGGAGAAAGGCCAAATGAATCATTTTTTGACCCTAGTCATCCCTGCCACTCCCTCCTGCCTTCTGGAAGGCGATAGAAGAGCATAAATACTTGTACCAGCAGATACAGGGATCGTTTTTACCCACATGCCATCTGAATGCTGAACTGTCCTTGAAATATCTTTTTGCGCTACAATTTTTCTTATTTTTTCTACCCTTTTTCTCCATTCTCCAGTATTTATTAATTTTTTATTCTCTAAGTTGAACGGACATTGAGCACAAAGAATTTCATTACTTATAAATGATGTTTATGAGTATATGATAATAAACTTGAACTTGAAACTTTTATCAGAGCATTAAATTGTCTGTGCTTCGCTTGCTGTTAGGTTGTCGACTCTCTCACTCATGAGCGTCCCAAAAGGCCTTCAAAATAAAGTCACGTAATAATACTGAATACAATGATATAATTCAAAATTAAGACATTACTTGAAAAAAAAATCTACATTATTGTAATGCAATTGCGACAATTGCTTTCAGGCCTATAGATATAGTTAAACATATTGTGTACAATATAGCGAGGTAGCTGACTTAACCATTCCTGAATGTGCATTTCATCAACACCAAGTTTGCGTGCTACAGATCTGTTGCTGGTGGTGAGTGCTTTCTGCACAGCTTTCTGTTTAAAAGCTAAAGTGTAAGAATGTTTCGGCATGCTGCATCAGATGTGTACACAAAGTAGACACACGCATACATTTTACACTGGGCTTTTGTTGGACCTCCTTGTCTATTCTGTGTTTGTCTATGGCCGCACTGCAGCTACAATTCACTGAATCTCTCTTACTAATTAAACGTGCCCTTGAATAAACGCCACCCTCGAATAAACGCTGAACCACAAATGATCATTGCGTAATAAACACTGCAGCGTTTAATCAAAGGAACATGGTATATGACAATAATAATGTTTAATGTAACTGGCCTTTCTAACATTACAAGTGGCCCCAGAATTGCCCCTTATGGTCTAGGTGCATTGCAAATGAAGACAAGAGCCTTTTCTTGAGGTTGTCAAATGTCCCATGCAAAGTCACTCAAAACACGGGTTCGATTCCAGGCTCTGGAAAGAGTATTTACCTCTAAACTGGTCAATATATACACATCTGACAAAAGACCAGCTCGACCTTTGCCTGTAAACAGTGATTCTGACTGTCAGAGACCTTTATATAGCCTGACTTACTGAAATTGGCAAAACTAGCCTGGCTAACGTAGGTCGCTTTCTCAGGGCATATGACGAATGAAACAGGCTCGCCTTGAAAAATCAGATGTACTGGCTATCTTTAGCAGGCCCTTGTCTACAAAAAGCAGTCCTCCCTGACGTTTTTGGAGTAGAATTGAGTGAAATACAAAATTGTTTACACACTGCCAGTGGGCGAGCAGATCCTGACTCTGAGGCTAACGTCAAAACAATGTACCCCAGGGACGCAGTATAACTCCAATTGCAAGTCCACAAATCACAAAAATAATCGGAGCATCTGGCTAAAAGCACAATTCCCACATCTCCTAAAGGCTTCCCTCCTCGACCTTTTTCGTGTTGACGTAACTGTAAAAATGTTGAATTTATGAACATGACGCGCCCAAGGAATGGCTGCCGCCTAAGCGCCTATGCGGTCTCCCTGCCGCATAGGCTTATTACAAAGACTTTCACGCCCCAAATCAAAATTATGAGCCGACAGGTCTGTGGGGAATTGCTTTTTCTCCTAAAGGCTGCTCTCCTCGACGTTTTTGATGAACAATTCGCCGAGATTCAAAATGACTCTCTAATTAAAAACACAGAGGAAAAAAGCTAGAGCTACAGTAGCTACTTTTCGAGTTCGGTTTTCCGTCACTTCAGAATCACGATCTAAAAGGTATAAAAGTGCTAAAACGTTCACCATAATTCATGAGTAGTGTACTTTCACAAACCCAATCATTAATTCTAGCTTAAAATGTGTATAAATAGGACTTACCGAAAGTGGCTGCCTCTAACAGGGCTATCACCTGATTCCAGTTGAAAACAACAATGGCCGCCGAAAAAGAATTTATATTCGTAACGGCGAGCTGCGATTGGAAGCGAAATGAAACAGGGGTTAAAAAACGAGGGTGGGGGCTTGGTCAGCACACATTTTCAAGAAAGCATGTGTGTGTCAAGGGAAGGCTGAGCCTGAGTGTGTGAGAATTTGGGGCACGCGTGGGGAGCAATTAGCCAAGCATGCATGTTTCAAATATTCACTAAAAATCGACTTTTCATCTTACAGTCAACTTTTTCTCAGATTTGTATACTAAACATTCTCAAGAGTCTTCATATGAACTTGTGATTGGATCAGAGTATCAGTTTTTGGCCGGCGGATGTGTAAAGCATTATTTTAGCGTGAGCGATAAATTCGATTTGCTTTATATCAATCATTTTTTGAAATATGAAGTTGCCTTTGCACATGGTAACATGTTGTAGTGTCGTCCACCGATATACCAAGTTTGGTGTTGATATCTCAAAGATTTGCTGATATTTGACCCAACTTCCTGTTTGGTTGCTTTTTTGCTGATTTTGATTGGCTGTGCCGGACAAACGGTTTAGAAAATCAAAACGCCATGGGATAACTTTTGAGAGGCTTGGTCTGAAGATCATCTCTGGTCATTTTGAAGAAGATATGACAAAAATTGTAGGAGGAGTAGGCTTTCAAAGGTTTTTGATATAACCGGAAATTGACGTCATTGAACTCGTCTTGATCCAGGGAATCCAATGGTACCTCATGTTTGAAAATCAGTCATACGGTTCAAAAGTTTAGTTCCTAATGGACTAAAAATGTCTTATGCAGTTAGGTCCATAATTAATTGGACACTGACACAAGTTTCGTTATTTTGGCTGTTTACCAAAACATATTCAAGTTACAGTTAAATAATAAATATGGGTTAAAGTACAGTCTCTCAGCTTCAATCTGAGGCAATCCAAATTGCAGGGAGAGTTTAGGGACTACAGCTCTATAATATGTAGCCCACTTTTTTTCAAGGGACCAAAGGTTATTGGACAATTGACTCAAAAGCTGTTTCATGGACACGTGTGGGCTATTTGTTATTTCTTCATCATTAAGCAGGTAAAAGGTCTGGAGATGGTTCCAGATGTGGCATTTGCATGTGGAAGCTGTTTCTGTGAAGTCGAAACATTCAGTCGAAGGAACTGTCAATGCATCTTTTTAAAAGATTCCCCAGTGATTGTCTGGTTGATAATGGGCAACGTAGGTTAGAGCTCCGCATCCACGTTTACCGATAAAAGTGAAATCAACCTCGAATCTCTTGCCACTCACTCACTTGTTCTCGAAGTTATTGTATATCGGTCTTTTGTGGAGGGCTTTTGACGAATAGTAAAGTGTAGCATTGGTGTTTAATGTTAGACCCTGGAATTTCATTCTTCTGTTTCAATTGTAATCTTTGTTTGTTTTCATAGAAGATACACAGGTTAAAGACGTTAACAGTAGTCTTTTAGCTTTGTTAGCCATCGATTGTTCTTTGCGTGCGTGTTTGTACCTACAAAGAAAAACCTTTTATCATGCATCCATTTCTGATTCCCAAACCATCTACTACTGCCCATGCGACAAGGGATATTAAACTCATACTCCAGAGCAGGCAGAGCATGCTGGTTCTAGTGGAAGCACTTCCCTGTCTCTCGGTACCAACATTACCGCTGCTGTGTGTGAAGGCGAGCATGGTTTGAATGACAGCAATCCAATGCAGCCTGTTCTGCAAACGTACCCCATGCGCATTTTCAGCCAAGGTCCTAGGCATCGCTCTCAAACTTGGTTAGAGAACTCAGCCAAGCTACATGCATGTTTCTGCTTCCCCTGTCGACAATTTGGAGCCAGAAATGATAAAGCCATCACCTTCATAGACAAGGTTTTTACCAATTGGAAAACGGCGGCGGTTTATTTTACATAGAGCTCAAAAAACTATTTTGCGCTCAATGTTTTTTTGTCTTTTCTGTGAGTTTCAAGATGGCGCCGATGAAGGCTGCCTCAGTCGTTAGGTGTGCTCTTTTTTGTATTGTTTTGTCTGTTAATTCAGTGTTCTGCCAAGATTTCCGAGGTTCTCTAACAAGAGAAGTACTTCTAAACATCAGGACTACAACTCCTGTGGATTTATTTCCCACTTTTATGCTTCCAGCGGCAGAATTAGTGGGAATTATAGTCAAAGCCACCCTCGGCTTTGTCCTAGCAGCGAAGTGAACGCACGTCTCCAACGTGCGTTCACTGAGCAACAAACTGGATGAACTTCAGCTTCTGGTGTGGAAAAACAGAGACTTTCATTCATCTTCCGTTTTGTGCTTTACGGAGACATGGCTGAGTGAACTGATCCCAGACTCTGCGCTACAGCTAGCAGGTTTCAAACTGCTGAGAGCGGATCGTGACCCTGTGCTCTCTGGCAAAACGAAAGGCGGTGGTATTTGTTTTTACATTAACAGTGGCTGGTGTGAAGATGTGACAGTGATTCTGCAGCACTGTTCTCCTGATCTGGAGTCATTTTTTATTAACTGTAGATCTTTTTACTCGCCACGAGAGTTTGCATCATTCATTCTGGTTGGCGTCTACATGCCTCCGCAGGCTAGCGTCAACGAGGCTCAACGTGTGCTCGCCAGCCAGATACTGAGTGTGGAGCATGAAAATCCGGATTCCTTGGTTATTGTGCTAGGCGACTTTAACAAAGGCAATCTCACTCAAGAACTCCCAAAATATAGACAATTCATCAAATGCCCTACCAGAGAAGGAAACACCTTGGATCACTGCTACTCTACAATCAGCAAAGTATACCATGCGGTCCCCCGAGCAGCACTGGTCACTCTGACCACGCCATGGTCCACCTGATTCCTGCATACAGGCAGAAGCTAAAGCGCTGTAAGCCTGCTGTGAGGACATCAAAACAGTGGACCAGTGAAGCTATGGAGGATCTGCGGGCGTGCTTGGACTGCACTGACTGGGACATGTTCACGACTGCTACCAATAGTCTGGATGAGCTCACAGAGGCTGTGACATCATACATCAGCTTATGTGAGGACTGCTGTATACCAACACGCACCAGGGTGAGCTACAACAACGACAAACCCTGGTTTACAGCTAAACTCAGAAGGTTGAGGTCAGCGAAAGAGGCCGCGTTCAGGAGTGGGGACAAAGACAGTTTCAAGGAGTCGAAGAACAGGTTTAGCAAGGCGGTGAGGGAGGCTAAACGACTGTACTCGGAGAGACTAAAGGCCGATTTATACTTCTCCGTTTTTATGGAGACGGACACAGGGAACGCCCTCTCCGACGAGGAATTCCCTCTCCGTGCCCTCTCCGAGCCCCTCAGAGAGCTCTACGTGCACCTCCTGATTTTCCTGACTATCCGTCTGTCCGTCCGTCATTTTACGGATACCCCTTGGCTATGATTGGTCCGTATTAAGAACCGCTTGCGTCAGGGGCGGGGTTGCCGTGATAAACAGGACGAACAGAATCCTTTGACCGCCATTGCTGTAAGTTTTTACAATTAATATTTCAGCTAAACAGTACATGTAAATCAGCATCTGAATTAAAATGTGACGAGAAATGGGCAGTGTAGTTGCTGAAAATGGGCGTATTTTATTGATGAAATGGCTCATTTGTACATTTGCTCCGACTTCTCGATAACCTAGGTAAATAAACACTCGACGACGACTTACAAAAAACCGTTGCGCCACCTACTCTTCTGGCGGTGAATTGTTTTCAGCACCCACAGCCTTCGGAGTACTATAAATTCAACCAATCCGTCCGACTCTGTCCGTCCGTAACGGAGTCGGAGAAGTATAATTCGGCCTTTAAACACCAATTCTCTGCTAACGACTCTGCTTCTGTCTGGAGAGGGCTCAGGCAGATTACCAACTACAACGACTAACGACTCCCGCCTGGCCAACGACCTGAATGAGTTCAACTGCAGATTTGAAAGAGAATTGGACAGTCCTGAACTACCCCTTCCCACCCAGGAGGCCTCCCACATCCCCCCCTCTACAGTGACGACTCTCTCCATTCAGGAGGGTGAAGTTAACAGAATTTTCAAGAGGCAGAATTCCCGCAAAGCAGCTGGGCCGGACTCTGTCTCTCCAGCCACCCTCAAGCACTGCGCTGACCAGCTGTCTCCGGTGTTTACCTACATCTTTAACACCTCCCTTGAGACATGCCATGTGCCAGCCTGTCTCAAGTCCTCCACCATCATCCCTGTGCCCAAAAAGCCAAGGCCAACAGGACATAATGACTACAGACCCGTCGCCCTGACCTCTGTGGTAATGAAGTCTTTCCAGCGCCTGGTGCTGGCACACCTTAAATCTATCACAGACCCTCTACTGGATCCCCTGCAGTTTGCCTACAGAGCCAACAGGTCTGTGGACGATGCAGTTAACATGGCCCTCCACTTCACCCTACAGCACCTGGACTCCCCAGCATCCTATGCCAGGATCCTGTTTGTGGACTTCAGCTCTGCCTTCAATACCATCATCCCCGCCCTGCTTCAGGACAAGCTCTCCCAGCTGAACGTGCCTGATTCCACCTGCAGGTGGATCACAGACTTCCTGTCTGACAGGAAGCAGCGCGTTAAGCTGGGAACACAAGTCTCTGAATCCCGGTCCATCAGCATCGGATCACCTCAGGGCTGCGTCCTTTCTCCTCTGCTCTTCTCCCTGTACACCAACAGCTGCACCTCCAGTCATCCGTCCGTCAAACTCCTGAAGTTTGTGGACGACACCACCCTTATTGGGCTCATCTCTGGTGGAGACAAGTCTGATTATAGGTGGGAAGCGGCCAACCTGGTGACCTGGTGCAGCCAGAACAACTTAGAGCTCAACGCTCTTAAGACAGTGGAGATGGTTGTGGACTTCAGGAGGAACATTGTAATATTTGCATTTTTATATTGTAAATTACAGCAACTTATATTTTATTTTATTGTATATTTTATTTAATTCTAATTCCACTTAGTACTGCTAATTTATGTACCCTTAGTATAGATAGTCCACATATTTAAATTTTAGGTCCCTATATGTTTATTGTATGCACCTTCCTTCCAAAGCAAATTCCTTGTCTGTGCAAACTTTCATGGCGAATAAATCCCATTCTGATTCTGATGAATGCCCAAAAATTTCGCTCGCGCGCTCGCACTGTGGAGGATCCTATCCAGCATCACATCAAACCCAGGATATGTCATGGGTTTGGGTTAAGCCCCGAATGTGTATAACGGCTGGCTCTGTGCCTGATTAACACTCGGATCGTTAAGCACACTCAAAAATTATAACATAATGGTTATATAAAAAATGATACGACCCCGTCCGTAATCATGATGCCCCCCCAGAAATATTCACTGCCCCCCCAGTCAAAGCAGGCTGCATCCGGCCCTGGATAGCCTACTGTAGCAGACCTTTCTATGTGACAACGGACATGGGTGTGTTGTCCCTCGGGAGTAGCCGTAGGCTTGATGCTGAAAGCATTACGTGAAATCAGTGAGGGCTGTTCGAATGGCGATGTCAAGAAGAGCAGTGGTAAAGTACAAGTTATGAAAAGAGACTGTGTCTTATTGTCCACACGATCATATACAATTATATCTAAAACGAAATTACAAAGAGCTTGGTTACACTACCAAAGTTGAATTAGTAATGTTGTTAGCGATGCTAGCGTTATTTTGCTAGCTAGCCTATAACATTTCACTGGGTCTTGCAGCTGTTTGATTAACGAAATTATTAAGAAATGTAATGTTCTACTAGCCGTAAATAATTCCTCTTTCAAGTAATTAGCCCCCGTTCAAGTGTTGAGCATGAAATTAGCTGTACGGTCTGTAGAGATCTTGAGACGGTGACGAAGCCACTTTTTTGTTCTAAAACCGGACTATAAGCCGCTTCGAAATATAAGACGCACAAGAAACTGTAAAAAAGCCGAAGTACAAGCCGCAGCTTATTTTCCTTAAATACGGTAGTTGGTGTTGAAGTGGCTGTTTGTCTGCTGCTGCTAGCAATAGCTAAACTTGGCCCAGCAGCACTTGAAATATTATCAGAAATGTCTTCATCTTCCACGGACGCATTCTTTGATTGGAAAAACGGCGTTAGTTTAGGTAATTTCTCCCTTAACTTCTCCCTCCTTTTCTTATTTCTTTTTTCACTGCCACTTTGAAATCGTCTCATGTTTCCGCGATCATACACACTCCACCCAAGCCCTCGCCCCTCGGCTTGAAGCAACATGAAGTGGATGTAGGTGGTATTGCATTTCTTGTTAGACTTCCGGCTCTTCCGGTCGTTTTTATTCTATTAACTCCAGTCAACATTTACAAAACTATCTCCCCCAATATTTTTTGTTTGATTCTCGAACCTGGCTCATACTACTAGCTTTTTCATATAATAATTTTTCCTGATTTTTGCTAAGTTTGAAACCAATCCGAAATGGGTAAACTAGCACCCCATGTATTTGCTTACTTCAATAAAAGTTGCCTGCAAATGTGCTCACGGATACTAACAGGGCACGAGCACAAAAGTTCACATTGGCCGATAGCCGATTTACCTGGAGCTGAAAGAAATGGCTTGAGTTGCCTGCCCTGTTGTAGGGTCCGTGTACCTTGTGGCCATTGGTTTTTCTATTTTGCAACCCGTGTTGTTAAACGCAAAATAGGGCCGTAATATCGTTTTGTCACTTTAGTAAGTCGAACACACATTTAAGTATAACGGCTTGTTTTTGGTTGTTTCGTTTTTTTTGGAATGATGAAATAACCATATAACACAAATGGTATAACGAGCCATTAATCGTTGTTTTGATTATTCCATATCCTTTATGCTGATATCTGCAAAAGATGAAAAATAGGCTCGTAATATCGATTTGTCCATTTCGGAAGTCAGAACCAGATGATGGGGAAATGCGTGGTATCCGTTGTTTTGTTTTATTTTGGAATAACGAAATAACCATATAACACAAATGGTATTACGAGCCATTTACTCGTTTGTTTGATTATTCCATATCCTTTATGCTGGTATCTGCAAAAAATGAAAAATAGCCTCGTAATATCGTTTTGTCCATTTTGGATGTCAGAACCAGATTATGTGGAAAGGCTTGGTTTCCGTTGTTTTGTTTCATTTTGGAATTACGGAATATCCATAAAACACAAACGGTATAAGGAGCCATTTACTCATTTGTTTGATCGGCCGTATTATGCATACTGGCACAAGTGAAAAAGAGAGAGAGGGGGAAAAATGTGAAACTATTGGGGGTGTTATAAAAAAAATGTTCCTGTGATCTGCAGGCCTACAATCTTGACGACATGGCAGCAGGTTCTTTAGTAGAAGACACACACACCAAACTGAAGGCACATGTTGACCACGTTTGCTAGTTGCTACTTAGTTAATAAATCTTTGATGAACCCAAGTTTCTTTAATATATATTAAGTTTCTTTAATATATATTAGAAACATTACAAGACGGGGCTCCAGTGTGTGTTCAAACAAGGCCAAAAGTGCCAGACGGTATCAATCACACCCGTGCGAGTAACACTCCACGCCCCAACCCTCCCTCCCCCCACCTAAATGACGCTTTCAGTTCTGTTGTACGTCTTAATGAAGTGCATTGAGGCAATCATAGTGAGCAAGTTGAGGTCATGTGGGCTACCTTTGCAGTTTACATAGACACACAACTGACACTGTTGTGGATACTTTTCTGTTCTGATCATATTCTATGTCCAAATTCAACTTCTTAAAAATCCAAAAACAGCTTAATAAAGAACTTTAATGAAGTGCATCGAGGCAATCATTGAGCAAATCTTCCCTTTTTATTTATAAAAAAACATAATTTTCTCATGTAACTTTTATTCAGTTTGGATTAAATGTAGAGTTAACTTGACCCAAAACATTACATTTAAATCTATTCAGTTTTGCAAAAGGCCATTGTAGGGACAATACAATTGTCCTTACATCCATCAATGTACAACACGTTTTAGCCTACATCAATGCATTCATACCCTGTGACACACAATTTAAAAATGTCCTTTGAAAGAAATTTTCTGTTCTGCTTGTGATGATTTGTATATCAGCCTACACTTCTGTGCTTAAAGTTAGTATACTAGCTTTAGGGGGGGAGGGGGGGGGCAGCAGTTACATTGGGGCCAGAGGTTCTGTTAGAGGGGCCAGTTACATTAAACATTATTGTTGTCATATAGTTTTCTTCACTGCAGTGCAGGCATTAACAGGCAAATGCAGTGGCACCCCCAGAAATGTTTTATAGGAGTGGCCAGATGGGGCCACTGAAATCCTGGGGTGGCTTTCCAAAATCACAAGTCATAACTGAATTTCAGCAATTGTATTATGCTGTTGTAGTATTTAGGTTAGTTGAAAACAGCAGCGGACTGGGGAACGGTGACAGGATCTGAGTGTGGAGATACGTGGATTTATATGCCGGAATGTTTTATATACAGTACACAGTGATCTTTTGTGCAGGATACAGAGAGAATAGAGTATAGAGACTTGTTTAAACAATTGGAAAGCATGAGAAGGTAAAGAAGTGAGTGGAGAAAAGAGAAGCAGAAAAGTGCAACACCCTCCCATTACCATTATCTCTAATTCACTCTCCTGAGTCTCATCTGTGTTGTATGTCTGCAAACTGCTATAGTATGGGCCTACACGAAAGTTATTACGTCATTGGACTTGTGTGGGGAGGGTTTGACAAATGTGATGACTGTATTCCTCCACAGATACCATGGGCTTGGACATGGAGTTGGACCAGTTACTTTTCACTTTGACTTGATGGGTGTGACCTGTGAAGAATGAATGGCACCATGCAATGGTGAAGGGCTATAACCCAGGGTTGATTGCAACTGGTGTTGGAAAACACATGTAGTAGGGCAGAATAGAGGAACTGGGCACAAGGTACTGGTTTGGTCCCTGGTTAGTCCCCAAAAACGTGGCAGAAACAGCAGAAACTATTCGATGGCATTGCATCAAGACCCAATTGGAGCAGAAGTCATAGGATATTTACAATTGTAGTAGGCCAATAGATCTGTTTTAAAAGTTCAGGGGTGTAATTAGTTGGATATAAAAGGTGAAGCACAGACAAAAGGGAAATCAGATTTTCCTGGGAACCCTCTCGTTGCTGCTCCGTGCTGTTGTTGGACTTTGAAGAAGTTGAATCTGGAATATGATCAGAACTTTGAAAAAAGTATCCACAACAGTGCCTCTGTCAGTTGTGTGTCTATGTAAACTGCAAAGGTAGCCCACATGACCTCAACTTGCTTACTATGATTGCCTCAATGCACTTCATTAAGACGTACAACAGAACTGAAAGCGTCATTTAGGTGGGGGGAGGGAGGGTTGGGGCGTGGAGTGTTACTTGCACGGGTGTGATTGATACCGTCTGGCACTTTTGGCCTTGTTTGAACACACACTGGAGCCCCGTCTTGTAATGTTTCTAATATATATTAAAGAAACTTAATATATATTAAAGAAACTTGGGTTCATCAAAATTGTATTAACTAAGTAGCAACTAGCAAACGCGGTCAACATGTGCCTTCAGTTTGGTGTGTGTGTCTTCTACTAAAGAACATGCTGCCATGTCGTCAAGATTGTAGGCCTGCAGATCACAGGAACATTTTTTTTAAAGCTAGTCGTTGCTGCCCTCTGGTGTTCTTAAGTAATAACACCCCCAATAGTTTCAAATTTTTCCCCCTCTCTCTCTTTTTCACTTGTGCCAGTATGCATAATACGGCCGATCAAACAAATGAGTAAATGGCTCCTTATACCGTTTGTGTTTTATGGATATTCCGTAATTCCAAAATGAAACAAAACAACGGAAACCAAGCCTTTCCCCATAATCTGGTTCTGACATCCAAAATGGACAAAACGATATTACGAGGCTATTTTTCATTTTTTGCAGATACCAGCATAAAGGATATGGAATAATCAAACAAACGAGTAAATGGCTCGTAATACCATTTGTGTTATATGGTTATTTCGTTATTCCAAAATAAAACAAAACAACGGATACCACGCATTTCCCCATCATCTGGTTCTGACTTCCGAAATGGACAAATCGATATTACGAGCCTATTTTTCATCTTTTGCAGATATCAGCATAAAGGATATGGAATAATCAAAACAACGATTAATGGCTCGTTATACCATTTGTGTTATATGGTTATTTCATCATTCCAAAAAAAACGAAACAACCAAAAACAAGCCGTTATACTTAAATGTGTGGTTCGATTTACTAAAGTGACAAAACGATATTACGGCCCTATTTTGCGTTTGTCAACACGGGTTGCAAATTAGAAAAACCAATGGCCACAAGGTACACGGACCTTGTAGCAAGTTTAGCAAATGGTTGTCACACATACATGAAATGTTGTTCATATAGTTTATTCCCATTATTTTAAAACAGATTTGATTTTTCGTAAAAACGTTCATGACATGATGGCAAATATTATATTATGTTAAGCGTGAGCATAGGTTGTTGACATGTCTATCTGGAGCAAAGACGAAGATTAATACTTTAACTGATAACCACAATAGGAAATGATATATATTTAAATAATATTAGTCTTGCCTTCAGAAGCTTTTGTTAAACACACTCATTATTCTTTTTTTGATCGTGTCATCAAGCCAGACTGCTATTGTGGGACAATGAAGGTCCTCAGTGACTGTTTCACCCCCACTTATATCTGATGTAAACGTCTTGTATATAGTTCTGTTAATATGCCCCTTTCAAAGGCACATGTTCAATAAAGTAGACTATATTTTAGACACACTTCTAAATTTCTTACATTATTACCAAGTCTTGTTAGATCACGTTATATCCATTAATAGGCGTTTTGTTTTGTAGGTTGAACATATAAACACAGGCCACATTTCTACACTGATGTTAAATTGAAGGCAGTGTGAATTTCGTGGCATTTCGTTGGAATATAAAGTTGACAGTAAGCTATGGTAAGTCTGCATTATGGAAGATTTCTGTTACAAAAATAACTATTAAGATTTCTTTGCCTGGCGAGAACAACAACGGAGCTAAGTGTTCATGTTAACAGTTTATTTAATCCGATACAATGCGTTGGAAATCATACTCATATCACAAAGAAAAAAAGCAACATATGTCATGAGTTCCATCTAGAATAGCCCTATAGCCTATTTAGCCCTAGCCTATTTCTAAAAACCAAGTGAAAGGAATACTATACAGTGACAGCATACATTTCCGTAAAGTTTGCATCATGTCTCTGATTCTTATCGGACTTGTACCCCATTCTGCCACTGCAATGCCTTAGCTCACACGCTCGCAACCATATAAATCTATGCCAGCGACTGGTTGTCGCAAAGTATACGTGTACAGCCTAGAGTTAATCAGAGCCTGTTTAAGGAGAGCCTGGCCACTCCCTATTAAGCCCCATTGTACCGAATTTTGTTGCAGTTCCACCAGAGTTCCACTGGGAGTGATCGTGGTCGAGTGCAGAATGAATGGGAGTCTATGGAGTTAAACGGCTAAATTAGTCTCTTTCACCCGATTGTCGTTGAGAAATCTCAGATTTGATTGTAGTTTTTGCATGTTCAACATGGATTACATGTCGAAAGTTGAATGAACGAGTACTTATGTCCTGGGTACTTGACCAGCTCACGAGAATTAGGTGCTTGGTACTTTTGTCAGAAACTGTAGTGGCTGAGCCTTGACGCAAGACAGTAATACCCCTTTAAAATGGAGCAACTTAGCTAACTAAGTAACGTTATTTTGAAACTAATATTTGGCTAAATGTATGTATTACCTAAAACTATTGTCAACCATCACGAATTTCAGGAACCGAGTGTGTGAAGTCACTGAATGAATCAATCCTAATTGACAGTAAATTTACAATATAGCCTACAAAGATATTTTTAATTTCTAAAACCTGCTAAATGTTATTCATCCCTCAGTGTATGCGAGCACACGTGACAGGCTACGGTTTATTCCAACCCACACAGACATACACTTGGCTTGTAGAAGTCTGATTTTCAATTCCATTTCTCGAAGTGGCAAGACTCCCATATCGATGATCGAATTTCGTTAAAAGATGAATTTTGTTACTGCGACTAGGTTTTTCGCAGTATTTGCTATTCTTTCAGTCACTGTGTCGCATGAAGAGGTCATTGATGACATCCTCAGCAATCTAGCCAAGGGCGCATTGTTCCTGGAGATTGAGCACCAAAATATAAATCTCGACGGAGTGGTTGGTTATTTGATATTACAGGGTAAGTTAAATATTGTTGAGAAGGTATATTTCAATGCTTACTCAATCGTATTATAACATACGCCTATCTCTCTCATTTCATTATGGGATTGCTTGACTATTGTTGGCTCTGCGCTAGCCAACGACGCATATTTGCTTGTATCCTGTCCGATTTACAGATGTTTACCTTAATGGCTATGTTAATTAATTAGAAGGAACAGTTTTGTTTATTTTAATGTTGCGTCAACTTGTCCGCATAAAAAAAATGCAGAAAAAAAAAATTAAGGGTAATATTAAATAATTTGTATGATATACATTATATCAATATAGTCTATATGCCCTATTATTATATGAATTTCGCAGTCTATTTTTAACAGTGTTGCATATTTTGGTAATACTCCCTTCTCTTTTACGGTAAATCCATGTTGTCTTGTCCCGCTGTAGCTGAATTTAAGGAGGCAATCCGGACATGGCCGCACACAGACCCGGTCAGCTGGGCTCAGCGCACCTCAGCGGTAGCACTGGTTAGGCGGCTGGATCAGAGTCTCGAGAAGGCAGTCTCGGCACTAGCAGAAAACGATCCAAAATACTACCGAGGTAATAATAGGCCTACACATGACAACCTTCTTCTTCGATTATGCTGAAATAGGTTTTGACTTTTACATTAGGGAGCTGGAACTGTTTTTGTCAATCTCTTAAAATAACTTTTCAGATAAATGTATCATAAACTACGTAATTTCTCTCACACTGAATATTCAATAGTTATTTCATTTGGCTAGGAGTGTTTCTCAAAAGTGGGTCCTGAGGTTAGACCAGTTGAGAAACACTGGGCTAGGTTATAGTTGTCCATTCTCTTGGTTCCCTATGCAGAGTTTCAGCCCTTGCTGACCTGGACCTTCTGGGGAGTGCCACATGAGTGGAGCTCCACAGACGCCTCCTTGGCCTACTACTCCACCAGGGCCATGGAGTGTTATGATGAGCAGCTCAGCGACAAATGCATGACACTGCTCCTTGGCACATGGTAAACACACACACAGCACTCCCATATATGTCTTGCACTTCTCTTTTACATTTAAACACTTCTCTCCTACACATTTACAAACACACTTACACACACAAGCCTGTACACACATAGCATCAACTGACTAAGTTCGACATGTTGCTTCATGCCAAGAACATTGTACAAATGGAGCTTCAGACAGCTATATGTCATCAAATGCCATCCACTTTCACAAGGGCCAAGAAAGAGTGGAACATTATCCCAAGAAGACTTATCTCAGACTGATTTGCATCTTGTTTTTTGTGGACAGGAAAAACAACGGGACTCCCTGCATTGTGACAAAGTCTTGCCGAGATACAATGACACGCTTTGGTTGCCCTCACTACTCCCTCTCCCACCAGCTCCTCTATTTCATGATTGGGTCCATGGTGAGATGCACACACTAGAATCTTGAATCTACTAGAATCTTGCAAACTTTAGAATTTGTTCCAAATTATAATTTCCCACACAGTAGAATGTCAGACAGACTGTGTGGTTGAGATTCATGATGATGTGTTAAGATGATACATTTTTCCCAGCCCATATCAAGTTATTCAGCTTCAGTAGTCCTGCTGAAGGACTTGTTCCAGCTACATGTTTTATTTGAACTCACAGTCCTCTCGCTCCCTCAGAAAGGCTGCTCAAACATGTTGAAGGGAGATATGCGAGCGTCACGTGCCAACCTGACAGAGCAAGACTACCAGAGGATCTTCTGCTCCAACATGATGAAGAGCAATCAGGACATTATCAAGAATGGCTTCACCGGCCAAAGCCAGGACATCTTTATCGAAAACAGTGAGTGTTTTGAAAATGCTAAAAAGGGAAGAGAATAGTTTGTGTTTAAATGCCAACACTGCAAAAAAGGTCTGCTAAAATACAAGAAATTAACACTAAATTTGAAGAGGAGGTCAGGAGTCAGATGGCTGAGCGGTTAGGGTTTCGGGCTGGTAATCAGAAGGACGTGTCTTTGGGCAAGGCACTTCACCCTACTTGCCTTAGGGGGAATGTCCCTGTACTTACTGTAAGTCGCTCTGGATAAGAGTGTCTGCTAAATGACTAAATGTAAGAGAAAATGACTTAATACTAGTGAAATTATCTTGCTGCATGGACAGATCATTTTAATCGACAAGATATCTTAAAATAAGTTGGTTCCAGTCTAGAAATAAGTAGGCTTAAGAATATACCACAAATTAAAAGATGGAAAACTAGTAAATAATTTTTTTAACAAAATGATAAATATTATATTTCCAGAACTAAGATTTTAAATCTTGGCAAGCAGAACAATTTGCAGCGAAGGAAAAACTGTGGTTCTACTTCTTTTCAGGAAGATAACCTATTCTGCGGAAATAGTTGTGTTGCATGTGTATTTCCCATGCTTAAAAGTGTGTTATCTTTTATCTTTATTCCCAGTACTTCTGTGTGGATTGGCTGGCTTCTCTGACTTCTACAAACCTGATTGGCTGAAGCATATTTTGAGTTTCCAAGACCAGGAAATGGGATGCTTTGGGAAAGATGGTAAATGCAGCTTGACAAATGTGAAATTTAATTGTAATTTTTAGGACATACGTTAGTATGTTAGTTCGGCTTTGTATAGATTTGACTGATGTATTTAGCACAATATTGTACGTAGACTTTAGCTTGCCTTCTGATTGGGTTAGGGCAGTGGTTCTCAAACCTTTCAGCCCACGACCCCTAAAATAATGGTGCCAGTGACTTTACTATCAAACTCCTGAACTAGCATCACATCAAGCATTGCATGCATTAACAGGTTAGCTGTGGTGGTGGCGTATATGGTGGGCCGGTCTGGATCAGATCCAGGGCCCACCATATATGCCACCACCACAGCTAACCTGAAACAGGTTAGCTGTTTTTCAATTGGTAAAACCTTATCTAGTGAAAGTGGTGTATTTTTGTGTCTTAATTTTTCAGCCCCACCCTTTCTTAGCCTGGTTTTCCATCGTTATTCTTCTCCCGGTGCTCCCGATGGCCAGTCCGCTACTGCAGGGCTGTGCCGTGGTGGTGGATTTTCAAGTCATATTATTTTAAATTCTCGTGCTATCAAGGGGTGCTGCAGTACCCTCATCGCCCCTAGTTCCCACGGCCATGGGTATTCCCTCTCCACTGAAATCCAAAACTCAGCCAGTGTCTTGGCTGAGAACGCTGTCTTTAACGTTCGGTCGCTTGACAGTTCAACTAATGTGTCCTCCTGCTTGGATGTCAGATGGTTTGCTGTACTTACAGTGAATGGAAAATCAAAAGGCTGATGGCTTTTTTATTTGCATGCATTAATTTAACTACTGTTTTTAACTTGTAAAAATTTTGGCTAAAACATGCTATTTCCAATTGTTTTACGATGTTCCTTGATTTCTGGACATCATCTCGCGACCCCCCCCTTGTTGTCTCGCGACCCCCCGGGGGACCCACACTTTGAGAACCACTGGGTTAGGGGACCATATTGCCTTCATAATTAACAGCCATCAACAGTCCTTGTGCCATAGTATCATATTAGTGCGTGTGGTAGGGGAAATGTGTCAAAAGCCATATATATACTTTTACATAATATCCAACAGACATCTTAAATAACAGTGTTCAAGCAAAATACAAATATTGCATAGGTTTCAGATGTGTGTGTGTTTTATTAAGTGTTCCTCTGGATTTATCTCCAGAAAGAGTGACCTCCCAGATAATTGAAGAGGAGTTGCTGGTGGCATTGCAACCACAACTAAGAGTGAAGAGGAGAGAGAAAACACTGAGAGGTGCGTGTTGAATGAAGATCTTAAAACTTTCACATAAAAACTACTGATAAATAAAGTGTTTTGTCCATCTCTTTATTAACGGAGTGACAAAGTTCAGTTGAGTTCTGGATGTTTATAATTATTATCAATCTGCAGATTTGGAGATAAAACAGACCTCTGACAATAAATGGCAACACAACAACAGGCTTAGGTGTCAATCATGTCTCTCTCTGCTCTAAAGGCCGGAGGACCATCTATTATAGGGCACAAGAAAGTAAACATAGATAGTGACAGTCAGGCAGTAATGGTGTTACAAGAGTCACAGAGAAAGAGTTTCACAGCTCCCAGCCCATGACCACTCAGAGCAGAAAGAAATCATAGGTGGAGCTCTCCCCGTTGTCATCACAAGAGACGTTTACCCAGTACTTTCTTCTGACCCTGAACATCTATTCAACCTGACAAATATATACAATCTACTCTTATCAATAGAAAACTCACATGAGAACATAGTAACTAGTATCCAATGACTAGTTCGATTGATTACTGAAATTCATGAATGCACAGGAAATCCCAGTTACCTCCACACTACTACTTATCAGTATTCAGAGTAACAGTTATTTGAGGCCTCCTCTATCCCCCTGCAGACGGCTGCTCGAGTCACATGACTGGCGTGGCGGTGGGTGCACTGGGAGGGTACCTCAACTTCTACCTGACGGAGCAGGACATCACGAAGAGACCACTCAGTTGAACTTCAGACGCCACACCACACCTGGCCAAAGTAGAGTTTAAATGAGCTTGACAACTTCACTGATTTAGTTGTCATGCCTGGGCAATGGAAAGCAATACAAAATCCAGATAAAAGTCATTGTGTGATTGTTACTTTGCCCAGGTGTGATGAGCTGAGCGCAGGGTATATAGAAGGGTAAACAGTAGACTGTTGCAGATGAAATGTATAGAGGTAACAAAGACGACCCGAATGCTGATCAATACACTGCACGTCTTAGAAACAAGACTGTTCTACTCAACATGTCGTTGTTGGAAATGTTAATTAGCGTAAAATTAACTACCGGTAGTTATTTTCTAGTTGAAAGGTTGATAATCAGAAAATGTTCAGCAAAAAAAGGTTACAGAATTTGTCATGTAGCATGTGTTGTTTTCACATTTGCACCTACTGCAACCCTCTCACATTTCAGTAACTTGGAGAAATTTAGAATGGAACATTATATTCTGAAAATACTGGTGCTAGCATTCCTTGCCAGCAGAGAACCCTCTCCCCACATGACCTATAGATGACACTAGGCTTACGTAAACAAACTGACCTAGGTTGACCATTATCATACTAGAGGTGCAATAAACCTTATCTGTGTTGAGTGAATCATATGGTCAAGCCTAGGGTCGGAGAACTCTGTAAGTTTCCACATGCACGCGCACTCTGTCTCTGGGATCGATCATATTGACAGCTGATATGCAGGGGAGGAGACTTCTCACCAATAAATGGTCTTACCTGAAGACTTGTGAACCAGACAAACTTTGTAGCACAATGGCGTGTGATGTTTTTGTCTCCTTGTGGGCCGGCCACAAGCAATAAAGCTTTCTTAAACTTGTTCACCGACTGACTGTGCAATGCTTGATAGATTAATATTTCTGACAACTTGAGAGTAGATTTTAAAACTCGTCTCTGTAAGGTTGAACCCCAGTCTCTCCTCGATTGTGAGTGTGTCTGCTTTGGCGATGACTGGTACAATGCTCACTATCTTTCCCAACCTCTTCATGAACTCCACGTCTATGGGGCGTAACCTAGACAAACAGATAATAACATTTATTATTATTATAATATAAAATGTATGTAGTTTCACCTGCTGGTGAAAGGGTGTTACATAACTAAACCTTCCATCATAAACCTTTTCACAAGCATAATGCTACATAATGCATTATTTCTTGTGTGTGTGTGTGTGTGGGGGTAACAATTCTTCCTCCCTCAGGTGTCATCAACCAGACTGCACCGGGGTCCAGAGTTCAATGGCTGAGATGTTGGTACTAACTAGTTGGTACTATACTATCAGATTTGATTCAGATGTCAGTCTAGATATCTGACATCGTATATACGTTCCGGTCGGTATCCACTCTGGTCACAGTTCAGTTATAGACAGTATTTGTCCATTTTACAGCTGTTAAAGTGTGTTTCTGTGTGTAGCACCAAGTGCCTGTGCGGCATGACATTTTATTACTCTGTATAGATGTATTGTACTTTATACAGCTATATGACAGAAATAAAAATAAAACAACAACAAAGGTACGGATTATTACCAGTTTGAACATGTTTTAAATAACTGTTTGCCAAAACTATCCCAATTAAACTAACAAGTAGGCCTACCTAAACTATACAAGTGCATGAGAGAAGTGAAAGCAACTATCAGAACCTCCCTAGACATTTACTGATATGGACTGTGTTGTAGAAAACATCCGTCCGTAGAAGGTAGTAGAAAAAGGTAGTCAAAGGCAAAATATCTTTCAACGGCTCAAGGCAGCTTGATGGTTTATTTCGGCAAGGCAGATGTGTGTTCACAAAGACATACAGGAAAAGACCACTCTTGCTGCCCCAACATTCATGTTTTATAGACTAAATGAGAATAATCCCCCCGCCCTGTACAATATAATGACGGCATCATATCGGAAAGTTGTATTCTGTCCCTTAACCTGACTTCCTCACACTCCACCCTGCGTGCACATTGTATTGGCTGATAAGGTTGTTGATGAACTTCTCTACAGCTGAAAAGCCCATCTTCTACTTACTCCCCCTCCGATGTCCTGGGCTAATGTCCTTGGAGCTCAACATAACAGGACTTTCCTTCTCTCTTATCACTCTTAATTATGGCCTTGATCAGCAACAACCTATCACTATTGGTACAATGACTATAATCCCTTAAGACTGAGTTCATAGATGATTTGATCCCACCTGCAACCTGTCTCACCCCCCCCCCCCCCCTTCCTTTCTGACAGGGCCTATCCAATTGATTGAGTCTACCATACACTGTTGAGCAACAACAGATTCCACTCAGGATACAAATTCCTTTCCTATACTTAGTTTGCCAAACCAATTCCCTCACCACACTTTCTCATATTCTGGGGAAAACCAGTTTGGAGTGGAGTTTATCAACTGCGCATGGTTTCCTAACTACGCAGATAGAATTCCCAAAACCTGACCTGGTGTAACCTTCCCTGGTTTGCCTCGCTGTCCCATAATCAATTTCCCACGACATACCCTCCTCTGGGGGTTTACCAACCCCCACACAACCACAGGGAATGATAATGTGCAAAGATAAACATAATACAAATACAAAAATGTATTATAAGAAAAATATAGTTGAATATAGAAAATAAAAACCCCTTAACTAAAACGTACCTTTAAAGAAGTACCAAAGAAAATGGTGATATAGAAAAATAGTACTGAAATATAGCCAGTACTAGACACTTAATATACTGTGTCGTGCTTTTTAACAAATAAAATGTTGCGTGTGTGAATAACCCTAACTTGGTTGGTCCAAATATGTGTAGTGTAACAGCGCATCATTGTTTGAAACAATGCTCAGGTGCTAACTAAGAGCCAAATAAGAGCAAAATAAAAGCAAAATAACTTTCTGAAAATCCCTTCGGATGTAATACAATCAGACAATTTCCAAGTTCCCAGGTTCAGTCGTATCTTACTGACAGAACCTTAAACAAAACAGTTAATGAATAAGGTAAGTCAACTAAGGTCATCATGCACATAATACTCCAATAGCATCACATACACGATCAACACAGATTGACTTAAACCCACAGTTCTTGATGAACTGAACATATCTTGCACAAGATTTCTGGACTAAAACCCCATGGATTCAAACCACTTTGTTTGGGCAAAACCGTGAAATCCTGTCACATTCTACGAGAAGGGCAGTCCTTCTCGTACACTTCATGTACACTACAAATGAATATAATCAAATGTAGCAGAAATCAAAACACATGAATGTAGTGAGGTGCATCAGAAATCAAAGAAATAATAAAACAATCAAAACAGGACATCATGCATAACCTGACTCTCGCAACGTCGGTGGACGAAGCCTCACCCCCCTCAGGGGCTTGATGCAGTTCTTCAGCCTAAGACCTGACCCTCCCCTGCTTTACTCCATTCGCCATGCTGGGGAGGTCATAGAAACTCAGATACAACTGGGCGTCCAGGTCTGCGAGAAAGTCAGAGTTAGTTTTGTAATTCTATGGCGTGGATCACAGCTATGGTGGAGGGGGTTGTGAGACCACCAGGGTTCGGAATATAGGAATGCAATAACTTGAACAGAATTATCATTATCAGTATACCTAAACAGATCAACACAGCTACCCCAATTCTGGAAAACTGAAATCCAAATTTTCCCCAATTTTTCTCCAGCCTGGAAGAAACAATGTTTCCCATGGCTGGCATTCTCTTTAACCCTTGTGTTATCTTCGGGTCATTCTGACCCATCAGTCATTGTGACCCACCGTCGTATTGCGACAACTTTACCGCATACAAAAACAAAGTGAAGCATTTTCTTTTAACTGTTGGGCTGTCTCAGACCCCCAACATTGCGAAGGTTAAAAGAAAATAATTTTTATTTGTTTTTGTATTGGGTAAAATTGGGTAAACACAACGATGGTTCGTTATGAACCTTTGGGTCACATGACAAATAAACAAACAAATTATGACAAATAAACAAATAAAAATAATTTTCTTTTAACCATTCCAATGTGGGGGGTCTGAGACAGCCCGACAGTTAGAATAAAATGCTTCACTTTGTTTTTGTATGAGGTAAATTTGTCGCAATACGACGGTGGGTCACAATGACTGATGGGTCAGAATGAGCCGAAGATAACACAAGGGTTAACCTCCTGTCCTAATGACTTCAGTTTGATCATGGCCAGTGTGAAACTTTCACCTGGGGCAGTGTGATCAGGTATATAGGTGCAGCGTACTCCCCGAGTGCCAGTAGTGTATTCATCTGTGTAGGGTATAACCCTCTACTGTATAACCCTCTACTGGTTGTAGTAGATGTAGTTAACCCTTTCAGCGTTCTTTGTTTATGACGATCCATGGAAGAATGGATTCCCAACCTAATGCTATCTCATTAGCTTAAACTCTTCAGGGTTCCCTCAGGGCTGGCTTATTGCATCAGTCACTATGCCCGACATGTTAGGCTTGTTTTAAAGGCCATATGGCAGGTTTATTTTTCCAACGAATTTGCGTTAGCAAAGCTAGCATGATGTCTTCTTTCTAGATCTAGATAAGTTTACCGGTAGTACTAGTCTACTTATTTGAACTACAGCTAACGACATGATTGTCCGGGACAAGTGGATTTTTTTGTAGGGCAGAGAAATGTACCTGCCCCACTGGACAAGTTTAAACTCAAACAAAATAAAATACCATGTTACTGTACTTGCACTAGCCAGCTTGCAAATACTGAGGATAGCCTACCGAAGTTGAGTTAGCCAATGTCGTTAGCAATGCTAGCTAACGTTAGTTTGCTAGCTGTATATAAAATTTCACTGGGTCTTGCAGCTGTTTGATTGACTGAAATGATTATGAAATGTTATGTTCTACTAGAATCCGTGTATCATTCGTTCTTTCATTTTTCAATTGATAAACCAAAAAACAAAAAAAAAATGTTTTTCCGTTATTCAATTGAGAAACCAAAAACGAGAAACCAAAAACGATTGTTTTTCTTGTTATTCAATTGAGAAACCAAAATCCAAAAACCAAATCCAAAAACGGGGCACTGACCGAAAATGATTTCGAATTTTTTTTTGGGTGACCCGGAAGTTGTGACCCAAATGACTTCTTCGTGTATTCCACTAATGTCTCTTAATCTAGATAGCCTACTCAAACAATCATGGAGAGTTTTATATTGTTTAGAGGAAGAAAACGTGCGCCCATGGTGTCGACACCACTGTTACTCAAAGTGGCTCTTATCGCAGCGCTGGGTTTATAGGCAAAATAGATAGGCTAACCTGGAAGGTCCTGCCGATTTTTTCGGTTGTCATCAGGGTTGTAAATTAACTTTTTTGATCACCAGCCAATGTGGCTATGTTAACAATCAGAATTTCCACTAACCACATTTTTTCGGTGAAAATAAGAGAAATTATGAGTGCCACTGAATGCATTTGATCATTTTATTAACATTGTTGGCATGAAAAACACAAGTACAATACATTCAACAAAATATACACTGAAAGTGCAAACATTCCATTTCAAGTTTGGGATCTATCTACATTCTTCCTTGTGTTTTCAAGTGGGCGCTCGTTTCCATGGTTTCTCGCGCTGGTTACACTGCAAACTGCGTGCAGCCAATGGGCGTATACAACTTCCGGGTCACCAAAAACACAATTTCTAAATCATTTTCGGTCAGTGCCCCGTTTTTGGATTTGGTTTTTGGTTTCTCAATTGAATAACAAGAAAAACTAGAGAGGGTACAATTTCTGGGGAAATTGTAGGGTGTGCTTGCTTGCGTCGGTTGCACAGGGGTCCGTTTTTGAATGACAATTTTAAAACTGATATTTCTGTATATTTTATATAAAAATGCATACTTATTATTTATAAAGATTACATAGATTTAAAAGCATTTTTTTTTTGCTGCTCATTTACAACTGAAAATACGAGTGAAGTGTAGAATGAAATAGATCTTCTCATTTCCCCTGCAAAAGGCATCCTCATCGTTGAATCAAAACGAATAAATTTGCCAGACCGGTGTAAAAATTGACCTAATCTCTATGACGTAAACGTCCTTTTAAGTTTTTCCCTTCTCGTGATATTTTAAGGCATTTAGCCTACTCATATTGCATTCATTCATGAATAAAGAACCCCCTTTGAAGATTATTCTACAACGTTACCGGCAGTAGAAGATTGAATCGCGATTCAAACAGTACCATCTGCTAACTGAAAATATGCCCCCAAAAACGTAAATAAGCTTGACATTTATTTAGTGGAAAATCGCTTTCATAAAAAGCTCACTGGTAGCGATCATTAAGTAACAACAGTAACAACGCAACGTGCGCTATCCCTGTGTGGAGAAGCTGCCCCGGTAAATTGTACTACTACAGTACAGTACTAGTAGACTACTGCTGTGTTCGTCTTGGTAGCGATTGCGTTGGTTGAATTGGATTTAACGTTCCGTTGTACGGTTTAGGCTGAAATTAATTATTTTCATGAACAGATTGACACAAAGTTTAGGCTGTGGCAATGAAGTTCAGGTTAGTAGTCAGATAGTTTCACCTATTGAAAGACTTTTGATTTAAGTATGGGGTTTGCCGAACATGTTCTGTCGCCGTTTGTTTCCTAAACAGCTGTGAAGATGTTTTGTAGTGTGTCTCGCGTAGGCTACAGCGTTGCAGTGAGCAACACTGGTTTGTAACCACAGGTAATGATAATTTCACCAACAAATCGTTTACTTGTAATGTAATGTCATAATAAATCCTACAACGAAAAGGTATTTGTGAGGAATGTTTATTTTAACGATTGAACAGATGCATCATAGACCACTGTAGTATGTGTTGCCCGGGCAACAGACGCTAATGTCATGATGCTAATACTTCAGTGAAATAGTAGACTACTGTTTCCGAAAGTAGATGTACTTCCTTAATAATATCAGCTAATATTGTACATTACACGTCACAATTGTGTGTCATATCACAAAGTAAAATGAGTAAATAGTTATCACCCTGGCCTCTTTGCTTGTGGCGTTTCAACGCCGTTAGCTTAGCTATCTCCCAGAAGTTAACGAGCTGCTAAACTAATGTTCTGCTAGAGGTAGTCACGCGAGTTTTCGTGACGTTAGTGACGTAAGTAGCGTCATTGACTGTGGCTAGCAAGTTAGCCACCGTTAGCTTCACTTTTCGCCACAACAACTTAATTTCCACTTAAACCATGCAACGGAACGTAAATCCCAATAGAAGCAACTCAATTGCTACCAAGACGAAACTTTTGACACCTAGGTTGTCTATGTAGGCCAAATATTTACTGAGTTTTAGGGGGGCAAAAAGAAATAAAAATAATAATATATATGTGAGAGAACAAAGGTTGTGCCCTTGCCGAAGGCAAAGCACACCCAATAATCGTTTTTGGTTTCTCGTTTTTGGTTTCTCAATTGAATAACGGAAAAACGAATAATATTTGTTTTTTGGTTTATCAATTGAAAAATGAAAGAAGGAATGATACACGGATTTACTAGCCATTTACCTACTTTTGCAAGTCAAAGTATTTCCAAGCCCTGATAGTGTAACTGAGAAGACGCAGTAATTCCTCTTTCAAGTAATAAGCCCCCGTTCAAGTGTTGAGCATTAAATTAGCTGCACGGTCTGTAGAGATATTGGGACGAAGCTGCAATACAGTACATAACAGGAAGTGTTTCATTCTGCAGAAATTGTGTAAATGTTTAATTTAACAAATACGTTTTATATAACACCTCAATTGTTACCATTTGTATAATATTACAGCTCATCTTCGTTGGTCAAAGGCACAATCTTTACCCGGACGTGACTTTTGTGCATGGAAAAGTGAAACTTAAATGTAGGGCTGTAGTGCCTCAAAAATTTAATGTCAGGCCCTGAATGATCACTGTCACTAGATATAAAGAAAACGTTGACTTTCACTCGGTGCTAGTCACTGACAGTAAAAAAAATATATTATATGTGCACTGCTGTTCGTAGACTAGCTCAAGAGATCGTTGCTGCGTTGCTAAATGATAGCAACTCACCAGGACACTTCACCAACTCTCCACTCATTCTCCTTGGACCATCCATTTAATTGGCTTTGACGGCCATCAGGTCTCGGCAATTCCTCATTTGCCCTCTCATGTCTACTTGGTTCGAAATTATATGGCCGCGGGCCATCATACACATTAGTGTTTTTTGCCACCTCTTCTTCATCCCAGTCAGTCGCCATAGTTCTAGTACTAGGCTGAGGCTTCTCTCCTTCACGACTCCCCAACATGGCAATTTGCGCTAATATGCTAATGCTAACACCAAAAACGACAAAAACTGGTCTTTAACACCATTTGGAGACACCATTTGGAGATATTTTAAATGATATACATATCTTGAGTGCTTCATGTACCCATTAATCAACAGTAGTGTTTAACCTGCCATATGGCCTTTAAGCAGCTGGGCCCTTGGAATGGTTGTCAGGGGTTAATTCAAACTTTAAAACATCTAGTTACAACTTTCACACCTCCATTGTCAGGTTTTAAAGTTACATTCAATTACTTTTACTGGTTGGCATTAGAAATTACTTTGGTTCTACATTCTGCATAAAACATTGCTGTGCATTCCTTCTTCTCACTAACCTCCACTTCCTCCTCCAGTCACAACGTGGTTGGAGAAGAGTCAAGCTGTGTGGAAGTTGATGGCCAGGAACTCAGAGGTTGAGTCGCAGTTGTTTCTTTAGCCCGCATGGCTTCCAGCAGTTGCGTTGCCTGGTCTGCTGGCAGAGACTGATGGCAGAGGTGGGACCAATCATTTTTTTGCAAGTCCCAAGTAAGTCTCAAGTCTTTGCCCTCAAGTCCCGAGTCAAGTCCCAAGTCAACACAGGCAAGTCCAGAGTCAAGTCCAAAGTCAAGACTGACAAGTCTCAAGTCAAGTCCAAGTCCTGCAGTTTGAGTTTCGAGTCCTTTGAGTCCTTTTGAGTTTATCTTTAATGTTGTATTCATCACATATTGCCTCAAATTGGTCACAGATTCTTTCAGCTGTGTGTGAGCCTTTGAAGCGCTCACAGGCCAAGAGATTGGACTTTAGCTGTATCCTCTCTGCCTCTTTCTCTATCCAGTGCACAGTGACACCAAGGAATCCCCTCATCTTTCGGTCAGACCAAATGTCCACAGTGACTGAAACATGGTCAGTGTTGCTCAATTGAGTTTTTAATTTTGAACGTTTCTCTTCAGCGAGGTTCTCTGTTTTTGATGTCAGTGTTTTGCGACATACTGGGCTATACTTAGAAAGTGCCGAAAACTCTTGTTTTCCACAATAGACAGGGGCAAGTTGCAATCAATAATCAAGTCGGACATTATTGCATTGGTGATAGCTTTCTGCTTTGGATGGCTCATGCTGTAATGCCCTACACGATTGTCCAGGAATTGCGAAATTGAGGGCTGCTGTGGTTCATTTGGGATGCTTTTGTTCATCTGGTATTCTTCAAATCTGTAAGAGATAAGCATATTAAAACGGATGTCAGAAAATCCCTTATAGCCACAAATGAATTGTATTGAAACTACTCTTTATTACTCATATTATTAATATCAATCTTAACATTGTGCAGTGATGGGCAAGCTACTTTATATGTGTAGTGAGCTAAGCTACTAGCTACTCTACAATAAATTCAGCTTCACTACACAGAAGCTACCACTCATAAAAATGTAGCAAGCTAAGTTACAAAAATCTGTCAAAAGTAGCTTGATACATTAGTAGCTACTTTCAGTAAAAAAAAACTGCATACATAGTCAATGCAATTTTAGTGATCAACACAATTGTCAGTCAGATAAAGGCTAAAATATGTTTTAGATGTATTTATTGAACAATAGCCTAATCCACAATGCTAATACACAATTGCTGTTATCTAGTCAGACTGGCCGCGCAGGCGCTGTGTGAGTGGAGATGAGACGATGACAGCCCTCGCTATACTCGGCTCTCGTGAAATCGGTTGTAACGTGAACTGCAGAACGGGATATGTGAGATGCTTTTTCAGTGCTTTGTCAACACAATAATCCACTAACCTTATGTATGAACATCTGAAATGTCCAGGGGGGTGTTCCATCAACGTCGCTAACGCAAGTCGCGCTAACACGAATAAGTCTCACTTGGGTAAACGTCAACTTAGACTTAAGCCTCAAGCCGTTCCACTAACGTTCCGTTCCACTAACAGGCAACGCTAATTCAAGCTAGACCTCAATAAGCTTAGACTGTGCAGCCCAGATCAGGCGATCGTCGAAAAGAGGAGTTATGTCGCAAAAAGTATAGCGTAAAGCAGCAGAGGTGTGTTGTTTCAGCAGCGTAAATTTATTTTTTGAGTTTTTTTGTTCCCTAAAAGGACAATGTTGCCGCAATTAACATGGCAAGGGAGACAACTTGTCAAACCATTACGACCGTTAAAATGCGTAAATTGTAGACCTACCAAATACTTAACATATATATATGCATTTAGGCCTACTGATAATTAGCGTAATTTGATGAGCTGTCTGAAACCGTTCTGGCAGGCTAGCCTATGGTCGATATTCTCAACAGGAGATTGAGAATAATAGCCCAAAAAAGAACGTGGCAGTAATTGAAAATTGTAGGATAAAATTCAAAACACTGAAGAAAGCCATGGTTAATTGCACTTGATGTGGGCTAATAATGTTTTTGTCTTCACATCTTGAACAAAAAATTACTTCAAAATAACTTTGTCACACACATTTATTAACTGATAGGCTAAATGCTGAGTTTTAAGATAAAAGGGAAAGATAACCATGACTTAAATGGGGATTCACTGAAATGACTAGTATTGCACAGATCCAGCACTGACTTTTTAGATCAGGAGGTGACCCAAACTGCACACTTTGTGTCATTTAAAATTGCTCAGCATGACTATCATTATTATATTACGAGTATTTCCAATTAACATAGTCTGCCTCCACAGATCCAGAGGGGGCTTGGACAGTGACAGACTGTGGCTGTGCCAAGTGTTGTCACAGCCTCACTTTGGGAAAGCATGCCCTACTGGGAACATTAGGGGAGACTGTTGGGCACAGAATCTAATTGTCTTCTTTGGAAAGGGCAACATTTGGGACACTGTCATGTAGGGGCAGCATAAAGGGCACTTCATAACAGCACCTTTTTCCATTGGAAGTAAGGGCATGGGAACAGTCCAATTTAGGCCATTGTAAGGGCACCTTATAGGGTACTGCATCACATTTTCTATACTATAAAGGAACTCTTTTTACATTTATAGAGGGCACACTGTCATTTATTGCATGGGGCATCCTGTGCACTCAAGCATATTTCACAATGTGAATGGCAGACAGTAGGGCACTTGGTCTAATTTTTGCCACTCTGGGCATTTTAGAAACGCTTTCAACCATGGGGGCACCAGGCAGTCACCCCCTGAGTCTTCCAATGGGCCTGGATATACCCATGGGGACAGTATATTGCACCTATAATATTGGGGAAGCCAGAGGAGAGGTAATATACAGGCTTGTCAACATATAGGCTACTTTAAACAATGAAAATACTTTATACAATTGAATAAAAAGTCCTCCTTGATTCTTTGTGTTTCAAGATTACCTGAAAAACTGATGATAATATTCAGGTACTACTTTGAAGCAAGGTATACCCTTCATATTTCCTGGCATAGTTGCCCGTTCAAGAATGTCCCACATGCAAAGACATAGACAGATGCAGACAGACTGAACAGTGTCAAGGCTTGGCTACAGTGGGTTTGCTTCCTTGTGTGTGATTCCAGCAGACTACATAGTCTAGGCCTACCTACATAGACTGCAGTCTACTACCCTCCTTTCTAGTATTATAGTCTACTCTCCTTTCTATTACTTTTTACAAAGGATGGTAGGCTGCTCTTATGTGTTCATTGCCATCCTTAAGAGTTGCTAAAGTGTTATTTCATATATATATATATATATATATATATATACTTATTTATTTTTTTAAGAATGACAATTACATTTATCTAGATAAACTATGCTGGGCCTGCTGAACCTATACTTCTTCCACAGATACTGGTCAGGGAACCATTACTTCTGTCTCTGAAGACCCTTGGGGCTGGTGGGATAAACGCTCTTTGTATAATCTGAGCACCTTCATCCACCACAGGGTTGTCAAAGAACGGATACGCCATAATTGATTGTAACTTGTCTAGACGCTCTGCTTAGTTTCTAAGTCCTTATTTTAAGTCAATTAACCAATGGCTTTTGAAAACAAAAGTGACATTATTTCTTAACTTGTTTATTTAAATTTATTTATTTTTTGGAGATTAAGTAAACATGTAGCTAAATCATTAATGTCTGCACTTCAAAAAGTCTGAATTTACGTTTCCGAACACGGACTAAAGTGGTTTGCGCGCAGGAATTTACTCGACGGAACTGTCTTTTTCTGTTTCCGCCTGTTTGAAATTATTGGCAACACATTTTAGTTTAGCTTGACTTTTAGCCTGACACGGATCAGGCTAGTTCCGAAGTATAAGTTACCTTGGTTACGTAGCTAGAACTAAAATAAGCCACCTTAATGGAACGGAACTCTCGCTAAAGTAAGTGAGACTTGGCGAGATAAGTCTAGCTTTTCCTTAATCGACGTTGATGGAACACCCCCCAGGAGAAATTAGCTTTCGAGGACGCTACTTGATCAATAAAAGAGCTTATAGCTACTGAAAAGTTAATTGGTTTTGTAAATACAAGTAGCGACACTACTGCCCATCACTCACATTATGTTAATATGAATTGTATTGTGTGTGTGTGTGGTAAACATCACGTTAGAGTTGCTGCTGTAGCAGATTACAGCACTGGTCATGTATTGTAAAACGTATTTCGGGATTTGTGAAGTTGGGTTGTATGAGGGACTACCGTTCTTTGTGCAACTTCAAAATGTCGAACGAAGTTGGAAGTTGTTGCGTCTCCGTCTGAAATCTTCGACCCGCATGTTTTGCAGACTGCACTTCGTTTTTTGTTGACCACCTCGTAGTTTTTATACCCGAACAAAACTATCTTTGGTATAATTTTTTCCCTAACTGGCGCGTTGTTTGACAGTTGCTCTTCATTGGTTGACCTGCAGTTTGATTGGATGGATGCTGTCGCTTCAAAACAACGTGGATCTAATTTGATTGGATGTTGTGCCGACAACACGTACACACACACACACACGCACACACAGACGCACACATACACAATGAAAGATACAGAGCGTTCCTTAATAACATACTTTTTAATATTTGGGTTTTGGGGAAAGGAGCAAGTCTTATCAAGTCAAAAGGCTCAAGTCCAAGTGAAGTCACGAGTCATTGATGTTTAAGTCCAAGTCGAGTTGCAAGTCTCTTTACATTTTGTCAAGTCGAGTCTAAAGTCATCGAATTCATGACTCGAGTCTGACTCGAGTCCAAGTCATGTGACTCGAGTCCACACCTCTGACTGATGGTGTCTCTGACTTTAACTGTGCCTCAGCCCTCCAGCACAGAGATTTTCCAGATTCAGTGCAGATCTGGTTCCTCCAACTTGGTCCTCCTATCAATTTATAAGTCTGGGATTTTTTAAACACTTGGAATAAACAGTCATATTGTTTTTCCATTCCCCAATAGTGTCTTCTTTTGACTTATTATTGTTTAAATTCATTTATTACTTAACAAATCATAATTTTATTTTCCTTACCTCTTATACTACCTCAAGGACATAGGAAGAGAGCAGTCACATTCACGGAGAAGTGCTCTGAAGTTTCAATCATTTGGATATTTTTTGATGATCTTACTCAGAATCAAGTACTTCTGATAGAGGCAAAGTGGATCGACCACAACCACAAAAAGGTACAACCTGAGGGACTGAAGACCAAGGAGAACAGAAGTATTTTGGCCACTCTCCCAGACTGACCACAGGCAAGCAAGCTAAAGCTTGTTCCCTGTAGAACTATGGCTTGCAACGACTGCAAAAAACTTACTCAGAGGATAGCCGAACTGGATCTGAGAGTCAGAACCCTCTTAGATATCAGAGAGAACGAAGACTTTATAAATTCCATGCTACCTAACCCAGAGGCTAAGCTATCGACTAATGAGCCACCCTTGGAACCGGCTTTCTCTCCACCGGCCGGTGGACCAGATGAGTCATGGCCTGCTCTCTGCGCCAAACCAAAGAGTTCTAGCGCCGCTTCTACCTTCATCGGAGAGGGGACTGGCACCAAGCCAAAAAAGCAAGGCAGAAACTCTTCCCGCATCACCTCTCCTGTCCCACTCAGAAATAGATTTGACCACTGGGAACTCTCTCTCCCTTGTGTGTGGAATCCAAGGCGAAGAGGTACAGGAGTGCTAGCCACGCAGCTAACAAACATGAAGGGCCCAGATCGCCGACACACCATGATAGTAGCTACCACACAAATGCAAATCCAAAACCGACACATCATCGTCTGCTGCGACCGGGAGTCCCCCATTTCACTCCAAGCCCCTCTCGGACCACTCGGGACGCTATTCGACCCCCCATCAAGCCTAATCAGACAACAATATCACAGGATTATCAAGAACTAAGGTATGCTAAGAATAGCCCATTAGCACTTAGAGGAGCTAACACTGCTAGCACTAGCCCTATAGAATCTACTGCTAGCACTGACACAGTGGCTAACCTTGGTCCAGTACAACGTGCTATCAGTGCTAACCCAAATAACCTAAGAACTGGCTCTGTAGCTACTGATAAGGCAAACTTTGGAAATGCAAACACAACACCACAGATGGCCACTATCTTGATCGGAGATGCCATGACAGCACATGTTAAACTGGCAAAGACATCAAATATTTGTCTTAGCAACACATCTGTCGAAGAGGTACAAACAATCCTCAGCAATAAACCAAACAACCCCAAGAGTATCATCCACACTGGCTCGTTTGATATCCTGCACAAAAAAAACTGGCACTGAGATACTTAAACATTTCACCCAGCTACTGAGCACACTCAACAGATATCAAGATTTATTCATCAGTGGACCGATTGCATGTTTTCACAGAGGAAAAGAAGCCTTCAGTCGACTCCTATCTTTCAACACATGGTTGGCATCAGTCTGTTTGGCACACAAACTGAGATTTATCGACAATTTCAATGTGTTGTGGAACTGTGCAGACCGTTTAAGTTGACGGACTTCACCCAAACCATAGAGGGTCTCGACTACTAACAGCAAACATCAGTCACGTGCTCCTGACCACAAATCAAGTTTCTTTCCCTATCCCTGTTGTGTCTAAACTGACTGACGCATCCCAAACAACCTCCCATGGAACAGAACAGAACATTCAAACAGCCTCCTGCAAGGACATGGGCCCTGCACAGATCTCCCCCCCGATGAACTCCCTTGTGATGGAACAGCTCAGTGATATAGACTTTGCCAAAGAAAAGCTACGCTAGGACAGCCACCATGCTATTTCATTAGACATACCGGTCATCATCACAAACAGCAAATGGCATGGTAAAATGCATGGTTACAAACCTGAAACTCGTGTTAGAAGTCTCAGAACTATCCATATTCTTCCTACAAATGTATCAACCCCTGTTTTATCTATTAATACCCCACAGATGAAACTGGTTCCTTCTAAATGTTAGATCACTAAATAACAAAACATTTCTAGTTAATGATCTGGTCAAAGAAAACAACTTAGACTGCATCTGTCTAACAGAAACCTGGCTAAACAATGACACGGCAACAGCCGTGAAACTGACATCAGTAGATTCTGCAACATAACCATGAGCACATTTACATGTATCACACTAAGTGAACTTTCCAAAATAGTCAGCGAATTTAACTCTACAACCTCTGATATTGATCCTATACCCACAACATTCTTTAAGCAAGTCAGAGTTTCAGTTAAGCACAGTCAGGTTTCAGGAAATATCACAGTACTGAAACTGCTCTCACCAAAATAATTAGCGACCTCAGACTAAACTCTGATGCAAATAAAGTCTCTATCCTTATCCTGTTAGATCTCAGTGCAGCATTTGATACCATTGATCACGACATCCTAATCAATAGACTGGAAAAGCTTATTGGGTTCACGGATAGTGTATTGAACTGGATGAAATCATATATCACAGGAAGGAAGTTTTATGTTTAGGAGACCATAGGTCTAAGATACATGAGAACGGCTACAGGGTTGCTCAAGGAAGCTGCTTAGGTCCATTACTTTTTTCTCTTTATATGTTACCATTCGGTGACATAATCAGTGAACATCATAGATTTCCATAGCTATGCGGTTGACACACAACTATATATATCCACTGAACCCAACGATGCAACGGCCATCAATTCCATTACCAACTGCCTGTCGGCAATAAACAAATGGATGAATGATAACTTTCTTAAATTAAATGAAGACAAAACTGAAGTCCTACTATGTGGCCCCAAATCCAAAAGAGAGATGCTTACTAAGAATCTAGGAGGTTTAACCCCCTGGCTTAAACCAGAGGTGACAAGACTGTAATCCTGGACTCAGATTTTAATTTCAACTCTCACATTAATAAAGTAACCAAAACAGCGTTCCTTCACCTGAGGAATATAGCAAAGGTACGACCATTCATAAACCAAAATGATGCAGAGAAGTTAATTCATGCTTTTATATCCAGCCGGCTGGACTACTGCAACGCACTTTTCACTGGTCTTCCCAAGAAAACCACTGAAAGACTACAGATCATTCAAAATTCTGCAGCCAGATTATTAACCAAAACTAAAAGGAGAGAACACATTAGTCCTGTCCTAGCTACTTTACACTGGCTCCTTGTTACCTTCAGAATTTGTCACGGCTCACGCACAGAGGTAGACCCAGATGCAAACTCAGACACAGTAGGTAGCTTCCATGAACAATAGGGTTTATTTAGGCAGAGTAGTCGGGGACAGGCAGGCGATCGGTACACAGGCTGGCGGCGAAGGTACAATCCGGTATCAGGTAGAGTAGTCGTGGACAGGCGATCGGTGCACAGGCAGGCGGCGAAGGTAGAATCCGGTATCAGGTAGAGTAGTCGTGGACAGTCCAATCGAGGTCTAAGCACGGGAAATTTGAGCACAAGGCAGGAACAGAACAGGTAACAGGTACGCGGGAACGCTCGGTAAAAACACACAAGACGAACTGGCACAGGAAAAACATAACCCAACGGACTAAATACCCCACTAACGAGCAGACAAGACGAGACACACCTGGAGGGGGCGGGGCCAAACAAAACAGCGGAACACACACACACACAGACGTGACAGAATTGACTTTAATGTCCTTTTCCTCACATACAAAGCTCTACACGGACAAGGACCAAGCTACATTGCTAACTCTCTTAAAAACTACACACCAGCTAGAACACTGCGATCATCAAATGTTGAGCTTTTTATGAATGAGCGATTTTCCACTAAATAAATATCAAGCTTATTTACGTGTTTGGTGTCATATTTTCAGTCAGAGGATGGTACTGTTTGAATCGCGATTCCATCTGAAAAATACTGCCGATGACAACGTTGTTAGGATGGCTTGTTTCAAAGGTGGTTCAGCTTGTTTATTAAATGGACCCATCTGCAACCGACGCAAGCAAGCACACCCTACAATTTCCACAGAAATAGTATCTTCTCTAGTTGGGTGTGCTTTGCCTTCGGCAAGGGCACAACCTTTGTTCTCTCACATATATATTATTATTATTTATTTATTGTTTATTTTTTCCCCCCTAAGGATCAGTCAATATTTGGACTACATAGACAACCTAGGTGTCAAAAGTTTCGTATTGGTAGCGATTGCGTTTGTTGTATTTTTATTTACGTTCCGTTGCATGGTTTAAAGATCCTGTAAAGTAAATTCCATGTTTTGCTTCTAAGTACATTATATACGTGTGAAATGAGTTCCTGAAAGCATGTGCAAAGCGCTGAAACTTTGTCACACTGAAATGTGGAGTTAAACCGAAGAACAGTTTCTCTTCCGTTTTCAGATCAGGTTTTAATGGGCGGAGCCAAAACATGCCCTATCTACTCATTTCGCCCTATCTACGTCAGATCACTTAATGGCTCCTCCTGCTGTACTGTTATTGTAGCCTACATCAGCTAGCTAGCTAGCTTCAGGATGTCTCCCACCACCCGCAACTGCATCTTCCCTGGATGCAAGAACTCCAGCTGCGCTGCAACGCCATTTAAGTTCCCTATTGATAATGAAGGGAAAAATAGGTGGATAGATTTTGTAAAGAGCCACGCTCATGGAAATCTTCGGATAAACTCCAACTGCCGCCTCTGCACTGACCATTTCACGGCGAACAGTTTTAACATGGACCAGAGACAGACGGGGTTCACCAACACACGGCTTCTCTTGCAGCGCGCAGCCGTACCGAGCATCGCCCCTCCGGTCACGCCTGGACCATCCACCGCCGCCAGAAGTTCATCACTCAGTTCTGTGCGCTTGTTATAATTATACTAGATAACTTTTCCAGAGGTATCTCTGCTATGAGTTAGTGCAAACCGCTAAATTGATATTAGGCTTCTCGGTGTAGAATGATGGTATTTTGGTGAAATGGTAGCTAATGTGTTAGAAGTAGCCTAGTTGGAGAGCTCACTGTCTGTTGTCTCTGGTGTCCATTTTTACTGTTACAGCTCAGGGGAACATTTCATTTATATGCATCTGTATGTTTCACTCATTGAACAAATAAATTCTAAATCTATACGGTTTTGTTTGGCTTGACATAGCGTCCATTATCTGGGTCGGAGATAGGCACTAGGCAGCGAGGGGCGGAGCTTCAGCTCCTTCAGTTGACACGCTCCCCCAGTCTCAAGCAGAAAAGACTGCTGATTTTTTCACGATTTCAAAGCCTAATTTAACATACTTGTTGGTGTTATTTTTTCATGCGAATTTGGATGGGTAGTTAATAACACATTATTCTGTGGTGTGGCGAACTTAAAACTCGTTTCCAGGTCCACTTTACAGGATCTTTATGTAGAAATTGCGTTTTTGTGGTGAAAAGTGAAGCTAACGGTGGCTAATTTGCTAGCCACCGTTACTACCTAACCACTACGTCACTAACGTCACGAAAACGCGTGACTACCTGTAGCAGAACATTCGTTTCGCATCTGTTAACTTGGGGGATAGCTAGGCTAACTATAGCTTTACTGCAAGGCAGCTGCAGAAACGCCACAAGCAAAGAGGCCAGGGTGATAACTATATACTCATTTTACTTTGTGATGAATCAGGGGAATCAGGTGGCTGAGCGGTGAGGAAATCGGGCTAGTAATCTGAAGGTTGCCAGTTCGATTCCCGGCCGTGCCAAATGACGTTGTGTCCTTGGGAAAGGCACTTCACCCCACTTGCTTCGGGGGGGAATGTCCCTGTACTTACTGTAAGTCCAGAGCGTCTGCTAAATGACTAAATGTAAATGTGATGTGAAACACAATTGTGAAATGTAATGTACAATATTAGCTGATATTATTAAGGAAGTAGGCCCACATCTACTTTCGGAAACGGTAGTCTACTATTTCACTGAAGTATTAGCATCATGACATTAGCGTCTGTTGCCCGGGCAACACATACTACAGTGGTCTATGATGCATCTGTTCAATCGTTAAAATAAACATTCCTCACAAATACCTTTTCGTTGTAGGATTTATTATGACATTACATTACAAGTAAACGATTTGTTGGTGAAATTATCATTACCTGTGGTTACAAACCAGTGTTGCTCACTGCAACGCTGTAGCCTACGCGAGACACACTACAAAACATCTTCACAGCTGTTTAGGAAACAAACGGCGACAGAACATGTTCGGCAAACCCCATACTTAAATCAAAAGTCTTTCAATAGGTGAAACTATCTGACTACTAACCTGAACTTCATTGCCACAGCCTAAACTTTGTGTCAATCTGTTCATGAAAATAATTAATTTCAGCCTAAACCGTACAACGGAACGTTAAATCGAATTCAACCAACGCAATCGTTACCAAGACGAACACAGCATTAGTCTAGTACTGTACTGTACTAGTACAATTTACCGGGGCAGCTTCTTTGCGTTGTTACTGACAATGTCCGCTACAAGTGAGCTTTTTATGAATGAGCGATTTTCCACTAAATAAATGTCAAGCTTATTTACGTTTTTGGGGGCATATTTTCAGTTAGCAGATGGTACTGTTTGAATCGCGATTCCATCTTCTACTGCTGGTAACGTCGTAGAATAATCTTCAAAGGGGGTTCTTTATTAATGAATGAATGCAATATGAGTAGGCTAAATGCCTGAAAATATCACGAGAAGGGAAAACTTAAAAGGACGTTTAAGTCATAGAGATTAGGTCAATTTTTACACCGGTTTGCCAAATGTATTCGTTTTGATTCAGCTATGAGGCTGCCTCTTGCAGGGGAAATGAGAAGACATCATATTTCATTCTACACTTCACTCGAATTTTGAGTTGTAAATGAGCAGCAAAAAAAAGATGCTTTTAAATCTATGTAATCTTTATAAATAATAAGTAGGCCCTATGCATTTTTATATAAAATATACAGAAATATCAGTTGTAAAAATGTCATTAAAAAACGGACCCCTGTGCAACCGACGCAAGCAAGCACACTCTACAATTTCCCCAGAAATTGTACCCTCTCTAATTATGTTTGAGGTATAACTTGTCCAGTAGGGCAAGTACATTTCTCTTACACTTGCCCTACAAAAAAAACACTTGTCCCGGACAAGCGGATGAGATGTGTCGAGCCCTCAGATGTGTTAATACTCATTGGAAGAACATGAAGGGAAGGGAAACGAGGCCTACAGAAGGTTTTACAGAAGATCTACGACTCAAACTATTATTATGCTATCCATTATAACAATAGTAGGACAATTAGCCTTTAGTCTTTTGGTATAGAATGAAGTACCAGTCCAGGGTTCCTCTTTCTGCTGTTGTTACAGCCAACTGCACGACATATTGCAGGCATCACTGAGACCAAGTCGGTCGATAAGATGGCAGAGCAAAGCTAACAACATTTTACTGCTGGATCTCACCTGTGCTCCTCTGACATTGCATACTGAATTATAGTGCTAGAACTTTGATGTCTCGGTTTGTCTAGGGACACGGTTCTGGCTCCTCCACTCTATTCTACCCCTTCACCTTCCCTCTCAGATTCCTAGCCTCACACACTGATCACAAGCTACCCGGAGGAGTCTGACCACTGCACCCTCTCATGTCCCTCTTTCATCACTCAGTCCTTCATTTGTGGTTGGTGTTACTAAATCTGTCTGTCCCTATAAATATCCCTCCACCCTCCTCATACTTCCAAGTAGTAATATTCCTTCTGGCACAGCCAAAGACAGTAGAGGGAATGGGCATGCTGGGAAACAGGGCGGAGCCATGGGCAGACGGTTTTAATTAGTGAGCATCAGCACTGTGGGGAATACTGTGATCAGACTTCCAAAGGGAGGAGCGTTACTACGTCAACGGAGGCAGGGGTGCCAAGAATTCCATAACCGTATGGCAACTTGTGCACACACATACAAGCACACACGGACACACATCCAAAGACAAAGGCACAGACACAAACACACACATATAAAAACAGACAATAGCACAGGATGGAAAGACCTTTCCCAAGAAAGATTTAAACCACTATGTACTCACTTGACTATTCATCAAAATATTCTGTACATGGCCAGGATCATACTAATGAAACCCTACATGTAGAGGTGTGGTTATACTGCGTTTATCTACTCTAAAGTACTGCCATTAGTCAGTATCCTTAAATATACATTCCAGAATCATTGATTAGTGTGTAATACGCTGGTTGTTAAAGTCCCATCCTTTTAGTAGCAAGATGAGCTGTATTCGTTCATGTTAAAAGACCTTAAACATTACTTAATTGGAACAGGCACTGACGTGGCCACCTAAATGTGGTCCTCCTCACTCCCTTCATACTTGCTCAGTTCAGACACTTCTTTGTGAGTGTAAATCTGGAAGCTTCCAGAACTCTTCATTTTTGTAGATAGTTCTTTTACACTTTACTCCATCTTCCCCTCATCATTCCTCCACATCTTTCATCATTATATCTTTCATTTTCCCTCCACCACACCCTGTGATTTATTTACATTTACATTTAGTCATTTAGCAGACGCTCTTATCCAGAGCGACTTACAGTAAGTACAGGGACATTCCCCCGAGGCAAGTAGGGTGAAGTGCCTTGCTTAAGGACACAACGTCAGTTGGCATGACCGGGAATCGAACTGGCAACCTTCGGATTACTAGCCCGATTCCCTAACCACTCAGCCAACTGACTCCCCATATTTACTGGTTACATACTGTTTAAGATCTCTCCTCTTTTCTCCCATTTTACCCTTTCCTCCTGAGCTCATTTCCTCATGGACACGCACTTTTGAAAATTCAAATATTTGTCAACTATTGATGTTAAGTTAATGTTAATGTAAGATGTTAATTTTCACCAGCAATTTTACTGTTGAGGCCCATTTCTCCCAAAGGTGCTCTCCTAAGCATAAACGTTATTACACTACCATACCCACCTTCTAAGGGGCAGTAGCGGAGGACCTTCTCAGGCATCAGCATTCTATCCTTGTGTCTGCAGTAGACGTCTACGATCTGCTGCCGACACTCTCTGGTCTTGGCCCTGGACAGAGCCGAAATCACCTCCTTCCCATTGATCTCACACTTGGGCTGGTCCTTCCTCAGCTCCAAAACTGGAATCAGCATGACTGAGTCCCTGGGAGGATTCCGACGGCTGTCTTGATTGGATGCCTTTTGTGCAGGGGTTGGGCGTGTGGGAACCTGGGGGTGGGGCCTGCGTCTCTGGGTCCGGTTGTGACTGTGCGCAGTCCCATCGGTTTGGGAATTAGGGTGCTGGATGACCTCATTGGGGCACTTTCCCAGAATGCCTGGCGCCTGGGCATTGTCCAGTTTGCTTTTGGCATTGCCTGCCACTTTCTGGTGTTGTGATTCGGAACGTGCCCCCAGGTTGCTGTTGCTGTCGACGGTGTCAAAGTCTTTGGAGTTCTCGTTGTTATTGCTGTCCAGGCCGACTTTCTCCTTGGGATGGTCGGAGTGGTAGCCATCCTGACAGAAGACAAAACAAACAGTCTTACTTCTGTCAGTATTATTTAAATGAATGACCTACAACACTTAGCAGTTATAATATGCACCACAACATAATAGAATGTTTGGGCATTGTGTAACAGACGTGGCCGCGCCCCCGTCGGAGGAACACTCGGTTGATGTTCACCCGCCATCTCCGACATCCCAAGCGTGAGCACTACCAGCTACGCCAACAAAAAGTTGGTGCAGGTGGCCTGTATACATACCTGAGGAAGGAGTACACTGGCTGCACTTCCATGGATGGACATACGGACGGAATACAAGTCATGAGGTTGAATATAGTGACAGAATAAGCTAATTTCTATGATCAAATCTTGTCTTAAAGATCCTGTAAAGTGGACCTGGAAACGAGTTTTAAGTTCGCCACACCACAGAATAATGTGTTATTAACTACCCATCCAAATTCGAATGAAAAAATAACACCGACAAGTATGTTAAATTAGGCTTTGAAATAGTGAAAAAATCAGCAGTCTTCTCTGCTTGAGACTGGGGGGGCGTGTCGCCTGACGCAGCTGAAGCTCCGCCCCTCGCTGCCTAGTGCCTACCTCTGACCCAGATAATGGACGCTATGTCAAGCCAAACAAAACCGTATAGAATTAGAATGTATTTGTTCAATGAGTGAAACATACAGATGCATATAAATGAAATGTTCCCCTGAGCTGTAACAGTAAAAATGGACACCAGAGACAGCAGACAGTGAGCTCTCGAACTAGGCTACTTCCAACACATTAGATACCATATCACCAAAATACAATCATTCTACACCGAGTAGCCTAATATCAATTTAGCGGTTTGCACTAACTCATAGCAGAGATACCTCTGGAAAAGTTATCTAGTATAATTATAACAAGCACACAGAACTGAGTGATGAACTGCTGAAGGCGGTGGATGATCCAGGTGCGACCGGAGGATGAACGGCCGGAGGGGCGATGCTCGGTACGGCTCCGCGCTGCAAGAGAAGCCGTGTGTTGGTGAACCCCGTCTGTCTCTGGTCCATGTTAAAACTGTTCGCCGTGAAATGGTCAGTGCAGAGGCGGCTGTTGGAGTTTATCCGAAGCTTTCAATCTATCCACCTATTTTTCCTTTTATTATCAACAGGGAACTTAAATGGCGTTGCAGCGCAGCTGGATTTCTTGCATCCAGGGAAGATGCAGTTGTAGGTGGTGGGAGACATCCTGAAGCTAGCTAGCTAGCTGATGTAGGCTACAATAACAGTACAGCAGGAGGAGCCATTCAGTGATCTGGCGTAGATAGGGCGAAATGACGTAGATAGGGCATTTTTTGGCTCCGCCCATTAAAACCTGATCTGAAAACGGAAGAGAAACTGTTTTTCGGTTTAACTCCACATTTCAGTGTGACAGAGTCTTAGCGCTTTGCACATGCTTTCAGGAACTAATTTCACACGTATATAATGTACGTAGAAGCAAAACATGGAATTTACTTTACAGGATCTTTAAGATCATTTGAGCTCCCAAGATTAGGTCAGAAAAATGTCAAGTGATATTAGAGAAGTAGTGAGGTAGCAAAAAATGAAAGCTGGAGAGGTAGAGCAGGAGTAATGACAAAAGACAGAGAGAGAAACAGAGAGAGAACTATTGATTGTCTGCTCAAAATGTGTCATCACCTAGATGATTAGAAGTGACAGGTCTGCACTCAGATGCCCCACGGCAACGCAAAGCGGCTGTTACATCATCAATTACTGAGGGCAGGGATCTTCCATACATCATCCCCAACCCCCTTTCCCTACCACTACTGCCCCATCGTACTCACACACGGTGCACTGAAGGCCTAACACCCCATTTACACCGGGTGTTTCTGCGGTTCCGATGAGGTTCTGTTTTGTCCTTCACACCATTTCAGAATTGGCAAGTTGGTGAAATCAACAAACAACTACAGTGAGGGAAACAAATATTTGATCCTTTTCTTATTATTTCTACCTTTTCTTCTTCTTATTATTATTACACATCTTCTTCTGCCATGGGAGTCTATGGCAGCCCCTAGAACCACATGGTCAGAAGTTGTTAAATTTGGCACACTCTTTGGGACCAGTCCCCTCATCAATTTCACCAAGTTTCATGTCTCCCATTCCAACCATCTAGCTACCAATGGGTCAAAGTTGAAGGTGTGTTTAAACACGTTACCTTTGAACCATATGCCTCATTTTCCAAAATGAGGTATTATTGGATTCCCTGGATCAAGACAAGTCCAACCCAGTCATATAGATTCTCCGCCATTTTGAATATTAAGGAGAATAGTTTTTTCGCTACTCCTCCTACAATTCTTTTCGAATCTTCTTCATAATTGCCACAGATGATCTTCAGACCAAGCCTCACAAAAGTTACCCCCTGGAGCTTTGATTTTCGCAACCGTTTTTTAGTTACAGCCAATCAAATTCAGCCAATCAGGGAAATGTACAGCCAAAATTACAGCCAATCAGGGAAGTGAGGTCATATCTTAGCGAATCTTTGATGCATTGACTCCAAACTTGGTGTATGGATTTATGACCCTGTTATTGAGAGGACCGAAAAAAGGTAGTGTCATTTGAGATAGGGGGCGCTACAATAGGACAAAATTGTGTTTTGACCAATAACTGTTGATTTGTTTGCCGTATTTAAGTGATTCCTATGTCTCGTAAGATCTTAGGAGATCCCGTGTCTGACGCATGTTAACTCTTGATACCAGACGAATTGATGAGGCCACCATTTTTAATGAATGAATACAACTTTTTTCCCTACTCCTACACAATGTATCCAATATTCACCAGATTTGGCACAGATTATCTTCAGACCACAATCACCTTGATATGTCAAAATATGACTGAATTTCAGCTTTTTATACTTGGGTCAAATCTGACAACGCTTCCCACAGGAGAAACGGCTTACTTTTTTTTATACAGTAACTGAACACAGTAACTCCCAGCACTGAGAATAGCTCACTGGGATAAGATGGGTGCCTCTGAAGTGCATGGTCTTAAGTTCAAATCCAGCCACAGTCATCAAGCATGTCATGATACTGGTTTATCTGTTTAGTGAAGCCAGGTATGCCACAGTAGCTGTCTAGCAGTATAATCATAATGGTCACGATAATGTTTAATTCTCAGGGGATTTATACTCAAGAAGAGTCAGATTTATTGTGCTTTGTAGATATGTGTCCTCTAACCTCTAGGGGGGCGATAACGTGTGTGACACATGTTAACTTGTGATACCAGCCGAATTGATGCCGCCATTTTGAATGAATTAATAAAACGTTTTTGTCCTACCCCTCCTACAAAATGTATCAAATATTCACCAAATTTGGGACAGATTATCTTCAGACCACAATCACCTTGACATGTCAAAATAGGACTGAATTACAGCTGTTTAAACTTGGGCCAAATCTGACAACCCCTTGCCATAGGAAAAACTGCTTATATTTTTAACCAGTAACTGAACTCTGTGATTTCCAGCACTGAGAATAGCTCACTAGGATAAGTTGGTGTCCTGGCAACGGCAACGTCAGAGGTTAGAATCCACCCAAAGCCGACGAGCTTGTCATGTCTCTGATTCTCTGTTTAGCGAGACTGTAAGCCACTGCAAAGGAAGCCAGGTACACCGCAGTCACTAGCTACCTGTAGTCAAGCTGTATATAGTCAATGCAATCCTCACACAAACTATCAAATGATTTTAGATTTTCTAAACCGTTTGTCCGGTACAGCTAATCGAAATCAGCAGCAAACAGAAAGTTGTGTCGTATCTCAGCAAATCTTTGATGGATTCACGCCAAACTTGCTGCTTGTACTTGGAACCCTCTTCTGAGGATCTCGAAAGTTTGTTCTGGGTCATCTGACCTGCTTGGCCACCCCATTGCTGCTTGCAGCTATATTTTTAATTGTAGGTTTATTTGAACAGTGAGAGACAGAATAACAACAAAAAAATCCTGAAAAAAAGGATTTTAATGACTGAAATAAGTATTTGACCTCTCTGCACTTAGTGGCAAAATCCTTTTTGGCAATCACAGAGGTCAGATATTTCTTGTAGTTGGCCACCAGGTTTTCACACATCTCAGGAGGGATTTTGTCCCATTTTGATCTTCTCCAAGTCATTAAGGTTTTGAGGCTGACGTTTGTCAACTATAAACGATTTTCTATGGGATTAAGGTCTGGAGACTGACTAGGCCACTCCAGGAGCGGGTTGCACCAACAGGATTTAGGACCAGTCTTAAGCTAAGACTGGCGTAACTCAACGTTCTATGTCTAAAATGATGTTGCGCCTGTTGCACCACACTAACGTAGGCTGCTCTCTCTCTAAGTCTAGTCCTAAATTTTACTCCCTGTGGAGAGGCGACTTATGTTAAGACAGAACATTTTCTGTGTTGGTTTCTATAGTCCCCTCCCTGAGTCACCACCATACCACGGTTGGGGGGTTTGCGTGTCCTAGTGATCCTGGAAGCTATGTTGTCAGGGGCTTTATGCCCCTGGTAGGGTCACCCAAGGCAAACAGGTTCCAGGCGAAGGATCAGACAAAGCGTGGCTCAAAAACCTACCATGAAGAAAACAAACAATGGTTCTCAGTTGCCCCTGCCCGGAAGTGGGTCACCGGGGCCCCCCCCTGGAGCCAGACCCGGGGGTGGGGCTCGATGGCGAGCGCCTGGTGGCAGGGCCTTTTCCCGTGGGGCCCGGTCGGGCACACCCCGAAGAGACAACGTGGGACCCCCTTCCAGTGGGCTCACCATCCGCAGGAGGGGTCATGGGGGTCGGGTGCAGTGTGAGACGGGCGGCGGCCGAAGGCGGGGGCCTTGGCGGTCCGATCCTCGGCTGCAGAAGCTAGCTCTAGGGACGTGGAACGTCACCTCGCTGGCGGGAAAGGAGCCGGAGCTGGTGCACGAGGTAGAGAAGTTCCGGCTAGATATAGTCGGCCTCGCATCAACGCACAGCATCGGCTCCGGAACCAGTCTCCTTGAGAGGGGCTGGACTCTCTTCCACTCTGGAGTTGCCCTCGGTGAGAAGCGTCGAGCTGGGGTGGGAATACTTGTTTCCCCTCGGTTCGGGGCCTGTACGTTGGGGTTCACCCCGGTGGACTAGAGGGTAGCCTTCCTCCGCCTTCGGGTGGGGGGACGGGTCCTCACTGTTGTTTGTGCTTACGCACCAAATGGCAGCGCAGAGTACCCACCCTTTTTGGAGTCTCTGGGAGGGGTGCTGGAAAGCGCTCCTCCCGGAGATGCCCTCGTCCTCCTGGGGGACTTCAATGCTCATGTGGGCAATGACAGTGAGACCTGGAGGGGCGTGATTGGGAGGAACGGCCCCCCCGATCTGAACCCGAACGGTGTTTTGTTGTTGGACTTCTGTGCTAGACACGGCTTGTCCATAACGAACACCATGTTCAAGCATAAGGGTATCCATATGTGCACTTGGCACCAGGACACCCAAGGTCTCAGTTCGATGATAGACTTTGTAGTCGTGTCGTCGGATCTGAGGCCGAATGTCTTGGACACTCGGGTGAGGAGAGGGGCGGAGCTGTCAACTGATCACCGGTGAGGCCTGGCAGGCCCAAACGTAATGTGAGGGTCTGCTGGGAACGGCTGGCAGAATCCCCTGTCAGAAGGAGCTTCAACTCCCACCTCCGGGAGAGCTTCGATCATGTCTCGGGGGAGGCCGGGGACATTGAGTCCAAATGGGCCATGTTCCGGGCCTCCATTGTTGAGGCGGCTGACCAGAGCTGCGGATGCAAGGCGGTCGGTGCATGTCGCGGCGGTAACCCTCGAACCCGGTGGTGGACGCCGGAGGTGAGGGAAGCCGTCAAGCTGAAGAAAGAGGCCTATCGGACTTTGTTGGCTGGTAGGACTCCAGAGGCAGCTGATGTGTAGCGGCAGGCCAAGCGGAATGCGGCTTTGGCAGTCGCGGAGGCAAAAACCCAGGCATGGGAGGAGTTCGGCGAGGCCATGGAGAATGACTTCCGAACGGCTTCGAAAAGGTTCTGGACCACCATCCGGCGACTCAGGAGGGGGAAGCAGTGCACTGTCAATGCTGTATATGGTGGGGATGGTGCGCTGCTGACCTCGATGGGGGACGTCCTGGATCGGTAGAAGGAATACTTTGAAGACCTCCTTAATCCCACCAACATGCGTTCCGACGTGGAGGCAGAGTCTGGGGACATTGGGGGGGGCCCTTCTATCTCTGGGGCTGAGGTCGCCGAGGTGATTGAAAAGCTCCGCGGTGGCAGGGCCCCTGGGGTGGATGAGGTCTGCCCTTCCTTAAGGCTCTGGATGTTGTAGGGCTGTCTTGGTTGTCACGACTCTGCAACATCGCGTGGACATCGGGGACAGTGCCTCTGGACTGGCAGACCGGGGTGGTGGTTCCCCTCTTTAAAAAGGGGGACCGAGGGTGTGCTCCAACTTTAGGGGGATCACACTCCTCAGCCTCCCTGGGAAAGTCTATTCAGGGGTTCTGGAGAGGATTCGGATTCAGGATTGTCGAACCTCGGATTCAGGAGGAGCAATGTGGTTTTCGTCCTGGCCGTGGAACTGTGGACCAGCTCTATATCCTCGGCAGGGTTCTGGAGGGTGCATGGGAGTTCGCCCAACCAGTCTACACATGTTTTGTGGATTTGGAAAAGGCGTTCGACCGTGTCCCTCGGGGGCTCATGTGGGGGGTACCGGACTCCCTGATCGGGGCTGTTTGGTCCCTGTACGACCGGTGCCAGAGTTTGGTCCGCATTGCCGTTAGTAAGTCGAACTTATTCCCGGTGAGGGTTGGACTCCGCCAGGGCTGCCCTTTGTCACCGATTCTGTTCATAACTTATATGGACAGAATTTCTAGGCGCAGCCAGGGCGTTGAGGGGGTCCGGTTTGGTGGCCTCAGGATCGGGTCGCAGCTTTTTGCAGATGATGTGGTCCTGTTGGCTTCATCGGGCCGTGACCTTCAGCTCTCACTGGAGCAGTTCGCAACCGAATGTGAAGCGGCTGGGATGGGAATCAGCACCTCCAAATCTGAGGCCATGGTTATCGACCGGAAAAGGGTGGAGTGCAACCTCAGGGTCGGGGAGGAGATCTTGTTCCAAGCGGAGGAGTTCAAGTATCTCGGGGTCTTGTTCACGAGTGAAGGAAGGATGGAGCACAAGATCGACAGGCGGATCGGTGCGGCGTCCGCAGTGATGCGGGCTCTGCATCGGTCCGTCGTGGTGAAGAAGGAGCTGAGTCGAAAGGCGAAGCTCTCTATTTACCAGTCGATCTACGTTCCTACCCTCACCTATGGTCACGAACTGTGGGTAGTGACCGAAAAAACGAGATCGCGAATACAAGTGGGCGAAATGAGTTTTCTCCGCAGGGTGTCCGGGCTCTCCCTTAGAGATAGGGTGAGAAGCTCGGTCATCCGGGAGGGGCTCAGAGTAGAACCGCTGCTCCTCCGCGTCGAGAGGGGCCAGTTGAGGTGGCTCGGGCATCTGATAAGGATGCCTCCTGGACGCCTCCCTGGTGAGGTGTTCTGGGCACGTCCCACTGGGAAGAGGCCCCGGGGAAGACCCAGGACACGCTGGAGGGACTATGTCTCTCGGCTGGCCTGGGAACGCCTCGGGGTCCCCCAGGAAGAGCTGGTGGAAGTGGCCGGGGAGAGGAAAGTCTGGGCCTCCCTGCTTAGGTTGCTGCCCCCGCGACCCGACCCCCGGATAAGCGGAAGATGATGGATGGATGGTTTCTATAGTAATTTTCACAATACCGTTGAGTGCAGCTAAAACGGCGATGTATAACGTATAACGATGGCGCGTCTAATTTATAGACTGTATTATGAACGTGCTTTAAGGCGTGAGAGAGTAGTGCGAGACAGAACTAACCCGCTGGATATATACAATGATGAGGAGTTAATTCAAAGGTTTCGTTTCAGTAGGGTTGAGATTTTTTCTCTAGTCGACGAACTGTCCGACGATTTGCAATTTCAGTCAGACCGAAATGCTGCCCTGACGCCAACGTTACAGCTTTTAATCGCACTGAGGTTTTATGCAAACGGTGCATTTAAAAACACCATGGGGGACATGATCGGCGTGCATAAATCTACAGCTTGTAGTGTTATTCGTAGGGTCTCGCTGGCACTGAGTAGCTGCCTACCGCGGTCATAAGCAGGGTTCTAAATTCACTTTTTTGATCACCAGCCAATGTGGCTGGTAACTTTAGAAAGTTACCAATCAGAATTTCTACTAGCCAAATTTGTTCCGGTAAAAATAAGAATAATTATGAGTTTCACTCGATGCATTTGATCATTGTATTCACATTGTTGGAATGAAAAACACATATAAAATGAAGCACAGAAGTATGATGCCAGGGTATGTGAAATCACCAACACGTGACTAAGTAAGGACACGATTTATTGTAAATGGCTAATAACAACAATATGCCATTTAGGCAACAATCATTAGCTTGTCCCAACAAACGTGTCAACCGTTTCTGCTGACATTCCATCACAACAATAATTTCTATGACGTGTCCTGTTTGCCACTGATGATCCATGGTATCAATCTCCTGAATGTGATCAGGTTAATGTCATCATACAACATGCAGGATGCAACAATCCTGCATTTCCTGTGTGGATGGTTCAATGTTATTTTGAGCTTGTACTGAAATGGGTAAAGTCACTAGCAGGTAAAAACATACAAACAAAAAGAAGGAAAAAAATCAAAAGGAAAAAAATCAAAAAGAAGGAAAAAAATCAAAAAGAGCTCTTCTTCTTCAGAGGTGCTATCAGAACCTGAGCCACTTTCTGTTGCTTTTGTTTCATGTTTGCGCAGAAAGTCAGGCCTGCGTTAGCGCAAACTGTCAGCATGCCAGATGTCAATGGCTTTGGTTGGATCAAAGTCTTTGATGTCAGGTGAGCACAACTGGGTTTTAAGGAGGTCAGAGAGGGTCTCACCTTTGAGGCGTGAGCGCCAGTCACTCTTTACCTGCTTCATTATACTGAACCCTCTTTCACAGTCAGCTGTAGTTGCAGGGATGGTGAGGAGAGCATCAAAAAGATCAAGGACATCCGGACACCGATGGCGCAGCATTCTGTTTACAGTAGGCCAGGTCTTCTCAAAGGTTCCTGTAGCAGGGTGAGACAGACAATATGCATTATGCACTGGCAAACCATTATACATTTTCAAATGCGTCTTAAGTTATTAAAAGATGGCATCAAATTTGGATTGTTCCTTTAACAAATGACATTTACTCTGATTCTTGATAAACAAAATGCTGTTGATAAGCTATATCAGTATGAGATTTTTTTTCTCAGACTTCATTCTCCAAGTACCTTGGCTGAATCCTGCTGTGTACAGTTCAGTCTTGAGAATTGTCCATTGATCAGGGATCAACTCCACATTTACATTTAGTCATTTAGCAGACGCTCTTATCCAGAGCGACTTACAGTAAGTACAGGGACATTCTCCCCGAGGCAAGTAGGGTGAAGTGCCTTGCCCAAGGACACAACGTCATTTGGCACGGCCGGGAATCGAACTGGCAACCTTCAGATGACTAGCCCGATTCCCTAACCGCTCAGCCACCTGACTCCCACATCCACTCCAGCAGACAGTAAAATAGGTTGGAAGTGACTAATGAGTTTGTTTACCTCTTCATCACCAAATTCTGAAAACAAAAGGGAAAACAATAAAAGGTTAAGCAGTTGTCTTAAAACATAAAATGCGTAAAGATTTGTTCATTACATTTAAATTGCCAACCTGAACTTGTGTCTGCCTCTGGCCAGCACTGGAAACTGGTCAGTCGCATAGCCTGCAGGACACCACTGTTCACGTCACTAAATCTAGCAGTGATGCACCGGCACAGAGAATCGATTAGCTCATTCTTTGCCTTGTCATGTTGGTCGGCATCAGTAGGCTTATGAGGACTCCCTCATAGGTGTCTGTGTCCAGCACTGCTCTCAGCTTAGGCCCAGGTCTACAGTTGTGCAGAGATAGATGGATGGGCGTCTTTTTGTTTATACTGAGGTGAAAACACACCAACACAACCTAAAATCAAATCCTAAATTGTAGGACATATCATACATACCTTGACTTGTACTTTTCTATGACAGCCTGAGTGGAGGAAAGGCAGCTCTGAGCTTCAGCCAGGGTTGACACTGACCTCTGCAGTGACTTGGAGAGGCTGCTCAGTTGATAGATGGTGTCATGGAGAAGGCAGCAAAATCAGAGAACTCCACCATCCTTGCCTATTTTGAGGAACCCCTTGGCTTTTGCCCTCAGAACAGCATTGATGTTTGTGGCCTCCTGGGACTACAAACAAAACAACTGAATTATATCAGACAGCATTTAAAACTGATGAAGAGAAAAAGAAAGCAAACATTAAATAATCCATCTACCCTGCTGGTTTTAGTAGGCTATACATTAACATACCTTCTCCTCTAAGTGGCGTACAATGCCAGCATATCCCCTGAGATGTGCTTGTCAAGTGCTTTGAAGAAATATGGTAGCCCCCGGGTTCCACCTACTCTGGTTGGCATTAAAGCCTTCATGTGGAGCTCATTGCAGTGTTGCTTTAGGCTGGCCCTGTTCACTCCACTCTTATGATATAAGGTGTAGAGTCCACTCAACAGGTCCTCAACTTTCCTGACCATCACATTTTTCCTTATTCCGTCTGAAAAGGCAAGCTCTAGCTTGTGGGCCATGCAGTGGATCCCAAGCACATTTGGTCTGTCTGCACGCAGTTTTGTAACCACACCATTGTTTACTCCTGTCATTACATATGCTCCATCTGTGGTGATCGCCACTAGCTTGTTCTTCCAATCAGTGCTGACTCCACTTTCCATTATACTGCATACTGCTTCAGCTATATTTGTAGCATCTGGCTTTGAGACAGCTTTTACCCCGATAAAATCAACTTTGACCTTCCCCTCACTGGCACTCCTGACGTAGACCATTTCTTCTTCCATCACTGCACTGTCCAGGGATCCATCTGACATGACCGAGATGAACTTGCCATCTGATAGTCTTGCCCTCATCTTTCTTCTCTCATCCTCTGCTATTTAGTGTATGAACTCTTTTGCCTGGTAGTCATTTGTATGTCTCTCCTATCTTCAAGCCTTTCTTCCTGTCCACTCTGAAATTATTTTTGTGTAAATGCCACGCGCATGCAACACAGTACATTTCAGTGAGATCTTTTTTTTTTTAAACCCCCAAACGTAAAGTTTCATCTGGGTCTATGGAAGCACTCTGAATCATATTAAATGCACTGTTTCTGAAACATGTAAATAGTAACGTTAATTCACTTACTCACACATCCATGCAAAGTCTGTGAGTCTGCCCTTTTTTCCGATGGCGTGGGCATTTCGAAAAAGTAGCTGCATCTTCTCCAACTCAGAAGTCTTCAATAAAGCGAGGCTTTTCCCAGCAAGGCTATCTTCAACATGACCTGTCTTGGAAGTTTTAATCCTTAGGCTCTCCTGATGACTTCGGGCACTCTCATGGTCCTTTACTGCCTCAACTTTAAAAGTATTTGTTCCCACCACGAAGTTGTTCGTTTAGATTTTTTCTTTAGCGTACATGCGGCAATCCTTACAAAACATGACAAAATGTTCATTGTCAAACACAAGCCATTCCCGACCCGTCAGCCATTTGGCATTACATTTTCTTTTCTTCGTTTCTCTAGAGCTAGTGCTTTCAATATCCTCATCCCCTGCCTCTTTCCTCTTCTCGCCCCCAGAAGATTGTTCTAACCACCGCCGCATTTAGTTAACTTATTTACTTTCCTCTACTACTCTAGTTAGCTCTTATTAACTCCTATATTTTCTGGTGGACGCTCCGTTCGTTTCCATGGTTTCTCGCGTTGGTTTCACTTCAAACTGCGCGCAGCCAATGGGCGTATAAAACGTTATCACGTAGCATTACGGCACAGTGTTCATGGGAAACGTAGGAAGTACTGCCAGGGGATAAATGACCGAGACCATGTCGAGAACAGAGCCTTATGTATCATTCATGTAATGCCTCATCACCGGCCAAACTGGCTAGTGAGTTTTTATCAACACCTGCCAAAATGAATTTTAACCCGCATTTGGCGGGTGTTAATTTTGAACCCTGGTCATAAGTCATACAGATTAGGTCAATGAGTCTGCTTCTTGCAGGGGAAATTAGAAGACTTCATTCTACACTTCACTCGTATTTTGAGTTGTAAATGAGCAGCAAAAAAAAAATGCTTTTAAATCTATGTAATCTTTATAAATAATAAGTTTGCATTTTTATATAAAATATTGAAGGATTCTAATTCTTTGTGTCTATTCCAATATGTAATGATGGTATTCTATGACACAAATCTGTGTTCTAGAAAGAGTGGTCTGGAGTCGCAGAGGTCCGATAATATCAGCTTTAATGCAGCAGTTGGAAATCAACAAGTACAGAGCTCTGGGGTTGTCTACGTTTCCCTACCCGCAACAGAGTTTGGGCTGGTTCACGAAGTCCAACTGGCTATCTTTCCCTGCCCCAGCATATAATATACAGTGCAATTAAAATAAAAGATGAAAAGAGGGTTGAGCTTGTTCTCTCGTGCATCAGGGAGTTGTTCTTGCCTCCGCGTCCCACCTGCTCGGGTGCCATCTCCACCCAGATCCAAGGTTGTTTCTGAAACTGAAAAGATAGAGACACAAAGAACAGCCTGCTTCCCACACTCAGTGTGAGACCCAATGTTTAAGCCTGGGCACACTTCTAAGTTCATAACTTTAATAAGCACAATATATTCTTTAAGACATGCCTCCTTCATAAATCCTGTTGTTATATTCACTCGTGCACAGTGCCCGTGATGCATTCTGTGATTAAAATGCCACACATATTAATAACTGGGATCATAGTTAGTGCCGTGCCTGATATGCAGCTGGTGATTACAGTTCTAGAATATGTGTTGTAATGTATTATACATTCTTTAATCCCTCTTTTGATCTCTGAAAACACCAGAGATCAATCAACATAGCCCGGACCAACCACCGCCTCCTCGTCCTGGTCAGCCAGCCCCAGCAACGGCATTTGGAACCCCTTCGTCGGGTTCTCCACAGCCGAGACAATGATCCTGTTACACAGGGACCTGATACATGGGATACAACAACACCCACACAGAGCAAACATGCACAACATACCAAATATGGAGAGAAAGACAGAGACAATCATAGTCTTCCAACGACCAAAAGTGTTATTTAGCCAATCGTTAAGGGGATTCTGAATTCCCGAATTGTCGTGCATTTCTTTAGATAATGTACGCAAGCCTTCTAAGGCCCTAGTCACCGATCCATCCGGGGCAGTATTATTGGGGATAAATGTACAACAGGCTTCACCAAACATCGCGCAGACCCCCCCTTTCTCAGCTAATAGCATGTCTAGTGCCAAACGGTTTTGAACAGCCATAAGTGAGGTGGCAGAGAGTTGCTCTGCCAGTCCTTCTACCGCATCCCTAGTCAGATTCGCCAGTCGCAAGACATTGTAGTTGACATAATTAATACGGTCTACATTTTTGTTTGGGGTGATGGGAAACAGAGCACTCAACAAAGGTATGTTTTCGAAACCTGCGGCGATTTGGTCAGCCAATTTAAATTCGTCGGGAACCCCCCGGGGAATTCCAATAGAGTCTATGTACGTAAGGCCATCCTTGGTTAGATCGAAATTGGTGCTCCTGCGCTGCCTAGCGGACACTGTATTACTTTGTTTATGACCTAGGAAGAAAACCGGTGTTGCCAGGCGAACGAGTGCACATCGACCCCACCATCCTATTGGTAGCCTGGGCAACAGAGAACTTCCCCCACAGGACCAATATAAATCCGCGCGTGCCCAGGACAGGGTGTATTTAATGATGTTCATGGTATAAGTTTTGTTACACCTGTCTCTAGGGATTGTCCCCACCGCCCGAGTGGCACTAGCAGAACTGTTTCGGGAGAAGCAAATCAGTAGGTGAGGCCCTGGCCTAAATGGTGGAGGACGGGTGTAATTAGATATGGGTGGGAAGATCTTACTGAGCTGACTACAATTGCGAGATTCTATCCCAGACAGTAGTTCTATCATGCATCTAAACCCTGGTTTGTCTGTTTGTGGTAAGAGGGGTGCCGGTTCACTGTATAAAATGGGGCGCCCAACTGAACAAGCCACACAGTCGGCCATGTGGTTTTCTTTTGCCGTTGCCGTCAACCACCCCAGCCACAGGTTCTGCCCCACTCCTCCGGTAGCCAACATGATAACGTCCGAGGTACTAAGTTGGGAGTAGTCGACGGAGTGGATACCAGTCATGTGATGTATTAAAATTGGTTTAGTAGTGGAGTTGTCCGGTCGAATAACGGGATCAAGTATATTAATTTTAATCATGCCCATGGTGTCCCCCCCAGGTTGTTCTACCCCTAAGATCAAGTACACAGTGTCCTTCCCCTTACTCGTGCCCCCTAAGCCGTATGGGCCTTTAGGGAGATGTTTAAGAGTTAACTGCACTGGGTTGGACTCCGTCGTGCCCCCTCCCCCCAAACGACTGAATGTGACGTTTTCCCAATATTTGTCTGCTCCCGGGGTCCAGTGGGGACCCGTATATTTGACCACAAAACCCCACGCCGGGCACCACTGTTCATGGATGAGTCGCCCCTGCGCGCAACGGGTATGGACATATGGTTGTGAGCATAGGTAAAGGTCATACCCCCTCCATAAACTGTTCTGACCGTTACACTTGATGACGCGGCAGAGGTCAAAGGTGAATGTGGTGGCACTCCCCCTGGTGTAGTTCAATTCGATGCCCTGATAGGCAGTCATGCATACCTCCGGTGGATTGTTCTGTCTTGCCCGTCTCTCCAACTGTTGTGGTAAATACAAAAAATAATACACTTGCAAGCCTATGACTAAGCTAAGCAATCCCAGCCAGGCTAACCCTGTAACACACTTCATGTTGATATTGATAAAACACACTCTTAAGCAAAATAGCAAAAACTGTCTTAGTCCAGTACAACTCTAGTGTGATCAAGCAGTATTACTCTTGACCTCGTCGTAACCCTCTTTTCCGGACTCTTACATTCGTAGCAAATAGCAAACAGTTCACTGGCCCCCTTGGCCCTTCTCCACCAACTCCTGCAATGTACGACTGGGTTCTGGAGCAGCAGAACACATGCTCCAGTGGTACCACGTACTCCCTTTCCCCAGCACCCTTAGGGCGTGCGAGGTTCTCTCGATGACCTTGAACGGTCCTGTCCACCGAGGTTCTGTCCACTTTCTCTTAATGGCTTTCACCCACACCCAGTCAGCAGTGAAGGCCTTGACTGGGTCCTGTGCTGTCCCCCGTTTCTCCTGTACCTGTTTGGAGAAGGATGATACCAGAGCAGACAGCTGATCATAGTATGGTTGATGCGCCAACTCACCCTCCGCCTCCAGTAGGTCCAGCCCAGCTCCCGGTCCCGGAAACTGTCGCCCCGTCAGAAGTTCATATGGGGTGAATCCTGTAGAGGTGTTCACTGAACTCCTGATAGCTGCTAGGGCAATAGGGAGAGCATCTACCCAATTCATGTTAGTTGTTGCACAGATTTTGGCCAACTTGCATTTCAGATTTCAATTCATGCGTTCAACCTTTCCCTGTGACTGGGGGTGATACACTGCCACAAACGCGTGCACCAACCCCAGACTTTGTTCTACCAATTGGAGATGTTTGTTTTTGAAGTGTGACCCATTGTCTGACCTGATTCGTTTTGGGAACCCATGGAACGGAATATAATTGTTAGTCAAAAATTTACATACAGATTTTGCATCCTCATGTTTTGTGGGGACAGCCTCAGGCCATTCTGTGTACCCATCCACCGCTACGAGAAGGTAGCGATGACCACGTACCGAGTTTATCATGTCGGTGTAATCAATGACTATTTCCTGACCTGGGGTTTTTGGTAGTGGAAACATTCCTTGATGTGGTTTCAGAGTTGGTCTTACATTATACTCCTGACACACCCGACATTCAGCCACATAGTTAGCCACCATAGCTGGTAGATGAGGGTGCCACCAATGTGTAAGACGCACCATCATCTCTTTATATCCTGCGTGTTCTAACCCATGACTCTGTTTAAATATGCCCTGTCGCATACCTGCCGGCAGAGCTGGGCGCCCGTCCGGGCCCCTCCATAGAAGGGTCTGACCTTCCACCGCCCCTGTCACCGGACAGGGAGCTTTTTGTGCTCCTCTTTGTCTCCACACCTCTTTTTCCTGTGGGGAGACGGCCTCTTGAGCCTCGATTACCTGTGTCATCAAATCCGGTTTCATGTCCTGTGAAACCATTATATACATAGGGAGATAACCAGCAGCTTTCTTGGCCGCTTCGTCTGCTGCTTCATTCCCCAGGGCCACCTTAGTTTTAGACCCGTCATGTCCTTTACATTTCATTACTGCTACTTGAGCTGGTTTTAGGACGGCTTTGGCCAATTGTCTCATTTGTTTTTCATGTCTAATGGGTGTACCCGTGGTTGTCAAGAACCCCGCCCGCAGCCACTGACTCAGTTCCACATGGAGTGCGCCCACTACATATGCTGAGTCGGAGAAAATATTTACAGTTTTGCCCTCGGCTCCTTCGAGAGCCTTAATCATGGCTGTTAGTTCAGCCAGCTGTGCTGAATCCTTACCTACCACCCGTCCTGATTCGACTTCTTCAAACCCTTCTCCTGTCTGTCTGACTACTGCCCATGCAGCTTTTAACCCTTCCTCCGGATGTCTGTAACAACACCCATCTGTGAACAGTACCTCTTCTGCTTCTGCCAATGGTGTTGCACTTAGATCCGGTCGGACCTTGACCTCTTTTTGCACCCTGTGTTCACATACATGACTGTCACCTTCTCCCCCTGTCATTCCCTCTGCCATATTGATCCCTTCATGTGTGTATGTTACATTTGGTGCCCCTAATACATTGTCGATCCTGATGCGGATGTTTGTTGTTAATGTGAACATGTTTGAATTGATGTAGGCCATAACTCCGTGCGACGTCAGTACCGTGATTGGGTGGCCCATGACTATGTGAGCCGATTTTTGAAGTAGTTTTGCTACTCCTGCCGCATGTTTTGTGCATAATGGCTGTCGTTTCTCTGTGTTGTCGAACATTACGCTGAGATATAGCAGTACTCTCCTGCCACCATCTTTTTTCTGAAACAACACCCCATTCGCCGATAGGGTGGTTTCAGAAACATCCAAATAAAAAGGCAATGTGTAGTCCGGAAGCGCCAGTTCAGCCGCGCGGGCGAGATCCTGTTTCAATTTGATAAAAGCTTCCTCGGCCGGAATGTCCTGTGTCAGGACATTGTTTAGGTTGCGCATGCCTTGTGCATTAATGATGGTGCGTAAGGGGGCTGTGCTGTCCACGTACCCGGGGACATACTGTCGACTAAAACCTGTCAACCCCAAAAATGACAGCATGTCCTTGACCGTGCGAGGTTTGTCATGCTGAAGAATCGCCGAACGATGCGCAGCGGACACTCCTGATCCTTCCCCCGATATAACACGTCCCAAGAAAGTGACAGACCGACGGCAACACTGGAGTTTGGACTTTGAGACTTTGAACCCGCAATTGAACAAATGACGCAGAACAGTCTGAGTGGCATTCAGGCAGCTGAGGGGCGTGGTGGCCGCCAATAATAAATCGTCCACATACTGAAGTAAAACCACCCCATCCGGTAGTGGCACATCCTGCAAAAGTTTGAGTAGCTCCTGATTGAACACGCCCGGCGATAAAACGAAACCCTGGGGGAGAACAGTGTACTCGTATTTACGGCCTTGAAATGTAAATGCGAAAATGTGGCGAAGATGCTCTGCCAGGGGGAGACAGAAGAACGCATTGGCCAAATCAATACATGAAAACCACTGATGTTGAGGGCCTACCGCCGCCATACAGGTGTAGGGGTTTGGAACTGAGACTGTTGGGGTAGTAACAATTCGATTGATGCGTCGTAGGTCATGAGCCATCCTGTATTTGTCGGTGCCTGGTTTGGGGACGGGGAGAATGGGTGTATTCCACCGAGAGGCAGATGGAACCAAAACCCCTACTTTTAACAGACCGGATATTGTGTCAGCCACGCCTGCCTCTGCCTCTGGTTTGTGTCGGTATTGGCGATGGTCAATGTAGTATGGAAAGGGGCAGTCAAATGTGAATGTAATAGGTGTTACTGAGTGACAGTGACCAACGTCTGTGGCCCCTGTGGACCACAGGGCCGTTGGCAAGGTAACTAACATGGCGGCGGTGTCCTCGTGATCTGTTTTTTCCCTACCGTGTGAGCGAGACAGCTGGCGGTGTTGCATGATAATATCATCTGAGGCTGCAATGGCGATTCTATACATACTACCGGTTTTAGACCACTGTACTGCCGGAATTTGGGTGTCCTGCCAATCCGGAAGAGACATGCCGTATTTAACCATTGGTCCTAATTCTTTAGCCTGATGGTTAGCTTGCAATGCCAATGAGAGATGTGGAACCGATTCGTCAGACATTTTGTACCACGCGGCCGTTTCCGATGGTAGTGTGACGTCCGCTGCCACTCCCTTGTTGCCTACATAGATATGTTGGAATGTGACTGCTGCGGTGGTGTCTAATAAGGAGTCGAAAAATGCTTGTTTGTATGTCTCATCCCCGACCCTATCATAGAACAGAGTGACATGCCAGGGGTCATTCAATGTATGATAAGCATCAATCAAATCAATCCAAGGGCACCACTCCCAGTAAGTGGATAGTAGGCCACCATGGTTAACTGTCTCCGCGGACAGAGCACCCCAATAAATGTCAGCGGGCGTTTCCTCACGGTGGGAGGTAAGTAACATCTGAGAGGCCGACATCAACCCATCAACGGAGCAATTGACCGTGTGTCCATTCGGAAATGTCACTCTGACCCCATCCGCAGAACAGAGTATTGAAGCCCCCACCAAAGTCAGAATATCTCGACCCAGGAGATTGACTGGACATGCCGGTGACTGGACAAAAGAGTGTAACAATGATTGATTAGCCACCTTGATAGGTAGCGGCTTAGTGAGAGGCAGGCGTTGAGGAGTCCCAGAAAAACCCATAAGTTCCACTGTCGCGGTTGAGACCAAGTTCCTGGGCACTGGCTTGGACAATGTGGAGTATCGTGCGCCAGTGTCCACTAGAAATGACAGAGAGTCTCCACCCACAGTTACAGAGAGCAGGGGGTCTGCCAGCCCCTGCTCGTTAGGGCTCTTCGGGCCCCCTCATGCATCAGGATAGCCCTCACCCGGGATCCAGTGGTCATCTGGACACCTGACCGGGTACTGCCCCCGAGGTGGACCCCCTCTACCGCCTCTGAACCCTCCCTGTGGAGCGGCTCCGGCAAAAGGTGCTTGATGAAGACCTCGCTGCCCTCGCCCATATCCGGGAGGAGCCTGACCCCCCATTTGAGACTGTCCCTGACCACCGTTTGGACAGTCACGCAGCCAGTGGTCCATCTGTCCGCAGACAAAGCATAAACGGACTGGTATCTGGGTCGAATTTGAATGAGATGGTGTGCAGTGCGGTGACTGGTTGGGGCCATTTGAGATCCATAGCATCTCCCACACAGGCTGACACCTGATTGAATGGGGTTTGGTCTGCGGTGTTAGTTATATCAGCGGCTCGTTCAATCTGTTCCAAATCCCACCCCGTGGTCTGTCTGCCCATGAGCTGTCTCCAATCTCTGTAACCCTCTTGTACCGGAGAGGACAAAGAAAAGACACACCACACTCCTCTCTATTTTTATTACACTCAATCTGACTCCACACAAATAGACAGTATTCAGAGATTCTAACCCTTGGAGAGGACTCTAACCTCCCCTTGGACAAGACAACGAATTTAGGGACTCTAACCCCTGGAGAGGACTCTAACCTCCCCTTGGACAAGGACAACGAGTTTAGGGACTCTAACCCCTGGAGAGGACTCTAACCTCCCCTTGGACAAGGACAACAAATTTAGGGACTCTAACCCCTGGAGAGGACTCTAACCTCCCCTTGGACAAGACAACGAATTTAGGAACTCTAACCCCTGGAGAGGACTCTAACCTCCCCTTGGACAAGACAACGAATTTAGGGACTCTAACCCCTGGAGAGGACTCTAACCTCCCCTTGGACAAGGACAACGAGTTTAGGGACTCTAACCCCTGGAGAGGACTCAAACCTCCCCTTGGACAAGGACAACGAGTTTAGGGACTCTAACCCCTGGAGAGGACTCTAACCTCCCCTTGGACAAGACAACGAGTTTAGGGACTCTAACCCCTGGAGAGGACTCTAACCTCCCCTTGGACAAGACCACGAGTTTAGGGACTCTAACCCCTGGAGAGGACTCTAACCTCCCCTTGGACAAGGACAAAACACAAAAACGGTTGATTTCCCACCACTGTTGGTTTGACTAGGTACGATGAAACATAGTAATCGTCTAAATTTGGTTCTCAGTTCCGAATAGCAGTACTTTGAATTAACAGGTGTCTGCTTACCTTTTTTTATGTTGAGGCCTCTGACGATTACGTCTGTCTCCTCGCACCGGTGTATGGGTCTCTCCCCCGATCCGTCGGTCGGGTCGGAACCCTCTGGACTCCCTCTTTTCAGCGTCGGGGTCACCAGTTGAAGGATTCTAATTCTTTGTGTCTATTCCAATATGTAATGATGGTATTCTATGACACAAATCTGTGTTCTAGAAAGAGTGGTCTGGAGTCGCAGAGGTCCGATAATATCAGCTTTAATGCATCAGTTGGAAATCAACAAGTACAGAGCTCTGGGGTTGTCTACGTTTCCCTACCCGCAACAGAGTTTGGGCTGGTTCACGAAGTCCAACTGGCTATCTTTCCCTGCCCCAGCATATAATATACAGTGCAATTAAAATAAAAGATGAAAAGAGGGTTGAGCTTGTTCTCTCGTGCATCAGGGAGTTGTTCTTGCCTCCGCGTCCCACCTGCTCGGGTGCCATCTCCACCCAGATCCAAGGTTGTTTCTGAAACTGAAAAGATAGAGACACAAAGAACAGCCTGCTTCCCACACTCAGTGTGAGACCCAATGTTTAAGCCTGGGCACACTTCTAAGTTCATAACTTTAATAAGCACAATATATTCTTTAAGACATGCCTCCTTCATAAATCCTGTTGTTATATTCACTCGTGCACAGTGCCCGTGATGCATTCAGTGATTAAAATGCCACACATATTAATAACTGGGATCATAGTTAGTGTCGTGCCTGATATGCAGCTGGTGATTACAGTTCTAGAATATGTGTTGTAATGTATTATACATTCTTTAATATACAGAAATATCAGTTGTAAAAATGTCATTAAAAAACTGACCCCTGTGCAACCAACGCAAGCAAGCATACCCTACAATTTCCCCAGAAATTGTACCCTCTATTGGGTGTGCTTTGCCTTCGGCAAGGGCACAACCTTTGTTCTCTCACATATATATTATTATTAGCAAAAGCATCTGTTTTCAATCGTTAAAATAAACATTCCTCACAAATACATTTTCGTTGTAGGATTTATTATGACATTACATTACAAGTAAACGATTTGTTGGTGAAATTATCATTACCTGTGGTTTCAAACCAGTGTTGCTCACTGCAACGCTGTAGCTTATGCGAGATACACTACAAAAACATCTACAGTACACAGCTGTTTAGGAAGTCAAACGGCGACAGAACATGTTCGGCACTCCCCTTACTTAAATCAAAAGTCTTTCAATAGGTGAAACTATCTGACTACCCGCGAATTGCAACGAGAGCCGTAAGAAAGTGAAAGTTTGCTGTGAGAGAAAAGTCCGGTCACTTAGCAACTCTCAATAGCACTTAGCAACGAATACAAACCTGTGGAATAAGCTAGCTTGCTAGGTTGACGTTGAAGGCATGCACTCTGAAAAAACGTTGATGCTGAAGGAGAAGAGGAACTGTCACTACAGAGAGATGTGAATGTAGTTCCCGAAAACAACCAGCCAGGTCTAGGAGTAATTCAAGCTGTGGAAGCCCCGGTGCCCAGACACGTCATGGATAAACTCACTCCACCCTCTTTTATGCAATTGACAGGTAATCTTGCCGACAATTGGAAGCGCTTTAAGCAAAGATTTAACATCTATTTGGCGGCTAGTAGAGCAGGGGGTGATGATGACAAACTGAAAGCGTCCATTTTCTTGCATGTCATTGGAGAAGATGTTATGGACATTTATAATAGCTTTCAACTAGATGAAGACACGCTGACGTTGACAGTTTTGATAGCCAAATTTGAGTATTTTGTGCCTAGTCAGAACGTAACTTTTGAGCGGTACAAATTCTTCACTCATGACCAGAAACAAGGTGTACCGTTTGATCAGTATTTAGCGGAGCTCCAGCTGCACCTCTAAAGGACTCACTTGTCAAAGACAGAATAGTCTGTGGAATTTATGACAATGTGCTCAGAGAAAGACTGCTCTGTGAGACAGGACTGACATTAGAGAAGTGTGTTCTGACATGTAGAGCCGCAGAAACTACTCGTGCACAGGCCAAGGAGCTACGCAGAGGTGAAACAGCAGTGCATGCAGTGGAAAAACACGAACGAAGGAAACCAGTTACCACACAAAGAGATGAAAGAGAGAAGGCTACAGAGTTTAAGTGTAGTAAATGTGGATACAGCCACAAGCCCGCATCATGCCCAGCATATGGCAAGTCATGTAATACCTGTGGAAAGAATAATCACTTCTCAAAATGCTGCAGAGCAGACAAGGATAAAGGGAAAAAGATAAAGAAGAAAGTCTACGCAGTTGAAGAGGATAGTGACTTTGTTTGTGACAGTGTGCAGACTTATGAGAAAGCAGACAAAGCCGAATGGATTGTACCTATAGAGGTAAATAAAACAGTAATACCATTCAAGCTTGATACAGGAGCCCAGGTAAACCTGCTATCGATGGAGGACTACAAAATCCTGACTGTGAAGAGCAAGATCCTTCCTGTAAAAATGAAAGTGACAGGATACACTGGAGACATCGTGCCAGTGAAAGGGAGCTGCATAGCAACCTTCAAAAACAAAGGACGACAGATAAAGGCACAGCTACTGATCGTAGACAAGAGTGTACAACCAATCCTCGGACTCAGGGCATGTGAGAAGCTCAATATGGTCAAAAGGGTGTTTGTAGTGACATCACAAAAGGCCCCAAACAACCACAACTCGCTCATGGAGGAGTACAGGGACTGTTTTGAAGGACTTGGATGTCTACCTGGACAACACAAGATACATGTGGGCAAAAGCGTGTCCTCAGTTGTGCATCCTTGCAGGACAGTCCCGTTCAAGCTGAGAGACAAGCTGAAAGTGGAGCTGGCGCGCATGGAGAAAATGGGGGTCATAAAGAAAATCGATGGGCCTACAGAATGGGTCAGTTCGCTGGTCATAGTGCAAAAGAAGACAGGTGCTTTGAGAATATGTCTCGATCCGAGGGATCTCAATAAGGCAATTAAAAGGGAACACTTCAAGTTGCCAACCAGAGAAGAAATCATGGCGCAGTTTGCTGGAGCGAAATGGTTTAGCAAGTTGGATGCTTCGTCAGGCTTCTGGCAGCTTAAGCTAGAAGAGGAGAGTTCGAAGCTTTGTACCTTTAACACGCCTGAGGGCAGGTACCGCTTTCTTCGTCTGCCGTATGGCATCTTGTCAGCACCTGAGGTCTACCACAAAACCATTCACATGATATTTGAGCACATACCAGGGGTTGACACCATGATGGACGACATAATTGTGTGGGGGTCTACCCGAGAAGAACACGACACAAGACTGAGACAGGTGCTTGATAAGACAAGAGAGGTCAACTTAAGACTGAACAAGGACAAATGTGAGTTTGGAGTGAAAACACTTACCTTTGTGGGAGATGTTGTCAGTGTGGAGGGGGTGAGGCCGGATCCAAGGAAGACAGCGACCCCAGGATAAAGACGAAGTCAGACGGTTTCTGGGTATGGTAACGTACCTCGCCAAGTTTATACCACAGTTGTCCACACAATCAGCACCTCTCAGAAGCCTTCTCGATCAGAAAAATGAGTTTGTCTGGTCACATGAACAGGAACAATGCTTTCTGCAGCTGAAAAAGACTCTAACACAAGAACCTGTGCTGAAGTTCTACGATCCAGAGAGGAGCACCAGGATCTCTGCAGACCAGGTACGCTCAAATTGAGAAGGAACTTTTAGCGAGTATGTATGCGTGTGAAAGATTCCACCAATATGTTTATGGCCAAGCTTTTGAAGTAGAAACGGACCATAAGCCATTTGTGTCGATCATGTCCAAGCCGCTGAACGATTGCCCTGTCAGAATACAACGCATGTTAATAAGACTGCAAAAGTATGATGTACAGATGACATACACACCCGGAAAGTATATGTTCACCGCTGACACTCTGTCTAGGGCAGTGGACAAGGAGGAAAGTGCTGACAGCGAGACTTGCGCAGACATACAGGCATATGTGGATATGATTGTGACATCATTACCAGTTACAGCTGACAGAACCGAGCACATCAGACAAGAAACCAATGAGGATGAAACCATGAAAGTATTTAAAGAGACAATACAGAAGGGATGGCCTAAAAGCAAAAGAGACTGTCCAAACACATTACAGGACTACTGGAATCACAGAGCAGAGCTTACAGTGCTGGATGATATCGTTCTCAAGGGAAGCAAGTTAGTCATACCTCATTCACTACGGAAAACAATGCTCCAAAAGATACACGAAGGCCACTTAGGGGAAGTCAAGTGCAAGCGCAGGGCCCGAGAGGTGATGTACTGGCCAAGAATCAATGACGACATTCACCAGACAACAGCATCTTGTGAACTTTGTCAAACCTACCGACCAAAACAACAGGCCGAGCCTCTGATGCCTCACCCCGTGCCTTACAGACCTTACTTTAAAGTAGGAGCTGACTTATTTGACTGTAACGGAAAGAGCTTCATTGTGGTCACAGACTACTTTTCTAATTATCCCGAAGTCGGACAACTGCAGTCAACATCAAGCAAAGCAGTCATCAGCTACCTTAAGACTGTGTTCGCGAGACACGGTGTCCCCTGTGAACTGTTTTCAGACAATGGTCCACAATTCTCTAGCGGTGAGTTTGCTTCATTTGCCAAGGAGTGGGGAATCCAGCATTCAACGTCAAGTCCCACTTACCCAAAATCCAATGGCCTGGCGGAAAGCTCTGTCAAGACAGTCAAAGGTCTGATGAAAAAGGCTGAGGACAGAGATGTCTTTCAGAAAAGCTTACTGATCTATCGGAGCACGCCTCTCCAGAACGGCCTGTCACCAGCCCAGATGCTGATGGGTCGGCGTATTCGTTCCAACCTACCAATCAGCGAGGATTTGCTGACGCCCAAGGGTGCACACAATATCAGAAAGGAAAAGGTGAAGCAAAAGGAGGAACAAAAACGGCTGCATGACAGGACAGCAAAACGATTACCTACCTTTGAAGCATGGAGACAGAGTACGTCTCAGAGACATCAACTCAGGCACATGGAGACTGATGGGACGCGTTGAGAAAGAAGTTGCTCCACGTTCCTACAGGGTCCAGACGGAGTGTGGACTGTCTCTAAGGAGAAATCGCACTGATCTTAAGCTACAACCGACTGATGAAGAAACAACAGCTCAGGAGAGGGAGATTCCGCAACACACTCCAGAATCTCCTGTACCAGTCAGCAGTGAACAAGCCCACGCTGACAGTGGTCTGACAGTGGTGTCCAGCTCGCCAGCTGCTGAGAGACTTTCCAGACCTAGGGAGATTAAGCCAACTCAGAGGTTGATTGAGAATTGCTGAAAAGAAACACTGACTGATTCATTATATGAGTTCCTAAAAAAAACAAAAACAAACAAAAAACAGAGGAAATGTTGGGTTGTAATGACGATGTAATGATGATGTTGAAATGTGAAACCTGACAATGTTATAGTGTTTAGGGCCTAGGGTCCTGAATGCTTAAGTAGGGGGAAATAGATAATGTTTACGAAAGTAAAGGTTTATCATGTTGGTTAATGTTGTTACATAGAAACTTAGATTTCTTTATAGGGGAGATGTGGTGTGGTGTTATTTAGTACTCCAGTTCCCAGCATGCTCAGTGGAGTTAGGCATGCGCTTGCAGATGTATAACACGACATGTGTAGAGAGCAGTGACGGTGATTAAGCAGCAGCACGGTGTGGAATAAAAGAACAACTAGTTTTGGAACACGTCTCGTCTGATTGACTAACAGACACAACACAGGGGAAATGAGAAGACATCATATTTCATTCTACACTTAACTCGTATTTTGAGTTGTAAATGAGCAGAAAAAAAAAGATGCTTTTAAATCTATGTAGGCTAATCTTTATAAATAATAAGTAGGCCCTATGCATTTTTATATAAAATATACAGAAATATCAGTTGTAAAAATGTCATTAAAAAACGGACCCCTGTGCAACCGACGCAAGCAAGCACACCCTAGAATTTCCCCAGAAATTGTACCCTCTCTAGTTGGGTGTGCTTTGCCTTCGGCAAGGGCACAAACTTTGTTTTCTCACATATATATATTATTTTTATTCTTTTTGCCCCCCTAAACCTCAGTCAATATTTGGCCTACATAGACAACCTAGGTGTCAAAAGTTTCGTCTTGGTAGCGATTGAGTTGCTTCTATTGGGATTTACGTTCCGTTGCATGGTTTAGACTCAAGTTACGTTTTTGTGGCGAAAAGTGAAACTAACGATGGCTAATTTGCTAGCCAAAGTCACTGACGTTACTAACGTCACTAACGTCACGAAAACACGCGTGACTACCTGTAGCAGAACATTCGTTTCGCATCTGTTAACTTGGGGGATAGCTAGAACTATAGCTTTACTGCAAGGCAGCTGCAGAAACGCCACAAGCAAAGATGGTGACTATTTACTCATTTTACTTTGTGATGTGAAACACAATTGTGAAATGTAATGTACAATATTAGCTGATATTATTAAGGAAGTAGGCCCACATCTACTTTCGGAAACGGTAGTCTACTATTTCACTGAAGCATTAGCATGACATTAGCCTCTGTTGCCTGGGCAACACATACTACAGTGGTCTATGATGCATCTGTTTTCAATCGTTAAAATAAACATTCCTCACAAATAAATTTTCGTTGTAGGATTTATTATGACATTACATTACAAGTAAACGATTTGTTGGTGAAATTATAATTCCCTGTGGTTTCAAACCAGTGTTGCTCACTGCAACGCTGTAGCCTACGCGAGACACAAAAACATCTACTGTACACAGCTGTTTAGGAAGTCAAACAGCGACAGAACATGTTCGGCACTCCCCTTACTTAAATTAAAAGTCTTTCAATAGGTGAAACTATCTGACTACTAACCTGAACTTCATTGCCACAGCCTAAACTTTGTCAATCTGTTCATGAAAATAATTAATTTCAGCCTAAACCGTACAACGGAACGTTAAATCGAATTCAACCAACGCAATCGCTACCAAGACGAACACAGCAGTCTAGTACTGTACTGTAGTAGTAGAATTTACCGGGGCAGCTTCTCCAAACAGGGCTATATCGCATTTTGCGTTGTTACTGACAATGATCGCTACCAGTGATCTTTTTATGAATGAGCGATTTTCCACTAAATAAATGTCAAGCTTATTTACGTTTTTGGGGGCATATTTTCAGTTAGCAGATGGTACTGTTTGAATCGCGATTCCATCTTCTACTGCCGGTAACGTCGTAGAATAATCTTCAAAGGGGGTTCTTTATTAATGAATGAATGCAATATGAGTAGGCTAAATGCCTGAAAATATCACGAGAAGGGAAAACTTAAAAGGACGTTTAAGTCATAGAGATTAGGTCCATTTGTACACTAGTCTGCCAAATTTATTGGGTGTGCTCAAGCCTTCGGCGAGAGCACAACCTTTGTTCTCTCACATATATATTATTATTATTTCTTTTTGCCCCCCTAAAACTCAGTCAATATTTGGCCTACATAGACAACGTAGGTGTCAAGATTTTCGTCTTGGTAGCGATTGAGTTGCTTCTATTGGAATTTACGTTCTGTTGCATGGTTTAGGCTTCAGTTACGTTTTTGTGGCGAAAAGTGAAGCTAACGGTGGCTAATTTGCTAGCCACAGTCACTGACGTTACTAATGTCACTGCGTCACTAACGTCACGAAAACACGCGTGACTACCTTTCCCAGAACATTCGTTTCGCATCTGTTAACTTGGGGGATAGCTAGTGAAGGATTCATATATCTATGTGTCTATTCCAATATGTAATGATGGTATTCAATGACACAAATCTGTGTTCTAGAAAGAGTTGTCTGGAGTCGCAGAGGTCCGATAATATCAGCTTTAATGCAGCAGTTGGAAATCAACAAGTACAGAGCTCTGGGGCTGTCTACGTTTCCCTACCCGCAACAGAGTTTGGGCTGGTTCACGAAGTCCAACTGGCTATCTTTCCCTCCCCAGCATATAATATACAGTGCAATTAAAACAGAAAGATGAAAAGAGGGTTGAGCTTGTTCTCTCGTGCATCAGGGAGTTGTTCTTGCCTCCGCGTCCCACCTGCTCTGGTGCCATCTCCACCCAGATTTAAGGTTGTTTCTGAAACTGAAAAGATAGAGACACAAAGAACAGCCTGCTTCCCACACTCAGTGTGAGACCCAATGTTTAAGCCTGAGCACACTTCTAAGTTCATAACTTTAATAAGCACAATGCATAACTTTAATAAGCACAATACATAACTTTAATACATGCCTCCTTCATAAATCCTGTTGTTATATTCACTCGTGCACAGTGCCCGTGATGCATTCAGTGATTAAAATGCCACACATTAATAACTGGGATCATAGTTAGTGCCGTGCCTGATATGCAGCTGGTGATTACAGTTCTAGAATATGTGTTGTAATGTATTATACATTCTTTAATCCCTCTTTTGATCTCTGAAAACACCAGAGATCAATCAACATAGCCCGGACCAACCACCGCCTCCTCGTCCTGGTCAGCCAGCCCCAGCAACGGCATTTGGAACCCCGTCTTTGGGTTCTCCACAGCCGAGACAATGATTCTGTTACACAGGGACCTGATACATGGGATACAGCAACAGTCATGTTGATATTGATATAGCACACTCTTAAGTAAAATAGCGGAAACCTTCTTAGTCCAGTACAATTCTAGTGTGGTCAAGCAGTATCACTCTTGGCCTAGTCGTAACCCTCTTTTCCGGACTCTCACATTCGTAGCAATAGCAAAAGGTTCACTGGCCCTTCTCCACCAACTCCTGCAACGTACAACTGGATTCTGGAGCAGCACAACACATGCTCCACTGGTACCACGTACTTCCTTTCCCCAGCACCCTTAGGGCGTGCAAGGTTCTCTCGATGACCTTGAATGGTCCTGTCCATAAATGTACAACAGGCTTCCCCGAACATCTGATGATGTATTGGGGCAGGTGGGGCAGGGTCTCCAAGGGGAAGGGGGGGGCAGACCACTCATAGGTCTGATGAGGCATAGGGGCAGATGGGGCAGGGTCTCCAGGGGAATGGGGCCTTAGAACAGGGGTTAGGTAGTCAGACCCGCCGGTCTGACTCGTCCTGAAGCAGAAATGAGTTACAGTCCCAGCATCACCTTATCTCCCATGATCCATGATCAAGCAGTAACTGAGTCAAATGAGATGCGAACAGTCGAACACCAATGATTAAACACAGATATTGAAATCAAGAACCCATTTACATTACATTTACATTTAGTCATTTAGCAGACGCTCTTATCCAGAGCGACTTACAGTAAGTACAGGGACATTCCCCCGAGGCAAGTAGGGTGAAGTACCTTGCCCAAGGACACAACGTCAGTTGGCATGACCGGGAATCGAACTGGCAACCTTCGGATTACTAGCCCGATTCCCTCACCACTCAGCCACCTGACTCCCATTTAAGGATTTAAAGTGGATATTTTTAAAGTTCAAATAAATCCCTCCTTTCACACCCTTTTAGGGTGTGACAACAAACACAAATTTAAAAATATCCCATTACTGATTACACAATGTTGGCATACAAATCAACAATAATGATGAGACTATGCAGCGTTATGGCCATGTGGTGAGGATACACTGGACACAGTGGGAAAACCCTAATGATGATATAGGGGAAAACCCACCGTCACTCCACAGAGTGGACATTCGACATCCATGTCTCCACGGCAGACCTGGACATGCTCACAGGCCCCCTTCACCACATACATACAACTTCAGCCAAGCTTTTAGAATTGTAATAAAATAAAATAAATTCGAAACAAATAGAAAAACCAGAAATTAGACAGGATATTTTAAAGTTGTCATAAGATCCCTCCTTTCATTGATAACTTTAATCAATACCCAATCTCCTCGTTTGATTCCTCCACTCTTTGGTTTACTGCTTCACCTGGAACAGAATTTAGCAGAAGACATCTCTTTTCTCGTGAGCATTAGGTTTAAGTTGTGTAATTATGATCTTCTATAATTCAATTCAAATGTTGTTAATGCATCTGGTACAGGACTGGGAAAGATTTCAATCCACTGTAAACATATCTACAATTACCAGGCAGTATTGACCCTTCAGTTTTCTTATTGTTGAGCAAACACATGTTACAGCATCTAATAAGACAATACATCATCATTTGATATTCAACTCCTATTAGTCATGCCTAGAAATGACAATCTGTTTCTTTGTTGCCTTCTTTAGAAAATCAACTGTTAGTCTAATTTCTTTCACTCCAAAAAACCTTTGCTGTCTTTTAAAACAGTTAAGTTTAAGACCAATATTGTTTTAGATTCTCTATTTTACCAAATCACAGCTCTTTTTATCAAAGGTATGATCAAAGCAATTTTCATTATGCCAAACAAGAATCCGTATGCTTCTTAAATGAAATATAAACCAAATAATGTGCTTAATGTAGCTATTAACCAAACATTTTTCCCAACTATATTTTCTATAAAGGTCAGAGAGGTAGAACTTCATAACTCGCTTTGCTGCAGTTCAAAACGAGCCAATTAGCTCAAACCATCATAACCACAATTTATCAGACTTGACGAGTCTTCCCAAATTATTTCAGAACTGAATGTTATAATAACCCTCTTCATAATACAACATTATCACAGCCTAACTGTTTATCCCAAACAGTATGCCAGGCTCTGATAAAACTCTCAAATAAAACTTAAAACCAAATTACAATTAAACTCCAAATAAAAGTAGATTTAGTTATTTTCTCTTTCTCATTTTTAACCAAATTATATCTAATACCTTTATCAAAACTCTTAAAAACCCTAGATTTTACTATTTTGACTTAAAATGCTATCCCATATACCTTCAAAGTATATTCATAATTTCCTCTTCAAAACATCAGTGTTTAAACCAATCATCTCTTCACATCCACAAAACGTTCTTGTTTTATTTCATAACCTTCCATGATCCTCTCTAAACCAATCCTTTATGTAACTTTCCAATTGCTTCCTCATAATTTTTCACATACATTTCCTCAAACCATTCTTTGACCAACACAGCGGTTTAGCGTTTACCGTCTATTCACTTAATTTTGCTCTAGTATAACTCTTCCAATTGTATTAGAACCAATTTATAAACCAGGGGTATACCCTCTGGGATAACCTTTGTAAGATCTCAACGTAACGGGACTCTTTTAGCCCCCACCTTTCTCCAACTCTCCTCGGGATTTCTGTAACTTCTTGGTCAAAGAAAAAAACACACCACACTCCTCTCTATTTTTATTAAACTCAATCTGACTCCACACAAATAGACAGTGTTCAGGGATTCTAACCCTTGGAGAGGACTCTAACCTCCCTCTGGACAAAGACAACGAGTTTAGGGACTCTAACCCCTGGAGAGGACTCTAACCTCCCCTTGGACAAAGACAACGAGTTTAGGGACTCTAACCCCTGGAGAGGACTCTAACCTCCCCTTGGACAAGACAACGAGTTTAGGGACTCTAACCCCTGGAGAGGACTCTAACCTCCCCTTGGACAAAGACAACGAGTTTAGGGACTCTAACCCCTGGAGAGGACTCTAACCTCCCCTTGGACAAAGACAACGAGTTTAGGGACTCTAACCCCTGGAGAGGACTCTAACCTCCCCTTGGACAAAGACAATGAATTTAGGGACTCTAACCCCTGGAGAGGACTCTAACCTCCCCTTGGACAAGGACAAAACACAAAAACGGTTGATTTCCCACCACTGTTGGTTTGACTAGGTACGATGAAACATAGTAATCGTCTAAATTTGGTTCTCAGTTCCGAATAGCAGTACTTTGAATTAACAGGTGTCTGCTTACCTTTTTTTTATGTTGAGGCGCCTCTGACGATTACGTCTGCCTCCTCGTACCGGTGTATGGGTCTCTCTCCCGATCTGTCGGTCGGGCCGGAACCCTCTGGACTCCCTCTTTTCAGCGTTGGGGTCACCATTTGAAGGATTCATATATCTATGTGTCTATTCCAATATGTAATGATGGTATTCAATGACACAAATCTGTGTTCTAGAAAGAGTTGTCTGGAGTCGCAGAGGTCCGATAATATCAGCTTTAATGCAGCAGTTGGAAATCAACAAGTACAGAGCTCTGGGGCTGTCTACGTTTCCCTACCCGCAACAGAGTTTGGGCTGGTTCACGAAGTCCAACTGGCTATCTTTCCCTCCCCAGCATATAATATACAGTGCAATTAAAACAGAAAGATGAAAAGAGGGTTGAGCTTGCATCAGGGAGTTGTTCTTGCCTCCGCGTCCCACCTGCTCTGGTGCCATCTCCACCCAGATTCAAGGTTGTTTCTGAAACTGAAAAGATAGAGACACAAAGAACAGCCTGCTTCCCACACTCAGTGTGAGACCCAATGTTTAAGCCTGAGCACACTTCTAAGTTCATAACTTTAATAAGCACAATGCATAACTTTAATAAGCACAATACATAACTTTAATACATGCCTCCTTCATAAATCCTGTTGTTATATTCACTCGTGCACAGTGCCCGTGATGCATTCAGTGATTAAAATGCCACACATTAATAACTGGGATCATAGTTAGTGCCGTGCCTGATATGCAGCTGGTGATTACAGTTCTAGAATATGTGTTGTAATGTATTATACATTCTTTACTAGGCTAACTATAGCTTTACTGCAAGGCAGCTGAAGGAACGCCACAAGAAAAGAGGCCAGGGTGATAACTATTTACTCATTTTACTTTGTGATGTGTAATGTACAATATAAGCTGATATTATTAAGGAAGTACATCTACTTTCGGAAACAGTAGTCTACTATTTCACTGAAGTATTAGCATCATGACATTAGCCTGTGTTGCCCGGGCAACACATACTACAGTGGTCTATAATGTAGCGTTATCTGTTTTCAATCGTTAAAATAAACATTCCTCACATATACATTTTCGTTGTAGGATTTATTTTGACATTAGTAAACGATTTGTTGGTGAAATTACCATTACCTGTGGTTTCAAACCAGTGTAGCTCACTGCAACGCTGTAGCTTACGCGAGACACACTACAAAAACATCTACACTACACAGCTGTTTAGGAAGTCAAACGGCGACAGAACATGTTCGGCACTTACTATCTACTAACCTGAACTTCATTGCCACAGCCTAAACGTTGTCAATCTGTTCATGAAAATAAATAATTTCAGCTTAAACCGTACAACGGAACGTTAAATCCAATTCAACCAACGCAATCGCTACCAAGACGAACACAGCAGTAGTCTAGTACTGTACTGTAGTAGTAGAATTTACCGGGGCAGCTTCTCCACACAGGGCTATATCGCATTTTGCGTTGTTACTGACAATGATCGCTACCAGTGAGCTTTTTATGAATGAGCGATTTTCCACTAAATAAATGTCAAGCTTATTTACATTTTTGGGGGCATATTTTCAGTTAGCAGATGGTACTGTTTGAATCGCGATTCTATCTTCTGCCGGTAAAGTCGTAGAATAATCTTCAAAGGGGGTTCTTTATTAATGAATGAATGCAATATGAGTAGGCTAAATGCCTGAAAATATCACGAGAAGGGACAACTTAAAAGGACGTTTAAATCATAGAGATTAGGTCAATTTTTACACCGGTCTGCCAAATGTATTCGTTTTGATTCAGCCTGTCAGCTGCCTCTTGCAGGGGAAATGAGAAGACATCATATTTCATTCTACACTTCACTGGTATTTTGAGTTGTAAATGAGCAGCAAAAAAAAAGATGCTTTTAAATCTATGTAATCTTTATAAATAATAAGTAGGCCCGATGCATTTTTATATTAAATATACAGACCCCTGTGCAACCGACGCAAGCAAGTACACCCTACAATTTCCCCAGAAATTGTATCCTCTCTAGTTCAAATTGTTTTCACACCCATCATAGTCAAGTTCATAGTTGACTATGATGTTAGTTTAGTTCATAATTTTTTAAAGAGCCGTTCGGGAGCCAAAAGAGCCGGCTCTTTTTGGTGAGCTGAGCCATACGAGCCGGCTCACGAAAAAGAGCCGGAATGCCCATCACTACTGTCATCCGACTGTCACGAACTGCCAAACCGGGGTCACGAAAGGTTTACTGCAGCTGGCGTTACTACGAACAAAAGCTTCGTAACTGAAAAGTTTTTACTTTTAGTTGACGATATTGAACGCAGACGTTAAGAAACTTGTCTTTACTCTAAATATATTCTCCGTTTTGAATTTGAAGCAGTAAATCTAACACATTAGGAATTCTCCCACAACATCCGTCCGCTCTGCTTTGACAAATATGTTTTCTCAGTCCACCATACATTAGACAAGCTAGTTAATTTTCGAGCACTTTCCATACAAGATACAGGCCATGTTAGAGTTGATATATATACATAATTGTGTGGGCAATGTAGAACAGCAGACAGATTTGAAATATGATCTTTGTTTTAAAGTTATTGCCATTCTAGTGACGAGTGCTTACAACGCTAACTACGACTGTCATCATACAGTACTGTAGCTGCCATAGAACTGCGAGAACTGGCTCTCGTTCGTTACCAACAAACAAATGCTGATATTGACAACAGAGGTTAAGGAACTTGTCTTTAATCAAAAGATCGTCTCCGTTTTCAATTTGAAGCAGTATCTAGCTTACTGTTGGAAATCTCCCATTGCATCCTCTCTCTAGCTTCTTCGGCTAAAGATGGACGACAATGACGATGCATGCATTATTCACGCCTACGGTGTTAATACAGTCTGTAAAAATACCACTTTGACACACTTGCAAGAAATGATCCGCTGGCTAGATGTAGCATGAGTTCTGCTTTTTTTGCAGCAGCATTCTGAGTTAGAGTAGCTAGCTTTTCCAGTTGCACAACAAAGTCACATAATGTGACGAGATTGAATTTTAAAAAACCAGGGACATCGACAACATCGGCAACCCTGCACTATGGATTATTATTTTGATGTCATCTTTAAATTAAGTGTCTGAACAGGACTGGTTGTGCAGGCACACATGATTAGTTTCTCCTTCATCTTGAACCTAAAACCTAGATTCTAGGTTAGAAATGTTGACAATGACCAACAGTTGCTACGTTACAAGAAACAAGGAACCAATCCGATTGGCCAACGCTCTTCACTGTTCCACTGTTCAAACTTTTTTCTGTTTAAGAGAGTCGGGGAGTCAGGTGGCTGAGCGGTGAGGGAGTCGGACTAGTAATCCGAAGGTTGCCAGTTCGATTCCCGGTCATGCCAACTGACGTTGTGTCCTTGGGCAAGGCACTTCACCCTACTTGCCTCGGGGGAATGTCCCTGTACTTACTGTAAGTCGCTCTGGATAAGAGCGTCTGCTAAATGACTAAATGTAAATGTAAATGTAAATAAGAAGTGTAAAAGTCTAACTAATACTAAGGGTTTAAAAATGTAAAAGGTTTAGAATGAAATAAAATATAAAATGTCTCTAACATAACGCTTTAACATTTATGAAATTAAATAAGACACCCTTTTCATCACTCTTTTTTCTCCTTTTTCAACCGTGAGAAAATATAGCAATGCATAACAATGACAGATATACTTTTAACACTGTCTCACCATTTTGGTTTCAAAGCAACACTTATTTTCACCTTCATACTGCTGACATACTTTTGTCTGCTATATTGATAACTGTTATGCAATATACTCTTCATCACTATATTTGCTCATTTTTCTAACTTCAAACTTTTTTCTTTTTCTCAATCTTTCATTCTTTAATACTTTTAACGCTTAAAAATGTATGAAAATCAATAAGATACTCTTTTCTTCACTGTTTTTTCTCCATTTTCAACAGTAAGAAAATATCGCAATGCATAACAATGACAGATATACTTTTAACACTTTTTCTCACCATTTTGTTTTTAAAGCACATACCTCTTTTAAAAAAATTGTAAAACCTTCACTATTCAAGCCATCAAAACAATCGTTTCAACTGCTTTCAGCAAACACACACATTTTCTTCAGGAAATTTACCTTTCTAGTTATTTATTTTTTTCCTCCCACTTTTTTCCGTCGCCTACTCCTTTCACACCGTTTAAGATAGAAACACCGTTCAAACTTCATTTGATAAAGTCTGAGCTGCTCTAGTGTGCTATTACTTTTCTCATTGATAACTTTTAAAGTTTTTAAGGTATTAAAGTTTAAAGTGCTAAAAAAAAACTAGAAAGGTACATTTCCTGAAGAAAATGTATGTGTTTGCTGAAAGCAGTCGAAACGATTGTTTTGATGGCTTGAATAGTGAACAAGGTTTTACAAAATGTTTAAAAAAGGTATGTGCTTTAAAAAATGTTATATCTGTCTTTGTTATGCATTGCGATAGTTTTTACAGATGAAAAAGGATGCAAAAACAACTGTAAAAAATGTGTTTATAGCTTAAAAACAGTGTGAAAGTATGTAAACAGTATTGTGAGAAAAAGTTCTGAGTTTTTTTATTACATCACAATAGAAAATGATTTCCCAGCCTTTCATATTTTAAAACTGAGTAGTGATAACAGTTAAAATTAGTGTTTTTAGCTTAAGTGTGTTCACACGATTTTGCTTTGAATAGTGATGAAGGTAAAAAATAAAATAAAAAAAAGGTTAAGAATATATTTTTCAACACAATGAGAATGCAGTAGGAAAGTGACATTGTTTAGCATTGTGGTACTTTCAAACTGTTCCTTTACTTAAATTGTGTAGTGAGGGGTGTTTTGCTCGCTGCTCGTTCATTCGGCATGCTACTGGAAGTATAAATGGGTTTGTAAACAGCTGGTCAGCTTGAACAGGTTGATGTTTGAACGGAATTTATTGCGTAAAAATGTTGGGTGCAGGAGGGATATGTTTGTGCAAAATAAACCTATAAATTGTTTAAGCATTTTTGGGCACATATCGTAAAAATCAATGTCATAGCACACAAGAGCATATCATACTTATCACAAGCTGTGTCCAGAAGACTGATATTTAAATGCATAATCAAACATTTTTATCTCTGTAGATATAATGAAAAAAACAATGTGCACTGAACTTACAATTTTAATAGTTTTTCATTGTATTTCATTGTTTCTGCAAGTTTAGTTATTGGTTGATATCATAGACTGTATGGGAGATATCTACAATCCATTGTTTCGGTAGCTGGAAAGATGTGATTTGATTGCTTTGGCCTGACGAGGTGTAGGGAGGGACGTTTGCTCGCTGCTCTTTCATTCGGCTTGGTACTGGAAGGCGTGCATGTCACGTCCGCTTCATTTAGTGCCCTAAATTAGATGAGGGGTTTAAAGCTGTAAACAGCTGGTCAACACATTGATTTTTGAATGGAGTAGGTAGCTTAAACATGTAGTGAGCAGCAAGGAAGTACATTTGTGACATTTAAACCTATTAATGTTTTAAGTGCTTTGTGCTGTCATATTGCATAAATAACAACAGTTACTAGTAGCTCTATCGATATCATAGCAGACAAAAGTATGTCAGCAGTATGAAGGTGAAAAAAGTGTTGCTTTGAAACCAGAATGGTGAGACAGTGTTAAAGGTATATCTGTCATTGTTATGCATTGCAATATTTTCTTACGGTTGACAAAGGAGTAAAAAGAGTGAAATGAAAAGGGTATCTTAATTTCATAAATGTTAAAGCGTTATGTTAGAGCTCAATGCTCTTAAGACAGTCACCCCCATTACTCTGTGCAACCCCTGTCAACACTGTGGAGTCCTTCCGCGATTGGGAACTGAACATCAGCTCCCACACCAAGAAAGCACAACAGAGGATGTACTTCCTACGACAGCTGAAGAAATTCAACCTGCCAAAGACAATGATGGTGCACTTCTACTTCCACGTCTGTTTGAAGTTTCTTGGCGAATAAAACCCATTCTGATTCTGAAAAGTATTAATAATTGAAAGATGTAAAAACAGAAATACAGTTTGAACAGTGGAACAGTTTTTCTAGCTCTTAAATGTAGTGATGAAGAGCGTTGACCAATCAGATTGGTTCCTTGTTTCTTGTAAAGTAGCAACGGTTGTCATTGTCAGCAAACCTAGAATCTAGGTTTCAGTATCAAGATGGAGGAGAAATTAATCATGTGTGCCTGCACACCCAGTCCTGTTCAGACACTGAATTTAAAGATGACATAAATATAATAATCCATGGTGCAGGTTTGCCGATGTTGTCGTTGTCCCTGGTGAGTTTTTTAAATACTTTTAAATTCAATCTCGTCACATTACGTGACTTTGTTGTGCAACTGGAAAAGCTACTCTAACTCTGATCAAATGCTGCTGCAAAAAGGCTGAACTATTGTGGGTAGTAGATAAGATCATGTTACATCTAGCCAGCGGATCATGTATGTCAAAGTGGTATTTGTACAGAACACCGTACTGTAGGCGTGAATAATTCATGCATGGTCCTCGTCGTCCATCTTTGGCCGAGGCGAAGCTAGAGAGAGGATTCAAAGGGAGATTTCCTACCGTAAGCTAGATCTACTGCTTCAAATTGAAAACGGAGACGATATTTTGATTACAGAGAAGTTCCTTAACCTCTGTTGTCAATATCGCCGATAAAAAGTAAATACTGTTACGAAAAGGTAATTGTGTTGTTCTCACATACTTTCTTAATTTCTATGTTGCATACTCAGACGTTTGTTAGATCTTCAGTTTTTGGAAGTAAGAATGCTGTTTTGTCAGGACTAGTGTTTTATCGATATTTTTGTACTCTTTTAGAACTCGGAAATATTGAGATCTAGTAAATAAGTATAACATACACATCTGTAGACATGAAGTGGCAGCTTCAGGCATTTTTAGCTATTAACATTTTGGCGGCTGCAGCAGCCATTTAGGTTTTGGCTGAGCTGGCTAGCCAGCCAATAACTTCATCAGCCAGCCATTATTCTCAAAACAAATGGCTTCGGGGTCTAGCTCACCAAGCCCCCTCCCTTCACTCCTTGGCTTGAAATAAAAGCCCTTGTGGATCTTGATGGTATTGCATTTCAGATTTGGTATCCCATTGGTAAGTCTACAGCATGGATGTTTCTATACAGTGACAATTTGTGAAGAATATACATTTTTCAATGGTTCGCAATGTTAGGAGGAATCCGCCATTGGTGCTCGCAGCTATATTCATTATTATTATTATACATCTGCCATGGGAGTCTATGGCAGTCCCTAGAACCACATGGTCAGAAGTTGTGAAATTTGGCACACTCTTTGGGACCTGTCCCCTCAGCACTTTCACCAAGTTTCATGTCTCCCATTCCAACCCTCTAGCGCCACCAATGGGTCAAAGTTGAAGGTGTGTTTACACACGTTACCTTTGAAGCATATGCCGCATTTTCCAAAATGAGGTATCATTGGATTCCCTGGATCAAGACAAGTCCATGTATGGACGTCATACCCAGTCATATAGATTCTCCGCCATTTTGAATGTTAACGTTAATGTTCGCTACACCTCCTACAATTCCTGACGAATCTTCTTCAAAATTGCCACAGATGATCTTCAGACCAAGCCTTACAAATGTTATCCCCTGGAGCTTTGATTTTCGCAACCGTTTGTTAGTTACAGCCAATCAAATTGATGTGGCTGAATTGATGTGGCCGCCATTTTGAATATAAAGTTTTTTCGCTACCTCTCCTATAAGGTTTGTCCAATCTTCACTAAATTTAGCACAGATCATCTTCAGACCAAGCCTCACAAAATACATCATGTGTTTTGATTATATAAACCTTTTGACTGGAACAGCCAATCAAAGTAGTCAACCAAGCCACCATAAAAGAAGTGAGGTCATATCTCAGCACCTCTTTACTGCATTGACACCAAATTTAGTATAAGGACTAGGGACCCTGTTCTAAAGAGGTCCAAAATAGGTCATGCCATTTCACCTGTAGGTGGCGCTGCAATAAGCAAAAATGTGGCACCATTTATCTTCAGATCAAGCCTCACAAACCTTTTCACATTCTGGTAAAGCTGATCAAAGTCGGCGATGAAGATCATATCTCAGGAAATATTTGCTGAATTGACAAAAAACTTGGTACAGGTGCTCAGGACCCTGTTTCAAAGAGGTCCACAAAAGGTTGTGTCATCTAACCTCTAGGGGGCGATCCCGTGTCTGACACATATTCAATTGTGATACCAGCTGAATTGATGTGGCCGCCATTTTGAATGAATGAATAAAACGTTTTTGGTGAATACCAAATATTCACCTAATTTGGCACAGATTATCTTCAGACCACAATCACCTTGACATGTCAAAATAGAACTGAATTACAGCTGTTTAAACTTGGGACAAATCTGACAACCGCTTGCCACAGGAAAAATTCCTTATATTTTTACGCAGTCACTGAAATCTGATTTCCAGCACTGAGAATAGCTCAGTGTCCTGGCAATGTCAACGTCAGAGGTTCAAATCCAGCCAAAGCTGACAAGCTTGTCATGTCTCTGATTCTCTGCTTAGCGAGACTATAAGCCACTGCAAAGGAAGCCAGGTACACCGCAGTGACTAGATGTCGAAAGTTTCTTCTGGTTTGTCTGACCTGCTTGGCCACCACATATTATATTTTCAGTTAACTTTGTGATGTTTATGGATCAACAACATTATCAATGAAAAATGTATTGATGCAAATCCCTGCTATCCCTGGGATCTGCGACGGTGACCCCTTCATCCTCTGCCAGGAACCTTGGGGTTACCATGGACGACGAGCTCTCCCTCACGGCCCACATTGCTGCGGTCTCCCGGTCGTGTAGATTCACCCTCTACAACATCCGGAAGATCAGGAGATACCTGTCTGAGCACTCCACCCAGCTGCTAGTCCAAGCACTCGTCCTCTCCAAGTTGGACTATTGCAACTCGCTGCTCGCTGGTCTCCCAGCATGTGCAACCCGCCCTCTTCAGAGGATTCAGAACGCGGCGGCCCGCCTGGTCTACAATCTACCCAGACGCTCCCATGTTACCCCGCTCCTCATCTCTCTCCACTGGCTACCTATCATGGCCCGTATCAGATTCAAGACCCTGGTATTGACCTTCCGAGCAGTGAACGGGACTGCACCCGTCTACATCAAGTCTCTCCTGCAGCCTTACACCCCCACCCGTCACCTAAGGTCTTCTTCAGACAACCGCCTGGTGGTCCCACCGCTCAAGACCGCCCGGTCCCAACACAAGCTCTTCTCCTGTCTGGCCCCCCAGTGGTGGAATCAACTCCCCACCTCCATCAGAGACACTGACTGTCTCTCCACCTTCAAGAAAAGGCTCAAGACGCACTTGTTCCGGGAGTACAACGGTACTTAGGAACGGTTCGCTTGACCCGATGTTAGTTTCCTCAAGGATCACAATGACTCTTGCTTAGAGACTTGTTGCTCTTGTGGTTAGTGGTAACTGATAAAACAATATATCACAGCGAGAATTTTTTTTTTTATTACTGTTGCTTGCTTTTTTCCACAGGTACACTTGCACTTATAGCTGTTCATGTTGTTTAATTGTAACTTGTTTAACTACATGCTCTTATGGTTCTTCCCTTTGGCACTTACTTTGGTTGTTCACAATGTGTGCTTCATGTTTTGGCTACTCGCGATGTTTTTTGGCTATCTTGTTGTTATGATCAGTGACCTATGCACTTTGTAAAGCTCTCTCTTGGAAGTCGCTTTGGATAAAAGCGTCTGCTAAATGAATAAATGTAATGTAAATGTAAATATTAAGTAAACAATACATTTGAGTTGATGACATCGTTAACACTTTTATTTTGAAAAGGACTTTCATACCGTAGCCTAGAAACTGTACAATCAATAATTTAAAAACAAATGTTCATCTTATTTTCAGAACACATGCTTACTCCTCAATTAAGTTACTCAGCAGCATCAACCAAAGGAAAAATAGTGTTTACACCATCACATTTGCTTATAACACTTGTCCCTTATACAACTGAAAAGTTCTGTGGCCAGCCCGAAGGAGCCCTGACATAACATTGAGGTCACATAGCACATTCTTCAATCTGCATTAAATAAAAAATGTAATCCATAAAAGTCCCTTCGGGAAACAAAGCAATGTCAGACAGTATAATAAGTTCAACATCAAGAAAGGTGCTTTGGAAAAAAAACACGATAAATTATAAAAGTTTTAAATTAAAAGAAAAAATTGTTAAAAAAAGGTAGATCCAGAAGGCGTGTACTACACCTTATGATGTGCAACACCACAAATGGCACCTTCACCACCCCCTCCGCTTCACAGACTAAAATGGCTGACTGGGTGGCTCCCATCCAGGCAAAAGACAACACAACAACCTTTCCTATTAACACAGAAAAGTAGGCTTCTGGAGAGCAAAAGCTTATTTCAAAGGAAAAATAAGTGTCAGGCATTGTGAAAGTTATTTTCAGTTCATTCACACATTACAATACTGGAGGCAGTCAAGCAATCAAATGAGCACAAGCAGGCCAGTTGGCTATATATAATAGCCCCTTAAGACAAGTAAGAAAGTTAACTAAAATACAAGTTAAAACTAGTTCATCATCACACACGTACAGTATAGCGGGAAAGGGGTACACTTGCAGCCCTTGTAAGAGATAAAACAAAATGGCCTTTGTGTCAGAATCACCACTCGGCCTTATGGACCAGATTATACAGGTTAAGATCCCCACCAACATAAGATTCAAAGTCACAAAGTGTAATCAGACATTGAAATCAATGGTTGGTAAATGGAAACGTGTTTCCTGGAGCCTGCAGGCTTCATTGGGTGATTCTGGAGTTTGAGGCAAGGGCCACTCCCTGAGATAACAGAGTGGGGGTTAACCTAGCAGAAGCCCAGGGTTCAGGCCCAACACAACACTCTGGACAATCTGTGGTTTACTGAACGGGGTATGACGTCACAGGGCACATGGGTTGGGGTGGAGGTAGGAATCAAGAGAAGGAAGACGGGAAGGAGTAAACAACAAAGGACGAAGAAAAAAACACAAATATATTAGAGGACCGGCGGTTCCTCTGGTTGATGGAGGGGGAAACGAGCAGTCTGAGTGATCCAGTAGACAAATGCAGGATGGCGAGAAAGTAGCAGAAGGCTAGTTCGCTGATGCTGGAACAGAGGGGGAGGGAAGAGTGAGAGGGGGAGGGAAGAGTGAGAAAGAGAAGGGGGGAGTGGGTCTGACTGTATAAAAAAAAGAAGAAAAAAAAGTAACTCCAGAGATCTATGAGAGAAACAAAAAAAAATATTATTCAGGAGCAATTAATAATGGGACAGTAGGGGAGTCAGTGCACAGATCTGAAGCAGAGGAGGAAAGAGAAAGAGTGCATAGGGAGAACAAAGTGACAAGGATGGAACGGAGGAGGGAAGAGGGGGAGGAAACCAGAGGTGAAGAAGGAAGGAGCAAAATGGATGGAGCAGAATAAGATGTAAAAGACTGTGCTTTGTTTATGCTAAATAGTACCTCAACATACCCTTCACTTGGGCACTCTCTCATTCCATATCACTGAAACAGAGCCGGTGCCATGGTTTAGTCAAAGTTGAAGAAGCAGCCTCAAATATGACTTAGTAAAATAAAAAAAACTTCCTCCACATGCTGTATATCTAACACTGGGTACATGTTTTGACCAGAGAGAAAGAACTAAAGAACAAACATTTGGAAATCTCATTAACTGTGAGGGATAATAAAAGCAAACCAAGAAAATTGTTTGGGGGATACTCAGAACTAAAAACTAGACATGGCAATAGGAAACAAATAGGAATCCATGTTTACCCTCTAATTGTAAATCCAAACGATTTGCATTGTTGTGGTTGTCCATTGGCCAGGTTTGGCACAAGGAGGATATAGCCTGCAGTGATGTGGATATAGCTCATGTAGGACTTGTGTATGTAAAGGTCTCTGAGGCTGTGGTGGTCCTAAGACATCCTGGGGAAAGAGCATTCTTGAGGGGTGGGATTCAACAACACATGTATGGCAGAGTGTAACAAGCAGGAACTGTGAGACATGAAATGTGAAATTCATCAAGTGCTCTGAGCAGGATTTCCCCAGAACGACATCCAGAGGAACGAGAGGAGGAAGAAGGAGAGAGAAAGAGAGGGAAGCAAGAGGGGAAGAAACAAAGTCAAATGAATCTCTGTCTGTGCCCAAATGCCTCCCTTTGGTGGCTGTGGGGAACGTGATGCGAATGGAAAGCTGTCTTGAACCCGTCTCTTACTACATCTCCCAGAGGCCTTCAGTCCAATACAGAAACTTACAGATGATTCCCCAGTGGTAGGTCTAAGAAGGTGTGAGAGAGCTCAAGCCCCATACAATACAAGCCAGGATGGATTCCTACAGACTTGGAGTGAAAGGTGCTTGCTACTGAATCTACCAATTGGTCGAGTCAGAACACAGGGACACAGCCCATTAGACTCTGGGGGTCATGCCAAAGAGCCCTTATTTTGAAAAGCGCAATGGTTAGTGGAGTGGGCACCAGATGGTGCTAATGGACGTCTTCACAAGGGTTGTTATGCCATTAGTTCTATCATTGATATTATAGGTAGTGATTGTTGAATAATCAACAGTGTTACACAGGGGTTACACAATGCAACTAGCAACACAGGAAGAAGGGAAGACTTTGGAACTTGAATAAACGACAGTGGATGAGCAGAAAAAAAGCAAAACTTTTTTTTACATCCTGACCCAACCGATTCCGTTTCTAAACTCACATAAAAAATACAGGACGATGTCAAGAGCTCCAGAAAGGACTCATAGATACACAGTGATGTACAGAGTGTCTGGTAAAGTTACATTCAAATTTAACTGAGAATGACACAGTGTTTTGATGCATTGGTTACATTTCTTTACAGGCAGGCAGCATGTGTCTTTCATTATATATATATTTTAATATATCTTGTTATTGTGTGTGTATGTGTAAGGGGGGGAGGGGGCTCTTTTTCAGGGTTCACAAGAAGGTCCATCGTTCAAAAAGTCTCCACATTTTCAAAGTTTTCCTAATGGTTGGGGGCGGGGTGGTGGGTTGGATCGGAGTAGATGGGGGGTCTTCAGGTAGGGTGGGGTTCCATTCTACTGGGAAGAGTGGCAGGGTGGGCAGCTGTTCCCAAGAGGCCCAATTCATCTCTGACTAAACGTGACATGCATCCCCATACACCACCATCCCCTCCTCCCCCAGGGCTAAGACTATGAAATCTTGCAGTTGCTGCGTGTGCAGTTCTGGGGCGGGCTCTGGGGCGGTCGGATGGACTTGGAACGCTTCAGACTGTTGCCCTTGGAGCCACCAGCTGCGCTGGCCAGGGAGTAGGAGCGTCCGTGCATCATGACGGCGTTCATGCCATTGGCCATAGAGAAGGACTTGAGGTGGGACTTGATGGCCACGGGCAGCGGCAGCTTGTCGATGAGGTGGACGGGCGTGCAGGACACGATCGCCCGGCAACACAGATCCTGCAGGCTGAACACTAAGGATGGGGAGAGAGAGAGAGTGGGAGAGGGAGATGAGGATTAGCCATGAAAGAGTTGCTACAAAATGCTACAGAACATCGCACCACATCCTATGAGTTAGAACCCAACACTTGACCAGGCCCCGGGAGTCTAATATTATTTTAATGTTGGTCGTCTTTCATCTAATAAATCACTAATTTCACAGGAAACGTAGCAGTTTGTTTACCATACATTTCCAATCATAGTAAAGAGGAACAGGGAAGGATAGAAAGAGGTGTTTATAAACACTCTAGACCCGGAAATTTATGACGAATGGAACTCCAACAAGACTTAGAAATCCAACTTGACCAGTCAACAATCACAGCTTTGAACAAGCATCTGGGGAAACCGGTGCTAATTCTGTCAAGTCCACTAAATACGATAAATGTTGGTTAAAAGCATTATCCTTCCCCTCACACCAGAGGGGAACGGTCCATGCACTTTCTTGGCAAATTTTAAGTGATTTACTCACTTAAGCAAGCCTGGAATTAATTTGCTCAGGGCAAGCTGGGACATAGATAATGCAAGCAACTCTCCATCTGCCTCTCTTTTTCTTTCCCATTATAGATGGTTTGAACAAAGAAGTGATGATGGAGTAGGAGGAGAGCGGAGAATGAGCTGAACGCCGTCTGGACACCGTGGCTGCCATCTTGAAAGATGGCGGTGGTGTATTACTGCCTATTGGCGTGCTTTGGATCTTGCTGGCGGAATGGGCAGCATCACAAGAGAGGCAGCTGGTGCACTTGAGACACAGCTCCCAAACCCTCTTCCCTCAAAACAGGACAAGCCATTAAGGTTTGGAGAAGGGGGTGGGGGGGACCAGAGGGCAAAGGAGGAAAGGAAAGGTGATTGATGGATGAAAGAGCGGGAGGGAGGAGGAGAGGGCCAGGAGAAAGCAGGATGGAGTGTTTCAGCGGAAGACACTGCAGAGCCAAAAGGCAGAGAAGAGCAGCTGTGTGGACAAAGTCTTTAGCATAGACGACTTTGCCTCCATGCACACATACACAGAGACACAAACAGATTATTCTGCAGCCATCCACACCTCGGTTGGGCTTCCAGAACTTTTCCATGCCGTGCCTCATGAGCACGATGCGTGACAGCTCCGTGAACGACTCAATGACGTTGAAGTTGCACAGGGGGCTGACCTCGAAGAAGGTCATGCCGTTCTTTTCGGCGTACGCCCTTGCCTGCTCGGTGGGCACCTGCCGTTTGAACGCCAGATGGAGCCGGTTGCCCACTAGGATCCTGGGTACGCCTGGTGCATGCTGGGAAATAGGGGGAGATTCTAAGATTAAGGTTTAAAAAATGTTATGGTTTTGTTACTTGTCCAGAGCACATACAGTGCTCAGCGTAAATGAGTACACCCCCTTTGAAAAGAAACATTTTAAATAATATCTCAATGAATACTAAAACAATTGTCCAAAATGTTGACAAGACTAAGTTTAATATAACATCTGTTTCACTTATAACTTGAAAGTAAAGCAAAACCGAGTTTACCTTGTCATAGTTGAATAACGACAGTTTGGTGGGTAAAATTGACATACAGTGAACCTCAACGTCCATTGACAACCTCCTATGCCGTCACAAAGTTGGCTCCACCTTTTTTGGCTCTGGTCTGTACCTTTGTCACGCCCCAAAATGTACATACAGACCAGCCCACTGGTGTTCTGGCACAGGAACATAAATGGAGGTTGCGTAGATCTCAGACACTAGTTTAGCTGCGCACTGCTTTGTGTACTTCCACGGGAATTACAAAGAAGAAAGTTTGGAAGTTTTTTAAGGATATTGAAAATGGACCAAGGTCGTAATTGCAGTGTACAGGGTGTACAGGGAATGCTGACACTTTTCATAATCTTCCCAAGGAAGATTATGCCAACGGGCATGGCTGATGTTTGTCTATGAGATGATCCCTGTGAAGTTCGACACTCAATTATTCATTTGCACGAACCATTTCACCAAAGACGGTTTTAAAAACCTTGGACAATTTAAAGAAGGATTTGCTAAGAAGCTGTTGCTGAAAAGAGGTACTGTTGACCGTATGCTCATCACAACAGCAAGCTGTAAGTATGATTTTGTCGCTAACAGTTATTAGCAATGCTAACGTCTCCTGTATCTAGCATAGGTAGAATGTGTGATGATTTAGTTTATTGGCAATGGGGCTAACGTTATTTCATTTTCATGACTGTGTTTCATTAGAATAAATAACCTGTGTTGTCATGTAAATCTACAATTCACGATGCATGTTTGGCTATGTTGCGTCTTTGCTCCGCAGCTTCGCTCGTTGTAAACCAACCAATCAGTGTGCAGCTCATCTAAGTATTCATGAGCATACCATAAAAGGGAGAAAACCTCTCGTTTGATTCTAGGGCTATTTAACAGGGTTGCATTAGGGCGCATAGAACAGCGCCCGGGCCATTTTCTGAATCAGAATCAGAATTCGGTTTATTTGCCATGTATGTTATACAAACACGTAATTTACTGTGCCAGGGAGGTGCAAACACTAAACATATACGAATCTTAAATTAAGTAAAGGTACAGAAGTTTAACTATTCCTAAGAACTAAACAATCTAAGAATAAAACAATTTAAATATAAAATAAAATATATATAAAACTAAGAATAAGAATAAGAATGAGCAGCATGAGTGGTCAACATAGTGCAATAAGATACTGGGTTAAATAATGAATGAATGTCAATGGGAGTCCTTGGCCTTGTTGAAGAGGCCAGTAGCAGATGGAAAGAAACTGTTCTTATGGCGTTAGGTTTTGGTCCTGGACCGCAGCCTTCTACTGGAGGGGAGTAGCTGGAACAGGGAGTGGCCAGGGTGGGAGGGGTCGGCCACAATCTTCCTCGCTCGCCTCAGTGTCCTCGAGGTGTGCATGTCTTCGAGGGTAGGCAGCTTGCAGCCGATCACCTTCTCAGCAGTGCGGATGATACGCTGCAGTCTGCTCTGGTCCTTGGCAGTGGCAGCAGCGTACCAGATGGTGATGGAAGAGGTGAGGATGGACTCAATGATGGCTGTGTAGAAGTGCACCATCATTGTCTTTGGCAGGTTGAATTTCTTCAGCTGCCGTAGGAAGTACATCCTCTGTTGTGCTTTCTTGGTGAGGGAGCTGATTTTCAGTTCCCACTTGAGGTCCTGGGAGAGGATGGTGCCCAGGAAGCGGAAAGACTCCACAGTGTTGACTGGGGAGTCGCACCGGGTGATGGGGGTGAGTGGGGCTGTATTCTTCCTGAAGTCCACAACCATCTCCACTGTCTTAAGAGCATTGAGCTCTAAGTTGTTCTGGCTGCACCAAGTCACCAGGTTGTCAGCTTCCCACCTATAATCAGACTTGTCCCTGTCACAGATGAGCCCAATGAGGGTGGTGTCGTCCGCAAACTTCAGAAGTTTGACAGTCGGATGACTGGGGGTGCAACTGTTGGTGTACAGGGAGAAGAGCAGAGGGGAAAGGACACAGCCCTGAGGAGATCCGGTGCTGATGGAGATCCGTTGCTGATGGACCGGGAGTCAGAGACTTGTGTTCCCAGCTTAACGCACTGCTTCCTGTCAGACAGGAAGTCTGTGATCCACCTGCAGGTGGAGTCGAGCACGTTCGGCTGGGAGAGCTTGTCCTGAAGCAGGGCGGGGATGATGGTGTTGAAGGCAGAGCTGAAATCCACAAACAGGATCCTGGCGTAGGATGTTGGGGAGTCCAGGTGCTGTAGGGTGAAGTGGAGGGCCATGTTAACGGCGTCATCCACCGACCTGTTGGCTCTGTAGGCAAACTGCAGTGGGTCCAGGAAAGGGTCGGTGATGGATTTGAGGTGTGCCAGCACAAGGTGCTCAAAAGACTTCATAACCACAGAGGTCAGGGCGACGGGTCTGTAGTCATTGAGTCCTGTTGGCCTTGGCTTTTTGGGCACAGGGATGATGGTGGAGGACTTGAAACAGGCTGGCACATGGAATGTCTCCAGGGAGGTGTTAAAGATGTTGGTAAACACCGGAGACAGCTGGTCAGCGGAGTGCTTGAGGGTGGCAGGAGAGACAGAGTACGGCCCAGCTGCTTTGCGGGGGTTTTGCCTCTTGAAAAGTCTGTTAACTTCACTCCTGAATGGAGAGTTGTCACTGTAGAGGGGGGGAGGGGGAGGCCTCTTGGGTTGGAGGGGGTAGATCAGGACAGTCCAATTGTCTTTCAAATCTACAGTAGAACTCGTTCAAGTCGTTGGCCAGGCGGGAGTCGTTAGTGGAGTGGGGGGCTCTGGGCTTGTAGTTGGTAATCTGCCTGAGCCCTCTCCAGACAGAAGCAGAGCCGTTAGCAGAGAACTGGTGCTTCAGTCTCTCTGAGTACAGTCGTTTAGCCTCTCTCACCGCCTTGCTAAACCTGTTCTTTGACTCCTTGAATCTGTCTCTATCCCCACTCCTAAATGCTTCCTCCTTCTCTGACCTCAACCTTCTGAGCTCTGCTGAGAACCAGGGCTTGTCGTTGTTGAAGTTCACCCTGGTGCGTGTTGGAATACAGCAGTCCTCACAGAAGCTGATGTATGATGTCACAGCCTCTGTGAGTTCATCCAGACCATTGGTAGCAGTCGTGAACATATCCCAGTCAGTACAGTCGAAGCACGCCCGCAGATCCTCCATAGCCTCACTGGTCCACTGTTTTGATGTCCTCACAACAGGTTTACAGAGCTTTAATTTCTGCCTGTATGCAGGAATCAGATGTACCATGGCATGGTCAGAGTGACCCAGTGCTGCACGAGGGACGGCGTGGTAGGCTCTACTGACTGTAGTGTAGCAGTGATCCAGAGTGTTCTCTTCTCTGGTTGGGCATTTGATGAATTGTCTGTATTTAGGGAGTTCGTGGCTGAGATTACCTTTGTTAAAGTCGCTGAGTACGATAACAAGGGAACCTGGGTTTGCTCGCTCCAAACTCAGAATCTGGTCGGCGAGCATGCGTTGGGCCTCTTTAACCTGTGGACCCGGCGCCATGTAGACTCCGACCAAAATGAGTGACGCAAATTCTCTTGGCGAGTAAAAAGGTTTGAAGTTTATAAAAAATTATTCCAGATCCGGAGAACAATGTTGCAGAATCACTGTCACATCTACACACCAGCCACTGTTGATGTAGAAACAAATACCACCGCCTTTGGTTTTGCCGGAGAGTGCAGTGTCCCGGTCAGCTCTCACAAGTTGAAAGCCTGCCATATGTAATGCGGTGTCCGGGATCAAATCGCACAGCCATATCTCCGTGAAGCACAAAACCGAAGATGAAAGAAAGTCTCTGTTTTTCACCATCAGTAGCTTAAGTTCGTCCATTTTATTGCACAGTGAACGTACGTTGGAGAGGAAAAAACTTGGAAGCACTGTTCGGATTCCACATCTGCATAGCCGAACTAGCGCTCCCGCTCGCTTTCCCCTTCTTCTGCGTTTCACTGCATGGGCAAAGCCTAGCGCGGCACTGGCTAGAATTCCCACTAAATCTGCCACTGGAAGGGAAATAACTCCACAGGAGTTGTAGTCCTGATGTTTAGAAGTACTTCTCTTGTTAGAGAACAACAGAAATCTTGGCAGAACACTGAATTAACAGACAAAACAAGACAATACAGAGCGCACCTAGCAACCGAGGCAGCCATCATCGGCGCCATCTTGGATCAGCCCTTCTCTGACCAACCAATGTTACATACCCTATTTGGAGACCTTAAGGAACCAACCAATTAGATACCAGGACCAACCAATGTTACATACCCTATTCGGAGACCTTAAGGAACAGTGTGAAATACCCTATAAAATCAGTCAATGACCCCTTTAATAATATAATTTAGGATACAAATGTTTTTTAGTTTAACTCAAATTAGGGTGATGCAAAAATGAGTACATCCCACCGAAAGTGTTTGGAGCAAAGCAACATTTTAGCAACATTTAATTTAACAGGAATTCTACAACAGGTGAGTCCAATTATTCATTACACAGGTGTCCAGCAGACAGTTGACTATAAAAGGGTGTTGGGCTACTTCCCATTTCATGCTATCAGCAATGGCACCGCATGGAAGAGAAATGTCACAAGACCTGAGAAAGAAAATAATTTCTCTACACCAGAAAGGTGAAGGCTACAAGAAGATCAGCAAAGCTTTACTTATCAGTCAGAATACTGTAGCAAAAGTGGTACAACAATTTAAAAAAGCTGGACCTGCAACCATCTCACAGAGACGTCCAGGTCGTCCACGGAAGTTACCACCTCTTCTGATGAGAAGAGTTGAAGAAAATCGGCATGCAAGTTCACTGCAGTTATCTAAAGAAGTATCAAGCCAAACTGGGGTGACTATTTCCCGTGACACAATACGGCATACACTGCAGAGGAATGGCATGCAAGGGTGCCGTCCATGAAAGAAGCCTCTCCTAAAGGCCAGGCACAAAAAAGCCTGCCTACAGTTTGCCAGGGCCCATGCTGACAAAGATGAAGACTACTGGGACTCTATACTCTGGAGTGATGAGACATAGATCAATGTTTTTGGAACTGATGGCTTCAAAACTGTATGGCGTCGCAAAGGTGAGGAATACAAAGAAAAATGCATGGTGCCTACAGTGAAACATGGTGGTGGCAGTATCCTTATGTGGGGCTGCATGAGTGCTGTTGGTGTCTGGGAGCTGCATTTCATTGATGGCATCATGAATTCACAGATGTACTGTTCTATACTGAAAGAGAAGATGCTACCATCACTCCGTGCCCTTGGTCGTCGTGCACTTTTCCAACTTCTCCATCCAGCATCCAATCTCTAAAATAGGTCATTCTTGAAGAATGGAAAAGATGGATGTTGCAAAATGTCGCATAATAAAAACAAGTTGTTGGGCACCCATGTTACTTATTCAAGAGGGGTCCATTGCTCCCATTTCACATACATTTGTGTCTTCAAACATGTGTTCCGACAGCCCTAAAGAACACTCTGTTAACATCCCATAGTCTAATATATCCTCTCCAGCTCCTTCTCTTTCTCCCTCCTTTCTCACCTTCATTTTCCACACTTCCTCCATCGAACCCTACTTATTTCTTCCCTTATACAGTCTTTTTTTTTTTTTTGGTCTGTCTGCCTCTCTCTTTACCCGTCTGTCTGCCTGTGTTTGGCTCTCTCATATTCCAGCCTTCTCTCCCTCTCTTTAGGGTTTAGATCCAGCCGCAGACTGCTGTAGGGGTGGAGAAGGAAAGAAAAGTCTCTATATACTTTAGCCAAAAATACTACCCCGACTCCTGTTTCACATGGCACACACACAGAGGACATCTTCTCTGCTTCTACAGAGCCAGCAGGAAGGACATGATGTAAGCAGAGAGTAAGGGCCAGAAACAAACCCCTAAAGTACCCATTAAGTGTCTCTGGGCCCTGTTAGTCAATATAGCCCATCTACTATGAAATAAGCTGTTGGGCAGTGGCTTGTTGCTAATGCTAAGGGCTTATGTTTGTCTGCCATGGGAGTCTGTGGAATTCTAGGAAGCATCTAGGAATGAGGCTCCAATACCGTGAGTCACTCCAAACTTAGTTGTACTTGGTACATTCAATGGCCTTGTCTCTTTTTTCATGGGTGTTACTGGAAAGTGGAGAACTTTTTAGATGCAGAATGTATTCCAAATGTTTTAGTTTTTAGGGTGTTTTGGTCAGTGCTATGACAGCATTGGTAATGCTTGGATTCTGATTCCAGGCACTGTTAATGGTCACTTGTATATTATTGTGTGTGTTTCAGGATAGTCTGTGCTTGTGTGCACCAGGGGCATGTTCTGTTCCGCTGTTGTGTGCATTGAGGCGCGCGTCAGGCAAAGAATGCCAAAGACAATCCTAGAGGGATGCTTCTTGGAAATCTCTCCGATGTTCAACCACCAGTCAGGGTGGTGCAGACCACAAACCACCTGGTAACAACGAATCTGGTTTCACTTCCAGGGGAATTCTTGAATTGGATTAGTAAGGCAGATATGGTAATCTACCTAAAATTACATTTACAAATATTACATTTAGTCATTTAGCAGACGCTCTTATCCAGAGCGACTTACAGTAAGTACAGGGACATTCCCCCGAGGCAAGTAGGGTGAAGTGCCTTTCCCAGGGACACAACATAATTTGGTACGGCCAGGGCAACCATCTGATTGGTAGCTCGATTCCCTAAGCCATCTGACCACCATTACCATTAGACTCCAGTCTGTGCACATAGAGTGCACCAACCCGGTCCCAACACAACCTCTTCTCCTGTCTGGCCCCCCAATGGTGGAATCAACTCCCCACCTCCATCAGGGACACTGACTGTCTCTCCACCTTCAAGAAAAGGCTCAAGACGCACAAAACGTTCATTTGGAATAGACCAACCGGCCTGGGGGAAAGGGGGGCAGGACAACCTTGTTGCTCAATATTCTGGCGACATTTTTATTAGTAGTAAAAAAAACTACAGGGCCAGCGGCCCTGCGGCCCAAAAGTGCTTCGGCCCACCTGGTGCTCCTGATGCCCAGTCCGCTACTCAAAAGAATCAGAATGGGATTTATTTGCCATGAAAGTTTGCACAGACAAGGAATTTGCTTTGGCAGGAAGGTGCATACAATAAACATATAGGGACCTCAAATTTAAATATGTGGACTATCTGTACTAAGGGTACATAAACTAGCAGTACTAAGTGGAATTAGAATTCAATAAAATATACAATAAAATAAAATATAAGTTGCCGTAATTTACAATATAAAAATACAAATATTACAAAAAATACAAATGTTCAAGATACCATTTTGTAATGCAGTGCAAAAAGCAGTGTGTTTTAATGCCCCTAGCCCAGCTCTGAAAAGGAGAGGGGCTGGCACAGAAACCTGGAGGAGGTACACCATTTCACAAACCTGCATTTTATGACCCATCTGAGGACCCCAAGGGTATCACATTGAGTCTTGGTGAGAATAAATGTACAAAGTGCACAACTTGCCTCTAAGTCAGGCCATGGACCAATCCATCTAGACATGCCCCCTATCTCTGGCTCCAGTGCAGCTACTGCTTGTGGAGTACCCCACTACCAAGCCCAGTCTGCAAGTCTAGTCCTCTTCCCCCTCCCCCCACCTCACCTCGTCGATCTCCCGAATCCAGCGGTCGATGCCGTCAAAGGACCACCGGTTGGTGATGTCATACACCAGCAGGATGCCCTAAAGTCCAGAAAGTGCAGACAAATTAAACACTGTAGAGTAGATTAGATGCAGGTAAGGTGATCACCATCAAACAAACCAAATGTGGGACGATTACTAAGTTTGTGTGGGACAATGTGGGACATTGACATTACCAACACTAAAACCTGAAACCTGAAACTGTTATATAATGTCTATCTAACTTAATAAAAACATTTGTAGTATGCTTTGTTATTTAGTACCTTCCAGAAAAGACCATTATATCACTATGTAACATAACATGACTTTATTTTACATGTCATTTAAATTCAACATCACCGAGCCCAAAGGCAGCAGGCATTATGTAGATGACTAGACTGCAAAACACTCTTTCGGTATCCCCTTCTATCGGCCTCACCCAGGTATATGTCCTAGCCCAGTCTTGATTGACAGCCGTCACAACCTATAGTGACCGTGTTTACTCCTTTCTTTTCAACCATTGGATATAAAAAACGGCTGTTGTATTTGTACTTCTGACGAAGTGCTGTTAAATATAGGTGAAAAACGATGCCGCAAAAAGATTAAATATAATGCTTTCTTAAAAAGGCAAAAGAACGCATGTATGTTTTCTTAATATGATCATTACAAACCAACAAACTGATGAAAATGCGGGACATTTTCTCAATATGCGACGTGCGGGACAAGGGGTGAAAATGCTGTGCAGTACAACGCAAAGTGGGATGGGTGGTCACCCTAGATGCAGGTCCACATACAGGTGAGCGCACAACACATTATGTATATCACAACACACGCAGATATCACACACACAAGTAATTTTTCTCTCCACTTCCTGTTCAGAGGGCTAACCAGTGGACACTCTGTTGAGGGCTTACTCACTAATGTATACAGCTCTAAGAAGACAAGCAGCTAGATAACACAAGCATTATCTAGCATCCATTAGAATTGGCTTTCAGAAGTGTATTCAATTCAATGAACTTTATTCTTCCATAAGGAAACACAATTAGTCATAGAAAAAGTACTAAAAGGGGCATTAGCTAACCAAGCATCCATAATGAAGGTAGTTGTCATACCAAAAAGCCTGTTCATAATAGGTCAACTAGTAGTAGTAGTAGTAGATTCATAGGCTTGTATTAATTCCAGAAGCAGCTGTCGCTTGTACTATGTCTTTAGAGATCCCTTCCTGGTGGTTTTCCTCAAGAGGACAGGTGTTGGTGTGTGTGTAGTTATTTATGCATGTCTTCAAGTGTTCATCACCTGAGCACCTCTGGAGTACGACCTGAAGATGGTGCAGAAGCGGCCCTGGCCTGACGTGTCCCTGAGAGAGAGAGAGAGAGAGAGAGAGAGAGAGAGAGAGAGAGAGAGAGAGAGAGAGAGAGAGAGAGATAAAGTTAAAGACCATAAAAGCTCATCAACTTAACCACAACCAAAACCCTTTGAACAGAGAGAGAGATGCGAAATGATAGAGAGGATTACCATCAGTTTCAGGTTCATGTTTTAGTTAACGCTACGGCTACACCAAGCGCGGAAATTCTGCTGTGCGGAAATAGAACGTTCACAGAGCGGATATTTTATTTAACCGGCTACACTGGACGCATTGAAGATAAATCCGTTTTGCTGTCTTTGTTTATTTATTTTATAAACACTGTCAACTATCTTACTTACTATTTAACACTTGAATCTATCTATTTACTATCACTATCGTATCTTCAAATAGAAAAGCAACGTTAAAATCGTTAGAAACGTTAAATCTCCATGGAATCGAGGGTTTGGGAAATAATCAGATTTATTGCTTCCTTCATTATTTACAGCAAAAAATATAATAATTTTCATTACATTTCATATATTTATTACCAGACTATGTAAAAAGGGCCACGCAAACCTGGTGGTAAATAATAAAAATAGAAGCCAGTCTATTTCTCAATTTTCCACATGGAAATTGTTGGCGCGTACATTCAGTTTCCGCGTCTGGTGTAGACACACTCATTGCTTACAATGGATTAGAACTCCACACCGCGTCCGCAAGGCAGAATTTCCGCGCTTGCTGTAGCCACGGCATAAGAGAGAGGGGTTGAGTGCATTATATTGACCACTGAGTGAGAGGCAAAATGTATCCATCTGTCACTAGTAGCCAGGTCCAGCTCTACTTAGACCATTTCCGATAGCAGAGTAGTGCTCTCATGGTTGAGAGTGCAGATGCATTCTTCCTGTTCTATATTTAAACAAGACAGCCTTTTAACAGCACCATGTTAGAAGATCAGGTGATTTACTTCTGGGAATGGGAGGCTTTCTGTGTTTTGTAGGTTAAAGCTTGGTAATTCAATTGGATGAGTCTTTAGTCTACCTGTAATATCTTCTCTCTCCCTGTCTCTATTTTCATCCTTTCACCATCATATTTATCTATACAGGTTTTCAAATAGTGCTTATGTTGACAGCAGAACCTTTATTTTTCATAAAACTGAAATAATTTTGGGCAAAACGTGTGTTTATTACAAAAACATCTCTATCTAATACTCGTCATAAGTTTTAGAGCACGAAGATTTATCCAATTTTCATTTAAATGGAGATCAGGTCCTGTGAAGTACAAAAGGGGAAAATTGTTGTTTTGACTTTTTAGTTGTTACTAGGTACATCTCACAGTACTTGTTACACCTCTCCCTATAAGCTTGGCATTTATTTCAATACTGAAACTCTGTACAGTTCGCTGGTTTATGCTTAACATTAACAGTATGCATGGGAACAGCATTGCATACGGTACTTGTTGTTAAGTTACTGTATTGTGTTGGCAAGGCACAACCGATCTCATATATATATTTTTTATTATTATTTATTTTCCCACCCTTAAAACTCTGTAAATGTTTGCACTACATAGACAATGTCGGTGTCAAAATGTTCTTTTGTACACAATTGTGTTGCTTGTATCGGCTGGATGGTTGCCCAGTTTAGGCATCATTTACATTTTTGTGGAGAAAAGTGAAGCTAAAGGCCGAATTATACTTCTCCGACTCCGTTACGGACAGACGGACGGACGGAGTCGGACGGATTGGTTGAATTTATAGTACTCCGAAGGCTGTGGGTGCTGAAAACAATTCACCGCCAGAAGAGTAGGTGGCGCAACGTTTTTTTGTAAGTCGTCGTCGAGTGTTTATTTACCTAGGTTATCGAGAAGTCGGAGCGAATGTACAAATTAGCCGTTTCATCAATAAAATACGCACATTTTCAGCAACTACACTGCCCATTTCTCGTCACATTTTAATTCAGATGCTGATTTACGTGTACTGTTTAGCTGAAATATGAATTGTAAAAACTTACAGCAATGGTGGTCAAAGGATTCTGTTCGTCCTGTTTATCACGGCAACCCCGCCCCTGACGCAAGCGGTTCTTAATACGGACCAATCACAGCCAAGGAGTATCCGTAAAATGACGGACGGACAGACGGATAGTCAGGAAAATCAGGAGGTGCACGTAGAGCTCTCCGAAGGGCTCGGAGAGGGCATGGAGAGGGAAATCCTCGTCGGAGAGGGCGTTCCCTGTGTCCGTCTCCATAAAAACGGAGAAGTATAAATCGGCCTTAACGGTGGATGACTAGCTAGCCAGTCACAAATGTCACAAACCCGCACGCGATTACCTATAGTACACCATCAGTTTAGTAGCTCATTAACTTCTACTAAAAATGCAAGACATCTGCAGAAACGCCACTGGCAAAGGCCAGGGTGATAACATGTAACTAGCTATGTTTCCAGGCTGTGATATCAACAACCTGTATTTTGTACATCCTTCGTACTGGTTAGTACTGGTTCCCTGAGGTTGGTTGAGGGGCAGTTCTATGGGCGTATGTGAATCCCTCTGTGATATGCGTGTAAAAAGGGCTATACAAATAAATGTTGATTTGATTTCAATTATAGAATTGATATCAACATAGAAAAAAAACGAAATTCGGTTTAGAGCATTCAAACACTGCATAGTTTGACATAAAAAGTGCAATACAAAGTGCAATATCCCTCCAATAAACTTCCCATAAATAACCCCTGTGTAAACCTTAGCATAATCAATACACGTAACAGTAACAATATTCAGTATTAGCAGCATCGTGAAGGGCTTTTAACAACATGGACGACCTAACAGAAACATAACGAGGGCGGAACAGTCAAGATATGTGGAGTATTTTGTTATTTGTGCAACAATGCAAAGTCCAGTTCATTGTTATTGTAATTGGTGGGTGTGGTTACTGTCCATGAGAGGGAGGCAGAAAGGGGGGATTTGGTTAGCTCCTGCAATCCCAAACAGTGGTAGTCTAGTTATATCAGCTGTACAACTTACTTACTGGTCCGGGGGTCAGGTCTGAATCTAGGAACAAAACGGAGCACAACCGGCTTCTCTGAGTGAGGAAAATTGGACATTATTCCTGCTTGGATGTGCTGTTCTGTAGCAGATAATCCAGTTCTCCAAAGCACTGGATGTAACCAGCTACAGTACTAGCTACCAACCAATTAGCTAATACTTCGTCAGCTTTGTTTTTGTATTTGTTTCTGTATTTGTACTGTTGAGCTAGTATTGTGGTGGGACTGATAGATTATTGTAGCAATTAACTACGAGAGGAGTATCAAATGATGCTCATAAGTAGTGTAGATCAGTGATTCTCAACTCTGGTCATCAGGGACCCCGTCCTGCATGTTTTAGATGTTTCCCTGTTCCAACACAACTGATTAAAATGAGTGGTCGTTACTAGGCTACTGCATAGCTAGATAATGACCCATTCATTTGAATCAGGTGTGTTGAAGCAGGGAAATATTTCAACTTTGTGAGACTGCCACATAGCCTATCACCATTCCCTCTGCACTAAGGGAAATGAGAAGTAAACCCTGTTTCATTCTACTCTTCACTCTTTGTATTTTGAAGTGTAAATGAGCAGCAACAAATGTATGCTTTTTAATCAATGCTATCTTCATAAAAATATTATTTCAAATATACAGAAATATCCGTTTCTTAACCCTAGAAGCGCAGAGGGGTCATTTGGGCGCAGTGGAAAATAAATAAATAGGTATCTTCACCTTCTATCAAATTCCAGGACCCTGCTTTCTTGACTTTTCTTAGATATGTGTGTTTTAGGGGTGGAACGGTACACTGAAGTCATGGTTCGGTCCATACCTCAGTTCAGACATCACGGTTCGGTACGAGTTCGGTACAACGGAGGGAAAAGCAAAACAAACCAGGTTCCTCTACGAATGAATACGGCGCATTGAAGATGACATGTAAATTCCGATAGCGTCAGTAATTCTTTTGGCCCTATTTGTATGTGTATCTAATGGCGTTATCAGCAGAGGTCGCAAGGGCTCTCGTATATGAGTCTTCTGTTATTCAGACAAAGTTAATGTATAAAATATACCCAATATGTACAGTTCATATACAATTGTGTTCAAAATGATAAAATAATTTAACTGCATTTGTGTCACAAACATTTGTGTGTGGACAATGGTATAAGAGCAATTCTTATGTTGTTGACACACAAGCCACAGTCCAATTTATTGTTCAGGGAGCAAACACTTGAGAGCAGGATAAACGTCAGCAAGCAGAGATCGTAGCTTCTAGCTTAGAAGTTCCAAACTAATACACTTCTCTCATTTTTTGCAATACATGGACCGTACCCTGTCAATAAATTAAGAACAATAACTGGATCTATCAGACCCTTGAATGTTTATGATGTCACTGTGTGTAAATATATGCTACTGATCCGCTAACGCAAAACTCCCTTTGCTGGGTCCCTAAAATACTTTTTACTGGAGACAACAAAGTGATCATTGTCAGCCAACAATATGTTGATATTGTCGGGCTACGCTTTTACAGACCAACTGCAGTCTAACCCGCAACTTGTGTAACATCCTTAATAATAAATTTAATTTTGCTAAAGGATTGAAGAGCTAGACAACAAACGTTCTAATGAAATAATCACAGACTAACAACACGAAAATTAAGGACAGATTAGCGAAGGCAAATTGATCGTTCGACCTTGCCTTTAGCTCAGTGTAAGAAGCGCCATCTGGTGACCATTACGTGTCAGTAACAACGTCCCTGTCTGTAGACTCTTTTTTAAGTAAAAAAAACTGACCCATCTGCAACCGATGCAAGCACACCTCACAATTTCCCCAGAAATTGTAACCTCTCTAGTTGTTTTGTACATTCCCTGTGTATTACCTGTGTCACCTGGGTGTCACCTGTGTTAACAGAGATGGGCACAAATACATAACGTTTGTAAGTAACTTGTTACAAATTCCTCCCAATGTTTGCAAACCATTTTAAAATTGACATGGTAGAGACATGTACACAACATGTTTCCTTGCTAAATAACAAATAGGAAAACATGTATCCTACACATCTGTACAGAGTTTCAAGTCAATTTGAGCTACGGTTCATGAGAAGAATGTGCCAAAATGTGAAAGTGTTTTGTCACACTGTTGTTTACCTTGTATGTCTTTACAATTTGTTATCTTAACTGCACTGTTTTGTCAAACTGTTGCTTATCTTTTTTTTTCTTCTTTTTGTTGTTGTTTACTATTATTTATTTTAATTATATAATTTTTCATTATTATTTCTTTCTTTTATTTCCGTATCTCTCTGTCATGCCCTGCCAAGGGACAACGGATGAAAACTAGCTAACCTAGCTAATTCCGGTGCATTTACATGTTTATCAATGTACACTGTCCCTTTTCAAATAAATGCATATATATTAAAAAAAATACCATACCAAATTGGAAATACAATACCACCTAGATCCTTCGGGGCCTTTGCTTCAAGCCAAGGAGCGCATGGTGTGGGCTTGGGAAAATGTGTCCAAACTTTTGATTGGTACTGTATGTGCGTGGCCCCAAGCTTGCGCATATGTCAAGGGCCTGGATGTGTCAGTGAGATGTTGGAGCATGAGCGCGGAAGGGAAGAGGGGAAGACTGCCATTTGCAGATTTCCCTAGCATTTAGCTGAGCATGCATATTTCAAATAATTTAAAATAATCAACTTTTCATCTTACATTCATCAATGTTTTGTTGTTGTTAAACGTTGCCAAGAGTGTTCATTTGAACTTCTGATTTATCGGTTTATGACTAGAATATGTGTAAAGTATTATTTTAGCATTAGCAAAAAATCATATTTCCCTTTAATTGTTTTGGAGATATGAAGTTGCCTTTGCACATGGTAACATTTTGTAGTGTCCTCCTCGTGTGTGGAACTGATCAAGTCCTTAGGTCAATGTGGCATTGATTTATGGACACATGAAATATGTGCAACAGGTGTATATTCACCAACAATATGTTGGCCATTTTGTATTTTCTTCTTTATTGCTACACAATCCTTCACCTGTACTGAGTTTCAAGTCAATGGGACCTATGGTTGATGAGAAGATTTTTGTAAGTTTCCCCAAATTTTCACTGTACAGGAAACTTTTGGCTATGAGAATAAATAAATCAATAAAGGAAGAAAATGACTTTCTAGGATAACTGGATCTATCAGACCCTTGAAGCTCTTGCAACATCTACTGAACGCGTTATTTTGAACGCGTTCATTGAACACGTTCATTTTTATGAGAACGATGAACTGAACGCAACTTATTGACAAATAATGAATTTGAACGGTGACCACGTTCATATTATTTGAGGTCTAGCTAAAACGTTACGGAATGTTTTCATTCTCCTGAGGAGAGACTTTGTCTAAATCGAATGCTTGCACCATGTCGTTGCTCAGTGCCCGTAACATTTTCGCTATGTAGCCTAACCTAAACCAACTCAACTTCGCACTACGTTACCCATGATTCATCGCACACACGTAGACCAAACAAGCAACATATTCCAAGACAACAGCTCTTGGCAAGTGAAAGCAGAGACGCCGACTCAGCGACAACATCTGATCTGATGCACCTTATTATTTTTTGCGGGATTTTTACACACAGTAAACACACACCTTAAAACTATGAAATGAATTAAACTATGAACTAGTTCAGAATTTAAATGGTGAATTATGAACGTGAACGATTCATATTTACTTGTATGAACTGAACTTTGAACTAGTTCATGAGAGGTATGAAAATGCACAACACTGTACAAAACCAATTAAAATTCATCTTTAGATTCTTAACTTTTATGCAGATTTTAGATTTAGGTTAAAATTAGCCGTCAATTACTCCCTTTGCAAGACACCTGAGTGTAGATGACGTTACCCATGCAGTTGAATAATCACTCACGGACCCTCCCCCCTCACACACGTTGGCCAACTCTGGCAGACTCGCTCCCTCCTAGTCAACATGAGGAGAAAAATACATAAAAAGTCAAATTTGCAGGTTGCACATGTGCAAGTAGTACTCGCACAGTCAAAAAAAAAATATCTTGTGTTAAGGGAGATAAGCATACTAAGAACACTAACAAAACCAATAGGTTTCCTCCTAACGGAGTAATCCTAATGATCTGTAACGCTATTTTAGGCATGTGGCACCAAAGCAGCTGCTTGGTGCCCCAGTTTTTATACTGGTCAGTCATGAGGAAAACAAAGAGTTTACGAGCACGCTGAACCCAACAGGATGTTTCATGTGATTTACTTGAATCTAGCCAAAAACGGTTATTGGCTATATTTAGTAATCCTATTAGGCCTGGTGATGACAGTTCTTGTCTTATTTTAAAATACAATTTTAATATTTGATTAATTATTTTAAATACACAAAATACAATCTCAAAGTACTTTGTTACAAATCACATTTGATTAGGCAATTTTTTGTCCCACAAAATACTAAAAAGTAATTAAATGCGTATTTTCAATACATTTAATTAAAATACTGCTGATTGGTCAACGCGGCAGTCAGATACCAGGTGCATTGGGCAATTAGCTAAAAGTGATGGAGGCCCTCTATTAGGCATGACTTCTTTTAAATATGTGCAATTTCCCTCTTCCGACTCTGGGAAAAGTTGGATTAGGTGACTGGGAATGAAGGAAGAAAAGAGCAGGTGGGTGAAAATGAATGGAGATGAGGAGTTGGCAAAAGACAAAAAGAAAACTAGGGAGAAGAAATAGGGTATTGTGCCGACGCCATACTCACCACAGCTCCAGCTTCACTCTCCTCCCATCTAGTAGAATGGTGGTGGTCTTGTAGTCAATTCCTAGATGGTGAGAAAGAATGAGGAAGGGGAAACACTGAGTTCAAGGAGCCTGATTTGGTTCAAAGGAACACTCCTGGAAAAAAAACTTACTGCATGCTGCCATCTATTCCCCACAGAAAATTGCAACTTATTCTTTGTCTTCAACTCAGACTTCCTCAACCACACGTCTATAAACAGGCTTCTCGTGTATGTGAGTGTGGTGTGTCTCAGCTCTGTTGACTGTTCTTATTGTGACAGAGGCAGTTTCTTGATCATCAAGAGTTTGGCTTCAGGCACACCGATCTATTTTTCACCACAGTGTACTGACATATCTATTTAATCTGATTTGTGGCTAGGGCTTGTCATGACACATATACACATGGCCTCTTAACAGTTAGTAGTTGTTCCGTAGTTTTCACACAGGTGTTAGGTTTAAGTCTTTCAACACACTATACGTGATATACGATTCTTCACCAATAAAGGTGGACCGACCTTTGGATACAGGCCTACAACCTGGTACTGCCATGGGCATCCTTAAGTTGTCACATGTTAAACACACAGCATTACAAAATTCCACATCTGTGCTGAGCTCAGATGTAGCATAATATCTATATATTTTAGTTTAAGTTTATTTAAGTGTTTCAGTGAGTTAGAAGCCAAGCTTGGGTGTCCCTTTCAGGACACTTTGGAAGATAAATAAAATCTGGAAATCTGATTCCCCAGTTGCTATTCTGGGTGGAATTCCTCATTTTCTTTGTGCTCCTTGCACAATGAAACTATCCCAGACCTCATCCTACATACTACACTGGTGTGTGGTGAAAAGGGGGGGCACACAGCTCTGTGTGTATTATCTCTCCTCAATCTATCAACGCTACAGCAGCAGGGGCAACTGATAAACCTAAGAAGAAGAGTGCGAAGAAACCACTCAAATTGACAAAGGCCGGGTTTCCCAGATTCGTTAAGAAGCTCTTAACGCTAAGAGCTTCTTAGGAGCATTCTAAGAGCGTTCTTAAGAAGCTCTTAGCGTTAAGAGCTTCTTAACGAATCTGGGAAACCCGGCCAAAGCCTTTAAGGCCAGGTACTACAGACAAAAATCATGATTTTGATATTATTTGACATTTTGGATCTATAATCTGTAAACGTTCATAACTTGAACAGAATTATTACCAATAACAAATACAAATATAGCTGCAAGCAGCGATGCGGGTTCCTCCGCAAAATGGCAAAATATTATAAACATGTACACTGTAGAAGATCAAGACTTGGACAACAAGAGAGCAAAACTACTTCATGTTTGGCCAACAACAATAGGCTGAATGGGGATTTGAACTCATGAGCGTAAGGTTACAAGTCAGTCTCTCTATCCTCTCTGCTACACACCAACTGTTGAGATTCTATGAATAGAAATGGCAAAATATTACCTTTGGTCAGCTTTGGGACAAAGGTTAAGAAACGGTTGACATTTCAAGGTAAAATTGCATGAAATTGCACATGGTACTACTTCCGAATGATGTCATCTCGAAGCCCATAAGGTTTGAAAAACCATCAGTCAAAAGGATATTTGATTTATTGACACAAACATATTGAGGCAATGTGTACATTTACATAAATACACCCCTTTCAGCCATTTTGTATTGCATTTCTTATTCCATTTCACCCTATATAAAGACACATCTGCCCACACACAACTTCCATCCATGCCGTTTCCCTCTCTCCCAGCGCAGGTCATGCCAAGGCAGAAATGCTGCGGCGGCCGCATGAGGTTTAGAGGTAGTTCAAAAACATGCCTCCCACAATTGACACATTTTAACCACAGTACTCTTTTCAAACTATCCCCAAGATGGCTGATTAACCACATATATTGTAACTCTTCTTGAGTTGATCTCTTTCAGTCAATGCACAATTAACAATAGTCATGTGGGCAACTGGGCTAGGGCAGAGCTCATGTTCAGCTCCTTGCGAGAATAGGCTATGGCAGTACAGCAGCCAACTCTCTGGTCCCATTAAAATACACAACATGCACAATCAGGGTGACCAACAAGATTATATTAACTGACAAACAATAACATTACAAACATCTAATTGAATGAACACAACAACTGAAATCCCTCGCACGGCTGTTGTAACCGCACTATTTTCCACAAGTCTTTGCCTATTTGACATACCGCACTGCATGCTGGGTACCCAAGGGGCGCTGACGCTGATTATCTAGCTGTGTGATTTGAGTATTAGCTTTGGTCAGCTTTGGGACAAAGGTTAAGAAACGGTTGACATTTCAACGTGAAATTGCACATGGTATTTCAGAATGATGTCATCCTGTTTAACTAAACAGATAATCAAAATTATGACAGGCCAAAAGACTGTGGCTGGATTTAAAACCTGTGACCTTGCTCCTTGCAGTGCACTGTCTTAGCCTACTGAGCTATTCTCAGTGTTGAGAACCATTGTGGTCAGTTACTGTATAGAAAAGTAAGCTATTTGTCCTGTGGTAAGCATTATAAGATGTGTTTGAAGTTTAAACAGCTGTAATTCAGTGATCTTTTGAGATATCAAGGCAGGGGCAGGCAGGCAGGGCAGGCCAGCTGGATGAAGCTGTCTTGGGGGCAGGGCTGAAGAGAAGCTGTCCAGGTAGAGAGGGGTAGTCCAGCAAGGGGTCTTTGTTGCTCTCAGCATCCTCTGTCGCATCCTCTGTTACACTGAGCGTCCTCTGTTGTTGCTCTCAGCATGCTCTGTTGCACTCTGTTGAGCAGCCCTCTGCATGACCTGTAAAAGTGAAGAAAGGGTCCATGTCAGTAGTGAAATGAAGCTTTTTCCATCTACACTTGATACAGTCTTCAGTTATGACTGTGAAATGCAGTGGCACTACTTGAACTTGAATCCAAATGTGTTGGAGACCCATGCAAAGTCACTCAAAACACTGGTTCGATTCCAGGCTCTAGCAAGAGTATTTAGCTCGAAACTGGTCAATATACACATCTGACCAAAGACCAGTTCGACCTTTGCCTGTAAACAGTGATTCTGACTGTCAGAGACCTTTAAATAGCTTGACCTAGTGAAATTAGCAAAACTAGCCTAGCTAACGTAGGTCGTTTTCTCCTCCCTGACGTTTTTGGAGTAGAATTGAGTGAAATACAAAATTGTTTACACACTGCCAGTGGGCGAGCTGAGTCTGACTCTGAGGCTAACGTCAAAACAATGTACAGTATCCCCGGGACGCAGTCTCACTCCACTTGCACGTTTTGCACAAATCACAAAAAAAACATCTGGCTAAAAGCACAATTCCCACATCTCTTGAAGGCTGCCCTGCTCGTCTTTTTTGGTGTAGACCGAACTGTAAAATGGTGAATTTATGAACATGACGCGACCAAAGCATGGCTGCCGCCTAAGCCTATGCAGTCTCCCTGGCATCCGAACTCACTCCAATTACAAAGACTTTCACGACCCAAATCACAATTCTGAGCCTGTAGGTCTGTGGGGAATCGCTTGATCTCCTAAAAGCTGCCCTCCTCTACCTTTTTGATGAAGAATTCGCCGAGATTCTAAATGATTCATTAATTATAAACACAGAGGGAAAAGGCTTTCGGTTCGGTTTTCCCTCACTTCAAACTCACGATCTAAAGGTCTCAAAGTGCCCAAACCTTCACCATAATTCAAGAGTAGTGTACTTTCACGAACCCAATCATTGATTCTAGCTTAAAATGTGTAAAAATAGGACTTACCAAACGTGGCTTCCTCCAACACGCTATCAGGCAATTCCAGTTGACAACAATGGCCGCCGAAAAATAATTAATCCTCCTACCGGAGGAACCCTAAATATAGGAGCAAGCAGCGATGCGGGTTCCTCCGCAAAATGGCAAAATATTATAAACATGTACACTGTTGAAGATGGAGAATTGGACAACAAGAGAGCAAAACTACTTCATGTTTGGCCAACAACAATAGGCTGAATGGGGATTTGAACTAATGAGCATAAGGTCACAAGTCAGTCTCTCTATCCTCTCTGCTACACACCAACTGTTGAGATTGTATGAGTAGAAAGGGCAGAGTATGAGCTTTGGTCAGCTTTGGGACAAAGGTTAAGAAACGGTTGACATTTCAAGGTAAAATTGCATAAAATTGCGCATGGTACATCAGAATGATGTCACCTTGAAGCCAATAAGGTTTGAAAAACCATCAGTCAAAATTATATTTGATTTATTGACACAAACATATTGAGGCAATGTGGACACTTACATAAATACACCCCTTTCAGCCATTTTGTATTGCATTTCTCATTCCATTTCACCCTATATAAAGACACATCTACCCGCACACTATCCCTATTCATGCTGTTTCCCTCTCTCCCAGCGCATGTCATGCCAAAGCAGAAATGCTGCAGCAGCCGCATGAGGTTTAGATGTAGTCCAAAAATTACCTCCCACAATCAATACATATCAACCGCAACATTGTTTTCAAACTCTCTCAAAGATCGCTTGAAAACCACGTATATTCACTTTCTCCTTGAGTAGATCTCAAGAATAGCCTCATAGGCAATTGGCTAGGGTACAGCCCACATCCAGCTCCTTGCGAGGGTAGTCTCTGATAATAAAGTGGCCGACTCTCTGTTCCCGTTAAACTATACGACATGCACACTCAGGGTGACCAACAAGATTATATTAACTAACAAACAATAACATTACAAACATCTAACTGAACGAACACAACAACTGAAATCCCTCGCATGGCCGTTGTAACCGAACTATTTTCCACAAGTCTTTGCGTTTTTTTGACATGCCGCACTGCATGCTGTGTACTCAAGAGCGCTGACAGCTGATTATCTAGCTGTAGGCCGACTGCGTGATATGACGAGATGCTACTGACGTGCTAAGGTCTCTGAGTCTCCTGCATTAACAAGTTCTGCTCGATTAGCAAGCTATTTGTACTAATGTTTTGTTAGTTATTGAATGGTAATGCAAGCTAGCTAAAAACAATGTTAGTTAGCTTTGCTAAACTGGTTTTCATAGCAACAGAAATCAACAAATCAGATCAGTCGAACTTTATTCAGAAAGGGGATCTGTATTTTTTACTCTACTCTTAACTCATGACTATGTTTAACTTAATGTCTGCACCTCTCTGTCACCAACTGTCTCTGGAGTGGAGGGTGGGGGCTTCATATCCAACAAATTACACCCCTGAACTTTTAAAACAGATCTAATGGCCTACTACAATTGTAAATATCCTATGGCTTCTTCTCCAATTGGGCCTCGATACAATGTCATCTAATATTTTCTGCCCATTCTGTTTTTGGGGACTTTCTTACTTAGGAACGGTTCGCTTGACCCGATGTTAGTTTCCTCAAGGATCACAATGACTCTTGCTTAGAGACTTGTTGCTCTCGTGGTTAGTGGTAACTGATTTAAATTTTTGGTTCTCGCTGTGATATATTGTTTTATTACTGTTGCTTGCTTTTTTCCACAGGTACACTTGCGCTTATAGCTGTTCATGTTGTTTGGTTGTGACTTGTTTAACTACATGCTCTTATGGTTCTTCCCTTTGGCACTTACTTTGGTTGTTCACAATGTGTGCTTCATGTTTTGGCTACTCGCGATGTTTTTTGGCTATCTTGTTGTTATGATCAGTGACCTATGCACTTTGTAAAGCTCTCTCTTGGAAGTCGCTTTGGATAAAAGCGTCTGCTAAATGAATAAATGTAAATGTAATATTTTCTGCCCATTCTGTTTTTGGGGACTTTCCACACCAGCACCCTTTGCCCAGTCCCTCTATTCTGCCCTACTATATGTGTTTTCCAACACCAGTTACAATCAACCCTGGGCAGGGACGGCGCCAGAGAATTTTTAATACAGGTGCTGAGGAGATGCTAGATCATTGACAGGGGGAGCTGCGCAATTATATATACATAAATACTATTAATAAAGAAGCAGTACTTCTCTTGAGTGGTTTTTATTCAGATGAATAATCATTGGATTCAGGTCAAAAGTCTATCACTTGAACTGGTTTAATCACTTAAGACACTAAAAGTCAGCAGCTTGGCATACTGGGACATGGAAAGGATTAAACATTTTGACTTTAATCAAAGTAAAAAATTCTGTTTTTTCCTTTTTCATCAATGTCCTCAAAAAAGCAGTCTGCAGAGCTACTGTGTCTGTGGGATGACTATCTGTCTCTGGAGGGCTGGCAGGCAGGGCTTTTTCCATCTACACTTGACATAAACTACAGTTTTGACTGTGAAATGCAGTGGCATTACTTGAACTTGAATCCAAATGTGTTGACCTGATGGAGACCCATGCAAAGCCACTCAAAACACAGGTTCGATTCCAGGCTCTGGCAGGGGTATTTAGCTCTAAACTGGTCAATATATACACATCTGACAAAAGACCAGGGGGGTATTCGTCGTAGCTCGCTAAGCAGTTTAGCGAGCTAATTTTCAGGCTAAGATAAAAAACGCCCCTCTTTTTGGTTCTTGGAAGCAACTTTCGATAAATCACCATAGTAACATATCAATTAGCACTAACCTGCTCCAGAGCAGGCTAACGTAAGTGTAGCTGGATAAGCTTGCCACACCCCCGGAAAATAACATGGCAGCTCCCTTTTTGAGAGACCCAGTTGACCAAGGAGCTATATTTTAGTTCGATTAGCTTTCCATACCAATAGAGTTCTTCGTGATTGCCAAGATCGTTTATTTCACACGGATGAGTTCTTGTTTGAGCGATATCGATTCAGCCGACAAGGACTCATTTATTTGCAAGACCTTCTACATTGCCGTACATTGCAAATATCACACGCCGCAGCAAGCTTTATGCTTTATTATGAGCTTATGCTGCTGTATGTGAATATGTAACGCTATGTTTTACGAAATGTCTTGTCTTATCTGTTGTGCCTGTGCTTTTTATATGTTTCACTGTGGGAGAGTGGGAAACGTCATATCGATTCCTTTTTATGTCTTGACATGTGAAGAAATTGACAATAAAGCTACTTGAAACTTTAACTGTTCTTCAGACTGCATAGCCTTGAGGTTTTTTGCGTCAGGTAGGCTATAGGCTACATTTTTATACAGTATAGGCGATGCAGAAAACATTGGTAAAGGCGCAGCATGCGTTGCTGTAAGAAAAGTGTACTTGGCGCTTAACCAGCTGATGAATCAATTCATCATATCCCCTGGCCATGTCCCAGTCAATTAAATCAAAGAGGGATTTACACATAGGCCTAAATGCACATATATAGTAGGCCTACATGATATAAGCGCAGGATATCCTCATAATTGTCTATGAATTCGTATCAATTAGATACTCTTTGGCCTTGTTTTTATCTAGCCTACTTATTCTGAAAGAGTTGAGATCATTATTTTCGCTAGCAAGATCTCATTCGATTATTAATTTCCATTAAGCCTATACCAGCAGGCACATTTAAAGAAATGTGATCTGATTGATTGGGGTAATGAGGCACTTAAAATGAGCCTATACATTTCCCCAAAACTTTCGCATTTAGCTTATTGGCAATTTTTTGCCAAGCTGCTTGTCTTGCTCTGGCAGCGGTGGCGGTGTTTGACTTAGCCATGATAATATATGCTTATTGTTTTATAGTGACTCATTATAATAGTTTTGCTCGGATGGCGAGAATAGCCTATCACCGCTCTCTCTTTTGTATTTTCCGCCATCATACCGTTAGAAAATCACGGTTTTGGTGATCGACCTTTCCTGCCTTTTGAAGTAGGACGTGCACGTGCAATTTCCCTGATAAGTTTAGCCTGATTGAAATTAACCACATGATTTGGATGCGGATCAGCCGTTGACGAACCGATATTTGCTATTCTCACTCATCTCGCTAATGTTAACGGGCTAAAGGGACAATTGATTAACTTAGCTTCAACCCTTACGACGAACGGGGCCCAGCTCGACCTTTGCCTGTAAACAGTGATGCTGACAGTCGGAGACCTTTAAATAGCCTGACTTACTGAAATTGGCAAAACTAGCCTGGCTAACGTAGGTCGCTTTCTCAGGGCATATGACGAATGAAACAGGCTCGCCTTGAAAAATCAGATATACTGGCTATCTTTAGCAGGCTCTTGTCTACAAAAAGCAGCCCTCCCGTTTTTGGAGTAGAATTGAGTGAATTACAAAACTGTTTACACACCGCAAGTAGGCGAGCCGAGTCTGACTCTGAGGCTAATGTCAAAACAATGTACCCCCGGGACGCAGTATCACTCCAATTGCAAGTCCACAAATCACAAAAATAATCGGAGCATCTGGCTAAAAGCACAATTCCCACATCTCCTAAAGGCTGCCCTCCTCAACCTTTTTCGTGTAGACCTAACTGCAAAATGGTGAACTTATGAACATGATGCGACCAAAACATGGCTGCCGCCTAAGCCTATGCGGTCTCCCTGGCGCATAGGCTTATTACAAAGACTTTCACGCCCCAAATCAAAATTCTGAGCCGACAAGTCTGTGGGGAATTGCTTTTTCTCTTAAAGGCTGCCCTCCTCGTCCTTTTTGATGAATAATTCGCCGAGATGCAAAATGATTAATTAAAAACACAGAGGAAAAAAGCTAGAGCTAGCTACTTTTCGAGTTCGGTTTTCCGACACTTCAAACTCACGATCTAAAGGTCTTAAAGTGCTCAAACCTTCACCATAATTCAAGAGTAGTGTACTTTCACAAACCCAATCATTGATTCTATCTTAAAATGTGTAAATAGGACTTACCGAACGTGGCTGCCTCCAACACGGCTATCAGGCGTCTCCAGTTGAAAACAACAATGGCCGCCGAAAAAGAATTTATATTCGTAATGGCGAGCTGCGATTGGAAGCAAAATGAAACAGGAGCTAAAAACCGAGGGTGGGGGCTTGGTCAGCACACAATTATCAGAAAGCATGTGTGTGTGTATAGCCATGCTCGCTAGTGTGTCAAGGGGCAGGATGAGTGTGCGCACGCTGTGGAGCCATTCAATTGAATTCAATCATATATTGACATATCAAGGTGAAATTGCATATGGTACTTCAGAATGATGTCACCTTGAAGGCACAAAGGTTTGAAAAACCATCAATCAAAATTATATTTGATTTATTAACACAAAGATATCGTGGCAATTTGGACATTTACATAAATACACTTCTTTCAGCCATTTTGTATTGCATTTACATTTACATTTATTCATTTAGCAGACGCTTTTATCCAAAGCGACTTCCAAGAGAGAGCTTTACAAAGTGCATAGGTCACTGATCATAACAACGAGATAGCCACAAAACATTGCGAGTAGCCAAAACATGAAGCACACATTGTGAACAACCAAAGTAAGTGCCAAAGGGAAGAACCATAAGAGCATGTAGTTAAACAAGTTACAATTAAACAACATGAACTGCTATAAGTGCAAGTGTACCTGTGGAAAGAAAAGACAAGCAACAATAATAAAAAACAATATATCACAGCGAGTACAAACAATTTTACCACTAACCACAAGTGCAACAAGTCTCTGAGCAAGAGTCATTGTGATCCTTGAGGAAACTAACATCGGGTCAAGCGAACCATTCCTAAGTACTGTTGTACTCCCGGAACAAGTGCGTCTTGAGCCTTTTCTTGAAGGTGGAGAGACAGTCAGTGTCTCTGATGGAGGTGGGGAGTTGATTCCACCACTGGGGGGCCAGACAGGAGAAGAGCTTGTGTTGGGACCGGGCGGTCTTGAGCGGTGGGACCACCAGGCGGTTGTCTGAAGAAGACCGTAGGTGACGGGTGGGGGTATTGCATTCCTTATTCAATTTCACCCTATAGAAAGACATGTATTTCTACAAATCTGTAACAAATTTCAAGTCGATTGGATCTATGGTTCATGAGGAGAAGGGTTTTGAAGGTTGTACCAAATTGGGACAGTACAGCAAAATCTATCATGACGGACCTTATAGGTCCTTGAGGCTTTTTTGTTCCCCATGAGAAATAAGGCAAGTATACCAATTTTCAGCCATTTTGGAGAAAGGGGGCGCTGGGGAAATCACGTAGACTTTGGGCGTGGCTTATAGCGCCACCTATGGGTGTACATGGGCCACTAGCCGTCTGGGAGTAGTGAGTGACCTGTTGTATCATTGGGCCAAATTGGAAAAAAATCGGGTCGAGGACTTTTTGAGCTATTGAGCCATTTAGCGGAGAAAAGGAAAAATAACAATGATAGGAATACTAACAAAAACAATAGGTTCCCTCCTACCGGAGGAACCCTAATAATAAGAATACTAACAAAAACAATAGGTTTCCTCCAACCGGAGTAACCCTATTGTTGACTTGACACAGACATGTATTTCCATAGCTCTTGTGGTTCCAAACTAGCATAACTGCATATGTGGCCGAATTTTTAGTCAATTGGAGTCATGGTTCATGAGAAGATATTGGTACGTTTTTCAAAATGTTCACCGTACATGCCGACTGTATGGGTCACCACTGTATGGTTTCCCCTGATAAATTAGCATGTATAGCAAGTTTTAGGCATTTTGGGGTGGAAATACCATCACTTTGAAAATTGACAATTGGGGCGTGGCCTGTAGCACCACATTGCATGCCATTGACTCCCATGGGTAAAAAACAATGAGTGACTTCAATAGCCTATTTCTTGCAACGTAACCTATATTTAGAAAATGTTACTTTTCAGAATTTACTTTGTCAATAAGCCCATGAAGAGTTATTTAATAGCTATCGCTATTTTTATAGCATAAAGTAGGCTATCGGACACCGTTAGCTCGCAATGTAGGCTACAATGTACATGATGCTGCTTTTAATGACACGCTTCAAAAATGATGGTAGGTACAATGATGATGATAGACGCGTGAGTTCTAAATGTTTCCAACGCTCTCACCAGACTCTTTTTCGAGACGGAAGCTAGAGCTTTAGTTAGCTTCCGTTACCTAGCAACCTAGCATAATACTCGTAGCACTGCTACTACCTGCTCGTGTTATTTGTTAGCTTCCTCATTGTACATTAGATCTAATATCAGCGTACACATTTCACAATTGTGTTTCATGTTTACTTGTTATGTAATGTCATAATAAATCCAAAAACAAACATTTATTTGTGAGGAATGTTTATTTCATAGACCGTTGTAGTATGTGTTGCCCGGGCGGCTAATGTCATGATGCTAATGCTTCAGTGAAATAGTAGACTAACGCTACCGTTTCGGAAAATAGATGTTGGCCTTCGTTAATAATATCAGCTAATATTGTACGTTACATTTCACAATTTTGTTTCATATCACAAAGTAAAATGAGTAAATAGTTATCACCCTGGCCTCTTTGCTTGTGGTGTTTCTGCAGCTGCCTTGCAGTAAAGCTATAGTTAGCCTAGCTATCCCCCAAGTTAATGAGATGCGAAACGAATGTTCTGCTACAGGTAGTCACGCATGTTTTCGTGACGTTAGTAATGTCAGTGACTGTGGCTAGCAAATTAGCCACCGTTAGCTTCACTTTTCGCCACAAAAACGTAATTTCAACTTAAACCAACCAACAGAACGTAAATAAAAAAACAACCAACGCAATCGCTACCAAGACGAACCTTTTGACACCGACGTTGTCTATGTAGTCCAAATATTGAGGGATCCTTAGGGGTGCGAAAATAAATAATAAATAAATATATATTCCTCCTACCGGAGGAACCCTAATAAAACTAACAAATACAATAGGTTCCCTCCTACCGGAGGAACCCTAAATCGTTCATTTTTATGATTTCATACAACCTTCGCCAAGTAAACAAAACCTTAAATCCTCGTCTGTTTTCCTGTCGGTTTTCATTTTAATTTGTCTCAGCAATTTAAGAAATAACCTACTTAAATAGTATTTGTTGAAAAGCTTATTCTTTCAATTATATGGCTAGCTAAATCATGTATTGCTATTTACTGTCATCGCAGTGAGGGGGGAACACAAAGCCAGAGAGAACCCGTTCTAACACTTCTAAATGTTTAACAGCAATTTTATCAAAATGACATCCAGCATGCATGCCAAGCTACTCTTGGCTCATAATAGGTCAAGCCATAGAATTTAGCTAGCCATTTTCAGAGGGATTTTGTAATATCTTTTGTTATTTTCATTTTATGTGGTATTCTATTCAAATACATAGCCAAATAAAAATCTGGATTTTTGGGGGACTATTCACCTGTAGTCTCCCCTTAAAACTAAAAGTGCCAAGCCATTTTCCCCTACTTATAGCGCTTATACCCCTCATTTTACTCAAATTGCCCCGTGAGTCTACAGACAGGTACTTTATTACTGACACGTAATGGTCGCTAGACGGCGCTTCTTGCACAGAGCTAAAGGGAAGGTCAAAAAACAAACTTGCCTTCGCTAATCTGTCCTTAATTTTCGTGTTGTTAGTCTGTAATTATTTCATTAGAACGTTTGTTGTCTAAAAATGACTTTGTTGTCTCCAGTCAAAACTAGTGTAGAGACCCGGCAAAGGGAGTTTTGGGTTAGTGGGTCAGCCTGTCAGTAGCATATATTTACATACAGGGACATCATAAACAGTCAAGGGTCTGATAGATCCAGTTATCCTGGCAAAACCATAATTGTTCTTTATTTATTGACAAGTCACGGTCCAAGTATTGGGGGGGGGGGGGGGGGGGGGGATTGAACAATTCGCTGATGACTCTATAGTTCACAGAGCGCCTCCTTAGCGTTTGCACTGGGGAAATGTAGCCTCACAGAACAGTTGTAAATTCCAGAGGTAAATAAAATAGTCTGAATCTAAGGGTGTGTTCACACTTGGCAGTTTGGTTTGATGAAAAAAACTTTGATGCGATTGCTCTGTTTGCGAACCAGGACTAAATGTAGGATATCATAAAATGAATTGATCCGGACCAAGAGATCCAAGAGAACCGAACTACAAGTGTGAACACGACAGTCATAAGCTCCACCAGCGACGAGCAGTAGCCTAATTAGAAAGTACCTTAGAGTTTTGGCACCATTTCGTGTTGATGTAAACTCACAAGCCACAGTTCAATTTATTGTTCAGGGAGCAAACATTTGAGAGCAGGATAAACGGGAGAGCAAGCAGAGATAGTAGCTCTTAGAAGTACCAAACTAATACACTTATCATTTTTTAAATGCTTGGACCGTGCCCTGTCAATAAAAAAAGAACAATAACTATCAGTCCCTTGAATGTTTGAGACAATTTCAATGGCTCCTTCAATAGACCTACTGATTGCAAACTATAGTTTGAGCATCCACTAATTCACCTGACACACATATCAGTTTGGTGACTTTATTGGCTAATGATTCAAGGTCACAATATTACCAAAGTGTATAATGCCACGCTACTTTGAACAAGGAAAATAGGAGGAGGGTCAAGGCCATTTCTAAGAGCCCTATCTTAACCCTTGTGTTATCTTCGGGTCATTCTGACCCATCAGTAATTGTGACCCACCGTCGTATTGCGACAACTTTACCGCATACAAAAACAAAGTGAAGCATTTTCTTTTAACCGTTGGGCTGTCTCAGACCCCCAACATTGCGAAGGTTAAAAGAAAATTATTTTTATTTGTTTTTGTGTTGGGTAAAATTGGGTAAACACAACGATGGTTTGTTATGTATTTGTATTTTTTGTAATATTTGTATTTTTGTATTTTTATATTGTAATTTACGGCAACTTATATTTATCCCACTTAGTACTGCTAGTTTATGTACCCTTAGTATAGTTAGTCCACATATTTAAATTTTAGGTATATGTTTATTGTATGCACCTTCCTGCCAAAGCAAATTCCTTGTCTGTGCAAACTTTCATGGCGAATAAATCCCTTTCTGATTCTGATTCTGAACCTTTGGGTCATGTGACCCGAAGGCAGCACAAGGGTTAAGACCTAAACAAAAGCTATCTAGCATGCAGTGCCCCTTTTTCTGAGCTTGCGAAGGCTATGCTAATTGTCCCGTATCCTCCCATATTGTGAATATAGGAACTCCCTTGAGTTCCTATATTCATTGTCCAGTGTTCTGAGATGCTCAACGTGTAACAGACACCTGCACCTTATAGATGTATAATAAATACATTGATTTTGTCTTGAACTTGTACTTAGCTATTCACTTAATTGACTTGGTACTTTCACAGCAATTGGGTACTATCTAATACGTCTTCACAGGGAAACATCTAAAACATGCAGGATGGGGACGGTCAAGAAAGCAGAAATTCCTGAAATGTGATCGTGTGCGATTTTTTTTTCTCTTCACTAGGCCCAAATGACCCCTGCTTGGTGCTTCTAATGTTAAAGAGATGAGGAGCTGACAACAATAAATGGAAGGAGGAGAGGAAGGAACAAAACAGAGCCAGGAAAGAGAAGGAGAAAAAGAAAGATGGAGAGACAAAAGCCACGGTCCGCAGGCGGGCTGTAGGATTATTGGGTACTAAACTACGCAATGCACAAAACTGCTGTGCATATATTGTTGGAAAGCTAAGATTCTGTCACATGACAGAATCTTTCTGTCAAAGCTTTCTGTAACATGACAGAGCGCAGTGATTGTCGGCTAATATTAACTAAAATATTATTCGCTCAGCCCCTTCTTGTCCCGCTCGCGTTTTCTCTCACTCACTACAACAGACCCGTCTGTGAACAGCCCCCTCTCTCCGTGCACACTCTGAATTATGAACGATTAATTGCATTTGCGATTATATCGCAATGTGACAAAACAAGATTTTGTAATCGCAAAGGCTGCGATTTTACTTTGGTGTACGTTACACTTTACCTTGACCTGTACGATGGCCTCAGGCTCGACATAACCTGACACTACAGACACTTTGCCAATTTTGCCTTTGAAAAGGATGCTGCGCAGTGTCAAGTATGGTGCAAAACCTGCCTGGCTAACGTTGCTACCTCAATATGGAGGACCAAACCTGCCATATTTACAAATGAATGAATGAATAAATAAATGTCCACATACATGCATTTAGACAGAAATCAACGAATATATGTATTCATTAATGCACAATTGTCATTCAATAGTTACATATATTTTACAGTTATGTATGTATTTATTTTTGTATTCATTTATTTATTCATTTATTGATTGATTGATTTATTGATTGATTTATATATTCATTTATTTATTCATTTATTAATTCATTCATTCATTCATTCATTGTTCCCAATATGATAATGAGAGGAGGCCAGTAGGCGTGGAAACTGACGTTCAGACTTTGCAATCAATCCAGAGCCATAGATTCAATCTAGCTAACGCCTGGGACACACTGGCTGCGAAGCGCCCTGAAGCGCCACAATCTGCTCCGAATGGCGCGATGCTGTTCACACTAGACGCGCATTTCTCCACGTCGGTCACCAAGCCTTTCACCTTGTCTGAGCTTTCCTTTTATACATGTCAAGCTGACATGGTACATAAACATGGCATAGGCTACAGTCTAATTAGGCAACTTGTTGCTCCAACAACTGTTGCAACAGCATCCCATTCCCAACATAACGTGGCAACGTTTGGCTTTTGTTGCCGTAGTCTTTGTAAAATACGTGCTGTGGGGCATACAACTCCATGTAGGACTAAGCTACATTTCATCTTCGATGAATAACTTTGTGTCGTCAATCTTCACAAATTTATCTTCTGCTTGATTGGGGGCTATGACAGATCGTCTATCTCGCTCTTACACACAATACAAAAATGTTGGTTTGACAATCAACAATCAGGATTTTTTATTTTTAAATGTTTACATTTTGAGAATTGATCGGATATCGTTTTTATCGGGGTAAACACATGGTTGGCCGGTCAGCATAGTGAAGTTGGGTGTTAAGTGATAGCCCACAACTAACGTAGTCAAATCTTTATAATATGTTTGTTTATCCAAATATCATATGGTGAATTAAATCTTTGTTTTCAACGAGGTAGGCCAGCCTGTCCATGTAGGCTATGTTGTTGATAAAAACGATATCCGATCAATTCTCAAAATGTAAACATAAAAAAATAAAAAATGCTGATTGTTGATTGTCAAACCAACATTTTTGTCCTGTGTGTAAGAGCGAGATAGACGATCTGTCATAGCCCCTAATCAAGCAGAAGAGAAATTTGTGAAGATTGATGACAAAGTTAATCATCGAAGATGAAATGTAGCTTAGTCCTACATGGAGATATGCCCCACAGCACGTATTTTACAAAGACTACGGCAACAAAAGCCAAACGTTGCCACGTTATGTTGGGAATGGGATGCTGTTGCGACGGTTGTTGGAGCAACAAGTTGCCTAATTAGCCTGTAGCCTATGCCATGTTTATGTACCATGTCAGCTTTACATGTATAAAAGGAAAGCTCAGACAAGGTGAAAGGCTTGGTGACCGGCGTGGAGAAATGCGCGTCTAGTGTGAACAGCATCGCGCCATTCGGAGCAGATTGTGGCGCTTCAGGGCGCTTCGCAGCCAGTGTGTCCCAGGCGTTAGCTAGATTGAATCTATGGCTCTGGATAGATTGCAATGTCTGAATGTCAGTTTCCACGCCTACTGGCCTCCTCTCATTATCATATTGGGAACAATGAATAAATAAATGAATAAATAAATGAATAAATAAATGAATAAATAAATGAATAAATAAATGAATAAATAAATGAATAAATAAATGAATAAATAAATGAATAAATAAATGAATAAATAAATGAATATATAAATTAATGAATAAATCAATAAATCAATCAATCAATAAATGAATAAATACATGAATACAAAAATAAATACATACATAAATGTAAAATATGGATGTGGACATTTATTTATTCATTAATTTGTAAATATGGCAGGTTTGGTCCTCCATACCTCAAGGGGCAACACCACCAACCTAATTCGGCCCTAAAAAAACACCACAAAGCTGATGCATAGCTAAAATGCTGAACACCAGTGTGTCAAATAAGCCAAATAACAGCCGACAGGATCACTGATCGAAATGTTTCAAAGCCTAACTCCATTCATGTACGAAATTACTCAAGCAGTAACAGCGTTCTTCACAAAATATATGATGCCCCTTGGTGATACACATACAGTAGGATCACTATGGCTGTCAGTACCATACTGTTGCTGTTAGGCTACTGACTGGATCAGAAATGTTCAGACAGTGTTTCTTTTTCTTTTAAGATTTAACATTTAGATGCGTAAATATTTCCAACGGCTCCCACAGCGCAAGTTTTTCCCCCAAAACAGTAGCTAGCTAGCTTTAGTTAAAAAAGTGCAACGCACATGTTATTAGCCTACATTTAGCTTTGATTTACCTAAATATTTTCGAAGAGGTACAGGCGGTATGTTTTCCTTAATTTTTCTGAACTTTGTGTTATTTTGCTGACTGGAGATCCGTAGTATATATCTATATTTATTAATAATAAATCATATAATAATCGCATGTAGCAGAGTCAAACCGCCAACACAGCCATTTCTGATCACCTCAGTAAGACACACCACTGATGACATCAGGACGACTGATTGCATTGTATGAGCCCCAAAGTGGCTGATACACCTTGCTATTAATTCTTTTTTTTTTTTTTTTTTTTTTTTACAAAAAACAAATTCTATGGTGTGACTGTCTCAAGCATGACAAAAAGTAAAGTATTAAAATTTTGATAAACACCCCAGGCATCATTATAAAGTGTCCATTTTAGTAAACGGCAATAGTTTTCTTCATCCACCTATTTGTTTTGGAACTTAATACAATTTGTCATTGAAAGCTATATGCCATATCCTGATTTTAAAATGGCCAATTCCACAGAATATTTTATTTAGTTGAAGGACCAGATTCAAGGTCATGTTACTGAAGAACCCTGTAAAGCCCCTGACATCTAACATTAAAAGTTTTTATTTCATAGTTGTTCAAATATGAACTTATGTCCACCTTTTTGACTGTCACACCGCAGGACTTGACGTTACACAAGAGGACAATGTCTCTTTAAGAAGCATTTTAAATAATTAATAAGGTTTTATTAACTACTTTATAAATAGACACATTAATAAAATGTAGGTTTTTGGTGATCAAAGTTTATTTTGCTGGTGAAAAGTGTTTTGGTTTTCTAAAAACATGGTATACATGATACTGTTTATTGTTAATACAAATTCAATATTCTTTATTATTCTGTAATAAGTTGTACTTCCTCTTAAATGGAAACTAGCATTTCTGTCCTATAGTGTGACACACAAAAAAGGACAAAAAGGTGTTTTATCTCAGACTATAAAAATAAATAACAATGTTGAATGTGGCATTAGGTGAGATATAATTAAACTAATCTTAAATTGGTATAATTTTAAACAGTGTTGTAAGGATGACAGAAAAGTTTGACTTTTATTTTACATTTACATTACATTTATGTATTTAGCATACGCTTTTATCCAAAGCGACTTCCAAAAGAGAGTTTTACAAACTTGCATAGGTCACTGATCATAACAACGAGATTTTTGCAGGTAAAAAAATTGCAGGTAGCCAAACATGAAGCATACATTGTCAAAGCCAAATAAGTCCCAAAGGGAAGAACAATAAGAGCATGTAGTTAGACAAGTTACAATTAAACAGCAAGAACCTCAAAAGTGCAAGAGTGTACCTGTGGAAAAAAAGCAAGCAACAATAATATATTTCATGGCGAGTACGATCATTTTAAGACAGTTACAACAAACCAACAATTCATCCTGGAGGAAACTAACATCAGGTCCAGCCAATCATTCCTAAGTGTCGTTGTACTCCCGGAACAAGTGCGTCTTGAGCCTTTTCTTGAAGGTGGGGAGACAGTCAGTGTCCCTGATGGAGGTGGGGAGTTGATTCCACCATTGGGGGGCCAGACAGGAGAAGAGGTTGTGTTGGGACCAGGTTTTATTTATTTATATTAGGGTTCTTCCGGTATGAGGAATTTTCAAAGTGATGGCATTTCCACCCCATTGCTCCAATTCTTCTGAAACTTGGTGTACATGCCTTATTTCTGATTAAGAACAAAAAAGCCTCAAGGACCCATTTGGTCCACTATGATAGATTTGGCTGTACAGTAAAAACTTGGGAAAACCTACACTCATAAACCATAGGTCAAATTGACTTAACTCAGGGTTTTTCATGTGTAGGGTACATGTCTTCATATAGGGTGATCAGGAATAAGGTATGAAATACAAAATGACTGCATAAAGTGTATTTATGTAAATGTCCACATTTCCTCAATATCTATGTGTCAATAAATCAAATGCTTTTGACTGATTATTTTACAAACCTAACAGACACTTTAACAGGACATTACTCTGAAGTACCATACGCAATTTCACTTTGGTATGTCAAAATATGATTGAACTAGAGAGGGTACAATTTCTGGGGAAATTATAGAGTGTGCTTGCTTGCGTCGGTTCCACTGGGGTCCGTTTTTTAATGAAATCTTAACAACTGATATTTCTGTATATTTTATATAAAAATGCATACTTACTATTTATAATGATTACATAGATTTAAAAGCATATTTTATTTTGCTGCTCATTTACAACTCAAAATACGAGTGAAGTGTAGAATGAAATAGATGTATTCTCATTTCCCCTGCAAGAGGCAGCATCATCGTTGAATCAAAACGAATAAATTTGGCAGACCGGTGTAAAAATTGACCTAATCTCTATGACTTAAACGTCCTTTTAAGTTTTCCCTTCTCGTGATATTTTCAGGCATTTAGCCTACTCATATTGCATTCATTCATTAATAAAGAACCCCCTTTGAAGATTATTCTACGACTTTACCGACAATAGAAAATGGAATCGCGATTCAAATAGTACCAATCTGCTAACTGAAAAAAAGAGAAAATATGAGAAAATATGCCCCCAAAAACGTAAATAAGCTTTACATTTATTTAGTGGAAAATCGCTCATTCATAAAAAGCTCACTGGTAGCGATCATTGTCAGTAACAATGCAAAATGCGATATAGCCTTGTGTGGAGAAGCTGCCCCGGTAAATTGTACTACTACTGTACAGTACAGTACTAGACTACTGCTGTGTTCGTCTTGGTAGCGATTGCGTTGGTTGAATTCGATTTAACGTTCCGTTGTACGGTTTAGGCTGAAATTACTTATTTTCATGAACAGATTGACAAAGTTTAGGCTGTGGCAATGAAGTTCAGGTTAGTAGTCAGATAGACTTTTGAATTAAGTAAGGGGAGTGCCGAACATGTTCTGTCACCGTTTGACTTCCTAAACAGCTGTGTAGATGTTTTTGTAGTGTGTCTCGCGTAGGCTACAGCGTTGCACTGATTTGAAAACCACAGGTAATGATAATTTCACCAACAAATCGTTTACTTGTAATGTCATAATAAATCCTACAACGAAAATGTATTTGTGAGGAATGTTTATTTTAACGATTGAAAACAGATGCATCATAGACCACTGTAGTATGTGTTGCCCGGGCAACAGAGGCTAATGTCATGATGCTAATACTTCAGTGAAATAGTAGACTACTGTTTCCGAAAGTAGATGTACTTCCTTAATAATATCAGCTTATATTGTACATTACACATCACAATTGTGTGTCATATCACAAAGTAAAATTAGTAAATAGTTATCACCCTGGCCTCTTTGCTTGTGGCGTTTCTGCAGCTGCCTTGCAGTAAAGCAGTTAGCCTAGCTATCTCCCAGAAGTTAACAAGCTGATAAACTAATGTTCTGCTAGAGGTAGTCACGCGAGTTTTCGTGACGTTAGTGAAGTAAGTAGCGTCATTGACTGTGGCTAGCAAGTTAGCCACCGTTAGCTTCACTTTTCGCTACAAAAACTTAATTTCTACTTAAACCGTGCAACGGAACGTAAATAAAAATACAAGCAACTCAATCGCTACCAAGACGAACTTTTGACACCTAGGTTGTCTATGTAGTCCAAATATGGACTGAGGCTTAGGGGGGCAAAAAATAAATAAAATAACCCAGCTAACAAGGGACATCCTGGGGACGTTCGGTGACGTTCCTATTTGGTCCCCTATAGGTTATACCGTGACGTTATCCTTCCTTAGGACGTTATTAAAGTTCCTAAAAGGTCACAATTTATTCAGTTATAGACATTTAAATTTAAACTTTCATAACCTGGTTGGTTATGATACAACGTTATCTTAAAAATTTTCGGGGGACATTCAGGACGTTCCAGGAAGGTTATGATATGACATTATGTTAATAACTTTCGAGGGACATTCGGGACGTTCCAGGAACGTCCCTGGTTGGTTATGATATGACATTATGTTAAAAACTTTCGGGGGTTCCACAAACGTCAATCGTTGGTCATAACGTAACCACCAAACGGATATTTTTGTTTGTGTCATTCTGTGATGTGACTTGCTCGAGCTATCCTACTGTCACTATGGATACTGTACATTTGGCGGCATTATTACGTTGTGTTTATTAAATATACATTTAATTTGATTGTTTCATTCAAGCAATTGTGGTACCAATAACTTGCATTTGAGCGAGTAATAAAATCATTTTAGGGGGCTGCTGCCATTAGCTATTGGCTATGCATTCGCCTCTAACCCTAACGAGGTTGAGGGGGACGCGGAAGTAACGTTAAAAACAATGCCGCCGATCACTCCTGCGTTCCCAAATGTAATTCTTCAAAAAGAAACAAATCTTGTTGAGGTCAATCGTTTCCTTTAAGATCTTGTACTTATCAGTGAATGCATTTGCGAAATAAGAAGAGATCCTGGTCAACATTCTAAGGTAAGTAATTTGACGGCAAAGCTGTACTGACAGGCGGGCTTTAGCATAGAATATCTAGCCTAGCTAAAACGTACATAGTCTGAACGGCTTGATTAGTCCCGTAACCTGTTCTCTCGTTTTAACGTTAAAACGAGGCGATTTAAAATAAATAAATAAACGTACCGTCCAAAAAAAGAACGTACCGGGTGTATTTTTTGGGTAAAAAAAATAAACGTATCTGTACGTTTATTTGGGTGAAAAGAGTATGTTCCGGGGAAAACACTGACAGTAGCTGACACACTATCTAGACAGCCACTACCCTTCATACACAGTGAAGTGTGTGAACTAATATGCAATGTCTCAGTATGAAGCATGTCCCGTGTCTCAGCTGAAGCTGGACAGGATCAAGCAGGAGACGAGCATGGACAGAGAACTGTGAGTGGTGAGCAGACAGGTGATCGAAGGTTGGCCAAAACATGTGAATAACATTCCAGCTCAAGCAAGAGCATACCACCAGTGGAGGAATAGACTGTCTGTGTCAGAAGGTCTTGTGCTTTATGGCGACTGTAGCGTCATCCCGTACAGCATGAGAAGTGACATATTGCAACGTCTGCACGATGGGCACCAGGGCATCACTAAATGTCACACATGAGCGTGTGGTGGCCTGGTCTGGAGAGCGAGATTCAGGACCTACTGACAACATGCCCAGAATGTATGGAGGTCAGACCAACACAGAGGAAGGAGCCTCTGATAACGACACCGCTGCAACAAAGGCCCTGGCAAAAGATTGGAGCGGACATCTGTGAGTATGCAAAGCAGAACTATCTGATCGTTATTGATTATTTCTCTCGCTATCTTGAAATAGCCCATCTGCCCAACATGACGAGTGACACCACCTGTGCTCGGCTGAAAAACATATTTGCCAGGTGGGGGTGTCCAGACGAGCTACACACAGACAATGGAAGACAGTTTTCAAGTAAGGAGTTTAAACACTTTTCTGTGACTTCTGACTTTAAACACATTACATCCAGCCCCCACTACCTTCATGCCAATGGGGAGGCTGAGAGGGCAGTGCAAACGGCGAAAAGGATTCTCTGGCAGGCTGACCTGTTCCTGGCTCTCATGAGCTACAGAGCTACTCCGCTGCATGCCACGGGTTGCAGTCCTTCTCAGCTGATGATGGGCCGACAGATCAAAACAACAGTGCCTACAGTCAACAAAGTACTGTCTCCAAAATGGCCCGACGTCACAAAAGTGCGCCAAGCTGACTCCCAGCTACAGGCGTGCCTACAACAAACGCCACGGTGCCAAACAACTTCTACCTCTCAATCCGGGTGACAGTGAAACTTGATGGTGAGTCAGGCTGGACGACAACAGGGACAGTCCAAATGCCACACCCAACTCCGAGGTCCTACCTGATCCAAACGGACCATGGGACACTACAGAGGAACATGTGACACTTGCGCCCGACGTTCCTTCCTACACAAGAGCCAGACACAACAGAGGACACGCAGGTGGCTGAACATTCTCCACATTCACCTGTTAGACAGATTGTTCCACCGGGGCCCGTGGTACAGACCACTGCTCAGGCTCGTGTGTCTTCACGGGGGAGAATTATCCGTCCACCAGAGAGACTGAAAGACTTGTGATTAACACATAGCTTGCCTGATGGAGCAGAATAATCTCCAGCAGCTATGGAGGTACATGAGTAGTCTACCTCATTACCTCAGGTTACCCCATATCCTTAAGTACGAATTAGAAGAAAAAAAGGGAAGTGAAATGTGGAGAAACTAAAAGAAAAGACAGATGTTTATTGTTAACATTTTAAGGAGACATGTGGATGTTCATTGTTTAAAACACTTTTGATGTGGATCTTGTTTAGTCATAGCATTTACAGAAGCTAATGTTAAGGCTTATAAAAGGTGTCTTATGAGTTATAACTTTCAACTCAACAGCTGAGAGCTTGAGTTTCAGTCACTTACTGTTAGATTTAATTTCCACTGTAAACTGTTCATTTTCTTAAAGATGCTGTCAAGCTAATTCCATGATTTGCTTCTCAGTACATTATATTAATGTGAAATTAGTTCCTGAAAGCATGTGCAAAGCGCGCAAACTTTGTCGCACTGAAATGTGGAGTTAGACCGTTGAACAGTTTCTCTCCCGTTTTCAGCTCAGGTTTTGTATAGGCGGGGCAAAAACCTGACGTTTTTTTTTACGTCACAGCGACCCATCTACGTCAGATCACAGACGGTTGCATTGTTACTCAGCTGGTATCAGAATCAGAATGGGATTTATTCGCCATGAAAGTTTGCAAAGACAAGGAATTTGCTTTGGCAGGAAGGTGCATACAATAAACATATAGGGACCTCAAATTTAAATATGTGGACTATCTATACTATTGGTACATAAACTAGCAGTACTAAGTGGAATTATAATTAAATAAAATATACAATAAAATAAAATATATGCAAAGACAAGTACGATTGTCAAAGACAAAGTAATTAACACAAAACACTCAGACTGCTTGTAGGTCTGTTCTGATATCTGCAATTGATTTAGCTAGTTGCTGTTGTTAACTTTAGCTTGTTGTTGTTGTTGCTAAATTCAATAAATTCGAGGGGGCGGAGCTTCAGCTCCTTCAGGCAAAACGTCCCCCCAGTCTCAAGCAAAGAAGACGATTTCAAAGCCTAATTTAACATACTTCTTTGTGTGTTTTTCCCATTCGAATTTGGATGGGTAGTTCACAACACATTGTTCTGTGGTGTGATGAACTTAAAACTCATTTTCAATTCCACTTTACAGCATCTTTAACCCTTGTGTTATCTTCGGGTCATTCTGACCCATCAGTAATTGTGACCCACCGTCGTATTGCGACAACTTTACCGCATACAAAAACAAAGTGAAGCATTTTCTTTTAACCGTTGGGCTGTCTCAGACCCCCCACATTGCGAAGGTTAAAAGAAAATTATTTTTATTTGTTTTTGTATTGGGTAAAATTGGGTAAACACAAAGATGGTTCGTTATGAACCTTTGGGTCATGTGACCCGAAGGCAGCACAAGGGTTAAGAAGAGATGCTGCACTCCGTTAGCTCAATGCCGTTAATTAGCCTACAACTCAAAAGGAGGAAGATGTCATGTAACTGGATCTAGTTAATGGCGTAATGTTATGGGCATGGAGATGAGGCTACCACAAGGGGGCCGGGGAGCAAGGCAGTAGGATATAGCATGCGAGACCTTATATACCTGGCACACCATGAATAAAGAGAAGCCTCTCAAGTTATATCAAACGTGTCACAGAGCATTCATTCCGCAAGCAGAAGCTTGTACACCCCCATGTACAGGTCTTGTTCTGGGTCTGTGAAGTCAAAAACAGCTCTGCGCTGTAACGGCTTCTATATTGTTGAAATGTTGTATTATAGCCATCTACCACTCCAACTACAATGTCTAGTATTCATCAATAGCACAAACACAGACTCCTGTAGCTCCCAGTCATGAAAGAGTCTCAGAATGTAAGTGTTTAACAGTGTTGCGTGCGCCTGGATTTAGTTGCAATTTGTCAGTAATGTGTTTGTATTAAAACAGCTTTAACATTCTGGAGAGGAGGAGCGCAAACTGTCAACATGCAGCCTACACGTGCAAATTGCTGGGGAGCAAAAAACATGTTTCTAAGTAAGGATGTGATTAGCTAGCTAGTGTATAGGCCTGGCTATGACAACATTGGAATGTTTAAGAAAATGTTGGTCTCACCACTACTGTAGGCATAGGGGGACTCCGCAGAGCCATCCTGCAGGCTGTCCAGTATCTCTCCTTTCCCGACATCACTGTCTCCCACCAGCAGAAACTTGAGAAGGTAGTCATAGCTCTTCACTGGGCTGCCCTGGGTGCCCATCTTCCCTCACCTCGGTGCCCCCCACAAAGTTGGAGGAGGAGAGGGCAGAGAGGGAACGTACAGATGGGCCCCAGTGAGGAAAGCAGAGAATGTGGGGGTTCTTAAAAAAATATATCAGAAAATATATACGTTTCAGAACCCGAAGGAAGTTATGTCATGAACCTGTCTGGCGATGGCGTTTACTAGCAGGGAGGAGGAGTGTGTGGTAAACTTCTTATCCTCTGTATAGTTCCAGTAGAGTTGAATGTTGATCAGGGTGAAGTTATTTCAGCTCACAACAGGGCATCATGTCATGACAAAGGTAAACATAGCTAATGTGTCAAATGAACTTCCACTTAAAACAAGCTGGCCTTCGAGAATGGGGTGGAGGGGTTGAATAGCAAAACATCCTTCCAATAGGTCCGGAGGTAAAAATGAATAAATAGATAAATACGCTCCAACTTTAAGGAGTGATACACCAACTATATAACCAGCACAAAGCAAGTCACCTCATATTTTTTCAGCCAAAACTAGTTTTAAAACATTTAGCTAGACAATAAAGATAGATGGCTAACTGTTGTAGTCCTTATTAACAGACTGTAAGATAAAGTGTAATTTGGCAGTATCGACTCTCGAGAACAAAATGTACATATTTTTGTGATAATGTCAGACTGATGACCTGCTAGGTTACACGAATATGTAATTATCAAGATCGCATCACCGGCCAAAACTAGCTAGTAGGACACAGCTCCTGGGGTCCTGTTCGATCACATTGTTCGAATGGCGTAAACCAGCTAACCTTCGTTAGCCAGATTCCTACTGCTACCAGTACTAGCTAGCTGTGCTTATATCCCCAAAACAGTTTAGCAAAGATAGACAGATATAGAGTCGATTCAACAAAAAACATTTCCCTTAACCGATAGCTGAAAAATCTGGCTAGAAGCTAGTGTACCTGTCAAGACCGGAGGTGGTAGCTAGTACCACGAAATTCTAGCCCGTTAGCGGTACTAGTAGCCTAGCTAGCTACTGTACAGTACTTCGCCAGCTAACAAGTGCCAAGCCATACAATTCACAGGGAAGCTAGTCAGCAATACCAGGTTTTTGCAAGGCTAGAAAGTTAAATAAAATAGATGATTCAATTAATGTTAACTCTTAAACTTCCATTTAAAAAATCTGATGATATGGTTACATTTGGTAGTTGTGTAGCCTATTGTTAGCTGTGAATAACTTGTGTTAAGATAGCTACTAAGCTAGTTAGCTTGCAACAAACCTAGCCGACCAAGCCAGAGAAGGAGGCAATAACTTCACCCGGACGAGATCTGAATTCAGGCCCCTTTCTTTCGTCCCGACAAATGTGGAACTTTTAAAAAGAATCTGTGGTTGTACCCAAAACTTGTTTGCTGTAATCTGCAGACAAATCTTGATACGGATATCATCAAGTCCTGACCGTACAGTAAAGGTCATTGCAAAAGTATTTTATAATCTCAGTCCGTGTTATCTTCCAATTTCTCTCCATGCTAAATCATATTCATAATAGCGATGCACAACAGTCCTGACATTCATCTACACACTGCGCTGTCAATGTCTGGCGCTCGCAATTCCCGCCCCCTTATCAAAGTCCTGCCCATTCGCCAAGCTCATTGGATATCTATTCACATGATTGATGTATAGGTGTGTAGCCAAACTCCATCCAAATTACTGTCAACAATGCAAGACCAGGTTGAAAATTAAGGTGAAAGTCTTTTAATCAGCAAATGACAAACGGACCAAATAAATAAACCACACAGCCTATAATATAAGTCAAGTGGCTGAGCGGTTAGAGAATCGGGCTAGTAATCAGAAGGTTGCTGGTTCGATTCCTGGCCGTGTCAAATAATGTTGTGTCCTTGGGCAAGGAACTTCACCCTACTTACCTCAGGGGAATGTCCCTGTACTTACTGTAAGTCGCTCTGGATAAGAGCGTGTACTAAATGTACTGTAATATAACACACTTGGTTTGTGTTGAATCAAGTATACAATTGTCTGATGGTCTGTATCAATGTGAAACTTCATGGCAGCTGGACAGTTTTCACAGGGCTTCACTTTATGGCACCACGTTGTTACAGCCTTATTCCAAAATTGTATAATTCTGGAATTCAATTTTTCTTACACACACGCACGCACGCAGGTGAAAAGTTTGTTTAATATTTAATAGACTTTCCAAAATTATGAACAAAAATATAACATGTATAAAGTGTTCAAGCACCTTTGGCAGCAATTACAGCCTCAAGTCTTTGAGTATGATGCTATAAGCTTGGCACACCTATTTTTGGTCAGTTTCTCCCATTCTTCTTTGCAGGGCCTCAAGCTCCATCAGGTTGGATGGGGAGCGTCGGTGCACAGCCATTTTCAGATCTCTCCAGAAATGTTCAATCGGGTTCAAGTTTGGGCTCTGTGAATGTCCTTGAGTGGCCCAGCCAGAGTTGTCCCGAAGCCACTCCTTTGTTATCTTGGCTGTGTGCTTAGGGCCGTTGTCCTGTTGGAAGATGAACATTTGCCCCAGTCTAAGGTCCAGAGCGCTCTGGAGCAGGTTATCAAAGATGTCTCTGTACATTGCTGCATTCAGCTTTCCCTCGATCATGAATAGTCTCCCAGATCCTGCTGCTGAAAAACATCCCTACAGCATGATACTGCCACCACCATGCTCCACTGTAGGGATGGTATAGGCCAGGTGATGAGCGGTGCCTGGTTTCCTACAGACATGGCGCTTGGCATTCAGGTCAAAGAGTTCAATCTTTATTTCATCAGATCAGAGAATTATGTTTCTCATGGTCTGAGAGTCCTTCAGGTGCCCTTTGGCAAACTCCAGGCAGGCTGTCATGTGCCTTTTACTGAGGAGTAGCTTCCATCTGGCCACTCTACCGGCCTGATTGGTGGAGTGGTACAGAGACGGTTGCCCTTCTGGAAGGTTCTCCTCTCTTGGAGGAGAACATTCACTAGAGCTCTGTCAGTGACCAATGGTTTCTTGGTCACCTCCCTGGCTAATGCTGGGTACACACAAAAATATTTTTTTAATCTTTTAAGATTTTCAAAATGTGAGAGACCACAAACTTGAGGACAAAAAAATCCGAAAAGAATTAACCGTTTTGCCCCTATAGTGTGTGGTGTTTGTCCTCGGGGTTCCCCCCAAACATCAGGATTTCTGATCTTACGATTCGCAATCTGGGCGGCTCCGATGTTCTTCCGAGCAAGTTCGGTCACTCTTAACACACCTCACACTAAGGGAAAATCTGATAAGATAATCAATAGATAATCGGGACATTACCTAGGATTGTCAGGACATTACCTAGGATTGTCGGAAGGGGGAAATTGGACCAAAATCTGCCTGATTATCTTGGTAATGTACCGTAAGGCTCTTCTCCCCCGATCGCTCAGTTTGAACGGGTGGCCAACTCTAGGAAGAGTCCTGGTGGTTCCAAACTTCTTCCATTTATGGATGATGGAGGCCACTGTGCTCATTGGGATCTTCAATGCTGCAGACATTTTTCTGTACGCTTCCCCAGATCTGTGCCTCGATACAATCCTGTCTCGGAGGTCTACAGACAATTCCTTGGACTTCATGGCTTGGTTTGTGCTCTGACATGCACTGTTAACTGTGGGACCTTATATTGACAGGTGTTTGCCTTACAAATCATGTCCAATCAACTGAATTTACCACAGGTGGACTCAAATCAAGTTGTAGAACATCTCAAGGATGATCAGTGGAAACAGGATGCACCTGAGCTCAATTTTGAGTTTCATGGCAAAGGCAGTGAATTTTGTGATTTTTCGTATTTTATCTGTAATAGATTTCCCAATCAATTTTTAGAATTTTGAGGAAAAAATGCATTTAATCCATTATGGAATAGGTCTGTAACATAATGTGGAAAAAGTGAAGGGCTGTGAATACTTTCCGGATGCACTGTATCTCCCTTTGCAATGCTTTTTCCAGAGGAAAACCACCCCACACTCCGGCACCAAATACATAAAAATGTCCTTGGTTTAGAGCCAGTGGGTCAGCTCCATTAAGAGTCTATCCAAAATAATATACTGAAAACATTATAAAAAATAGTGAACACCAAATACAGTGAGGGGATTAAAATGTTTTGATCCCCTGCTGATTTTGTACGTTTGCCCACTGACAAAGAAAGGATCAGTCTATAATTCTAATGGTAGGTTTATTTGAACAGTGAGAGACAGAATAACAACAACAAAATCCAGAAAAACGCATGTCAAAATTGTTGTAAATTTATATTTTAATGAGTGAAATAAGTATTTGGCCCTTGTACAAAACATGACTTTGTAACCCTTGTTGGCGATCAGAGGTCAGACGCTTTTTGTAGTTGGCCACCAGGTTTGCACACATCTCAGGAGGGATCTTTTTCCCACTCCAATTTGCAGATCTTCTCCAATTAATTAAGGTTTCGAGGCTGACATTTGGCGGCTCGAACCTTCAGCTCCCTCCACAAATTTTCTATGGGATTAAGGTCTGGAGACTGGCTAGGCTACTCCAGGACCTTAATGTGCTTCTTCTTGAGCAACTCCTTTGTTGCCTTGGCCATTTGTTTTGGGTCATTGTCATGCTGGAATACCCATCCACGACCCATTTTTAAGCCCTGGCTGAGGGAAGGAGGTTCTCACCCAAGATTTGACCGTACATGATATCGGACTAGCCACCCCAGGTGCCACCCCAAAATGTAATTCGATATCCCTGGCAATTGGATGCTGATTGACATTTAATTGGGTGTGCTTTGCCTTTGGTAAGGACACAACCTTTGTTCTACATTTACATTTACGCATTTAGCAGACGATTTTATCCAAAGCAACTTCCAAGAGAGAGCTTTACAAAAGAGCATAGGTCACTGATCATAACAACGAGATAGCCCCAAACATTGCGAGCAGCAAAACATGAGGCATACATTGTGAAAAAACAAATAAGTGCCAAAGAGAAGAACCATAAGAGCATGCAGTTAAACAATTTACGATTAAACAACATGAAACTCAAAAAGTGCAAGAGTGTACCTGTAGAAAAACAATCAACAGTAAATATTTCACAGCGAGTACAAGAATTTAAAACCGTTACAGCTAACTAACAAGAGCAACAGCATTGTGCTTTGCCTTCGGCCTTTATTCTCTCACATATATATTTCATGTTTCTTTTCGCACCCCTAAGGATCCCTCAATATTTGGACCACATAGAGAACGTCGGTGTCAAAAGTTTCGTCTTGGTAGCGATTGAGTGTTTGTATTTTTATTTACGTTCCATTGCATGGTTTAAGTAGGAATTACGTTTTTGTGGCAAAAAAGTGAAGCTAACGGTGGCTAACTTGCTAGCCACAGTTACTGACGTGACTAACGTCACTAACGTCACGAAAACACGCGTGACTACCTCTGGCAGAACATTCGTTTCGCAGCTCGTTAACTTCTGGGTAGTGATGGGAGGTTCGGATCATTTTACTGACTCGGTTCTGTGAATCTCGTTCAGTAAAATTAACAAATCTTTTTTCGAGTCATTCGTTCAATTCAATGGGGGGGGGGGATTTTTAGCCAATTCCCTGGCTTTAATACGTCCACTGCAAACATTTATCACATTCTCATGTAAACCAGAAGATACTATTTTAAAAGAAATTCCTGGATTAAAATAATGCATCATGACAGTTTGTATGATTCAAAATGGTCATTTCACACTAACATTTAATTATCGCGGCAAACAATGACACTGCACTTACTGTAAGTAAAGTACAAAAAAGTCTAAATAACAAAACCTGTAATTATTACTTGTGAACGAATATCATTCACGTCTTACTGTTTCGTTCTTCTGACAACCGAGTCTTCGGATCAATGTTTCGTTCACTTCCCAACCGTGTCTTCGGATCAATGTTTCGTTCTTCTGCCAACCGAGTCTTCGGATCAATGATTCGTTCATCTGCCGGGTATGAGTCTTTGGATCATTTTTCACGTGACTTGCATAGGCTCAGAAGAGGAACCAGAAAGTAGGCTATTTGTTTACTTCTATCACTTTCGCCTTTAGTAAGACGTGAATGATATTCGTTCACAAGTGATAATTATAGGTTTTGTTATTGTAACTTTTTTTTTTCGGCCACGAGAAACGAATCGCTCTCTGAGACTACTTGTTACTCCCGAGTCATACTAATGATTCGTTCAAAATGAACGAATCGTTCACGTACGACACTACTTCTGGGAGATAGATATAGGCTAACTATAGCTGTACTGCAAGGCAGCTGCAGAAACGCCTCAAGAAAAGAGGCCAGGGTGATAATTATTTACTCATAATTTGCATCATTCATTCTGGTTGGCGTCTACATGCCTCCGCAGGCTAGCGTCAACGAAGCTCAACGTGTGCTCGCCAGCCAGATACTGAGTGTGGAGCATGAAAATCCGGATTCCTTGGTTATTGTGCTAGGCGATTTTAACAAAGGCAATCTCACTCAAGAACTCCCAAAATATAGACAATTCATCAAATGTCCTACCAGAGAAGGAAACACCTTGTATACCATGCGGTCCCCTGGGCAGCACTGGGTCACTCTGACCACGCCATGGTCTACCTGATTCCTGCATACAGGCAGAAGCTAAAGCGCTGTAAGCCTGCTGTGAGGACATCAAAACAGTGGACCAGTGAAGCTATGGAGGATCTGCGGGCGTGCTTGGACTGCACTGACTGGGACATGTTCACGACTGCTACCAATAGTCTGGATGAGCTCACAGAGGCTGTGACATCATACATCAGCTTCTGTGAGGACTGCTGTATACCAACACGCACCAGGGTAAGCTACAACAACGACAAACCCTGGTTTACAGCTAAACTCAGAAGGTTGAGGTCAGAGAAAGAGGCCGCGTTTAGGAGTGGGGACAAAGACAGTTTCAAGGAGTCGAAGAACAGGTTTAGCAAGGCGGTGAGGGAGGCAAAACGACTGTACTCAGAGAGACTAAAACACCAATTCTCTGCAAACGACTCTGCTTCTGTCTGGAGAGGGCTCAGGCAGATTACCAACTACAAGCCCAGAGCCCCCCACTCCACTAACGACTCCCGCCTAGCCAACGACCTGAATGAGTTCTACTGCAGATTTGAAAGACAATTGGACGGTCCTGAACTACCCCTTCCCACCCAGGAGGCCTCCCACCTCCCCCCCTCTACAGTGACGACTCTCTCCATTCAGGAGGGTGAAGTTAACAGACTTTTCAAGAGGCAGAATCCCCGCAAAGCAGCTGGGCCGGACTCTGTCTCTCCAGCGACCCTCAAGCACTGCGCTGACCAGCTGTCTCCGGTGTTTACCTACATCTTTAACACCTCCCTTGAGACATGCCATGTGCCAGCCTGTCTGAAGTCCTCCACCATCATCCCTGTGCCCAAAAAGCCAAGGCCAACAGGACATAATGACTACAGACCCGTCGCCCTGACCTCTGTGGTAATGAAGTCTTTCGAGCGCCTGGTGCTGGCACACCTTAAATCCATCACTGACCCTCTACTGGACCCCCTGCAGTTTGCCTACAGAGCCAACAGGTCTGTGGACGATGCAGTTAACATGGCCCTCCACTTCACCCTACAGCACCTGGACTCCCCAGCATCCTATGCCAGGATCCTGTTTGTGGACTTCAGCTCTGCCTTCAATACCATCATCCCCGCCCTGCTTCAGGACAAGCTCTCCCAGCTGAACGTGCCTGATTCCACCTGCAGGTGGATCACAGACTTCCTGTCTGACAGGAAGCAGTGCGTTAAGCTGGGAACACAAGTCTCTGACTCCCGGTCCATCAGCACCGGATCACCTCAGGGCTGCTTCCTTTCTCCTCTGCTCTTTTCCCTGTACACCAACAGTTGCACCTCCAGTCATCCGTCCGTCAAACTCCTGAAGTTTGCGGACGACACCACCCTTATTGGGCTCATCTCTGGTGGAGACGAGTCTGATTATAGGTGGGAAGCGGCCAACCTGGTGACCTGGTGCAGCCAGAACAACTTAGAGCTCAATGCTCTTAAGACGGTGGAGATGGTTGTGGACTTCAGGAGGAACACAGCCCCACTCACCCCCATCACCCTGTGTGACTCCCCAGTCAACACTGTGGAGTCCTTCCGCTTCCTGGGCACTATCCTCTCCCAGGACCTCAAGTGGGAACTGAACATCAGCTCCCTCATCAAGAAAGCACAACAGAGGATGTACTTCCTTCCGCAGCTGAAGAAGTTCAACCTGCCAAAGACAATGATGGTGCACTTCTACTCAGCCATCATTGAGTCCATCCTCACCTCCTCCATCACCGTCTGGTACGCTGCTGCCACTGCCAAGGACAAGAGCAGACTGCAGCGTATCATCCGCACTGCTGGGAAGGTGATTGGCTGCATCTGCCTACCCTCGAGGACCTGCACACCTCGAGGACCCTGAGGCGAGCGAGGAAGATTGTGGCCGACTCCTCCCTGGACACTCCCTGTTTCAGTCACTCCCCTCCGGCAGAAGGCTGCGGTCCATCAGGACCAATACCTCACGCCACAAAAACAGTTTCTTCCCTTCCGCTGTTGGCCTCTTCAACAAGGCCAAGGGACCACACTGACTCTAATGACTTCCTGCTTAAAACACACTGCTTTTTGCACTGCATTACAATAATGGTATCTTGTAAATTTGTATTTTTTGTAATATTTGTATTTTTTTTTTTTTATATTGTAATTTACGGCAACTTATATTTTATTTTATTGTATATTTAATTATATTCTAATCCCACTTAGTACTGATAGTTTATGTACCCTTAGTATAGATAGTCCACATATTTAAATTGTAGGTATATGTTTATTGTATGCACCTTCCTGCCAAAGCAAATTCCTTGTCTGTGCAAACTTTCATGGCGAAAAAATCCCATTCTGATTCTGATTCTGATTCATTTTACTTGTGATACGAAACACAATTGTGAAGTGTAATGTACAATATAAGCTGATATTAATAAGGAAGTACATCTACTTTCGGAAACAGTAGTATACTATAGGGATGGGCGATACCAATCATTTTCTTTTCGATCCGATACCAAGTACTTTCAAGACCAGTATCGTCGATATCAATACCGATACCGATACTTCTATGAAATATTTTTATTTGAGTAATTTTATTATGCATTCTTCAAGCCATCGTTATTTATATTAAATAAACCGCAATTCATAGATGCCACCTACGTCACTTCCAAACAGATCGCCGCCATATGCCCTACCGATCTCGCCCAGTATGGCCGCCATAGAGTTAATATTACTAGAGGAAGCAACTGTTGTCTTCCAAGATGGCGTCCCCATTCATTTCTATGAAAAGTGCTCACTGGACCGCGCCATATTTCCACTTCTTTCCACTTTTTTCCTTCTTTCTTTCCACGACTCTTCCGGTCTAGCTTTAAACAGTGGCTCTTTTTCCCCTAGCTCAGAGACCTCGTGCACGCATGCAAATAGCTGTACACGTCATACTTTGCGACAACCATTTGCGAGCATAGATTTATATGGTTGCGAGCGTGTGAGCTAAGGCATTGCAGTGGCAGAATGGGGTACAAGCAAGCCCCCACCCCTCGCCCCTCGGCTTGAAGCAACGGTCCCGGTGGATGTAGGTGGTATTGCATTTCTTGTTAGACTTCCGGCTCTTCCGGTCGTTTTTTTTCTATTAATTCCAGTCAACATTTACAAAACTATCTCCCCCAATAATTTGTGTTTGATTCTCGAACATGGCTCATACTACTAGCTTTTTCATGGAAGAATTTTTCCTGATTTTTGCTCAGTTTGAAACCAATCCGAAATGGGTAAACTAGCACCCCATGTATTTGCTTACGTCAATAAAAGTTGCCTGCAAATGTGCTCACGGATACTAACAGGGCACGAGCACAAAAGTTCACATTGGCCGATAGCCGATTTACCTGGAGCTTCAGTTGCCTGCCCTGTTGTAACAAGTTTAGCAAATGGTTGTCACACATACATGAAATGTTATTAATATAGTTAATTCCCGTTATTTTAAAACAGATTTGATTTTTCGTAAAAACGTTCATGACATGATGGCAAATATTATATTATGTTAAGCGTGAGCATAGATTGTTGACATGTCTATCTGGAGCAAAGATGAAGATTAATACTTTAACGGATAACCACAATAGGAAATGATATGTATTTAAATAATATTAGTCTTGCCTTCAGAAGCTTTTGTTAAACACACTCATTATTCTTTTTTTGATCGTGTCATCAAGCCAGACTGCTTTTGTGGGACAATGAAGGACCTCAGTGACTGTTTCACCCCCACTTATATCTGATCGAAACATCTTTCAACCTTTCAAAGGCACATGTTCAATAAAGTAGACTATATTTTAGACACACTTCTCAATTTATTACATTATTACCAAGTCTTGTTAGATCACTTTATATACATTAATAGGCGTTTGGTTTTGTAGGTTGAACATATAAAACTCAGGCCACATTTCTACACTGATGTTAAATTGAAGGCAGTGTGAATTTCGTGGCATTTCGTTTGAATATAAAGTTGACAGTAAGCTATGGTAAGTCTGCATTATGGAAGATTTCTGTTACAAAAATAACTATTAAGCTTTCTTTGCCTGGCGAGAACAACGACGGAGCTAAGTGTTCATGTTAACAGTTTATTTAATCCGATACAATGCGTTGGAAATCATACTCATATCACAAAGAAGAAAAGCAACATATGTGATGAGTTCCATCTAGAATAGCCCTATAGCCTATTTAGCCCTATAGCCTATTTCTAAAAACCAAGTAAGGAAAGGAATACTATACAGTGACAGCATACATTTCCGTAAAGTTTGCATCATGTCTCTGATTCTTATCGGACTTGTACCCCATTCTGCCACTGCAATGCCTTAGCTCACACGCTCGCAACCATAAAAAAAAAGCTAGACCGGAAGAGTCGGAAGTGGAAAGATGGCGCGGTCCAGTTTCGTGCTCTCGCTTGCCTCACTGCGCCACTGAGCACTTCTCATAGAAATGAATGGGGATGCCATCTTGGAAGACAAATGTTGCTTCCTCTACATTTAGACATTTACATTTAGCAGACGCTCTTATCCAGAGCGACTTACAGTAAGTACAGGGACATTCCCCCCAAGGCAAGTAGGGTGAAGTGCCTTGCCCAAGGACACAACGTCATCTTGCACGGCCGGGAATCGAACTGGCAACCTTCTGATTACAAGCCCGCTTCCCTAACCGCTCAGCCACCTGACTCCTGACTCTAGTAATATTAACTCTATGGCTGGTACTTGAAAATACAGGGAATAATCAAATCACACTAGCCCAGATAACTGCAGGAGGAGCTAGGGAAATTGTGGGCAGTGATTTGTATGTGGCGTTTATTTAACGCCTGCAATTGCACGTGTAAATATACAGGCGTTTATTTAACGCCTGCAATTACACGTGTAAATATACACACGTTTATTTAACGCCTGCAATTACACGTGTAAATATACGAAAAAAAAATTAATTCCTGCAATTGCACGTGTAAATATACAGGCGTTTATTTAAAGGAGACATGACATGCTGTTTTTGGATGCTTTTATATAGGCCTTAGCCCTAATACTGTATCAGAAGTCTCTTTCCCGAAATTCAGCCTTGGTGCAGAATTACAGCCACTACTAGCAGTCCCACAAGGAGCTTTCCTCAGAATGCGCTGTTTTGGTGTCTGTAGCTTTAAATGCTAATGAGGGGCGGCACCATGCGCTATTGTTTACAATGGATGTATCGCAATGGCTGTAGCCCCGTTGCTGTAAGACGCCTCAAATTTGCCCATTCTCATCTGATAACCCTGGTTTGCAGAAGTACACACTCAGTCATTTCAATGAGGGGAAAGGCGGATATCGCGTGCACCATAACACCAACAGCAGAACGGTTATCCAAATAACAAAGAAGTGTACAACACTCACGTTACAGCATGTGTATTCACACACATACTTGATGCTATCTACTGTTATGGCAGTTTTTGACAGTTACAATATCTATGTTTCTTTAAGCGGTAAAAAGTAAGTTCCTTTGTTATAGACAGACGAATGTAAGAAACTAAGGCTCTGTGGTGTGGTTTACTGTAGAATGGACACTCAGATTGTCTTAAGGTATTTATGGTGTTATTTATGATACCTTTGGGTCTTAGGTCTGGGGGTTGGGGGAGATTGTTATCTCAGTTAAGCGAGCTGACCTAACCTTTTGGCCAAGGAGATTGTGTCCTGTTTGTGTATCATTAACCATCTCCTTCTTTAGAGAGGGAGCTGGGGCATCAAAGAACTGTGGGACACTTGATGTGGAGTCAAACTGTCACTGAGCAGTGCTGACCAATCAGAGACCGCTATATTGATGGATTGACCATCAGAAGAACCATTTGTTCTAAGTTTATATAAGGGAGGGTTTTAGGGTTGTTCTTCACCACTCTCGGACGACCTGTAGGTTACATCTGCATGTCTTTCGCTATGACCGGTCCAGAGTACTCTTAATTCTTAAATTGTACAAACTAAATAAATCATATTGAAACTGCCATCTTGACTATTCAGATGTACACAGTGCCACTTGAATTCCCACCATGACATTTCACGAGTTCAGTATTCACACCATAGATTGAATAGACGGCTTTTATTGAAGCAGAGCTGGTAGCAGAGCCAAGCCCGATGGTGGAGGAAGCCGGTAGCAGAGCCGGGCCTGGTGTCCGGGGTGTGGCGGAGAGTCCTAATGGGTCACGGCCGAGCAGCAGCTCAAGCAGATCCCCTGGGAAGCCTGGATAGATGACAGGGAGAAGCAGAGAAGAAAGGGAAGGGTGGGAGGGTGACAACAACATGCTAGCACAGGGACCAGAGGAATGGAAGATACTTTATACAGAACTCTTAATTGACCAAAGGGAGTTTGGTCGCATTCTTCCGTGCTTTTTTGGGCTGATGCGTATTAGTTTGATTGGAGAAGGAGGAGTCTTGGTGTGCCACCTTCCTCCAGAACTTTAGTTAACCCTTTCAGGCCTAACTCCATTTCACGAGTTCAGTAATCACACCATAGATTGAATAGATGGCTTTTATTGAAGCAGAGCTGGTAGCAGAGCCAAGCCCGATGGTGGAGGAGGCCGGTAGCAGAGCCGGGCCTGGTGTCCGGGTATGGACTCGGGGTGTGGCGGAGAGTCCTAATGGGTCACGGCAGAGCAGCAGCTCAAGCAGATCCCCAAAAGGAACAGACTCACCTACGGGCTGCAGCGAGGCTGATGCAAGCCTGACTGTGGTGAAGGTCGGGGATGTTGGTCCTGACGTATGAGCGGTATGCCTGGGGAGGACCAGCGACCCAGGAGCTTGATGGTGTGGTCAGCAACGCCCTGGCTGGAAGCAGAGGAGGCCGTACCGATCCTGAATGAATGTGCGGAATAGTGTGAAGGGTCAATACCTGATTTGGCGAGGATGATGGTGGAACCAGAAGCGGGAGGGGACATGTCCTGATTCCGTGAGGAATGGTGGGCTGGAGGGGAGGGCATGGCTTCTTGGTTTGGATAGAGCCAGATTATCCAGGGACTCATAGGTGCTGAGGGGAGAGTTAAGGCAGAAGAGGAAGATCGGAACAGCTGGCCTGTTCTGATTTGCTGCTTTTTAGGGTGAAGATGAATTTGTCTGGGGAATGTAGCGTGATGCCAGAGACACATGGGTGAGCGTAGGGGTTGAAGGTGGACGTGAACTCAAGCACCTCAGGGAGCCAAAGAAGGCCAGGAGGAGCATGGCCTCTTGGGTGGAAGGGGAGGAGTAGCCAGTGCGCGGTGTGTATGCAGGCGGCTAGCAGGTCGGCAGTGAGGGGGAGCCGTGCAGAGGGAGAGCAACTTGCAGAAGAAGTTGATGAAGCCGATGCTGCCAAGGTACAGGATAGTGGAAGTGCGGATGGAGAGGTGTATGTGTGCGTGGAATGAAGCTTGGAGGATGGCCTCTTGGGTGTGGAGTGAAGGTTGTGGAGGGGTGCCATCATGGGAAGATGGTACAGGAAAACGGAGGATCCGGAAATAGGAAGTGGTCCGTCTCTTGTGCCAAGAGGCAATTTCTGGATGGAGAGACGGGAGGGGGAGTTAGTGTAATAGCGAGGAGGGGCTGGTAGAGAACAGAGCCTGATGTGGTTGGTGTAGGCGGTTGGTGGAGGCTGGTAGCAGGCCAAGCCTGATGGTGGAGGAAGCTGGTAGCAGACCCGAACATGATGCAGTGTGGTAGAGGCTGGTAGCAGAGCCAAGCCTGATGCAATGTGTTAGAGGCTGCTAGCAGAGCCGAGCCCAATGCAGTGAGGTAGAGGCTGGTAGCAGAGCCAAGCCTAATGCAATGTGGAGGCTGGTAGCAGAGCCAAGCTTGTTGCGGTTCATCAAGGCTGGTAGCAGAGCCAAGCCTGTTGCGGTTCATAAAGGCTGGTAGCAGAGCCAAGCCTGATGCAGTGTGGTAGAGGCTGGAAGCACAGCCAAGCCTGATGCGGTGTGGTAGAGGCTGGTAGCAGAGCCGAGCCCAATGCAGTGAGGTAGAGGCTGGTAGCAGAGCCAAGCCTAATGCAGTGTGGAGGCTGGTAGCAGAGCCAAGCCTGTTGTGGTTCATAAAGGCTGGTAGCAGAGCCAAGCCTGTTGCGGTTCATAAAGGCTGGTAGCAGAGCCAAGCCTGTTGCGTTTCATAAAGGCTGGTAGCAGAGCCAAGCCTGATGCGGTGTGGTAGAGGCTGGTAGCAGAGCCAAGCCTGATGCAGTGTAGAGGCTGGTAGCAGAGCCAAGCCTGATGCGGTGTGGTAGAGGCTGGTAGCAGAGCCAAACCTAATGCGGTGTGAAGGAGGCTGGTAGCGGAACCAAGCCTGTTGTGGTTCGTGGAGGCTGGTTGCAGAGTCAAGCCTGAGGCTGGTAGCAGAGCCAAGCCTGTTGTGGTTCGTGGAGGCTGGTAGCAGAGTCAAGCCTGAGGCTAGTAGCAGAGCCAAGCCTGAGGCTGGTAGCAGAGCCAAGCCTAATTCAGTGTGGTGGAGGCCGGTAGCAGAGCCGAGCCTGATGTGGTTGGTGGAGGCTGGTAGCAGAGCCAAGCCTGATGCAGTGTGGGGGCCCTTGCGCCAGTGGAGATGAAGGGGGGCCGATAGTGAGGAAGTCGTCCAGGAGATGGAGGAGGAGGGGACTCATTGAGGAGGATCCAGCGGAGTGCTTCAAGAAACACGAAGATGCACGGCCTGCTTTTGCATCCAATGCCAGGCGGACAGCAAGCAGTTTGAGTCCTGCCAGTGAACCCCAAGAAAACCCAGAAAGGCGGGCGGATGGGAGGGCCTCGAACGCGGTCCCAAGGCCCGCAGGCCGGCTGGGTCGAGGGAGCAGGAGGAGCGAGGGCGGGTCCCGCCGCAGAAGAGCATGCACGGAGGCTCCGGCAGGCAGACAAAGAGCAGCCATCGAAATCGCGACGGACCACCAGGGTCAGGGCCCGCGGGTCCGGACAGGAGGGGCTGCAGGGAGGGGCAGGGGAAGGAGGGCCGGAGGAGGCGAAAGGGGGCCAGGCAGGAGCCAGGGGCGAGGGCCGGGACCGAACACCCCAGGGCCGGACGGGAGGAGAGCGGGTGAAGGGCGGACAGCGAAGCCCAACAACAGAGGAGGACAGGGCCACGGCGCACGGCATTGGTGCGGGGGGCTGCAACCCGGGACGGGAGGAGAAGGACGCCAGGACCACGTAATCACCCTGGGGGATGGCCACCCGGAGGGAGGCAGACACGGGGGGGGGGGGGGGGGGGGGAGGAGGAGGCCCGGAGGCAGAGGGGTCCACGGAGCGGGAAGCGCAGGGGTGACAGGGCCCCATCAGGAAAGGCAGCAGCCGGGGCGGGCAGGATGGCCGGAGCGGAGCCATCTGCAGGAGGGAAGGCACAGGGCAAGGGCAGAGGGGCGCAGCCCGGAGGAGGCAGGGCCAGTCCAGAGCAAGCAGGAGCTGGGCCAGGCGCAGGGCAGAGGGGCGGTGGGGAGCCCATGGAGGCGACGAACACCGCAAACAGGGCAGGAAGGTCAACGAGGGCAAGAGCCGGCCCAGGGGAACAGGGGCCGGGGGTGAGGCAATCCGCCAGGCACAGCCCAGCAGCGGGAGAGGCGGGGCGGGAGCAGGAGGCGGGAGCAGGCAGGGAGCCGACGGGAACGGCAGCGGCCGGAGCGGATGGCCCGGAGCCACCTGCAGGAAGGAGGCACAGGGCAAGGTTAGAGGGGCGCAGCCCTGAGGGGGCAGGGTCAGACCGGAGCTAGCAGGGGCAGGAACAGGGCCGGGGTCGGAGCGCCCCGGGAGGCGACGAACGCCGCAACGGCAGGAAGGCCGGCAAAGGCAGTAGCCGGGGCAGGAGAACAGGGGGCATGGGCTAGGCAAGAGGCAGGAACCTGCCAGGCGCGGCCCGGCGCCCAGCAGCGGGAGAGGCAGGCCAGGAGCGGGCAGGGCACCGACGGGATGGGCAGCAGCCGGAAGGGGCGGGCGGTCCAGAGCGGAGCTGCCCATGAGGATAGCGGCCCAGAGGGAGGGAGACACGGGGAAAGGCCAAGAGGCAGGAGCGAGTGGGGGGAGGCGCATGGCCAGCGTGAAGGCGGAGGCAGGAGCGGGCAGGGACCCAATGGGAAAAGGGCAGCCGCCAGGGCAGGGGGGGCATCAGGGGGGGAGCCACCGGCATGGGAAAAAGCACAGGACACGGACAGGGAGGCATGGCCCGGAGGCGAGGAACGCCGGGAACAGGGCAGGAAATCAGCGAGGGCGGGAGCCCGAGGCCGGGGCAGGGAGAGGCGGGCGAGGCAGGGTGCAGGAACCCGTGGGGCGCGGCCCAGCGCCCGGCAGCAGTAGAGGGGCAGTGCGGAGGGAGAATAGCCGGCCAGGCTGTTCCGTGAAACGGATCCCGAGCCCAGAGGAGGTGCTGCAGGCCAGCGACGGTCCAATCTGAAGGCAGCACCGGGAGGCCCGAGGTGTACAGGGGGCCACGGAGCAGGAGATGGGGGGCCATCCGGAAGCTGGGGCAAGAGAGGCAGGCGAGGCAGGGGGCGGGAACCCACGGGGCGCGGCTCAGCGCCCGGTAGCAGGAGAGGGCGGAGCGGCGAGTGGGTAGGCGTGCCGCCCCCCCGGACTCCCCGGAGCAGAGGGCGAACAGCCTGGCCGTCAGACAGACCGGCGGAATGGATCCCCGAGCCCGGAGGAGGCGCCGCAGGCCGGCGACAGGTCCAAACCGAAGGCAGCACCGGGAGGCGTGGAGCGGGCGGAGCCAGTCGCCGCGAAGCAGAAGACAGGGAGCAGCGTGAAGAGCCGGCGGAAGAGGCGAGGACGGGAACACTGAGTAGAGGAGAATCCGGGGAGAGCACGGGCAGCCGACCGGCCGAGGAGCGACACCCGGAGCGATTCCAGGTAGAAGGCCTGGTAGGTGGAGACCATGAGGGACGGCCAGGCCGAGGCCCGGGACCAGGAGGTGGAACCGTGGGACCCAAGGAAGCAGAGGAGCCCGGTGCAGCACCACTCGGGGACGCGGCCAGAACGCCGTGGGCAGGACCGTCTCACCAGCCGGGAGGGAAACACGTGGTCGGCCGGGTGGAGGTCCAGGACGTCCAGCCCCCACCGCAGAAGACGAGGCCGGGAGGCGAACAGCGGGAGCCGGGGCGAGCAGAACAGCAGCGGAGCAGAGCGGGCAGGGTGATAGCAACAACAGGGTGCACGGAAGGTCGAAGTGACAACAACATGCTAGCACAGGGACCAGAGGAATGGAAGATACTTTATACAGAACTCTTAATTGACCAAAGGGAGTTTGGTCGCATTCTTCCGTGCTTTACTGGGCTGATGCGTATTAGTTTGATTGGAGAAGGAGGAGTCTTGGTGTGCCACCTTCCTCCCGAACTTTAGTTAACCCTTTCAGGCCTAACTCCATTTGGTAACCAGTACGGGGATCCTCGATTGGTCTACGGCGTTCAGCAGGCGGCTCCCCTCGGCGAATTGATCTTCCGGCAAAAAGCCGCCTTTCCTTCCGCCATGCGTGAGACAGCAGGGCCAGGGGGGGCGCCCGTTGGACGTTTTGTGGCTGACGCGGGATCTTCAAAGGAACCGGTGAGATATTCTTTTTGGACACTGTGTGATATTAAATTGTCTAAATGTGTGTTTTTTAGGCTATTCTCAATAATTCGGTTAAATTAGTAATTGGGCAGAGGTAAAACTGTGTCCTGTACGTGTAAAGTCGTACGAAATTAATAAGGTAAGTTGATGAACCTATCTTTTACGTGGGAGTTGTAAAAAAAAGTCTGCAGAAGTGTGTCGACGGACACACATAGAGGTAATGTGTTAACGAACACACATAGAGGGAGATAAATTCACATGTTATATCGTGTTATGTGTCTGTTTGAGACCCTATAGGATTAGAATATGTTGGGTTCGTGATAGTTTGAGAAATTGTATTGGCTTTGGTGGTCATAACAGTTCTTATTTATTAACGTGGCCTAAACGTGATTCTAAGTCCCGAGAGTAAAAGTATACTAGTGAGGTAATCAGCTGAGTGTTTACAAAGGGTTTGAGTCCCTGAAGGTGAAGAAAAAAAAAATAGAAAAAGTTAGGACGTATCCTGAGGGATTTTCAAAACAAAGGTTTGAGTTTTTACACGCGTGTTCAAGTTTATTTTTGTTAATTGAAAGTTATGTTTTTTTAGATTAAAAGAAATAAGAGTAACTAATGGTGTCTACTATTCTAGCTATATACAAATTACAAAAATCAAAATTGTAATTATTTTTGGGTTTGAATATTTGTAATTTACGATAGTGCAGTTGGGGTATATTTTCATTGCAAAGTTGAGAAGTCGGAATTTGAAAGTTTCTTAGAAAAGAAAAGGGGTAATTGTGTCATTATTTTCCTTCGTTGGTTATTGTTGGTTTATGGATTGTAATTCAAAAATGAATGGTCTGGAGGCAGAATTGACCTGTCCAAACATCGATTACATGAAACAAAAGTATGGTAACGATAGTTTTTTGCAAATGCAAATATGGATTGATAAATGTGGATTTTCGAGTGTGGGGTCGTTTTGTTTTAAGGACCTTATTGAATTGCGAAATAAGTTTGTGGAGAGAAATAGATACACAATTTTTTTTAAGTGGAGAAAAGAATAGATTTTAGCCTGATTGGAGAGCTTTTTCTGATTGGATGGAGATAAGTAGAGTTAGAGATAAAGAAATATTAGGACAGAATAGTGTGGGGAATTTTTCATCTATTTCCCCACAGATTCACCAAAATCCCCAAAAAGGGCAATGTTGCCGCAATTAACATGGCAAGGGAGACAACTTGTCAAACCATTACGACCGTTAAAATGCGTAAATTGTAGACCTACCAAATCTACATATATATATATGCATTTAGGCCTACTGATAATTAGCGTAATTTGATGAGCTGTCTGAAACCGTTCTGACAGGCTAGCCTATGGCCGATATTCTCAACAGGAGATTGAGAATAATAGCCCAAAAAAGAACGTGGAAGCAATTGAAAATTGTAGGATAAAATTCAAAACACTGAAGAAGGCCATGGTTAATTGCACTTGATGTGGGCTAATAATGTTTTTGTCTTCACATCTTGAACAAAATCAAAAATTACTTCAAAATAACTTTGCCACACACATTTATTAACTGATAGGCTAAATGCTGAGCTTTAAGATAAAAGGGAAAGATAACCATGACTTAAATGGGGATTCACTGAAATGACTAGTATTGCACAGATCCAGCACTGACTTTTTAGATCAGAAGGTGACCCAAACTGCACACTTTGTTTGGCAGAACAGTCATTTAAAATTGCTCAGCATGACTATCATTATTATATTACGAGTATTTCCAATTAACATAGTCTGCCTCCACAGATCCAGAGGGGGCTTGGACAGTGACAGACTGTGGCTGTGCAGTGTTGTCACAGCCTCACTTTGGGAAAGCATGCCCTACTGGGAACATTAGGGGAGACTGTTGGGCACAGAATCTAATTGTCTTCTTTGGAAAGGGCAACATTTAGGACACTGTCATGTAGGGGCAGCATAAAGGGCACTTCATAACAGCACCTTTTTCCATTGGAAGTAAGGGCATGGGAACAGTCCAATTTAGGCCATTGTAAGGGCACCTTATAGGGTACTGCATCACATTTTCTATACTACAAAGGAACTCATAAAGACATGTTTTTACATTTATAGAGGGCACACTGTCATTTATTGCATGGGGCATCCTGTGCACTCAAGCATATTTCACAATGTGAATGGCAGACAGTAGGGCACTTTAGAATCACTTTCAACCATGGGGGCACCAGGCAGTCACCCCCTGAGTCTTCCAATGGGCCTGGATACACCCATGGGGACAGTATATTGCACCTATAATATTGGGGAAGCCAGAGGAGAGGTAATATAGAGGCTTGTCAACATATAGGCTACTTTAAACAGTGAAAATACTTTATACAATTGAATAAAAAGTCTCCTTGATTCTTTGTGTTTCAAGATTACCTGAAAAACTGATGATAATATTCAGGTACTGCTTTGGAGCAAGGTATACCCTTCATATTTCCTGGCATAGTTGCCCGTTCAAGAATGTCCCACATGCAAAGACATAGACAGATGCAGACAGACTGAACAGTGTCAAGGCTTGGCTACAGTGGGTTTGCTTCCTTGTGTGTGATTCCAGCAGACTACATAGTCTAGGCCTACCTACATAGACCGCAGTCTACTACCCTCATTTCTACTATTATAGTCTACTCTCCTTTCTATTACTTTTTACAAAGGATGGTAGGCTGCTCTTATGTGTTCATTGCCATCCTTAAGAGTTGCTAAAGTGTTATTTCATATATATATATTTATGTATTCTTTTTTTTAAAGAATGACAATTACATTTATCTAGATAAACTATGCTGGGCCTGCTGAACCTATACTTCTTCCACAGATACTGGTCAGGGAACCATTACTTCTGTCTCTGAAGACCCTTGGGGCTGGTGGGATAAACGCTCTTTGTATAATCGGAGAACCTTCATCCACCACAGGGTTGTCAAAGAACGGATCCGCCATAATTGATTGTAACTTGTCTAGACGCTCTGCTTAGTTTCTAAGTCCTTATTTTATGTCAATTAACCAATGGCTTTTGAAAACAAAAGTGACATTATTTCTTAACTTGTTTATTTAAATTAATATATTGTTTGGAGATGAAGTAAACATGGAGCTAAATCATTAATGTCTGCACTTCAAAAAGTCTGAATTTACATTTCCGAACACGGACTAAAGTGGTTTGCGCGCAGGAATTTACTTGACGGAACTGTCTTTTGAGATTCTGTTTCCGCCTGTTTGAAATGATTTTGCAACACATTTGAGTTTAGCTTGACTTTTAGCCTGAAACGGATCAGGCTAGTTCCGAAGTATAAGTTACCTTGGTTACGTAGCTAGAACTAAAATAAGCCACCTTAATGGAACGGAACTCTCGCTAAAGTAAGTGAGACTTGGCGAGATAAGTCTAGCTTTTCCTTAATCGACGTTGATGGAACACCCCCCTCGTGACGTACAATGTTTACACACATACACAGATGACACACTTGGAGAGAATTTATATTATATTCTCTTCAGATTCTTATGGATGTTTATCGGTTATGACACTGTTGGCAGAGGAGAGACGATTGACTTGTTATATTGTTTTACAACTTTGTGTTAACCGTTATATATTTGATGTTAGACTTTACATCGGTCTGATTACCGCCAGAAGGCATTTGTTTTTGAAGACGGGGACAGTCTGTTTTGAAAATGCTAATGTTAATTATTTGACTGAATTCTCCACTTGAGAAGAGGCGCATGCGCTTGAGCCTAGCGGAAGTTAAAGCTCATTCTGCGTGCAGTGGCCCACACCCGTCATGAGTAAAAAAAAATATATATATATATTAAAAAAAAATAACGATTTTTAAAGAGAATTTGACGTTGAATTGAGAAATGTATTGGTTGGAAAACAGATGTGTGTTTCTGTTTCTTTGTCAAACTTAAGAAAATATTGTGAGTTGCCATACTCTTGATTTGGAAATTATGTACAGACCGATTTTCTATATTGTGAGCTGATTCGATATTGAATAATGCGCTGGAAATGTCGTTTTTTGGGTAGGATAATTGGTAAAAGGCCAGTGGCAACAAAAGCGGTATTCATTTGAAGAATTACAATCCCGGGGGTTATTGAAACTTTTATAGAAAGTTATGTGTTCAAACGGAAATTTTATGTTGTTTAAGGAAAATGTTTGTTTACGTATTGAATTTATTTGTAAATGTTTCGGTTTTGTGTTATGAGAATGGGGTTACAATATCTACATTTGATTTCAACACATGTGCGTCGTGATATCGTTTGACATGGAAGCAATCGATGGTTTTTATTTTAATTTTGTGGGAGTTCACAGATGTTACTGTTGTTTAAAGAAATATGTAAAGGGTTATGAAGAAGTGATTAGAAAGATTGAGCCAGTCCGAGGGACTGAAGTGTATACAAGGGGAACTAGTTCGAGAGACAGAATTGCGATTGTTGTTAAGGGCAAAGGTACTACATATGTGTGTTTATTGCTGCTGAGATGATTTGTTGAAATGTGTTGGGTTTGGTGGTATTCATATTTACCTATTTAAATAGACTTGAAGCCTTGTCCAACCAGAATGCTAATACATGTGTAAACTGTCATTCTCTGACGAGTGATATTAGGTGCATATGTAGATTTCGGAGCCTAATTTTTATGTTGAAATTCAAATAGTACTAATATTTGATAGAATTGTAAATATCGAGGTTCTGTTGTAAATATAACTATGGGTAATTGTTTTACATGTTGTAAGAGGGTAGAATTGTCCCTAGAAAGAAATCCGAAGGCTGACATGATTCTAGCGAATTTGCCAGTCTGCTGTCTGTTGAACCAAGTCTTTTACAAATTGCTATGATAGCTGGGATCTGACAGGAAAAATCCAGGCTGTGACTTTGTTGGCTAATGGCTAATGGTGAAACGTGGAGGAAGTGCATTCTGCTCTGTCCTGAGACAAAGGAGAGTCCAGGAAGTAGAATTTGCAACTATGGCAACGATATTTGTAGCTAACAAATTTACAGACAGACTCAACAGCGATGGCGGCGGGTAACAGGCTAGTAAAGGAATTGCAGCTTGACATTTGAGATCCAGGATGAGTAACCAACCACATGACGCATGCGCAGACGGAAATTTAGAAATTGACTAAGACGCAAATTTAGAGAAATAGATACTTTTGGAGCGAGGTGAAGTTAGTTTCATATTCGACATTCGACATTTGTCTCACATTCGGAAAACGCTACTTTGCAGCGTCGAGTTAGGGACTGGGTGAAAATTACCCATACAATTTTGAAATCTGATTACTTTTATAATATTTTTATGGATATAAAAACCAAACTGTCACCAGATTATTCTAATAATGTCTGGCCTACTTCCACACCCTTTATTTTTCCAATAAAGTTTTTAATAAAATTCCAATTAATCGCTAATCTATGAAAATAGCATGAAATCCTCGCTAATCTCAATATCTTTTTCAAACTTGTTTAAAAAAATCTAAAATACACACCAGATTATTCTAATAATGTCTGGCCTACTTCCACACCCTTTACTTTTTAAATTATGTTTTTAAAAGAATGATAGAAAATTGCTAATCTCTGACAATAGAATGAAATCCTCGCTAATCTCAATATCTTTTTCAAACTTGTTTCAAAAAATCTCAAATATACACCAGATTATTCTAATAATGTCTGGCCTACTTCCACACCCTTTACTTTTTCAATTATGTTTTTAAAAGAATGATAGAACATCGCTAATCTCTGAAAATAGCATGAAATCCACGCTAAACATCATAACTCAAGTCTTTATTACTGTGGTATTAGTCATTTATTAAAACAAAGACATTATTTTTAGCGCAGGACATTTTCAGACTCTCCGTCTGTTGCAGGCAAGGCATTTCCAGTCTGTTTCTTTTCTTGCGGCATTGAACTCTCTGTGGGTCATGTTCAAGCACTCTACATGATACCACCTCATGCACTCAGAGCATGCAATCTATATAATGTCAAGTAGAAGAGTATTAATGAGAGTAGCAATTGTTGTTCATTCATACGTCAAAGGATTATTCCAAACACTATTCACTGAATAAAAACTGTGTTTAAGACATAGCAAAACTGTTCATTACTATGGTATTAACATCATCCAATTTCAAAAGACTAGTTATACTTTCTCATTACAAGCTATGCAAGGGACTATGCAATTTGTAATACTGTAGTCTGACCTTCATGCCAGAGGGAGATATGTTGCCATTATCACTGAATGTTTAGCCTGGTCTTTATTGTTTTTAAAGTATGTAGAGACTCTCCAATCATCTGGTTGCTTTGTAGTGACACATTTCTAGACTAAACTGATAGTCATGCAGTTCCAGTGGAGACATACATTTAGTCATTTAGCAGACGCTCTTATCCAGAGCGACTTACAGTGAGTACAGGGACATTCCCCCGAGGCAAGTAGGGTGAAGTGCCTTGCCCAAGGACACAATGTCATTTGGCAAAGCCGGGAATCGAACCAGCAACATTCTGATTACTAGCCCGATTCCCTAACCGCTCAGCCACTTGACTCCCTTGACAATTTCTTCCACACTCTTCTTTCATTGGCTCCCTTGCATAGACCTGGCGCGCGCGCGTGTGTGTTTGCGTCATCAACCCTAGTTGAATCTCTGGTTCAGGTGTCGTAAAAACTCAACCATATAGGTGTCAAGCAAATATTCACCAGTCACCAGAGTTTGCGTCACCATCTAGCCCTTGTCAAACAGTATCTCTTTAAAAACAAACAAACCCCCCCTTAGTCCTCAGCCCCAAGATAAGGGTCTTGTGTGTGTTCAGAGTTCAGATTTGGGGGTAGGCCTCTCTTTGCACACAAGGAATGCTGAACACAGTATCATTTTATACAGAATAAAAAAGTTGCATCTTCAATTTTTCTGACAGGCAGACACTCCATGTGATGGGGTGTGTCGAGGGGTTACATCAGAGTAATCTTACACATACACCTCTCTCTCTCTCTCTCTCTCTCTCAGTATTGACTGGATTCAAAATATTCCTTACATATAAAGTGTTTTACCTAAGACTTGACAGCTGAGACTGTCAATGGAACCGTTGTGGTGGATGTGATCCTGTCTTCTTGTATGAAATGATTACTCGTCTTCTATAAAATTAGCGAGGATTTCATGCTATTTTCATAGATTAGCGATTAATTGGAATTTTATTATTTTATTATTGAAAAAGTAAAGAGTGTGGAAGTAGGCCAGACGTTATTAGAATAATCTGGTGTGTATTTGAGATTTTTCGAAACAAGTTTGAAAAAGATATTGAGATTAGCAAGGATTTCATGCTATTTTCTGAGATTAGCGATTTTCTATCATTCTTTTAAAAACATTATTGAAAAAGTAAAGAGTGTGGAAGTAGGCCAGACGTTATTAGAATAATCTGGTGTGTATTTGAGATTTTTCGAAACAAGTTTGAAAAAGATATTGAGATTAGCAAGGATTTCATGCTATTTTCTGAGATTAGCGATTTTCTATCATTCTTTTAAAAACATTATTGAAAAAGTAAAGGGTTTGGAAGTAGGCCAGACATTATTAGAATAATCTGGTGTGTATTAGAGATTTTTTGAAACAAGTTTGAAAAAGATATTGAGATTAGCAAGGATTTCATGCTATTTTCAGAGATTAGCGATTTTCTATCATTCTTTTAAAAACATAATTGAAAAAGTAAAGGGTGTGGAAGTAGGCCAGACATTATTAGAATAATATGGTGTATATTTGAGATTTTTTGACATAAATTTGAAAAATATATTGAGATTAGCAAGGATTTCATGCTATTTTCAGAGATTAGCGATTTTCTATCATTAAAAAAAAGTTTTGTTGAAAAAGTAAAGGGTGTGGAAGTAGGCCAGACATTTTTAGAATAATATGGTGTATATTTGAGATTTATTGACACAAATTTGAAAAAGATATTGAGATTAGTGAAGATTTCATGCTATTTTCAGAGATTAGCGATTTTCTATCATTCTTTTAAAAATATTATTGAAAGATTAAAGGCTGTGGAAGTATACCAGACATTGTTGGAATACTCTGCTGTTTGTTAGAGGTTTTATAGTCATAAAATCATTATAAAAGTCATCATTTTTCAAAATTGTATGGGTATTTTTCACCCGGTCCCTAACTCAACGCAGCAAAGTAGCGTCTTCTGAATGTGAGTCAATGTCAACTATGAAAGTAACTTCACCTCGGTTAAATTTGGAGTGAATTTTACATATTAATTTTGTTATTTTTTAAATATGTTGGGTGATGAGTATTTTGAGACATTTGCTAACAAGGTTTTTGTTTGTTTGAGGACATTTTAAATGAGTTTCAGAAATTCCGAGGAAAGGCGGGGCTACAAAAAAAAGAGTCCAGTTACGTTGAGTTTTACAAAGGTGATCCCAGAGGGTGTAATTCTGCACAATTATGTGAGTATTAATGGTGAAAGATGAGTCCGTTTAGATGAATTCGAAGTTTGGTGGTTAACAAATGCATGATTAACATTTGTTCTAATTCCTTGCCAAACAGGGAAGTAAAGCCTTTCAGACCAGAACTTGTATTTACGAGCGGAAAATCTGTGATGTGTGATGTTATTCCATAAAAATGCAGAAATTAGACCCCTGGTTCATAAATTAGTTCTAATTGGATTGGAAAAGTTATACTTTGGCAAAATTAAGTGAATAGACGGTAAACGCCAACCATCTGTGTTGTTCAGAGGAAAAAAAAAAAAGAGAAAAAAAAAGGTTGAGAGTTTTTGCTTTGTTCCAGGGCGCACTGTTTGTTTGATTCGAGTTTGAAACGCTCGCTGATAGATATTATCTGAGTTGATTCATTGAGTACAAACTAAGAGTAATTGATAAATGAGAAGTGTTACATTAAATCATATACTAACTACTAAATATTCAAATTAAATATTTTCATTTTGGGTTAATTTAGTCCGCAAATTTGAGTTTTGAAGAATTGAGATGGCTGGTAAATATGGGAACATTCAAAGGTGTATTCTGTATTACATGCTTTGATAAGACTTTTGAGGAGTTAAAGAATAAGGTTTTGTTTTACGGGTTTATGTTACTCTTGTTGAATTGTGAATTTAAAGGTTTAAAAAAAAAAAAAGGAAAAAGGGAGAATTTATATTTTCTTTTGTCTTAAGGGCATTGTTTGATTGATGTGATTGCGAGTCGTACCGTAATTCTAGCATGAATTACTTATTCTAAGAGCAGTTTTAAGTGTGCGAACATGGATTTAATGAAATAAGAGAACGTTTTGTTGATGTGAAGAGATGATTGGTTTAAACACTTCGATGTTCTGAAAAGGGAACTACAGTTAGGTCCATAACTATTTGGACATTGACACAATTTTCATCATTTTGGCTCTGTATACCACCACAATGGATTTGAAATGAAACAATCAAGATGTGCTTTAAGTGCAGACTTTCAGCTTTAATTTCAGGGTATTTACATCCAAATCAGGTGAACGGTGTAGGAATTACAACACATTTTATATGTGGCCCCCCCCTTTTTAAGGGACCAAAAATAATTGGACAAACTAACATAATCATAAATCTAATTGTCACTTTTAATACTTGGTTGCAAATCATTTGCAGTCAATGACAGCCTGAAGTCTGGAACCCATAGACATCACCAAATGCTGGGTTTCGTCCCTGGTGATGCTCTGCCAGGCCTCTACTGCAACTGTCTTCAGTTCCTGCTTGTTCTTGGGGCATTTTCCCTTCAGTTTTGTCTTTAGCAAGTGAAATGCATGCTCAATTGGATTTAGGTCAGGTGATTGACTTGGCCATTGCAGAACATTCCACTTCTTTGCCTTAAAAAACTCTTTGGTTGCTTTCGCAGTATGCTTCGGGTCATTGTCCATCTGCACTGTGAAGCGCCGTCCTATGAGTTCTGAAGCATTTGGCTGAATCTGAGCAGATAATATTGCCCGAAACACTTCAGAATTCATCCTACTGCTTTTGTCAGCAGTCACATCATCGATAAATACAAGGGAACCAGTTCCATTGGCAGCCATACATGCCCACGCCATAACACTACCTCCACCATGCTTCACTGATGAGGTGGTATGCTTTGGATCATGAGCAGTTCCTTCCCTTCTCCATACTCTTCTCTTCCCATCATTCTGGTACAAGTTGATCTTGGTCTCATCTGTCCATAGGATGTTGTTCCAGAACTGTACAGGCTCTTTTAGATGTTTTTTGGCAAACTCTAATCTGGTCTTCCTGTTTTTGAGACTCACCAATGGTTTACATCTTGTGGTGAACCCTCTGTATTTACTCTGGTGAAGTCTTCTCTTAATTGTTGACTTTGACACAGATACGCCTACCTCCTGGAGAGTGTTCTTGATCTGGCCAACTGTTGTGAAGGGGTTTTTCTTCACCAGGGAAAGAATTCTTCTGTCATCCACCACAGTTGTTTTCCGTTGTCTTCCGGGTCTTTTGGTGTTGCTGAGCTCCCCAGTGCGTTCTTTCTTTTTAAGAATGTACCAAACAGTTGATTTGGCCACACCTAATGTTTTTGCTATCTCTCTGATAGGTTTGTTTTGATTTTACAGCCTAACGATGGCTTGCTTCACTGATGGTGACAGCTCTTTGGACTTCATATTGAGAGTTGACAGCAACAGATTCCAAACACAAATACCATACTTGAAATGAACTCTAGACCTTTTATCTGCTCCTTATCAATGAAATAACGAACTCCCATGAGGGAATAACATACACCTGGCTATAGAACAGCTGAGCAGCCAATTGTCCAATTACTTTTGGTCCCTTAAAAAGGGGGGGGCCACATATCAAATGTGTTGTAATTCCTACACCGTTCATCTGATTTGGATGTAAATACCCCGAAATTAAAGCTGAAAGTCTGCACTTAAAGCACATCTTGATTGTTTCATTTCAAATCCATTGTGGTGGTATACAGAGCCAAAATGATGAAAATTGTGTCAATGTCCAAATATTTATGGACCTAACTGTATGCATATGCTTTGAAGAGGTATATGGGCAAATATTTTAAGTCAAAATAGTAAAATCTAGAGGTTTTTAAGAGTTTTGATAAAGGTATTAGATGCAATGTGGTTATGAAATGAGAAAATAATTACAATGTACTTTGTTTGGAGTTTGACTGTAATTTGATTTTAAGTTTTCTTTGAGAGTTTTATCAGGGCCTGGTACAATGTTTTGAGATAAACAGTTAGGCTGTGATGAGGTTGTTTTTATTATGGTATTGGTTCATAAAGAGGATTATTATAACTTGTGGTTTTGAAATAATTTGGGAAGACTCATTAAGTCTGATTGTGGTTGTGATGGTTGGAACTAAGTGGCTTGTTCTGGACTGTAGCCAAAGCAAGTTATGAAGTTCTACCTATCTAACCTATATAGAAATATAGATGGGGTATACGTTTGGCTAATGGCTACATTGAGAACATTTTATGGTCTATGTTTCATTTTGGAATCATACAGATTAAATTCTGGTTTGAGGTAATGATGCTAGTTTTCCTCATGTCTTGGAAAAAGAGAGATTTGATTTGGTGAATTTAAATACCCCAAAAAAACAAATGAAAGGGAATCTGAAATATAAAGGTATTCATTTGAACTGTTCCTAAAAGTTTTTTGAAGAAAAGATAATAAGAGACTAAAAGTTGAGGTTATTCGTAATTTGGTTGTTTTCTAAAATAGTTTTATTCTATACAAATTGGTTCAAAAGTTGGTTGCTTCAGTGTAAGCTTGTTAATTCATAAAAGGGAAAAGAGTTAAAATATTTACTGATAGTAAAATTGACTGATGACTGACTGATCCAAACAGAACGTGACTATGGGGGTTTTATGGTTTTGTGTCTTTAGCTTCAGTAGTTTGGCTTTGTGATAGGACTGTGAGGGTTTGATATGATACTGCTGAGTTGAAAATATTGGACTGTATTTAACACAGAGTGAGAATTTTGTTTTGTTTGAGTATATTTTACAAGAATTACAGAATACAGCGGACAGATGGAGAAAGGAATGGTGGAATGGAGATTCGAACTTGGATGTGGGACAAGTAATATGAGAAAAGGAGTTTAAACACGATAAGCTTCACAGTTAAGGTTAGAGAAACCATTTGAGTATTGATAGATGGATTTTGTAGAGTCACATTTTTGGAGAAGTGATACTGTTTAATGATTGTTGATGGTTGTTGGATGGGAAGAAGTTTTAGACTTCTCAGGGGCTCAGTGGTCAAGTTTTGCTAATTTAGATTATTCTTCGATGGGATTTTTTCTTTGAGGATATGTGATGATAATGGGTCACACTTGTTTATGGAAGTTATTTTGGTGTTGATAGGATTCAACATTGTGTTAATCACTTCAGTTGAATGAGAGAACAGAACCTTGAAGACTAAGTCAGACGACAAGAAGTCAGTTACCTTTAACTGACCTCTGTGAGAATGTGCTTGTTTATCACTGTGCAACCTTTTGGAGTCTACTTTGTGTGAGATTCACAGGCAGGTGAAGGAGGCTATTCCTCATCCGTTGACTGGACCGCTGCATGATTTGATACCAGGATGACTGGATCGTGGTGAAGGACCTGAAACGCCTGGTAAAACCCAAGGTGGACGGGGCCATACCAGATTCTCCTGACGACTAATCCGGCGGTTAAGATCGGAGGGAAGAGCAACGTGGATACGCGCTAACCATTGTAAGCGTGCGCCCTGCCTGGAGACGGAAGGAGAGGATACGCATTCTGCATAGTACCAAGGAAAGCTCAGAGTCTGTGCGCATAGTGCAGTTCTTTGAAAGTTGCCCTGAAGCAATTTGATCGTCGTTTGCAATTGGTTCAATTAGGCTATCCTGCCTGAAAGAAGATTATCTACAGCCAACTGAAGATGGCATCCGTTCCAACAACCTGGACTTTGTGGTATACGGGGTACAATGGGTTTTGTCTTGGGAATGGCATTTCTTATTGTGTTTCCAAGGTTCTAATGATATTATGACGACAAATGTAATGACTTCAATTGTTTAACCAGTAATGATGCAGCTGTTAAAAAGAGATGTGCCTACGAAGTTTAAAGCTAGAAATCAGGTAGCTGCAGGATTAGAATCATGTTTTTGCGTACGGCTAGCAAAATGTGGATTGCATTAATTATACATATTATAATCAGCAACATTTTATTAATTACATGGTGGATACGATTTCTGGGTTAGAGAACAATGGCTAAGACTTTTTTCAATTCAGATGGTGAACTATAGTCCTTTAGAGAATTCTGACTGGGTTTCAGGAAGAAGAGGTTAATGTGAATGATAGTATGAAATCAGATTTACAGATGAAGGTATTAATGTGTTTGCTACTTTGTTGAGGTTTGAGTCTTATTTTTCTTAATGGACTTGTTTGGGTTTATGTTGTTTTAAAAAAAAAAATTGAGGAATGTTATGGCAGTTTTTGACAGTTACAATATCTATGTTTCTTTAAGCAGTAAAAAGTAAGTTCCTTTGTTATAGACAGACGCATGTAAGAAACTGAGGCTCTGTGGTGTGGTTTACTCTGTAGAATGGACACTCAGATTGTCTTAAGGTATTTATGGTGTTGTTTTATGGTGTTGTTTTATGATACCTAACTAAGAGCCAGAGGGTCTTGCAGTCTACTATGCAGTGTCTCCTCACACATCAACAAATGAACAATACAAATACTTTTGTCGCTGTGACTGGTAACTGGATTGTCTTGCTTTAACTTAGTCTCACAAAGCAAATGATGTCTCTAGACAGCCTAAAATAAACACTACAGCTAAATTATTGCCATTGAAAGCCATCACCTCCAGAAAATGTTTGTCTGTGCAATGCACCAATATTCAATTTTTGTCAATGTATGATTTAATCATAACAATAATTATTTCTATAATATAAATGAGGCATTGCAGTTCATTAGCTATATGACAACATTAAAAGTGTGTTTGAGGAAAGCAGAGGATGTTTAAAAACAGATTCCCTATGTATGAATATGGATGTATAAGAAACAAAAGACAAGGATACCTGTAATTGCTATCGTCATCTTTAAAAAATATATGACATTGTAACAAGGCACAAACAAAAACTTTTCTCATCAAATTTTTCTTTAGTAATCTTTCAATTATCTCACCCAGTGAAAAACAATATTACACAGCATGACCAATGATTACAGCTACATTCCAACATGAAACAGGTCTGAAATTGAAAAATATTAAATACAATTGAAAAAATAGTATAAAGAAAGTAAAACCCACACATTTAAACTACAGTATCATTTGTTACCTAATTTGTATTTAGTGTTTTTTGAGTATTGTCAATCCGTGCACACTATTGAGCAGCATAACCAATGTTTTTAACTACATTCCAACATGAAACATGAATTAAAAGGTTATAAGGCACAAATTAAACAGTATCATTAGTTGGCATATTATTTGTGTTGTCGTCTCTCAGTTAGCCCACCTATAAAAATGTTATATTCTGCAGCATTACTATGATGACAATTTTAATAAGTTCAACTTCAATAACAAACATTGCTGTGAAATGCAGAATACAACATGCTGCATGATTTGTAAACATAATGACAAAGGTCAGCATTTGAAGTCTTAAAAATGTGACAAAACTCAATCTTAAAAAACAACAAAGTAAACATTCATTTACACATATTTATATATGGAAAAGAATGTTTCCTTTCAAGGCTTTTAGTTTGGTGACATTTTGGTGTATAATCACAGTTTTCAGAAACCCTTCTACTTTTCACTTAAAGATGTGAGCACTATTTGGTGAGGACATCATAGGTGATGGTGTAGTTCACATACTTGTTGTGTTGTCTCCTTTTCTGCCTCAGTACTGGTACCTGGCTTTGTCTCATCGTCACAAAAGAATACAGCAATGGCACGTTTTCCTCGAGCTGTAATATCAATTCTGTCATGCTGCATGATGTTCTGCACAATGTGGTCACGTTGATTTAAAACATGGTTGTCAATTTGTACTAAGGAGCGAATCAATTTGTCGTCTAAGATGAATTCAACATGTTTTTTTTTCTTCATCTTCCAAAACAATTGTCCCCCTCATCAAACTGGTCAATTTAGTGTTCTTGCAGTATTTACTGCACTTCTCACACCTTGTCATTAAGGTGGCAGTGTTGACATCAAAAAGAGCATGGCGCTGTGGACACAAGTAAGTGGATGTCACTTCCACATGTACAATTTCTCCAACTGTATGTTTTGCGTCATTTCTTACTGCTGGTGATGCTGCCCCTGCATCTTCAGCAATGTTGAAAGTGCTTTGTGGTGTGGTTGTCAGCACGACTTTGCTATTGAAAAAAACGGACAGACATCTGTAAAAGTGTACCACTTGTCTATAACCAGCACATAATTTCCCCACACAGTGAGCATGATGGAGGCAGTCTTGTCAGACACAGCATACACTGTCTTGTCCATCACTTTGTGGGTCCTAGTTGTGATTTTCTCCTTTTCTCTCTGCTCCAAGACTTTTACCAGCACATTTACCTGCACACACAGGAAACATTTAAACAACATGTTATTTACATCAACACACTGTAAAACACCTATGTGAATCCAGATTACTGCAAAGTTTCACAGGAAATCTGTATAGGACATTAGTAGTGCCATTTAGAAAAAGTAAAATGGCAAGTTCCTTGGAATGATGTGCTATCATATGACACTGAAACAGATGCATAATTAAGATCTATAATAAAAGGATAGCACTCTTATGTTTTTAACATGGTAAATCATTCAAATGTACTCACTATTTAATGCTCCCTGGGATCAGAAAGGATGTCACTTATTGATCTGGTCTGCTGATCCTTTGGAGCCAACTCATCGAAACAGAAGCCCAAGTTCCGCACACATGTCAGTTGGGCTCGCTCATTTATCAAAATATCATCCTCTCCTTGATTTTGCCATGATGGAGTCAGCGTTATGTTTCCGACTTTGACTGGGCTCCTTCAAAAAAAAAAGAGAAATAAGTTGAAAGTGTGAGTACAATAAAACAAACATGTTCAGCAACACCATACTTAGTCAAAAAATCAGTGTAATAGTTAATTTGGAATTGCATTTAGCAATACTAAAGTACTTGCCTGTCTTTTTCAGCACACACAAACCAATTGTGTTTCTGTGGGGTGAAGATGACCAATTTAGTGTTTTTGGTCGCTTCCTGAGGTACAGCAGTGAAATATTTATTGTACTTTCCTTGTTTCACGTCAGAAACCAGGTGAATAAACCCTTCTGCTTCAATTTTCATTTGCTTAGGTGACGTCATGATTGAATCTACAGACAAATTACACACAATTTGTTACAAAATTTGAAACTGATTAAGACATTGCAACAGGTAACATTCAAGACATTTGTGGATGTGGATGTGTAAAAACGCAGTCAGCAGTTGAAAAATCTATGCCGTTGAACCAAAAACACAAACATACATGCCCGTAGAACTTAGTTTTCGACACACATTTCAAAATTGAGATAGGTTAAAACACAAAACTGAAGACAATCTCTCAATACTATGCCAACCGATCATCGTAATTTGACTAAATATTAACTAGGCCTACATGTGTCCCACGTATTATATCAGACTTCTTAAGCTTTAAAAACAGCATTTGCAGTACAATGGTTGGAAAAGAAATGGTCACTTAAGCTTAAGATCTTCTTTGTAAATTTGATTTCAAACTTCCATCTTTAAACTGTACAAATAATGAATACATGCCTTTCCCAAGTGGAGCTCTGTGTCTTCAAACGCTGCCTATGTACTTTGACCATATATTAGCTCTAGCTATAAATTCAAAAACAAGCTTGAGAAGTCCATTATTAGCCGTAAAGGTAAACATTGACACAGTTGAACACATGCTTCAGGGCAAAACCGAAGTGTTAAAGTTTTTTCCACCAAGTAAAAAAATGCATTTAGTAGCGGCCAGTTTTAGTACATTGGCTAATTAGTGGGGTCAAGATAGAAAACGAGTAGGCTAGTCCTTTTTAAAGCGTAAAATACGTTTTTTTTTCAAGCTTACTGTAGCCTATGTTATAAACTGCAGCTACTCAAAAGTAGGCTATCTAACTTGCATATTTTTACAGCGTTTATCATTAATTCAAACAATTGTTTAACTTTTAGTATAACTGCGGAAAATACACAAACACATTAATATACACTTGAAAATCTACCTTTGAAAGGTCTTCGACGACCAGTAGTTTCTCTTGCAGTCGTGTCAATGAAATAGCTTAACTATAGACAAGTTTATGCGCCAAATCCCAGGGGGCTGCCATAACTCTACACAAATGCACTTCATTTCCGCCGGAAGTGGTTTGCAAAGCGTCTGCCGGTGTAAACACAGCGATGTCGATGCTAGCTTGGGATCACGGTTCTACTACTTTGACATACTTGTCGTTTGACATTTACTACTGGATAAGTTGCCAGCGTCGTCGCCATACTTTTAAGTACATTTTAGAGTAGATTTATAGTTATAAAGCTTTTGCCAGTCCATCATTTTGGAGCTTTTAACATGGAGCAAAAGCAATGTCAGAAGATGACTTTAGTCAGTGATTCATTAGAACATTTGTTGTCTAGCTCTTCAATCTCTCAGCAAAATGTAGGCTAATTATTTGGCTAAAGGATGCCACACGTATCAGACAGAAGTTGTTCTATAAATTCGCCCAACATTAAAAACATTTATAGTCGGTTGACTGATCGCGTTGTTGTACCCAGTCAAAGGAATAAACACACAGGAACATCATGAACATTCAATGGTCTTGCCAGTTATCCTGGCAAAACATGTAGCATAATGTTCTTTATTTATTGCCAGGACACGGTCCAAGTAGCCTAGGCATACATAACATTGGAAGCTAATTCGTTTGGAATTTCTAGGCTATTGATTTTTCATGTTGATGTTCAGCCTATTCAATTTAACAACTTCAGAAGGACAAGACAGGCAGTACACTGTTATCCTTATTTAAGTGGCTTGTCACTGTCTGAAGTGCCTACTTATCTATCTATTCTTCCTATGAACCCGGTTATGACTGCTTTAAACAAGCACCGGTTGGCTACACACCTCATGCCGGTGTTGTGTCCCTACTGGTTTCCGAAATAACTGGTTTCCCCTGCCTCTATCACCAGATTCGTCACAAATTCACAAACATATTACTGGCTATTTTCAAGTCGGATCTCATATTTGCTGCGGCGAATATGAAAGTATAAGCTGCGTACGCACTACATTACCATTAACGACAAAATAAATGGAGACAAAATAAAACATTTGCAGGCTCGCATGAAGTGGGATTCGATCGCACTAGAGCAAAACACGTAATACACCAAAGGCCATTGCTTTACACCACAAGCTATTCTAGCTCATGGAAATTACTCAAGTCAGTTACATACTTACTAACCACCTTGGCCTTCAGGTAACATTTTGATTTGGCTTCTTCTGGAACAACTGGTTACCATAGACACTACCCGAATGTAGGCTACTAATCACGTATTTGGGGTTTGTTCCAAGGCAATAGCAGTATTTACCCCGACATCAAAGCTCCTTCTGACACCACATATTAAAAATTCATACTAACGTCGCTGCTATCCCAGACAATACGATCAAAATACACGTAACACAACATGGAAACTATGCGATTTCGTGTAGCCTATGGCTGAGTGTTTCTTCGCTATATCTTTTGAAATCAATTCATTTCATAATTTTATATTCTGAACAAATGTAATGATTACTACATTACAGCCATTCACGCCATAATAAATGGAAGCTAAGAAAATAAAAGATTCGAGTGGGATTCGATCCCACGAGCAAAAACACATCCATCGTTGCAATCCTTTGCATTACATCACGAGCTACTGAAGCACATGGGTATGGAAGGAATGCAGTCACGAATTTATTAACTACGTTGGCCTTCAGGCAACATGTTGTTTTGGTTCTTCTGAATCAACTAGTTACCGTAGACACTACCCGAATGTAGGCTACTCATCACGTATTTGGAGTAGCCTGTATATGTAGTAATATTCTACCCGCAACACAGTACTGAAGGTGTCGAATTTATTTGTGACCAGCGTCCAGGAAACTGTGAGGTTTCTATGATACATACATTTGTATTTTATGTCAAACAAACACACAACACTCATGTAATGCCATCATATTGTCTTTATTATGTGAAGCATTACACATGTTTGTATGAAGTACTATAAACAATTATTACATCTAACATACAGGTAACTTTTGAGGTTACTTGGTTTGGGGTTCATCCAAAACAGCTGGTTACCTGTTAGGGTTACCTTGCCATGAATATCAGAAGTAGGATAATGTCTGTGCCCACGTTTCTAAATCATGCCACTTATCATAGGAGTCAATCAATCAATTAAAGTAATTTCACACAGTACTGTACAGCACAGTTAAGCGAATATAAATGGGGCAGGTGAAAGGTTCTTTTCTCAGTAGCAACAGAGTCGGTTTATGGTTTCTAGTATTTAAAGAAGTTAAACAAAGAGCAAATATGGATCCTCAGAAAGTCCAAGAAATTGTTTCACTGAAGTTATCCTCCAAACTTCACCAAAAGTGAAAGATCCCGTGTACAACGTGCAGCCTTTTGGTTTCATTTGCTTTGTGTTGGGAAGCCACCATTGGGGCAGGACTTCTATTGTCCTGCATGTACTCTGTGAAGGAACAGAGTACATGCAGCAACATGACATTTAAAAGATGTGTGACACACGGCTGGTGGACATCGGTCCCTTCCAGTCCATCCATCTACCTGGCTTCCCTGTTATGTTGTGCCAATCACATGGCACCAGCCTGTGGCTACCGTTGCTTAAACTGACATTTGCCAACTCTGACCCGAGTTGACCTTTGGACTGTGTTTGGCACTTTTCTTAATGTAAAACTATGTTTAACCTGTGTTCTGCACCTCTCTTTCACCAACCATCTCTGGAGGAGGGGATCCCTCACTGAATTGCTCCTCCCAAGGTTTTCTGGGAGTTTTTGCTTGTCTTCCTTGAAAATTGAGGTTGGTTGAGGGGCAGTTCTATGGGCACATGTGAAGCCCTCTGTGACACTGTTTGTAAAAAGGGATATTCAAAGGAGATGTAATAATTGTTTAAAGTACTTCATACAAACATGTGTAGTGCTTCACATAATAAAGACAATATGATGGCATTACATGAGTGTTGTGTGTTTGTTTGACATAAAATACAAATGTATGTATCATAGAAACCTCACAAAGTTTCCTGGACGCTGGTCACAAATAAATTTGACACCTTCAGTACTGTGTTGCGGGTAGAATATTACTAAATATACAGGCTACTCCAAATACGTGATGAGTAGCCTACATTCGGGTAGTGTCTACGGTAACTAGTTGATTCAGAAGAACCAAAACAACATGTTGCCTGAAGGCCAACGTAGTTAATAAATTCGTGACTGCATTCCTTCCATACCCATGTGCTTCAGTAGCTCGCGATGTAATGCAAAGGATTGCAACGATGGATGTGTTTCTGCTCGTGGGATCGAATCCCACTCAAATCTTTTATTTTCTTAGCTTCCATTTATTATGGCGTGAATGGCTGTAATGTAGTAATCATTACATTTGTTCAGAATATAAAATTATGAAATGAATTGATTTCAAAAGATATAGCGAAGAAACACTCAGCCATAGGCTACACGAAATCGCATAGGAAACGAATGTTTCCATGTTGTGTTACACGTATTTTGATCGTATTGTCTGGGATAGCAGCGACGTTAGTATGAATTTTTTATATGTGGTGTCAGAAGGAGCTTTGATGTCGGGGTAAATACGGCTATTGCCTCGGAACAAACCCCAAATACGTGATTAGTAGCCTACATTCGGGTAGTGTCTATGGTAACCAGTTGTTCCAGAAGAAGCCAAATCAAAATGTTACCTGAAGGCCAAGGTGGTTAGTAAGTACGTAACTGATTTGAGTAATTTCCATGAGCTAGAATAGCTTGTGGTGTAAAGCAATGGCTTTTGGTGTATTACGTGTTTTGCTCTAGTGCGATCGAATCCCACTTCATGCGAGCCTGCAAATGTTTTATTTTGTCTCCATTTATTTTGTCGTTAATGGTAATGTAGTGCGTACGCAGCTTATACTTTCATATTCGCCGCAGCAAATATCAGATCCGACTTGAAAATAGCCAGTAATATGTTTGTGAATTTGTGACGAATCTGGTGATAGAGGCAGACTGATAGGTGCACGCACCGCTGGGAAACCAGTTAGTTCGGAAACCAGTAGGGACACAACACCGGGCTTTTACAGATGTGTGTATTGGCACTTTGAAAGGTTTGAATTATTATATCCACATATCAATGTATAATTATTAAATCCACTGCAACAATAGGACAAAGGAACACCAACAAAATGTGAATAGCCTACAAACAATAAGCATACTACTGTAGTACAACTGCAGTAGTATGGACCAGAGACAGACCCCGTCTGTCTCTGGTCCATGTTAAAACTGTCCGCCGTGAAATGGTCAGTGCAGTTTATCCGAAGCTTTCCATGAGCGTGGCTCTTCACAAAATCTATCCACCTATTTTTCCTTTCATTATCAATAGGGAACTTAAATGGCGTTGCAGTGCAGCTGGAGTTCTTGCATCAAGGGAAGATGCAGTTGCGGGTGGTGGGAGACATCCTGAAGCTAGCTAGCTAGCTGATGTAGGCTACAATAACAGTACAGCAGGAGGAGCCATTCAGTGATCTGACGTAGATAGGGTGAAATGACGTAGATAGGGCATATTTTGGCTCCGCCCATTAAAACCTGATCTGAAAACGGAAGAGAAACTGTTTTTCGGTTTAACTCTACATTTCAGTGTGACAAAGTTTTAGCGCTTTGCACATGCTTTCAGGAACTCATTTCACACATATATAATGTACTTAGAAGCAAAACATGGAATTTACTTTACAGGATCTTTAACCTTATCGAATTGTACCATTCGTGGCCACTGTGAAGATTTAGGATGCGCTGTTTTGGCGTTTTCTTATGCAATTGAGAGAAGAGTCTTTTTTAAACACGTCTCTGCTATCAAGTAAAAATGTGCAGATCTGGATAGATCTTAAGCCCACTACCTAAATCATATAGGCTATAACATTTTACGAATTCATCACTGTGAAAACACAAAATTAAGCAAACTACGGCTTTTTTTCTTTCTTGTCTAATGTTTATGGTGTTCTGCTATTAAAACGATGTAAATGCAGAAATTTACAGTGAAACTAGGTACATGGAAGTGTTTTAATGCTCTGCTAGACAAAAAGGTTACCAATCATGAATGCAAAGTAAATACTTGTTTTCAGGTCGCCTTTGTTTTCTTTGATATGGTTATTTGTTGAAGTGTGCGGACATACTGCATATAGGCAATTATCAAGCAACATGATCTCCCACCCCGCAGTCACTTTCTTTTTCATACAAGCTCCAAATAGCGATCAACATTTTTACTCCTATATTTATTTCAGTATTATAGGTACCACAGTTACTAAAATAACCTACTTCACAAATTCCCGTAAAAGTGGAAGGGTTTTCCCTAGCTCAACAGTGCACTGACGTAAAAAACAAAACAATGTTATGTACCTGGAGGCAGAGGGCAACGCTGATGTTAAAGTGGCAAAATAAATTATTCCAGAACTACATGATATTGCGATTACATTTTATTTAACTTAACTAATAGTCCGGTAAGGCAACCAGAAACTGGCGACCTCACACCGCAACTACGGAGTGTCCCAGAGCAAATGCTACTAACCACTCCACACCACATTAACCACCCCCCAAACGAATTCCAAAGGGAAGACGCTCTTATCCTACCAGGGACAGAACACGGCAACTTACCACTGACGTGACTACAAGACAACAGATCTCAGCGGCCCACAACCGATAACAAGATAGCCCTTCAACCAGCACAACTTCCCGTCTACACAATACACGATACACAATGCTTATTCAAATACCAAAACTACTCACTGCACTCGTCGCTCTCCCAAACAACCACCACTCACAGCCACTGCTGCTACCACTACTAAACACTAACCTCTGGCGTCACACCTAAAAGGTCAAACACAATTGGACGAGCCCCCATGTGACGCAGCCTGACTCTGAGCTTTGTCAACAAACGAGGGAGACGAACGAGGGATGACCAAAATAATAGGTATTTATTATAAAGCGGAAGTCAATATCCCAGTGAAAAACAGCCGTCTGCAACCGTGAAGGGATCTCCCCCGAACTGGAAGAGTAGTCTTGATATAACCAGACCGGCCACAGGTGTGGCTCATCAGGCCTGATGACCCATCACTCCAACAGGACACCTGAAAGACAACCAGCAATAAAGAGAGAAGACACCTAGTGGAGGGGAGGGTCGTCACAATACCAAGCACAAAATAAACGAACAATAAAACTCAACTCATCTCCCATTATGCACATTTGGAGAATTTCTGCAAATTCAGGCATTCCAGCAGTTGAACCACATGCAACTACCATTCCATTTCTGTAATTTATTCCTCTAGTGGTGACATTTTTTGCAAGATTAACTTGACTGATACCTGGATACTTTTGCCTGAGAGCCAACACAACTTCCTTACTCAAAACATCAACCAGGATTGTGGAGATATTTGCAACTTCCAAATTTGATGTCCTAAGACTGGATGAATGGATGTGATAACTGATGTTGGTGTTTTGCTGCCAGTGAGAGTGCAATATTTCTGAAATTATTTGTGTGTCGGGCAACTTGCTTAAAAAATGCTTCAAATCGAATCGTCCATACACCTACAAGTGGACCAAAGCACCTAATCAAGTGTGGATAATGCTCAAGATAGTGGTGTTTAGGTTTCACTGTTACACCTGGGTCAAGTTCAAGTAGTCTCTGTCTGTGCTCAGACACTTTGACATCAAGATAGGCAATTGTCTCATCAGAATGAACAGGTGCCACAGCTAACTCTACAATTTCCTTCAGATCTAGTATAACTTTCCAAGCAAGCTCATCCTCTGGTATCAAGTCTCCTATTAGAAATGGAAGCAAACGTATTAAGCTCCAATTCTCATGAGCATTGCCACCTATTGTCTTTTTTAAAGAATAGCTTTGTGGTATTATGTGAGAACTTTTTTTTTTGTCACCCCACTTGTAAGGAAAGTTGAGGATTAGCTTGTTAAGACATTCAAAACTAAAATACTTTTTAGAGATCAAAATCCTCAAACACAGAGCCAGTTCAAATGGGACAATACCCTCAAATAAATCATGCACTAGATCTGGGGGATACCCTGTGTTAACATGAAAGTGGTGAAGATGTTCAGTTAAAACACACGCTCTCTTCACTCCAAAGCAGTTTGTTTCAGTTTCCTGTGCAGACTTAACATGTGCTTCATGTATTTCTTTGGTTCGAAGCAAAAAAGTACCTGACTGAACGTCCTTTGATCTAACATCTTCTTTCTGAGCCGTACAAAATCGACAAATATATTTCCCAGAGAAGCTCTCAACGAAACCAGCTAATCTGTGTGCTCCCAAATTATCAGCTATTCCACTATGGACTGTTCCTTTGACAAACTTTCCAAGTTTTGAGATGAACACACCATGCTCTTCTAGAGTGACAAGGTCTTGTAAAAGTGGCTGTAATATTTTACCATATCCATATACTTTTACATCGTCACTCTTGCACAAAGCTGCCAAATAAATTGAGTTGAGTGCTGAATGAGAGCCCGGTGGCAAGTTATTCAGAACCTAGTATACACTACACAATTTATGCTTCTTTCGCGATGTGCCCAGGGGATTGCACAATTCAAAATCATCAATGTACAAGGTTAAACAAATTTTCAACTCATCACCTGACAGGAAAGGGTTTTCCTTGAAGTACACACCATCTCTTAGAGAGTGATACAGCTGGTTCTCAAGCTGCTCTGTATTACCTTGTGTTCTGTGGCTATTTATAACACTATTTAACACGTCAGTACTAAGCAACTGCTGCAAAGACCGCAATAATGGGATATATTGAAAGCTCCTGCTCTTTGTTTTGTCCAAAATAAACTCCACTGGCTCAACAACATTAAACACTTCCTTAAAATACTCCTTTCTCTTGTAAGCTGTAACAAGGGGGCCACCTGGCCCTATTGCTTTCACCAAAGGATTAGAATGACACAGTACATCAGCTAATTCCCTAACAATCAAGCCATCAACTACTAAGTTTTTGTTTTTGAAAAATTCTGAAAGACTGTTACAATTTACAGGCACAGACACAGTACTTAACAGATAGTGTAGCTCATCAAGCAATTGGTCAATTGCTGTTGACGGAACATGAAAAATGTTTTCCAACTTCAATAAAATTGAGCCTATTTTTTGTTCTATAACGTTTGGAAGGTCATCTGAAGTATCAACATCACTATCTGCATCTGACGTACCAAAATCTATGTCTGAAGATGAGGGTCTGTCATCTGCAGGAGTGCCAGATTGCTTCACTTGAGCAGTGACTTTAACCACACCTGCTTTAAAGTCTTTTAGGGTGTGGGGATTATGTTTTCGATGTTTGTGCGAGTTAAACGTACCATATATGTTTGTCTGATACACACATCCCTCAAACATACAAGTTATGGTTTCATACTGCCTAACATGTTGATTTACATGAGTAAAGTACTCCTTCTCAGTTGAAAGCTCCTTACATCCGCACGTCTGACATGAGAAAGTAGTTAACTGAACATCTGCTGTTTCTAGCTTCCTGTGTGTTTGATATGTGTGACTCGAAAGGTTCTTCCAAGTTTTAAATGTACATGGACAATCTGCATAGACACAAGGATAGCGGCATGTGCGGCCGTAGTGAAAATGTCTCAGCCTAAAATGTTTTAACAATCCATACCTTGTAGGTAATGAGATGTCACATACTTTACATGGCCACATTCACACAGCATCTGTAAATACAAACAAATAAGTGTATTAGTTGTGTGTCAGTAACATTTATATTTTGAAAAGGCACAAATGTGTTTACAGCCCACATCCTTACTTGATTATAGAGGTTGCCCTTCAAAGAAATTGTGGAGAAAGTGGAGAAACTCGAGAGAAAAGCACGTCTGTAAAAGACAAACGATAGTTAGAAACAAAATTTTGGGTTGACCAAATATTACCTAATATTTTTCACACCTGTATACAGATGATGCTGTTCTGAAAAATGTACCTCGGTTAAAAAAAAAAATGCTGCAAAATCGCTCAGAGAAATAACTTTGCTGATGTGCAAGCTGGCACTGTCTGGATACAGGTTAGAAAAATGTCTTTAATGTGCAAATTAATTGCAGGAAAAAAACAGCGGCAAGATCACTAATTACTTTTAATAACAGCGCCTGATATACAAGGTAGACTAGCAAAGTCAACTCATTATGTTGCACACAAATGCAACAAAAAATTACATTTGCACACACTGTAAAACAATTAACAAAAAAGATAGAACACGTTGTCTAACGCACTTGAGAAAAGCATGCTTGCTAGCTAGCTACTTGACTATCCATTCCTGCACAAAAACATTCGCATGCACGCTGACCCACAGCAGAGTTAATGGTTAATCCTAAATTTGGAGCAGGGAAAAACCTGCTAATTTGTATATATAATTTTAACAGCACTCGCTAGAAATATTTTGCTGTTGGTAATATACTCTATATGTTCCTATTTCACTGACCCCAGCCGCAAATTAGCCACCCTAGCTGATGGTTCTAGCATCAACCATGTGATACTTAGAGCTAGCTATCAAACCAGACAAAAATTTTAGCAATCATGACGGATTTACTGGATTTGATTGCTAATATATTTATATCAGTGTGATAGGCATTAACTGCACTATTAAAAACATAAGTACGCAGACAGATTACTAGCAGAAAAGTTGGATGGCTTCAGATAGCTTACCGTTACAAAGCAAAGGTTACGATCCTCCTGGCAGACAGCGCTGAGGTGAAATGGTGGAAAGGAGAAACGGTCGGGAAAGAGCGTAATTTCCACCTCAAAACGGTGTCACTTCCTGAAAATTGCATGTAAACCAATCTCATACGTTTTAACCAATTGAATCTTGCTTGTTTCACAGCTAGCCCTATTTAAAACATGTGAGTATGTTTTAATTGATTAAGAGTAATATATTTCAGAATTAATAGACTTATGCTCATTCTAAGAAATTTTTATAAATACATTTTGAGAAAATGACTATTTAAATAAAATCAAATAGATGTAAATACTTAATGATAAAATATGCCATGATTCATTTCTGTGAGTGCACCAAAACACAAAAATGGTCATCTTCACCCCACAGAAACACAATTGGTTTGTGCGTGCTGCAAAAGATAGGCACGTACTTTACTAATGTTAAATACAATTTCAAAGTATGCTGTTATTTAACATGTTTGTTTCAACTTCTTTCTCTTTTTCTTTGAAGGAACTGTCGAAGTACAATAATCCAAGTTTTTTAACCAGTATCCAAGTTCTAAAACAGCACAAAAACGGCAGCAAAGTATGATGCAAAGTGTTTATTCGAATCCAACACAAAGGATTGATTCCAACAAACGTGAGTAGACCCCGGAGTCTGACTGGCCTTTTTCTCCGGACATTTGCCTATATATCTACTTTCCATTATTTTAAGATCTTTTGTCATTGGTACATTATCTCTGGTCACAGATGCATTTATGTATTTCACACCCGGTTGGTCAATCGTCACAAAATTTACATTGCCAGTACTTTTCCTCTACTTTCTCTTTCCAAGGCCCACATGGGGCCATGCCGCCCAGCTGCACAGGGACACTGAGTCTAAGGACATAAATCTGTCCCCTGACATCAGGCGGTTGTAGTTCTCAATATCTGGGCTATGTAGTCCTTCATGGGAGAGGCCTACACACATTATTTTCTCTCTGGCACTCAATCTCTATCTAATCTCTATCTCAAACTATCTATCTGGTCTTCCACATTTGGCCTTTGTTTCTTCTATGTTTTAGTGGCAATTCTAATCAATCAACAGATTTGCATCTGGTTTTCAATAATATAGCATATCAAAGTAAAAAAGGTGATTAAGTGGTTCTATATCAATCATATAAACCATGATCATTTCTCCATTGTCATAATTACAGCAGTGTGATGTTTTTTCTACAACATAACCCAGTCAAAGTTGGAGACATAATGCTGACCCCATCACGCCAAAATCAAGGACAGAATGATATTTTCATCAATGAGCAATCCCAGCTGACGTGTGCAAAACTTGGCCTTTGTTTCGATGAGTTGCTTCCAAACAACCAGCAGACCAGATCAATAACTGACATCGTTTCTGATCCCAGAAAACATCAAATAGTGAGTCACTTTGAATGATTTACCATGTTAAAAAATAAGAGTGCTATCCTAATATTATACATATTAATTATGCATCTGTTTCAGTGTCATATAATAGCAAATAATGCCAAGGAACTTGCCATTTTGCTTTTTCTAATGTAATCATATTAATGTGCTATACAGATTTCACATGAAACCTTGCAGTAATCTGGATGCATATAGGTGTTTTACAGTGTGTTGATTTAATAACATGTTGTTTAAATGTTTCCTGTGTGTGCAGGTAAATGTGCTGGTAAAAGTCTTGGAGCAGAGAGAAAAGGAGAAAATCACGACTAGGACCCACAAAGTGATGGACAAGACAGTTGTATGCTGTGTCTGACAAGACTGCCTCCATCATGCTCACTGTGTGGGGAAATGATGTGCTGGTTATAGACAAATGATACACTTTTACAGATGTGTCTGTCCGTTTTTTCAATAGCAAAGTCCTGCTGACAACCACACCACAAAGCACTTTCAACATTGCTGAAGATTCAGGAGCAGCATCACCAGCAGAATGAAACTAAAAACCTTAAAATGCTACTTGTTCAAGCAATGTCATTGTTTTCCATTATCAATGTTTACATTACTGTTTACTTTGTCGTTCTTTAATATTGAGTTTTGTGACATTTACACTTTACATGCTGACCTTTGTCATTATATGTTTCAGAATCATGCCGCATGTTGTATTGTGCACTTCACAGCAAAGTTTCTTATTAGGGTTCCTCCGGTAGGAGGAAACCTATTGTTTTTGTTAGTATTCCTATTATTAGGGTTCCTCCGGTAGGCGGGAACCTATTATTTTTGTTAGTATTCCTATTATTATTACATTTCTCCGTTAAACGGCTCAATAGCTCAAAAAGTCCTTGACCCGATTTTTTCAAATTTGGCCCAATGATACAATAGGTCACTCACTACTCGCAGACCGCTAATGGCCCATGTACGCCCATAGGTGGCGCTATAAGCCACGCCCAAAGTCTACGTGATTTCCCCAGTGCCCCATTTTTCCAAAATGCCTGAAAATTGGTATACATGCCTTATTTCTCATGGGGAACAAAAAAGCCTAAATAACCCATAAGGTCTCCCATGATTGATTTTGCTGTACTGTCCAAATGTGGTACAACCTTCAAAACCCTTCTCCTCATGAACCATAGATCCAATCGACTTGAAAATTGTTACAGATTTGTAGAATACATGTCTTTCTATAGGGTGAAATTGAATAAGAAATGCAATACAAAATGGCTGAAATAAATGTATTTATGTAAATGTCCACATTGCCACAATATATTTGTGTTAATAAATCAAATATAATTTTGACTGATGTTTTTTATAACCTTTGTGCCTTCAAGATGACATCATTCTGAAGTACCATATGCAATTTCACCTTGATATGTCAATATATGATTGAATTCAATTGAATTGCTCCACAGCGCGCGTGCTCCAAATTCTCAGACTCATCCTGCCCCTTGACACTAGGGTGACCACCTGTCGCGCTTTGCGTTGTGTCGCACAGCATTTTCACCCCTTGTCCCCAAGGCAGGATTAACCATTAGGGCAACTGGGCACTTGCCCAGGGGCACATGACATCTAAGGGGCCCTGGACAATGTCAACTACATTTACATTTATTCATTTAGCAGATGCTTTTATCCAAAGCGACTTCCAAGAGAGAGCTTTACAAAGTGCATAGGTCACTGATCATAACAACAAGATAGCCACAAAACATTGCGAGTAGCCAAAACATGAAGCACACATTGTGACCAACCAAAATAAGTGCCAAAGGGAAGAACCATAAGAGCATGTAGTTAAACAAGTTACAATTAAACAACATGAACCGCTATAAGTGCAAGTGTACCTGTGGAAAAAAAGCAAGCAACAATAATAAAAACAATATATCACAGCGAATCCAATTTTTTTTTTAAGTCAGTTACCACTAACCACAAGAGCAACAAGTCTCTAAGCAAGAGTCATTGTGATCCTTGAGGAAACTAACATCGGGTCAAGCGAACCGTTCCTAAGTACCGTTGTACTCCCGGAACAAGTGCGTCTTGAGCCTTTTCTTGAAGGTGGAGAGACAGTCAGTGTCTCTGATGGAGGTGGGGAGTTGATTCCACCACTGGGGGGCCAGACAGGAGAAGAGCTTGTGTTGGGACCGGGCGGTCTTGAGCGGTGGGACCACCAGGCGGTTGTCTGAAGAAGACCGTAGGTGACGGGTGGGGGTGTAAGGCTGCAGGAGAGACTTGATGTAGACGGGTGCAGTCCCGTTCACTGCCCGTAAGGTCAATACCAGGGTCTTGAATCTGATACGGGCCATGATAGGTAGCCAGTGGAGAGAGATGAGGAGCGGGGTAACATGGGAGCGTCTGGGTAGATTGTAGACCAGGCGGGCCGCTGCGTTCTGAATCGTCTGAAGAAGGCGGGTTGCACATGCTGGGAGACCAGCGAGTTGCAATAGTCCAACTTGGAGAGGACAAGTGCTTGGACTAGCAACTGGGTGGAGTGCTCAGACAAGTATCTCCTGATCTTCCGGATGTTGTAGAGGGTGAATCTACATGACCGGGAGACCGCAGCAATGTTATATCACTTTATGAACGCAGTCCTAACATTCTTTAATGTGAGTACTTTATAGCAACTCGTTCAATCAAAATATTATGTTAAATCAAGTCAAAAACAGTGTTTGTGTAGTCTAGTAGCCAGTGCCGCCGCTCCCATAACGCGCACTACGCGCTGTGCGTAGGGGGCACCAAAAATTAGCCAACTGAAAAATCATCATAGATATAATACTTATAATGTCGATACTATATTTTAGTATAGAAATATTAGGCACGTATATTACAAAACAGGCAGAACAAGAGATATAGCCTATTTAAATGCTCAAAAAAAGTTACGATGGTGCCCCCCCCCCAAAAAAAACCAAATACACACTCAACTTCCCACGCTCGCTGTGGGTGCCCTTCCCTATCTCAGTGGCCAACCCGTTCTCATTCCCAAGTCGTCAAATACCAACGCTTTGTCACGGCCCTAGGCGTCGGATGCGGACGCAAAGGGTACCCTTTCGCGTCAGTATGAGACGTACTGGGGTTTCAACTGACTCCAATGTAAACCCATTCGCGGCAATATTGGACGCTTTGAGCATAATTCCCATTGGATAAAAGAAGGTGGATGCAGTTGTATACGGAAGAATTTTATTATATCCTTCCTTTTAGAAATTCTGCATCGATTCTGAAAAAAAAAGAAAAAAGTTTCGAATTTGTAGCGGAAAATCTTCAGTCACCGTGGCTAGACGATCTATGATTTATGTATTTATTAAATAGGATTTCCTTGTATTTATTTATACTTGTACACTGTTGATATGAAGAATTTGTATCTCAAAATGAACGTGAACCTGACCGTAAGGTGAAGAAAATAGTCTTAATAGCTTATTATAATTATAAAATTTTCTGTTTTAATCTTGAGCTTTGTGCATGGGCTGTACAGCACCGGAGAGAGATTAGTTGTAATAAGTATATAATTAATAGTTATGGGGAAATGCACTTAATTAGCGAAGATGGGGACGCACAGGGTACCCTTTCGCGTCAGTATGAGACGTACTGGGGTTTCAACTGACTCCAATAAAAACCCATTCGCAGCAATATTGGACGCTTTCAGCATAATTCCCATTGGATAAAAGAAGGTGGATGCAGTTGTATATGGAAGAATTTTATTATATCCTTAAATATTGTTCAACCCCAAAACACGAAAGTATCATTGATAATTCACCAATAAGATGGGTTAATGTTATGTCCATCCAGTTTTTAGAAATTCTGCATCGATTCTGAATTTTATTTTAAAAAGTTTCGAATTTGTAGCGGAAAATCTTCAGTCACCGAGGCTAGACGATCTATGATTTATGTATTTATTAAATAGGATTTCCTTGTATTTATTTATACTTGTACACTGTTGATATGAAGAATTTGTATCTCAAAATGAACGTGAACCTGACCGGAAGGTGAAGAAAATAGTCTTACTAGCTTATTATAATTATACAATTTTCTGTTTTAATCTTGCGCTTTGTGCATGCACTGTACAGCACCGGAGAGAGATTAGTTGTAGTAAGTATATAATTAATAGTTATGGGGAAATGCACTTAATTAGCTAAGTATTAAAAAAGGTAGGACAAGGACATGAGAAAGAATCAACGCATTCTTATTGGAACAACCCCCAGAGGCTGCCCTGTGAGTTTTACCACGATAATTATTCAGTGTGTTTAATCCCTCTCCCGGTAAATTAACACAAATTTCTTGCCCTGATTCTGGCATGCAAAATTGTGTTTTGAGGAACGTGCATGTTTTATCTTTAATATTAAAAGGGAAGATTATTCGCATTTATGTATTTTTATTTACAATACAAATGGGATATTAGCTAGTGCTAGCTTGTCAGTTTTCCCTTTCTAGTTTCTTTGAGCGGGCTAATCTCCTCCTGAGCGGGCTAATCTCCTCCTGGAATATACAATAGTAGGCAATCTCGAATTGCAGATCCAGGCTAGGATTTACCTTCCTATCCAATACTATTGTATCTTACTCGCAAATCAGTAATGGGACTAATTCCAGCAGGGTACTGAACTCTGCCCAGCTGTCTGTAAATTTTCATTATTCTAATTTAACTAGAGGTTGACTTAATAGACAATTATATTATAAGCACAGTTGTCTGTGTTCACGTGTACATCATTACGTCAAAGATACCAAGGCAGGTATACAGTAGCAGTCAAAAGTTAGGAAACTTCACATCTCTCTAAACTCTAAAACAAAATAGATAAAATAATTACAACAAAATAAATGATCAAACTATAAATAAACTGAAACTCTTCTTCTGATTACTTTTTTAAGACAGGAATCTCTGTGCGTGAGCTGTGTCTCGATGCTCTGGAACCTTTTAGGCACAATCGTTAGAATCAACTTCTTACAAAGGGTTTTCTTTATGGATGCAATGCTGGCTATCTGACAAGACAATATGTATTTGTTATGTTAATTAATTAACGTGTTTACTGGTAATCCATGTAGATGCTGTGGGAACCAGGGAGCTCACTCTGGTTTTGACCTTGTATGACCTCAAGATAACCGCACAACCAAGGTCAGGTTTAAAAAAATACTTAATCAAAGGTTATTTCTCAATAGAAGGAAATAGTCCTCAAGCTCCAGGGTTGCCACAATGCACATCAATCTCTTCAAACAGTAAAAAAATTGACAGATGGTCAGGACAAACTTATTTAGTGGCCAGCAGAACAGACTGTAGTTGTTCTGGGTAGTATTGTATGTGTCTGCATGTGTCTTAACATATGCAAGTAAGGGCATTTTTGCAAAAGACTTACCTGAAAAAGTTCAACTTAATTTTAGAATAGAATTCTAAAGCTGAAAACATCCACATTTACTACATTAACCTGTCAAAGGAAAAAAAACTACCCACTGCTGTTTCGCCATCCATGATTTCTATCATTGAGACGATTATACATTGAAAGATTGTGACCAAATGCCCATCACAATTTCTCAAAGCCTAACTTGAAGTTGTTAAATTGCTTGTTTTTTTTGACAAAAATCTAAATCCCAAAGGTAACATGTTTGCAAGGATGTAAAACAAAGAGATGTTTCAAATAATCACAATGGAAGAGTGGTAACTAATGAATGTGCTTGACAAATCACTAAATGAAATAATTGTTCAATAATGAAAATAATCGCTGATTGCATTGAAGTAAAGCTTTAAAAAAAGAAATATACCTTTAGGTTTGAAAACAACTATTTTAGGATTGCATCAAACATGTTTGTTCATGATCTGTTAATTCCTGAGAAACACATGTCAGATACAATTCTTAGCCTTTGACATGTGCAAAGCTAAGTAAACAATTAGCCTAATGTATCATTAGTTGTCAAATAAGTTATGTTATAGCTCTTGCGTTGGGGCTGTTAACTTGGCTTATACACCTGTCATATAGCCTACTGTGCCATCATCTCCTGTAATGCAAATTTGTCAAACCAGATTGTGACTGCATATATTTTCCCCATTGTTTTTTTTTGCAGGTTTTAAAACTAAATGCTTTGGGGTGCAAGCCCATCCTTTTTCTGGCCCATCAAGATCGAAAGAACCAGATCATTGGGGACATGATCCATCATGTTGAGCCAGCAGAAGGTGTTGTCCAGGAAATCCTTTCCAAGATGAGGAAGCTTTATGAGCACCTACTGACAAGTAAGATGTCTGTTGTTTAACATGAATATGGTGTTACAATACAACATTATTTTTGTCAATTTAGGGAGCTGTGTCTTGGGCTCAGTGTCACTGCATTTATAAAAATGTATTTGTACATACAGAGTATGTGAACATGACACAGTCAACCATATTCTGGTATTCATATGTAAATACATTTAAGTGCTGTTAATAAAAACTGTTAACAACTTATTGCACAACCCTCCATCTAACATTAATAATGAAAGGGTTGACACTCAGCAGCATCACTGCCACTCGTCTGTAGGCATATTGGAAAGCATCAAACAATATATTTGTACCTGCTTTAAGTAAAGAAACTGTATTTTTCCTATCATTTCATCACAATTGAAGTTCAAGTTATCTCTCTATAATGGTATTCATTCATTTCATGCTCACGGATAATGTAGCTCTAGTTTTAAGTGCCTGCAACTATGTTGTCATGGTGTATTGAAATTAATAAAACAAGTTGTTTCCAACATAGGGAGAAACTATTTAAACATAAAAAAACAAAGCTATATTTATAAAAGTGGCTGACATTAATGTAAAGGAGGCAAGGGCAATTTGTACTTTATCATGTGCTGTAATATTCTAAATATTGCAGAATTAGCTACCAGTGAAAAGGAGACAGCAGCAGGACCGGTCCCAGTGGTGGAGGGAGACCCAATGGCTGAAGAACAATTTCTACTTAATCTCATCCCTGTGTCAACTTCTTCCCCCTCTCTACCTCCTACTTCCCCCTCTCTATCTCCTTTTTCTCTCTCTCTACCTTCTGCTCCCTCCTCTCTACCTCCCCCTTCTCTCTCTCTACCTACTTCTCTCTCTCTACCTTCTGCTCCCTCCTCTCTACCTCCTCCTTCTCTCTCTACCTACCTCTCTCTCTCTACCTTCTGCTCCCTCCTCTCTACCTCCTCCTTCTCTCTCTCTACCTACTTCTCTCCCTCTACCTTCTGCTCCCTCCTCTCTACCTCCTTCTCTCTCTCTACCTACTTCTCTCTCTCTACCTTCTGCTCCCTCCTCTCTACCTCCTCTTTCTCTCTCTCTACCTACTTCTCTCTCTCTACCTTCTGCTCCCTCCTCTCTACCTCCTCCTTCTCTCTCTACCTACTTCTCTCTACCTACCTTCTGCTCCCTCCTCTCTACCTCCTCCTTCTCTCTCTACCTACCTCTCTCTCTCTACCTTCTGCTCCCTCCTCTCTACCTCCTCCTTCTCTCTCTCTACCTCCTTCTCTCTCTCTACCTTCTGCTCCCTCCTCTCTACCTCCTTCTCTCTCTCTACCTACTTCTCTCTCTCTACCTTCTGCTCCCTCCTCTCTACCTCCTCTTTCTCTCTCTACCTACTTCTCTCTCTCTACCTTCTGCTCCCTCCTCTCTACCTCCTTCTCTCTCTCTACCTACTTCTCTCTCTCTACCTTCTGCTCCCTCCTCTCTACCTCCTCCTTCTCTCTCTCTACCTACTTCTCTCTCTCTACCTTCTGCTCCCTCCTCTCTACCTCCTTCTCTCTCTCTACCTACTTCTCTCTCTCTACCTTCTGCTCCCTCCTCTCTACCTCCTTCTCTCTCTCTACCTACTTCTCTCTCTCTACCTTCTGCTCCCGCCTCTCTACTTCCTCCTTCTCTCTCTCTTCCTCCTACTTCTTCCTCTGTTTCTGTCTCTCTACCATCAAAAAAAAGTAAATTTAAAGGTTAGTTTTCCACTGTAGTAATCAAATGAGGTAAAACTGTAAATGTGCCAAAGGCATGGAGTGACCTATTGAGATTAAACTTTTAGATATTTGGCAATTTGTACTTTATCATGTGCTGTAATATTCTAAATATTGCAGAATTAGCTATCAGTGAAAAGGAGACAGCAGCAGGACCGGTCCCAGTGGCGGAGGGAGACCCAATGGCTGAAGAACAATTTCTACTTAATCTCATCCCTGTGTCAACTTCTTCCCCCTCTCTACCTCCTACTTCCCCCTCTCTATCTCCTTCTCTCTCTCTACCTTCTGCTCCCTCCTCTCTACCTCCTCCTTCTCTCTCTACCTACTTCTCTCTACCTACCTTCTGCTCCCTCCTCTCTACCTCCTCCTTCTCTCTCTCTACCTACTTCTCTCTCTCTACCTTCTGCTCCCTCCTCTCTACCTCCTCCTTCTCTCTCTCTACCTACTTCTCTCTACCTACCTTCTGCTCCCTCCTCTCTACCTCCTTCTCTCTCTTTACCTACTTCTCTCTCTCTACCTTCTGCTCCCTCCTCTCTACCTCCTCTTTCTCTCTCTCTACCTACTTCTCTCTCTCTACCTTCTGCTCCCTCCACTCTACCTACTTCCCTCTCTCTACCTTCTGCTCCCTCCTCTCTACCTCCTCCTTCTCTCTCTCTACCTACTTCTCTCTCTCTACCTTCTGCTCCCTCCTCTCTACCTCCTCCTTCTCTCTCTCTTCCTCCTTCTTCTTCCTCTGTTTCTGTCTCTCTACCATCAAAAAAAAGTAAATTTAAAGGTTAGTTTTCCACTGTAGTAATCAAATGAGGTAAAACTGTAAATCTGCCAAAGGCATGGAGTGACCTATTGAGATTAAACTTTTAGATATTTGGCAATTTGTACTTTATCATGTGCTGTAATATTCTAAATATTGCAGAATTAGCTACCAGTGAAAAGGAGACAGCAGCAGGACCGGTCCCAGTGGCGGAGGGAGACCCAATGGCTGAAGAACAATTTCTACTTAATCTCATCCCTGTGTCAACTTCTTCCCCCTCTCTACCTCCTACTTCCCCCTCTCTATCTCCTTCTTCTCTCTCTCTACCTTCTGCTCCCTCCTCTCTACCTCCTCCTTCTCTCTCTACCTACTTCTCTCTACCTACCTTCTGCTCCCTCCTCTCTACCTCCTCCTTCTCTCTCTCTACCTACTTCTCTCTCTCTACCTTCTGCTCCCTCCTCTCTACCTCCTCCTTCTCTCTCTCTACCTACTTCTCTCTACCTACCTTCTGCTCCCTCCTCTCTACCTCCTTCTCTCTCTTTACCTACTTCTCTCTCTCTACCTTCTGCTCCCTCCTCTCTACCTCCTCTTTCTCTCTCTCTACCTACTTCTCTCTCTCTACCTTCTGCTCCCTCCTCTCTACCTACTTCCCTCTCTCTACCTTCTGCTCCCTCCTCTCTACCTCCTCCTTCTCTCTCTCTACCTACTTCTCTCTCTCTACCTTCTGCTCCCTCCTCTCTACCTACTTCCCTCTCTCTACCTTCTGCTCCCTCCTCTCTACCTCCTCCTTCTCTCTCTCTACCTACTTCTCTCTCTCTACCTTCTGCTCCCTCCTCTCTACCTCCTCCTTCTCTCTCTCTTCCTCCTACTTCTTCCTCTGTTTCTGTCTCTCTACCATAAAAAAAAGTACATTTAAAGGTTAGTTTTCCACTATAGTAATCAAATGAGGTAAAACTGTAAATGTGCCAAAGGCATGGAGTGACCTATTGAGATTAATCTTTTAGATATTTTGGACTGTAAACATGTTTAAATACTGTTGATATAGTAGTTAAAATCCCACTGTGAGTACATTTCTTCAAACATGCTTACAACTGCTCAACTATTTTGTTATTTTGAAGATGAAATAGTCATGAATGAATACAGAGAACATGTTTCAACCTTGAAATTATAATGTCACAACTGAGGTTATCCTTTAAACGTGTATTGTGTGTTTATATCTCTCTTTTTTGTTTCATTTCCCGGCAGTGGCAAAGTGTAGCTGCTATAGGCTATCAATTGTTTACCCTAAATGAGGCATCTTTATCACCTTCTATCTATTAATAACAAGAATCTGTGTTTTTATAATGGTATTTTAGGGCAGCCAATAAATTAATAGTTACATTATAGAACATGACTAAATATAAAATTGTATCATACAATGCTTTTTATTTGTCTTCCTAACACACAGGGGTACATGCTAGCTCCTCAGCGTGCCTACCTATCATCGCTCTCTCAGATCTTTACCAGAGAATGTCTAATATGCTAGATATTAGAATTGACATTATGAATAAACAAAACAACAGAAATTAACAAACACATAGCCTAGTAACAACAATAGTAGGCTACATTAGAGGAGGGGGGGGCGTGCAGACTACCCCAAACTCACTGTGGGTCCCACACTTAAATAAATGAATTAATTATATAATTAAATGCTAATTGACATTCAAAATGTATGAATTACAAAACACTTTATTTCATAATGGTCACCACACGTCACAACGCGTGGTGAAGTAACATGAACGAGACGCATCTGTCACTCCCTGCATTGAATGATTATTATGGTAGGCGAGATTTATTGAATACGGCCTTTGGCCTAGATGAGGCAGTGCCCGAATCTGGGATGCAGCTGGTAAATATAATGTTGGTTGGTTAATTTGGTGTTCGTTTATTTGGAGTTTGTGCACATTTGCAATGTGCAGTGTTTGCATCAGGCTCACCCGTTCTCATTCTCAAGTCGTCAAATACCAACACTTTGTCACGGCCCTAGGCGTCGGATGTGGACGCACAGGGTACCGTTTGGCGTCAGTATGAGACAGGGTAATTAGGGTTAGGGTTTTGAGTTCCTTTTATGGTAGGCCTACATGGCCTGGTACAGTGAAACATTGGGGTTAGTTAAACACAATTGTTCAATATCATAACCCTAGTACCAACAGGGGATCAACGGCGCCACCTAGAATACCACATTTTGGGGTAAAAGTCCACGATCAGATGTCAATATTTCAAATCAGAAACCAAGTAGAGCCATCAGACTGGCATTGTGTTACTCTCCTAATCAAAACCTATCCAATGATATATTTGGTTTGGTCCTATGAATTCTAATTTTCACCCTGCTGGACTTAGACCTTGTGTCCAGCATACATTTCAAAGAGACAGGGAAAGATCAAATGCAAAAAAATTGATTTTGTGTATATAGTGGCCAAATTCCTTAATGATATTATTTGTTTAACTTACTATTATTGTTAAGGGTTTAACATGGGGCCAAATACAACTTTTACACAAACGTACAATACAAATACGGGGTTGCAGTTACATATGCAGTTTTGGTCCAAAATTAGAGTTAAGGTTTTCAGTTCCTTTTATGGTACATAGTCATGGCTTGGTACAGTGAATAATTGGGGTTAGTTAAACACAATCGTTCAATATCACGACCCTAGTCCCAACATGGGATCAACAGCGCCACCTAGAATAGTTAATTTCTTAAAATTAAATTCGACTTTTTATTTAATCTGAAGCTGTTATCCGCCTGGGATTTTGTATTCAGACTCAAAAGGGCTTTCTTTAAGTATAATGTCGGAACATAACTGATAAATTATGACTTTTCAAAGAGACTGATGTAAGTAAATATTACATAATAAGCGAATCTGGTACTACTTTAGGACGAAGAAAGTATAAAATTAATATGAACATACAGAACTACAATTCCCAGAGCTCCACCAGAGTGTTTTGACGACAAACATGCGCCATATTTGTAGTCCGCTTATATTCGCATTCGTGCTACTTGCTACTGCTAGACTCCATGACATTGAACTATTAAATAAAATTAATTTTGTGTACCCACCTCCCAGTATTGTTAATGATTTAACATATGGACAAATGTAACTTATACACAAATATAAGATTCAAATGGGAATGCTACAAGTTTGTCCCTATGGTTTTACTTCCGTCTTTGTTGCCATCGCTTATGATAGGCCTCGTCTTACCAGGATGATCATGTCCGAATTTCCACCGTGGGAGACCGAAAATGTACTCTTGAATACTTGCAATGTGTGCAGAAACAACCATTGCGTTGCCAGCTATGTTGTACAAAAAAAGTTACCCTTATGGAGCTTTCTAGAAAAGATTGACTTTCTCATTGCCATGACAGGCTTAGTTACCGTAGCCTAGGCCTACTGAGATTGTCTTCATATAAGACAGCCACAAACGTCAAAACGACAGCTTTGACAACGACCATTTTAACAATTGCATGTCAGGCCAAAAATATTTATTAGTTTATATAAATACAGTATATATATATTTTTTTTTTACATTTGTTAAAGTAATCCCAGTTCAAATTGAATTTAGATAACACATTTCATAACAACAGGCTACATAAGTACTATATCATAAGAAGCATAACACATTATAACAACATTTTACCATGACTGGTAGGCTTATATGCGTGCATTATGACAATATACATTACAAAACACATTAAGCATTTAAAGGTAAGTTACTGGAAAATATTTGATTAACAAGAGGCCTATTACTTTAGACACCAAAGGACACACACAAACTGTACAGAACACAATACACATTTAAGCAAACTTGTAAAGCTACTTAAACTAAAAGCTGCCTCTCCATGTCTCTTTGTCCTGGCTTTTGGAACTGTTAAAAGTACAGTGCCACAGGAACGTCCTTAGGGATCTACTGGGTATGTATCTTGAGAGCAGTCCTAAAATTCTTAAGTGATAGAAAGATTTTGTAGTCATATTTTTGATACAGGTTTCAACATTAAGATGAGCTCATATTATGTACAAAATTACACAAAGTTAAACATTGCATATGAAACTAGAGAGGATACAATTTCTGGGGAAATTGTAGGGTGTGCTTGCTTGCGTCGGTTGCACAGGGGTCTGTATATTTTATATAAAAATGCATCGGGCCTACTTATTATTTATAAAGATTACATAGATTTAAAAGCATCTTTTTTTTGCTGCTCATTTACAACTCAAAATACGAGTGAAGTGTAGAATGAAATATGATGTCTTCTCATTTCCCCTGCAAGAGGCAGCTGACAGGCTGAATCAAAACGAATACATTTGGCAGACCGGTGTAAAAATGGACCTAATCTCTATGATTTAAACGTCCTTTTAAGTTGTCCCTTCTCGTGATATTTTCAGGCATTTAGCCTCCTCATATTGCATTCATTCATTAATAAACAACCCCTTTGAAGATTATTCTACGACGTTACCCGGCAGTAGAAGATGGAATCGCAATTCAAACGTTACCATCTGCTAACTGAAAATATGCCCCCCAAAACGTAAATAAGCTTGACATTTATTTAGTGGAAAATTGCTCATTCATAAAAAGCTCACTGGTAGCGATCATTGTCAGTAACAACGCAAAATGCGATATAGCCCTGTGTGGAGAAGCTGCCCCGGTAAATTGTACTACTACGGTACAGTACTAGACTACTGCTGTGTTCGTCTTGGTAGCGATTGCGTTGGTTGAATTCGATTTAACGTTCCGTTGTACGGTTTAGGCTGAAATTAATTATTTTCATGAACAGATTGACAACGTTTATGCTGTGGCAATGAAGTTCAGGTTAGTAGTTAGATAGACTTTTGATTTAAGTAAGGGGAGTGCCGAACATTTTCTGTCGCCGTTTGACTTCCTAAACAGCTGTGTACTGTAGCTAGATGTTTTTGTAGTGTGTCTCGCGTAAGCTACAGCGTTGCAGTGAGCTACACTGGTTTGAAACCACAGGTAATGGTAATTTCACCAACAAATCGTTTTCTAATGTCAGAATAAATCCTACAACGAAAATGTATATGTGAGGAATTGAAAAAACGATTGAAAACAGATAACGCTACATCATAGACCACTGTAGTATGTGTTGCCCGGGAAACACAGGCTAATGTCATGATGCTAATACTTCAGTGAAATGGTAGACTACTGTTTCCGAAAGTAGATGTACTTCCTTAATAATATCAGCTTATATTGTACATTACAAATCACAATTGTGTGTCATATCACAAAGTAAAATGAGTAAATAGTTATCACCCTGGCCTCTTTTCTTGTGGCGTTTCTGCAGCTGCCTTGCAGTAAAGCTATAGTTAGCCTAGCTATCCCCCAAGTTAACAGATGCTAAACGAATGTTCTGGCAAAGGTAGTCACGCGTGTTTTCGTGACGTTAGTGACGCAGTGACGTTAGTAACGTCAGTGACTGTGGCTAGCAAATTAGCCACCGTTAGCTTCACTTTTCGCCACAAAAACTTAACTGAAGCTTAAACCATGCAACGGAACGTAAATTCCAATAGAAGCAACTCAATTTCTACCAAGACGAAACTTTTGACACCTACGTTGTCTATGTAGGCCAAATATTGACTGAGTTTTAGGGGGGCAAAAAGAAATAAAAATAATAATAATATATATGTGAGAGAACAAAGGTTGTGCTCTCGCCGAAGGCTTGAGCACACCCAAATATTGCATATGTGATAGGTCAAATTATGAAGTTGTATGTCAAAACTGCAGTATCAAAGCAGACAGTCTTAACATTGGACACAACTACAAATACACAACTAATCAAGAAGAGCATAGGTGTGACCTACAGGTGAAATTGGCAACATAACTAGACACACTTAGTCCTCGTCAGAAGTGCTGAAATCACTGTCAGCTGCATCATTTTCTTCTGGCATCTCCTCCGAGTCTATGTCCAGGAGCAGTTGGTGGCTGAGGATTCTGCTGTAGTAGTCCTTCACTTTCAGCATTTGTGCTTTCAGCTCTGTTTGCTTTTTAAGCACCAGACACCGTAGTCCCTTCTGTGCATCCTCAGACATGTCAGCAAAAGAAGCTGTAAAAATGATTACATTTCATAATATTATTAACATGCAATTCTAAAAGTTGATAATGAAACAACAAATGAAGTTCAATAAAGTTCAAACATACTCAAAAGGGAAAGGACAGCGTTAGTCGCAGACCTGTCTGGCAGCAAACCAAATATGGATGCAAGTGGTTGTAGCTAAAATAGTTACGTAAAAAAAGAGATGTACTTACAGTTGGAGGAGATAGTTCCCAGCTTCAAATGTTGTGCCTTCATCACGGTCCAATGCTGCTGCATTTCTTTGCAAAGGAGCATTTCCTCCTCCTTCAGGCGCCTCACAGCCATCACCTTCTCAAACACCTTCCTTTTGGTCTGAAGGTCTGCTACAACTGCAAATTCAATTCATCGACATCAGAAGGGAAGATATTATAGTTGTAACAACTTGAAAAGCTATGGTCCTGATATGCCACTACTTCATAGAGATAATGAGTATTTGTTAAAACAGCATAGCCTACGTTATAAGTAAAAAATAAATAATAGAAAACTAATTTTCACGTCTTATGTTCTGCCAAGGCCACGTGTCAGTCTGGAGGATGGCATCAAGTGACACAATCTGTAAAGGTGGTTCAGCCAGCTTGTTGTAGTCATCAACGGCAGTTGACAAGCGTTTCTTCTCATCCAAAATGACTTTTCGAATTTTGTGGCGTCTCTTGTTGCTATCTAAAAAACATCATAAAGAATGGCACACTTCAGTCACTGTCTGTCACTTCACTATGTACTGTATACATTTAGACTAGAATTCCTATTGTGACACTTTTTGCAGTGTTTAAATGGGTTGCAACAATAAGCATCACATCCTGCTTAAGTTAATCTGGATAAGATTTAATTCTGTTTGCTGAACTCTGTTACATACCAAATACGTTTTCTTAATGTTAAAGTGTGAAAGTGCATATTTCAAGGAAACTGACGTATCAGTTTGTCAGTAGAGATTTTGGCTTCGCACTTTGATTTACATTTACATTTAGTCATTTAGCAGACGCTCTTACCCAGAGCGACTTACAGTAAGTACAGGGACATTCCCCCGAGGCAAGTAGGGTGAAGTGCCTTGCCCAAGGACACAACGTCAGTTGGCATGACCAGGAATCGAACTGGCAACCTTCGGATTACTAGCCCGATTCCCTCACCACTCAGCCACCTGATTCCCTTTGATGATCACAGCAAGCTCCTCTATTCGTGCCTGTAATGCCCCAAGGCTGCCATCACTCTGATGAGTTTCTAAATGAGAGTCACAGTATACATACAACTAAAATCACTCAATTCAGCAACCTGTTTGTTTTAAGCAGTTCTTATCTATGGATTAGTACACTGACCCTTTCAAAAGGACAATAATATTCACAATCACATAAATATTAGGGTGTGTATTTCTGTATGTCCCCTTAAGTTGGTGGGGCCATGTAACTCCATGGCCCTTTCCAGGGACCTTGATGACATGCACACAGCTGTACTGTGTGTGCTATATAACATCATTTATATATAACATAATTCAACATCAACCTATAAAGTAAGCTAGATAGCCTTTCATTAAGACAACTCACCTTCAGCCCATTGCTGCACATCACACACCCATGACTGCATTGTGCTGTCATCTATGCCCAGCTCATCTTTGGTAGCATCCAGGCTCTCCACTTGTTCCTTAAGCATCCTTACAGTCTAATAATTACATTAATAAAGTCAATCCCTTGGCTTTGTATGTCTTTACATTACTAGTGTTTTTCTCATTATGATATCAATATCAAGGTTCAAATTAACCTTAAGGTATCTCTGGCTCAAAGTGCGGCCCATGTTCTCCACTTTCCTTTTATTCCACCCCCAAGCCAGGAGGGTCAGCATGTCTGTTCGACCTAAATTCAAGGCCAGTGTGTAAAAATAGTTATTATTTAACAGGAGATTGGATGGAACACACACACACACATACACACACATACCTGCTTTAGACATGTACTTGGTTGTGATGGCTGCTCTGGACAGGAAACTGTTCACTTGCTCAACCTCTTCTCCAATTGTTGAGCCTGCACCTTCCTGAAAAGCGCCTCCCCATTTAATCTGTAAAGAAGTGAACACATAGTTACTGCTAAATTCACTCCATCTTACCAGAAAAAGGTCTCAAACTAACACTAAATTTGTAATTAAAGCTACCATATACCTCGCATTTCCCAGTGTGTGCCTTTGCATGCATGACTGAAAGCCCCTCCTCATCCAGTTTGCTGGTGGACTTCCTGGATAACGGCTGCTGTCCAAGCTGAAGATCCACAAGCCCCTTTTTCTGACACCTATACATTCAAATTAAAACATAAATGACATCCAGTATGAATGATCAAACCGTATCAGGGTTGTTACTGGCAACATCTACTAATAGTGACAGGTATAGACTGTGTTCTGTTTACAGAACAATAAATAACTTTGATTTATGACTGCAAAAATTATTTATAATTACACTAAAATAGTACCATGTCAGCAATGATACAAAAATAATTCTACGTACATGACTTGTCCGTCTGTGGACGTGGCTTACAAAGTCAGCAACCTCCTCATCTTTTAAAATGAAGATGTCTTCAAAGTTGCTGTGCTCTGAAGTGCTGACACAATACAGTGTTTTTCAAAGAAATGTTTTACATATTCATATTTGATAAACTGTTCATCAGGACTATGTTAGGGTTATATTAATCCATACATGTCATACGTAATGTAGAGTACCTTGCATTTGATTTAAAGCGATATTTCTGGAGTGCAGGCAGGGCAGCTGAAAAATGTCTCCTGACATATCTTCTCCACCTGAAACCTTACAGGAACCCACTCCGAGAAGCTTTTGCTGAAGGTATCATACATTTTTTTTTACATTTAGTCATTTAGCAGACGCTCTTATCCAGAGCGACTTACAGTAAGTACAGGGACATTCCCCTGAGGCAAGTAGGGTGAAGTGCCTTGCCCAAGGACACAACGTCAGTTGGCCTGACCGGGAATCGATCTGGCAACCTTCGGATTACTAGCCCGACTCCCTCACCGCTCAGCCAACTGACTCCCAGTATCAGCTGATATTTTGCCAGTCTTGTAGGTTTAAGGAAAACACAGCAAAGATTTTAATCAAAATATATTTGTATATGTTAGTCACCATTAAAACTGATGTTGCAAAAAACATTTATACGTACTCTTCCAAAGTGCACTGTTCTCTTGTCAAGCATATGGACATATGCCTTAAGTGACATCCCTGGTGCGGCCATCTTGATGTCACAGAAAGACTGAAAGACATCAGTGGCAAAGAGGGTGCAGAAATTAACTGTGCCAGGCCAGTATCCACCATCATGGATGTCCTTAATGGAGGGGGACCATGTCGCGCCACAGCTGGTGCAACTCACCACTGGCAATGCAAGGTTATAGCGACCTGTTCGGAGGATAAATGAGTCAGTGAATTAAGTAATTCTGTAATTTATCTTACCTTCTGTATGCTTTAGACCAGACGCAGGCAACAGCTGTTTACAGTTTTATCATTTTTAAATAGTACGTGCTGGCTACAAAATTACAAATTCAGCCATGGGTTCAGAAAGACATGCATTATTTCCATGTTGCTTACAACCCTCCAGTAAATCCAAATCATTAGACATAAGGGCACATTTTTGGAAAGTGCCCACACTGTACCCAGGATAATTACAAACAAGATAGCAATGTGCAACATGCACTAAAATCATTTAACATGCATTGTGTGTATATTACAATGTAATACACAACGTGTGTATTGTGTGTGACAAAATGTCCACTTACCATTTATGGTTATAAGAATGTGAAACATGACTTTCGCCTGTTGAACAGCCACAGACGCGATCTGGCCTCTGTATCGGTAACAGCCGCACTAACAATGAAAAACAAATGGTAAAAATTGAACATGTTAATTGTTTAAATAAACAATAACAGCATACACCCCCAATCCACAAAATGTATACCCGCAGTTGACTGGAAAAATATAGATGTGTGACATTTGGACAAATGTTCCCCCAATGTTGCGTGAAGGAATGCATTTTGCTTATGAATTCATTAACAAACATAAATAATATTTGTGTTTATTAGTAATACATTACTGGAGGCTTGCTGTTGAAAAACTCTAATAGAGGTTTTGCAGTAAACTTTCACTACCTAAAATAGTCAAGTGGCTTGTTGATTTACTATTTCCCTGAAATCTAGCTGTAAAAAATGAAGCTAACATAATGAATTATAATCAACATAGACAACACATTTTCTTGAATGATTATGACACAATAATGCAAACATTTAAGAACAATACCTCCAAATCCTGAAGGAGGTTATTGGCATCCTGAAGCTCTTCCTCCAACCCCAAAGTATCAGGATCTGATTCCAAATAACTCATTTTAGACACAGAGATAGACAGATACAGATAGGTAGGTAGATAGATAGGTAGGTAGGTAGATAGGTAGATAGGTAGATAGATAGGTAGATAGATAGGTAGATAGATAGGTAGGTAGATAGATAAGTAGATAGGTAGGTAGACAGATAGATGTTGGCTCTTAAAAGAGCCGTTGGGTTATGTATGGGAGGTCAAAGGTTGGTTGAGGTGAAGGGACAAGGTAAGTGTACTGGAGCTGCAAAGAAAGATAAAGACAAGTGATTACAATTAAGTGTGTTGCATGGTTATAACTAACCTAAAGATCAGACCTTGAGATGTTCTTCACTGATTCAATTGATTTAAAATCTATTAGTCCCATTACTGATTTGCGAGTAAGATACAATAGTATTGGATAGGAAGGTAAACCCTAGCCTGAATCTGCAATTCGAGATTGCCTACTATTGTATATTCCAGGTGGAGATTAGCCCGTTCAGGAGGAGATCAGCCCGCTCAAAGAAACTAGAAAGGTAAAACTGACAAGCTAGGTAGACTAGCTACCACTAGCTAATATCCCATTTGTATTGTAAATAAAAATTCATAAATGCGAATAATCTTAACATTGTCAAACACTCACTGTCCCTTTTAATATTAAAGATAAAACATGCACGTTCCTCAAAATACAACTTTGCATGCCAGTATCAGAGCAAGAAATTTGTGTTAACTTACCGGAAGAGGGATGAAAACGCACTGAAGAATTACCGCGGTAAAATTCACAGGGCAGCCTCTGGGGGTTGTTCCAATACAAATGCGTTGATCCTTTCTCATGTCCTTGTCCTACCTTTTTTAATATTTCGCTAATTAAGTGCATTTTCCCATAACTATTAATTATATACTTACTACAACTAATCTCTCTCCGGTGCTGTACAGTGCATGCACAAAGCGCAAGATTAAAACATAAAATTGTATAATTATAATACGATAGTAAGACTATTTTCTTCACCTTCCGGTCAGGTTCACGTTCATTTTGAGATACAAATTCGTCATATCTACAGTGTACAAGTATAAAGGAAATCCTATTTAATAAATACATAAATCATAGATCGTCTAGCCACGGTGACTGAAGATTTTCCGCTACAAATTCGAAACTTTTTTCTTTTTTTTTCAGAATCGATGCAGAATTTCTAAAAACTGGATGGACATAACATTAACCCATCTTATTGGTGAATTATCAATGATACTTTCGTGTTTTGGGGTTGAACAATATTTAAGGATATAATAAAATTCTTCCGTATACAACTGCAGCCCACCCTTCTTTTATCCAATGGGAATGATGCTCAAAGCGTCCAATATTGCCGCGAATGGGTTTACATTGGAGTCAGTTGAAACCCCAGTACGTCTCATACTGACGCGAATGGTCCAATGGGAATGATGCTCAAAGCGTCCAATATTGCCGCAAATGGGTTTACATTGGAGTCAGTTGAAACCCCAGTACGTCTCATACTGACGCGAAAGGGTACCCTGTGCGTCCGCATCTTCGCTAATTAAGTGCGTTTCCCCATAACTATTAATTATATACTTATTACAACTAATCTCTCTCCGGTGCTGTACAGTGCATGCACAAAGCGCAAGATTAAAACAGAAAATTGTATAATTATAATAAGCTAGTAAGACTATTTTCTTCACCTTCCGGTCAGGTTCACGTTCATTTTGAGATACAAATTCTTCATATCAACAGTGTACAAGTATAAATAAATACAAGGAAATCCTATTTAATAAATACATAAATCATAGATCGTCTAGCCACGGTGACTGAATATTTTCCGCTACTAATTCGAAACTTTTTTCATTTTGTTTTCATAATCGATGCAGAATTTCTAAAAACTGCATGGACAATTAAAATGCATTTCCAGAAATGCATTTTCATTTTCAAGAACGTGGCTGCAAAATCGTGACCACAATTCAAATTCAAATGCATTTCCAGAAATGCATTTTCATTTTAAGAACGTGGCTGCAAAATCGTGACCACAATTCAAATTCAAATGCATTTGCAGAAATGCAAAGTGAACGAAAAAGCATTCTGAGCGGCGCAGCAGAGTGACGTCAGTAGCCGCTCTTCTTCAGCTCCCTGCTGACCGAGCTACCCATCTTGTTCGGTAGGGGGCGGTGTGCACATCTGCATTTTATTACATTGCAAATGTGCCAGGAAATTGATTGAATTGCCGGGTCTTTAGAGCAGCGTTCCCCAACCGGTGCTCACCGGTCCTTGGACTGGTACCGGTCCGTGGATCATTTTGTACCGGGCCGCACAAAAAATAATTAATAACATTATTTCCTTTTAATTGATTATCAGAGTCTGAAAGACGTTTTATTCTGATTCTCTCCTTCTCCACGGAAAGGTCTGCAATGTTGTAATTGCTGCAAATGGAGCATTATTTGACGAAAGCAAAATTTATATTTCAAATAAAAATAATTATTTCTAATAATAATAATTAACCTTGTAAATGTCTTGACTATATTTTCTATTCATTTTGAAAGTTATTTGATAAATAAAAGTGTGAGTTTTCATGGAAAACACGAAATTGTCTGGGTGACCCCAAACTTTTGAACGGTAGTGTATGTATTTATTCATGTACAAAAGCTTTGGTCAAGCATAGAAATTCAATGCAATGTTAATCCACAGCAAATGAACCGTGAACAAACTGTGAGAACACAAAAAGAGATTTGAGGGTGTAACTTTAATTGTAATTTATTTTTTATTGATTATCTACTCTAAACAATGGATGGAATTCAAAGACATGTTGGATTCATACTCTGACCCTCACATTCAAGTTGGAATGTTATTAATGTTGAATGTTGTTTGGGTACACTGCCTTTTATTTCAAATGTGGGTCAAGCCTTTATTTTCTATTGGCTTCTTCCAAAGATGCTGCATCATCAGGAAATATAAAATAATACCAAATAAAATAAAAATAGCATGTTTGAACATGCCAATGAAATGAACGACATCATCAATTTGGAAAGAAATTGCAGGAATAGTAGTCTATACACAATGAAAAGTTAATGAAAAGTCTCAATAGGTAACAGTGAGATAAAATTAATCATCACAAATCTGAATTACATCGAAAGTTTATCTTACTGTACTTTGGACATAGGACCCTATGTGTGTGACATACATTTGTAAGCCTTCAGTAGGGTGTCTGACATTTGTGTAAATATTCCTAGATATTTTTCTTAATTACGTAACAGTGAGTTACAATACATATATTCAGGAGCCTTTCATAAGGTGAACTACAATATCTAACAATACTTGTATTACGTCATTGACATATGTTATCTCTTCCACAGAGGTCAAGGGCTCCATGGAATATAACCTGCATTGCTGTATTTACGCAAGTAATTAAAATGTATTATCAAAAAGAAACTTGCAAGGTTACTAAAAACCTTGCATTTCTCCTAAAGCAGATGTCTCCAGTTTTCAAAACAGTGTGGCAAGCCTTTGGTAAGTATATACTACATAGACTAGCAAAGATTGGCTTTGCAGAGTAAAAACTTTCGAAACACTTTCACATATCCCTCTACGTCGACATCACTCTAACACTATCATGTTTCAGAGTTCACTTTTTGTATTCTCTTTGTGTGTTGTAGCCCTCCTTCCGGGGAATGTGATAGTGATGTTGTTCGTGAACGATTCGTTTATTTTGAACGAATCATTAGTATAACTCGGGTGTAACGAGTACTCTCAGAGAGTGATTTGTTCATTTTCTCGTGGCTGAGAAAAAAAGGTAAAAATAACAAAACCTGTAATTATCACTTGTGAACAAATTTCACGTCTTACTATACTAAACCTACCAGTCACGCGAAAGTGAATGAGGTAAACAAATCCTTTCTGTTTCCTCTTCTGAGCCTATGCAGATCACGAAAAAAAATGATCCAAAGACTCGTACCCGAACACACGGTCGGCAGATGAACGAATCATTGATCCGAAAACTCGGTTTGCAGAAGAACAAAACATTGATACAAAGACGGGAGTAAATGATTCGTTCCTTCTTTCGGGTATCAGTGTTTGGATCATTTTTCAAATGACCTGCATCGTTCACAAGTAATAATTACAGATTTTGTTATTTTAACTTTTTTGTACTTTACTTACAGTTCTATTCGGGGGGGATCAGATGGCTGAGCGGTTAGGGCTATTAATCAGAAGGTACTTCACCCTCCTTGTACTTACTGTAAGTCGCTCAGGATAAGAGCGTCTGCTAAATGACTAAGTGTAAATGTTCTATGGAGCCCCTAAAGGGACATGGGGAAGAAAAAAAAATTCTGGTGCGCCCGAGAAACTTTCTGCTGCACACCAGAAACGTTCTCGTTACCACGCTGAAGTATCTGGTGCGCACCAGATACCGCATGCACAGAAGCGTGCATTAGATCTGCTGTTTTAATGCGTGGAAATTACAGAAAGAGGCTTAGTTGAGCTGTATTTCCACCTTGGACGTACTTATAAGGACATTAAAAGTTAGCTTGCGAGTCGTCACCACTATATTATCTTGGAAACACATTTAAACGAATTTCGAAGTTGTGTCGTCTGTTTTGGCGCAAAGGATACACTCATCTGGACTAGGGGGGTGTTCCATCAACGTCGCTAACGCAAGTCGCGCTAACACGAATAAGTCTCACTTGGGTAAACGTCAACTTAGACTTAAGCCTCAAGCCGTTCCACTAACAGGCAACGCTATTTCAAGCTAGACCTCAATAAGTTTAGACTGTGCAGCCCAGATCAGGCGATCGTCGAAAAGAGGAGTTATGTTGCAAAAAGCAAAGCGTAAACCAGCAGAGTGGTGTTGTTTCAGCAGCGTAAATTGATTTGTTGAGTTTTTTTGGAGTTGTCCCCCCAAAAAGGGCAATGTTGCCGCAATTAACATGGCAAGGGAGACAACTTGTCAAACCATTACGACTGTTAAAATGCGTAAATTGTAGACCTACCAAATCTATTTAACACATGCATTTAGGCCTACTGATAATTAGCGTAATTTGATGATCTGTCTGAAACCGTTCTGACAGTAGGCTAGCCTATGGCCGATATTCTCAACAGGAGATTGAGAATAATAGCCCAAAAAAGAACGTGGCAGCAATTGAAAATTGTAGGATAAAATGCAAAACACTGAAGAAGGCCATGGTTAATTGCACTTGATGAGGGCTAATAATGTTTTTGTCTTCACATCTTTAACAAAATTAATAAATGACTTCAAAATAACTTTGCCACACGCATTTATTAACTGATAGGCTAAATGCTGAGCTTTAAGATAAAAGGGAAAGATAACCATGACTAAAATGGGGATTCACTGAAATAACTAATATTGCACAGATCCAGCACCGACTTCAGATCAGAAGGTGACCAAAACTGTAGCACACTTTACTTGGCAGAACAGTCATTTAAAATTGCTCAGCATGACTAAGAATATATCATTATTATATTACGCGTGCATATTTAATCCAAATACAATTATTACTATTCTGGCTGACAGTGTATGGACAGCTTCTACAAACCGCTCTCACAAGTAAGTGAGACTTGAAGAAATAAGTCTTGCTTTTCCTTAATCGACGTTGATGGAACACCCCCCAGGGGTCTCATTTATAAACTTGGCTTACGCACAAAACAGGGCTGAAAATGTGCGTACGCCACTTCCCACGCAAAGGTTGTGATTTATAAAAAACTAACTTGACGGGAGAATGTGCGGCCCTCCACGCAAAATCTGATGATCACATTTTGGAAACGGTGGGAATTGGCGATACAGATGACCGTACTGTAGTCAGACTGCAGAAAGTAAATGTGGGAAGAACGATTACTCATAATATTTATATATTTTGTTTTCCTCACGCATGTTTTTTTCACTCCATATCATTATTATCATGAAGATTAAATCCAGCAGTGTTACATGCGCTTGTACTGAGTAATAATTGTCCATAAACACCTTGTAAAATCTAACTCAAATCTTAAATCAAAATTCAGCGCTGTCTCAACATCACATTGTCCACTGGGTGCAGGAGGAGGAGATGCCCTCACTGCATGGAATACAGGATAACATAATATATCCAACCTTTAGATAACTGCAGAACACAGTGTATAACTAAATATATTTATATCATCATTGTCAAAAACTGGAAATACAGCCGTGAAGCTCCCGCACAATCGCTACACTGTACGTCCTCGTTATCAGTCCAAACTTATATACCGTTATAATACCGTTCATAACAAAACGCTTTTGTTTTCAAATTGTATCTCGACTCGGGGTCTCACTGGCACAGTCGATGGCAGCAGCAATATGCTGCAACTCGCACAGTTTTTTTTTATTGGTGATCCACCAACCACCAAATATATGACACGGTCCAGTCAAAAAAGGGGACGTTGTCGGTATCCCGTATTGTCCGCTACAGTTTTCATTTTCTTGAATATTACAAAAGTTAAGTGTTGAATTAGGGTGACCAGACGTACTCTTTTACCCGGTACTCTTTTACTCGAGACCTAAAACAAGCGTCCGGCAGGGATTCCAAAATTGTGGGTTTTTGCCTCGTCGGATATTTGTGTTTCTCTGGGTCTTTCACAGACTATTACGCCCTGACAAGTTTTGGAAAGGGTATCTCCCTTACGTTCCACCTTCTGGCTAAATATCACTAAATACTCATAATTTGTTCTTATTTACCTAAGCTTCCAGGAGCCGAGTGCACCAGCTGGGCGTAAAAAAGTTGGTCTTAAGTCCTACGTCGGTCTTAGCTACGTCCGACTTTGTGATTTGAATTTACACCGAGTGCACCAAGCTTGACAGGCCACGGTCGTAGCTACGCCTGGTTTTAAGATGCGCGTCCTTGTGAAAATGCGAAAGCGTTGATCGTTGCCATGCAACACATTTAAGAGCCACTTAGCTAGCCTATCTCCCTTCAAAACAAGCCATGATTTAAAAAAGAGAGAGAAAAAAAGGAAAATACATTTTACTGATAGATAAATTAGAAAACCTCGAGTTGTTTACTCAGAATAGAAGCGTTCTCACGGGGAAATTTAATAATATCAACACAAACAAACAAACAGAAACAATCAGCTTGGAAATAGATCACCAATAAAATTAACAGTGGATTTGTGCGATCACGGACAACTAAACAAGACCTCTCCGGGGCTCTCCGAGGGCTGACGGAGAGCTCGTAGAGGGCGTTCCACGGAGACGAGGGCGTTCCCATGTGTCCGTTTTTCGCTGTAAGTTTTCACAATTCATATTTCAGCTAAACAGTACATGTAAATCAGCATCTGAATTAAAATGTGACGAGAAATGGGCAGTGTAGTTGCTGAAAATGTGCGTATTTTATTGATGAAACGGCTCATTTGTAAATTTGCTCCAATTTCTCGATAACCTAGGTAAATAAACACTCCACGACGATTTACAAAAAACCGTTGCGCCACCAACTCTGGAATTGTTTTCAGCACCCACAGCCTACAGAGAACCTTAAACGAAGTCTATCCGTCTGTATCCGTGCGTATCCGTGCGCCCGCCCATCCGTAAACGGAGACGCAGAAGCATATTTCGGCCTTTACACGCAGGCGTACACCCAGCTGGTGCGTGTTCGCCGTACATTTTTGTCATACGTTCATTTTAGCCTACATCCACGGACTAAATATAATTAATTGGCTATTTTCTGGCATTGCATTGTAAATTTTTTTAACCTGGTAAACCGTGAATAGGCTACATCTTTCAGGCTGTTTTCAGAATATGCGATTTGCACCAACAACTTAACACATAACTTGAACCATAATAAGGCCAGGTACAGTGCAATGTAGTCCGTGCAAAAATACTGGATGATAAAACACATATCTAGGATCGAATGCGAATATTGTTTTATTTTTCTTCACTGCGGCCGGTGCTCGATGCATGAGACATAATAATTTGAAAGCTTACAATCTGCACTTTCACAATTTGTACAAAACGGAGAAATGACCTAGCCGACAACATCCCCTTTTGACTGGACCGTGTCACAAAAATACTTATTCTACAGAAAATGCAATTCACATAATGTCTTTAGTAAAACCTTTAACTAAGATTTTTGGTTAATTCCCAACCCAGGTCACAAAAAAACTAAACAAACATCTTTCCTTATTTGGGGTAAAAAAAAGATTCCTTACTCGTAAATTCTCTATTATTTTGATAAGGGGTCAGAGTGGGGAGAAATAGAGATTGTTTCCTTTGATAGTTACAGTGAAAAGCGGAGTTACAAAAAAAGCTGTGAGCAGGAAGGTGCACACGCAACACGCATCCCTGTCCTCCCATCCTCTCAGAGGTGGCTCTCCGTGTCGCTCGTTCCGTTCTCGAGCGGGAAGGAGGAAAGTCCCAGTGCACTGACGTTCATGTTGCTCTCGTTCAGCCTCCGCACCCTGTATGTCTCGTAATGAATGTAATGGGTGACGCCCTTCAGGTCTTGCAGGTGAGATCTTGGGGGAAAGAACATAATCAAAACCCACCAGATCAGACATAATTATAAATCTACACTACCGTTCAAAAGTTTGGGGTCAACCAGACAATTTCGTGTTTTCCATGAACACTCACACTTTTATTTATCAAATAACTTTCAAAATGAATAGAAAATATAGTCAAGACATTTACAAGGTTAATTATTATTATTAGAAATAATTATTTTTATTTAAAATATACATTTTGTTCTTCAAACTTTGCTTTCGTCAAATAATGCTCCATTTGCAGCAATTACAACATTGCAGACCTTTGGCATTCTAATTCTAATCCTTCTAATCATCCATTAGTCTTCTAAGGCAATTAGCAAACACAATGTACCATTCGAACACATACAGTAATAATTGCTGGAAATGGGCCTCTATACACCTATGTAGATATTTCATTAAAAAACAGACGTTTCCACCTAGAATAGTCATTTACCATAATTAACAATGTATAGTGTATTTCTGATTAATTTAAAGTTATCTTCATTGAAAAAAACAGTGCTTTTCTTTGAAAAATAAGGACATTTTTAAGTGACCCCAAACTTTTGAACGGCAGTGTATATGTGTTTGGCTAACAAGCATAGGAACTGAAACAAACTAACACATTAATTTGACATGACCCACATGTAATGTTCCCTAATCAGAGCCAAGGCTTTCTGTGATTTCTCAGTGCTGTTCTTTCATTCAGTTGTCAGCAAAGAAGCTTTTTCTTTATTTTATCATATCTATAGGCTTGACTTTTTGCTTTTAACCAGGTCAAACCAGACCTGACCAAAGATTAGAAGTGCATGTGACGCGAGTGACAAGAGAAAGCTCCTCTACCCTCACACAAGAAATGCATTGCATGTGAGTGTTTCTCTTTCTCTTTTTTTTGGATTGCTTCATGTTCGGGTGCTCATTACCAAGAGAAGCCAGTTACCCAAAATCAAACTAAAACTATTTAATGGGATTTTATTAATAAACATACACCCCCCGACCTACTCCAACACATGCAAGCAGAACTCACCTGATTAGCAGGTCTCGCAAGTTGGAAAACTCGCAATGTGCCACATTTTCCACTGCAAAGAAATACAAAATGACGATGATGAGTTTTAGTATCTGGTTCAACAAAAAGTTCACAAACATTTTGGAAAGTTCACAGACATGTCTATAGTCAGTATGATCAGTGGCAGCAACCTGCTGTTCATTCAAACCACTAGGTGGCAATGCAGGTTAATCTGATAGCGTTTAGGTGCTTTAGCACCATGATTTGTACAAACTTGAGCATGAAAACTCATTGAATCAAGCCCATTTGCAAGTTATAAGCTATAAAGTTTACCTTGACAAGTCATATTGCCTTCGGTAGATAATGGTACTCTTCAAGGGCTCCCTTTCTTGTGCCCCTTTAGTCCAGGCAAAGTAGCGTTTTACGACAGACTAATTGTAAAATATTTTTTGGAGCATAGATCATTTCTATGAGGTGTCCAGAACAACATACTAAAAGTCCTAAGAAATCCTAGTTGTGGAAATATGTTTAATTCTCATCATAGTGTCTCATCATAGTGTCTCATTGGGAGTCAGGTGGCTGAGCGGTGAGGGAGTCGGGTTAGTAATCCGAAGGTTGCCAGTTCGATTCCCGGTCATGCCAACTGACGTTGTGTCCTTGGGCAAGGAACTTCACCCTACTTGCCTCGGGGGAATGTCCCTGTACTTACTGTAAGTCGCTCTGGATAAGAGCGTCTGCTAAATGACTAAATGTAAAATGTAAATAGTGTGCCACTAAGGCCAGGCAACATTACACCCCAATGGGGCTATTTTTTTCATTTACTCCTATCAAAATGAAACTTTACACAATGAAACCACCCATGAAAAGTAAATCTTTTGTATTACAAGTTTCTTTGAAAATGAATTTTAATATGCAAATGAGCTATACACTATGGTAGTCGAATATGCCCAAAATACTCCCAAATAGGCTTAATTTTTTCCTTTACTCCTACCACAATAAAACTTTACATAGTAAAAGTATACATGAAAAGTAACTTTTTTTGTATTACAAGTTTCTTTTGAAATTAGATTGAATATGCACATGAGCTCCACACTTATTGAATATGTCCTAATTTGCATAGGCAGAAACACCATTCATATGTATGACAAATACATCGGCCCAATCTTCATCCAATCATCCTACTGCCAATGACCTGATGGTCATTATTGGCATAAATCTCCCATCAAAAACATGCCACCACCAGTCTTTTGGGTCCATACATTCACTTCCCCCTTTCCACTCCATCATTTGGTAAAAGACCCGAAGACTATGGAACTTTGCAGCTGTTGACGTTGGAGGGGAGAGTTACATCTACATTAATGCATTTAGCAGACGCTTTCATCCGAAGTGACTTCCAAGGTCCGTATACCTTGTGGCCATTGTTTTTTCTATTTTGCAACCCGTTTTGACAAACGCAAAATAGGGCCGTAATATCGTTTTGTCACTTTAGTAAGTCGAACACACATTTAAGTATAACGGCTTGTTTTTGGTTGTTTCCTTTTTTTGGAATAATGAAATAACCACATAACACAAATGGTATAACGATCCATTTACTCATGTTTGATTGGCCGAATTATGCATACTGGCACAAGTGAAAAAGAGAGAGGGGGAGAGACGTGTAATGATTTGGGGTGTTATTACTTGCGAACACCAGAGAGCAGCAACGACAAGCTTTTTAACAAAGTTTCCTGTGATCTGTAGGCCTACAATCATGACGACATAGCAGCAGGTTCTTTAGTAGAAGACACACACACCAAACTGAAGGCACATGTTGACCGCGTTTGCTAGGTTGCTAGTTAATATATATTAGAAACATTACAAGACGGGGCTCCAGTGTGTGTTCAAACAAGGCCTAAAGTGCCAGACGGTATCAGTTGAAAAAGACAATCACACCCATGCAAGAAACACTGCACGCCCCAACCCTCCCTCCCCCCACCTAAATTACCGCTTTCAGCTCTGTTGTATGTTTTAATGAAGTGCATTGAGGCAATCATAGTGAACAAGTTGAGGTCATGTGGGCTACCTTTGCAGTTTACATAGAAACACAACTGACAGAGTTACTGTTGTGGATACTTTTATAAGTTCTGATCATATTCTCTGTCCAAATTTAACTTCTTCAAAGTCCAAAAACAGCACGGAGCAGGAATGAGAGGGTTCCCAGGAAAATCTGAATTCCTTTGTCTGTGCTACACCTTTTATATCCAACTAATTACACCCCTGAACTTTTAAAACAGATCTATTGGCCTACTACAATTGTAAATATCCTATGACTTCTGCCCCAATTGGGCCTTGATGCAATGCCATCTAATATTTTCTGCTGTTTCTGCCACGTTTTTGGGGACTAACCAGGGACCAAACCAGTACCTTGTGCCCAGTTCCTCTATTCTGCCCTACTACATGTGTTTTCCAACACCAGTTGCAGTTGTTATAGCCCTTCACCATTGCATGGTGCCATTAATTCTTCACAGGTCACACCCATCAAGTCAAAGCGAATAGGAACTGGTCCAACTCCATGTCCAAGCCCATGGTATCTGTGGAGGAATACAGTCATCACACTTGTCAAACCCTCCCCACACAAGTCCAATGACTTAATAACTTCCGTGTAGGGAGTCAGGTGGCTGAGCGGTTAAGGAATCAGGCTAGTATTCTGAAGGTTACATTTACATTTAGTCATTTAGCAGACGCTCTTATCCAGAGCGACTTATAGTAAGTACAGGGACATTCCCCCCGAAGCAAGTAGGGTGAAGTGCCTTACCCAAGGACACAACGTCATTTGACATGGCCGGGAATCGAACCAGCGACCTTCTGATTACTAGCCCGATTCTCTAACCGCTCAGCCACCTGACTCCTGAGGTTGCCAGCTTCCCTGCCAGCTTCCCGGCTTCCCGGCTGTGCCAAATGATGTTGTGTCCTTGGGCAAGGCACTTCACCCTACTTGCCTCGGGGAGAATGTCGCTGTACTTACTGTAAGTCGCTCTGGATAAGAGCGTCTGCTAAATGACTAAATGTAAATGTGTAGGCCCATACTATAGAAGTTTGCAGACATACAACACAGATGAGACTCAGGAGAGTGAATTCGAGATAATGGTAATGGGAGGGTGTTGCACTTTTCTGCTTCTCCTTTCTCCACTCACTTCTTTACCTTCTCACACTTTCCAATTGTTTAAACAAGTCTCTATACTCTGTTCTCTCTGTATTCTGCACAAAAGATGACTGTGTACTGTATATAAAACATTCCGGCATATAAATCCACGTATCTCCACATCTAATGTTTAATGTAACTGGCCCCTCTAACAGAACCTCTGGCCCCAATGTGACTGCCGCACCCCCTCCCCCTGCTGTCTGAGGTCGTCAAATGTCAGCACTCATGGAATGCCTCCTGTCCAATTAAAGTAGACCTACTTGGTTGGAACTAACTGTTGCGTACATATTTATATGCAAATTATAAACAAACAACAAGAAACACTGTATGTAGACACAGCCACCCCTCTAATTGCATTCAATCTCCTTCCCATAGCTATGGTGGTCTCAAGCTAGTATACTAACTTTAAGCACAAAAGTGTAGGCTGACATACGAATCGTCACAAGCAGAACAGCAATTTTCTTTCAAAGGACATGTTTAAATTGTGTGTAACAGGGTATGAATGCATTGATGTAGGCTAAAACGTGTTGTACATTGAAGGATGTAAGGACAACAATTGTATTGTCACTACAATGGCCTTTTGCAAAATTGAATAGATTTAAATGTAATGTTTTCGGTCAAGTTAACTCTACATTTAATCCAAACTGAATAAAAGTTACATGAGAAAATAATATTAAGTTTTTTTATAAATAAAAAGGGAAGATTTGCTCAATTGCCTCAATGCACTTCATTAAAGTTCAGGGGTGTAATTTGTTTGATATAAAAGGTGCAACACAGACAAAGGAAATCAGATTTTCCTGGGAACCCTCTCGTTGCTGCTCCGTGCTGTTTTTGGACTTTGAAGAAGTTAAATTTGGACATAGAATTTGATCAGAACTTTGAAAAAAGTATCCACAACAGTGCATCTGTCAGTTGTGTTTCTATGTAAACTGCAAAGGTAGCCCACATGACCTCAACTTGCTCACTATGATTGCCTCAATGCACTTCATTAAAACGTACAACAGAGCTGAAAGCAGTAATTTAGGTGGGGGGAGGGAGGGTTTGGCGCACGGGTGTGATTGTCTTTTTCAACTGATACGTTTAGCACTTTTGGCCTTGTTTGAACACACACTGGAGCCCCGTTTTGTAATGTTTCTAATATATATTAAATAAACTAGGGTTCATCAAAGATTTATTAACTAAGTATCAACTAGCAAACTCCGTCAACATGTGCCTCCAGTTTGGTGTGTGTGTCTTCTACTAAAGAACCTGCTGCTATGTCGTCAAGATTGTAGGCCTACAGATCACAGGATTTTTTTTAAAGCTAGTCGTTGCTGCCTTCTGGTGTTCGGAAGTAATAACACCCCCAATAGTTTCACATCTCTCCCCTCTCTCTCTTTTTCACTTGTGCCAGTATGCATAATACGGCCGATCAAACAAATGAGTAAATGGCTCGTTATACCACCGTTTGTGTTATATGGATATTCCGTAATTCCAAAATGAAACAAAACAACGGAAACCAAGCCTTTCCCCATCATCTGGTTCTGACTTCCGAAATGGACAAATCGATATTACGAGCCTATTTTTCATCTTTTGCAGATATCAGCATAAAGGATATGGAATAATCAAAACAACGATTAATGGCTCGTTATACCATTTGTGTTATATGGTTATTTCATTATTCCAAAAAAAACGAAACAACCAAAAACAAGCCGTTATACTTAAATGTGTTTTCGATTTACTAAAGTGACAAAACGATATTACGGCCCTATTTTGCGTTTGTCAACACGGGTTGCAAATTAGAAAAACCAATGGCCACAAGGTATACGGACCGTACACGGACCTTCCAAGAGAGAGCTTTACAAAAGTGCATATGTCACTGATCATAACAACGAGATCGCCCCAAACATTACGGATAGCCAAAACATGAAGCATACATTTTGAAAAGTCCCAAAGGGAAGAACCATAAGAGCATGTAGTTAGACAAGTTACAATTAAACAGTCTCAGAAATGCAAAAGTGTACCTGTGGAAAAAGCCAGCAACAATAATATATTTCACAGCAAGTACAATAATTTTAAGTCAGTTACAACTAACCAACAAGAGCAACAAGTCTCTCAATAAGAGTCATTGTCATCCTGGAGGAAACTAACATCAGGTCCAGCCAATTATTCCTAAGTACTGGAACAAGTGCGTCTTGAGCCTTTTCTTGAACGTGGGGAGACAGTCAGTGTCACTGATGGAGGTGGGGAGTTGATTCCACCACTGGGGGGCCAGACAGGAGAAGAGCTTGTGTTAGGACCGGGCGCTCTTGAGAGGTGGGACCACCAGACGGTTGTCAGAAGAAGACCGCAGGTGGCGGGTGGGGGTGTAAGGCTGGAGGAGAGACTTGATGTACTCGGGTGCAGTCCCGTTCACTGCTTGGAAGGTCAGTACCAGGGACTTGAATCTGATATGGGCCGTGATGGGAAGCCAGTGGAGGGAGATGAGGAGCGGGGTAACATGTCTGTGAGGCAGGCCTCAATCCTAGCTGAGATCCCCGGATCAGTCGGGGGGAACGACAGGTACAGCTGCGTGTCGTTAGCGTAGCAGTGGTAGGAGAAGCCATGGGAGGTGATGATTGGTCCAAGTGAGGTGGTGTACAGGGAGAAGAGGAGGGGTCCAAGGACAGAGCCCTGTGGGACACCAGTGGAGAGCTGGCAGGGTCCTGACACTTTGCCTCCCCAGGAGACCTGGTAGGATCTTCCCGACAGGTAGGATGAGATCCACTGAAGTGCAGTGCCAGAGTTTGAGGTTCCACTGGAGATTGTTGCTACCTTTTCGTGGTGGGGAGGCTTGTGTGCCTGTTCAGCATTCTAACTATTGTTTTTCCAACTTCCGCCGTTTTTTGTCCATTAACCAGTCCTGCATACTTTCACCGATTCCTACAATTTTTGTATCAAAACGTTCAGCTCCTTCAGGAGATGTGTGCTATGTCTTTTGGTATTTCTCACTTTTATACTTTTTAAGATATTAAGGTTTTTGTGCAAATTATTCTCCCATTAAAAGTAATGGTAAATCCTTTCAAATCATTAAAAAGCTTCCTCCTCTTTCAAACATAAACTTCAGCATACTTTCAGCTAGAGAAAGTATGGCGCAGCTGTGATAGCAAACGATGTGATAGCAAACGATATTCAACAATTTAGTCTTGTGAACATTTTAACCGTTGAATGGTTCAACGGTTAAAATGTTCACAAGACATTCAGCTATTCCCAAATGATTCAGCTTTTTCAAATATTCAGCCAATTTTGAATTATGACAGTTTCAAATACATTAAAATGTTTGCTCCTTCTTGATTTTTATGAATGAGCAGCAAGCAGAGTGGCACACTGCTGCCTGCTCTTTTTCTGATATTCAACTAAATTGTCAAACAAATTCCTCTAACTTTCATATAGTTTAACTTACAGAAACAAGTTATACCTTAACATGTAGGAAATTGTCCTCTTTCAGCCAATGTAACTACTAAAGAGCTCACATTTACAGATTTTCAGCTATGAGCCTTGAAGCAAGAGCAGCCTTTCAAATTCTCTCACTAACTTCAATGGAGAGGTGGGTAAAATCCGTCAGAGAAAGCAAGAAGGAAGACGATTAAGACGAAACTGCCGGTAGAGACATACTTCTGTAAAATATAAAATATCCTAATTTTATTGATTGGACGTGTAGTTTTGCGTCTAGGTCAACTTGTTTGAGGTGTGGATGCTAGGTAAATGTTTTTCTCTCTACCTAGCTCGTTTGCTATCACAGCTGCGCCATCACCGTGGCAACCAAACAGACACGCACCATTTTTGAAACTTCCAAAGGAGTTGTATTTCTGACCGCACAGACACATAAAGGATATGTATCATAGACATGTCTATGCTATGTATGGTTTCGGCAGTGTCTTGGAATGAAATATACGTAATTATAATACGGGTGGATGAAATCAAGCATTCTGATTGGTTGAGAGGGAGTTCTGGGGTGTGCATTATTGAGCGATAAAGTACTGTGCGCCTTTTTACATTTACCTTAAACGGGAATCGTTCCATATTAGTGCGCACTCAAAAAGTAACTGTACACCTGTTTACAATTAAGCTGAGGAGCGTTCCATATTGGTGCGTTATCAAAATTCTATTTCAAAGGGGTATTGCAGACTGTATTCCCAGCTAACACAGTTACGTTGCCCTTACGTTGCCGCAACGTCACTCGATGACCAAACATACGTTGCCTATTTCTGCCTATAAATTCTATTTCTACGGCACTGTGCGCAATGGAAATCCAATCAATATAACCTAATCTTACCAACAGCCTTATTTTATCGAGTAACTCGTAACTATAGTATAGCCTATACCCAGTGCCTACATTTGAATGATTTAGAATGTTTAGGCCTAATGTTTAAATTAAATATTATTTTATTGAAAGTGTCCCATTGTCATTGTTGTTATTTTAAAGGCAACTTTTATAAAATGAGCATTGAGAATGAATGAGATGGTGCGAGATCTAGCTTGGCTAACAAATTGTGAAGTTCACAATGCTGTTTGTCCGTTGCATACCAACAGCCACACGTACGGGACTATTTTCTCTCGGCTACTGAAATGGATACACAACGTTTGTTGGCTATAACTATTTTGTGCTGAAAGACAGCTTACTATTTATTTACTATTTATAATTTCGCTGGTAAGTTCACTGGTCATCAATTTTCTCATATGCAGGAACATAGCTTTAATAAGTAAAAGACTGAATTTGGAATATAATTTAGTCTTTCATTCTTTACTATAAACATGTACAAAAGCAATCAATGTGTGATGTGTAACATGATTAAGCATACATTCTTTGTACAGCACACCAAAGCTGTATGACACACAATGCAAATGTGTGCTCCAATAATTTTGTAATACAAAATTGTTAAATGTGACCAAAAGGTAAGCGACTCTGAAGAGTTTAATTTCCAAAGACAAGTCATCACAGAATATTACAATTCTTCCTTAGCAAACATGCCCCTCAGTCTGACCCAATTTGCGCATGCCCATTTCAACGCATCGCTGAAACTGGGGTTTCAGAAGAAAAGGGTTCAACCGTCTTGTAGGACTAACGCTACGCATTGGATTTCAACTGGAAATTAGCTACATCAAAGGTGAGTTTCTTTACAGAAATAGTTTTAAATATATAAACGTATTTGCAGAAATTACATGGGGCATGCTATTACGTATAGGTTTGAGGCTATTTAGCCTGGTTATCTGCTATCAGATTCACATTGTTTACGTTAGGATTTCGCTAGCTAACTAGAGAGGGTACAATTTCTGGGGAAATTGTAGGGTGTGCTTGCTTGCGTTGGTTGCACAGGGGTCTGTATATTTTATATAAAAATGCATCGGGCCTACTTATTATTTATAAAGATTACATAGATTTAAAAGCATCTTTTTTTTGCTGCACATTTACAACTCAAAATACGAGTGAAGTGTAGAATGAAATATGATGTCTTCTCATTTCCCCTGCAAGAGGCAGCTGACAGGCTGAATCAAAACGAATACATTTGGCAAACCGGTGTAAAAATGGACCTAATCTCTATGACTTAAACGTCCTTTTAAGTTGTCCCTTCTCGTGATATTTTCAGGCATTTAGCCTACTCATATTGCATTCATTCATTAATAAAGAACCCCCTTTGAAGATTATTCTACGACTACCGGCAGAAGATAGAATCGCGATTCAAACAGTACCATCTGCTAACTGAAAATATGCCCCCAAAAACGTAAATAAGCTTGACATTTATTTAGTGGAAAATCGCTCATTCATAAAAAGCTCACTGGTAGCGATCATTGTCAGTAACAACGCAAAATGCGATATAGCCCTGTGTGGAGAAGCTGCCCCGGTAAATTCTACTACTACAGTACAGTGCTGTGTTCGTCTTGGTAGCGATTGCATTGGTTGAATTCGATTAAACGTTCCGTTGTACGGTTTAGGCTGAAATTAATTATTTTCGTGAACAGATTGACAAAGTTTAGGCTGTGGCAATGAAGTTCAGGTTAGTAGTCAGATTGTTTCAACTATTGAAAGACTTTTGAGTAAGGGGAGTGCCGAACATGTTCTGTCGCCGTTTGACTTGAACAACTGAGGAATTTTTGTTAGCTACTCACACTAGTGTCTCGGGTAGGCTACAGCGTTGCAGTGAGCTACACTGGTTTGAAACCACAGGTAATGGTAATTTCACCAACTAATCGTTTACTAATGTCAGAATAAATCATACAACGAAAATGCATATGTGAGGAATGTTTATTTTAACGATTGAAAACAGATACATCATAGACCACTGTAGTATGTGTTGCCCGGGAAACACAGGCTAATGTCATGATGCTAATACTTCAGTGAAATAGTAGACTACTGTTTCCGAAAGTAGATGTACTTCCTTAATAATATCATCTTATATTGTACATTACACATCACAATTGTGTGTCATATCACAAAGTAAAATGAGTAAATAGTTATCACCCTGGCCTCTTTTCTTGTGGCGTTTCTGCAGCTGCCTTGCAGTAAAGCTATAGTTAGCCTAGCTATCCCCCAAGTTAACAGCTGCGAAACGAATGTTCTGCCAAAGGTAGTAACGAGTGTTTTCGTGACGTTAGTGACGCAGTGACGTTGGTAACATCAGTGACTGTGGCTAGCAAATTAGCCACCGTTAGCTTTACTTTTCACCACAAAAACGCAATTTCTACTTAAACCATGCAACGGAACGTAAATAAAAATACAACCAACGCAATCGCTACCAAGACGAACCTTTTGACACCGCCGTTGTGTATGTAGTCCAAATATTGACTGATCCTTAGGGGGGCAAAAATAAATAATAAAAATAATAAATATATATGTGAGAGAACAAAGGTTGTGCTCTCGCCGAAGGCTTGAGCACACCCAACTAGATCTAGGTACTACCTCGAGGTAATAGGTTAAACCCTCCAGAAAGTTATGTTGAAATACTGAAAATGCATACATGAAAGTTTAGCGTCTCACAAATCACCCACAAAAGAATCAGTGAAAATAAATGTTCAGAACTGTGTCCCAAAATAGTTTATTTACTAGTAGCCCTGAATTTTCAAAGACTGCGGAGCTAGCGTGGCTGATCACGTTTTGATCACAGTCGGTCATGGCATGCACAGCAATGGCGTCTATAAAATTATCATGTCACTAATTTTTCCAATTTGTACATGACATCTGTTTTTGGATAAGTTTATTCGTTTTAACCTTTAGATGCGTGAGTTCTACATATTTCCGACGCTTCCACCAGTTATTTTTCGAAAAACGGCAGCTAGGTAGCTTTAATTAGCTTCCGTTACCTAGCAACCTAGCATAATACTCGTAGCAATGCTACTACCTGCTAGTGTTACTTGTTAGCCTACTAATTGTAAATTTTGAAGCCATACTATAGCGTTTGTCATATAGTTTTTGTCTATCGGAAAATCGACGGTTGGAATGTTCAGCGTAGCGTCACACATGTGCGACGCTACGTTGTGGGGCCCTGCTTTCGAACGATCACATATGTGCAATGCTACTCCTTTAATATCAATATGCTAAAACTATGTACATTTCTGTACAGATTATCCTACCACCGTCACACGGCCTAGCACTGTGTCCCTGGGAAATGATGGTAAAGTAATGAATGACCGTTTATAACAGTGACAATAATTGTATGAGCCATGGCAACCCTAAAGGCTATGTTTTGAAGCAAAAGCATGACTTAAAACTTTTGCATCACCAGATGCCATACCCCTAGATGTCAACTCTGGTCTGGTGGAGGTGAAACCATTGGGGGCCCAGGAAAACAGCTGGCAGCCAGGCAAGTGCAAATATAAGACACTCAAAGCTTCTCAATAGCATTGCCAACTCATTGTAAGGCATACCTAAGTTGTTCTGATCGTGGCGGGGGATACATATTTGTCAAAACAACAAATTAACATCATATTAATGCTTTGTATACAACCATTCAAGGTAACATTTGTTATTTACATCAATGTTACAGCTAATCTAGAAGAACCACAGTGTATGCCAATCATGCTAACTCTTGTAAACTTGTTTTACTTGTCTTTAATGACAGACACATTACAGGTTATGCTCCGGAAGATGGAGACATTGGAGGAGAACCAGCGAGAGGCTCTCCTATTCAGGTGACTACAGGGCAGACACACTGAAGAGGTGCCAGTGATGGACCTACAGGTGGCCAAACACAGGCTGAACTCCAAGACCTTGAGGAGCGCCTTAAGATGCTGGAGTTGCGAAAGAGACTGGTAAGTGTTTGGAGATGCCATGAACTATGGCATTCAACGTTCACATTGGTGCTGACAATAAGTTCATGACTTCCAGACGCTGTGATGAAGTGGAAGACGGGACTGGGAGAGAAAGCTGTGGAGCTCCTCATAGAGGAGACACTCAAACACACCCCGGCAGCCCATTCAAAACAAGCCAGGTGAATGAATCATGATTGCAGCTTCCATATCCAACCATTCACATGGCTATGTGACAAAAATCTAGAATCACATATTTTTTTTATGATGTATATTATTTTAGATGTGATTTTTTAATGACTTGTATAGCCCCTTTTACACGTGCAATTATGTTGATAGAACACTAACTTATTTTGTGCTTCATTGTCAGGGCCAACAGACAGGACCTGTAGCGGGGACTGGCAGAAGATTTTAATTCACTGTTTGGCGCTTTGTTTGAAATAAAATGACAATGTTACATGGAAATGCAGCCTTGTTTATGATTAGCTGGAGTTAGGCTACACATCACACAAACATAGTCCTCCTAAAGTTGGCTACCATGTAGCCTATTATACAAGAACAAGTAGCTTTTTGGGCAAATGAGGTCTGCATATGAACCGCCCCAATATAAGCAGTAGAATTTAGAAATATAGGCTACTTAGTTAACGTTGCAGTTATGGACTGGCAACGTCACAAAATTACGTTGCTAGGAGGTTGCGGTTACGGACTGGCAACGTCGGAAAATGACGTTGCTAGGTGGTCGCGGTTACAGACTGGCAACGTCGGAAAATAACGTTGCCATGACGTCGCGGTTACGGACTGGCAACGTTACAAGATTACGTTGCGGTTACCTTCTGGCGTCCCACAGATGCACGGTCCCAACGTATGTTTGGTCATCGAGTGACGTTGCGGCAACGTAAGGGCAACATAACTGTGTTAGCTGGGAATACAGTCTGTAATACCACTTTGACACACTTGCAAGAAATGATCCACTGGTTAGATGTAGCATGATCTTATTATTTAAGTATAAAAAAACTCACCAGGGACAACGACAACATTGGCAACCCTGCACTATGAATTATTATTTTGATGTCATCTTAAATTACGTGTCTGAACAGGACTGGGTGTGCAGGCACACATGATTAGTTTCTCCTCCGTCTTGAACCTGAAACCTAGATTCTAGGTTAGAAATGTTGCCAGTCTGTTGACAATGACCAACGGTTGCTACGTTTTTCCAGCAAGTTCAAGTCATTCCAGTGTTGTCCTTTTACCTTCAAATTCGTTCAACCCAGACTTCAGCAACTGGTTTTCTGCTAAATTTTCACATTTTCCTGCAGCTCATCTTTCTGAATTTTTGCCCTTATTGTTTTGCATTTTTCTTCTTATTTTCTTCTGTTTTCTGCCTTCATCTTGCTTCAGGTCCTTTCAAAAATACCTTTCACAGCATTACCTTCCAACTGTCAGTACTTTTGCATTTTTCTTCTCTTTTCTGTAGTTTTCTGCCTTCATCTTGCTGCAGGTCCTTTCTGACATACATTTCAGGCCTTTTGAAACTCCAGCAAATTATTTTCTGCTAAATGTTTCAGAATTATTTATATTTTTGCATTTTTCTTCTCTTTTCTGTAGTTTTATACCTTTGTCCAGTTCCAGCCCCTTTTAAAAATACCTTTCAGGCGCTTCAGCATATAACTTTCTACTAAATTTTCACAATTTTCCGCTGTTTTAGCATGGTCAGCTATCCCCATTCAGGTTTTCAGCATTCTCACTGCTGTTTCGCAAGAACAGCCGTTTCTAGTTATTATTTATTTTTGCCCCCCTAAAACTCAGTCAATATTTGGCCTACATAGACAACCTAGGTGTCAAAAGTTTTGTCTTGATAGCGTTTGAGTTACTTGTATTTTTATTTGCGTTCTGTTGCACGGTATAAGTAGAAATTGGGTTTTTGTGCCAAAAAGTGCCTTCTGTCAACGAAGGGTACTCAGTGCTAGCCTACGTCACTACGTCAGCACACGTTAGCAACGACGCATGGATACAACGTGATAGAGACGTTCTAGCACGCAAGTTGGAGCTTGGATTATGAGTGAAAAATGCCAATACCCAAAATTACCAACCATTGGACTTTGTTGAGAAAGTAATTTCGAGTGGAACTGCCATCTTGGATTTTTGATTTAGGTCGTGAAAGTCTTTGTAATTTGAGCGATTGCGGGTCGCCCGTGAGACTGCCTAGGCAGCAGCCATGCAAGCGTCATAGTAGTGTAATGACCAGCCTAGGTCCGAAAGCAACAGGCATGCACAGGATACTGTTTGGCCATAGCCTACGCCAAATCAACTAACAGAATGGTACTAGCACACACAGAACAATCACGACCAGCTCTTGAAACCCAGGCGTAAGAGAGAGCGCTAAAAGGGTCAAACCTGGTCCTAACAATGCCCCATCCCTTCAGCCCAACCCCCCCCCCCATGCCCCTCCACCAACCACCAGGATGCCCTGCAACCGAACATTCCGTGCATTCCTGTGATTGGCAGATGGCAGGTTGATCGGCATGTCAGACCCCGCGAACACTGAACAATGGCCACAAAACACAACAGCCCAACATGCCACACACATCTGTCTGTGCGGTTCGCTACAGTAGTCTAGTATTTTCGTATTTTTATAGTTCGGTCAATTCTACACCAAAAAACAGAAGGAGGGCAATGTTATGACGATATGACTATTGTGAAGACAGCCAGATGGTGAGATTTTAATGTAGGTTGCTGTAAAAACTTTGATTGGTTTGCTACGTGAGAGCCCCGTCAGCCTCCGTTGACGATTGCGTCAGCTGTCGATCTCTGACGAGTATTTTCTTCATTTCGTACCAGGGTCAATTCTACATCAAAAATCAGAAGGAGGGCAGTGTTTTAAAGATATGGTGATTGCGAAGACAGCCAGCGGGTCAGCATATTTTTGTGATATGTGTAAAACTTGGAATTTGAGTGACATCGCGGCTTGTTTTTTACGTTAGCCTCAGTCAGACTCGGCTTGCCCACTGGCAGTGTGTAGTACTGTCTTCAATGCCACAGCTAAATTTTATGTCAAAAGAAACATTCTCATTTTCGGCGCTTTCAAACAATCAGTGAAATGTGGAGCAACAGCAGCTAGCTTGCCTCTAGCAAACTTATTTTGAATTAGCCATTTCCCCCTACATTAATGTCAAACTTATTATTTACGTTTTGGTGGGCATATTTTCAGTAGCAGACGATACTGTTTGAATCGCGATTCCATCTGAAATATACTGCCAGTGACAACGTTGTTACAGTAGCTTGTTTCAAAGGGGGTTCGCAGCTGTTTCAAAGGGTGTTCTTAATGAAATATGCAATGGGCTAAATGCTTGAAAATATCACTAGAAGGGAAAAACTTAGAGGACGGACCCACCTGCAACCGACGCAAGCAAGCACACCCTACAATTTCCCCAGAAATTGTACCCTCTCTAGTTTTGCCTGGACTACTTTGCTTTCCTTCATGTCTACCTTAAATTTGAACATAACCATGACCATAATCTTATTGTCAGACACTATCGTCCACTGAGTGTCAATCATTGTCATTCAGGATCATCATGACAGAAATCATAAATTATCATCATAATTATGACCATCAACATCACTATCAGCTATGTTGTGGAATCATGAATCTTCATAATCATCACTCTGATCATAACCCGCATAACCCCCCCTTGATCCTGATTGTTCTTCTCATACAGTGTCCTCATGACCACTGCGTTAACCTATTCGATTATCGTGAGATAATGCCACCAAAAAGTACTGTCTTTCGGTAGTAGAGATTAAGCGTCTGTTGAACACTCACCCTCTATGATCCCCCATTTTGTTTTTCTACCCAGGACCTTGTTCCCATTCACCTGGTGCTCCTTGTCCGTCCCCACCACTGCAAACGGAATGCTTTCCTGCAAGTGGGACATTAAGACACGAGAGTGACGTCAACAGCAGAGACATAACTAAAAACACTGCAAAGGGTGTTGATTTCAACCATTACTCTAAGACGCTTACTTGCACAGCTTGTCTCCCTCCCTCCGAAATGTAACTAAAGGACAAGGTGAACGTGGCCTATACATACTGTATAGTAATGTACAAGACCTGCAGAATGTGTCATTACATGGTATCATTGAATATATTGAACACTTTAACCGAAGATGGAGTGGATGTCCTTTCAAATACATTTACCCGAATCTTGTTGTTGAGTATTCTATCCTCTGTGTCCTCGTCATACTCCTTCTCAGGGTACACACGTATTCCATGAGTCTGCAGGTCCTGCCTTATCTGTCAGGGTTCAAAAGTCAACAGGAAAGTAAAGACGGAGAAAGAAAGAGAGCAAAATAAGTGTTTTGTTTACACAGTGGTACCATTATTTATGAAGGCGCTGCTCGTGTAAAGATTCCGCAGTAGTATACTGTAGGATCACATTTCAAAGAAAACGTCGGCCTGCAAGCAACACTATCTCATGTACACAAACAAAGTGTGTAGTATTGTACAAACAGACAGTATTGCTGGTGTGTGGAGAGGTATTCTTGAGGAGTTAGGATGGGTACTGTACCAAAGCCTAGCTTTTCTCTCACTCCCATTGGAGGCTGAGTGTAAGAAAGGAATAAGAGACAGATATTTACAGTTGGAAGACAGAAATAAAAGAGAGTAGGAGAGAGAGGTGAAGGTGAGATACATAGGAGGAGAGAGAGGAGGGAAATGGGTCGAGGAGGACGGAAGAAAAGATACGGCAAATACAGAAATGTTAACAAAATGGCAGAGTGGGTAAAGATAGGTGAGAGGTGAGAGAGATTAATAGATTGTATACAAAGAACAAGGATGAATAGATTATATCAGATGAAGAGTAGGCACTTTTTTTCTTCAAAAATTGAAGATGTAACACATTTATCCTGTATAAGAATGATTCTGTGTTGAGCATTTCTTGGGTGCAAAGAGGCCTACCCCCAAATCTGAACTCTGGGTAAACATACAATACCCTTATCTTGGGGCTGAGGACTTAGAAGAGGGGGTTGTGGTTGTTTTAAGATACTGTGTGACAAGGACTATAGGTGGAGACGCAAGGTCTGGTGACCATTTGTTGACACTTATGTGATGGAGCTTTTACGACCCCAGGACCGGAGCTCCTGTTGTTGTGTTTCAATCAGGGTTGATGTCGTAAACACGCACGCACACACGCGCGCCAAGTCTATGCAAGGAGCCAATGAAGAAGAGCCATGGGACATTTGCATGCCTTTGTTTTAACCAATGACTGTCAAGAGCGGTTCTGTTTAAATAGGTAGCTAGCACATCATGCTAGCAGACAAACTTTGTAGCACAATGGAGTGTGATGTTTTTACATTTACATTTACATTTATTCATTTAGCAGACGCTCTTATCCAGAGCGACTTACAGTAAGTACAGGGACATTCCCCCGAGGCAAGTAGGGTGAAGTGCCTTGCCCAAGGACACAACGTCAGTTGGCATGACCGGGAATCGTTTTTGTCTCCTTGTGGGCCGGTCGCAAGCAATAAAGCTTTCTTAAACTTGTTCACCGACTGACTGTGCAATGCTTGATAGATTAATATTTCTGACAACTTGAGAGTAGATTTTAACCCTTGTGCTGCCTTCGGGTCACATGACCCAAAGATTCACAACGAACCATCGTTGTGTTTACCCAATTTTACCCAATACAAAAACTAATAAATAGCATTTTCTTTTAACTTTTGCAATGTGGGGGGTCTGAGACAGCCCGACAGTTAAAAGAAAATGCTTCACTTTGTTTTTGTATGCGGTAAAGTTGTCGCAATACGACGGTGGGTCACAATGACTGATGGGTCAGAATGACCCGAAGAGAACACAAGGGTTAAAACTCGTCTCTGTAAGGTTGATAATCTGCATAGTGTGTCTTCTCCTCACCCTCTGTTTGAACCCCAGTCTCTCCTCGATTGTGAGTGTGTCTGCTTTGGCGATGACTGGTACAATGCTCACTATCTTTCCCAACTTCTTCATGAACTCCACGTCTATGGGGCGTAACCTAGACAAACAGATAATAAAATTTATTATTATTATAATATAACATTTATGTAGTTTCACCTGCTGGTGAAAGGGTGTTACATAACTAAACCTTCCATCATAAACCTTTTCACAAGCATAATGCTACATAATGCATTATTTCTTGTGTGTGTGTGTGTGGGGGTAACAATTCTTCCTCCCTCGTGACTGTTTTTAGGTGTCATCAACCAGACTGCACCGGGGTCCAGAGTTCAATGGCTGAGATGTTGGTACTAGCTAGTTGGTACTATACTATCAGATTTGATTCAGATGTCAGTCTAGATATCTGACATCGTATATACGTTCTGGTCGGTATCCACTCTGGTCACAGTTCACTTATAGACAGTATTTGTCCGTTTTACAGCTGTTAAAGTGTGTTTCTGTGTGTAGCACCAAGTGCCTGTGCGGCATGACATTTTATTACTCTGTATAGATGTATTGTACTTTATACAGCTAAATGAAAAAGCAAACTTGAACTTGTGTGTTGCTTGAATTTGTGTTACACTGTAGGTATGTGCACTAATTATGGTGAAATGACAAATAAAGCGAACCTGAACTTGTGTGTTAGTCTGTGTATAACATGCTTGTCAAGGTCTGTAACTGTGTTGCATGGCCTTGGGGCAGGTCGTTCCTATATAGAGCTTGTTTCCCTGTTTCAGACTGGGAGGCTGACACTGTGTTGGTGTTTAAGGTTACATAAAAAACTGAACTGCTGCACAAGTTCACACTTAACTGTGGGACCTCCCCCTCACGGCTGTATTCTTTCTAATTTTGCCCTAAAAGCATTCATTGTGAGTCATAGAGGAAGTTACAATATTGTAGCAAAGTTCTCAATAAGTCTGGTGGAAAATTGGGTGAGAGTTTATAAATGTTGATAAACTATATCTTTAGATATGTGTTTAATTTGGGTATATGTCAAATGGTAAGAGTGTCATAACAAAATAATTACATAAACACTTGTTATACAAAACATAGTATGGTGTAGATCAATTAATCCTCATTGGAATTTACTGTATTTACATTTAGTCATTTAGTATTTAATTTGAATTCAAACAGGAAACAAAGTCACACGCATGCTAACCAGTGTCCGGTGGCAGGCAGGAAGTAGATGCAGCAGTGGACACGCGTGTCAGGGATCCGTCTCTTCCTGTTGATGTGGAGCTCCTCCTTGAGGTACTTCTCATATTGCTCGTTGACATACTTTACTATAGGCTCCCAGCTGTGGACAAAGCAGAGACACCTGACTTCACCAACCTGCCCTATTTAGAATGCTTCATGATTTAACAAACACATTTATAATGTGTTTTGGATGAACTATCTTATTTAGAACGCTTATTATTTTACAACCAGTGTTGTATGTACAGCAATCAGCAATCACATTATGATCACTGACAGGTGAAGTGAATAACACTGATTATCTCATTATCATGATACCTATCAGTGGGTGGGATATACGTATTAGGAATGAAAGTGAAAATGCTGTCCTTAAAGTTGATGTGTTAGAAGTAGGAAAAATAGGCAAGCGTAAGGATTTGAGTAACTTTGACAACGGCCAAATTGTGATGGCTAGACGACTGGGTCAGAGCATGTCCAAAACTGCAGCTCTTGTGGGGTATTCCCGGTCTGCAGTGCTCAATACCTATCAAAAGTGGTCCAAGGAAGGAAAAGCGGTGAACTAGCAACAGTGTCATGGGTCATTGATGCAAGTGGGGAGCAAAGGCTGGCCTGTATGGTTCGATCCAACAGACGAGCTGCTGATAGAAATGCTGGTTCTGATAGAAAGATGTTAGAACACACAGTGCATCGCACTTTGTTGCATATAGGGCTGCGTAGCCTCAGACTAGTCAGGGTGCCCATGCTGACCCCTGCACATTCCCCAGATCTCAATCCAATTGAGCATCTGTGGGATGTGCTAGGCAAACAAGTCTGATCTATGGAGGCCTAACTTCGCAACTTACAGGACTTAAAGGATCTGCTGCTGACGTCTTGGTGCCAGATACACAGCACACCTTCAGAGGCCTAGTGGAGGTATAGTGGAGTCCATGTCTTGACAGGTCAGGGCTGTTTTGGCAGCAAAAGGGGAACCTACACAATGTTAGGCAGGTGGTCATAATGTTATAGTCTAGTAGCCAGCCCGCACTGTAATTTTCTTTTTTTTAATTACCACACTTTTTCTGTAAATTATACGTGTTTTTTTCTGTGATTCTGAATTACAGGAAATACAGATAGAAAGACAATGGCAAACTGTAAATGTATATTCTTACATAAAAAGTACAGCCAAATGTTGTTACTTAAAAATACACAAAAATGTCAGTTTCTTTAACAAATATCAATAACATTTTCACCAAAATGTTCTGTTAAAACACATAATTTCATAATAATATCATTTTCACCAAAATGTGCTGTTAAAACACATAATTTCAAAACTAGCTATTTTAATAGTTATTTAGCAGATATTTACTTTCATCCCACGGACAAATAACTTCTTAATAACATAATTTTTGGTTTAGATAGGAAACTTGAATTGTGAATTGAGCTCGGGTAGTTGACGTCATGCAATCCCAGCATGCACCAGTCAATATCAAAGACTACAAAAGCCTGCAAAAGCCATTTTGGGGCTATCTCGTTGTTTATGATCATTGACCAATGCACTTTTAGTAAAGCTCTCTCTTGGAAGTCGCTTTGGATAAAAGTGTCTGCTAAATGAATAAATGTAAAGACTCCAGAGTATTTACTGTTGTAAATATCTGGATACTGATTACAGCATCCGGATGCTATATGTTGTGCACACGACTTGTTTGGAATGAACATGTTAATCATTATATCTTGTTTTGGCTTTATTGAATATTTAATTTATTGAAAATGCTGTATTTTTACATTGAAGTAAAAAGAAAACGTGTCACAACATGGGTTTATACGGAGCCCCTAAAGGGACATGAAGAAGAAAAAAAAAAGATCTGGTGCGCACGAGACACTTTCTTGTGCTCACGAGAAACTTTCTGGTGAGCACGAGAAACTTTCTGGTGCGCACAAGAAACTTTCTGGTGAGCACGAGAAACTTTCTGGTGCGCACGAGAAACTTTCTGTTGCGCACGAGAAACTTTCTGGTAACGGAGGGTCGAGTCGTGGGGGCAGCAACCTAAGCAGGGAGGCCCAGACTTTCCTCTCCCCGGCCACTTCCACCAGCTCTTCCTGGGGGACCCCGAGGCATTCCCAGGCCAGCCGAGAGACATAGTCCCTTCAGCGTGTCCTGGGTCTTCCCCGGGGCCTCTTCCCAGTGGGACGTGCCCAGAACACCTCACCAGGGAGGCATCCAGGAGGCATCCTGATCAGATGCCCGAGCCACCTCAGCTGGCTCTTCTCGACGCGGAGGAGCAGCGGTTCTACTCTGAACCCCTCCCGGATGACCGAGATTCTCACCCTATCTCTAAGAGAGAGCCCGGACACCCTGCGGAGTAAGCTCATTTCGGCCACTTGTATTCGCGATCTCGTTCTTTCGGTCACTACCCACAGTTTGTGACCATAGGTGAAGGTAGGAACCTAGATCGACTGGTAAATAGAGAGCTTCGCCTTTCAACTCAGCTCCTTCTTCACCACGATGGACCGATGCAGAGCCCGCATCACTGCGGACGCCGCACCGATCCGCCTGTCGATCTCGCGCTCCATTCTTCCCTCACTCGTGAACAAGACCCCAAGATACTTGAACTCCTCCGCTTGGGTCAAGATCTCCTCCCCGAACCGAAGATTGCACTCCACCCTTTTCCGGTCGACAACCATGGCCTCAGATTTGGAGGTGCTGATTCGCATCCCAGCCGCTTCGCATTCGGTTCCGAACCGCTCCAGTGAGAGCTGAAGGTCACAGCCCCTGAGGGACACGGTCGAACGCATTTTCCAAATCCACAAAACATGTGTATACTGGTTGGGCTAACTCCCATGTACCCTCCAGGACTCGAGGGTATAGAGCTGGTCCACTGTTCCACGGCCCGGACGAAAACCACATTGCACATTGAGTTATTTTTCCAAAACGGAAACTAGCTAGTTTTAGTTAGCTTCCGTTACCTAGCAACCTAGCATAATACTCGTAGCAATGCTACTACCTGCTAGTGTTACTTCTTAGCCTCCTAATTGTAAATTTTGAAGCCATACTATAGCGTTTTTCATATAGTTTTTGTCTATCGGAAAATAGTCGGTTGGAATGTTCAGAATCACACGTGTGACGGTACTCTGTGGGGCCCGCTTTCGAACGATCACATATGTGTGACGTTACTCCTTAACGGGTTAAAGAGGGGAACCACCACCCCGGTCTGCCAGTCCAGAGGCACTGTCCCCGATGTCCATGCGATGTTGCAGAGTCGTGTCAACCAAGACAGCTCTACAACATCCAGAGCCTTAAGGAACTCCGGGCGGACCTCATCCACCCCAGGGGCCCTGCCACCACGGAGATTTTCAACCACCTCGGCGACCTCAGCCCCAGAGATAGAAGGGCCCCCCCGATGTCCCAAGACTCTGCCTCCACGTCGGAAAGCGTGTTGGTGGAATTAAGGAGGTCTTCGAAGTATTCCTTATCATAGTACACATTTAAAATTAGAAATGCTGTTTTTTTTACAAAGAAGTTCAATTAATAAAAGTAATATTTACTGGCAAAGAACAGCTTGTAATGTAATATTCTGGGGTCAGGTGGCTGAGCGGTTAGGGAATTGGGCTAGTAATCAGAAGGTTGCCGGTTCGATTCCCCGGCTGTGAAAACGACGTTGGGCAAGGCACTTCACCCTACTTGCGGGGGAATGTCCCTGTACTTACTGTAAGTCGCTCTGGATAAGAGCGTCTGCTAAATGACTAAACGTAAATGTAAATATTACAGATATATCTTGTAAATTTGGTACAGGAAAATTACAATTATTTTACGGTTAATTCATGTTAATGTATATATATATTTTTTTACTGTAATTTAATGGGTTTAATCTGGCGTCCCAGCTGCCAGATTGTTCCTGTTTTTTTAATAGTTTTTTTTTTTACAGTGCATAGACACGTTCGGCACGTTCAGACATCAAAATGGTAATTGTATAACAATTTTGGATACATTTAGACACGTTTTTAATACATTTCGGATGAAATTGAAGGTTATTTTCATGATGAACACAATATACTCACATTGTGAATGTTGCTAACCTACATTTGTTAAAAGCTTTGAGGTACGGTCATGTTTTAATGCAAATAAGCTGTTGCAGCTAGCTGTTGTAATAAGCATGTTGTAAAGCAAAGGAGCATAGTCTAGTTTTATGTCAATCATTGATGACAATGGATGCCTCCGAAAGGGCAATAAATCAGTGCTTGTCCAGCAGCTCGGAATTCCAGTTTGCAATCCCCAGCCACCAGATGTTGTCATTGTGGATGCATCTCAGCTCATTTATCACGTGGTTGGCCATCGTCTGGGATAGTGGCAGATCTTGCAGCCAGCATGGGACATCGGCTTAGTTGTTACAACACCCAAACATTTGTCATCTTTGACAAATATTTGCAGGTGTCTGCCAAGGACCATGAGAGACAAAGAAGAGCAGGGGAGAGCTCCACAGAGTACAAGCTCTCATTGACTACACCTCTACCTAGTCGAGACAAAGTTTTGAAAAACAAGGACAACAAGCAAAGGCTGAGCGAACTTCTGTGTACTTTCAATGTAGGAAGTAAGATCGTGATGGTCAGTAAAGCTGACAGCATTGACACTCATGATTAGGCTGATATCAGTTATATCTTACATGTTAGATGCTGTCAGACATGAGCTTCAACTGTTCGCATTCTTAGTGATGACACAGATGTCTTTGTGCTTATGGTTTATTGGTGTTGGAAGGTTGGTATCACAACTATCCTACAGATGAAAAAATGGAATGGCACTGTTCTCAGCATAAATGCAACTGCAAAGAACTTGGGTGACCATCGTTGTTCCATTTTGGCCATGCATGCTCTTTCAGGATGTGATACCACCTCATATCCTGTTGGGAAGGTATCTGCACTCAATGCCATGAGAGTTGTACCTGGCAAGCTTCTCCACTGTATTGGAGAGACAGAAGCCACAGATTTACAGATCACCAAAGCAACAAGGACTTTATTTCTGGTTCTGTACAATCAGAGGAACTCTGTGACCTTGGATGCAGCTCGGTATGACATTTACCGAAAGCGCAAAAGGCCCCCAGCACTGAAAACACTACCCCTACAGAGCGTAATATGCACCTTCATGGAAGACGTGCCCACCTACAGGTGCTCTTATGGAAAGCAGCAGACCAGGCTGATCCACCGGCTGTGGATATAACTTTGTTTGAATGGGACAAGAAGATGGGCCTAAAGGAAGGAGGAGGAACTGATTATGCCCACCCAGGATTCAAGTCCAGTTGCTCCTCCGGCTTTGTTAGATGTTGTCAGCTGTGGTTGCAAAGCCGGGTTGAAACCTTGCGCATCAGCAAAGTGTAGCTGTGCAGCTGCAGGTCTGGCCTGTTCAAGTTATTGTTCCTGCAAAGGCAATGATGTGATATGCTGCAACATACTCACTCAACAGCAAGAACACAAAGAGAGTGATGAAGGATCTGGAGAAAAATGATGACAGAACAGACGAGGATAGTGAAGATGAGGAGGCTGCCTTTTGTTGATTAATTGTGAGGCATAGCCGTTTGCCTGAAGGTGGTAGCCAGTGTGTGCTTTTTGTGGTGCAGAGGTGAGGCCCTCTTGGTTAGTCTTGCGTCTGGCGGGCTGACCCGGGTTGCCCAGACTCAGTTTAAACTTTTGCGTCTGGCGGTGTTTTAACTGGATCCTCGTTGGATCTTGCAACTTGCGGAACAACCTGGGCAGCCTTTCTGCCTTTAGGGCATGACCCTAGAGACTTGCGGGGCCTGTCTTGTATGGCATGTATGGCATGTATATTTGTACATAGTTCGTTGATCGCACATGGGGGACATACAACAGCGTTACGTTACATACCGGTTCGTCATGTGGTTGGTGGTTACGATGCCCAACAGCTTTTGAGGTAGTTTAACCGCGTTTAGTGGGTGTGCCAGAGGTGATACCCAATCACCATCAAAGTGTTTACATTGTGACTCTGGTGACATCTGTTCACCCTAGCCACCTCACAAGCAGACTGGCCTTCTCAGCTTCCGCTCACATGAGGCAACAGGGTGGCTGAGCGGTGAGGGAATCGGGCTAGTAATCCGAAGGTTGCCAGTTCGATTCCCGGTCATGCCAACTGACGTTGTGTCCTTGGGCAAGGCACTTCACCCTACTTGCCTCGGGGGAATGTCCCTGTACTTACTGTAAGTCGTTCTGGATAAGAGCATCTGCTAAATGACTAAATGTTTAACCCCAAGGAGTTTATTGGAATTGCAATGCTTTTTCCTCCAGAAATGCAAATTTGAATCAAGTATCAGGAGGGGATTCAGCTTCACTACACCCTGAAAAAAATGCTTTAACATTCACAAGAGCACTCATGATTCTGAAATGTAAGATTATTGTGTTTAGCATGAAAATAACCTTAGATTTTGTCCAACATTTATAACAAATGTGTCTAAATGTATCCAAATGTGTTATTCAATTACCATTTTAAAGTATGAAAGTGCCAGAATTGAATCAAGCATCCTCTAAAAAGACTCTAATATTGTAGGAATTGGCCATACATTGCAAAATATGTGGTCAAATTGAACGATTAAGCTAATAATGCTAATTGTGCTAATTGCTCAACATATGCAAATTAGCATTCAGCAGTTTCTGTATACTGGGGTATACAGAAACTTTGGTGTACTCAACATTTCTGGGTTCACCTAGTTGGCTACTAGACTATTATGGCTGATGTGTCTTGACTGTTGTATTCAGACTTAACTACCATATTTATAATACAGAAGTAAAACATATTCTAAACATTTTAAATGTGAGTGTTAGACCATATTTTAACATAACTGTCATAGAGTGTTTACATGCACACTAATACGCTGATCATAACCCGATAATGGCAATAATGCGATTATTAAACTGATCATGTAAACGCCTTTATCTGATTATCTGAAGTCGGGTTAAGGTCTTAATTGGCGTATTCATAACCCGATAAAAACACCTGGATTTTTGCCCAATCATTCGATTCTTTAGAAACTGTTTTTGAAAACTGCGCATGTCTGCCACTTGTTTTGAAGTCACAGCGCGTATGATTTAATTTAATTTTGCCTATCTAAATAAACAACAACCGTCTCGTGCAACAAAGGGTACTTGCCGCCGAGTGAGACCCTGGCTTTGTTTACATAATTAGGGCCATTGTAGAATTTGGTTAAATCAGCCCTGACTTCTGTAATCAGATTCAGAGCTAATAGTGTCTTACTGAGTGTACTTCGTGACTGCCATCTGACTGTAAGTAACCAGAGTTTGTTTCATTCATTTGTGTTTTGCTAATTATTTGCCACTTTGACAGAGGGTAAGGGTATAGCAGCTAAATTGGTCAATAGGTAGCTAGCTAGAGATCGAGTTTCAGGGTACTTGCCGCCGAGTGAGACCCTGGCTTTGTTTACATAATTAGGGCCATTGTCAGCTGCGCCTTTAGCATATTTAGGCGAGTAGCACTGCAGAGGCAGCCTCGTCTGGCAGCCTCGGTGCACGAAGACTCGGTCGAACAAAGACAGGGAGTCTACCTGCGGGAGTCGTCCGAGGATGGCCGACGTGGTGGATCACCTCTTCTGATAAGCATCACCCTATTTGTATTCTAATCCACCTACAACATATTTATAGCTAGCATGTGTTTCTTCAGCATTCCCGTTCATTACACTACCCGTAGACGTAGATATATCACAAAGTATATACGGTCAACTTCTAACATTTGCTACCTATCCAGATCTTCTCCACCTGCCCTCTCTCTTTCTATAGGGCTCTGGAACTGCCAGTCCGCTGTGAACAAGGCAGACTTCATCCCAGCGTTTGCATCTCATGCTTCTCTTCATGCCCTTGCGCTGACAGAGACATGGATCCGCCCTGAGAACACTGCAACTCCAGCTGCTCTCTCCGTCAACCACTCCTTCACTCACTCACCCCGCTCAACCGGGCGGGGTGGTGGGACAGGGTTGCTTCTTTCCCCACATATTAAATACACATCCACACCACTCCCTGTTACTGCCAAATCATTTGAACACCATTATGCGATGCTAACTGATCCTATCAAAGCATTCTTAATTGTTCTTTATCGCCCACCAGGCCCGCTAGCCGACTTTGTGGAGGATGCTCCTCAGCGTCCTCCCGGATGATGGAACCCCCCTGATAGTCCTTGGGGACTTCAACATCCACCTCCAAGGAACTCAGGCCGTCGACTTCTTGTCTCTCCTGACCTCCTTCGACCTGATGCTGCTGAGCACACCGGCGACCCACAAGGCAGGCAAACAGCTAGACCTCATCCTGACACGTAACTGTATCACTGACTTAACCTCTGTAACCCCACTGCATATTTCTGATCACTACTTTATCCAATTCTCTATCTCTCTCCCTCCAACTCCTTCTACCTCCCCTCCCCTTGTAACTTTCCGGCGCAACCTCCGCTCCCTATCCCCCTCCCATTTCTCCTCTATTGTAACATCCTCCCTCCCCCCCATTGACGAGTTCTCGTCCCACCCCACTAACACTGCCACCGACACCTTGTTAACCACTTTAACTGCATCACTTGACTCTCTCTGTCCCCTGTCAACCAGGCCTGCACGATCTTCTCCCTCCTGCCCGTGGCTTACGGATGTTATTCGTGAAGAACGGTCCACCCTTCGGGCAGCCGAGAGGAGATGGCGCAAGTCCAAAGGCGGTCTGGACCTTGATAAGTATCACTCCCTCCTCAAATCCTTCTCTTCTCACATAACTGGTGCTAAAACCCTCTACTTTCTGAACAAAATTAACTCTGCTTCAAACCCCCACAAACTTTTCTCTACCTTCTCCACCCTTCTTAACCCACCTCCCCCACCCCCTCCCTCCACCCTGACAGCAGACGACTTCTCCTCCTTCTTTGAGAAAAAAGTCGCCGACATTAGCAGTCGGTTCCCTAAACCCACCTTTCCTACCCTCTCACCCTCCATGACTGACCCAACTAAATGTCTAAACTCTTTTTCTCCCCTGTCTGAGGCAGAGATCTCTGACCTCATTCTCTCTCATCGCCCCACCTCCTGTCCCCTTGATCCTATACCCTCCCCTCTCTTTCAAACCATCTCCCCCTCCATCATAACTTTTCTTCTCCATGTCCTAAACTCCTCTCTCACCTCTGGCACCTTCCCCTCTGCCTTCAAACAGGCTAGAGTTACCCCTCTACTCAAAAAACCCTCCCTTAACCCTGCCGTTCTCCAGAACTACAGACCGGTATCACTGTTACCCTTCCTTTCAAAAACAATTGAACGTGCTGTATCTAACCAACTGTCTAACTTTCTCTCTCAGAACAACCTGCTTGACCCCAACCAATCGGGCTTCAAGACTGGCCACTCCACAGAGACTGCCCTCCTTTCAGTCACCACTGCCCTCCAGTCTGCCAGAGCGGCTTCCAGGTCATCCGTTATCATTCTGCTGGACCTTTCTGCAGCGTTTGATACGGTTAACCACCAGATCCTGCTCGCCAGACTTTCTGAGATGGGCATCACTGGCACTGCACTCCAGTGGATCTCATCCTACCTGTCGGGAAGATCCTACCAGGTTTCCTGGGGAGGCAAACTGTCGGGCCCTCGCCAGCTCTCCACTGGTGTCCCACAGGGCTCCGTCCTTGGACCCCTCCTCTTCTCTCTGTACACCACCTCACTTGGACCAATCATCACCTCCCATGGCTTCTCCTACCACTGCTACGCTGACGACACGCAGCTGTACCTGTCGTTCCCCCCGACCGATCCGGGGATCTCAGCTAGGATTGAGGCCTGCCTCACAGACATCTCCGCCTGGATGACCGAGCACCACCTCCAGCTGAACCTCGCCAAAACAGAACTTCTCATCATCCCGGCTAAACCCTCCATCTCCCACGATCTCTCAATCACCCTGGGATCTGCGACGGTGACCCCTTCATCCTCTGCCAGGAACCTTGGGGTTACCATGGACGACGAGCTCTCCCTCACGGCCCACATTGCTGCGGTCTCCCGGTCGTGTAGATTCACCCTCTACAACATCCGGAAGATCAGGAGATACCTGTCTGAGCACTCCACCCAGCTGCTAGTCCAAGCACTCGTCCTCTCCAAGTTGGACTATTGCAACTCTCTGCTCGCTGGTCTCCCAGCATGTGCAACCCGCCCTCTTCAGAGGATTCAGAACGCGGCGGCCCGCCTGGTCTACAATCTACCCAGACGCTCCCATGTTACCCCGCTCCTCATCTCTCTCCACTGGCTACCTATCATGGCCCGTATCAGATTCAAGACCCTGGTATTGACCTTCCGAGCAGTGAACGGGACTGCACCCGTCTACATCAAGTCTCTCCTGCAGCCTTACACCCCCACCCGCCACCTACGGTCTTCTTCAGACAACCGCCTGGTGGTCCCACCGCTCAAGACCGCCCGGTCCCAACACAAGCTCTTCTCCTGTCTGGCCCCCCAGTGGTGGAATCAACTCCCCACCTCCATCAGAGACACTGACTGTCTCTCCACCTTCAAGAAAAGGCTCAAGACGCACTTGTTCCGGGAGTACAACGGTACTTAGGAACGGTTCGCTTGACCCGATGTTAGTTTCCTCAAGGATCACAATGACTCTTGCTTAGAGACTTGTTGCTCTTGTGGTTAGTGGTAACTGATTAAAATGTTTGGTTCTCGCTGTGATATATTGTTTTATTACTGTTGCTTGCTTTTTCCCACAGGTACACTTGCACTTATAGCTGTTCATGTTGTTTGGTTGTGACTTGTTTAACTACATGCTCTTATGGTTCTTCCCTTTGGCACTTACTTTGGTTGTTCACAATGTGTGCTTCATGTTTTGGCTACTCGCGATGTTTTTTGGCTATCTTGTTGTTATGATCAGTGACCTATGCACTTTGTAAAGCTCTCTCTTGGAAGTCGCTTTGGATAAAAGCGTCTGCTAAATGAATAAATGTAAATGTAAATGTAAAAGTTGATATAATGTTTCAACGGTTATTTTGTAACGGTGAGCATCAACAGTTTAGTTCAACCATGGCTGTTAGAGTTAAGTCATAGCACTTTTGGTCTGAAGAGGAGACTAAATATATGCTAGTTCAGTTAAAATAGTTAAATATATTCAAATTCATAGACGGACGGAAACATCGTAATGCGGAATTGTACAAACTGGTGGGACAAAAAATGAAGGATGCAGGCTTTATTCGCTCGATTGAGCAAATTCGATGCTGGTGGAAGAGTTTAAAGCAGGCATACTTCAAAACAAAGAGCCACAATAACACTAGTGGAAGTGATCATGAGACTTGTTGTTTTTATGACGAGTTGAGCGATTTGTTGTGGCGGACGAGCAGGTGACAGTTACAACGCCCCCCCCCCCCTCCCCCACTCAGGTGAGTTGTAGGCTAGCCTACTGTTTCTGTTTGGTATAAGTCAAGCACTCAACTCGCTTTGTATTTTCACTTAACCAATAGGCCTATACAGTTAGGTCCATAAGTATTTGGACATTGACACAATTTTCATCATTTTGGCTCTGTATACCACCACAATGGATATGAAATGAAACAATCAAGATGTGCTTTAAGTGCAGACTTTCAGCTTTAATTTCAGGGTATTTACATCCAAATCAGGTGAACGGTGTAGGAATTACAACACATTTTATATGTGGCCCCCCCTTTTTTAAGGGACCAAAAATAATTGGACAAACTAACATAATCATAAATCTAATTGTCACTTTTAATATTTGGTTGCAAATCCTTTGCAGTCAATGACAGCCTGAAGTCTGGAACCCATAGACATCACCAGACGCTGGGTTTCGTCCCTGGTGATGCTCTGCCAGGCCTCTACTGCAACTGTCTTCAGTTCCTGCTTGTTCTTGGGGCATTTCCCTTCAGTTTTGTCTTTAGCAAGTGAAATGCATGCTCAATTGGATTTAGGTCAGGTGATTGACTTGGCCATTGCAGAACATTCCACTTCTTTTACTTAAAAAACTCTTTGGTTGCTTTCGCAGTATGCTTCGGGTCATTGTCCATCTGCACTGTGAAGCGCCGTCCTATGAGTTCTGAAGCATTTGGCTGAATCTGAGCAGATAATATTGCCCGAAACACTTCAGAATTCATCCTACTGCTTTTGTCAGCAGTCACATCATCGATAAATACAAGGGAACCAGTTCCATTGGCAGCCATACATGCCCACGCCATAACACTACCTCCACCATGCTTCACTGATGAGGTGGTATGCTTTGGATCATGAGCAGTTCCTTCCCTTCTCCATACTCTTCTCTTCCCATCATTCTGGTACAAGTTGATCTTGGTCTCATCTGTCCATAGGATGTTGTTCCAGAACTGTACAGGCTCTTTTAGATGTTTTTTGGCAAACTCTAATCTGGTCTTCCTGTTTTTGAGACTCACCAATGGTTTACATCTTGTGGTGAACCCTCTGTATTTACTCTGGTGAAGTCTTCTCTTAATTGTTGACTTTGACACAGATACGCCTACCTCCTGGAGAGTGTTCTTGATCTGGCCAACTGTTGTGAAGGGGTTTTTCTTCACCAGGGAAAGAATTCTTCTGTCATCCACCACAGTTGTTTTCCGTGGTCTTCCGGGTCTTTTGGTGTTGCTGAGCTCACCAGTGCGTTCTTTCTTTTTAAGAATGTACCAAACAGTTTATTTGGCCACACCTAATGTTTTTGCTATCTCTCTGATAGGTTTGTTTTGATTTTTCAGCCTAACGATGGCTTGCTTCACTGATGGTGACAGCTCTTTGGACTTCATATTGAGAGTTGACAGCAACAGATTCCAAACACAAATAGGCGAGGCACTTGAATGGGAAAATGTGTAAATAAAAATGTTTACGTTTGAATTTTGGCAGGGTAGGCAGTGCCTAGCTTGCCTACCCAGACTGCACGTCACTGCCCACAACTGCTGAACAACGCCGACACACAGTGCTTGTCTTATCCACCACTCTCTCGCCTGTACTACTGTAACTGAATGGGAAACCGAAGTTTTCACAAACTTGCAATCTTAAAAAGGCCGGCGGATCCTCTATCTCTCGTGGGTCGCCACCACTCGCCATACTCGTCTTAGTGCTGCTAGCTAGCTCTGACTCACGGCAGCGCCAATCAGAGCTTCAGATTAGATGTCCCTAAAGAACACGACTATCTAACAGTAGTTCCGGATTAAATGAATTAATTTGCACACGAGTTTCATTTATTTTTATAGCGTGTATTCTCCGTGTTATTTCATGCACCGAACCATGACGCCCGTACCGTACAGTTTGGTACGAATACATGTACCGTTCCACCCCTACTGGCAACACAACTGGCTGAGAGCCATAACAGAGAAGAAAGAATGATTTTGGCAGTTGTGGAGGCAAGTTCTCAGTCCACAGAGTGGATTGTCAGCCTTCTACTAGACGGCCTGCGAAACACCATGCCCCAACCCATGTTTCCTCCCTACCTATTTCAAGGATTTCATCAATCATATCCCCCTACAAAACAAGTCTTTTCCGATTATGATTTAGAGCAATCAACCACTGAAAATAAGGGCAGAGAATACAAAAACTTGTAAATGTAATTGTTTTATTGTTATCAATAATAATTTAAACATATTTTGATTGAGTTATGAGTTATAATTGGGTGTGCTTTGCCTTCGGCAAGGGCACAACCTTTGTTCTCTCACATATATATTATTATTTTTCTTCTTTTTTTTTTTGCCCCCCTAAAACTCAGTCAATATTTGGCCTACATAGACAACGTAGGTGTCAAAAGTTTCGTCTTGGTAGCGATTGAGTTGCTTCTATTGGAATTTACGTTCCGTTGCATGGTTTAGGCTTAAGTTAAGTTTTTGTGGCGAAAAGTGAAGCTAACGGTGGCTAATTTGCTAGCCACAGTCACTGACGTTACTAACGTCACTGCGTCACTAACGTCACGAAAACACGCGTGACTACCTTTGGCAGAACATTCGTTTCGCATCTGTTAACTTGGGGGATAGCTAGGCTAACTATAGCTTTACTGCAAGGCAGCTGCAGAAACGCCACAAGAAAAGAGGCCAGGGTGATAACTATTTACTCATTTTACTTTGTGATATGACACACAATTGTGATGTGTAATGTACAATATAAGCTGATATTATTAAGGAAGTACATTTACTTTCGGAAACAGTAGTCTACTATTTCACTGAAGCATTAGCATCACGACATTAGCCTCTGTTGCCCGGGCAACACATACTACAGTGGTCTATGATGCATCTGTTTTCAATCGTTAAATTAAACATTCCTCACAAATACATTTTTGTTGTAGGATTTATTATGACATTAGATTACAAGTAAACGATTTGTGGGTGAAATTATCATTACCTGTGGTTTCAAACTAGTGTAGCTCACTGCAACGTTGTAGCCTACGCGAGACACTACAAAAACATATACACAGCTGTTTAGGAAGTCAAACGGCGACAGAACATGTTCGGCACTCCCCTTACTTAAATCAAAAGTCTAACTACTAACCTGAACTTCATTGCCACAGCCTAAACTTTGTCAATCTGTTCATGAAAATAATTAGTTTCAGCCTAAACCGTACAACGGAACGTTAATTCAAATTCAACCAACGCAATCGCTACCAAGACGAACACAGCAGTAGTCTAGTACTGTACCGTAGTAGTACAATTTACCGGGGCTTCTCCACACAGGGCTATATCGCATTTTGCGTTGTTACTGACAATGATCGCTACCAGTGAGCTTTTTATGAATGAGCGATTTTCCACTAAATAAATGTCAAGCTTATTTACGTTTTGGGGGCCATATTTTCAGTTAGCAGATGGTACTGTTTGAATCGCGATTCCATCTTCTACTGCTGGTAACGTCGTAGAATAATCTTCAAAGGGAGTTCTTTATTCATGAATGAATGCAATGAGTAGGCTAAATGCCTGAAAATATCACGAGAAAGGAAAAACATAAAAGGACGTTTAAGTCATAGAGATTAGGTCAATTTTTACACCGGTCTGCCAAATGTATTCGTTTTGATTCAACGATGAGGCTGCCTCTTGCAGGGGAAATGAGAAGACATCATATTTCATTCTACACTTCACTCGTATTTTGAGTTGTAAATGAGCAGCAAAAAAAAGATGCTTTTAAATCTATGTGATCTTTATAAATAATAAGTAGGCCCTATGCATTTTTATATAAAATATACAGACCCCTGTGCAACCGACGCAAGCAAGCACACCCTACAATTTCCCCAGAAATTGTACCCTCTCTAGTTATTGTTTATTTTTGCCCCCCTAAGCCTCAGTCAATATTTGGACTACATAGACAACCTAGGTGTCAAAAGTTTCGTCTTGGTAGCGATTGAGTTGCTTGTTTTTTTATTTACGTTCCGTTGCATGGTTTAAGTAGAAATGGTTTTTGTGGCGAAAAAGTGAAGCTAACGGTGGCTAACTTGCTAGCCACAGTCACTGACGCTACTAACGTCACGAAAACTCGCGTGACTATCTGTAGCAGAACTTTAGTTTAGCAGCTCGTTAACTTCTGGCAGCTGCCTTGCTTTACTGCAAGGCAGCTGCAGAAACGCCACAAGCAAAGAGGCCTGGGTGATAACTATTTGCTCATTTTACTTAGTGATATGACACACAATTGTGATGTGTAATGAACAATATAAGCTGATATTATTAAGTAACTACATCTACTTTCGGAAACAATAGTCTACTATTTCACTGAAGCATTAGCATCATGACATTAGCCTCTGTTGCCCGGGCAACACATACTACAGCGGTCTATGATGCATCTGTTTTCAATCCTTAAAATAAACATTCCTCACAAATACATTTTCGTTGTAGGATTTATTATGAAATTAGAGTACAATTAACGATTTGTGGGTGAAATTATCATTACCTGTGGTTTCAAACCAGTGTAGCTCACTGCAACGCTGTAGGCTACAGCCTGTAGCCTATGCGAGACACTAGTAGCTAGTTAACAAAAACATCTCCACAGCTGTTTACAGTAGGAAGTCAAACAGCGACAGAACATGTTCGGCACTACCCTTACTTAAATCAAAAGTCTTTCAATAGGTGAAACTATCTGACTAGTGACTACTAACCTGAACTCCATTGCCACAGCCTAAACTTTGTCCATCTGTCCATTTGTTATCTGTCCATAATTAATTTCTGCCTAAACCGTACAACGGAACGTTAAATCGAATTCAACCAACGCAATCGCTTCCAAGATGAACACAGTCTAGTACTGTAGTAGTACAATTTACCGGGGCAGCTTCTCCACACAGGGCTATATCGCATTTTGCGTTGTTACTGACAATGATTGCTACCAGTGAGCTTTTTATGAATGAGGGATTTTCCCCTTAATAAATGTCAAGCTTATTTAAGTTTTTGGGGGCATATTTTCAGTTAGCAGATGGTACTATTTGAAACACGATTCCATCTGAGATAGCTACTGCCGGTAACGTTGTTGATAGAATAAGCTTCAAAGGGGGTTCTTTATTAATGAATGAATGCTTTCTATAGGCTAAATGCCTGAAAATATCACGAGAAGGGAAAAACTTAAAATGACGTTTAAGTCATAGAGATTAGGTCAATTTTTACACCGGTCTGCCAAATGTATTCATTTTTATTCAACTATCACTGGCTGCTGATCACCATTCCCTCTTGCTGGGGAAATGAGAAGACAACTATGTCATTCTACTCTTCACTCTTAGTATTTTTTGTTGTGAATGAGCAGAAAAAAATTATGCTTTTAAATCTATGTAATCTTTATAAATAATAAGTAGGCTATGCATTTTTTATATAAAATATACAGAAATATCAGTTGTAAAAATGTCATTAAAAAACGGACCCCTCTGCAACCGACGCAAGCAAGCACACCCTACATTTTCCCCAGAAATTGTACCCTCTCTAGTTAGTTTTTTTTAAACCTCTTTTTACTGAGAAATATAGGCTAGATTATAAACAGAGACACATCAGTACATGTACATGAATTTTCCTTTTTCTTACACACAAAACACCCCCTTCCAGGCCCACCCCATCCTACCCCCGATTGGACCAAATAAAAGAAAGTATTACCAATACAGACAGTTGCACTGTTGCTAAATTCTACGGTTATGATGTATATTTGTTAATGTTTTGTTAAGATGTGTATATATCATATTCATTGTTTACAATACACCTAAAAATGGGTCTATACAGAAAATCTCTTAAAATACTTTATGGCTCTAGCGCATGTGCCGTCTCCGTAGTCGAAAGTTTGCTGCCATGTAAGTAGTCAGGGCTCGTCGAACAGCCTGACCTCCTGGGTCTGGAGTTGTGTTTGCTCTCAAACCTGGTTGGGGTATTGTCCTTTCCAAACTTGCTGCTTCCTCCATCCAAGTATGGCTGATGCCATCTTTTTCACTCTCACAAAAGTTGAACGTGAAATGAAAGTCGCTTCGTTTCAGAAGAACCCTCCATCTTGACTTGAGCCTTCCAAAGGCGATTTCGACCCCAGTTCTGGCAGAACTCAGGTATGCATTAAAGGACTGCTGTGGTGTTAGGGCCTGAGAGTGGATATAACCCTTCATCAGCCAGTCCAGAAAGGGATAAGCTGGGTCGCCAAGGATAAAGAAATCTATGGCCTTACCCTCAATTTCTCTTGGTGTCTTTGGAAGTTGATGTGCGTTCTTAAACAACATTGGGCCTCATTCTCAAACATTTTCTGAAGTTTCTTCTGAAATGTTTCTTACGGGCTTCGGAAAAACAACGTAAGAAAAAGACATCCGCCAAATTCATGAACGCTTGAAAATGTGTTCCTACGCAGCAGACGTTTTCTGAGCTGTGCTCTCCCGGAAGAGTTTTCTTAAGTTGAAAGCCCTGTGTGCAAGTTGTGCTCCTGAATTTGCATACATACACGCCCCGACAGCTCCTTATAAGGGCACGCAACAGCAGTGACGTGTGCAGTCAGAATCAACAAAATTAGGAAAGCAGGAACGCACGTTATGTCCAAGCGAAAAGCAGTTGTGCCATATTGTATGCCTAGGGTGCACACTCGTCCCTTTAAATAGGTCGAGTGATCAGTGATAATTGGATGGCCTGGTTGAATTTATATGATGTTCAAGTCCAAGTGCAAGTTAAAGGTTTTATTTGTCACATACAACATCATACCAGTAAGATGGGCAGTGGAATTGTTCTCCACTGGATCTAACAGTGTGCACACTAAGCAAGGTAAATTATTACAATTATATTATAATGCTAATAATCCGAGGATGTCTGTAGAGTTGATGTGAATGCAATCACCAACGATTTCACAAATTCAGTAACACTTCTAACACAGAGAGTTTTCTTAAATGCGATTCCCCTTGTGGTTTTTTAAGGAATCGCATTTGAGACAACTCTGGCTGATTTACGACTGCTATTTCGAGTTCGGAAAGTCTTCTGAAGTTCAGAACAAACCCCAGATGAGAAAACTTTCATGAATGCCAAATGTTTTCCTAAATCCAATTCAGAAGAAATTCCTTCTTAAATTCTTCTTAATTGCGTTCGAGAATGAGGCCCATTGATTGTCTTAGAACATTTGCATCATGTGCACTTCCTGGCACTTTGCAACTTATATTCCAAAAGCAGTAAGTGTCATCTACCACTCCCTGGAGAATGTACGAGGTCCAGCCCTTTCTGTTCTCAAAATCGGAGTATCCATCAGTCAAGGGCCAAAACAGGAATGGGTGTGCCATCAATGCATCCTACTATTTGAGGAATATAGAATGCTTCTTCAAATCTTTTTGCAGTTGCACAGGCCTCTTCCACTGAGTGGACTTTAATTAGTTGCCTGACGACTGACGACATCATACTCTTACAAAACATGTACATGCATTTCTGCACAGTGCATTTAGCGACCCCAAAGTGGTTGTCCACTAATCTGTATTCACAGCAGCTTCCCAGTTTATACAGACAAATTGCTACTCGCATCTGTAGGGGTAGGGGGCACGTACAGTCTCCTGTTGAGGGCTCATGACCTCTGTCATCAGTCCACATAGCCTCATGAATGAGCCACGGAAGTTCTCCTTCCATTCGGTATCGGTGAATTCATTTAGGACTATCTGCTCCCACCAGTCTTTACTTCTGACACGCATCCAGCATCCACGCCTTCTTGTCGGAAAGCAGGTTATCTGTCCATTTGTGATGGATAGAGTGTAGAGCGTAGATGCCTGAATCATAAGATTACGACGTTGTCTACTTTCCGTCACTATTAAAAGTAACATGTACGCTGTTGTCATTTGATTTTGCATCAGCAACAAAGTAACAACTGCGTAGCGAATACATTTTCTAAAATCCATGGTTGATTGAAATGATAAATAAATTGCTAACACGGAGAGGACAACTGTTTAACTTTTTTTTTTTGGGTGCTCGCACAACAAAGTTAACTTAGTTGTTACTTGTTGTTACTTAGTAACAACTATAGAAGCTACACGCCGAGCAGAAGTGTGTAATATGTAGCTAGCTAGTCTAGTAGGACTCAATGTGTTGACACAGGAAGACACTTTGTTGCAGAAGGATGATGGTGGTGCAAGTTTTGTCCGTGGAGCATACAACGATTAATAAAGAGAATCATGTAGACGCGTTTCTTGAGTAAACACATGTAAACGGAGTTATCGTATTTTTGGCATAAACCGACAATTACTAGTAATCGGGTTTCTCATGGTCATGTAAACACACTCATATTTAGAATCTATTATGGCTTAACACACTTCAAATGTGGTTGGATTTAGCTGTTTAAAATACATTGTGACATCACTATCACCTTTAGATTGCATTATGACCTATCACATTTACAATTCATAATAACTTATCAACTACATTTGTAACGTGTTGTGACATTCCTCCTTATTGTAGAACTATACTGTAAACTTACATCATAATACCTAGACAGGTGTACATTTTGAATGTATAATGCTTAATGAATTGTTCAAATTTCTTATTTTTATTAAAACATACTGACTTTACCCACACTCTTTATCCACACGTGCCTTTTGTCTGTCCCTCTCTTTTGCTCACTCACCAGTTCTCATTGTTTATCTGGTCTCCAAAGCCTGGGGTGTCAATCACCGTCAGCTTCATCTTGACTCCGTTTTCCTCGATCACTACACAAACACAGAGAAATACAGACAGCCAGACAGAGAAAGAAAGCGGATTTATTTTTAAAGATAGTTTTTTCTTCTAAAAGTCACCAGAGACTAAAGGTTGGTCAATACACATTTGTGGTAAACTCCCAAAGAGAACAAGAGTTTGGAAGGACAGAGATACAGGAGCACATAACAGCATTCACTTTTTATGAAGCAGTGAAGCATGTTTAACAGCAGATGCTTTCCAGCAAAACAACCATCACCTAGACACTTTATGGCAATATTTGTAATTGAGACAAAGAAAAAGAGTGTATGGGCAACAGAGAGTATGTGTATTTTGCAGCAGAAAAGTGGAGCAATACAAGAACGCAAAACACCTGAGAGATATACATTTAGCCTGAATGAATGGGTGTGCACAAGTGTGTGTTGTTTATGTAGACATGTGCATGTTCTGCATCCAAAACACTATAATTTGAGGATCTTCAGGTGTAGATACCAGGAATATTCTGAGAGCGGAAATGTGACAGCCAATGTAACCAGCAATAAAGTACAGAGGCACAGTGACTGGGAGAGCAGATTTGGAGAGTCTTTTTTTTACAGACTTTTAATAGTTTTTAACTACATTTTCAGTGCTTGACAGTAACTGACGGGGACAGGAGGTTGTGCAACCATCTCACTCTTCCGCTGAAGGCCTAAAGTTTGCAGGAAGAGGAATAAGAAAAAGCCCCATCCCCAACTTTTCCCATCTCAAATGCCAAAGTAGGTTAGACTTAATGGGGGGCAAAGGAGAAGGGGGTTGAGAGTTTCTATTCTATTTCTGTCAGCAGCAAAGTACATACCATAGAGGGTGGTCGTCAGCAAGGTCAGATGGGAATAGTGGGTCAGAAAATCGTATTAGTTGTCTATTGCTATATGTATAGCCCTCATATTAAGAAAGTGTTGAAGAAGTCACTCAATATAATAAAATTTTAGCATCACCAAATACTCATACTTTGTAAGCAAAGTCGGCATGTTTTGTAGAGTTTTGGCGGCGTGATTAGTATATTTCATAGTTTTGTTGGCTATTGTCACTTAGTTTCAGACAAGCCAAAGATCTGTGATTGTATGTATGTTTACTGTTACTAATCATTTACAACCATTGGTATTAACAAATACATCGCTGCTGGTGAAACAATCTACAGTTGAAATCTAATAGATTTGTTCATGTTGTATGTAACAGTAGGATGGCTGACTTTGCAGCAGTGAAAAAAAGGCTTGGAGGCAGTGTTTCAAAGATTTAGGACAAATACAAAAAGTTTTACTAGCCAGTGGCAGCAGGCACACATCCCAGTATGGAGAAAAACATTGAAAAGAAAAAAACTCCAAACAATAATTTACAATAACAAAATAACAAAGACACTTTCGATAATTAATTGAACTAACTCTGGCCATTTCACCATGTAAGTTTCGACTCAACTGTAAGAGGTGTTGTCTGTTGTTCACCTTAGACCCATATGCCCTCAACCTGCTCTGCTCTGGAATTTTATTTGCGCAGCCTAACCCATTATACCTATCCTAAATCAATTATCCTTACAATACTATCTATTCCGCCTAACTATCAATAAATACATTCACTATAATAATACAGATAGGTTAATACAAATACAATCATGTTATATAATTATTTAGCCCTCTAAATAGCTCCCCAGTGATCACATAATACAAACACCCCTATCATCCCACCAACAACGTCTTACGTTCCGTGTACCAACGTTCAAAAGACCCTCCCGACTTTACGTCGGGTCTTTCCTCTGTCCTGACGCAGGACGTCAAACGTGCCACCGCACGGTAAGAAGTTCGACACTGTTTAGCTCTGTACAATGTTCGTCATGCGATGTATGGATGGCTCTTCCGTGACGGTGTGGAAGAAATTGGGATTTCCTGTGTGCTTACATTAATCACTAATCAATAGAACTAGTCATTGGATACTAGTTAGTACGTTTATCATGTAAGCTTGCTATTAATAACAGTATATTGTGTCTATGTGTCAGGTTAATAGATGTTCGGGGTCAGGAGAAAGTACTGGCTAAACGGTCCTTGTCATGACTACAAGGAGAGCTCCAACTATGAACTCTCTAGTGTGAGAGTTGTCATGTGTTGGGAGCAGTGAATCTTTTTCTCTGAGACTGTTGTAACGTCATTCCTGCCTGACTGTCACAATCTATGTTTACATTCTTGTGCCCTATAAAAGATGGTCCTCCGGCTTTCGGAGCGGAGAGAGACCAGGGGGGTGTTCCATCAACGTCGCTAACGCAAGTCGCGCTAACACGAATAAGTCTCACTTGGGTAAACGTCAATTTAGACTTAAGCCTCAAGCCGTTCCACTAACGTCCCGTTCCACTAACAGGCAACGCTAATTCAAGCTAGACCTCAATAAGCTTAGACTGTGCAGCCCAGATCAGGCGATCGTCGAAAAGAGGAGTTATGTCGCAAAAAGTATAGCGTAAAGCAGCAGAGGTGTGTTGTTTCAGCAGCGTAAATTGATTTTTTGAGTTTTTTTGTTCCCTAAAAGGGCAATGTTGCCGCAATTAACATGGCAAGGGAGACCACTTGTCAAACCATTACGACCGTTAAAATGCGTAAATTGTAGACCTACCAAATCTACTTAACATATATATATATATGCATTTAGGCCTACTGATAATTAGCGTAATTTGATGAGCTGTCTGAAACCGTTCTGGCAGGCTAGCCTATGGTCGATATTCTCAACAGGAGATTGAGAATAATAGCCCAAAAAAGAACGTGGCAGCAATTGAAAATTGTAGGATACAATTCAAAACACTGAAGAAGGCCATGGTTAATTGCACTTGTTGTGGGTTAATGTTTTTGTCTTCACATCTTGAACAAAATCAAAAATTACTTCAAAATAACTTTGCCACACACATTTATTAACTGATAGGCTAAATGCTGAGTTTTAAGATAAAAGGGAAAGATAACCATGACTTAAATGGGGATTCACTGAAATGACTAGTATTGCACAGATCCAGCACTGACTTTTTAGATCAGAAGGTGACCCAAACTGCACACTTTGTTTGGCAGAACAGTCATTTAAAATTGCTCAGCATGACTATCATTATTATATTACGAGTATTTCCAATTAACATAGTCTGCCTCCACAGATCCAGAGGGGGCTTGGACAGTGACAGACTGTGGCTGTGCCAAGTGTTGTCACAGCCTCACTTTGGGAAAGCATGCCCTACTGGGAACATTAGGGGAGACTGTTGGGCACAGAATCTGTCTTCTTTGGAAAGGGCAACATTTGGGACACTGTCATGTAGGGGCAGCATAAAGGGCACTTCATAACAGCACCTTTTTCCATTGGAAGTAAGGGCATGGGAACAGTCCAATTTAGGCCATTGTAAGGGCACCTTATAGGGTACTGCATCACATTTTCTATACTATAAAGGAACTCTTGTTACATTTATAGAGGGCACACTGTCATTTATTGCATGGGGCATCCTGTGCACTCAAGCATATTTCACAATGTGAATGGCAGACAGTAGGGCACTTGGTCTAATTTTTGCCACTCTGGGCATTTTAGAAACACTTTCAACCATGGGGGCACCAGGCAGTCACCCCCTGAGTCTTCCAATGGGCCTGGATATACCCATGGGGACAGTATATTGCACCTATAATATTGGGGAAGCCAGAGGAGAGGTAATATACAGGCTTGTCAACATATAGGCTACTTTAAACAATGAAAATACTTTATACAATTGAATAAAAAGTCCTCCTTGATTCTTTGTGTTTCAAGATTACCTGGAAAACTGATGATAATATTCAGGTACTACTTTGAAGCAAGGTATACCCTTCATATTTCCTGGCATAGTTGCCCGTTCAAGAATGTCCCACATGCAAAGACATAGACAGATGCAGACAGACTGAACAGTGTCAAGGCTTGGCTACAGTGGGTTTGCTTCCTTGTGTGTGATTCCAGCAGACTACATAGTCTAGGCCTACCTACATAGACTGCAGTCTACTACCCTCCTTTCTACTATTATAGTCTACTCTCCTTTCTATTACTTTTTACAAAGGATGGTAGGCTGCTCTTATGTGTTCATTGCCATCCTTAAGAGTTGCTAAAGTGTTATTTCATATATATATATTTATGTTTTTTTTTTTTTTAAGAATGACAATTACATTTATCTAGATAAACTATGCTGGGCCTGCTGAACCTATACTTCTTCCACAGATACTGGTCAGGGTACCATTACTTCTGTCTCTGAAGACCCTTGGGGCTGGTGGGATAAACGCTCTTTGTATAATCTGAGCACCTTCATCCACCACAGGGTTGTCAAAGAACGGATACGCCATAATTGATTGTAACTTGTCTAGACGCTCTGCTTAGTTTCTAAGTCCTTATTTTATGTCAATTAACCAATGGCTTTTGAAAACAAAAGTGACATTATTTCTAAACTTGTTTATTTAAATTAATATATTTTTGGGAGATTAAGTAAACATGTAGCTAAATCATTAATGTCTGCCCTTCAAAAAGTCTGAATTTACGTTTCCGAACACGGACTAAAGTGGTTTGCGCGCAGGAATTTACTCGACGGAACTGTCTTTTGAGATTCTGTTTCCGCCTGTTTGAAATTATTTGCAACACATTTTAGTTTAGCTTGACTTTTAGCCTGACACGGATCAGGCTAGTTCCGAAGTATAAATTACCTTGGTTACGTAGCTAGAACTAAAATAAGCCACCTTAATGGAACGGAACTCTCGCTAAAGTAAGTGAGACTTGGCGAGATAAGTCTAGCTTTTCCTTAATCGACGTTGATCGAACACCCCCCAGGTTGAGACCTAAGCTTGGTGTTGTGTTATCATTTATGGTCAGAAGACTGGTTTTCTCTCCCAATCTGCAGATTGATAAATACGTATTAAAATCCAGAACTTAACTGAACTTAGTCACTCCGTTTATGAAGAGACGGACAAAACACTTTCTTCATCAACGGTATGTTGTATGTTTTTGTCTCACCGATGCAGTGATTGTGGTGGGATATAGTTGTTGTGTTTGTGCAAAATAAACATTGTTCTTGTATCTTGGTCTGGCTATTCCATTTGTCTTGTTCAGGTATAATGTTAGCGGTAACAGGCAGCTGCACCGTTACAGTAACCCTGTTAATATTTTGTATAGTTATAAATGAGATACGTGATAGTAATAAGTGAGTTTAAAATGTTATATTTTAAAGGGGTGATTGACTGGGTTTTTGGGGTATTTCACACTGTTCCTTAAGGTCTCAGAATAGGGTATGTAACATTGGTTGGGCTGAAAATGGCCCGGGTGCTGTTCTATGCCCCCTGATACATCCAGTGAAATTTTCTCCTTTTATTGTATGCTCATGAATATATAGATGAGCTGCGCACTGATTGGTTGGTTTACAATGAGTGAAGCTGCGGAGCAAAGACGCAACACGGCCAACAACACTCACTGAAACAAAGAAGGTGGAGACTTGAAATAAAAACGAACAAATAAATATAGTGTCTAAACAACACTGTTTTCCACTGTTGTCGAAGCAAACAGGATCGCCTTAGGTGGGTAACGTTAGCACTACAGCTTAGCAAACAAACTCAGTTAGCTCTAGCTATCTTGCTGAAAAATAGATCTGGACAAACATGCATCTTGAATTGTAGATTTACATGACAACGCAGGTTAATTATTTGAATGAAACACAGTCAGGAACATAAAATAACGTTAGCCCCATTGCCAATAAACTAGGCTAAATCATCACACATTCTACTTATGGTCTTGCGTTAGCAAGCTAAACTAGTTTAAATGCCTACAGTCTAGGTGTTTTCGCTATCTAGCTGTTCTTGCATTCCTTGCAAATTAGCGTTAATAAATACGGATATTCCCATAGATAAACATCAACCATGCCTGTATTGTTCTTTGGGAAGATGGTGAAAAGTGTCAGGATTCCCGGTACAGCCTGGAACACTGCATTTACGGCACTCCATTTTCCATATCTTGAAAACGTATTAACTTTCTTATTTGTAATTCCTGTGTAAGTACAGAGCAGCGCGCAGCTAACTAAAAAAAGTGTCGGAGATCATCCTCCGTTTATGTTCCTGGACCAGAAAACCAGATGGCCGGTAAATGTAAATTTTGGGGCGTGACAAAGTTGATGCTGCAACTTGTGACGTCACAAGTAAAGAATATATTGTGCTTATTAAAGTTATGCATTGTGCTTATTAAAGTTATGAACTTAGAAGTGTGCTCAGGCTTAAACATTGGGTCTCACACTGGGTGTGGGAAGCAGGCTGTTCTTTGTGTTGATTTCTAACTGCTGCATTAAAGCTGATGTTATCGGACCTCTGTGACTCCAGACCACTCTTTCTAGAACACAGACTTGTGTCATTGAATACCATCATTACATATTGGAATAGACACAAAGAATTTCAATCCTTCACAAGTTGCAGTTTCAAAATAGTATTGAGAAGTGAAATTTTGATACGAAAGAGGTTTCAGTGGACTTTGAGGTTCACTGTATGTCTATTTTACACACCAAACTGTCATTTTTCAACTATGACAAGGTAAAATCGGTTTTGCAATCAATCGCCCCTTTAAAGGATATGTTTAACAGTTAAAGTTATTGTGAAAGAAACAATGTTGTAGATTTAGACATTTAGAAAGGTACATGCTTTATTGTGAAGAGTTCATGGTAATGATGTGGTATCTGCTGTTTGTTGATTGGTGGAGAGGGAGTAGGAAAAAATAATGAAGGGATGCGAGAGGAAAGAATGGCGGAAAGTTTTTTGTAGTCCGCGTGTACGATAATAGAATTTGAGATTAAAGATCCTGTAAAGTGGAATTAAAAATGAGTTTTAAGTTCATCACACCACAGAAGAATGTGTTGTTAACTACCCATCCAAATTCGAATGAAAAAAAAGTATGTTAAATTAGGCTTTGAAATCGTGAGAAAATCAGCAGTCTTCTCTGCTTGAGACTGAGGGTGTGTGTCACCTGAAGGAGCTGAAGCTCCGCCCCCTCGAATTTATTGAATTTAGCAACAGAAGGAACACTAGCTAAATCAATTGCAGATATCAGAACAGACCTACCTGCAGTCTCTGAGTGTTTTATGTGTTAATTACTTTGTCTTTACATCCTACCAGCTGAGTAACAGAATGCAACCGTCTGTGATCTGACGTAGATAGGTCGCTGTGACTTAGATCGGTCGGGTTTTGGCTCCGCCTATACAAAACGGAAGCTGAAAACGGAAGAGAAACTGTTCAACGGTTTAACTCCACATTTCAGTGGGACCAAGTTTTCGCGCTTTGCACATGCTTTCAGGAACTCATTTCACACGTCAATAATGTACTGAGAAGCAAATCATGGAATTTGCTTTAGAGGGTCTTTCAGAGATCGCGAATACAAGCGGACGAAATGAGTTTTCTCCGCAGGGTGTCCGGGTACATTGCAAATATCACACGGTGCAGAAATCTTTATGCTTTATTATGAGCTTATGCTGCTGTATGTGAATATGTAACGCTATGTTTTAGGAAATGTGTTGTCTTATCTGTTGTGCCTGTGCTTTTTATGTTTCACTATGGGAGAGTGGGAAACGTCATATCGATTCCTTTTTATGTCTTGACATGTGAAGAAATTGACAATAAAGCTACTTGAAACTTTAACTGTGCTTCAGACTCTCTGCATAGCCTTGAGGTTTTTTGCGTCAGGTACATTTTTATACAGTATAGGCGATGCAGAAAACATTGGCAAAGCCGGAGCATGCGTTGCTGTAAGAAAAGTGTACTTGGCGCTTAACCAGATGATGAATCAATTCATCATATTCCCTGCCATGTTCCAGTCAATGAAATCAAAGAGGGATTTACACATAGGCCTACATGCATATACACATATATAGTACATGATATAAGCGCTTTCAGTACATATATCCTCATAAGTGTCTATGAATTCGTATCAATTAGATACCCTTTGGCCTTGTTTTTATCTACTTATTCTGAAAAAGTTGGGATTATTATTTTCGCTAGCAAGATCTCATTCGATTATTAATTTCCATTAAGCCTACTTAGGCACATTTAAAGAAATGTGATCTGATTGATTGGGGTAATGAGGCACTTAAGATGAGCCTATACATTTTCCCAAAACTTACGCATTTAGCTTATCGTCAATTGTTTGCCAAGATGCTTGTCTTGCTCTGGCAGCGGTGGCAGTGTTTGACTTAGCCATGATAATATGCTTATTGTCTTCGTAGAGACTCATTATAATAGTTTGCTCGGATGGCGAGAATATCACCGCTCTCTCTTTCGTCTTTTCTGCAATCATACCGTTAGAAAATCACGGTTTTGGTGATCGACCTTTCCTGCCTTTTGAAGTAGGATGTGCACATGCAATTTCCCTGATAAGTTTAGCCTGGTTGAAATTAACCACATGATTTGTATGCGGATTAGCCGTTGACGAAGCAATATTTTCTGTTCTCAATCAGCTCGCTAATGTTAACGGGCAAAAGGGACAATTGATTAACTTAGCTTCAACCCTTACGACGAACGGGGCCCAGATATTCCTTCTACTTGCAAGAAGCAAAAGAGATCATATCTGCTCAATTTATAGTGTAGCTACTCGTGTGTAAATTACTAGCTATCTTGTTAGCCGCGGAGTGCCTTTCACTAACACAGTGAATGAACTAGTACTGTTTAACCAACACGGTTTAATACACTGTAAAAAAAGAGATGAAATTACCGCACTTTTTCTGTGAATTATACGTGCTCAGATAAAAAGACAATGGCAAACTGTACATTTATAATTTTACATAAACATTGCAGCCAAATGTTGTTACTTAAAAATACACTTTTTTTTAATTTATTTTTACAAATATTAATAACATTTTCACAAATGTTCTGTTGAAACACTTAATTTCACTTGATCAAAACTAGCTAATTTAACAGTTATTTTGCAGATATTTACTTTCATCCCACGGACAAATAACTTAATAAGATAATTTTTGGTTTAGACATAGGAACCTTGAATTGTGAACTGAGCTCGGGTAGTTGACGTCATGAAATCCCAGCATGCACCAGTCAATATCAAAAGGTGCGTTCGACATGAACTGACTTCATGCAGCGCTGCAGCTGGCTGCAGGTGGCTGACTTGAAACAGTGAATTCTGGTTAGACTTTTTGTCCGACTTGAGACGGCGCCGAGGCTAAGTCACTGTGACGTAGCCATCAAAGTACCGTGAGATCGATTTGAGAACTGCCGACTGTGTAGCCGAGGGCATTTTCTCAAGAGCAACTGCAAGGGTTCTAATTACGACACAGCTATTTCATGAATGGCCAGACTCACACACGACAACTTTGACGCGTGTTTTGTAATTATTCTGACACCTTCAGTTTCGCCAACGCTCAAATCTGGACCAAACTGTTTAATTGAATAAAAGATGTGTTGAAGAAAGGGTTTTAGTCCGCCTCTTCACTAACGGAAAGACTAAATTTAATTATAAATAAAGTAAAGAAAGCAAATAGCGCTTGATCGGCCATGACTGACGTCAACGCAGCAAACCACGAGAAGCTGGAATGTCCGACTTTACAGAGCCGTTTTCAACTCCTCCCCGACTGCAAGCGGCTACTCTCGCCGGTCGTTTCATGCAGCCGCAGTCCATGTTGAACGAACCTAATGACTACAAAAGCCTGCAAAATCCTTTTTGGGGCTATCTCGTTGTTTATGATCATTGACCAATGCACTTTTAGTAAAGCTCTCTCTTGGAAGTCGCTTTTGATAAAAGCGGCTGCTAAATGAATAAATGTAAAGACTCCAGAGTAGGACGAAGGAAAGTTGATTAGATAGTTGTGTAGCGGCAACGCTCCTGTTACCCAGAATGCCCCGCGGCAAGCTGAAAAGCTACAGAGTTAAAGGTTTAAGCTTAGTTAGATAAGCATTGTTAGGAGTTTTGTTGTTGTGTTCGTTCTGTTTTGATATGTGTAATGTGATGGTCTGTAGTTTGGATACATTAAGTGTTCACCCTGAGTGTAAATGTTGTCCAGTTAGATCGCGATCTAACCTGTCTTATAAGCTTAACGTGCGGTGAGCAATATTCCTCTCCAATTCGCACAGCTAATCGGCGCTACAGTTGTAATCTGAAGTGCCGGTAATATCTGTAGTCTCTGGATGCTGATTACTGTGGATGGTGATTGTTGAGCACACGACTTGTTTTGAATGAACATGTTAAATCGTTATATCTCGTTTTGGCTCTATTTAATATTTTTATTTATTGAAAATGCTGTTTTTTTACAGAGAAGTTCAATTAATAGAAGTCATATTTACTGGCAAAGAACAGCCTGTAATGTAATATTACAGATATATCTTGTAAATTTGGTACAGGAAAATGACAATTATTTTACGGTTAATTAATGTTAATGATTTTTTTTTTTTTACTGTAATTTAATGGGTTTAATCTGGCGTCACAGCTGCCAGATTGTTCCTGTTTTTTTACAATGTTACTTTTTACAGTGTATAGTCAGTGGCGGGCCGTCAGGGCCTGCAAGGCCTTCTCTGCTGGCCTAAACATACTCCAAAAATATGTAAATTAAATTATTACAAAATGTTGTGGTTATATATTTTTTCTTCATAATTCCCCCGACCATCTTAATGTCGTTCCATAAATACACTGACAGAAATAACAACAAATATTCTCCGTAGTCTGTTCTGTTCGTGTCGTGTTATATTCGCTTGGTTGAGCTGCTGACAGTGTTGTTTATCGTGGTAGAGTTTTTATCCAATCATAATTCAGCTAGCTTGTGTTGTCAGGTTCTATGAAATCTGCCTGAGGCCTTCAGAATTAAGAGAGCAGGCTCCCGTGCGCTGTAAGTGAACGGAGAAGGTCAATTGCGATAGCAAATCAGATCTCGAGTCTTCGACACCAAGGCCAGCTAGAAGGCCTTACGCTCAACTTTATGTACGCGTCCTGTGATTGGATAAGCACTCGTGAAAGCCTGAAAGAGGACAATCCGTTTGCGAGAGAGATCGATCCGTTCAACTGCTGTCGCTCATTGCTGTCAGTTTTCAACAAATTTAAACCCACGATGGCTGAAGTAGAAGAACTAGATTTGGTTGCCGATATACTTGCCACGCCATTTTCAAGACGGACCTTTCAGGAAAAGCTGGACCTTGTGAGAAGAGGTCGGCCAACCCCTATGCTAAGTAGCCTGTCCCAGCAGGGAAAGGGGTTTGTCCGGCATTTTCAAGCTAGCAACTATGAAAGGTACCCGTGGCTCACAGCTTCAGAGAAACGCTGCAAATTATACTGCTGGGAATGCTTGTTGCTTGGAACTGATCGATTTGGTGTTTGGAGCCACACTGGATTTGCCAACTTAGCTTGTTTGACCAAGGCTGCAACAACACATCAAAGCACGATTGGGCACTTACAAGCTATGGTGCATTTAAAAACGTTTGGTGACACCCGAGTGGATCTGCAACTCAGCGAACAGGTGCGCAGGGAAACGGAGCTCCACAACGAAAGGGTGAAAAAAAACAGGGAGATACTGAAAAGGCTGATGGATTGTGTCATGTTTCTGGGAAAACAGGAACTATCATTTAGGGGACACGACGAAACCCCCAGTCCTCAAATAGAGGTAACTATGTGGAGCTTCTTTCTTTTCTTGCTGAACATGACCCAGACTTGCATTACCACCTGTCCACTAACAGGGTGTTTACTGGGACATCAGGCAAAATACAAAACGACCTCATTTATGCTATTGCTGAAGTGATGGGAGAGGAGATCAAAATGGAGATCAAAGAGGCCCCTTTTGTAGCTGTGATGGTTGACGAAACCACAGACGTGGGTAACATGGCACAGCTCGCACTAGTCCTGCGCTATGTGACGGCCACTGGTGTCAAGGAGCGTTTTGTCAAATATGTAGATGTAACCAGTGGCAAGCGGGCTGATGATCTTGCCGCTCTTATTTTCAATTTCTTTGAAGAATATGAATGTTGTCTGGACAAAGTTGTGGCCCAGTGTTACGATGGCGCAGCAGTAATGGCATCTGGACTAAATGGAGTGCAGGCCAAAGTTAAGGAGAGGGCACCTATGGCCTTATTCATTCACTGTTATGCACATCGTCTTAATTTAGTTCTGACTCAAGGGGCCTCAAAGCTCAAAGAGTGCAAGGTCTTTTTTGCCAACCTGAATGGCCTAGCTGCGTTCTTCTCCAGATCCCCGAAACGCACTCGATTACTGGATGACTTGTGCAAACGGCGTCTTCCTCACGTTGCGCCAACGCGGTGGCAATATACATCAAGATTGGTGAATGCAGTCTTTGAGAAGAGAGTTGCGTTGAAGGAGTTGTTTGACACATCTTGGAACACCATGATGACTATGACGAGGACACTGTGCTTTGTGCAGATGGATTTAATGCACGTCTGGATGATTTTGAGTTTTGTTTTTTGCTTAACACATTCAATGGGATTTTTGAGTATGCTGATGTGCTTTTTGGAATGCTGCAGACAAAATCATTGGATGTACAATTCTGCATGGCAAGGGTGAACAAGTTTTGTGACACAGTTGAGCGAGCTACGGGCAAATTCAGTGAGATATATGAAGAAACAGTGAGCTTTTCGGGTGGTCCAAGCTGGCGCAGAGGTCAGGGCGCGGCGCAAGGTGACCTGCGTGCACACTACCAACAACTTCACATCAGCATTCTGGACAACATTCTTTCCCAGATACGGAATCGATTTCACGACCACGAAATGTTGATGTTTCTCTCCCTTCTCGACCCCCAACACTTTCAGACATACAGGAAAAAATTCCCGCAAACAGCTTTCTCCAGCCTAACACAGAGCCACGGAACACTGTTTGACCTTCCCCGACTTTAAACAGAACTGACTGTGATGTATGCCATGGCTGATTTCGAAGGGAAAAGTCCCGCTGATCTCCATCATTTTCTTTGGAGCAAAAATCTGAGCGAGAGTATGGGACAACTTTATGCACTGGCCTGTTTGGCTGTGACTATCCCTGTGTCCACTGCTTCTGTTGAGCGGTCATTCTCGGCATTAAAGCAAATTAAAACGTATGCCAGACACACGACCGGACAGACACGACTCTCAGCATTAGCCTCCATGTCCATAGAAAAGGACCTTTTGATGGAACTGAAACGCACAGATAAACTGTACAGCAGAGCCATTGAAGTTTTTTTTTTTAAAGAAAGGAGGATGGATTTTATTTTCAAATAGGTGCTGTGGAGAAGATCCGTGTTGGTAAGTGCAAGCCTTTAATTTTGTATTTTTAATGACTTCACTCACAGGTCACAGCTGCGCCAACATGTTCAATTGTTTCAAATATTCTCAAAAACAGATGCAAATACTTTGATTTTCAATGAATAGTTTGTTTCGTTATCGTCTCGTTGGTGACTTATGTGAAACGGCAATAATGCACAGTTTATTGGACAAACTTGTTTAAGCTCACATAGCGTACTTTTGGTGGACTTTAGTGGACAAACTTTGTTGACTCATCTCTTATAATCGCCTTTTATTTTTGAATTTTGACAGTATCCGTGATCTTAGTTTTCTACTCTTAATTGTGAATGCGAGCTTTTTGATTTTCAATGCTCCGGAAATTAAGTGTTGCTCGACTAGCCTATATTAAGGTGATGTAATGTGTAAGTGTGATTCTGTATGGATTCTCCAGCCGTGGTGTCAAATTGATGCTATTGTGAGGTGTATTAGTTTAGGTAGGACTAAGTATGACGTCACTGAAGGCCTAGGCGTGAAATGCACGGCCCGCCACTGTGTATAGTAGGTTTAGTTTTATATGTTGCCAACGCGGGGACAACTGCACAAGAGTTTCATCAAACAGAGAAACCAGATAGCGCCGTGAGATTCTCGGACATCGCTCATGGTTCCTCTACATGCTGGATGAAAGACGCTGACATCAACGCTCGACATTGCATTGGACACCTACTATTCTTCGTTATCCTGCTATCCACGGAGATATATTACTGACAGACACAGACACACATCATTGCACAAGGTACTGTTGTTTGTTTGGCTCATATGAGTGAAGTAACCATTGTTTTAGGGTCTCACCGCACCCCAGCATCAAATTAGGCCTGCAACAACTTTTATTTTGGGATTATTCGTTATTTGGCGGCTTGGGTGTGAATGTGTGGTGTGTATTTAGCCTACAAAGTGATGTATGGTCTATGCGTTGTTTTTTACATACACTAAAGGTGTACGTAAAATAAACTTACCAGAGCGTGTATTTCCTTTTACTGTTAATGTGTATGTGACCGTCGAGGTAATAGTTATACTTAATAGTTAAATATAGGAACTCAAAATCCATAAGGCAAATAGCTAACTTAAACAAATTCAGGGCCCTTTGTTAGACCATTAGGGAACAGAAGGGCTACATGTAGAACATGTACGATGGGAATGAACCAATGTAGGCCTACACGATTCACAACACCTCAGTTGACGTGAATTGGCTAAACTCACTCCTCAAGTATGTATACGGACCACCCACACCAACAAATCGCTAGCTTTTCATTGGCATAGCTGGTAGTGGTCGCACTTGCGGAGTTGGAGGTGCCGAGTTTGAGCACAGGTGCGGTCAAGATCGGCCGTGTGTGACTGCAGACGACTAGCGCAAATACGTCTGTTGCACTTGGGTACGTTTAATATTCATCTATCTGTCCTGTTTAGGGCCTGAGTGATCATCTTATGTGTAGGCAAGAATGTTCGTGTTTTTCTGTTACTGTTATGTACCGAACATGCAGAGAAGTGACAGTCATGCCAAGTTAGCTAGGTAGCACAGTTGAAATGCCGATGTCCATATACAGTATTTGGGGGTGGATCTGCCACTGCCACTGGCCTCTTCAACAAGGCCAAGGGTTCACACAGACTTTAAACCACAGACTTTAAACATTGCCATATATTGCACCCTTGCCATTTTTACACCCATGTCATATTTGCACTAAGCACCCTATTTGTATTATTATTATTTTTATATTGTACATTATAGCTATTTTACACTTTATATTTATTTTATTCTACATACCTGTCCCCTTAGTATTAATTAGTATTAGTTAATTAGACTTTTCACCTTGTGTATAGTATAGTTAGACTTGTCTAAACTTACACCACTTATTTAAAGGTCCCATGACATGAAAACTTCCCTTTAGGAGGTTATTTAACAATAATATGAGTTCCCCTAGCCTGCATTTCGTCCCCCAGTGGCTAGAAATTTCGATAGGTGTAAACCAAGCCCTGGGTATTGTTCTCCGCCTTTGAGAAAATGAGAGCTCAAATGCTCGGTTTTGAAAATCTTCTCCTTATGTCGTCATAAGAGGGAAGGTTACCTCCCCTTTCTCTGCTTTGCCCGCCCAGAGAATCTGGCCCACCAATGAGAAAATGAGCTACGTCCGTGCGAGCGCGATATTGTTTTTTCCTCAAGACATCATGGCTTCCAAATGACCAAAGCATGGCAGTTAGCCCCACCTCTTTCTTCCTCATAACATTTAAAGCTACAGACACAGAAACAGCACGTCCTGAGGAAAGCTCATTGTGGGACTGCTCGTAGTGGCTGTAATTCTGCACCAAGGCTGAATTTCGGGAAAGACACATCAGATACAGTATTAGGGGACCACTAAGGCCTATAGGGGGGGGGGAAGGGGGTGATCAATCTTGCCTAGGGCGCCAAATGTGCTAGGACTGGTAGTGTATGCACCCTCCTGCCAAAGTAAATTCCTTGTCTGTGCAAACTTTCATGGTGTTTAAAACCCTTTCTGATTCTGAGTTAAGCAGCAACCAGTTCCCACCCATTATCTGCCTGTGAGAAGTGTGAAAAGGTTTGTAACCGTTCAAGAGGATTTTATCCGCTAGTTGATTTAATGGGTGCAAATATTCAAATAACCATATATTCTTCAAATATTTGCAGATTTCCATATATGAGTAAAAAAAAACATGATCTAAATTTGGACAAAAATACCAACACCTGTTTTCATGGTTTCATTTCATGTCTAGACAGTGCACTTGTAAGCCTCGATTGTTACATTTTACAGCTGGAGGAACACAGAGTAAGGTGACAGGTAGGGATGGGTATCGAGAACCGGTTCTTGTTTAGAACCGGTTCCCAGTGAATCGATTCCTTGGAATCGTTAGCAAAATTCCTTAATGATTCTGTTAACGATTCTTTGTGCCGTTGCGCATGCGCAAACTTTTATAGTTTATTCAGACAGACTGCAGCAAACATGGCAACTAGGAAGAAGCGTTCTAAAGTTTGGTTGTATTTCACACGACAAAATGACAACAACGCCACTTGTAACGCGTGTAAAAAGTCTATTTCGTCGAAGGGAGGAAATACTACAAATATGAAGAAGCATTTGAACACACAGCATGGAATGAAGTTACTGGAGCGTCATGTGTTCGATGCATGCAGCAGCGCAGCTAACGTTCGCGCTTCATCTCTAACTATCTAAGGTAGAGCTAAACTGCTCAAAAGTGATCACAACCACTTGTTACTGTGTGAAGCAATTTGCCTTTATTGTGTGTAGTCGATCTAGTTATCTTCTGTCCCGTTGTTTGAAGCATACATTTTAGCTCCGGCATTCGTCTCCCATTAGTATTGATCTTATTGATCATTTCACGTTATCGGGGCGGCGTGTGTTATCAGCAAACGTTCGCGTGTCCCATTATTAAACTGAGCATATCAATTTTTAATCCATTACTAAACTTAGCATTTTAATTGTTTAATTTACATAAATCTTCTTTTATATAATTTTCTATAATGCTACACACCATATACAGTATGTATACATACACATTTATATTTTGTCGTTGCTCTTCTTCTACACTTCTATTTGACCTTGGCTGAAAATGGAAGATTCTATAGCTAAGCTATGTCAGTTATACATTTACATTTTACATTTACATTTAGTCATTTAGCAGACGCTCTTATCCAGAGCGACTTACAGTAAGTACAGGGACATTCCCCCGAGGCAAGTAGGGTGAAGTGCCTTGCCCAAGGACACAACGTCAGTTGGCATGACCGGGAATCGAACTGGCAACCTTCGGATTACTAGTCCGACTCCCTCACCGCTCAGCCACCTGACTCCCTTATAGCTATATAGTTATAGCTACGCTAGCTTAGCTATAGAATCTTCAATTTTCAGCCAAGGTCAAATCATATCATATGACAGTGTCGCTCAGTTGAGCTAATATTGGGTTAACACGACAACGCGAACGTTTGCTGATAACACACGCCCTCCGATAATTAACGTGAAGTGATCAATAAGGGGAGACGAATGTCGGAGCAAAAATGTATGCTTCAAACGACGGGACAGAAGATAACTTGATCGACTACACACAATAAAGGCAAATTGCTTCACACAGTAACAAGTGGTTGTGATCACTTTTGAGCAGTTTAGCTCTACCTTAGATAGTTAGAGATGAAGCGCGAACGTTAGCTGCGCTGCTGCATGCATCGAACACATGACATTCCAGTAACTTCATTCCATGCTGTGTGTTCAAATGCTTCTTCATATTTGTAGTATTTCCTCCCTTCGACGAAATAGACTTTTTACACGCGTTACAAGTGCCGTTGTTGTCATTTTGTTGTGTGAAATACAACCAAACTTTAGAACGCTTCTGCCTAGTTGCCATGTTTGCTGCAGTCTGAATAAACTATAAAACTTTGCGCATGTGCAACGGCACAGAGAACCGTTAGCAGAATCGTTAAAGAATTTGGCTGATGATTCCAAGGAATCGGTTCACTGGGAACAGTTCTAAACAGGAACCGGTTCTCGATACCCAGGGGCACCATATAGGGGGGAAAAGTTAGGACGATTCTAAGGGCCCCTGACTGACAGGGGCCCCAAAGAATAGGCAAAAAGTAATATACAATTTTATTATATTATATAAACCATCATCGAGTATATTATACATTTAAAATATAATAATACAATGAATGATCTCTTTGTTTTTACTTGTGTTTGGCAATAAAGGTTAAATATCCCTATTGACCAAAAAGTAAACATCCATATTGACCGACCATCCCCCTGTATCTGCATGAAATGGTTTGATCCTGCCTTAGCGCACTTATCGGTGACGGTGTTTAGTTGCAGTTAGTAGATGCGCTAGTCGCTAGAATGTCGGGCCGTAAACACAAATTAGGGTTTCGGAAAAGATCAGAGTCGGGAGTCAGTTGGCTGAGCGGTGAGGGAGTCGGGCTAGTAATCTGAAGGTTGCCAGTTCGATTCCCGGCCGTGCAAAAATGACGTTGTGTCCTTGGGCAAGGCACTTCACCCTACTTGCCTCGGGGGAATGTCCCTGTACTTACTGTAAGTCGCTCTGGATAAGAGCGTCTGCTAAATGACTAAATGTAAATGTAAATCAGAGAAAAAAGAAAGAGAGGATAGACAAAAGAGAGGGTTTGTTTGTTTGTTTATTAGCATTTATACAATGATTAAAACAATATAAAGATACAAAAGAAGAGAGAAAAAAGGGGTGGAAACCTATGTGGTTTTTCGTGGGCCCCACCCCAACAACTTAATAGTCAATATTATACATTAATCAAACTAAACAAAATTTTCCAAGATAAACAAATAAAATAAGTCGAAATTTTACCATAAATTATCTATATGAATTATAAGTTAATTTCACATGTGAAACAAAATTAAAACAAAGAGAATCGTTTACATTTTAACTGAAAATACATAATGAAACTCATTTTATATCATTGAACATAATAAATACGCGATCGATACGAAATATATTTAACAAATTGCAAAAGAAATGAGTCGAAATTATGCATAGAAGTGTTTACATGTATATCAGGGTGTCAAGTAAAAGAAAAGAAAAACAGAAAAACAGAAAACCAAAACAAGGAAAGCAAACCAGAAAACAACAAATCAGGTGAAAGTAGTGCTTGGATATTCTATGAAATCTTTTTTTAGAAGTTTTTTGAAAACGGGGAATGACAAGCAAGATTGTTGCAGTTGGGTTAGATTATTCCATATGGTGGGGCCTCTAAACATTATTGTATGTTGTTTTAGACTACATTTTGTCATGATTGGTCTTAAAAAATTCTGGTGTCTTGTATAGTGGTGGTGAATATCTGAGATGAAGTTAAAAAAACTTTTGTAATGTTGAGGTAGGTAAGTGCTATTATGAACAATCTTATGGACAAATAAGGCCATTTGAAATGTATTAATATCAAATACATTCATAACATTTAAATCATGGAACAGAGCTGCTGTGTGTGCTGTGAAAGAGGCATTTGCTGCAATTCGTACAAAGCGCTTTTGTAGAAAAAGAGGTAAAGAGGTTTGATGGATGTTGTGTACGTGCTAGCCCATATTATATTGCAGTAAGTTAGATAAGGATAAATCAAACTGTAATAAAGAATCATGAATATATTTCGTGATAGCAAGGTTTTGACTTTCCTTATGATGCCAATGTTTTTGGATATTTTTTACAAACAAAATCAATTTGGTTTTTCCAAGAAAGTTTCTCGTCTATTATTATGCCTAAGAAGCAGGTGTGACTTACCTGATTGATAGCTTTGTCATTACTATAGATCTTAGCTTTTTCTTTATCATATTTCTTGTTTCTGCCTGCAAAGATAATGAAGTTAGTTTTTTTTACATTGAGAGATAATTTATTTGCCTTGAACCATTGATTTACTTATACAATTCATTATTCATAGATGTCACTAAAGTGTCAACATTTTCGTGGGATAAAATGAATAAATAAAAATAAATTGGTATCATCTGCAAATAACGGCAAATAATTTTTTGGATACGGACGCCAAATCATTAACATAAATTAAGAATAAGAGGGGGCCAACAATGGATCCTTGTGGTACACCACATGTTAATACATTTTCAGAGGAAGTATTATTTTGATTGGAGACAAACTGTTTTCTGCTAGTCAAATAGTCTTTTAGCCAACGTAGGGTGGAGTTGGTAAATCCATATTTGAATAGTTTCTTGAGAAGTATGTTATGATCTACTGTATCAAATGCTTTGGAAAGGTCAAGAAATATTCCTATAGTATATTCGTTATTTTCTGGAGATGTAGGGATTTTATCAATAAGTTGTAAGAGTGCCATGTATGTCGAGTATTTTTTTCGAAATCCATATTGATGTGTGTATAATATATTATTAACTTCTAGGTGATTCACAATCCGTTTATAAACTACCTTTTCCATGATTTTTGAGAAGACCGGTAAGATTGATATTGGACGATAATTAGTAAAGACACAGATCTCCAGTTTTGTACAGTGGTATAACTTTAGCTCTCTTTAGGTCTGCTGGCACTATTCCGTTTCTCAGAGAAGTCTTAAAAACATGTGTTATTGGCTCTAGAATTTCGGGAACAATCTGTCTTAAGAGAAAGGCGCTTATTTCGTCTTGACCAGGGGCTGCATTTTTTTAATTCATAATGATATCTTGAATTTCTATTGAGGTGGGTTCTTCAAAAGAGCTTATAGGAGGGAAAGAGTTTTGAAGGTATGACGCAGAACATCTATCTGTTTTATCTATTTATTTTGCCAGAGATGTACCAATGTTTTGATTTGTGGTTTTGGTTGTCAATGTTTTGACGATTTGTATCTATGTAATGTTATTGGTGGTTTCAATCAGTAACCCAGTTTTTTACCAAGAAAGGTGGGTAGCCAATCTGTGAGTGGTATTAACCTGTTGGTTTAATGTCCATATAAGCTATCTAGCTACACAGCTAACAAGGGATGTCCTGGGGACGTCATTTTGGTAGCTGGGTACAGTGTTAGCCTACATTTCATCAACATTTAATCAGTGCAGGAAAACATTTAGCAAGATATTCAGATTAAATCATTGTCCCGACTCCCTGCCCCTTTTAACAGACTTAACAACAGATGAGTCAGCAGCACCCCAGTCTCCCCATTGCTATCGAACTCCAAGAAGCAATCCATTAATGAACCCTCCTGCACTACCAGCAGAGGGCGCCAACCACGACACGTCATTTGTCCGATTTGCGCCGCGGGGGTGGGGCGTTTGAATTTTTGCCATGGGGCCCGAAATTCCTGGCGGCGCCCCTGTCGATACCCATCCCTAACTGATATCAAACGAAATTTGCTGCTAATGGAGTTTAGTTAAAACTGTAGAGATGCATGGATTCCATTCAAGGCTAATCAGAGAAATGCGGGACTGTTGTGCAAATCAGCAATGTAACGTTAGCGTAGCAAACTACCGATTTCAATTAAGAACATGGTCGCAAATACATATGTACAAGACAGTGTAGAGCACAGAACAAGATTGTCATAATTTTTTTATCAATTATTCAAGCTGAAAATATTACATTTATGGGACTCTGGATGATCTACATTTACATTTACATGTATTCATTTAGCAGACGCTTTTATCCAAAGCGACTTCCAAGAGAGAGCTTTACAAAGTGCATAGGTCACTGATCATAACAACAAGATAGCCACAAAACATTGCGAGTAGCCAAAACATGAAGCACACATTGTGACCAACCAAAATAAGTGCCAAAGGGAAGAACCATAAGAGCATGTAGTTAAACAAGTTACAATTAAACAACATGAACCGCTATAAGTGCAAGTGTACCTGTGGAAAAAAAAGCAAGCAACAATAATAAAAACAATATATCACAGCGAATCCAATTTTTTTTTAAAGTCAGTTACCACTAACCACAAGAGCAACAAGTCTCTAAGCAAGAGTCATTGTGATCCTTGAGGAAACTAACATCGGGTCAAGCGAACCGTTCCTAAGTACCGTTGTACTCCCGGAACAAGTGCGTCTTGAGCCTTTTCTTGAAGGTGGAGAGACAGTCAGTGTCTCTGATGGAGGTGGGGAGTTGATTCCACCACTGGGGGGCCAGACAGGAGAAGAGCTTGTGTTGGGACCGGGCGGTCTTGAGCGGTGGGACCACCAGGCGGTTGTCTGAAGACGACCGTAGGTGACGGGTGGGGGTTTAAGGCTGCAGGAGAGACTTGATGTAGACGGGTGCAGTCCCGTTCACTGCTCGGAAGGTCAATACCAGGGTCTTGAATCTGATACGGGCCATGATAGGTAGCCAGTGGAGAGAGATGAGGAGCGGGGTAACATGGGAGCGTCTGGGTAGATTGTAGTAGTCCAACTTGGAGAGGACGAGGGCTTGGACTAGCAGCTGGGTGGAGTGCTCAGACAGGTATCTCCTGATCTTCCGGATGTTGTAGAGGGTGAATCTACACGACCGGGAGACCGCAGCAATGTGGGCCGTGAGGGAGAGCTCGTCGTCCATGGTAACCCCAAGGTTCCTGGCAGAGGATGAAGGGGTCACCGTCGCAGATCCCAGGGTGATTGAGAGATCGTGGGAGATGGAGGGTTTAGCCGGGATGATGAGAAGTTCTGTTTTGGCGAGGTTCAGCTGGAGGTGGTGCTCGGTCATCCAGGCGGAGATGTCTGTGAGGCAGGCCTCAATCCTAGCTGAGATCCCCGGATCGGTCGGGGGGAACGACAGGTACAGCTGCGTGTCGTCAGCGTAGCAGTGGTAGGAGAAGCCATGGGAGGTGATGATTGGTCCAAGTGAGGTGGTGTACAGAGAGAAGAGGAGGGGTCCAAGGACGGAGCCCTGTGGGACACCAGTGGAGAGCTGGCGAGGGCCTGATCTGTCCGCCATTGTTGCAGGTAGCGCAGTATTCACTAGTGATGGGAAGTTTGGATCATTTTATGGACACGGTTCTTTGAATCTCGTTCATGAAAATGTTTTTTTTTTTTTTTTGTCATTTGTTCATTTCGACGGGGCGGGGGGTTAAATACAAAGGATCATGACACTTTGTATGATTTGAAATTATTCATGATCACACTAGAATTTAATTATCACCCCACACAATTACACTGTACTGAACTGTAAGTAAAGTTAAACAAAAGTTGCTAAAATTATCAAAATAACAAAACCTGTAATCAAATCAAAGATTGATGTCACCTGTAATCAAAGAACGAATATCATTCACGTCTTACTGCTAAACCTAGCAGTCACGCAAAAGTGAATGACAAAACAAATCCTTTCTGTTTTCTTTTCTGAGCGTGTGTATTCAGATCACGTGAAAAATTATCCGAAGACACAGTCGTGGTTTCTTAGGTTTCGGTTTTCACTACCAGGGGTGAGCCTATGCAGGTCACGTGAATAATTATCCAAAGACTCGTACCCGAACAAAGGAATCGTTCCCCTTCCAACAGTGTCTTCAGGTTAAAGATTCTTTCCTCTGCCAACCGAGTCTTCGGGTTAAAGATTCGTTCCTCTGCCTACCGTGAGTCCGGGTTAAAGATTCGTTCATCTGCCGACCGTGAATCCGGGTACAAGTCTTTGGATCGTTTTTCACATGCATAGGCTCAGTACTGGTAGAGAAAGTCGAAAGGATTCGTTCATTTTCCTTCCTTTCCTCTACTAAACCTATGCAGGTCATGTGAAAAGGGATCCGATGACTTGTACCCGAAGACTCAGTTGGGAAATTAACTAATAACTTCTGTTTCCTCGACTGAGCCTATGCAACTGTCCCGATGCACGGCCATGAGAAAAAGGAACAAATCACTATTTGAGAGGACTCGCTCCCGAGTCCTTGTAAGGATTCGTTCATTTTGAACACTACATTTACATTTATGCATTTAGCAGACGCTTTTATCCAAAGCGACTTCCAAGAGAGAGCTTTACAAAAGAGCATAGGTCACTGATCATAACAACCCAAACATTGCGAGCAGCCAAAACATGAAGCATACATTGTGGAAAACCAAATAAGTGCCAAAGGGAAGAACCATAAGAGCATGCAGTTAAACAAGTTACAATTGAACAACATGAAACTCCCCACAAGAGTGCAAGAGTGTACCTGTAGAAAAAACTATCAACAGTAAAATATTTCACAGCGAGTACAAGAATTTGAAACCGTTACAACTAACCAACAAGAGCAACAAGTCTCTCAATACGAGTCATTGTGATCCTGGAGGAAACTAACATCAGGTCCAGCCAAGCATTCCTAAGTGCCGTTGTACTCCCGGAACAAGTGCGTCTTGAGCCTTTTCTTGAAGGTGAGGAGACAGTCAGTGTCCCTGATGGAGGTGGGGAGTTGATTCCACCATTGGGGGGCCAGACAGGAGAAGAGCTTGTGTTGGGACCGTGTGCTCTTGAGCGGTGGGACCACCTGACGGTTGTCAGAAGACCGTAGGTGGCGGCGGGGGGTGGGGGGGGGTGTAAGGCTGGAGGAGAGACTTGATGTAGTCGGGTGCAGTCCCGTTCACCGCTCGGAAGGTCAGTACCAGAGTCTTGTATATTACACTAGTATTCACATACCCCTAGGTTTCAAGTAAGCTCCCAAACACACTTGGTTTTAAGGGGTGTATATCCCTTCGTCTTAGCCCTACCCCTCGATCAAAAAGAGTATTGGGACACCACTTACTCTCATGTGAATGCGCAAAACTAAGGGCTAGGGTTAAGGGGTAGGGGTAAGACAGAGTATTGGGATTTGGCCTTACTCTCACAACACATGGATTTGAAAGTTTTAAAAACGTTCATATTGGTTTTGGTACATGTAGCTGTAAGTGTATCTTCAGAAACATACAGTTCAAATCACTGACCAACACTCTAAACATAGAAAAAAAGACAGATGCAGAAAATGAATATATACGAATATTATCCTAATTCCATAAATATACAGTATTTACGGTTGTCTATGGTTGTACTGTAGCATAAGCAATCTGTAGCCTGTAGACAGATCCATCCAACATTTATCCTGATCTCATAGTAGTTAGTACATACTGTCCATTACTTGTCAAGACGCACTATAGGGGCATGGAGGGTGGGTGAGATCAGCTCCAAAGACAAAAGGGTAATTTGTTCATGATATACAATCACCAACAAACGTGGCATTGTCTGGTGCTTGAGTAGCAAGCGTATATTTACGTCATCACGGCTTGTGTTACCAATACTGTAGCCGATGCATATATTTGAATTTTATGAGAGAATCTGTTCTGCTCTGTGTGCGCTTCCATGCTGACTATTGTGTGCCTATGCTGTGTGTGTGTGTGTGTGTGTTTTAGGGGCTGGGGGGAGGGGGGAGGGACCTGGTGAGTTATTCTAATTCTCACAAATTCTCCTTTTGGTAGACATTTAGAGTCTAAATCTAGATACATTTTAGACTGCTCCTACTTGGAGGTCTTAGAAACTCCAAAACAAATGCGAATGGACCGGCTTGCGGTCATATCTATCACCACTTTTCATCTAACTTTCACCATTACAGAGAAAGAGAGGTGGAGAGAGGGAAAGGGGGAGAGAGAGACTGTGCCACATGAGGTAAAGTCACCAGGCCATCTCTTGGGCATCATATTAATAAAATGCAAAGGAGGAGTGAGAACATGTAAGCCTTCCAGAGAGAGAAAAAGAGAGAGAGAGAAATGAGCACCACTCCATCCTTTTGACAGTGGGACTCCAGGTCAACCTGGCACTTTCACAGACAGCTCTCTCTATTACCACGCATTAGTCTCTCTCAGCATGAGCTCTGTATGCTAGCTATCTATACTGTACACACGCACACACAAGAACCAAAAGCTGGCAGCACTGTAGCAGCATTGTAGCAGCATTAAAACAGGGCAGGCACAGTTCAGTATCATCAGGAAAGGCAAAGCTGCTTGTTAATGGAGAGTGTGTGCGAGGTGTATGTGCAAGGGTTGTTTCACCGTGGTTGAAACAACCATGCTCCTGGCATTCTCTGTCCCTCCTCCACACATCCCCTGTGGTGTGGGGGGTTTGAGCTGTCAGCGTCTGCGTGGCCGTGGGTCAGTCAACGCTGTAACTGGTCGCAAGTGGATGTCGATCTGTGACAGTCTGCCAAAGCTGGAGCTAGTCCCCCGGCCTGTGATGCTGCGCCGATCACAGTCCCCAGCCCTGTGGCTACCTCTACCCAAGTTGAACACTGGATTTTGGTGTTTCAACACCCATTGACACTTCCCTGCTGTATGACTATGTTAAGCCTGTGTTCTGCATCTCTGTTTCACCAACCGTCTCTGGAGGAGGGGATCCATCACTGAATTGCTCCTCCCAAGGCTTCTTCAATTTTTTCTCCTCTAGTAAGTTTTTCTGAGTTTTTCTTTGTCTTCCTTGAGGGTTTAGGTTGGTGTAGTTCTATTGGCGTATGTGAAGCCCTCTTTGACATTGCTTGTAAAACGGGCAATACAAATACATTTTTATTTGATTTGGTTGGCACTGTTTGTTTTAGCGTCCCTGTGTGTGAGTATATATGTGTCTATATAGTGACTGAATGTGTGTGTGTTTTGCTTTGTGAAAAGTCTGAACATGTATGTGTGTGTTTGTTCATCTGAATATGTTTGTGTGAAAGTAGAATTGTGTGCATGTGCATATAGGGAGTCAGGTGGCTGAGCAGTTAGAGAATCGGGCTAGTAATCAGAAGGTCACTGGTTCAATTCCCGGGCCGTGCTAAATGACGTTGTGTCCTTGGGCAAGGCACTTCACCCTACTTGCCTCGGGGGAATGTCCCTGTACTTACTGTAAGTCGCTCTGGATAAGAGCGTCTGCTAAATGACTAAATGTAAATATACTCACCATGGCTGACTGATTGCAGTTTCACAGTTTTATATATCTTTTCTTCGTAGTTGGGAGTGCAGGACTTGCGGCTGACTTTGGACTTAAACAGTGTGTTAACAAGAGTGGACTTTCCTAGACCACTTTGACCTACAGAAAGAACAAGGAATGGATTAATAAAGAATGGCTGATATATAGTCCTACACACGGTGACAGGCATACAGTGAGGGAAATCTTTTTTTGATCCCCTGTTGATTTCGTATGTTTGACCACTGACAAAGAAAGTATCAGTCTATAATTTTAATGGTAGGTTTATTTGAACAGTGAGAGACAGAATACATGTAAAAATCCAGGAAAACACATGTCAAAATTTGTAGATATTGATTTGCATTTTAATGAATGAAATAAGAATTTGACCCCTCTGCAAAATATGACTTACTACTTGGTGTTTTTTTGTAGTTGGCTACCAGGTTTGTCCCACTCCTCTTTGCAGATCTTCTCCAAGTCATTAAGGTTTCGAGGCTGACGTTTAGCAACTCGAACCTTCAGCTCCCTCCACAGATTTTCTATGGGATTAAGATCTGGAGACTGGCTAGGCCACTCCAGGACCTTAATGTGCTTCTTCTTGCCACTTCTCTGGCTACTCCTTTGTTGCCTTGGCCGTGTGTTTTGGGTCATTGTCATGCTGGAATACCCATCCACAACCTATTTTCAATGGCCTGGCTGAGGGAAGGAGGTTCTCACCCAAGATTTGACGGTACATGGCCCGGTCCATCGTCCCTTTGATGCAGTGAAGTTGTCCTGTCCCTTTAGCAGAAAACACCCCCAAAGCATAATGTTTCAACCTCTGTGTTTGACGGTGGGGATGGTGTTCTTGGAGTCATCGGCAGCATTCCTCCTCTTCCAAACACGGCGAGTTGAGTTGATGCCAAATAGCTCGATTTTGGTCTCATCTGACCACAACACTTTCACCCAGTTCTCCTCGGAATCATTCAGATGTTCATTGGCAAACTTCAAACGGGCCTGTACACATGCTTTCTTGAGCAGGGGGACCTTGCGGGTGCTGCAGGATTTCAGTCCTTCACGGCATAGTGTTACCATTTGTTTTCTTGGTTACCATGGAAACCAAGATCCTCCTGTGTAGTTCTGGGCTGATGCCTCACCCTTCTCATGATCATTGCAAGTCCACGAGGTGAGATCTTGCGTGTAGCGCCAGACCGAGAGAGATACAGTTCTTTTGTGTTTTTTCCATTTGCGAATAATCGCACCAACTGTTGTCACCTTCTCACCAAGCTGCTTGGCAATGGTCTTTTAGCCCATTCCAGCCTTGTGTAGGTCTACAATATTGTCCCTGACAATCCTGGACAGCTCTTTGGTCTTGGCCATAGTGGAGAGTTTGGAATCTGATTGATTAATTGCTTCTGTTGACAAGTGTCTTTTATACAGTTAACTAGCTGAGATTAAGAGCACACTCTTAAAGGGAGTGCTCCTAATCTCAGTTTGTTACCTGTGTAAAAGACACCTGGGAGCCAGAAATCTTTCTGATCAAATACTTATTTCACTCATTAAAATGCAAATCAATTTATAAAAATTTTGACATGCGTTTTTCTGGATTGTTTCATTGTTATTCTGTCTCTCACTGTTCAAATAAACCTACCATTAAAATTATAGACTGATTATTTCTTTGTCAGTGGGCAATGTACAAAATCAGAAGGGGATCGACAAAAAAAATGTGCGATTAATTGCGAGTTAACTATGACATTACAGTTTTTTACAGTCGCTAGGACACATTTCTCAATACTTAGGTAAATTTTTCAAAACTCTTCACCCAGTTCTCCTAACCAACTTTCAGCTCGGCCCAGCAGTTATTTTCCCATTCAAAATGCACTAAAACTACCAAATCACTTCATACATGTCTCAAATCAACTAATTCTTCCATAACACTAGCAAAGGTTGACAGCCAACAAACATACTTTGTCACCCACAAAACAATGACTTAAAAATCACGAACAACAGGTACCATTATACAATGTTTTCTTATGTAAAACAAGGACACCTCTCTACTGTTTAGAATTCACTGCAATATATGTTACTGGAATTAATCAGACATGATGCAGTATGCTTCAATATGTTGTATATCTTTTTTCTAACTAATTCCAGAATACAAGAATTTGTATACACACCATCCACTGATACAGATACAATAGGCATGCTACTGTAATCTTCTGCATTTGGCCATAGGTTCTCATCCACATCACATCTTATTTCATCTAGGGCAAAACACCTAGGAAAGAATCTTCTGGCATGCCTGATCAATCCCTGGCAATGTCCAAGAATCCAGCATTCATTGCGTCCAGGAGGGACATTTGATCATGTGGATGGTGGTCATACAGTGACATACTGACACCTCCATGAGGAAAATAATTGGTGGCCAATTAATGTGCGATTAATTGCGAGTTAACTATGACATTACAGTTTTTTACAGTCGCTAGGACACATTTCTCAATACTTAGGTAAATTTTTCAAAACTCTTCACCCAGTTCTCCTAACCAACTTTCAGCTCGGCCCAGCAGTTATTTTCCCATTCAAAATGCACTAAAACTACCAAATCACTTCATACATGTCTCAAATCAACTAATTCTTCCATAACACTAGCAAAGGTTGACAGCCAACAAACATACTTTGTCACCCACAAAACAATGACTTAAAAATCACGAACAACAGGTACCATTATACAATGTTTTCTTATGTAAAACAAGGACACCTCTCTACTGTTTAGAATTCACTGCAATATATGTTACTGGAATTAATCAGACATGATGCAGTATGCTTCAATATGTTGTATATCTTTTTTTCTAACTAATTCCAGAATACAAGAATTTGTATACACACCATCCACTGATACAGATACAATAGGCATGCTACTGTAATCTTCTGCATTTGGCCATAGGTTCTCATCCACATCACATCTTATTTCATCTAGGGCAAAACACCTAGGAAAGAATCTTCTGGCATGCCTGATCAATCCCTGGCAATGTCCAAGAATCCAGCATTCATTGCGTCCAGGAGGGACATTTGATCATGTGGATGGTGGTCATACAGTGACATACTGACACCTCCATGAGGAAAATAATTGGTGGCCAATTAATGTGCGATTAATTGCGAGTTAACTATGACATTACAGTTTTTTACAGTCGCTAGGACACATTTCTCAATACTTAGGTAAATTTTTCAAAACTCTTCACCCAGTTCTCCTAACCAACTTTCAGCTCGGCCCAGCAGTTATTTTCCCATTCAAAATGCACTAAAACTACCAAATCACTTCATACATGTCTCAAATCAACTAATTCTTCCATAACACTAGCAAAGGTTGACAGCCAACAAACATACTTTGTCACCCACAAAACAATGACTTAAAAATCACGAACAACAGGTACCATTATACAATGTTTTCTTATGTAAAACAAGGACACCTCTCTACTGTTTAGAATTCACTGCAATATATGTTACTGGAATTAATCAGACATGATGCAGTATGCTTCAATATGTTGTATATCTTTTTTTCTAACTAATTCCAGAATACAAGAATTTGTATACACACCATCCACTGATACAGATACAATAGGCATGCTACTGTAATCTTCTGCATTTGGCCATAGGTTCTCATCCACATCACATCTTATTTCATCTAGGGCAAAACACCTAGGAAAGAATCTTCTGGCATGCCTGATCAATCCCTGGCAATGTCCAAGAATCCAGCATTCATTGCGTCCAGGAGGGACATTTGATCATGTGGATGGTGGTCATACAGTGACATACTGACACCTCCATGAGGAAAATAATTGGTGGCCAATTAATGTGCGATTAATTGCGAGTTAACTATGACATTACAGTTTTTTACAGTCGCTAGGACACATTTCTCAATACTTAGGTAAATTTTTCAAAACTCTTCACCCAGTTCTCCTAACCAACTTTCAGCTCGGCCCAGCAGTTATTTTCCCATTCAAAATGCACTAAAACTACCAAATCACTTCATACATGTCTCAAATCAACTAATTCTTCCATAACACTAGCAAAGGTTGACAGCCAACAAACATACTTTGTCACCCACAAAACAATGACTTAAAAATCACGAACAACAGGTACCATTATACAATGTTTTCTTATGTAAAACAAGGACACCTCTCTACTGTTTAGAATTCACTGCAATATATGTTACTGGAATTAATCAGACATGATGCAGTATGCTTCAATATGTTGTATATCTTTTTTTCTAACTAATTCCAGAATACAAGAATTTGTATACACACCATCCACTGATACAGATACAATAGGCATGCTACTGTAATCTTCTGCATTTGGCCATAGGTTCTCATCCACATCACATCTTATTTCATCTAGGGCAAAACACCTAGGAAAGAATCTTCTGGCATGCCTGATCAATCCCTGGCAATGTCCAAGAATCCAGCATTCATTGCGTCCAGGAGGGACATTTGATCATGTGGATGGTGGTCATACAATGACATACTGACACCTCCATGAGGAAAATAATTGGTGGCCAATTAATGTGCGATTAATTGCGAGTTAACTATGACATTACAGTTTTTTACAGTCGCTAGGACACATTTCTCAATACTTAGGTAAATTTTTCAAAACTCTTCACCCAGTTCTCCTAACCAACTTTCAGCTCGGCCCAGCAGTTATTTTCCCATTCAAAATGCACTAAAACTACCAAATCACTTCATACATGTCTCAAATCAACTAATTCTTCCATAACACTAGCAAAGGTTGACAGCCAACAAACATACTTTGTCACCCACAAAACAATGACTTAAAAATCACGAACAACAGGTACCATTATACAATGTTTTCTTATGTAAAACAAGGACACCTCTCTACTGTTTAGAATTCACTGCAATATATGTTACTGGAATTAATCAGACATGATGCAGTATGCTTCAATATGTTGTATATCTTTTTTTCTAACTAATTCCAGAATACAAGAATTTGTATACACACCATCCACTGATACAGATACAATAGGCATGCTACTGTAATCTTCTGCATTTGGCCATAGGTTCTCATCCACATCACATCTTATTTCATCTAGGGCAAAACACCTAGGAAAGAATCTTCTGGCATGCCTGATCAATCCCTGGCAATGTCCAAGAATCCAGCATTCATTGCGTCCAGGAGGGACATTTGATCATGTGGATGGTGGTCATACAGTGACATACTGACACCTCCATGAGGAAAATAATTGGTGGCCAATTAATGTGCGATTAATTGCGAGTTAACTATGACATTACAGTTTTTTACAGTCGCTAGGACACATTTCTCAATACTTAGGTAAATTTTTCAAAACTCTTCACCCAGTTCTCCTAACCAACTTTCAGCTCGGCCCAGCAGTTATTTTCCCATTCAAAATGCACTAAAACTACCAAATCACTTCATACATGTCTCAAATCAACTAATTCTTCCATAACACTAGCAAAGGTTGACAGCCAACAAACATACTTTGTCACCCACAAAACAATGACTTAAAAATCACGAACAACAGGTACCATTATACAATGTTTTCTTATGTAAAACAAGGACACCTCTCTACTGTTTAGAATTCACTGCAATATATGTTACTGGAATTAATCAGACATGATGCAGTATGCTTCAATATGTTGTATATCTTTTTTTCTAACTAATTCCAGAATACAAGAATTTGTATACACACCATCCACTGATACAGATACAATAGGCATGCTACTGTAATCTTCTGCATTTGGCCATAGGTTCTCATCCACATCACATCTTATTTCATCTAGGGCAAAACACCTAGGAAAGAATCTTCTGGCATGCCTGATCAATCCCTGGCAATGTCCAAGAATCCAGCATTCATTGCGTCCAGGAGGGACATTTGATCATGTGGATGGTGGTCATACAGTGACATACTGACACCTCCATGAGGAAAATAATTGGTGGCCAATTAATGTGCGATTAATTGCGAGTTAACTATGACATTACAGTTTTTTACAGTCGCTAGGACACATTTCTCAATACTTAGGTAAATTTTTCAAAACTCTTCACCCAGTTCTCCTAACCAACTTTCAGCTCGGCCCAGCAGTTATTTTCCCATTCAAAATGCACTAAAACTACCAAATCACTTCATACATGTCTCAAATCAACTAATTCTTCCATAACACTAGCAAAGGTTGACAGCCAACAAACATACTTTGTCACCCACAAAACAATGACTTAAAAATCACGAACAACAGGTACCATTATACAATGTTTTCTTATGTAAAACAAGGACACCTCTCTACTGTTTAGAATTCACTGCAATATATGTTACTGGAATTAATCAGACATGATGCAGTATGCTTCAATATGTTGTATATCTTTTTTTCTAACTAATTCCAGAATACAAGAATTTGTATACACACCATCCACTGATACAGATACAATAGGCATGCTACTGTAATCTTCTGCATTTGGCCATAGGTTCTCATCCACATCACATCTTATTTCATCTAGGGCAAAACACCTAGGAAAGAATCTTCTGGCATGCCTGATCAATCCCTGGCAATGTCCAAGAATCCAGCATTCATTGCGTCCAGGAGGGACATTTGATCATGTGGATGGTGGTCATACAGTGACATACTGACACCTCCATGAGGAAAATAATTGGTGGCCAAGCAGCGAAGCGGCGCAGCCACCTCAAGTGTTTCTACCTTTTCTTATAATTATTAGTGGCCAAGCCGCGAAGCGGCGCAGCCACCTCAAGTCTTTCTACCTTTTCTTATAATTATTAGGGTTCCTCCGGTAGGAGGAAACCTATTGTTATTGGTGGTATTATTAGGATTCCTCCGTAAGGAGGAAACCTATTGTTATTGTTAGTTTTATTAGGATTCCTCCGTAAGGAGGAAACCTATTGTTATTGTTAGTTTTATCATTAGGATTCCTCCGTAAGGAGAAAACCTATTGTTATTGTTAGTTTTATTGGGTGTGCTTTGCCTTCGGCAAGGGCACAACCTTTGTTCTCTCACATATATATTATTATTATTATTTATTTCTTTTTTATTTCTTTTTGCCCCCCTAAAACTCAGTCAATATTTGGCCTACATAGACAACGTAGGTGTCAAAAGTTTCGTCTTGGTAGCGATTGAGTTGCTTCTATTGGAATTTACGTTCCGTTGCATGGTTTAGGCTTAAGTTAAGTTTTTGTGGCGAAAAGTGAAGCTAACGGTGGCTAATTTGCTAGCCACAGTCACTGACATTACTAACGTCACTAACGTCACGAAAACACGCGTGACTACCTTTGGCAGAACATTCGTTTCGCATCTGTTAACTTGGGGGATAGCTAGGCTAACTATAGCTTTACTGCAAGGCAGCTGCAGAAACGCCACAAGCAAAGAGGCCAGGGTGATAACTATTTACTCATTTTACTTTGTGATATGACACACAATTGTGATGTGTAATGTACAGTATAAGCTGATATTATTAAGGAAGTACATCTACTTTCGGAAACAGTAGTCTACTATTTGACTGAAGTATTAGCATCATGACATTAGCCTGTGTTGCCCGGGCAACACATACTACAGTGGTCTATGATGTAGCGTTATCTGTTTCCAATCGTTAAAATAAACATTCCTCACATATACATTTTCGTTGTAGGATTTATTCTGACATTAGTAAACGATTTGTTGGTGAAATTACCATTACCTGTGGTTTCAAACCAGTGTAGCTCACTGCAACGCTGTAGCTTACGCGAGACACACTACAAAAACATCTACACTACACAGCTGTTTAGGAAGTCAAACGGCGACAGAACATGTTCGGCACTCCCCTTACTTAAATCAAAAGTCTATCTAACTACTAACCTGAACTTCATTGCCACAGCCTAAACGTTGTCAATCTGTTCATGAAAATAATTAATTTCAGCTTAAACCGTACAACGGAACGTTAAATCCAATTCAACCAACGCAATCGCTACCAAGACAAACAGTAGTCTAGTACTTTACCGTAGTAGTACAATTTACCGGGGCAGCTTCTCCACACAGGGCTATATCGCATTTTGCGTTGTTACTGACAATGATCGCTACCAGTGAGCTTTTTATGAATGAGCGATTTTCCACTAAATAAATGTCAAGCTTATTTACGTTTTGGGGGGCATATTTTCAGTTAGCAGATGGTACTGTTTGAATCGCGATTCCATCTTCTACTGCCGGGTAACGTCGTAGAATAATCTCCAAACCTTTGTTCTCTCACATATATATAATTATTATTTTTACCCCCCTAAAACTCAGTCAATATTTGGCCTACATAGACAACCTAGGTGTCAAAGGTTTTGTCTTGGTAGCGATTGAGTTGCTTCTATTGGGATTTACGTTCCGTTGCATGGTTTAGGCTCAAGTTACGTTTTTGTGGCGAAAAGTGAAGCTGACGGTGGCTAATTTGCTAGCCACAGTCACTGACGTTACTAATGTCACTACGTCACTAACGTCACGAAAACACGCGTGACTATCTGTAGCAGAACATTCGTTTTGCATCTGTTAACTTGGGGGATAGCTAGGCTAACTATAGCTTTACTGCAAGGCAGCTGCAGAAACGTCACAAGCAAAGAGGCCAGGGTGATAACTATTTACTTATTTTACTTTGTGATGTGAAACACAATTGTAAAATGTAATGTACAATATTAGCTGATATTATTAAGGAAGTAGGCCCACATCTACTTTCGGAAACGGTAGTCTACTATTTCACTGAGGCATTAGCATGACATTAGCCTCTGTTACCCGGGCAACACATACTACAGTGGTCTATGATGCATCTGTTTTCAATCATTAAAATAAACATTCCTCACAAATACATTTTCGTTGTAGGATTTATTATGACATTACAAGTAAACGATTTGTTGGTGAAATTATCATTACCTGTGGTTTCAAACCAGTGTTGCTCACTGCAACGCTGTAGCCTACGTGAGACACACTACAAAAACATCTACACAGCTGTTTAGGAAGTCAAACGGCGACAGAACATGTTTGGCACTCCCCTTACTTAAATCAAAAGTCTTTCAATAGGTGAAACTATCTGACTACCAACCTGAACTTCATTGACACAGCCTAAACAATCTGTTCATGAAAATAATTAATTTCAGCCTAAACCGTACAACGGAACGTTAAATCGAATTCAACCAATGCAATCGCTACCAAGACGACCACAGCAGTAGTCTAGTACTGTACTGTAGTAGTAGAATTTACCGGGGCAGCTTTTCCACACAGGGCTATATCGCATTTTGCGTTGTTACTGACAATGATCGCTACCAGTGAGCTTTTTATGAATGAGCGATTTTCCACTAAATAAATGTCAAGCTTATTTACGTTTTGGGGGGCATATTTTCAGTTAGCAGATGGTACTGTTTGAAATGCGATTCTATCTTCTGCCGGTAACGTCGTAGAATAATCTTCAAAGGGGGTTCTTTATTAATGAATGAATGCAATATGTGTAGGCTAAATGCCTGAAAATATCACGAGAAGGGAAAACTTAAAAGGACGTTTAAGTCATAGCGATTAGGTCCATTTTTACACCGGTCTGCCAAATTTATTTGTTTTGATTCAGCTATGAGGCTGCCTCTTGCAGGGGAAATGAGAAGACATCATATTTCATTCTACACTTCACTCGTATTTTGAGTTGTAAATGAGCAGCAACAAAAAGATGCTTTTAAATTTATGCAATCTTTATAAATAATAAGTAGGCCCTATGCATTTGTATATAAAATATACAGACCCCTGTGCAACCGACGCAAGCAAGCACACCCTACAATTTCCCCAGAAATTGTACCCTCTCTAGTTATTATTAGAATTCCTCCGTAAGGAGGAAACCTATTGTTATTGTTAGTTTTATTAGGATTCCTCCGTAAGGAGGAAACCTATTGTTATTGTTAGTTTTATTAGGATTCCTCCGTAAGGAGGAAACCTATTGTTATTGTCAGTTTTATTAGGGGCCAAGCAGCGAAGCTGCGGGGCTCCTATTGTTATTGTTAGTATTATTAGGGGCCAAGCAGCGAAGCTGCGAGGCACCTATTGTTATTGTTAGTATTATTATTAGGATTCCTCCGTAAGGAGGAAACCTATTGTTATTGTTAGTTTTATTAGGATTCCTCCGTAAGGAGGAAACCTATTGTTATTGTTAGTTTTATTATTATTATTCTAGTTCCATGGGAGTCAATGGCAGCCCCTAGAACCCTTGGATAACTTTTTGTTAAATTTGGCACACTCATTAAGGACAGTTCCTTCTATACCTACACCAAGTTTCATGTATCCCATCAGACCACTCTAGCGCCACCAATGGGTCAAAGTTGGACTTGTGTTTACACATGCAACTTTTGAACCCTATGTCCCTATGGGGACATAGGGACGTCATAGGAAATTGACCCTATGACGTCAATTTCCGGTTATATAGATTTTCCGCTATTTCCGGTTGTATCAAAAACTTTTGAAAGCCTACTCCTCCTACAATTTTTGTCATATCTTCTTCAAAATGACCAGAGATGATCTTCAGACCAAGCCTCACAAAAGTTATCCCATGGCGTTTTGATTTTCTAAACCGTTTGTCCGGCACAGCCAATCAAAATCAGCAAAAAAGTAACCAAACAGGAACTTGGGTCAAATCTCAGCAAATCTTTGAGATATCAACACTAAACTTGGTATATCGGTGGACGACACTACAACATGTTACCATGTGCAAAGGCAACTTCATATCTCAAAAAATGATTGATATAAAGCAAATCGAATTTATCGCTAACGCTAAAATAATGCTTTACACATCCGCCGGTCAAAAACTGATACTTTGATTCAATCACAAGTTCATAAGAAGACTCTTGAGAATGTTTAGTACACAAATCTGAGGAAAAGTTGACTGTAACATGAAAAGTCGATTTTATGTGAATATTTGAAACATGCATGCTTGGCTAATTGCTAACAAAATTTTCAATGAAATGTCTCCCCTGCTCTTCAGCGCGCGCGTGCTCCACATTCTCACACACTCAGCCTTTCCCTTGACACACGCGCGGGCTTGGCGAGACGCATACACAACATTTCAGGCAATTGTGGGCTGACCAAGCCCCCACTCATTCCTTGGCTTGAAGTGAAGGCCCTTGTGGATCTTGATGGTAATGCATTTTAGAAAAAGTTCTCAAAATCCTGAAACATTGATAGTATAGGCCAGGAGTAACTACCACACCACAAATGACGCACCATTATCCATAGGTGGCGCTACGGCCAAGCCCCAATTTTCCATTTACAAAGTGATGCCATTCGCATCCCATTTGTCCCAAAATTCTGAAATTCATTAGATATACCTTATGTCTCATGAGGAACAAAAAAGCCTCAATAACCTATAACGGCCGCCATATTGGATTTCTTTGTACAATAAAGATTTAGGAAACACGTTTTTTTGCTACTTCTCCTACAATTTTTGTCCAATCTTCCCCAGAATTGGCAGGTATCATCGTCAGAGCAACCCTCACTGAATTCTTCAACAGATTTTTGAATTTCAAAACCGTTTGTCCGGTACAGCCAATCAAAATCGTCAACAAAGCAACCAAACAGGAAGTTGGATCAAATCTCAGCAAATCTTTGAAATATCACCACCAAACTTGGTGTGTCACGTGAAAGACACTACATCATGTTCCCATGTGAGAAGGCAAATTAATATCTTCAAAAATGATTGAAATAAAGGAAATCTAATTTATTTCTAACGCTAAAATAATGCTTTACACATTCGCCGGTGCAAAACTGATACTCTGATACAATCACAAGTTCATGAAGACTCTTGAGAATGTTTAGTACACAAATCTCAGAAAAAGTTGACTGTAAGGTGAAAAGTTGAATTTTGGTGAATATTTGAAAAATGCATGCTTGGCTAATTGCTAATGAAATTTCCAATGTAATGTCTCCCTCTGCTCCTCAGCGCGCGCGCTCCACATTCTCACACACTCAGCCTTTCCCTTGACACACTCGCAAGCTTGACGAGACGCATACACAACATTTCAGGCAATTGTGGGCTGACCAAGCCCCCACTCATTGCTTGGTCTTTAGCAAAGGCCCATGTGGATCTTGATGGTATTGCATTTCCGATTTTGTATACAATGGTAAAAAGTTCTCAAAATCCTGAAACATTGATAGTATAGGCCAAGAGTAACTACCACACCACAAATGGCCCAATATCACCCATAAGTGACGCTACAGGCCACGCCCTGATACACAAAGATACAAGGCTTTCTGGAAAGGGTAGGCTCACCAAGCCCTCTCCCTTCACTCCTTGGCTTGAAATAAAAGCCCTTGTGGATCTTGATGGTATTGCATTTCAGATTTGGTATCCCATTGGTAAGTCTGCAGCATGGAATTTTACAGTGACAATTTGTAAAGAATATACATTTTTCAGTGGTTTGCAATGTTTGGAGGAATCCGCCATTGCTGCTTGCAGTTATATTTATTATTATTATTATGTTTTACCCATGGGAGTTAATGGCAGCCCCTAGACCAGTACCGTAAAAAGTTGTGAAATTTGGCATGTTGAAACTGCAGACCATTACTAACTACCATACCAAACATGGGCCATGTGAGACAATATGTGGCGCTACAGGCCACGCCCCAATATGTCAATTTTCAAATTGATGCCATTTGCAGGCCATAAATCCCAAAATTCTGAAATTCATTACATATGCCTTATTTCTCATGAGGAACAAAAAAGCCTCTGGAAGCTATAACGGCCGCCATATTGGATTTTTCTGTACAATAAAGATTAAGGAAACACGTTTTTTCGCTACTCCTCCTACATTTCTGGTCGAATTTTCTTCAAAATTGCCATAGATGATCTCCAGACTGAGCCTCACAAAAGTTATCGTAGGGATTTCTGATTTTCAAAACCGTTTGTCCGGTAGAGCCAATCAAAATCTGCAACAAAGCAACCAAACAGGACGTTTGGTCAAATCTAAGCAAATCTTTGAGATATCAACACCAAACTTGGTATGTCATGTGGAAGACACTACAACATGTTACCATGTGCAAAGGCAACTTCATACCTCTAAAAATGATTGATATAAAGCAAATCGAATTTATCGCTAACGCTAAAATAATGCATTACACATCCGCCGGCTGTTGGAGGCAGCCACTTTCGGTAAGTCCTGTTTTTAAACATTTTAAGCTAGAATTAATGATTGGGTTTGTGAAAGTACACTACTCTTGAATGATGGTGAAGGTTTAGCACTTTTAGACCTTTTAGATCGTGATTCTGAAGTGACGGAAAACCGAACTCGAAAAGTAGCTACTGTAGCTCTAGCTTTTTTCCTCTCTGTTTTTAATTAGTGAGTCATTTTGCATCTCGGCGAATTGTTCATCAAAAAGGTCGAGGAGAGCAGCCTTTAGGAGAAAAAGCAATTCCCCACAGACCTGTCGGCTCATAATTGTGATTTGGGGCGTGAAAGTCTTTGTAATAAGCCTATGCGGCAGGGAGACCGCATAGACGTTAGTCTCAGAGTCAGGCTCGGCTCGCCCACTGACAGGCTAGTTTTGCCAATTTCGGTAAGTCAGGCTATTTAAAGGTCTCTGACAGTCAGAATCACTGTTTACAAGCAAAGGTCGAGCTGGTCTTTTGTCAGATGTGTATAAATTGACCAGTTTAGAGGTAAATACTCTTGCCAGAGCCTGGAATCGAACCCATGTTTTGAGTGACTGCATGGGTCTCCATGAGGTCAACACATTTGGATTCAAGTTCAAGTAATGACACTGCATTTCACAGTCAAAACTGAAGTCTGTATCAAGTGTAGATGGGAAAAGCTTCATTTTTCACAACTGACATGGACCCTTTCTTCACTTTGACAGGTCTGGAGGGTCATGCAGAGGCCTGCTCAACAGAGTTCAACAGAGGATGCAACAGACTCGAGGATGGTGAGATCCACACAGACCCCTTGCTGGACTACCCCTCTCTAGCTGGACAGCTTCTCTTCAGCCCTGACCCCAGGACAGCTTCATCCAGCTGGCCTGCCTGCCTGCCTGCAGGCCCTGCTTGCCCCTGCCTGCCAGCCCTCCAGAGACAGTCACCCCACAGACACAGTAGCTCTGCAGCCTGCTTTTTTGAGGACATTGATGAAAAAGGACAAGACAGCATTACTTTGATGAAAGTCTAAATGTTTAATCCTTTCCATGTGCCAGTATGCCAAGCTGCTGACTTTGTGTTTTAAGTGATGAAACTAGTTCAAGTGATAGACTTTTGACCTGAATCCAATGATTATTCATCTGAATAGAAACCACTCAAACTTGTCTATAGATGGGGTCTTGTTGATGCGCACGCAGCTTCAAGGCAGAAAGACGCGTTCCATTTCACTTTTACTGTACCTACACCTTTAATGTTCCCGCCATCCCCCCATTTCTGAATAAAGTTCGACTAATCTGATTTGTTGATTTCTGTTGCTATGAAAACCAGTTTAGCCAAGCTATCTAACATTGTTTTTAGCTAGCTTGCATTACCATTCAATTGCTAACAAAACATTAGTAAAAATAGCTTGCTAATCGGGCAGAACTTGAACTCGGGCAGGAGACTCTGAGACCTCAGCGCGCCACTAGCATCTCGTCATATCACGCAGTTGGAGCACAGCTAGATAATCAGCGTCAGCGCTCTTGGGTACCCAGCATGCAGTGCGGCATTTAAAAAAACAACAGCTACGCAAGGGATTTCAGTTGTTGTGTTCGTTCAGTTAGATGTTTGTAATGTTATTGTTTGTTAGTTAATATAATCTTGTTGGTCACCTTGAGTGTGCATGCTGTGTAGTTTAATGGGAACAGAGAGTCGGCCATTTTACTATCACAGGCTATACTTGCAAGGAGCTGAACGTGGGCTGTGCCCTAGACCAGACCAATTGCCTATGAGGCTAATCTTGATTCTGGAAAGAGATCTACTCAAGAAGAGAGTCAATATCTGTGGTTTTCAAGCCACCTTTGAGAAATTTGGAAAACAATGTTGCGGTTAATATGTTTTGATTGTGGGAGGCAACTTTTGGACTACACCTAAACCTCATGCGGCCACCGCACCACCTGCACTGGGAAAGAGGGAAACAGCATGGATGGGGAAAGTGTGTTGGCAGAGCAAGCAGTAGTAGTACATAAACTACATACGTCCTTAACTAAAGTGTATTCTGACTTTCATAAAGTTATTGTTGGAATCAAAGCTTTTAAAGAATGGATCTCTGCATGATGGGCCTGACCAGAGCACAGGTGGCCTGACAGAACACGCTTCAAAGTTGTCACTTTCAAAAGGGTGGCATTTTAACCCTGTCAGTCCAAAATGTCTAAAAGTTGGTACGCATGCCATATTGCCAATGGGGAACAAAGAAGTCTCAAGAACCCATAATGTCGGCAGCATTGATATTTCTCTACAGTGACAATTTGTGAAGAATTTCAAAAAATGACTTCAAATCAGCCATTGATCCAATTGTCTTGAAATGTTGTGTACATGTATGAAATACATGTCTGTGTCATGTCAATTTTGTAATGGTTTGCAATGCTGAGGAGGAACCCGCCATTGCTGCCTGCAGCTATATTTATTATTTATTTTTTTACCCATGGGAGTCAATGGCGGCCCCTAGACCAGTACCGTAAAAAGTTGTGAAATTTGGCATGTTGAAACTGCAGACCATTAGTAACTACCATACCAAACATGGGCCATGTGAGACAATAGGTGGCGCTACAGGCCACGCCTCAATATGTCAATTTTCAAATTGATGCCATTTGCACGCCATAAGTCCCAAAATTCTGAAATTCATTACATATGCCTTATTTCTCATGAGGAACAAAAAAGCCTCTAGAAGCTATAACGGCCGCCATATTGGATTTTTCTGTACAATAAAGATTAAGGAAACTCGTTTTTTTCGCTACTCCTCCTACATTTTTGGTCGAATTTTCTTCAAAATTGCCATAGATGATCTCCGGACTGAGCCTCACAAAAGTTATCGTAGGGATTTCTGATTTTCAAAACCGTTTGTCCGGTAGAGCCAATCAAAATCTGCAACAAAGCAACCAAACAGGACGTTTGGTCAAATCGCAGCAAATCTTTGAGATATCAACACCAAACTTGGTATGTCACGTGGAAGACACTACAACATGTTACCATGTGCAAAGGCAACTTCATACCTCTAAAAATGATTGATATAAAGCAAATCGAATTTTTCGCTAACGCTAAAATAATGCTTTACACATCCGCCGGCCAAAAACTGATACTTTGATCCAATCACAAGTTCATATGAAGACTCTTGAGAATGTTTAGTATACAAATCTGAGAAAAAGTTGACTGTAAGATTTTTAGTGAATATTTGAAACATGCATGCTTGACTTATTGCTCCCCGCGCGTGCTCCAAATTCTCACACACTCAGCCTTCCCTTGACACACACACACATGCTTTCTTGAAATTGTGTGCTGACCAAGCCCCCACCCTCGTTTTTTAGCCCCAGTTTCATTTCGCTTCCAATCACATCTCGCCGTTACGAATATAAATTCCTTTCCGGCGGCCATTGTTGTTTTCAACTGGAATCGCGTGATAGCCGTGTTGGAGGCAGCCACTTTTGGTAAGTCCTATTTTTACACATTTTAAGCTAGAATTAATTATTGGGTTTGTGAAAGTACACTACTCATGAATTATGGTGAAGGTTTTAGCACTTTTAGACCTTTTAGATCGTGAGTCTGAAGTGACGGAAAACCGAACTCGAAAAGTAGCCAGCTCTAGCTTTTTTCCTCTGTGTTTTTAATGAGTGAATCATTTTGCATCTCGACGAATTCTTCATCAAAAAGGTCGAGGAGGCCAGCCTTTAGGAGAAAAAGCAATTCCCCACAGACCTGTCGGCTCAGAATTTTGATTTGGGGCGTGAAAGTCTTTGTAATAAGCGTATGCAGCAGGGAGACCGCATAGGCGCTTAGGCGGCAGCCATGCTTGGTCGCGTCATGTTCATAAGTTCACCATTTTACAGTTACGTCTACACGAAAAAGGTTGAGGAGGGAAGCCTTTAGGAGATGTGGGAATTGTGCTTTTAGCCAGATGCTCCGATAATTTTTGTGTTTAGTGGACTTGCAATTGGAGTGATACTGCGTCCCGGGGGTACATTGTTTTGACGTTAGCCTCATAGTCAGGCTCGGCTCGCCCACTGGCAGTGTGTAAACAATTTTGTATTTCACTCAATTCCACTCCAAAAACGTCAGGGAGGACTGCTTTTTGTAGACAAGGGCCTGCTAAAGATAGCCAGTATATCTGATTTTTCAAGGCGAGCCTGTTTCATTCGTCAAATGCCCTGAGAAAGCGACCTACGTTAGCCAGGCTAGTTTTGCCAATTTCGGTAAGTCAGGCTATTTAAAGGTCTCTGACAGTCAGAATCAATGTTTACAGGCAAAGGTCGAGCTGGTCTTTTGTCAGATTTGTATATATATTGACCAGTTTAGAGGTAAATACTCTTGCCAGAGCCTGGAATCGAACCCGTGTTTTGAGTGACTTTGCATGGGACATTTGACAACCTCAAGAAAAGGCGAGAGGCAGTTAGAACCGAAACTGTACTGTATTGTAGCTAGTGGTACGTGCCAGTGGAGCGAGTGGTACATGACAGTAGCTAGTGGTACGTGACAGCGCCTCCACTGGTACATGACAGTTACTGTTCTGTTGATAGTGGTATGCAAGTGTGTCGTGGCAGTTGCATTGGGTGTCTTGCAACTTTTGTTTACTGTCGTGTAACTGCCCCGCGGCCATTTTAGAATTGTTTAAGTATGTGTGGCGGCCTGCATCATTTGTAATCATAATGAACTGATCAAAGAAGCTTACTCTGATATTTATAGTCCGCTCAGCCTAGACACAAGCTTTCCTTTGGCTGAGCTATTGCTAGCCAGAAAGCTAGCTCTAACGTTATGCTAGCAAGATTTAAAGGAAATAACATTGTGTACGGTTGACAAACTGTTAATTGTTTTTGACAGTATGTTTGACAATACGACTAGCTACTGTAGTGCTAGCTCTAGCGCTATCTAGCTGGCCAGCTATGTCATTGTCCTCAAATCAATAGCTTATTAAGATGTTCACAAACAAAATAATCGGCCAAGATAAGTGGTTACGTGACACTGACACAGTAAATTCAGAAAAGTTACATTTTCCAAATAGGTTAAAAGAAATATTGAAGTTACCCATCATTGTAACTACAGCTTGTTATAGTCTTTCAAAATTGTAAACGGAGACTTTGACTGCGTCCCTGTTGTTATGGTTACTTATTTCAGACATGCATTTCCTACAGGCTCATATGTAGCCAGCGCAATACTTTAGAACGGTGAACAGACAGTTTTACTGGAACTACTTAAACCATTAGCACCTGATAACTGACACCCCTGCAACCAATAAGAATCGAGTATTCGCCCAGACCATTGTAAATACTGAGGTATTACACGCAATCCGATCACTTGGCTTTCGAGGCTATCTGCTTTGCAAGCCTTGACAAATCAAACGGCTTGTCCATTGCGATTTCCCCAACGCTTTTATCTTCACGTTCCTGATCGTCAGTGCTGTCACATATTTTGCCAACTATTCGCTTTTCAATCGTCAGTCACAAGGTAAGACATTACAATATATAGACTAGGTTTACTACGTCAAAAATACTGAAGAGCTACATCTGACAGGAAAATGAAACTAGGTATTGCTAGCTAGCATTGTGATCGGTAGTGCAAACCGAATGAAACCAGACCAGAGCCGTTTTTTATGGCTCAGAATGTATCTAGTCAAGCCGTAGCCAGTTAGCTAGCTAATTTACCTCGGACAGTTTGCATTGTTCGCTTATATCTAGAGCCAGCACCTGTAGCCACTCGGCTAGGCTAGCATTGTGATCGGTAACAGTCAGCGCAAACCGAATGAAACCAAATCATAGACGTTTTCTATGGCTCAGAATGAATCTAGTCTAGCCGTAGCCAGTTAGAGCTAGCTAATTTACCTCAGACAGTTTGCGTTGTTCGTTTATATCTAGAGCCAGCACCTGTAGCCACTCGGCTAGGCTCAGAATGAATCTAGTTTGTATATATGTTGCCTATCAACTGGAAGAAAGGTTGGTTGTATGGTTTATTACAAGTTTACAAAATTACATGTCAACTAATGGTTGCTCTCAAGGAATTATAATCCTAGTAACCAGATAACGGGACGATTTGACCAACAACCTACACACATTTTCTTTGCTGTCTAAAACCAATGTAAAAACACACTGAATGGTTGATAACAGTAAACACCAGGAGACTATGGGCAGCTGGGGCAGCCGCAAGCACACCCTCACAATTTCCACAGAAATTGTATCCTCTAGTTATTATTATTACACATCTTCCATGGGAGTCTATGGCAACCCCTAGAACTGTATTGTCATAAGTTGTGAAATTTGGCACACTCTTTGGGGCCAGTCCCCTCATCAATTTCACCAAGTTTCATGTCTCCATTTCAAACCCTCTAGCGCCACCAATGGGTCAAAGTTGAAGGTGTGTTTACTATGGGTGGAATGGTACATGTATTCGTACCGAACCGTACGGTATGGGCGTCACGGTTCGGTGCATGAAATTACACGGAGAATACATGGTATAAAAATAAATAAAACTCTTGTGCAAATTAATTAATGTAATGCGGAACTACTGTTAGATACTCGTGTTATTTCGGGACATCTAAGCTCTGAAGCTCTGATTGGCGCCGCCGTGAGTCAGAGATAGCAAGCTAGCAGCACTAAGGACGAGTATGGCGAGTGGTGGCGACCCACGAGAAATAGAGGACCCGCCAGCCTTTTTAAGATTACAAGTTTGGGAAAACTTCGGTTTCCTATTCAGTTACAGTAGTACAGGTAGTACTACTGTAACTGGTAGTACTACTACAGTAGTACAGGTTAATAAACTTGTATTTGTATTTTTACTGTTTATTCTTGTGATTTATATATGCAAAACGATTTGTTTGTAAACCTCGACCTACGGTCTCGGTTAACAAAGGCGTTTGCAGACCTGTCGAGGAGTAAACATTTGGTTTCTTGTATACTACAACAATACGTGGGAAGATCCCAAATCAAACACGTCAAATCTGGAGCAAACGCCATGTTGTCAGAGCAATCAGCTGCACTTGCACTGGTGACGTCACTACATCTCCAACGCAACATATCAACAACATCAATTCGTCTTCTGTCTGCTTCAGATGCTTCTTTAAAACGGGAAGCAATTGTGGGGCGTTTGTGGACCTGTGCAAAAACCGTATTTGGTTTTTTAGGCTACTTTGTTGCCGAGCAGATGCAACGTTGTTAAGGTCAATGGCTACATCTCCAAGGCAACCACTTGTTGCTAGGTCCGTAAAACGTTTATTTACCTCTGCGAACTTTCAGGAGGTATATAAACGGATTTATTAACTTTTGAGAACGTCTTCTAGACCAATAGGAACAGCGTATTGGTCCAATTATTACACTAGTATATAAGAAACCCGTTTGTGCTCTTTTCCACCCCCCCTTGCCCAATAAGAATCGATAAGAGAATCGGTAAGGATTCGAATCGATAAGCAGGAATTGATAAGGAATCCGAATTGTTAAAATCTTATCAATACTCATCCCTAGGTACAACGCAGTCGCTAGCTACCTGTAGTGTAACTGTATATAGTCATGGCAATCCTCACACAAACTATCAAAATTATTTTTTGATTTTCGAAACGATTTGATCGGTACAGCCAATCAAAATCTGTGGCAAAGCCGGCAAACAGGAAGTTGGGTCGTATCTCGGCAAATCTTTGATGGATTAAAAGCTGCATTCACTCAGAACCTTGTTCTGAGGATGTCTAAAGTGTTTTTTGTTCATTTTACCTGCTTTACCGGTTTGGCCACCTCATTGCTGCTTGCAGCTATATTTGATATTGTGTGTGTTTTGAATAGACTACACATAAGCTAACGCCCGTTTACCACTAGACATTCCTGTACGACTCACAAGGGCTGGCCAGTGATTGTATCAGGGTGGCTGTGGCCCTTTGGCGCGCCACTATCCCACACACACCCAGACACAAATGGACTTGATAACCATTGGGTGAAGTTCAGTGATTGCTCAGAATGACAGTCAAGTCACTGTGAGGAGCCTGTCAGCTTGAGAAGGTTCAAAAACTGAGTGAGAGATAGAGAGGTGACGGAGTGATAGAGAGAAAGAGAGTGAAAGAGAGAGAGCAAGTGTGTGTGTGTTGATGAGGGGATCAGAGGTAATTTTGCTCCACTAAAAGAACACAATCTCAGCAGGTAGAGTGGAGTGTGTGTGTGGTATTTTGCTCCCATGCTAAAACAGTAGACGGACCAAACAAAGAAAGCACCACTGCACTAGCATGACCAGATACTAGAGAATAACTTCATACTACTGTTTAGGCTTTGGTAACAGGGTTGTCGCTAAACCCTTTTTACTGGGGCTCATGCCCCAGTGTAAATCTGTGCCCCAGTAAAATCTCAAGTTCGAGTTTCAAGAATTCACTTTATTAGTCAGTGCATTCATTGAGATTGATACTCCCAGAAAAAAGAAACGCAGTATCCAAATCAGCGCTTGTGAAATCAATGCAGTTTAACAGAGAACACAAACTGATGTGTCTGCAAGATTGAATTTCTCGAACACTAGAAAATAAAATTTGTTGACAGACTATTGTATAATGGATAATAGTTTGTGTTGGCTAACATTAAATGCCTTACTGTAAGTGTAAACTGTATGGTGCTTCTGACTAAACTTAGCACTTAGCTCTTAGCTAAGGTGGCTGGAATTTGAGCCATGCCCATGATGAGGCTCACTCGCCCACTGAATTGCATAGTAAACAAACAAGACATGTAACAAACTTAAACAGAATAACAATACAAGTCCAACATATTATATATCTCCAAGAAGTATTTGCGCTCAAATTATTGCTAAATAAATCGGCTTGCGCTTGCATTAACTATTGATGTCCCTGCCAAAGCAGATATCAAACTTGCGTCTCAGAACTGTACGTACAATAGATTAAACAAGGGAAGTTTGTTTAGTGCATTGTGTTGCACACTTTTTGCACGCAGCAAGCTTGGAAGAAAGGACTACACCCCCCAAACAGAAAAAAAAGGAATATTTCACCTTTGCATCAGATAAGTTCAAAACACACACAAATGATATACACTCATACAGACACAAACACACTTTGCCACTAGGCTCTTTCCTGTTCACCTGCTTTGACTTTCTGTGGGTAAGGAAAAGATGTTGCATGCTCAGTTCACCTCTAATGAAACACCATATGTAGGGTACAGTTCTTTAGATCTACTTAGTTATTATGTAATATTGGATGTGTGTTTTAGAAAATGTGTCCTGCGTATGTTAGCATGAGTGGGATGTGTCAGAAAGCATGAGAAAGGGAAACAAATAGAAATAATATATTCAAGAATATGTTAAGTATAACTGAGTGAAACATGTACAGTATATGCATATCTAAATGTCAGAATGTGTATGTGTGTATCCTAACTTACCCACAACCATGACATTGAACTCAAAGCCTGCCTTCATTGTCTTCCGTCTCATCTGGTCCAGCACGGCCTCAATGCCCACGTATCCAAACAGGTCGCTGCCTTTAATGCTACCCTGTAGACCCGACCCGACTGTGGAACAGGGGGGCAACATCCCCTCCATCTCCACCGCCTTCTTTCTCTCTTCTCCCTCCTCCAGCCCTATCTTCTTCATTCCTCTGTCCTCGTCCACATTCTCGTCCTCTGCTGTTTCATCCGCTCTTTTGTCCCCAGATATTTTCTTCCCCTCCTTCCCCTCTAACCCTGCATCCGGCCCCATCTCTTCCGCCTGCCTGTCCTCCATCGGGGTGGTGAATGTCTCTGTCTCCAGCTCCTTTGTCTTATCTGGTGGGGGAGAAAGAGAGGCTGGAATCAGTGCACACACGACACACACTCAGGTACACACACACAGGTCAGGGTTTGTATTTTATCACTGACACTCAAATTGATTTAATTAAGTGTGTGAGTTAACTGAAAGCTCCCTTATAATTTCTCTCCTACCACTGTTTCTCAACTGTCTCTCTACTCTCTCCTCCCTACCCACCCCCCTCTCACAAACCCTTTGATCCTCATACCTTACTTGAGGATAAGTAAGGTATATTTAAGTATCTTAAATACTACTCGTTCTTAAGACTTCTCTATTATGTCAGTCTACTGTATCCCATAGAGTCTATGGGATACAGTAGACTGTTTTTAATAGACCAATTAGACCAAGTGGTCTCCTTGGGTGAGCTTTGCTTTCGGCAAGGGCACAACCTTTGTTCTCTATCATACAGTTAGGTCATAAATATTTGGACATTGACACAATTTTCATCATTTTGGCTCTGTATACCACCACAATGGATTTGAAATGAAACAATCAAGATGTGCTTTAAGTGCAGACTTTCAGCTTTAATTTCAGGGTATTTACATCCAAATCAGGTGAACGGTGTAGGAATTACAACACTTTTGATATGTGGCCCCCCCCTTTTTAAGGGACCAAAAGTAATTGGACAATTGGCTGCTCAGCTGTTCCATGGCCAGGTGTATGTTATTCCCTCATGGGAGTTCGTTATTTCATTGACAAGGAGCAGATAAAAGGTCTAGAGTTCATTTCAAGTATGGTATTTGTGTTTGGAATCTGTTGCTGTCAACTCTCAATATGAAGTCCAAAGAGCTGTCACCATCAGTGAAGCAAGCCATCGTTAGGCTGAAAAATCAAAACAAACCTATCAGAGAGATAGCAAAAACATTAGGTGTGGCCAAATCAACTGTTTGGTACATTCTTAAAAAGAAAGAACGCACTGGTGAGCTCAGCAACACCAAAAGACCCGGAAGACCACGGAAAACAACTGTGGTGGATGACAGAAGAATTCTTTCCCTGGTGAAGAAAAACCCCTTCACAACAGATGGCCAGATCAAGAACACTCTCCAGGAGGTAGGCGTATCTGTGTCAAAGTCAACAATTAAGAGAAGACTTCACCAGAGTAAACACAGAGGGTTCACCACAAGATGTAAACCATTGGTGAGTCTCAAAAACAGGAAGACCAGATTAGAGTTTGCCAAAAAACATCTAAAAGAGCCTGTACAGTTCTGGAACAACATCCTATGGACAGATGAGACCAAGATCAACTTGTACCAGAATGATGGGAAGAGAAGAGTATGGAGAAGGGAAGGAACTGCTCATGATCCAAAGAATACCACCTCATCAGCGAAGCATGGTGGAGGTAGTGTTATGGCGTGGGCATGTATGGCTGCCAATGGAACTGGTTCCCTTGTATTTATCGATGATGTGACTGCTGACAAAAGCAGTAGGATGAATTCTGAAGTGTTTCGGGCAATATTATCTGCTCAGATTCAGCCAAATGCTTCAGAACTCATAGGACGGCGCTTCACAGTGCAGATGGATAATGACCCGAAGCATACTGCGAAAGCAACCAAAGAGTTTTTTAAGGCAAAGAAGTGGAATGTTCTGCAATGGCCAAGTCAATCGCCTGACCTAAATCGTGATAGACATTCTAGCACGCAAATTGGAGCTTGGATTATGAGTGAAAAATGCCAACCCCCAAAATTACCAACCATTGGGCTTTGTTGAGAAAGCAATTTCGAGTGGAACTGCCATCTCAGATTTTTGATTAAGGTCGTGAAAGTCTTTGTAATTTGAGCAAGTGCGGGTCGCCGGTGAGACTGCCTAGGCGGCAGCCATGCAAGCATCATAGTAGTCTAGTATTTTAGTAATTTTATAGTTCGGTCAATTCTACACCAAAAAATAGGAGGGCAATTTTATGACGATATGACCATATTGAAGACAGCCAGATGGTGAGATTTTAATGTAGGTTGCTATAAAAACTTTGATTGGTTTGTTACGTGAGAGCCCCGTCAGCCTCTGTTGACGATTGCGTCAGCTGTTGTCGATCTCTGATGAGTATTTTCTTACTTTCGTAACTTTCAAACTCGGCTCGCCCACTGGCAGTGTGTAGTACTGTCTTCAATGCCACAGCTAAACTTTATGTCAAAAGAAACATTCTCATTTCTGGCGCTTTCAAACAATCAGTGAAATGTGGAGCAACAGCAGCTAGCTTGCCTCTAGCAAACCTATTTTGAATTAGCCATTTCCCCCTACATTAATGTCAAACTTATTTACGTTTTTGGGGGCATATTTTCAGTTAGCAGACGGTACTGTTTGAATCGTGATTGCATCTGAAATATACTGCCAGTGACAACGTTGTTACAGTAGCTTGTTTCAAAGGGGGTTCGCATCTGTTTCAAAGGGTGTTCTTAATTAAATATGCAATATGAGTAGGATAAATGCTCAAAAATATCACAAGAAGAGAAAAACTTACAGGACGGACCCACCTGCAACCAACGCAAGCAAGCACACCCTACAATTTCCCCAGAAATGGTACCCTCTCTAGTTGTTGGAATGCTGCTTCAGCATTCCAAGTATTGTTCTTTGAATCTTTATTGTTGGAATGCTGCATTCCAACAATAAATCAAAAAATTCAACAGTTTCAGGCCATGGGTGCTATGACTTTTCAGCTTTGTACCTCTTATGCTTGAATTAATATAAATCAATATTCATAATATTTTTTACATGGGTTTCCAATGGAGTTTTCTTTCAAATCCTCTCAAACTTCTTTAAACTTCTTCAACTTCCAAATCCTTCTTCTTCCTCAATCTTTCAGCTAGAGCCACCATTTAAACTTTAAAATGTTGACAAAACCCTAAACTATTTTTAAATAATTCAGCTTTTTGATATCTATTCAACTTTTTTCAATATCACTGATTATGTTTCATGACTTTTTCAAGCCATTTACATGGGTGTGTACGTGAAACCCTAGAGTGCAGACTGAAACGCTTAGAGTGGAGGGCAGCTTCGGGAGTCGTTGAAAAAATATTTCTAGTTTACCAGCATTGCCACAATTTTCGCTCTTCATGCTTCATTTTTGGATCAATAGATAGCTAATTATGTGCTGGTCGTAGACAGTTGTCTGTTGAATCCAACAGACGTACACATTTGTTCAGAGCCCCACGAAAGCGAGACAAAGTCCAACTCTCGCCCCATAGAGACCAATGCAAATCTGGTGACAAAATCGTCAGAGAAAGCAAAAAGAACAAATGTTCGTTTTTCTCTCTGCCTAGCTCATTAGCCATCACAGCTGCGCCATCACCGTGGCAACCAAACAAACACGCACCAGGAAAGCAAAAGGAACACGTTTTCGAAACTGCAGGTAGAGTCTATTTCTGACTGCACAGACATATAAAGAATATCTCTGGTTTAGGCAGAGTCTTGGGTCTCGAAAAATATCCTTATTTTTGGGATTGGACGTACAGTTTTGCGTCTAGGTTAACTTGTTTGAGGTGTGGATTGTAGCTACATTTCTGTTTTTCTCTGCCCTCAGCGCGTTAGCAATCATAGCTACACCATCACCGTGGCAACGACAGACACGCACCACTCAGTCTCTCACACAGGTGATTGGTGCGTTTACTTGACCATGAGAAACCCGATTACTAGCAATTGTCGGTTTATGCCAATAATACGATTACTCCGTTTACATGTGTAATTACTTATGCGATTACTCAATAAACGCGTCTACATGTTTCTTTTTATTAATCGTTGTATGCTCCATGGACAAAACTTGCACCATCATCCTTCTGCAACAAAGTGTCGCCGTGTCTTCCTGTATCTATGGAAGCAAATCGTTACCAAAATGCAAATGCATTTCCAGAAATGCATTTGCATTTTAAGAATGTGGCTGCATTATTTGACTCATAAATGAAATTAGTAATCAATCATCCTATTTGCATTTTAATTTTCTTCAAGAGTGCTCAATCTTTAACTTAATTACAATGAAAAAGAAATAGACATTTGAGATTTAATTTTCAAAACATGCCCCAGCAAATAGATACCAAAATTCAATTTGAAATGTCAAATTTGAAAATTAAAATGCATTTCCAGAAATAAATTTTCATTTTAAGAACGTGGCTGCAAAATCGTGACCACAATTCAAATTAAAATGCATTTCCAGAAATGCATTTTCATTTTCAAGAACGTGGCTGTAAAATCGTGACCACAATTCAATCGTGACCTGACTGCTGACTATACCCGGCAATTCAATCAATTTCCCGGCACATTTGCAATGTAATGCAATGCAGATGTGCACACCGCTCCCTACCGAACAAGATGGGTAGTTCGGTCAGCAGGGAGCTGAAGAAGAGCGGCTGCTGACGTCACTCTGCTGCGCCGCTCAGAATGCTTTTTCGTTCATTTTGCATTTCTGCAAATGCATTTGAATTTGAATTGTGGTCACGATTTTACAGCCACGTTCTTAAAATGAAAATGCATTTCTGGAAATGCATTTGAATTTGAATTGTGGTCACGATTTTGCAGCCACGTTCTTAAAATGAAAATGCATTTCTGGAAATGCATTTGAATTTGAATTGTGGTCACGATTTTGCAGCCACGTTCTTAAAATGAAAATGCATTTCTGGAAATGCATTTGAATTTGAATTGTGGTCACGATTTTGCAGCCACGTTCTTGAAAATGAAAATGCATTTCTGGAAATGCATTTGAATTTGAATTGTGGTCACGATTTTGCAGCCACGTTCTTAAAATGAAAATGCATTTCTGGAAATGCATTTTCATTTGAATTTTTGTAACAATTTGCTTCCATATGTATCGGCCCTACTGCTGTATGTTTGTCAGGTGGCAGAGCGGTTAGGGAATCGGGCTAGTAATCAGGAGGTTGCTGGTTCGATTCCCCGCCCGTGAAAAATGATGGTGTGTCCTTGGGCAAGGCACTTCACCCTACTTGCCTCGGGGGAATGTCCCTGTACTTACTGTAAGTCGCTCTGGATAAGAGCGTCTGCTAAATGACTAAATGTAATGTTTCATTCCATCAACACATTGAATCCTACTAAGAAAGCCGAGTAAACGCACTCAATGCACACATCTGCTACTGCTATTACTATCCCAACTATAATTTCAGCTGATAAGACTATAATATTCTTTTTATGACTAGCTAGCCTAGGCCTACTTCTTCTTCTGTTTAACAGTTCAGCTTTCAGCTTCTCCCGCATTGTATTTCAGCTCTTAGCGTTGTTAGATGATGCAATTCAGTTTCCACTGCCTCTTTTGTGTGACTCACACATTTCTTGACATTCATTTCAGCTTGCGGGTATTTTCTCATTTCTGTATTTTCTGCAATTTAAGAAAAATAATTTCATCTTTCAGCATTCCAACGCATTTTCAGCAGGAAATGCCTTTCTAGTTGTGAGAATTCACTATTGTTTTCCTGTTTCTCTTTATTGTGAGAATGCTGTTTTGCATTCTCACTATTGTTTTTCCAACTTTTTAGTTCTTCCGCCGTTTTTTGTCCTTTAACTAGTCCTGCATACTTTCACCGATTCCTACAATTTTTTTTATCAAAACGTTCAGCTCTTTCAGGAGATGTGTGCTATGACTTTTCTCATTTCTCACTTTTATACTTTTTTAATGTATTAAGGTTTTTGTGCAAATTATTCTCCCATTAAAAGTAATGGTAAATCCTTTCAAATCATTAAAAAGCTTCCTCCTCTTTCAAACGTAACTACTTCAGCATACTTTCAGCTAGAGACACCATTCAACCTTTAAAATGTTCACAAGACATTCAGCTATTCCTAAATGATTCAGCTTTATCAAATATTCCGCCAATTTTGAATTATGACGGTTTGAAATACATTAAAATGTTTGCTCCTTCTTGATTTTTATGAATGAGCAGCAGAGTGGCACACTCTACTGCCTGCTCTTTTTCTGATATTCAACTAAATTGTCAAACAAATTCCTCTAACTTTCATATAGTTTAACTTACAGAAACAAGTTATACCTTTAAATGTAGGAAAAATTGTCCTCTTTCAGCCAATGTAACTACTAAGCTCACATTTACAGATTTTCAGCTATGAGCCTTGAAGCGAGAGCAGCCTTTCAAATTCTCTCACTAACTTCAATGGAGAGAGAGGTGGGTAAAAATCCGTCAGAGAAAGCAAGAAGGAAGACGATTTCGAAACTGCCGGTACAGACATATTTCTGACCGCACAGACATATAAAGGACATCTCTAGTTTCGGCAGAGTCTTGGGTCTCGGAAAATATCCTTATTTTATTGATTGGACGTGTAGTTTTGCGTCTAGGTCAACTTGTTTGAGGTGTGGATGCTAGGTAAATGTTCGTTTTTCTCTCAGCCTAGCTCGTTAGCTATCACAGCTGCGCCATCACCGTGGCCATCAAACAGACACGCACCATGAACGTTTTTGAAACTGCCAAAGGAGTTGTATTTCTGACCGCACAGACACATAAAGGATATCTATGGTTTCGGCAGTCTTGGAATGAAATATACGTAATTATGTGGGCAATGTAGAACAGCGGACAGATTCGATATTTGATCTTTTGTTAGTTATGGCCATTCTAGTGACGCTACTGTCATCATGGCTGCTAATAGAACGGCGAAACCAGGTCACATACGGTCTAATAACTATCATTCATTACCTAGCTACAAACAAATGCTTCGTAACTGAAGCGTATTTACTTTTTATTGGCGATATTGACAACAGAGGTTAAGGAACTTGTTTTTAATCAAAAGATGGTCTCCGTTTTCAATTTGAAGCAGTAGATCTAGCTTATGTAGGAAATTTTCCATTGCATCCTCTCTCTATAGCTTCACGCCTTCGGTTATTATTCAAGCCTACGGTGTTAATACAGTCTGTAAAAATACCACTTTAACACACTTGCAAGACATGATCCGCTGGTTAGATGTAGCATGATCTTATTATTTAAGTATAAAAACCTCACCAGGGACAACGACAACATTGGCAACCCTGCACTATGAATTATTATTTTGATGTCATCTTAAATTAAGTGTCTGAACAGTACTGGGTGTGCAGGCACACATGATTAGTTTCTCCTCCGTCTTGAACCTGAAACCTAGATTCTAGGTTGGAAATGTTGCCAGTCTGTTGCCAATGACCAACGGTTGCTACTTTTTTTCCAGCAAGTTCAAGTCATTCCAGTGTTGTCGTTTTACCTTCAAATTCGTTCAACCCAGACTTCAGCAACTGGTTTTCTGCTCAATTTTAACATTTTCCTGCAGCTCATCTTTCTGAATTTTTGCCTTTATTGTTTTGCATTTTTCTTCTTCTTTTCTTCTGTTTTCTGCCTTCATCTTGCTTCAGGTCCTTTCAAAAATACCTTTCACAGCATTACCTTCCAACTGTCAGTACTTTTGCATTTTTCTTCTCTTTTCTGTAGTTTTCTGCCTTCATCTTGCTTCAGGTCCTTTCAAAAATACCTTTCACAGCATTACCTTCCAACTGTCAGTACTTTTGCATTTTTCTTCTCTTTTCTGTAGTTTTCTGCCTTCATCTTGCTGCAGGTCCTTTCTGACATACATTTCAGGCCTTTTGAAACTCCAGCAAATAATTTTCTGCTAAATTCTTCAGAATTATTTCCCTTTTTGCATTTTTCTTCTCTTTTCTGTAGTTTTATACCTTCGTCCACCTCCAGCCCCTTTCAAAAATACCTTTCAGATGCTTCAGCTTATAACTTTCTACTAAATTTTCACAGTTTTCCGCTTTTTTAGCATGGTTTTGGTTCCGCTTTTTTAGCACACATTTTTTTTATTAATTTCACCTTTCAGCTTGCGGGTATTTTCTCATTTATCACTTTTATACTTTTTTAAATATTAAGGTTTTTGTGCAAATTATTCTCCCTTTAAAAGTAATGGTAAATCCTTTCAAATCATTGTTGGAATGGTGCTCCAGCCCCTTTCAAAAATACCTTTCGGTTGCTTTGAAGCTTCAGCTTTTAACTTTCTATTAAAGTTTCACAATTTTCCGCTTTTTTAGCATGGTCAGCTATCCCCATTCAGGTTTTCAGCATTCTCATTGCTGTTTCGCAGGAACAGCCTTTTCTAGTTATTGTCAGCATTCTCACTATTGTTTTCCTGTTTCTCTTTATTATTATTATTATTATTATTATATCAACTTCTTAGTTCTTCCGCCGTTTTTTGGCCTTTAACTAGTTCTGCATACTTCGACCGATTCCTACAATTTTTGTAGCAAAACGTTCAGCTCCTTCAGGAGATGTTGGCTATGACTTTTGGTATTTCTCACTTTTATACTTTTTAAGACATTAAGGTTTTTGTGCAAATTATTCTCCCATTAAAAGTAATGGTAAATCCTTTCAAACGTAACTACTTCAGCATACTTTCAGCTAGAGACACCATTCAACCTTTAAAATGTTCACAAGACATTCAGCTATACCCAAATGATTCAGCTTTTTCAAATATTCAGCCAATTTTGAATTATGACAGTTTGAAATACATTAAAATGTTTGCTCCTTCTTGATTTTTATGAATGAGAAGCAAGCAGAGTGGCACACTCTGCTGGCTGCTCACACGCTGCTCTTTTTCTGATATTCAACTAATTTGTCAAACAAATTCCTCTAACGTTCATATAGTTTAACTTACAGAAACAAGTTATACCTTAAAATGTAGGAAACATTGTCCTCTTTCAGCCAATGTAACTACTAAAGAGCTCACATTTACAGATTTTCAGCTATGAGCATTGAAGCGAGAGCAGCCTTTCAAATTCTCTCACTAACTTCAATGGAGAGGTGGGTAAAATCAGTCAGAGAAAGCAAGAAGGATTTTGAAACTGCCGATAGAGTCGTATTTCTGACCGCACAGACATATAAAATACACCTCTGGTTTCGGCAGAGTCTTGGGTCTCGGAAAATATCCTTATTTTTTGGATTGGACGTATAGTTTTGCGTCTAGGTCAACTTGTTTGAGGTGGGGATGCTAGGTAAATGTTTTTCTCTCTGCCTAGCTCGTTAGCTATCACAGCTGCGCCATCACCGTGGCAACCAAACAGACATGCACCATGAACGTTTTTGAAACTGCCAAAGGAGTTGTATTTCTGACCGCACAGACACAAAAGGATATCTATGGTTTCGGCAGAGTCTTTGAATGAAATATACGTAATTATGTGGGTAATGTAGAACAGCAGACACATTTGATCTTTTGTTAGTTATGGCCATAGACATATGGCCATTCTAGTGACGCTACTGTCATCATGGCTGCTAATAGAACGGCGAAACCAGGTCACATACGGTCTAATAACTATCATTCATTACCTAGCTACAAACAAATGCTTCGTAACCGAAGAGTATTTACTTTGTATTGGCGATATTGACAACAGAGGTTAAGGAATTTGTCTTTAATCAAAAGATGGTTTCAGTTTTCAATTTGAAGCAGTAGAACTAGCTTATGTAGGAAATTTTCCATTGCATCCTCTCTCTATAGCTTCACGCCTTCGGTTATTATTCAAGCCTACGGTGTTAATACAGTCTGTAAAAAATACCACTTTGACACACTTGCAAGAAATGATCCGCTGGTTAGATGTAGCATGATCTTATTATTTAAGTATAAAAAACTCACCAGGGACAACGACAACATTGGCAACCCTGCACTATGAATTATTATTTTGATGTCATCTTAAATTAAGTGTCTGAACAGTACTGGGTGTGCAGGCACACATGATTAGTTTCTCCTCCGTCTTGAACCTGAAACCTAGATTCTAGGTTAGAAATGTTGCCAGTCTGTTGCCAATGAACAACGGTTGCTACGTTTTTCCAGCAAGTTCAAGTTATTCCAGTGTTGTCCTTTTACCTTCAAATTCGTTCAACCCACACTTCAGCAACTGGTTTTCTGCTAAATGTTCACATTTTCCTGCAGCTCATCTTTCTGAATTTTTCTGCCTTCATCTTGCTCCAGATCCTTTCAAAAATACCTTTCACAGCAGTACCTTCCAACTGCCAGTACTTTAGCATTTTTCTTCTCTTTTCTGTACTTTTCTGCCTTCATCTTGCTGCAGGTCCTTTCTAACATACATTTCAGGACTTTTGAAACTCCAGCAAAGAATTTTCAGCAAAATTTTCAAATTCTTCAGAATTATTTCTCTTTTTGCATTTTTCTTCTCTTTTCTGTAGTTGTATACCTCTGTCCAGCGCCAGCCCCTTTCAAAAATACTTTTCAGGCGCTTCAGCTTATAACTTTCTACAAAAATTTCCCAATTTTCCGCTTTTTTAGCATGGTCAGCTATTCCCATTCAGGGTTTCAGCATTCTCACTGCTGTTTCGCAGGAACAGCTTTTTCAAGTTTTTATTATTATTTATTTTCGCCCCCCTAAGGATCCGTCAATATTTGGATTACATAGACAACCTAGGTGTCAAAAGTTTCGTATTGGTAGCGATTGCGTTGGTTGTATTTTTATTTACGTTCCGTTGCATGGTTTAAGTAGAAATTGCGTTTTTGTGGTGAAAAGTGAAGGTAACGGTGGCTAATTTGCTACATTACATTTAGTCATTTAGCAGACACTCTTATCCAGAGCGACTTACAGCAAGTACAGGGACATTCCCCCGAGGCAAGTAGGGTAAAGTGCCTTGCCCAAGGACACAACGTCATTTGGCACAGCCGGGAATCGAACTGGCAACCTTCTGATTACTAGCCCGATTCCCTAAACGTTCAGCCACCTGACTCCCCTAGCCTAACAGGCCTAAAGCCTGCTAGCCACAGTCACTGACGTTACTAACGTCACGAAAACACGCGTGACTACCTGTAGCAGAAGATTCGTTTCGCATCTGTTAACTTGGGGGATAGCTAGGCTAACTATAGCTTTACTGCAAGGCAGGTGCAGAAACGCCACAAGCAAAGAGGCCAGGGTGATAACTATTTACTCATTTTACTTTGTGATGTGAAACACAATTGTGAAATGTAATGTACAATATTAGCTGATAGCTACTATTTCACTGAAGCATTAGCATCATGACATTAGCCTCTGTTGCCCGGGCAACACATACTACAGTGGTCTATGATGCATCTGTTTTCAATCGTTAAAATAAACATTCCTCACAAATACATTTTCGTTGTAGGATTTATTATGACATTACATTACAAGTAAACGATTTATGGGTGAAATTATCATTACCTGTGGTTTCAAACCAGTGTTGCTCACTGCAACGCTGTAGCCTACGTGAGACTACAAAAACATCTACACACCTGTTTAGGAAGTCAAACAGCGACAGAACACGTTCGGCACTCCCATTACATAAATCAAAAGTCTACAGTATCTAACTACTAACCTAAACTTCATTGCCACAGCCTAAACTTTGTCAATCTGTTCATGAAAATAATTCATTTCAGCCTAAACCGTACAACAGAACGTTAAATCCAATTCAACCAACGCAATCGCTACCAAGACGAACACAGCAGTAGTCTACTGTACTGTACTGTAGTACTACAATTTACCGGGGCAGCTTCTCCACACAGGGCTATATCGCATTTTGCGTTGTTACTGACAATGATGGCTACCAGTGAGCTTTTTATGAATGAGCGATTTTCCACTAAATAAATGTCAAGCTTATTTACGTTTTTGGGGGCATATTTTCAGTTAGCAGATGGTACCGTTTGAATCGCGATTCCATCTTCTACTGCCAGTAACGTCGTAGAATAATCTTCAAAGAGGGTTCTTTATTAATGAATTAATGCAATATGATTAGGCTAAATGCCTGAAAATATCACGAGAAGGGAAAAGGGAAAAAGCTCTTAGAACCGTATTGTCAGAAGTTCTGAAATTTGGCACACTCTTTGGGGCCAGTCCCCTCATCAATTTCACCAAGTTTCATGTCTCCATTTCAAACCCTCTAGCGCCACCAATGGGTCAAATTTGAAGGTGTGTTTACACACTTTACTTTTGAACCACGTCTCATTTTCAAAAATGAGGTATCGTTGTATTCCCTGGATCAAGACGAGTCCAACCCTATAACGTCATACCCAGTTATATAGATTTTCCGCCATTTTGAATGTTAAGGAAAAGCGTTTTTTCGTGTCTCCTCCTACAATTTTTGTCGAATCTTCTTAAAAAATTGCCACAGATGATATTCAGACCAAGCCTCACAAAAGTTATCGTATGGATTTTTAATTTTCGAAATCGTTTGTTAGTTACAGCCAATCAAATTGATGTGGCCGAATTGATGTGGCCGCCATTTTGAATATAAAGTTTTTTCGCTAACTCTCCTATACAGTTTCTCCAATATTCACCAAATTTGGCACAGATCATCTTCAGACCAAGCCCCACAAAAGTTATCGTATGGATTTTTGATTTTCGAAATAGTTTGTTAGTTACATCAAATTGAGCAACTGATCTGGAAAAAGGGAAGTGAGGTCATATCTTAGTCAATCTTTGATGCATTGACTCCAAACTTGGTGTATGGACTCAGGACCCTCTTATGAAGAGATCTGAGACAGGTAGTGACATTTGACATCTAGGGGGCACTACAATAGGCAGGATTGTGTGTTGACCAATAACTGTTGATTTGTTTGTCTTATTTAAATGATTCCTTTGTCTTGTGATATCTTAGTAGATCCCGTGTCTGACACGTTAACTTGTGATACCAGACAAATTGATGTGGCTGCCATTTTTTTCGCTACCACTCATATCTCAGCACCTCTTTACTGCATTGACACCAAATTTGGTATAAGGACTAGGGACCCTGTTCTAAAGAGGTCCAATAGGTCATGCCATTTCACCTCTAGGTGGCGCTGCAATAAGCAAAAATCTGGCACCAATTATCTTCAGATCAAGCCTCACAAACGTTTTCACATGGTTTTTGATTTTCAAAAGTTTTTCCGGTAAAGCTGATCAAAGTTGGCGATGAACTCGCCAAAACAGGAAGTGAGATCATATCTCAGGAAATTTTTGCTGAATTGACATCAAACTTGGTACAGGTGCTCAGGACCCGGTTCCAAAGAGAACCACAAAAGGTTTTGTCATCTAACCGCTAGGGGGCGATCCCTTGTCTGACACATGTTAACTTGTGATACCAGATGAATTGATGCGGCCGCCATTTTACGTTTTATAAAAAGTGTTTTCCCTATTCCTCCAACAAAATGTTCCAATATTCACCAAATTTGGCACAGATTATCTTCAGACCACAATCACATTGACATGTCAAAATAGGACTGAATTACAGCTGTTTAAACTTGGGCCAAATCTGACAACCGCTTATATTTTTACACAGTAACTGAACACAGTAATTTCCAGCACTGAGAATAGCTCACGAGGATAGGTCTCTCCTTCTCTCCCCCTCAGGATAGGGCAACGTAAGAAGTTCAAATCCAGCCAAAGCCAACGAGCCTGCCATGTCACTGGCTTTTTGTTTAGCGAGACTGTAAGCCACTGCAAAGGAAGCCAGGTACAACTAGGGATGGGTATCGAGAACCGGTTCTTGTTTATAAACTGGTTCCCAGTGAACCGATTCCTTGGAATCATCAGCCAAATTCTAACAATTCTGCTAACGGTTCTCTGTGCCGTTGCGCATGCGCAAACTTTTATAGTTCATTCAGACTGCAGCAAACATGCAGGGTTCCCTCGGGGTCTTAAAAAGTCAAAAATTCGGAACTTGAAATTTAAGGCCTTAAAATGTCTTTAAAACGGCCATATTTTCATCCGAGGTCTTAAATTTCATTTAGTCAGGTCCAAAAAAGGTTTTACCCTCGTTCATTTCCAGAACCGCTGGCCACAGAAAGTTATGACAAAGTAGCAAAAAGGTATTGAGTCGCAGCCTACAAAGCGGAGCTCTACAAACGAAACCAGCAGAACGCTGCCCTCAGAACGTTGGTTCGGTGTGTTGTAGTTCTTTCTGGGGGATATTGGTGTTGGTATGTACACGGTGATAAAACTACAAATCCTGTTATAAATGCAACACCTGCCCGCGAAATACGTCTGCGCTTTCTCAGAGTTTGTTAAAGTTCGGCTACGTGTGGAAAATGGGAAAGTACTTTCAACGAGACATGGCTAGATCACAGCGATTTCCGCTGTTGGTTACAAGCGGTATACCCAGCTCCAGGTACAAGGCTCGCTGCAAACTTTGCCTAAAAAATATTCAAAAATTACTAATGTGATTGTTTTACGTGTAAATTACATTTATGCTTTTTCAATGACTGAATTCATTGAAATAAAATGTTTTTTTCAGAATTTCTTTGATTATGTCTTAAATTTCAATCTTTATGGTCTTAAAATGTCTTAAAAAGGTCTTAAATTTGACTTGCTGAAACCTGCAAGAACCCTGAACATGGCAACTAGGCAGAAGTGTTCTAAAGTTTGGTTGTATTTCACACAGTAAAAAATGACAACGCCACTTGTAACGCATGTAAAAAGTCTATTTCGTCGAAGGGAGGTAATGCCACAAATATGAAGAAGCATTTGAACACACAGCATGGAATGAAGTTACTGGAATGGTATGTGTTCGATGCACGCAGCAGCGCAGCTAACGTTTGCGCTTCATAAAGGTGAGCTAAACTCCTCAAAAGTGATCACAACCACTTGTCACTGTGTGAAGCAATTTGCCTTTATTGTGTGTAGTCGATCAAGTTATCTTCTGTCCCGTCGTTTGAAGCATACATTTTTGCTCCGACATTCGTCTCCCATTATTTATCACTTCACGTTAATTATCGGAGGGCGTGTTATCAGCAAACGTTCGCATTGTCGTGTTAACCCAATATTAACTAAACTGAGCGACACTGTCATATTAGATGATTTGACCTTGGCAGAAAGTGGAAGATTCTATAGCTAAGCTAGCGTAGCTATAACTGACATAGCTTAGCTATAGAATCTTCCATTTTCAGCCAAGGTCAAATAGAAGTGTAGAAGAAGAGCAACGACATCATGTAAATGTGTATGTATACATACTGTATATGGTGTGTATCATTATAGAAAATTATATAAAAGAACATTTATGTAAATTAACCTGTTTGTGCTCTTTTTTCCCCCCTTGCCCAATAAGAATCAATAAGAGAATCGATAAGGAAGGTAATTGATAAGCAGGAATTGATGGAATCCGAATTGTTAAAATCTTATCAATACTCATCCCTAGGTACAACGCAGTCGCTAGCTACCTGTAGTCTAGCTGTATATAGTCATGGCAATCCTCACACAAACTATCAAAATTATTCTAGATTTTCGAAACGGTTTGATCGGTACAGCCAATCAAAATCTGCAGCAAAGCCGGCAAACAGGAAGTTGGGTCGTATCTCAGCAAATCTTTGATGGATTAAAAGCTGCATTTACTCAGAACCCTGTTCTGAGAATGTCTATAATGTTTTTTGTTCATTTTACCGGTTTGGCCACCTCATTGCTGCTTGCAGCTATATTTTAAAATTGAATACTTCTCTCCTTTATAATTTTGCAACTTATAATTGTCATTATTTGACACATAATATGTTTGTTTTAACAAATACACGCTACACTTACACACTGCTCATTTGTAAAGCACTTTGAATTGCCATTGTGTATGAATTGCTAGGCCTATATAAATAAACTAGACTTGCTTTGCCTTCAATTTACATTTACATTTATTCATTTAGCAGACGCTTTTATCCAAAGCGACTTCCAAGAGAGAGCTTTACAAAAGTGCATAGGTCACTGATCATAACAACGAGATAGCCCCAAACATTGCGGGTAGCCAAAACATGAAGCATCCATTGTGAAAAACCAAATAAGTGCCAAAGGCAAGAACCATAAGAGCATGTAGTTAAACACGTTACAATTAAACAACTAAACAACATGAACCTCAAAAGTGCAAGAGTTTACCTGTAGAAAGCAAGCAACAATAATATATTTCACAGCGAGTACAATAATTTTTAATCAGTTACAACTAACCAACAAGAGCAACAAGTCTCTCAATAAGAGTCATTGTGATCCTGGAGGAAACTAACATGAGGTCCAGCAAATCATTCCTAAGTACCGTTGTACTCCCGGAACAAGTGCGTCTTGAGCCTTCAATTCATATCAATTATGTTAACTGTGAACCTTGCCATCCAATAATAAGTGACTTATCAAGGTATTTATAGGCCCAAAGTAGGCCTATTCCGCACACTAGGATTACACCACACAAGGGCATATGTATTGCTGCTGCAAAATTTTGCAGATCGTGCCCTGAGGAGGGAACACATCTTCCGTGACCATACCGATTTATTTGCAGAGTGAAGAGTACCTATTGGGACGCTTTAGGCTACCAAGACCAGTCCTCATGGTTATTTGTAACAGCCATCTGTCTTCGATGTTTTGAAATATGTTTTTTTCCCTCAGATTTCAGATCAAACCATTTATTTTTCACTTCATCAGATCAGTAGATCTGCAGAACAGTAGTTCCGCATTACATTAATTAATTTGCACGAGAGTTTCATTTATTTTTATACCGTGTATTCTCCGTGTTATTTCATGCACCGAACCGTGACGCCTGTACCGTTCCACCACTACTGGGTACACACTAAAATCTTTTTTTAATATTTTAATATTTTCAAAATGTGAGAGACCACAGACATGAGGACAAAAAAATCCTAGATTTAACCGTTTTGCTCCTATAGTGTGTGGTGTTTGTCCTCGGGGTTCCCCTCACATGTTGAATATTTACAATTCGCGATGGGGGCGGCTCCGACGTTCTTCTGAGCAAGTTCGGTCACTCGTAACACACCTCACACCAAGGGAAAATCTGATAAATAATCTGTAGATGATCGGGATATAACCTAGGATTGTCGGGACATTACCTAAGATTGTCGGAAGGGGGAAATCGTCCCAAAATCAGACCGATTATCTTGTGGTGTGTACCCAGCATTAACCATTTCATATTAAGAATCATACATTTTTCACAATGGGTTAATTTAAAAGGTTATTGAGAAACCTGACAAAATATGAGAGTTTCAACAACCATGTAAGGTAAACTATGGGAGCTGACGGGGTGGACAATAAGCGTGTTCATGTGGGAACAATCACAAGTTAAGTGTAATCTATGGAGAAAAAAGTGTGATATCATTCGCGTACGCAGTGTTTATAAATCTGAGAAGACATGGTGTATGGAGATTTCACGTTTTCTTCATATGCATACTTTTAGGATTAATTTACACAGAGTTTGATACATGTGGCCCCAGGTGTGCAGGCTAACTCCTCCAATTCTCTTTCGTTTAAGTAATTTGTCTATGGGTTTACTTACGTTTTCCTCCAGCACTGTGAATGTTTCGTTTCAATAAAGACACGAGAAATTTGAATTGTTGGGTATGTTATCATCTTAAGCACATTGTGTTTGCCTATTCAGGGCTCTACGCTAATGTTTTCACCAAGGAGTACATGTACTCCTAAATGAAATTTCTTTGGAGCACACAAAGAAATTTAGGAGCAGTGTTTTTTTTTAAATTGTATTTGTTTATTAAACATAACTTAACACAGGGGCGTCGTTAGACCCTTTTTACAGGGGCACGTGCCCAGTATAAATCTGCTGCGCCCCAGTAAATCTTGAAAGGTTGAGTTAAAAGAAAATTTACGCAATATCTCAATCAACGCTTGTAAAATCAAAGCAGTTTAACCGAAAACACAAACCGATGCATGTCAGCGCGCTCTTCTGAGCTTGCCAAATAGCCACTGCAGCACGCACACAGAAGTCCAGGTGTCGGACTCAGCACACAAGTCAGAATTGAGGTAGGCTAAGAAAACATTACAAAACTAAAGAAAGTTTCTAAATGATAGGCCTACCGATCATCTTATTTTTACTAAACATAAAAACAATATTACATGAAGCTAAAAACAATTGTAGCTTGCATTAACTATAGGTGTCCCTGCCAAAGCTGATATCAAACTTGTGTCCCCGAACTGTTACATAGTGGGTTAAGCAAGGGGAGTTTCTATAGCCTAGTAGTGCATTGTGCGCAACACGCTTGGAAGAAGGGATATGAATAGGGGCCTGTGCCCCAGTACAGTTTTGTCTAACAGCGCCACTGACTTAACAGTTAATGCTGTTAGACAACTAGAGACTTTCACTCTGATAGAACTAGAACAAATACTTTATGAAACATGAATATAGTTTATAATATTTTCTTACAACACTGGGACATTATAGACTATGTAAGCACGCCACGGATTAAAAGGCTTGGTAGTCAAAGCTAGGTAGACCCAGAGCCATATAAAAAGAGAGTTGCGACACTTCCATAGACATCCATTGTAATCGAAGAAGGCGGCAGTAAAGCGTGTCATTTGCGACCTATAGTCCCAAACATTGTATTTTCCAACGTTCAACCCCATCCATGTTCAGTGTTCCGAAGCAAGTTAGCTGGTAAATTGATCAAATTAATGCATTATTTATAATATTTTCTAAACCAGAAGGTCGTTGGTTTATAGTCTGTCAAATTAGTTCTAGTTATTGCTGTTCGTTGGCATACAAAGTCTTCTGTTATTAGCATAGTTAGTACATCTAATTAGAGCTAGCAAGTGATCACGTGTCGGTGAAATCAGAGTGTCATACTCTCTTTTTATATGGCTCTGGCCCATTGGTTGCAAATCGTCGCTCGCGCGTCATCATGCCATGTTCACATCGTGCAGTCGTGACTTGTCACTTGCTTTCCATGTGAAATCGATGGTATACTTGAATACTTCGCACATACGTGTTTTTAGGCGCAAATGCGAGTGAAACACTCGCACTGTAGAGCCCTGCTATTGTAGTGATTTAGGATGAGGATTAGATCACATTTTATGGAAAATTACTGCAGAAAACCAGTTAATTCCAAGGGGTTCACATACTTTTTCTTGCCACTGTATATTGAAGGACTTTAATCCTTTGTGTCTATTCCAATATGTAATGATGGTATTCAATGACAAGTCTGTGTTCTAGAAAGAGTGGTCTTGAGTCGCAGAGGTCCGATAATATCAGCTTTAATGCAGCAGTTAGAAATCAACAAGTACAGAGCTCTGGGGTTGTCTACGTTTCCCTACCCGCAACAGAGTTTGGGCTGGTTCACGAAGTCCAACTGACTCTGTTTCATCTTTCTGTTAAAACAGAAAGATGAAAAGAGGGTTGAGCTTGTTCTCTCGTGCATCAGGGAGTTGTTCTTGCCTACGCGTCCCACCTGCTCGGGTGCCATCTCCACCCGGTTTCAAGGTTGTTTCTGAAAATGAAGAGATAGAGACACAAAGAATAGCCTGCTTCCCACACCCAGTGTGAGACCCAATGTTTAAGCCTGAGCACACTTCTAAGTTCATAAGACAGAACTTTAATAAGCACAATGCATAACTTTAATAAGCACAATATATTCTTTAATATGTGTGTGTGCACACACATTTTTTTTATTTATTTGGGTGCAACCCAACAGGCACCAAATGCACTTGGCAGCAACTGACGATGAAATACAAAAATATACTTTAAACCAGTAAGGTATAATTGCAATACAAGCAATTGTGATGCTGTAGTAGACCTTCATTAAGGAGCTGAGAGACCCACCATTAGTGAAAGGGGTGGAAGCAGGAGGGGTCACTGCTGCCACCTGGCAGTGGTATGCCACAATGGATGCAGCACTCCGGGGGCAAAACTCTATTAATCCACCCCTGGTAGTAGCTGCAAACATGACATCTACTGGAGGTGGTGTTGTGGCCTCTTCTGCCCCTGCCAGGGACAGAGCCAGGCCAGCAGCATGAAGATCGCAGGTCTTATTACATCCGAGATCAAATGACACATCAAAGACGACTTCATCTTGCTAATCATGATCTGGCTAATTCGGCTCTTCGAACACCCATGTTGTTTATAATTAGTATAGCTGGATTGAGTTATGCGTTGGTCTAAAATGGGGTATGTATCGATAGCTAGAAACCTTGATCAGCAACACTGCTATTGGCTGCTCACATAAGTCTATGGCTGCTCACCATGGCCAAAATGAGCGCCCTGTTTTTTCCACAACAGAGCCAACAGCTTGCTTGAAGGTTACTCCAAATTTGAAGATTTTATCAGAACGCCAGGGAACACCTCAAAGTCTGCAAAATCCAAGAAAGAGGGCTGGCAAAAAGTAGCAGACTAAATTAAATGTAGAGGAGTGACCACACGTTTTATCGCTTATTACGGTAATGGCCTATGTTTTTTTTCTTCATATTTTCATTTATCATCTTTAATGTCATATGATGTGGTTTCAAAAATGTATTATGTAAATGACACCCTCTCAAAAAGTATAGGCTAGCATATCGCGCTGTGCTTTAGGAGCCTATCTATCACGCAATGAGCAATTAATTCTGTTTCATGTTAAATTCTGCTAATTATTCTTGCACCTTCTGCAACAGGTTCCTGTAGTAAAAAGGGACAAGACATGCCTGTGACAGACTTCCTGTATCACCTCTGCTTGTAAAGACTCAATATAATCGTGTTTACATAAAATAAACCTGCTCCCGAGCAGGTTTAAGCCTACGGACCTGTTGCTATGACAGCAAGTCCAGGATGAGCTTCGAAGAACCGAACAATCCAAGATAATGACAAATCGTCAACAATCAAATCCAGCTAACTGAGTTAGCGACGTACGGAGAACGGGCCCCTGGTGTCCAATGTATCAAACAAGGCGTAAATTCAAACTGGAAAACTCCATCTCTGATTCATGAACAAAGCATACGCGACCAATATCACACGTTTGTCTTAATAGATTCCACTTCCAACTTGTGATTGTGCGCACATGAACAAGATAGTTGTCCACACCCCTTCAACTCCCATATTATACCTTACGTGGTGGTTGAAACGCCCATATATTAATCTCCCATTGGCGATGTCCTTCAAAAGCGCAACAATTGTGCACCGATAGTATAGGACAAATACAGTGAGGGAATTTTTTTTGTATCCCCTGGTGATTTTGTACGTTTGCCCAATGACAAAGAAATTATAAGTCTAGAATGTTTATGGTAGGTTTATTTGAACAGTGAGAGACAGAATAACTGAAAAACAACACAGAAAAACGCATGTCAAAATTGTTATAAATTAATTTAGATTTTAATGATTGAAATAAGTATTTGATCCCCTCTCAATCAGAAAGATCTCTGCCTCCCAGGTGTCTTTTATACAGGTATGGAGCTGAGATTAAGAGCACAGCACAGCTCGTTACCTGTATAAAAGACACCTGTCCACAGAAGCAATCAATCAATCAGATTCCAAATTCTCCACCATGGCCAAGACCAAAAAGCTGTCCAAGGATGTCAGGGACAAGATTGTAGACCTACACAAGGCTGGAATGGGCTAAAAGAACATCACCAACCAGCTTGGTGAGAAGGTGACAACAGTTGGTGCGATTATTCGCAAATGGAAGAAACACAAAAGAACTGTCAATCTCCCTCGGTCTGGCGCTCCATGCAAGATCTCACCTTGTGGAGTTGCAATGATCATGAGAAGGGTGAGGGATCAGCCCAGAACTACACAGGAGGATCTTGTCAATGATCTCAAGGCAGCTGGGACCATGGTCACCAAGAAAATAATTGGTAATACTACGCCATGAAGGACTGAAATCCTGCAGCACCCGCAAGTACCCCCTGCTCAATAAAGCATGTGTACAGGCCCGTCTGAAGTTTGCCAACGAACATCTGAATGATTCCCAAGGAGAACTGGGTGAAAGTGTTTTGGTCAGATGAGACCAAAATCGAGCTACTTGGCATCAACTCAACTCGCCGTGTTTGGAGGAGGAGGAATGCTGCCTATGACCCCAAGAACACCATCCCCACCGTCAAACACGGAGGTGGAAACATTATGCTTTGGGGTGTTTTTTTACTAAGGGGACAGGACAACTTCACCGCATCAAAGGGACGATGGACTGGGCCATGTACCGTCAAATCTGGGGTGAGAACCTTCTTCCCTCAGCCAGGGCATTGAAAATGGGTCGTGGATGGGTATTCCAGCATGACAATGACACAAAACACACGGCCAAGGAAACAAAGGAGTGGCTCAAGAAGAAGCATATTAAGGTCCTGGAGTGGCCTAGCCAGTCTCCAGATCTTAATCCCATAGATAATCTGTGGAGGGAAATTAAGGTTCGAGTTGCCAAACGTCGCCTCGAAACTTTACTGACTTGGAGAAGATCTGCAAAGAGGAGTGGGACAAAATCCCCAAATACCTCCTGAGATGTGTGCAAACCTGGTGGCGAACTACAAGAAACGTCTGACCTCTGTGATTGCCAACAAGGGTTTTGCCACCAAGTACTTAGTCATGTTTTGCAGAGGGGTCAAATACTAATTTTACTTATTAAAATGCAAATCAATTTCTACAAATTGACATGCATTTTTCTGGATAGTTATGTTGTTATTCTGTCTCTCACTGTTCAAAAAAACTAACATAAAAATTCTAGACTGATCATTTTTTTGTCAGTGGGCAAATGTACAAAATCAGCAGGGGGTCAAATAGTCTTTCCTCACTGAAATATATCACATTTAGCATAACTCATTTGTGGCCCAAATTCAAAAGTTTTTTTTCTGGCTAAATAGGCTAAAGCAAGATAATTGGCATAATTTATAGATGGCATATACAATTTACTCCCATTGTAGATCAAGTAAAACTAGAGAGGGTACAATTTCTGGGGAAATTGTAGTGTGCTTGCTTGCGTCGGTTGCAGATGTGTCTGCAACCAACGTAAATGTTACAACTGATATTTCTGTATATTTTATATAAAAATGGCTACTTATTATTTATAAAGATTGCATCGATTTAAAAGCATACATTTGTTGCTGCTCATTTACAATTCAAAGTAGAAAAAGTGAAGTGTAGAATGAAATGGTTGCCTTCGCATTTCCCCTGCAAGGTGGAATAGTTGAAAAGTTGGATCAAGCTTCACAGTTATTTAGGGGGAATTGGCTAATTCAAAAGAAGTTTGCTGGAAGCGATCATTGTCAGTAACAATGCCAAATGCAACCATTTGGTCTAGAGCCCTGCATGGAGAAGCTGACCCCGGTAAATTGTGCTATGAGCAAGCTAGCCTAGCTGTGTTGCTAACCAAACTTCACTGAGGGGATTGTTTGAATGCGCCGGAAATGAAAAATGTTTCTTTTGACAAAGTTTAGGCTGTGGCAGTGAAGACAGCGACGCATCAAAAGATTTAGTTTTTGTGCCTATGAACATGAAACAGTGTGATAATGTACTGTATGTGTTTAACATATGGAACATATAACTCTTGCATATGTGTTTGTAATTAGACACACATACAGTAGACAGCCAGTGAATAAACACTAATAATGCCGGACTTCTATTAACTGTTCAAAACTGCGTGTCAAGAGTCACATTATGTAGTTGAGGAAGAATTACCTATAAAATTAGTACTTGTTCATGAAAGTGTACAAAAACTGACACACACACACACATACTTTGACACAGCAGGAGCTGTTAGTCTCTATGATTTGATCAGCTATAAATACTGGTCACCGGAGCTATCGGGACAGAACTAATCCCGCAAGGGTTGACTGAAACAGACAGAGAGACAGAAAGTGGGACAGACAGAGAAGAGACACGTGATCATAACATGCCAACTAACATTCATCAAGGAAACTTGACTTGTCCCATTTCAAGATAAACACTCCAAGATTACTTTATGTAAATAGTGGGTAACACCAGTTATCTGGCTGTGGAGGTGCTTTTTGGTACCATCATGGCCTCAGAAAGTGGTTATGGCATCAACACTTTTACAACCCCAATTCCAAAAAAGTTGGGACGCTGTGTAAAATGTAAATAACAGAATGCAATGATTTGCAAATCTCATAAACTCATAAGTCATTCACAATAGATCATTGAAATCATATCAAATGTTCAAACTTAGGAAATGTACACATTTAAGGAAAAAATATGGTGATTTGGAATTTGATAGCCGCAACACCTGTCAAAGTTGGGACGGGTGCAATAAAAGGATGAAAGAAGTAAGTGTAACAGCTGGAGGAACATTTTGCAACTAACTAGGTTAATTGCAAACAGGTCAGTAAAAGTAAGTGATTGGGTATTAATAACAGTAAGTGAGTGGGTATTAATAACAGTAAGTGAATGGGTATAAAAACAGTATCTTAGAGAGGCAGAGTCTCTCAGAAGTAAAGATGAGCAGAGGTTCACCAATCTGCGAAAAACTGGATCTACATATTGTGGAACCATTTCAGAATAATGTTCCTCAACGTAAAATTAGAAACGTAAAAAAAACAAGACTTTGAATATATCATCCTCTACAATACATAATATAATACAATTATTCTGAGAATCTGGAGAAATCTCTGTGTAAGGAACAAGGGGGAATAAATTCTGCATGCCTGTGATCTTCAGGCACTCGCGCTCCCAGCATAAAAAACTGGCATGATTCTGTAATGTAAATCATTGCATGGGCTCAGAGACACCTGCAGAACTTATTGTCTGTGAACACAGTTTGCCATGCCATCCACAAATGTAAGTTAAAGCTCTATCATGCAAAGAAGAACCCACATGTGAACATGATTCGGGCGGAGCTGGTTCCTGCAGAAGACTCCGAGACCTTAGCGCGTCACTAGCATCTCGTCATATCATGCAGTCGGGGCACACCTTTAGCAGGGTGGGGTATTTAACCAGGATATCACTGCACTCTGCATGTAGTGTTTCTCGTGTCATTCGCTATGTCCGATTGATCTGGTTCCGAAGTGGAAGGGCATGCTTCCAATGAGGACTCATTGGATTGAGATGGAAGTAATGATGGCGCGGAAATCCCTTCGGCCGATAGGTTCAAACCTTGCCGCAGCTCTCGCCTGGCGCTGAAGCAGCCTGTGCCAATCGAGGAAATGGCCTATTCCTTGCCTTCTGGACGGATTTTATACGATTGGACTTACTCCTCCAGTCAGGCTGTCGCACGAGGATCTGTTCCTACGTTTTGTGGATGTGTGAGAGAAGGAGCCGGTGTATCCCGTCCCCCACAAAGCTCCAGGGAAGAGCAAACAGGGTTACTCCACGGTTGCTCGAGTAGCCAAAAAACATTGCGGGTAGCCAAAACATGAAGCACATATTGTGAACAACCAAAATAAGTGCCAAAGGGAAGAACCACAAGAGCATGTAGTTAAACAAGTTACAATTAAACAACATGAATCGCTATAAGTGCAAGTGTACCTGTAGAAAAGCAAGCAACAACAATTTAAATCAGTTACCACTAACCAACAAGAGGAGCAAGGCTCTAGGCAAGAGCACCTCGAGGGAGACAGGTCCTTGGTCGCCTCTCCCGTTGCCGCGCCGATGGGTTGAGTTTGCTGCGCAGGAGGTGCGGCCTTCGTACACCTTGGCCAGCGCGGTGCCAACCATGGTCTCCGGGGCCTCCTTTCTGCCTCCGTCGGCTGTTATCCCATCTAATCTCCGTGAGCACATTTTGGCAGGTAAAGACGTTAATTTGGTAAAAATTCTGCTGTGTGGGCCTGAATCTTTTGAGAACCGCTTGGAACTGTGTGGAAATGTGGCCGTGATTCTACAGGACACCGATCCCAGGCTGACCAAAACTTTAGACTATGGGCGAATTCGCGGTGGCATTTTTTTTGTGAAACCATTTGCGAAGGTTTCCCCGAGTGGCGCGTCGAACTGGACACATATCTGGCCATCATCGCAGACCTGTCACTTTCCTATGGGGGGCCCCTGTTCTACGAGTACCACAAGAGTTTTTCCTGCTGCCCTGTACGTCCAGCAGTTCAATCAACGTCTGGACTGGTCCGTGTTGGATCTGGAGCTGGTTAGCCGCACGTTCACTGGGCTCCTTCTTCTGTCGTGTTCTGTGTGCGGTTCCTTCTCCCACTCGAGTGGGTTTTGCCCTCACACTGTGTCTTCCACAGTGGGTGGTCCTTTGCACAATATGAAACCTGGTTCTAGTGGCATGGAGCGTCACTCGTTCAAACGCCAGGTGTCTACAACAGGTTCCACTAATGTTTGTATGTATTTTAATGAGGGGGTATGCACGTTTCCTAATTGTAAATTCCTTCACGTTTGCAGTCAGTGCTCGGACAGACATCCAAAGTCGACCTGCCCATGTCGATTCCAACCGGCGGGCAAGGCCATGAAATGAATAAACATCCTTCCAACCTCGTTGAAGGATGTTTGAAGCCCTGAGCGGACACCCTAACCAATGTTTTGTGAAGTATGTCCTCACTGGGTTGCGTGAGAGATTTATGGCTGGGTTGAGTTGTCTGCCCACTGTCACTCATGTGTGTTCTAATTTGCAATCTGCTCTCAAGGAGCACAACGTTGTCGACAAGTTAAATAGCCAAGGAATCCGGCAAGGGGTATTTGTTGGGGCCGTTTGTCAAGTTGCCGTTTACCGTTTTTCATGTCAGTCCCATTGGCTACCCGTAAATATTCTGGGAAGAAACGATCAGTCATGGACCTGTCCACCCCGCATGATTCCTGAGTCCCTAGCATTAATAGCCTGATGCCGCCTGAACCTTATTCTCTGTTTTATGCCAATATCGATCATTCTATTCAGTTAAAGATCCCATGACATGCTGTTTTTGGATGCTTTTATATAGGCCTTAGTGGTCCCCTAATACTGTATCTGTGTCTGTAGCTTGAAATGCTAATGAGGAGCGGAGGGGCGGCACCATGAGCTAATGTTTACAATGGATGTATCGCAACGGCTGTAGCCCGTTGCTGTAAGATGCCTCGAATTTGCCTATTGTCATCTGATAACCCTGGTTTGCAGAGGTACACACTCAGTCATTTAAATGAGGGGAAAGGCGGATATCGCGCGCGCCATAACACCAACAGCAGAATGGTTATCCAAATAACAAAGAAGTGTACAACACTCACGTTACAGCATGTGTATTCACACACATACTTGATGCTACCTTTACATTAGCGACGGTAACTCAGCTGTTAGCTGCAGAGCTAATGTTACAGCCACATTCTAAGGGTTGCAAGCTAGGTAACCATATACAGTAAAGCTACAAAATGATATAGCGTTAGTTAACTTACTTGTCCGAGGTTAGTAGCTGGACGAAGGAGAGTTAGTACTGATCCAGAATTTAATTTCAGTAAGGCCAGTTTTGTATTAGCTCAAGTTGAGGAAACAGTCGTGGCTGAAGTGTTTGGCGCAGACATACAAAACAGATGCGCCTACAACAGAAGTTGTGTAGGCGCATTTCCAGAGAAAATAAAATTAAGACACTGGGTCTTCAGAGGCTCGGATGAAGGAACTGTAAAAAGATTTTTTTTTCCTTTGTACATCCAAACTGAGGAAATGTAATGCTTCGTTCGTTTGCAAGCCATGATGTCTCTCAAGGATAAAAACACTTGCACGGTCGTAGCTCAGTTTCTTATGGGCGGGCCAGATCCTCTGGGTGGGCAAAGCAGAGAGAGGGGAGGTAACCTTCCTCCTTGTGACATCACAAGGAAATTTTCAAACAGCAATTGAGCCTTCATTTTCTCAAAGGCGGAGAAGAACACCCAGGGCTTGGTTTACACCTATCGAAAATTCTAGCCACTGGGGGACCAAAGGCAGGCTAGGGGAACTCATATTAATGTTAAATAACCTCCTAAAGTGAAGTTTTCATGTCATGTCACCTTTAACTAGAGAGGGTACAATTTCTGGGGAAATTGTAGGGTGTGCTTGCTTGCGTTGGTTGCGGGTCCGTCCCCTTATAGATCCTGTAAAGTAAATTCCACGATTTGCTTCTCAGTACATTATATGTGTGAAATGAGTTCATGTGCAAAGCGCGAAAACGTCGCACTGAAATGTGGAGTTAGACCGTAGAACAGTTTATCTTCCGTTTTCAGCTCAGGTTTTGTGCCAAAAAATTACCGATCTATGTCACTTCGACCGATCTACATCAGATCACTGCATGGCTCTTCCTCTCACCCGGTGAAACGGTAGAGGTCCTCCAACTCCACTTCAGTTACGACTCCTGCTGTGTTGTTATTGTAGCCTACATCAGCTAGCTAGCTAGCTTCAGGATGTCTCCCTCCACCCGCACTGCATCTTACCTGGATGCAAGAACTTCAGCTGCGCTGCAACGCTATTTAATTTCCATAGTGATGAGGAAATGAAAATAGGTGGATTGATTTTGTGAAGAGCCACGCTGATGGAAAGCTTCGCATCAACTCCAACAGCCGCGTCTGCAGTGACCATTTCACGGCGGATAGTTTTAACATGGACCAGAGACGGATGGGGTTCACGGACACACGGCTTCTCTTGCACTGTGGAGCAGTACCGAGCATCGCCCTCCCGGCCGTTCCTCCTCCAGTCGCACCTGGACCATCCACCGCTGCCAGCAATTCATCACTCGGTTCTGTATGCTTGTTATAATTATACTAGATAACCTTTCCAGAGGTATCTCTGCTATGAGTTATTGCAAACCGCTAACTATATTACTCGGTGTAGAATGATAGTATTTTGGTGAAATGGTAGCTATGTGCTAGAAGTAGCCTAGTTGGAGAGCTCACTGTCTGCTGTCTCTGATGTTCATTTTTACTCCTGTATTACTGCCAAGCATGCATACAGGTCAGAGGTAAAAAAGGTGAGAACGACACACCGAACCCCCGACCCTCTAGGGGGGTCCGGGGGCATGCTCCCCCGGAAGAAGATTTCTTACATTTTAAAGTTAAATGCACCAATCTAGTGCACTTTGAGAGCAGAATTAAGAGGTTAGATGAATGTAGAGAACCTCTTCCTACTTTGCCCCTGATTGGCTGTGAGGTATAGGCATTAGGAGTGACGATTGGTTCCAGAGCCAGTTGTAAAGTTGCAAAGCACGGGTAAAATGCTGTGTTGGCCAAGGCTGAGGTGGTGTGATGAACTTTAAACTCGTTTTCAATTCCACTTTACAGGATCTTGAAGTTTTTCTCTTCTAGTGACATTTTTCAAGTATTTAGCCTACTCATATTGCATAATTCATTAACCCCCTTTGAAACAAGCTACTGTAACAACGTTGTCACTGGCAGTATTTCAGACGGAATCGCGATTCAAACAGTACTATCTGCTAACTGAAAGTATGCCCCCAAAAACGTAAATAAGCTTTTGATCTATTTAGGGAGAAATGGCTAATTCAAAAGAAGTTTGCTACGAGCAAGCTAGTTCAGTTGCGGTGGCTAGCCAAACTTCACTGAGTGAGGGGATTGTTTCTTTTGACATAAAGTTTAGGCTGTGGCACTGAAGCCAGCGATGCACCACACAAGCTTGAGTTTAAATACATTCTTTAATGTGACATTACTTACTACTGTACATGCAAGTCTTGATTTGCTTAATGTACATGTATGATGCTGCTAGTACACCACGGCACAATACGATACTCGCTGTGCAACAGCACATGCACGTTGTATCCATGCGTCGTTGCTAACGTGTGCTGATGTTGTGACGTTGGCACAGAGTACCCTTTGTTGACACAAGGCACTTTTTGCCACAAAAACGTAAGTTCAGCCTAAACCGTGCAACGGAACGTAAATAAAAATACAAGCAACTCAATCTCTACCAAGACTAAACTTTTGACACGACGTTGTCTATGTAGTCCAAATATTGACAGATCCTTAGGGGGGCAAAAATAACAACTAGAGAGGGTACAATTTCTGGGGAAATTGTAGGGTGTGCTTGCTTGCGTCGGTTGCACAGGGGTCTATTTTTAATGACATTTTTACAACTGATATTTCTGTATATTTTATATAAAAATGCATACTTATTATTTATAAAGATTACATAGCTTTAAAAGCATATTTTTTTTGGCTGCTCATTTACAACTCAAAATACGAGTGAAGTGTAGAATGAAATATGATGTCTTCTCATTTCCCCTGCAAGAGGCAGCCTCATAGCTGAATCAAAACGAATAAATTTGGCAGACCGGTGTAAAAATTGACCTAATCTCTATGACTTAAACGTCCTTTTAAGTTTTCCCTTCTCGTGATATTTTCAGGCATTTAGCCTACTCATATTGCATTCATTCATGAATAAAGAACCCCCTTTGAAGATTATTCTAGACATTACCCAGCAGTAGAAGATGGAATCGCGATTCAAACGGTACCATCTGCTAACTGAAAATATGCCCCCAAAAACGTAAATAAGCTTGACATTTATTTAGTGGAAAATCGCTCATTCATAAAAAGCTCACTGGTAGCGATCATTGTCAGTAACAACGCAAAGTGCGATATAGCCCTGTGTGGAGAAGCTGCCCCGGTAAATTGTACTACTACAGTACAGTACAGTAGACTACTGCTGTGTTCGTCTTGGTAGCGATTGCGTTGGTTGAATTGGATTTAACGTTCCGTTGTACGGTTTAGGCTGAAATTAATTATTTTCATGAACAGATTGACAAAGTTTAGGCTGTGGCAATGAAGTTCAGATGAGTAGTCAGATAGACTTTTGATTTAAGTAAGGGGAGTGCTGAACATGTTCTGTCGCCGTTTGACTTCCTAAACAGCTGTGTAGATGTTTTTGTAGTGTGTCTCGCGTAGGCTACAGCGTTGCAGTGAGCAACACCACAACCACAGGTAATGATAATTTCACCAACAAATCGTTTACTTGTAATGTAATGTCATAATAAATCCTACAACGAAAATGTATTTGTGAGGAATGTTTATTTTAACTATTGAAAACAGATGCATCATAGACCACTGTAGTATGTGTTGCCCGGGCAACAGAGGCTAATGTCATGCTAATGCTTCAGTGAATTAGTAGACTACCGTTTCCGAAAGTAAATGTGGGCCTACTTCCTTAATAATATCAGCTAATATTGTACATTACATTTCACAATTGTGTTTCACATCCCAAAGTAAAATGAGTAAATAGTTATAACCCTGGCCTCTTTGCTTGTGGCGTTTCTGCAGCTGCCTTGCAGTAAAGCCTATCTATCCCCCAAGTTTACAGATGCGAAACGAATGTTCTGCTACAGGTAGTCACGCGTGTTTTCGTGACGTTAGTAAAGTCAGTGACTGTGGCTAGCAAATTAGCCACCGTTAGCTTCACTTTTCGCCACAAAAACTTAACTTGAGCCTAAACCATGCAACGGAACGTAAATAAAAATACAAGAAACTCAATCGCTACCAAGACGAAACTTTTGACACCTAGGTTGTCTATGTAGGCCAAATATTGACAAAGATTTAGGGGGGCAAAAATAAATTATAACTAGAAACGGCTGTTCCTGCGAAACAGCAGTGACCATGCTAAAAAAGCGGAAAATTGTGAACATGTTGTAGAAACTTATAAACTGAAGCGCCTGAAAGGTATTTTTGAAAGGGGCTGGAGCTGGACAGAGGTATAAAACTACAGAAAATAGAAGAAAAATGCAAAAAGATAAATAATTCTGAAGAATTGGAACATTTTGCAGAAAATTATTTGCTGGAGTTTCAAAAGTCCTGAAATGTATGTTAGAAAGGACCTGCACAAGATGAAGGCAGAAAAGTACAGAAGAGAGAAGAAAAATGCAAAAGTACTGGCAGTTGGAAGGTACTGCTGTGAAAGGTATTTTTGAAAAGACCTGGAACAAGATGAAGGCAGAAAACAGAAGAAAATAGAAGAAAAGAAGAAAAATGCAAAACAATAAGGGCAAAAAATCAGAAAGATGAGCTGCAGGAAAATGTGAACATTTAGCAGAAAACCAGTTGCTGAAGTCTGGGTTGAACGAATTTGAAGTTAAAAGGACAACACTGGAATGACTTGACCTTGCTGGAAAAACGTAGCAACCGTTGGTCATTGGCAACAGACTGGCAACATTTCTAACCTAGAATCTAGGTTTCAGGTTCAAGACGGAGGAGAAACTAATCATGTGTGCCAGCACACCCAGTCCTGTTCAGACACTTAATTTAAGATGACATCAAAATAATAATTCATAGTGCAGGGTTGCCAATGTTGTCGTTGTCCCTGGTGAGATTTTTATACTTAAATAATAAGATCATGCTACATCTAACCAGCGGATCATTTCTTGCAAGTGTGTCAAAGTGGTATTTTTTACAGACTGTATTAACACCGTAGGCTTGAATAATCACCGAAGGCGTGAAGCTAGAGAGGATGCAATGGAAAATGTCCTACGTAAGCTAGATCTACTGCTTCAAATTGAAAACGGAAACCATCTTTTGATTAAAGACAAGTTCCTTAACCTCTGTTGTCAATATCGCAAATAAAAAGTAAATACTCTTCAGTTACGAAGCATTTGTTTGTAGCTAGGTAATGAATGATAGTTATTAGACTGTATGTGACCTGGTTTCGCCGTTCTATTAGCAGCCATGATGACAGTAGCGTCACTAGAATGGCCATAACTAACAAAAGATCAAATATCGAATCTGTCCGCTGTTCTAAATTGCCCACATAATTACGTATATTTCATTCAAAGACTCTGCCGAAACCATAGATATCCTTTATGTGTCTGTGCGGTCAGAAATACAACTCCTTTGGCAGTTTCAAAAACGTTCATGGTGCGTGTCTGTTTGGTTGCCACGGTGATGGCGCAGCTGTGATAGCTAACGAGCTAGGCAGAGAGAAAAACGAACATTTACCTAGCATCCACACCTCAAACAAGTTGACCTAGACGCAAAACTACACGTCCAATCAATAAAATGAGGATATTTTCCAAGACTAAAGAATGTATAATACATTACAACACATATTCTAGAACTGTAATCACCAGCTGCATATCAGGCACGGCACTAACTATGATCCCAGTTATTAATATGTGTGGCATTTTAATCACTGAATGCATCACGGGCACTGTGCACGAGTGAATATAACAACAGGATTTATGAAGGAGGCATGTCTTAAAGTTATGTATTGTGCTTATTAAAGTTATGTATTGTGCTTATTAAAGTTATGCATTGTGCTTATTAAAGTTATGAAACTTAGAAGTGTGCTCAGGCTTAAACATTGGGTCTCACACTGAGTGTGGGAAGCAGGCTGTTCTTTGTGTCTCTATCTTTTCATTTTCAGAAACAACCTTGAATCTGGGTGGAGATGGCACCCGAGCAGGTGGGACGCGGAGGCAAGAACAACTCCCTGATGCACGAGAGAACAAGCTCAACCCTCTTTTCATCTTTCTGTTTTAATTGCACTGTATATTATATGCTGGGGAGGGAAAGATAGCCAGTTGGACTTCGTGAACCAGCCCAAACTCTGTTGCGGGTAGGGAAACGTAGACAGCCCCAGAGCTCTGTACTTGTTGATTTCCAACTGCTGCATTAAAGCTGATATTATCGGACCTCTGCGACTCCAGACCACTCTTTCTAGAACACAGATTTGTGTCATAGAATACCATCATTACATATTGGAATAGACACAAAGATTTTGAATCCTTCAAGACCCAAGACTCTGCCGAAACTAGAGATGTCCTTTATATGTCTGTGCAAAAATACGTCTCTACTGGAAGTTTAGAAATCGTCTTCCTTCCTCTGACGGATTTTACCCACCTCTCCATTGAAGTTAGTGAGAAAATTTGAAAGCCTGCTCTCGCTTCAAGGCTCATAGCTGAAAATCTGTAGATGTGAGCTCTTTAGTAGTTACATTGGCTGAAAGAGGACAATTTTTCCTACAGTTTAAGGTATAACTTGTTTCTGTAAGTTCAACTATATGAACGTTAGAGGAATTTGTTTGACAATTTAGTTGAATATCAGAAAAAGAGCAGGCAGCGGTGTGCCACTTCATAAAAATCAAGAAGGAGCAAACATTTAAATGTATTTGAAACTGTCATAATTCAAAATTGGCTGAATATTTGAAAAAGCTGAATCATTTGGGAATAGCTGAATGTCTTGTAAACATTTTAAAGGTTGAATGGTGTCTCTAGCTGAAAGTATGCTGAAGTAGTTACGTTTGAAAGAGGAGGAAGCTTTTTAATGATTTGAAAGGATTTACCATTACTTTTAATGGGAGAATAATTTGCACAAAAACCTTAATATCTATAGTAGTCTCTAGTATAAAAGTGAGAAATACCAAAAGACATAGCACACATCTCCTGAAGGAGCTGAACGTTTTGATACCAAAATTGTAGGAATCGGTGAAAGTATGCAGGACTAGTTAAAGGACAAATAACGGCGGAAGAACTAAGAAGTTGGAAAAACAATAGTGAGAATGCTGAACAGCATTCTCACAATAAATATATATGTGAGAGAACAAAGGTTGTGCTTTCGCCGAAGGCTTGAGCACACCCAATTAATGATATACTGTATATTCAGTTAATAGTTACAAAGAAAGCAATTACTAGAACTAAAACAAGAACCAAGTTTAATTGATTAATTTACCAATACAGGGAAACATGCAGAACTGTCAGAGAAAACAATTTGTTCAGAAAAGCATGTCTAAGCTAGGTTATTCTATAAAAAAAAATAAGAACTGTACTTCCTACTCGCGCTGCAATACTTCAGTGACAGCCATGCACACCGCATTTACCAGGTACATTTCAGATACATATTTATTTTTGGATAATAAATCTGCCAAGGATTTCAAATACACAAGCGCCAAGTGTTGCGAAAAAGTACAAAATCTTCATACATTAATTTGGGAGAATTTTGGTTCAGTTGAACAAATAACCCACCTTAAACTCCAGTCATTCCCCAATTGAAGGGAAGTCATTACATGTGATCTGTATGGAGGTATGAATGACCTCACTAAATATGGATGGTTTTACTGTGTGTGTTTGTGGGTGTGTGTGAGGGGGGTGGGAGGTCAATAGCCAAATCATTTGATAAGTATAACAATTGCTATTGCGACATAGAATCAAGGATTGCTATGTCGGTTGCATCAACATGAAACTCTTCTGACACATACAGGAAAAGAGTTTCTGACCTGTGTTCTGCTTCTGCAGAAATACTGTGGTGAAAAGAGGAAGTGGATTGAACTGGTCTCTTGACATTGTACTTTTCATTTTGTAACATTTCTGCAGTGACAACTGTGACAGTTGACAGCTTTATTTTATAGAAATTAAATTGAATGGATATATGACCTGCCAGTATGCATTGGCACAACACTGTTACAAACTGGTTTTGTTGGTTATGTTTTGTTTTCACTTGAAACGGTCAATGTTTTACTCAAGTCTAAACAATCTTTTGCTAAAATGGTACTCAGCATGAAAAGGAAAAGATAGCCCACAATGTTTCACACATCTTGAGATTCAGACAGTTTTACAAAATCCAAAACTGCTGCTTGTTTTGTCCAATAGGAGGCACTGGAAGCTACAATCTTAGTTTAATTATATAGACTTTTGCCTTTCTTAGCTATTCATTCTTTAGAGTTGCAGCTCATGTGTAACTGCTCAACACTGCTGCTGCAGTGTTGTGCAGTTACATGTATTGGAACAATCCTGTCAGCCTTCATTGTTTGAGAAGTGGATTGAATGCTGCTCATAAAGAAACAGGGGTGGGTATGAAAAAAGCAACATTCTTACCTTCTTTCATTCACAAAACCTTTCTCAACATACTGGTTCACAGTTACACAGTTGGCCTTATAGCAGGCCTGTCCCAAAGGCAATAGAAAAGTTATTCTTTCTCTCTTAACAGTTCATCCTCTCGTCTGTTTTCCTAAGTGCCAGAAAGGTGGTGGAGCTGATGTATCTGTCCTTCCCCTCTTCTCCTCCTCTTGCACTCAGTTGCTTTCCATCTCTTTCTCTGACTGCCTCTCTCTCTCTAACTCTGTCTTTCTCCCTCCCTGTGCAACAGCTAAAAGCAGCTCACAGGCCATTTAGATGCAGATTGACCAAGGAGCTTCCACTAATCCCAAGAGAAGGCTTCAACTCCTCCTCCCCCCATCCCTCTTTATCTCCACCCCTCCCAAGACTCATTTACACACGAGTGGATGTGCCGTCAGTGCTCCTAACTCAAGATGGAGGGATATCCCACTGACTGCATTCGAACGCAAGTAATTGACCTACAGTTAGGTCCATAAGTATTTGGACATTGACACAATTTTCATCATTTTGGCTCTGTATACCACCACAATGGATTTGTATACAGATTTGTGGTGGTATAACTGAAGACAGTTGCAGTAGAGGCCTGGCAGAGCATCACCAGGGACGAAACCCAGCGTCTGGTGATGTCTATGGGTTCCAGACTTCAGGCTGTCATTGACTGCAAAGGATTTGCAACCAAGTATTAAAAGTGACAATTAGATTTATGATTATGTTAGTTTGTCCAATTATTTTTGGTCCCTTAAAAAGGGGGGGGGGGCACATATAAAATGTGTTGTAATTCCTACACCGTTCACCTGATTTGGATGTAAATACCCTGAAATTAAAGCTGAAAGTATGCACTTAAAGCACATCTTGATTGTTTCATTTCAAATCCATTGTGGTGGTATACAGAGCCAAAATGATGAAAATGGTGTCAATGTCCAAATACTTATGGACCTAACTGTATATAATCAATTAGTAGGAAAAAACGCAGTGGCTCTTTGAAGAGGGAAGCAACTAAATACCTCACCTCCTTTTCTTCCCCCATCTCTCTTTCTCATCTAACTCTTTTTCTCAATCACTGCATCTCTCATATCATCTCCCTGAATCTCTCTCATGTTCTCCTTCTCCCTCTCTCATTTACACTATTTTCTCTCCCCCCTTACTCTCCTTTTCTCCCTCTCTATATTCCTACAGGAAGAAAAGGGAAGAAAACAAAAGCTTGTACCATTATTTCAGCTCACATAATGAAGTGGCAGTCTTGATGTACAAAACAAAGAGTTAGAACTCTTTTTCTCTCTGTCTCGTTTAAGCTTTAAACTGAGCCGAATAAATGTCTCCTGTTAAGATCATCCCGATGTGTGTGTATATGTCATCCACCGAGTACTTGGGTATTATGGTATAGACCAACTGAGCCCTTCCTGAGATTTTTCTGTTGAATTTGTTATTAAAAAAACAAAATGTAAATGGACTCCCCCATGGCACACATCTTCCTGTACCATTTGAATCATTCTGCCTCCAACGTCCAAAAATAAATCATGAAGTTAAAATGTCAAACTAATTTACATATATTCTAACTCAACTTTACAAACCCATGTCTTGTTTTGATTAGATGTTTTTTTTTCCTGATAGATATAAGGAGAAAAATCTTCCGTAACATATCTTTAAGGTCATATTGAATATGTTCAAATCAAAATGTATTTGTATAGCCCTTTTTACACGCAAGCATGTCACAGAGGGCTTCACATATGTCCATAGAACTGTATATGTTAAGTTAAATGGGAAGTTTGATTAAGTGCGCAGGGATGTTCTCTAGTTGTCTTTTACTAGAATGTGCATTTTCTCATTGATTCAGTGAGATGGTATCATAACAATCAGGCTAAGAGGGGTACAAAATTAAATAAGAGAGGGCAAGAGTGAGGGAGAAATAGAAAAACAGAAAGAAAGAGAAGGTGGGAGTAAGAGAGAGGGAAAGAAAGAGGAACAGAAAGAGAGAGGAAGGGTGGAAGTGACAGTTAGAGAGAGAGGGAGGTGGGAGTAAGGAAGAGTGAGAAAGAGTGGGAGAAACAGAGAGTGATGGAGAGGGTTAAAGTCTCCAGCAGCCGCCCACTGAGTCTCTATGGAGATGCATGTCATTGTTGGAGGGATAAAGAGAGCCTTTTGCTCCTTACACTCACCTACATTCACAATTTTTCCACTGACTTCCACTGGGCTACCACATGTGCATGTACACACACACATACACACAACCTTCAGATCACTCTACACAGTAATGTGTTATTTGATAAATACATTTGTGTCCAGCAAAGGTTGATCTAGAGTATATATACCAGAACACAAAATCAAATAGTGATATAAACAATACTGCCAATGTTGGGATACAACAATAATAACGGCAAAAAAGTTTGTTAGGTTATCTACCAAATGAGTTAGTGTTGACAGCCCTATTCGGTTTTTTTACCTCTAGTTGAGACTGGAGGAGTCAGAGGACTGCATTCACTGGCGTTCAACTGATATAGAAGTATTCAGGATGTCAGTAAGCAGACAGGCGTGTGTGTGTGGACGTGACGGGCTGTGTGTCAGAGGATGATGCATTTCCTGGCCCATGGGGCATGAACTGGTTTTTAACGAGCTACAGTACAATCCAATCTTTCACTCTCTACCTCCCTCTTGCTGCTCCCCTACCCTCACTTTCACACACACACTAGACCTTGTTCTGTCTCTCTTCTCCCACTCATTTTCTTTCTGTCCTTTTGCTGTCTCTCCCTTTCTGACACAGATCCTCTGAGGAGGGCAGGAGAGCTTGACAAAGTTCTGGTTGCCAAACCTATGCCTGTGTGTGTGTATGTGTCTTTGCGCGTGTGTTTGCATGTTTTCCGCCCAACAAGCAGTGTCCTGGACAACTCCCTGTTTCGCAAAGACAATCATTAGCATGGCACCTCAACAAAGTTTCTGGCATAGAGGTACATAAGTTTAAAATGGGGCAGTTCCACTTTCAATTGTTTGGAATACAACACAAATTCTTGTGAAGGACTGTTAGTACGTCAAATATAGGCAAATCCACAGGTTTTACTCAAACCTATTGGTTCTTTTAGCATAACAACTTTAAGGTTTATTAAACAGAAATTAAATTAATAATAGTCACTTTAGAACATCATGTAATTCTGGGATTGTTTTAATCTATAACATACTTTCTGTAACATAAGTCTGTAACATACTTTCACACACACACACACACACACACACGAGAGATGCACACACGCAGACAGTTGCTCTTATACTTCTTCTAAACACACACAGGCACACACACATACACAAATAACCTCTGAGGGATATCATATCCTACATTCAATCTTTTGTCCATATACTATCCTATTTCAATCCATAGTCTAAAGTTACTGATGAAATTCAGTGAAAAAGGTGAACACAGAAATGGCTGAGATCCTCTCACGTTTTTGGTATCAGTGAGGATAACAACTGTGATCCCCATTAAGACTTATATGCATTTAATCCACTTCAAATCACGTCTGGAGTTATTGAGGCACAAGCTTGGTTGCAGGGCCGGAGTGGGACCACTTTTCAGCCCGGGAGTTTCAGGCCCAAGACCGGCCCACTTTTTTTTGTATACCAAACAGGGCCGGATGCAGCCTGCTTTGACTGGGGGTGAACTTTTCTGGGGGGGGATCATGATTACAGAAAGGGATCGTATGTTTTATATTGATACCAATTTTGAGACTGATTAACGATCCGAGTGTTAATCAGGCACGGAGCCAGACGGTGTAAACATTCGGGGCTCAGCCCAAACCAACAACGTATTCTGGGTTTGATCTGATGCTAGAAAGGGAATTCCACACTTAATGCGAGCGCGCATGGCGCGCAATAGTTTTTGAGCTTTATGTTTTATGTAAAACAAACATAGCTGTTTTTCAATTGGTAAAACCTTGTCTAGTGATGCCATCACTCCGGCCCTGCTCCCATCCATCCTCTCTGACGCATATTATTACGGTAGGGTCGCCCGGCCCAGCTATCGGTAGGCTATCTGAGAAAACTTTTAGGAAAAGACGGGCTATGGACCCAACCAACTCTATTTGAGAGGGGAGAACTCCCTCACATGGTACAACCCATGCAGAGGCTGCGATGTCAGAATGCAAAACGCGTGTAGCCTATTTTAAGAGAAGATAGACTAACGTGGCAAATGTCAACAACAAAAAAATCCTCGACCGGCCCAAAAGTGAAGCGGCCCACCGGCCCAAAAGTGAAGCGGCCCACCGGGAACTCTCCCGATTCTCCCGATTACCCACCCCGGGTTTGCTTGGTTGTAATGTATTAATTGTAGGGTTGTCCCCAACTAAGATTTTCTTTGGTCCACCAAGACTCGACTAAACACTTGTGAAAATCGAATAATCGAAATTTGCTACGTTTTTTTTCTTCTATAAATGTCACTGTTTTTCATCAAACCATTTATTTTGTGTGATGTTTTACCTCACTGTTTTAAGAGATAATCTGAAAGAAATACATATACGTATGAAGGGAGATTGACAACTAGACAAACATAAATGTACAAACATTTTCCCGATCTGACTCAATGTAGTTGCTGGACATTAGATTCAGCTGCTATCAAATTTGCTATTAGGCTACTAAAGAATGTATAATACATTACAACACATATTCTAGAACTGTAATCACCAGCTGCATATCAGGCACGGCACTAACTATGATCCCAGTTATTAATATGTGTGGCATTTTAATCACTGAATGCATCACGGGCACTGTGCACGAGTGAATATAACAACAGGATTTATGAAGGAGGCATGTATTAAAGTTATGCATTGTGCTTATTAAAGTTATGAAACTTAGAAGTGTGCTCAGGCTTAAACATTGGGTCTCACACTGGGTGTGGGAAGCAGGCTGTTCTTTGTGTCTCTATCTCTTCATTTTCAGAAACAACCTTGAAACCGGGTGGAGACGGCACCCGAGCAGGTGGGACGCGCGTAGGCAAGAACAACTCCCTGACGCACGAGAGAACAAGCTGAACCCTTTTTTTGATACTTGTGTTTCAATTGCACTGTATAAATATATGCTGGGGAGGGACAGATAGCCAGTTGGACTTCGTGAACCAACCCAAACTCTGTTGCGGGTAGGGAAACGTAGACAACTCCAGAGCTCTGTACTTGTTGATTTCTAACTGCTGCATTAAAGCTGATATTATCGGACCTCTGCGACTCCAGACCACTCTTTCTAGAACACAGATTTGTGTCATTGAATACTATCATTACATATTGGAATAGACACATAGATAAATGAATCCTTCACTACTAATAATAAGCCTTATGTCCCCAGTCCTGTTGTTACCGAATGCCGATATAATAAAAAATGCCTGATTGTAAGAGATAATAAATAATAACCATTGTACTACATATTTAAAATATTGTTTGTTTAACATACAAATCACCAGAGCGCGCTGATCACTGCCTGAAAGTGCAGCATGCGAATTTACGTAGAAGATGAGTGGGGAACGGTGCAACAGAGAAAGATTTTGTTGTTGGAGAAGATAATGTCATTACGATTTGGATGTGATATCTTTAACCTAGATTATTCAAATTGTAAACTTCAGTTTAGTAAATAAACTTGAAATCTTGCTTCATGTATTTGATTATACACACTTATATACAGAACTAATTTAGCCATTTGACTAGTAACAGTCTAACAATTTAGCGTGCGGTCTCTCAAATCGAAAACTAGGCTGTTGTTCAGAATTAAATGCAGATAGACCCACAGTAGCACAGCATAAGCAGACAACTTCATTCCCGAAACATAAAAATCCTAAGCCTTAATGCTACACACTGTACAAATAATGATCCGATGGCCAATTTACGGTTTTCAAGTAGTAGGCTACATTCGACGTCGAACTATGGAATATAAACCGTTGTTGGCGGAGAGTGCACTCAACATGTTTTGAGTCACCCGGTACTTTGATAAAAATTCTTCCAATACCACAGATTTCTTTTCCATTTTGCCTAAACGATTAATAACACCAATTGTAGACAAAGTATGGTAGAGTTTAAGCTATAGCTACAATTCCCTTATGAAAAAGAAGTATACTTTAGGTATAATTTGTAAGTATACTTAAGTATAAAAAGTATATGTAACCCTTATTGATAAGTTACACAAGCTTCCAAGCATGTGTGGTGTATTTATCAGGACCAGATTGAACAGAAGTCTAAGTTCGGCTATGGAGTCTAGCATAGACAAACAATACCCAGAATCACCACACCAAGAATTTCCCTTTGGGAATCACAATCCCTTTTATTATTTAGAACATGGAAATATAGTAAAAAAATATACTCCTTTTTGTCCAATTATTGATTATCAGTTTCTTCTTAACTGTTTAGTTTTATGTATTAATTATTAAGATATTTGTTTTTATATATTTATTTAACTATTGCTTATTATTAGTGCTGTCAGTTAAACGCGTTATTAACGGTGTTAACGCGAACCCATTTTAACTGCGTCAATTTTATTATCGCCAGATTAACGTTCTTTTTGACGTTTTTTTCACATGCTGTTGCAACAACTACTGACATTAGAAAAACTACAGCACCACACCTGATCTAGCTAGACCGGAAACAAAACAACAGGCACGCAGCACACACTTGTTTGGGCTTGCGAGCCGACTAAAGAGTAGCAGGCTAAAGTAACGTTTTGAGTGGATGGCGAGAGCGAGACGCCAAAATAGATGCCAATAAGATTCTGAATGGAAAGTTTACTTAAAAAAAGTTGCCAAATGATTCCATTGACAAGACCAAAGTGATCTGTGTGTTTTGTCGTTGTGAACTGAGCTATCATAGCAGGGCCCCGTTCGTCGTAAGGGTTGAAGCTAAGTTAATCAATTGTCCCTTTAGCCCGCTAACATTAGCGAGATGAGTGAGAACAGCAAATATCGGTTCGTCAACGGCTGATCCGCATCCAAATCATGTGGTTAATTTCAATCAGGCTAAATTTATCAGGGAAATTGCACGTGCACGTCCTACTTCAAAAGGCAGGAAAGGTCGATCACCAAAACCGTGATTTTCTAACGGTATGATGGCGGAAAAGACGAAAGAGAGAGCGGTGATAGGCTATTCTCGCCATCCGAGCAAACTATTATAATGAGTCTGTCTCTGCGAAGACAATAAACATATTATCATGCCTAAGTCAAACACCGCCGCTGCCAGAGCAAGACAAGCAGCTTGGCAAAATTTCCGATAAGCTATAAATGAGAAAGTTTTGGGGAAATGTATAGGCTCATCTTAAGTGCCTCATTACCCCAATCAGATCACATTTCTTTAAATGTGCCTGCTGGCAGTAGGCTTAATGGAAATTTTCAGAATAAGTACGCTAGATAAAAACAAGGCCAAAGAGTATATAATTGATACGAATTCATAGACACTTATGAGGATATATGTAGGCTACTGAGCTTATATCATGTACTATATATGTGTATATGCATGTAGGCCTATGTGTAAATCCCTCATTGATTTCATTGACTGGGACATGGCCAGGGAATATCATGAGTTGATTCATCAGCTGGTTAAGCGCCAAGTACACTTTTCTTACAGCAACGCATGCTGCGGCTTTGCCAATGTTTTCTGCATCGCCTATACTGTATAAAAATTTTGCCTATACCTGACGCAAAAAACCTCAAGGCTATGCAGAGTCTGAAGCACAGTTAAAGTTTATTGTCAATTTCTTCACATGCCAAGACATAAAAAGGAATCGATATGACGTTTCCCACTCTCCCACAGTGAAACATATAAAAAGCACAGGCACAACAGATAAGACAAGACATTTCCTAAAACATAGCGTTACATATTCACATACAGCAGCATAAGCTCATAACGCTTGCTGCGGCGTGTGATATATTTGCAATGTACGGCCCGAGAAGGTCTTGCAAATAAATGAGTCCTTGTCGGCTGAATTGATATCGCTCAAACAAGAACTCATCCGTGTGAAATAAAGGATCTTGGCAATCGCGAAGAACTCTATTGGTATGGAAAGCTAATCGAACTAAAATATAGCTCCTTGGTCAACTGGGTCTCTCAAAAAGGGAGCTGCCATGTTATTTTCCGGGGGTGTGGCAAGCTTATCCAGCTACACTTACGTTAGCCTGCTCTGGAGCAGGTTAGTGCTAATTGATATGTTACTATGGTGATTTATCGAAAGTTGCTTCCACGAACCAAAAAGAGGGGCGTTTTTTATCTTAGCCTGAAAATTAGCTCGCTAAACCGCTTAGCGAGCTACGACGAATACCCCCCAGCTCGACCTTTGCTTGTAAACAGTGATTCTGACTGTCAGAGACCTTTAAATAGCCTGACTTACCGAAATTGGCTAAACTAGCCTGGCTAACGTAGGTCGCTTTCTCAGGGCATATGACGAATGAAACAGGCTCGCCTTGAAAAATCAGATATACTGACTATCTTTAGCAGGCCCTTGTCTACAAAAAGCAGTCCTCCCTGACGTTTTTGGAGTAGAATTGAGTGAAATACAAAATTGTTTACACACTGCCAGTGGGCGAGCCTTAGGCTTGAGCACACCCAATTAAATTCGCAAACATGCAGTTCTTCAGCGATAAAGTAAGCAAACAGCGCTTGATCGGCCCTGACTGACGTCAACGCAGCAAACCACGAGAAGTAGGAATGTCCGACTTTAAGGAGGCATTTTTTTAACTCCTCCCCGACTGCAGACGGCAACTGTCGCTGGTCGTTTCATGCAGCCAAAGTCGATGTCGAACGCACCTATTAGAAGGGGGGATGGGATATTGTTCCTTTCAAACAGCCTGAAAGATTCATCCACAACAACAACAAAAAAAGAAGAAATCCTGTGCAGGGCTGGACTGGCCATCTGGCATACCGGGCATTTGCCCGGTGGGCCGACGCACTTTTGGGCCGAATCGGCAATATAATTTATAGGCCTTTTTTTCATACTCGTGTCTCAGGGCCTGTTGGCTAATGCGTATGCTGGTTTAGCGTCGGTAAAGTTTAGCATCGCTAAAATGGAGAAACGACCACAAAAGCGCAATGGAGGCGCTGAAAAGTTAAGGGAGAAAAATATAAAAAATCTACAGGCGAATGCCACAAAATGTGCAAAAAATTCGAACATGTTTGGGGGGGGCTTTAGCTGCTTCAACATCAGCATACCTGTAGAGGAAGGAGGGAGGTGGCTGGCTCAGAGAGGCAGAAACATACTGACAGGGTCAGGGAAGAAGCCGAGGAGGAGGAGAGTGACCATGACAGGGCCATGGGAGCGAGTGAGGAAAAGATGGCAAATTAGAGTAGGCGAATTAACAGGTACTCTCAGGAAGGGAGGCTGTGTGTGTGTTATGTGCGCCTTACGTCGTAACTGCAAAATCCAATAACATGAATAATACTGAATGAAGTAGCCTACTGAAGGGGAAGATTATGGACATATACCACGCTCACACAACTGAGGACACAGTATCAGAATCAGAATTTGGTTTATTCGCCATGTATGTTATACAAACACGGAATTTACTGTGGTAGGGAGGTGCAAAACACTAAACATATACGAATCTTAAATTAAGTAAAAGTACAAAGGTTAACTATTTCTAAGAACTAAACAATCTAAGAATACAACAATTTAAATATAAAATAAAATATATATAAAAATAACAATAAGAATGAGCAACGTGAGTGGTCAACATAGTGCAAACGGATACTGAGGTAAGGTGGCTTGTGCATACTGTAATTGCCATTAGATGGACTTGTAATAGTTAAATAAGTGAATGAATGTCAATGGGAGTCCTTGGCCTTGTTGAAGAGGCCAGTAGCAGATGGAAAGAAACTGTTCTTATGGCGTGAGGTTTTGGTCCTGATGGACCGCAGCCTTCTGCCAGAGGGGAGTAGCTGGAACAGGGAGTGACCAGGGTGGGAGGGGTCGGCCACGATCTTCCTCGCACGCCTCAGGGTCCTCGAGGTGTGCAGGTCCTCGAGGGTAGGCAGATTGCAGCCAATCACCTTCTCAGCAGTGCAGATGATACGCTGCAGTCTGCTCTTGTCCTTGGCAGTGGCAGCAGCGTACCAGATGGTGATGGAAGAGGTGAGGATGGACTCAATGATGGCTGTGTAGAAGTGCACCATCATTGTCTTTGGCAGGTTGAATTTCTTCAGCTGCCGTAGGAAGTACATCCTCTGTTGTGCTTTTTTGGTGAGGGAGCTGATGTTCAGTTCCCACTTGAGGTCCTGGGAGAGGATGGTGCCCAGGAAGCGGAAGGACTCAACAGTGTTGACTGGGGAGTCGCACAGGGTGATGGGGGTGAGTGGGGCTGTATTCTTCCTGAAGTCCACAACCATCTCCACTGTCTTAAGAGCATTCACCAGGTCCCACCTATAGTCAGACTCATCCCCGTCAGAGATGAGCCCAATGAGGGTGGTGTCGTCCGCAAACTTCAGAAGTTTGACAGACGGATGACTGGAGGTGCAGCTGTTGGTGTACAGGGAGAGGAGCAGAGGGGAAAGGATGCAGCCCTGAGGAGATCCGGTGCTGATGGACCGGGAGTCAGAGACTTGTGTTCCCAGCTTAACGCACTGCTTCCTGTCAGACAGGAAGTCTGTGATCCATCTGCAGGTGGAGTCAGGCACGTTCAGCTGGGACAGCTTGTCCTGAAGCAGGGCAGGGATGATGGTGTTGAAGGCAGAGCTGAAGTCCACAAACAGGATCCTGGCATAGGATGCTGGGGAGTCCAGGTGCTGTAGGGTGAAGTGGAGGGCCATGTTAACGACGTCATCCACAGATCTGTTGGCTCTGTAGGCAAACTGCAGTAGGTCCAGGAAAGGGTCTGTGATGGCTTTGAGGTGTGCCATCACAAGGCGCTCACAAGACTTCATTACCACAGAGGTCAGGGCAACGGGTCTGTAGTCATTATGTCCTGTTGGCCTTGGCTTTTTGGGCACAGGGATGATGGTGGAGGACTTGAGACAGGCTGGCACATGGCATGTCTCCAGGGAGGTGTTAAAGATGTAGGTGAACACTGGAGACAGCTGGTCAGCGCAGTGCTTGAGGGTGGCAGGACAGACACAGTCCGGCCCAGCTGCTTTGCGGGGGTTCTGCCTCTTGAAAAGTCTGTTAACTTCACCCTCCTGAATGGAGAGAGTTGTCCCTGTAGAGGGGGTGAGGGAGGTGGCCTCGTGGGTGGGAAGGGGTAGTTCAGGACTGTCCAATTGTCTTTCAAATCTACAGTAGAACTCATTCAGGTTATTGGCCAGGCGGGAGTCGTTAGTGGAGTGGGGGGCTCTGGGCTTGAGCTTATTACTAGGTTACCCTATTTTAACCACTGCAGCCACCAAGCAAGGGTAAAATGGTATCAAAAGGTATCTGTATGGTAATAATCCAGTGTTGTTCAGAGGGCCATGCAGCTTTCCACTGTTACTTGCACTTGAGCATGGACATTGTGTACTATATGGCCTCCAAATCGTCAATAAAAAGTGAGTACACTGCTTCTCTTGTATTGATGCTCTTTTAATTTTATATTACATTGTATAGCTCTGCCAGTTGTTTATTTTATTTTGTTGTACATTCTCTACATTTTCTTTGTTAAGGCCAGACACGGCAGGCAAAAATATCGTTTTATCATCGACTGGTCAATTTTGAGATTTTTGGCTATTTTGCTTCTAAAACATGTCTATTTTCAAACTAATTGAAAGCAAACATCCAAAATACACATTTAGGTGTTTATTTTAGTACACTTTGTCTCTTTGCGTCGGCAGATTTCTCACAAGTTCAACAAAAGTTAGCATTCTAACGTAACGTACAGTACTGCGACCGTTGTCTGCACCATGTCATCAATGGTATCGTTGGAAAGCTCTCTTTCTCCTGCACGGTATTATCGGATCCAAACATGGTCATTTCCTTTGTACCAACCACCAATCGTGAAAGTACAAAGGCGGGTTTAGACCTCGAAACGAAATCCCATTGGCTAGTATCCATTTCTGACAACGTGATTCGTTCAAATGCATCACGTGACGTGTTCTGACACTTCCTGTTTAGGTTGCCTTTTAGCGGGACCTTTAAATCTAAAAATGCCAATATCAACGAAGACAAAACCCTCTCAGAAAAGACGACAACAATTATTACTAGCAAGAAGACAAATTAGACCAACAATCGAAACAGATAATGAAATTCCTTCACAAAGTGCATCCAAACGTAAATTGTCATTCAGTAAATTAGGAGATAGCGAGGGTGAAGAACGCGCCACACAGCAGTGGCTGATCATTCATGTAGCGCGTTTGAATGAACTTGTCAGTGAGTTAATCTGTCCTAATTGCGCAGGGACAGGCCTTAAAATTAATATAGATCCGCAGAATCATGGGTTCTGCAGCAGTTTACTACTTGAGTGTAGTCTGTGTGAAAGAGAGAGGTACTGCAAAAGTGTCTACTCATCTACGCGTCTTCAAGACGGAACCAGGAACGACGTCGCGTTTGATGTGAATGTGCGAATGGTGCTCTTAGCGCATGAGTTAGGGATGGGGTATGCTGCTCTAAAGAAAATAGGTAAAGTGTTAGGGATACCTGCACTTCATCTGAAAACCTATCAGAGACATGACAAGAGAGTGACAGGTATGGAAACAGGGTTTAGAAAACCTTAAGTTATGGGGGAGCAATAAATGCATCTCTCTCACTCAAGCTGTAAAATTGGTGGCACTATTGAAAACTTATGAAGTGTGGCATTGTTGTGTTTCTTCTCCCCCCTCCCCTATATTACTGATGGCTCCACTGTAGCCTCAATCTATCTGGTTACAAAATAATAAAGTAATATTTCATTCATAAAAGCATTATGTGGTCAGTTTTACTTTTATAGGACAGACTTTTCCTTACGATGTCAAAGTGAAGAAAGATGAAACATATTTAAATAATGTAGCCTACCAGTACACATTTATTTTTCCTTTTGTGGCAGAAACATAACACACAATTAGTATGTGATTTGGATAGGACATGGAGGCAGCTTACAAAGGATGCGAGGGAGAGAGGTTATTCTTATTGTGTGTCATACTTACATTTACATTTAGTTATTTATCAGACGCTCTTATCCAGAGCGACTTACAGTAAGTACAGGGACATTCCCCCGAGGCAAGCAGGGTGAAGTGCCTTGCCCAAGGACACAACGTCAGTTGACATGACCGGGAATCGAACTGGCAACCTTCGGATTACTAGCCTGATTCCCTCACCGCTCAGCCACCTGACTCCCACAAAGACTCCCACATACTTCTCCCACAAAGTAAAAATACATGTATACTGTATCAACAAAACTTAACCAGGTGAACAGTTTGTGATACACTATACATTTCATTTTTGTGGCAGAAATTGAGAGAGGGCTGGAGTCACTTCACAAGACCAGGGAGCAGATCAGGCAGGCTTACGCAGATGTTGACCCAGAAGTGGCAGAGTTGCTGAGGGAGGATGCAGACGCAGTAATCAACATCAGCATGTCTTTTAACAGCACCTGGCAGAAAAGAGGCTTCACCTCTCACTATGGGATTGGTGTGTGCATTGACCTCCTTTCAGGACTGGTGATAGACTATGAGGTCCTATCCTCTTATTGTCATGCTTTTGCTCTGAAGGACAATGCCAAGCGAGAGAATAAAATAACAGAGCAGGAGTTTGACAGCTGGAGAGAGACACACAATGACTGTGCTAAAAACTTTGCTGGATCTAGTAAGGCAATGGAGCAGGAGTCAGCAAAGAGGATGTGGGCCAGGTCTGTGACTCGCCACCAGGTGCGGTACACTGAGATGCTGTCACATGGGGATAGTGCAGCATTTAGGCAGGTAGTTGCACTGAACCCATACCCTGGGCATGAAATTGTCAAATTGCAGTGCATCAATCATGCTCACAAGCGAATGGGAACAGCATTGAGAAAACTGAGTGCACAGGCGAAGTTAGGAGGAAAGGGTGTGGGAAAGCTGACTGCAAGTAAATGTAAAACATTACAGAATTATTACAGGGGGGCAATACTGAACAACCAGGGTTCAATAGATGGGATGAAGGCAGCAATATGGGCAAGTCTCCTCCACTGTATGTCCACTGATGACAACCCCTTGCACACCAGGTGCAATCCCTCCTGGTGTTGGTACAGGAAGGCAGAGGAGAATGAGGAAACACCAGGTAGCCATACACACCATGCTGGAAACTTTTTAACACGAGAGGTGGGGAAGCAGCTTATTCCAGTATACCACCGCATGTCGAGTGACAGCCTGCTGCAGCGAATGCAGCATGGAGGCACTCAGAATACAAACGAGTGCCTCAACTCCGTTATATGGGCGCGGTGTCCAAAAACAGTCTTTGTAGGGAAAAGCAGGGTTGAGGCAGCAGCCAGTATGGCCATCTCTACTTTTAATGAAGGTGCCTCTGCCATGCTCACTGTGATGGAGAGGTTGTGGCTTCAGAGCACTATTGTTACTGTGGATGCAATGAGGGAAACTGATCGTTTCAGAATTGCAAAAGCTGAGGCTGTTACCGCCAGCATGAAACATAGGCGCAAGTGTCTGAGCACAGAAAAAAAACTGAAAAGACACAAGCAGGAAGTGGATGAGGGGGTTACATATGGAGCAGGCATGGAGAACTAGGCTGCAAACACAATGATTAGGCTAACTAGGTTAAGTTAAGTTAAGCAGGATGGACAACCACCAAATCAGTGTGGCAGTTCTAGTAGCAGTGTGTGTCTGTGCGGGTGTATTTTACTACAGTTCTGTTCAGTTAAAGGCCAATGCTGGTTCAGTTTTCAGTTTTAATGTGTTTGGGATGTTGTCTGTTGTTGTTGCTAAGATCTTGATGAGATATTATGTCTGTAAATACTGCTTTCAAATACATTTGTATAAAATTTTACAACACATATTTTTCAAAGGCCGTTTTCTCAAAATGAGGTTTTTCTCATGCTCTGAGCGTGAAATCTCCACTTATGTAGTACTTACATACATCAAACTTTACATTTATATTCCTATTTACTTTGTCTAGGGATTTACAGAGGGGTTTGTTTATAAATATTTCAGAGCCTGATTTATTGGGAGTTTTATTCCAAAAAAGTGGCGAAAATCGTTTTTTTATGAGTGTTGACAGTATTTTCTGATTTCTGAAGTGATAAAAAGAGATATCAAAAATATCCTCTGTAAAAAACTTCATATTCAAAGTATCAACAAAAGGACACAAAAAGTTTTTACCTAGCTTTAACCAATAATCAGATTTCAGTTATGGAAAAGTATGCATATTTAATTAAATTATGCCTCATTTGCATACAATTTGCATATCCAAATAAAATATTCAGAAAACTTGTAATGCAAAAAAACATTGTCTTGATATAAGTAATCAACTGGGGAAGTTTAGTGGTGATATCTTTTAGTTAAATTTTTTACCCTATTAACCTGTGGTGTCTGGCCTTAAATTAAGTAAATTCCTTGTTTGTGACTACTTACTTGGCGATTAAAGGCCATATGGCAGGTTAAACACTACTGTTCATTAATGGGTACATGAAGCACTCAAGATATGTATATCATTTAAAATATCTCCAAATGGTGTCTCCAAATGGTGTTAAAGACCAGTTGTTTTCGTTTTTGGTGTTAGCATTAGCATATTAGCGCAATTAGGCGATGACGTCACGTTGGGGAGTCGTGGAGGAGAGTAGCCTCCATAGAGTTAATATTACTAGAGGAAGCAACTTTTGTCTTCCAAGATGGCGTCCCCATTCATTTCTATGAAAAGTGCTCAGTGGCGCAGTGGCAAGCGAGAACGCGAAACCGGACCGCGCCATCTTTCCACTTCCGACTCTTCCGGTCTAGCTTTAAACAGTGGCTCACTTTTTTCTTAGCTCCGAGACTCGTTCACGCTTGCAACTAGCTGTACACGTCATACTTTGCGACAACCAGTCGCGAGCATAGATATGGTCGCCAGCGTGTGAGCTAAGGCAGTGCAGTGGCAGAATGGGGTACAAGTCCGATAAGAGACATGATGCAAACTTTACGGAATTGTATGCTGTCATTGTATAGTATTCCTTTCACTTGGTTTTTAGAAATAGGCTATAGGGCTAAATATAGGGCTATTCTAGATGGAACTCATCACATATGTTGCTTTTTTTCTTGTGATTTGAGTTTGATTTCCAAGGTATTGTATCGGATTAAATAAACTGTTAACATGAACACCTAGCTCCGTCGTTGTTCTCGCCAGGCAAAGAAAGCTTAATAGTTATTTTGGTAACAGAAATCTTCCATAATGCAGACTTACCATAGCTTACTGTCAACTGTATATTCAAACGAAATGCCACGAAATTCACACTGCCTTCAATTTACATATCAGTGTAGAAATGTGGCCTGTGTATATATGTTCAACCTACAAAACAAAACGCCTATTAATGGATATATCGTGAACTAATAAGACTTGGAAATAATGTAATAAATAAAAGTTTGAGAAGTGTGTCTAAAATATAGGCTACTTTATTTAACATTTGCCTTTGAAAGGGGCATATTAACAGAACTAGGCCTATATACAAGACGTTTCCATCAGATATAAGTGGGGTTGAAACATAGTCACTTAGGACCTTCATTGTCCCACAAAAGCAGTCTGGCTTGATGACACGATTAAAAAAAAGAATAATGGGTGTGTTTAACAAAAGCTTCTGAAGGCAAGAATAATCATATTTATATAATTTCTTATTGTGGTTATCAGTTAAAGTATTAATCTTCGTCTTTGCTCCAGATAGACATGTCAACAATCTATGCTCACGCTTAACATAATATAATATTTGCCATCATGTCATGAACGTAAAAACGTTCTTGACAGAAAAATCAAATCTGTTTTAAAATAAAGGGAATAAACTACATTAACATTTCATGTATGTGTGAAAACCATTTGCTGAACTTGCTACAACAGGGCAGGCAACTCAAGCCATTTCTCCCTGTGCTCATTCAATATGGCTCATTCGGCTCAAGCCCCCACCCCTCGCCCCTCGGCTTGAAGCAACGGCCCCGGTGGATGTAGGTGGTATTGGATTTCGCGTTTGACTTCCGACTCTTCCGGTCGTTTTTATTCTATTAACTCCAGTCAACATTTACAAAACTATCTCCCCCAATAATTTTTGTTCGATTCTCGAACCTGGCTCATACTACTAGCTTTTTCATAGAATAACTTTTCCTGATTTTTGCTAAGTTTGAAACCAATCCAAAACCAATCCGAACCCCAGACAGCATTTACATCTGTGCCAGATCCGTTTTCGAAACAGCAGATTCACGCAGCAGTCGCACTCACTATGCAGATCTGCACCAAATTTGCGCCAGACCTCTATAGCAATTCTGTCTGTAACATTCCGTCCGGCGGTTGCGGCGCCGATCCGGGGCAGCTGCGCAGACCAGACGCGCCACAACTGAATCGAGTCCGCCCGGCGGGTGTGGGCCGGATCAGAGCCATATACAAATATGATAAAAAATATTTTTCTATGGCTCTGGGCCGGATCCGCGGGAGCTGCGCAGACCAGACGCGCCACAACTGAATCGAGTCCGCCCGGCGGGTGTGGGCCGGATCCGCGGGAGCTGCGCAGACCAGACGCGCCACAACTAACGGAACGCTTTTCCTCCACATAAACCTGCCACTCTATCTGACTGTAGAGTGGAAGACCGCAGGCTGCACCGTCTTTGTGATTGTTGTGATTTGTGATTGTTGGTAAGTGCATTATAGGCCTAAGTAAAAATGTAAAAGTAAACTGGTGTTGATGTCATGTTAGTCTGTTAAATATTTATATTAAACATAAAAGTTTACAAACTTAGTTTACACCACATTATTCTGACAACCTCAGACGTACGTGCCTAGACAAGCTAGTAGCATATACGGTTAGCTGGTACAGTAGGTTCTTTTAAATAACACAACTAACACAACACAACTACACAACTAATGTGAAAATAAGGCCAAAACGGTTATCTTTGGTTATTATTTACATTTAGTCATTTAGCAGACGCTCTTATCCAGAGCGACTTACAGTAAGTACAGGGACATTCCCCCCGGCAAGTAGGGTGAAGTGCCTTGCCCAAGGACACAACGTCATTTGACACGGCCAGGAATCGAACTGGCAACCTTCTGATTACTAGCCCGCTTCCCTAACCGCTCAGCCACCTGACTCCCTGACATATTACCTCGCTCCGCTTTCCAAATGGAAACCAAATGTAGAATTATTTTGTTCACCAAACACGATTATTTAGAAACTAAATGCTGCTCCTTTTCATAACATCTGCATTGAACTTCTTTCCATTCAAGTTGTTTAGCATTTCACAGCTGCACGCACCTACGTGATGACGTAAACAGCCGGCCAATGTGAACTTTTGTGCTCGTGCCCTGTTAGTATCCGCGAGCAGATTTGCAGGCAACTTTTATTGAAGTAAGCAAATAAATGGGGTGCTACAGTTTACCCATTTCGGATTGGTTTCAAATTTGGAAAAAATCTTATATGAAAAAGCTAGAGGTATGAGCCAGGTTCGAGAATCGAACAAAAATTATTGGGGGAGATAGTTTTGTAAATGTTGACTGGAGTTAATAGAATAAAAACGACCGGAAGAGCCGGAAGTCTAACAAGAAATGCAATACCACCTACATCCACCGGGGCCGTTGCTTCAAGCCGAGGGGTGGGGGCTTGGTAGCCTCAGCCTATTACTAGAACTGTGGCGACTGACTGGGATGAAGAGGTGGGAAAAAACACTTATGTCCCAGACAGCAAAATGTCCTTGGGCCAGACTTGGACCAGGTCTTCATTAGCATTTGGCACAGATCCGCTAAACGGACCTGGACCGGGATCATCCTTTTCAACGGCCCAATACCGGAACAGGTTCGAATTACGGATCAGAGACAGATCTGGGCCATAAGTGGCCCAGTACAGTAATTAATGCCATGACGTGTGGTGCGGATCTGGCTCAGATCCGCGACTCACATCAAGGGCTCATCAGGCCCTGGTCTGTGATTCATACTTAGGCTATCAGACAATTAACGGCCAAACAAATACCCACGCAATTTGTAATTTCCGAACGTTTTATTTTATTTTAAAACAGGCAAAAGAGAACATTACAGCATTTAAAAAAAAAGACTACAGACTAACATGACATCAACACCAGTTTACTTTTACATTTTTACTTAGGCCTATAATGCACTTACCAACAATCACAAATCACAACAATCACAAAGACGGTGCAGCCTGCGGTCTTCCACTCTACAGTCAGATAGAGTGGCAGGTTTATGTGGGGGAAAAGCGTTCCGTTAGTTGTGGCGCGTCTGGTCTGCGCAGATCCCGCGGATCCGGCCCACACCCGCCGGGCGGACTCGATTCAGTTGTGGCGCGTCTGGTCTGCGCAGCTCCCGCGGATCCGGCCCAGAGCCATAGAAAAATATTTTTTATCATATTTGTATATGGCTCTGATCCGGCCCACACCCGCCGGGCGGACTCGATTCAGTTGTGGCGCGTCTGGTCTGCGCAGCTCCCGCGGATCCGGCCCAGAGCCATAGAAAAATATTTTTTATCATATTTGTATATGGCTCTGATCCGGCCCACACCTGCCGGGCGGACTCGATTCAGTTGTGGCGCGTCTGGTCTGCGCAGCTGCCCAGGATCGGCGCCGCAACCGCCGGACGGAATGTTACAGCCAGAATTGCTATAGAGGTCTGGCGCAAATTTGGTGCAGATCTGCATAGTGAGTGCGACTGCTGCGCGAATCTGCTGATTCGAAAACGGATCTGGCACAGATGTAAATGCTGTCTGGGGTGTATGATGGACCGCAGTCGTATAATTTTGAACCAAGTAGACATGAGAGGGCAAATGAGGAATTGCCGAGACCTGATGGCCGTCAAAGCCAATTAAATGGATGGTCCAAGGAGAATGAAGGGAGAGTTGGTGAAGTGTCCTGGTGAGTTGCTATCATTGAGCAATGCAGCAAAGAGCTCTGGAGCTAGTCTACGAACAGCAGTGCACATATACAAAAACATTTTTTACTGTCAGTGAATAGCACCGAGTGAAAGTCAACGTTTTCTTTATATCTAGTGACAGTGATCATTCAGGGCATTATTCAGGGCATGACATTAACTTTTTGAGGCACTTGTCCTTTGGACAAGTAGCCTACATTTACACAATTTCTGCAGAATGAAACACTTTCTGTTATGTACTGTATTGCAGCTTGGTCCCAATATCTCCACAGACCGTGCAGCTAATTTAATGCTCAACACTTTAACTGGGGCTTACTTGAAAGAGGAATTATTTACTGCGTCTTCTCAGTTACACTATCAGGGCTTGGAAATACTGTGACTTGCTAAAGTAGGCAAATGGGTTGTAGAACATAACATTTCATAATAATTTCAGTCAATCAAACAACTGCAAGACCCAGTGAATGTTATATACAGCTAGCAAACTAACGTTAGCTAGCATCGCTAACGACATTGGCTAACTCAACTTCGGTAGGCTATCCTCAGTATTTGAAAGCTGGCCAGTGCAAGTAACATGGCATTTTATTTAGTTTGAGTTTAAACTTGTCCAGTGGGGCAAGTACATTTCTCTTCCACGTGCCCTACAAAAAAAATCCACTTGTCCCGGACAATCATGTCGTAGCTGTGGTTCAGATAAGTAGACTAGTACTACCGGTAAACTTATCTAGATCTAGAATACATCATGCTAGCTATGGGTTAGCTATGGGCTAACTTGCCAGTCCCACCTGTAAAATCCCAAGATCATCCCTAAAAAAATATTTTCCCCGACGTTGTACACATTTCCGATTAGATGTCCCACGTTTTGATGGTGCTAGCAGAGACCATATTAGACATTCTCTGGTACTAGCCTAGTGTTTATTTCTAATCGATTTCAATGGTCTCTAACATTGCGTTTACAGTGCGTGTCCAACGCAGCGACGCGAATAGCTTGCCATCGCTCGCCTTCCCACAGTTCACCACGCTCGGGGGCGTTTCAAACAGATTAATGTAGAATGTAGTTCTCTAAAGCAGGGGTTCCCAAACTTTTTTTGCTCGAGACCCAAAAGAGAAATATGGTGTCTCCCTGGGACCCAAACATAAAAATACTACATAAATTGCGATAACATCAATATTTTTTTAACTACTGATACAGAACACAACTATGAATTTAAAATGGATATGAAATTTATTTATTTAATCATAAAAGCACATGACAGCAATAATAAAATGTCTTGAGTGCAATATTTTTTTTTATCTCCACCTCATACAATGTTGTACCACTTTTAAATTAACAAACATTTTCTACTCTTTCTATTTGTCACCCCTTTCTCAACTCCCCCTCCCAACATCCCTCAACTTTAAACACCAACAATGAGCAACATTCAGATACATTTTTACTGGCTTATTTTAAAATGATACTATTGGCCTGACATGCCAGAAGGGGTATAATATGTCATCTAAGGCACAATTAAATCTAATGAGTAGTATGTGGCTGGTTGAAGTTTTCAACCAGAAGATTTATTCTGGGCTTGGTTTGTGAAAGTGCTATTCTGAGGTCATGCTGGGGATTGAGTCTGTTTCTGTATTTGTTTTTCAGGTATGCTAGAGTAGAAAACCCAGATTCACATAAGTATGTGGTACCAAACTGAATCAACACATTTACAGCTTTGCTAGCCAAGCAAGAGAACTCTTCCTGCTGGAGATGAGCAATCCAAAACTGAGAGAGAGTGATTGTCTCAAATAGCATCTTACTGCCATTGTTGACCTGCAGTGTGACCAATGCTTCTAACTCTGTCTGACTTAGACCCAACTCTAGTGATGGCACAGCTTGGAAGGGATACTTCACCCACTGAAGGTTTTGAGATCCCTGTGAGTCTGGGAAGTATTGTTTAAAGTTCTTCTGTAAGCCAGACATGTGCTCAACTATGTTCTGCTTCACAGAGTCACTCAGGGGGACACCCGTCTTCTCGTGGTAGGCAGAGAGGACCGGAAACATTGCCAGTTGTGGCAATGTTTCCGAGACAGGCGTGCAGCAGAGACAGGCGTGCAGCAAATCCTTGAATTCCATCTTCCAGCTCCAAAATGCTGTTCTCCTTTCCTTGAAGGCTTTTGTTCAGTGTGTTGAGGTTGTTGAAAATGTCCACAAGATATGCAAATCTTGCCAGCCAATACTTGTCCTGAAAATGCTTGGCAAGGTTAGGGTCTTCATTTTTGAGGTAGGCCATGACCTCTTCTCTCAGCTCCCACACTCTCTGCAGAACTCTTCCCCTGGAGAGCCACCTCACCTCACAGTGAAAGAGCAGGTGCTCATGCTCTGCTCCCATTTCCCTGCATAGCTCTGTGAAGAGCCTTGATTGTAATGGTCGCTTTTTGATTAGATTCACAATTCTCACAACCACATCAAAAACCTCTCCTAGGTCACGCTGTAATGCTTTGCTGGCCAAAGCTTCCCTGTGGATGATACAATGTGTCAGCTTCACATTTGGTACCACTTTACGAACATGAGCCACAAAACCAGACCTGCACCCAGTCATGTTCCTGGCACCATCAGTGCAAATTCCAATACAGTTAATCCATTCCAATTTGAGATCTTTCAAATTTGTGTCCACCACTCTGAAAATATCCTCTCCCCTTGTTGTTGTATGCAGCCGGTCACAGAACAGGAACTCCTCCTTCATATCCTTACCACTGATGTATTTGGAAAATACCATTAATTGGGGAATCCCAGCAACATCAACAGACTCATCTAGCTGCAGTGAAAATATTTTGTGTTCCATTATTTCCCCTGTAACTGACTTTTGGATGTCCACTGCCATGTCTTTGATTCTAGTTGCAACTGTGTTATTTGAGAGTGGGACAGACTCTGTATTCTTTCATTAATTCCCATGCATTTTATCTGCAGCACATAGGCCTACGCGAGTCGTGTGAAATGGCCTTTAACCTATATTAACATAATACACACTTTAATGACTCTTCCACACTGTCAAAACAAAGTTGAACTAGAGAGGGTACAATTTCTGGGGAAATTGTAGGGTGTGCTTGCTTGCGTCGGTTGCACAGGGGTCCGTTTTTGAATGAAATTTTTACAACTGATTTCTGTATATTTTATATGAAAATGCATACTTATTATTTATAAAGATTAAATAGATTTAAAGGCATTTTTTTTTGCTGCTCATTTACAACTTAAAATACGAGTGAAGTGTAGAATGAAATAGATGTCTTCTCATTTCCCCTGCAAGAGGCAGCCTCATCGTTGAATCAAAACGAATAAATTTGGCAGACCGGTGTAAAAATGGACCTAATCTCTATGACTTAAACGTCATTTTAAGTTTTTCCCTTCTCGTGATATTTTCAGGCATGTAGCCTACTCATTGCATTCATTCATTAATAAAGAACCCCCTTTGAAGATTATTCTACGACGTTACCCGGCAGTAGAAGATGGAATCGCGATTCAGACAGTCCCATCTGCTAACTGAAAATATGCCCCCCAAAACGTAAATAAGCTTGTCATTTATTTAGTGGAAAATCGCTCATTCATAAAAAGCTCATTGGTAGCGATCATTGTCAGTAACAACGCAAAATGCGATATAGCCCTGTGTGGAGAAGCTGCCCCGGTAAATTGTACTACTACGGTACAGTACTAGACTACTGCTGTGTTTGTCTTGGTAGCGATTGCGTTGGTTGAATTGGATTTAACGTTCCGTTGTACGGTTTAGGCTGAAATTAATTATTTTCATGAACAGATTGGCAACGTTTAGGCTGTGGCAATGAAGTTCAGGTTAGTAATTAGATAGACTTTTGATTAAGTAAGGGGAGTGCCGAACATGTTCTGTCGCCATTTGACTTCCTACAGCTGTGTAGATGTTTTTGTAGTGTCTCGCGTAGGCTACAGCATTGCAGTGAGCAACACTGGTTTGAAACCACAGGTAATGATAATTTCACCCACAAATCGTTTACTTGTAATGTAATGTCATAATAAATCCTACAACGAAAATGTATTTGTGAGGAATGTTTATTTTAAAGATTGAAAACAGATGCATCATAGACCACTGTAGTATGTGTTGCCCGGGCAACAGAGGCTAATGTCATGATGCTAATGCTTCAGTGAAATAGTAGACTACCGTTTCCAAAAGTAGATGTGGGCCTACTTCCTTAATAATATCAGCTAATATTGTACATTACATTTCATAATTGTGTTTCACATCACAAAGTAAAATGAGTAAATAGTTATCACCCTGGCCTCTTTGCTTGTGGCGTTCCTGCAGCTGCCTTGCAGTAAAGCTATAGTTAGCCTAGCTATCCCCCAAGTTAACAGATGTGAAACGAATGTTCTGCTACAGGTAGTAACGCGTGTTTTCGTGACGTTAGTGACGTAGTGACGTTAGTAACGTCAGTGACTGTGGCTAGCAAATTAGCCACCGTTAGCTTCACTTTTCACCACAAAAACACAATTTCTACTTAAACCATGCAACGGAACGTAAATAAAAATACAACCAACGCAATCGCTACCAAGACGAACCTTTTGACACCGCCGTTGTGTATGTAGTCCAAATATTGACTGATCCTTAGGGGGGCGAAAATAAATAATAAATAAATAAATATATATGTGAGAGAACAAAGGTTGGGCTCTCGCCGAAGGCTTGAGCACACCCAATAAATGCACTTCGCGGCCTAATCCACATAGGGACAAGCCGGGGGCGGAAGGTCGCGCGGCATTGGCTGTCGCCGTTAGCTATATGTAACGTTAGCTAGCAACATACATTTTAGTCACAAAATAACCATTTGCACTGTAACTAACAGACACACAAAACATTTCAAATGCTTCTTACTTACATTTCCGCTGTCAAAACACTGTCTGCTGAAAGTCTCTTCTTTGCCCAGGAAAAATTCCTTTGACTTGCCCCGATGCTGAGAATGTCTCGTTTGGAGATGTCTGTCCAATTTGTTTCTTTTTAAGCTCTCATTACTGAGCACCTCCCCACATAAAACACACTGAGGTCTCTCCTCTGCATTTCGAATGGCTTTGGTGAAGCCAACGTTTATAAACTCTTCTTTATATTTTCGTTTTGACATCTCGCAATGCATGCCAAGGGAACCACAGAAGTCACTCTTAATGTTACCTCAGCCCAGACTCCGCGAGAGAGCGGGTAAACGTGGACCAGGATCGTGAGAAGAAAGGGGGAGGGGTAAACCGCCTCGCACGCAGCATCTGTGCTGACTAGACTAGTGTAGCAAAAAGAACGCTCATCTTCTATTTGAATTTGGAAAATTATTTCACATATCATAGAATTGTTATGCATTTTTTCTTTGTCATTTGGCGATCCAATACAAAAGTGTATGTGACCCATTTTGGGTCGCGACCCTAACTTTGGGAAACCGTGCTCTAAAGTCACTGTTGTAGTTGTCATGGCCAAGTGTGCAGACTTGGGTTTACGTACTCGCAACATCGATCAAAATACAACTTGTATACAAAATACAAAACAGTTTAATAGACATACACGTTGACATGTGTAAAAAACTTTTATTATATTACTCAAAGTCTCTGCTAATCTGTCGATACGATAGGGAGTTCCAGCCGGGCTAGCTAGTTAGTTACCACAGAACGAAGTTACGTAATGTGACTAGACTGAATTTGAAAGTACAAGCACTAGTGATGGGTCGTTCGCGAACGATCCGGCTCTAAGAGCCGGCTCTTGAAGGTGAACGTTGGGAGCTGGCTCGCATATCTGAAGAGCCGACTATTTTTAATAGATTAATACAGCCTATAAAAACTAAATTATTATGAAATAATGAATTTTAATTGTATTTAAAATAATTGACTAATTCAAAGAACAACAAAAAAATACTTGTAGGCTTAAAGGCGCACACAATCATCCTCACATTCTGTTCCTGTCAATCCTGCATGAGGAAGGGCCGAGCCAACTCACACACAGTCAGAGAGTAGTCAAAACTCGGAGGAGAGCCATGACAAATCAATGCATTTTTAAAGATATGTGGTTACGGTCGAGTATGATTTCATTTCATAATTTAATTCAAATTGTTTTCACACCCATCATAGTCAAATTCATAGTTAAAACATGTATTTTTTAAAGAGCCGTTCGGGAGCCAAAAGAGCAGGCTCTTTTTGGTGAGATGAGCCATACGAGCCGGCTCACGAAAAAGAGCCGGAATGCCCATCACTAACAAGCACCAACAACTTCGGCAACCTTGCGCCATGCATCGTTTTTTATTATCATCTCTGTACGAATACAGCTATGTATCGTACAGGATTGGGTAAGCAGCCACACAAACAATTAGTTTCTCCTCCACCTTGAAACCTAGAAAGCTAGAAATGTTCACCATGGTTGCTACGTTACGAGAAACAAGAAAACACTCTGCATCGCGTCGCTGCAGTGGACACGCACTGTAACGCTGCGTTCACACTGCAGCGGAGCGGGCGGCGGGGGGCGTCGGCTTCCAACTCATTTTCAATGAAACCAGTGAAACCTGTGTTCACACAATATCGATCAAAATACCACTTTTACACAACATTTATGTAAGTGCAAGATTACAGTAGAATACATGTTACGCCACCGGTCACTCAACCAGTCGTTTGTAGGCTGGGCTAGCGAGCTAGCAGTGGCACAGAACAGTCACGTAATGTGACGAGACTAAATTTAAAAGTAGGCTATAAAAACACACTAGGAACAATGACGACATCGGCAACCATGCACCATGCATTATTAGTTTAATGTATTCTTTAAATTCAGGCTCGTCACATTAGTAACTTTGTTCTGAACAGAACTGGGTGTGCAGACACATACGTTTCTCCTCCATCTTGAAATTGTCAAACCTAGAAATGTTCATGACGAACACGTTACAAGAAACAAGAAACCAATCCGATTGGCCAACGCTAGCGTTTTCACGCTCCTCATTTACATAAAGTTGAGAAAATCCAACTTGCAACGCTCCGCTCGCCTTCCCACAATGCCCTACGCAAGCGTCAACGCCTGGTTTAATTGAAAATGAATTGGAAGCCGACGCGTCGCCCGCTCTGCTGCAGTGTGAACGCAGCGTTACGGTGCGTGTCCACTGCAGCGACGCGATGTTTTCCATTAATTTTCTATGGAGCCAGGCGAATCGCTTGGAAGGCGAGCGATGGCAAGCGATGCCGAGCGTGTCAGACAGATTAATGCAGAGTTGTAGTTCTCTAAAGTCACTGCTGTAGTTCGTATAATGTCATGGCAAAGTGTGCAGACAAAATATAACTTTTACACACATTAAGCAAAAATCCGATACTCTTTCTAGATCTGACATGATCTTATCTATTGCACACAATAGGTTATTTTTTTCCAACTTTTTTAGACCGAGTGAAAGATTAAATGCCATCCGCACTCTATGTAACGGGTTTTGAGCCGGCTGGAATGCAGAGTTGTCTATGGTCCATGTTGTATAATGTTGTATTTATAGTGTTTAGCTCATTTTTATTATTAATGAATTGAAATAGTTACAATTTCTGCAAGCTAGCTAGCACTTTAACAAGGTTTTCAGTAACATTGTAAATAACTGTATAGGCCTAGCTGGATTTTTATAGATAACCACACCCTGTATTTAGAACCAACAAATTAAATTCCCTCCCGCTATTTATATATTTTTGGAGGGGAATACATTGGTATAAATACAGGTGCTCTCCATCAATATTCTATCATTCATCATGAATAACGTCCAGAGGAATGCTCTCATCGCCAGGGTTCTAAATTAACACCCGCCAACCCGCCAAATGCGGGTTAAAATTCATTTTGGCGGTAAATATTCACTAGCCAGTTTGGCCGGTGATACATGAGGCATTCGATGAATGATACATAAGGCTCTGTTCTCGGCATGGTTCTTGGTCATTTATCCCCCTGGCAGTACTTCCTAAGTTTCCCATGAACACTGTGCCGTAATGCTACGTGATAACGTTTTATACGCCCATTGGCTGCGCACAGTTGAAGTTAAACCGGCGCGAGAAACCGTGGAAACGAACGGAGCGTCCACCAGAAAACACAAGGAAGAAGTAAAACGAAGCATAGCGGATCATAGGAGGTAATAAGAGCTAGCTAGAGTAGTAAAGTAAAGTAAAAAGTTAACTTAATGCGGCGGTGGTTAGGACAAACTTCTGGGGGCGAGAAGAGGAACGAGGCAGGGGATGAGGATATTGATAGCACTAGAGAAACGAAGAAAATAAAATGTTATGCCAAATGGCTGACGGGTCGGGAATGGCTTGTGTTTGACAATGAAAATGTTGTCATGTTTTGTAAGGATTGCCGCATGTAGTCTACACATAAGAAAAATTGGCAACTTTAGAAAGTTACCAGCCAAATTGGCTGGTGATCAAAAAAGTTAATTTAGAACCCTGCTCATCGCCCTGCTCTACTACCGGAGAAGACCCCGCAATTACAAGGGGACATTCTCCATCGTTCTCCTTGCTGTTGTGGACGCCGACAACATGTTCCGGGTCATCGATGTCGGTGGCTATGGATGGAACAGTGACGGTGGGACCCTGGGGAACTCTGCGTTTGGTGAGGCCCTGAAAGATGGAATCCTGGACCTCCCAGAGAACTGCAACATCCCTGGAGCAGAGCCACGTGGACCACTGCCACACGTCTTCGTGGGTGATGAGGCCTTTCCTCTGCGGAGCAACCTCATGCGCCCCTTCCCTGGGACAAACCTCGCCAGGGAGAAGAAGATGTTCAATTACCGCCTCAGCCGTGCCAGGTTGACAGTCGAGTGTGCGTTGGGTATTCTCTCCAGCCAGTGGAGAATGTATCGTCGTGTCATTTGTGTCAACCCGGCAATAGCGGAGGTGTGTGTGAAGGCCACCTGCATCCTCCACAACTTCATCCGGAGGTCCAGGGAGAGGGGCCAGTGGATGTCCAGAAGCCAGACCCGGCCAGGAGGAGTTGGCAGGTCTCCAGGAGGCTCCACGACTGAGCAGCAACAATGCTGCACGTGCAGCAATTCACGTGAGGGATGCATTCACTGCATATTTCAACGCAGAAGGTGCAGTGCCCTGGCAGCAATCAGTTGTATAGCCAATGTCATCGAGAAACAAAGGCTCTTTTAAGAGCCATCCACATTAATCACAAAAAGGAAAACAGTTCCAGAATGTTCTTTTCATAAAATATGAGCTTAAATCATTATGCGGTCATGTTGTTTTTCTTATCATTATTAATTTTCACTACCAACCATTCATAATAAATAATAGTATCTTAATACCTAACAGCCCAATTCAATAAAAGGAACACAAAGTTCTGTCAGTGACAATTTTTGGTTTATTACACATCACTGAGTGGCCTGCATCTCTGCCTCAAAAAACAAGCGGTGAATATAAAATTTTTATTCTGACCGCTTAGCTGGTGGCAGTCTTTTCAGGACAGGGAGAAAAAAGCTCAGCCTCGTCCTCTGCTTGAGGTGGTGGAAGAGGAGCAGGTGTCTGTGCCATCTCCAAAGCACCAATCATCCTCTCCTCAAATGCCGACAGCCTCTCTTTGTGCACCATCTTTCGACCAGAGGATGCTGGGGGCTGGCTAGTGGTTGCTGCTGCCTGACTAGCAGGGGAAGCTCTGGCCTCACTGGCAGGGGTTCCTGGCTCGCCTGGCTCGCTGTCTGGCTGTGTGGCTGTCTGCTCTATTTCATCCTCACTGACCTGGCTGACTGAGGATGTGGTGGCAGGCCTCTGGAAGTTGCTGCTGGAGTCCCTGTACTCCATAAATGGAGCCAGGAACCCCATCACAGCAGCATACTTCCAAGGTTTGTGATTTGAAAGGCCTGCTCCACTCCTGCCCAACTCTGTCTCCTTGTTATTTTCCCTCTTGTAGCTGTCCCTTAAATGTTTCCTTTTTTTTTTGCAATCCTCAGCTAGAAAGACATTATTTGAAAACTGTTTAATAGACATACACTTTGACGTGTAAACACGTTGTATTATATTACTCGAAGTCAGTAGCGGAGGGGGGTGGGGGCGCCGTAAACCCCGGGCCCTGCACCCGAGGGGGGCCCGAGATATATGATTTTGTTTTTCTTTTTTCATAATTTCTCTTTGGCAACAAAACGTTGATTGTATCCATGGCATGGCATGACATGCCATGGCATCCATTCCATGACAATTTTACAAAATATAGTTTTTCCATATAGTTGTGTGCAATGTCTTAGCAAATATATCAGATTCCTTCATTGTAGGTGAGATTATTATTGTGGCGCAGTGTTCCTGGGCTAGTATGAACAAGGATTATCGTGATCATCAGGTGGTTTTAGTGTCTCATTCATTCCTGTTACTCAATCAAGCATGGGGATGAACTAAAAGACAATTTTACTAAATATATATACATTTTCAATTTGTTTACATGACGTAGAGACGTAGTAGACAGGATAGACGTTGAGTAAACTTTTGCAGTTTGCTTTGCTGATTTCAGGAGAATGGCTGAGAAATTTGCTGTGATGAACCCGAATTCTTTTTGTCACCCTGATGCTGCTCGGAAAGTTAGAGCGCTTGCGGAGTTCTATTCGGAATATCTGTCTAAGGACGATTATGTGGTTGATGAATTTGTTACACTTCGTACTATGTACCGTGAGCTGAGCATGGAAAATAATGAACTAAACACACACAGCATCCTACCATTTCTCATTGACAACAACATGGACCGTGCTTTCCCCAACCTTGCCATTCTTTATCGCATTTAGGTACATGACAATTCCGATAAACAGTGCTAGGAAACACCTTGGATCACTGCTACTCTACAATCAGCAAAGCATACCATGCGGTCCCCCGAGCAGCACTGGGTCACTCTGACCACGCCATGGTCCACCTGATTCCTGCATACAGGCAGAAGCTAAAGCGCTGTAAGCCTGCTGTGAGGACATCAAAACAGTGGACCAGTGAAGCTATGGAGGATCTGCGGGCGTGCTTGGACTGCACTGACTGGGACATGTTCACGACTGCTACCAATAGTCTGGATGAGCTCACAGAGGCTGTGACATCATACATCAGCTTCTGTGAGGACTGCTGTATACCAACATGCACCAGGGTAAGCTACAACAACGACAAACCCTGGTTTACAGCTAAACTCAGAAGGTTGAGGTCAGAGAAAGAGGCCGCGTTTAGGAGTGGGGACAAAGACAGTTTCAAGGAGTCGAAGAACAGGTTTAGCAAGGCGGTGAGGGAGGCAAAACGACTGTACTCAGAGAGACTAAAACACCAATTCTCTGCAAACGACTCTGCTTCTGTCTGGAGAGGGCTCAGGCAGATTACCAACTACAAGCCCAGAGCCCCCCACTCCACTAACGACTCCCGCCTGGCCAACGACCTGAATGAGTTCTACTGCAGATTTGAAAGACAATTGGACAGTCCTGAACTACCCCTTCCCACCCAGGAGGCCTCCCACCTCCCCCCCTCTACAGTGACGACTCTCTCCATTCAGGAGGGTGAAGTTAACAGACTTTTCAAGAGGCAGAATCCTCGCAAAGCAGCTGGGCCGGACTCTGTCTCTCCAGCCACCCTCAAGCACTGCGCTGACCAGCTGTCTCTGGTGTTTACCTAAAACTTTAACACCTCCCTTGAGACATGCCATGTGCCAGCCTGTCTCAAGTCCTCCACCATCATCCCTGTGCCCAAAAAGCCAAGGCCAACAGGACATAATGACTACAGACCCGTCGCCCTGACCTCTGTGGTAATGAAGTCTTTCGAGCGCCTGGTGCTGGCACACCTTAAATCCATCACTGACCCTCTACTGGACCCCCTGCAGTTTGCCTACAGAGCCAACAGGTCTGTGGACGATGCAGTTAACATGGCCCTCCACTTCACCCTACAGCACCTGGACTCCCCAGCATCCTATGCCAGGATCCTGTTTGTGGACTTCAGCTCTGCCTTCAATACCATCATCCCCGCCCTGCTTCAGGACAAGCTCTCCCAGCTGAACGTGCCTGATTCCACCTGCAGGTGGATCACAGACTTCCTGTCTGACAGGAAGCAGTGCGTTAAGCTGGGAACACAAGTCTCTGACTCCCGGTCCATCAGCACCGGATCACCTCAGGGCTGCGTCCTTTCTCCTCTGCTCTTCTCCCTGTACACCAACAGTTGCACCTCCAGTCATCCGTCCGTCAAACTCCTGAAGTTTGCGGACGACACCACCCTTATTGGGCTCATCTCTGGTGGAGACGAGTCTGATTATAGGTGGGAAGCGGCCAACCTGGTGACCTGGTGCGGCCAGAACAACTTAGAGCTCAATGCTCTTAAGACAGTGGAGATGGTTGTGGACTTCAGGAGGAACACAGCCCCACTCACCCCCATCACCCTGTGTGACTCCCCAGTCAACACTGTGGAGTCCTTCCGCTTCCTGGGCACTATCCTCTCCCAGGACCTCAAGTGGGAACTGAACATCAGCTCCCTCATCAAGAAAGCACAACAGAGGATGTACTTCCTTCGGCAGCTGAAGAAGTTCAACCTGCCAAAGACAATGATGGTGCACTTCTACTCAGCCATCATTGAGTCCATCCTCACCTCCTCCATCACCGTCTGGTACGCTGCTGCCACTGCCAAGGACAAGAGCAGACTGCAGCGTATCATCCGCACTGCTGAGAAGGTGATTGGCTGCAATCTGCCTACCCTCGAGGACCTGCACACCTCGAGGACCCTGAGGCGAGCGAGGAAGATTGTGGCCGACTCCTCCCACCCTGGACACTCCCTGTTTCAGTCACTCCCCTCCGGCAGAAGGCTGCGGTCCATCAGGACCAATACCTCACGCCACAAAAACAGTTTCTTCCCTTCCGCTGTTGGCCTCTTCAATAAGGCCAAGAGACCACACTGACTCTAATGACTTCCTGCTTAAAACACACTGCTTTTTGCACTGCATTACAACAATGGTATCTTGTACATTTGTATTTTTTGTAATATTTGTATTTTTGTATTTTTATATTGTAATTTACGGCAACTTATATTTTATTTTATTGTATATTTAATTCTATTCTAATCCCACTTAGTACTGCTAGTTTATGTACCCTTAGTATAGATAGTCCACATATTGTATATGTTTATTGTATGCACCTTCCTGCCAAAGCAAATTCCTTGTCTGTGCAAACTTTCATGGCGAATAAATCCCATTCTGATTCTGATTCTAAGGCAGAGAGGACTTTCAGCCGTCTGAAATTTATAAATAATGTGTTTGTGTTTGACCTGTGTGTAGGCTATGAGTTTGCTGGTTTTGAGAGATGCACAATACATGTCAGTTCAGAAAAGAAAATGATTATAGTGGAGTCAGAGGAGTCAGGTGGCTGAGCGGTGAGGGAATCGGGCTAGTAATCCGAAGGTTGCCAGTTCGATTCCCGGTCATGCCAACTGATGTTGTGTCCTTGGGCAAGGCACTTCACCCTACTTGCCTCGGGGGGAATGTCCCTGTATTTACTGTAAGTCTCTCTGGATAAGAGCGTCTGCTAAATGTATAGTCTAGGGGAATTTTTGTTCAATCGTAGCATGCCAGTAGGTGGTCAACTGCAGTGCGCGTCACGCGTGTGTGAGTTGCACACTCATTTTTTTTTATGGGGGCTTGGTTTCGCGTATAGCTTGTCCAAATTGTTGCTGAAAGAATTGTTATATAGGCCTATGTTTTTTATTATTAGTTGTCACTAAGGGTGGAACGGTACATGTATTCGTACGGGCGTCACAGTTCGGTGCATGAAATTACACGGAGAATACACGGTATAAAAATAAATAAAACTCGCGTGCAAATTAATTAATGTAATGCGGAACTACTGTTAGATGCTCGTGTTCTTTAGGGACATCTAATCTGTAGCTCTGAAGCTCTGATTGGCGCCACCGTGAGTCAGAGATGGGCTAGCTAGCAGCACTAAGGACGAGTATGGCGAGTGGTGGTGGCACATGCGAGATAGAGGACCCGCTGGCCTTTTTAAGATTGCAAGTTTGGGAAAACTTCGGTTTCCCATTTAGTTACAGTAGTACAGGCGAGAAAGTGGTGGATAAGACAAGCACTGTGTGTCGGCGTTGTTCAGCAGTTGTGGGCAGTGACGCGCTGTCTGGGTACGCAAGGTAGGCACTGCCTACCCTGCCAAAATTCAAACGGAAAAATGTTTATTAAATCATTTTATTTAATAATCTTGTATTTGTATTTTTACTGTTTATGCAATATGTGTGTTATTCCAATTGTTTAGACGTTACGATGACAAATGTAGCAGTTACGCATAATCAAATAGGCTACAAAAAAAATTGTAGAATAAGCCTTTACTGTCCATTCACTGCGGACGACAAGCACTTCGATCCTGTATTCTTCAACATGTACGTTGAAAAGCACTCTGCTGTGCCTTTGCACGTAAATATGTTATGCTAGTAATCACCTACGTTATGTATCAAACATGAACCAATTAAAATCGAGATATTACTGGACATTTGCGCAGCTAACGTCATTACACCAGCTACATTGTAAGCGTAATCCCCGCAAAATTCAAGTCAAAATGACAGCAGCGGTGTCTGCCGATATCACAGAGTTGAGGAATTTCTCAAAGCTCGATTTAATTCAAAAAATTAGGTAATCTGTCTTTCATAACTTGTGGGGTATGTGAGTGGAAATACATCTAACATGCTAACGCATATAACGCATCTGGCGTGTGCTAAATGACTAAAAATATCCGACGCCATCACCCAGGTGTGCCAATTACTGGAACGAGACATAAAAAACTGTCCAACTTCTCCTCCCTACAGTGCTTAACAAGCCATTAGATACACATACGGCCAAAAAAATTACTGACGCAATTGGAATTTACATGTCATCTTCAATGCGCCCGTATTCACTCGTAGAGGAACCTAGTTTGTTTTGCTTTTCCCTCCGTTGTACCGAACTCGTACTGCACCGTGATGTCTGAACCGTGGTATGAACCTAACAGTGACTTCAGTGTACCGTTCCACCCCTAGTTGTCACTGTTAAGATGACTATAGGCTACTGTCTTTAACTTCATTTTGGGGGGCTTATGACCTCTTATAGTTGAGTTTGAATATAGTGTATTTGGTAAATGGACAGATCATTAAACCCATGTTATGCATGGATTTGTGTAGGCCTACTGTGTGTGAAAGATTCTAATGAATGCTGAATGCGAGGCTAGTGGCCTAGGCCTACATTTTGTTCGCACATTAGGGGCTATGATGACTGAACACATTTATTATATAGGCTAATATGTGCTGTTCACAATAGAGGTTGCCATTGGTTACTTTTTATTGTTATATTTTATTGCACTGCAAAATGTTAATAACAGGGGGGCCCCCAAATCAGTTTCCGCCCCCCCTGAGACACAACCCTTGCTCCGCCCCTGCTCGAAGTGTCTGCTAATCTGTCGATACAACTAGGGAATCCCAGCCGGGCTAACTAGCTAGCTCTAGTTACCACAGAATGAAGTTACGTAATGTGACTAGACTGAATTTGAAAGTACAAAATACCCACCAGGAGCACCGACAATTTCGGCAACCTTGCGCTATGCATCATTTTTTATATTAACATCTCTGTACGAATACAGAGGCGTGTCATACAGTACTGGGTACCCAGCCACTCAAACAAGCAGTTTCTCCTCCATCTTGAAACCTAGAAAGCTATAAATGGTCACCATGGTAGCTACGTTACAAGAAACAAGAAAACACTCAGATTGGCCATCGCTAGCGAAAATCGCTTTTCATTTGCATAAAGTTGAGAAAATCTCAACTCGATCGCGTCGCTACCCACAATGCACCACGCAAGCGATTTGCCTGGCTCCATTGAAAATGAATGGAAAACTTGTTGTCACTCACATCGCATCGCTGCAGTGTAAACGCACCGTAAGCGGGCTTTGGTCTGTCGTCTCCCCAACGTGACGTCATGCATGCATTGTGGGGGAAAGAAAACCAATGCAAAAAGTAGCAACGTTTTCGTATTCCGTTTTGTGAAACCCAACAATATCAAATACAATGGATAACAGTTGAAATGTTTATTACCAACAAGCAAATTGTGCAAATTTGTTGGAAAAATAAACCTGCCATATGGCCTTTAAACTCAATTCTTATTCTGATTTCCAGGTCATATACTACCCTCAGCTTTATTGTAGCTTTTGGGAAGGGAGTAACTTAACTATAGTAGCCCATGTACAGAAACGCCAGAGCAAAAAAAAAGAGAGATGTAGGCTACTGGTCTAATTTTATGTCAATCAAGCTTGTGGGCAGGTATTTGCCAGAGCCGTTGGTAATCAAGCTTGTGCCATTACAAGCAATGATGTTACTGGATAACTGTTGAAGATTAAGGACTATGATGAGTCAAAACAATGGATCTGGGCCACACATCTAATCCCCAACAAACCCAAAGAGAACTGCAAGCAAATCCTCAGTTAACTGCCTGCAAACCCTGAGCCAACATCACATACCTTGCGGATCAATGCTCCGAGGCTTCACCAACCAAAGCAAACTTTAGATTAGCTGTTGGCCAATAGAGAAAGAGCCTGTGACTCAGCACAAAAGCATGACACACAGTCGGTCAGGTTTGGGGTTCATACACATGCACACAAACACACATACCAGACTGGACTCACTTTCTGATAGAAAATCCAAGAAAACACACACATGATTGGTAGAAAAATTCCACTCATGCTGAAATGCTGATAGAATAACTGGACTTTTCTCCCCTTGTATGTTTGCATGCATGTGTGAGAGAAGACAGGGACAGAAGAAAGGGAAGTGTGTGTGTGTGGAGGGATATTGTGGTGTCAAAGGTTCACCCCCCATGATAAATAAAGTCAACTATCCTTCAAATAAATAAGAAGACCTCTAGCCCCCTAGAAGCATTATGATGATAAGTTAATGCATGCACTGCTTGTTGTACTCCCTATGGAAAAAGCATTATTCAATGTAATATAAAATTTACTAAATTTGAGCTTAGTACATTTAATTAAATTGATGAATAAATTGACACAGATTTTCTGCACAACTCGACGTATACATTTTAAAATCCAGATTTGTATATTCACATACTTATGGACAACTTTCATATATGTAAGTGTGCTTGTACTTCCAGTTTGTAAGTATACATATAAGGTGTGATATTTTTTCGCTTGGGCTTGCTTGCAGTGTTGACGGAATGGACGTTTGAATGGTGGTGAAACCTTGACGCTTGACGCTGGGAGCTAACTTTTTAACCCTTGTGCTGCCTTCGGGTCACATGACCCAAAGCTTCATAACGAACCACCGTTGTGTTTACCCAATTTTACCCAATACAAAAACAAATAAAAAGAATTTTCTTTTAACCTTCACAATGTGGGGGGTCTGAGACAGCCCGACGGTTAAAAGAAAATGCTTCACTTTGTTTTTGTATGCAGTAAAGTTGTCTTAATACGACGGTGGGTAACAATGGCTGATGGGTCAGAATGACCCGAAGAGAACACAAGGGTTAAGGGCCTCAGCTAGAGAAAATAATACTGAACTTTAGACAGTCAATGAGACAAGGGTCTCGATGGTGGCTTTGCAAAGACTCTCCGAAGTGAGAGCTTCTTTATAGATAGAGAAGGTTTCAGAACAAAAATGAACAAGTAAATATGATGTCAGGCCACCAAGAACATTATCAAGGCAGGGCTGCAGCACAGGGCTACAGCACACATTAAAGCTACAGATTAAAGAGGAAAAGTATCTTCATGAGAAGTGATCACATCCAGATACCTTACCAATAACTTAACAATCCCTTTCCTCACAGTAAGTCTGAAATAGCAATTGTGACATGTGACCGATTATGAAAGAATGCACAATGTATTTCATCAGAACTGGACTTCTGGAGTCATGTCTGTGATGGAACTGAGGGACGTGTTAAAATGGCGACAATTTATGATGTTCTAAAAAACTACCGTATTTCTTCAAATAAACACCGCCCTCGAATAAACGCCGCACCAAAAATGAACATGAACAAAAAAAATGAAAACAGTTATTTAATTGGTTAAATTAAAACACTGTATTTATTACACAAGTAAATCACAAGTGTACTATAATTCCCTCAAAGCACTGGTAGACACAAGTGGCTTTCTTGCTACAGGTTTATTTGAAGCTTCTTCTCCAAATCCACTGTGAAAACTAAACACACAGTATAACGAGAAAATAAAGACCACATTAGCTTAATATGAATATACAATGACATGCGCAGCATGTAAATAACATTCACCAAAGTAAAATACAGACACAAAACAACATACCTCGTTGGCTGCATGCTGTACACAAGGGAATAGAGGTTTCCTTAGATCGCTAACATCAGCTATAACAACCTTAAACTTTTATCGGCACTGTACTCTTACCAAATAAAGTCACATAATTATATTGAATGCAATTATATAATTCTAAATTATGACATTGGTTGAAAACAAATGATACATTATTATAATTTAATTGCAACAATTACATGTACAACATAGCGAGGTAACTGACTTCACCATTCGCAAATTCGCCTTTCATTAACCCCAAGTTCGCATTTCGGCCTGCTGCTTCAGATTTCTACACAATGTAGGCACACGCGCGGCTTCAATTTTACACTAGGCTTTGTGTTTGACCTCCTTGTCTATTCTTTGTTCGTCTATGGCCGCACTGCAGCTGCAATTCACTAAATCTCTTACTAATTAAACGCCGCTCTCGAATAAACTCTGCACCAAAAATGATCATTGTGTAATAAACGCTGCAGCGTTTAATCGAAGAAATACGGTAGTAAAACCATGTCAGTGTTGATATTCCTCAGGACTATTTTGTCATTGGAGGACATGAGAGCTTGGAAAAAGATGTCTGTTAAAGCCTGGCTGTTAAAGCATCCTATTTATGGCGGTAGGCATCCTCCATTGAAGGTAGAAGGGAGGTTTACCAGATTGCAAGTACACACCTATACTATGTGAACAGTGGCACGTGCATGTGTGCATGCGCACACACACACACACAAGCTCCTATTCTATTTTATGCCTGGAGAATGTCCTACCCCGTGACAGGAAATATTTCAAAAGCAGGGATTTAATTAATCCCATCAAATCATCCCATTTCCTTCTCCCTCAATCTACCATCATTCTCTCTCTTTCTCCAGAAAAGGGGGATTAGAGAGAATATCGGGCCCCCAGGGTTAAAGTCTCCTATTACCAGGACCTGCCTATGCACATCCTCGTCTTATGACTCCTCATACCTTACTATTTCCTACTATGTCTTTTATCGTCTCTCTCCCTCCTTAACTTTGACACAAGATACAGTCAATCTATGCCTTAGCTCCACCAATGCATAGAATACACTTGTCGGACAATTTTGGACTCACACAAACACTGACACAAACCCACATCAAAACACAGTACAAACAACAGCAACACAACCCTACACCCACACAAACTTGCATAACAAAATTAATGATATAACTGCCATGTGAGAGTTTGTTTTTCTATCCTAGTGGGGCCTGACCATTCAATCTCATTCAAAATTGTGTTCTCTCTACCCACTTATCCCTAACCTTAACCCTTAATTCTGACAATAGCACAAATTCTAACCCCTAAATCCCTCTGGAAAAAGCATTTCATAAACTTGACCTTGTGTCACAATGTCAAGTTTTTCATGTTTCACTAGAAATTTGTTCCCCGCAAGGTTAGATAAACAAGGCCACACACACGCACACAGGTATGTACAGTACTGTGAAAAAGTGTTTGCACAAATAATTTAGAAACCAAAGCAAAAATGTTTTAAGAACTAATGAAAATGTCTCTCTACATTGCAAGACAAGTAGGCATCCAATATTTACAAAAATCTTGGGTGCCTAAGACTTTGCACAGTATCGTATAGTCTAGTTTCATTTGTATGCAACACACATGCACATACAATTTCCCAATGCACACACCCACAAATACGCGTATACTGTACTGAGTGTACAGTGCATTGTCATTTCAGCCAGCACATTGCACACCCAAAAATCTTACACAGACATCTGTAAACAGTAGGGAGTCAGGTGGCTGAGCGGTGAGGGAATCAGGCTAGTAATCCGAAGGTTGCCAGTATGATTCCCGGTCATGCAAACTGACGTGTCCTTGGGCAAGGCACTTCACCCTACTTGCCTCGGGGGAATGTCCCTGTACTTACTGTAAGTCGCTCTGGATAAGAGCGTCTGCTAAATGACTAAAATATAAATGTAATCTGGCTTTTGCACATTTTCTCATGAACATCTCATCACATTATTTGTGTGTAGTGGCACTGGCTTGCTATAAGAATGCGCAGAGATAAAAGTTTGAATAGCATAGGATATCTTGAGGATAGAAAAAAGGGAGCAAGACAGAAAGAGAAAAAGAGAGACCCATCTGCCACTCTTTGTGCATAACAGACACATAAATACCCTCTCTTTCACACATGATAGCACAAGTGAAATGAGCAGGCCCTGTTTTTCTGACCCGAAGTTTGGAACATTCTCCAAGGTGTCAAAGAGGCCGTTGTAACATGTACAAACCAGCTTCTCCGGCAAAGCAATAAGAGCACAGCGAATATTTGTGAAACACGACTCATAAGCCCTCAAACAGTTTTCCATGAAGAGCAGAACTGGTAAAAGGCATTTAGGAGTGGAAAATTAGGAACAGTGTGAGACAGTACAAATCTTATCTGATCAATCATACTAGGGCTGTCCCCGACTAAGATTTTCTTTGGTCGACCAAGACTCGACTAAACACTTCTGAAAATCGACTAATCGAAATTTGAAACGTTTTTTTTTTTTTTTATATAAATGTCACAATGTTTTTTATCAAACCCTTTTGTGTGATGTTTTACCTCACTGTTTTAAGAGATAATATCAAAGAAATACATAGCTTACGTAAGAAGGGAGATTGACAACTAGACAAACATAAATGTACAAACATTTTCCCGATCTGACTCAATGTAGCTGCTGGACATTCCAGATTCAGCCGCTATAAAATAAGCTAATTACTAAGTCTCGTGTCACCAGTCCTGTTGTTACCGAATGCCGATATAATACAAAATGCCTGATTGGTTATTATGTATTATCTCTTACAGTGTACTACAAATTAAAAATATTGTTTATTTAACATGCAAATCATCAGAGCGCGCTGATCACTGCCTGAAAACGTGCAGCATGCGAACTTACTAGAAGCCGAGTGGGGAACGGTGCAACAGAGAAATATTTTGTTGTCTTGGCCGGAGAAGTTAATGTCATTCGAATTGGATGTGATTTTTATAATAGCCATATTCATTTTTCAACCCAGCGCGTTAGCATGAGCGAAGTAGAGCACGGCTCTAGTAGAGCACAACTTACGTTTTTCAGGTGGTAGGCTACATCATGTTCGACGTCTAACTATGACAAATAAACCACTGTTGGCAGAGTTTGCATTCAACTTTTTCGAGTCACCCGGTACTTTGTAAATGTACTTTAATGAAATGCTGCCATACCACAGATTTGTTTGCCATTTTGACTAATAACACCGACAAAGTAGGTTATGGCAGAGTTTGTAGTTCGGCAGCCAATTGTGCTCGTGCCGTGTGCAAAAAACCCCAAAACAAAGCGCAGATTAACGAAAGGGAAAACAGTAACACTTTTTCTTTTAAATTATATATTTTTTGAGTTGCTTTATTTGTCTTAAATAATATAATATACAATTTCTGTTAGCAACCCCTTGGTGGAAGCACGAGGAGGCAGAGGGTTCTCACTGATGTCTGACGTAGACACCGTAAAACTATACAAAAGAATACACAAATACAACAATGTCAATACACACAGGTTATAGCACAAAGGAATTAACGTTACTGTGTCCAATCCCGACCGGTTTTTAGCTAACATTCTGATAAAATGCCACTTCAAATATTGATAAAAATGATCGTATCACGTTTTCAGCTGATTTACTGATTTCACGTTAAGCTTTAACTTCTTACCCTTCAAGCTAAATATTGTTAATTAAATAAAATTAGAGTTAGCTTAGCCTTTACTAGAGCCGGTAAAAAGACGCTGGCGCCGGTAAATTAGCCGTGCGCTACCCTTGTCCAAACTAGACCGCACTTCTATCCTCGTAGTAAACACTCGCCGCTGTTTTTATGGGGATATTAACTTGATCCAGGGTCACCAAACTGACCATCAATGCTGTCAACATATCCGGGGACGTAGTTATGTCCTCCACAATAAGATATCACGCTTCAACATCTCCAAACTATGCGATAAAATCTCAATTTGACTGTATACCACCACCTGCTGGATGTTTTGTTGAACTCTTCTCAAAGTTTGATAGCCCCCATCCCTTCCTCCCCTCGACTACAGATCATGTCACACATGATCGTGTATTTTCATTGGCTAGACAAAGTAGTGTTAAGCTAGCGTTGAAATACACTCATATGCTAACCCATATAGTAGCAGTACAATGACAACACAGACACACTTGTCAGAGTAAAGATCGTCGCCCAAGTGTCGCCCGAGTGTCGCCGAGTGGTCTTTCGGCCAAAGTAACTTTCCTATATTATTTAGACATGTAAACGTCCATATATGTTCATGAAATTTGACACGTAGATTGTTTGGTATGCCTAAAATAATACTACTTACACTTTGCTGGCGATCACAAAAGAAAATGCTGGCAAAAAGACCGGAAACTGTCCAAACCCCGTTCGGGTTTGGACAATAGGAGTTTACGGCGGTCGGGATTGGACACAGTGAAGTTATGTCTCGAACGTGTGCTGCTAGCAATTACATATATAGCACGTGCGGAGGTAAAATATTACAAAGAAATAAGAATAAGACAAGTTTGACAAGTTCAACACATACATATATTTTCATTTAGCAGACGCTCTTATCCAGAGCGACTTACAGTAAGTACAGGGACATTCCCCCGAGGCAAGTAGGGTGAAGTGCCTTGCCCAAGGACACAACGTCAGTTGGCATGACCGGGAATCGAACTGGCAACCTTCGGATTACTAGCCCGATTCCCTCACCGCTCAGCCACCTGACTCCCAGTTCTTTCTCTTTCGATAGACTGAGAACCGGAAAAGTGGTTTGTACGTGGTTCGCAAATAGCACCACTGCGGAGCTGGACTAGTTTGAGAACCAAGTAAGAACCGCTTGGGGCAGGGTTACCGTGACCAACAAGACAAACAGAATCCTTTGACCGCCATTGCTCTAAGTTTTTACAATTCATATTTCAGCAAAACGGTACTTGCAAATCAGCATCTGAATTAAAATGTAACGAGAAGTGGGCAGTGTAGTTGCTGAATTCTTTTTATTTTATTGATGAAACTGCTAATTTGTAAATTTGCTCCAACTTTTCGATAACCTAGTTAGAAACTAGTGCAGGCACTAGTTGCTGTGTTTTATCATAATCCTATCAAATGAGTGAAATGACAAACACAAACGTTTTGAGCTATTGAGCCTATATTTAACACACATGTAGTACACAAGCACTACACAGCAAAAGTTTATAAAATGTTGCGCTGATAATGCCAGTGTTGTCATACTGCTGCGAGTCCAGGGTGTTGTGCAATAGCCAAGAAAACACGCATCTCAACCTTGCGTTCTTCGGATTGATAAACAGCCTTTCGAAGGGCTCTGTTTTGTGTTTGACGCTGCCGCGCTAGCGTTGCTGGGAAAGATGAGATGTATAGTGACGTAATGACGTGGCTCTGTGGTGGCTGTCTAGCCCGTGGAAAAGCAAACCGGTTCTTAGAAGGCTCCGTTCTTGAACCAGCTCCGAACTGGCTCTAGCACCAGCTCCGAACTAGCTCCCAGTTCACTTTGGTGGAAAGGGGGTATTATAGGGTGTAAGATGTGTAGATTTTTGGTACGGCGTGTGGATTTTGTAGAGGTAAAGAAAGTTGAATGGGTTGTGAATTTTGTATAGGGTGTTAAATGTGTGGATTTGGGGTTGGGCGTGTGTTTTTTGTGAAGGTGTGAATAATTTTTTATTAATATTTAATATAATAAAGTTTTGTGTAACAAATTATTAACGAAGGAATTATGTAATTATTTTGAAGAGGTATTGTCTTTCTCTTTCTCACACACTCACTAATACAAACACACATGCACATTGTGCACACATACACTCAGAGCAATATGATCTTTACAGGAAACCACAGTGCTCTACAGTGCTATCTAGGGCTGTCCCCGACTAAGATTTTCTTTGGTCGACCAAGACTTGACTAAAACGTCTGAAAATCGACTAATCGAAATTTGAAACGCTTTTTTTTCCACCAAAAAAAACGTACAAACATTTTCCCGATCTGACTCAATGGCTGCTGGACATTGCAGATTCAGCCGCTAATAGCCTACTAATAATAAGACTCGTATCACCAGTCCTGTTGTAACCGAATGTCGATGGTATTTAGTATCTCTTACAATGTACTACAAATTATAAATAATGTTTGTTTAACATGCAAATCATCAGAGCGCGCTTATCACTGCCTGAAAACTTGCAGCATGCGAACTTACGTAGAAGCTGAGTGGGGAACGGTGCAACAGAGAAAGATTTTGTTGTCTTTTGTTGGCCAGAGAAGATAATGTCATTCGATTTGGATGTGATTCTTATAATAGGCATATTAATTTTTCAACCCAGCGCGTTAGCATGAGTGAAGTAGAGCACGGCTCTAGTAGAGCACAACTTACGTTTTTCAGGTGGTAGGCTACATCATATTCGACGTTGAACTATGAAAAATAAACCGTTGTTGGTAGGGTTTGCATTCAACGTTTTTCGAGTCACCCCGTACTTTGTAATTGTAAATGTACTTTAATGAAATGCTGCCATACCAAGATTTCTTTGCCATTTTGACTAATAACACAGACAAAGTAGGCTATGGCAGAGTTTGTAGTTCGGCAGCCAATTGTGCTTGTGCCGTGTGCAACATACCAAACCAAAACAAAGCGCAGATTAACGAAAGGGAAACCAGTAACACCTTTTCTTTTAAATTATATATATTTTGAGTTGCTTTATTTGTCTTAAATAATATAATCTACAATTTCTATAGAACATTTAGTTAATTCAGCAATGATGACACAAGCGGGAATCAGATCTCACACTGCCATACGGCAGCTCGACTAAAAAAAATCTTAGTCGACCAAGAGCATATGACCAGTAAATCGACTAGTCGACTGAGCCCTAGTGCTATCAGTGGACTGGACATGAGTTTGAATTTTTTGTTTCTAAAAGTCTGTCAGGGTTTCCAGTAATGAACTTTTGGAATACAGCATTTGTGTATATCGGGACAGCAAAGACAATATACAGCACGACTGCTTTTAATGGAGACAGGCAGGCATGAAGTTTGTGGACGACACCACCCTTATTAGGTTAATCTCAGGTGAGGATGAGTCTGACTATAGGTGGGAAGCTGACCACCTGGTGACCTGGTGTAGCCAGAACAACTTAGAGCTCAATGCTCTTAAGACAGTGGAGATGCTTGTGGACTTGGACTGGAGGAAGAATACAGCCCCACTCACCCCCATCACCCTGTGCGACTCCCCAGTCAACACTGTGGAGTCCTTCCGCGTCCTGGGCACTATTCTCTCCCAGGACCTCAAGTGGGAACTGAACATCAGCTCCCTCATCAAGAAAGCACAACAGAGGATGTACATCCTTCGGCAGCTGAAGAAGTTCAGCCTGCCAAAGACAATGATGGTGCACTTCTACTCAGCCATCATTGAGTCCATCCTCACCTCCTCCATCACCGTCTGGTACGCTGCTGCCACTGCCAAGGACAAGAGCAGGCGGCAGCGTATCATCCGCACTGCTGAGAAGGTGATCGGCTGCAATCTGCCTACCCTTGAGGACCTGCACACCTCAAGGACCCTGAGGCGAGCGAGGAAGATTGTGGCCAACTCCTCCCACCCTGGACACTCCCTGTTTCAGTCACTCCCCTCCGGCAGAAGGCTGCGGTCCATCAGGACCAATACCTCACGCCACAAAAACTGTTCCTTCCCTTCCGCTGTTGGCCTCTTCAACAAGGCCAAGGGACCACACTGACTCTAATGACTTCCTGCTTAAAACACACTTCTTTTTGCACTGCATTACAATAATGGTATCTTGTACATTTGCACCTTCATTTCAGTATGTACACTCTTACCTTGCTCTCTCTTCGGTCCCTGTATCTGCAATGGTACCAAAGCGGGCATAGGGATGGGCACGCATTCCTGGTACATCAACATGGGCGATGTTGTCCCCTTCCTTTTTACCCCGTTGCTTAGGATTCTGCGCTGCGGCAACGCAGTGGCGGGAGCAGCATCGGGACTGGAAAAGGAAGCAATTCTCTGTAGGATGGAGCTCACGCTCTCCCTAACCTCTTGACTGGTCTGGTTCACGTCCATCTCCACTAGGGTGGGGCTAGGTCTGGCAGTGGCTACCTGCAACCGGGAGAGCAGGTCAAGGGTCCGAGGAGTCTGGGCCGGGGAGAAGGGCACCGGGGAGCGGCTCACATCTGGAACAAGGAACGAGCCTGGGGGACAGGAGGGGGGGCTGCGGGGGGAGGAGCGAAGAGGGGTAGTGTCAGCACTGTCCAGGCTGCTGAGGGAGGCCAAGGGACTTCTGGGGCCGGAGGGAGGGCCACCGGGGCACTGGAGAGGGATAGGGAGGCTCCGAGGAGGTTGTACAGGGGGGCTGGCAGGGGTCGGACCCATAGAGCTGCCGCTGGTGCCCACCAGGTTGTCCAGGTCCAGGGGGAACTTGTTCAGGCGCTGGGTCTCCTTGGGCTTGGCTGAGTCCTGGGCTTGGATCTGGAACTGGTTGTGGCCAGCCGGGGTAGAGTAATAGCCATCCTTCCCGAAGAGGCTGGGGTTATGCTGGCGCATGTGGGCAGAGCCCGTCCCACTCCAATTCCCGCCAGCATTGGCATATTTTGTCCCAGGCGACATCCTTCCTCCACCCCCAACACTGCTGCTCCCAACTCTGCGCACCTCTGCCACCCTGCCACCTGCGTCCACCATCTGGAGTTCCAGGCTTGGCATGGATCCGTGGCTGACCCCATGGGGCTCCGAAGCCCTCAGCTCCAAGGGCCCTTCAAGGTTGGAGTGGAACACGTTCCCGTGGGAGGAGAACTTCTTAAGGGCTGGACTCCCTAGAGCCACCTCCCCTCCAACCAGACACTGGGGCTGCTGGGGGTACTGAGGCCTGCCATACTCCCCAAGTGGCAGGGGGCTGGAATAGTGGCTGCAGCCACCACCCCCAAGCTTGTGAAGAGGGGAGAGAGGGGTTCCACCTCCCCCTCCCTGGACAGAGTAGTCCAAGCTGGACGAGGAGCTGTGAAGGCTGTCGTAGTCGCTCCCAGGCCCGGACATGAAAGAGGATGAGAACCCATTTGGGTTGAACCGGCTCTGGAAGGAAGCTGCACGGGCGATGCCGCCATTCCCACCCCCTCCTCCATCAATGTTGTTGTTGACAGCAACGGCGGACCGGTTGGTAGTGCCGCGGTTGAAGGAGAAGCTGGACACCATGCGGCTCTTCAGAACAGGGCTCTGGGCAAGGCTGGGGGAGGAGCCCAGGCTGATGCGCTGTCGGTAGGATGGTGATGAGACACTAATGTGGTGGGAGGGGGGCAGGAGGCCCCGCCCCTCATTGCTCTTATTGAGGAGATGGGTGGACGGGGAGATGGGGGAGGGGATGGGGGAGGTGGGAGAGAAGGCGGGGATGTCGTCCACATCCTCAATGTCGAATGATCGCTTCAGGGCTACAGGGAGGGGGAGGAGGGAGAGAAGGATCAGTGGAACAGGAAGGATGTAGAGAAACATCTATGATGCCATGGCAAACCTTTTTACTCATTTACATTTTTAAGACTGCCCCATTGGGTGTAGCTCAGGAGTACGATTTCAGTAGTCAATGAATGGCCTGTAATTAGTTGCTTAATGAGATTTAATTATAATTATTTAATTTGAGCACTGCAAGGGAATATGATGTAGGCCCATGTCCAAAAGCAACTACTGTATGTCAGCATTAGCTTATCTCTTGAGGTAACTAGAGATAAATGTATGGGTCTAGAGGTAGGTATTCAGTCTAGAGCCGTATTTCTCAACTGGTGGGCCCCAAACCCAAAGTTACCAAACATCTGATGGTGCGCTTTTATTTTGAAAGGTGCACAAGTGTCTATCAAAACTGCATTAGTTATAAGCAGTGCATTACAACTTGTTTAGCATATGAACAGCAGCATAATTAAGCTCAGCACCCTCCTATTAATATATATTTTATAAAACAAATGCCTAAGCATGTTTATCCTGTTATTTAAGATTTAAGGCCTATTCTGTAGTCTAGATTAGAAAAATCTGTGTTTTGGAGGACGATGAATTCGTCTCATATGTTTCAATACTTTTTTTTGATACAGTAACTGACCTTGCAAATTCTCAACACTGAGAATAGTTCAATGGTCTGGAATGGTGTCCTACAAAGTGTAAGGTCACAGGTTCATCTTTTTGCAGGTCATAATTTTGATTATCGGTTTAATTTAACAGGATTACATCATTCAGAAGTACCATATGCAATTTCACCTTGATATGTCAACATATGTTGGAATTACAGCTGTTTATACTTTGGCTGAATCCAACAACAATGGTCTGAGATGGTGACTGGAAAGTGCAAGGTCATAGGTTCAAATCCAGCCTCAATTTATGATTGTCATAATTTGGATTATCTGTTTAGTTAAACAGGATGACATCATTCTGAAGTACCATACACAATTTCATCTTGATATGTCAAAAGATGACTGAATTACAGCTGCTTAAACTTTGTCCCAAAGCTGACGAAAGCTATTACTCTGCCTTTTCTATTCATCCAAATGCAACAGTTGATGTGTAGCAGAGGACAGAGAGGCTGACTTGCAACCACATGCTCTTGAGTTCAAATCTCCATACAGCTTGTTGTTGTTTGCCAAACATGAAGTACTTTTGCTCTCTTGTTGTCCAACTCTTGACCTACTACAATGTACATTTTTATAATATTTTGCCATTTTGCGGAGGAACCTGCATCACTGCTTGCAACTATATTTATTATTATTTTTCCCCTTCTCCATGAAATGGCTCAATACCTCAAAAAGTCCCCGACCCGATTTTTTACAATTTGGTCCAATGATATAACAGGTCACTCACTACTCCCAGACTGCTAATGGCCCACATACGCCCTTAGGTGGCGCTATAAGCCACGCCCAAAGTCATGATTTCCCATGATTTCCCCTGCGCCCAGTTACTCCAAAATGCCAATAGATCAATGGGGTGGGATTGTGTCCTACAAAGTGTAAGGTCAGGTTCAAATCCAGCCAGTCTTTGGGCCTGTCATAATTTTGATTATCTGTTTAGTTAAACAGGATGACATAATTCTGAAGTACCATACGCAATTTCACCTTCATATGTCAAAATATGATTGGATTACAGCTGTTTCAAACTTTGGCCAAATCTAACAATGCTTGCCACAGGAGAAATGGCTTACTTTTTTAAATACAGTAACTGACCACACTCATTCCCAACACTGAGAATAGCTCAATGGGCTGAGACGGTGTCCTGCAATGTGTAAGGTCACAGGTTTGAATCCAGCCACAGCCTTTGAGCATAATGTTGATTATCTGTTTAGTAATGATGTCATCTTAACAAGATGACATCATTCTGAAATACCATGCGCAATTTCATGCAATTTCACCTTGAAATGTCAACCGTTTCTTCACCTTTGTCTCAAAGCTAATACTCTGCCCTTTCTATTCATAACATCCTAACAGATGGTGTGTAGCAGAGAGGATAGAGAGACTGACTTGTAACCTTATGCTCATGAGTTCAAATCCCCATTCAGCCTATTGTTGTTGGCCAAACATGAAGTAGTTTTGCTCTCTTGATCTGCTACAATGTACATTTTTATAATATTTTGCCATTTTGCGGAGGAACCCACATCGCTGCTTGCAGCTATATTTATTATTCTTGTGACATTGAAGTCAATGGCATCCCCTAGACCAGTAATTGAAAAAGTTGTGAAATTTGGCATGTTGAAACTGCAGCACATTAGTAACTATCATACCAAACATGGGCCACTTTAGACAGAAGGTAGTGCTACAGGCCACGCCTCTATTTGCCTAATTTGAAAGTGAAGCTATTTGCACCCATTTGTCCCAAAATTCTGAAATGTATTACATATGCCTTATTTCTCATGAGGAAGAAAAAAGCCTCTAGAACCTATAACGGCTGCCATATAGGATTTTTCTGTACAATAAAGATTTGTCCAAAACGCCACAATTCTTCTCCTCATGAACCGTAGCTCCGATTGACTTGAAACACGAAAATGATTTGTAAGACATATGTCTTTGTATATTGTGATAGGCAATGTGTAATATATTCCAAAATTGTCAAATTATTAACATAAGGTTGAATTTGCACCTGTGGCACATATTTCATGTGTCCATAAATAAGTGCCACATTGCCCTAGGGACTTGATCTGTTCCACACATGAGGAAGACACTACAACATGTTACCATGTGCATGTGCCTTTGCACAACTTCATATCTCCAAAAATGAGTAAATTAAAGGAAATCTCATTTATCGCTAACGCTAAAATATTCTTTACACATCCGCCGGTCAAAAACTGATACTCTGATTCAATCACAAGTTCATATGAAGGCTCTTGACAATGTTTAGTACACAAATCTGAGAAAAAGTTGGATGTAAGATGAAAAGTAGATTTATTGTGAATATTTGAAATATGCATGCTTGGCTAATTGCTAGGGCTTCATTTTCCAAAATGAGGTATCGTTGGATTCCCTGGATCAAGACGAGTTCAACACACTATGACATCATACCCAGTTATATAGATTCTCCGCCATTTGACAATGTTAAGGAAAAGTGTTTTTTCGCTACTCCTCCTACATTTCTTGTCAAATCTTCTTCAAAATGGCCACAGATGATCTTCAGACTAAGCCTCACAAACCGTTTGTTAGTTACAGCGAATCAAATTCAGGAACTTATCCGGCAAAAGGGAAGTGAGGTCATATCTTAGCCAATCTTTGATGCAATGACTCCAAACTTGGTGTATGGAGTCAGGACCCTGTTATTAAGAGAAAAAGGTAGTGTCATTTGAGCTCTAGGGGGGGCTACAATAGGCAACAATTTGTTTTGACCAATAACTGTTGATTCATTTGTCTTATTTAAGTGATTCCTTTGTCTCGTGATATCTTAGGAGATCCCGTGTCTGACACATTTTAATTTGTGATACCAGCCGAATTGATGCGGCCGCCATTTTGAATGAATGAATATAAAGTTTTTTTCACTACTTCTCCTATAAAGTTTGTCCAATCTTCACCAAATTTGGCACAGATCTTCAGACCAAGCCTCACAAGAGATATCACATGGTTTTTTGATTTTCTAAACCGTTTGACTGGTACAGCCAATCAAAGACGTCAACCAAGCCACCATAAAAGAAGTGAGGTCATATTTCACATTGTTTTAGATTTTCAAAACTGTTTTTCCGGTATAGCCGATCAAAGTTGGCGATGAAGCCGCCAAAACAGGGTGTGAGATCATCTCAGGAAATATTTGCAGAATTAACATCAAACTTGATACAGGTGCTCAGGGCCTTGTTCCAAAGAGGTCCACAAAAGGTTGTGTCATCTAACCTCTAGGGGGCGATCCCGTGTCTGACACATGTTAACTTGTGATACCAGCCAAATTGATGCGGCCGTCATTTTGAATGAATGAATAAAACGTTTTTTTGCCTACTCCTACAAAATGTATCCAATATTCACCTAATTTGGATCACAGACCCCCATCACTTTGACATGTCAAAATAGGACTGTATTACAGCTGTTTAAACTTGGGCCAAATCTGACAACAGCTTGCCACAGGAAAAACTGCTTATATTTTTACACAGTAACTGAACACATTATTTTCCAGCACTGAGAATAGCTCACTAGGATAAGTTGGTGTCCTGGCAAGGGCACCGTGTGAGGTTCGCCAAAGACGACGAGCCTGTCATGTCACCAATTAACTGTTTAGCGAGACTGTAAGCCACTGCAAAGGAAGCCAGGTACACCACAGTCGCTAGCTACCTGTAGTCTAGCTGTATAGAGTCAAAGAAATTCCAGAAATCCCAAGTCTCCCGGATGTTCCGGGAGTCTCCCACATTTCCATAGTGGCTCCCTGCAAATGCTATACAATCTCCCAGAAATCAGGGATTTTGTATTTAGAGCGAGCGAGAGACTGTCCAATGGTAGAGACAGGTGCATATTGCGCCCGGGGGGGGGGGGGGGGGGGGGTTGGGATGTCTGCAGTTCTCACACAAATTATCAAAATAATTTTTGATTAAAAAAAATTATGTATTTATGTACAGCCAATCGAAATCTCCAAACAGAAAGTTGTGTCGTATCTCAGCAAATCTTTGATGGATTCACACCAAACTTGCTGCGTGTACTCGGAACCCTCTTCTGAGGATGTCTAAAGTTTCTTCTGGGTCATCTGACCTGCTTGGCCACCCCATTGCTGCTTGCAGCTATATTTATTATTATTATTATTATTAGCTATATAAGCATACAATTGATGTATGGTCAATGTGTTTCTTTCTAAAAGTACACTAAAGGTGCATGTAGAGTAAAAATACCTGAGTGTGTATTTCCTTTTACTTTGAAAGTGTGTGTGCTCATCGAGTGTAATAGTTAATATAAGTTAAATACAGGAACTCAAACTAATGTTGAAGATGATAGAAGTTAAAATAACTCAGGGCCCTTTCTTTAGGGAACAGAAAGGCTACACATTTTTTGCCTCTCATTCACACTCACACTCATACACTGATGGCAGCAGAGCTGCCATGCAAGGCACTAGCCTGCCCATCGGGAGCAACTTGGGGGTTCAACGTCTTGTTCAAGGACACGTAGGCGCATGTTCTGGAGGAGTCGGGGATCGAACTGCCAACCTTGCGGATAACAGACGACCCTCTCTACCCCCTGACCACATTATGTGTATTAAGACACAGATCTAATGTGTAGAGGCAGGTCTACAGACAGGTCTACAGGTCTAGAGAAAGGTATAATGGTGCAAAGCAGGTCTAAACAAGTGTTTCTCTATGGAGGTGGTACCACCAGGGGGTGTTCAGAGAATGTCATGGAGCGTTGGAAGCAATATTTTTGAAAGTATGGTGTTGAGGTCTTCTTGGATTTGTGTGCGTCTGTTTCTTAATGACAGTTAAGTCCTAGTATTGAAGCCACGTTTTCAACATTTTACTGTTAAACTTGCATTTGCCACTGTCATTTGAAGCTTTTTCAAGAAGGCTTTCCATGTTAAAGCTTTTTTCTGATTCACACAGATTTTCCTTTTTCTTTGAAAAGGCGTGAGCTAGGCCTATTACAATTATATTATAGAACCTCAATTAACTTTCTACCTCGATTTCTTTTCAACATGTCTACAGGTCTAGAGGCAGGTCTAATGGTGTAGAGGCATGTCTACAGGTCTAGAGGCAGGTCTATGGATAATCATGGTCTACTCTAGATGTTTACAGCCTAGGTCAGCCTGTGCAACAGTATGAACATCCTAACAAGTCAGACAGAGGGCCGTTAGGGGGAGACTGGCAGGGGTAATTAAAGGCCTTGTTGTTTGATCTTCCTTTGAGGCTGAGATGACATCACCATGTAAAGACCAGGACCCTCATTCCTACTGCCACTGTTGTGTTGAGTGTGTGTGTGTGTGTGCGCGTTTGTCTGTGTCTGTGTGAATATATGTGGTATCACCAAAAGACACCTAAACTACAGTGTTTTATTTACCAGTCTGGGGAAAGTGTTTGTGCAGTGTAATTAATAGGTTTGGATCTCGACATAGCAGAGAGAAATAAATGTAAATTCACAGTGTGTGTATATCACCCAAAAAAAATTGCTCCTGTGTCTGTGCACATACTGTATTATGCCGTATGTCTAGGCAGTACAGCTTGGTGTTGAAAAGCAGAAGTAAAATCTCAACAGGTTTTCTCTGCTGTCCAGTCAAACTGACAGCTCAATGAAATCAGAATCAGAATTCATAATGATGCAATAACACACCGATTTTCAGTTACATGTTCCACTTTTCAGACATCCAAGGTCTGTTGCACACATAGGGCATGCCAAGGACCACTTTCAATCTGCAGTACTAGTGCACAGTGCCCATGATGCAGTCGGTGATTAAGATGTCAGTGAAACACACACATACAGATTCCTTGAAGTATTGATAGTGCATAGTGCCCATGATAAAAAATTGGTGGAACACACACAGATTTCTGGAATTATAGATAGATAGTGCAGTGCCCGTGATGCAGCCTGTGATGACATTTCTCCTCATTGGTTTTGGTACCTATATTTCTCAGATCACAAATACAATTCTCTGTCATCTCTGAAGTACTTGTTCACCTCCACATCTATTCTAGTCAAATTGCTAATGCTGTGGTAGCCTACATTCATGCAAATGATTATATAGCCTTCATTTGTCAGCTGTTTCCTAAGTTATAAATTGCTTATGTTATGTTGATCAAAATGTACTATATTGGTTCTCTGTTAATTTGTCTTAACAGCACAAGAGAAAGCATCACTCCTGTACTGGCCTCTCTCCACTGGCTACCTTTTAAATATAGGATTGATTTTAAGGTTCTTTTATTTGTTTTTAATGCCCAAAATGGATCGGCACCCTCCTATATTTCAGACCTCCTTAGCCAGCCAGCCCTCTTCCTCAATGACCCTTAGGTCGTCCAACAAACTGCTTTTGTGCGTTCCACGGTCTAGTTTGAAGTTTAAAGGAGATCGTGCCTTTTCTGTAGCTGCTCCATAATTGTGGAACAGCCTACCTTTATACATTAGGTCCTCTACTAGTAGCAATGTTTTTAAACCCCACCTTAAGACCTATCTTTTTTCTTTAGCATTTGAGTCTGCAATTGGGTAGGAATTTTTGTTTGTTTGTCATGTCCGAAAATATGTCTAGCTGGTTATATATTTTGACTGTACAGCACTTTGGTCGACATAAGTTGTTTTTAAATGTGCTTTATAAATACATTTGACTTGACTTAACATCTAAACATTTAGTTCATAACAGAAGTCATTACATGCACAATGGTTGTCATGAGCCAGTTGTCATAATTGTATGCCTAATTCACCATACAGCGCTTGTACATTTGCAATGTGCTGGCAGTTTTGAAATCAGTAAACACATTCATTTCTATAACAATTCACTGATATATCTGAAAGTATATCCACTTTATATTGTCATTCTGTTCGCTAGCCAGCCCCTTTGAAAGCAGCTGAATATCAGTTGTAAAAGCAAATTTCCCTATAGGCCTATTCCTTGCTTAGTTTCATTTAATTGTGAATGCCTTTGTTAATCGCATTAGCTAAATCGCGGTAGGCTTTCACATCAGTAAATACATTTATGTAACAAAATTCACTGATACTGAAAGTTTCCACTTTATGTTCTTGTTCTGTTCGCTAGCTATGGAACGCTGTGTTACTCAAAATTAAATAAATAGATAGGTAAATAAATACATAAATAAATATGTCTATGAAATAAACCATGTATTTACCTACATCAATAAATAAATACATTTACCTATTTCAAAATGACGTTTTTTTAAAGACTACATTTATTACGGATAAGTGCTCTACAAAACATAAACTATTTAAGACTTTGTGATCGATGTCTAAGACTGATCGAGCACCGTGTTTGTGTGCAAGATGTAGCTACAGGTAGTATGGGGGTGATTAGTGTCAGGTAATGTTAACTAAAAAAGCTAGCAACCGTCGCTACGCCTAAGGAAGACAATCACTGCCACCGCTACGTCGCTACTTCTCCAAAGCAGACAATCACTTCCACCGCTACGTTGTTAGTTTGCCACTATGTTGATAGCTATGTCGATAAGAAGGCAGCTAGCTACAACTATCTAGCCTCACCATTATGCCATGCCGGTGTCGTACCATTTAGTGAGACCTGAAGTGAAGCCAGACCATTCAAGACATTACCCATACCTTTGGATTTACTGTTTCAAATTGAAAAGTGAGGCGATCGTTCGATTAAAGTCAAGTTTCTTAACGCTTTGTCAATATTGGCAATGAAAGGTTGCAACTAACCATGACGTTTCCAGACCAAGACCCATTCAACACGGTACATAACACCCAAACCCAGATATTATAATTTATGTAATTCTTCAATATTATATCAAACCACTAGGCTACCACTGGACTCGTTTAAAAAAAAGTATTTTCTTTTTATTCAACAATAAGAATACCAATACAACAAGTCATCAACAACATTGACAACCATAAATTAAAAATTAAAAACCTGCTGTCATGTCAAGTCTGTGTCAACTGCCATAAAGTCCACTTCCTCCATTTACTGTCCATCTGTGATCCGGTCAGCCGTAGCCTGTGTGCCAGTCTTTCCATAATATATATTTCCTCTACTGTGTCCACCCAATGGGTCTGAGTGGGTAGATCTTCAGTCCTCCATTTCCTTGTAATGGCCTTTTTACCTGCAACCATGAGTATCTTGAATAGATCTCTGTGTAAATACACAGATACATCATCTCATGATTCATAAGAAATTCGTATCCCAGAATCTCTTGTGTTATCCTATGGATCATTCCCCAAAACCCTATTATTTTGTGACAATTCCAGAATATATGTATTGTGCACGGTTAGCCTCAGATGACCCACAATTCCTCAAACATGACTTTCTTGTTTCAGAATAGTTATTTGATATTTTAGGTGTGATTAAGAACCGTACCAGATGTTTCCAGGAAAACTCTGGAGTCAGGTGGCTGAGTGGTGAGGGAATCGGGCCTGTAATCATAAGGTTGCCAGTTCGATTCACGGCTGTGCAAAATGACGTTGTGTCCTTGGGCAAGGCACTTCACCCTACTTGTCTTGTGGGGAATGTCCCTATACTTACTGTAAGTCGCTCTGGATAAGAGCGTCTGCTAAATGACTAAATGTAAATGTAAACTCTCCAGGCTTGCGAACAGGTTGTTGTCTTATGTTTTTCCCCCATCTTATTCCATTCATCGTCAGATATTTCCATGTCAAATTCTTTTTCCCATTTTTATTTTATACAGTTAGGTCCATAAGTATTTGGACATTGACACAATTTTCATCATTTTGGCTCTGTATACCACCACAATGGATTTGAAATGAAACAATCAAGATGTGCTTTAAGTGCAGACTTTCAGCTTTAATATCAGGGTATTTACATCCAAATCAGGTGAACGGTGTAGGAATTACAATGCATTTTATATGTGGCCCCCCCCTTTTTAAGGAACCAAAAGTAATTGGACAATAGGCTGCTCAGCTGTTCCATGGCCAGGTGTATGTTATTCCCTCATAAAGGGAGTTCGTTATTTCATTGACAAGGAGCAGATAAAAGGTCTAGAGTTCATTTCAAGTATGGTATTTGTGTTTGGAATCTGTTGCTGTCAACTCTCAATATGAAGTCCAAAGAGCTGTCACCATCAGTGAAGCAAGCCATCGTTAGGCTGAAAAATCAAAACAAACCTATCAGAGAGATAGCAAAAACATTAGGTGTGGCCAAATCAACTGTTTGGTACATTCTTAAAAAGAAAGAACGCACTGGTGAGCTCAGCAACACCAAAAGACCCGGAAGACCACGGAAAACAACTGTGGTGGATGACAGAAGAATTCTTTCCCTGGTGAAGAAAAACCCCATCACAACAGTTGGCCAGATCAAGAACACTCTCCAGGAAGTAGGCGTATCTGTGTCAAAGTCAACAATTAAGAGAAGACTTCACCAGAGTAAATACAGAGGGTTCACCACAAGATGTAAACCATTGGTGAGTCTCAAAAACAGGAAGACCAGATTAGAGTTTGCCAAAAAACATCTAAAAGAGCCTGTACAGTTCTGGAATAACATCCTATGGACAGATGAGACCAAGATCAACTTGTACCAGAATGATGGGAAGAGAAGAGTATGGAGAAGGGAAGGAACTGCTCATGATCCAAAGCATACCACCTCATCAGTGAAGCATGGTGGAGGTAGTGTTATGGCGTGGGCATGTATGGCTGCCAATGGAACTGGTTCCCTTGTATTTATCGATGATGTGACTGCTGACAAAAGCAGTAGGATGAATTCTGAAGTGTTTCGGGCAATATTATCTGCTCAGATTCAGCCAAATGCTTCAGAACTCATAGGACGGCGCTTCACAGTGCAGATGGACAATGACCCGAAGCATACTGCGAAAGCAACCAAAGAGTTTTTTAAGGCAAAGAAGTGGAATGTTCTGCAATGGCCAAGTCAATCACCTGACCTAAATCCAATTGAGCATGCATTTCACTTGTTAAAGACAAAACTGTGGGAAAATGGAAAAGGGAAAATGCCCCAAGAACAAGCAGGAACTGAAGACAGTTGCAGTAGAGGCCTGGCAGAGCATCACCAGACGAAACCCAGCGTCTGGTGATGTCTATGGGTTCCAGACTTCAGGCTGTCATTGACTGCAAAGGATTTGCAACCAAGTATTAAAAGTGACAATTAGATTTATGATTATGTTAGTTTGTCCAATTATTTTTGGTCCCTTAAAAAGGGGGGGGGGGGCACATATAAAATGTGTTGTAATTCCTACACCGTTCACCTGATTTGGATGTAAATACCCTGAAATTAAAGCTGAAAGTCTGCACTTAAAGCCCATCTTGATTGTTTCATTTCAAATCCATTGTGGTGGTATGCAGAGCCAAAATGATGAAAATTGTGTCAATGTCCAAATACTTATGGACCTAACTGTATACCTTGTTGTGCTTTTGCCATCCATCAATGCCTTATATAATGTAGTTGTAGTCCTGACCCGATTTCCTTTATATGTATCAATCATTACTTGTATCACCTTGTTCACTTCTAGAGAGAGCCCCTGTCCAATCCGTTTCCCATAATAATCCCATATCTGTAAATATTTGTACAATTCCCGCCAATCCAGGCCATATGTCATTTTCAAGTCTTGAAAACTCATTATCTTCCACTTTTCCACCAGCGTGCACCATGCCGTAATGCCCTTATCCACCCACTGTCCGAATCCCCAACTCCATCCAGCTGATTTAAAACTGCTATCAAAAGCCACCCATTTCAATACATTTGCGCCCTTCTCCGCCTTATTATGTCTAAGTAATTTGAACCATAATTCCAAGGTAAATTTTGTGATCGAATCTATTTGATTTCTAACCTTCTTAAATGTTTCCCTATCTCCTATAATACTCTGTATCGGACACATTCCAAATGATTTTTCAATTTCTTTCCCTTTTGCTTCATAATCCAGTTTACACCAACAATTAACATATCTCAGCTGGGCCGCGTGGAAGTATTCTTTCAGGTTCGGCAGACTCAGGCCCCCCTTCTCCCTCTTTAGCTGGAGAGTTCTGAATCTCACTCTTGGCCTCTTCCCCCCCATATGAATCTGGATATCATCCTGTCCCATGATATGAATTGTGTTCAGTATCTCTATTGGTAATGCTTGGAACAAATATAAAAGCCTGGGTAATACATTCATTCTTATTAATTCAATCCTTGAGCTAAAATCCAATGTTAGGGTGGTCCATCTATGTATATCTTTTAATAATTCTCGGTTAATCCAATCATAATTTGCCCTATATAGTCCTGATAAGTTTCTCGTCACTTCTACCCCTAAATAATAAATTTTCTTTAGATTCCAATTTAAATTGAATTTTTCCGTGATCTCCTTTGGTGGTGTATAATTGATGGTGAGTACTTGGATTTTAGTAATATTTATCTTGTATCCTGATAGCTCTCCATATGTGTTCAAGAGTCTAGCAATTCAGGCAACGATTTACTAGGCCGCTCAAGGAATGCAATGATGTCATCTGCGAAGAAGCCGACCTTATGTTCTACACCGCGCACTGTCACCCCTTGGATTTGTCTATTTTCGCGTATGGCTTGGGCCAATGGTTTAATAAAGTTTCTTATATACTAGTGTAATAATTGGACCAATACGCTGTTCCTATTGGTCCAGAAGACGTTCTCAAAAGTTAATAAATCCGTTTATATACCTCCTGAAAGTTCGCAGAGGTAAATAAACGTTTTTACGGACCTAGCAACAAGCGGTTGCCTTGGAGATGTAGCCATTGACCTTAACAACGTGGCATCTGCTCGGCAACAAAGTACATTTACATTTAGTCATTTAGCAGACGCTCTTATCCAGAGCGACTTACAGTAAGTACAGGGACATTCCCCCGAGGCAAGTAGGGTGAAGTGCCTTGCCCAAGGACACAACGTCAGTTGGCATGACCGGGAATCGAACTGGCAACCTTCGGATTACTAGCCCAATTCCCTCACCGCTCAGCCACCTGACTCCCAAAGTAGCCTAAATTGCCCCCCAAAAAACTAAAACAACCAAATATGGTTTTTGCACAGGTCCGCAAAGGCCCCGCAATCGCTTCCCGTTTTAAAGAAGTATCTGAAGCAGACAGAAGACGAATTGATGTTGTTGATATGTTGCCTTGGAGATGTAGTGACATCACCAGTGCAAGTGCAGCTGATTGCTCGGACAACATGGCGTCTGCTCCAGATTCGACCTGTTTGATTTGTGATCTTCCCACGTATTGTTGTAGTATATAAGAAACCAAATGTTTACTCCTCGACAGGTCAGCAAACGCTTTGTCGCCTCCGATTTGGTTTGTTAACGGTTTGTTAACCGAGACCGGTTAACAAATGTTTTAACAAATCTCGGTTTACAAAGGCGTTTGCAGACCTGTCGAGGAGTAAACATTTGCTGTATGCGAACAGGGTTGGTGACAAACAGCATCCCTGTCTGGTTGATCTCTGTAGATCGAACTTGTTAGATAGGCTTCCATTTATTGTGATTCTAGCTGTAGGTCGTTGATATAGGGTCCCTCTTTGGTTTGGAGGATCAATGCAATTAAGATGGTGGCGCTGCCTCAATTTATTTTTATTTTCCAAGGAATCCCATTCTATATACCTCAATCATACTTTAAGCAGTTAGATTCAATAACAATCCCCTTCATATGGAGCTATAAAACAGTGCGTATAGAAAAAACACATCTGTGTCAGACAAAAATGGAGGGAGGCTTTGGTCTTCCTCTTTTCAAACTCTATCACTGGGCCACTCAACTGTCCATCATAGCTTGGTGGAAGAAAAGGCCTCCAGCTGACTCAGATGATTGTACAGCTTGATTAACACTGGAACGCTCTTTATGCAGGAGCACTTCACTCCCAGCCCTGTTGAATAGCCCCACCAAAGTAGAAAAAACAGGCTACAGTGGCAGCTCTATCATAGCCAGCACTCTGAAAATATGGAGTCATATCAAATGGTACATAAAAGCACATGGTACTTATTTGGATAGCCCAATATGCAATAATCATGCCTTTACCCCTGGCATGAACAACTTTGTTTTTGTGATGTGGCAAGAGAGAGGGATATGTGAATTAAATTCACTATACATAGAGGGTATCTTTGCTTCTTTTGCTCAGCTCCAGAGTTTGTATTCAATTCCAGCTTCCAATCTGTTCAGATACTTTCAAATGTGAATTCACTAAAAAACACATACCCAGTTATCAAAACAAACCCTGCCATGAAATTCTAAATTTAACCAACAGATTTGACCCCCTCTGGAAAGGGGCGGTCTCATATTTTTTATCAAACTTTACCGTACACAGTAGCGGAGCCACAGGGGTGTCCGGGGTGGCACTGGACACCCCTGACATCTGATTGGCCACCCCAAAATGTAATTTGCTACTGGAAATTTGATGCTGATTAACATCTCATTTGACCTCTTGTTGAAAGAAGCATTTATTTTGCTGTGTTGCGGTGCATTATTCAAATCGAAGAGACGTTTGTTGCGAGATACAGAAGAAAAGACAGCAGAATAGAGAATATTTCCACAGCTCCACAAGCTCTTTTCGCAATTGAAAAAGGCATAATATTTGAAGTAAGTTTTAAGGTTTGGCTCGTCCAAGTAAACAGAAATTATTAGTTCATTTCCCGACTCGGTCTTCGGGTACGAGTCTTTGGATCATTTTTCACGTGACCTGCATAGGCTCTGTACTGGTAGCTAGAGGAAACAAAAGATTCGTTCATTTCCCGACTAAGTCTTTCTACGAGTCTTTGGATCCTTTTTTCACGTGACCCGCATTGTATTTTTTAGTAGAGGAAACAGTTTCCTCATTCACTTTCGCGTGGCCGCTGTTTTAGTAAGACGTGAATGATATTCGCTCAAGTCATCATACTGACTGGTTTTGTTATTTTCACTTTACATTTACACTTACAGTTTAGTGCATTGAAATTTGTTTGCAGAGATAATTAAATGCTAGTGTGATAATAAATGACCAAATCATACAAACTGTCATGATACATTATTTTAATGCAGGAATTTCTTTTAAAATAGTATCTGCTGGTGCACATGTCATGCACTAACCTACATGAGAATATGATACGTGTTTGCAGTGGACGGATCTCTACGGAACTCTATCTCTTCATTTTCAGAAACAACCTTTAATCCGGGTGGAGACGGCACCCGAGCAGGTGGGACGCGTAGGCAACAACAACTCCCTGATGCACGAGAGAACAAGCTCAACCCTCTTTTCATCTTTCTGTTTTAATTGCACTGTATAAATAAATGCTGGGGAGCGACAGATAGCCAGTTGGACTTCGTGAACCAACCCAAACTCTGTTGCGGGTAGGGAAACGTAGACAACCCCAGAGCTCTGGACGTGTTGATTTCTAACTGTTGCATTAAAGCTGATATTATCGGACCTCTGCGACTCCAGACCATTGTTTCTAGAACACAGATGTGTCATTGAATACCATCATTACAAATTGGAATAGACACAAAGAATTTCAGTCCTTCCCCAGCTGGTCCCTTTATTTTTGTGATTTGTGTAAAACTGGAAATCTGAGTGAGACTGTGTCCCTGTTACACTGTTTGGACGTTGTTAGCCTCAGTCAGACTTGGGTCGCTCACTGGCAGTGTGCACAATGTTGTATTTCACTGCATTCTACACTATAAACGTCAGGGAGGACTGCCTTTTGTAGATACAAGCCTGGTGAAGATAGCCAGCATCTCGGATTTCTGTAACCAAGCCTGTTTCATTAATTTGCCTGAGAAAGCGACCTCCGTTAGCCAGGCTAGTTTTGCCCTATCACTTGGTCAGGCTATTTAAAGGTATCGGGGGTCAAGTGACTTTTGTGCATGGACAAATGAAACGTAAATGTACTTGTCCAAAGGACAAGTGCCTCAAAAAGTTAATGTCAAGCTCTAAAATCCAGTGGCCAGAGATATATGATGACCTGATCGACACTCCAAGTGTATTATACCTGGGAGAATTTCGTCTTTAGCAGCCGACATGCGCAGTTGAGCATGCTTGACAGTGGTGTGACGTAGGGTGATAATTGGTCTACAGGTCTAGAGGCAGGTCTATGGATAATCATGGTCTACTCTAGATGTTTACAGCCTAGGTCAGCCTGTGCAACAGTATGAACATCCTAACAAGTCAGACAGAGGGCCGTTAGGGGGAGACTGGCAGGGGTAATTACAGGCCTTGTTGTTTGATCTTCCTTTGAGGCTGAGATGACATCACCATGTAAAGACCAGGACCCTCATTCCTACTGCCACTGTTGTGTTGAGTGTGTGTGTGTGTGTGCGCGTTTGTCTGTGTCTGTGTGAATATATGTGGTATCACCAAAAGACACCTAAACTACAGTGTTTTATTTACCAGTCTGGGGAAAGTGTTTGTGCAGTGTAATTAATAGGTTTGGATCTCGACATAGCAGAGAGAAATAAATGTAAATTCACAGTGTGTGTATATCACCCAAAAAAAATTGCTCCTGTGTCTGTGCACATACTGTATTATGCCGTATGTCTAGGCAGTACAGCTTGGTGTTGAAAAGCAGAAGTAAAATCTCAACAGGTTTTCTCTGCTGTCCAGTCAAACTGACAGCTCAATGAAATCAGAATCAGAATTCATAATGATGCAATAACACACCGATTTTCAGTTACATGTTCCACTTTTCAGACATCCAAGGTCTGTTGCACACATAGGGCATGCCAAGGACCACTTTCAATCTGCAGTACTAGTGCACAGTGCCCATGATGCAGTCGGTGATTAAGATGTCAGTGAAACACACAAATACAGATTCCTTGAAGTATTGATAGTGCATAGTGCCCATGATAAAAAATTGGTGGAACACACACAGATTTCTGGAATTATAGATAGATAGTGCAGTGCCCGTGATGCAGCCTGTGATGACATTTCTCCTCATTGGTTTTGGTACCTATATTTCTCAGATCACAAATACAATTCTCTGTCATCTCTGAAGTACTTGTTCACCTCCACATCTATTCTAGTCAAATTGCTAATGCTGTGGTAGCCTACATTCATGCAAATGATTATATAGCCTTCATTTGTCAGCTGTTTCCTAAGTTATAAATTGCTTATGTTATGTTGATCAAAATGTACTATATTGGTTCTCTGTTAATTTGTCTTAACAGCACAAGAGAAAGCATCACTCCTGTACTGGCCTCTCTCCACTGGCTACCTTTTAAATATAGGATTGATTTTAAGGTTCTTTTATTTGTTTTTAATGCCCAAAATGGATCGGCACCCTCCTATATTTCAGACCTCCTTAGCCAGCCAGCCCTCTTCCTCAATGACCCTTAGGTCGTCCAACAAACTGCTTTTGTGCGTTCCACGGTCTAGTTTGAAGTTTAAAGGAGATCGTGCCTTTTCTGTAGCTGCTCCATAATTGTGGAACAGCCTACCTTTATACATTAGGTCCTCTACTAGTAGCAATGTTTTTAAACCCCACCTTAAGACCTATCTTTTTTCTTTAGCATTTGAGTCTGCAATTGGGTAGGAATTTTTGTTTGTTTGTCATGTCCGAAAATATGTCTAGCTGGTTATATATTTTGACTGTACAGCACTTTGGTCGACATAAGTTGTTTTTAAATGTGCTTTATAAATACATTTGACTTGACTTAACATCTAAACATTTAGTTCATAACAGAAGTCATTACATGCACAATGGTTGTCATGAGCCAGTTGTCATAATTGTATGCCTAATTCACCATACAGCGCTTGTACATTTGCAATGTGCTGGCAGTTTTGAAATCAGTAAACACATTCATTTCTATAACAATTCACTGATATATCTGAAAGTATATCCACTTTATATTGTCATTCTGTTCGCTAGCCAGCCCCTTTGAAAGCAGCTGAATATCAGTTGTAAAAGCAAATTTCCCTATAGGCCTATTCCTTGCTTAGTTTCATTTAATTGTGAATGCCTTTGTTAATCGCATTAGCTAAATCGCGGTAGGCTTTCACATCAGTAAATACATTTATGTAACAAAATTCACTGATACTGAAAGTTTCCACTTTATGTTCTTGTTCTGTTCGCTAGCTATGGAACGCTGTGTTACTCAAAATTAAATAAATAGATAGGTAAATAAATACATAAATAAATATGTCTATGAAATAAACCATGTATTTACCTACATCAATAAATAAATACATTTACCTATTTCAAAATGACGTTTTTTTAAAGACTACATTTATTACGGATAAGTGCTCTACAAAACATAAACTATTTAAGACTTTGTGATCGATGTCTAAGACTGATCGAGCACCGTGTTTGTGTGCAAGATGTAGCTACAGGTAGTATGGGGGTGATTAGTGTCAGGTAATGTTAACTAAAAAAGCTAGCAACCGTCGCTACGCCTAAGGAAGACAATCACTGCCACCGCTACGTCGCTACTTCTCCAAAGCAGACAATCACTTCCACCGCTACGTTGTTAGTTTGCCACTATGTTGATAGCTATGTCGATAAGAAGGCAGCTAGCTACAACTATCTAGCCTCACCATTATGCCATGCCGGTGTCGTACCATTTAGTGAGACCTGAAGTGAAGCCAGACCATTCAAGACATTACCCATACCTTTGGATTTACTGTTTCAAATTGAAAAGTGAGGCGATCGTTCGATTAAAGTCAAGTTTCTTAACGCTTTGTCAATATTGGCAATGAAAGGTTGCAACTAACCATGACGTTTCCAGACCAAGACCCATTCAACACGGTACATAACACCCAAACCCAGATATTATAATTTATGTAATTCTTCAATATTATATCAAACCACTAGGCTACCACTGGACTCGTTTAAAAAAAAGTATTTTCTTTTTATTCAACAATAAGAATACCAATACAACAAGTCATCAACAACATTGACAACCATAAATTAAAAATTAAAAACCTGCTGTCATGTCAAGTCTGTGTCAACTGCCATAAAGTCCACTTCCTCCATTTACTGTCCATCTGTGATCCGGTCAGCCGTAGCCTGTGTGCCAGTCTTTCCATAATATATATTTCCTCTACTGTGTCCACCCAATGGGTCTGAGTGGGTAGATCTTCAGTCCTCCATTTCCTTGTAATGGCCTTTTTACCTGCAACCATGAGTATCTTGAATAGATCTCTGTGTAAATACACAGATACATCATCTCATGATTCATAAGAAATTCGTATCCCAGAATCTCTTGTGTTATCCTATGGATCATTCCCCAAAACCCTATTATTTTGTGACAATTCCAGAATATATGTATTGTGCACGGTTAGCCTCAGATGACCCACAATTCCTCAAACATGACTTTCTTGTTTCAGAATAGTTATTTGATATTTTAGGTGTGATTAAGAACCGTACCAGATGTTTCCAGGAAAACTCTGGAGTCAGGTGGCTGAGTGGTGAGGGAATCGGGCCTGTAATCATAAGGTTGCCAGTTCGATTCACGGCTGTGCAAAATGACGTTGTGTCCTTGGGCAAGGCACTTCACCCTACTTGTCTTGTGGGGAATGTCCCTATACTTACTGTAAGTCGCTCTGGATAAGAGCGTCTGCTAAATGACTAAATGTAAATGTAAACTCTCCAGGCTTGCGAACAGGTTGTTGTCTTATGTTTTTCCCCCATCTTATTCCATTCATCGTCAGATATTTCCATGTCAAATTCTTTTTCCCATTTTTATTTTATACAGTTAGGTCCATAAGTATTTGGACATTGACACAATTTTCATCATTTTGGCTCTGTATACCACCACAATGGATTTGAAATGAAACAATCAAGATGTGCTTTAAGTGCAGACTTTCAGCTTTAATATCAGGGTATTTACATCCAAATCAGGTGAACGGTGTAGGAATTACAATGCATTTTATATGTGGCCCCCCCCTTTTTAAGGAACCAAAAGTAATTGGACAATAGGCTGCTCAGCTGTTCCATGGCCAGGTGTATGTTATTCCCTCATAAAGGGAGTTCGTTATTTCATTGACAAGGAGCAGATAAAAGGTCTAGAGTTCATTTCAAGTATGGTATTTGTGTTTGGAATCTGTTGCTGTCAACTCTCAATATGAAGTCCAAAGAGCTGTCACCATCAGTGAAGCAAGCCATCGTTAGGCTGAAAAATCAAAACAAACCTATCAGAGAGATAGCAAAAACATTAGGTGTGGCCAAATCAACTGTTTGGTACATTCTTAAAAAGAAAGAACGCACTGGTGAGCTCAGCAACACCAAAAGACCCGGAAGACCACGGAAAACAACTGTGGTGGATGACAGAAGAATTCTTTCCCTGGTGAAGAAAAACCCCATCACAACAGTTGGCCAGATCAAGAACACTCTCCAGGAAGTAGGCGTATCTGTGTCAAAGTCAACAATTAAGAGAAGACTTCACCAGAGTAAATACAGAGGGTTCACCACAAGATGTAAACCATTGGTGAGTCTCAAAAACAGGAAGACCAGATTAGAGTTTGCCAAAAAACATCTAAAAGAGCCTGTACAGTTCTGGAATAACATCCTATGGACAGATGAGACCAAGATCAACTTGTACCAGAATGATGGGAAGAGAAGAGTATGGAGAAGGGAAGGAACTGCTCATGATCCAAAGCATACCACCTCATCAGTGAAGCATGGTGGAGGTAGTGTTATGGCGTGGGCATGTATGGCTGCCAATGGAACTGGTTCCCTTGTATTTATCGATGATGTGACTGCTGACAAAAGCAGTAGGATGAATTCTGAAGTGTTTCGGGCAATATTATGTGCTCAGATTCAGCCAAATGCTTCAGAACTCATAGGACGGCGCTTCACAGTGCAGATGGACAATGACCCGAAGCATACTGCGAAAGCAACCAAAGAGTTTTTTAAGGCAAAGAAGTGGAATGTTCTGCAATGGCCAAGTCAATCACCTGACCTAAATCCAATTGAGCATGCATTTCACTTGTTAAAGACAAAACTGTGGGAAAATGGAAAAGGGAAAATGCCCCAAGAACAAGCAGGAACTGAAGACAGTTGCAGTAGAGGCCTGGCAGAGCATCACCAGACGAAACCCAGCGTCTGGTGATGTCTATGGGTTCCAGACTTCAGGCTGTCATTGACTGCAAAGGATTTGCAACCAAGTATTAAAAGTGACAATTAGATTTATGATTATGTTAGTTTGTCCAATTATTTTTGGTCCCTTAAAAAGGGGGGGGGGGCACATATAAAATGTGTTGTAATTCCTACACCGTTCACCTGATTTGGATGTAAATACCCTGAAATTAAAGCTGAAAGTCTGCACTTAAAGCCCATCTTGATTGTTTCATTTCAAATCCATTGTGGTGGTATGCAGAGCCAAAATGATGAAAATTGTGTCAATGTCCAAATACTTATGGACCTAACTGTATACCTTGTTGTGCTTTTGCCATCCATCAATGCCTTATATAATGTAGTTGTAGTCCTGACCCGATTTCCTTTATATGTATCAATCATTACTTGTATCACCTTGTTCACTTCTAGAGAGAGCCCCTGTCCAATCCGTTTCCCATAATAATCCCATATCTGTAAATATTTGTACAATTCCCGCCAATCCAGGCCATATGTCATTTTCAAGTCTTGAAAACTCATTATCTTCCACTTTTCCACCAGCGTGCACCATGCCGTAATGCCCTTATCCACCCACTGTCCGAATCCCCAACTCCATCCAGCTGATTTAAAACTGCTATCAAAAGCCACCCATTTCAATACATTTGCGCCCTTCTCCGCCTTATTATGTCTAAGTAATTTGAACCATAATTCCAAGGTAAATTTTGTGATCGAATCTATTTGATTTCTAACCTTCTTAAATGTTTCCCTATCTCCTATAATACTCTGTATCGGACACATTCCAAATGATTTTTCAATTTCTTTCCCTTTTGCTTCATAATCCAGTTTACACCAACAATTAACATATCTCAGCTGGGCCGCGTGGAAGTATTCTTTCAGGTTCGGCAGACTCAGGCCCCCCTTCTCCCTCTTTAGCTGGAGAGTTCTGAATCTCACTCTTGGCCTCTTCCCCCCCATATGAATCTGGATATCATCCTGTCCCATGATATGAATTGTGTTCAGTATCTCTATTGGTAATGCTTGGAACAAATATAAAAGCCTGGGTAATACATTCATTCTTATTAATTCAATCCTTGAGCTAAAATCCAATGTTAGGGTGGTCCATCTATGTATATCTTTTAATAATTCTCGGTTAATCCAATCATAATTTGCCCTATATAGTCCTGATAAGTTTCTCGTCACTTCTACCCCTAAATAATAAATTTTCTTTAGATTCCAATTTAAATTGAATTTTTCCGTGATCTCCTTTGGTGGTGTATAATTGATGGTGAGTACTTGGATTTTAGTAATATTTATCTTGTATCCTGATAGCTCTCCATATGTGTTCAAGAGTCTAGCAATTCAGGCAACGATTTACTAGGCCGCTCAAGGAATGCAATGATGTCATCTGCGAAGAAGCCGACCTTATGTTCTACACCGCGCACTGTCACCCCTTGGATTTGTCTATTTTCGCGTATGGCTTGGGCCAATGGTTTAATAAAGTTTCTTATATACTAGTGTAATAATTGGACCAATACGCTGTTCCTATTGGTCCAGAAGACGTTCTCAAAAGTTAATAAATCCGTTTATATACCTCCTGAAAGTTCGCAGAGGTAAATAAACGTTTTTACGGACCTAGCAACAAGCGGTTGCCTTGGAGATGTAGCCATTGACCTTAACAACGTGGCATCTGCTCGGCAACAAAGTACATTTACATTTAGTCATTTAGCAGACGCTCTTATCCAGAGCGACTTACAGTAAGTACAGGGACATTCCCCCGAGGCAAGTAGGGTGAAGTGCCTTGCCCAAGGACACAACGTCAGTTGGCATGACCGGGAATCGAACTGGCAACCTTCGGATTACTAGCCCAATTCCCTCACCGCTCAGCCACCTGACTCCCAAAGTAGCCTAAATTGCCCCCCAAAAAACTAAAACAACCAAATATGGTTTTTGCACAGGTCCGCAAAGGCCCCGCAATCGCTTCCCGTTTTAAAGAAGTATCTGAAGCAGACAGAAGACGAATTGATGTTGTTGATATGTTGCCTTGGAGATGTAGTGACATCACCAGTGCAAGTGCAGCTGATTGCTCGGACAACATGGCGTCTGCTCCAGATTCGACCTGTTTGATTTGTGATCTTCCCACGTATTGTTGTAGTATATAAGAAACCAAATGTTTACTCCTCGACAGGTCAGCAAACGCTTTGTCGCCTCCGATTTGGTTTGTTAACGGTTTGTTAACCGAGACCGGTTAACAAATGTTTTAACAAATCTCGGTTTACAAAGGCGTTTGCAGACCTGTCGAGGAGTAAACATTTGCTGTATGCGAACAGGGTTGGTGACAAACAGCATCCCTGTCTGGTTGATCTCTGTAGATCGAACTTGTTAGATAGGCTTCCATTTATTTTGATTCTAGCTGTAGGTCGTTGATATAGGGTCCCTCTTTGGTTTGGAGGATCAATGCAATTAAGATGGTGGCGCTGCCTCAATTTATTTTTATTTTCCAAGGAATCCCATTCTATATACCTCAATCATACTTTAAGCAGTTAGATTCAATAACAATCCCCTTCATATGGAGCTATAAAACAGTGCGTATAGAAAAAACACATCTGTGTCAGACAAAAATGGAGGGAGGCTTTGGTCTTCCTCTTTTCAAACTCTATCACTGGGCCACTCAACTGTCCATCATAGCTTGGTGGAAGAAAAGGCCTCCAGCTGACTCAGATGATTGTACAGCTTGATTAACACTGGAACGCTCTTTATGCAGGAGCACTTCACTCCCAGCCCTGTTGAATAGCCCCACCAAAGTAGAAAAAACAGGCTACAGTGGCAGCTCTATCATAGCCAGCACTCTGAAAATATGGAGTCATATCAAATGGTACATAAAAGCACATGGTACTTATTTGGATAGCCCAATATGCAATAATCATGCCTTTACCCCTGGCATGAACAACTTTGTTTTTGTGATGTGGCAAGAGAGAGGGATATGTGAATTAAATTCACTATACATAGAGGGTATCTTTGCTTCTTTTGCTCAGCTCCAGAGTTTGTATTCAATTCCAGCTTCCAATCTGTTCAGATACTTTCAAATGTGAATTCACTAAAAAACACATACCCAGTTATCAAAACAAACCCTGCCATGAAATTCTAAATTTAACCAACAGATTTGACCCCCTCTGGAAAGGGGCGGTCTCATATTTTTTATCAAACTTTACCGTACACAGTAGCGGAGCCACAGGGGTGTCCGGGGTGGCACTGGACACCCCTGACATCTGATTGGCCACCCCAAAATGTAATTTGCTACTGGAAATTTGATGCTGATTAACATCTCATTTGACCTCTTGTTGAAAGAAGCATTTATTTTGCTGTGTTGCGGTGCATTATTCAAATCGAAGAGACGTTTGTTGCGAGATACAGAAGAAAAGACAGCAGAATAGAGAATATTTCCACAGCTCCACAAGCTCTTTTCGCAATTGAAAAAGGCATAATATTTGAAGTAAGTTTTAAGGTTTGGCTCGTCCAAGTAAACAGAAATTATTAGTTCATTTCCCGACTAAGTCTTTCTACGAGTCTTTGGATCCTTTTTTCACGTGACCCGCATTGTATTTTTTAGTAGAGGAAACAGTTTCCTCATTCACTTTCGCGTGGCCGCTGTTTTAGTAAGACGTGAATGATATTCGCTCAAGTCATCATACTGACTGGTTTTGTTATTTTCACTTTACATTTACACTTACAGTTTAGTGCATTGAAATTTGTTTGCAGAGATAATTAAATGCTAGTGTGATAATAAATGACCAAATCATACAAACTGTCATGATACATTATTTTAATGCAGGAATTTCTTTTAAAATAGTATCTGCTGGTGCACATGTCATGCACTAACCTACATGAGAATATGATACGTGTTTGCAGTGGACGGATCTCTACGGAACTCTATCTCTTCATTTTCAGAAACAACCTTTAATCCGGGTGGAGACGGCACCCGAGCAGGTGGGACGCGTAGGCAACAACAACTCCCTGATGCACGAGAGAACAAGCTCAACCCTCTTTTCATCTTTCTGTTTTAATTGCACTGTATAAATAAATGCTGGGGAGCGACAGATAGCCAGTTGGACTTCGTGAACCAACCCAAACTCTGTTGCGGGTAGGGAAACGTAGACAACCCCAGAGCTCTGGACGTGTTGATTTCTAACTGTTGCATTAAAGCTGATATTATCGGACCTCTGCGACTCCAGACCATTGTTTCTAGAACACAGATGTGTCATTGAATACCATCATTACAAATTGGAATAGACACAAAGAATTTCAGTCCTTCCCCAGCTGGTCCCTTTATTTTTGTGATTTGTGTAAAACTGGAAATCTGAGTGAGACTGTGTCCCTGTTACACTGTTTGGACGTTGTTAGCCTCAGTCAGACTTGGGTCGCTCACTGGCAGTGTGCACAATGTTGTATTTCACTGCATTCTACACTATAAACGTCAGGGAGGACTGCCTTTTGTAGATACAAGCCTGGTGAAGATAGCCAGCATCTCGGATTTCTGTAACCAAGCCTGTTTCATTAATTTGCCTGAGAAAGCGACCTCCGTTAGCCAGGCTAGTTTTGCCCTATCACTTGGTCAGGCTATTTAAAGGTATCGGGGGTCAAGTGACTTTTGTGCATGGACAAATGAAACGTAAATGTACTTGTCCAAAGGACAAGTGCCTCAAAAAGTTAATGTCAAGCTCTAAAATCCAGTGGCCAGAGATATATGATGACCTGATCGACACTCCAAGTGTATTATACCTGGGAGAATTTCGTCTTTAGCAGCCGACATGCGCAGTTGAGCATGCTTGACAGTGGTGTGACGTAGGGTGATAATTGGTCTATACTCGTGCATTGCTCTTGGTACCCAGAATGCCCGGCAAGCTGAAAAGCTACTTAGTTAAGGGCATTAGCAATAAGCATTGTTTGGAGTTCTATAATTGTGTTCGTTCTGTTTTGAAATGTGTGATGCTATGGTCTTTAGAGAATTTGAGTGTTCACCCTGATTGGGAATGTTGTCTAGTTAGATGGCAAGTAATCAATCGTGAGCAGTGGTGCGCTCAACGTTAACTGGCGCAACGGTAACGTTGTTTTCTTTCAAAGTGCGTCTTATATTCCAGTGCGGTTTATACTCCGATTTACAAACACAAAGTGCTCATTCTGGGGGGTTGCGCCTTACGCTGCGTTCACACTGCAGCGACGCAAATCGCTTGCCATCGCTCGCCTTCCCACAGTTCACCACGCTCGGGGGCGTTTCTAACAGATTAATGTAGAATGTAGTTCTCTAAAGTCACTGTTGTAGTTGTCATGGCCAAGTGTGCAGACTTGGGTTTAAGTACTCGCAACATCGATCAAAATACAACTTGTATACAAAATACAAAACTGTTTAAGGATTTAGAGAAAGAGAAAGAGCGAGAGAGACAAAGTTCAAGAAGAAAGCACAATACATTTCACACTGTGCCGCAAGGGAGATGAGATTCCATTATTTTAGGTTTGTCCTCTATTTTTCACTAATGCAGGTATTTCTGTAGAGAATATTAACTTAACACTCAGGTACAGTGTTGCCTCTGAAGATTTCTAATGGAATTGCCGTAATAGACATACACGTTGACATGTCAGGGCTCAACATAACACAATTTTTACTGGCCCCCCCTCCAAAAGTTGTAATTTATCATTGTTACAACAAAACCAAAGACTTATAAGTTGTGTTATTCTGTTAACATGTTTAACCATTTATTAAACACATCCTGGATATAAAAAGAACAAAAATGAAATCACATTTCTAGTGATAAAAAAATAAAAAGGTAATAGTCAGCAAAACTATTGACTTTTAACCTCAAACATGACGTGCTCTCTTCCCTGCTGACAGCCATCTCTGCACAACTCTGTCTGGCTGAAACTGAAACCTCTGGTCCCTCAATACTAATATATAAAAGCTTCCATAGCATTTCATCAGTATGATACTAAGTACCCAAGTCGACACCATTCTTCTGCTGCAGTTCAATAGCCTGGGGGAACGAGGCGAACGGCTGGCCCGTCTTAATTACGTGATATGCCGTTGTTATAAATCATGCAATGATTGGGATGGGCATCTACATTTAAATTCCTGACCAGCATGGTCAACGGCCTCGAAGATGGATTGTCAACCATCCGCTTAGCTGTCACGCAAACCAGGTGCTGTCTGCTAGCATGGCTGGTCAGGTATTGTTTCAAGGACACAACGTCATTTGGCAGAGCCGGGGATCGAACCAGCAACCTTCTGATTACTAGCCCGATTCCTTAAACGCTCAGCCACCTGACTCCTGACTTTCTTCAAAGTGGGAAAGCTAAAAAAAACTAGAGAGGGTACAATTTCAGGGGAAATTGTAGGGTGTGCTTGCTTGCGTCGGTTGCAGGTGGGTCCGTTTTCCCTTCTAGTGATATTTTCAAGCATTTAGCCTCCTCATATTGCATAATTCATTAAGAACACCCTTTGAAACAATCGAACCCCCTTTGAAACAAGCTACTGTAACAACGTTGTCACTGGCAGTACTTCAGATGGAATTGCGATTCAAACAGTACCGTCTACTAACTGAAAATATGCCCCCCAAAACGTAAAACAAGTTTGACATTAATTTAGGGGGACATGGCTAATTCAAAAGAAGTTTGCTAGAGGCAAGCTAGCTGCTGTTGCTAGCCACACTTCACTGATGGTTTGAAAGCGCCGGAAATGAGAATGTTTCTTTTGACATAATAAAGTTTAGCCATAGCTGTGGCATTGAAGACAGTACTACACACTGCCAGTGGGCGAGCCGAGTCTGACTCTGACAGTGCGTTCACACTGCAGTTCACCACGCTCGGAGCGTTTCTAACAGATTAATGTAGAATGTAGTTCTCTAAAGTCACTGTTGTAGTTGTCATGGCCAAGTGTGCAGACTTGGGTTTAAGTACTCGCAACATTGATCAAAATACAACTTGTATACAAAATACAAAACTGTTTAAGGATTTAGAGAAAGAGAGAGAGCGAGAGAGACAAAATTCAAGAAGAAAGCACAATACATTTCACACTGTGCCGCAAGGGAGATGAGATTCCATTATTTTAGGTTTGTCCTCTATTTTTCACTAATGCAGGTATTTCTGTAGAGAATATTAACTTAACACTCAGGTACAGTGTTGCCTCTGAAGATTTCTAATGGAATTGCCGTAATAGACATACACGTTGACATGTTAGGGCTCAACATAATTTTTGTTTGGCACTGGCCCCACCGGGCCAGTGGGTTTGAAACTTACTGGCCCCAAGACAATTTTTACTGGCCCCCCCTCCAAAAGTTTTAATTTATCATTGTTACAAAAAAACCAAAGACTTATAAATTGTGTTATTCTGAATTCTAAAAACGTTTTATTATATTACCCGAAGTCTCTGCTAATCTGTCGATACGATACAGTAGGGAGTTCTAGCCGGGCTAGCTAGCTAGTTACCACAGAACAAAGTTACATAATGTGACTAAACTGAATTTGAAAGTACAAGCACCAACAACTTCGGCAACCTTGCGCCATGCATCGTTTAAAAAAATTAACATCTCTGTACAAATACAGCTATGTATCGTACAGGACTGGGTAAGCAGCCACACAAATGTTCACCATGGTTGCTACGTTACGATAAACAAGAAAACACTCCGATTGGCCATCGCTAGCGAAAATCGCTGTTCATTTGCATAAAGTTGAGAAAATCTCAACTCGGTCGCGTCGCTACCCACAATGCACTACGCAAGTGATTCGCCTGGTTCCATAGAAAATGAATGGAAAACATGTTGTCGCTCGCATCGCTGCAGTGTGAACGCACTGTTATACACGATGCGGCTTATTTTCCGAAAAATACGGTAATCAGATAGACGAGAGATCGGTTCCCAATTTAGCCTAACATTGTGTTTATATCTGTGTTAGTAGGTATAATAAATAATTCCTGCACTGTGTACTAGCTTGTACACTGACATTCTAAAATTTTACATCCAAAGGGTTTCTTATCACACAGATTTAATTTGGTCTTGTTTAGGCCAATTCCAAAACTTTTCTTTGCTATTAGTTAACATAATATATATGAACATAAATATTATACTGTAAATTTGTAATGTGGTTGGGCACCAAGTTATTTATATTTTTCAAGTCCATTTCTGTTTGATTACTGCTACCTGTCAAGTCAAATTGCAAAAAATTTGGGGTGTGTAATTTCACTTTGTTTTATAAATAAACTATGCACTGTGTTATTTCTGTAACACAGAAATGCTATTATAAGTCCCTGGTGCTTGAGCTTTTTTGGCTAAAAATATTTTGGATGTTCCAACACTTATAGACCCAGATTATACTGTATATATTAATGAAAACAGTGACCCAAGACTCTGGACTATGGACCCCCTGAAGTAGCCTTGGCCACCCCATGTATAAAACTCTAGTTCCGCCACTGAGCGTACACCTACAGATTCCTCTGCTCACAGACAGGCATGGGCCAGTGAGTTAAATGAGGAGATAGGCGAGGGGTTCTGGGAACAATGTCTGGCAAATATAAGTGATTGTTCAGTTAATGTCCGACATAACTTGATACAGTTTAAGACATTACACCGGTTGTACTATTGCAGGACCAAGTTACATAAGTTTGACCCATCGACATCCCCACTTTGTAACAGATGTAATATTTCTGAAGGAACACTTGCTCTTACTCTTTGGTCTTGTACTAAGTTGTCATCTTACTGGTTTGATATTTTCCAATGCTTCTCTAAAGCCTTTGAGAAGAATTTGAAACCAGATCCATTGGTTGCGATCTTAGGAGGGACAGGGGCTCTACTTTTGGCTAATACATATGAAGCTCAAGCTGTTTCTTTAGGTATGGTTGTGGCAAAAAAATAAATAATGTGCTTATGTGGAAAAGTGACTCAGTATCAAGTTTTGAGATGTGGCTAAGAGAAATGGGGAATGTACTTAGCCTTGAAAAGATCAGATATCACAACAATGATAAACAAAACAAAAATAAAAAAAATATATACATAAAAAAAACATACCGCGTGTTGTTTGAAGCAATAATCCTACAAGAAACCTAATGCAAATTTACTATATAACTGGGGTAATGTAACACATCTGAAGATGATCCCCTTTTTCCATACCTCTAAGTAGAAAATATGATATGATCATACTGTATAGCCTATCGATCATATTACATAACATTTTAGGTAGGTTTAGTCATTCTGGAGGAGAAAATTGCTTGCTCTCGTACACGCCGCTAGCTAATATCACACTACTCATGATGGCAAGGCGAATTGAATAAATTACAGTAACTGAACACAAAAATAAATTTCTAAAACTAAGAAAACGAATTAAATACTTCCTCAGTCTCGATTTTTAATCAAACTTCGATTGAATATATGCTTACATTTGATTCCAGTTTAGTGTTCCTTGTTTCTATATGACTGTGATAGGCTGTTAAGTATTGAAGAAAAAAATCACAATGCATCAAAACCTTGAAATTTATAGTTTTTCTTGCAGTTTAGTAAACTCATTGTTATACAAAAAATAATAATTTTGGGAAATTTGTGAATCAATATGAATCCCAAAAAGACTGAATCGCGATTATTCAAATGCAAATTGATTTCCCCCCCCTCCCCTATTAAGTAATATTACTAAAAGGCTCAACTATCCCTTTCTGTCTCTATCCAACGAACATCACGAAAGACCAGAGCTGTTGAAGAGTCTTTGCCCCCAAATAATGCTCTCTGGATACTTGGATACTTTTTATGATTGGATGAACAGCATGTCAGTTCATACTGCAAAAGCTTTGATGACTTTCCAATTCAGTGTGTGTGTACGTACTTATTTTCTTACATAATGAGTTTCATTCATTTCCTATTGACTACAAACTACCCTGTACAATACAACCATTAAAAACCATGTCATCAAAACGTTAAGGTTGTAATGTTTAGACTAAGTACAGTAGATAGTTTACTTTAGTTTATGGCTTATTTGTAGTTATTTTAGTGATGGCTTAGATTTCATCATAGATGAAAATCCGCAGCTATGACAATCCAAACTGACTAGCTAGCTCTAATATCCTGTTGAAGCCATTTAATATGGCTACGCAGCCGTGTGTATGAGCAGATTAAGCAGAATAGTTTAGCCTTTATCAGAATCAGAATTTGTTTTTATTCGCCATGTAAGTTTACACAAACACAGAATTTACTGTGGCCGGAAGGTGCAAACAATAAACATATAAACTGTTACGTTTCTACACTTAAAAAACGAATAACCATGCAGGAGAATATAGTTCACAAACTCTTTACTGATACTTTCGGTTATATAGAGGATCACTCACAAGCATCACTCTAAATGGTATCAATACACGGCTCAGTTATTTAAATTGTTGTATTTTATTTAAATTGTTGTATTCTTAGATTGTTTAGTTCTTAGAAATAGTTAAACTTTTGTACTTTTACTTAATTTAAGATCTGTATATGTTTAGTGTTTTGCACCTCCCTGCCACAGTAAATTCTGTGTTTGTATAACATACATGGCGAATAAACCGAATTCTGATTCTCTATAGTAAAACATATATGGTAGTTTGTGATTTCAAAGGCTCATGAAAAGAAGATTTCACACTTAGATTAGCCCTGCACAAATGGCTTCTTTAGTTAATTGGGTAATTTGGGTAATTGTGGTTGAATATTCACAATTATGGGGCCGGTGTGTAGGAGCCATTTCTATCCACCTTTTAGTTAGGTTTATTTAGTATTACTTATTTTAGCCACTTGGGGTAGTATTGCACTGGGTGTGGCATGTCACTGGGAATTGGGTATATCTACAGGTGTGATTAATCAATTAGGGAAAGGTGTGGATGGCGGGGAACACACGGTTCTTACCGTAGCCGTGAAACCCACTTCACCGACAGAATCTTGTTTATTAAGCAAACAGCACTGGGTGAAAAGACCAATTTTATGTACACATTTCTACCTTTATAATAAACAGGAACACCACCCAAAGAGAGCTCATGTCTGGACCAAGGATTATTTGCTACGCGTTGGGAACACTTTGCCGTCCACACTGAGGCTTATAGGATAGCCTCCACAAATATAAATAAAATATATACATTAATATGAATGGGCAATAGTGCAAATAAGGTGGCTTGTGCGTAGTGCAACAGGTGTCGGAAGGACTAATAATTGATAATAGTTAAATGTCAGTGGGAGTCCTTGGCCTTGTTGAAGAGGCCGGGAGTCAGAGATGTGTGTTCCCAGCTTAAAGCACTGCTTCCTGTCAGACAGGAAGTCTGTTATCCACCTGCAGGTGGAGTCGGGCACGTTCAACTGGGAGAGCTTGTCCTGAAGCAGGGCGGGGAAGATGGCGTTGAAGGCAGAGCTGAAGTCCACAAACAGGATCCCGGCGTAGGATGCTGGGATGTCCAGGTGCTGTAGGGTGAAGTGGAGGGCCATGTTAACTGTGTCGTCCACAGACCTGTTGGCTCTGTAGGCAAACTGCAGGGGGTCTAGGAGGGGGTCTGTGATGGCTTTGAGGTGTGCCAGCACCAGGCGCTCAAAAGACTTCATTACCACAGAGGTCAGGGTGACGGGTCTGTAGTCATTATGTCCTTTTTGGCCTTTTTGGGCACAGGGATGATGGTGGAGGACTTGAGACAGGCTGGCACATGGCATGTCTCCAAGAAGGTGTTGAAGATGGTGGTGAACACCGGAGACAGCTGGTCAGCGCAGTGCTTGAGGGTGGCTGGAGAGACAGAGTACGGCCCAGCTGCTTTGCGGAGGTTCTGCCTCTTGAAAAGTCTGTTAACTTCTCTCTCCTGAATGGAGAGAGTCGTGGTGGGGGGGAGGCCTAGTACAGGACAGTCCAATTGTCTTTCTAATCTGCAGTAGAACTCGTTCAGGTCGTTTGCCAGTCGGGAGTCTGCCTGAGCCCTCTCCAGACAGAAGCAGAGTCGTTAGCAGAGAATTTGTGTTTTAGTCTCTCTGAGTACAGCCGTTTAGCCCCTCTCACCGCCTTGCTAAACCTGTTCGTCGACTCCTTGAATCTGTCTCTATCCCCACTCCTAAACGCTTGCTCCTTCACCAACCTTAACTTTCTGAGTTTTGCAGAGAACCAGGGCTTGTCATTGTTGAAGTTCACCCTAGTGCGTGTTGGAATACAGCAGTCCTCACAGAAGCTGATGTACAACGTCACAGTCTCTGTGAGTTCATAAAGACTATTGGTAGCAATCATCAACATATCCCAGTCAGTAGAGTCCAAGCATGCCCGCAGATCCTCCATAGCCTCGCTGGTCCACTGTTTGGATGTGCAATTATCACTATCATAAGATAACACGAACGACAAGTCACTCACTGCATTTGCTTGGAAAGCAGAGGCCACTGGTTAAGGGTTGTAGGGCTTCAGGAGTCAGTCAGAAAGGGAGGGCAGGACTTGGCCAGGCTGGGCTGGGCTGCATGTGTGAACCTGCCCTAGACTAGTTGGAGGTAAAGAGGAGCTGGTATCAGGTAATTGCTGGCACCCTGTCAAACACAGGGGAAATAATCATGGTGGTAGTTGAGCGCCCTGTCTCTGCTTGGCTCTCTCTTAGTGTGTCTATGTGTGCGTGTATTATGGCTCCACTACCTCAAGGTTTCACAGTGGTATAGACCCTAATCCTTTTCTCTGACACAATGCCTGCTGTATCTGATAAAAACAGGAAACCCTGAGAAACTACACATACGTACTGACACACAAAGCATTCACCGATTTTTTCTGGGAATGAGTGTGTGTAAAGTTAGTGCTTGTTCTAGTTTTAGTTGTGAGAACAATTAGTTTTTTGGATGTCAGACCGTGTGTGTGTGTCCGCTGTTTTGGTGGAACTTGAAAAAAGTAAGTAGCTTTCTTGTCTCTTTCCTAATTTGTTGTTCAGTTTGTGGGAAACAGGCCGCCCCCCTTCAGGTGAGGATAGCACTTTTCCTGGAGTTCACCCTGTTGACATACTACTCTTTAGGGGGTCACATCTCCTCTAATGCGAAAACAACATTAAAGTCATTAAACTGTGTTTTTCTTGCCAGCATTCACCATGGGAGATAATTTCTGTGTTATCAACCTATCAAAGCACAATGTCCCTATTCACTTTTAACTGGAAAATGTTTTGATGCTAGTTTGTGTGTGTGTGCGTTACGCAATACATTCAGTACAGTAACAGGGAATATAGTTAGCCCCATGAGATACTGCAGGTTTGGCAGCCAGCCTGAAAGACACGCCGACGTTGCAAGGAGAGCACTGGATCTGAGGCCTGTTCCATAAAGACCGCTCCCAAACCTGACTTGAATTAGCTTAACAAGTCAAGCAGGGCTAAAGCAGTTCCATTAATGCCAATTTCAGCTCACTCAATCCTACTAATTCAAGTCAGATTTAAGTAGTCAAGCTAATTGCGCGTGAGGTAGAACATGGACTATATAGATCCACCACGGCAAAAAGCAATGCACAAGACCACGTGTCTTCTTCCGTAAAGGACGTTCCCTTTAAGCAGCTCCCTCATCCTTCATCAAAATAAAATGACACGCCATGATTGACGTGAACGATAGGCTACGTAGGTCAAGGTCCTTTTTTATAGACTTTACTTCATTGATGAAAAATACATACACCCTCACACATTCAATTAAATTGACTTTTTTTACATTGTTTTATAAATAGCCTACTATTAATCAATACATTATCCAGTAGCCTAAATTTTTAACATGGTTTTTGTGTCTGGAAAGTGAAGGATAGATGTATGGATTGAGGTTCGTTTTGCAATGGTAGGCTACTGATAACAGATATGTAGCTATGATAATTATACTGGGATAATTTAGATTGAGATATAGGCCTATGCCTGATGCCTAAACATTTGAAATCACAAACTACCATATAACCATATGTTTAACATGGGCTATGTAGGTTTGTATCATTCTGAAATCATTGTTCATCATTGTTTAATGCATTAGGCTAGAAGTTGTAGCCTATGTATTTAAGTTGATTTTCTATCGTAGCCTACATATTGAAGTGATGAGAATGAAAAAATGAGAATGTCCGTGGTAAATCATCGTTTTCCCATTGGATCAGTGTTACAGGAATGTCTGGTTAAGCAACAACACAGGCTAAACCTGACAGTTAGCCTGCCCCGGACCAGGCTAGTTTCGAAGCATAAGTTGCCATAGTAACTGAGTTCGAACTACGTTGAGCTGGCTTTAACTTTAAATGAGTCTGACTAACTGACATAAGCCTGGTCTATTCTGTAAACTCACTTTATGGAACAGGCCTCCGGAATATAAGAGACCCCTGGTTGGTTGGTAGAGTCGGTGGTGGTTGGGATGAAATTCCCCAATTTATCCAATAAAAGCAGATTCATTCTGACTGCTTGAAGAAGTCAATTTGTGACATGTAATGTTCTCCAGTGTAGTGTGTCTGTCTTTCAATGAGTAGGTGTGTGTGTGTACGTGTTTGTGTGTCTTTACTTCTTTCAATGGAATAGTTATGATTGTGTGTGTCTTTACAGTATGTTTTTTAACCAAAGAGTAGGGGTGAGTGTGGGTGTGTGCGCGTGCGTATCTGTCTTCCTTTGCAGACAGGATTCTGTTCAGTGTGCTGGCAGGTATATGCACTTACTACCTAATAGAAACACACAGGGTTTAGTCTGCCATGACAAGGCTTAGCCTAGGCGCTACTATGAAAGACAGAAAATCAAAAGAGGAATCTTTGGCACATGAGGAAGTACCGCCCCAGCCAGAGTAAAACAGACGTACCCAAACATGCCCCATTACACACACACACTCTCCTGTAGGTCATGAGGGTAACAAATAGTTAAGATGTGGGGACTGTGTGTGTGTCAGTCACTGAGACCCCAACTCAGCTTGCGCCCAAGGCAGTCAAGGAGGGAGGGCTTTTGGAGCAGCCAGAGTGAGAGTGGAGCCCCAGACCATATGGTTTGTACACACTCTCCTCAAACCCCCATTCTACCACACCCCTCACACACAAGCGCATACACACAGAGAAACACTAACTAATCCACCTCTAATTGTGAGTCCAGAGTCTAGAGGTAAATGTATCTTTGTATATAACCTTAAAGATGTTGATAAATGAGCTCTCTGGGTATAAAGGCCTTCAGAGTAACCTATTTAGGGAAAAAGTAGTCTCAAGCCATCTTGTCTTTGAAAATATATTTATTCTAGTGACGTTATTGTAAACTCTATCACCAAATGTAACTAAAACAACTTTTTTACTCTGTGAAAGTTATTACTGACACTATTTCAAAGAATATAAATAAAAACAAGTGAAAAAATAAGTAGATATATTTTCTGAAAAAAACGTTTAAATTACTTTTAACCCCCACGTTATGTTTCAGAGTAAAATACATAAAAAATATTTGGAATACTTTTCGGAGCATTAAAAAAAGAAGGTAAAAACAAGTGAAAATCACACGTACACCATGATCTGTAAGCGGTAAAAAAAACTTTATTACACTAAATATTTATTACATTGATAGTAATTGATCTGAACATTATATTTAGGGCTATAAATACATTTTTTACAACTTCTGGATGGTTAAACAGGCCCCGGGTCAATTTGACCCCAGAATACTATTGCTGTTCCTTAAAGTTGAAATATCCATTTACATTTATGCATTTAGCAGACGCTTTTATCCAAAGCGACTTCCAAGATAGAGCTTTACAACAGTGCATACATAGGTCACTGATCATAACAACGAGATAGCCCCAAACATTGTGAGCAGCCAAAACATGAAGCATATATTGTGAAAAACCAAATAACCAAGAAAGGGAAGAACCATAAGGGCATGCAGTTAAACAAGTTACAATTAAACAACATGAAACTCAAAAGTGCAAAAGTGTACCTGTAGAAAAACATCCATCGACTCTATACAATTCTAAAATGGCAATTTGTAGAACATAGCTTTGAAGGAATATAAATAAAGTTTGGTAAGATTTGAATATGGAGAGTTACAGGAAAATAGTTATGCTGGAGGACCAGGCCTTCCAAAGGCAGTACTGGCCTGTGGACATCTATGCAAGGAGAGACACGCCCGGGCCTGTCAGGTACTTGCTCCCTTCTCTTCCTCCACATTCCACACAGAATGTCTCTGACCATTCCAATAAAGGCGAGCACCCAAGTGCCCCTACACATTCACACACACACAATACCAGGGAGACCCATGGTTATTTTCCCACATGCAGATCTTGACGCACTTCTTAACAGGAAAATGCTAATTATGTGTTGAAGAACCACTGTTTATGTGTGGGGGACAGTGTTGGGGTAGTTACTCAAAAAAAGTAATAGATTACACATTACTAGTTACTTTTTTTAAAGTAATGCTTTACTTTACTAGATTACTCACTAGTAGTTACACTAACTAGTTACATTACTTTTGGATTACTCCGTAACATCACCTGAGATGCACTTGCCAAATAACAATATATATGCCCAAATCAACTCAAATTCTTATTATAATGAGGACAGATCTCTCTTTTATGCTTTTCAATACTGCAAAGCTGACAAAAAAGTTGTGAACATCAACCTAAAAGTTGTCAAGCATTACAAGTCAAGTCAAGCGATGAGTGTTAAGCAAACACACGTAGCCTACTGTAAAGGGAAGTTTGATTTGTTGTTCCTCCCGATTTGCAGATTGCAGTAATGCAAGTAACGCAAGTAACGCAAGAAAAGGGGCTCTCCGAGGGTACTCGGAGAGCTCGGAGAGGGCGTTCCCCGTAGAGGAGGGCGTTCCCATGTGTCTGTTTTTTGGAAAACGGAGGAGCATATATCGGCCTTTAGGATGTGTCTACAGTTTGAGAGTCTAGCTTCTATCTTTACAGCAACTGTGGAATGCCGTAACACCACCTAGAATGTGAGGGGTGTACATGTAAGGTATTTGTGTGTATGTGGGGGAGGGGGGACAAGAAATACTCTTCATATTTATAGATGGCCACTTATCAGCATGACCGAAGAGCCAAGGACTATTGGCTGAGGGCCTTTGTATATGTGTGAGTGAGTGTGTGTCACTGGGTCAGAGAGTCAAGACTTTCTCTGATCAATTTGGGGGCTGAGCCCTTTTTTTGATGGCAGTACCAGGATGTGACAGGCAGACCCCCTCCCCCTTAACCTGCACATGCTCGAATCCGTCAAACTGGGACGTCACACATTACTCACATTCAAATAACCACAACCGGTCTCACTATGTTTTCACTTCTTTCTGATTTAATTCAAGGACAATATACAGAGCAAGTATGAACCTAGATTCATCATGTCTAGACAAAAAACGTCTTTATTGTCAAAGGAATACTAACAGACTTTCATCTCAGCCCTATAGGTTAAAAATAGATCAGAGTTAATTCGACTTTTTGTTTAGTTTCACATTCAAGTTTTATACCTGCCTTTGCATACTTCACTAATCATATCACATGAGCACATCAAAACACATGCACACACACTCATCAACCCAAGGACCATATAACTCACTTTACTAAACTCTATCTGCAGCTGTAACCCCTGCTGTTTTTTATTTTATTCAAAGAGCCCGGTTGTGGCCCTACTATAACATATCCCCAAAGCACATGTCCTGTAAGTCCAGTTTCCATAAATCTGATTTACCAGGAACTCTGATCATTTCAGAACACTCTCCCCCCCATCCCCCCACCCAGACGGTCGGCCAACAGCCATAGCCGTCAGCGGCGGGAATCAATCCTCTGTGAGCAGTTTGAATTAAGAGGCTGTCACATGAGAGCAGCTACCTATGCAAATGGTTGGCACTGACCCATGTGGAGTTGAGTAAGGAGTGTTTGTGCTGGTTTGGAAGACACATAGTTGTGTTTTATACCAAAACAGTTGCTTGTCTCTTTTCATTCATGCTGCACATGGAAGAGGCTAACGTGTCAGATTTTAAAAACCAAAAGAGGCTCATTTACACTCTCTGGATTAAGTCATTGAATGCTTCCAAGCAGAGGCGGTTTTAGCTTGTATGGCTCCCCGGGCAAACAACCCGCCAGCGCCCGCCCCCAAAAAACAATATTTTGTGCTCAAATTCATGCATATTTTCTGTGTACGCTCACATTCTCTGTTGACATCCCTACCCTAGGTAAAAAAAAAGCCTAGTCAAGGCCCGATGTTAGGTGTGTGCTAAGCCAAAGATTTTAACAACCAGAAAAAAAACAACAATCTGTCTGTGCAACTGTCAGCCTATATTCACAGTATTAGGAATTAGTGCTGTCAAATTATTAAAATATTTAATAGCGATTAATCGCATTAATGTCATAGTTAACTCGCGATTAATCGCAATTAATCGCACATTTTTATCTATTCTAAATGTCCCTTGATTTCTTTTTGTCCCATAATTTTTTCTCATTTTAATGCTCTTATCAACATGGAAAAGTGGATTGGATTGCTTAGTTAGTGCAAATGTTTTTTTTATATTGAAATCAACATTGCAACATTGCCTGGCTTTGACGAGGGGGCGGAGAATTCGCATCAGCTGTGTGTTGGCCATCAAGTGGTATTTCAGACTGGACGTGCTGCGACGATAGCGCAGCTCACAACGACAAAACACACAAATCAATTTGGTCTTGTCAATGGAACCATTTGGCAACTTTTTCAAAGTAACCTTTCCATTCAGAATCTTATTGGCATCCATTTCGGCGTCTCACGCTCGCTATCCACTCAAAACATAATGTTAGCCTACTACTCTTTAGCCGGCTCGCAAGCCCAAACAAGTGTGTGCAGCGTGCCTGTTGTTTTGTTTCCGGTCTAGCTAGATCCGGTGTGGTGTTGTAGTTTTTCTAACGTCAGTAGTCGTTGCAACAGCATTTGGAAAAAAAACTACAAAGTTTGCTAGGCCCAAAAGAACGTTAATCGTGTGCTAAAAAAATTAACGCAGTTAAAAAATCTGTATTCTGTAGGAATGTATTCATATTTTGTGGTCCAACACTGTTTTTCCCCTCATACAAGAGTAATGTGCGAGGAATTAGGATTCCGGCAACTAGATTTTACAAAATTGTAAACTACCCTGACAGACCCACCTAAATGAGAAAAAATATGTTGCAACACTGACGTGATGTTTTTGAGGTGGGGAAAAAAAGTCCTTTCAGGCACACAAATGCAATAATGACCGCTGTTTATGTGGCTAGAGCCACGGATAATTTGTTTAGTGCCACAGATCAACACCTGTCTAAACACTGGGATGCAGAGAGAAAGAGGGAGAAAGAGAGAAGAACAAAGAGGGAGAGTGAGGGGCAGCTATTGTTCTATTGTTCCTGCAGGGTCCCTAGTCATGACAGATCACTATGGGAAGAAAAGAAGGCCTCTCTTTCATATTCTTTCTTGAGTTATGGATTGATAGTTGTATGAAATGAATCATTAGCCAATAAAATGAAAATTTACAATATATGTATGTAAAGCGAATTAGTGGATACTCAATCTACAGTTTGCGATCAGTAGGTCTACAGAAGGAGCTATTGAAATAGTCTCATAAACATTCAAGGGTCTGATAGATCCAGTTATCCTGGCAAAACAGTTATTGTTCTTTTTTTTATTGACAGGGCACGATCCAAGTTTTGCAAAAATGAGAGAAGTATATGTTTGGAACTTTGAAGCCAGAAGCTACGATCTCTGCTTGCTCTCCCGTTTATCTTGCTCTCAAATGTTTGCTCTCTGAACAATAAATTGTTGTGACTGTGACTTGTGTGTTTATATCAACACGAAATTGTGAAAAAACTCTATGCTAGTTTCTAATTAGGATGCTCATCGCTGGTGGACCTTATGACTGTCGTGTTCACACTTGTAGTTCGGTTCTCTTGGATCTCTTGGTCCGGACCCCAAAATTGTATTATAGCCTATACTCCTGGTTCGCTAACAGAGCAATCGCATCAAAGTTTGTTTTTATCAAACCAAACCTAGCTGCCAAGTGTGAACACACCCTTAGATGCAGAATATTTTATTTACCACTGCTCTAATCTGCCCCTAGCCTGGTCCTAACCAGACTCTCATACATTGCATTTGTACAGAGAGTCTGGCCTCCCTCCATTGACAAGCGTTGACTTCCTTGTAGGCGGGTACTCTGTTGAAGTTTAAAACTATTGGATCTGCCCAGAGCCACTCTAATCTGCCATAACCAATCGCTAGCGTTCGCCTTAGCCAATTCCTTCACCACTACTGTAACAGAGCTAGCTGCCGTAGCAGGAAAATCAAACTGTTCCCGAACCCCGTGGGGAGGAGGGCCACAACATCATGGCCACCAACAAAACTCAGCAAAACTTGTTCTTGCTCCGGCTTTAGCTGTTGGATATTCGTCAGCGTTGCCACAACGGACCGAATGGCTTTGCTCGCATCTTTCTCCGCCGCCATTACGGAACTACAACACAAACTAGCTCACGACATCAACGTCATCGTTCTCAGCCACTCCCTCTGTTCGCTGATTCGCCGGTAGAAAATCAACCTGAAAAATCTGACTTACGTACCTCATGGCCAGACCTATGTACAGAAGCAAAAATAAAATTGAGCGGAAGTACGTAGGAGGGCAGAGCCAGGCTAATCTGCCCCCACCTCGGCTACTAAAACCAAATCTCTCTTACGCTTTTCCCTGCATACAGTAAGCTAAATTATATTTATTCTTGAGCTGTAAGTAGGCCTATCAGAATGGAATGCTTGGAATGTTGCGTAACTGGATTTGAGTAAGCTATACCATTGAAAGGAACTGTTGAGACCAAATGCATTGATTAACTATGCAATCGATCATTAGGGGGGATCGCATCTTTCAAACAGCCTGGAAGATGCATCCACGGGTTACCAGCTCAAAAAAAAAAAGAAATCCTGTGAAAAAATGCAGTACCCAAGATTAGCCTATTTATTTTATTTAGTCCGTAGATGTAAAGGGAAAAAACTTAGGCTATTTGTATTAGATGTTGTAGCTGTTTACTTGATTTTTCAAATGCAACTTTAGTTCTACATGCGCTACTGCCCTTACGTAACCCACCATCTACACTTGAAACTGGAGTCCCAATGTTACAGTAATACAATAGCCTACATAAAACCAAATTGATATTATTTCTACATATTATCCACTGTGTCTTGTCATTCCAAAAGTTGTTAAATTGAATAGGCTAAGCATCAACGAGCTAACATCAAGTATGTAAGTAAACCCTATAGCCTAGAATTTCCTAACAATTATACATCGCTCATACGTCTCATTTTTGCAATACTTGGACCGTGTTCTGACAACAAATGGAGAACATTACATGTTTTGCCAGTATAACTGGATCTAATTAGACCATTGAATGTTTATGATGTCCCTGTGTTTGTTTATACCTTTGACTGGGGACAGCGCAATCTTGTCAGCCGACTATAAAATGTTGATATGTCGGGCTACTATAGACCATGCATTCTAGCCTAACCCACAACATGTTTGACACTCTTTAGCCGATAAATGAAATTTTGCTGAATGACAACAAACACTCTAATGAAATAATCACCGACTAACAACACGGAAATAAATGACAGATTGACAAAGGCACGTTCATTTTAAGACCATGTACAACAAGCGCCATCTACCGATCATTACCTATCAGTAACAACGCCCCTGTCTGTAGACTCATGGGTCAATTTGACCCCTAACAGTGCTATAAGTAAAAAATGGCTTGGTGCTTCTAGTTTTAACAGAGAACCAAAATACTACATTTTGATTATATTCTAGTTATTAATTACGTTGGAAACAGCAGACAAATGAAGGCTACATAATCATTTGCATGAAAGTAGGCTACCACAGCATTGGCATGTAACGCAGCGCCAACAGACAAAACACGGTACTACACACCCTTCTCCTACCCGCGACAAGAGGAAGGGGTTTCCCCCTTTTCTTATTTTCAGGAGAAGCTTCAAAGCTTCTGGTCCAGCATGGGGTCAGAAGGTAGGCCACACAAGCCACACATAATTCAGACAAAGGAATCTGAGGAAAACTTACTTTTCATGGATTTATAAACATTATCCCAAGGACGACGCGATTCATGGACACTATTTCAATGACAGTAGTTGATGTGTTGTAATGTGTGCTTTTCTTATTATTGTGAATGTTGTTTGAATTGATTGAATTGATCAATTTTAGATCCAAATAATTGTATCATACGAACAAAACCATTTATGAATGTTGTATTGTTATATTTTGAAGTATAAGCATTCCATGAACATTTGAAATACTGAACTCAAAGGTTATCAACCACTTCACACCTATACGCGAATCTCAGGATGACGCCCAGGTGGGGAGTAACTGACCAAAGAAAGAATTCACCTTCACAAGGATACCCCCCCTTTCTTTTGGATTATAAAAACCTACAACACACAGTCACGCCCGCTTTTTCGTAAGGATTCACCTGAAAGTGTTCGCGACAAGTCTAACCTATTCTTCTCAATCAGCAACTCAATAGACCACCAGGAACTTTGACGAAAGATTTCCTTTGTTCTACACTACGGATCGTTTGACAACAACAAACGGAACTTTGACCCTTCTTCTTCAAACCAACAAAAGTAACAGCGACATTGCTACATTTCTTACTTGTGACATTGGCATGTTGTGATTTAATTTGTCTGTTTGATTTAGTTTGCAAATGGTTTAACCTAACTTTCTTTAGGTTTAGAGTTACTCATAGACTGTCCACCATTGTTCTAAAGAGGCCTATCTCTCTCTCTCCCTTCCCCCTCCCCACGCGCTCTCCACATAGCCATTGTGTATCTCGCTCTCATTATAGTATAGGCTAGGCCCTACTGTACTGTTCAACTCAAGACTAACCCATAACTTCTCTGGTATTTGTTCATAATAATTACATCTACTTAAATAAATCATTGTGTATAATACTCGTGTTATCCCATCTGCTCTACTTTCATAGAATTCATTACTTAAAGATCCTGTAAAGTGGACCTGGAAACTAGTTTTAAGTTCGCCACATCACAGAATAATGTGTTATTAACTACCCATCCAAATTCGAATGAAAAAAGAACCGACAAGTATATTAAATTAGGCTTTGAAATCGTGAAAAAATCTGCAGTCTTCTCTCCTTGAGACTGGGGGGGCGTGTCGACTAAAAGAAGCTGAAGCTACGCCCCTCGCTGCCTAGTGCCTACCTCCGACCCGGATAATGGACGCTATGTCAAGCCGAACAAAACCGTATAGAATTAGTATTTATTTGTTCAATGAGTGAAACATACAGATGCATATAAATGAAATGTTCCCCTGAGCTGTAACAGTAAAAATGGACACCAGAGACAGCAGACAGTGAGCTCTCCAACTATGCTACTTCTAACACATTAGCTACCATTTCACCAAAATACCATCATTCTACACCGAGTAGCCTAATATCAGTTTAGCGGTTTGCACTAACTCATAGCAGAGATACCTCTGGAAAAGTTATCTAGTATAATTATAACAAGCACACAGAACTGAGTGATGAACTGCTGGCGGCGGTGGATGGTCCAGGTGCGACCGGAGGATGAACGGCCGGAGGGGCTATGCTCGGTACGGCTCCGCGCTGCAAGAGAAGCCGTGTGTTGGTGAACCCCGTCTGTCTGTGGTCCATGTTAAAACTGTTCGCTGTGAAATGGTCAGTGCAGAGGCGGCTGTTGGAGTTTATCCGAAGCTTTCCATGAACGTGTCTCTTCACAAAATCTATCCACCTATTTTTCCTTTCATTAGCAATAGTGAACTTAAATGGCCTTGCAGCGCAGCTGTAGTTCTTGCATCCAGGGAAGATGCAGTTGCGGGTGGTGGGAGACATCCTGAAGCTAGCTAGCTAGCTGATGTAGGCTACAATAACAGTACAGCAGGAGGAGCCATTCAGTGATCTGACGTAGATAGGGCGAAATGACGTAGATAGGGCATTTTTTGGCTCCGCCCATTAAAAGCTGATCTGAAAACGGAAGAGAAACTGTTCTTCGATTTAAGTCCACATTTCAGTGTGTCAAAGTTTTAGCGCTTTGCACATGCTTTCAGGAACTCATTTCACACGTATATAATGTACTTAGAAGCAAAACATGGAATTTACTTTACAGGATCTTTAAGATTAGACTATCATTAGAAAGGCCATTATTAAATATTATTAAATAAGGTTTCCTCAGTCCCTTTAAACAAATTATGAGGTGGTCCCCCCAGAACTAGATACTTTGTTATAAATTAAATATTGCTAATCTTAAACGAGCAAACCCTGCTACAGGAAATTTGACTAGAATAGATGATGTGGAGGTTGAACAAGTACTTCAAGAGAATTTCAATTGTGATCTAAGAACTATAGCAGTGGCGGCTGGTAACAAATTTGGGGGGGGAAGACAGAAAAAAACATTTGGGGTCTAAGCGTTTTTTCCCCAGAAGCTTGAATCTTATGTCGGCATTTATATGCTCCCTGCTTTTGTGTTGCCGATGTTCCTAAGGTCGCAGTACAATACTATGGAAGCAAATTGTGACCAAAATTTCAATTACAATGCATTTGCAGAAATGTTTTTTCATTTTAAGAATGTGGCTGCATTATCTGACTCATAAATGAAATTAGGAATCAATCATCCTATTTGCATTTAAATTTTCTTCTTCAAGAGTGCTCAATCTTTCACTTAATTAAAATGAAAAATAAATAGACATTTGAGATTTAATTTTCAAAATATGCCCCAGCAAATAGATACCAAAATTCAATTTGAAATGTAAAATTTGAAAATTAAAATGCATTTGCAGAAATGCTTTTTCATTTTAAGAATGTGGCTGCATTATTGGACTCATAAATACAATTAGTAATCAATAATTCTATTTGCATTTTCTTCTTCAAGACTGCACATTTTATGACATAATCAAAAAGAAAACAGAGCGGACATTGCTTTGTCGTTTTTGTGGTCTGCCCGCAAAGTACTGCCCATAATTCAAAAACGAAAAAGCAATCTGAGCGGCGCAGCAGAGTGACGTCAGTAGCCGCTCTTCTTCAGCTCCCTGCTGACCGAGCTACCCATCTTGTTCGGTAGGGGGCGGTGTGCACATCTGCATTGCATTACATTGCAAATGTGCCGGGAAATTGATGGAATTGCCGGGTCTTTAGAGGACGCATCACAGATCATGGCGCTCCCTCAAATTGTGCAAAAACTGATTCTACCTGCTCAGCTAATTCTAACAGTGTTTGCACAATTTGAGGGAAGGCCATGATCTGTTATGCGTCCTCTAAAGCAGCGGTCCCCAACCTTTTTTGCGCCACGGACCGCTTTCATGTAAGACATATTTTCACGGACCGGCAGGGACGGACTGGGAGGAAAGATAGGCCCTGGACAGCTGTGCTGCAAATGCATGCACATTCTGGGTTTGATGTGATCCTAGTTAGTGACTTCCAAACCTAATGCGAGTGCGCGGAGCGCACGAGAAAAATAGTTTAGCTGATTTGAGCGAAAAATAGTTTTGAGAGTTTTATATAAAATAAACAGACGTTTTTTTCAATTGACAAAACAATGTCTAGTGAATGTGATGTATTTTTGTCTCTTAATTTTTAAGCCCCATCTTTAAGTTTCTTAGCCTGGTTTTCCATCGTTATATTGTTACTAGCTAGCTTTCGATGTGTCAGTCAGTCCCACTGTTGTGTGTGATTATAAGCTACGACAGTGACACCCGAAGTGCGTTCCTTATATCCAGTTTAGGCCTATTCCATAATTTTGTTTGATTGCTGTCACGGCAGAAAATCCTGCTTGATGTTAAATGGAAGCAGGGTTTTCAGTGCTTTAGTGGCGATCTCAGGATAGCCTTCATCCAAAACACCGATAGAGTTGTTGTCTCAAACAGGCTTCATTGAGTGGTAACTATCACTTGTCATGTGTCAAGAGGAAGAGACGCGCATGATACCACTCAATAAAGCCCACAAACTTGCAAAAAAATTAGTAAACACACGTCTTTGCAGAGCTTTTTTGCTCAGGGAAAAAGGCCCGCGGAGAAGGAGAGAATCAGGTCATTTTTCAGAATAAAACGTCTTTCAGACTCTGATAATCAATTAAAAGGAAATAATGTTATTAATCCTTTTTTGTGCGGCCCGGTACGAAATGACCCACGGACCGGTACCAGACACAGATGCATTTCTGGAAATGCATTTGAATTTGAATTGTGGTCACGATTTTGCAGCCACGTTCTTAAAATGAATTAATTTTCAAATTATACATTTCAAATGGAATTTTGGTATCTATTTGCTGGGGCATGTTTTGAAAATTTAATCTCAAATGTCTTTCTTTTTCATTTTAATTAAGTGAAAGATTGAGCACTCGAAGAAGAAAATTAAAATGCAAATAGGATGATTGATTACTAATTTCATTTATGAGTCAAATAATGCAGCCACATTCTTAAAATGCTAATGCATTTCTGGAATGCATTTGCATTCTGCATTCTGGTAACGATTTGCTTCCATAGTACTTTGCGGGCAGACCACGAAAACGAAAAAACTATGTCCGCTCTGTTTTCTTTTTGATTATGGCATAAAATGTGCAGTCTTGAAGAAGAGAATGCAAATATAATGATTGATTACTAATTTTATTTATGAGTCGAATAATGTAGCCGCAATCTTAAAATGAAAAAGCATTTCTGCAAATGCATTTTAATTTAAATTTTGGTCACGATTTGCTTCCATAAAATACCACTTGAACCTTCGTACTTATAACGCTCACAGTCTAAAGGTCTCACCCATTCCGTGTAGCCCAGAAACGAAAGGAGTTCTACATTTAAAAATCCAATACATTTTCGTTAGGGTTTGTCACTCTGGAGAAGAAAAGTGCTTGCTCTCGCATAGCTACTACTGATGATGGCAATGCACATTTAATACTGTACCTGAACACAAATACAAATGTCCAAAACCATTTACAATGCCTATAAAAAGTATTCACCCCCTTGGATGTTTTCCCTTTTTGTTACTTTTATACATTAAATCATGGTACATATAATTACCCTTTTACAAGAATTTGCAAAAAAAGCTTATTTCATGGAGATCACTTGAGTGCAGTTGATGTGTGTCAAGTGATTGTAGTATAAAAACATCTGTGTCTGGGCGGTCCAGTCTCTGGTTCATCAGTATTCCTACTACAATTGCAACATGAAGAAAAAAGAACACTCAAAGCAACTCAGAGAAAAGATAATTGAAAAGTATAAGTCAGGAGATGGCTACAAAAAGATTTCCAACTCAATGGACATCCCACGGAGTTAAGTTAAATCCATCATTAAGAAATGGAAGGAGTACGGCACTTGTTTAAATCTGCCTAGAGCTGGCCGTCCTCACAAACTGAGTGACCGGGCAAGAACAAAACTGGTGAGGGAGGCTTCAGTCTTCAGTGGCTCAGATAGGAGAGACTGTACATACAACAACTGTTGCCCGGGTTATTCACCAGTCGAAGCTGTATGGGAGAGGGGCAAAGAGAAAGCCACTGTTGAAAAAAGCTCATATGAAATCTCGCCTGAAATTTGCCCAAAGGCATGTGGAAGACTCCAAAGTCAATTAGAATACGGTTATTTGGTCTGATGAGACAAAAATTTAGCTTTTAGGCCATCAGACTAGACACAATCTTTGGCAAACACCAAACACTGCACATCACCACAAACACACCATCTCCATCGTGAAGCATGGTGGTGGCAGAATCATGCTCTGGGGATGCCTCTCAGCAGCAGGCCCTGGAAGACTTGTAAAGGTAGAGGGGAACATGAATGCAGAACAATATCGCCAAATCCTGGAGGATAATCGGACTCAGTCTGCAAGAGAACTACAACTTGGGAGAAAATTTATTTTCCAGCAAGACAACTACCCCAAGCATTCAGCAAAAGCTGAGTCAGGTGGCTGAGCGGTGAGGGAGTCGGGCTAGTAATCCGAAGGTTGCCAGTTCGATTCCCGGTCATGTCAACTGACGTTGTGTCCTTGGGCAAGACACTTCACCCTACTTGCCTCGGGGGAATGTCCCTGTACTTACTGTAAGTCGCTCTGGATAAGAGCGTCTGCTAAATGACTAAATGTAAATGTAAAAGCTACACAGAAATGGTTCGAAGACAAAGTGAATGTTCTGGAGTGGCCAAGTCAAAGCCCAGATCTCAGTCCAATCGAGAATTTGTGGCTGGACTTGAAAAGAGCTGTTCATGCCCGATCCCGAGCAACCTGACAGAGCTTGAGCTGTTTTGCAAGGAAGAATGGAGAAAAATCCATATGTGCCAGTCTGATTGAGACATATCCACACAGACTCAGTGCTGTGATTGCAGCCAAAGGTTCATCTACTACAGTTAGGTCCATAAGTATTTGGACATTGACACCATTTTCATCATTTTGGCTATGTATACCACCACAATGGATTTGAAATGAAACAATCAAGATGTGCTTTAAGTGCAGACTTTCAGCTTTAATTTCAGGGTATTTACATCCAAATCAGGTGAACGGTGTAGGAATTACAATACATTTTATATGTGCCCCCCCCCTTTTTAAGGGACCAAAAGTAATTGGACAATTGGCTGCTCAGCTGTTCCATGGCCAGGTGTATGTTATTCCCTCATAAAGGGAGTTCGTTATTTCATTGACAAGGAGCAGATAAAAGGTCTAGAGTTCATTTCAAGTATGGTATTTGTGTTTGGAATCTGTTGCTGTCAACTCTCAATATGAAGTCCAAAGAGCTGTCACCATCAGTGAAGCAAGCCATCGTTAGGCTGAAAAATCAAAACAAACCTATCATAGAGATAGCAAAAACATTAGGTGTGGCCAAATAAACTGTTTGGTACATTCTTAAAAAGAAAGAACGCACTGGTGAGCTCAGCAACACCAAAAGACCCGGAAGACCACGGAAAACAACTGTGGTGGATGACAGAAGAATTCTTTCCCTGGTGAAGAAAAACCCCTTCACAACAGTTCGCTTATTACATCCGAGATCAAATGACACATCCAAGATGACATCATCTTGCTTATCATGATCTGGCTAATTCGGTTCTTCGAACACACTTGTTGTTTATGATTAGTATAGCTGGATTGAGTTATACGTTGGTCTAAAAGGGGGTATGTATCGATAGTAGAAACCTTGATCAGCAACGCTGCTATTGGCTGCTCACATAAGTCTATGGCTGCTCACCGTGGCCAAAATGAGCGCCCTGTTTTTTCCGCAACAGAGCCAACAGAGCAACAGCTTGCTCGAAGGTTACTCCGAATTTGAAGATTTTATCAGAACGCCAGGGAACACCTCAAAGTCTGCAAAATCCAAGAAAGAGGGCTGGCAAAAAGTAGCAGACCAAATTAAATGTAGAGGAGTGACGTGTTTTATCGCTTATTACAGTAAGCTATGTTTTTTTTGTTTTCATACTTTCATATTTTCATTTATCATCTTTAATGTCATATGATGTGGTTTCAACAAATGTATTATGTAAATGACATCCTCACAAAAAAACGATAGGTTATCCTCTCAAAAAGTATAGGCTAGCATATCGCGCTGTGCTTAAGGAGCCTATCTATCACGCAATGAGCAATTAATTCGGTTTCATGTTAAATTCTGCTAATTATTCTTGCACCTTCTGCAACAGGTTCCTGTAGTAAAAACGGACAAGACATGTCTGTGACAGACTTCCTGTATCACCTCTGCTTGTAAAGCCTCAATCTATTCATGTTTACATAAAATAAACCTGCTCCCGAGCAGGTTTAAGCTTACGGACCTGTTGCTATGACAGCAAGTCCAGGATGAGCTTCGAAGAACCGAACAATCCAAGATAATGACAAATCGTCAACAATCAAATCCAGCTAACTGAGTTAGCGACGTACGGAGAACGGGCCCCAGGAGGTAGGCGTATCTGTGTCAAAGTCAACAATTAAGAGAAGACTTCACCAGAGTAAATACAGAGGGTTCACCACAAGATGTAAACCATTGGTGAGTCTCAAAAACAGGAAGACCAGATTAGAGTTTGCCAAAAAACATCTAAAAGAGCCTGTCCAGTTCTGGAACAACATCCTTTGGACAGATGAGACCAAGATCAACTTGTACCAGAATGATGGGAAGAGAAGAGTATGGAGAAGGGAAGGAACTGCTCATGATCCAAAGCATACCACCTCATCAGTGAAGCATGGTGGAGGTAGTGTTATGGCGTGGGCATGTATGGCTGCCAATGGAACTGGTTCCCTTGTATTTATCGATGATGTGACTGCTGACAAAAGCAGTAGGATGAATTCTGAAGTGTTTCGGGCAATATTATCTGCTCAGATTCAGCCAAATGCTTCAAAACTCATAGGACGGCACTTCACAGTGCAGATGGACAATGACCCGAAGCATACTGCGAAAGCAACCAAAGAGTTTTTTAAGGTAAAGAAGTGGAATGTTCTGCAATGGCCAAGTCAATCACCTGACCTAAATCCAATTGAGCATGCATTTCACTTGCTAAAGACAAAACTGAAGGGAAAATGCCCCAAGAACAAGCAGGAACTGAAGACAGTTGCAGTAGAGGCCTGGCAGAGCATCACCAGGGACGAAACCCAGCGTCTGGTGATGTCTATGGGTTCCAGACTTCAGGCTGTCATTGACTGCAAAGGATTTGCAACCAAGTATTAAAAGTGACAATTAGATTTATGATTATGTTAGTTTGTCCAATTATTTTTGGTCCCTGACTTCTTGCTTAAAACACACTGCTTTTTGCACTGCATTACAACATGGTATCTTGTACATTTGTATTTTTTGTAATATTTGTATTTTTATATTGTAATTTATTGCAATTTATATTTTATTTTATTGTATATTTAATTCTATTCTAATCCCACTTAGTACTGCTAGTTTATGTACCCTTAGTATAGTTAGTCCACATATTTTTAGGTATATGTTTATTGTATGCACCTTCCTGCCAAAGCAAATTCCTTGTCTGTGCAAACTTTCATGGCGAATAAATCCCATTCTGATTCTGATTAAAAATGGGGGGGGGGGCACATATAAAATGTGTTGTAATTCCTACACCGTTCACCTGATTTGGATGTAAATACCCTGAAATTAAAGCTGAAAGTCTGCACTTAAAGCACATCTTGATTGTTTCATTTCGACAATTGTGTCAATGTCCAAATACTTATGGACCTAACTGTAGGTACCAAAACCACTGAGAAGAACTGTCATCACCAGCGGCATCAAGGGAACTCCAGACATCTGTGTGTGTCACCGACATAATCGCCGGCATTGTGCCCTATCTATAATTCCAGGTATCTGTGTGTGTGTGCCACCAATCACGGGCACTATGCACAATCTATACTTCAAGTAATCTGTATGTGTGTTTCACTGACATCTTAATCACCGACTGCATCACGGGCATTATGCACTAGTTCCCCTAAATCCCTCAACCATAGACCATTGTATAGCTTTGGCACAGTGTAGAAAGGACAAATTATTTTACTACATAGCCTGTTTTTGTTTGGGCCTTGTACGACAGTCAAGAGTGAAGGACATTTTGCGTCCTGATCTGGGTCAATAACATTACACTTGCTTCTGAATTTACTGTGCTGTTTAGTACATTCTGCAGCACCTAATTAGACGTTACTAAGATGGCAGATTTCCTTACTATGACGTTATCCAAGCCATGTTTCACAAAATGACATTCAAATTGAAGCTTCTCTTGATGTAGCGCGTATTTAATTCAAAGGTTGTGTCATCTTACGTACCTTCAAAATCTGATAATATCCCCTCCAGGTGGTCATTCACTGAAATTTCAGACATCATGACTGCACAGAAACGCCTGCTGGCTGCTGGAAAACACTGAGAAAAAGTTGCAGTTCAACACCAAGCTGTATTCCTTATCAATAAAAAGCCTATGCAATGCCCTAACAAAATACGGTTTTGTCTGAAAGGTTTCTGCTGCAACAAAAGAGTTGCGTTTTTCTTGTTTTTCGACTCGCATCCGAGTGCACGCTGCATTAACGCCGTCTGTCTTCTAGTGAGTTTGAGCGGTTCTGGGCCAATGCGCCTCCCTCTCGACTCCCCCGCAAACAGTCCTGCCCCTTGCAGATGATAGGTATGTGAAGAAAAAAACCTTCAATTCACATAGCACCCACAGGCAGAACTTAGAACCGAGATACGATCTCCCTTTGCTTTCTGTCCCCAAATGATCGCCCCCTCCCCAGACAAACTTTCGAAAACAAGCGAGATGAAGAACAGGCATCCGAAAGTTTTAAAGGCTATGAGGCGTGTTCACCGCGTTTTTTTCTGGCAGAATAGAGCTGGCGGGGTGCTGGGGAACACTTCATACCAGCGGTTCATCAGCGTTGACCTTCAGCTACAGCTTAAAGATCCTGTAAAGTGGAATTGAAAACGAGTTTTAAGTTCACCACACCACAGAAGAATGTGTTATATGCACCTAAGAATGCGCGATATGCACCTATCTCTACCAGAAATGACCATTAGACAGTCTCTTGCTCGCTCGAAATACAAAATCCACGATTTCCGGGAGATTGTACAGCATTTGCGGGCGTCAGGGAGCCGCTATTGAAATGCGGGAGACTCCCGGACCTTCCGGGAGACTTGGGATGTCTGGATAATGGACGCTACTTCAAGCCGAACAAAACAGTATATAATTAGAATTTATTTGTTCAATGAGTCAAACATACAAATGCATATAAATGAAATGTTCCCCTGAGCAGGAGTAAAAGCTGGTACACAGGAGTAAAAGCTGTCTCTGGTGTCCATTTGAGCTCTCCATCTACTTCTAGCACATTATCTACCATTTCACCAAAATACCATCATTCTACACCGAGTAGCCTAATATCAAGTTAGCGGTTTGCATTAACTCATAGCAGAGACCTCTGGAAAAGTTATTTTGTATAATTATAACAAGCACACAGAACTGAGTGATGAACTGCTGGCGGCGGTGGATGGTCCAGGTGCGACCGGAGGAGGAACGGCCGGGAGGGCGATGCTCGGTACGGCTCCGCAATGCAAGAGAAGCCGTGTGTCCCTGAACCCTGTCTGTCTGGTCCATGTTAAAATTATCCGCCGTGAAATGGTCACTGCATAGGCGGCTGTTGGAGTTTATCCGAAGCTTTCCATCAGCATGGCTCTTCACAAAATCAATCCACCTATTTTTCCTTTCCTCATCAATAGGGAAATTAAATAGCGTTGCAGCGCAGCTGAAGTTCTTGCATCCAGGGAAGATGCAGTTGCGGATGGAGGGAGACATCCTGAAGCTAGCTAGCTAGCTGATGTAGGCTACAATAACAGTACAGCAGGAGGAGCCATTCAGTGATCTGACGTAGATGGGTCAAAATGACGTAGATGGCCAATTTCCTGGCTCCGCCCATTAAAACCTGATCTGAAAACGGAAGAGAAACTGTTGTACGATCTAACTCCACATTTCAGTGCGACAAAGTTTTCGCGCTTTAGATATGCTTTCAGGAACTAATTTCACACGTATATAATGTACTGAGAAGCAAATCATGGAATTTGCTTTACAGGATCTTTAAACAATATTGTTGTGTATTATCGACTAATTTAATCTATTAGCTCATCGTTATTGAGCTCTATGCCTGCTGAGTGGTTAGCTATGATTATGGAAGTATATTAGAGTCTTTATTCAAATTGAAATGCATTTTTCAAATGGCAATTCAAAGTGCAAAGTGGCAATGCAATCCACAATTCAAATGGAAAAACAGTTGTCAAATGGCAATTCAATGTGCAAATGACAATGCAATCCGCAATTCAGTTTGTATTATTTTGAATACAATTTTGAATGAACGCTTATTGCATTGCATTTCATATTGACAATGTTTTTTCGACTCTATTCAAATGATAATGCATTTGTCAAATGGCAATTCAATGTGCAAAGTGGCAATGCAATCCGCAATTCAAATGGGAAAGCAGTTGTCAAATGACAATTCAATATGCAAAATGCAATCCACAATTCAGTGAGTATTATTTTGATTAACATTTTGAATGAAAGCTCATTGCATATCATATTGGCAAGATTTTTTTGACTCTTTATTCAAATGGAATTCAATGTGGTAGCAAAACAGCGCCCCCAGTCATTCGCATCTACAGTTTCTTCCCTTCCACTGTTGGCCTCTTCAACAAGGCCAAGGGTTCACACTGACTTTTATGACTTAATGTCCTTAAAACACATTGCTTTTTGCACTGCATCACACAATTGTGTCTTGTAACATTAGTATTTTCTGTAAATATTTGTATTTTTGTATTTTCATATTGTAAATTGCGGCAACTTATATTTAATTTTATATTCTATTGTATATTTTACTTTAATTCTAATTCCACTTAGTATTGCTAGTTATGTACCCTTAGTATAGTATTTAAATGTAAGATTCCTATATGTTTTATGTATGCACCTTCCTGCCAAAGCAAATTCCTTGTCTGTGCGAACTTTCATGGCGAATAAAACCCATTCTGATTCTGATCACACTCTTTTTGTTGCAAAATTCAAATGGGAATGCAATCTGTCTGTCCTCCCATCAAGGAGGGTCCCCACCAGTATTCAGGGGAAGACCCATCCCTACTCTGCTTCTGATTGGCTACCTCTAAAACTGAAAACCCAGTCATAGAGAAAAATGCTGCCGAAACCTAACCTAGCCAACGAAGGTAACTAGTACCAGCCAATCAGAGGCAGAGTAGTCTTTTGGGGGGGGAAACAGACTCAACTTCGTTGCTAACAACATTATGGCGAAAGAAGAACTTGTTGCAACGCTCACTGCCTTAGCACAGTGGTTCCCAAAGTGGGGGTCGTGACCCCTCGGTGGGTCGCGAGATGATCTCAGGGAGTCGCGAGATGATTTCCAGAAATTAAGGAACATTTAAAAACAATTAGAAATAGCATATTTTATCCAACATTTTTACAAGTGAAAAATTGTTAAATTAATGCATGCAAATAAAAAAGCCACCAGCCTTTTGATTGTCCATTCTCTGTAAGTACGGCAAACCATGTGACATCCGACCAGGAGGACGCATTAGTTATACTGTCAAGCGACCGAACGTTAAAGGCAACGTTCTCAGCCAAGACACTGGCTGAGTTTTGGATGTCAGTGGAGAGGGAATACCCATGGCCGTGGGAACAATGGATGCTGAGAGTGCTGCAGCACCCCCTGACAGCAAGAGAATTTAAAATAATATGACTTGAAAATCCACCACCGCGGACACAGCCCCGCAGAGGCGGACTGGCCATCGGGAGCACCGGGAGAAGAATAATGATGGAAAACCAGGCTTAGAAACGTAAGGGTGGGGCTGAAAAAGGAGACAAAAAGATCTTCACTAGACAAGGTTTTACCAATTGAAAAACGGCTATGTTTATTTTACACAAAATGCTCTAAAACTCTTTTGCGCTCAAACAAAGGCAAACTTTTTTGCATTCGCATTAACTATCGAGTTCCAGCATCACATCAAACACAGAATGTGCATTCATTAACAGGTTAACTGTGGTGGCGTATACGGGGGCCGGTTCTGGTGGGCCGGTCTGTATCAAAGTCCAGGGCCTATTTTTACTCCCACGTATACGTAAACCACCTCCGTGGATGCGGGGGGTCGCGAGTCACTGGCAGCATTATTTTAGCGGTCGTGGGCTGAAAAGTTTGGGAATCCCTGCCTTAGCAGACGATGTACATGGAAATCCAGTGTCATTAACTGATGTTTTTGATAGGGTGCACATGATCTCCCAGAGGGTGGAAGAACTTTCTGCCCTAACAGGCCTCGACACCACAGGTGGCACAGAGACATTGCAGCCCTGTACGGAGTCAGTATAACTACAATCCATCGTAGAATGCAGAAAAATGGGCTGAGGTAACGTATTTTTTTCCATTATGTTTATTCTACCCTGTTTGTACAATTAACTTGATGTTTATAGCCTACTGTCAAAATCAACTGTATTAGGCAAGTGTGCTAATTCATACAATACATTTGACAGTAGCTAGGTTTATAATAGCTTTTATAGGAATAGTAAATAGGATACTGGATATAAGTATGCATGCACAAGATATGTCAGGGTGTTGTAGTAGAGTGGCTGAAATAACCAGGATTGAGCAGTCGAATGTATTTACATTTACATTTAGTCATTTAACAGACGCTCTTATCCAGAGCGACTTACAGTAAGTACAGGGACATTCTCCCTGAGGCAAGTAGGGTGAAGTGCCTTGCCCAAGGACACAAAGTAATTTTGCACGGCCGGGAATCGAACTGGCAACCTTCATATTACTAGCTTCCCTAACCGCATTTGTACATGTATATTAAATTTACATTCTACTACAATATATTTAACATCTGAAGTAGGGTGGGGTTCAAGGTTACTTACAGTCTGTTACCCTAAACTGACTATATGTGACCAGGGGGCCTTGTCAGCCATGGGCCTGGCAGCCCGTTGGCCTCGTTACAGACGCAAAGCCTCAACGAGGCACACCTGTTGCTCATCTACCCCACTCCTGGTGAGTACAAAAGGGGACAAAAAGGGGTGATAGGTTGGTTGATGTGGAAATGTTTTATGCTACACAGACTCGCCGTAAGGAGAGAAGAACCCTAACGATTGAGCCAGGAGGGCCAGAGGCTAAGACCCTTGAAGACCGAAGAGACACGCCGACATAGATTTCTCAGTTTTCTTAGTACTGTTTTTGTTTTACCCCAAAAGGTACTATTAAAAACCTTTGGCTTACCTTCTCTCTCGCGAGTCTGTCTCAGTGCTTCACACTATCAATAACAGTACCACACAAGACAGAGGAGGGGGATATTACAAAGTCATGTTTCCAGAGAAGTGTCCACAATATATGAAGAGGTAGAGGCTACTGACCCATACATGTCAGTAGTATCCAAACTATAAGTTGAGCTTGGTTTACATCATCTTATACTGCTGATAGAACCCTGTTGTCTATTTCAGTTTGCAATGATCATTTACTTAACAAGGTTCATGTTACTCAAACTGGTTTTCTCCTCTAATAGCGTGTCAGCCATGTATTCTGATGTCACAGAGGCACAGCTGGATACTCTGGTGCTGGAACTTCATTGAGAGCATCCACAGAGTGGATACCGCATGATGAGAGCTTATCTCAGTACAAGAGGTCATCTGGTGCCAAGTAAGTTTTTACATGTAGGCTTCTTGTTAAGGCTTGGCCCTCCCACAATTATTGTTCTTCCATTATTATTCTATAATTTCAAGGTGAATTTCTGTATACATCACATTTGTTAATATTATTTTCCATTCAAACCGTATCTCATATGTTGTCATACAATTATGAAATAACATTTCCCTACCTTTACCATGTGTGTGACCTTGCAAGAGTGAGCAAATCACTCCAAAGAGTAGACCCAGAGGGCAAGGAACTTTGAGCCCTTGCCAACCTAACACTATAAAGATCCAAGATGGCGCCGATGGTGGCTGCCTTGGTTGCTAGGTGCGCTTTGTTTTGTCTTGTTTTGTCTGTTAATTCAGTGTTCTGCCAATATTTCCGGGGTTATCTAACAAGAGAAGTACTTCTAAACATCAGGACTACAACTCCTGTGGATTTGTTTCCCACTTTTCTGCTTCCAGCAGCAGATTTAGTGGGAATTCTAGCCAGTGCCGCGTTAGGCTTTGCTCATGCAGTGAAACACCGAAGAAGGGGAAAGCGAGCGGGAGCGCTAGTTCGGCTTCGAAGACGTGGAATCCGAACAGTGCTTCCAAGTTTTTTCCTCTCCAACGTACGTTCACTGTGCAATAAAATGGACGAACTTCAGTTACTGATGGTGAAAAACAGGGACTTTCTTTCATCTTCGGTTTTGTGCTTCACGGAGACATGGCTGTGCGATTTGATCCCGGACACTGCATTACATCTGGCAGGCTTTCAACTCGTGAGAGCTGACCGGGACACTGCACTCTCCGACAAAACCAAAGGCGGTGGTATTTGTTTCTACATCAACAGTGGCTGGTGTGTAGATGTGACAGTGATTCTGCAACATTGTTCTCCGGATCTGGAATCATTTTTTATAAACTGTAAACCTTTTTACTCGCCACGAGAATTTGCGTCACTCATTTTGGTCGGAGTTTACATGGCACCGGGTCCACAGGTTAAAGAGGCCCAACGCATGCTCGCCGACCCCGCCTGGCCAACAACCTGAATGAGTTCTACTGTAGATTTGAAAGACAATTGGACTGTCCTGAACTACCCCTTCCCACCCACGAGGCCTCCTCCCTCACCCCCCTCTACAGTGACAACTCTCTCCATTCAGGAGGGTGAAGTTAACAGACTTTTCAAGAGGTAGAACCCCCGCAAAGCAGCTGGGCCGGACTCTGTCTCTCCTGCCACCCTCAAGGACTGCCCTGACCAGCTGTCTCCGGTGTTCTCCTACATCTTTAACACCTCCCTGGAGACATGCCATGTGCCAGCCTGTCTCAAGTCCTCCACCATCATCCCTGTGCCCAAAAAGCCATGGCCAACAGGACTCAATGACTACAGACCCGTCGCCCTGACCTCTGTGGTAATGAAGTCTTTTGAGCGCCTTGTGCTGGCACACCTCACAGACCCTTTCCTGGACCCACTGCAGTTTGCCTACAGAGCCAACAGATCTGTGGATGACGCCGTTAACATGGCCCTCCACTTCACCCTAGAGCACCTGGACTCCCCAGCATCCTATGCCAGGATCCTGTTTGTGGACTTCAGCTCTGCCTTCAACACCATCATCCCTGCCCTGCTTCAGGACAAGCTCTCCCAGCTGAACGTGCCTGACTCCACCTGTAGGTGGATCACAGACTTCCTGTCTGACAGGAAGCAGTGCGTTAAGCTGGGAACACAAGTCTCTGACTCCCGGTCCATCAGCACCGGATCTCCTCAGGGCTGCGTCCTTTCCCCTCTGCTCTTCTCCCTGTACACCAACAGCTGCACCTCCAGTCATCCGTCTGTCAAACTTCTGAAGTTTGCGGACGACACCACCCTCATTGGGCTCATCTCTGACGGGGATGAGTCTGACTATAGGTGGGAAGCTGACAACCTGGTGACCTGGTGTAGCCAGAACAACTTAGAGCTCAATGCTCTTAAGACAGTGGAGATGGTTGTGGACTTCAGGAAGAACACAGCCCCACTCACCCCCATCACCCTGTGCGACACCCCAGTCAACAATGTGGAGTCCTTCCGCTTCCTGGGCACCATCCTATCCCAGGACCTCAAGTGGGAACTGAACATCAGCTCCCTCACCAAAAAAGCACAACAGAGGAAGTACTTCCTACGGCAGCTGAAAAAATTCAACCTGCCAAAGATAATGATGGTGCACTTCTACACAGCCATCATTGAGTCCATCCTCACCTCTTCCATCACCATCTGGTACGCTGCTGCCACTGCCAAGCACAAGAGCAGACTGCAGCGTATCATCCGCACTGCTGAGAAGGTGATCGGCTGCAATCTGCCTACCCTCGAGGACCTGCACACCTCGAGGACCCTGAGGCGTGCGAGGAAGATTGTGGCTGACCCCTCGCACCCTGGTCACTCCCTGTTCCAGCTACTCCCCTCTGGCAGAAGGCTGCGGTCCATCAGGACCAAAACCTCACGCCATAAGAACAGTTTCTTTCCATCTGCTACTGGCCTCTTCAACAAGGCCAAGGACTCCCATTGACATTCATTCACTTATTTAACTATTATAAGTCCATCTAATGGCAATTCAGTATGCATAAGCCACTTTATCTCAGAATCCGATTGCACTATGTTGACCATTCACGCTGCTCATTCTATTCTTATGTTTATATATATTTTATTTTATATTAAAATTGTTGTATTCTTAGATTGTTTATTTCTTAGAAATAGTTAAACTTTTGTCCATCCATCATCTTCCGCTTGTCCGGGGGTCGGGTCGCGGGGGCAGCAACCTAAGCAGGGAGGCCCAGACTTTCCTCTCCCCGGCCACTTCCACCAGCTCTTCCTGGGGGACCCCGAGGTGTTCCCAGGCCAGCCAAGAGACATAGTCCCTCCAGCGTGTCCTGGGTCTTCCCCGGGGCCTCTTCCCAGTGGGACGTGCCCAGAACACCTCACCAGGGAGGCGTCCAGGAGGCATCCTTATCAGATGCCCGAGCCACCTCAACTGGCCCCTCTCGACGCGGAGGAGCAGCGGTTCTACTCTGAGCCCCTCCCGGATGACCGAGCTTCTCACCCTATCTCTAAGGGAGAGCCCGGACACCCTGCGGAGAAAACTCATTTCGGCCGCTTGTATTCGCGATCTCGTTCTTTCGGTCACTACCCACAGTTCGTGACCATAGGTGAGGGTAGGAACGTAGATCGACTGGTAAATAGAGAGCTTCGCCTTTCGACTCAGCTCCTTCTTCACCACAACGGACCGATGCAGAGCCCGCATCACTACGGACGCCGCACCGATCCGCCTGTCGATCTCGCGCTCCATCCTTCCCTCACTCGTGAACAAGACCCCGAGATACTTGGACTCCTCCGCTTGGGACAAGATCTCCTCCCCGACCCGGAGATTGCACCCCACCTTTCTCCGGTCGATAACCATGGCCTCAGATTTGGAGGTGCTGATTCCAATCCCAGCCGCTTCGCATTCGGTTGCGAACCGCTCCAGTGAGAGCTGGAGGTCACGGCCCGATGAAGCCAACAGGACCACATCATCCGCAAAAAGCAGCGACCCGATCCTGAGGTCCCCAAACCGGACCCCCTCAACGCCCTGGCTGCGCCTAGAAATTCTGTCCATATAAGTTATGAACAGAATCGGTGACAAAGGGCAGCCCTGGCGGAGTCCAACCCTCACCGGGAACAAGTTCGACTTACTTCCGGCAATGCGGACCAAACTCTGGCACCGGTCGTACAGGGACCGAACAGCCCCGATCAGGGAGTCCGGTACCCCGTACTCCCGGAGCACCCCCCACATGAGCCCCCGAGGGACACAGTCGAACGCCTTTTCCAAATCCACAAAACATGTGTAGACTGGTTGGGCGAACTCCCATGCACCCTCCAGAACCCTGCCGAGGGTATAGAGCTGGTCCACAGTTCCACGGCCAGGACGAAAACCACATTGCTCCTCCTGAAAACTTTTGTACTTTTACTTAATTTAAGATCTGTATATGTTTAGTGTTTTGCACCTCCCTGCCACAGTAAATTCTGTGTTTGTATAACATACATGGCGAATAAACCGAATTCTGATTCTGATATCGCCATCAATATAATGTTCCTGCACCAAATTGCCTCTGGCACATAGATGGCAATCACAAATTAATCCGGTAAACTTTAACCTACATCTTTTAGTTAAAATCTATACCCAATGTTAAACTATTTTACTAAATCTTGAACCTGAATCATTCGTCAGTTAACTGATGCTTTAACATTATCATTTGTCTCAAAAGAAGCTGGCGATTTGTCATCCACGGTGGGACATGGCCCATTCGGACTCAATGTCCCTGGCCTCCCCTGAGACATGATCGAAGCTCTCCCGGAGGTGGGAGTTGAAGCTCCTTCTGACAGGGGATTCTGCCAGCCGTTCCCAGCAGACCCTCACATTACGTTTGGGCCTGCCAGGCCTGACCGGCGTCTTCCCCCACCATCGTAGCCAACTCACCACCAGGTGGTGATCAGTTGACAGCTCCGCCCCTCTCCTCACCCGAGTGTCCAAGACAGTCGGCCTCAGATCCGACAACTCGACGACAAAGTCTATCATCGAACTGAAACCTCGGGTGTCCTGGTGCCAAGTGCACATATGGACACCCTTATGCTTGAACATGGTGTTCGTTATGGACAAGCCGTGTCTAGCACAGAAGTCCAACAACAAAACACTGCTCGGGTTCAGATCGGGGGGGCCGTTCCTCCCAATCACGCCCCTCCAGGTCTCACTGTCATTGCCCACATGAGCATTGAGGTCCCCCAGGAGGACGAGGGCATCTCTGGGAGGAGCGCTTTCCAGCACCCCTCCCAGAGACTCCAAAAAGGGTGGGTACTCTGCGCTGCCGTTTGGTGCGTATGCACAAACAACAGTGAGGACCCGTCCCCCCACCCGAAGGCGGAGGGAGGCTACCCTCTCGTCCACCGGGGTGAACTCCAACGTACAGGCGCCGAACCGAGGGGAAACAAGTATTCCCACCCCAGCTCGACGCCTCTCACCGAGGGCAACTCCAGAGTGGAAGAGAATCCAGCCCTTCTCAAGGAGACTGGTTCCGGAGCCGATGCTGTGACTATATCTAGCCGGAACTTCTCTACCTCGCGCACCAGCTCCGGCTCCTTTCCCGCCAGCGAGGTAACGTTCCACGTCCCTAGAGCTAGCTTCTGCAGCCGAGGATCGGACCGCCTTCGGCCGCCGCCTGTCTCACACTGCACCCGACCCCCATGACCCCTCCTGCGGATGGTGAGCCCACTGGAAGGGGGTCCCACGTTGTCTCTTCGGGCTGTGCCCGACCGGGCCCCATGGGAAAAGTCCCGGCCACCAGACGCTCGCCATCGAGCCCCACCCCCGGGCCTGGCTCCAGGGGGGGGCCCCGGTGACCCGCTTCCGGGCAGGGGCAACAGAGAACCATTGTTTGTTTTCTTCATGGTAGGTTTTTGAGCCACGCTTTGTCTGGTCCTTCACCTGGAACCTGTTTGCCTTGGGTGACCCTACCAGGGGCATAAAACCCCCAACAACATAGCTTCCAGGATCACTAGGACACGCAAACCCCTCCACCGCGGTAAGGTGGTGACTCAGGGAGGGGGTAATATCGACTAATTCTGATATTTTGTTAGGTTGATGAACTCTGATTGAACGATGATCGAGTCATTGATCCGAAGACTCGGTTGGCAGAAGAACGAAACATTGATCCGAAGACACGGGTGGTGGTGAACGATTCGTTCATCTGCCGGGTACGATTCATTTTTCACATTTACTGCATAGGCTCAGTACTGGTAGCTAGAGGAAACAGAAATGATTCATTCATTTTGACTGGGTCTTCGGGTACGGGTCTTTGGATAATTTTTCACGTGACCTGCATAGGCTCAGAAGAGGAAACAGAAAGGATTTGTTTACCTCGTTCACAAGTCTCTTTCGAGTGTCTAGGTTTAGTAAGACGTGAATGATATTCGTTCACAAGTAATAATTACTGGTTTTGTTATTTAAACTTTTTTGTACTTTACTTACAGTTCAGTGCAGTGTAATTGTTTGCCGCGATAACTAAATGCTCGTGTGAAATGACTATTTCAAATCATACAAACTGTCATGATGCATTATTTTAATGCAGGATTTTTTTTTTAAATAGTATCTGCTGGTTTACATGCACTAACATATAGGCCTACATGAAAATATGATACATGTTTGCAGTGGATGTATTTAGGTCAGGGAATTGGCCTAAATACCGTGTTTATGTATTTGGTTGTGTTGTGTGTATTTGCAGTGCGTTTCTATATTTGCAGCGCGTTTGCTGAATGCTGTGCATGTGTTGTCAAATTAATGAACATGTTTTCTTAAAGGGGTGATTGACTGTTTTTTTGGGGGTATTTCACACTGTTCCTTAAGGTCTCCGAATAGGGTATGTAACATTGGTTGGGCTGAAAATGGCCCGGGTACTGTTATATGCCCCCTGATACATCCTCTGAAATTTTCCTGGGAAAAAAACACTAGGTTTTCTCCTTTTATGATATGCTCATGAATATATAGATGAGCTGCGCGCTGATTGATTGGTTTACAACACGGCCAACACTCACTGAAACAACGAAGGTGGAGACTTGAAATAAAATTGTACAAATAAATCTATTGTGTCTACACAACACTGTTTTCAACAGATCGAATAGATATCATTTGAAATGATTACGTTAGTTGTTTCCACTTCTGTTGTCGAAGCAAACTGGATCGACTTAGGGGGGTAGAACATTACAGCTTAGCAATCAAACTATATCGTGATTCAATTCAGCTTCAGTTAGCTAGATAAAAATAACCAAAGCTCTGGACAAACATGCATCGTGAATTGTAGTTTCACATGTATGGGTTATTTATTCAAATGAAACACAGTCAGGAACATATATATCTGTTTCAAAAGCTGGCGTTTGCAAGTTGCAGTTTCAAAAAGTGATATTTTGATAGGAAAGAGGTTTCAATGGACTTTGACATTCACTGTATGTCTATTTTACAAATTTTTCAACTATGACAAGATAAAATCGGTTTTGCAATCAATCGACCCTTTAATTTGCTTGTGTTTTGTCAATTGGCATGCGTTTTCTTTAGTGCTGTCAGTTAAACGCGTTATTAATGGCGTTAACGCAAACCCATTTTAACGGCGTTAATTTTGTTATCGCGAGATTAACGTTCTTTTGGGCCTAGCAAACTTTTTCATTTTTTTTCACATGCTGTTGCAACGACTACTGACGTTAGAAAAACTATAACACCACACCGGATCTAGCTAGACCGGAAACAAAACAACAGGCACGCCGCACACACTTGTTTGGGCTTGCGAGCCGGCTAAAGAATAGTAGGCTAACGTTACGTTTTGAGTGGATAGCGAGCGCGAGACGCCGAAATGGATGCCAATAAGATTCTGAATGGAAAGGTTACTTTTAAAAAGTTGCCAAATGGTTCCATTGACAAGACCAAATTGATCTGTGTGTTTTGTCGTTGTGAACTGAGATATCATCGCAGCACGTCCAGTCTGAAATACCACTTGATGGCCAAGCACACAGCTGATGCAAATTCTCCACCCCCTCATCAAAGCCAGGCAATGTTGCTTTCAATATTTAAAAAAACATTTGCACTAACTATGCAATCCAATCCACTTTTCCATGTTGATAAGAGCATTAAAATGAGAACAAATAATGGGACAAAAAGAAATCAAGGGACATTTACAATAGATAAAAATGTGTGATTAATTGCGATTAATTGCGAGTAGACTATGACATTAATGCGATTATTCGCGATTAAATATTTTAATCGTTTGACAGCACTAGTTTTCTTAAGTTGCAGGGCGTTTGCACATGTCGGCCACCGTACTAACACCCTGTCCGAACTGGATGCGAGCGTACGAGCATACGCGTAGCATCGGACGCTCTCTGTCCACAAACAGAGAGCGTCCAATGCTACGTCCGATGCTGATGCTGTGAATCCGTCAAATTCACTTCTGTTACATCATGTACACCAACTACGTTACTATGACTTCATGTGCTAGCATGAAGTCATAGTAACAGCGACGGGATGTGCTAGTGATGAAGAAAGTGTTTTGTCCGTCTCTTCATAAACGGAGTGACTAAGTTCAGTTGAGTTCTGGATTTTAATACGTATTTATCAATCTGCAGATTGGGAGAGAAAACCAGTCTTCTGACCATAAATGACAACACAACACCAAGCTTAGGTCTCAACCAGGTCTCTCTCCGCTCCGAAAGCTGGAGGACCATCTTTTATAGGGCACAAGAATGTAAACATAGATTGTGACAGTCAGGCAGGAATGACGTTACAACAGTCTTAGAGAAAAAGATTCACTGCTCCCAACACATAACAACTCTCACACTAGAGAGTTCATAGTTGGAGCTCTGCTTGTAGTCATGACAAGGACCGTTTAGCCAGTACTTTCTCCTGACCCCGAACATCTATTAATCTGACACATAGACACAATATACTGTTATTAATAGCAATCTTACATGATAAACGTACTAACTAGTATCCAATGACTAGTTCTATTGATTAGTGATTAATGTAAGCACACAGGAAATCCCAATTTCTTCCACACTAGCACATCCCGTCGCTGGATGGGATGCGAGCTAGCACATGAAGTCATAGTAACGTAGTTGGTGTACATGACGTAACAGAAGTGAATTTAACGGATTCACACGGAGCGTACGCGTTGCACAGAGAGCGTCCGATGCTACGCTCGTACGCGTAGCGTATCTGGTACCTCTCAGATGTGGTGCGTTTCCGGCTGATGACGTGGGCGTGTCCGTCAAGGCTCCTCGTTGGCCAATCAGGAGAGCTCCACACCCTATAAGAGTGTCAGTTTGTGTATGTGTTGGTGGAGGGAGGTTGGCGAGAGCTTTGTGTGAGCAAGTGTGTTATTGAGAGAACTGTGAAAGCTTTGTTATTTGTTTGTTTGTAGACCTACTCTGTTTGTAACCCTGGTCCTTACCCTAGACGTCTGTGGAGTAGGGCTAGGTAAGATACCCTGGGGTTTACATATACCCATAGGTAACTCTCTGTTATATACACTAGGTTAGAAGCCAGAAGCTGTCACCCTGTGTATTGTAGCAGTGAGGTAAGTTGTAGAATATACTGTGAGATAGAGTAGTGTAGTGTATTGTGAGATACTAAGTGCAAGTGTGAGATACTTGGTGTGATGTATTGAAGGTGTCAGGCAGGAGTAGAGGGGTAGGGAAGCTCAGGGTCTCTTTGTATTATTTCTTTGAATTGACAGACCGCTGGCACTGCCCTACTCCTAACCGTTTGTCTGTGGTCCTCCCTCCCTATTGTTTGTGATAATGTAAATGTTACGTGCATCTGTGTGCTTATTAAAACCCGTGTGTACGGTATTTTGGTTGTGGCATACTTTGATTGGCGCAACCCTCCTGTCCCTTCACCACTGACAACTGTGTGGCCTTGGGCAGTTACGTGCTCCTCCTCTTCCGAGCCATTGGAGGGGGCGTAACACATGCAAACCCCGAAAACAAATTCAAACTGAAAAACGCTGTATCCAGATTACACAACGGAAGTGATCCAGGCCTCTAGGGGGAGCGCTAAGTGGAACAGCTTGATTTACGATCCAGAGAGAGCAGATGAGAGGTTTGTTTTGGAAACGGGACCAAAAGTGAAGTAAAAAGGCGACATAAAAAGGTTAGTATTAATTTTTACATTTGGCCCTCCTCTTTTACAGTATTGTCAAAGAGCGTTTCCAAAACAAACCGGATGAATAGTCAATTCATACGGTGATTAGTCTAAAGAAAAAAAAACACTTATTAATTGTTATCTGCAAATAATATGCCATTGTCGAGTGTCTGTAATATAGTGACTGGCAGAGTAATGTAATATTCGTCCGGGTCGCAGCAAGTAGCTAATTGCCTCATTCCTTCTTAGAGACAAGAGAACGCATGGGACAGCTTGTGGTGATGGATACGTTTTTTAAAAGGAAGAAAGCAAACACACAGCAGAAGTGTAGTAGTTAGGTAGCTCTACAATTTACCGGGGTAAAGAATATATTGTGCTTATTAAAGTTACGCATTGTGCTTATTAAAGTTATGAACTTAGAAGTGTGCTCAGGCTTAAACATTGGGTCTCACACTGGGTGTGGGAAGCAGGCTGTTCTTTGTGTCTCTATCTCTTCATTTTCAGAAACAACCTTGAAACCGGGTGGAGACGGCACCCGAGCAGGTGGGACGCGTAGGCAAGAACAACTCCCTGATGCACGAGAGAACAAGCTCAACCCTTTTTTGATACTTGTGTTTTAATTGCACTGTATAAATATATGCTGGGGAGGGACAGATAGCCAGTTGGACTTCGTGAACCAGCCCAAAACTCTGTTGCGGGTAGGGAAACTTAGACAACCCCAGAGCTCTGTACTTGTTGATTTCCAACTGCTACATTAAAGCTGATATTATCGGACCTCTGCGACTCCAGACCACTCTTTCTAGAACACAGATTTGTGTCATTGAATACCATCATTACATATTGGAATAGACACATACATTTTGAATCCTTCAAATGGTGACCCCGACGCTGAAAAGAGGGAGTCCAGAGGGTTGCGGCCCGACCGACAGATCGGGAGAAAGACCCATACACCGGTACGAGGAGGCAGACATAATCGTCAGAGGCGCCTCAACATAAAAAAAGGTAAGCAGACACCTGTTAATTCAAAGTACTGCTATTCGGAACTGAGAACCAAATTTAGACAATTACTATGTTTCACCGTACCTAATCAAACCAACAGTGGTGGGAAATCAACCGTGTTTACACGTTGTCTTTGTCCAAGGGGAGGTTAGAGTCCTCTCCAAGGGTTAGAGTCCCTGAACTCGTTGTCTTTGTCCAAGGGGAGGTTAGAGTCCTCTCCAAGGGTTAGAGTCCCTGAACTCGTTGTCTTTGTCCAAGGGGAGGTTAGAGTCCTCTCCAAGGGTTAGAGTCCCTGAACTCGTTGTCTTTGTCCAAGGGGAGGTTAGAGTCCTCTCCAAGGGTTAGAGTCCCTGCAATATGCAAGTGCTTGGACTAGCAGCTGGGTGGAATGCTCAGACAGGTATCTCCTGATCTTCTTAGGTGGGAATGCGTCGCTGCTCTCTGCTTGGATGTCGAGACGGTGTCTCCTTTGGGTGCGGCAGGGAGCCGCGGCGAGCAGAACCATTATGCCAAATTGAAGTATTACAATCGTGTATTGTACCGTGTGAAATAAAGTATCAAGTAAATACTATACTGAGTCCTCCTGTCTGAACCTTAATCTAGTTGGGTTGATACGGCTAATACTAATTTTACATTTACATTACATTTACATTTATTCATTTAGCAGACGCTTTTATCCAAAGCGACTTCCAAGAGAGAGCTTTACAAAGTGCATAGGTCACTGATCATAACAACAAGATAGCCACAAAAACATTGCGAGTAGCCAAAACATGAAGCACACATTGTGAACAACCAAAGTAAGTGCCAAAGGGAAGAACCATAAGAGCATGTAGTTAAACAAGTTCCAATTAAACAACATGAACCGCTATAAGTGCAAGTGTACCTGTGGAAAAAACAAGCAACAACAATAATAAAAACAATATATCACAGCGAGTACAAAAATGTTAAATCAGTTACCACTAACCACAAGAGCAACAAGTCTCTAAGCAAGAGTCATTGTGATCCTTGAGGAAACTAACATCGGGTCAAGCGAACCATTCCTAAGTACCGTTGTACTCCCGGAACAAGTGCGTCTTGAGCCTTTTCTTGAAGGTGGAGAGACGGTCAGTGTCTCTGATGGAGGTGGGGAGTTGATTCCACCACTGGGGGGCCAGACAGGAGAAGAGCTTGTGTTCGGACCGGGCGGTCTTGAGCGGTGGGACCACCAGGCGGTTGTCTGAAGAAGACCGTAGGTGACGGGTGGGGGTGTAAGGCTGCAGGAGAGACTTGATGTAGACGGGTGCAGTCCCGTTCACTGCTCGGAAGGTCAGTACCAGGGTCTTGAATCTGATACGGGCCATGATAGGTAGTCAGTGGAGAGAGATGAGGAGCGGGGTAACATGGGAGCGTCTGGGTAGATTGTCTGGGTAGATTGTAAACCAGGCAATTTTAGACATACACTTTCGAAGTAGGTTTTAACTTAAGGCCTCTGAGTCTCTGACAGTGGACTTTCCATGCTCCGAAGGTAATACCGTAGACTCTGGGGGTCAGTTTACATACTGTGTTAGTGGTTAAATCCTTATCCATAGTAGAGATAAACGGCTAATTGGTGAGTATGCATACTTTAAGGTCGGTGCTCTGATCAGGCAGACGATTTTTACCGACGTCCGAGTTTCATGTCATTAACTGTTTAGCGCTCGAGGTTACAGGTAACGGACTTGCACATTTCTACATTGGAGTCAGATATTAAGGAGTCAATTATCTCCCTGAACATCTAACCGAATTGTTTCACAGCTGGGGACAAACGCAAGGGTCTGGCCTTACGATTCCCCTTACACTAACAACGCTAGTGCTAAATAGTTGGCTGAGCGGTGAGGGAGTCGGGTTAGTAATCCGAAGGTTGCCAGTTCGATTCCCGGTCATGCCAACTGACGTTGTGTCCTTGGGCAAGGCACTTCACCCTACTTGCCTCGGGGGAATGTCCCTGTACTTACTGTAAGTCGCTCTGGATAAGAGCGTCTGCTAAATGACTAAATGTAAATGTAAATAAGTATTTAGCTGCTCGGCTCCATGACGCCAGGTAAGTTGGGCTCGTGAGACTGCTCACCAAAAGAACGAAGGGGAACCCACATGTCTAGCAGATTAAGACATGTTTGTAGTAGTGCTGTCAGTTTAACGCGTTATTAACGGCGTTAACGAAAACCCATTTTAACAGCGTACATTTTTTTATCACAAGATTAACGTTCTTTTTGGCCTAGCAAACTTTGTAGTTTTTTTCACATGCTGTTGCAACAGTTGCAACAACTACTGACGTTAGAAAAACTACAACACCACACCGGATCTAGCTAGACCGGAAACAAAACAACAGGCACACTTGTTTGGTCTTGCAAGCCGGCTAAAGAGTAGTAGGCTAACGTTACGTTTTGAGTGGATGGCGAGTGCGAGACGCCGAAATGGATGCCAATAAGATTCTGAATGAAAAGTTTACTTTTAAAAAGTTGCCAAATGGTTCCATTGACAAGACCAAAGTGATCTGTGTGTTTTGTCGTTGTGAACTGAGCTATCATCGCAGCACTACCAGTCTGAAATACTACTTGATGGCCAAGCACACAGCTGATGCGAATTCTCCGCCCCCTCGTCAAAGCCAGGCGATTGCAATGTTGTTTTCAATAAAAAAAAACGGTTGAACCGAGCAATCCAATCCACTTTTCCATGATGATAAGAGCATTAAAATGAGAAAAAATGATGGGACAAAAAGAAATCAAGGGACATTTAGAATAGATAAAAATGTGCGATTAATTGTGATTAATCGTGAGTTAAGTATGACATTAATCGCGATTAAATATTTAATCGTTTGACAGCACTAGTTTGTAGGTACCTAGCTAAAAGTAGCCTCAACTTTCCTAAACTTTTAGCTACGGTACTAGGGCTCGCTGATATCGCTGTCTGTCTCACAAGCACGTTGTATCTATGCGTTGTTGCTAACGTGTGCTGACGTTGTGACGTTAGGCTACCACTGAAGTGGCTAGCAAACTAGATAGCATTCAAGGCACATTTTGCCACAAAAACGTTGTATGGTCCTAAACCGTGCAACAGAACATAAATCCCAATACAAGCAACGCAATCGTGACCAAGACGAACATTTTGACACCAACGTTGTCTATAGGCCGACAACGTGTGCGTTTACGGATGGGCGGGCGCACGGATACGCACGGATACAGACGGGTAGACTTTGTTTATGGTTCTCCGTAGGCTGTGGGTGCTGAAAACAATTCACCGCCAGAAGAGTAGGTGGCTCAATGGTTTTTTGTAAGTCGTCGTCGAGTGTTTATTTACCTAGGTTATCGAGAAGTCGGAGCAAATTTACAAATTAGCCGTTTCATCAATAAAATACGCACATTTTCAGCAACTACACTGCCCATTTCTCGTCACATTTTAATTCAGATGCTGATTTACATGTACTGTTTAGCTGAAATATGAATTGTAAAAACTTACAGCAATGGCGGTCAAAGGATTCTGTTCGTCCTGTTTATCACGGCAACCCCGCCCCTGACGCAAGCGGTTCTTAATACTGACCAATCACAGCCAAGGGGGTCTCCGTAGCTCTCCGTCACTCTCCGAAATTACGACGGATAGTTAGAAAATTCAGGAGGTGCACGTCGAGCTCTCCGGGGCTCTCCGAGGGCTGACGGAGAGCTCGTAGAGGGCGTTCCACTGAGACGAGGGCATTCCCATGTGTCCGTTTTTCGAAAAACGCAGAAGCATATATCGGCCTTATGTAGTCCAAATATTGAGGGACCCTTAGGGGTGGGAAAATAAATAATAATAAATATATATGAGAGAGAACAAAGGTTGTGCCCTTGCCGAAGGCAAAGCACACCCAATAAAGGTTTTAATCAATCACTTAGATTCAGAGCATACTTCCTCATCCACAGGACTAGACAACATTATTACCTCCTTAGTGCACAGCTAAGCCACCTACTGGCCTCTAAACTGAAATCTAATGAACAACTTGCAAATATAACTTCAGTCAAATCCCCCACGGGTGATCTGTGTACCAACCCAGCGGCTATCAATGACAGTTTCCATATATTCTACTCTGCTCTGTATACGTCAGAGATAAGCTACAAAGGATCTTTCTCTAATAACAATAACATAGCTCTTATCTCTTTGCTTCTAAAAAACAGCAAAGACCCATTTCTCTGTTCAAGCTACCACCCTTTATCAATCTTGAACACAGATATGAAGCTTTACGCTAAAATACTAGCTTCTCGACTGGGAACATTTATGACCTCTCTGGTACATGAAGACCAAACGTGTTTCATAAAAAATTGTCTTGCCTCAGACAATATACGTCACCTTCTTCATTTTATGGAAACTTCACATACTGCTGAAATATCAAATGCTATTCTGTCTCTAGATGCGGAGAAGGTTTTTGACCACCTCGAGTGGCACTTCTTATGGGCTGTATTATGCCGCATGGGGTTTGGAAATCATTTTTAGCGATGGTGCAATTATTGTATACCAACCCAAAAGCTATGGTGATGACAGGTAACACTTGCTCCAAACTATTTCCAGTCTCACATAGCTCTCACCAAGGCTGCCCTCTCTCACCTCTGCTATTTGCTCTATCCCTCGAACCTGTGGCCCAGGCTCTCCGGCAATCAACTAATCATGACCCTATTACTGTTCACAACACCAAACACTACATGTCTCTCTATGCAGATGATATACTGCTTTTTATTCAGAATGTCCCTCAGTCTCTTCCCCACCTCCTACACGTCTTCAACAATTTCAGCCAGATCTCTGGTTACAAAACTAACTGGGGAAAATCTGCACTATTGGCCTTATACGACTCTTCCAGACAGATGGCTTTCCCATTAAATATACCAGTGGTTCAAACCTTAAATATTTGTTTTTTTTTATCCACCCCTCAGTTACAAGCACTGTGTCAATTAATTGTAAGAAAACTGATCTATTAAGGTGGAGCACCTCTCCCCTCTCATTACATTCTCGTAATTCGGTTATTAAAATGAATGTTCTAACACAAATCAACTTTTTCAGCTCTATGCTCCCTCTGGCACCACCCAGTGGCTATTGGATTGGATTACATGTTGCAATCTTCAATTTTATGTGGGGGAAACAGAAACACAGACTTAAACTTTCAACCATCCAGAGATCCAAATCTGATGGTGGCAATTTACAAATACATTTAGCAAAATTACACCCAACTGGTACCTTCATTCCCCCATATTCCATAACTATGGTCTCCAGCTGGGAGGACGTTCAATATCATTCCCCCATTGGAGTAATTGGAGGGGGTATACACTTTTTCTGATATTTTGGGGTGGTGGGTCTCCGCTCATTCCAAGACATTCAAAAGCACTTTAATTGACCTGGTTCTTCATTTTTTTATATCTACAACTGCGCACAACAATGCACACCTATGGTGTACCTTGGGATGGCCCATTGGTTACTCACCCATTTCACACGGCATTGAACAAACCTAGTGGTTTAGTCTCTTCCACTTATGCTATCCTGACAAAGGCTTCTCTAAACCTCTATCCATCATCAGCGTGTGGGAGGGGGACCTGTCATTTAATGGCAGCAAACTGAATTGGCAACTTATTTGGCACAATACGCTGCTATCCTCTAGAAACCCCAACCACCAAGTTATTAACTTTAATTGTATCCATCAGACATACTATACTCCTCGCACATTACATAAAATGAAAGCTTTATCTTCACCAATCTGCTGTTTATGCACTCATAATACCTTGGGCACCTTTCTTCACATGGTATGGGAATGCCCAGTGGTTGCAGACTTCTGGAAGAAGTGGTATGTTGTCTACCATATTTTCAAAAATAATCCCATACTTACCTTCTGTCCTCTTACGTAATGACAGCTCTAACCTAGATCTTTCTATCAGTCAGAGACGCTTCTGGTTGGCCGGCTTCACAGCTGCAAAAAGTGTCTCTGTCTCTACAGAAGTGAACTGATTCTGTTCATCCTTGGGGTCGGGTGGGGGGGATGGTGGGTAGGTAAGAAGGGGAGGCGGGAGGGACAGAGGGATGGTGGGATTTATTTATTTACTTTTCTCTGTTTGTACTGTCCCAGAGGAGGACAACTTAGTCTTTGTTTCTTTTTGTTGTTGTTGTTGCTCTGTTATATCGGTTTGGACTACTGTAATGCAAAATGAATATGTACGCTTAACTTCTCTCCTCTGTGAAATACATTTATATCCACATCCCTATATCTTAACTCTAAATTCCAATAAAACATTCATCACCCCAAACATTATACTAACAGTAACCCAGATTAAGGGAGTTTTTTTGCAAAAGTTCCAAGGTTTAAATTTGGCTGATTTCCCCTGTGCCCCATAACTCCAAAATGCCTGAAAATTTGAATACATGCCTTATTTCTCATGGGGAACAAAAAAGCCTCAAGGACCCATAAAGTCCACCATGATGATTATGCTGTACTGTCCAAATTTGGTACAACCTTCAAAACCATTCTCCCCATGAACCATAGATCCAATCGACTTAAATTATCCAAGCCTGATAACGACCATTCATTTGAATCAGGTGTGTTGAAGCAGGGAAACACCTAAAACATGCAGGGCAGGGGGTCCCGAGGACCAGGATTGAGAACCACTGGCATAGAGGATAGAGAGACTGACTTGTTACCTTATGCTCACAAGTTCAAATCCCATTCAGCCTATTGTTGTTGGCCAAACATGAAGTAGTTTTGCTCTCTTGTTGTCCCAACTCTTGATCTTCTACAATGTACATTTTTATTAGATTTTCATAACTTTTTTCACCTAAATAATTTCACACTGTTCACATACTTTCACACTGTTTATGCTAAAAACACTTTTTTTCACCTTCATACTGCTGACATACTTCTGTCTGCTATGATATTGATAACTGTTATGCAATATACTCCACTATATTTGCAAAAAAACTTAACTTCAAACTTTTTCTGTTTCTTTCAATTTGTAATACTTTTAACGCTTAAAAATGCATGAAAGTCAATAAGATACTGTTTTCATCACGCTTGTTTTCTCCTTTTTCATCAGTAAGAAAATATTGCAATGCATAACAATGACAAATATAATTTTAACACTTCTCACCAATTAGTTTTTAAAGCAACACTTTCACATTCATACCGCTGACATACTTTTGTCTGCTATAACGATAACTTATGCAATATACTCTTCATCACTATATTTGCAAATGTTTCTAACTTAAAACTTTTTTCTGTTTCTCAGTCTTTCATTCTTTAATACTTTTAACACTTAAATTATGAAAGTCAATAAGATACTGTTATCACTCTTTTTTTCAACAATAAGAAAATATTGCAATGCATAACAATGACAGATATACTTTTAACACTTTTTCACCATTTGGTTTTAAAGCAACACTTTTTTTCACCGTCATACTTTCACACTGTTTTAGCTAAAAACATCTTTCCAACGTTATTGCAGACCCTTGTGTGCTATGACATGGATAACTGTTATGCAATATACTATTTTCTCACTATATTTGCTCAAGTAGAGAGCTAGAAACACTGTTCCAGTGTTTGAAGTAAGATACTCCTCATCACTTTTGTTCCACTTTTTCAACAGTAACAAAATATCGCAAGGAATAACAATTACATATATACTTTTCACACTTTTTCACTATTTAGTTTTTAAAGCAACACTTTTTTTCACCTTACTTTCACACTGTTTATATATTCTCACACTGTTTAAGCTATAAACACATTTCCAACGTTATTGCCGACATACTTTAGTTAATGTCATTAATAACTTTCAACACTTTCTCACCTACATACTTTCACAACATACTCTCACATTGTTTATTGCACAAACCTCTCACATACTATTCAAGCCATCAAAACAAAATCGTTTCAACTGCTTTCAGCAAACACACACATTTTCTTCAGGAAATGTACCTTTTCTAGTTGTCTTTGAATGAAATAAGGACATTTGTTCATAATTTACATTTAAAATATATAATGTTATACTGTTTTATGTAACCATTTGATTTACGCTGGAAATATGTTGGATGACACAATAGCAATGAGCGCAACTGAGGTGGAGTCCATAACAACATTTTGTTAAATGTCATATTTGTAGATAGAATATTTGAATCTAACCATATAACCTAACCCATATAACCTAACTGTGTGTTGTCATGCATCATGTATTGAAACAGATTAAATACAGAGGTTTAATACAGATTTGCGTTCTGTGTACTTGACTTTAAGAGGGTAGGACTTGGGAGTTGAGCTGCAGGACTTTTGAGTTCAACTGTTGGACTCTAGAATAGACACTAATTAGTCTTCTATAATGAAAAGATAGATCATGTTCATGTGTTGGTTGTTGATTACAAATAAAAATCCAAGCACCTGAAATAACTTTACTTGACTAACAATGACCTAAGAGATGGGGAAGGAGGTTATCACCAGCCTACTGTCTTCCAATTATATCAGGGACATGGTATAATACTAGTTTGTCACCACAAGGGCACAATCAAATAGATCACTGACACCTGCCATCCTTTTCTTCCTGTCTCAGTATGGTAAAAAGAGTAAGAAATGTACTTTTTAATCAACATTTCATTATGGTTTATTATTTTAGAATACATAGTGGATGCTTCATAGACAATAGCCATTTGAAATAATGACATCAATAATATTCTAACTCACAAAACACTGTAAACCAACATAGTAATACTCTTTATATATTGTTAATGATTAACAAGTAATCAATAAAACACAGCTCTCTATACAATACTGACTTGGCCAAATAAGACTGGCACCATCGTCATCATTATGAAGGCTTAATGACAATTTAGCAGAAGCCTCAGACTAGAGCTCTCCACAACATTTCAACCTGCCCACAATATTAAAAAATATTAGAGGCATTCAAGACTATGGAAATACCTTGTACTGTACATCAACTATGGGTTCTGTTTTAAAAAAGGATACCGAAAAAACATACTAAGATGCCCTGCCCACATGGGCGTGGCTTTACGTAGACATTGCGCCAAAAATACATACTATTGCTACTATTTGGGGAGGAATGATATCTTGAAAAGTACATGTTGTACTATATGTTATATAGTACCACTGTTGTACATCTTGATAGCCTGTTAGTGAAGATATTGTTAATGAGTATTTTTCAATAGATTCTAGTTTTATAGTATGAAACCTGCAATACTTGAGTAAAAAGTTGGGAAATTACACAACATGCGGGCACATTAATAACCTTTACATTATTATCCCATTGTCCTTCACAAAATCACATTGGTTAGGGTTAAAACATTTCAGGCAAAGCTGAAAAACTGTTTAGTAAAAACACACTTTTTTAAGGATGGGTAATTATTAGATGTGTACATCCTATTTCTGCACGTAAAGGAATTGATAAGCTTAATTTCAAATACAATTTGCTTTCTATTAATGAAATACCCATGGAGGGAACTGATTAAAAAAATTGGTATTTGAAAAGCTTGAATCACAATAAGAGCAATTGATATTACTATTATGTGCTTTCAAATGGGGTTTCCAAATAAATGGCTAAGACACTATGGATGAACTGCCATGCGAGGAACAAGTATGAGAAGAAAGAAAAGTGTTCCGTGAGAAAATCTGTGTGCTTCATGAACCTCCTTATTGTGCTCTCCCTCCCCAGTTAGGCTGACCATATTTAAGTTGGGTTGGGACAGGGTTGTGTTTAGTTGGCTTCTAGTTGTGTTCTGCCAAAACATCATTGAAGATGTTGAGGAAAAGGTGAACGTGGTACTCCTTAAAGACCAGAGATGGACGGAACCGAATCGAGCAGTCGCCACAACCCCCCAGGAGAACCCCTGTGTCAAAAAGGAGAAACATACATCAGCAAGTCCCTGAATTTGTTTATCTGTGAGAGGAGAGAGAACAACATTACTGCATCCCTTCTATGGTGTACCTCAGGGGTACCTCCTTGGACCAGTTTCTTATTCTCCATCACCCATCATCATCCTCCCTATGGTATTCAATAACCTACTTCTTATGAGGATTCCATGTGGATTTAAACATACTTTTACAGTATACATACAGCTTCTAAATCAAAAACAAATGGTTGATAATGAAGTTTTACCTTTGTCCCTGGCCTTAAGGAGGATACTGTTACGTGTTGCATCATTGCAAATGTCAATGGCACAGAATGTCCCCTGTCCTCGAGCGCGGCTCAACAGGTTAGGGTACTGTGCCTGGGAGGGAAAAGAGAAGGCAGTAGATGCACACAGAGATCCAGAGAGTGTGTGCAGATCCATAACTTGTTTTACAAACTAACCTGTAGTGCATAAAGCCCCTGCAGCAAGGCTTTCCCAGAGCGCGTGACCTCTTCCAGAAGATTCTCTCTACGGATTACATTCAGGACCTCTGCCAGGAACAAGTTCTTAGAGGGGTCTCCCATCCACGTATTAAAGATGCGGTAAGCCTGGGAGAGAACACATGCAAAAACAATGTAAATAAACGTAAACTGCAAATGTTTACTCCTCGACAGGTCTGCAAACGCCTTTGTAAACCAATATTTGTTAAAACGTTTGTTAACCGAGACCGTAGGTCTCAACAGGTTTTAACAAATCGAGGCGACAAAGCGTTTGCTGACCTGTCGAGGAGTAAACATTTGGTTTCTTATATACTACAACAATACGTGGGAAGATCCCAAATCAAACACGTCGAATCTGGAGCAGACGCAATGTTGTCAGAGCAATCAACTGCACTTGCACTGGTGACGTCACTACATCTCCAACGCAACATATCAACAACATCAATTCGTCTTCTGTCTGCTTCAGATACTTCTTTAAAACGGGAAGTGATTGCGGGGCGTTTGCGGACCTGTGCAAAAACCGTATTTAGTTGTTTTAGTTTTTTGGGGGGCATTTTAGGATACTTTGTTGCCGAGCAGATGCAACGTTGTTAAGGTCAATGGCAGTCTCCAAGGCAACTGCTTGTTGCTAGGCCCGTAAAAACGTTTATTTACGTTCTACAGCTATGCACTTGTGCAGAAGATAAGGCATTTACATTTTAAGTCACAGGATGTTGACTGAACCAATTTAATATAAAACAGCAGAGGTTCCATTATCCTAAACGCATTTAAAAAATATACCGTATTTCTTCGAATAAACGCCGCCCTCGAATAAACGCCAAAAATGAACGTTGTGTAATAAACCCCGCCATCGAATAAACGCTGCACCAAAAAAAATCTGAAAACGGTTATTTAATTGGTTAAATTCAACCCCAGTATTTATTACACATGTATATAACTTTCTGTTTGAAAGCTAACGTGTATGAACATTTAGGCATGCTGCTTCAGATTTCACACACCTGTATTCAGGGCTGGACTGGCCATCTGGCATACCGGGCATTTGCCCTGTGGGCCGAATCGCTAATATAATCTATAGGCCTTTTTTTTCAGCCTTTTTTTGGGGGGTCGGGCCGGCCCATAAAGAACTGACAGCGGCCCATTGGTTCATTTTCTTTATTGGCACTGGCCTGACCCAATCAAAGCCTCCCGTAGGCCCTGAGACACGCATACGCTAATGCTGGTTTAACATCGGTAACGTTTAGCATCGCTAAAATGGATAAACGACCACCAAGGCGCAAGGGAGGCGCAGAAAAGTGAAGGGAGAAAAATATAAAAATCTACAGGCGAATGCCACAAAATGTGCAAGAAATTCGAACATGTTTGGGGGGGGGGGGCTTTAGCTGCTTCAACATCAGCATACCTGTAGATGAAGGAGGGAGGTATCTGGCTCAGAGAGGAAGAGACATACTGACAGGGTCAGGGAAGAAGCCGAGGAGGAGGAGAGTGACCATGACAGGGCCATGGGAGCGAGTGAGGAAAAGATGGAAGAAAAAGTAGTTGACGACGTGATAAGGAGTAGGAAAATTAACAGGGACTCTAAGGAAGGGAGGGAGGCTGTGGGTGTGTTATGTGCGCCTTGCGTCGTAACTTCAAAATCCAATAACATGAATAATACTGAATGAAGTAGCCAACTGAAGGGGAAGATTATGGGCATACCACGCTCACACAACTGATTTGTTATAGGCTAGTAGTAACACAAAATAAATGATCTATCTAGCTAAATTGGAGGACAGTATTATTAGGTTACCCTATTAAAACCACTGCAGCCACCAAGCAGAGGTAAAATGGTATCACAAGGTATCTATATGGTAATAATACAGTGTTGTTCAGAGGGCCATGCAGCTTTCCACTGTTACTTGCACTTGAGTATGGACATTGTGTACTATATGGCCTCCAAATCGTCAATAAAAAGTGAGTGAGTACACGGCTTCTCTTGTATTGATGCTCTTTTCCAGGTCATATACTACTCTCAGCTTTATTGTAGCTTTTGGGAAGGGTTGTGGTTATTGTATTTAGCAGACACTTTTGTCCAAAGCGACAAAATATGAATCTTACGATAGTTAAAATGAACAGTAAACAGTTTTTAAAAGTTGCTAAGCCAATATTAAGCAAAATAGTAATAATAACAATAAAGGCAATACAATATCGAATATCAATAATAATAAAAAATACCGTAAAATACCATAAATATACATTTACATTTTACATTTAGTCATTTAGCAGACGCTCTTATCCAGAGCGACTTACAGTAAGTACAGGGACATTCTCCCCGAGGCAAGTAGGGTGAAGTGCCTTGCCCAAGGACACAACGTCAATGGGCACAGCCGGGAATCGAACTGGCAACCTTCAGATTACTAGCCCGCTTCCCTAACCGCTCAGCCACCTGACTCCCCTGATATACAAATCATAACTCTAAGAATTAATTAATTATTTAAGTGTAAGATCAACAAATAAGTCTTGAGACCCCTCTTAAAGGATCCAAAACTATCACATGAACGCAAGAGGACTGTCTGCAGGGAATGTGTCTGACCAATCACGGTGGGTGTGGGCCGCCTGGGTCAAAAATGCCAGGGCCGATTTTTTGTCCCAGTCCAGCCCTGCCTGTATTTGAGACAGTTGTACTACCAACGCACACCTAATTGATAGCCAATGAGAAAGGGAGTTGCTGCACTCATAGACAAACAAAGAATAGTCAAGGAGGTCAGCGGTAGTAAATGAAACCTGCGTTTTTAGCAGCATGATTCATTTGTCACAATGCCAGCAACAAAGTTGTCTATGGCTGCACTGCAGCTACAATTCACGAGATCACCCTTACTAATTAAACGCCGCCCTCGAATAAACGCCGCCCTCGAATAAACGCTGCACCAAAAATGAACGTTATTTAATAAACGCTGCAGCGTTTATTTGAAGAAATATGGTAATGTAAGAATGCATGTTGTCTTTTGTAGGCTAAACCGTTGTAACTTTGTGTAGTCTATTAGTCTACACAGAAACAGTTGTAGCTAATAAACTTCTAACTACACCTACTGAAATAAACCATCCACTTTAAGTAATGTATTTTTCTTAGTTAGCTAGCATTTCATCAGTAAAATAGTTTAGGATTATTTGTATCGCACTGACATAATATTGTTCCTGTGCCTGTTTTCGGCTGGCTATATCCATATCTTTTAGGCTTGCGAGAGCTAGCTTAGTGCAACTCAGTCAACTCAACATGGCAGTGTTGAAAGCGAAGCGAGCAAAATTGGCAGCAAATTATTTTAAAAAAATGTCTAAATGCTTATCCACACAACAAAAATGTCAACACTGCACTCCATTGGATTATAAAAAGAACACCTACAAAATATGCACAGTGCCCGGTTCTTGAGAAGGTATTCCGAAACTAAACCCATTCTAATATGTTCATGCACAGATACACAGAGATTCCTGTCAATATCAGGGAGATATATTGCATATATGATTTTGCATTATATATGCTGCTCTTAAATTTATAACGAAGAAAATCCACCCTGAAAAGTAATACAAAAATACTGTACTCCATGTGCTACTACAATTTGTTTTTATCATAAATGCCACCTACGTCACTACCAAATAGAACGCCACCATATTCACGACCGATATCGCCCAGTATGGCCGCAAACCACTTCCCATTTGAATGAGAGAGACAGAGATATCTGGAGAAAATTACAATTTTAGGCTCTGATCCTTATTTGTTTCCCCCAGTTTTCTTTTGTCCCTTATTATCTGCCCCAGGCTTGCTCCAATTGGCTTTCCATGATATATACTAGAGCCCGACCGATAAAGGATTTTTAAGGCCGATACCGATACAAATATTTGGTGATTTAAAAATCCGATATTCCGCTATAAAATAATAGTTAAAAAATACAGAAATGCGTAACAAAACAAACTATTTTCCCTAACATTAGTTATTTGTAGTTTACATGTAGTTATTTTTTGCAGACGTTCTTATCGAGAGCGACTTACAGGGACATTCCCAGAGGCAAGTAGGGTGAAGTGCGGGTTTAGTGAAAACTTTGTGATAACGGGATTCAATGTGCTTTAATTCTCTGATGAATACCTAGGTTAACGTTACCGTTTCCCGTCACAATCTGTAATTTATTTTAGCAACATTCTCAGCCCTTAGGCCTACATCGCTAATGTTACTCGTCGTGGACGTGTACTCAGAACTGACCAAATGCTTTTTGACACTGAAATAAAGACAAATAATTGAAATTGTATTTGGTCTTCTTCATTACCTACAAATAGAACTCTAACAATGAGTATGTTTATCGGCTATTGTTCCTACAATTTACATGATTAACCTGTGACCATGTACCGTCCTGTAACTGGTGTTTCAGCAAATACATTTCAAGATTGTAGGGGGTCAATGGGCGTCACTATCTGCACGTTTCAACAGAAGAACCAAAAACGCAATTCCAAATGCGACTTCACTGAGATCCCGCAGAATCAGTCACATGACCCAGCGCAGCCGCGCTGTGACTTCAGATTCTTCAAATGGACCTTTGGCGCAAACCGCCCTCAACATCATTGATCAACCCCTGATCAAACGTAACTATGGCTAACGCTCTTTCCTCCTCGACATGGCATTGGCGTGAGCTCTGTTTATGATTTGTAAGGATGTAATCATTGACTGTACAATTTCTGTCTTTCTATAAGTTAGACCATTTCATTCTGTTCATTGAAACCAATCTCTCATATCAAACCCATAATCCAACTTGTTCATAAGATCTGTTTACCTTACTTGAATAAATTCATTGTAAAGATATTTTGACGTGCGTGTTCACTGATGTTACGATTGGCTCTACACTTAGAACGAATTCATTCCTAAAGATGAGACTGATTATTACATATTAAACATAGGATTCCCTAATGTCCTAAACCAATATTAGGGTGGTCCCCCCGAGACTTTATGATAAATTAAGTATTTCTATCTTTAAACGAGCAAACCCCGCTACACTGATCACAAGCGTATAGCCTAAGCAAAATATGTCTTACCTGTTCGTAGTATGTTTTTATATTTAATATTACATTGAACATGCTATTTTATTAAGTCCACCACTTTTTCTCCTGTAATATTAACGGACAGTGGGGTTAAATGTTTAATGTATGGACTGGCTATTACATTCAAATGTATGCATTGACTTGGCAGTTTGTCTCCCACGCCAATTGTATAACGCTGCTACAGCCGTGTTGCTTTTTTCCGGAATATGTGCTCAGATTGACCATAAACACGAAATAAAACATATCTGAAGTGTGGTGGGACAACGCTTTTTGTTCCCGGGTGCCATGGTGGATCCTAGTATCGGTGCTCCATTGATGTTGGCTTTTAATAGTTCTCATGCCCGCACTTAACTCAGAGTGGACGTACTCTGAGTTGAGTTAACAAATTCAAATACGCTTTTCTGGAACCAAGTTTTCGGAATTTCCCAATTTAGAGTAACTCAACTCAGAGTTCAGGGTTAGGCTCAGAGTTTGTTAAACCCGCTACCTGGAACACCCCCCTGGGCTGACCACTATCTTACTGGAGGCTGTGGTCCATCAGGACCAATACCACACGCCACAAAAACAGTTTCTTCCCTTCCGCTGTTGGCCTCTTCAACTAGGCCAAGGGTTCACACTGACTTCATGACTCAATGTCCTTAAAACACACTGCTTTTTGCGCTGCACTACACAATCTTGTACCATTTGTATTTTTTGTAATATTTGTATTTTGTGTATTTTTATATTGTAAATTACTGCAACTTATATTTTATTTTATTGTATAGTTTATTTTAAATTCTAATTTCACTTAGTACTGCTAGTTATGTACCCTTAGTATAGTTAGTCCTCATATTAAAATTTTAGATTCTTATATGTTTAATGTTTGGCCCTTCCAGCCAAAGCAAATTCCTTGTCTGTGCAAACTTTCATGGCGAATAAAATCCATTCTGATTCTGAGAGGCCATAAAAGATGTTTAACGTTATCTGTATTAAGTGAATCATATGGTCAAGAGGGGTCAGAGAGCGCACACACGCACTCACAAAAACAAGGTCTATGCAAGGGAGCCAATGAAAGGAGAGCCATGTGACAGTTGCATGCCTGTGTATTAACCAATGACTGTGGATAGCGGTTTCGTTTAAATGGTTAGCTAGCCCAACATGCTAGCAGACAAACTTTGCATCACCATGGCGTGTGGTCTTTTTGTCTCCTTGTGGCCGGCCGCAAGCAATAAAGCTTTCTTAACTTCTTCACCGATTGACTGTGCTATACTTGATAAAGATGAATATGTCTTACAATGGGTTATTCTGATCATTGTTGATGTCAGTGCTGCTAGTGAACACTTCAGCTTTCTGCTAGAGCTTTAGCTGCTCAGTTGTAGTGCTAGATGCTACCTGGATTGTCCTACAGAAGGTATGCATAGTAAGGTGTGAGACGTGGGTGTCCAATGATCTCTTCGAATGACAGCTAACCACTTCTTTCTTATTTCTTTTTCTTTTGGTATAGAATTAAATACCAGTCCAGGGTTCCTCTTTCAGCTGTTGTTGCAGCCACAACATATTGCAGGCATGACTGAGACCGAGTCGGTTGGAAAGATGGCGGCGCAAAGCTATAGTGAGGTCATGTGACCCAAACGAATACAGACCCCTTGAGGATCGTTAAGGGGGGTATGAGTGTGTGTGTTGCACCTTGTCAGCCTGGAGCTCATCTTTATGGTAGTAGCCACCAGTGAGTAACTTCTTGCTGAAGGAGACAATGTCTGCTGGGTCTTCCAAGCCCCAGTGTTCGTGGGCCCAAAACTTTCCTGTTCCTCCTCCCCCTGTCTGCACCTCGTCCACGTGGAAGGCACAGCCTTGCTGGGATGACAGGAGAAGGTGGGGGAGGTAAATGGAAGAGGATATAAAAATGCAAACCAAGTTTGCAAGTTATTTTTTAATCCTTTACTACAAATCTAGTAGCCCCCATGGCTCATGAAACAATACCTACCTTCCGTGTGATGTTCCGTAGCTTTTTGAAGAAGTCTGGGGAGGCGTGGTTATCCCCTCCCTCCGCTTGTATTGGCTCTATCACAATACCGGCAACAGGCTTTCCCTTTTGTCTCCATTTGACAATCAGGTCCTCAACCTGAGAGACACAAACTTCAATACAAAGTTTTAGGCACACTCACACACATCAATGCAAACAAACACACCTCCTCCAGGCATCGGGCTTCCTCTTGGGCATTATCCTTGACAAAGTCCTCCAGGGGGTACTTGAGTTTAGGGAAGGGAGCGATGGGCCAATCAAACGAGGGAATGTCCAGCTTGTGAATGGCTTTGGAGTGTGTTGTTGCCAGGCAACCTAAAAATTCAACATATCATATTCCGTAGGTCAATGTTCAAAAGCCTGTAGAACAGAGTTCAAATTGAGGGAGAGGTGGGCAGGGCATCCAGTGTCATGCCAATATATTTCCAAGCAAATAACTATAGTGCTGTCACAAGATATTATATTGTTATTATTCCATATATCATTTACATTTAGTCATTTAGCAGACGCTCTTATCCAGAGCAACTTACAGTAAGTAAAGGGACATTCCCCTGAGGCAAGTAGGGTGAAGTGCCTTGCCCAAGGACACAACGTCATTTTTCACGGCCAGGAATCGAACTGGCAACCTTCAGATTACTAGCTCGATTCCCTAACCGCTCAGCCACCTGACTCCCAATTAGCAATCTAGCTACCAACAGTATATATTCTTATTTCCTATCTTGTAATCCTAGCAACAATAGTAAGTCACAGACAACTGCTACACTTCTAGTTACAGTGTTCTATCCACCCCAAAAATACATAACTTATTATAAATTCAATTCTCCAGCATATTATGTCCTGGAATCTTAATGCAGAACAACAAGGCTACTGGCAATTCTGACATCGAGAAAACAAGAAAAACTTGAACTGGGTAAAAACATAACCCATGCCAGGGTGAACATATACCATGTCCAGCAGAGCATCAATATAAGAGTGCCAGACATATGCAATATTCAGAAATTAAGTTGCATGGAAATGTAAAGCTCAAAGCTGCTTCTTTTTTTCCCCCAAGTGTAACATTTCTTACCCATGGTCCTCCCATGAAATCCACCCATGAAGGACAAGATGCTGAGGTCTGGACAGCCAGGGGACTAAGAAAAACAGAAAGAAAGTCAGAGCAGAGCAGAACAATCAGACATCAAAATCTCTTGAATAAAATCTCTCTAACTGGCTAATATACATCTCTCTATTAATGCCAGGAATCTGTGTGTGTTTATATAATGGGATTTTAGGGTAGCAAGTTTCCCACGATTATCTCAAGAAAGTGTACAAAGTGTCACTACAAAGTTCTAATTTAACAGGTGTCGTTTTCAGAACCGAAGGGAGTGCAGTGCCACGTTTGATGTTTGGATGAGTGCTTCGAGATCCCTAAAAATAATTTGCCACCAGTTTTGCAATGGATCCCTTTCAGCCATTTTGAGCTGGCACTATCAATTGTGTTGAGCTGCACTATAGGCTACACAGTCAGAGCCGATGCTGACCTCCATGTGGCCCTACGCAAAATTCTGCTAAAGAGCCCTCCTACAATGTAAACTATTTGCCATTGCTAGTCACACCTGACACCCCAGTGCCCCTACTACAATTATCCCTCCTTTAAACCAAACAGTTCACAAATCACTCATATGATGCATTTACATTTAGTCATTTAGCATTCGCTCTTATCCAGAGCGACTTACAGTACAGTAAGTACAGGGACATTCCCCCGAAGCAAGTAGGGTGAAGTGCCTTGCCCAAGGACACAACGTCATTTGGTTTGCACAGCCGGGAATCGAACCAGCAACCTTCTGATTACAAGCCCGATTCCCTAACCGCTCAGCCATCTGACTCCCGATGCCCCTTATCCCCTTGGGCAGTCAAACCTCTGTTAAATCAGAGGACCCCAGAGGACAACGGAATTGACAAAACCTGACTTACGGACGTACAAAAACATTTTTCTCAAGGACTACACTGTTCGTGGACACTACAAGATACAAGGGGGGGGGAGGCAGAGGGGGGCAGAGGGGTAGAGACAAACCTTGCCTAGGGCGCCAAATGTGCTAGGACCAGCACTGCTTGTGACATTGGCATGCAGTAATTTACATTGTGCATGTTTGATTAGATTACATGTTAAACTGACTATTGTTAGTTTAGCACTAGATTCCAGTTCATTTAGACAAGGCCTGATTATTCTCCCTCTTCCGGCTTTTTCCATCGTGTTCCATTGTTTGTCCCGGTAGTTCAAATTGTTAGCCTATCCAACTCTTACTAAACCAATAACAATATCCAGTACTGTTCATTATATTTCCATTTTATTTCAATAAATCATTGTCTATAATTTTAACTCACGTAATTTGTTCACTCACGTTATCTGATATGCTCTTCTTAAACAAATTCATTCATTCAATTCGACTAGCCTACACCCCGCTACAAAGCCCATTATTGATGGTCCCCTCAGAGGTTTCTGCTGGAAAGTGCAAGCTTCATTTCGTGCACTCGCATACAGTCAGGTCCATAAATATTTGGACATTGACACAATTTTCATCATTTTGGCTCTGTATACCACCACAATGGATTTGAAATGAAACAATCAAGATGTGCTTTAAGTGCAGACTTTCAGCTTTAATTTCAGGGTATTTACATCCAAATCAGGTGAACAGTGTAGGAATTACAACACATTTGATATGTGGCCCCCCCCATTTTAAGGGACCAAAAGTAATTGGACAATTGGCTGCTCAGCTGTTCCATGGCAAGGTGTATGTTATTCCCTCATAAAGGGAGTTCGTTATTTCATTGACAAGGAGCAGATAAAAGGTCTAGAGTTCATTTCAAGTATGGTATTTGTGTTTGGAATCTGTTGCTGTCAACTCTCAATATGAAGTCCAAAGAGCTGTCACCATCAGTGAAGCAAGCCATCGTTAGGCTGAAAAATCAAAACAAACCTATCATAGAGATAGCAAAAACATTAGGTGTGGCCAAATAAACTGTTTGGTACATTCTTAAAAAGAAAGAACGCACTGGTGAGCTCAGCAACACCAAAAGACCCGGAAGACCACGGAAAACAACTGTGGTGGATGACAGAAGAATTCTTTCCCTGGTGAAGAAAAACCCCTTCACAACAGTTGGCCAGATCAAGAACACTCTCCAGGAGGTAGGCGTATCTGTGTCAAAGTCAACAATTAAGAGAAGACTTCACCAGAGTAAATACAGAGGGTTCACCACAAGATGTAAACCATTGGTGAGTCTCAAAAAAAGGAAGACCAGATTAGAGTTTGCCAAAAAACATCTAAAAGAGCCTGTACAGTTCTGGAACAACATCCTATGGACAGATGAGACCAAGATCAACTTGTACCAGAATGATGGGAAGAGAAGAGTATGGAGAAGGGAAGGAACAGCTCATGATCCAAAGCATACCACCTCATCAGTGAAGCATGGTGGAGGTAGTGTTATGGCGTGGGCATGCATGGCTGCCAATGGAACTGGTTCCCTTGTATTTATCGATGATGTGACTGCTGACAAAAGCAGTAGGATGAATTCTGAAGTGTTTCGGGCAATATTATCTGCTCAGATTCAGCCAAATGCTTCAGAACTCATAGGACGGCGCTTCACAGTGCAGATGGACAATGACCCGAAGCATACTGCGAAAGCAACCAAAGGCAAAGAAGTGGAATGTTCTGCAATGGCTAAGTCAATCACCTGACCTAAATCCAATTGAGCATGCATTTCACTTGCTAAAGACAAAACTGAAGGGAAAATGCACCAAGAACAAGCAGGAACTGAAGACAGTTGCAGTAGAGGCCTGGCAGAGCATCACCAGGGACGAAACCCAGCGTCTGGTGATGTCTATGGGTTCCAGACTTCAGGCTGTCATTGACTGCAAAGGATTTGCAACAAGTATTAAAAGTGACAATTAGATTTATGATTATGTTAGTTTGTCCAATTATTTTTGGTCCCTTAAAAGGGGGGGGCCACATATAAAATGTGTTGTAATTCCTACACCGTTCACCTGATTTGGATGTAAATACCCTGAAATTAAAGCTGAAAGTCTGCACTTAAAGCACATCTTGATTGTTTCATTTCAAATCCATTGTGGTGGTATACAGAGCCAAAATGATGAAAATTGTGTCAATGTCCAAATATTTATGGACCTGACTGTATGAACACATGTTCACACAAGACGCAGTTCTACACTCACCGGCCACTTTATTAGGTACACTTCTTAAATTTCTTGTTAACACAAATAGCCAATCACATGGCAGCAACTCAATGCATTTATCTTATGATGGCTACTTCCAGCAGGATAATGCACCATGTCACAAAGCTCAAATCATCTCAAACTTGTTTCTTAAACATGACAATGAGTTCACTGTAATCCAATGTCCTCCACAGTCACCAGGTTTCAATCCAATAGAGCACCTTTGGGATTTGGTGGAACACGGGAGATTCGCATCATGGATGTGCAGCCGACAAATCTGCAGTAATGTCATGTCAATATGATATGTATAAATCTCTGAGGAATATTTCCAACACCTTGTTGAAAGTGTGCAACGAAGAATTAACCCGTTAAGGAGTAGCGTCACAAATATGTGATAGTTCGAATGTGGGTCCCACAGCGTAACATCATAAAAATTTTATTTCGAACATTCTAATTGAATATTTTCAGATAGACAAAAACTATGCAACAAACGCTTTAGTATGGCTTCGAAATGTACTAATGAGAAGGCTAACAGGTAAGACTACCATGGTAGTATGTCGGAAAAATTGAAGATGTAACACTTTTATTCTGTATAAAATGATACTGTGTTTATCTCTGTGTACAAAGAGAGGCCTACCCCGAAATCTGAACTCTGGGTAAACATACAAGACTTTATACTTTATCTTGGGGCTGAGGACTACCGTATTTTACGGAAAATAAGTCACGGCTTGTACTCCGATTTTACAGTTTTCTTGTGCGGCTTATATGTCGAAGCGGCTTATAGTCCAGTTTTAGAACAAAAAAGTGGCTTCTCTCAAGATCTCTACTGACCGTGCAGCTAAATTTATGCTCAACACTTGAACAGGGACTTATTTAGGCTACTGTGTTGTCTCAGTTACACTATCAGGGCTTGGAAATACAGTGACTTGCTAAAGTAGGCAAATGGCTAGTAGAACATATGATTTCATAATAATTTCAGTTAATCAAACCCAGTGAAATGTTATAGGCTAGGCTAGCTAGCAAAATAACGCTAGCATCGCTAACAACATTACTAATTCAACTTTGGTAGTCTAACCGAGCTCTTTGTAAGTTCGTTTTAGATATAATTGTATATGATAGTGTGGACAATAAGACACGGACGCGGTCTCTTTTCATAACTTGTATTTTACCACTGCTCTTCCTGACATCGCCATTCGAAAAGCCCTCACTGATTTCACGTAATGCTTTCAGCATCAAGCCTACGGCAACTCCCGAGGGACAAAACACCCTTGTCCGTTGTCACATAGAAAGGTCTGCTACAGTAGGCTATCCTCAGGATTTGCAAGCTAGCTAAACTTATAATGTATCTAAATAATTTTGTAGACATAACAATGGATTCTGCCACTAAATGAGTGACTTGGATTTATTTCTGGACATACTATCCATAATCGAAGTGTGTTACACAATGCTGTAAGATCGCCTATACTCGTGCATTGCTCTTGGTACCCAGAATGCCCTGCGGCAAGCTGAAAAGCTACTAAGTTAAGGGCATTAGCTTAGTTAAATAAGCATTGTTTGGAATTCTATTGTTGTGTTCGTTCTGTTTTGATATGTGTAATGCTATGGTCTACGGTTAAATATTAGTTAGATAATTTGAGTGTTCACCCTGATTGGGAATGTAGTCTAGTTAGATCGCTATCCAAGCTGTCCGCAGCCATAGCATCAACGTGCAAGTGACCATTTGTTATCATTGGGCCACGCAACATTGTTTGCTTATAAAGTGCGGCTTGTACTCCAGTGCGGCTTATAGAGGGTTATCCCCGACGTCACGTTCTTAGCGGTAACCCTGATGTGTGGCCATTGTGGAGGCACTCAGTGTAAAAAACTGACAGAGTACAATGGAGTATTGTGCGCTTTGGATACTTTAAGTGACTGTAGCCATGTCTAAACAACCTAAAAGCTCATCAAAACGCGTCCAAGATGCAAAGGCATATAGGGAAGGACTTGGACCAAAAGAAAAGGCGAGATATTTCGAGAAATCACGATTTATTGGCAGTGCAGATCCCTAAGAGTTAGCTCCCTCTTCTTGGATCCGTGACGACCCGGTGATTCTTCCTTCAGTTGCATATCCCGATATAGTCAACTACCTGGTTTTCTCGCCGAGCCCATACACAGCGGAAGACCTTAAATCCTATAAAGGTTTGGAGGCCTATAACCAGATGGTGTGTGGATGGGTGAGGGAGACGCAGTACCAAGTTATTAACGACCGTTGTGTTGTGAAGGCCAAAGTAAGTAATGCAATAACGTAACCAAGGTTAGGTTGATTAAAGAGGTCGAAAACCCTCTATACTCTGATATACAAACACAAAGTGCTCATTCTGGGGGGGTGCAGCTTGTACACGATGCGGCTTATTTACCGTAAAATACGGTAAGAAGAGGGGGGTTTGTTTGTTTAAAGGAGATACTGTTTGACAGAGCTAGAAGGAAGACTGAGGTCTGGTGACCATTTGCTTGACACCTATGTGAAGGAGCTTTTACGACATCAGGACCGGAGATTCTGCTGTTGTGTTTTAATCAGGGTTGATGTCATAAACACGCACACACGTAAACACGCACGCACGCCAGGTCTATGCAAGGGAGCCAATGAAGGAAGAGCCATGGGACATTTGCATGCCTTTGTTTTAGCCAATGACTGTAAAGAGCGGGTTTGTTTAAATAGGTTGCTAGCGGACAAACTTTGTAGCACAATGGCGTGTGATGTTTTGTCTCCTTGCGTCCGGCCGCACGCAATAAAGCTTTCTTAACTTGCTCACCGACTCACTGTGCAATGCTTGATAGATTAATATTTCTGACATAGTAGTATTGATATGAGTATTATGCTCTGTATCTTAGCCCGGAAGCTAACTAAAGTTAGCTAGCTACCGTTTCGGAAAAATAACTTGCACTGTGGGGACCGTCGGAAATATTTTGAACTCATGCATCTAATGGTTAAGGCAGCTCATTCTCTCAATCTTCAGCACGGGTTGTCATCCTGAAGCTTCGAAGTCGGCTATCAAGAAGATTTTTAACGTCCAAGAGCAATCTGCTTGGCACTTCGGTTCGATGTCGGCTCATCCACGGCCACTTAAAGCCCTTCTCAGGGCTCACTGTTAGTGCTGTCATCATGATGGCGGTCGGGACAAACACGATCTCTGCTTTGTGTTTTTACACAATAATATGTGCAACAAAGATCCTAGGAAAGGCTCTGCCCTCCATGCTACTCTTTCCTCGAAAGACAAAGCATGGTCTTATGCACGGTGCTTCTCCCGATTTAGCCGCATCCATTTCTAAGAAGCTCTCTCTCAATGTCAGGAAGACTAAGGAGATGATTGTGGACTATAGGAGGCGGCAGGAGGAGGAGCATGCACCCCCCTACACATCAACGGATCCGAAGTGGAAAAGGTCAGCTGCTTCAGGCTCCTCGGGGGGAAACATCAGCAATTATGTCACATGGTCTGCTAACACGGACACGGTGGTAAAAGCGGCCTGGAAACTCCTCCTCTTCCTGAGGACACTGAAGAAGTTTGGCATGGACTAAGTCATCCTAACTCATTTCTACAGATGCACAAAAGAAAGAATAATGACTGATTGCATCACAGTGTGGTATGGGAGCTGCACAGACAGGGACCGCAAGGTCCTACGCAGTGTGGTCAGGTCTGCCGAGTTCATCATCGGCAGGAAGCTCCCAGCCCTACAGGACACCTACCACCACCAGCATAATTGCTCCCCACTTTAGGTTAGTATAGGTCTAAGGTTAGTATAGGTTATTATGTGTATTAGAGGTTTAGTATACTGTATTGTATATTATTTTGTATATTTAGGAGGTTTATTATATTTTTGCTTATCATAGGTGTAATTTATGTTCTGTAATTTATGTTCTGAGTACTTATATGTTATGTTATGCCAGGTTGCTTTGCGTTGTCTTGTCTTAAGAAATTCAGTGCCCAGTCTGACTGTGTTGTTTTACGCATCTGACAATAAAAGACTTGAACTTCAGCTAGCAAGACTGATCCTAGACAACTCCAATGTGTTTTCAAATTGCTGTTTGACAAGGGACTGGGCTCAGGTACTTTTAAAGTATGCACAATGTCTGTCTGAGATTGTCATGAAGGTTTGCCAGATTGACTCTATTCAACGTTTCCTGGCTGGTGCGTGCAAGCTCAGACCTCCTAAGAGAGTGTCTGTGCCTTTGTAGGACCCGTCCTTGGTTTTGGAGGCTCTGTGTAAACCTCCGTTTGAACCGATCAATAGCGCATCCCAGCACTTGGTTTCGCTCAAAATAGTTTACTCCTCACTGACTATGGTTAAGCGAGTGACTGACTTGTGCGCCTTTTCCACACATGCAGACTGTATGATAATCACGGGTGACCAGACAAAAGCAGTGTTGCGCCCTAATCTAGTGTTTGTGCCCAAAGTCATCAGTTGTATGTTCAGGGCACAGAGCTGTGAGCGTTATTTTCCCCCTCTCGCGCTACTTGGACTGCACCTACCAAGTCTTCCCTCTAGTTACTGATCTGCTATGGTGAATCGAAGGCTGAGAAACCTCTGTCTACACAGAGGCTCTCCCACTGGCTCCTCGACCCCATTTGCTACGGAGTATGAGGTAATGGACTGTCCCGCATCACTTGGCTTCTCACCCTATCTCTAAGGGAGAGCCCGGACACCCTGCGGAGAAAACTCATTTCGGCCGCTTGTATTCGTGATCTCGTTCTTTCGGTCACTACCCACAGTTCGTGACCATAGGTGAGGGTAGGAGATCGACTGGTAAATAGAGAGCTTCGCCTTTTGACTCAGCTCCTTCTTCACCACGACGGACCGATGCAGAGCCCGCATGCAGGCGCACCGATCCGCCTGTTGATCTCGCGCTCCATTCTTCCCTCACTCGTGAACAAGACCGCGAGATACTTGAACTCCTCCCCTTGGGTCAAGATCTCCTCCCCGACCCGGAGATTGCACTCCACCCTTTTCCGGTCGATAACCATGGCCTGATTTGGAGGTGCTGATTCCCATCCCAGCCGCTTCGCATTCGGTTGCAAACCGCTCCAGTGAGAGCTGAAGGTCACAGCCGGATGAAGCCATCAGGACCACATCATCCGCAAAAAGCAGCGACCCGATCCTGAGGTCACCAAACCGGACCCCCTCAACGCCCTAGCTGCGCCTAGAAATTCTGTCCATATAAGTTATGAACAGAATCGGTGACAAAGGGCAGCCCTGGCGGAGTCCAACCCTCACCGGGAACAAGTTCGACTTACTGCCGGCAATGCGGACCAAACTCTGGCACCGGTCGTACAGGGACCGGACAGCCCCGATCAGGGAATCCGGTACCCCGTACTCCCGGAGCACCCCCCACATGAGCCCCCGAGGGACACGGTCGAACCCCTTTTCCAAATCCACAAAACATCCACCGGTTGGGCAAACTCCCATGCACCCTCCGGGACCTGCCGAGGGTGTATAGCTGGTCCACAGTTCCACGGCCAGGATGGTTAATCCGAGGTTAGACAATCCGACGGAGCCTCCTCTCCAGAACCCCTGAATAGACTTTCCCAGGGTTATTTGCTGACATCAAACTTGGGGAGGAGAGAACACAAGTTTACCTGATTGCTGTTCCCGCAAAGTTTTTATTTGTATTTTTTTTCCTCTTTTCGTGACCATAGTTCTGCTTCTTACTCTCATCGAAGTTGTACTCATTGACACCCCCAAAGAAACGGAAAGTTGCTACATAATATTTTTTTGTCTCAAGGGAAGGTGAAATGTTGCTAAATTGGCAACGCTGCACCCGCTTTGACACGAGGGGGAGGCAGGACCCTTGCATGATTTGCCAGGCCCTACACAGGGTTTAGCTTAGCTCCACTAAGCTCTTGAACAACTGGGTTGTCTTTGTAGTTGAAATTCTGGCTAGCTAAGAAAGATATTATTGGAAGTGGATACTTTTTTTCCAGTATAGCTGGAAGGTTAGCTACAATGCAATCAAACCACTTATCTCACGCAACACTATGTGGAGTTGAAATTCTGTGTATTGCTCTGATGAGTGGTTCGTGAAAATTAAATAGTCCTACAAAGTACATCGCTTTCTATGACCAACTCATTAAAGACAAACGGACTCCGCAAAAGATTGGGAACACCAATAATACGGCCAGGTGAGCAAGTATTTCTGTTTGGATTAAATGCTGTCTAAATACCTAAGAGAAAGACTACATTTAAAGTGGATACTTTATTCTTGTAGGTACAATTGGAAGGTTATTAGCTACAATTGTTGCTGTGTAGACTAGGCCTACACATGCAACTCACTACGGTTTAGCCTGATTACCATTGCTTTAGGCATCATAAAACGAGGACTTGCTGGACAACCTTTCAATTGGCAATTCACAAATACTGACGTTATGGCCAGGCGAACAGTGCTAACTGCTGGCATAACATTTAATCAGCTTCTTTCAAATTTCAAAAGGTTTTCTTTATGGATGAAATGCTGGTTAGCTAAGAAAAAGACAATAGCCTTTAAGTGGATACTTTTCCGCATAGATCAGTGAATTTTGTTACATGAATTAATGCGTTTAGCCTACTGATGCAAAAACCCTGTAACATTTTAATCACAAGCTGCATTAGGGATATGGGCACTGTTCATGTTGTTTGGTTGTGACTTGTTTAACTACATGCTCTTATGGTTCTTCCCTTTGGCACTTACTTTGGTTGTTCACAATGTGTGCTTCATGTTTGGCTACTCGCGATGTTTTTTTGGCTATCTTGTTGTTATGATCAGTGACCTATGCACTTTGTAAAGCTCTCTCTTGGAAGTCGCTTTGGATAAAAGCGTCTGCTAAATGAATAAATGTAAATGTAAATGTATATTATTCCAGGAATCTGTGTTGTCTGTGTGCAACCAAATCAACTAAACAACATCTTAATCACTGGCTGCATCATGGGCACTGCACGGGGTCTGTAACTTGATGATTCGGGCCTGCTCCTCGGTTGGTTGTTGGTGTTGAACTGAGCCGCAACAGGTATAGGACAAGACCACTATTCCTACCTCTTCGGTCGGTTTCTTGAGGCATGTATATAGCGAGCCGCAAACATCCCCTTAGGCAGAACTGTATGGTGAATGGTCGCAATTATGACAGCTGGCTCAACCATGTAATGACTTATGTAATGAACTAAATGTCTAGATGTTTGTGGGGGTAAGACAATTTAACAGAGAACCAATATAATACATTCTGATCAACATGACAAATAACTGATAATATAGGAGATAGACAACTGTAGGCTACATAATAACTAGCATGAATGTACCATAGCATTGGCAATTTGGTTAAAATTATGAGATTTTGCTTTTATGATGTTCATAAGTAACTAGATGTGGAGGTTGCCAAATACTTTTGAGAGTTTCAATTGTGATATGAGAAATGTAGGTACTAAAGCCACTGAAGAACTGGCATCACCAGCTGCATCAAGGGGACTGCACAATCTATCTATTATTCCAGAAATGTGTGTGTCAACGACATCTTACTCACTGACTGCATCACTGGCACAGTTCTATAATTCCAGGAATGTGTCTGTCACCTACTTCATCACAGGCACTGTGATGATTGGCAGTCTATTAATATGTGGGGAGAGAGGTGAAACCAGACGGATGACACACCTGGTTTATCATGCAGGAACTGACATCATGATCAGATGGAGTGTTGTGTCCCCTCTCCTTGTTCTGGAACCCATGGACACACAGACAAATTCCAAGAGATTAACTTCTTCAGCTTTTTTCACCATTACCATTTAAACCATATGCACAAAATTCACTGGCTGTGGATCACAATTGCAACATCAATAAAAAAAGATTTTACACTCGGACCACCGAAGCGGTCACCTAGACCGTTTTGTGTTTTCAAAAGCAAATGGGTCTGAGGTCTACAAGGTACTAAAATAAAAAAAAATGGCTTGTCAAGTTTTACAGCAAATATGCTATTAGTGATTGATACCATATAAAGTAAATTAACATTTTCTAATATAATTTCATTTTATGTGTATATTTAGCTGAATATGTCAATATTATTTATGTACTGTATTTTGTTTATTCTATAGTTTTAAGCAGGCATATAGTTTCATGGTGCATATAATTGGTTAGCAGTTAGCCTCGTCTACCTCTGGCTACGCCACCTGCGCTTTATGGCCCAGTTTTACAGACATGGATTAAGCCAAGTCCTAGATTAAAAACGTTTTCAATGATCTTCATTGAATTTCTCTCAATTTAGGACTAGGCTTAATCCATGTATGGGAAACTGGGCCCATATCCACATGTGTTTCTTCGTCATCATTTATTAACTTGCAAAACTGTTTAATCAAGCACACATCAGAATTTCTGAACACTTTTTTTAGGTATTTAGGTTATTTTTAACGCAAACAGTGCAATTATATTTAGCTGACTGGTAGACCGCTGTGATGCTTGAAGAGGGTAATCGATTCCTGGTGGTCCTCGTGTCAAGCCAAAAAAAAAAGGGTATTGAGTAACAGAAGTGGCCGTGGTCGCGCCCACGTCGGAGGTACACTCAGCCGACGTGCACCCTTAACTGGCATCGAACCCACCACCCCTGACATCCCAAGCGTGACCACTACCAGCTACGCCAACGAAAAGCTAGCAATTTGCTGGTGCAGGTGGCATGTTACTTACCTGAGGAGTGAGTTTAACCGATCAACACCGGCTACAATCACCCCTCTAAACTCACTCGACACACCACAGCTACCCCAGCTGGTCAGCTGCAGCTACCCTTAATGATCCGGGTCACGGCACCAATATAACAAACGTGGCCGTGCACCCATCAGAGGTACACTCGGCCGACGTTTGCCTGTCACCTCTGACATCCCAAGCGCGACCACTACCAGCTACGCCAACAAAAAGCTAACACTTCACTTGTGTGGGTGGCCTATTACATACCTGAGAAGTGAGTTTAACCAACCTACACCAGCTACAATAGCATTTCATTTGTTTTGCAAAGCTGGTTTGAACTAGAACTTACCCTGTACCAGATGAACATGGCTTTGTAAGCGTTCTCATTGGAGCAGGAGCCACAAGCCATAGTCTGTACACGAGTCATACCACTAGGGGAAATCTTAACACACACAGGTCATGTTAGCCTCATTCTTGGACTATGATCTGCTGTAGCTGTTACATAATATATAACTCAACAAGAGTGATATCATAGTGGATCCACGACAGCCCAAGCAAATATTTCTAAACACAAGCTGCTGAAAGTTCTGTCGTTTGTCTTTGTTTCTGAAACTTCACATGCATTTTGTATACATTCATGAGAAGATTCTGAAAGGACTTTCTTTCATAACTGAGCTTTATTACCTATATTTGATTGCAATTAAATGTGTGTGTGTGCGCCTATTAGAGCCCGACCGATTAATCAGCGGGCCGATATTATCGGCCTATATTAGGCATTTTCCAAACTATCGGTATCAGCTTTTATAATAGACGATTAATTAATAAAAAATGTATAAATTAAAAAAACGGACGAAACAACCAAACAACACCAACCTCAACCATGTTATGACTGTTGGCGTTGCATAGTTTGTCCACCAGAGGGCACTTTACAACGTCCCTGTTGGCAACACGTGTTTAGAACGCCACAAACCTTACAACCATCTGATCCAGCCAGAGTCGGGCAGAGTGTTAGGGAAATCTATTCATGTTTTGTTACGCGTTTCTGGATTTTTTAAATATATATATGGGCTGATGTATCGTAATATCAGATTTTTAAATCACCAAATATTTGTATCGATATCAGCCTTAAAAATCCTTTATCGGTCGGGCTCTAGCGTCTATGTGTGTACTTGCACTCACCGAGAGAAGACTCTCTGACAGCTTCTCTGGAAAGTTCTCAGGTGGTAGGATCCCAAGTGCTGGCCGGTTCACAAATGCACTCTAATGTGGAGGGGAATTAGAGTTGGGATGAAAATAAAATGTGAATAATCATTTCACGTCCGTCAGTTTCAGTAACAATGCCTTTTTGAACAACTTACTGTGTATAGGGTAAAAGGATGCACACAAACACACAGTTTTTCAGAGATCAATAACATGTGCCATCTATAAATAATCCCACTGATTGCTAGTGTAGAGGCATAGTCACCAGATTGTGTGGGTTGGCCATCACTTTCATGAGCGAGGGATGGTTGTATCCTGAGAGATGAGATAGTAGAAATACACATAAATGTATTCTTTAGCATTCGTCATTCACATTTGTATTCCTCATATTTTCACTCAGCTCCGAAAACTCTCTAAAACACTTATGGTCAATTGATTGCGTCAGAGTAAACTTAACCGCTAACTGCTGTTTAAGTTGGTATGAAAAGGTGGGTGACAAACAACAGAGTAACTGCATCACACAAAAAATTGCAAAAGAGCAATAACAGACTCCATTGTTGTAGGTGTGTGTGTGTCTGTGTGTGTGTATGTACTGTGTATTATGTATGTGCATGCATTACCTCCATCATGTAAAACAAAACTCAGCAATGTCCATTTTATTCAAGGAAATCCTATAACGTCCTTACATTATCTCTAACACACAAGTTCGTGTATTTGACATGAATTGATCAAAATTGCAAAAGGTTATCTTACATAAAGGTCTGCAAAGCAGTTCCACCTCTTATCAGAGGAGGGCACTAGTCTCAATGGGAAAAAACCCAACATGCAGACATTCAACAATTACTTTACTTTCCAGAGAAGCTAGGTAAAAAAAAAAAAGAGATTGAGATGAACAATGAGCATTGTCAATTATTGGGTGTGCTTTGCCTTCGGCAAGGGCACAACCTTTGTTCTATCTCATATATATTTATTATTTATTTTCCCACCCCTAAGGATCCCTCATTATTTGGACTACATAGACAACGTCGGTGTCAAAAGGTTCGTCATGGTAGCGTTTGCGTTGCTTGTATTTTCATTTACGTTCCGTTGCACGGTTTAGGAGGTTACAACGTTTTTGTGGCAAAAGGTTTGTGGCAGAAATTGTACCTTTTAGTTTTGTTTAGGTTTTTGGTGTGGGAAGCTGGACCCAACATAGACTGACTACACTCGTCTCTACTACTGACCCAGACTCCCAAAACAGCAAACATATCAGATCCTGTGAAAAAGCTGTACTACTTTTTTTTTATTAATGAAACAGTTGCAAACTTGCTTTAAGAACCAACTGGTATGCAAAGTCATAGTGAAATGACAGGAACACAGATTGCATTTAAGTTCAAAAGGCTCAGAGGAAATTAAGCTACACAAAAGATGTTTGACAACACTTTTGATGTCTAGAGCAAACCTAAGACCACCAAACCTCCATTCCATCTATCACTGAGATTAAATAATCTGGACCAATCTGGACCAAATTGTTTTTCCCCACTTTCCTTCAATAATTAAAAAACAATATTTCCCTGAATAGGGATCTTTGGATATAAAGCTTGTCCAGTGGAGAAAACAAGATGGATAGACTGTGGATGGAGATTGCTGAGAGCTTTGTTTTGCATGGAAGTGATAGCATTTGCATGCTAACAACGATAATCTGTAACTCTGAGTCTGTAGCCAGTAGAAGCACCCAAAATACACAAACTAACAAGAACTCCACGTGGCTCTATCTCAGCATTTAAGACCACTGTTACTCCTCAACAACACATGCCAGACAGAGAGAAAGAGACAAAGACAAAATAGAGAACTGAATAATACGCAGATGAAAAAGCACACAGAAAAACAAACTATGCACACAATGACTATTTACATTCTCCACAACATAATTACTTGCTGATGCACGAAAGCTTGAACACTTGACACATTCTTAAGTTTGCTTTTGTTCAAATCCATTGTCAGTCACAAGTGATAAATGTACACTAAAGACAAATTTGTTTTCCAACCATGGCGGAGATGCCTGGAGAGTGATACAACGGATGCAAGGATATTAAAATGGTGAGGTAATCTCATTGGGTTCAGGTCAGTGAAGTGCATGTGTGTAGTATAGTATAGTATAGATAGATAGTTAGTCCACATATTTAAATTTTAGGTATATGTTTATTGTATGCACCTTCCTGCCAAAGCAAATTCCTTGTCTGTGCAAACGTTCATGGCGAATAAATCCCTTTCTGATTCTGATTTCTGATTCTGATTCTGGTGTGTCTTAATTTGGCTTCTCAGAAAGCCCTGAAACTTTGCTTGGTTATGTAAGAGTATATGGTCATTGTTTAATGCTTAATAACCATATCATGGCTTAATAGGTGGTCTATGACTGTAACGGGTCGTTTCCATCAGGATGATCATCTGGTCACCCTTACAACTCTACAGCAGTTATCAATTTCACGTCAACCTAACACCATTTTGTGATTGGAGGAGAATGATGACTGACTAGAGTCTAAAGATTTAGCTTCACTACGGGCATTGGTAACCTGTGCCAATGTCTTTTTAGAATCTACAGTAACGTTGCTTTGTTGTAACAATGCTCTCCATTTCCTCCCCAATTCAGCGCATGATGTTTGCCATCTGGTCAGTTTACGACAATACCCCAGAGGTCATGAGTCATTCGACAACAGCTGTGGAGTGGTGTGTGTGTGTCGGCAACACTCTTGCAACACTGGTAGACAGCAGAACAGCACTGTGTGGCCCAGGTTGCAAAGTCAGGAACTACCAGAAAGCATAATCATACAATTTAACACATCTGTGTTAAAAGTGTATTCTTGCATCTCTTTGTTCTGTCATCTCCTTTTCTCACCCACCACCCCAGTTTTCCAGTTTCAGTTGGTTGATTTGAAAGTACTACACAAATATTTATTATCATCATCATCATCTCAAACAGAGTACTGAATATAGTGGGATCACCTTTTTGATAGAAACAAACTGACAAAACACACACAATTGTCCCCTAGCTAGTACAGTACCGCCAGTCTGCCACATACAAGATTAATAAATCAACGCATCCTGCTCCGACACAGACTGCATTTTTTTCCCAGACATCTAAGACTCCATCCATCGAGTAGCACACAGTTTCTTCAAAGGCTACAGAAATACAGTACGGTACACCATATGCCACCCAGAGATTTTCAGCAGTGTAGGAGCAAAATGGATCATAGATGATAAAAATGGCATAATCCTGCTAAATCGGCTGTATGGGTCAGTATTGGGTCAGTATACATTGTGGCTCAATCCACCATGTTAAACAGACAGTGCTAAATACTTTGGCTAACAAAGTATAAATCTAACAAATTATCTGGCCTAGAGCATAGCGGGAGATCTAAGCATTCACCAAAGGAAGCGAAGGACTTTTTGGGTACTCACCAATAGGAATGGAGGAGATCTGGGTGTAAACGTCCAGCATGCGATTTCCATCCACATCCACCAGATAGTTCCCTCTGCTCTCCTCATAGTTGCAGAAGAAGTTAATTGCTCCCACATTCTAGGAGACGAGAAGGATGTAGATGTGAAGAAAGGGAAAAGCTCAACCAAATCTATAATTTACAAGGGAACTCACAGGTTATTCTGATAAAAAAGAAGTCCATAAATGCATTCCATTTACTCAGTGTTTCATTCAAAACAGTTTATTGAATTTTGTTTCTAACATCTCAGCAAAGTAGTAGTACAACAATTGTACATTTAGATTTCACTTCTGCTGGCTGTTATGATGGTTAGGGTTGCTTTCTGTAAACGGCTGGGACAAATCTATGCATGGCAAGAAACATGTTTGGTTGACCAATGTGGATAAGTCTACACAATTTTGGCCAGAGAGAAGATTATGAAATGTACTGTTAGATAAACTGCAAATGTTTACTCCTCGACAGGTCTGCAAACGCCTTTGTAAACCGATATTTGTTAAAACGATTTGTTTGTAAACCTCGACCTACGGTCTCGGTTAACAAACGTTTTAACAAATCGAGGAAACAAAGGCGTTTGCTGACCTGCCGAGGAGTAAACATTTGGTTTCTTATATACTACAACAATACGTGGGAAGATCACAAATCAAACAAGTCGAATCTGGAGCAGACGCCATGTTGTCAGAGCAATCAGCTGCACTTGCACTGGTTACGTCACTACACCTCCAAGGGAACATATCAACAACATCAATTCGTCTTCTGTCTGCTTCAGATACTTCTTTAAAACGGGAAGCGATTGCGGGGCGTTTGCGGACCTGTGCAAAAACCGTATTTAGTTGTTTTAGTTTTTTGGGGGGCATTTTAGGATACTTTGTTGCCGAGCAGATGCCACGTTGTTAAGGTCAATGGCTACATCTCCAAGGCAACCGCTTGTTGCTAGGTCCGTAAAAGCGTTTATTTACCTCTGCGTATTATTAACTTTTGAGAACGTCTTCTGGACCAATAGGAACAGCGTATTGGTCCAATTATTACACTAGTATATAAGAAACAAAGATAAGAGCTGATAAAAAGTCCTCAAAAGGAGACAGAAAATCAGAAAATCTCCAATAATGCAAGTCCTGTTTACTTGTATGACCATTAGGGTTGCAAAATTCCGGGAATATTCAAAGTTGGAAACTTTCCACGGGAATTAACGGGAATATACGGGAATTAACAGGAATAAACTGGAAATTTGGGGGTAATCTAACTGCATTTACCTTGCCATAAGCAGACATGCATTTAAACGTTTATAATACAACTTTTGTGTGGACATACATACATCCTACTCTCATTGCTGTAAAAAGTTAGTCTACTGTATACAAATTAACTTGGTATTAAAATGAACATGGCTTCAGTTTACCAAGTAATCAATATGCTAGGTAATGACAAACAGTGTTGGGAAAGTTCACTTTCTACATTAACTAGTTCAGTTCATAGTAATTTTTTTTAAACTAAGTTCACAGCTCCAAAAATGTCTTTCAATATGTTGCGAGCTATCCCAGATAGCAGCTGATTCCGCGCTGGATCTGGCTGAGTTCCGGCAGATCCTCGTAACATTCGCATCCGTTTTGCGGATCCGTTCCAGATCCGTTCCAGATCTGATACAAATTAGTATCATTCTACGTAACTGGCCCGCTTTTGGAACGGATTCGGACATTTCTCTATCATTAATTTTTGCTCAGTCTTTTCTCGTCATTGACGACGTCTTAATCCAGTTTCAAACATTCCCAGACATGAAAAGTATGGACGTCGAGTCTTTAAAAGACAGCTTGCATATTTAATAGTCTATTAGCCTACGTTACGTTAATAACATTGTCATTTAGCCGACGCTCTTATCCAGTAATAACCTGTGTCATCGGAACATTTTCCTTAACCCTCATTGTGTGCTACACTTTGTATTGTAAGACAATGTCGATGGGTTACACACTCATAGGCCTACTTGCATTCATAGCCTTCACCCTGATATACACAAGGCCAATTATACACCAATCTACCCCATAATACAACATCAGAAACCATGGTTGGCAAACTCTGTGCAGCCACATGTGGGTGATTAAACAATAACACACAATTAGCACCACAATGTGTGATTAACAAGTCAGTTTATGTATAGTGGCTAAGCCTAAAACTTAAAGCCACTTAGGGGCTGCTATACAGACTTAAAACAGTCTATGCCTATAGTAATCTAGCTGACTCACTCTCTTCTACCTTACACCGCTCCGTAGCTGGCTGTTGAAATCACAGACTCCTTATAGTCATCGTTGTGTTTTGATGGCCCTTTATTGATCACAATGTTCTTCCATTGAACATGCAAGTCCATGTGTCCATCAACAAACATTTTTACATTCCCATGAGTGTTGCGGTGTGTGCAAATTGATGCGATATATAAACCAATGAAAATGGCTCTTACATAAGGGATGCAAAACCTGTGCAATATCAAGCCATTCAACTGCATTAAACTTGTAAGATGGCAGATTTATTGACTGTCTGAACTAACAAACATGAATGTGCATTTTCCAGGAGGGATATCCTTAGCGGAGCTTATGAGATGAGCCCTCTGGAAATTGTAATGAGGATGTGCAATTATAATAGAGAGGCTATATGGATTGATAACATTGGATAGTCAGTGACACACCAGCCATGTTGTCACCAAATTGCCTACTGTGCTAACAAAACATTTAAATAACTTTTTAAAAACATTTACGTAACTACACCATCTGATTTCACTTTGTGGCTCCCGTTTAATAAAGAGCAGCAACTCAATTGTAAAATCAGCTGGTATAGTGGTTGTTTGAATGAAAACCCACACCCTCTTGGCACTTGATTGCTGTACACATATTGACAAATGAGTAGAGACAACAGCTATGTTTGTGGAATGGAGAATGGTTGTCATAGCAGGAGGTAAGAAGAAGCACACAGAAGTCCCCAACACTATTGATGATGGGCAGCAGATCACCAGGAAGAATCTTCAACGCTCTGCTCACTGGAAAATAAAAGTAGTAAGTACATTTAGTCATTTAGCAGATGCTCTTACAGAAACAGCCAAGAATATTAACTCATCTTGCTACAGAACCATGTTAAAGATTTGCTCATTACATGCTAAATAACAGTCACCATAACCAACAACCCACTGGCAATCAGAACATAACATTAGAAGAGGAAGAGTAATCCAACAGGCCTACTTTAGTAATTAAGGAGGTGTTTAGTTGGTTTAATAGCCGAGCTAGCTCATGACTTGAAGGTATGTTTGACATAATTTGACATTTGCTGTTAGACTTTTAGAAGTGCATGGCAACTATCAGTTAAGCATTTACTTTTGCAGTATACCGATAGACCTCGTATATTACTCTACATCCCAAACTGTATATAAAAACAACGTTAAAACGGTACAAACAAAAGTACTGTAAATGTTTTTGTCCCGTTATAATCAACAAGCGGCAAGCTGATCGCACGAGATGGCTGTCTCGTGAATTTGTGGCTAAGCATTCGGACAAAAGCCGTTATTTTGGGCAGTTTGTTAGAGGACACTTAGAGGACACTTCAGCAAACTAGGTGGTCTAACGATACAGTAGCAGCTTTTGAAAAGTAACGTTGAGTAAGTAGATACAAGTTTATAATCTTCTTGTAACTAAAAATGACTAAATGTAAATGTAACCATCTCCTTATACAGTGGGTATACTAGCGGCTGTAGCTAGATGGCTCTAGCAATATACATCGAATACAATCCAGTTCTGTGCACTGTTAAATTGTTAGAGCTAAGCTACTTAGCTACTGGCCGGACATTTTTAACCTCTTTATGGATACAGGGCTCTATGCGACCAAAATGTGTACGGGTGCGACAAAAAATTTTCCTAGGTCGCACCGGTGCACCTAACCTCCTCGCATCCGCTGTCTCTCCACAAACGAAGCGTTTGTTATCCTAAGACGGAACTGACACTCATGGTTGGATCATATCGTGGTCTAAACCAATCAGAAACAGAGATGGGGCGGGTCTTTGCCTCTGATTGGCTGTGGTCCAGATATTCCTGTAGCTCCGTGCTATGTGATTGAAATTACGACCCGAGCACCAGAGAGTCAGTTTAGCAGACCTGGGCATTGTATGGCCCGCGGGCCATAACCGGCCACAGGCTGTCTCAATCTGGCCCGCGTGAGGTAAATAAAAAATTTTAAATAAATAAATGTGTTGAGCGGTAGTGAATATGTAGTCCTGAAAGACTACAGTGATCAGGCGATTTACATATGTGCGCTTGCGCAACCTCACCGACAGGAGAGTTAGCTGTTGGTTAGCCCTCGAAAATGAACTTTTAACAAGACATGGACTTCTAAGTATCTGTTTACTGAGGTCAAAGTGAAAGCTGTGAAGAAAAAAAACTAACGCGGACATAATAAGAACTTGACTGGTTCAGTGGGCGCGGGCTGATGGTTTGCTAGTTGAACTGCAGACCCTGATCATTACCTGTCAGCTGTCCTTCGCATTCAGACAGATTTCGATGCACTTGTTCAAGCCCACTGGATTTCTCTCACAGAACAAAATGAACTGTAAAAACGCTTTTTGCTTTTTGTGTAAAGTTGATCAATTCCACATCTTTAACATACTGCAAAACAACTTTTCAGTGTTTGTGAAGGTTAACTGGTTACAAATAAAATGAAACACTGTTGTTGCTGTTTATACTGTTTATTACTTCTATAATCTTTCCTATTTGACCTACACCAAAATCTAAAATATTTATATAAATATTTACAGAATATCCTTATTCTTCTGATAACCAGTAGCAGCTAATCAAAATATATACTTTACTGCTTTTTACAATGGGAGAAAATGAATAGTGAGCAAATTGATGAGGCCCTCCAAAACATTTCAGGTTTCTCATGTGGCCCCTTGTAAAAATGAATTGCGGACCCCTGAGTTACGAAGCTGGGCCATGGAGCTAACACATGGAGCTAGGATTTTGATGCTAGGGAGAGTGTGGCAAGATGGTTTAGCCAAGGCCATAGGGCAAGAAGGCCAAATTACAGGTGTTGGCCATCTGAAGGGCATGCGACAGCAAGGTGGGACCTGCTATAAGACTGAGCCATGAAATGTTAGGTCTCAGTTCAGGGAAGCACTTTTAAACAGTAGCACTTTCTATTTTTAAATGTTTTATTTTGCTTAAAATGTTTTAGTTTGGTAGCTCAGTGAAGCACTTAAAATATGTATATATATAGGCTACAGTATGATTGTGCTTCAAATAAAAAATAGGCCTATATTTACCTACACCTTATTCTTGTTTAAGATCATTTACATAATATATATGAATGTATATGGAGCGTGATAAAAAGGTGACATTGAAATTGTGTGAGACGCAAGGAAAAATTTGGGTGCACCTAAATTTTGTGCTAGTGCACCTAAATAAAAAAAGTTAGGCGCACCAGTGCAACCAAGGCACCAAGTTAGTCTGGAGCCCTGGGATAGACCTGTAGCTACTAACTTGTTATATATATATATATAGCTAACCGATTGGTCGGTCCATTCTACAATTTTAAAAGCTATTGTAAAACCACGACTGGGAGAACTGCTATAAAATAAACTAGTAGCTACTACAAGCTAGCTCTAGCTTTGTCTACTGTACTGTAGCTCAGTACTACTAACGGAACATTAGCCAGATTTGCCATAGTGTGCGAGCTACAACAATAACGTAACAAATACACTGTGTTCCATCATTTTAATTAAATATGACTTGTTGCACATATTATTTATAATATTATATTATCACGCTTACCTCGATGTTGATTAAAACTGTTCTCTTCAACGTCGCTGTCCGTTGCTCATGTGTAGCTCTACCTTTAGCCAGACAGGATATGGATGAGCATTGGCAACGGCAACTGTCAACTAGAGAGGGTACAATTTCTGGGGAAATTGTAGGGTGTGCTTGCTTGTGTCGGTTGCACAGGGGTCCGTTTTTGAATGACATTTTTACAACTGATATTTCTGTATATTTTATATAAAAATGCATACTTATTATTTATAAAGATTACATCGATTTAAAAGCATTTTTTTTTGCTGCTCATTTACAACTGAAAATACGAGTGAAGTGTAGAATGAAATAGATGTCTTCTCATTTCCCCTGCAAGAGGCAGCCTCATCGTTGAATCAAAACGAATAAATTTGGCAGACCGGTGTAAAAATTGACCTAATCTCTATGACTTAAACGTCATTTTAAGTTTTTCCCTTCTCATGATATTTTCAGGCATTTAGCCTACTCATTGCATTCATTCATTAATAAAGAACCCCCTTTGAAGATTATTCTACGACGTTACCCGGTAGTAGAAGATGGAATCGCGATTCAAACAGTACCATCTGCTAACTGAAAATATGCCCCCCAAAACGTAAATAAGCTTGACATTTATTTAGTGGAAAATCGCAAAATCGTAAATTGTACAATTTACCGGGGCAGCTTCTCCACACAGGGCTATATCGCATTTTGCGTTGTTACTGACAATGATCGCTACCAGTGAGCTTTTTATGAATGAGCGATTTTCCACTAAATAAATGTCAAGCTTATTTACGTTTTGGGGGGCATATTTTCAGTTAGCAGATGGTACTAGACTACTGCTGTGTTCGTCTTGGTAGCGATTGCGTTGGTTGAATTGGATTTAACGTTCCGTTGTACGGTTTAAGATTAAATTAATTATTTTCATGAACAGATTGACAACGTTTAGACTGTGGCAATGAAGTTCAGGTTAGTAGTTAGATAGACTTTTGATTTAAGTAAGGGGAGTGCCGAACATGTTCTGTCGCCGTTTGACTTCCTAAACAGCTGTGTAGTGTAGATGTTTTTGTAGTGTCTCGCGTAAGCTACAGCGTTGCAGTGAGCTACACTGGTTTGAAACCACAGGTAATGGTAATTTCACCAACAAATTGTTTACTAATGTCAGAATAAATCCTACGACAAAAATGTATATGTGAGGAATGTTTATTTTAACGATTGAAAACAGATAACGCTACATCATAGACCACTGTAGTATGTGTTGCCCGGGCAACACAGGCTAATGTCATGATGCTAATACTTCAGTGAAATAGTAGACTACTGTTTCCGAAAGTAGATGTACTTCCTTAATAATATCAGCTTATATTGTACATTACACATCACAATTGTGTGTCATATCACAAAGTAAAATGAGTAAATAGTTATCACCCTGGCCTCTTTTCTTGTGGCGTTTCTGCAGCTGCCTTGCAGTAAAGCTATAGTTAGCCTAGCTATCCCCCAAGTTAACAGATGCGAAACGAATGTTCTGCCAAAGGTAGTCACGCGTGTTTTCGTGACGTTAGTGACGCAGTGACGTTAGTAATGTCAGTGACTGTGGCTAGCAAATTAGCCACCTTTAGCTTCACTTTTCGCCACAAAAACTTAACTTAAGCCTAAACCATGCAACGGAACGTAAATTCCAATAGAAGCAACTCAATCGCTACCAAGACGAAACTTTTGACACCTACTTTGTCTATGTAGGCCAAATATTTACTGAGTTTTAGGGGGGCAAAAAGAATAATAATAATATATATGTGAGAGAACAAAGGTTGTGCCCTTGCCGAAGGCAAAGCACACCCAATAATATATATGTGAGAGAACAAAGGTTGTGCCCTTGCCGAAAGCAAAGCACACCCAATTACTTGAAATGACCATTCAAAAGTAAGTTGTTGCACCGAATCAGGTGAGCTGGATCAGGGAAACATCTAAAACATGCAGGACAGCGGCCCTCGAGGACCAGGGTTTGACACCCCTAATATATATCAGAATCAGAAGATTCAGAATCAGAATCAGAATGGGATTTATTCGCCATGAAAGTTTGCACAGACAAGGAATTTGCTTTGGCAGGAAGGTGCATACAATAAACATATACCTAAAATTTAGATATGTGGACTATCTATACTAAGGGTACATAAACTAGCAGTACTAAGTGGGATTAGAATATAATTAAATATACAATAAAATATAAGTTGCCGTAAATTACAATATAAAAATACAAATATTACAAAAAATACAAATGTACAAGATACCATTATTGTAATGGTATCCATCTATCATACTTCATAGGATAGATGGATAGATGATGAAGAGAGGAATAGCATGTAACAGCTAAAAGTAACACTTTTAATTTTTTCTTAACTCTTTCTGTAGCGGCTCAGCTGCACATCCTGACCCTGCTGGAACACATCAAGCAGCAGCAAATGCAACTTGCTGCTGCTGTCAACAGTCTTGCTGCAAGAGTGGGTACAGAAGCTCCAGTGGCTGAGATGCCGGACAATATGAGTTTCCCACTGGCCACCATGTCTGAAGTGGAGGAGTGGCTGAAAGACTCGAGGAATTCTCATGCTAAGCAAAACATGGTATAAAGCCAACAACTTCATTGTCTTTTTACATCATCACCTTTAAAGCAACATCCATCACTGCTGTTTAGTTTACTGGGTGCTAATATTGTTTAGCTGGTGTTGAGTGCAGGGTTCTGTTCAGATAATCCCAGCATTTGATGCAGAATTGCAATCAATCATCAGAATCATCAGAGTGCACCGGACAGTGAGATTGACTCTTGCGCCATAAGATGGTTCAACCTGGCATCTGACCGGGGAGGCGGCCGCAAAGACAGGGCGATGGCCAAGGAGACATCAACCTCTTAAAGTTTATGTCTTCTGTCTAACTCATTGTTCATTCCTGTTTTATGTGTGCATTTAGTATTGTTAAAGTGAATCATTAAACTAGGACATGGTTTTCTTCCTCTTATCCATTTGATTTAATGAAAGATGTTTATTTGTATTTAATTTTTAAATATAAATTTTTGTTTTTTGTTATCTTTAAATTTTTGAGAATGTCATATATTGACCATTGCCATTGGACACCGGCCCGAGTCCGTTTTACGGATGTGGTTCACATCCGGACCGACACTGGGCCAGTTCCAAAACGGCAACGGATTTTTGCTATCTGGGTATAATTGAAATCTCTGTCTGCAATACCGCTCTTGGCCTCTACGCAATTCGGCGCTCTCACACTTGCCAGGCATAGGGCTGAAACGTTCAGAGGCAACACTGATGACAAAGACGTTCAAAAACAACAGAACGTTTTACGTTTAGGTTTATGTTTCTGGCAGACAATGTTCCCAACCAGCTGCATTCAGGGTCCAGCAGAGCTAGGCATGCATAGTCTTGTTATTAACTACATTGAAGTTCCCTGTTATATGCTTTTGCAAAAAAACTTTGGCACAGCTTCTGTGCCTGTCCCATTCAATCAGACTGCTCATACACAGTGAGTGAGTAGGTCTGCTTCTGCTCGCTAACCCAGATATGTCCGAGGCACTCAGACTATCCACCCCAACATTTGACCCACATCCCTGCAACATGCTGCTCTGCATCAGGCACTCAAATCAAATTGTATGTGCATAGCCCTTTATGCAAGCAACATCACAGAGGGCTTCATAGATGCCCATTGAACTGCACCTAAACCAACCTAAACCCTCAAAGACGAGGGAAAAAATTACTCTTTAGTATCAACTTCTGTCCGAGAAAGATAACTTTTACAGAATGCTATGTGGCCCCTACACACACACACACATGTAATTATCTGCTTTTGTGTGCCTCTTGTGTCTGAAAGTGAGGAGAGTGTGTGTGTGTGTGTGTGTGTGTGTGTGTGGGGGGGGGGGGTTATGTAAATTATGCTCAGTACAAAGGCCTTCTCCCTCATGTAACCTCAGTGTGCTGCCAATTGCAGAAAAAATAATCTAGCTTAGTGTTGTGGTCTATATTGTCTGAGTTAATAGTCTCCCAAGTATGAAGGTCTGCACATGCACAAAAAGAAAGTACAGGCAAGCACATGCAACCTCACATATACTGTAAGGAGAAACAAAAACAATTGAATGCTTACCTGGATATCTCCAAGCTGTTTAGTGAGTTCCTGTGGAAGATAGAGACGTTTGGAGTATGAGTTTTAAACAACCCGCCTTTTAACTGACTTTCAAGTGCATTTTAACCTGTATGCAAGTACGAATTTCATAGTTCTGTGAATACCTCGATGCTGGTTCTTATGAACGTCAAATGGATGTCTCACAAGATCTTACTAAACAGTTTCTGAGCTGTTACATAAACAATATTAACCTAAATGCATAAAATTAATTTTGAGTTCTTTGACACTCATTAATGCGTGGTCATGGAGTGACGTATCATGTTTGCTCTGTACCAATGAGGGAAAATCTGAGTAAACACCCCTACAAACTGGATAGTTTTTGTATGTGTGTCCTGTACCTTTGATCGTGGTCCAGGTACTTGTGTCTTCATGGAGGGACCATCATACTCAAACTCCACCTGAGCTTGTGGGGCAGCCTTGCTGACATACCTGCACCCTAAAAGACAAGATGCATCAAAACACACACAATTACAGATATGAGAACCGCAACATTCCATCTGTAACTGAAATGTAACTGCAATCTGTAACGGGGGGGTTCCTATGTCAATATATGACAGTCTCAACTAGAGGAACATCAGAGGACAAGAATGACAATGAAAGGGACAGAGAGCACAATAGAGAGAGATTTCACTTTACATCATCATCATCTTTGTAATGCTTGGATGTCTTAATGGTGTCACTTCACAGAAGTGTACCTTTAATACAATGACTAGAATATTGAAATTTGATGATGACAGGAAGACCACATCATCCGCAAAAAGCAGTGATGAAATCCCCAGCCCACCAAACCGCAACCCTTCCCCACCTCGTCTACGCATCGATATCCTGTCCATGAACATCACAAACAGGATTGGTGACAAAAGGCGCAACCCTGGCGGAGATCAACCCCCACACAGAACAAACTTGACTTTGTGCCGAGGACCCGGACACAGCTCTAGCTTTGGGTGTACAGAGATTGGATCGCCCCAAGAAGGCCCCTCACGCAATATACCCGCAGCACCTCCCACAGTATCTCCCGGGGGACCCGGTCATAAGCCTTCACCAGATCCACAAAACACATGTAGACTGGATAGGCATACTTCCAGACCCCCTCCAGGATCCTTGCGAGAGCGAATATCTGATCCGTTGTTCCACGACCAGAACGGAACCCGCATTGTTCCTCTTTAATCCGAGGTTTGACAACTGTTAGGCTGTTGTTATTAGGGTTCCTCCGGTAGCAGGAATCTATTGTTTTTGTTAGTATTATTATTATTTTTCCTCTTCTCCGTGAAATGGCTAAATAGCTCAAAAAGTCCTCAACCCGATTTTTTCAAATTTGGCCCAATGATACAACAGGTCACTCACTACTCCCAGACGGCTAGTGGCCCATGTACGCCCATAGGTGGCATTATAAGCCACACCCAAAGTCTACGTGATTTCCCCAGCGCCCCATGACTCCAAAATGCCTGTAAATTGGTAGACATGCCTTATTTCTCATGGGGAACAAAATAGCCTCAAGGACCCACATTGTCAGACTTATACATTTTCTTGTACTGTCCAAATTTGGTACAACCTTCAAAACCATTCTCCTCAGGAACCATAGATCCAAATCGACTTGAAATTTGTTACAGATGTTTAGAATACATGTCTTTCTATAGGGTCAAATTGAATAAGGAATGCAATGCAAAATGGATGAAAAAAAGTGTATTTATGTAAATGTACACATTACCACAATATTTGTGTTAATAAATCTAATATAATTTTGACTGATGGTTTTTCAAACCTTATTGGCTTCAAGATGACATCATTCTGAAATATCATATGCAACTTCACCTTGATATGTCAAAATATGATTGAATTCAATTGAATAGCTCCACAGCGCACGCAGACTCATCCTGCCCCTTGACACACATGCGAGCTTGGCGAGACACACACACATCCTTTCTGGAAATTGTGGGCTGAACCAAGCCCCCCACCCTCACTCCCTGGTTTTTAGCTCCTGTATCATTTAGCTTCCAATCGCAGCTCGCCGTTACGAATATAAATTATTTTTCAGCTGCCATTGTTGTTTTCAACTGGAATCACCTGATAGCCGTGTTGGAGGCAGCCACGTTCGGGTAAGTCATTTCACCTATTTTTACACATTTTAAGCTAGAATCAATGATTGGGTTTGTGAAAGTAAACTACTCTTGAATTATGGTAAAGGTTTGAGAACTTTTAGACCTTTAGATCGTGAGTTTGAAGTGACGGAATACTGTAGCTTGCTTTTTTCCTCTGGGTTTATAATTAGTGAATCATTTGGCATCTCGGCGAATTCTTTACCAAAAAGGTAGAGGAGGGCAGCCTTTAGGAGAAAAAGCGATTCCCCACAGACCTGTCGGCTCAGAATTGGGTTGGAAAGTCTTTGTAATTGGAGTGAGTTCGGACGCCAGGGAGACCGCATAGGCTTAGACAGCAGACATGCTTTGGTCGCATCATGTTGATAAGATCACCATTTTACAGTTCGGTCAATTCTACACCAAAAAAGTCGAGCAGGGCAGCCTTCAAGAGATGTGGGAATTGTGCCTTTAGCCAGATGCTCCGATTATTTTTGTGATTTGTGGAAAACTTTCAATTGGAGTGACTGGAATCGAACCAGTGTTTTGAGTGACTTTGCATGGGTCTCCAACACATTTGGATTCAAGTTCAAGTATTGCCACTGCATTTCACAGTCAAAACGGTAGTTTATATCAAGTGTAGATGAAAAAAGCTTCATTTTTCACTACTGACATGGACCCTTTCTTCACTTTTACAGGTCTGGAGGGTCATGCAGAGGCCTGCTCAACAGAGTACAACAGAGCATGCTGAGAGCAACAACAGGATGCTGAGTGTAACAGAGGATGCAACAGAGGATGCTGAGAGCAAAACAGATCCATTGCTGGACTACCCCTCTCCAGCTGGACTTTTTTTGCTGGATTTGTTTTGATGAAAATCTAATTTTTGATTTTTCTTTGATGAAAATCTAAAAGTTTAATCCTTTCCATGTCTTAAGTGATGAAACCAGTTCAAGTGATAGACTTTTGACCTGAATCCAATGATTATTCATCTGAATAAAAACCACTCAAGAGAAGTACTGCTTCTTTATTAATAGTATTTATATATATATACATACATATAAATATAATTGTGCAGCTCCCCCTGTCAATGATCTAGCACCTCCTCAGCACCTGCATTAATAATTCTCTGACGCCGTCCCTGCCCAGGGTTGATTGTAACTGGTGTTGAAAAACACATGTAGTAGGGCAGAATAGAGGAACTGGGCAAAGGGTGCTGGTGGGGAAAGTCCCCAAACTGTGCAGAATGGGCAGAAAATATTAGATGGCATTGTATCGAGGCCCAATTGGAGAAGAAGCCATGGTATATTTACAATTGTAGTAGGCCATTAGATCTGTTTTAAAAGTTCAGGGGTGTCATTTGTTGGATATGAAGCCCCCACTCCAGAGACAGTTGGTGACAGAGAGGTGCAGACATTAAGTTAAACATAGTCATGAATTAAGAGTAGAGTAAAGAATAGAGACTAAATGTGTACATTTATGTTGAAACTCAGTGCTCTGAGTTGGTGCACGTCAGTTTAGGCAAAGGTAGCCTTTTAAACCTCTAGGTTTAAAACAAATTCAGATTTGATTGGAACTCTCTCTTTTATACATTTATAGTTGGATTTGAAATGTAACAGACATTTAATTCATTTAGCAAGTTGTTTAACTCAAACAACCATAACACGGTACATATAGTATACAAAGCTGCAGTCAGATTTGGCGAAATTGTTAGCTTGGATGTTATCTTTACATATAGATGGGGTCTTGTGTTTACAAACAATGAGGATGCGCACGCAGCTTCAAGGCAGAAAGACGTGTTCCATTTCACTTTTACTGTACCCTACACTTTTATTGTTCCCGCCACCCCCCTTTCTGAATAAAGTTCGATTGATTTGATTTGTTCATCTCTGTTGCTATGAAAACCAGTTTAGCCAAGCTAACTAACATAGTTTTTAGCTTACATTTACATTCATGCATTTAGCAGACGCTTCTATCCAAAGCGACTTCCAAGAGAGAGCTTTACAAAAGAGCATAGGTCACTGATCATAACAACGAGATAGCCCCAAACATTGCGAGCAGCCAAAACATGAAGCATACATTGTGGAAAACCAAATAAGTGCCAAAGGGAAGAGCATGCAGTTAAACAAGTTACAATTGAACAACATGAAACTCCCCACAAGAGTGCAAGAGTGTACCTGTAGAAAAAACTATCAACAGTCAAATATTTCACAGCGAGTACAAGAATTTGAAACCGTTACAACTAACCAACAAGAGCAACAAGTCTCTCAATACGAGTCATTGTGATCCTGGAGGAAACTAACATCAGGTCCAGCCAAGCATTCCTAAGTGCCGTTGTACTCCCGGAACAAGTGCGTCTTGAGCCTTTTCTTGAAGGTGGCTAGCTTGCTAAAAAAAACATAGCTTGCTAATCGGGCAGAACTGGTATATGCAGGAGACTCCGAGACCTTAGCGCGTCCCTAGCATCTCATCATATCGCGCAGTCGGAGCACAGCTAGATAATCAGCGTCAGCGCCCTTGGCTACCCAGCATGCAGTGCGGCATTTGAAAAAACTTGTGGAAAATAGTTCGGTTACAACAGCGGTGCGCGGGATTTCGGTTGTTGTGTTCGTTCAGTTAGATGTTTGTAATGTTTTTGTTTGTTAGTTAATATAATCTTGTTGGTCACCTTGATTGTGCATGTTGCATGCGGGGGTCAGATGGCCGAGTGGTTAGGGAGTCAGGATATTAATCAGAAGGTTGTTGGTTCGATTCCCGGCCGTGCCAAATAATGTTGTGTCCTTGGGCAAGGCACTTCACCCTACTTGCACAACACAACTAATCGGACCAGAGAGTCGGCTGCTGTCCTACCACAAGCTATTCTCGCAAGCAGCTGAACATGAGCTCTGTCCTAGCCCAGTTGTCCACACAACTACTCTTATTGTGTATTAACTGAGATTCTGGAAAAAGATCAACTCAAGAAGAGTTTCCACGGTTTTCAAGCCATTTTAGGGAAAGTTTGAAAAGAGTGTTAAAATATGTCGATTTTGGGAGGCATGTTTGTGGGCTACTTCTAAACCTCATGCGGCTGCCACAGCATTTCTGCCTTGGCGTGACCTGCTCTGGGAGAGCTCTTGCCTAGGGCGCCAAACGTGCTAGGACCGGTACTGCTTTTTATAGCGTGAAATGGAATAAGAAATGCAATACAAAATGGCTGAAAGGGGTGTATTTTATATTGTATCTGATAAATGACTAAATGTATTTATTTAAATGTCAATAAATACAATATAATTTTGACTGATGGTTTTCAAACCTTATTGGCTTCAATATTACATCATTCTGAAGTACCATGCGCAATTTCATGCAATTTTACCTTGAAATGTCAACCGTTTCTTAACCTTTGTCACAAAACTGACCAAAGCTAATACCAATACCCTGCCCTTGAAACTGCAGAGCATTAGTAACTACCATACCAAACATGGGCCACTTAAGACAGAAGGTGGCGCTACAGGCCACGCCCCAATTTGCCCATTTTCAAAGTGATGCCATTTGCAGGCCATAAGTCCCCAAATTCTGAAATTTAGTATATATGCTTTACAGCTCATGAGGAACAAAAAAGCCTCAAGAACTTATAAAGGCCGCCATATTGGATTTTTCTGTACAATAAAGATTTAGAAAACAAGTTTTTTCGCTACTCCTCCTACAATTGTTGTACAATCTTTTCCAGAATTGGCAGGTATCGTCGTCAGAGCAACCCTCACTCAAATCATCGCTGGAATTTTGATTTTCCAAACCATTTGTCTGGTACAGCCAAATATGAAGAAGCATTTGAACACACAGCATGGAATGAAGTTACTGGAACGTCATGTGTTCGATGCATGCAGCAGCGCAGCTAACATTCGCACTTCATCTCCAACTATCTAAGGTAGAGCTAAACTGCTCAAAAGTGATCACAACCACTTGTTACTGTGTGAAGCAATTTGCCTTTATTGTGTGTAGTCGATCTAGTTATCTTCTGTCCCGTCGTTTGAAGCATACATTTTAGCTCCGGCATTCGTCTCCCATTAGTATTGATCTTATTGCTAATTTCACGTTATCGGGGCGGCGTGTGTTATCAGCAAACGTTCGCGTGTCCCATTATTAAACTGAGCATATCAATTTTTTATCCATTATTAAACTTAGCATTTTAATTGTTTAACCTTTTAATAGTCCTGTTAAACGTGCCTGAAAACGCCTAAACAACATACCCAAAGTACATTGAAAGCTGTTGTTGAACCATTTGGAGTACATGCATGTAAATGGTCTCTTTTGAAAGGTGACACTGAAGTTATTTCCCCTGTTGTTAGGACCCCTGTAAGTCCTACTGGTGTTGAGTAATAGAAGCTTGAACACAAGGAAACTGAAAGTTTCTATCTCCGAAGCGCCCTATCTCATAAGATTCTATCATAGAAATATAGCTGCAAGCAGCAATGTGGTGGCCAAGCAAGTCAGATAAACCAGAAGAAACTTTCGACATCTAGTCACTGCGGTGTACTTGGCTTCCTTTGCAGTGGCTTATAGTCTCGCTAAACAGAGAATCAGAGACATGACAAGCTTGTCAGCTTTGGCTGGATTTGAACCTCTGACGTTGACGTTGCCAGGACACCAATTTATCCTAGTGAGCTATTCTCAGTGCTGGAAATCAGATTTCAGTGACTGCGTAAAAATATAAGGAATTTTTCCTGTGGCAAGCGGTTGTCAGATTTGTCCCAAGTTTAAACAGCTGTAATTCAGTTCTATTTTGACATGTCAAGGTGATTGTGGTCTGAAGATAATCTGTGCCAAATTAGGTGAATATTTGGTATTCACCAAAAACGTTTTATTCATTCATTCAAAATGGCGGACACATCAATTCAGCTGGTATCACAATTTAATATGTGTCAGACACGGGATCGCCCCCTAGAGGTTAGATGACACAACCTTTTGTTGACCACTTTGAAACAGGGTCCCGAGCACCTGTACCAAGTTTGTTGTCAATTCAGCGAATATTTCCTGAGATATAATCTTCATCGCTGACTTTGATCAGCTTACCGGAATGTGAAAAGGTTTGTGAGGCTTGATCTGAAGATAAATGGTGGCAAATTTTTTATTATTGCAGCGCCACCTAGAGGTGAAATGGCATGACCTATTTTGGAACTCTTTAGAACAGGGTCCCTAGTCCTTATACCAAATATGGTGTCAATGCAGTAAAGATGTCATTACTTTTCTTCTCCATGCCCTAAACTCCTCTCTTACCTCTGGCACCTTCCCCTCTGCCTTCAAACAGGCTAGAGTTAACCCTCTACTCAAAAAACCCTCCCTTAACCCTGCCGCCCTCCAGAACTACAGACCGGTATCACTGTTACCCGTCTTTTCAAAAACAATTGAACATGCTGTATCTAACCAACTGTCAAACTTTCTCAGAACAACCTGCTTGACCCCAACCAATCGGGCTTCAAGACTGGCCACTCCACAGAGACTGCCCTCCTTTCAGTCACCACTGCCCTCCAGTCTGCCAGAGCGGCTTCCAGGTCATCCGTCATCATTCTGCTGGACCTTTCTGCAGCATTTGATACGGTTAACCACCAGATCCTGCTCTCCAGACTTTCTGAGATGGGCATCACTGGCACTGCACTCCAGTGGATCTCATCCTACCTGTCGGGAAGATCCTACCAGGTCTCCTGGGGAGGCAAACTGTCAGGCCCTCGCCAGCTCTCCACTGGTGTCCCACAGGGCTCCGTCCTTGGACCCTTCCTCTTCTCTCTGTACACCACCTCACTTGGACCAATCATCACCTCCCATGGCTTCTCCTACCACTGCTACGCTGACGACACGCAGCTGTACCTGTCGTTCCCCCCGACCGATCCGGGGATCTCAGCTAGGATTGAGGCCTGCCTCACAGACATCTCCACCTGGATGACCGAGCACCACCTCCAGCTGAACCTCGCCAAAACAGAACTTCTCATCATCCCGGCTAAACCCTCCATCTCCCACGATCTCTCAATCACCCTGGGATCTGCGACGGTGACCCCTTCATCCTCTGCCAGGAACCTTGGGGTTACCATGGACGACGAGCTCTCCCTCACGGCCCACATGGCTGCGGTCTCCCGGTCGTGTAGATTCACCTTCTACAACATCCGGAAGATCAGGAGATACCTGTCTGAGCACTCCACCCAGCTGCTAGTCCAAGCACTTGTCCTCTCCAAGTTGGACTACTGCAACTCCCTGCTCGCTGGTCTCCCAGCATGTGCAACCCGCCCTCTTCAGAGGATTCAGAATGCAGCGGCCGCCTGGCCTACAATCTACCCAGACGCTCCCATGTTACCCCGCTCCTCATCTCTCTCCACTGGCTACCTATCATGGCCCGTATCAGATTCAAGACCCTGGTACTGACCTTCCGAGCAGTGAACGGGACTGCACCCATCTACATCAAGTCTCTCCTGCAGCCTTACACCCCCACCCGTCACCTACGGTCTTCTTCAGACAACCGCCTGGTGGTCCCACCGCTCAAGACCGCCCGGTCCCAACACAAGCTCTTCTCCTGTCTGGCCCCCCCAGTGGTGGAATCAACTCCCCACCTCCATCAGAGACACTGACTGTCTCTCACCTTCAAGAAAAGGCTCAAGACGCATTTGTTCCGGGAGTACAACGGTACTTAGGAATGGTTCGCTTGACCCGATGTTAGTTTCCTCAAGGATCACAATGACTCTTGCTTAGAGACTTGTTGCTCTTGTGGTTAGTGGTAACTGATTAAAAAATGTTGTACTCGCTGTGATATATTGTTTTTATTATTGTTGCATGTTTTTTTTTCCACAGGTACACTTGCACTTATAGCGGTTCATGTTGTTTAATTGTAACTTGTTTAACTACATGCTCTTATGGTTCTTCCCTTTGGCACTTACTTTGGTTGTTCACAATGTGTGCTTCATGTTTTGGCTACTCGCAATGTTTTTGTGGCTATCTTGTTGTTATGATCAGTGACCTATGCACTTTGTAAAGCTCTCTCTTGGAAGTCGCTTTGGATAAAAGCGTCTGCTAAATGAATACATGTAAATGTAAAGAGGTGCTGAGATATGACCTCACTTCTTTTATGGTGGCTTGGTTGACGACTTTGATTGGCTGTTCCAGTCAAAAGGTTTAGATAATCAAAACATGTGATGTCTTTTGTGAGGCTTGGTCTGAAGATGATCTGTGCCAAATTTGGTGAAGATTGGACAAACCTTATAGGAGAGGTAGCGAAAAAACGTTATATTCAAAATGGCGGCCACATCAATTCAGCCACATCAATTTGATTGGCTGTAACTAACAAACGGTTGCGAGCGGATAACTTTTGTGAGGCTTGGTCTGAAGATCATCTGTGGCAATTTTGAAGAAGATTCGACAAGAATTGTAGGAGTAGTAGCGAAAAAACGCTTTTCCTTAACATTCAAAATGGCGGAGAATCTATAAAACTGGGTATGACGTCAGAGTGCATTGGACTCGTCTTGATCCAGGGAATACAACAATACCTAATTTTGGAAAATGAGGCATATGGTTCAAAAGTAACGTCTGTAAACACATCTTCAACTTTGACCCATTGGTGGCGCTAGATGGTTGGAATGGGAGACATGAAACTTGGTGAAATTGATGAGGGGACTGGTCCCAAAGAGTGTGCCAAGTTTCACAACTTCTGACAATACGGTTCTAAGGGCTGCCATAGACTCCCATGGCAGAAGAAGATGTGTAATAATAATAAATATAGCTGCAAGCAGCAATGGAGGGGCCAAGCAGTCCAGAGCAGGACATGGCCTCCATAGCACTTGTGCAACAATTAAGTCACAACAACCTGTTGCACTCATGCAACACACCAAGTTTGGTTGAAATATATGTTTGCGTTCAAAAGTACTGAGAGTTCAAAGTTATTTTTCTGGTATAACACTGCAGGCCTCCTCTGCTCCTCATGGGAACGATGGAACCCAAGTTTGGTGACAATCGCGCAAATGGTTGCTGAGATATGCTCTTGCGCCTCGTTTGGCGGCTTCGCCACCGCTTTTGATCGTCTCTACCGAACAAACGTTTTTGGAAATTTAAAATTCATCTGATTCCTTTTGTGAAACTAGGTCTAAAGATCATCTTTGCCAAATTTGGTAAACATTGGACAAAAATTGGGGCGTGCAAAAGGTTTTTACACTTTTCCATGAAATCCAAAATGGCGGCCACGTCCATTCGAATTTTTTGAAAAGTTATTAATAGTCAGGCTTGATATCTCACAAGACATCAACAGACAAATAAATTACTTTATTAAGGTAAACACTTCAACAGATATTAGCCAAAACACGTTTATGCTTCCGGCCACGCCCCCTTTTAGTCACGACACAATCTTTGGAGGACATCCTCAGAATAAGGTTCCGAGGCGGCGTACCAAATTTAGTTTCACTGCCTCAAACAACTGTTGAGATATGACTTCACTTCCTGTTTGGTGGCTTTTCTGCTGATTTTGATTGGCTGTCACGGACAAACGGTTGTGGGTATCAAAATGCTCTACCATAACTTTGGTCTGAAGAGCATATCTGGTAATTTTGAAGAAGATTTGACAAAGATTGTAGGAGGAGTAGGCTTTCAAAGGTTTTTGATAAAACCGGAAATAGCGGAAAATCTATATAACCGGAAATTGACCCCATAGGGTGTGTTGAACTCGTCTTGGTCCAGGGAATCCAATGGTACCTCATTTTGAAAATGGGTCATACGGTTTAAAAGTTGCGTGTGTAAACACAAGTCCAACTTTGACCCATTGGTGGCGCTAGAGTGCCCAAGTATGGGACATGAAACTTTGTGAATTGGACCAGGGGACTGTCCCTAATGAGTGTGCCAAATTTCACAACTTTCGACTTAGCGCTTCTAGGGCCTGCCATTGACACCCAGTCCTAAGAATAATAATAATAATAATACTACCAATTACAATAGGTGCCTCGCAGCTTCGCTGCTTGGCCCCTAAATATAGCTGCAAGCAGCGATGCGGGTTCCTCCGCAAAATGGCAAAATATTATAAACATGTACACTGTAGAAGATCGAGACTTGGACAACAAGAGAGCAAAACTACTTCATGTTTGGCCAACAACAATAGGCTGAACGGGGATTTTAACTCATGAGCATAAGGTTACTAGTCAGTCTCTCTAGCCTCTCTGCTACACACCAACTGCTGAGATTTTATGATTAGTAAGGGCTGAGTATTAACTTTTTATAGGATACTGAAACTCTTCTTGAGTTGATCTCTTTCCAGACTCTCAGTCAATGCACAACTAACAATAGTCATGTGGGCAACTGGGCTAGGGCAGCGCTCATATTCAGCTCCTTGCGAGAATAGCCTGTGACAGTACAGCAGCCAACTCTCTGGTCCCATTAAACTACACAACATGCACAATCAGGGTGACCAACAAGATTATATTAACTAACAAACAATAACATTACAAACATCTAACTGAACGAACACAACAACTGAAATCCCTTGCACGGCTGTTGTAACCAAACTATTTTCCACAAGTCTTTGCGTTTTTTGACATGCCGCACTGCATGCTGGGTACCCAAGGGTGCTGACGCTGATTATCTAGCTGTGCTCCGACTGCGTGATATGAGTATTAGTTTTTGGTCAGCTTTGGGACAAAGGTTAAGAAACGGTTGACATTTCAAGGTGAAATTGCGCATGGTATTTCAGAATGATGTCTGCCTGTTTGCCTGTTTAACTAAACAAGTAATAAAAATTATGACAGGCCAAAAGACTGTGCCTGGATTCAAACCTGTTACTTGCACTTTGTAGGACACCGTCTCAACCCATTGAGCTACCCTCAAGGATGAGAATGCATGGTCAGTTACTGTACAAAAAAAAGAAGCCGTTTCTCCTGTAGCACGGATTGTTCGATTCGGCCAAAGTTTAAACAGCTGTAATTCAATGATCTTTTCACATATCAAGGTGATATTGCGCATGGTACTTCAGAACGATGTCATCCTGTTTAACTAAACAGATATTCAAATTTAAGACAGGCTCAACCACTGTGGCAGGATTCAAACCTATGACCTTATACTTAGCAGGTCACTGTCCCAGCCCATTGAGCTATTCTCAGTGTTGAATATTGTCATGTTCAGTTACTGTATGAAAAAGTAAGCTGTTTCTCCTGTGGTAAGCGTTGTTAGATTCAGCCAAGGTTGAAACATCTGTAATTCAATCATATTTTGACATACCAAGGTGAAATTGTTTATGGTACTTCAGAGTGATGTAATCTTGAACCCTATTAGGTTTGAAAAACCATCATTCAAAATGACATTTGATTTAGTGACACAAATTGTATTGAGGCAATGTGGACATTTACATAAGTACACCCCTTTCAGCCATTTTGTATTTGATTCAACTGTTTTAAGTAACTTTTTTAGATGATACATATCTGTTCAAAATTTCAAGTCAATTAGAGCTTTGGTTCAAGAGAAGAGGAATTTTGAAGGTTTTCCCAAATTATCACTGTACAGGAAAATCCATCATGGCGGACCATATGGGTCCTTGAGGCTTTTTTGTTTCTCATGAAAAATGAGCCATGCACACCAAGTTTCAGAAGAATTGGAGCAATGGGGTGGAAACTAACGAATACAATAGGTTCCCTCCTACCGGAGGAACCCTAATAAGAAAAGGTAAAAACACTTAAGGTGGCTTCGCGGCTTGGCCACCAATTTTGACATCTAGAAGGAGCGGGGGCGCCGTGAGCGCTGAGCGAGCAGGTACGAGTATTGAGTTGTCGTCTATGGAAAATGATGGATAAAGCAAAAAAGCTGTCGGGGGCTAAAATTAGAAAAATAGGGAAAAGGAGATGGCATGTCAAGGGACGCGACAGCAGTTACATAAGTGGATGGATTTGGCTGTCAGTTGGCTGAGCGGTGAGGGAGTCGGGCTAGTAATCCGAAGGTTGCCAGTTCGATTCCCGGTCATGCAAACTGACGTTGTGTCCTTGGGCAAGGCACTTCACCCTACTTGCCTCGGGGGAATGTCCCTGTACTTACTGTAAGTCGCTCTGGATAAGAGCGTCTGCTAAATGACTAAATGTAATGGATGGTGAAAGGCAACAGGTAGGATTTAAAGTGTGACGTCTGTGCTTGGAGGCTTGCAAATATTCATGTTAACAGACTAGCTAGCATTTGCTAACACTAGAAATGTAGCAGCCAAATTTGGTTTTAAGGCTGGTTTAGAATATGCAAAACCGAGGTTGCTGAGCTGAAAACTGGAAAATATAAGGTAGCATGTACAATAAATGACAAGAATCTGGAAAACATAACTAATACAATAACTCTGGTTTACAATGGAATCATGCATAGATGTGCTACCAAACTTGGAGACTTGCAAATATTCATGTTAACAGACTGTTCTCAGACTAGCTAGTGTTTGCTAATGTGAGCTAAAGTGGTGTTGCTTACAGATGAAGTCTGATTAGTTATAATGCCAAATCGAAATAACTTAACATGTTTTGTTATAGGCTAATCTTGCCATTGCGAATGAAAAATGCATTTCTGTATCAAAACCCTGCATATGTGGAAAATATAACAATTAGCCTATGTCTGACAGTGGGGACGTAGTAAACCAATCAGAATGCAAATTTAAACATCTGCAAAGCATATGCTCGAATGCCATCAATGATGATTTATTTGTTGAAATGAAAATAAAGTACAAGAAAAAAGTGGGCTACAATAATGTGGTTGCCAGGGGGGCAACCAGGGGTGATGATTAGATTACCACTTGTCACAATTTGGTTGCCACAATTTGTCGGTTCTATGGCAGCCCATAGAACCGTATGGTGCAAAGTTTTGTCGACCACTGAAGCACTATAGCGCCACCAAGGGGTCAAAGTCGGAGGTGTGTTTACGCCCATAACTTGTGAACCGTAAGATCATTTTTCTTAAGTGAGGTATCATAGGATTCTTTAGATGTAGACGATTCGACTGGACCCTATGACGTCACTGTCGTCATGAAGGTTTTTCCGTCATTTGTATTTTATGAAAAGCCTACTTTTTCGAAATCCTCCTAGGCCATTGCTCCGATTTTCATGAAAATCGTAACAGATCATCTTCAGACTATGCCGACGAAAAATCTTTAACATTGATAAGTCAAACTGTTCACGAATACGGTTTACCGTATGGAGAAGAAACTTTGGAAATGTCATCAAAAGCATGTCATCTAATCACAATCACCTTGATATGTCAAAATATTACTGAATTACAGCTGTTTGTACTTGGGTCAAATCTGACACTGCTTGCCACAGGAGACATCGCTTACTTTTTTTATTCAGTAACTGAACACAGCAATTCCCAGCAGTGAGAATAGCTCACTGGGATAAGACAGGCTCCTTTGAAACACAAGGTCATAGGATCGAATCCAGCCACAGTCATCAAGCATGTCATGATACTGGATTATCTATTTAGCAAAGCCAGGTATGCCACAGTAGCTGTCTAGCAATATAATCATAATGGAAAAGATAAATGTTTCATTCTCAGGGGATTTATACTCAAGAAGAGTCAGATTTGTAGATATAACGCTGCTACATCTAGCCAGCACATTGTATTTCTTGCATCGTAAATTCTGAACAGTTTGACCCAAAATCACAAGATTGCACTCTCTGATTCTTTGTGGCATACCAAGTCGTGAAATATTACTCTTTCCCTCGTCGGCCATTTCGAATTTTGTATTAAAATGACATATTTACTGAACGCATTGGCTTATTGTTACAAAACTCGGTATACGTCTTTTGCACAACGCCATGAAGGTAATCAAAAGTTTCGGGATAGCGCCACCATGTTGCCAAAAAGTATAATGCAATTTTAAAAAAGCGAATATTTTATTAAAAGTTTTGCTTTGCTTCTTTAGCTACAACATTTCCATATTGAGTGATGCTTGGCCCCTTCATTGCTGTTTGCTTCTATATTCAGGGTTCCTCCGGTAGGATGGAACCTATTGTTTTTGTTAGTATTCCAATTATAAATTTTCCTCTTCTCCGCTAAATGGCTCAATAGCTCAAAAAGTCCTCGACCCGATTTTTTCAAATTTGGCCAAATGATACAACAGGTCACTCACTACTCCCAGACCGCTAATGGCCCATGTACTCCCATAGGTGGCGCTATAAGCTACACCCAAAGTCTACGTGATTTCCCAGCGCCCCATTACTCCAAAATGCCTGAAAATTGGTATACATGCCTTATTTCTCATGGGGAACAAAAAAGTCTCATGAACCCATAAGGTCCGCCATGATAGATTTTGATGTACTGTCCAAATTTGGTACAGCCTTCAAAACCCTTCTCCTCAGGAACCATAGATCCAATCAATTTGAAATTTGTTACAGATTTGTAGAATACATGTCTTTCTATAGGGGTTAAAATTGAATAAGGAATGCAATGCAAAATGAATGAAAGAAGTGTATTTACAGTCAGGAAAATAAGTATTTGAACACCCTGCTATTTTGCAAGTTCTTCCACTTAGAAATCATGGAGGGGTCTGAAATTGTCATCGTAGGTGCATGTCCACTGTGAGAGACATGATCTTAAAAAAAAATCCAGAAATCAGAATGTATGATTTTTTTACTATTTATTTGTATGATACAGCTGCAAATAAGTATTTGAACACCTGTCCATCAGCTAGAATTCTGACCCTCAAAGACCTGTTAGTCTGCCTTTAAAATGTCCACCTCCACTACATTTATTATCCTAAATTAGATGCACCTGTTTGAGGTCTTTAGCTGCATAAAGCCACCTGTCCACCCCATACAATCAGTAAGAATCCAACTACTAACATGGCCAAGACCAAAGAGCTGTCCAAAGACACTAGAGACAAAATTGTACACCTCCACAAGGCTGGAAAGGGCTACGGGGAAATTGCCAAGCAGCTTGGTGAGAAAAGGTCCACTGTTGGAGCAATCATTAGAAAATGGAAGAAGCTAAACATGACTGTCAATCTCCCTCGGACTGGGGCTCCATGCAAGATCTCACCTCGTGGGGTTTCAATGATCCTAAGGAAGGTGAGAAATCAGCCCAGAACTACACGGGAGGAGCTGGTCAATGACCTGAAAAGAGCTGGGACCACAGTTTCCAAGGTTACTGTTGGTAATACACTGAGACGTCATGGTTTGAAATCATACATGGCACGGAAGGTTCCCTTGCTTAAACCAGCACATGTCCAGGCACGTCTTAAGTTTGCCAATGACCATTTGGATGATCCAGAGGAGTCATGGGAGAAAGTCATGTGGTCAGATGAGACCAAAATAGAACTTTGGGGTCATAATTCCACTAAACGTGTTTGGAGGAAGAAGAATGATGAGTACCATCCCAAGAACACCATCCCTACTGTGAAGCATGGGGGTGGTAGCATCATGCTTTGGGGGTGTTTTTCTGAACATGGGACAGGGCGACTGCACTGTATTAAGGAGAGGATGACCGGGGCCATGTATTGCGAGATTTTGGGGAACAACCTCCTTCCCTCAGTTAGAGCATTAAAGATGGGTCGAGGCTGGGTCTTCCAACATGACAATGACCCGAAGCACACAGCCAGGATAACCAAGGAGTGGCTCCGTAAGAAGCATATCAAGGTTCTGGCGTGGCCTAGCCAGTCTCCAGACCTAAACCCAATAGAGAATCTTTGGAGGAAGCTCAAACTCAAACCTGACTGATCTAGATAAGATCTGTGTGGAGGAGTGGGCCAAAATCCCTCCTGCAGTGTGTGCATACCTGGTAAAAAACTACAGGAAACGTTTGACCTCTTATTGCAAACAAAGGCTACTGTACCAAATATTAACATTGACTTTCTCAGGTGTTCAAATACGTATTTGCAGCTGTATCATACAAATACAGGGCGTCAGGTGGCTGAGCGGTGAGGGAGTCGGGCTAGTAATCCGAAGGTTGCCAGTTCGATTCCCGGTCATGCCAACTGACGTTGTGTCCTTGGGCAAGGCACTTCACCCTACTTGCCTCGGGGGAATGTCCCTGTACTTACTGTAAGTCGCTCTGGATAAGAGCGTCTGCTAAATGTCTAAATGTAAATGTAAATAAATAGTTTAAAAAATCATACATTGTGATTTCTGGATTTTTTTTAGATTATGTCTCACAGTGGACATGCACCTACAATGACAATTTCAGACCCCTCCATGATTGCTAAGTGGGAGAACTTGCAAAATAGCAGGGTGTTCAAATACTTATTTTCCTCACTGTATGTATAACCCTTTTCAAACCTTATTGCCTTAAAGATGACATCATTCTGAAGTACCATACACAATTTCACCTTGATATGTCAAAATATGATTGAATTCAATTGAATTGCTCCACAGCGCGCGCAGACTCATCCTGCCCCTTAACACACGTGCAAGCTTGGCGAGACACAGGCACATCCTTCCTGGAAATTGTGGGCTGACCAAGACCCCACCTTCACTCCTTGCTCCTGTTTCATTTAGCTTCCAATTGCAGCACGCCGTTATGAATATAAATTATCTTTCAGGGCGGCCATTGCTGTTTTCAACTGGAATCGCCTGATAGCCGTGTTGGAGGCAGCCACGTTCGGTAAGTCATCATACCCATTTTTACACATTTTAAGCTATAATCAATGATTGGGTTCGCGAAAGTACACTACTACTATGGTGAAGTTTTGAGCACTTTTAGACCTTTAGATTGTGAGTTTGAAGTGAAGGAAAACCGGACTCGAAAAGTAGCTAGCTTTTTTCTTCTGTTTATAATTAGTTAATCATTTTGCATTTTGGCAAATTCTTCACCAAAAAGGTTGAGGAGGGCTAGCCTGGCTCTGCCCTCCTACGTACTTCCGCTCAATTTTGATTCTGTACTAGGTCTGGGATTTCGGTGTATTAGTCGGTTTTCAGAAACAAATTTTTTATAGGGCCAATCAGCGAACAGAGAGAGTGGCTGAGAACGATGACGATGTCGTGCACTAGTTTGAGTTGTAGTTCAGTAATGGCGGCGGAGAAAGATGCGAGTGAAGCTATTTGGTCGGTTGTGGCAACGCTGCCGAATATCCAAAAGTTAAAGCCGGAGCAAGAAAACTCCTTGCTGAGTTTTGTTAGTGGCCATGATGTTGTGGCACTCCTCCCCATGGGGTTCGGGAAAAGTTTGATTTTCCAGCTACGGCAGCTAGCTCTGTTACAGTAGTGGTGAAGGATTTGGCTAAGGCGAACGCTAGCAATTTGTTATGGCAGATCAGAGTGGCTCTGGGCAGAGCCAATAGTTTTAAACTTCATCAGAATACCCGCCTTCAAGGAAGTTAACGCTTGTCAATGGAGCGATCCCAGACCCTCTGTACAAATGAAATGTACGAGGGTCTGGTTAGGACCAGGCTAGAGGAGGGCAGCCTTTCGGAGAAAATGCGATTCCCGACAGACCTGTCGGCTCAGAATTGTGATTTGGATTGTGAAAGTCTTTGTAATTGGAGTGAGTTCGGATGGCAGTGAGACCGCATTGGCTAAGGCGGCAGCCATGTTTTGGTCGCGTCATGTTCACCATTTTATTTACAGTTCGGTCATTTCTACCCCAAAAATGTTGAGCAGGGCAGCCTCAAGAGATGTGGGATTGTGCATCAGTCAAATATAATTTTGACTGATGGTTTTTCAAACATAATAGGGTTCAAGATGACATCACTCTAAAGTACCATAAACAATTTCACTTTGCTATGTCAAAATAAGATTGAATTAGAGCTGTTTAATCTTTGGCCGAATTTTACAATGCTTGCCACAGGAGAAACAGCTTACTTTTTTATACAGTAACTGACTGAAGGAATTGCCAACACTGAGATTAGCTTAATGGGTTGAGACAGTGTACTCCAAAGTGCAAGGTCATAGGTTGAAATCCAGACACGGCCTTAGGGCCTGTCATGATACTGATTATCTGTTTAGTTAAGCAGAATGACATCATTCTGAAGTACCATGCGCAATTTCACCTTAGAATGTCAAAAGATGATTGAATTACAGCTGCTTAAACTTTGTCCCAAAGCCGACCACAGTTAATACTCTGCCCTTTCTATTCATAAAATCTCATCAGTTGGTATGTAGCAGAGGATAGAGAGACTGACTTGCAACCTCATGCTCGAGTTCGAATCCCCATTCAGCCTGGTGTTCTTTGCCATGCATGAATCAATTTTGCTCTCTTGTTGTCCAACTCCTGACCTTCTAAAATGTACACTTTTATAATATTTTGCCGAGGAACCCGCATTGCTGCTTGCAGCTATATTTTAATTTTATTTTTTACAGTGACTCAGATGGTATAATTTTGTCAGAATGAGAAATGACTATAGAATTACTCAATTATTTGTCATTCTAATACTCATACTACAATGACTAGGTTTGCACACCTACTGCTTATTGGTTGTGTGTGGTAAAACCATGAAACTGATTCTTGTTTATTTCCATGAAAAAAAGTAAACTGTCACAATACAGTCTTGCGGTATATGCATGCATTTATGGAAAATTCTGGGAACATAAAACTGACTTTGCCTTTGAACCAAACAAATCGCATTGTTCAGTCATGAGTTAAAGAAAGGAACACATCCAGATGGAACTAGACTGATGTAGATCATTGACAGATGTGAACCTTTGGTATTTACATTTTTAGTATTTACAATCTATTTACATTTGCTCTACACAGACCTTTCTATCAACACTACACATAAACCTGTATTTTAACTCTACACAGACACACACACACACACACACACACACCTGTTCGCTCCCATAGTTTGAAAGTTCCCATGACATCTTAGACATACATTCTATACACACAGGATCGCAATATACTGAAACATATAAATTAATGAAATACAAAACACAAGAAAAAACATGAACCAATCACTGTTGTCTGCAATGTTCTTAAACTTTCCGTGTTGGTGTTCTGACACCACATGAATGCAGTATAATTTAACTGTGTGTTGATGATGTTTCTTCCATCCGTTTGAGCACCAGAGGGCAAATACTTCAAATTGACAGTTCAGGCATGTAAGTGGTACCGAAATGAGGCACCAACATTTTCGTTCTGATTCGGTCCGGTACATACCGGTCATATAGGTATAGCCATTTTGGCACTGGGTTTTAGTACCCAACCCTAGTAACAATTCCTATAGCCAACATTAGTCAAAGCAGAAGGGTTCCATCCTGTTCTGGTTCTACGGTATGGATGGAGAGAGCTGTCAGTGGTTCTGGAGGGGGCTTTACCTGGTGTGGCAAGCCTCAGGTTCTGCTGGAGGGAGAGGGCCAGCTGCCGACTGAGCAGAGACGATGCCATGGCTCTGAGTGACAAAGCGAGGTAGAGACGAGGGCAGAGTGATAGAAGGGAGGACGGACAGTCCTTGACACCTGCCTTCCCGTCACCTAAAGAGACTGTGAGAGAAAGGAGAGCAGGGGAGGAAAAAGAGAGGAGTGTGAAGGGAGGAAAAAGGGGAGGGAGGGCAGTCCATCAATGATAAGTTGACAGGATTAGTGATTAGACAGACAGAAAGAATGCACAGTGCAAAAGTCATGCACAGTGCAAAAGGAAAACTCAGTCCAAAGTGAGTCCAAAGCATTACACAACCTGTACTTCAGTCGCTTGGTCGCACTACACACGCATAAGCACACAAATCTGCGTCCTCAGTATCTCAGCCAGTAATCAGCCACTACTATCCAGTTTTAGTTTAGGCTTACTGATTGTCGCATTGGAAGTGGAACCATTAGAACATCTGACCACAGATCAGCAGACATAATCAGAGAAGTCCATCCTGCCACGCTACAAGTCTGACAGCCTGCTCTGGCTTGCAGCATTGTATGTGTCTGCAAGTGTCTGTTTGTATGTGTTTTGAGGCTGTGATTTTATGTGAATAAATGTCTATTTGCATGTCTGTGTTTGTGTATTTGGTCATCTGTGTGTATATTGGGGTAGGGTTGGGTAGATTTCCATTTTAGAACCGGTTCCAAATTTCCAAGAACAGTGGATTCGACAAGACACGCGTTTCTTCTGCATTGTCGCTGCTACGGTTAAGCCATTCACATGGCTGACTGGTTGACTTCACAGCTTAAATATAAAAATACAAAAAGGTTTCTAGCCTACTGCCTGTCAATTAAAAGATCGTCCGACAAAATGAAATTACAAATGGCAGAATGGGGCACAAAAAAGGCAAAACTAATTTGTGAGATCTCCGAGACATTTTGTGGTGAAATGTGTCCAGTAAAAATAATGGATGGATGTGGAGGATGAAGAGGTCTGTCTTTAACCACTGATCAATTAACAATAATTAAAGATTACTGTATTACTTTTATACTGTTTGGAATGGTCTGAATATAATAAACAATGTTTGAACTATACCCTGCAGGGTTTCCCACAGCACTTTCCAGTTAAGGCAGCCGCCTAAGCAACACACGCCTGCCGCCAGTGGTGTAGTGGTAAAACTAGGAGGTGGGTAAACTATGAATTTTATAATTTATTTATTATTACGTTTCATTAGGCCCATTTAGATGGAACCGGGAAGGTTGGCTTGTACCTGCATCATCATATTTGAAAGCACGTTATTAATAGTAGGCTAGCGTTTGTCCCCGTCTTAAAGATCCTGTAAAGGAAATTCCATGATTTGCTTCTCAGTTCATCATATACGTGTGAAATGATTTCCTGAAAGCATGTGAAAAGCGTGAAAACTTTAAGGCACTGAAATGTGGAGTTAGACCGTAGAACAGTTTCTCTTCCGTTTTCAGCTCAGGTTTTGTAAGGCGGAGCCAAAAAATGACCGATCTACGTCAGATCACTGCATGGCTTCTGCTCTCACCCAGTGAAATGGTATAAAAGCCTGGAGCCCATTTGCATAAGAGGTTCTCCAACTCCACTTCAGTTATGTTACGACTCCTGCTGTATTGTTATTGTAGCCTACATCAGCTAGCTAGCTAGCTGATGTAGCTTCAGGATGTCACCCTACACCCGCAACTTACCTGAATGCAAGAACTTCAGCTGCGCTGCAACGCTATTTAATTTCCATAGTGATGAGAAAAAGGAAAAATAGGTGGATTGATTTTGTGAAGAGCCACGCTGATGAAAAGCTTTGCATCAACTCCAACAGCCGCCTCTGCAGTGACCATTTCTCGGCGGATAGTTTTAATATGGACCAGAGACGGACGGGGTTCATGGACACACGGCTTCTCTTGCAGCGCGGAGCCGTACCGAGCATCGCCCTCCCGGCCGTTCCTCCTCCGGTCGCAACTGGACCATCCACCTCCGCCAGCAGTTCATCACTCAGTTCTGTGTGCTTGTTATAATTATACTAACTAACTAGATAACTTTTCCAGAGGTATCTCTGCTATGAGTTAGTGCAAACTGCTAACTTGATATTACTCGGTGTAGAATGATGGTATTTTGGTGAACTGGTAGCTATGTGCTAGAAGTAGCCTAGTTGGAGAGCTCACTGTCTGCTGTCTCTGGTGTCCATTTTTACTCCTGTGTTACAGCTCAAGGGAACAAGCTTCATTTATATGCATCTGTATGTTTCACTCATTGAACAAATAAATTATCTGGTTCGTAGGTACTCAAGACAGGCTGCGCCTTCCAGCGAGGGGGCAGAGCTTCAGCTCCTTCAGGTGACTCGCCCCCCCAGTCTCAAGCAGAGAAGACTGCTGATTTTCTCTTGATTTCAAAGCCTAATTTAACATGTCTGTTTTTTTTCATTCAAATTTGGATGGGTAGTTAACACATTCTTGTGTGGTGTGATGAACTTAAAACTTGTTTTAAATCCCACTTTACAGGATCTTTAATGCGATGTTGTGCGAACCAAAACAACGTTTAAAAACGTGAATTGTCTTACTCTGTACTTAAGGGCCTTTTGCGGGCATCTGTGGGAGTGGGAGCACTCGATGGTCTCTTCAAAAATCGCCTGATATCCATGGCTAATTAATCCATTCCGAACAGGTAGGCAGGCAGGCTAATCCACAACGTGTATGTGTTTACATACTTTGTGGATCCTGATTGGTGTCGCCGCCGCAGCCGCAACGCATTGATTGGAGGGTCACAAACCATATACAGCACACCTAATTCAAATGAATGGTCGTTACCCGGCTTCCACAGAGCTTGATAACAACCCATTCATGTGAACCAGGTGTGCTGGAGCAGGGAAATATCTAAAACATGCAGGACAGCGGCTCTCGAGGACCAGGGTTGCCTACCCCTGGCTTAGCTCAACAGAGTACCCTTGTTGTACAATACAGTGCCAGTAAAGTAGGGTGACCAGGGTTTACCTGGACATGTCCTCTTTCGGAGACCTAAAAAAAGCATCCGGCAGGGATTCCAAAATCTCGTCGGATATGTGTTTCTCTGGGTCTTTCACAAACTAGTTATTACGCCCTTACAGTTTTGGAAAATGGTATCTCCCGTACGTTCCACCTTTTTGCGCGAGCTCTGACTGTAGAGAGAACTGTCATTGGTCGACTGCCTTCTCAGTGTTGCCAGATTATCACTTTGAGCCTTTGGTACGATACTTCGCCATTTCCAATCTGGCAAAAATGAGCACCTTGCCGCCTTTGTTATTATTAGTGCTTTAATATATGAGGAGGACTGAAAAGTGGAAAAATATATGGACAAGACACATTAAAGACATTAAACAACCACTGAAAGCCACAGAAGCACTGGACTAAATGCCACAAAGAAGATTTGTTTACATTTGCACTTTTGTTAAGGTTCAATAAATAAATGATCATATAGCCTATTAATGATCATAAAGCCTATGTCATTTGTGTCATTTCATTTGTGACGTTTGTATGCATTCACATATGGTCATGGTGCGGCATGCAATACACACCCCACGCCGCCACTGCGACGAAGTGTCCTCTTTTTCACAAACTCAAGCAGCTAAGTTGTTAGCTAGCAGGTTACACGGTAACGGTTACCGTAATTTTAAAAACTATGGCTGATGGTGATGGAGATGTAGAGACGGCAACGGAAACTGATTTTGTCAGTACCATTTGCTCAGAGAAATTTTGCTGAGAAGCTTGAAATTGTTAACAATTGCCATCAACCAGGCAAAGGATTCACAAGGCATTTTAGCGAGGCTAATTACGGCCGTTTCAAATGGCTAACAGCTAGCACAGAGTTGAACAGGTTGTTTTGCTGGGACTGTTTGCTATTCAACTCAGAGAAGCAATTTGAGCTCCCTCACCAAATCTGCCAACAAACATCAGTGTTCAGAAAGGCACATTATTGCTGCTATTCATTTGCAAACCTTTGGTAGCACAAGAGTGGATTTACAGTTGAGTGAACAAATGAGGAGATGGGTTTTCACAACGAAAAGATACGCAAGGACTTAAATGTCAGTTATCTAGCTCAGGTCAAAGAGAAGGTGACCCATCTTAATATCGACGCTGAAGAAGAGAGGGGGAGACGTGGGGCGGCTCTTTCCAATCTCACCTTATGGGAATGTTTTCAGACACAAGAAAGCAAGCTCAAGAATGAATAAACAATAACGAGTCTCAATTTTAATTTTCTTTCAAATCTAGGTCATGGAGCCCTACATTGCCTCATTCAGCACCTGGAGCTGAGGTTCCAGCCGCTTGAAATTCTTGGTGCCTTTAATGCTCTGGGACCACCAGGACCACAAGGTGATGAGTCGTGCCATCTCAGACCTGCAAATGCTGGCCAAGCAGTTCCCACCCATCAATGAGAAGACACTTCTTCAAGAATGGCAGAGCTTTAAAGTGCTTACAACAACTGGAATCTTAAAAGTGAGTAATTAACATAACATATGAATTTGTTTATGTATGTTCATGCATATCTGTCATTGACCAATGTCATCCATCAGGACAAGTCCCAGCTAGACATAATGACTGCAATGGCATCTGGGTATAATGAGCTACATCTGCTTTACCCAAACCTGTTCCTCCTATCAGCAATCGCCCTCACAATACCTGTGTCAAGTGTGAATTGTGAGATGGATTTCTCTGCGATGAATAGGGTAAGTCCATCATCATCTCTCAATCTTAGATTATATCAAAATTGTAAATATTACACAAAAGTATAAAATAATCTAAACTTCATTCACTCCGTGTGTAGATCAAGACAGACTTGCGGAACAGGCTGCAGGGCAACAGTCTGACAGCCTGCATGAAAATAAGCATAAATGGTCCACTTGTAAAGGAGTGGAATTACCAAAAGGCCTTTGAATTGTTCTTTTTAAAACCAAGGAGGATAGCCTGTAGCGATACTAGATGTCAGCTCTGCCATAAGCAGTGACTGTGATCACCTTTGCACATTTTGACAATGTTGTTTTGCACTTTGGTGTTGTATAGTTTGTATAGTGTTTGTTAAAATTGCACAAATTAATGCATTGTTCTTGTTTAAGTTGTTTAGCACTTTTTATTTCACATTACAAATGTTATTTTGAAAAGCAGGTTATTAATTCTATATTATTATTTAAATGTAATATTTAGTGTAGTGTAGTCTCACACGAAATTTAGGATGTAACGTTACATTCTGAAAATACTGGTGCTTAGCATTTGTTGTCAGCAGAGAACCCTCTCCCCACATGACCTATATAGATAGAACACTAGGCTTACGTAAACCAACTGACCTAGGCTGACCATTATCTTACTAGAGTTGCAATAAATGTGTTTAACCTTATCTGTGTTGAGTGAATCATATGGTCAAGCCTAGGGCCAGAGAACTCTAAGTTTCCACTGCTAGGGACGCACACATGTGCACACGCACTCTATCTCTGGGATCGATCACATTGACAGCTGATATGCAGGGGAGGGGACTTCTCACCAATATGTTTAAATAGTCTTACATGAAGACTTGAGAACCACACAAACTTTGCATTACCATGGTGTGTGATGTTTTTGTCTCCTTGTGGGCCGGCCGCAAGCAATAAAGCTTTCTTAACTTCTTCACCGACTGACTGTGCAATGTTTGATAGGTTAATATTTCTGACAAATAAATACGTTGATATTTTCTTGAACTTGTGCTTGGCAATTCACTTCATTGACTTAGTACCCAATTGCTGTGAAAGTACCATCTAATACGTCTTCAAGAATTAGAGCGTAACTGTCGCCACAGACAGTTTTTCTTCTGGCGACTCCAGCTTTGACGTTCTAAGATGTCAGAAAACAATTGAGTGTTGATGAATGTAGGAGTTAACTGGCCGTGTGTGTTCCAATAGTAGGTTAGCTAGCTAGCTGCAGAGCTGAATCATCAGTGTTCACGTTAATTTGGTAGTTGATAGCAGCACGGTCGGACACTACTCCTAAATGGGGCATCTCGCAAGTAAATATTTACAATTTTCCCAGAAATAGAAATTGTAGGTTAGGCTACCCCTCCCTCGTATTTACTTTCATCTCATAATTTGACTATGTCAAAAGCATACTTTGCATACCTGCAAAGCATACTTTGGATGCTTTTTGTAGTTATATAGCATATAGGGGGTCAGATGGCTGCACGGTTAGGGAATTGGGCTATTAATCAGAAGGTTGCTAAATGTAAAAGCATAGTAGGCTACAGTGATAGGCCTACAAATGTTGAATAAATACAGAAAGTGCAACATTTAATTTCACAGAAATATCAATGGATATTCTCCTGTGTCTATCTGCGCATCAGAATCAGAGCTAGCTAACAGAAAATGATACTTTTAATTTTTTTTTCTCCTAAAAAACTTTTGGAATCGGAACAAAGATCTGATAAGAACCAATTTCAAAAACCAGAATACCCAACCCTAGTCTGGGGGCAACCATCTCTCTAATAATGACAGGAATCTGTGTGTGTGTGTGTGTACAAATTAGAATGGGTTTAGTTTCCCACGATCAGAGAAAGAACCGGGCACTCTGCAAAGCTCATATCTTGCAGGTGTCCTCTTTATAATGTGTGAGTGCAGTGACGTTTGACACAATTGATGTTTGGATAAGAATTTCCACATCAAATAATGACAAATAATGAACACATATTCTCTCTTCGTGTCACAGCCCCCTTCACTCTGATTAGTCCTCTGGTCTGCAGCGAGTTTCCTACGAATAGGAACTCTGCAAAGTTAATATTTTGCAGGTGTCCTTTTTATAAATCAACGGGGTACAGTCAGGGTTTTTCCTGGGTCAAAATGGGTCTTCGGTGCTTTTTCTTCTTTTTTCTAATCAATGTATTTATTCCCAGGTGTTTCGTGAAAATGACCAGTTAACTTGATTTAAATTTGCAAGAACTATAGACTTATACAATAACAGGCTTAAATGAACTGACAACATAAGTTATACGACTTACAGTTCTTAAGGACGCACACACGCAATCTCAACTGCGGTGTGAAGCGCGTCTCCGACATGCACTCTTACAGTGCGTGTTCACTGCAGCGACACGATGCGAGCGAAAACATGTTTTCCATTAATTTTCAATGGAGCAAGGTGAATCGCTTGCGTGGTGCATTGTGGGTAGCGACGCAATGCGACCGAGTTGAGATTTTCTCAACTTGATGCAAATGAGGAGCGATTTTCGCTTATCGACAGATTAGCAGACTTATAATAAACATTTTTTTACACGTCAACGTTTATGTCTATTAAATAGTTTTGTATTTTGTATAAAAGTTGTATTTTGATCGATGTTGCGAGTACGTAAACCCAAGTCTGCACACTTGGCCATGACAACTACAACAGTGACTTTAGAGTGATTCGCGAGCCTTCCCACAGTTCACCACGGTCAGGGGCGTTTCAAACAGATTAATGTAGAATGTAGTTCTCTAAAGTCACTGTTGTAGTTGTCATGCCCAAGTGTGCCATTGGGTTTACGTACTCGCAACATCGATCAAAATACAACTTGTATACAAAATACAAAACTGTTTAATATACATACACGTTGACGTGTAAAAAACGTTTTATTATATTACTCGAAGTCTCTGCTAATCTGTCGATACGATAGGGAGTTCCAGCCGGGCTAGCTAGCTAGTTACCACAGAACGAAGTTACGTAATGTGACTAGACTGAATTTGAAAGTACAAGCACCAACAACTTCGGCAACCTTGCGCCATGCATAGTTGTTATTAACATCTCTGTACGAATACAGCTATGTATCATACAACACTGGGTAAGCAGCCACACAAACGATTAGTTTATCCTCCACCTTGAAACCTAGAAATGTTCACCATGGTTGCTACGTTACGAAAACACTCCGATTGGCCATCGCTAGCGAAAATCGCTCCTCATTTGCATAAAGTTGAGAAAATCTCAACTCGGTCGCGTCGCTACCCACAATACACCACGCAAGCGATTCGCCTGGCTCCATTGAAAATGAATGGAAAACATGTTGTCGCTCGCATCGCGTCGCTGCAGTGTACACGCACTGTAACAATCACTCCTGATAGACGGCCTAAGATTTTGTACAGCCTGTTTTCTGATACCGTGGCGGCAGAAATTTAGCCATAGAGGAAAGACTGCACTATATATTATCATTCCAGGTTAAGAATACCAATGGAGGCTGCGTTGGAAATCGGAAATCAAACTTTTGTCTGCATTTTGAGTGGACATTTCATTTGCATTTGTACAGGTGTATTCGTGCACGTCGGGCTGTCCCTCGCAGCGGAACGACAGTTTACTGGCCACTCTGTCCATTCGCGCACCTCACAGTTGCGTATTGATCAGACAAGAAGACACGCTTATCAACTCGATTACTATTGATCAAAACAGAACGAGGGTTCGGCTGTAGCCTACTTGAAACATACTATTCAGAACATATTCGCTGACATGCATTGCACGCGTGATGAACACAGCTTTTTTTCTTTTCTTCATTGCAGACTTTTTTGCCTTTGGAACTCGGCATTTGTCATTGGCGCTCGGGAAAACGGCTTTGGCGCGCGCCAAAATTTTCTCTATGCAGGAAAAACCCTGACAGTAGGCTACCGCGATTGAACTAATGCTATTAACAAAAGGCATTCACAATCAAATGAAACAAAGCATAGTAAGGAAATGGGGAAATTCTGTTTCGTTATTTAGAAAGGAATTCGCTTTTACAACTGATAATCATCTACTTTCAAAAGGGCTAGCTAGAGAACAGAACGACAATATAAAGTGTATAAACTTTCAGTATAGATCAGTGAATTTTGTTAGATAAATTAACGTGTTTACTGATGTCAAAACTGCCAGCACATTGCAAATGTACAAGCACTGTATGGTGAATTAGGGCTACAATTATGACAACTGGCTCAACCATTGTGCATGTAATGACTTCTGTTATGAACTAAATGTTTAGATATTTGTGGTGGTAAGACAATTTAACAGAGAACCATTATAGTACATTTGGATCAACATAAGCAATTTAGATCGTAGGAAACAGCAGACAAATGAAGGCCCCATCTATAATTCCAGGAGTATGTGTGTGTCCCACCAATTTTATCACAGGCACTATGCCCTCTTTATAGTTCAAGAAATGTGTGTGTGTGTGTGTGTTTCACTGACCTAATCTTAAATCACCGGCTGCATCAGGGGCACTATGCACTAGTTGGTATTAATTACAGTGAGGTCCAGGGTCCATCTTTGAAGGACTTTCCACATGTCAGGATGAGAACAATGGCATTAATGGGATGTGTGTGCAAGTGAAAGGCATCCAAGGACACTGGACAAGTTGATAGGGGTGGGGGGGATCGATTCGCATTTGAATCTCAATTCAGTCTTCTAGCAATTCATATCGATTCACAAATTTAAAAAATAATCTTTTTTTCTAACAATGAGTTTACTAAACTGCAAGAAAAACAATAAATGTCAAGGTTTTGATGCATTGGGATTTTTTTCTTCAACACTTAACTGCCTATCATAGTCATGGAAACAACAATTTTTTATCGAATCGTGAGGTACCAAAAGATTCCCACCCCTACAAGGTGACATTGAATCTCTCTAATTTTTATATAAAATGCTCTGATTTAGGGGTTCTTCTCTCCACCCCACCCCCTTATGTAATCTGGCAGCTGGAGGAGGAAAAATCCAGACAGCAGCCACCGTCTTGAATAGAGCAGCTCCCACCCCTACCAACCCCTTCCCCCCCAGAAACACACAAATACTTTCCCCAGACAACATCTCCTCCCCAACTGGATGGAACTGGTTCTGAGAGTGTTACACAAGGCTGCGTCGTCAGCCAGCCAGCGAGCGAGCGAGAGAGAGTTAAACTGGACATACAGTAAAGTGGGGGAAAAGGATCATTCCTGATGCTAAATGGGACTGAATGGGGGCCTTCGAACAGCAATGCTGATATACAGTGTGTGTATATGATATATTGTATCAATGTAAAGCCAAATAGGTGGTTTGAGAGGGTCAACTTAATGTCCAGTCCATGTTAATGTTCATTTTTATATAAATCCAAAGTTCATATAATAACACACTTTTTGAGGACATTAACAGTAATGTAACATACAAGGCAGAGCTCAAAAAAAACAAAAGGGTTGTGGGATGGATGTGTTGTGTCAGCTCTCTAGCCATTACAGAACTCTGGACAAGTGCACGTGTAACGGGTGTGAATCCGTGAAACTCACTCCTCAAGTATATAACAGGCCACCCGCGTCAACGAAGAGCTAGCTTTTCGTTGGCGTAGCTGGTAGTGATCGCGCATGGCAAGTCAGAGGTGGCGTGTTCGAGCCCAGTGAGTGGCGAACCTCGGCCGTAGACCTTGTGACGGAGCGTGGCCACGGCTGTTACACACGCACGCACACACAGACACACAGTCAGATGGGTTGTAAAAAACACTGCTCTTGCAATGACAGATTTTAGGAGCAAATTCTTGTTTAGAATTAATATCCTCATCAAGAAAGACCCTGTTCCTGATTACAAATAATACAATCTTTCAAAAGTGCTGTAATACACTTTGGCTAGACAAAGGTGACAAATACACACATACACGCCATTACTACAAGAGCTTACTAAAACAATCTTTTCACCAATCACCATGAGCTGTGTTATTTGCCATAGTACAGAAAGCTATAAAAATGCTAATTACCTCTAGCCTTATGCAACACATCCTTTGGCATGGATAACAGTCAGAGAACTGGGATCTCTTCACCAGAGCCCATATAGAGGCTGTAAAAGGCACAAACAGGAAACAAATTGGTTCATCTAACTAAGCACCTTAGCTACATGGTACATTAGCTTTAGCCTCAGGACTAAGTTCAATTTTAGGCAAAATGATTAATAAGGTCTTCACTTAGAATTATTTATTGGCAGGGCTTGGAAAAAACATTTGTGCAATACTCATTTGCCATTCTTGGGTGATTTAGGAGATAATTTGTGTTTTGCCACAAGCCTATAAAGGAAAAGTCCTTATGCAGATCAGTATAACCTTTACATTTTTAATAGTGGGAGGGACTAGGTATGAGAGGACCCCATCAGTGAAGTAATCCCCCAGACCAATGGGCTGTGTCTGTCTGTCTGTCTGTACCCACAACAGCACACTTCTCCACAGCACTGGCACACAGTGCACAGACATACCAGGGTTTCCCACAGTACTTTTCAGTTAAGGCGGCCGCCTAAGCAACACACGCCTGCCGCCTTAACTACGTAGTTTTTTATAGCGATATCCACCATTGTCCTGTTTTGTCCCTTCCATTCCAAACCATGACCAAAGCCAGTCTCCCTTCTATGCAGAACGCATCAGTCTATCGCAGTGGTTCTCAAAGTGGGGTTGCGAGACAACGAGGGGGGGGTCGCGAGATGATTTCCAGAAATCAAGGAACATTGTAAAACAATTAGAAATAGCATATTTTAGCCAAAATTTTAACAAGTTAAAAATAGTAGTTAAATTAATGCATGCAAATAAAAAAGCTTCAGCCTTTTGATTTTCCATTCACTGTAAGTACGGCAAACCATCTGAAATCCAAGCAGGAGGACGCATTAGTTGAACTGTCAAGCGACCGAACGTTAAAGACAGCGTTCTCAGCCAAGACACTGGCTGAGTTTTGGATTTCAGTGGAGAGGGAATACCCATGGCCGTGGGAACTAGGGGCGATGACGGTGCTGCAGCACCCATTGATAGTGCGAGAATTTAAAATAATATGACTTGAAAATACACCACCGCAGTAGCGGACTGGCCATCGGGAGCACCGGGAGAAGAATAACGATGGAAAACCAGGCTAAGAAACGTAAGGGTGGGGCTGAAAAATTAAGAGACAAAAATACATCACCTTCACTAGATAAGATTTTACCAATTGAAAAACAGCTGTTTATTTGACACTAAAGCTCAAAAAATATTTTGCGCTAGAATAAAGGCCCAAATTGTTTTCATTGATAGCATTTACTATCAACTCCCGAACTAGCATCACATCAAGCATTGCATGTATTAACAGGTTATCTGTGGTGGTGTATACGGGGGCCGGTCTGGATCAGATCCAGGGCCTATTTTTACTCCCACGTATACGTAAACCACCTCCGTGGATGCGGGGGTCGCGAGTCACTGGCACCATTATTTTAGGGGTCGTGGGCTGAAAAGTTTTGCACCGATTTGTGAAAAAAAAAAATTGTGAACAATATGAGAGAAATAGGCCTTTTGTGTACATAGAAAAAGTCTGAGATATTTGAGTGCAGGTGTTTGATACATTCAAGTTGAGCATCTCAGAAGACTGAACAATGAATACAGGAAATCAAGGGAGTTAAATAGTGGGGGTCAGATGGCTGAGCGGTTAGGGAGTCGGGCTATTAATCAGAAGGTTGCCGGTTTGATTCCTGGCCGTGCTATATGACGTTGTGTCCTCGGGCAAGGCACTTCACCCTACTTGCCTCGGGGAGAATGTCCCTGTACTTACTTTAAGTCGCTCTGGATAAGAGTGTCTGCTAAATGACTAAATGTAAATAGTATCACAATATTGGAGGATGCGTGACGATTAGCATAGCCTTTGAAAGCACAGAAAAAGGACACTACATGCAAGATAGCTTTTGTTCAGGTCAGGGCTTGACATTAACTTTGAGGCACTTGTCCTTTGGACAAGTACATTAACGTTTCACTTGTCCATGCACAAAAGTCACTTGTCCGGGTAAAGATTTATCATTTTATAAAAATTTAAATTGTTGACGTTAGCTAGCTAGCGTTGGCAGCTTTGTACCTAGCAAGCATTAGTAGCATTTGTATTGGTTAAATGTATAGTTAAATATCAGCTACTGTAAAGTATACACCTTTTAAAGGATCCCTTGGTAAAGCAGCCTCTGCTGGGTAGAAAGTGAAATTGTAGAAAAAAAAAAAAGTTAACACCAACATTTAGTGGCAAAATCCATTGTTATGTCGACAAAATTATTTTCGATATAGTACAAGTTTAGCTAGCTTGCAAATACTGAGGATAGCCTACCGAGGTCGAGTTAGCCAATGTCGGTAGCGATGCTAGCTAACGTTAGTTTGCTAGCTGTATATAACATTTCACTGGGTCTTGCAGCTGTTTGCTTTACTGAAATTATGAAATGTTATGTTCTACTAGCCATTTGCCTACTTTAGCAAGTCACAGTATTTCCAAACCCTGATAGTCTAACTGAGACGACACAGTAAATAATTCCTCTTTCAAGTAATAAGCCCCCTTTCAAGTGTTGAGCATTAAATTAGCTGCACGGTCTGTAGAGATCTCGGGATGAAGCCACTTTTTTGCTAATGCAGAATTCGGTAAAAATAGACACATAAGACACAAAAAGTGGCACATATCGTGAAGTAACATGGCATTTTAATTAGTTTGAGTTTTAACTTGTCCAGTGGGGCACGTCAATTTCTGTTCCACTTGCCCTACAAAAAAATCCACTTGTCCCGGATAAGCGTTAATGTCGAGCCCTGTGGGTCTTTAGATTGGGCTCCTAGAAATGGCCTTGACGCGCCTCCTATTTTCCTCGTTCAAAGTTGCATGGCATTATAGACTTTGGTAAAATTGTGACCTATTGTACACTATGGTCACAGGCATTCCCTAGTTGCACCTTACGCCTAGGACACACTGGCCACGAAATGCCGCCTTTTTTCTTTCGGCACCCATGTTATCAAATTGGACTGGCCACACAGGCTGCGAAGCGCCGCGATTGCCTGCGACCTGCAGCGATTGTTTCGACAGCTGGCTGAATTTTTTTCGCGAAACGCTTGCGAAATCGGCTGCAGGATGATAAAATAAACCATATTAGTTGATATATTTGAATAAAAAACCATGTTATTAAGATTTTACTACATTAATTGTAGACTATGATGAACATTTGTAAAGTTGTAGACTTTATAATTATTTTTTTAATATTACGTTGGAGGCATACGTACTTTACCAATATTCATCCTATATAAAACCCAACTACACAATGTTGGTAACGAACGGCTGTTCGATGTGGTTACCCTGATAAAAACGAATGAAAATAAACGGATAGATCTGTTGATAGTTGAACCAGCATGCCCGTAGTTGTTTTGTTTGTTTGAGAGAAACGAGTTGTTACGTGTTGCACACAACACACACGTGTGCAGACATAGCCTACCAAGAGAGAACCCCCAAGTCGATTTTGAAAATCAGAGGAGAAATTCAAGGAAATAAACAACATCAAATTAATTCTCGAAGTTGAAAAGCACAGCGAGTTGTATGACCCCCAGCACCAATTTTACAAGTACAATGTGAAGAAGGATCAATGCTGGGATGCTGTTGCTGATGCTGCGAATAACACGTTCCCTAAATATAGCCTATGCCATGTTTGTGTACCATGTCAGCGTTACATCTGAAAAAGGAAAGCTCAGAGGAGCTGAAAGACTTGGTGACCGGCATGGAGAAATGCGCGTCTGGCATGAACAGCCTTGAGCCCCTTGAGCCCCCACAGCTTTATCAAGCAGTTTGTGATGCATTTTGGAAACAGGAGATGAGCTCCTGGTCTAATGCTCCACCTGGCTTGAGAAACCCGTTCTCAAAGACTTACTTTTAGTCATTATTTGGGTAGCACACATATTCTGAATGCCTTCGGCAGAATTCAAATGAGCCATTTTAATCTAGATTAACGCCAAGATTACAGTGAGATTAATCTAGATTTAAAAAAAATATCTATGCCCACCGCTACTTTTAAAATAGTCCAACTCTGGTTCTACAGGGATAAATGTCAACCGCATTACAGCTATGGCATCCTCTCAAACCCCGTTTCTAAACAGAGTGTAGGACTGCAACTATTCTGATCCATTGAGCTTGAGTGTTAGGACATTACAACTCATGGAACTCCACCACTGAAGCTATGAGGAGATATGATGTTGCTTTTTTGCCTAGCTATGAGCAGACTCGGAGCAACTCCACAGTCTCCCCATATTCCCATTACTATCCAAGATGTGTCCTTTCCTTGTTGGTGGCCAAGCAGCGAAGCTGCGGAGCCACTTAAGTGTTTCCACCTTTTCTTATTATTATTACACATCTTCTTCCGCCATTGGAGTCTATGGCAGCCCCTAGAACCGTATGGTAAAAAGTTGTGAAATTTGGCACACATTAAGGACAGGCCCCTCTTTATTTACACCAAGTTTCATGTCTCCCATTGGAGCACTCTCGCGCCACCAACTGGTCAAAGTTGGACTTGTGTTTACACACGTAACTTTTGAACCGTATGACCGATTTTCACAAATGAGGTACCGTTAGATTCTCTGGGTCAAGACGAGTTCAACACACCCCATGACGTCAATTTCCGGCTATATACATTTTCCGCCATTTTGAATTTTAAGAAAACACGTTTTTTCGCTACTCCTCCTTCAATTGTTGTCCAATTTACCCCACATTTGGCACACATCATCTTCAGACCAACCCTCACCAAAGTTATCCAAATATTTTTGATTTTCAAAACAGTTTGTCCGGTACAGCCAAACATCAAAATCGGCAACAAAGCAACCAAACAGGAAGTTGGGTCATATCTCAACGACTCTTTGAGAAATCAACATCAAACTTGATACGTTGATTCCATAGACATATATTAATAGACACAGCTAGATTTTTCTTCCAAGATGGCGTCCCCATTAATGTCTATGAAAAGTGCTCAGTGGCACAGTGAGGCAAGCGAGAGCGCGAAATGGACCCCGCCATCTTTCCAGACTGACTCGTCCGGTCTTGCGCAGAAGCTTCCTAGCTCCGAAACTCGTGCATGCTTGCAACTAGCTGTACACGTCATACTTTGCGACAACCAGTCGCGAGCTTGTGAGCTGGAGCTAAGGCATTGCAGACAACTGTCAGAATGAAGTCCAATCAAGAAGCACGTGAACTTTACGAAAATCAATACTATTGGTACTGTAGTATTATACGTGCAGGGCCTATACGTTGTTCTTTTTGCTTCGTGTTTTTAGTTTGACTGCTTAAGTATTGTGTCGGATTAAAGAAACTAACCCTAAACTTCAATATCATGGCTCGTTCTAGCTCGGCAAAGCAAGCTAAACTAGAGAGGGTACAATTTCTGGGGAAATTGTAAAGTGTGCTTGCTTGCAGATGGGTCCGTTAATTAACTGCTATTTTTACAACTGATATTTCTGTATATATATTTATGAAGATCGCATAGATTTAAAAGCATAGCCTACATTTGTTGCTGCTCATGTACAATTCAAAATACAAAAAGTGAAGTGTAGCATGTCCCTGTACTTACTGTAAGTCGCTCTGGATACGGGCGTCTGCTAAAATGACTAAATGTACTGTAAATGTAGAATGAACTTAACCTATATGACTAAAAAGTCACCTTAAGTTTTTCCCTTCTACAGTAGTGATATTTTCAAGCATTTATCCCACTCATATTACATTAATTTATTAAGAACCACCTTTGAAACAAGTTGAACCCCCTTGAAAGAAGCTTTTCTAAGTAACAACGTTCTCACCGGCAGTATTATTAGCTAGATGGAATCGCGATTGAAACAGTACCATCTGCTAACTGAAAATATGCCCACAAAAAACGTAAATAAGCTTGACATTTATTTAAGCAGAAATGGCTTATTCAAAAGACGTTTGCTGGAAGCAATCATTGTCAGTTAGTGATGGTCCGCTCGGTACTGCGGTGTCGATACTGTCCCGACACATTCAACACTCACTGCATTGGAACGTTTCAAGACGGGTTTTAAACACACTTCCGGTCATGTGTCACAGTGTTTCGAAACGTTTTGTGACGTGATCTTGAACGAAACCTGTCTTGTACTTGCCAAAAGACTCTGACATGTCGGGGTATAAAATGAGGCGGCAAAGCCAAGGTTTTGAATGCGTGAAACCTTGGTTGAGAGAGTTTGAGAATGTTAGAGAAAGTTAGTTACTTGTGTGCCATTAGCGAAATCCTGTTTGTTTATTTGTCTGTTTGTGTGCTGTTGTGTGTATATAAAAAAAAATATATATATAGATTTAAAAAATTATATACATTTCCATTTCCAATAAATTGCTATGTCAATTATTAATTGGCAGCATTTATGCCATTTAGAACATACTGTAAGGTGTCTTTAAGGATGTCTTTTATTTCTTTAGGGGAAATCGGACGTGCAATATGACATTAGCTGTTAGACTATTACTATTACAACAGACTATTAAGGCTCAAGACGCACTTGTTCCGGGAGTACAACGGTACTTAGGAATGGTTCGCTTGACCCGATGTTAGTTTCCTCAAGGATCACAATGACTCTTGCTTAGAGACTTGTTGCTCTTGTGGTTAGTGGTAACTGTTTTACATTTTTGTTCTCGCTGTGATATATTGTTTTTATTACTGTTGCTTGCTTTTTTCCACAGGTACACTTGCACTTATAGCGGTTCATGTTGTTTAATTGTAACTTGTTTAACTACATGCTCTTATGGTTCTTCCCTTTGGCACTTACTTTGGTTGTTCACAATGTGTGCTTCATGTTTTGGCTACTCGCGATGTTTTTGTGGCTATCTTGTTGTTATGATCAGTGACCTATGCACTTTGTAAAGCTCTCTCTTGGAAGTCGCTTTGGATTAAAGCGTCTGCTAAATGAATAAATGTAAATGTAAATGCATTACATTAACCTGCTCCAAAATATAGGGTTAGGACTTTGTTTTGGCCCGGGGGGGGGGTTAGGACAGTCCTGCCCCCACTGCTAAAAAAAATCCTAGAGGAAACACTGTTATTGAATAACAGTGTTTCCTCTAGGATTTTTTTATTGGAAATGGTCAGTAGCCTAGCCTATCGATTAAGGTAGGCCACTCTGAAGCATGTACACTGTCTGCTTCATTTGATCTTGATAGGCTAAGCATTCTGTAGCAAATAACAATATACCCAATATTTATTTATTAAAACTACTTCAGCATAATAATGCACCTAAAATACAAAACGTGAGCAAGGGCAGCAATCGCTATCGAATCAACAGACGTGCAATTCTGCTAGCAGGGGAAGAATACAAACAACGAAAATCACTAGTTAACTTAATTTAAATTTGCAATAACTATAGACTAATACAATAACAGGCTTTAATGAATTGACAACATAAGTTACACGACTTACAGTTCTCAAGGACGCACACCGGCAATCTCAACTGCGCTGAGAAGTGCGTGTCTGTGCTATTCTCCGACATGCGCTCTAACAATCATGGCTGAAAGACGGCCTAAATGTTTGTACAGCCCTATTTCTGATACCGTGGCGGCAGAAATTTAACCGCCACGGAAAAATCTACATAGCGGAAACACTGGAATATGTAACAACTTTATACTGAGTTTATTGTCTCATACAGTTCGAAAATCATACTTGGGCTTAATTGTATTGTTAGATGAAAGCCATCGCTCCCATATTCGATACCACGCCATCTGTATTGCAGGACGGCAATAATTCCGTTCAACCACAAGGATCCTTAAAGATCCTGTAAAGTAAATTCCATGTTTTGCTTCTAAGTACATTATATACGTGTGAAATTAGTTCCTGAAAGCATGTGCAAAGCGCTAAGACTTTGTCACACTGAAATGTGGACTTAAACCAAAGAACAGTTTCTCTTCCGTTTTCAGATCAGGTTTTAATGGGCGGAGCCAAAACCACTGCATCTTCCCTGGATGCAAGAAATTAAAGAATATATTGTGCTTATTAAAGTTATGCATTGTGCTTATTAAAGTTATGAATTTAGAAGTGTGCTCAGGCTTAAACATTGGGTCTCACACTGAGTGTGGGAAGCAGGCTGTTCTTTGTGTCTCTATCGCTTCATTTTCAGAAACAACCTTGAAACTGGGTGGAGATGGCACCTGAGCAGGTGGGACGCGCAGGCAAGAACAACTCCCTGATGCACGAGAGAACAAGCTCAACCCTTTTTTGATACTTGTGTTTTAAATTGCATTGTCTATGATATGCTGGGGCAGGGAAAGATAGCCAGTTGGACTTCGTGAACCAGCCCAAACTCTGTTGCGGGTAGGGAAACGTAGACAACCCCAGAGCTCTGTACTTGTTGATTTCCAACTGCTGCATTAAAGCTGATATTATGGGACCTCTGCGACTCCAGACCACTCTTTCTAGAACACAGATTTGTGTCATTGAATACTATCATTACATATTGGAATAGACACATAGATATATGACTCCTTCAAAATCCAGCTGCGCTGCAACGCCATTTAAGTTCCCTGTTGATAATGAAAGGAAAAATAGGTGGATAGATTTTGTGAAGAGCCACGCTCATGGAAAGCTTCGGATAAACTCCAACAGCCGCCTCTGTACTGACCATTTCACGGCGGGCAGTTTTAACATGGACCAGAGACAGACGGGGTTCACCAACACACAGCTTCTCTTGCAGCGCAGAGCCGTACCGAGCATCGCCCCTCCGGCCGTTTTCAAGAGGTATCTCTGCTATGAGTTAGTGCAAACCGCTAAATTGATATTAGGCTACTCGGTGTAGAATGATGGTATTTTGGTGAAATGGTAGCTAATGTGTTTGTGTGTGAAGTAGCCTAGTTGGAGAGCTCACTGTCTGCTGTCTCTGGTGTCCATTTTTACTGTACAGCTCAGGGGAACATTTCATTTATATGCATCTGTATGTTTCAGTCATTGAACAAATAAATTCAAATTCTATACGGTTTTGTTCGGCTTGACATAGCGTCCATTATCTGGGTCGGAGGTAGGCACTAAGCAGCGAGGGGCGGAGCTTCAGCTCCTTCAGGCGACACGCCCCCCCAGTCTCAAGCAGAGAAGACTGCTGATTTTTTCACGATTTCAAAGCCTAATTTAACATACTTGTCGGTGTTATTTTTTAATTCGAATTTGGATGGGTAGTTAATAACACATTATTCTGTGGTGTGGCGAACTTAAAACTCGTTTCCAGGTCCACTTTACAGGATCTTTAAGATTACAAAGTGGAACTAGAGAGGGTACAATTTCTAGGGAAATTGTAGGGTGTGCTTGTTTGCGTCGGTTGCACAGGGGTCCGTTTTTTAATGCAATTTTTACAACTGATATTTCTGTATATTTTATATCAAAATTATTACATATAAAATGATTATTTATTATTTTTAAAGATTACATAGATTTAAAAGCATATTTTTTTTGCTGCTCATTTACAACTCAAAATACGAGAAGTGTAGAATGAAATAGATTTCTTCTCATTTCCCCTGCAAGAGGCAGCCTCATAGTTGAATCAAAACAAATACATTTGGCAGACCGGTGTAAAAATTTACCTAATCTCTATGATTTAAACGTCCTTTTAAGTTTTACCCTTCTCGTGATATTTTCAGGCATTTGGCCTACTCATATTGCATTCATTCATTAATAAAGAACCCCCTTTGAAGATTATTCAACGACGTTAGCCGGCAGTAGAAGATGGAATCTCGATTCAAACAGTACCATCGGCTAACTGAAAATATGCCCCCAAAAACGTAAATAAGCTTGACATTTATTTAGTGGAAAATCGCTCATCCATAAAAACTGGTAGCGATCATTGTCAGTAACAACGCAAAATGCGATATAGCCCTGTGTGGAGAAGCTGCCCAGGTAAATTGTACTACTACAGTACAGAACTAGACTACTGCTGTGTTCGTCTTGGTAGCTATTGCGTTGGTAGAATTGGATTTAACGTTCCGTTGTACGGTTCAGGCTGAAATGAATTATTTTTATGAACAGATTGACAAAGTTTAGGCTGTGGCAATGAAGTTCAGGTTAGTAGTAGACTTTTGATTTAAGTAAGGGGAGTGCCAAACATGTTCTGTCGCCGTTTGACTTCCTAAACAGCTGTGGAGAAGTTAGCTACTCACTAGTGTCTCGGGTAGGCTACAGCGTTGCAGTGAGCTACACTGGTTTGAAACCACTTGTAATGATAATTTCACCCACAAATAGTTTACTTGTAATCTATTGTCATAATAAATCCTACAACGAAAATGTATTTGTGAGGAATGTTTATTTTAACGATTGAAAACAGATGCATCATAGACCGCTGCAGTATGTGTTGCCCGGGGAACAGAGACTAATGTCATGATGTTAATGCTTCAGTGAAATAGTAGACTACTGTTTCCGAAAGTAGATGTACTTCCTTAATAATATCATCTTATATTGTACGTTACACATCACAATTGTGTGTCATATCACAAAGTAAAATGAGCAAATAGTTATTACTAGTGATGTTATGCTCGATACCGTGCTCACGAAGCGGTATCGACCTTTCGAAACAATTTGTACCGACACAAACGTGTCGAGCGTGGCTTCAAATGGGCAAAACCACGTGATCACCTGTCGAAGTGCAGCTGAGCCAAACTGCGTTTTATTCAAACGCTTAAAAAGACATCAGAAATCACTAATATTCGTAGATTATAGAGAGGAGACAGGCCTATTTACGGACGCTATAGAATATATTCATTGACAGAGCCAGAGATACAGATTGCCAGAGCTAGATAGACACAGAGATAGATAAAAGATGTGAGAAGTGAGAAAGTAGGTGTACACAACCACATACATCCTTCTCTAGTTTTAGCTTCAAATGTGGCCTTTCCCAGTTGCAAAAGCATGTTCCAAAACCTGAGCCGATAGTCTACATTATCAAACAATAAGTTATTCATTTAGAATATACTTCCTCTAAAACGAGGTCCCCGAGACTCGAACTCGCAAGATCAGTCTATAAGGCAGAGCTCTTACCACGAGGCCTTACGGAACACAACTATACTTGAGAATATTGCTATAAAAAAAGGAACAAAAATATTATGAATGTAAAATAGCAAAGATGTTACGTTGTTTATAATACAACAAGATATATGCTAACATATTTTTGACACTAACAAATCGACACATTTGTCACATAACCTTTATTTATCAAGTTGTCAATGGCGATTGTGAGACTGACATCTCGAGGACTTGACGTCACTTGATTCCTTCCATCGCTCGATTCAGTCGCCATACCATAATTCGACCAGCAGATGTCCCTATAGAGAAGATGTATCGAACGCTTCGAAAAAGCGATACTGTTTTCGACACAATTGTGTCAAATAGCTCGTTGCTTCGGAAAGCTTTGTTTCCCCCATCACTAGTTATTACCCAGGCCTCTTTGCTTGTGGCTTTTCTGCAGCTGCCTTGCAGTAAAGCAGTTAGCCTAGCCATCTCCCAGAAGTTAACAAGCTGCTAAACTAATGTTCTGCTAAAGATAGTCAGGCGAGTTTTTGTGACGTTAGTGACGTTAGTAGCGTCAGTGACTGTGGCTAGCAAGTTAGCCACCGTTAGCTTCACTTTTCACCACAAAAACTTAATTTCTACTTGAACCGTGCAACGGAACGTAAATAGAAATACAAGCAACTCAATCGCTACCAAGACGAAACATTTGACACCTAGGTTGTCTATATAGTCCAAATATTGACTGAGACTTAGGGGTGGGAAAATAAACAATAAAAATAAAGAAATATATATATGTGAGAGAACAAAGGTTGTGCCCTTGCCGAAGGCAAAGCACACCCAATTAGCTATAAGACTTAGTTATGGTATACTCGTAGCTGCCAGCAGATGTCGCTGTTGAGTAAAGGTTGAGCGTTTCAAAGGCCGCAACTCTAATTAGGGGCCACCTATCGTTTTTGTTAGTTTTATTATTATTATTATTATTATTATTATTATTATTATTATTATTATGCACAGCGGTTGGTGCGAAGTTTTGAAATTTGGCACACTGATTTGGAACGGTCTCCTGACTATTTATCACCAAGTTTCATGTCGATCCATGAAGAACTATAGCGCCACCAAGGTGTCAAAGTTGGAGGTGCGTTTACGCCCATAACTTTTGAACCATGAGACCGTTTTTCTTAAACGACAGTGACGCCATAGTTCATCGGATTCCTTCGAATCGTCTGCGTCGATTGGAAGGAATCCGAAGGTTTTTCCGTGATTTGCATTTTAAGAAATGCCAACTTTTTCAAACTCCTCCTAGGCCGTTGCTCCGATTTTCATGAAAATTCTAAGAGATCATCTTCAGACCATGCACACAAAAAGTTATCAAAATTGCATCGAAAAGTCAAACCATTCACAAGTTACGCGCAAACGATTTTGACAAAGAGCACGCCATAGCGGACGTGAGGCCTTGTCTCTGCGACGGTTTACTGTATGGAGACAAAACTGGAAATGTCATTGCGAGCATGTCATCTAATCATCTTCCTACCACAATCACCTTGATATGTCAAAATCTGACTGAATTACAGCTGTTTATACTTGGGTCAAGTCTGACAAAGCTCGCCACGGGAGAAACAGCTTAATTTTTTTATTAAAGTAACCGAACACAGAATTTCCCAGCAGCGAGAATAGCTCACTGGGATAAGACATGCTCCTTTGAAACACAAGGTCGTAAGATCGATTCCAGCCACAGTCGTCAAGCATGTCGTGATACAGGATTATCTGTTTAGCGAAGCCAGGTACGCCACAGTAGCTGTCTGGCAGTATAATCACAATGGTAACGATAACGTCAGGGGATTTATAGTCAAGAAGAAGCGGATTAATTGTGCTTTGTAGATATAACGCTGTTACATCCAGCCAGCGCATTTTGTTTCAAAATGACATATTTACCAAACACTTATCGTTACAAAACTCGGTGTACGTCTTTTGCGCAACACCGTGAAGGTAATCGAAAGTTTCGGGGTAGCGTCACCGCGTTGCCGAAAAGTATAATGCGATTTTAAAAAAGCAAATGTTTTTAATTAAAAGTTTTGCTTTGCTTCTTTAGCTACTGAATTCCCATATCGAATGCTGCTTGGCCCATTTCATTGCTGCTTGCAGCTATATTGTTTCAATTGTATCGGTGTTTCGAAAAGCCTTGATTTCCCCATCACTATTGTCAGTAACAATGCCAAATACGACCATTTGATCTTAGACTAGAGCCCTGCACGGTGGAGAAGCTGACCTCAGTAAATTGTGCTACGAGCAAGCTAGCCTAGCTGCTTTTGCTAGCCAAACTTAAGGGGATTGTTTGACTGCGCCGGAAATGAAAAACGTTTCTTTTGACATCAAGTTTAGGCTGTGGCATTGAAGAAAGCGACGCACCACACAAGCTTGAGTTTAAATACATTATTTAATGTGACATTACTTACTGTCCATGCAAGTCTTGATTTGTTTAAATGTAACCTACATGTGCTGCTAGTACACTACGGCACGATGCGATACTCGCTGTGTAACAGCACATCTATGCACGTTGTATCCATGCGTCGTTGCTAACATGTGCTGACGTTATGACGTAGGCTAGCACTGAGTAACCTTTGTTGACAAAAGGCACTTTTTGCCACAAAAACTTAATTTCAACTTAAACCGTGCAACGGAACGTAAATAAAAATACAAGCAACTCAATCGCTAGCAAGACTAAACTTTTGACACCTACGTTGTCTATGTAGTCCAAATATTTACTGAGGCTTAGGGGTGGGAAAAGAAAGAATAATAATATATGTGAGAGAACAAAGGTTGTGCCCTTGCCGAAGGCAACGCACACCCAAATAGCATATTTTAGGAAAAAAAATTACAAGTTAAAAATAGTAGTTAAATTAATGCATGCAAATAAAAAAGCCATCAGCCTTTTGATTGTCCATTCTCTGCAAGTACGGCAAACCATCTGACATCCGACCAGGAGGACGCATTAGTTGAACTGTGACCGAACGTTAAAGGCAGTGTTCTCAGCCAAGACACTGGCTGAGTTTTGGATGTCAGTGGAAAGGGAATACCCATGGCCGTGGGAACTATGGTTGCTGAGTGCTGCAGCACCCCCTGACAGCACGAGAATTAAAAATAATATGACTTGAAAATCCACCACCGCGGACACAGCCCCGCAGTAGCGGACTGGCCATCGGGAGCACCGGGAGAAGAATAACGATGGAAAACCAGGCTAAGAAACGTAAGGGTTGGGCTGAAAAATTAAGAGACAAAAATACCTTCACTAGACAAGGTTTTACCAATTGAAAAACGGCTATGTTTATTTTACACAAAGCTCAAAAACTTTTGCGCTCAAATAAAGGCAATTTTTTTTTTTGTCGTATTACATATCGAGCTCCCAAACTAGCATCACATCAAACACAGAATGTGCATGCATTAACAGGTTAGCTGTGGTGGCGTATACGGAGGCTGGTTCTGGTGGGCCGGTCTGGATCAAAGTCCAGGGCCTATTTTTACTCCCACGTATACGTAAACCACCTCCGTGGATGCAGGGGTTGCGAGTCACTGGCACCATTATTTTAGGGGTCCGTGGGCTGAAAAGTTTGGGAACCCCTGACCTAGCCTATCGATTAAGGTAGGCCACTCTAAAGCATGCAGTGTTTCCCCTACCATTATATTAGGGGGGCGCACTTTTTTTTAATATATAGCGCAAAATAGGTCATTTATGGTTACCTTTCTTATAAAACAGGTCTATAGCTTGCTCTTTTATTAAACAAACTAAATGGCCTTATGTTATTTATCTTATTTACACAAAGGCATGTCATTTCTGTCTCTACATGGTCTTTTTTCTTTTTCTCTCTTTTCCGCAGTGGTGCGCGTGTCCGTGCTATTCTCCGACATGCACTCTAACAATCACTGCTGATATACGGCCTTTCGTACAGTCCTATTTCTGTAGTATCCATCCAGCAGATCTGAGTAAATCGTTTAACACAAATACATATGTAAAACTTGTAAAAATGTATACTAAGTTACATGTAACCCGATTAAGGAGCTAAAACCATTGCATTCAGTAATTACTAAAATAACAATAATAGTACAGTGATAGTTTGATTTTTGTCAGATAGCAAGACCATTGTGATATGCAAGCCAGATTAAGGAAGGATACCCCCCTCTTGCATTAGAGAACCTTTCATCTTAAACCAGTTCACACCACTTTCACGGGACCTTGTGACAAAACTCACACACAACTTCCCCCAGGGGCATACCCCTTGACTTGTGCAACTGAATACATGTGATGATTCCGAATCTTGAATGTGGACAAAACACCTGAGCAATGGCAGTGCAGGCAGGCGTGAAATCCAATTTGCAGTGGAGAGCATGAGGAACAACAAGACCTCTCACTTGGTTCTATGGTGGATCTCACAGTAAGAGTTGAGTATACTCCCACAGTAGCAAGGCCAGCATTGTGTAATCAGGCCTATAGTAGGGGGATGGGGTGGGAGCCATGAACACCAACACACTGCCTCTCTGGAGCCATTTCACAACAGAGCTTTCGTGAGGCTGTGAGAAGGGAAAGAGGGAGGGAAGAAAACATGAGACAGCCAGAGAAGAGACAGAATGCAAAAATAGTGTAGAGAAAGAGAGAATGAGCAAGAGCAGGCATAATCACCAACCTTGCTTGTTGCTAAATTTAAATTAATTTGCAATGCAGTGATAGGTCCAAGGATGAGATGAACATCTATTCCATTGAATTTCATTCTGTGAACACGTTTGGAAATGTTGACTAATGTCTTTCATTATGAGCTGTAGGGTATTCTATGTTATACATGATATATATTTTTACTTCCAAGGGACTTTCAACATAGAGCTTGAGGAAACCAGCTGCTGACTTCAAATCAAGTCAAGAACCGTTCACTAATTTTACACGTGTACACGTAGACCATTAAAAGCACAAAAAAGGTCTTATTTGCAAGGTGAGAAAATGGAACTCCACAAGCTCTAGAATTCAGTTGACAGGGTATTTGTGTGTTCAGCTATGCTTGAGTAGTTTCCATTTGGTGACTCCAGATTGGCTGAGAGAGAGAGATCAACCCACTACTGAAGATAATCACAATCACACTAACTCATCATTTCTGAGATCAAGGGATTCAGTAACGTTGACCTGCATACATTTGAGTTAAGGATCTAAAGAAGGTTCTTGGTCCAACACAACCTTTTAAAAACACAGTAAGAAGCCCTGATGGCTTTGTGCATCAACCAAACCTCATTGTTTGAACGTAGGGTTTTATCTGGTCCCCCTTCCCCTCTCAAACAGGTTATGAACTTCACTTGAACTCAATGTTTTGGGCTACACCGGTAGGCCTATACGTTTTTGCAGTAGCTAGTTACACAACGAATGTCCGTTTTCGCCTCTTCCGCCCTATACGTTTGCCCGAGTGTCATTGACAAATATATTTAAACTTTGCATTTGCGGTTGATGTATGGCATGGCATCAAGCCAGCATACTCACGACAAAAAATGTATCGAAAGAAGGTAGACTAATTAACTCGGTTGGCAGATAGGCTAGCAAATAGCGCAGAGATATCGCCCAACAACTATTGACTGCACAGAATGTCTTGGGTAAAAATTCCAGTTCCGACTAGATCTGCCTTGTCACATATCAGCAAATACATTAAGACATGAAAAACTATGCCAGAGAATCGTTTTAAGTATTCGTATAATAACATGCATTAAACCACCATTCGCCATATTGCAGAAGTGACAACACAAGTCAATTGACTAGTGTGGCGCATCGTCGATGAAGCAGACACCGTTAAATTAAAGGCAATTTTACATTAAAACAATTTTTTTAAGTTACCGTCTAAAGACATGTAGGACCCCTCAGGTAAATTGTTTATAGTGCGAACATGGTTTGATGTTGCTGTGCGTGTAGTTGATGTGAAGTTGGCTATATAGTGAATCATAGATAGTGCTACAATTTGTATGCCGGACTTACCGAGGTGTCGACCGGTAGGCTACCACTGGAGTCTCGTGTCAGCGAGGGTACAAACGGTGTCTGAAAGACAAAAGCTTAACTATTGTCAAAAATCGAAGGGTGAGTGCTCCTGGTGCTTTAATTCATAGATCGGTATTTGGACTATAGGCCTATCATGTAAGGAGGGATGTGGCCAACTCTCTCTCGTCCAATGAGGGAAGGAGAAGTAATGAAGTGGAACTAACGACGGCCAATGTCTGCGCTGCTTATGAGTTCAGCACAGCTCCCTACAAATCATTGAAAGTAGGATTCAAGACAGCAATAGGCCTACATGTAAAGGTACTCTGACTTCATTAAATTCAGGCAGCATCAACAGCTCAATGTGGAAACGGCACCAGTCTATTCTTGAGATGTAGGCCTACACATATTTCCTGACATTAGCAAACAGGCAAAACGGAAGAATGTAAACTGTCAAAAAAAATGTACACGGTCAAACTGGAAAAACACTTTTTGGCTTATTATTATTTGTCTTATATAATAACAATTGTATGATTTATAAAATGACATGTATAAGACCAAACTCAGTAGGCTTACATGCGCTATGTGGACAATATGGTATAGGCAAAGGTATCCCGTGCTCATGCACGAGCGCTAGCAAGATAACATTACGCCAACCCCTTTACATCGGCTACCGCTGACACATTGTTCCACACCACCAATATGTGAATCAAGTGTTCTGGATTAGAACCAAATCAGTTCCACCCAGTTAGCTCCTGCTATCTGCATTGCTGTCTATATGGCATTCTGTACTCGTATTACATCACCAGCCTAACTGCACAACGCATAGCCTGGGCTACACATTCCTACTGATGTTCTCGACGACTATTTAGGAAGTAATCAATGTAACTGGATCGTCTGATACGCCCACGCATTACATTGTACGAATTAGGTACATTTAATATTAATTTACAAAATAAAACATGAATCATTTCCACTACCCAATTTACCTTGTGCTTGTTTGAAAAATATTCTATCGCCAATTCAGTTTTCGGTCGACTGCCAAGCAAACACGTTAGTGCATGCAGAGCCGGACGGTAACAGAGACAATGTGAGAGGTGATTTTGTAACTAAGCAGTGTAACTGTAAAGGAAGGAGACAGTCTTGTCCGGTACCTGTCTGGTTATGCACATCTGGCGCCCCCTGCTGACCAAAAAGGGAAAAGACGGAGTGTGGAAGGATTCCAGTAAGTTTCCTTTTAGGATAGTCATCTCACACAATTAATTGAGGGCCCAGTAGGTGTGTGGGAATACAGGTTACAAGTGCCTTTGTATGTTTTCCATGAACCCAATCAAATCTAGTTTTGCATTGAGGTGGGATTGGATTAGAAACAATAGACATATTATAAGTAGACAAAGATATGGCTCTTTAAAGATTGCACCCCCATCATCTTTTCTATGGAAAGTGCTCAGTGGCGCAGTGAGGCAAGCGAGAGTGCGAAACAGACCGCGCCATCTTTCCAGTTCTGGCTCGTACGGTCTTGCGCAGAACAGTGGCTTGCCATGTATGGCCAACGGAAAGAGACATGGAGAACCTGCCTAAGGAGATTGTCGTGTATGGCAAGCGGAAAGGGACAATTCTAAGGCTTACCAGGAGAAGGAGCAGCCTCACCATACTTCGCCACCTGACCGTGTGGATTTTTGAATGGGACTGCAAACGAGAGACTGGCGGCAACTTGACGGCGACGGCATGGAAGGAACGTCTACTGGCGGTGACGTCGCGGCGACGTATGTTAGAAAATATTTTAAAACCATACGCTTACTAAGCAGGGTGCGAATTACGGGGGGGTTTGGGGGGGGGGGGGTCTGTATCGGGTCGTATCGGGTGCTTTGCAGGAAAATTGTAGGAAAATTGTGGTTGGCCCCCTAAAATACCAAATCTCACTCCAAGGTTTTTGGAAAAGTTGGCAGCCCTGGTTACACTAACTGATGCTCTTGAAAACCAACGATAGAAAGTGATTTGTAAAGGTTGTAACCGAGAAAGTATATTTTGGCGGCTACCACACTGCGCTGTGCGTTATGGAGAGCATTGTCCTGAGTTTGGTTTTATGCTTGGTTTTATGCTTTTTCAGACTTGTATGCAGTCGCGTTTGCAGCAAATATCTTATGGAATGAATGTTTTATAGTGAATGCAGGTATGTGGTTTGTACAAAATATACATGTTTAAGAATGTGTATGTATATATTGCAAGTGTTCAAAATTGTTTATGTTCAAACTATACGATCATTCAGTGTGCTATGCCAGTGCTGTATCTTTTTTTTTGTTGGTTTATTTAGTATTTTGGTTTGCACGAAGATTAATGAGCTGCATTTTGATTTCCATGAAATTTAGAATGCTATGCAACGCATGAGGTTAGCCAGTAAGGCAGTGTTTGCTAGCCCATACTCAGAAGTTTGTTCCTAGAAACTCGTGCACGCTTGCAACTAGCTGTACACGTCATACTTTGCGACAACCACTTACGAAAGTGTGAGCTGGAGCTAAAGGCCGAATTACACTACTCCGTTTTCACGGAGACGGACACAGGGAACGCCCTTTCCGATGTGGAACGCCCTCTCTGAGCCCCTCGGAGAGCTCTACGTGCACCTCCTGATTTTCCTGACTATCCGTCCGCTAGTCCGTAATTTTACAGATACCCCTTGGCTGTGATTGGTCCGCAATTGGTTCCACACACAAAGACGTCATGTGGCAGCGTTGCTCCACCTACTTTTCTGGCGGTGAATTGTTTTCAGCACCTACAGCGGGTAATGACCATTCATTTCCTTGGAAATGAATGGTCATGAATGGTCATGGATGGTCATTACCCGGCTTCCACAGAGCTTGAAAACAACCCATTCATTTGAAACAGGTGTGCTGGAGCAGGGAAACATCTAAAACATGCAGGACAGCGGCTCTCGAGGACCAGGGTTGTCCACCCCTGACCTAGACTATTCTAGGTCGTGGATCAGTGAAAACACGGCTTCTTCAGTAAGCTATAATAAGCCGGCCCATAAAGAACTGAGCAGCCAATAGCAGCGTGGCTGATCAAGGTTTCTACTATCGATACATACCCCCTTTTAGACCAACACATAACTCAGTCCAGCTATACTAATCATAAACAACAAGGGTGTTCGAAGAACCCAATTAGCCAGATCATGATTAGCAAGATGATGTCATTTTGGATGTGTCATTTGATCTCGGATGTGAATAAGCGACGTACGAAAAACGGACCCCAGGTGAGGAAGAGATGCCAGGTTTTGGAATGGGTAGTGGAGGTTGTCAAGGTTTTAGGTGAGAGAGGCCTGAGTTACAGACATGTGGACAATGAGGCTGCATACAACCTCAATATTGATAGTATAGACCATGGCAATTTTTTGGAGCTAATAATATTGCTTGGAAAGTACGATGTGTGTTTGAAAGAGTCTGGGTCAAGAGACAGAGGTTCATTTGTTACATTACTGTCCAAAACAACCATCAACTCGGTCATTGATGCAATCCGGACCGTAATTCAAGAAAACACCTCCTCGAGATCCATAAAGCAGGAATGTTTTCCATGTAGCTGGACACAACTCAGGACGTAGCAGGGCAAGATCAATGTTCATTGATTTTAAGATATGTCACTGATGTGGTCCATGAGAGGCTTGTCGCAGTGGTCCGGTGCAGTGCATCCATCCTTTGTGAAGTTGCTTACAGAGGTCCTTGAGCATTTGAAATTGGACATAAGCCTGTGCATAGGAAATTCCACAGATGGGGCTTCAAACATGCAGGGACAGTACAGAGGCTTCTCTGCGTTGCTCACATTACAGTTCCCCAACCATGTGCATGTGTGGCGCTATGCGCATGTCCTCAACCTTGTATTGGGTGAAACCACTCAGATAGTGATTGAGAGTGGGTCACTGTTTGATCTCCTCAATGACACCGCAGTGTTCATCAGGGAGTCATATCAAAGAGTGAGCCTGTGGGAGAGGGAGAGTCATGACGAGAGGCACAGACGCATTGCTCCAATTGGAAAGACACGATGGTGGACGAAGCACGATGCCTTGAAGAAAGTATTTGGAGAATTTGGCAAACCCCAAGACAGGAACAGAAGACAACAAAAGGAAATGTACGCACCAAAGCCAGAGTATACAAAGAAGACTTACACTTGCCCTCTTTCCACCAAAGTGAACCGGGAATTAGTTCGGAGCTGGTGCAAGAGCCGGTTCGGAGCTGGTTCAATTTACGAGCCTTCTAAGAACCGGTTTGCTTTTCCACAGGCTAGAGGGCCACCACAGAGCCACGTCATTACGTCACTGTATACGTCTCATCTTTCCCAGCAACGCTAGCATGGCAGCGCCAAACACAAAGCAGAGCCCGTCTAAAGGCTGTTTATCAATCCAAAGAACGCGAGGTTGAGATGCGTGTTTTCTTGGCTTTGCGCAATACCCTGGGGCCTGTTGCACAAAACTAGGATAAGGGATTAAGCCAGGATATCTTGGTGATCCTGGCTCAATTGATCCGTAATCCGGTTGCACTAAAGATGGATAGGGGGCAGGAGGATATGTTATGGTATAAATTACCATGGAGATTTATTCTGTGGAGCTAGCCTGCTCCAGACCAGGCTAAATTCCAGGATCTATTTAATCTCATCCCTAATGTCAGTCAGCAGTCACCACAAATGGAAACCAATAGTTATTTCACTGCTCACTATACATTGTTATCACATATAACTAGACCCACTGTCATTATTTAAACGTTTGTGATCATTAATTTCAATGATTTTGGATAAAAAATGATTTTTAGATGATGTTGCTATCATTAGATAATTTACAGTTTCCCATAGACTATAAGGCTATATATAAAATGATAGAATATTAGGGCCACAGAGGGGAAAAAAACACAAGTCATAATATTGTAACCAGTTGTTTTAAAGGAGGACAGTTGTTAAAATGACAGATGTGGGGCATTTCGTGAAATTGTACTTCAGTATGGTTTCATAAACAAAGACATGCTGATGTGCCAGAATATTAAGTATCACATTGTCATAAGTATCAAAACTGTAAAAACAATATGTAGCTTTTCTGCAGAAAGAACCAGCCTCATAAATTTATGACTTTATCCTTTTTCTTCAGTGTGGCCCTAGTACTCTGTCATATAAACAAATACACATTCCATATGAATATAAAAACACAATGTGTAACATTATGTTCCTTTATTGAATAAGGACAAAACAAAGCAGGTAAACCATCAGCTCCTTTCGAAACTGAAGTCACAGTGACTCTACAAGATGGAAAGCACAGAATCCAAGCATATTATACAAAATGATACATACACATTCAAAGGTCTGTATATAACACACCCTGCATGTCTGCACACTAAAATAAATGCAGGACAAATCCATACACATCAACTGAACAGACAAATGAATGGATGCAGTAGCCTCCCTGCAGCCTTGTATTACACACAGTATACCGCACAAACATCATAAGAGGCCAAATTCGTAAAAAAACGAACCCAAAAAAACCCAAATTCCTCTGCCACCGCAGGACATATTTAACCAAAATTGAAAGCACACATACTAACTAAAATAATTCAACACATATTGGTCCCTCAGCAGCCGACCACTGTCGTCATCAGGGAAGATTGCCGGATTGTCCCAGTCCATGGCTGGTGGCACTCTGGGGGCCCTCTCCTTCCTCAGGCAGGCCACATTGTGGAGGACAGCACAAGCCACAGTAATATCACATGCCCTAACAGGGCTGACCCTTAATTTGTGAAGGCAGTGAAAGCGTGCCTTCAGGAGGCCAAAGGTCATTTCAACTCTGGCCCTGGTCCTGGCATGGGCATGGTTGTAGGCCTGCTGTGCTTCCTGGGGGTCTGTGAAAGGTGTCAGGAGAAAAGGCTGGCAGCCATACCCCCTGTCTCCCAGCAACACACCAGAGAATTCACCTGTCAACACAAAATCTCATCATTACTACCTCATAAACACAGTGATATTCTTGACACAGCCATGATGGTTATAAATAGGGGTTGTGTGGCTTACCTTGTGATAGGCACTGATAGATTTCAGAGGCCCGAAAGATTCTGGAGTCATGGACTGAGCCAGGCCATTTTGCCACAACATTGCTGATCACACAGTCAGCATTGCAGACCATCTGAAATCATAAGATGAGGAATATTACACCAATCAATGCACATCACTGGCAATGCAGAGTGTTCGTCAATGGACAATATCAAAAAGTTATGTTCACCTGAACATTAATGCTGTGAAAGGATTTCCTATTCACAAAATCGGCCTCATGGGCACCTGAGGGGGCTTTTATCCTTATGTGTGTGCAGTCCACTGCACCAATGACATTGGGGAAACCTGTCACACAAAGTAATGAGTATCCTACTATGTGTTAACAGTTGTCCTGTAATTTGTAGATCCTCTTACCTGCAATCCTATAGAACTCCTCTTTGATGTCACAGAGTCTTCTGTGGCCAGGGAAGGAGATGAAGACATCTGCTAATGCTTTGATAGCCAGACACACACTCCTTATTGTGCGGCAAATTGTGGCCTTGTTCAGCTGTTCTGCATCCCCCACTGAGTACAGGAAGGCTCCACTAGCAAAAAAGCGCAAGGCCACACAAACCATTTGCTCCACACTCAGTGCATGGCTCCGTGCAGTGCGGTGCTTAATCCTGGGACCCAGTAGTCTGCATAGATACCTGATGCCATCTGCAGAAAACCTGTATCTTTCATATAGATGGTCATCAGGGAAGGCCAGTGGGTCCAACCGGTCCCTGAAGACCCTTTCTCGCCTGAAGGCTCTCCTCAGCACAAGTGCTTCTTCATCCACCACATCTCGCACGAATGGGCATGCCATTGTCAGAGCAGAAAGGAACACACAATTTTGGGCCTTCATATAGGCTAGTGGCCACACCTGGTGCTGGGGGGGTGGGCAAAAGAGGGCGATGCCTTATAACGATGACTTGGTTGTACTGATTGCTGGGAAAATAAAAAAAACCTTAGAAAGATGCCACCGTCCTGTGTGCTCACAATAAGAGCTCATATGTCATGGCTCACTTGACTTTACGAGAATATACCTAATTTTTATTTTCAGCTGTGTCATCTTCTTGGAGCTGGGGGAGGAAAGAAAAATAATGATTAATACATTTGTGTTACAGTTAGCATACAGTGTACATTGAAGGCATATCTCACCTCCCTCTCAAGTTTTTTTATTTCAAGGTCCAGTTTCCTAATTGTCCTCTTTTTTATTTCGGACTCCAGTGCAAGATTTTCCATCTTTTTCTTCTTGTACTGAATGTCTATGTCTGCCAGTTCTATTTGGCGCCGGAGGTGGTTGCCATACAACTTTCTGATAGCTTGTGAGCTCTGTGAACACAATACAATTAGCGCAGCTGGAATTTGGCAGGATGTGGTGTCCTTTTATTAATACGCACTATGTTGCCAGGCTGGTTTTCCCACTGTATAGCATCTGGGTCCTGTAAAAGAAATTAGATTTTTTGATTTTGATGAGGACTCCTCACCATTGTAGAGTAAATAGTACTTTCACAGTCTTAACATGATACCTCATGCCTTCTGGAATCCAGAGAGATGGTCTCCTCCTCATCATCGTCTCCATCATGTGCTGTTGCTGCTGCACTGGGGCCTTCACCCTATCACATTTAATCGGATTCATATTGAAGCTAGTAGACAAGACATGCCAGGCCTACAGTATGCCTTTGATGGAGTACTCACTGGATCAGCATCGTCTGGTGCTTGTGCTGGTGGCTCTAACAGGAACACAGTGCTGCCAGACACTGCAAGGCAATAGGTAAACCAAAGTCAGACAGTCCAAATTGATTCAATATGAATGTGGTTGTATCCCATGTAGAGATGGAAGGACATACCTTGAATGAAGCGGGTGGCATCTTGGGAGGAACCTATGCTCGTCTCTTTCCCCCCAGGGATCCCCTCTAAGACGGGCCTGCCTTTATTTAGCTCCAAGGCCATGTCCTCTGCTGGGGTAAGGTCAGCCTTTGGTGACCCACCACCCGTGCCTTGTCTGTGGGTATTCTTTTTCACTGCTAAAACAGTACAGACAATGTGTGAGCAGGCACCTTCTGGGTACAATATATGCTTGTGCTTTGTTAAATATTAGTCAGGGACCATACCATTCTGCAGAATGTTCTTGTATTTGATTTTGACCTGCTGCCATGTCCGTTTTGGCCCGTTCATGTTTAATCTACACACACACACACATATTTAATGGAGTCACACTGCAAAAAATTACTTGGTATTTTTGTCTTGTTTTCAGTAAAAATATCAAAAAATTTATCATAGCTTTATACAGTGTGATGGAGTTACTTTACACAATTTCACTCATATCTGCAGTGCATTTCAATAAAAAATTTAACCGTTTCATAATTACAGTACAACTGCATTTTTGGATATGTGAATTAAATATTTGAATTGTAATTGTGATGTTTCAGCGGAGCGGTGAGTATGTAATTGTGCACTACTTACGCATTCAGGCGGTCTGCAATACTTTGCCACGCTTTTTCTCTTTGCTTTATCACTGTGGCGGTGTTGCCTTTCTTCTTAATTATATCTTTTACCTCCTCGTATGCCTCCATGAGGATTTGTGCTTCCGACGGGGAAAAGTACGCGGCTCTAGTTGCCATGGTAAATCAGTTAATCTGTGATCTGTGGCGGGGTCTATTTGAGTGAGCCGTGAGCGCGCACCTATCCAGGATTGGTTTCACCTGGCTTAATGAATCCGTGTCTGCTCATCCTGGCTTGGTCTTTGTGCAACCAATTAAGCCTGGACGCACATGTTTTGGCTTCATTGAGCTCAGCTGAGTCATTTATCCCGGATGTCTTAATTCTACTTTTGTGCAACAGGCCCCTGGACTCGCAGCAGTATGACAACATTGGCATTATCAGCGCAACATGTTACAAACTTTTGCTGTGTAGTGCTTGTGTATTACATTTGTGTTAAATATAGGCTCAATAGCTCATAACATTTGTGTTTGTCATTTCACTCATTTGATAGGAGTATGATAAAATGCAGCAACTAGTTTCTGCTCTGCACTGCGATGCTAGCTAGGTTATCGAAAAGTCGGAGCAAATTTACAAATGAGCAGTTTCATAAAAATAAGCACATTTTCAGCAACTACACAGCCCACTTCTCGTTACATTTGAATTCAGATGCTGATTTATAAGTACCGTTTGGCTGAAATATGAATTGTAAAAACTTAGAGCAATGGTCACGGTAACCCCGCCCCAAACGGTTCTTACTTGGTTCCCACACTAGCCCAGCTTCGAAGTGGTGGCCGTTGCGAACCACTTTCCCTGGTGCGGAGGCAGTTCTCAGGCTGTCGAAAGAGAAAGAACTGGTTCGAGATTAAGCACCGGCTCCGAACCAGCACCCAAAACGCGTCGGTGGAAAAGGGTATCAGATATGCGACAATTCTTACAGCTCAGCTATTCCTTTAGTCTATATTTGAGCTTACATTTCCACTGTCACAGTACCTGCAGACTGGAGGGATGGACATCCGATCTGCCCATAGGATGGTCATCACTACTCAAGAGGCCCTAAAACAGATCTCAAGAGAATTCCAGGTGTACTCTATGGACTCTATGGTGAGTGAGTACACTGCTTCTCTTGAATTGATGCTCTTTTCCAGGGCATAGGGGAGAGTGGGGTGATATGTGCCAGTGGGGAAGTTGTGCCTGTTTCTAGGGAACCATAGAAGACATTGGTCTGATTCTGATGTGACCACACATTTTTGAAGAATCAGCCATTTTACTCATCTTGCAAAGAAGAGAGCCTCATTGCATGTAAGCACATTTAAGTTCCAAAAACTGTTTTTTGCCTTCCAAAGTAAAATTTCTATGATCAAGGATTTTTGATTGTTGTGTCTGAACAGTTATAGACAAGTTTGAAAACATTTCACACATGTTTTAGTGCTTTGGTAAGCTACACAATCAGGGCCTCATGTACTAACGCTTTTGCGGCCACTTCAGGCGTATTTGTTTTGCAATTTGCGCGTAAATTCGGTGTGTGAAAAAAAGAGAAAGCAGGTCCAATTTATGAGCGGGCAGAGAGGCCCACCGGGAATTCTCCCGATTCTCCCAATGGCCACTCCGCTACTGCCGCAGTATTGAGACACCAGATTATCCTCCGCGTGCATCGTTGATGTACCGCCCATAGCCACCCTGATGTCGGCAGACGATTGGGGCAGTGGACGCTGTGATAGCTGTTTTGACAAGTTCAGCTGTCTTGTTGGGTAGTGGTGTCGCTGGTGGAGCACAGAAGTGATGGACAGCTGCGGCTCTCTCTGCGGCCAACGGCGGCCTTGTGGCTAGCACCGTGCATGTGGGACTTGACAGCGTTGATGCCCATCGAGGCTACGCTAATCTTCTTTTCACAATATGTACAGTAAGCCTCACAGTTGTTTTCAGCGACAGGCTTCAGCCATTGTATAAACTCATCGTTCTCCAACCAGGAGTCCGCAAATTTACATTTCCCCATTTCGGAGTCTGTTTCGCGACGTGTGTGGAGGGCGACACATCACCTAACCGTGCATTTCACAAAATATGTGACTTGCTGATCTGAGCACGTCATTGTTTATAATAGTCATGGGTAGGAAAATAAATATATTCATGCATACGTTTTGGAGTCAAACTCTTTGGACAAAGCTTGAACAAAATGTAATACCTCATAAAATTGTGATTAAGACTTTTTATTATCTTTTAAGGGCCTTAATTTTCCCAAAATGGATTTATCAACTTTTAATACTTAAGACCCTGCGGATACCCTGTGTATAGACGCACTTAGTGACAGTTCAGCTGATGAAGTGTAAAAGATTTTATAGCGCAGGGAGATGTAGAAACTGTCATCTGGGGAATACCAGTTAGACCACTTAGGATTTCTTGAAATCTGTCTAAGGTGGCCAAGAAGGTACCAACTTCAGCATTGTGGCTTAGCACAGAACCAGACAAGAAACTGTAGCACTGCATCATCTGATGCCGAAATGCCATTGTTTTGCAAATGTTGGAAGCTTTGTTTGCGCTCCTGATGAGCCAGGGTTACCTGTAATTAGTTAATAAATACCAGTTACATTGATGGCATCTCCAACGCCTCTTCTGTAATGCATGCCCCCACCCGGACACAACAAACTGGCGACGAGGAGTGGATTTCTTAACCACATTTTTGTTTGAAGCTGAACGAAGATGCTAACGTCGACAAAAGGAAACTAGCAAGTGAACCAGAGATGGCTGTCTTTAGCAGTGAGACGGGCTTGTGCTTCTACGAGAGCAGCGAAAGTTTTGAAACGTATGAGCAACGTTTTGCACAGTTTGTGGAAGCCAACGGAATTGAACAAGAAAAACGAAGGACCGTTTTCTTATCTGTGGTAGGTGCAAAGACTTTTTCATTACTGAGAGACTTGCTAGCTCCGAAAAAGCTGTCTGAATCTACATATAATGACATTCTAAAAGCTCTAAGGGAATTTCATGTGCCAAAGAAGAACGTGTTAAGTGAGCGTTATACTTTCCTTGCATGAAAGTAACAAAATGGAGTCTTTGTCAGAATATGTTGCTGCACTAAAAGGACTTGCCGCCACTTGTGAATTTGGCGCGACGCTCGAAGAGCAGTTGCGGGATCAATTAGTTTATGGAATCAGCAGTAAGGAGCTGAGAATTAAGTTGTTGAGTGCTGCTTATGGAGAAAAGCTCAAATGGGAAAAAGTGAAGGACGTTGTGAACAATTTTGAGTCGACAACGAGCAGTTTGAAAACATTCCAGCACACACCGCTGAGAACAGACAGTGTGAGCTGCAGAAAATGGAAAGCTCACTCTCGTTGTGATGCCAGCGAGAAGGACATTCTGCTGCCAACTGCAAGTACAAGGATTTCCAGTGCAGGGCCTGCAATAAGAAGGGACACCTGGAACGGGCCTGTAGGAACGCATCGCAGAGAGAGACCTACAGTCAAGGAAACTCCTTCCGTCGCTGCGAAAAGCGCCACAGCCGAGCAAGGGACCCACTACGTCGTAAAATGGAAGTAGACACAGGTGCAGCCATGAGCATAATTTCAGAGAAGCGAAGGTTTAATAAGTGTAAGCTGCAACCATGTGATGTTAGTCTGAAAACATGCTCTTCAGAGCCAATTGTGTTACTGAGTGAATTCCAAGTGACAGCACAATGTAGAAATCAGACAGAAAAGCTAACTTTGTTAGTGTCAAAGGGAAGTGGTCCAACTCTAATGGGTAGGAATTGGATTCAGTACTTACACTTGTCAAGAGTGAACCATGTACCAGTAGCAGATCCACTGACAGAATTATGTGAGAAATACTCTCAAGTGTTCAATGCTGATCCAGGTGTTATCTCAGGGGTAAAAGCAAAACTGTGAGTCATGGAGAATGCTCAGCCAAAATTCTGTAAGACTAGGTCAGTAGCGTATGCTTTGAGTGCAGATGTTGACAAGCAGTTAGACAAACTACCAGAGAAAGGAGTCTGTAGTCCTGTAGAATATAGTGAATGGGCTACTCCAATTGTGTTCCAAAAACTAATGGAGGTCAGAATTTGTGGTGACTACAAGGTAACCATAAATCCATGGTTAGACGTAGACAAATACCCTCTGCCTAAAACACAGGATCTGTTTGCCAAGTTAGCTGGTGGAAAATACTTCACTAAGCTAGATCTTACTGAATCTTACCAGCAGGTAGAGCTAGATGATGAATCTAAGCAGTATTTTACCATTAACACACCAATAGGGCTGTATCAGATGAATAGGTTACCCTATGGCATCGCCAGATCACCAGCCATATTTCAGCGTATTATGGATCAGATACTTCAAGGCCTTCCAAGTGTTGTCTGCTACCTAGACGACAATTTGATAACGGGGAAGTCTGAAAGTGAACATTGGGAAAATGTGGAACAGGTGTTAAAGCGTTTGCAAGAGAGAGGTATTAGGGTAAACCGTGACAAATGCAGCTTCTGCCAATCAAATGTAACATACTTGGGGCACAAAATTGACAGAGAAGGGTTACACTCTATCCAAGAGAAAGTGGAAGCAATAGCCAATGCTCCAGTTCCAAAGAATGTCACTGAGCTTCGTGCTTTCTTAGCGTTATTGACATACTATGGGAAATTCATTGAGAACCTGTCCACCATCATACAACTGATGACAGTGTTGCTCCAGAAAAATAGCCCATGGAGCTGGTCCACTAGTTGTCAAGCAGCCTTTCAGAAGGCGAAAGCACAGTTGTCATCTTCAACTATTCTGACACATTTTGATCTTGAATTACAAATATTGTTGGCCTGTGATGCTAGTGCATATGGCTTAGGGGCAGTGATAGCACACACGTACCTTGAGCAAAACAGAGATACATTTCTCACAAATTGAGAAGGAGGCTTTAGGTATCATATTTGGTGTTCAGAAATTCAGAGATTACCTATATGGCCGGAAATTTCTGTTGGTCACCGATCATAAGCCACTTGTTAAGATTCTGGGACCAACGACAGGAGTGCCAGCATTAGCTGCTGCACGTCTTCAGAGATGGGCTCTATTATTGTCAGCTTATCAGTATGCCATAGTCTACAAAGTATCATTAGAACATGCCAATGCAGATGGGTTATCAAGATTACCATTACAGAAAGAGGCACCACTAAGCAACCCTGAATTCAGAGTGTCATGGTTAGAGTCAATTCCTGTGTCAGCCAAAGACATAAAGAAAGAGACAGATAAAGACAAGATACTTACCAGAGTGAGACATTTAACACAGAGTGGTTGGCCTAAACATATGTTTGATGATGAATTGAAACCATACTGGAACAGACGTGAGGAACTTAGTGGAGAAGCAGATTGTGTTCTATGGGGGTTAAGAGTAATAATACCTACCACACTAAACCACCAGATGTTAAAAGAACTACATGAAGAACACTTGGGCATTGTTAGGACAAAGGCATTAGCCAGGAGCCATTTTTGGTGGCCCAGCATAGATGCAGAAATTGAAGACATGGTAAAAAGTTGTCTGACCTGTCAACAAAATAGACATGCACCTAACAAAGCACCAATGCACCCCCTTGGAAATGGCCAGAGCAGTCATGGGAGTGTATACATATTGATTTTGCAGGAAAGGGAAAACATCAGTTCTTGCTGGTCAATGATGCCGAATTCCGGGAGATTGTATAGCATTTGCGGGTGTCCGGGAGCCGCTATTGAAATGCGGGAGACTCCCGGAACTTCCGGGAGACTTGGGATGTCTGCAAGCAGAAGGGTTATGGACGTACTTTGAACCATTGCATTGATAGTTTCTTGTTTAGTTATAGGAACACGCAATCATCAGCCACAGGAAAAACTCCTTCTGAGCTGTTTCTTAGGAGAAATGTCAGGACTATGCAGGCGCGCAGGAAGGTATTGAGTGGGGGTGGTAAGGTACTGTCTATAATCTAGGCTACAGTATTTGCATATGGAAAATAAAAACTCGGACATGAACACTCTCGGTCTCTCGCTCACTAGCGCTCGCTCACACACAAAAAGTTCTAATTGGCCCATGTTCCTTCACGTTCTTCTTTAACCGTTAGCAAGTAACAACTTCCATGAACCCCATATAGCAAGATGCATGCCTGTGATAGCTAAAAACTAGCAAACAATTTTTTCACACGTCTATTTTCTTCCCCAAAGCAAAATTATTTATTATATCGTTTTAATATATATATATATTTAATAAAACAAATTACTAACACCTTTATTCATTTTTTCCTTCCTGCAGCTAGGGGGTGCTGCAGCACCCTCAGCACCCCCCTTCCCGCGCCACTGGGACTAGGTTGTCACAAGTTACACCCAAGTTCTGTGCAGATGCAAGAAAAACAAGAAAGTTTGAGAAAAACCCAGAACCGTGTGAGTCTTACAGCCAAATCAGTCAGTGCTGGTAAATAATTTCCGGGGAGGGGATGGAAAGAAATGGAAATCTGGTGTAATTGAACAAGTACTAGGTCCTGTAACTTAACTTGTAAATGTGGATGGACAAACATGTAAGAAACACATAGACCAGTTGATTGCTACTAAATCTTCTGAGTTATGCAGAGATTGCTGAACATTTGTATGACAACACGGATTATGAGATTGTACTTGAACTGGAAGGAGATGATATTTCTGATGACAGAATTAATGAAAATGAAAGTGTGAATGAACCACCAAGCACCAGACCACAGATACCCTTTTTCCACCGACGCGTTGTGGGTGCTGGTCGGAGCCGGTGCTTAATCTCGAACCAGTTCTTTCTCTTTCGACAGCCTGAGAACCGGCTCCGAACCAGGGAAAGTGGTTCGCGGGCACCACTTCGAAGCTGGGTTAGTGTGGGAACCAATTAAGAACCGCTTGGGGCGGAATTACCGTGACCAACAAGACGAACAGAATCCTTTGACCGCCATTGCTCTAAGTTTTTACAATTCATATTTCAGCTAAACGGTACTTGTAAATCAGCATATGAATAAAAATTTGTGGTGGGCATAGATTATTTTTTTAATCTAGATTAATCTCACTGTAATCGTGGCATTGATCTAGATTAATCTAGATTAAAATGGCTCATTTGAATTCCGTCGAAGGCATTCAGAATATGTGTGCTACCCAAATAATGACTAAAAGTAAGTCTTTGAGAACGGGTTTCTAGGTGGCGCATTAGACCAGGGGCTCAACTCCTGTTTCCAAAAAGCATCACAAACTGCTTGAGAAAGCTGTTCTACTATGATAATTGGTGATGAAAATAAATTATGTTCAATAAGATGTACTCGTGTTTATTACCTGTTTATTAGATTAGTTAGCTTGGCTGATAGAGCTGTGCTGACGGGCTTGCCTCGGTTCCACTCAAACATAGTAGTTTGAGGACGACTCTTCCCCTGCGCTACGTCAGTGCTTGGCCCGGCATCTTCCGCATTAGCTAAGGGATGCTTTGCGTTTAGGTGGTATTTAAGACTGGAAGAACTCCTACAGTAAACTAATTCTGCATAGCACAAGGTGCAAACAACCTTAGTCTTGTCGAGGTTTCCATTGGGAAGCTTCTTAAAAATAAATTTTCCCTGAAGCAAACCAGGCGGCTTCATAGCTGCATCCATGTTAGCACGTCACGTTTGATGTGATAATTTCATACACAAGGCATACACACAGGTTCAAAGACTCGTTCTCGCCCCCTACAGTGCAATTTGGCTAGGTATACATCCGCGCTAAAATATCAAGGTGAAAGTCATCATAGCTTGCGTAGTATAGACCCAGCTCCCAACCCAACTTTGAGAATAGATTAACGGCGATATTTTCTTTAGCGCCCGATAAGAGTCTCACGTTAACGCAGCACGTTAACGCCGATAACGGCCCACCACTAATTCAAATATAACGAGAAGTGGGCAGTGTAGTTGCTGAAAATGTGCTTATTTTATTGATGAAACTGCTCATTTGTAAAATTTGCTCCGACTTTTCGATAACCTAGCTAGCATTGCAGTGCAGACACTTGTTGCTGCATTTGATCATAATCCTATCAAATGAGTGAAATGACAAACACAAATGTTATGAGCTATTGAGCCTATATTTAACACAAATGTACACTATACAGCAAAAGTTTATAAAATGTTGCGCTGATAATGGCAGTGTTTTCATACTGCTGCGAGTCCAGGGTATTGCGCAATAGCCAGTAAAACACGCATCTCAACCTTGCGTTCTTCGGATAAACAGCCTTTAGACGGGCTCTGCTTTGTGTTTGGCGCTGCCGCGCTAGCGATGCTGGGCAAGATGAGACGTATACAGTGACGTAATGATGTGGCTCTGTGGTGGCTCTCTAGCCCATGGAAAAGCAAACTGGTTCTTAGAAGGCTCCGTTCTTGAACCAGCTCTGAACTGGCTCTAGCACCAGCTCCGAACTAGCTCCCGGTTCACTTTGGTGGAAAGGGGGTAAAAATGTAGGATTAAACCAGAAGTTACCTTGCAAATTATCATATTTTTTTCACAGTAAAGGCCTCTGAGATTACCAATGCAGTAGGATATGTATTTGTTATAATAATATTACAGTGCTATTTTTATTGTTCAGCCTTTAGACCAATTATCACCCTATGTCACACGACTGTCAAGCATGCTCAACTGCGCATGTCGGATGCAAAAGACAAACTTCTCCCGGGTATAATACACTTGGAGTGTCGATCAGGTCATCATATATCTCTGGCCACTGGATTTCAGGGCTTGACATTTAACTTTTTGAGGCACTTGTCCTTTGGACAATTACATTTACGTTTCATTTGTCCATGCACAAATGTCACTTGACCCCGATACCTTTAAATGGCCTGACCAAGTGAACGGGCAAAACTAGCGTGGCTCGGGCAAAACTAGCCTTGCTAACGGAGGTCGCTTTCTCAGGCAAATGATGAATGAAACAGGCTTGGTTAAAGAAATCCGAGATGCTGGCTATCTTCAGCAGGCTTGTATCTACAAAAGGCAGTCCTCCCTGACGTTTATAGTGTAGAATGGAGTGAAATACAACATTGTGCACAGTGAGCGACCCTAGTTGAGTGTAACGGGGATGCAGTCTCACTCAGATTGCCAGTTTTACACAAATCACAAAAATAATCGGACCAGCTGGCTAAAAGCAGAATTCCCATATCTCTTGAAAGCTGCCCTGCTTGACTTTTTAGGTGTAGAATTGACTGTAAAACTGTAAAATTATGAACGTCGTGACATGACGTGAAGACATGGCTGCCGCCTAAGAGACTATGGGGTCTACCTGGCGACATTCTCACTCAAATTTCAAGACTTTCGTAACCCAAATCAACATTCTGATGTGACAGATCAATGGGGAATCGCTTTCTCTCTTAAAGGCTGTCCTCCTTGACCTTTTTGGTCTTTTTAAATTGAACTATTTGTATAATCCGTGTACTTCTCTAGCCAATATAAAGACTATCCTTTCACGGTTTTCTGCAGCCACATTGCGCGCGCATCCCTAATGTTTACAAACAAATAATCGGTCTATATGATGCTCTCCTCGTTTTAATGTTTCAGGTTAATCCACTAGGCTATGGACAGCTTTGTTAGGGATACACTTGAGGAATGGCAGCTTCCAGACCTTCTTGATAGTTTCCTAGGTCAGTAAATCAGGTTTGAAAGCCTTATAGGGTGTATATATTTTTATGCAAGGAACATGCCTGTGTATGGGTGTCTATGTGTCTTTTTGTTGTGATTTTGTAAAATAGCATTTTTTGTTTTGTGTCTGTCTTAAAGATAATTTACATTACATTTACATTTAGTCATTTAGCAGACGCTCTTATCCAGAGAGACTTATAGTAAGTACAGGGACATTCTCCCCGAGACAAGTAGGGTGAAGTGCCTTGCCCAAGGACACAACGTCATCGCACGGCCAGGAATTGAACCGGCAACCTTCTGATTACTAGCCTTCCCTAACCGCTCAGCCACCTGACTCGCCTATAATGCTATAGATGAGGATAGTTTTAAACTGCTTGATGATGGAACCATTCACAACCTAATCCCAAAAATCGGCCTCAGGCTTAAGTTCCTAAAACATTACAGGGAACTTGTAAGTAGTTAGAATAGATTAGACCAGTTGTAAAGAAATTACTTTTATTTTGTTTTAGTTATTGTAGGACAAATGGCATATGTTTGCTTTCGATGCAAAAGGCAAATTCCTGGTGATGCAAAGTGTCTCTTTACACATTTACGTGCATTACACAATGTAAATAGTTCCTCAACATATTTCCAATGCAGCGAAAATGGCTGCGGCAGAACATTCACATTCATTAGGTCTACAGAAAACACCTACTGCAGCATGTAAACCAAGTTGAACCTGTTCTTTGTGAAGGTCCTCCCCGGCCTGTGAGTTCCTGAATGCTGAAGAGGAACCAGCACAGGAAGCTGTAGATGAATGGGAGGAATTGGCACAAGGAGGCATTACCAATCGGGTAGCTCTTTCTTTTAGCAAATCTGAGGTCCAAGTCTTCCCAAACATTTTCCACCATAATCTTTGTGGTTCAGCAGACCTCTAGTTTAATTGGTGACATTGTGGTTAGACTACAATCGAAGACCATGTCTCTATTTAGTCAATTTGGTCATGGTCATAGAGCAGAGGTAAAGGAACTCAGAGAGGAGTTTAAACATTTTGCTGAACCCTTCAGAGGCCTGGAGACAGATAAAAACAGATGCAGTATTTTGCTCAATCAGGAAACTTCATTCAGCCAGTTGAAGAGGTTTTGCCCAGGGTTTCCTATGTACAGCAAAGGGACTCTGCCACCGGCATGGTCAAACAGGTTGCTATCCCTGATACATATCAGCAGATTCCACTGAAGCGCCTTCTGGTCCAGGTTCTGAAAATTCCTGGTATTTTACAGGCAATGCTAGCATGGCAGCAGAGAAAGGGTGATGTGCTTCAGGATGTCTTTGATGGGGACTTTTGTAAAACACATCCACTATTCTTGAAAGAAGTTTCCATTCCACTCCTCATCTACACTGATGACTGTGAAACTGTAAATCCTCTTCGATCGAAGACTTCGATACATAAGCTAGGGTTTGTGTATTTTATCATAAAGAGCTTGCCACCAGACTTGCTATCCAGTTTACGGTCACACTTCCTTTTAGTAGTGTACAAAACGGATGATGCAAAGACCTATGGGCTTGATGCTGTGCTGCAACCTGTGGTTGAAGAGCTTAAGTCTCTTGAAAGTGATGGCATCACTGTTGACAGCCCTAGCTTTCAAGGTGTAGTTAAGTTCACGGTTGTCCAAGTAGTAGGGGACAACTTGGGCATTGTTGTGTCCGGATGGGAGCACACATTAAGCCTTGTGTTATCTTCGGGTCATTTAACCCCACTGTCCGTTAATATTACAGGAGAAAAAGTGGTGGACTTAATAAAATAGCATGTTCAATGTAATATTAAATATAAAAACATACTACGAACAGGTAAGACATATTTTGCTTAGGCTATACACTTGTGATCAGTGTTGCCAGGTCCGCGGTTTTCCCGCGGAATTGGGCTACTTTTGAAGTGTTGCCGCGGGTTGAATTTGTGTCCGCTGGTTAGCCTAGACCTATTTTGCATGCATATTACATGAATCTTTAAATAAAAATCCATATTTTAAATAAAATTATTTATTTATACCCAAATCCTACCAAACTGACTCCAGATCAGCACGTACACACATGGACATGGGACACCCCACATACACACACGCACTGTGCGTGTGCACACGTGCCTAATGCTCACAGTCTCCTGAGAAAACCTCTTGAAAACTGTTTTTAATGCTGGCAAACATCTGGTGTTACTTTGTAGATATTACAATACATTTGGCAATGACAGCAATGCTGTTGGACTTTAAAAGCAGTGTATATGGTTTGGCAGGGGCATATTTTGAGTTCTGATATTGGGATGGTTTTTGGGCAGGTTTTGTCACACAGACCTGGCAACCCTGCTTGTGATTGTACATTTTGTCATTTAGCAGACGCTCTTATCCTGATTGTAGCCATGACGTCACCTTGGTTTTTAATCATATTCGACATGATACAAAGAAAATATAATTGGTGCCTATTTCAACTTGTAGTAGCAGTTTCCCCCAACAGAATCCTTTTCATCAAAGAATGATGATTATTAAGATGACGAAGAGACATTGACTGCTGCCGCAGAAATGGATGCAGAGAATTATGTATGGTAGCTACTGGTAGTTCTCTCCCCATGTACTTTTATTTACAGGCTTGTGTGGAATTGTCAGTTACACTGACATCATGAGAATAATGAATATAAAAAATTATTTGCACATTCTGATCCTGTTGAACGGAGCATGGATGCATTATACAGTGAGATGTTAATTTAATGGTAGGTGAATTCTGCATGTGGAACTGTGAAATGTAATGCAATCTCATGTATTCCCAGTTACAAGTATAGGAGTTGTACAAACTGCACCATGCCAAAAACTGACCAAGAGATGGTGTAGGCCTACTTGGGCGGGAAACGGTAACGTTAACCTAGGTATTCATCAGAGAATTAAAGCACATTGAATCCCGTTATCACAAAGTTTTCACTAAACCCGCACTTCACCCTACTTGCCTATGGGAATGTCCCTGTAAGTCGCTCTCGATAAGAACGTCTGCTAAAATAACTAAATGTAAACTACAAATAACTAATGTTAGGGAAAATAGTTTGTTTTGTTACGCATTTCTGTATTTTTTAACTATTTTTTTATATTGGAATATCGGATTTTTAAATCACCAAATATTTGTATCGGTATCGGCCTTAAAAATCCTTTATCGGTCGGGCTCTAGTATATATGAAAACTGGGGGTAACAAATAAGGATCAGAGCCTAAAATTTTAATTTTCTCCAGATATCTCTGTCTCTCTCATTCAAATGGGCAGTGTGGGCGGCCATACTGGGCGATATCGGTCGTGAATATGGTGGTGTTCTATTTGGTAGTGACGTAGGTGGCATCTATGATTTTTTGTTGTTGTAGTAGCACATGGAGTACAGTATTTTTGTATTACTTTTCAGGGTGGATTTTCTTCGTTATAAATTTAAGAGCAGCATATATAATGCAAAATCATATATGCAATATATCTCCCTAATATTGACAGGAATCTCTGTGTATCTGTGCATGAACATATTAGAATGGGTTTAGTTTTGGAATACCTTCTCAAGAACCGGGCACTGTGCATATTTTGTAGGTGTCCTTTTTATAATCCAATGGAGTGCAGTGTTGACATTTTTGTTGTGTGGATAAGCATTTAGACATTTTGAAAAAATAATTGGCTGCCAATTTTGTTCGCTTCGCTTTCAACACTGCCATGTTGAGTTGACTGAGTTGCACTAAGCTAGCTCTCGCAAGCCTAAAAGATATGGATATAGCCAGCCGAAAACCGGCACAGGAATAATATTATGTCCGTGCGATACAAATAATCCTAGACTATTTTACTGATGAAATACTTGCTAGCTAACTAAGAAAAATACATTACTTAAAGTGGATGGTTTATTTCAGTAGGTGTAGTTAGAAGTTTATTAGCTACAACTGTTTCTGTGTAAACTAATAGACTACACAAAGTTACAACGGTTTAGCCTACAAAAGACAACATGCATGCTTACATTACCATATTTCTTCAAATAAACGCTGCAGCGTTTATTAACTAACGTTAATTTTTGCAGCCATAGACAACTTCGTTGCTGGCATTGTGACAAATGAATCATGCTGCTAAAAACGCAGGTTTCATTTACTACCGCTGACCTCCTTGACTATTCTTTGTTTGTCTATGAGTGCAGCAACTCCCTTTCTCATTGGCTATCAATTAGGTGTGCGTTGGTAGTACAACTGTCTCAAATACAGGCAGGGCTGGACTGGGCCAAAAAATCGGCCCTGGCATTTTTGACCCAGGCGGCCCACACCCACCGTGATTGGTCAGACACATTCCCTGCAGACAGTCCTCTTAAAATATGCGTTCATGTGATAGTTTTGGATCCTTTAAGAGGGGTCTCAAGACTTATTTGTTGATCTTACACTTAAATAATTAATTAATTCTTAGAGTTATGATTTGTATATCAGGGGAGTCAGGTGGCTGAGCGGTTAGGGAAGCGGGCTAGTAATCTGAAGGTTGCCAGTTCGATTCCCGGCTGTGCCAAATGACGTTGTGTCCTTGGGCAAGGCACTTCACCCTACTTGCCTCGGGGAGAATGTCCCTGTACTTACTGTAAGTCGCTCTGGATAAGAGCGTCTGCTAAATGTAAAATGTAAATGTATATTTATGGTATTTTACGGTATTTTTTATTATTATTGATATTTGATATTGTATTGCCTTTATTGTTATTATTACTATTTTGCTTAATATTGGCTTAGCAACTTTTAAAAACTGTTTACTGTTAATTTTAACTATCATAAGATTCATATTTTGTCGCTTTGGACAAAAGTGTCTGCTAAATACAATAACCACAACCCTTCCCAAAAGCTACAATAAAGCTGAGAGTAGTATATGACCTGGAAAAGAGCATCAATACAAGAGAAGCCGTGTACTCACTCACTTTTTATTGACGATTTGGAGGCCATATAGTACACAATGTCCATACTCAAGTGCAAGTAACAGTGGAAAGCTGCATGGCCCTCTGAACAACACTGTATTATTACCATATAGATACCTTGTGATACCATTTTACCTCTGCTTGGTGGCTGCAGTGGTTTTAATAGGGTAACCTAATAATACTGTGTCCTCCAATTTAGCTAGATAGATCATTTATTTTATTTTGTATTACTACTAGCCTATAACAAATCAGTTGTGTGAGCGTGGTATGCCCATAATCTTCCCCTTCAGTTGGCTACTTCATTCAGTATTATTCATGTTATTGGATTTTGCAGTTACGACGTAAGGCGCACATAACACACCCACAGCCTCCCTCCCTTCCTTAGAGTCCCTGTTAATTTTCCTACTCCTTACCACGTCGTCAACTACTTTTTCTTCCATCTTTTCCTCACTCGCTCCCATGGCCGTCATGGTCACTCTCCTCCTCCTCGGCTTCTTCCCTGACCCTGTCAGTATGTCTCTTCCTCTCTGAGCCAGATACCTCCCTCCTTCATCTACAGGTATGCTGATGTTGAAGCAGCTAAAGCCCCCCCCCCCCCAACATGTTCGAATTTTTTGCACATTTTGTGGCATTCGCCTGTAGATTTTTTATATTTTTCTCCCTTCACTTTTCTGCGCCTCCCTTGCGCCTTGGTGGTCGTTTATCCATTTTAGCGATGCTAAACGTTACCGATGTTAAACCAGAATACGCATTAGCGTATGCGTGTCTCAGGGCCTACGGGAGGCTTTGATTGGGTCATGCCAGTGCCCATAAAGAAAATGAACCAATGGGCCGCCGTCAGTTCTTTATGGGCCGGCCCGACCCCCCAAAAAAAGGACGAAAAAAAAAGGCCTATAAATTATATTAGCGATTCGGCCCAAAAGTGCATCGGCCCACAGGGCAAATGCCCGGTATGCCAGATGGCCAGTCCAGCCCTGAATACAGGTGTGTGAAATCTGAAGCAGCATGCCTAAAACAACTAAATACGGTTTTTGCACAGGTCCGCAAACGCCCCGCAATTGCTTCCCGTTTTAAAGAAGTATCTGAGGCAGACAGAAGACGAATTGATGTTGTTGATATGTTGCGTTGGAGATGTAGTGACGTCACCAGTGCAAGTGCAGCTGATTGCTCTGACAACATTGCGTCTGCTCCAGATTCGACGTGTTTGATTTGGGATCTTCCCACGTATTGTTGTAGTATATAAGAAACCAAATGTTTACTCCTCGACAGGTCAGCAAACGCTTTGTCGCCTCGATTTGTTAAAACCTGTTGAGACCTACAGTCTCGGTTAACAAACGTTTTAACAAATATTGGTTTACAAAGGCGTTTGCAGACCTGTCGAGGAGTAAACATTTGCAGTTTACGTTTATTTACATTGTTTTTGCATATGTTCTCTCCCAGGCTTACCGCATCTTTAATACGTGGATGGGAGACCCCTCTAAGAACTTGTTCCTGGCAGAGGTCCTGAATGTAATCCGTAGAGAGAATCGTCTGGAAGAGGTCACGCGCTCTGGGAAAGCCTTGCTGCAGGGGCTTTATGCACTACAGGTTAGTTTGTAAAACAAGTTATGGATCTGCACACACTCTCTGGATCTCTGTGTGCATCTACTGCCTTCTCTTTTCCCTCCCAGGCACAGTACCCTAACCTGTTGAGCCGCGCTCGAGGACAGGGGACATTCTGTGCCATTGACATTTGCAATGATGCAACACGTAACAGTATCCTCCTTAAGTCCAGGGACAAAGGTAAAACTTCATTATCAACCATTTGTTTTTGATTTAGAAGCTGTATGTATACTGTAAAAGTATGTTTAAATCCACATGGAATCCTCATCAGAATGGGATTTATTCGCCATGAAAGTTTGCACAGACAAGGAATTTGCTTTGGCAGGAAGGTGCATACAATAAACATATACCTAAAATTTAAATATGTGGACTAACTATACTAAGGGTACATAAACTAGTAAGAAGAATAAACTAGTAAGAAACTCATAAGAAGTAGGTTATTGAATACCATAGGGAGGATGATGATGGATGATGGAGAATAAGAAACTGGTCCAAGGAGGTACCCCTGAGGTACACCATAGAAGGGATGCAGTAATGTTGTTCTCTCTCCTCTCACAGATAAACAAATTCAGGGACTTGCTGATGTATGTTTCTCTTTTTTGACACAGGGGTTCTCCTGGGGGGTTGTGGCGACTGCTCGATTTGGTTCCGTCCATCTCTGGTCTTTAAGGAGTACCACGTTCACCTTTTCCTCAACATCTTCAATGATGTTTTGGCAGAACACAACTAGAAGCCAACTAAACACAACCCTGTCCCAACCCAACTTAAATATGGTCAGCCCAACTGGGGAGGGAGAGCACAATAAGGAGGTTCATGAAGCACACAGATTTTCTCACGGAACACTTTTCTTTCTTCTCATACTTGTTCCTCGCATGGCAGTTCATCCATAGTGTCTTAGCCATTTATTTGGAAACCCCATTTGAAAGCACATAATAGTAATATCAATTGCTCTTATTGTGATTCAAGCTTTTCAAATACCAATTTTTCGAATCAGTTCCCTCCATGGGTATTTCATTAATAGAAAGCAAATTGTATTTGAAATTAAGCTTATCAATTCCTTTACGTGCAGAAATAGGATGTACACATCTAATAATTAACCATCCTTAAAAAAGTGTGTTTTTACGAAACACACTTTTCAGCTTTGCCTGAAATGTTTTAACCCTAACCAATGTGATTTTGTGAAGGACAATGGGATAATAATGAAAAGGTTATTAATGTGCCCGCATGTTGTGTAATTTCCCAACTTTTTACTCAAGTATTGCAGGTTTCATACTATAAAACTAGAATCTATTGAAAAATACTCATTAACAATATCTTCACTAACAGGCTATCAAGATGTACAACAGTGGTACTATATAACATATAGTACAACATGTACTTTTCAAGATATCATTCCTCCCCAAATAGTAGCAATAGTATGTATTTTTGGCGCAATGTCTACGTAAAGCCACGCCCATGTGGGCAGGGCATCTTAGTATGTTTTTTCGGTATCCTTTTTTAAAACAACAGAACCCATAGTTGATGTACAGTACAAGGTATTTCCATAGTCTTGAATGCCTCTAATATTTTTGAATATTGTGGGCAGGTTGAAATGTTGTGGAGAGCTCTAGTCTGAGGCTTCTGCTAATTTGTCATTAAGCCTTCATAATGATGACGATGGTGCCAGTCTTATTTGGCTAAGTCAGTATTGTATAGAGAGCTGTGTTTTATTGATTACTTGTTAATCATTAACAATATATAAAGAGTATTAGTTGGTTTACAGTGTTTTGTGAGTTAGAATATTATTGATGTCATTATTTCAAATGGCTATTGTCTATGAAGCATCCACTATGTATTCTAAAATAATAAACCATAATGAAATGTTGATTAAAAAGTACATTTCTTACTCTTTTTACCATACTGAGACAGGAAGAAAAGGATGGCAGGTGTCAGTGATCTATTTGATTGTGCCCTTGTGGTGACAAACTAGTATTATACCATGTCCCTGATATAATTGGAAGACAGTAGGCTGGTGATAACCTCCTTCCCCATCTCTTAGGTCATTGTTAGTCAAGTAAAGTTATTTCAGGTGCTTGGATTTTTATTTGTAATCAACAACCAACACATGAACATGATCTATCTTTTCATTATAGAAGACTAATTAGTGTCTATTCTAGAGTCCAACAGTTGAACTCAAAAGTCCTGCAGCTCAACTCCCAAGTCCTACCCTCTTAAAGTCAAGTACACAGAACGCAAATCTGTATTAAACCTCTGTATTTAATCTGTTTCAATACATGATGCATGACAACACACAGTTAGGTTATATGGGTTAGGTTATATGGTTAGATTCAAATATTCTATCTACAAATATTACATTTAACAAAATGTTGTTATGGACTCCACCTCAGTTGCGCTCATTGCTATTGTGTCATCCAACATATTTCCAGCGTAAATCAAATGGTTCCATAAAACAGTATAACATTATATATTTTAAATGTAAATTATGAACAAATGTCCTTATTTCAATCAAAGACAACTAGAAAAGGTACATTTCCTGAAGAAAATGTGTGTGTTTGCTGAAAGCAGCTGAAACGATTTTGTTTTGATGGCTTGAATAGTATGTGAGAGTATGTTGTGAAAGTATGCAGGTGAGAAAGTGTTGAAAGTTATTAATGACATTAACTAAAGTATGTCGGCAATAACGTTGGAAATGTGTTTTTAGCTTAAACAGTGTGAGAATATGTAAACAGTGTGAAATTAAGGTGAAAAAAAGTGTTGCTTTAAAAACAAAATGGTGAGAGTGTTAAAATTATATTTGTCATTGTTATGCATTGCAATATTTTCTTACTGTTGAAAAAGGAGAAAACAAGCGTGATGAAAACAGTATCTTATTGACTTTCATGCATTTTTAAGCGTTAAAGTATTACAAATTGAAAGAAACATAAACAAGTTTGAAGTTAAAAAAATTAGCAAATATAGTGGAGTATATTGCATAACAGTTATCAATATCATAGCAGACAGAAGTATGTCAGCAGTATGAAGGTGAAAAAAGTGTTTTTAGCATAAACAGTGTGAAAGTATGTAAACAGTGTGAAATTATGTAGGTGAAAAAAGTTATTAAAGTTTTATAACGGAATCACAATAGAAAAATATAGCTGCAAGCAGAGATGCGATAAAAATGTACATTGTAGAAGATCAAGAGTTGGGACAACAAGAGAGCAAAACTACTTCATGTTTGGCCAACAACAATAGGCTGAATGGGGATTTGAACTTGTGAGCATAAGGTAACAAGTCAGTCTCTCTATCCTCTATGCCAGTGGTTCTCAATCCTGTTCCTCGGGACCCCCTGCCCTGCATGTTTTAGATGTTTCCCTGCTCCAACACACCTGATTCAAATGAATGGTCGTTATCAGGCTTGGATAATTCAAGTCGATTGGGTCTATGGTTCATGGGGAGAATGGTTTTGAAGGTTGTACCAAATTTGGACAGTACAGCATATTCATCATGGTGGACCTTATGGGTCCTTGAGGCTTTTTTGTTCCCCATGAGAGATAAGGCATGTATTCAAATTTTCAGGCATTTTGGAGTTATGGGGCACAGGGGAAATCAGCCTAATTTAAACCTTGGAACTTTTGCAAAAAAAAACTCCCTTAATCTGGGTTACTATTAGTATAATGTTTGGGGTGATGAATGTTTTATTGGAATTTAGAGTTAAGATATAGGGATGTGGATATAAACGTATTTCACAGAGGAGAGAAGTAAAGCGTACATATTCATTTTGCATTACAGTAGTCCAAACCGATATAACAGAGCAACAACAACAACAACAACAACAAAAAGAAACAAAGACTAAGTTGTCCTACTCTGGGACAGTATAAACAGAGAAAAGTACATTTTCTCTGTAAATTGCAAACCACGTACGAACCACGTACGAACCACTTTTCCGGTTCTCAGTCTGTCGAAAGAGAAAGAACTGGTTCGCGATTAAGCACCGGCTCCGAACCGGCACTCAAAATGCGTTGGTGGAAAAGGGGTAACAGTGGTGGTTTTTTAATTTCTTTAATTTCTATGTCATAGTGGTGGTTCACTTTATTCCAGGGTACACTGCCATGGCAATTTATGCTGCACACATAACATGCTCATTATAACCAGGGGTAAAACTTTTTTTGTGGCCCCCACACACACACAAAGAAAAAGTTTGGGGGGGGGGTGGAGAGAAACGCTTTTTTGTCTTCTGCTATTTTTCTACACAGGGTGACCAGTGGCTAAGAAATTGTGAATGACAAGTCATGTTCCGCAATAAATGTGCACAAACGTATTTCTAAGTCGCACACACGGTCAGTCATAGACAACGGTGTGTCAGCTGTAACAGTTGCTCCTGGCAACGTTGTGGTAAGTTTGAGTGCACTGGCAGCGGCTCTATGACCGGGACCTAACTCATGATGATCAAGCCCTATCTTACCGCTGCTGGCATATAGTAGCTTCCTCGAGCAAAACGTGCAGAAACAAGTATCTCTCTACCTTCTATCCATGACCAGTGCCATTTATTTTTGAGTCCTTTATCTATGGGTAGGACATCATCCCCAGGCTTCATAAATTTGCGCTCCATGCTTTCACCGACAAAGCTAACGTGATGTATGGACCTCATTCACACTGTGTTGCCAGGACCCGCCCTGCCCTGCCCTGCTTTGATAGGCTTGTAATGTTAGTTATAGCTGCGTTCCTCTCATATGATTGGTAGGTGAAATCAATTAACTCGAAAATTTTAAGACACATGCAAGTTCCCAATTATTTTTTTTATGGCCGCACGCCGGACATCCGGCACGGTGCCGGAATACTTTAAGCCCTGTTATAACAGATCAAAGTCAGATCAGATATAGGGAGAACTGCCACTCTCAGGAAACTTCCGGCTTCTGAACTGGTTGCAGTTCCACTCTGGTTCCATATGAGGGCGCTCACCAGTGAGTGCAGAATGAATGGAGGTATGGAGCTATACCCTTCAAAATCCACTTTTCTCAGGATATAATTTTTTGTCTAGGAATGTTGCATTTGAAAGGGGAGGCAAAGAAAATACACACTGCTGGGTGTTAGATTTTTTTAAAGTCGCTTTTTTGTTCTAAAAAGCCTTTCTAAAAAGCGATTGTGTTGCTTTTACTCTATCATATTTATTTAATTTATTTGTTTAATTTGATCATTTATTTTATAATGAGCTTGTCTTGTGTCAATTATGCGGTAGTGGAATGTTTCCGTTTGCGATAGATCATGTGGTACAAACCAATTACAAAACAACTGAAAACTTGCATATGCCGGAGTTGAAAACCACCATTGTGACATGGTGACAGAGAGTGCGGTTGCCAAACTTATTGATGCTAGCTGGCTGTACTACTGTAACGAAAATATATCCTGTTGAACTGGTTTCGTAGTAAAGGCCCCTGGTATACAGCAACACAGTATGGCTGCACATAACACATCTCGATAGCTAACCTTAACACTAGTTAGTAAAGAATATATTGTGCTTAGTAAAGTTATTCATTGTGCTTATTAAAGTTCTGTCTTATGATTTGAGAAGTGTGCTCAGGCTTAAACATGGTGTCTCACACAGGGTGTGGGAAGCAGGCTGTTCTTTGTGTCTCTATCTCTTCATTTTCAGAAACAACCTTGAAGCCGGGTGGAGACGGCACCCGAGCAGGTGGGACGCGTAGGCAAGAACAACTCCCTGATGCACGAGAGAACAAGCTCAACCCTCTTTTCATCTTTCTGTTTTAATTGCACTGTATAAATATAGGCTGGGGAGGGACAGATAGCCAGTTGGACTTCGTGAACCAGCCCAAACTCTGTTGCGGGTAGGGAAACTTAGACAACCCCAGAGCTCTGTACTTGTTGATTTCCAACTGCTGCATTAAAGCTGATATTATCGGACCTCTGCGACTCCAGACCACTCTTTCTAGAACACAGATTTGTGTCATTACTATCACATACTATCATTACATTGGAATAGACACACAATATTTCAGTCCTTCAAATGGTGACCCCAACGCTGAAAAGTCCAGACGGTTCCGGCCCGACCGACAGATCGGGAGAAAGACCCATACACCGGTACGAGGAGGCAGATGTAATCGTCAGAGGCGCCTCGACATAAAAAAAGGTAAGCAGACACCTGTTAATTCAAAGTACTGCTATTCAGAACTGAGAACCAAATTTAGACGATTACTATGTTTCATCGTACCTAGTCAAACCAACAGTGGTGGGAAATCAACCGTTTTTGTGTTTTTTCTTTGTCAAGGGGAGGTTAGAGTCCTCTCCAAAAGGGTGGAAGTCCCTACACGTTTGTCTTTGTCAAGGGGAGGTTAGAGTCCTCTTCAAAAGGGTGGAAGTCCCTACACGTTTGTCTTTGTCAAGGGGAGGTTAGAGTCCTCTCCAAAAGGGTGGAAGTCCCTACACGTGTTTTGTCCTTGTCAAGGAGAGGTTAGAGTCCTCTTCAAATGGGTGAGAGTCCCTATACGTGTTTTGTCTTTGTCAAGGAGAGGTTAGAGTCCTCTTCAAAAGGGTGAGAGTCCTAACACGTGGCTTGTCTTTGTCAAGGAGAGGTTAGAGTCCTCTTCAAAAGGGTGAGAGTCCATACACGTTTTTCTTTGTCAAGGAGAGGTTAGAGTCCTCTCCAAAAGGGTGGAAGTCCCTACACGTGTTTTGTCCTTGTCAAGGAGAGGTTAGAGTCCTCTTCAAAAGGGTGAGAGTCCCTACACGTTTGTCTTTGTCAAGGAGAGGTTAGAGTCCTCTCCAAAAGGGTGGAAGTCCCTACACGTGTTTTGTCTTTGTCAAGGAGAGGTTAGAGTCCTCTTTAAAAGGGTGAGAGTCCTAACACGTGGTTTGTCTTTGTCAAGGAGAGGTTAAGAGTCCTCTTCAAAAAGGGTGAAAGTCCCTGTAGGCCTACGTGTTTTGTGTTTATAAAAAAGGAGAGGGTTAAATCCACTCCAAGGGTTAGAGTCCCTGAACTTGTTTTGTGTAAAGGGTTAGAGTCCCTGAGGTTAAGTGTCCTCTAAAGTCCTAAAAAGGGTTAGAGTCCCTGAGGTTAAGTGTCCTCTAAAGTCCTAAAAGGGTTAGAGTCCCTGAACTTGTTTTGTGTTGAATAAAAATAGAGAGGAGTGTGGTGTGTTTTTTTCTTTGACCAAGGAGTTACAGAAATCCAGAGGAGAGTTGGAGAAAGGTGGGGGCTAAAAGAGTCCCGTTACTTGAGATCTTACAAAGGTGATCCCAGAGGTATTAGATGTCCATCCATCCATCCATAATCTTCCGCTTATCCGGGGGTCGGGTCGCAGGGGCAGCAACCTAAGCAGGGAGGCCCAGACTTCCCTCTTCCCGGCCACTTCCACCAGCTCTTCCTGGGGGACCCCGAGGCGTTCCCAGGCCAGCCGAGAGACATAGTCCCTCCAGCGTGTCCTGGGTCTTCCCCGGGGCCTCTTCCCAGTGGGACGTGCCCAGAACACCTCACCAGGGAGGCGTCCAGGAGGCATCCTTATCAGATGCCCGAGCCACCTCAACTGGCCCCTCTTGACGCGGAGGAGCAGCGGTTCTACTCTGAGCCCCTCCCGGATGACCGAGCTTCTCACCCTATCTCTAAGGGAGAGCCCGGACACCCTGCGGAGAAAACTCATTTCGGCCACTTGTATTTGCGATCACTACCCACAGTTCGTGACCATAGGTGAGGGTAGGAACGTAGATCGACTGGTAAATAGAGAGCTTCGCCTTTCGACTCCTTCTTCACCACGACGGACCGATGCAGAGCCCACATCACTGCGGATGCCGCACCGATCCGCCTGTCGATCTCACGCTCCATATTTCCCTCACTCGTGAACCCGAGATACTTGAACTCCTCCGCTTTGGACAAGATCTCCTCCCCAACCCTGAGGTTTCACTCCACCCTTTTCCGGTCGATAACCATGGCCTCAGATTTGGAGGTGCTGATCCCCATCCCAGCCGCTTCGCATTTGGTTGCGAACCACTCCAGTGAGAGCTGAAGGTCACGGCCCGATGAAGCCAACAGGACCACATCATCTGCAAAAAGCAGCGACCCGATCCTGAGGCCACCAAACCGGACCCCCTCAACGCCCTGGCTGCGCCTAGAAATTCTGTCCATATAAGTTATGAACAGAATCGGTGACAAAGGGCAGCCCTGGCGGAGTCCAAGCCTCACCGGGAATAAGTTTGACTTACTACCGGCAATGCGGACCAAACTCTGGCACCGGTCGTACAGGTACCGAACAGCCCCGATCAGGGAGTCCGGTACCCCGTACTCCCGGAGCACCCCCCACATGAGCCCCCGAGGGACACGGTCGAACGCCTTTTCCAAATCCACAAAACATGTGTAGACTGGTTGGGCGAACTCCCATGCACCCTCCAGAACCCTGCCGAGGGTATAGAGCTGGTCCACAGTTCCACGGCCAGGACGAAAACCACATTGCTCCTCCTGAATCCGAGGTTCGACAATCCGACGGACCCTCCTCTCCAGAACCCCTGAATAGACTTTCCCAGGGAGGCTGAGGAGTGTGATCCCCCTAAAGTTGGAGCACACCCTCCGGCCCCCCTTTTTAAAGAGGGGAACCACCACCCTGGTCTGCCAGTCCAGAGGCACTGTCCCCGATGTCCACGCAATGTTGCAGAGTCGTGTCAACCAAGACAGCCCTACAACATCCAGAGCCTGAAGGAACTCCGGGCGGACCTCATCCACCCCAGGGGCCCTGCCACCGCGGAGCTTTTCAACCACCTCGGTGACCTCAGCCCCAGAGATAGAAGGGCCCCGCCCAATGTCCCCAGACTCTGCCTCCACGTCGGAACGCATGTTGGTGGGATTAAGGAGGTCGTCAAAGTATTCCTTCCACCGATCCAGGACGTCCCCCATCGAGGTCAGCAGCGCACCATCCCCACCATATACAGCATTGACAGTGCACTGCTTCCCCCTTCTGAGCCGCCGGATGGTGGTCCAGAACCTTTTCGAAGCCGTTCGGAAGTCATTCTCCATGGCCTCGCCGAACTCCTCCCACGCCCGAGTTTTTGCCTCCGCGACCGCCAAAGCCGCATTCCGCTTGGCCTGCCGGTACACATCAGCTGCCTCTGGAGTCCTACCAGCCAACAAAGTCCGATAGGCCTCCTTCTTCATTTTGACGGCTTCCCTCGCCTCCGGCGTCCACCACCGGGTCCGAGGGTTACCGCCGCAACATGCACCGACCGCCTTGCGTCCGCAGCTCCGGTCAGCCGCCTCAACAATGGACGCCCGGAACATGGCCCATTCGCACTCAATGTCCCCGGGCCTCCCCCGAGACATGATCGAAGCTCTCCCAGAGGTGGGAGTTGAAGCTCCTTCTGACAGGGGATTCTGCCAGCCGTTCCCAGCAGACCCTCACATTACGTTTGGGCCTGCCAGGCCTGACCGGCGTCTTCCCCCACCATCATAGCCAATTCACCACCAGGTGGTGATCAGTTGACAGCTCCGCCCCTCTCCTCACCCGAATGTCCAAGACATGGACTACAAAGTCTATCATCGAACTGAGACCTCGGGTGTCCTGGTGCCAAGTGCACATATGGACACCCTTATGCTTGAACATGGTGTTGGTTATGGACAAGCCGTGTCTAGCACAGAAGTCCAACAACAAAACACCGCTTGGGTTCAGATCGGGGGGGCCGTTCCTCCCAATCACGCCCCTCCAGGTCTCACTGTCATTGCCCACATGAGCATTGAGGTCCCCCAGGAGGACGAGGGCATCTCCGGGAGGAGCGCTTTCCAGCACCCCTCCCAGAGACTCCAAAAAGGGTGGGTACTCTGCGCTGCCGTTTGGTGCGTAAGCACAAACAACAGTGAGGACCCGTCCCCCCACCTGAAGGCGGAGGGAGGCTACCCTCTCGTCCACCGGGGTGAACCCCAACGTACAGGCCCCGAACCGAGGGGAAACAAGTATTCCCACCCCAGCTCGACGCCTCTCACCGAGGGCAACTCCAGAGTGGAAGAGAGTCCAGCCCCTCTCAAGGAGACTGGTTCCGGAGCCGATGCTGTGCGTTGAGGCGAGGCCGACTATATCTAGCCGGAACTTCTCTACCTCGCGCACCAGCTCCGGCTCCTTTCCCGCCAGCGAGGTGACATTCCACGTCCCTAGAGCTAGCTTCTGCAGCCGAGGATCGGACCGCCAAGGCCCCCGCCTTCGGCCGCCGCCCGTCTCACACTGCACACCCCATGACCCCTCCTGCGGATGGTGAGCCCACTGGAAGGGGGTCCCACGTTGTCTCTTCGGGCTGTACTAACACAGAAAGTAAAAGTGCAGGTACAGATACTGGGGTGCAAAGGAGCAAGATAAACTAGAGAGGGTACAATTTCTGGGGAAATTGTAGGGTGTGCTCGCTTGCGTCGGTTGCAGATGGGTCCGTCCCCTTAAAGATCCTGTAAAGTGGACCTGGAAACGAGTTTTAAGTTCGCCACACCACAGAATAATGTGTTATTAAATACCCATCCAAATGAAAAAATAACACAGACAAGTATGTTAAATTAGGCTTTGAAATCGTGAAAAAATCTGCAGTCTTCTCTGCTTGAGACTGGGGGGGGCGTGTCGCCTGAAGGAGCTGAAGCTCCGCCCCTCGCTGCCTAGTGCCTACCTCCGACCCAGATAATGGACGCTATGTCAAGCCGAACAAACCGTATAGAATTTGAATTTATTTATTTGCAAACATACAGATGCATATAAATGAAATGTTCCCCTGAGCTGTACAGTAAAAATGGACACCAGAGACAGCAGACAGTGAGCTCTCCAACTAGGCTACTTCACACACACACAAACACATTACGTCATTTAGCAGACGCTCTTATCCAGAGCGACTTACAGTAAGTACAGGGACATTCCCCCCGAGGCAAGTAGGGTGAAGTGTCTTGCCCAAGGACACAACGTCAGTTGGCATGACCGGGAATCGAACTGGCAACCTTCGGATTACTAGCCCGACTCCCTCACCGCTCAGCCACCTGACTCTCACATTAGCTACCATTTCACCAAAATACCATCATTCTACACCGAGTAGCCTAATATCAAGTTAGCGGTTTGCACTAATTATAGCAGAGATACCTATGGAAAAGTTATCTAGTATAATTATAACAAGCACACAGAACTGAGTGATGAACTGCTGGCGGCGGTGGATGGTCCAGGTGCGACCGGAGGATGACCGGCCAGGGGGGGCAATGCTCGGTACTGCTCCGTGCTGCAAGAGAAGCCGTGTGTTGGTGAACCCCGTCTGTCTCTGGTCCATGTTAAAACTGTCCGCCGTGAAATGGTCAGTGGCGCAGAGGCGGCTGTTGGAGTTTATCCAAAGCTTTCCATGAGCGTGGATCTTCACAAAATCTATCCACCTATTTTTCCTTTCATTATCAATAGGGAACTTAAATGGCATTGCAGCGCAGCTGGAGTTCTTTCATCCAGGCAAGATGCAGTTGCGGGTGGTGGGAGACATCCTGAAGCTAGCTAGCTAGCTGATGTAAGCTACAATAACAGTACAGCAGGAGAGCCATTCAGTGATCTGACGTAGATGGGGCGAAATGACGTAGATAGGGCATTTTTGGGCTCCGCCCATTAAAACTTGATCTGAAAACGGAAGAGAAACTGTTCTTCGGTTTAACTCCACATTTCAGTGCGACAAAGTTTTAGCGCTTTGCACATGCTTTCAGGAACTCATTTCACACGTATATAATGTACTTAGAAGCAAAAAATGGAATTTACTTTACAGGATCTTTAAGTTTTTTCCCATCTAGTGATATTTTCAAGCATTTAGCCTACTCAAGAACCCCCTTTGAAACAAGCTACTGTAACAACGTTGTCACCGGCAGTATTTCAGATGGAATCGCAATTCAAACTGTAACATCTGCTAACTGAAAATATGCCCCCAAAAATGTAAATAAGCTTTACATCTATTTAGGGAGAAATGGCTAATTCAAAAGAAGGCTAGCCAAACTTCACTGAGTGAGGGGATTGTTTTTAAGCGCCGGAAATGAGAATGTTTGTTTTGACAAAGTTTAGGCTGTGGCACTGAAGCCAGCGACGCACCACACAAGCTTGAGTTTAAATACATTCTTTAATGTGACATTACTTACTGTACATGCAAGTCTTGATTTGCTTAAATGTACATGTATGATGCTACTATTACACCACGGCACGATACGATACTCGCTGTGCAACAGCACATCTATGCACGTTGTATCCATGCGTCGTTGCTAACGTAACAACGTTGTCACCGGCAGTATTTCGGATGGAATCGCGATTCAAACAGTACCATCTGCTAACTGAAAATACTCCCCCAACAACATAAATAAGATTTACATCTATTTAGGGAGAAATGGCTAATTCAAAAGAAGTTTGCTACGAGCAAGCTAGTTGCGGTGGCTAGCCAAACTTCACTGAGTGAGGGGATTGTTTGAAAGCGCCGGAAATTAGAACGTTTGTTTTGACATTAAGTTTAGACTGAAGCACTGAAGCCAGCGACGCACCACACAAGCTTGAGTTTAAACTTTACATACATTCTTTAATGTGACATTACTTACTGTTCATGCAAGTCTCGATTTGCTTAAATGTACATGTATGATGCTGCTAGTAGTAGTACACCACGGCACGATACTCACTGTGCAACAGCTCATCAATCCATGCGTCGTTGCTAACGTGTGCTGACGTGGTGACGTAGCTAGCACTGAGTACCCTTCGTTGTCTAAAGGCACTTTTTGCCATAAAAACGTTGTAACCTCCTAAACCGTGCAACGGAGCGTAAATAAAAATACAAGCAACGCAATCGAGACCAAGACGAACATTTTGACACAGGCGTTGTCTATGTAGTCCAAATATTGACTTATCCTTAGGGGGGCGAAAATAAACAATAATAAATATATATATGTGAGAGTAAGTAAGAGTAAGTAAGTAAGACTTTATTTATATAGCACATTTCATACAAGAATTGTAGCTCAAGGTGCTTTGCATAAAATCAATAAAAACAATAATACAAGTGATAAACAATTCAAACAAAAATAAAAATCCCAATAAGATCTCTGTTCAAGAGAGAAAACAACTTTAAAAGTAAGAAAACTTTTTTAGATAAAATTTTTAGATAAAATTACTTAAATGCTTCGGTAAAAAGGTAGGTTTTAAGCTGTCTTTTAAAAATGTCTAGAGTGTTTGCTTCCCTAATATTTATGGGTAATTTGTTCCATAGTTTTGGGGCGTAATTGACAAAGGCCGAATCACCAATCTTCTTATGACTGCTTCTGGTGACCTCTAATAGGCCTGCATTTGATGATCGCAGTGTTCTAGCTGGTGTGTAGTTTATAAAGGAGTTAGCAATGTAGCTAGGTCCTTGTCCGTGTAGAGCTTTGTATGTGAGGAAAAGGACCTTAAAGTCAATTCTGAAGGTAACAGGGAGCCAGTGTAAAGTAGCTAGGACAGGACTAATGTGTTCTCTCCTTTTAGTTTTGGTTAATAATCTAGCTGCAGAATTTTTAATGAGCTGTAGTCTTTCAGTGGTTTTCTTGGGAAGACCAGTGAAAAGTGCGTTATAGTAGTCCAGCCGGCTGGATATAAAAGCATGAATTAACTTCTCTGCATCATTTTGGTTTATGAATGGTTGTACCTTTGCTATATTCCTCAGGTGAAAGAAAGCTGTTTTGGTCACTTTATTAATGTGAGAGTTGAAATTCAAATCTGAGTCCAGGATTACACCGAGACTCGTCACCTCTGGTTTAAGACAGGGGGTTAAGCCTCCAAGATTCTTAATAAGCATCTCTCTTTTGGATTTGGGGCCACATAGTAGGACTTCGGTTTTGTCTTCATTTAATTTAAGAAAGTTATCATTCATCCATTTGTTTATTGCCAACAGGCAGTTGGTAATGGAATTGATGGCCGTTGCATCGTTGGGTTCAGTGGATATATAGTTGTGTGTCATCCGCATAGCTATGGAAATCTATGTTATGTTCTCTGATTATGTCGCCGAGTGGTAACATATAAAGAGAAAAAAGTAATGGACCTAAGCAGCTACCTTGAGCAACCCCGTAGCAGTTCTCATGTTTCTTGGACCTATGGTCACCTAAACTAACATAAAACTTCCTTCCTGTGATATATGATTTCAGCCAGTTCAATACACTATCCGTGAACCCAATAAGCTTTTCCAGTCTATTGATTAGGATGTCGTGATCAATTGTATCGAATGCTGCACTGAGATCTAACAGGATAAGGATAGAGACTTTATTTGCATTAGAGTTTAGTCTGAGGTCGCTAATTATTTTGGTGAGAGCAGTTTCAGTACTGTGATATTTCCTGAAACCTGACTGCGAGACTTCCAGGATGTTATTTTCTTCAAGAAAATAATTTAATTGGACTAAAACTATCTTTTCCAGTACTTTACTAATAAATGGAAGGTTTGATATTGGTCTGTAATTTGCAAGTAGACTGTTATCCAATTTGGATTTCTTTAATAGGGGCTTTACAACAGCTGTTTTGAAGGCATCTGGGAAGACGCCAGTTCTAAGGGATGTGTTTATAATCTCTAGCACCGGACCTGAGACACTATCAAACACTCGCTTAAAGAATGTTGTGGGTATAGGATCAATATCTGAGGTTGTGGAGTTAGATTCGCTGACAATTTTGGAAAGTTCACTAAGTGTGATACAGGTAAATATGCTCATGGTTATGTTGCAGAATCTACTGATGTCAGTTTCGACCCCACTATTAATAATACTCGCTCTGATCAAAGTTATTTTGTTCTTGAAGAACAAAGCAAGCTCTTCACATTTAACTGCTGAGGATGGAGGTGGGGCAGGGACAGTGTTTAGCAGCTGGTCAATGGTGGAGAAAAGAACTCTGGAATTTCTGGCATTTTCTGTAATAATGTTGGAGAAATATTCTCTCCTTGCTAGACGGATGGTTTTGTTATAGGTGGTTAGTGTATCCTTGTAGATATTGTAGTGGATAGTGATCTTTGTTTTCCTCCATTTTGTCTCTGCTGCACGGCATTTTCTTTTCGTTTCACTAACATTTTTATTTCTCAGCCATGGGGAGGTTCTGTTTGTGCACTTCTTTTTGGTTTTCAGTGGTGCAACATAGTCTAACACAGATAATAGTGCATCATTGAGGTTCTCTACCATTTCATTCAGAGAGCAATCATGGTTAGTCGGCTCATATAGAGCAAATTGTTCAGAAAATGTCATCATAGCTGTATCGTCTAAATATCTTCTATGGACTAAGAATTATTTTTTGGTTTTTGTTAGGATAATTTCCACATTAAAAAGTATATAATGATGGTCTGAGAGGGGTAGATCAGTTATTGAAATATTATTGATATTTAGTCCAGTTGTTATCACTAGATCTAGTGTGTTTCCGTGCCGGTGTGTTGGGTCTGTTATGTGTTGAGTTAGATTGAAACTGTCAAGGAGATTTAAGAGCTCAATAGTTCTTGGGTCTGCTTTTTTATTTACTTGGATATTTAAGTCTCCGTTTAAAACTACTTTGTCATATCTAGTGACACATAGTGATAATAGTTCAGAGAATTCTTGTATGAATATTGACGAGTGCTTGGGTGGCCGATATATAATAACAAAAAGTATTGATTCGGTTTTGAGCTCTATAGCAAGATATTCATATGATGTGAATTCACCTAGCTCAGTGATTTTGAACAACAGTTTAGAGGAGAAAATAGCTGCGACTCCTCCACCTTTTTTTGATGTCCTTGAAACTTGGTGAAAGCTGTAATCAGGCGGACACGCTTCTATCAAAGTTGCTGTTGCCGTGTCATTGTTTAGCCAGGTTTCTGTTAGACAGATGCAGTCTAAGTTGTTTTCTTTGACCAGATCATTAACTAGGAATGTTTTGTTATTTAGTGATCTAACATTTAGAAGGGCCAGTTTCATCTGTGGGGTATTAACAGATAAAACAGGGGTAGATAAATCTGTTGGAAGAATATGGATAGTTCTGTGACTTCTAACACTAGTTTCAGGTTTGTAACCATGCATTTTACCATGCCATTTTCTGTTTGTGATGATGACCGGTATGTCCAATGAAATAGCATGGTGGCTGTCCTAGCGTAGCTTTTCTTTGGGAAAGTCTCTGTCACTGAGCTGTTCCATCACAAGGGAATTCATCCTGGGGGTGCAGATCTGTGCAGGGCCCATGTCCTTGCAGGAGGCTGTTTGAATGTTCTGTTCTGTTCCATGGGAGGTTGTTTGGGATGCGTCAGTCAGCTTAGACACAACAGGGATAGGGAGGGAAGCTTGATTTGTGGTCAGGAGCACGTGATTGATGTTTGCTGTTAGTAGTCGAGATCCTCTACGGTTTGGGTGGAGTCCGTCAGCTTGAAAACGGTCTGCACAGTTCCAGAACACATTGAAGTTATCGATAAATCTCAGTTTGTGTGTCAGACAGACAGATGCCAACCATGTGTTGAAAGATAGTAGTCGACTGAAGGCTTCTTTTCCTCTGCGAAAGCATGCAATCGGTCCACTGATGAATACATCTTGATATCTGTTAAGTGTGTTTAGTAGCTGGGTGAAATGTTTTTTAAGTATCTCAGTGCCAGTTTTCTTGTGTAGGATATCAAACGAGCCAGTGTGGATGATAATCTTAGGGTTGTTTGGTTTATTGTTGAGGATTGTTTGTACCTCTGAGGACAGTTCCTCGACAGATGTGTTGCTAAGACAAATATTTTCTGTCTTTGCCAGTTTAACATGTGCTGTCATGGCATCTCCAATCAAGATAGTGGCCATATGTGGTGTTGTGTTTGCATTTCTAACGTTTGCCTTATCAGTAGCTGCGGGGCCAGTTCTTATCTTATTTGGGTTAGCAATGATAGGACCTTGTGCTAGACCAAGGTTAGACACTGCGTTAGTGCTAGCAGTAGATTCTATAGTGCTAGCAGTGTTAGCTCCTCTAAGTGTTGATGGGCTGTGGGTAGTCTTAGCATACCTTGGATCTTAATAATCCTGTGATATTGTTGTCTGATTAGGCTTGATAGGGGGTCGAACAGCGCCCCGAGTGGTCCGAGAGGGGCTTGGAGTGAAATGGGGGACTCCCGGTCGCAGCAGACGATGATGTGTTGGATTCGCATGTGTGTAGTAGCTACCATCATGGTGTGTCGGCGATCTGGGCCCTTCATGTTTGTTAGCTGCGTGGCTAGCACTCCTGTGCCTCTTCGCCTTGGATTCCACACACAAGGGAGAGAAAGTTCCCAGTGGTTCGAAACTGTTTCTGAGTGTGACAGGAGGAGAGGTGATGCGGGAAGAGTTTCTGCCTCGCTTTTTTTGCTGTTTATCCTTGGTGACAGTCACATCTCTGATGAAGGTAGAAGCGGCGCTAGGCCTCTTTGGTTTAGCGCCGAGAGCAGGCCATGACTCATCCGGTCCAACGGCCGGTGAAGAGAAAGCTGGTTCCAAGGGTGGCTCATTGGCAGGTAGCTTAGCCTCCGGGCTAGGTAGCATGGAATCTATGAAGTCTTCAGTCTCTCTGATATCTAAGAGGGTTCTGACTCTTAGCTCCAGTTCGACTATCCTCTGAGTAAGTTGTTTGCAGTCATTACAAGCCATAGTTCTACAGGGAACAAGCTTTAGTTTGCTTGCCTGTGGTCAGTCTTGGAGGGCAGCCCAAAATACTTCTGTTCTCCTTGGGCTTCAGTCCTCTCAGGTTGTTCCTTTTTGTAGTATTTGATTTTGAGTAATATCTTCAAAAACTATCCAAATGATTGAAACTTCAGAGCATTTCTCCGTGAATAACTAGACAATACGATAGAAGCCAAGCAGGGAAGCAAGCAGGGAAGGTCAGGGGGAGGAGAGGGAAAGAAAATGCGACTGCCTTCGTTGAGAGCGTACTGAAGGTCTGAGAGAACAATGGTTGTGCTCGCCGAAGGCGTGAGCATACCCAATAAATAAATACAATATTGGGATGAGGTAGATATATGGGCTGTTAACGGGTGGGCTATGTACAGGTGCAGTGATCTGAGAGCTGCTCTGACAGCTGGTGCTTAAAGCTGGTGAGGGAGGTAAGAGTCTCCAGCTTCAGAGACTTTTGTAGTTCGTTCCAGTCATTGGCAGCAGAGAATTGGAAGGAAAGTCGACCAAATGTGGAATTGGCATTGGGGGTGACCAGTGAGATATACCTGCTGGAGCGCGTGCTACGGGTGGGTGCTGCTATGGTGACCAGTGAGCTGAGATAAGGCGGGGTTTTACCTAACAGGGATTTATAGATAACCTGTAGCCAGTGGGTTAAGCGACAATTATGAAGCGAGGGCCAACCAATGAGAGTGTACAGGTCGCAGTGGTAGGTAGTGTATGGAGCTTTGGTGACAAAACGGATGGCACTGTGATAGACTGCATCCAATTTGTTGAGTAGACTGTTGGAGGCTATTTTGGTTGGGGAGTCAGATGGCTAAGCGGTTAGGGAATCGGGCTAGTAATCTGAAAGTTGCCAGTTCGATTCCCGGTCATGCAAACTGACGTTGTGTCCTTGGGCAAGGCACTTCACCCTACTTGCCTCGGGGGAACGTCCCTGTACTTACTGTAAGTCGCTCTGTATAAGAGTGTCTGCTAAATGACTAAATGTAAATGTAATTTTATAGATGACATCGCCAAAGTCTAGGATCGGTAGGATGGTCAGTTTAACGAGGGTATGTTTGGCAGCATGAGTGAAGGATGCTTTGTTGCGATATAAGAAGCCGATTCGAGATTTAATTTTGGATTGGAGATGCATAATGTGACAGTAAGCGTCAGAGATTGAAACGGGATGTAGAGCAAGGAAAAAAAGTATAAGATTAGTGATCTAAGTGAGTGAGGGAAACGTCATCTGCGTAAAAAGTGGAGGAAGCAGAACAAGAAGATAAAAGAGAAAGCAGAGGCTAGAAAGCACAGTCTGGACACCTTTCCTTTGAGTCCAGATCCTGTCCAACAGTCAAAGCAACAGTTAGGATCTTCAAGGTCAGGGTTGTGCGCAGTTAGGAATAAATAAATGAATTAATTAACTAAGACGGGCAGAGTAAGCTTCAAAATCAGAAAACCACTCCTCTTTCATGAAGCCTTGATTGAAGACATAAAGAATAAGTACTATAAAGCAAGAAAAACTAAAACAACTAATAGCAAAGGTTACAACGGGGAGGATAGTGAAGAAGTACAGGCTACAAGGTTTTGCCGAAAATGTCCTTGGATTTTCATAGAAGCGTCGCCATGTTCTGAGTGAAGACCTCTGTTCCACCAACAGAAATCCCACAAACAGGTTCACTGCTGCTTTCAAGTCCAAAGACAAAACCTTCTTCACTCAAGATGACAACAGTTGGATAACGACTGGACGAAAACAAGCAATTACCAAAAACAAGGTGAAGAAGCAGAAAAGGTTTCTGGCTGACAAGGAAAAATCTTCACAAAAACATTCTTACTGAAAACACAAACACCATATCATACTCCCTTTTCTGTAAGCTTCGCCCATTCTGTGTTGTACATCCCACTCTCTCTGAACGGAACACGTGTCTGTGCAAGATCCATGAAAATCTCAGATTTGTCATTGAGAAGTTGCATAATTTGGGGGGTCAGATGGCTGAGCGGAGTTGGGATATTAATCAGAAGGTTGTTGGTTTGATTCTTGGCCGTGCCAAATGACATTGTGTCCTTGGGCAAAGCACTTAACCCTACTTGCCCTGGGGAGAATGTCCCTGTACTTACTGTAAGTCGCTCTGGATAAGAGCGTCTGCTAAATGACTAAATGTAATTTGAGGCTCATAGATACTTCAGATCTCGAGAGTTTGACAAAAATTATAACCTGTGACACCTCCAGGAAAATGTGCATGTATGATGAGTGCGAGGAATGCAAAGGCAAGACTGTTAAGCTCTCCAGATTTGATGGCTCAGCAAAGGTTGCATTCACTCAATGGGCCACAGCAGAGAAAGCAAGGGAAGATGCGAGGGAGGGTCCAACCACTGTCAAGATCACAGTGAAGAAAACAATGGAGGACACACAAGACAATCTTGGGAGTTATTCCACACTCTTCTCCATAAATTCTAGACACACATTCAACATAAATCAACAGTATTCCTACTGCAGAGAGTTGAAGAAGAACTTGTCAAAAGAGAAGGCAGTGATCCACATTGACTTCTCTGAAAACTACACATGCAAATACAGCTCAGAAATCCAAGCGCTCCACTTTGGCTCCTCGCACCAACACGCTACTCTGCACACTGGTGTTTTCTACATAGATGGTGAAAAAGAGCCCGTCTGTTTTAGCATTGTCACCCTCCAGACACAAAAGCCCACCAGCTATATGGGAACACATGAATCCGGTGCTGAATTATCTACAAGCCACATACCCAGATGTACAGTTAGGTCCATAAGTATTTGGACATTGACACAATTTTCATCATTTTGGCTCTGTATACCACCACAATGGATTTGAAATGAAACAAGATGTGCTTTAAGTGCAGACTTTCAGCTTTAATTTCAGGGTATTTACATCCAAATCAGGTGAACGGTGTAGGAATTACAATACATTTTATATGTGGCCCCCCCCTTTTTAAGGGACCAAAAGTAATTGGACAATTGGCTGCTCAGCTGTTCCATGGCCAGGTGTATGTTATTCCCTCATAAAGGGAGTTCGTTATTTCATTGACAAGGAGCAGATAAAAGGTCTAGAGTTCATTTCAAGTATGGTATTTGTGTTTGGAATCTGTTGCTGTCAACTCTCAATATGAAGTCCAAAGAGCTGTCACCATCAGTGAAGCAAGCCATCATTAGGCTGAAAAATCAAAACAAACCTATCAGAGAGATAGCAAAAACATTAGGTGTGGCCAAATCAACTGTTTGGTACATTCTTAAAAAGAAAGAACGCACTGGTGAGCTCAGCAACACCAAAAGACCCGGAAGACCACGGAAAACAACTGTGGTGGATGACAGAAGAATTCTTTCCCTGGTGAAGAAAAACCACTTCACAACAGTTGGCCAGATCAAGAACACTCTCCAGGAGGTAGGCGTATCTGTGTCAAAGTCAACAATTAAGAGAAGACTTCACCAGAGTAAATACAGAGGGTTCACCACAAGATGTAAACCATTGGTGAGTCTCAAAAACAGGAAGACCAGATTAGAGTTTGCCAAAAAACATCTAAAAGAGCCTGTACAGTTCTGGAACAACATCCTATGGACAGATGAGACCAAGATCAACTTGTACCAGAATGATGGGAAGAGAAGAGTATGGAGAAGGGAAGGAACTGCTCATGATCCAAAGCATACCACCTCATCAGTGAAGCATGGTGGAGGTAGTGTTATGGCGTGGGCATGTATGGCTGCCAATGGAACTGGTTCCCTTGTATTTATCGATGATGTGACTGCTGACAAAAGCAGTAGGATGAATTCTGAAGTGTTTCGGGCAATATTATCTGCTCAAATTCAGCCAAATGCTTCAGAACTCATAGGACGGCGCTTCACAGTGCAGATGGACAATGACCCGAAGCATACTGCGAAAGCAACCAAAGGCAAAGAAGTGGAATGTTCTGCAATGGCCAAGTCAATCACCTGACCTAAATCCAATTGAGCATGCATTTCACTTGCTAAAGACAAAACTGAAGGGAAAATGCCCCAAGAACAAGCAGGAACTGAAGACAGTTGCAGTAGAGGCCTGGCAGAGCATCACCAGGGACGAAACCCAGCGTCTGGTGATGTCTATGGGTTCCAGACTTCAGGCTGTCATTGACTGCAAAGGATTTGCAACCAAGTATTAAAAGTGACAATTAGATTTATGATTGTTAGTTTGTCCAATAATTTTTGGTCCCTTAAAAAGGGGGGGGGGGCACATATAAAATGTGTTGTAATTCCTACACCGTTCACCTGATTTGGATGTAAATACCCTGAAATTAAAGCTGAAAGTCTGCACTTAAAGCACATCTTGATTGTTTCATTTCAAATCCATTGTGGTGGTATACAGAGCCAAAATGATGAAAATTGTGTCAATGTCCAAATACTTATGGACCTAACTGTATGACAATGACCTTTATCCTTGGATCATCATGGATACAGATGAAACACCTGCCCGTGTTCTGGCCTCCAGAAGACAACTTCCTGTGGTATCTCTTTGATGATGTGCTCAAAATCATTCAAGCACCACAGCCTGTGACATCCCGCCACATGGAAATCCAGAGGGATGTGTGGATGCGACTCTCCCTGTCACTGATATGATGCTCTTTTTTTTGTTTTTCAGACCAATGTTTTCCATGACCAATGTTTTCCATGAAATATCCAATGTTAATGTTTTCATCCCCAGTTTTATGAAGTTTAAAACAAGCATATCATATAGATAAACACTTTGTCCATACCAACCTGTCACAGTGAACCACTCCATCACATCATGGGGTCATCTTGTTAAAAATGTATGTAACATAAATGAAATTTTACTGAAATTAATGTTGATGAAATAACAGACTTTCCATTGATGGTTTCCAAAAAAGGGACATTTTACTATTAGGAAAACATTACATTTAAAAAATACATTTCTTGATTTACTACTCTACTGGCATACATATTGTCTGTGACGGGGTGGTACAAGAACGACTCCCTTGCCTGAATAAAAAGGATATTATTATTAAGGCTTGTGCCTGAAGTGGGAAAATATGTTTTATTTGAGGATTAACATACCTTTAAAGTTGTAAGTAAAAAAATAAAAAAATAATTGTTCTTAATGAAAATTTGAAGGTGGAAATGGCACCCGTCTGGTAGGCTACTTACAGATGTCTACAACAGTGAATTTGTAGGTACAAAAGTGGATACTAACCATTTTTATTTGTCTTTGCTGGTGCACGTGGATGCTGCTGTACAAAGAGTAGTAGAAAAGACCGCTCTTTTACAAAACAAAGTATATGTATTAAACAACCCAGCGGCTGGGTTAAAGTGAACCATTTAACCCAGCGGCTGGGTTCGTACTTGGTGGCGTGGATGTGTGTAACATAGGACAACAATCTGCATCAGTTTGACAAATAAACACCAAATAAACGCAAATTGTTTTCAGCAGTACATTTATTTCTTACACAAACATGGGATTTTACAGTAGAAATGTGGCTAGCTGCCTAGCAACTAAATTGACATACAGGCCAAAGTGAGTTGACAGCTAAAAGCTAGCCTCAACCTAGGATAATCTCACCATTCACAGTTGCTGCAAGAAGTTACGCTATTTCTGCTGTCGCTAATTCCTAACTTGGTTGGATAGAAACCTTTTAACCCTTGTGTTATCTTCGGGTCATTCTGACTCATCAGTCATTGTGACCCACCATCGTATTGCAACAACTTTACCGCATACAAAAACAAAGTGAAGCATTTTCTTTTAACCGTTCGGCTGTCTCAGACCCCCCACATTGCGACGGTTAAAAGAAAATTATTTTTATTTGTTTTTGTATTGGGTAAAATTGGGTAAACACAACGATGGTTCGTTATGAACCTTTGGGTCATGTGACCCGAAGGCAGCACAAGGGTTAATAAATGAACAAAATGTGTCCTGGAGTTGAAAAGACTGTTGACAGAGTTAGTCCATGTTTATATGGCGCAGATAAACCAGCAGTTGGGTTGAAGTGTCCCAGCCACTAACCCAGCGGCTGGGCTGCACAAAAACTACCCAACGCCATGTAAATAACCCAACAAAATGACCCAACAGGCTCAACCCAGCATTTGTGTAGAAAAAATAACGAAGCATTTTTTTGAGTTAAGTGAAAGGAAAACTATACAGTACTTATATCATTGATTTTCGTAAAGTTCTCATGATGCTGCTTCTTGATCAGACTTGCAGGCTACCCTATTCTGCAAGTTTTCTGACTCTACTGCAATCCCTTAGCTCACACGCTCGCGACTGGTTGTCGCAAAAGTATGACGTGTCCATCAATCGTGCATTAGCTAGGAGCATGGGGAGCAACTGTTCTGCGCAAGACCAGACAAGCCGCAAATGGAAAGATGGCGCAGTCCGTTTCGCGGACGCCATCTTTAAAAACCTCCGTAGCTTGGCCTAGTTATATAGGTCTATGAGTTGGACCCTATTGGTCCGTTGTGTAGCCTTTTTCATTGCCAATGTGTTGCCGATTTTAAAGTCCTTAGTTTTGGATATATTCATGCAGTGCCCGTGTGTATTTTAGACTGTGACACCGGTTCCTATTTAAAAAGACAATGTGCGTTCTCTAGAGGCTACATTTCCTTTGAAAAGATAATGAACTCTGCCAAATATAACCTTGTCAGTTGGCTAAAGTGGGCTGGCTAGCATAACGAGTTCGTAGCCTATGTGGGTGGCTCGCTACGTTACCCGCACTGTGCGGTGATGATGGATTAAAGTTAACCCACACTTTCGACCCTCTCGACGGTCTCCTCGACAGCTTACCCTTGATCTCTTTGCCCCGTGTTGCCTTCTTTCATGTCGATGCCCAGTCTACTTCCTGTGCCATAACGCATTTATTTATCACCATTAAGACCATCAACGTGCACGTTGCTGATAGACAGAAACAAAAGACAAACAGATTCCTGCCTTCATCGTAAAACACTTTATCTAACAAGCTCGTCGTCCATATTGTCTTGCAGTCTAACGATTTGCGTTTTAGCAGCAAACTACGTGGACAATTAAGGCCTAGGCCTATAGCATAATGTTATTATGCTAATAATAATAATGACACAATTACAACTACATTTCTTTTGTACATAGTTATCCTATCCTATCTGCAATTTTGCTAAATTTAAGTATTGTCTATGTAGTCATTTGCTTATTAGACATAAGTATCCCTGCCCACCCGCACGTAAAATGTCAAGCTAATTGCGTGTGCACCCTATTCTTAAGTGTTCTTAAGTATTCTTAACGTGACTTCTTCCAGAAAGAACGTTCCCTTTAAGCTGGGTACTATCACAGCTCCCTCATCCACCGCTTCATAAAAATAAAATGACACGCCATGATTGACCTGAACGATAGGCTACGTAGGTCAAGGTCCTTTTTTAGACCTTGACATCATTGATTAATAAACAGACACCCTCTAAACACATCTAAATTGACGTTTTTGCCATTGTTTTAAATAAATAGCCTACTATTAATGAATACATTATCCAGTAGCCTAACTTTTTAATATGGTTTTTGTGTCGGGAAAATAGGGAGGATAGATGTATGGATTTAGGTTTGTTTTGCAATTGTAGGCTACAGTTAACAATTATATAGCTATGATAATTATACATGGATAATTTAGATTGAGATATAGGCCTATGCCTGATGCCTAAACATTTGAAATCACTACCTTCACACAACTACCATATAGCCATATGTTTACCGTGGCTATGGTGTGTATCAAATCATTGTTCATCATTGTTTAATGCATTAGGCTAAGTGTTGTGTAGCCTATGTAGGCTATTTAAGTTGATTTTCTATAAATGTAGCCAGGGCTTGACATCAGCACCTGCCCACCCCGCCAAATGCGGGTAGAATTTGGCTGTGGCCGGTAAAGCAGTCACTCTTACTAGCCACTTTGGCGGGTGGAATTCTATATATCTCTCTCTATATTTTTTTTATTGTAGTCTTCTCAAAACACATCTAAAACAGGGCTCTCAAGCCTCATGCATTGACTGTGAGACACGCATTTCAACCAGTTCATACACTCACACGCCACACCTTGTATTTCTCACGCTGAGAAGGCAACGCCAACCACGTATCGCTTTCCTGTGTTAAACTGTCTCGGCCACCGTGCGTTCGTTACTAGGCAACAGATGCGCGAACACACGGAACAGTCTCGGCCACCGTATGTTCGTTACTAGGTAAGCAACATAGACGCGCGAACACACGTGACGGAGAAGGTAAGTTGAAAGAAAGCTTGTCTAACATTTTTTATATTTACTCCAGAGAGGCTAGAACATTGGTTAATATAGCTCATTTTTGGCTAATGAAATTGCTCAGTGGCTAATAACTTTGGAAAACCACTAGCAACAGTGGCTGGTGAGCAAAAATTTTAATGTCAAGCGCTGAGTGTAGCCTACATATTGAACTGATGAGAATAAGAAAATTAGAATGTCCGTGGTAAATCATCGTTTTCCCGTTGGGTCAGTGTTACAGGAACGTCTGATTAAGCAACAATACGGTCTAAGCCTGACAATTAGCCTGCCCCGGACCAGGCTAGTTTCGAAGCATAAGTTACCATAGTAACTGAGTTCGAACTACGTTGAGCTAGCTTTATGGAACCGAATGAACTAGAAATGAGTCCGACTAACTGACATAAGTCTGGCTTATTCAGTAAACTCGCTTTATGGAACAGGCCTCAGGTTTATAACGACAGTCTTATTTACAAGATTCGACTGGCAACACTAATTAATTTAACACTGCAAAATCCAAATTATATAAAGTTCCCCCTACATGTACACAATCTGAACCATGGTGTTTGTCATGAAGTACTCTTAGACAGAGAAAGGAGGAAAAAAGGTCTAATTGTCTTTATGGGTAATAAAAATAAATAAAAGGCTTTACCAGGTTCAATGAAAAGCCATTAGACTGATAATATGTACCAGGAACAAAATGGTTGCTGAGGATGATATGTGATTTAATGACTCGATAACCCATCTCAATTACCCCCCCCCCCCCCCCCCCCCCTTACAGTGTACCAAGAGGGTTGGATCCAATTCCAGCTAGTTCTGAATCAGTAGGAACGAAGGATCCAGAACCTGTTGAGATGGCCCGAACGGGTGTGGCGATAACTTTCCACAATTCCTGCAAAAAACAGCAGCCGCAGCAATTAGTTGGAAGGTTATGCGTCTTACAAGCTTTCGTGAGATGCATAGGGATAAACTCTCAACAGAAGCACTTTACAAATATGGCTTATGGACACATTTGATAGAGATATGAGATCACAGAAGGACTAAAGAAAAGTAATCATAACAATTCTGTGTCAAGCTAATTCCGAGATTTGTTTCTAAACACATTAGAAATGATAGAAATGTATTGCTTCAACACATTACAATACAACATTACGCTGATTTTTTGAAGAGCCAGCTCACAATCACCACGACTCTGCAATGAACATTTTACACTGGGTAGATTACAAACCTTCATCCATTTTTATTGTAGCGGTATTTGACAGATGAGAGAGGTGTAGCTTTCCTACGAGTGGCCATGGTTTCAACGCTCTCAGCGGACCAGTGTTAGATAGCAGAGAATACTGCTTATTTTTGAAGATTTTGATAACTTATTTTATTTACTTGGCGATCCTTCAAATTTGGCTGGGTGGTTAGTAACAAATTTTTTCTGTGGTGTGACTAACTCTTAACACATTAACTACCGGTCAAAAGGTTTATAACGCCCCCAGAAGGGGCAGCCAAATGATAAATCTTCCTCAGCCTTTGCTAGAAAGGAACCCAGGACTAGGGCTGGGCGGTATGGCCTAAAATGTTTATCCCGGTATAATTCGTAAGCACTGCCGGTAACGGTATATATCACGATATATTAGTTATTCTTAAAATGTCATGACAATGCAATCTGCACCGCAGTGGCTAATCTACCGCACTCGGACGGATTTGAATTGGGTAACTCCGTAAGGCATAAGTTTAATTTTCCAACTTTTGCAGTGCTTTGCCACGGAAGAGTGACTTTAGCGTTCAACAGTAGCCTACGTTTATGGGATCGCAAGAAAACTCTGTTAGATATATTCGCGCACATGCATGTCTTTCAGGTGGTGAAAAAGATTGCTAGTGTTCCCACCTTTGGCTAGCACAATTCAACGACACAACTTACAGAGTAGGCTACTGTTGGTCGATGTCGGATAACTTAAAACCAAATCATTTCCAAACGACAGAAGAGGCCCCCTTTTTATACCAATTTTTCATTCGGCAAATCAACCCCACTGGCTTTATTTTCAAAAATTGTTAACGCTTGCTTACACATGCCAACAATAGCAGTTTACTCCAATGAATGTTCCTCTGGAGTTGCGCTAGCTTGTTTGTTGACTTTCATTAGCTGGCACAGTGCGTGCAGCGTCCATGCTTAAATGTTTTCTTTAGTAAAAGATACAAATTTGAACTAGCCCACTAGGCTGTATCACTTGACTTATATTTTATACCAAACAGAAACACTTAATACATGTATTAATATATTGTGATATCCATGATATGGCAAAATCAACTCCCAAGCCAATGAACTGACCAATGAACTGCCTTACCTGTACGAAGACAGTCCCCTTTCTTTAGATTATAAAAACTAGCGACAAACGGTCGCAGACACTTCTCCTATGAATTAACTTGGCTGGTGTATTAAAGAATATATTGTGCTTATTAAAGTTCTGTCTTATGATCTGAAAAGTGTGCTCAGGCTTAAACATGGTGTCTCACACAGGGTGTGGGAAGCAGGCTGTTCTTTGTGTCTCTATCTCTTCATTTTCAGAAACAACCTTGAAACCGGGTGGAAACGTCACCCGAGCAGGTGGGACGCGTAGGCAAGAACAACTCCCTGATGCACGAGAGAACCAGCTCAACCCTCTTTTCATCTTTCTGTTTTAATTGCACTGTATAAATATATGCTGGGGAGGGACAGATAGCTAGTTTGACTTCGTGAACCAACCCAAACTCAAAACGTTGCGGGTAGGGAAACGTAAACCCCAGAGCTCTGTACTTGTTGATTTCAACTGCTGCATTAAAGCTGATATTATCGGACCTCTGCGACTCCAACCACTCTTTCTAGAACACAGATTTGTGTCATTGAATACTATCATTACATATTGGAATAGACACAAAATAATTCAAATACTTCAGTACGTACAACACTGCCAAATAGATTTTAACAAAAGGAAGAACTTCAAGACTGACTGAATAACCAACTCAGTCTCACTGAATTCAAAGGAATTCTTTGAGGAAAGGACTTTTGATCAAATTACACGGACACGTTTAAATACGGACTCCGCTTTGGACCCACAGCTTCAACACACCGACAAAAGTAATTGCGACTAGCCATATTTCTTACTCGTGACATTGGCATGAAGTGATTTGTGTGTGTTTGACTAGACCACACGTACAACTGACTATTTTTACCACTAGACTCTTCCAGTTATTAGTATTCCTATTATTAGTCTAGACTGGCAGGCCTGATTCGTCTTCCCTATTCCCGCTCTTTTCACCTTTCCATTGTTCAAATTGTTCATTTTGTTATCCCACTCTAAAACTAACAATAACGATATTTAGTACTATTCATAATATTTCCATTCACTTCAATAAATCATTGTGTATAATTTGTTCCTTCATGATATCTAATCTACTCTACTCTCAAAACGAATGAATTCCTTCAGAATACTGATTATTACATAAGAACCTTAAGATTTCCTTGGTTGCTAAACCAAATATCAAGGTGGTGCCTGGTGGTGGTGGTGTTGGGGGGATCAAATGGCTGAGCGGTTAGAGAAGCAGGCTATTAATCAGAAGGTTGCCGGTTCGATTCCCAGTCGTGCAAAAAACGGATTGTCCCTGTACTTACTGTAAGTCGCTCTGGATAAGAGCGTCTGCTAAATGACTAAATTTAAATGTGTCTGCGTGATGAACTGAAGATTTCAAATGGATTCATAGATCCATAAGATCTTCTTCCAGTCTTCATGAGTCCACTGGTGGTGCTTCATGGCCCAGGCAAGCCTCTTTGTCTCATTTTGCCACTGTAGCAATGGCTTTCTTACTACCATTCAACCTGTCAAACCTGCAGCTCAAAGTCTTCTCTTCACAGTTGAAACTGAGACTTGCTTACTTTGACCAGTGTTAAGCTGTGCTTAAAGCTGTTGTGGCTTTGGGTCTGCCAGAGGTCTGCCAAACATCTTACTCTCAGTATCCTCTAGTTTCCAAGTGCCTTTTGATGATGGAGGAGACTGTACTCACCAATACCCTGCAATTTCTCAAAAGGAAAGACCTACACTTTTAAGGGTTATTATGGTCCGTCTGTCTTCCTTTGATAATTGCCTTTTTTGCCATTACGATAAAGCAATATACTACTTCTGCAGTACAATATTGTCCAATCAATTCTTTAGAGTCACAGTTTGTTCCAACACTGCTTTTATACAGACTAAGAGTTTGTAAGTAATCAACAAAAATTGGAACACCTTTAGGAATTGTTAACATCAACTTTCACGGCTTTAATTTACTTCCACTTCTGCAGAAGAGCTGCAAGTTGATAACTCCATTACTTGTTCCCCTTTTTCTTTTTCGCATGACTATAATGAACATAATTTTTCAGTTTCTGGTGACCTAAACGTCTTTTTTCTGTCAGTTTACCATGTACTTTTCTACCATTTCAGGTTATTCACTGGACTTGAACTGCTTAAATCTCAATAAAAACTGGAAGAATTGGGTTGGCCTAAAACGTTTGACCGGTAGTGTATGTATTTTATACTTTACACAGACTTTCAGGGAAGACATGCATTTCAAAAGGAATGCAATGGGCCCCCTATCAATTAGGTTGAGGAATGACTCCTTATAACAGCTCTCTTTTTATGTGATGAATAAAGCCAAGTGTTAGGGTGTGTGTGTCCATGCATTCCTTGGGTTTGGGGCTAGCTGTAGTGTAAGTAAGTAAGTATGTAAGTAAGTTCTGTGTGTGTGTTTTGTTTCCCTCACCAGCTGCTCTATGCGTTCATACTGCAGGTGCTGTGGAAAGGCGGGAGCAACCTGCTGCACTTTGAAACTCGTCCGTCCACCCATCATTTCCTGCATCTTTGACAGACAGTGACGGAAGTGGTCGTAGGCCTCGCATGACACGTCCATGTGCCTCAGTGTGAAATTCAGCCTGGGTAAAGCATACACAGACATGCACGCGCACACACACACAATTGTACACCCACACAGTTTATAAAAAGATGTAGACATTACCACAGGGGACATAACTCATTAATCTTTGTACCTTGTATCTGTAAATCCAAAAGAATTATCTGAAATCTGTGAATTGTAAAATCAGTTGCTTTCACATTCTCTCTGGACTATTGTGGCTACAGTGACTGGACAAGAACGTCTTCCCACTGTTAGGAACTAGTTTTGCCTGAGGTTAGTATTTCACTGTCTACTGCCGTCTGATGTATCTAAAAGGTTTAGATAAGTACTATCCATTCAGTCTCTCGCTTTATGAAAGAGTAGTCAACAAAAGACAAGGAATGGTAAAGAAGTCAACTACCTTTTTACAGTCCTACTGACCTTTTCTCTATAGCCACGTAGACTGTGCAGGCTTGGTGGAAGTTATCACAGAGTCTGTAAACAGTCTTGAAAAACCCATCGGTCAGGTCATCATCGTAACACACTGAGGACAGGCAAGTAAAAAAACTAATCAAGGATCCCACAATACAATGCAATTGCGTCCACGCTTTCGGCAAAGGCAATCTGGACATCCAGTCTCCCTGATACCACTAAAAGATACTCATCTAGCTAAAAAACAGGATCTCTTTAGGATCTCCTTGTTCTGGAGGCCGGAAGACTGGTGTGTCAACTTTTGTTGGGCCCAGACTCCATCTCACCATCGGCAGCAATTATGAAGGTAGTATTGTCATAGAGATCAGCTACTTCCTCCTCTGTCCATCCGAATTCAGTGTCGCCATCTGAGACATAAGGGATGGAAAGAGGTGTTAAGGACAAGAGGATGAAATGTGTGTGTTTCCGAAGTAAGGGAGAAATGAAGTAAAAGAGAAAATGACAGTGTGCAAGAGACAGCGAGACATGTCTCTGTGTGTGTGCGTGGTGTGCCTGCGTATGTGTGTGTAATGGAGACTCCTGCCCACCTGTGCACAGATCGTGCCGGAGCCAGTCCAGCTCCCTCACTCTCATATCTCCACCTTTTCCAGAGTCAAGAAAGAGAAAAACACTGTCTCATGGGGAAAAAACATCACATCATCAGCAACAGTAATGATTATTTCAGTTTTAAACCCACAGTCCCATAAAGTAGGCTATATCCTGTACATTATGCATATATTCACTATTATACTTCTTTGCATCACCGTGTTACCTCTTCCCGATATTGCGGTACAAAAAGTTCAGTAACACTCCTAATCACTGCTGAACATTGCATGAACTGTCCTTTGACATTCACTTACCTGTTGGCTCTAAAAGGTGTTGGTTCAATGTCATATTCCTCTGACACATGCTCAGCAGGTCATCCCCGATATCTGCCGCACAAGGTTTGATGTGAGACATTTGGCCAAACAAGGGCTATACAACTAAAATAGTTAGTTGTTTAGTTAGTTTAAAATTGTATTTTGTTCGACAGTTTACAGTGATGTTTATTCTAGGTCAATATAAAATAACAAAATTGGTAAAGTCTTGTGAAATGTTATTAAAAATTACGAGAGGTTGGAGGAACCGCTTTCAGGGCTACATTGCCTGGACATAGTTAACAGGGCTGCGTTTCCCGAAAGCGTCGTAAGCCTAAGTTGATCGTAGAATCCATCGTACGACAAATCTTAGTTTTACGGGCCGTTCCCAAAGCCATCGTAGCTAAAGTGTCTCTTGAATATTCGTAGCTTTTAAAAGCGCATAGATTAGCCTACTTCTTACGAGCATGTTTGGGAAACGCACGTAAGAAATATCAATGGTTTCGTTTTTTGCTCGATCGTTGCTACGATCCATCGTTATCGGGAAACGCAGCCCTGGTCATTGCTTTTTATTTTCCTTTTAAAAAGACCATCTAGATTGATATTATGGGAAAATGTCTTTACGTGACTGAAAAGCATCTTATTATTCAGATCACCACATTCGACCGCTCAGCCAACACTTGCCTCTTTTGCCACAGTTGTTCGCTGAGGTGAGAACGTTATGCAAGATGTTAAAATGCCAACATCTCACCCTCTAACAAGCAGTGCAAGTTTTGGAGCGGTACACAGTCCCCCTTGTTTCAGGGGATCAAATATAATTGGACAAATTTACATAATAACGGATACAAGTTCCAAGCCTCCTATGTACTTCTTTCTTCTCATCATTCTCGTACAGGTGATTAGTTTAATCTGTCCAAAGAATGCTGTCCCAGTACTGGGGTGCCTTTAAAAAAAAATTGGGGGCAATGACACGATTCTGGCCTTTCCATTCTTGAGGCTTATGACTTGTTTGCACCTTGAGGTGAGCCCTCTGTATTTGCTCTCGTGAAGTCTTCTCTTTATGGTAGACTTGGATAATGACCACCTCCGGGAGAGTGTTCTTCACTTGGTTGGGTGATGTGATTTTTTCTTTTCTTCCCAATGGACAGGATCCTGTGATCATCCACCACTGTTGTCTTCTGTGGACGTGCAAGCCTTTTTGTGTTGCCGAGCTCATCAGTGCATTATTTTTTTCCTCAATGTACCAAACTGTTTGGCTACTCCTCATATTCCTGCTATCTATCTAATGGGTTTTCTTTGGTTGTTTGTTTTTTTGCAGCCTAAGGATGGCCTGTTTCACTTGCTTTGAGAGACCCTTTAACAAAGGAATAACCCAAACCAGTCCATGAAACAGCTTTTGAGTCTATTGTACAATTGCTTTTGGTCATTTGAAAAAGGCTACATACTAAAATTCTGTAATTGCTAAACCTTTCCTCCAATTTGGATGTGGATACCCTCAAATCAAAGCTCAGAGACTGCACGTCCATATGCATTGTTAAACTGTAACTTGAATCTTGATTCCGATTCCAATCATTTTTGTAGAGAAGAAATTTAAGACTATAATGTTCTGATTTTCTGATTCTGATATATCCATATCATCAATATCCATTGATATTTCTGTGAAAAACTAAACATGTCCCACTTTCTGTATTTATTCAACAACATTTGTAGGCCTATTATCTTATCCAGTACTATAACACTATATATGCAAACCAGGGATGGAAATTATCACCCGCCACCAGCCAAATGCGGGTGATTTTGTGTAAACTCGCTTCACCTACCGGCCACCGTGGCGGGTAAATAAAAATAGCATACTGTTTCACCCGGACACTTTAGAGGCGGCGCACCTTCAAAAATGCGTTACATCGCAGGCGTTAAGAGGTCCGCTGAGAAAACATCTCAGGAGGAGCCAGTGGACAAAGAGGCGAAAGTCAAAAAAAGTTTTTTTAAAGAACGATGGAGAAAAGCAGACAATGGGGAGTCCCGCAATTCATAGTTTTCACGTGACGTCACGTTCCAAGGGACACGCCCCCCTGGAGTGCAAAAAATACTTTCCGCTGCCCGCCACCCATTATAAAGTCATACATTTACGTTGAGTCTGCTGTTTTTGTTTAGGCATAATGCCGGATAGTTGTTGTGCTATCGGATGCACTAATTGCAGAGGAGACAAGCCTGGGCTGGGTTTCTACAGAATTCCGTCCGATAAAGAAAATATAGACAGGAGAACATTGTGGATTTGTGGCATTAAACAACACTACCTCTGTCTCCGGTGAGGGCATACAATGGCAGCCGTCCAAATATACACGTATTTGCAGCGAACACTTCATCAAAGCTAAGCACAAGTAAAGTTAAACGCAAGTATATTAATGATCGTATTTTTAGACATAAAACACATCTTTATGTAATCGTTTTGAGATAGTTTGTTGTGTTTCGAGGCGACCAACTGCATTGGTCGTAGTGAGATAAAGTTAGCTAGTTAGCTAAATAGTTGGGTTGTTGTGTTAGACGCCAACACTTGCAGTTTGTGTCTATATCTTTCCTTTTTTTTTAGCTGAGAGGTGATCCAAAGAAACGTGGGAAGGTAAATTTGACGGCTTTTGCTGCGTCTCAACGGTGTGAGCCGCTATCGCCAGCAGCTTTCTATAGCAGCTATATTTATTCTTGTAATATATCTCATGAACTCATGGGTAAAAAGTTTTGAAATTTGGCACATTGATACAACATGCCACAACTAACGCCCACACCAAGAATGGCCCACATCAGACCATAGGGGGCGCCACAGGCCACGCCCAAATGTCCACTTTTCAAAGTGATGGCATTGAAACCCCATCGCTCAAATTCTTCTGAAATTTGGTGTACATGCCTCACTTCTCATGAGGAACAAAAAAGCCTCAAGGACCCATAAGGTCCGCCGTGATGGATTTTCTTGAACAGTGATAATTTGGGAGAACCTTCAAAGTTCCTCTTCTCTTGATCAAAAAATCTAATTGACTTGACATTTTGTACAGATGTGTATAATTGATGCATTTCAAAACGTTACTTGGGACAATTGAATCAAATACAACATTGCTGAAAGGGGTGTATTTATGTAAATGTCCACATTGCCTCAATATGTTTGTGTCATAAATCAAATGCAATTTTGAAGGATGTTTCTTCAAACCTAGGCTTTAAGGTGACACCCCACTGAAGTAACCATGGAAAGTTTCACCTTGATATGTGAAAATATGACTGAACTTGAGAGGGTACTATTTCTGGGGAAATTGTAGGGTGTGCTTGCTTGCGTCGGTTGCACAGGGGTCCGTTTTTGAATGACATTTTTACAACTGATATTTCTGTATATTTTATATAAAAAAGCGTACTTATTATTTATAAATATTACATAGATTTAATGTTTTTTGCTGCTCATTTACAACTCAAAATACGAGTGAGGTGTACAATGAAATAGATGTCTTCTCATTTCCTCTGCAAGAGGCAGCCTCATAGTTGAATCAAAACATACATTTGGCAAACCTGTGTAAAAATTGACCTAATCTCTATGACTTAAACATCCTTTTAAGTTTTTCCCTATATTCTTTAACTTTTACTGTGTAGCTTAGTAGGATGAGACGCAGTGCTGATGTGCAAAGGGTGGTGGGTTTTAACCCAGTCAGTGGTATAAATATTTTTTTATTCTGACAGAAATTTGAGTTTCAAGTCTTCTGGTTAATCCCAGTGTAACTATCTATTATGTCAATTTCACAACATTTTGCAATTTTTAGGGAGGAATCCGCCATTGCTGCTTGCAGCTATATTCTATATTTGATATTGTACAGTATTGTTTAGAATTATTTAGAATTTGTAAATGTTCTAAAATTTATATCTAAGATTCTTATGTTTATTGTAAGCACCTGCCTGCCATAGTAAATTCCTTGTTTGTGTACACTTAACACACACACATAGCTGATTCTGATGCCCCTGTCAGAAGGATCTTCAACTCTCACCTCCGGGAGAGCTTCAATCATGTCCCGGGGGGGGCGGGGACATTGAGTCCGAATGGGCCATGTTCCGGGCCTCCATTGTTGAGGCGGCTGACCGTAGCTGCGGCCGCAAGGTGGTCGGTGCATGTCGCGGAGGTAACCCTCGAACCCGGTGGTGGACGCCGGGGGGTGAGGGATGCCGTCAAGCTGAAGAAGGAGGCCTATCGGACTTTATTGGCTGGCAGGACTCCAGAGGAAGCTGATGTGTACTGGCAGGCCAAGCGGAATGCGGAGGCAAAAACCCGGGCGTGGGAGGAGTTCGGCGAGGCCATGGAGAACGACATACGAACGGCTTCGAAAGGGTTCTGGACGACCATCCGGCGACTCAGGAGGGGGAAGCAGTGCACTGTCAACGCTGTATATGGTGGGGATGGTGCGCTGCTGACCTCGATGGGGGACGTCCTGGATCTGTGGAAGGAATACTTTGAAGACCTCCTTAATTCCACCAACACGCTTTCTGAAGTGGAGGCAGAGTCTGGGACATCGGGGGGGGCCTTTCTATCTCTGGGGCTAAGGTCGCCGAGGTGGTTAAAAAGCTCCGCGGTGGCAGGGCCCCTGGGGTGGATGAGGTCCGCCCAGAGTTCCTTAAGGCTCTGGATGTTGTAGGGCTGTCTTGGTTGACACGACTGCAACATCGTGTGGACATCGGGGACAGTGCCTCTGGACTGGTAGACCGGGGTGGTGGTTCCCCTCTTTAAAAAGGGGGACCAGAGGGTGTGCTCCAACTTTAGGGGGATCACACTCCTCAGCCTCCCTGGGAAAGTCTATTCAGGGGTTCTGGAAAGGAGGGTCCATCGGATTGTCGAACCTCGGATTCAGGAGGAGCAATGTGGTTTTCGTCCTGGCCGTGGAACTGTGGACCAGCTCTACACCCTCTACACATGTTTTGTGGATTTGGAAAAGGCGTTCGACCGTGTCCCTCGGGGGCTCATGTGGGGGGTGCTCCGGGAGTACGGGGTACCGGATTCCCTGATCGGGGCTGTCCGGTCCCTGTACGACCGGTGCCAGAGTTTGGTCTGCATTTCCGGCAGTAAGTCGAACTTGTTCCCGGTGAGGGTTGGACTCCGCCAGGGCTGCCCTTTGTCACCGATTCTGTTCATAACTTATATGGACAGAATTTCTAGGCGCAGCCAGGGCGTTGAGGGGGTCCGGTTTGGTGACCTCAGGATCGGGTCGCTGCTTTTTGCGGATGATGTGGTCCTGATGGCTTCATCGGGCCGTGACCTTCAGCTGTCACTGGAGCGGTTCGCAACCGAATGCGAAGCGGCTGGGATGGGAATCAGCACCTGCAAATCTGAGGCCATGGTTATCGACCGGAAAAGGGTGGAGGGCAATCTCCGGGTCGGGGAGGAGATCTTGACCCAAGGGGAGGAGTTCAAGTATCTCGGGGTCTTGTTCACGAGTGAGGGAAGAATGGAGCGCGAGATCGACAGGCGGATCGGTGCGCCTGCATGCGGGCTCTGCATTGGTCCGTCGTGGTGAAGAAGGAGCTGAGTCAAAAGGCGAAGCTCTCTATTTACTAGTCGATCTACGTTCCTACCCTCACCTATTGTCACGAACTGTGGGTAGTGACCGAAAGAACGAGATCGCAAATACAAGCGGCCAAAATGAGTTTTCTCCGCAGGGTGACCGGGCTCTCCCTTAGAGATAGGGTGAGAAGCTCGGTCATCCGGGAGAGGCTCAAAGTAGAACCGCTGCTAATCCGCGTCGAGAGGAGCCAGTTGAGGTGGCTCGGGCATCTGATCAGGATGCCTCCTGGACGCCTCCCTGGTGAGGTGTTCTGGGCACGTCCCACTGGGAAGAGGCCCCGGGGAAGACCCAGGACACGCTGGAGGGACTATGTCTCTTGGCTGGCCTGGGAACGCCTCAGGGTCCCCCAGGAAGAGCTGGTGGAAGTGGCCGGGGAGAGGGAAGTCTGGGCCTCCCTGCTTAGGTTGCTGCCCCCGCGACCCGACCCCCGGACAAGTGGCAGATGACGACAACGAAAATGTTGTTAGCACACAATATGTGCAACTGCTCATAAGTTACCTGAGATCCACACTGGGGACTGGAGTCCCAATGTCACAGTAATAAATAAAGGGATTTCAGTAGAAACTTTTTGAATTTACAAAGTAGTTACACTTGCCTCTCATATTTGCAATACTTGGACTGTGCCCTGACAATAAATAAAGAACAACACATATTTTGCTAGGACAACTGGATCTGTCAGACCTTTGCATGTCTATGATGTCCCTGTGTGTTTATACTTTTAACTGGGGACAACGTGATCATTGTCAGCTGAGGGTTTCGGGGCAAGATGGCAGACTGAGCGGATGCACTTTTGAGAGCACACGCTAAAGTTCCTTGAAAGTTTCCCCACAACCAGTATTGCACAGATGGAGTAGAGCATCATTTTCATCATATTTACAAACAGACACATTTTTGCTACACTAGGCCAACTAACTCCTCTCAAACAAAATCATCTTTCACAAACCCCTTTAAATTCCCATTGACTAGGGCAGGCATAGTGTTAAGCATAACAGTTGTCTAAGAGAAAGTCTTCTGTTATCGAGACAGCCTCAAGAAGGCATTTACACCCATTTACTGGCCTTAAAATATTTTTTTCTATGAAAACCCTGATAACATGTGTACACCAGACATCAAAGACAAGGTTAGGGTGACCATAAATGTTAAAAGGGACAACCTGTGCAGTAAACTGTTTTAGCCATTATTGCCATGACAATGCTTGTCAGCCCGGTCCCTGACCCCAGCTCGAGAACGGTAGTTTCCCGGAAGGTGGCAGGCTCAGACAGAATGAGGTCGGCCAACAGGAATGCCGCTCTCCAAACCTGGCAGAGAAGGGGATGGAGGATAACCATTGTTTATAGTAGGGTGATGATGAAAATGATATACTGAATCTTTTAAATGACTGTATGCCATCATCCAGAATTATGGCATAATTTATTGTTATAGCAATAAGTTCTGTTAAATTATAGAAATCTGCAGCTGGAATACTTTGCAGTACATTTTCTTCTATCGTAGGGGGGGACATCATTTTATTTAAAAAATGTTTTAGGTATAGCAGATGTGTGGCATGATAAACATGCAATTTTTAAGAAATTGTATTCATTTAGTAGAGGCTTTTATCCAAAGTGACGTAGAAATATTGACTATAAAAAGTACAGCAGAAGATCAAGGATCAGAAGTGAATCGCTCTACAGTATTTCAGTGGTCAGTCAAGGAACAGTCTGTATTTTCTATCCACAATAACCACATCTCAGCTACCAGGCATGGTGGAAACAATATAATATAATATAATATATAATAATTTAATATTATAATAATTAAATATTATATAATCGTTAACCTGTCCAGACAACTGGAAATCATGTCAAGTATACTAAGGCGCATTTCCGTAACAAAGACTGTTACATGGCACTAACCACTGTAATTAGAACTGTGAACTTCTAGTCCTTGTTTGCTGCAGTTACTGTATGCACGCTGCTTTTGAGATGTGTCTGCAAAATGAACAAATGTAAACATTAAAGGTTATGAGGGACAATAGAAAACTGGAAAATAAAATAAAAGAGGATAGTACAAGAAAGAAAGAGACGGAAGGAAGATACAAATAAAACCTTCACTTTATTTGAGCGTTTTCACATTGACAGAGGATGTAAACCATGATGGGTGTAGCTACAAATGTTAGCCTATAGGGGAAGGTAGCATTCTTAGAATATGTATGATGTTGAGATAAAATGTGGCTATGATTAGAGCCCGACCTGATTAGAGCATTTTCCAAACTATCGTATTTATAATGGCCGATAAATGAATATGAATGTTTAAAAATATATATATATAATTATTTTTGTATTTATTTTTATTATTGTGTTTTTGTTCAAAGGACTTTAAGTTTCATATCTTAAGTTTGTATTTTTATACATTTTATTTATCAGAACTAATATATTTTGATGTTCCTCTGTTCTGGTGTGACAATAAAACAAACACGTTTATTTTTAAACTGCATTATCATATTATTTTAGTGAGGAAATAATAACAGGAGTCAGATGGCTGAGTGGTTAACCCTGTAAAGGCCGAATTATACTTCTCCGACTCTGTTACGGACAGACAGACGGAGTCGGACGAATTGGTTCAATTTATAGTACTCCGAAGGCTGTGGGTGCTGAAAACAATTCACCGCCAGAAGAGTAGGTGGCGCAACGTTTTTTTGTAAGAAAAGGCTCAAGACGCACTTGTTCCGGGAGTACAACGGTACTTAGGAACGGTTCGCTTGACCCGATGTTAGTTTCCTCAAGGATCACAATGACTCTTGCTTAGAGACTTGTTGCTCTTGTGGTTAGTGGTAACTGATTAAAATTTTTGTTCTCGCTGTGATATATTGTTTAATTACTGTTGCTTGCTTTTTTCCACAGGTACACTTGCACTTATAGCTGTTCATGTTGTTTAATTGTAACTTGTTTAACTACATGCTCTTATGGTTCTTCCCTTTGGCACTTACTTTGGTTGTTCACAATGTGTGCTTCATGTTTTGGCTACTCGCGATGTTTTTTGGCTATCTTGTTGTTATGATCAGTGACCTATGCACTTTGTAAAGCTTTCTCTTGGAAGTCGCTTTGGATAAAAGCGTCTGCTAAATGAATAAATGTAAATGTAAGTCGTCGTCGAGTGTTTATTTACCTAGGTTATCGAGAAGTCGGAGCAAATTTACAAATTTGCCGTTTCATCAATAAAATACGCACATTTTCAGCAACTACACTGCCCATTTCTCGTCACATTTTAATTCAGATGCTGATTTACATGTACTGTTTAGCTGAAATATGAATTGTAAAAACTTACAGCAATGGCGGTCAAAGGATTCTGTTCGTCCTGTTTATCACGGCAACCCCGCCCCCGCCGCAAGCGGTTCTTAATACGGACCAATCACAGCCAAGGGGCAGCCGTAAAATGACGGACGGACAGACGGATAGTCAGGAAAATCAGGAGGTGCACGTAGGGCACGGAGGGGGGAATTCCTTGTCCCTGTGTCCGTCGCCGTAAAAACTGAGAAGTATAAATCGGCCTTTAGACCCAAACATAAAAATAATGTTTTTTTTTTTGTCAGATGAGTCTTCTGATGAAGATAATTAAGGATTAATTCAAAAAATATGTTTTTGTACGTTTTTAGGGAAACGTTGTAATAATGCAACGTTGGGCCTAGTTGGGAGCAGAATTTCAGCATTTGCTCTCAAACTGTCAGAACAAATACACAAAACAACTAATGGTTAATTTGGAGTGTGGATTGCTTACATAGCCCTATAACAGTACATTTCATTAATAATAATCACCCAAGTCATATTTTGATGAATCAGAATTTATAAAAAAAAATAAAAAATAAAAATGGACAAATATTATAAAAACAGAATGAAAACTTCAAAGACCCCGGGGTCCATTGTTCACGTGCAATGGTAGTCCCAAAAGCGGTTCCTTTCCTCTAAAAAGCAGAGACGGAGATTGCGCTTTCTGCAGAGCGTATTAGAATATCCATTAATGCAGTGTCTGCAGTGTCCTCTCGTTGTCTTCACCGGAAATGTGCGACCATGTCCCTGTGCACATCCGTTGGTGGTTCACATGCCCCATGTCCCACTGGCTGAAGATGGCCGCCCTCTACTTGGTGTTTTGACAACTATGTTTGTCAGGATGAGAGAGGAAGCTAGTTGCGCCTGAAACAGTCTCCTGTTCAACATCTTTTTCTTCGGAATATTGAGAGCCTTGCAGTCCCGTTTGTAGAGTAGACAGGCGTTGATCACAGCAATGATAATAGTGTGCCAGAAGATGTAACTGTATCAGCGGCGCAATTTCATGAGGAACTTGTATTTGGCTCCAAATGAGTCCAGCAAATCCACACCGCTGTATTTGTTGTATGCACCCACAATATGAGGTCTCTCAACTTCAATATAGGATTTTTTTTTTTTCGAGCGTTGAATCTTTTGCACAGGATCAATGCCAGCAAAGGATGACACAAGTGTGACTGCCCTGTTGTCATACCTCTTGACAGCGCATATGTTGTGGTTTGGTTGGTATGTGTTGGTTTGCTCGATGTCCTTACCATCATCATCATTAGTTGGACAATCAGTGGGTCTCTGATTCTCTTTTTCCACTCTCCACTCTTTCCACCCTTCCTCAACATTTTCAACCACCTCCTCATCACTCGAATCACTAGTCTGATTCCATGTCAATATCACTTTCTCCATTTTGGATAGCATCAATGAAATCATGCACACTGACGTAAACTCTCCTTGCTGGTGTCATTCTGAAATGGAAATAATAGAGTATGTTCAAGTATACCTAATTCCAATGCAAATAAATCTTATTCATGCAATACATTCCACTGAAGGCACACAATACTGTCTGGCTAGCCTAATGTGCTCTCTACTTAACATTCTAAAAGGAAGATACAACCCCCAGACCTCTTACATCCCCATATTGCAGAACATTCACACCTGTCCCTGAACAATGCACCATACATGCAACCCCCACATTCCAAAACATTTACACTTTTCCCTGAACAACCATCCTCCAAAGCATTCCACAAACAGTATTTGCCTTGTGCAACAAGCAGATATTTGGGCAAACAAGCAAAGTCCAAATAAAAAAAAAACAGTTGACTATATTTCACTGCTAACATAGAAATAACATTGATTTAGAAATCTTCAAATCTGGTCTAAACTGAAAATTATAACAAATAACCCATTTGTAAAGTGTGAATCATCAAATACATTATATTTTTGTAAGTATTTATCCTGTATCTGAACATTCGAGAAGTGTAATGTCTCCATGTAGAGTGCAAGGTGCAATTTCTATTTTAGCTACCATTTTGACCCAACGTTGTAAAGTTACAACAAAGACAAAACAAGCTGAAAATCAAATGTGATGCATGAATTCTACAATAATTTAGTATTTACATGAACTACATATTCTAACAAGCACCCAAAAAATTATTTCATGGAATTTACTTACTTCAATGATGATATATCCAGTCAAATGAAACAAGGAGATTCGCTTCCAGGAAAGTTGGCTGGTGGAATGAGTTCATGGCCTTATAGCCAGATCTATATACACATTTAGTATCCAATGGCATTGCAAGGCAATACAAAAAATGGGGAAAATGTGTTTTTTGGAGAGCTAAAGGTGACGTTGTAGTATTACAACAAGGGGTCTTACAGGGTTAAGGAATCGGGATATTAATCAGAAGGTTGCCAGCGTTGACGTTGTGTCCTTGGGCAAGGCACTTACATTTACATTTACATTTATTCATTTAGCAGACGCTTTTATCCAAAGCGACTTCCAAGAGAGAGCTTTACAAAGTGCATAGGTCACTGATCATAACAACAAGATAGCCAAAAAACATCACGAGTAGCCAAAACATGAAGCACACATTGTGAACAACCAAAGTAAGTGCCAAAGGGAAGAACCATAAGAGCATGTAGTTAAACAAGTCACAACCAAACAACATGAACAGCTATAAGTGCAAGTGTACCTGTGGGAAAAAGCAAGCAACAGTAATAAAACAATATATCACAGCGAGAACCAAAAATTTAAATCAGTTACCACTAACCACAAGAGCAACAAGTCTCTAAGCAAGAGTCATTGTGATCCTTGAGGAAACTAACATCGGGTCAAGCGAACCGTTCCTAAGTACCGTTGTACTCCCGGAACAAGTGCGTCTTGAGCCTTTTCTTGAAGGTGGAGAGACAGTCAGTGTCTCTGATGGAGGTGGGGAGTTGATTCCACCACTGGGGGGCCAGACAGGAGAAGAGCTTGTGTTGGGACCGGGCGGTCTTGAGCGGTGGGACCACCAGGCGGTTGTCTGAAGAAGACCGTAGGTGGCGGGTGGGGGTGTAAGGCTGCAGGAGAGACTTGATGTAGACGGGTGCAGTCCCGTTCACTGCTCGGAAGGTCAATACCAGGGTCTTGAATCTGATACGGGCCATGATAGGTAGCCAGTGGAGAGAGATGAGGAGCGGGGTAACATGGGAGCGTCTGGGTAGATTGTAGACCAGGCGGGCCGCCGCGTTCTGAATCCTCTGAAGAGGGTGGGTTGCACATGCTGGGAGACCAGCGAGCAGAGAGTTGCAATAGTCCAACTTGGAGAGGACGAGTGCTTGGACTAGCAGCTGGGTGGAGTGCTCAGACAGGTATCTCCTGATCTTCCGGATGTTGTAGAGGGTGAATCTACACGACCGGGAGACCGCAGCAATGTGGGCCGTGAGGGAGAGCTCGTCGTCCATGGTAACCCCAAGGTTCCTGGCAGAGGATGAAGGGGTCACCGTCGCAGATCCCAGGGTGATTGAGAGATCGTGGGAGATGGAGGGTTTAGCCGGGATGATGAGAAGTTCTGTTTTGGCGAGGTTCAGCTGGAGGTGGTGCTCGGTCATCCAGGCGGAGATGTCTGTGAGGCAGGCCTCAATCCTAGCTGAGATCCCCGGATCGGTCGGGGGGAACGACAGGTACAGCTGCGTGTCGTCAGCGTAGCAGTGGTAGGAGAAGCCATGGGAGGTGATGATTGGTCCAAGTGAGGTGGTGTACAGAGAGAAGAGGAGGGGTCCAAGGACGGAGCCCTGTGGGACACCAGTGGAGAGCTGGCGAGGGCCCGACAGTTTGCCTCCCCAGGAAACCTGGTAGGATCTTCCCGACAGGTAGGATGAGATCCACTGGATCCACTTCACCCTACTTGCCTCTGGGAATGTCCCTGTACTTACTGTAAGTCGCTCTGGATAAGAATGTCTGCTAAAAATGACTACAAATAACTGTTAGGGGAAAAATCCTTTATCGGTCGGGCTCTAGCTATGATACAATAACAATGCTTGCAATTGGTCTTCATTGCCCACTCGTGACATTGCTTACAATTACATATAGAGGTTTCACACTGATTTGTCTTCTTGACCAGGGCAACAGTTGCTCTTTACACAAAACTAACTTATAATCTTCTTCCAATTGCACGTTCAAGTTGCCCTGCACACTACACAATGGTATTTTAATTTAAGAGACAGAATACAAATAGATCCCAATCGCTGTTAAAGAGTTTGTTGTAAGCTGGGAAAACCAAAAGCCACAGTAACGACTTTTCAACTCTTCAGGCATGATTTTCAACAACAGTGAAAATGATATAGCATTGAGCACGGAACACTGGCAGGGGCACCAATTAGCCTTCTCTATATCGCATACACAGGACGATACACCAATTAGGCAGTTTGGTGTAAAATTGCATCAGTAATCCCTGTTCGTGGTGTGAAATGTACCCCAAAAATAAATCAGGGGGAAAAAAGTAACTTTAAAAGAGCTTTGACTGACCTGTTTTCCAACATCTTCCAGTGGCGTGGCCATGGTGTGTTCTGAGGACATATGGGACGCACAGTTTAAACACAATGTCCCTAAACAGCGCTCAAACACACACAAACACAGGTTTACTCAAAAGAGTACACACAGACGGTTGAGGCTTGGACACATGACACACCATGACATGATTTAAATACACACACACTAGTTCTATGGTAGTAAGTGTAGTGACGGAGTACAGTTACTCATATCGATGAAGATGTAGTTCGACATATCACCTATCCTGATGACATCTCTGGGGCACTGATCTTCATCCTCATCCTCCTCTTCATCTTCAGCTGAAGCTTGGCTGAGGATGATTGGGAACACTCTGCCCTCTCTTCCCTCCATGGGTACACTCTCTCTGGGCCTTAAGTAGGATCAGAGGCCAACATTAGCTAGTAGCCCCTGCGTAGAGGTCTAACTAGCATGCTTGTCGTGCACACACACAAGTCCTACTGTATTCTATACCTAGAGGTTGTTGGGTGTTAAGAGGTTCACGTTATTCAATGTTCGCTCTGGATAAGAGTGTCTACTAAATGACTAAATGTAAATGTTATCTGTGTGAACGTTGAGGTAGTGCCAGTAAAATAGGAGAAAACTCATTAATTGATACTAATACAAACACCATAACAGTTTATCTAGTTTATAACAGTAATACTAGTTAAGATATGTCTGGTCACGAGGAAGGATGGATTAACAGCTGAGGCAAGGATCACCACCTGCGGGCCACCTCCAGGTCTCCATCATCATCCAGCACCGGCACGGGCTCCCCAGCTCCTCCTCCCTCGGCTTCTGTCTCATTCCCGCCTCCGTCGGGCCCCTTTGTATCTCCGCCGCTGGCATCTCTCTCCTGTGTGTCCTTCTCAAGATCTTCCCTGCTGGAAAGGGGTGCAGGGTTGCACGCTTCCTGCTTCTCTCCATCTTCCCAGATGATCTTGAACCAAGAAATGAAGACTGGAGGCAGAGACGAAACAAAACGGAAAAAAACACAAGTGCCCTAGCAGTTAACAGAATTTTAGACATAGAATTGAATGAAGGAGAGTGCAAAATTACATGGTAGAAACCTGATATCAAGTAAAAAACTTCTGAAATTTGAACACAGTTACAGTATTTTGGGGGGTTTGGATAAACAAGAAGGTAGGATGAATGGAAAACCATACATACAATGTGAACATAATATCAAAGAATCAATCGTACAGTGCATGTACAAATTTGAAATTACTTCAAGAGGGTCAATACAGCAAGTACATCCTTTAAAATTCAAACCCAACCAAACCATTCTACAAAAGGGGAAAACAAACACTTTAGATCCCCTGTTTTTTGAACCACAACAAAGGAATAGGGAGAAATCTATAGCTAAGACAAAGGCCAGGGTTAACCTTGTTGCTATGGATGATGTCAACAAGTTTACTAACTATGCCCACAGTGATTGGCTAATAGGGGATGGCTCTCTGTCAATGATTTCATCAGAACGAGGTATAATGTTTGCGATATGTGAAGTTTTTTAAATAAAAAGTGTTTCCATATTCAAATAAAGATGTTCAATTGTAGGTTGTGTCACTAATTTAAAAAGTAAATGTTTAGCTAATCGTCAGTCTCTTACATGTGAAACTCGTAAAGAAATAGCAAATATGCATAAAGGCCGCCGTCTGATCTAAGAAGCTCCAATTTAGTATAGAGCCATGAGCTCAAGGTTTCTTCTACTCTTTAAACATTGTTCGGACTATATCATGCCTGCCATCATCTGTTGGGCTCATTAGGGCTGTGAGTCATTGAGTGTGGCAACAAACCATTGTGCAGAGGGCATGTCGAATACCTGGCTGTCCCCCACGGTTGAGGCGTGTCATAAGATGGCGTGCGTTTGGAAGAAGCATGTGTACATCTGACAGCACTGTGTCATGGCGGTATGTGATCTGGTCCATTGCTGCCCTAGCATGGCTCTGGTACTCCAGAATACTGCTCCTAAATTATTGGATGACACACATACAAACACATACACAGGTCATTTTTACATAACAGATTGGAGGTCCACCTAAGTGTGTGCAGTATGGTGAGCTTTGGACCATTGTTTTGCAAAAATAAACCCCACATTGGAATCTTTGTCTGCTTTCTAGATTCTGCTTTAGAGGATGCAGTGAAAAGAGACCACAGATTTGTGCTATTTTTTAGTTGTTTTTTTTTACCTTTATTTAACCCTTGTGTTATCTTCGGGTCATTCTGACCTATCAATCATTGTGACCCACCGTCGTATTGCGACAACTTACCGCATACAAAAACAAAGTTAAGCATTTTCTTTTAACCGTCGGGCTGTCCCACATTGCGAAGGTTAAAAGAAAATGCTATTTATTTGTTTTTGTATTGGGTAAAATTAAAGCTCTGTAAACCTGTTGTGAGGACATCAAAACAGTGGACCAGTGAGGCTATGGAGGATCTGCGGGCGTGCTTGGACTGTACTGACTGGGATATGTTCACGACTGCTACCAATAGTCTGGATGAACTCGCAGAGGCTGTGACATCATACATCAGCTTCTGTGAGGACTGCTGTATTCCAACACGCACCAGGGTGAACTTCAACATCGACAAGCCCTGGTTCTCAGCAGAGCTCAGAAGATTGAGGTCAGAGAAGGAGGAAGCATTTCGGAGTGGGGATAGAGACAGATTCAAGGAGTCGAAGAACATGTTTAGCAAGGCGGTGAGAGAGGCTAAACGACTGTACTCAGAGAGACTGAAGCGTCAGTTCTCTGCTAACGACTCTGCTTCTGTCTGGAGAGGGCTCAGGCAGATTACCAACTACAAGCCCAGAGCCCCCCACTCCACTAACGACTCCCGCCTGGCCAATGACCTGAATGAGTTCTACTGTAGATTTGAAAGACAATTGGACAGTCCTGACCTACCCCTTCCCACCCACGAGGCCTCCTCCCTCACCCCCTCTACAGTGACGACTCTCTCCATTCAGGAGGGTGAAGTTAACAGACTTTTCAAGAGGCAGAACCCCCGCAAAGCAGCTGGGCCGGACTGTGTCTCTCCTGCCACCCTCAAGCACTGCGCTGACCAGCTGTCTCCGGTGTTCACCTACATCTTTAACACCTCCCTGGAGACATACCATGTGCCAGCCTGTCTCAAGTCCTCCACCATCATCCCTGTGCCCAAAAAGCCAAGGCCAACAGGACATAGTGACTACAGACCCGTCGCCCTGACCTCTGTGGTAATGAAGTCTTTTGAGCGCCTTGTGCTGGCACACCTCAAAGCCATCACGGACCCTTTCCTGGACCCACTGCAGTTTGCCTACAGAGCCAACAGATCTGTGGATGACGCCGTTAACATGGCCCTCCACTTCACCCTACAGCACCTGGACTCCCCAGCATCCTATGCCAGGATCCTGTTTGTGGACTTCAGCTCTGCCTTCAACACCATCATTCCCGCCCTGCTTCAGGACAAGCTCTCCCAGCTGAACGTGCCTGACTCCACCTGCAGATGGATCACAGACTTCTTGTCTGACATGAAGCAGTGCGTTAAGCTGGGAACACAAGTCTCTGACTCCCGGTCCATCAGCACCGGATCTCCTCAGGGCTGCGTCCTTTCCCCTCTGCTCTTCTCCCTGTACACCAACATCTGCACCTCCAGTCATCCGTCTGTCAAACTTCTGAAGTTTGCGGACGACACCACCCTCATTGGGCTCATCTCTGACGGGGATGAGTCTGACTATAAGTGGGAAGCTGACAACCTGGTGCAGCCAGAACAACTTAGAGCTCAATGCTATTAAGACAGTGGAGATGGTTGTGGACTTCAGGAAGAATACAGCCCCACTCACCCCCATCACCCTGTGCGACTCCCCAGTCAACACTGTTGAGTCCTTCCGCTTCCTGGGCACCATCCTCTCCCAGGACCTCAAGTGGGAACTGAACATCAGCTCCCTCACCAAAAAAGCACAACAGAGGATGTACTTCCTACGGCAGCTGAAGAAATTCAACCTGCCAAAGACAATGATGGTGCACTTCTACACAGCCATCATTGAGTCCATCCTCACCTCTTCCATCACCATCTGGTACGCTGCTGCCACTGCCAAGGACAAGAGCAGACTGCAGCGTACCATCCGCACTGCTGAGAAGGTGATTGGCTGCAATCTGCCTACCCTCGAGGACCTGCACACCTCGAGGACCCTGAGGCGTGCGAGGAAGATTGTGGCCGACCCCTCCCACCCTGGTCACTCCCTGTTCTAGCTACTCCCCTCTGGCAGAAGGCTGCGGTCCATCAGGACCAAAACCTCACGCCATAAGAACAGTTTCTTTCCATCTGCTACTGGCCTCTTCAACAAGGCCAAGGACTCCCATTGACATTCATTCACGTATATAACTATTACAAGTCCATCTAATGGCAATTACAGTATGCACAAGCCACCTTACCTCAGTATCCGTTTGCACTATGTTGACCACTCACGCTGCTCATTCTTATTATTTTTATATATATTTTATTTTATATTTAAATTGTTTTATTATTAGATTGTTTAGTTCTTAGAAATAGTTAAACTTTTGTACTTTTACTTAATTTAAGATTCGTATATGTTTAGTGTTTTGCACCTCCCTGCCACAGTAAATTCCGTGTTTGTATAACATACATGGCGAATAAACCGAATTCTGATTCTGATTCTGAATTGCATAGTAAACAAACCACAAATGTACCAAACTTACAAATTGATGTCTGACTGCACAGAATGACAACATGAGTCCAAGGTAATGTTTAGATTAGGCCTACATAAAGCACAAAAAACTCTATTTGCACTGAAATGAATACTGAAAAAAAACTGCATTAACTATTGATGCCCCTGCCAAAGCTAATATCAAACTTCGCCCTTGAAGTGTCGGAATAGTAGGATAAACAAGGGAAGCTTGTAGCACCAAAGACTTACGGTACGTGTCCACTACAGCGTTTTTTTAACGATCTGCACCGCTTGCCTTCCCACAGTACACCACGCTCGGGGGCGTGTTAGACAACTTAACCCTTGTGTTATCTTCGGGTCATTCTGACCCATCAGTCATTGTGACCCACCGTCGTATTGCGACAAATTTACCTCATACAAAAACAAAGTGAAGCATTTTCTTTTAACTGTCGGGCTGTCTCAGACCCCCCACATTGGAATGGTTAAAAGAAAATTATTTTTATTTGTTTTTGTATTGGGTAAAATTGGGTAAACACAACGATGGTTCGTTATGAACCTTTGGGTCATGTGACCCGAAGGCAGCACGAGGGTTAAGACAGAGTTGTAGTTCTCTAAGGTTACTGTTGTAGACATGGCCAAGCGTGCAAACGTGGGTTCTTGTACTCACAATATCGATCAAAATATAACTTTTACACAACATTTGTGTGCTAGATCACAGTAGACTACATGTTACGCCACCAGTCACTCAACCAGTCGTGTCAGCTGGACTAGCGAGCTAGCATGGCACAGAACATTCACGTACACTGACAACATCGGCAACCCTGCACCATGCATTATTATTTGAATGTAATGTTTAAATTCAGGCTCGTCACATTACGTAACTTTGTTCTGAACAGGACTGGGTGTGCAGCCACACGATAAGTTTCTCCTCCATCTTGAAACTGAGAAAGGTTTACCATGACCAACGGTTGCTACGTCACAAGAAACCAATCCGATTGGCCAACGCTAGCGGTTAACGCTCCTGTGGTGGAAATTTGGAATACAGTTATAATGTGTGTGTTTTATATATGATGAATGTGTTTTAGGAGAAGTTTACAGTTGGTTAAGAAGCTTGATACAATGAATGTTGAATCAACTCCATTTGGTAGAGATGCCATTTGCAGTTTATGACACCTGGGGAGGATGAGACAGCTGGTCTGGAGACAATGTGGATTCAATTGTATTGTTATTGTGATCTGAGGGAGCAGTTTAAGATAGATGAACTGATCAAGCTGCTCTGACCCTTCCTGTTGCATGGGTGTTGTTAATTAAATACTTGTTTGAAGATGTCCACACAAAGGACAGTTGACCATTTGACTGGTGAACTCCTGTGGCTTTAGTATCTACTGGTTTGGGGAGAGATGCCACATCAAAGAACTGTGGGACACTTGGTATGGAGTCAAACTGTCACTGAGCAGTGCTGACCAATCACAGAGTTTGCTACATTGATGGATTGACCATCAGAAGAACCATTTGATCTAAAGTTTATATAAGGCAGGGTTTTAGGGTTGTTCTTCATCACTCTTGCGAACGATCTGTGGCTAGCACCCCATTTGAAACATACTGCTACATTTTTATCCGCCTCAGAAGAACAGTGGTGGAGGAGTGTAGAGTTATGTTTCTTCAAGCTCCGCAGCCCGGCCAAGTGCCAGCGAAAACACCAAGAAGAACAAACATTACAAACAAACAACAACAGAACCTTATGAGTCAAAAAGGGAAAGGGCATTTGTAAAAAGCTGAAGTGATGAATTCGACTGGGTGCGTTGTGAAGAAGGAGTGATGTTCTGCGGCGTCTGCCGGGGACAACCCAACTTGGCTGACAAGTGGCGTTAGCTAGCTAGCGTCGGCAGCTGTGTACCTTGTATCGGTTAAATGTAGAGCTACAGTTATCAGCTAATATTCAACTGTAAAGTTGCTACACCTTTAAAGGATCCCTTGGTAAATCAATCTCTGCCAGGTAGAAAGTGAAATTGTAGAAAACAGTGGCAAAATGTATTGTTATGTCTACAAAATTAGTTTTTTCTATATAGTATAAGTTTAGCTAGCTTGCAAATACTGAGGATATATAGCCTAAGTTGAGTTAGCCAATGTCGTTAGTGATGCTAGCTAACGTTAGTTTGCTTGCTGTAGGCCTATAGAACATTTCACTGGGTCGTACAGCTGTTTGATTTACTGAAATTATTATGAAATGTTATGTTCTACTAGCCATTTGCCTACTTTAGAAAGTCACAGTATTTCCAAGCCCTGATAATGTAACCGAGACAACACAGTTAATAAGCCCCCGTTCAAGTGTTGAGCATTAAATTAGCTTCAAGGTCTTTAGAGTCTTGGGACAAAGCTGCAATACAGTACATAACAGAACATTTTTCATTCTGCAGAAATTGTGTACATGTATGTAACAAATAACACCTAAATTGTTAACTATATTATTTGTATAATATTACAGCTCATCTTCGTTGGTCAAAGAGACAAGTGCCTTCAGACATGACACACTGCTCTCCCACGGGACCAGCAAACGCCACCAGCACTGTGCTGTTGCTGAGAAGGCAAAAGATCCTCATGCAAAAGTGCCAGCTGTAGTCCAAGGAGTAAAAAAAAAAAAGGACCCGGCAATGTTTAATAAAATGAAGAATGTTATGCACACAGCCTATTACATTGCAAAGGAGGCGCAACCCTCCACTCAATTTCCTGAACTTCATGGGCTCATTAACAGGACCGGTGGGGCACTCCCAGACAGCTACAAATCAGACAAAGCTTGTGCTCGGTATGTCACACACAGACCAAATCCAGTAGCCGAACAATGCTTTCTTGTGTGCATTACCCAAAGTGTTAACATAATAATGTTGTTCTTTGCAGCTTCATTTGTAACATATATGATGTGGAGAGGGAAAAGCTCATGGAGAAGTTGAGGAAAGCCAAACACTTCTCCATCATGATTGCTGAGGCAACTGATGGTGGCACCGTTGAAAATGAAGCTGTCTATGTCCACTTCATGGCAGACGAAGGTCCAGTAAATGCTTTCCTCTCTATTCAGGCTGTTAAACAAGGAAATGCGTCTGGGATCCTGGATGCCATCTATGCAGGTAATGTGGAATGGTTGTATGGTAGATTAACTGTGCACAAGTGTTTTCACTTCAAATATCATTATGATATTGGAATAAACAACGCAATTGACAAGTGAACCTGATTTGGTTGCAACTCCTTTAATCCAGAGGGGTTTGTTTTTGCAATGCAATATCTATGTTTTCATGTTTACATTTTAATGAATGGTGCTCAACTTCTCTTTTATTGTTTTTCTTCAAAGCATTTGAAGAAGCTGGCATTGATGACTGGAAAGACCGGCTAGTGGGATTTGGCAGCGATGGAGCAGCAGTCAATGTCGGATGCAGCAATGGGGTGGCAGCGCAGCTTCTGAGGGACATCCCATACCTCATCTCCATACACTGCATAGCTCATCGCCTGGAGCTGGGTGTGAGTCAAGCAATTAAAGAAAATACCAACATGGTCCAGCTTCAGAATACACTGAAGAACCTATATTACCTGTACCACTACTCCCCCAAGGCTCTCAGGGAGCTTCACCAGGTTGCTGAGGCCCTGGAGGAGAAGGTACTGAAGCCGTCAAACCTCCATGGTGCCCGATGGCTACCATATGTGCATCGTGCAACAAAGGTCAGTGCTAAATTAACTACATCTTTTTCAGTAGATATTATTCACGATTAATGCGAAATGGATATTATGTAATCATGATTTTCTTTTTTTGTAGATTGTATGCCATAGTTACTCTGTCCTCCTGGCCCATTTTGAGGACATGGCAAGCATGGAAAGGAGCCCCAAACCATCATCAGCTGTTGTTGGAAGAGCGAAACATGTATCTCAAGAACCTGCACCATTTAATCTTCCTACACTTCATGTGTGACGCACTTGATCATCTTGCGCTTTTGAGCAAAGAGTTCCAGAAAGACAACAACACAGTGTGTCAAGCGGTTGAAAGCCTGGAGACATGTTACTGGAACCTGACAGCACTCAAGACAGAAATGGGTCCACAGATGGCCAAAGTCTACGAGGCAGTGAACAGTGACAAATGGAGAATATAGAGGAGTGCAGTTCCAGGTTCGACATGCTGTTCCGAGCTTGGAAGCAGAACGAGCTGCCGTGATTGGTAAGAAGAAATGTAGTGTTAGTTACATTATGTAGATTGGCACTCTAATTTAATGTAGTGGCAATGGTGTAACTCAAATGATTATGTTTTGATCCAAACAGATGCCATCATCTTTCACTTAGAGGAGAAGCTGAGGGACCTTCAAAGGGGCAGTCCAGTCAGTAAATTTAAGGCCTTTGATCCCTCTTGCTGGCCCAAATGGGATAGGTCAGACGTCAGTGCTCAATTCAGGAAGAGTGGTCAGGAATATCTGAGGGCACTGACTAGTCACTTCAGTGTCCTCCTGTGTAGGGAGGGCATAAGCACAGAAGATGTAATGTCCAACTTTCAAGACTACAAGGTGTTTGCCCAGGAGAGAACATCTGTTCCAATGAGGGACACATTCTTAAATATTCTGAAGTCAGGTGTGTGTGTGTACTACTATAAGAAATTGACACAAATTCTGAATGATTACTGTAGGAGTTCATTCTCGATAGCCTTTTCTATATGTAACACCTCCTGGTGGCAGAGTAGTGTTAACAGTTAAAGTATCCTAAAACAGGATAAGTGAGACAAGGAAAACGTGGTGCCATTCAGGACGGTTGCTGTCATCAAATGAGACCGATAAAATATAACCTTATCTTTTCTTATCTTTTCAGATGAGAGATGTGAACGGTTCAGGAGTTTGGTGACACTCCTGAAAGTTTACTTGTTCCTGCCAGTCAGCACAGCTGTGTGTGAAAGAGGGTTCTCAACCATGAAACGGATCAAATCTGACTGGAGGACCAGCCTCAGCTCAGTACAGCTTTAGAGGCTGATTTTTCTGTCGGTAGAGGGCCCAAAGTTGCAAGACTTTGATGCTGGATTGGTGGTGGAGAGGTGGTGGACCTGCAGCCAAAGGCAGCACCGCCCAGGATTTAACCCCTGGGAATCAAGGCGTCGGCCCGAAGACGAATAGTGTTCCAGTTATGTTGTCTTTCCCTGTCACATCACCCATTTCTTCTTTCTCCCCATTTTGTTCTACACCCTCGTTATTTCAACTTAAATGTACCTATAAAGGGAGAAGGGAATGAAAACATGTATATAAATGATAATAATAAAAATTATTAGTGGTGGGCCGTTATCGGCGTTAATGCGCGCAGCGCGTTATTTTTTATCGGCGCTAAAAAATATATCGCCGTTAATCTATTCTCAAAGTTGGGAGCTGGGTCAATAGACCAATTATTTGTTTGTAAACATTCGGGATGCGCGCGCAATGTGGTTGCAGAAAACCGGGAAAGGATAGCCTTTATAATGGCTAGAGAAGTACACGGATTATACATATAGTTCGATTTAAAAAGACCAAAAAGGTCGAGGAGGGCATCCTTTAAGAGAGAAAGTGATTCCCTATTGATCTGTCACATCAGAATTTTGATTTGGGTTACGAAAGTCTTGAAATTTGAGTGAGAATGTCGCATAGTCTTAGGCAGCCATGTCTTAACGTCATGTCACAAATTTAATCATTTTACAGTTTTACTGTCAATTCTACACCTAAAAAGTCGAGCAGGGCAGCTTTCAAGAGATATGGGAATTCTGCCAGATGGTCCGATTATTTTTGTGATGTGTAAAACTGGCAATCTGAGTGAGACTGCGTCCCCGTTACACTGTTTTGACGTTGTTAGCGTCAGTCAGACTCGGGTTGCTCAGAGTGTGCACAATGTTGTATTTCACTCCATTCTACACTATAAACGTCAGGGAGGACTGCCTTTTGTAGATACAAGCCTGCTGAAGATAGCCAGCATCTCGGATTTCTTTAACCAAGCCTGCTTCATTCATCATTTGCCTGAGAAAGTGACCTCCGTTAGCCAGGCTAGTTTTGCCCTATTACTTGGTCAGGCTATTTAAAGGTATCGGGGTCAAGTGACTTTTGTGCATGGACAAATGAAACGTAAATGTACTTGTCCAAAGGACAAGAGCCTCAAAAAGTTAATGTCAAGCCCTGAAATCCAGTGGCCAGAGATATATGATGACCTGATCGACACTCCAAGTGTATTACACCTGGGAGAAGTTCATCTTTTGCATCCGACATGCGCAGTGGAGCATGCTTGACAGTCGTGACGTAGGGTGATAATTGGTCTATACTTCGCAAGCTATGATGACTTTCACCTTGATATTTTAGCGCGGATGTATACCTAGCCGAATTGCACTGTAGGGGGGCGAGAACGAGTCTTCGAACCTGTGTGTATGCCTTGTGTATGAAATTATCACATCAAATGTGACGTGCTAACATGGATGCAGCTATGAAGCCGCCTGGTTTGCTTCAGGGAAAATGTATTTTTAACCCGTTAAGGAGTAGCGTCACACATGTGATCGTTCGAAAGCGGGCCCCACAGAGTACCGTCACACGTGTGATTCTGAACATTCCAACCGACTATTTTCCGATAGACAAAAACTATATGACAAACGCTATAGAATGGCTTCAAAATTTACAATTAGGAGGCTAACAAGTAACACTAGCAGGTAGTAGCATTGCTACGAGTATTATGCTAGGTTGCTAGGTAACGGAAGCTAACTAAAACTAGCTAGCTTCCGTTTTGGAAAAATAACTCACTCTGGTGGAAGCGTCGGTAATATTTAGAACTCACTCCTTAAAAGGTTAAGAAGCTTCCCAATGGAAACCTCGACAAGACTAAGGTTTTTTGCACCTTGTGCTATGCGGAATTAGTTTACTATAGGAGTTTTTCCGGTCTCAAATACCACCTAAACGCAAAGCATCCCTAAGCTAATGCGGAAGATGCCGGGCCAAGCACTGATGTAGCGCAGGGGAAGAGTCGTCGTCAAACTACTATGTTTGAGTGCAACCGAGGCAAGCCCGTCAGCACAGCTCTATCAGCCAAGCTAACTAATCTAATAAACAGTTAATAAACACAAGTATATCTTATTGAACATAATTTATTTTCATCACCAATTACCATAGTATAACAGCTTTCTCAAGCAGTTTGTGATGCATTTTGGAAACAGGAGATGAGCTCCTGGTCTAATGCGCCACCTGGCTTGAGAAACCCATTCACAAAGACTTACTTTTAGTCATTATTTGGGTAGCACACATATTCTGAATGCCTTGGGCGGATTTCAAATGAGTCATTTTAATCTAGATTAACGCCAAGATTACAGTGAGATTAATCTAGATTAAAAAAATAATCTATGCCCACCACAAAAAAATATACATTTTTACCCGGACAAGTGACTTTTGTGCATGGACAAGTGAAACATAAATGTACTTGTCCAAAGGACAAGTGCCTCAAAAAGTTAATGTCAAGCCCTGCATAAAGTTGAGATACTTCAACGCAACGCTTCGCTCGCCTTCCCACAATGCCCTAAGCAAGCGTTAACGCCTGGCTTCATTGAAAATGAATTGGAAGCCTGCGCTGCCCGCTCCGCTGTAGTGAACATGCACTGTTAGGGTGGGCTAATTATTTCAGCACAGCAGCCACCGCTACAATGAGTGCAGACTACTACTACATGATTAATGAATAGTCTCAAACTCAAATGCAGAATTTTTTCTAGATGTTAACCCCCTCACACAGGACATGTCTGCGGCGCGTTACGGCTAGGACGCAACTGTCGGAGCTGATCGCAGCCACTTTATTCAATGGTGCAGTTCGTGCCAGACGCCCCGCGGCGCGTTTTAGAAGCGTCCCAGACACGACCCTCCGCACAGCTCCGCCAGAGATAGGTAGCTTTTCTATTTATGACGGAGGATGCTTCCAAGCCATACGGTAAAATACAAATAAAAAAAATTAAATCGGAGGCCATCTCCATAATGCGAGTTTTTTAACCAAATAAACGGGAAAGTAACTGACATGCCAGGCTTAAATTTGCTTTAAGCTCCTGTCAACACAATGGCACTTTGGTTCAAGAGAAGCTCACTGGAGCTCAACATCACCAAGACCAAGGAACTGTGTTGCCATAGGGGCCGACTGCTTGATACTCCCCATCCACTATCCACACCATTGAGACTGGAAGGGCAAGTAGTGGAACAGGTTGATAGTTTCAAGTACCTTGGTACAAGAGTTGAGTAGTGAGTGACGAGTGGTTGTCAAATTGTAATTCTCTAATCTCAATAACATTTTTAACAACTGACACTGAAGTGAAGATGGCAGCAAAGGAGAGCTACAAGCTCAAACGGAAGCGACTTTTTGAATGTAACTAAGATGCACTATGTCGTCTGTCGTATGTTCCCGTCTAAAGCATACAAAAGTGGATCTTTTTACACAGGCACCAACAATTTTCAAAAACAATCCCTGACCAGCCATGCTAATAGCAGACAGCACCTGGTTTGCGTGACAGCTAAGCGGGTGGTGGACAATCCATCTTCCAGGCCGTTGACCATGCTGGTCAGGAATTTAAATGCAGATGTCCATCGTGTTATTGCACGACTTATAACAACGGCATATCACATAATTAAGACGGGCCAGCCGTTCGCCTCGTTCCTCCGGGCTATTGAACTGCAGCAGAAGAATGGTGTCGACTTGGGTACTCAGTATCATACTGATGAAATGCTATGGACGCTTTTATATATTAGGGTTGAGGAACCAGAGATTTCACAGTTAAAGCCAGACAGAGTTGTGCAGAGATGGCTGTCAGCAGGGGAGAGAGCACGTCATGTTTGAGGTTAAAAGTCAATTGTTTTGCTGACTATTACCTTTTTTATCACTCGAAATGTGATTTCATTTTTGTTCTTTTTATATCCAGGATGTGTTTAATAAATGGTTAAACATGTTAACAGAATAACATAACTTATAAGTCTTTGGTTTTGTTGTAACAATTATAAATTACAGCTTTTGGAGGGGGGGGCCAGTAAAAATTGTCTTGGGGCCAGTAAGTTTCAAACCCACCAGCCCAGTGGGGCAAGTGGCAAAAAATGTTACCGTTGAGCCCTATACAAGCAGTGAAAAGAAAATCCAACTTCCTCATCCAGGATGCCTCCCACCCCCTCCACCAAAGCTTTGAGCTATTACCATCAGGAAGAAGGTTCAAAGTGCCTCTGGCTAAAAAGTAATTACACAAAACATCCTTAATTCCCAATGCAATACATATACAAAGCTCATGCTACTGACACATCACACACACTCTGCCTTCAATCAAAATAACATTTTCTACATTTCTTGAATCTTTGTGGAACATGCCGCCGGTCACTTCAAAGTGCATTCAAACGCTGTGTGCATTCAAGCACCGTGTGAAGATTCCCGATCGTAATTCACTTCACTACATCGGCGAAAGGAGGCCAGAAGTCGAAGGATTTTAAATTATGGACGAGAGATTCTTCCTCGAAGTTGAGCAACACTAGTTGTATGAAACAAGAAATCCACTAAAGCCCACACAAATTTGTATCTAGCGAACTCGCCAATACAGCTACCTCGAGGCTTCTCTTCTGAGACTGGAGGGACTGCCTTTAAACTGAACACAAGCGCACTTGCTTATGTTTTATTCTAAATGGACCTTTGTTAGCTATCCAATTCACAAGCAGACAAGCTAGCATCTGGGCAGATGTAGGCTAGTGAATGAATGAAGGGGCGTGGACAGGTAGCTAGCTATATTAGCACTAGCGTTCTTGTCACAACTAAGCGGGCAAAGGAATAATTAAACTACAAGGAATACTACCTTGGCATACAATCGTGTCATTAAGGTGTGATAAGCGCTATGCAAACAAATCTGAGACTGCGAAAAAGAAACAAATAGATGTGCGTACTTCCAATGTCACCAACCACGTCCGTCGAAGTCCTGGGGTTGAGTGCAACATAGTAATACGCCATGCAAACAAACAGAAACGGACAACATCCCGGAACCAAAATGACTAGATTTTGTATTTTTCACAAAGCTAGGGTTTGGAAGTATGAGGTGGATATGAACTATGCAAAATATTTAATGCGAGAAAATCATTTACAATTCACATGTTTTACACATTTAGTGAAACCACGACATTAGGCAAATTATCGTCGTTGTTTATTCTAATTGAAAATGGTCGCTTATGACTTTATGAATTAAATACATTGTGTCACATTGACATCCCTTGCAAAAATAAGTATACTTCAAGTTTATTTTGTAAGTATACTTAGTATAAAAAGTATACTATTATCATGTTACTTAAAGTATACTAGCAGTGTACTTATTAGGGTTCCTCCGGTAGGAGGGTTGACCCGATTTTTTCAAATTTGGCCCAATGATATAACAGGTCACTCACTACTCCCAGACCGCTAATGGCCCATGTACGCCCATAGGTGGCGCTATAAAACACCCCCAAAGTCTACGTGATTTCTCCAGCGCCCCATAAGCCCAAAATGCCTGTAAATTGGTAGACATGCCTTAATTCTCATGGGGAACAAAAAATCCTCAAGGGCCCATATTGTCAGACTTATGAATTTTCTTGTACAGTCCAAATTTGGTACAACCTTCAAAACTCTTCTCCTCATGAACCATAGATCCAATCGACTTGAAATTTGTTATGGAATTGTAGAATACATGTCTTTCTATAGGGTCAAATTTCAGAATCAGGTTTATTCGCCATGTATGTTATACAAACACGGAATTTACTGTGGCAGGGAGGTGCAAAACACTAAACATATACAGATCTTAAATTAAGTAAAAGTACAAAAGTTTAACTATTTCTAAGAACTAAACAATCTAAGAATACAACAATTTAAATATAAAATAAAATATATATAAAAATAATAGAATGAGCAGCGTGAATGGTCAACATGATACTGATACTGAGATAAAGTGGCTTATGCATACTGAATTGCCATTAGATGGACTTATAATAGTTAAATAAGTGAATGAATGTCAATGGGAGTCCTTGGCCTTGTTGAAGAGGCCAGTAGCAGATGGAAAGAAACTGTTCTTAAATTGAATAAGGAATGCAGTACAAAATGGCTGAAAGAAGTGTATTTATGTAAATGTCCACATTGCCACAATATCTGTGTTAATAAATCAAATATAATTTTGACTGATGGTTTTTCAAACCTTTGTGCCTTCAAGATATGGAAGCAAATCGTCACCAAAATTCAAATGAAAATGCATTTCCAGAAATGCATTTGAATTTTAAGAATGTGGCTGCATTATTTGACTCATAAATGAAATTAGTAATCAATCATCCTATTTGCATTTTAATTTTCTTCTTCAAGAGTGCTCAATCTTTCACTTAATTAAAATGAAAAAGAAATAGACATTTGAGATTTAATTTTCAAAACATGCCCCAGCAAATAGATACCAAAATTCAATTTGAAATGTAAAATTTGAAATGTAAAATGCATTTCCAGAAATGCATTTTCATTTTAAGAACGTGGCTGCAAAATCGTGACCACAATTCAAATTCAAATGCATTTCCAGAAATGCATTTTCTTTTTAAGAACGTGGTTGCAAAATCGTGACCACAATTTAAATTCAAATGCATTTCCAGAAATGCATTTTCATTTTAAGAACGTGTCTGCAAAATCGTGACCACAATTCAAATTCAAATGCATTTCCAGAAATGCATTTTCTTTTTAAGAACGTGGTTGCAAAATCGTGACCACAATTCAAATTCAAATGCATTTCCAGAAATGCATTTTCATTTTAAGAACGTGGCTGCAAAATCGTGACCACAATTCAAATTCAAATGCATTTGCAGAAATGCAAAATGAACGAAAAAGCATTCTGAGCGGCGCAGAGTAAGTAAGTAAGTAAGACTTTATTTATATAGCACATTTCATACAAGAATTGTAGCTCAAGGTGCTTTACATAAAATCAATAAAACCAATAATACAAGTGATAAACAATTCAAACAAAAATAAAAATCCCAATAAGATCTCTGTTCAAGAGAGAAAACAACTTTAAACATGCATCTTAAAAGTAACATATACATTTGGTTCACCCCTGGTCTGTATATATAAAACCATACACTCTGTTAACAGATCCTTTCCCCAGGTCAAGAATACAGATTGTTTTACATATTTGTTTAAATACTTCACACGACCAGAGTTCTTGTACGCTATCAGAGTTCGCCAACTCTGACCTAGACAAAGTAAAAATAGCAAGTCAAATAATGACCCAAATTTACTAAACCAAGATTCTACAATAAAATAACTAATAAAAGTAGGATTACAAGTAACACACATACATTTGGTTCACCCCTGGTCTGTATATATAAAACCATACACTCTGTTAACAGATCCTTTCCCCAGGTCAAGAGTATGGGCCGTATTCTCTGTTAACAGATCCTTTGCCTCAGATCAAGAATACAGATTGTTTTACATATTTGTTTAAATACTTCACGCGACCAGAGTGACGTCAGTAGCTACTCTTCTTCAGCTCCCTGCTGACCGAGCTACCCATCTTGTTCGGTAGGGGGCGGTGTGCACATCTGCATTGCATTACATTGCAAATGTGCCGGGAAATTGATTGAATTGCCGGGTCTTTAGAGCAGCGTTCCCCAACCGGTGCCCACCGGTCCGCGGACTGGTACCGGTCCGTGGGTCATTTCGTACCGGGCCGCACAAAAAAGGATTAATAACATTATTTCCTTTTAATTGATTATCAGTCTGAAAGACGTTTTATTCTGAAAAATGACCTGATTCTCTGACCCATCTCCTAACGTAGATTGGTCAAAATGACGTAGATGGGCACATTTTTGGCTCCGCCCAATACTGAGAGCATCACAGACCCCTTGCTGAACTATCCCTCTCTAGCTGGACAGCTTCATTCAGCTGGCCTGCCCTGCCCTGCCCTGCCCTGCCCTGCCTGCCTGCCTGCCTGACTGACTGCCTGCCATTGATGAAAAAGGACAAGCCAGCATTTTTTACTTTGATGAAAGTCTAAATGTTTAATCCTTTCCATGTCCCAGGATGCCAAGCTGCTGACTTTGAGTGTCTTAAGTGATGAAACCAGTTCGAGTGATAGACTTGACCTGAATCCAATGATTATTCATCTGAATAAAAACCACTCAAGAGAAGTACTGCTTCTTGGATCATTTGTGCTCCACATCAGTACATCTCACACATTTGCCTTTGTTTCCATGGGATTCATGGAATTGTTAGTTTCTGCGCCACCATTTCCACCCTAGTGTAATAATAAGTATAATTTAGGACAGCATTAAATTTTTGTGTTATCCTTTCGCATTACACACATTTAGTCAATGTTCTTAAACTCAACCGATTATTGTCATTTTACCATACTGTTCATATTGAACAGACATCAGTGTTTACTTGGAAAGATTACTGTATATTTCCACTTTTTATTTGTATTTCCATTGTAAGTTTGGTCTTTAATTTCATTTGGAAGTGGTATTAAAAGGTCTTACATTTAACTTGTTTATACCTGTAGACACCCTGTGAAGCCCCCATCCCCCACTCCAGAGACAGTTGGTGACAGAGAGGTGCAGACATTAAGTTAAACATGCCTTAAGAGTAGAGTAACAAATAGAGACTAAATGTGTAAATGGCTGTTGAAACTCAGTTCTCTGAGTTGGTGCATGTCAGTTTAGGCAAAGGTAGCCTTTTAAACCTCTAGGTTTAAAACAAATTCAGATTTGATTGGAACTCTCTCTTTTATACATTTATTACATTTACATTACATTTATTCATTTAGCAGACGCTTTTATCCAAAGCGACTTCCAAGAGAGAGCTTTACAAAGTGCATAGGTCACTGATCATAACAACAAGATAGCCAAAAAACATCGCGAGTAGCCAAAACATGACGCACACATTGTGAACAACCAAAGTAAGTGCCAAAGGGAAGAACCATAAGAGCATGTAGTTAAACAAGTTCCAATTAAACAACATGAACCGCTATACGTGCGAGTGTACCTGTGGAAAAAAGCAAGCAACAGTAATAAAAACAATATATCACAGCGAGAACAAACATTTAAAACAGTTACCACTAACCACAAGAGCAACAAGTCTCTAAGCAAGAGTCATTGTGATCCTTGAGGAAACTAACATCGGGTCAAGCGAACCATTCCTAAGTACCGTTGTACTCCCGGAACAAGTGCGTCTTGAGCCTTTTCTTGAAGGTGGAGAGACAGTCAGTATCTCTGATGGAGGTGGGGAGTTGATTCCACCACTGGGGGGCCAGACAGGAGAAGAGCTTGTGTTGGGACCGGGCGGTCTTGAGCGGTGGGACCACCAGGCGGTTGTCTGAAGAAGACCGTAGGTGACGGGTGGGGGTGTAAGGCTGCAAGAGAGACTTGATGTAGACGGGTGCAGTCCCGTTCACTGCTCGGAAGGTCAATACCAGGGTCTTGAATCTGATACGGGCCATGATAGGTAGCCAGTGGAGAGAGATGAGGAGCGGGGTAACATGGGAGCGTCTGGGTAGATTGTAGACCAGGCGGGCCGCTGCGTTCTGAATCCTATGAAGAGGGCAGGTTGCACATGCTGGGAGACCAGCGAGCAGCGAGTTGCAATAGTCCAACTTGGAGAGGACAAGTGCTTGGACTAGCAGCTGGGGGGAGTGCTCAGACAAGTATCTCCTGATCTTCCAGATGTTGTAGAGGGTGAATCTACACGACCGGGAGACCGCAGCAATGTGGGCCGTGAGGGAGAGCTCGTCGTCCATGGTAACCCCAAGGTTCCTGGCAGAGTTGGATTTGACATATAGTTGGATTTGACATTTAACATACATTTAATTCATTTAGCAAGTTGTTTAACTCAAACAACCATAACACGGTACATATGGTATACAAAGCTGCAGTCAGATTTGGCGAAATTGTTAGCTTGGATGTTATCTTTACATATAGATGGGGTCTTGTTGATGCGCACGCAGCTTCAAGGCAGAAAGACGCGTTCCATTTCACTTTTACTGTACCTACACCTTTAACGTTCCCGCCATCCCCCCATTTCTGAATAAAGTTCGACTGATCTGATTTGTTGATTTCTGTTGCTATGAAAACCAGTTTAGCCAAGCTAACTAACATTGTTTTTAGCTAGCTTGCATTACCATTCAATTGCTAACAAAACATTAGTAAAAATAGCTTGCTAATCGGGCAGAACTTGAACTCGGACAGGAGACTCTGAGACCTTAGCGCGCCACTAGCATCTCGTCATATCACGCAGTCGGAGCACAGCTAGATAATCAGCGTCAGCGCTCTTGGGTACCCAGCATGCAGTGCGGCATGTAAAAAAACAACAGCTACGCAAGGGATTTCAGTTGTTGTGTTCATTCAGTTAGATGTTTGTAATTTTATTGTTTGTTAGTTAATATAATCTTGTTGGTCACCTTGAGTGTGCATGCTGTGTAGTTTAATGGGAACAGAGAGTCGGCCGATTTACTATCACAGGCTATACTTGCAAGGAGCTGAACGTGGGCTGTGCCCTAGACCAGACCAATTGCCTATGAGGCTAATCTTGATTCTGGATTGACTGAGATTCTGGAAAGAGATCTACTCAAGAAGAGAGTCAATATCTGTGGTTTTCAAGCCATCGTTGAGAAAGTTTGAAAACAATGTTGCGGTTAATATGTTTTGATTGTGGGAGGCAACTTTTGGACTACACCTAAACCTCATGCGGCTACTGCACCACCTGCACTGGGAAAGAGGGAAACAGCATGGATGGGGAAAGTGTGTGGGCAGAGCAAGCAGTAGTAGTACATAACCTACACACTTCCTTTAGTGAAGTGTATCCTCACTTTCATAAAGTTATTGTTGTAATCAAAGCTTTTAAAGAATGGATCTCTGCATGATGGGCCTGACCAGAGCACAGATGGCCTGACAGAACACGCTTCAAAGTTGTCACTTTCAAAAGGGTGGCATTTTGACCCCATCAGGCCAAGATGTCAGAAAGTTGGTATGCATGCCTTATTGCCAATGGGGAACAAAAAAGTCTCAAGAACCCATAATGTCAACAGCATGGCTATTTCTCTACAGTGCCAATTTGTGAAGAATTTCAAAAAATGACTTCAAATCAGCCATTGATCCAATTGTCTTGAAATGTTGTGTACATGTATGATATACATGTCTGTGTCATGTCAATTTTGTAATGGTTTGCAATGTTGAGGAGGAACCCGCCATTGCTGCCTGCAGCTATATTTATTATTATCTTTTTTTTTTTTTACCCATGGGAGTCAATGGCAGCCCCTAGACCAGTACCGTAAAAAGTTGTGAAATTTGGCATGTTGAAACTGCAGACCATTAGTAACTACCATACCAAACATGGGCCATGTGAGACAATAGGTGGCGCTACAGGCCATGCCCCAATATGTCAATTTTCAAATTGATGCCATTTGCACGCCATAAGTCCCAAAATTCTGAAATTCATTACATATGCCTTATTTCTCATGAGAAACAAAAAAGCCTCTAGAAGCTATTACGGCCGCCATATTGGATTTGCTGTACAATAAAGATTATGGAAACGCGTTTTTTCGCTACTCCTCCTACATTTTTGGTCGAATTTTCTTCAAAATTGCCATAGATGATCTCCGGACTGAGCCTCACAAACGTTATTGTAGGGATTTCTGATTTTCAAAACCGTTTGTCCAGTAGAGCCAATCAAAATCTGCAACAAAGCAACCAAACAGGACGTTTGGTCAAATCTCAGCAAATCTTTGAGATATCAACACCAAACTTGGTATGTCACGTGGAAGACACTACAACATGTTACTATGTGCAAATGCAACTTCATACCTCTAAAAATGATTGATATAAAGCAAATCGAATTTATCGCTAACGCTAAAATAATGCTTTACACATCCGCCAGCCAACAACTGATACTCTGATCCAATCACAAGTTCATATGAAGACTCTTGAGAATGTTTAGTATACAAATCTGAGAAAAAGTTGACTGTAAGATGAAAAGTCGATTTGTGGTGAATATTTACACATATATATATATATACACATTTTAAACTAGAATTAATGATTGGGTTTGTGAAAGTACACTACTCTTGAATTATGGTGAAGGTTTTAGCACTTTTAGTCCTTTTACATCGTGATTCTGAAGTGACTGAAAACCGAACTCGAAAAGTAGCTACTGTAGCTCTAGCTTTTTTCCTCTGTGTTTTTAATTAGTGAGTCATTTTGCATCTCGGCGAATTGTTCATCAAAAAGGTCGAGGAGAGCAGCCTTTAGGAGAAAAAGCAATTCCCCACAGACCTGTCGGCTCATAATTTTGATTTGGGGCGTGAAGTCTTTGTAATAAGCCTATGCGGCAGGGAGACCGCATAGGCGCTTAGGCGGCAGCCATGCTTTCGTCGCGTCATGTTCATAAGTTCACTATTTTACAGTAACGTCTACACGAAAAAGGTCGAGGAGGGAAGCCTTTAGGAGATGTGGGAATTGTGCTTTTAGCCAGATGCTCCGATTATTTTTGTGTTTTGTGGACTTGCAATTGGAGTGATACTGCGTCCCGGGGGTACATTGTTTTGACGTTAGCCTCAGAGTCAGGCTCGGCTCGCCCACTGGCAGTGTGTAAACAATTTTGTATTTCACTCAATTCTACTCCAGAAACGTCAGGGAGGACTGCTTTTTGTAGACAAGGGCCTGCTAAAGATAGCCAGTATATCTGATTTTTCAATGCGAGCCTGTTTCATTCGTCATATGCCCTGAGAAAGCGACCTACGTTAGCCAGGCTAGTTTTGCCAATTTCAGTAAGTCAGGCTATTTAAAGGTCTCTGACAGTCAGAATCACTGTTTACAGGCAAAGGTCGAGCTGGTCTTTTGTCAGATGTGTATATATTGACCAGTTTAGAGGTAAATACTCTTGCCAGAGCCTGGAATCGAACCCGTGTTTTGAGTGACTTTGCATGGGTCTCCATGAGGTCAACACATTTGGATTCAAGTTCAAGTAATGACACTGCATTTCACAGTCAAAACTGAAGTCTGTATCAAGTGTAGATGGGAAAAGCGTCATTTTTCACAACTGACATGGACCCTTTCTTCACTTTGACAGGTCTGGAGGGTCATGCAGAGGCCTGCTCAACAGAGTTCAACAGAGGATGCAACAGACTCGAGGATGGTGAGATCCACACAGACCCCTTGCTGGACTACCCCTCTCTAGCTGGACAGCTTCTCTTCAGCCCTGACCCCAGGACAGCTTCATCCAGCTGGCCTGCCTGCCTGCCTGCCTGCCTGCCTGCAGGCCCTGCTTGCCAGCCCTCCAGAGACAGTCACCCCACAGACACAGTAGCTCTGCAGCCTGCTTTTTTGAGGAAATTGATGAAAAAGGACAAGCCAGCATTACTTTGATGAAAGTCTAAATGTTTAATCCTTTCCATGTGCCAGTATGCCAAGCTGCTGACTTTGTGTCTTAAGTATTGAAACTAGTTCAAGTGATAGACTTTTGACCTGAATCCAATGATTATTCATCTGAATAAAAACCACTCAAGAGAAGTACTGCTTCTTGGATCATTTGTGCTCCACATCAGTACATCTCACACATTTGCCTTTGTTTCCATGGGATTCATGGAATTGTTAGTTTCTGCTCCACCATTTCCACCCTAGTGTAATAATAAGTATAATTTAGGACAGCAATTAAATTTTTGTGTTATCCTTCCGCATTACACACATTTAGTCAATGTTCTTAAACTCAACCGATTATTGTCATTTTACCATACTGTTCATATTGAACAGACATCAGTGTTTACTTGGAAAGATTACTGTATATTTCCACTTTTGATTTGTATTTCCATCGTAAGTTTGGTCTTTAATTTCATTTGGAAGTGGTATTAAAAGGTCTTACATTTAACTTGATTATACCTGTAGACACCCTGTGAAGCCCCCACCCCCCACTCCAGAGACAGTTGGTGACAGAGAGGTGCAGACATTAAGTTAAACATGCCTTAAGAGTAGAGTAACAAATAGAGACTAAATGTGTAAATGGCTGTTGAAACTCAGTTCTCTGAGTTGGTGCATGTCAGTTTAGGCAAAGGTAACCTTTTAAACCTCTAGGTTTAAAACAAATTCAGATTTGATTGGAACTCTCTTTTATACATTTATAGTTGGATTTGACATTTAACAGACATTTAATTCATTTAGCAAGTGGTTTAACTCAAACAACCATAACACGATACATATGGTATTGTCACGGCCACAGCCGTGCCCCCCTGTTTTTGGTTTTGCCCTGTCCTAGTGTTTCCCTGTCATTGTCTTCACCTGTGTCTCGTTCTCGTTAGCGTCATTGTGTCCACCTGTGTGTCGTTTGGTTCTGTGTATTTAGGTTTCTGTTTTGTGTCCAGTCTTTGTCTTGTCATTACCTTACCTGTCTATGTGAGTACCCTATCCGTGTCCCTGGCTTTTTTCAGGAATAAACCCTTTTGTTTCCAGTATGGCTGTGTACTCTCGTGCGTTTGGGTCCTACCCCTCCTCACACCCTGACAGGTATACAAAGCTGCAGTCAGATTTGGCGAAATTGTTAGCTTGGATGTTATCTTTACATATAGATGGGGTCTTGTTGATGCGCACGCAGCTTCAAGGCAGAAAGACGCGTTCCATTTCACTTTTACTGTACCTACACCTTTAATGTTCCCGCCATCCCCCCATTTCTGAATAAAGTTCGACTGATCTGATTTGTTGATTTCTGTTGCTATGAAAACCAGTTTAGCCAAGCTAACTAACATTGTTTTTAGCTAGCTTGCATTACCATTCAATTGCTAACAAAACATTTGTAAAAATATAGCTGCAAGCAGCAATGGCGGATTCCTCCAAAACATTGCGACCATTGAAAAATGTATATTCTTCACAAATTGTCACTGTATAGAAAAATCCATGCTGCAGACTTACCAATGGGATACCAAATCTGACCAAATCCAAATATAGCGGCCGCATCAATTCGGCTATTATCACAAATTATTATGAGTCACACACGGGATGTCCCAAGATATCATGAGACAAAGGAATCCCTTAATAAAAGGCAAACAAATCAATAGTTATTGGCCAAAACACATTTTTGCTTGCTGCGGCCACGCCCAGTGATCACATGACACCAAATTGTGTGGACATCCTCAGAAGAGGGTTCCGAGTCATCATACCAAGTTTGGTGTTGACATCTCAAAAGATGTACTGAGATTTGATCCAACTTCCTGTTTGGTTGCTTTGTTGCCGATTTTGATTTCCTGTACCGGACAAACGGTTTTGAAAATCCAATATAAAAGTAATACCTGAGTGAGGGCTGCTGTGACGATGATGTGTGTCAATTCTGGGGAAGATTGGAAAACAATTGTAGGAGGAGTAGGCTTTCAAAGGTTTTTGATACAACGGGATATGGCGGAAAATCTATATAACCGGAAATGGAACTCGTCTTGATCCAGGGAATCCAATGGTCGCTTTTAAAAATCAGTCACACGGTTCAAAAGTTGCGTGTGTAAAAACAAGTCCAACTTTGACCCATTGGTGGCGCTAGAGTGGTCTAATGGGATAAATGAAACTTTCACAAATTCTCACTGTAGAAAAAAATCCATGCTGTTGACATTATGGGTCAACAGCATGGATTTTTTGGATTATGGGATATTGGAACTCATCCTGAATTGACCTCTCTCTAGAATCTCAGTCAAACACAACTGACAAGAGTCATGCGGGCAACTGGACCACGGTAGAGCTAATGTCTATCTATATGTAAAGATAACATCAACTCTGGAGTTGGGAGTGGGGGCTTCTTATCCAACAAATTACACCCCTGAACATATTAATGGCCTACTACAATTGTAAATATCATTTGGACCTCTTTTGCAATTGGGCCTTGATACAATCTAATGTAAAATCTAATATTTTCTGGCCATTCTGCAGTTTGTGGGGACTTTCCAAACCAGCACACTTTTCCCATTTCCTGTATTCTGCATTATTATACTTTTTCTTTGAAACTTTCATGTAGGCCCATACTATAGCAGTTACGGATATACATAGAGGAAACTCAGGAGAGTGAATTTGAGATAATGGTAGTGGGAGGATGTTGTACCTTTGTGCTTCTCTTTTTCGCCAGTCCTATGAAACGTATCTGGGCACCACTGCTTTTGCCTGTTAGTGTTTGCAATTCTGGGAAGAAAACTACAGTTTTTATTTGATTATACGTTGCCCTGGAATAAACGCTGCACCAAAAATGAACATTGTGTAATAAATGGCACCCTCGATTAAACGCCTCCCCCCAAAAATCAGAAAACGGTTATTTAATTGGTTTAAATTCCATCCATCCATCATCTTCCGCTTGTCCGGGGGTCGGGTCGCGGGGGCAGCAACCTAAGCAGGGAGGCCCAGACTTTCCTCTCCCCGGCCACTTCCACCAGCTCTTCCTGGGGGACCCCGAGGCGTTCCCAGGCCAGCCGAGAGACATAGTCCCTCCAGCGTGTCCTGGGTCTTCCCCGGGGCCTCTTCCCAGTGGGACGTGCCCAGAACACCTCACCAGGGAGGCGTCCAGGAGGCATCCTTATCAGATGCCCGAGCCACCTCAACTGGCCCCTCTCGACGCGGAGGAGCAGCGGTTCTACTCTGAGCCCCTCCCGGATGACCGAGCTTCTCACCCTATCTCTAAGGGAGAGCCCGGACACCCTGCGGAGAAAACTCATTTCGGCCGCTTGTATTCGCGATCTCGTTCTTTCGGTCACTACCCACAGTTCGTGACCATAGGTGAGGGTAGGAACGTAGATCAACTGGTAAATAGAGAGCTTCGCCTTTCGACTCAGCTCCTTCTTCACCACAACGGACCGATGCAGAGCCCGCATCACTACGGACGCCGCACCGATCCGCCTGTCGATCTCGCGCTCCATCCTTCCCTCACTCGTGAACAAGACCCCGAGATACTTGAACTCCTCCGCTTGGGACAAGATCTCCTCCCCGACCTGGAGATTGCACTCCACCTTTCTCCGGTCGATAACCATGGCCTCAGATTTGGAGGTGCTGATTCCCATCCCAGCCGCTTCGCATTTGGTTGCGAACCACTCCAGTGAGAGCTGGAGGTCACGGCCCGATGAAGCCAACAGGACCACATCATCCGCAAAAAGCAGCGACCCGATCCTGAGGTCCCCAAACCGGACCCCCTCAACGCCCTGGCTGCGCCTAGAAATTCTGTCCATATAAGTTATGAACAGAATCGGTGTCAAAAGGCAGCCCTGGCGGAGTCCAACCCTCACCGGGAACAAGTTCGACTTACTACCGGCAATGCGGACCAAACTCTGGCACCGGTCGTACAGGGACCGAACAGCCCCGATCAGGGAGTCCGGTACCCCGTACTCCCGGAGCACCCCCCACATGAGCCCCCGAGGGACACGGTCGAACGCCTTTTCCAAATCCACAAAACATGTGTAGACTGGTTGGGCGAACTCCCATGCACCCTCCAGAACCCTGCCGAGGGTATAGAGCTGGTCCACAGTTCCACAGCCAGGACGAAAACCACATTGCTCCTCCTGAATCCAAGGTTCGACAATCCGACGGACCCTCCTCTCCAGCACCCCTGAATAGACTTTCCCAGGGAGGCTGAGGAGTGTGATCCCCCTAAAGTTGGAGCACACCCTCCAGTCCCCCTTTTTAAAGAGGGGAACCACCACCCCGGCCTGCCAGTCCAGAGGCACTGTCCCTGATGTCCACGCGATGTTGCAGAGTCATGCCAACCAAGACAGCCCTACAACATCCAGAGCCTTAAGGAACTCCGGGCGGACCTCATCCACCCCAGGGGCCTTGCCACCGCGGAGCTTTTCAACCACCTCGGCGACCTCTGCCCCAGAGATAGAAGGGCCCCCCCCAATGTCCCCAGACTCTGCCTCCACATCGGAATGCGTGTTGGTGGGATTAAGGAGGTCTTCAAAGTATTCCTTCCACCGATCCAGGACGTCCCCCATCGAGGTCAGCAGCGCACCATCCCCACCATATACAGCGTTGACAGTGCACTGCTTCCCCCTCCTGAGTCGCCGGATGGTGGTCCAGAACCTTTTCGAAGCCGTTCGGAAGTCATTCTCCATGGCCTCGCCGAACTCCTCCCACGCCCGGGTTTTTGCCTCCGCGACCGCCAAAGCCGCATTCCGCTTGGCCTGCCGGTACACATCAGCTGCCTCTGGAGTCCTACCAGCCAACAAAGTCCGATAGGCCTCCTTCTTCAGCTTGACGGCTTCCCTCACCTCCGGCGTCCATCACCGAGGGTTACCGCCGCGACATGCACCGACCGCCTTGCGTCCGCAGCTCCGGTCAGCCGCCTCAACAATGGACGCCCGGAACATGGCCCATTCGGACTCAATGTCCCCGGCCTCCCCCGAGACATGGTCGAAGCTCTCCCGGAGGTTGGAGTTGAAGCTCCTTCTGACAGGGGATTCTGCCAGCCGTTCCCAGCAGTCCCTCACATTACGTTTGGGCCTGCCAGGCCTGACCGGCGTCTTCCCCCACCATCGTAGCCAACTCACCATCAGGTGGTGATCAGTTGACAGCTCCGCCCCTCTCCTCACCCGAGTGTCCAAGACATTCGGCCTCAGATCCGACGACACGACTACAAAGTCTATCATCGAACTGAGACCTCGGGTGTCCTGGTGCCAAGTGCACATATGGACACCCTTATGCTTGAACATGGTGTTCGTTATGGACAAGCCGTGTCTAGCACAGAAGTCCAACAACAAAACACCGCTCGGGTTCAGATTGGGGGGGCCGTTCCTCCCAATCACGCCCCTCCAGGTCTTACTGTCATTGCCCACATGAGCATTGAAGTCCCCCAGGAGGATGAGGGAATCTCCGGGAGGAGCGCTTTCCAGCATCCCTCCCAGAGACTCCAAAAAGGGTGGGTACTCTGCACTGCCACTTGGTGCATAAGCACAAACAACAGTGAGGACCCGTCCCCCCACCTGAAGGCGGAGGGAGGCTACCCTCTCGTCCACCGGGGTGAACCCCAACGTACAGGCGAACAGAGGGGAAACAAGTATTCCCACCCCAGCTCGACGCCTCTCACCGAGGGCAACTCCAGAGTGGAAGAGTCCAGCCCCTCTCAAGGAGACTGGTTCCGGAGCCGATGCTGTGCGTCGAGGCGAGGCCGACTATATCTAGCCGGAACTTCTCTACCTCGCGCACCAGCTCCGGCTCCTTTACCGCCAGCGAGGTGACGTTCCACGTCCCTAGAGCTAGCTTCTGCAGCCGAGGATCGGACCGCCAAGGCCCCCGCCTTCGGCCGCCGCCCGTCTCGCACTGCACCCGACCCCCATGACCCCTCCTGCGGATGGTGAGCCCACTGGAAGGGGGTCCCACGTTGTCTCTTCGGGCTGTGCCCGACCGGGCCCCATGGGAAAAGGCCCGGCCACCAGGCGCTCGCCATCGAGCCCCACCCCCGGGCCTGGCTCCAGGGGGGGGCCCCGGTGACCCGCTTCCGGGCAGGGGCAACTGAGAACCATTGTTAGTTTTCTTCATGGTAGTTTTTTGAGCCACGCTTTGTCTGGTCCTTCGCCTGGAACCTGTTTGCCTTTGGTGACCCTACCAGGGGCATAAATCCCCCGACAACATAGCTTCCAGGATCATTAGGACACGCAAACCCCTCCACCGCGGTAAGGTGGTGACTCAGGGAGGGGTTATATAATTGTATTCAGTATTATTACGTGTCTTTATTTTGAAGGCCTTTTGGGACGCTCATGAGTGAGAGAGTCGACAACCTAACAGCAAGCGAAGCACAGACAATTTAATGCTCTGATAAAAGTTTCGAGTTTATTATCATAAACTCATAAACATCATTTATAAGTAATGAAATTCTTTGTGCTCAATGTCCGTTCAACTTAGATAATAACAAATTTTCATACTGGAGAATGGAGAAAAAGGGTAGAAAAAATAAGAAAAATTGTAGTGCAAAAAGATATTTCAAGGACAGTTCAGCATCCAGATGGAATGTGGGTAAAAACGATCCTTGTATCTGCTGGTACAAGTCCTTATGCTCTTCTATCGCCTTCCAGAAGGCAGGAGGGAGAAAAGACTGTGGCAGGGATGACTAGGGTCAAAAAATGATTCACTTGGCCTTTCTCCTGCAGTGCAGGCTGTAAAGGTCCTGAATGCAGTCCTTGTAATACGCTGTGCAGATTTGACCACTCTTGTGGTGTCTTCCTGTCCTAGGCAGTGCTGTTGCCAAACCATGTTGTAATGCCACCAGTCAGTATGCTCTCAATGGTCCAGTGGTAAAAATTGGTCAGTATAGTGCAGTCCGTGCCAAATTTCCGCTGTCACCGCAGAAAAAAGAGCCTCTGTTTCGCTGTCCTTGTAACCACACCAATATGGTGGTCCAGCTCAGGTCCTCGCTGAAGTTGATACCAAAAAATCTGAAACTTTTGACTCTCTCCACAGCTGTGCCCTCAATATGAATGGGTGCATGTTCTCCCTGCAGCCGCCTGTAGTCCACTATCAACTCCTTGGTTTTTGCTACATTAAGCAACTGGCTGTTATGCTGACACCAGGATGTCATTGTTGCCACCTCTGCTCTGTAGGCAGACTCATCACCATTCTTGATGCAGCCGATAAAGGTGGTGTCATCGGCAAACTTAATGATGGTGTTGGAGCTGTTAGTGGCTGCACAATCATAGGTGAACAGAGAGTACAACAGTGGGCTTAACACACAACCCTGTGGGGCATCAGTGCTGAGTGTTAGACTGGTTGAGGTGATGTTACCTAGCCGTACTGCCTGTGGCCTGTCTGTCAGGAAGTTCAATATCCAGCTGCACATGGAAGGACTGATGTTCAGGTCCTGTAGTTTCATAATGAGCCTGGATGGTACTATGGTGTTGAAGGCGGAGCTGAAGTCGATGAAGAGCATCCGCACGTATATGTTGTTCTGAACCAGGTGAAAGAGAGCAGTGTTCAAGGCCAAAGCTACAGCATCATCTGTAGACCTGTTCGGCCTATATGCAAACTGGAGTAGGTCTAATGCAGGTGACAGGCAGGATGTAATGTGGTCTTTGACTAACCTCTCAAAGCATTGACAACAGAAGTGAGTACAACAGGGCGGTAATCATTGAGACAGCTCTCTGATGGTTTCTTAGGGACTGGGATGATGGTGGCCACCTTGAAGCTATTGGGGACGACATACTGCGACAGGGAGAGGTTAAAGATGTCAGTGAACACCCCTGCCAGATCAGGAGCACAGGCCTTGAGAACACAGCCAGGGATGTTGTCAGGTCTTGGAGCTTTATGCACATTCACTCTAAGTGATAAGTTTAAGGTTGTTATAGAGGTTGTTAGCAATCTAAGGAAACCTCTATTCCCTTGTGTACACTACAGCATCCAGCAAACAAAGTATGTTGTTTTGTGTCTGTATTTTACTTTGGTGAACGTTATTTACATGCTGCACATGTCATTGTATGTTCATATTAAGCTAATGTGGTCTTTATTTTCTCATTACAGCGTGAGTTTAGTTTTAACGTTGGATTTGGAGAAGAAGCTTCAAATAAACCTGTAGCAAGTAAGACACTTGTGCCTGCCAGTGCTTCATGGGAATTATAGTACACTACACTTGTGAATTACTTGTGTAATAAATACTGTGTTTTAATTTAAACCAATTAAATAACCGTTTTCTGATTTTTGGGGGGAGGCGTTTTATCGAGGGTGCCATTTATTACATAATGTTCATTTTTGGTGCAGCGTTTATTCCAGGGCAACGTATAATCAAATAAAAACTGTAGTTTTCTTCCCAGCATTGCAAACACTAACAGGCAAAAGCAGTGGTGCCCAGATATGTTTCATAGGACTGGCAAAAAAGAGAAGCACAAAGGTACAACATCCTCCCACTACCATTATCTCAAATTCACTCTCCTGAGTTTCCTCTATGTATATCCGTAACTGCTATAGTATGGGCCTACATAAAAGTTTCAAAGAAAAAGTGTAATAATGCAGAATACAGGAAATGGGAACAGTGTGCTGGTGTGGAAAGTCCCCACAAACTGCAGAATGGCCAGAAAATATTCGATTTTACATTAGATTGTATCAAGGCCCAATTGCAAAAGAGGTCCAAATGATATTTACAATTGTAGTAGGCCATTAATATGTTCAGGGGTGTAATTTGTTGGATAAGAAGCCCCACCCCCAACTCCAGAGTTGATGTTATCTTTACATATAGATAGACATTAGCTCTACCGTGGTCCAGTTGCCCGCATGACTCTTGTCAGTTATGGAAGCCCAATACATGGTTTTTTAATTTTCGAAACCGTTTGCCCGGTACAGACAATCAAAATGTGCCATTAAGCCAGCAAACAGGAAGTTGGGTCGTATCTCAGCAAATCTTTGATGGATTCACACCAAACTTGCTGCGTGTACTCGTTGCTCTCTTCTGAGGATGTCTAAAATGTTTTCTGGGTCATTTGACTGCTTGGCCACCTCATTGCTGCTTGCAGCTATATTTGGATTTGGTCAGATTTGGTATCCCATTGGTAAGTCTGCAGCATGGATTTTTCTATACAGTGACAATTTGTGAATAATATACATTTTTCAATGGTTCGCAATGTTTTGGAGGAATCCGCCATTGCTGCTTGCAGCTATTTATTATTGGGTGTGCTTTGCCTTCGGCAAGGGCACAACCTTTGTTCTCTCACATATATATTATTATTATTTTATTTTTATTTTTTTGCCCCCCTAAAACTCAGTCAATATTTGGCCTACATAGACAACGTAGGTGTCAAAAGTTTCGTCTTGGTAGCGATTGAGTTGCTTCTATTGGAATTTACATTCCGTTGCATGGTTTAGGCTTAAGTTAAGTTTTTTTGGCGAAAAGTAAAGCTAACGGTGGCTAATTTGCTAGCCACAGTCACTGACGTTACTAACGTCACTGCGTCACTAACGTCACGAAAACACGCGTGACTACCTTTGGCAGAACATTCGTTTCGCATCTGTTAACTTGGGGGATAGCTAGGCTAACTATAGCTTTACTGCAAGGCAGCTGCAGAAACGCCACAAGAAAAGAGGCCAGGGTGATAACTATTTACTCATTTTACTTTGTGATATGACACACAATTGTGATGTGTAATGTACAAGCTGATATTATTAAGGAAGTACATCTACTTTCGGAAACAGTAGTCTACTATTTCACTGAAGTATTAGCATCATGACATTAGCCTGTGTTGCCCGGGCAACACATATTACAGTGGTCTATGATGTAGCGTTATCTGTTTTCAATCGTTAAAATAAACATTCCTCACATATACATTTTCGTTGTAGGATTTATTCTGACATTAGAAAACGATTTGTTGGTGAAATTACCATTACCTGTGGTTTCAAACCAGTGTAGCTCACTGCAACGCTGTAGCTTACGCGAGACACACTACAAAAACATCTACACTACACAGCTGTTTAGGAAGTCAAACGGCGACAGAACATGTTCGGCACTCCCCATACTTAAATCAAAAGTCTATCTAACTACTAACTTGAACTTCATTGCCACAGCCTAAACGTTGTCAATCTGTTCATGAAAATAATTAATTTCAGCTTAAACCGTACAACGGAACGTTAAATCCAATTCAACCAACGCAATCGCTACCAAGACGAACACAGCAGTAGTCTAGTACTGTACCGTAGTAGTACAATTTACCGGGACAGCTTCTCCACACAGGGCTATATCGCATTTTGCGTTGTTACTGACAATGATCGCTACCAGTGAGCTTTTTATGAATGAGCGATTTTCCACTAAATAAATGTCAAGCTTATTTACGTTTTGGAGGGCATATTTTCAGTTAGCAGATAGTACTGTTTGAATCGCAATTCCATCTTCTACTACCGGGTAACGTCGTAGAATAATCTTCAAAGGGGGTTCTTTATTAATGAATGAATGCAATGAGTAGGCTAAATGCCTGAAAATATCACGAGAAGGGAAAAACTTAAAATGCCGTTTAAATCATAGAGATTAGGTCAATTTTTATACCGGTCTGCCAAATTTATTCGTTTTGATTCAACGATGAGGCTGCCTCTTGCAGGGGAAATGAGAAGACATCTATTTCATTCTACACTTCACTCGTATTTTCAGTTGTAAATGAGCAGCAAAAAAAATGCTTTAAAATCTATGTAATCTTTATAAATAATAAGTATGCATTTTTATATAAAATATACAGAAATATCAGTTGTAAAAATGTCATTCAAAAACGGACCCCTGTGCAACCGACGCAAGCAAGCACACCCTACAATTTCCCCAGAAATTGTACCCTCTCTAGTTATTATTCTAGTTCCATGGGAGTCAATGGCAGCCCCTAGAACCCTTGGATAACTTTTTGTTAAATTTGGCACACTCATTAAGGACAGTTCCTTCTATACCTACACCAAGTTTCATGTATCCCATTAGACCACTCTAGCGCCACCAATGGGTCAAAGTTGGACTTGTGTTTACACACGCAACTTTTGAACCGTATGACTTATTTTCAAAACTGAGGTACCATCGGATTCCCTGGATCAAGACGAGTTCAACGTCAATTTCCGGTTATATAGATTTTCTGCCATTTCCGGTTTTATCAAAAACCTTTGAAAGCCTACTCCTCCTACAATTTTTTTCCAATCTTCCCCAGAATTGACACACATCATCGTCACAGCAGCCCTCACTCAGGTATTACTTTTATATTGGATTTTCAAAACCGTTTGTCCGGTACAGCCAATCAAAATCAAAGCAACCAAACAGGAATTTGGGTCAAATCTCAGCAAATCTTTGAGATATCAACACCAAAGTTGGTATATCGGTGGAATGCACTACAACATGTTACCATGTGCAAAGGCAACTTCATACCTCCAAAAATGATTGATATAAAGCAAATCGAATATATCGCTAACGCTAAAATAATGCTTTACACATCCGCCGGCCAAAAACTGATACTCTGATTCAATCACAAGTTCATATGAAGACTCTTGAGAATGTTGAGTACACAAATCTGAGAAAAAGTTGACTGTAACATGAAAAGTCGATTTTTGGTGAATATTTGAAACATGCATGCTTGGCTAATTGCTAACGAAATTTCCAATGAAATGTCTCCCCTGCTCTTCAGCGCGCGCGTGCTCCACATTCTCACACACTCAGCCTTTCCCTTGACACACGCGCGGACTTGGCGAGACGCATACACAACATTTCAGGTTTTTGGCTGACCAAGCCCCCACTCATTGCTTGGTCTTTAGAAAAGGCCCATGTGGATCTTGATGGTATTGCATTTCCGATTTTGTATGCAATGGTAAAAAGTTCTCAAAATCCTGAAACATTGATAGTATAGGCCAAGAGTAACTACCACACCACAAATGGCCCAATATCACCCATAAGTGACGCTACAGGCCACGCCCTGATACACAAATATACAAGGCTTTCTGGAATGGGTCGGCTCACCAAGCCCCCTCCCTTCACTCCTTGGCTTGAAATAAAAGCCCTTGTGGATCTTGATGGTATTGCATTTCAGATTTGGTATCCCATTGGTAAGTCTACAGCATGGATGTTTCTATACAGTGACAATTTGTGAAGAATATAAATTTTTCAATGGTTCGCAATGTTAGGAGGAATCCTCCATTGCTGCTTGCAGCTATATTTGGTGGCCAAGCCGCGAAGCGGCGCAACCCTCTAGCGCCACTAATGGGTCAAAGTTGAAGGTGTGTTTACACACTTTACTTTTGAACCACATGTCTCATTTTCAAAAATGAGGCATTGTTGTATTCCCTGGATCAAGACGAGTCCAAGGCACTCTATGACGTCATACGCAGTTATCCTTTTGCTGCCTAAGCCAACATTCCAAACATTCCATATGCTGTTGAAATATGATATTCATATTAATATGCAAATTTTATGAATTTTCATATTAAATCATACACCTTAACTGTTGACACCATATTGAAGAACAGAACTAGGGGATTTTTATGATGTGAATAAATATATGATTACTTAAGGCAAATCATATTTTATCAAGGTGATTTCAGGCAGCCATTTTTTACAAAAACTTCTCCATCCACCATACCTCATCAGACAACTTCATTTTTAACCACTTTAATTACAAGATGGAGGAAAACTTTTAGCAGGTGGAATATCCACACATCTGTGGGCAATGTGGAACAGAAGACAGATTAGAAATATCATATTTTGATTAAAAGTTATGACCATTCTAGTGACTACATGGAAACACGTGGAAACATGGGGGAAACCTACATTTCTCTGCCCCAAAAGTAGCTAGCGCTATGGCTGCATACTCCTCTCGATAACTAAAAAACGTTGGAGTTTCTTCCACAATCGACCGAATTGGCCAAACAAGGCATGTACATTTAGCTTACAGTGTATATAATCTAGCTAGTTAATGTTGTTTTTCTAAGTTTTTTAGAAATCTGCTCAAATCGAGGCTAAACAGTGCTACTAACGTCATTACTGCCTGTCCTGCCGGACACGGCAGAACGCGAGTTTTTTTCTGGAAAAAACTCGCATCACTCCCACAAACAAATTCTTCGTAAGTAAAAAGTTTAGACTTTTAATTGACAATATTGACAACACATATTAATAAACTTGTCTTTACTCAGAATATCGTCTCAGATTTCAATTCGAAGCTGTAAATCTAACACTGTAGGCAATCTCCCATGGTCTCCGCTCTGGCTCCGCCTCGAAAAACAATGGCTGCCGTTGCAGACGATACATTTATTTTCCCCTCCCAGTAACCCCTTAACCAATGATATGTACTTTGAGCTTAACTTGTCATGAGTATCTGGCAGTTTTCAGAAATAAAATCGGTGATTGGACGGCAAAGATATTAAGGCGGGTCTTATGGGTCTTTTTCGACCCATATTTGAATGGGCCGGCTAGATAGGGTTAAATAGATTCTCCGCCATTTTGAATGTTAAAGAAAAGCGTTTTTTCGTAACTCCTCCTACAATTTTTGTCGAATCTTCTTCAAAAATGCCACAGTTGATCTTCAGACCAAATCACAAATATATCTATGGATTTTTTATTTTCGAAATCGTTTGTTAGTTACAGCCAATCAAATTGATGTGGCCGAATTGATGTGGCCGCCATTTTTAATACGTTTTTTCGCTAACTCTCCTATAAAGTTTGTCCAATCTTCACCAAATTTGGCACAGATCATCTTCAGACCAAGCCTCACAAAAGACATCAAATGTTTTTTTGATTTTCTAAACCTTTTGACTGGAACAGCCAATCAAAGTCATCAACCAAGCCACCATAAAAGAAGTGAGGTCATATCAGCACCTCTTTACTGCATTGACACCAGACTTGGTATAAGGACTAGGGACCCTGTTCTAAAGAGGTCCAATAGGTCATGCCATTTCACCTCTAGGTGGCGCTGCAATAAGCAAAAATTTGGCACCAATTATCTTCAGATCAAGCTTCACAAACGTTTTCACATGGTTTTTGATTTTCAAAACTGTTTTTCTGGTAAAGCTGATCAAAGTCGGCAATGAAGCCGCCAAAACAAGAAGTGAGATCATATCTCTGACACAAGTTAACTTGTGATACCAACTGAATTGATGCGGCCGCCATTTAACGTTTTCTAAAAGTTTTTTCCCTATTCCTCCAACAAAATGTATCCAATATTCACCAAATTTGGCACAGATTATCTTCAGAACACAATCACCTTGACATGTCAAAATAAGACTGAATTACAACTGTTTAAACTTGGGCCAAACCGTTTGCCAGTTGAAAAACTGCTTATATTTTTACTCAGTAACTGAACACAGTAATTTCCAGCACTGAGAATAATTCACTAGGATAAATTGGTGTCCTGGCAAGGGCAACGTAGCCAAAGAGCCTGCCATGTCACAGGTTTTCTGTCTAGCACAAACTTATCAAAATTATTTTCGATTTTCGAAACGGTTTGATCAGTACAGCCAATCAAAATCTGCGGCAAAGACGGCAAACAGGAAGTTGGGTCGTATCTCAGCAAATCTTTGATGGATTCAAAGCTGCATTTATTGTTATGACGATATGACTATTGTGAAGACAGCCAGGTGTTTAATGTAGGTTGCTGTAAAAACTTTGATTTGTTTGCTACGTGAGAGCCCCGTCAGCCTCCATTGACGATTGCGACAGCTGTTGACGATCTGCGTCTGATGACTATTTTCTTAATTTCGTACCAGGGTCAATTCTACATCAAAAGGGAGGGCAGTGTTTTAAAGATATGGCGATTGCGAAGACAGCCAGCGGGTCAGCATATTTTTGTGATTTGTGTAAAACTTGGAATTTGAGTGAGACCGCGTCTTGTTTTGACGTTAGCCTCACAGTGCGTTCACACTGCAGCGACGCGATGCGAGCGACAACATATTTTCCATTCATTTTCTATGGAACCAGGCGAATCGCTTGCGTGGTGCATTGTGGGTAGCGACACGACCGAGTTGAGATTTTCTCAACTTTATGTAAACGAGAAGCGATTTTCGCTAGCGATGGCCAATCAGTGTTTTCTTTTTTCTCGTAACATAGCAACCATGGTAAAAATTTCTAGCTTTCTAGGTTTCAAGGTGGAGGAGAAACTAATTGTTTGTGTGGCTGCTTACCCAGTCCTGTACGATACATAGCTGTATTCGTACAGATGTTAATTTTCTTTAAACGATGCATGGCGCAAGGTTGCCGAAGTTGTTGGTGCTTGTACTTTCAAATTCAGTCTAGTCACATTATGTAACTTCGTTCTGTGGTAACTATCTAGCTAGCCCGGCTGGAACTCCCTACTGTATCGTATCGACAGATTAGCAGAGACTTCGAGTAATATAATAAAACGTTTTTTACACATGTCAACGTGTATGTCTATTAAACAGTTTTGTATTTTGTATACAAGTCGTATTTTGATCGATGTTGCGAGTACGTAAACCCAAGTCTGCACACTTGGCCATGACAACTACAACAGTGACTTTAGAGAACTACATTCTACATTAATCTGTTAGAAACGCACCCGAGCGTGGTGAACTGTGGGAAGGCGAGCGATGGCAAGCGATTCGCGTCGCTGCAGTGTGAACGCACTGTCAGAGTCAGACTCGGCTCGCCCACTGGCAGTGTGTAGTACTGTCTTCAATGCCAAAGCTATGGCTAAACTTTATTATGTCAAAAGAAACATTCTCATTTCCGGCGCTTTCAAACCACCAGTGAAGTGTTGCTAGCAACAGCAGCTAGCTTGCCTCTAGCAAACTTCTTTTGAATTAGCCATGTCCCCCTAAATTAATGTCAAACTTGTTTACGTTTTGGGGGGCATATTTTCAGTTAGCAGACGGTACTGTTTGAATCGCAATTCCATCTGAAGTACTGCCAGTGACAACGTTGTTACAGTATCTTGTTTCAAAGGGGGTTTCCTTGTTTCAAAGGGGGTTTGCTTGTTTCAAAGGGGGTTTGCTTGTTTCAAAGGGGGTTCGCTTGTTTCAAAGGGTGTTCTTATTGAATTATGCAATATGAGAAGGCTAAATGCTTGAAAATATCACTAGAAGGGAAAACGGACCCACCTGCAACCGACGCAAGCAAGCACACCCTACAATTTCCCCGGAAATTGTACCCTCTCTAGTTTTTTTTAGCTTTCCCACTTTGAAGAAAGTCAGGAGTCAGGTGGCTGAGCGTTTAAGGAATCGGGCTAGTAATCAGAAGGTTGCTGGTTCGATCCCCGGCTCTGCCAAATGACGTTGTGTCCTTGGGTAAGGCACTTCACCCTACTTGCCTCCGGGGAATGTCCCTGTACTTACTGTAAGTCGCTCTGGATAAGAGCGTCTGCTAAATGACTAAATGTAAATTTAAATGTAAGAAAGGACAGAGACAGCATGTAGCGGACGTAACGCAGCTGCGTCGGATCGCTGGGGTTGCAGGTGCGGCGCAAAAACATCCCCTTTGCAAACATATCTCGTTTTATGTATGTTTGCTCTCGACATTTTCATAAAGGTAAGAGATTTAAGTGATGTTGACAAATGTGAAATATCTAACGTTACATCCACGTGTCATTTTGGACGAATTATGTGTGGCACAGATAAATCAAAACAATGCATGGTTGTAACAGCAATTATGTTCAAGTCTTTTATTATGGGCGAAACATACATGGCTGAATACACAGTTATGACGATAATAACCATAGGCAAACAAAGTTTGACAGAGGCTCAAAAAAGGCTTTTAACATCAGGCAGGGCTCGACAATAACGATGGCCCGGGGCCAGTAAAAAGTTACGTCGGGACAGTTAACCCTCGTGCTGCCTTCGGGTCACATGACCCAAAGGTTCATAACGAACCATCGTTGTGTTTACCCAATTTTACTCAATACAAAAACAAATAAAATTTTTTTTCTTTCAACCAATCCAATGTGGGGGGTCTGAGACAGCCCGATAGTTAAAAGAAAATGCTTCACTTTGTTTTTCTATGAGGTAAATTTGTCGCAATACGACAGTGGGTCACAATGACTGATGGGTCAGAATGACCCGAAGATAACACAAGGGTTAAACTAGCAACTCACTGGCCACTGCAAATTATTGATTGAAAAATAAATCGCATTGTAAAAGTTAACATCCTTCATATGTTTTGCTATCTGCTAAATGCATAAATAAATTTGGAGCTTGTGGGGCGCACATTTGGCAAATCAAGAGTTGAGGAGTGACGAGTGGTTGTCAAATTGTAA